>NC_086180.1:85599446-88027963 GCF_023053635.1 Elgaria multicarinata webbii | reverse complement strand
TAAAGTGGCAGTTAGGGGAACTCTGGGAGAAAATGACCACGTCATACTTGAATTCTTGATTATGAAGGAGACAAAAGTTGAGTGTAGCCATACACTTACTCTGGATTTTAGGAAAGCTGATTTTAATGAACTCAGAACTATGATAAGTAAGGTCCCATGGCAAATGAGCCTAATGAGAAAAGGAGTGCAGGATGGGTGGGAGTATTTAAAAAAGGAAAATTTAAAGGCACAGTTACAAACAATCCCAACAAGGAGAAAAGATAGAAGACAACAGAGGAAACCAATGTGGCTCCACAAAAAGCGTAGAGATGACCTGAAAACAAAAAGGGATACGTATAGGAAGTGGAAGGAAGGCCAGGCTACAAAAGAAGAGTACAGACAAGTGGCGCAGAAGTGCCGAAATGGCGTCAGGAAGGCTAAAGCTCAGAATGAGCTGAGATTAGTGAGGGATGCTAAAAGCAATAAAAAGGCTTTCTTCAGATATGTGAGTAGTAAAAGACAGAGGAAAGAAATGGTGGTTCAACTGCTTAATGAGGATGGCAAATTGATAACAGATGACAAAGAAAAGGCTGAAGTGCTCAATTCCTACTTTGCCTCAGTCTTCTCCCAAAAGTGAGACTATGACCCCCCTGGAAAAAGTGAAGCAGAAGTTGAGGGGGCAGGATTACAGTTTGAGATTGGTAAACAAATGGTCAAAGAACACCTAATTTCCTTGAATGAGTTCAAATCTCCAGGGCCCAATGAACTGCATCCTAGAGTAATGAAGGAGCTAGCGGGAGAACTCTTAGAACGTTTGTCTATTATCTTTGCAAAATCATGGAAGACGGGTGAGGTGCCGGACGACTGGAGGAGGGCTAACGTTGTCCCTATCTTCAAAAAGGGCAAAAAGGAGGAACCTGGGAACTACAGACCAGTCAGTCTGACATCCATCCCTGGGAAAATTCTGGAGCAGATTATAAAGAAGTCAATCTTGAAATCAATGCGGTGATCACTAGAAGCCAACATGGATTTGTCAAGAACAAGTCCTGTCAGACAAATTTGATCTCATTTTTTGATAAGGTAACCTCCCTTGTGGACTGTGGGAATGCTGTGGACGTCATATATCTTGACTTCAGCAAAGCTTTTGACAAAGTACCACATGACATTCTGATTAACAAACTAGCTAAAAGTGGGCTAGATGGAACAACTATTAGGTGGATTCACAGTTGGCTACAGAATCGGACCCAAAGAGTACTTATCAATGGAACCTTCTCAAACTGGGGAGAGGCAACGAGTGGGGTACTGCAGGGCTCAGTCCTGGGCCCAGTGCTCTTCAACATTTTTATGAATGATTTGGACAAGGAGGTGCAGGGAACGCTTAACAAATTTGCAGATGACACCAAATTGGGTGGGATAGCTAATACCCTGGAAGACAGAAACAAACTTCAAAGTGATCTTGATAGGCTGGAGTGCTGGGCTGAAAACAACAGGATGAAATTGAATAGGGATAAATGCCAAGTTCTACATTTAGGAAATAGAAACCAAAGGCACAGTTACAAGATGGGGGATACTTGGCTCAGCAATACTATAAACGAGAAGGATCTTGGAATTGTTGTAGATCGCAAGTTGAATATGAGCCAACAGTGCGATATGGCTGCAAGAAAGGCAAATGCTATTTTGGGCTGCATTAATAGAAGTATAGCTTCCAAATCACGTGAGGTACTGGTTACTCTCTATTCGGCCCTGGTTAGGCCTCATCTAGAGTATTGTGTCCAGTTCTGGGCTCCACAATTCAAGAAGGACGCAGACAAGCTGGAGCGTGTTCAGAGGAGGGCAACCAGGATGATCAGGGGTCTGGAAACAAAGCCCTATGAAGAGAGACTGAAAGAACTGGGCATGTTTAGCCTGTGGAAGAGAAGATTGAGGGGAGAAATGATAGCACTCTTCAAATACTTAAAAGGTTGTCACACAGAGGAGGGCCAGGCTCTCTTCTCGATCCTCCCAGAGTGCAGGACACGGAATAATGGGCTCAAGTTAAATGAAGCCAGATTCCAGCTGGACATCAGGAAAAACTTCCTAACTGTTAGAGCAGTACGACAATGGAATCAGTTACCTAGGGAGGTTGTGGGCTCTCCCACACTAGAGGCCTTCAAGAGGCAGCTGGACAACCATCTGTCAGGGATGCTTTAGGGTGGATTCCTGCATTGAGCAGGGGGGTTGGACTCGATGGCCTTGTAGGCCCCTTCCAACTCTGCTATTCTATGATTCTATGATCTGTACGCCACCCTAAGATCCTAGTGACATAGGGCGGGATACAAATGTTTTAAATAAATAAATAGGTTACTGTTGATGCTGAAAACTGTGGATTCGATGGAGTTTAGTGTGTTGGGGCTCAGACCTCACCGCTGTCTTATACTCTTCTGGGCAGATTATTTTTCCTTTGGCATGCCTCCCATGGTAGCCATTTTGTGGTAGCACTCAGGACAGTTTCTCAAATTGCCAAATCTGTCCATGGCCAAAAAGGTTTGCCTAGTTTTATGTCAGTGAAATTGGGGAGGGGGGTCTTTCCACACACCCCTATTTCATTTATTTCATGGATTTCTACCCCATCCTTCACACAAGCACATATGATGTGTGCAAGAATGTCAAAATAAGGTGGAGAGCTGATTGAACATAGATGGGAGTAATGTGTGTAAATAGGACTTTCGAAGAATGTAGATTCTGAATACGCTGAACCTGATAAGCTTTAAGTAAATGATTTGAAGTTTGAGTTCATCAGAACTTAGGGCTGAACCTATGAATGTTCACACTTCACTAACTTAAGCAAATCTCCAGTCATATTCTGCCACATCCCCCTATCCTCTGTCCAGTCAAAGAACATCACAGAGCATTTGTGTCTGATGGATGGAATTGCTTATGGCATGTCATAACATGATATGAATTGACATGGTGTGTTAAAATATTGGTCAAAAATTCTCACTGTGGTAAAATGTGTCATGACACATAAAAATGTCTGGAAGCGTTCCATGCACTATCCTTGGCCTGAACAACGCCCAGACATAGCTTTATTTAATGCCCCCAGAACAATGAATAGATGTTATAAGATTGTAGGTGGGCCAGCAGGTAGACAAAGCTAGGACCCACAAGTGGTGGAAAAGCTGAAACTACAGGGGGAACAGGACATTCACTTGACTCACCCCAAGCTGTTGTGTCTGTGGCACAATTTTTCTACAAGTTGTTACTCATTTAAATGTACTTTTGAGTACTGCTGTTGCTAGTGTGTTGAATAACCATTAGACTAGAGCTGAACTGAAATTGCTCATTGCTTTTGGTCTCCTCCTTTGCAAACTGAAGAGAGTAGCAAACGTGCTACTGCTGATATTAATTTACGAAATGCTTCATTAAACCAGAGGTCAGCCCACAGAGCTAAATGCAGGCAGAACAAACCCACGGAAACCCCCCCCACTTCACGTAATCAGCTGCTTTAGGGTTGGGAACCTTTGCCATACAACGACACTACTTCGGTGTTACAGTGGGAGAAGAGCGGGACACATGGAACTGCTCTTTTCAGCAGTAACGTTCACATTTTTGGCCAGCGGTATGGGTTAGATCTACACTACTGCTTTATAGCGGCATTGAAGTGTCCCGATAACTGTTGGGACATGTCCCACATTCTGCTTTCATAGTGTTATTCCTGTTTTTTAGTCGACATTGCCAAAATACTGCAACAAATGTAATTGTGTGTCCTATTTATTTATTTAAAACATTTATATCCTGCCCTATATCATTAAGATCTCAGAGCAGCATACTGATAAAAGCATATGAGGTATAAATGTTACCATGATGGGATCATAATGATTTGACACAAGGGGCTTCTTTAGATTAAAGGGAAATCATGTTTGCTTACCGGTGCTTTGCTTCCTGCTTCTCTTCCACAATTGTAGTAAGCTGAATGACACAGGAGGAGAGGGATGACCATCTCGTCTGTAATTGAACATTTCATAGACTTGAATGGGACAGCACCCTTTAGTGGGTGTTTTGTTGCGCAACTTCAGCTGCACACAGCAGGAAATCCCAAGATATTTCAGAATAATTGGGATACCGAAGTTTTTGGTTTTTTTTTTTTTTTAAGAAATGGAATAATAATAAGGAGCAGGAGAAGTGCAAAAGGCTCACAATGTCGTCAAAATGGCCTGCAAGCTTTTGTAAGTAGCCAGTCATGAGTGTGCTATAAGTCTCTCAGTTAAAGAAGCCCAAGGTGTAGATCTGGCCTTTGTCAGTGTGAGACCTTCTCCTTCCCTTCCTTGACGTGGGGCCAAGCGTGTTTTTTCTAGTCTGTTTCTGCAAACCTCTCCTTCTCATTTCTGCTTGTGCCAGACCATTTTAGGAAGGCCTCTACAGAATATTCAAACAAGGAAAGGAGAGACCAAGGTGTGTGTCAGCTCTAAGTGTGATTTCTTTTTAAAAGCCTTTGAATGACTTGTGATTATCAACTTGTTGAATAATAAGGACAATTTTGGGAATTCTTCGTGCACACATATCTAGAATGAAGATATTATTATAGCCTCTTTGGATGCAGCCAAGATGTGGATTGAGAAAAAAGACTGGGGTGGAAAAGTATTATGTGCTACCTACAGCCCCCACCCCCAACATTGAATTGTATAATGCCAGGTTATTAATCAGTTCCAGGAACAGTAAAGTTTCTAATTTAGTGCCCTAGGGAGACATCTCTATTAATTGCTTGCCGAGTGGAAGAAACACAGTTGATTTTACTCTATTGCCTAGAGTCCATAGGAAAAGCTGTGACCCATTAAACCAGGCTGGAATGTATTCTATAACCTTTCAGGCTGTATCACAGAATGTCAAGTTATGTCAAATCCTTTATTTAGCCAACCATGACTAGTAGTCTTCTTATCCTTTCTGTTTCATATCACAGGGACGTTTTATGTCCAATTTTTCTGAGGACTCCAAACTGTGTTCTGGCCACACAGAGCTTGAATGATTTAGCGTAGGCTAGATTCAGCCTCAAAGACCATCTAACCATAAAATTTTCATCAAGGCACAGATTGTAAAGAGTTTATCCAGCTTCACTTGAAAAGAAAACTATTTTCAAGTTCTAAGAAACAGACATACACCACGCTTGAATATTAGAGCCATTGGGTTGTAGCAGTTAGAGTGTTGGATTCACTGTCCAGCTAGTGTTGGGTGATATTGTGTTTGCTGCACATGCTGCATTCGGCTGTATGTTTTGGACTACAACTGCCATCAGCCCCATCCTGCATGGAAAATGGTCAGGGAATATGTGAATTGTAGTCCAAAACATCTGGAGGGTACTGGGTCATGCTCCCATGCACCACAACCTACCCTTCAGATATGCTGCAGTGGGTTGGCCTGCTTTGAGATGCTACTCTGCAGAGGCCACCAGTGAGGGAGGAAGCACCAGCCAGGTACCTCTCCACCGTGCCTGGGTCCAGCTCCAGCTGAGAGCCCCCTCCCTCCTGCTACCAACTGTCTCTGCAGAGGCCACCAGTGAGGGAGGAAGCAGCAGCCAGGCACCTCTCCACCGTGCCTGGGTCCAGCTCCAGCTGAGAGCCCCCTCCCTCCTGCTGTCAACTGTCTCTGCAGAGGCCACCAGTGAGGGAGGAAGCAGCAGCCAGGCACCTCTCCACCGTGCCTGGGTCCAGCTCCAGCTGAGAGCCCCCTCCCTCCTGCTGTCAACTGTCTCTGCAGAGGCCACCAGTGAGGGAGGAAGCAGCAGCCAGGCACCTCTCCACCGTGCCTGGGTCCAGCTCCAGCTGAGAGCCCCCTCCCTCCTGCTGTCAACTGTAACTGCTGAACTTTGCAACTAAGATTGTAGTGCCTGAATTTCCTTTCCTTTCCCCCCTCCTCCTCCCTCCCAATCCCCTTTCCTTTTGTGTCATGTCTTTTAGATTGTAAGCCTGTGGGCAGGGACTGTCAAGAAATACTTTTGTAAGCCACCGTGAGAGCCTTTTTTGGCTGAATGGCGGCATAAAAATCCTTAAATAAATAAATAAATAAATATTTCATGGCTGTTCTCTGGTGAGTGTGCTGCGCATGTAATTGGAAGCCATTAATTTTATTTCCTAAAATTAAGCACAAAGAAAGGTTTATCGTTGAGTCTGGTAATGGTCTGTTTCTAAATGGTGCCAGTATTCCCAGAAGAGCTGTACTAGATGTGACTAATAACTTCTTTTAAAAAATAAATAAAATACTGGAGATCATGAGTGTGTGAAATGTTCTATTAGAAAAAAAAAAGTCTGACAAGCATGAATGATTGACTGACTATCAAAATTATCAACATTTATAATCATTACAATGTGAAAAAAGTAATTATGAATAGGGCATATCCGTTACATTAATTAGCTATAATGGATGCTCACAGCCAGTGAAATGAACAGGAACAATTTAAGGTAACAATATACAATTAGCATTTTGGACTATTTCACATTATCTTTCCATTAGGAATGCTGTTCCACCCCACCCCCCATTAAGCTTGTTGCAAGGTTTGCAAGTTTCCCTTCAAAAACCTGGTTTTCTGGCATGGCTTTCTTTACAAATATTTGCTGTTATTTATTTATTTATTTATTTTCAAACTGCTGCTACAGTTGAACATTTGGGTCCTTTCCTCTCACCGCTATGGGATCTGTCGTGGTGTGCTTGCCTTTTTGGCACCACTCCTGTGCTGAGGTTAGTTTAGCACGGATCTGCACCTACCAGGCCAAACACAGCCCATTGGCCACGTGGGGTGGCAGACCAATCACTGATAGCGCAGGCCCCGGAATGTAGTAATGGGCAACGTCTCTTCTAGACAATGTGGAACTGCTCCAGTATTTATGAAGCTTCTCAGAGAAGTCTCTCTCTCTCTCTCTCTCTCTCTCTCTCTCTCTCTCTCTCTCTCTCTCTCTCTCTCTCTCTCTCTCCCTCCCCCCCCCCCAAACAAAACAAACACCTTGCTGTTCCAAGACTTCTCTCCTGGCTCTCCACCAGCAGGCACTGTGCAGGATCTGGATTGGGACAGCAGTGGGGGTGGGGGTGTTAAAGGGTTGAAGTACCTCTCCCCCCCCACCTCATATCAAGTCCTGATCCAGATTTGAGGGTTTTTTTTACTGCCTATTCATAAAAGAAAAAACCTGGGGTGGGGGTGGGGAATAAGCTCTGATGGGGGGGGGGGGCTGTACAGCCCTCCCCAAAACCTGAGGCCTATCAGCCAAAGAGTCTCCAAGCTCTTTGCCGCCGATGCTGCGTCCTCCTTGCTGCGCACGCCGGCTGCTCGGACAACAGTTTCCAACAGCTGTGCAGCAAAGGGGGGAGGGAGGTAGAGCCCTCTATTTAAAGGTTCTATAACTCCTCCCCCTCATGTGGCACCATACCAGCGCCAGCCAAACGCTGGCAAGGCACGTCTCTACTCTCCCCCGCCCATAAACACCTCCCCACGCCCAGGCCATGCCGGGTGTGGCAGTATGGCTATTTGCTTTGCCCTTAAACGCAGGTAGGTACGGGTATCCAGAGGGGGAGTGGGAATGGTGAGCATTCACATGGCATTGTTCACAGTGACTGGTAAGTTCGAGGCTCTCAGCTTTGAGCCTTACGGCCTACCTGGGAGATAAGACTTACTTTTGGGGCCGACCCTACTCACCCACTCAGAGCTTGATGGCGTGAGTTAGGGCGTGACAAAGGAAGGTCCCCCGACCCCACAAGGGGCAGGCCCGGGGGAAGGCGAAAGAGGCAACGCCTAACCTTGGGACACGAATGGCTCGCCCAACTTCAGGGGCCTGGCAACAGGCCATGCTGGATGCCCGGTAGGATTCACCCGCTTTCGCAGATCATTTAATGAAATGTGGCCCTGTTTAAATCCATCTGTAAAGTTGTCTCGTCTCTTGATTTATTGTTGCGTCTCCTTATTTATCGACCTCCGCACCACAGTGAGTAATGTCACATGAAGTTCGGCCCTAAGGCTCAGAAAAATCAGAACAGATTGGGTAGTTCTAACATAGGAGTGGCAACATCTGAATCACTGGAGCGTCCCTATTATTTCTTTACCTTATGGTGATACAAACCAACCCCCCCTCCCTGCCCCCAATGGTTGATCACATAACTACCCATTGAGACAAGTGACCAAACCGGCAGCATAAAACTTGCTTTTACATGTCATTTCTGATTCCCCCATCCCTGCGTGCCACTTTGAATTTCCCCCCAATAAACCTTAATCTAGGGTGACCATATGAAAAGGAGGACAGGGCTCCTGTATCTTTGTTGTATTGAAAAGGGAATTTCAGCAGGTGTCATTTGCCTAGATGGGGAACCTGGTGAAATTTCCTCTTCATTACCACAGTTACAGCTGCAGGTGCCCTGCCCTCTTTTAAATCTGGTCTCTCTAGTATAGCTCCTGCAGCTTTAACTATGGTGATGAAGAGGGAATTTCACCAGGTTCTCCATATATACAAATGAATTCCCTTTTCTATGCAACTGTTAAAGATACAGGAGCCCTGTCCTCTTTTTCATATGGTCACCCTACTTAATCCTAGATGCAAATTAGATGCGTTCATCACATTTAATAGCAGAAGGATGGCACCTACATCTAACATGAAGCTTTGGGAAGGAACGTTTTTGGCATCACCATAAGATAAAAAAATTCAAGAAAATAGTGGTGAGTTGGAGTGTTAAGAGACCGTATATAAAACAACTCTGTCTACCGGCCAAGCTACACATTACACTTAACACTGAGTGTGCAGCTTCAACTTCCATTATTCGTTAAGTAATGCCAGCTGCTGGGATATGTGATTGGGGCGGGTCACTGCATGAGAGGAGGGGAGCTTTATCTCTTCTTCCACAGTCATCCAATAACCACCCACCCACTGGACTGGGAACACTAATTTTGCTAACATTCCTAACTGTGTGTGTTGGGTGATTTTCCAGATTGTGTCTGGGAAGGGGAGGAATCAACCTCCTTTCCATGGTGTGACTCTCTCCTCCCACCCACCCCCCACAAATCTGCCCCCTCCTTTGACTTCTAAGAAAACTGGAAGGCAAAGCTGTATTAAGCTTAATGTGTAACCTGCCCCTAAACTACAGCTCATCAGTGTCAAGGAGTTTCTCATGTTTGGTCAGACAAGCTTAGGGATTGCACAGTTTTCTTACACCCAAGGCTTGGGGGCTTCCCTGGGCTTCTCCACTGGTCCTTGGAGCCTTAAGAACCATCCCTTGGGCTGGTGTCTGCACAGCTCTATCTGGGCTGTAATTAGTTTCCAGGATTTGGACAAAAAATGGACTTAAATTAAAAGCACAGAAATATGCCTGTCTTGCCCCCACTGGAGGAATCCTCCTCAGAAGAGGGGCTGGATCTCCCAGAAACCAAGGATACACCAGAGCAGTCACTGTCATCAGAGTAGGAGGAGGTTGGGTCCTTGGGGAAGATGGCTGCAGGCAGGGTCGGTGCCAGACTATTTTGCGCCCTAGGCAAGGTGAGCTACTTTCACCCCCACCCCAGAAATGCCAACTTTGATTTTTGAGAACATATGTTTCCTGGAAAAAATAAGAAGCACAAAACTTGAAACTGCTAAATTTATTTTAAAGTGCAAGAAATACATCATGCCAATTATAGCAAACAAATTGGAAAGGAACGTCTATGGGGTCTAAAATGCATTAATAGGACTATCACCTCCAAATCATCCCCATCAACTCACGCGCGCACGCGCGCGTACGCTCAGCATCACTCACTCCAAACAAACACATGCATTCACTCAAAGACCCCCTGCACCCCATTCACCCATACATTCTCTCTCTCTCTCCCTCTCTCTTCCGGGTGCGTTCCAGAAGTCCGAACGTGGAGCCACCCCACCCCCATCCCAGCGTCCCTGGCTTCGCTTCAGCTGGGCGGATGCGGTGCGCCATCTTGCCTGCCCAGGCCCAGCTGAATCCTCAGGCGGGGCTGGCTCACAGCCAATGCGCGTGAGTGCTGCGCTGTGCCCGGCGCCCCTCTTAGTTTGGGGCTCTAGGTGGCCTCCTGAGTGGTCTCTATGGTAGCACCGGCCCTGGCTGCAGGTCCATCCCCATCAAGGGGAGGGGACTCTGCCTCTGAGGGTGAGGCTGAGCAACCCCTTGGACTCCCAGGAGCGTTGTCGCCTCAAGTGACAGGCCAGTCACTTGAGGCGACAGTAAGAAGAAGTACTCACTTGCAAAATAGGACTCCTCTGAACAGAAAACTCAGATTACTGCAGCTGAGCTCTGGGTAGGACTCAGCAGGCTTTGAGGTTAAAAGCCTTCACCATAGACCTAGCCAATGTTGGAACAAGGATATTCATCAGCTCCTGTGCCTTGTACCCTGCTGTCTGGAGCTTGCCTTGTCAATGATCTTCTGTGCTGCTGACCCTTGGACTCCTGTTTGACTCTCCTTCTGGACTGTGTATGGTAACTCATTGCTTCCTCTGTGCTTTGACCTTTGCTTATATCTGGACCATTTCTGCATTTGCCTGATCCTATACTGGACTGCAACTTTTGTTCACGACAACTTGCCTGTTTTGTTGCCTTTCCTTTTGGATTCTCCAACTCAGTTTGCTGCAGCCCATGTTTGGTGTGATTTGTTAGCTTGTCAATGAACGTATTTTGATACATGTGCCTAAAAAAAAATGCAGTTTAGTCAGCCTGAAAGCAGATCACCCCTATGCAGCTCCCATTTTACATTTTGAATCATAGAAGAACTTAAAAGGGAAATTATGTTCAATGCATAATACACTTGAACATTAAAAGCCAGTTAAATCCGTATTCTGTACCAGCTAATTACTACCAGTCACAACAGCACTTGCAAAAAGTATTTTTTAAAAAACAAAATTGAGAAGGAGGGGGAGAAATTTGTAATACATCAGTACTGCTACTTTCCGCCTGAAAATTGATACTGGAAAATATTTGGTACAGGCTCCTGAAATATCTGTGATTGTGGATGGCTTTAGAAAACTCAGTTCTTCAAGCGAGTCAGCAGAATCGAACTCCTTTAACGCTGTTCAAAATGGGAGTTTTGTGTCATGGCCATGCAGCTTCATGAGAGGCTCTATGCTGTCAGTTGTGGGAGAGCGGAAGAAGGAACTGTTTTCCAGTTCTGTGTCCTTCAAATTCTATCCAGCAGGGATCTATGAATGCTTTTAGGATGATAAAGTTACAAGGGAATGACTCTCACGGCTGGAATAAAATAGTCACTCCTGGGTGGACTGTCATCACTATTGTTCAAGGTCATTTCTTTTTTATTACTACAGCCCTTTAAAAAGAGCTACAATTCATCATTACTTAGACATGTGATGCATCGTTTTCTGTGGTATGTTTCTGATGTATTTCACTCCAAAGATGACGACCCCTTGGCTTCTCTTGTACTTCCACTACATTAAAGGAAGAGTGCGTCTATCTGCTCACTGGGGTATTTCTCCCTTCCTGTCCATGCTTATGAACAGGAAACGCTTGATGTCTCTATCTCTCAAAATGGCTTTGATACCACTTTTTCATAGGTGTTGCTCTGGTACCCCTGCATCAGCCGGTTTCTGAAGCTTTATTTAGCATATTGTTTCAGGCTTCCCACTTCTCAGAGTGAAAGGAAATTCCAGTGGCTGGCTTTTATAGTGGGAGTTACCATGTGAAGAAAAAGTACCAGAGGTTTTTAGTTCCTTTCATCATGAATAGAGAGAGTACTTATGGCTTTGGTCGTTCAAGGAGAGAGCATTAAGAGTAAGTACTAGAGAGAGTACTGGTAACAAAAAGTGGCCTGGGAAGAGACTATTGCACTGGTAGAGAGCAGCAGCAGCAGCAGTAGTGCAGGCTGTCCATGAGTGTGGGCTCGTCTACACCAAGCAGATATTCCACTGTGAAAGTGGTATGAAAGTGGCATATAAAATGTAGGAGCCACACTGCTGCTTTATAGTGGTATTGAAGGGCACTGACAACTGTTGGGACCCATGACACATACCATATACTGGTTTCATACCGCTTTCAGAGTACTATATCCTGCTTGGTGTAGATGTGTCAATGGGCCCCACTAGTTGTCAGTGCAGTTCAATACCACTCTAAAGCAGTTGTGTGGCTCCTGCCTTTTATATACCGCTTTCATAGTGGAAGATCCTGCTTGGTGTAGATGAGGCCTGTGTGTGTGTGGAGGGGGATATTCTTATGGGGAAGAGAGAGTCTTATTACAAAATGGAATCCAGGATAAAAAGTCAGGGCATGGGGAAACCAGCTAAGAATCCCTAACCCAGTCTGATTGGCTCAGATACTGCCCAGGAGTGGGGACAGAGTGGGAGCAAAGTGTATTACAAATGCTCTTCATGGATGTTGTGGGATGAGACCTTCCCAACAGTGAACAGTAGAGTAATTGGCTACAATTAGATGAGTTGGTAACAGCAGATTCCTCTTGCACAGAATTCAGCAGGATGTATATTACTGCTTTTTAAAGTTTTTTAATAGTATTGACAACTGTTGGGACCCAGGACACATTCTATATACCATTTTCAAACTGCTTTCAAAGGGCTGATCTACACGAAGCAGGATATTCCACTATGAAAGTGGTATGAAAGTGGAATATAAAAGGCAGGAGCCACACAACTGCTTTATAGCGGAACTGAAGTGCACTGCAGGATCTACACTACTACTTTGTAGCGGTACTGAAGTGCACTGACACCAGTTGGCGCCCATGACACATCTACACCAAGCAAGATAGAACATTATGAAAGTGGTATGAAAGCGGTATATGGTATGTGTCAATGGGCCCCAACAGTTGTCAGTGCACTTCAATACCACTATAAAGCAGTCGTGTGGCTCCTGCCTTTTATATACCACTTTCATAGTGGAATATCCTGCTTGGTGTTGATGAGCCCAAAGTGTTATACCCTGCTTGGTATAGATCTGTCCTATGAATGCTGTGGAGTGGCTGAAATTTCCTGTTTTGACCAGGAAGAGTAGTTGTACATTATTTCCCTCACTTATGCTGGGGTCAGAGGGGTGGTGTTCTCTACATCCATTTTTGCAGGAAGGGTGGATAGCTCAGTTGTCAATCCATTATGTGGTTGCTGTGAAAAAAACAAGTCCAATTCCATGTTGGACATAATTAGAAAAGGAATTGAAAATAAACCTGCCAATAGCATACTGCCATTGTACAAATCCATAGTGTGACCACACTTGGAATATTATGTACTGTTCTGGTCACCACACCTCAAAAAGAATGGTGCAGAACTGGAAATGTGCAGAAAAAGGCAACCAAACTGATCAAGGGGCTGAAGCAACTTTCCTATGAGGGAAGGTGTCAACGTCTTGAATTTAGCTTAGAAAAAAGGTGAGTAAGGGGAAACTTTGGGCCTTGCTAGACGAGGCCTTAGCGCGCCTTGAGAGCTGGTTTCCTTGCTGTGCGTCCACATGACTCACAGGGGAATCCGGCCCCAGGCCTCACTGAAGCCTCCTCTAACGCGCCATAAGCGAAGTCGCTTATGGCGCGCCTTTTCCACAGCTCCGGCCTGAGGCCGGGGCTGCAGAACGTCTAGAAACTTCCGTGGCTTTTTGCGGCTACTCGCTCTCGCAAGTAGCCGCAAAAAGCCGCGGACTGGGCACAGCAGCGCTGTGCCCATCGGGGCGGGGGGGGGGGGTAAAGGCCGGACCCGGCAGGAGGGGGGAGAGCAGGCATCGGGGATGGCAAGGGGGGAGGGCAGGTGAGAGAGAGAGTGGCGGGCGCTGCTGCCCGGGCAAGGCCGGGGACAGGGAGGGCGGATGGCACAGGCATCAGGGCTGGGGAGGGCAGGGAGGGCTAGGGGGATGTCTTGGGGGGGGCTTAGTATTTTTCAAAACCGGACTTACCTGGTCCGGAGTCTTTAGGCCGCACGTGGCCCCTTTAAACTTTTTAAAAAATTGCGGACGCTGCAGGGATCCCGATGTCCCTGCGCGTCCCGCGTCTGGAAGCCGGGGCGGCGCGCGCTAACGTCAGCGCGTCGTCACCCCGCCTCCCTGCCGGCTTATCCCGGCAGGTCTAGCAAAGCCCCATATAGAGGTGTAAAACATTATCCATAGTGTGGAGAAAGTGGATAGGGAAAAGTTTTTCTACATCTTTATAATACTTGAACCTGGTGCATTTCCATAAAGCTGAATGGTGGGATATTCAGGACAGATGAAAGGAAGTACTTCTTTATACAGCCCATAGTTACAATATGGGATTCACTACCATAACATATGGTGATGGGCGCCAATTGGATGGTTTTAAAACAGGATTAGACAAATCATGGAGCATCAGACCAGACACCTCCAGTAACAGAGGCAATATACTTCAGTATACCAGGTCCTGGGGAATGCAAGCAGACAGGTGCTACTTCCAAAGGTAGCTGGTTGTACACTATGTGAATAGAACACTAGACTAGATGGTCACGCTATATTTTTAGCTTGGCTTAAGCCTTACCATCCATGCCCATCTGGCTTGCCCCCTGAGATACAAGACACTTCCTTATAACTTCCTTATAGGAAGTTATACTTCCTATAAGTATATAGGAAGTATATACTTCCTTATAGGCTAAACATGCCCAGACTGAAAGAACTGGGCATGTTTAGCCTGGAGAAGAGAAGATTGAGGGGAGACATGATAGCACTCTTCAAATACTTAAAAGGTTGTCACACAGAGGAGGGCCAGGATCTCTTCTCGATCCTCCCAGAGTGCAGGACACGGAATAATGGACTCAAGTTACAGGAAGCCAGATTCCGGCTGGACATCAGGAAAAACTTCCTGACTGTTAGAGCAGTACGACGATGGAATCAGTTACCTAGGGAGGTTGTGGGCTCTCCCACACTAGAGGCATTCAAGAGGCAGCTGGACAACCATCTGTCAAGTATGCTGTAGGGTGGATTCCTGCATTGAGCAGGGGGTTGGCCTCAATGGCCTTGTAGGTCCCTTCCAACTCTGCTGTTCTATGATTCTATGATCTTGGCTTTGTGTCTAATTCTCTTCCTACAAAATATCAAATCACCCAGTGTGATTGGTCATAAATGAGTAAATCAAAACAATTAAATGTGAATTACCCACTTAACCTGTTTTTATGGGATTTGGCAGTCATAATCCCCTCCTATGGGGCTACTATGCCTGCAAATTTCATTCAGCCCTGACAGAAAAAGAAGTATATCCAGTCTTTGATTTCCCTGATAGTCAGTGGGTGGCATGAATCCTTGGGATGTCTGAATCTCAACTTGGATACAGTACCGAATCAATCCAAGCAAAATTGGGCTGTTCTCCAAAGCACCGAATCGGAATCCGAGTAGAATCTTGTGGTTGATGCACATCTTTAATGGCACAGTACGGCATGGTATTTCTGCGATCCTATGCACAAATAGCTGGAAGTAAGTCCTATTGAATTTAGTGAAGCTGCTTTCCAGTAAACTTGTATAGAACTGAGGCCCCATCGAAAACCTCATCACTAAATACTTTTGCTTTCAGTTGGACTTTGTCATGACTAGGTTTTGCTGAATTGTGTTCAGTTCTTGATTGGCTTGAATAAAAGACAAAGGCAAGGAGATAGGAACCTTTATTTATTTATTTATTTATTTATTACATTTTTATACCGCCCAATAGCCAAAGCTCTCTGGGCGGTTCCTGGCTGGGGAAAGCTGGGAGTTGTACGACTTTTTTTCTGTGCAAACATGCGTAGGATTGCACCCTATGTTTTTCTTTTTATGTATTTGGACTCATAATAAATTGAAGAACATGTATCATTTTAATTAATTAATAGGTGACATTTCTATCACACCTCATCTTAAAGGATTTTGAATGATTAATAGACTTGCATTTTTAGGGAATCTCTCATTACCGTGTCCTTTGATAATATGCATTGATAAATAAAGGGGGGGATTAAGACTGTTGTCGCTGTTGCAGCATATTTAATCCCCCTTCATTTCATGCGGACAATCCCCCCATTGGCATGAAGGGGACTTGAGCAATGCTGACTTTGGCTGGATGATGTTCTATCCTTGCACATTGTCTCTCTGGCATATGGTGCATCAAGCAGCTAATGTGACTCACATCCTATCCTACGTTCTTGGCTTGCACAGTGCAATGACGACCAGCTCCTTAGCCTTTGTTGAGATGGCATGACTTCCAGCCTCAAACATGTACTTGGTAGAATAACAAAAACATGGCTGGAAAGCATTGCTAGTGGTATCATTGTACGAGACTATAAATATTTATAAATATTTTCTGTCCCATCTGCATGTGATGTGGAACCTTGCCCATAAGAGAACAGAAGGCTTGGAAAAAGGAACTACCTTTGAACATAATTCTCTCTGAGCCTTTTTCTCCCATCCCTCATTTTGAGTTCTAAAGCCCTAAGGGCTGTGGGAGGTCACGGAGTTGGCTCCAGCACCTGGCTGAGTTGTTGAGCGCCAACCTTGGCCAGACCTCAGATGCATTGTTTCTCAGATGCATGGGTACCTCCTACAAGAGAGCTGAAGGGGAGAGACAGCAAATGTTAGACCCCAGGAATTGATTTGGAACCAGACGTTGATGCTTTGCAGCTGCGCTTTTCCTTGCAGGCCACTAAGGTTTAAGAATCATTTCCCCCCCTTCAAAATTTCAGTTGGAAATTTGAAGATCAGCCACTTTGAGATCTAAAGAGGATTATTTAAATATCTCCCTCCCTCCTCCCCTTTCCCCATTTCTGGAACAAGCGGAATTAATCCACTTAGTGCTAATGCAGGGGCCTCTCTGCAGGCTTGTTTATCAAGAGAACGCTTACTACTTATGTGGGGGGCGGGGGGGGACTTTGATTCTTGGATGACTTTATGATGCAAATGTCAGACAAGAACTATATCCTTTTTGTTTCCAAGCCAACACCCGTTATTTTTCCAACATGGGAATTGATTTGCAGACACATTTGAGAGAATATTCATATTGTCTTCACGTAAACTTCAGCATGGGAATGGGAAGTTCCTTGTAAGTCACTAAAGCCGTTCTGCTACTCAATGTGCTATGAATTCGGTTAGTAAATCAGTACACATTTGTCGTACGCTTCCTTTATGGGAGCTTTCCTGGACGAGATCACTTGTGTCTATTAAAAACATATGGCAACCCTTCCAATGCTCTAAAAATGGCTTTCTACACTTTTATCTATAGGCAGCTTTTACACATACTGAAGATGTGGGTGAGAATCCGCAGTGGATGAGAATCAATACAAGAGCAAATGTAATACCTTCCAACAGAGCATCCAGAAGGACAAAGTAACCTCTTCAGATGGAACCATGAGAGGGAATAGAAGATGGCAGGAATTGGTGGTTGAGTGGTGCAGCCGGACCTCTAAAGCCGGATCTAGCATTTGGTGTGGGGAGATGTTATTTGGGTTCTGTTTCAGGCAGCCAAATGTCTTGGCCTAGCACTGGTTTCAAATCATGCAAGGAAGTACATTCTTTACTCAGTTGTCTGGTAATTTCCCTGTGGGAATACAGAACAAGAGTTCAAATTGTCAGATATACGGAGGAAGGCAGCCAGACGCCTAGAACGTTAATTGCAAGAGAAGGTGGAAAATGCATATTTCAAGGAAGACTATCCACCCTGTTGAACTCACTGAGAACTCATCTTCTAAGGCAGCCTTCTCTAACTGGAAGTTGTAGTTCAACTGGAAGTTTAAGTTCCATAACTTCATTATTGAAGTTATCATTTTTATTAATGATTTGGACGAGGAGGTGCAGGGAACGCTGATCAAATTTGCAGATGACACCAAATTGGGTGGGATAGCTAATACCCTGGAAGACAGAAACAAACTTCAAAGTGATCTTGATAGGCTGGAGTGCTGGGCTGAAAACAACAGGATGAAATTTAATAGGGATAAATGCCAAGTTCTACATTTAGGAAATAGAAACCAAAGGCACAGTTACAAGATGGGGGATACTTGGCTCAGCAATACTACAAACGAGAAGGGTCTTGGAATTGTTGTAGATTGCAAGCTGAATATGAGCCAACAGTGCGATATGGCTGCAAGAAAGGCAAATGCTATTTTGGGCTGCATTAATAGAAGTATAGCTTCCAAATCACGTGAGGTACTGGTTCCTCTCTATTCGGCCCTGGTTAGGCCTCATCTAGAGTATTGCGTCCAGTTCTGGGCTCCACAATTCAAGAAGGACACAGACAAGCTGGAGCGTGTTCAGAGGAGGGCAACCAGGATGATCAGGTGTCTGGAAACAAAGCCCTATGAAGAGAGACTGAAAGAACTGGGCATGTTTAGCCTGGAGAAGAGAAGATTGAGGGAAGACATGATAGCACTCTTCAAATACTTAAAAGGTTGTCACACAGAGGAGGGCCAGGATCTCTTCTCGATCCTCCCAGAGTGCAGGACACGGAATAATGGACTCAAGTTAAAGGAAGCCAGATTCCAGCTGGACATCAGGAAAAACTTCCTGACTGTTAGAGCAGTGTGACAATGGAATCAGTTACCTAGGGAGGTTGTGGGCTCTCCCACACTAGAGGCCTTCAAGAGGCAGCTGGACAAGCATCTGTCGGGGATGCTTTAGGGTGGATTCCTGCATTGAGCAGGGGGTTGGACTCAATGGCCTTGTAGGCCTCTTCCAACTCTGCTATTCTATGATTCTATGATTCTATTGTAGTTCAACACATCTGGAGGGCACTAGTTGAGGAAAGCTGTTCTAAGGGATCCTAAGATTTATAGGAAGTGGAATGCAGTTTGAAAACCATTGGTTCAAAGAGTCAATGAAGTCTTTTGTAAAGGGAAGGAGCAGGGCTATGGCACTATGCAAAAGGAATAATAATAATAATAGTAATAATAATAATAATAATAATAATAATAATAATAATAATAATAATAATTTCTTACCCGCCTCTCCATTTTGTGGAGATGCAATTTTTTTCACCATTATCCTTACCACAAAGTAGGCCTCCAAATGGGCTCTCGTCTGTGCTCAGTTGGTTTCATCCTGGGTTCCTCTCCATCTACATTCTAGTTGTCATCCCATCTACTTCATCAGCTCTAGGGTGATCCAGAGAGTTCATCTGGCTCTAGTACAAGGGTGGGCAATTTGTGGCCTTCCAGATGTTTTGGCCTACAGCTACCATGATCCCTTGCCATTGGCTATATTGGCTAAGGCCGATAGGAGTTGTAGCCCAAAATATCTGGAGGGACACAAGTTGCCCACCTTTGCTCTGGTCACTGGACCTGGATATTGAGAAGTGATCATGTCTACCTCCCAGATCATCTCTACAATCCCGAAACTAAACAAGGCATTAAAAGGAGTGCCAGCCATGTCTGTCAGGACTTTCCCTACAGCCATCTGGAAGCGCTGTAGGTTTATCTGATTTATTATCAGATAAATCTCCCCCAGAGATTTATCAAACTCTGGGGGAGACCAACTAAAGTGGTACTCAACCCTGCGAAGACTAAAAGTGACTGTAAGTCTAAACTTCACCAATAAGTGATCCGTCCATGACAAGAGTACCATTGATATCTCTACTTGCTCCTAGATCATTCTCATCCTGCTCTGTCCAGAACACCAACTCCAGTGAATGAACTGCAACATATGTAGGGCCCAGGATATTCTAGCTTAGCCCCATTTTTGTTCAGGTGGCCATAAAATCCTGCGCTGCACCAACCAGAGGGGCTTTGGCATGGATTTTAAGTCCTAGACTGGGAATTCTCAATACTGCGTGAGACCATCTCTGTTGGTGTAATTGGGGAGTATTTTATGCAGCAAGGTGGGTAGTGCACTCACAGAATCTGCACTCTGTTCTGGTTTCAAGACCACAAGTGACAGTCTGCAGGAAGTAAAACATTAGAGATGTGGTATTCTGATAGACCAACCTTTCCAATCTGGTGGCCTCAAGATGTTGTGGACTACAATACCCATCAACCCATCTAGAATGGCCTTCCCATGCTTCTGGGGATGATGGAAGTTGCAGATTGGGATAGACTACAGCGATGTCATCTCCACAATCATCAAGCATATGCTGTGCTGTTCAGAAAATCTGGCAAGCCTGAGAGACTAATGCCAGCCCCTTCACCCCACTGATATATGATTAAGGGCTTTGGGTGTTTGAAGAAAAAAAATCAAACGTGGAGAACATTTGTCTTGGCACTGTGTTAAGTCTCTACATAGACTGGCTACTTCACACATTGGTCAGGTCTGGATGTTCAACCCCACAGATGTGTGCTTTGGATGCTCAAAAACCAAAGCAATGCAAAGGAGAAAAACAAAACAAAACAGGATCTGATCCTGGCTTATTATCCTTGTTTATTAACCAACATTAAACTGGAGTTCTCCAACTCAGATGTAACAGGTAGCTCTGGTTTAACGCAAGACAGGAGCTCTTCAATGAAAGAGGTGAGAGTGGAACATGCAGCCACGGTGCTTATCCCTGGGTTCATAAACAGTGGTTTATTTAATTTTATTTATTTATTTATTACATTTTTATACCGCCCAATAGCCAAAGCTCTCTGGGCGGTTCACAAAAATTAAAACCATAATAAAACAACTAACAGGTTAAAAGCACAAATACAAAATACAGTATCAAAAGCACAACCAGGATAAAACCACACAGCAAAATTGATATAAGATTAAAATACAGAGTTAGAACAATAAAATTTAAATTTCAGTTAAAATTAAGTGTTAAAATACTGAGAGAATTAAAAGGTCTTCAGTTGGCGACGAAAAGAGTACAGTGAATAAAGCCAGGCGGACCTCTCTGGGGAGCTCATACCACAACCGGGGTGCCACAGCGGAGAAAGCCCTCCTCCTAGTAGCCACCTGCCTCACTTCCTTTGCCAGGGGCTCACGGAGAAGGGCCCCTGTAGATGATCTTAAGGTCCGGGCAGGTACATATGGGAGGAGGCGTTCCTTCAAATAACCTGGCCCCAAACCATTTAGGGCTTTAAATGTCAATACCAGCACTTTGAATCGGGCCCACACCTGGACTGGCAGCCAATGAAGTTGTAGAAGGACTGGAGTAATGTGGTCTTACTGGCCAGTCCCTGTTAGTAAATGGGCTGCCCTGTTTTGTACCAGCTGAAGCTTCCGGACCGTTTTCAAAGGCAGCCCCACGTATAACGCATTGCAGTAATCCAAACGAGAGGTTATCAGAGCACGGATCACTGTAGCTAGGCTATCTCTGTCCAGATTATGGAACTGGAGATGGATGTCGGAACCAAACCCTTGTGGCATGTTTGGCCTGGTAAATGCATTAAGGCCCAAATAACCATTTAAAGTATGTTCAAGGCTTTAGGTGTGTCTGGTGTTTACAGCTACATAAAAAGCTGCTCCTTTCAGCTTGAAAAGAGGTTTACCATACCCTGTAGAAATACAAGTTGAAATTCTCAAAATGTCTTGGATAGTTTTGATTGAATACAGCTTCTGTGACGTTTTCCTTTTAGAGGAAAGGGTCTATATATGTTAATCCAAATCAATATCATCTGAAATAATTCCACTTGAGTAAAAATAAAATATTCAAATTAAATAACTAATTGGGACATTTATTGCACATCCATTTCAACCTCTGGCTTTAAGTGCAAACTCAGGTGTTTGGGTGAAGTCAAATGTTGGGTTAAGGCTATAAGTCCAATAGACTAAAAGGAACAAACAGACAGCATGCTTCAAGACTGAAATACTGTTGTCTCCCTTTGAACTGAGGTCAGTTCAAAAGATGACCCAAGTCAAGGTTTCCAAATGAAAGTCATTTTTCTTCAGCCTGAAATCAATTTTTTAAATTTTATTTCCAAAGTCACCAAAATTAATTACAATTATAGCAAGTGCGGAATGCTGAAATAGAGATGGATGAACATGGAAACCTCCCCCCTCCCCCGACTCTTTAATATATTGTGTGCCGAGAGAGGAGTCAGCTGCTGTAATTTGTCACTTCTGTTGACAGACAAAGCAATATAAATTCTAATCTAGAGCTAGACATTCTTGGGCTCAGATTATCTTGCAAATGTTTGCGGTACATCTTTTACATGTCCTTTGTGGTGATCTGAAATAAAGACTGCTGGATGATCAGTACATCTTCTCTTGAAATGATAATGTCATTAGTCTTTTTGAGCATTGGGCTTGGAATTGATAGTAAGGAAGAAGTGAAGAAATGTTTGGATGTGTTAATTATTATCGTTAAGATGATTAAACTGGCACAAATGTTCCATGGTAGAGGGAATTAAGAAATACTTTCATCTGAAGAAGGAGTTCTCTATTACCTTGATGCTCCAAAACAACAGGAATAGAAAGAGCTTTATCACACCAGTGTTATACTGTGCACTCACTGCGAATTGCATGCAAAGGACTCAGAAGTTTTCCACCTTATAATCTGCTTTAGTTGTGAAGTACTCCCAGGCATCCTGCCTTAATTGTGCAATAAAGCAAAAAGATTCGCCATATTTAGCCCCTACTTTTTGAACGTATCTTCTGAGCCGCTGCTGGGGTGCAGGAGCAGGATTTTAAAGAAATGCTTACATCTGCGTAAGCTTTAAAGATAAAGACACCAAAATTGGCACAGTAATAGATATTAGGGAGAGCTTTAAGCATACCAAATTTGAATTGAATTGGGTCATCCAATGATTTTTAATGTTTTTTTTTACATTTCCCCCCTTAAACTCACTTCCTGGTATGCAAAGGACCGCTGTCGCCTGGTAGCAAAAACAACAACAACCGCGAAAGCTTAGCGCTACGGGGATAATCCGAGGGAAGCAGGTACGTGGGATGAAGCTCAAATACTACCTACGCTGGCTGACTATTCCTAAATACAGGAGAGCATTTTCATTAGCCAGACTTAATGTCCTTCCCTCCAAATTTCTGGAGGGCAGATTTAATAAAATTCCAGTGCTCAACAGATGCTGCCCCTGCAACAATAGTGAAGTGGAAACTGTATCTCATGTTTTACTGTTTTGTAGATTTTATCTAGGGGCTAGAAACGATCTTCTGAACCCTATTTTACAATCTTATCCTGGTCACCCAACTGAATTCTTAACGTCTCTTTTACTTTGTAATGTAGACAAATCAGTCACTGAGCAAGTGGCCAAGTTTTTGAACCTGGCCATCTCTTTTAGATCTTCTATGATCGCTTGATTTTTAATAGTTAATGGTATGTTCAGTTTGCTTGTATGTAAAATTTTTATTTGCTGGAATGGTCTATTGACTGCAATAAACTGTTGTTGTTGTACTGACAGTCAAAATTTTATTTCAGTGCAATTTTAATTAGAGATAAGAACATGAATTGGTCTCCACTTGGACTGAGTGCCACACTTGTTTCATTATTCAATCAGTAAAAGAGAGGATGTATGTCACTCAAACCACACAAAGAGGACGGCTAGTCTGGTAAACGTATGAACTCTCCCCATTAACATTCAACAAAATGTGTTGCTGCTTTAAAAGCAAAACCACGTGGTCTCTTCTCTGCATTGCAGTGTAATACAGCAAAATCAGTTTCAGAAACAGGTATTTTAGTTGTGGCTGTGTAGACTGAATCCTTCTTCTGTTGATTCTATCTGATTTACTTTTTTTATGGGGAAAAATATTGGCCAAGTGAGGGGCAAATTCTTGTGCATCTGAATGTGTGCCTTAGTGAGGAGACAGCATTGCCATTTGGACTTACATTCAAAAGTGCAACCAAATATGAGATTGATAAACAAATTGCGTCCAGTTCTGGGCTCCACAATTTAAGAAGGACGCAGACAAGCTGGAGTGTGTTCAGAGGAGGGCAACCAGGATGATCAGGGGTCTGGAAACAAAGCCCTATGAAGAGAGACTGAAAGAACTGGGCATGTTTAGCCTGGAGAAGAGAAGATTGAGGGGAGACATGATAGCACTCTTCAAATATTTAAAAGGTTGTCAAACAGAGGAGGGCCAGGACAATAAATGTAGGACATGGAATAACGGGCTGAAGTTACAGGAAGTCAGATTCCAGCTGGACATCAGGAAAAACTTCCTGACTGTTAGAGCAGTACGACAATGGAATCAGTTACCTAGGGAGGTTGTGGGCTCCCACACTAGAAGCCTTCAAGAGGCAGCTGGACAACCATCTGTCAGGGATGCTTTAGGGTGGATTCCTGCATTGAGCAGGGGGTTGGACTCGACGGCCTTGTAGGCCCCTTCCAACTCTGCTATTCTATGAAACAAATCATGGCTATTGCTTTCAGAAGAAAGCATATTCAGTGCAACATCACATTGAACATAATAGATATCTGAGACCTGCAAGTGAAAACTCTGTGTTGAAATAAAGGGAATTTGTAGTTTTTAGAAGACATGCTTGATATTGTTCTTTGCTGCCTCCAGAATCACTTATCTTCTGTTCTCTTTTTCAACACGTGGTTTTGAAATTGAAGGCAGGACTGGCAGAAGCTGGTTTGGACAATCTGCCTTCATAAAAAAAATGAAATGGACAAACTCTGCTAATAGAAAGTTTTCTTCTTTTGATAGGCATAGCTCCTGAAACATAAAGAGTGCATTATTATTATTATTATTATTATTATTATTATTATTATTATTATTATTATTATTTTACTACAATTATGAAAATTTCCATAAAAATTATTAACCATAGCAGTCCTTTTAAAATGGACTCCTATTTAAAATGGAGAGAACTTCTGCATTATTACTATAATTTCTTTGAAATTATTTATATATTTCTCTTATTTAGCACTGATTTTTAATATCATCGTGTCTCCTTTTGGTTTCCCTAAATACTTTTTAAAAGTCCATCTTTTATATCTGTTTTCCTTTGAGAATTTTTTCCCCCTCACGAGCTGAATCATTTTCACTGTTGTTTTTGGAACCTTATTCCCACTCAGAAGTATATATAGCATATGAATATGCATCTACTCCTACAGATCTTTGGAGGGAGCAAGACTTATTTCTGCAAAGGCTGTGAATAAAGAATTCAGTGGCTAGGATGATAAAACAGTGGTACATTTATATTCCTTTATTTTACTATAAGGGTCACACATGGGGCTATGTTCTCTCTCTCACCCATGCTGTGGCAAAGCTAATGACACATCACCATGGTCTATAAAAGCCCGGAAGTCCTCTCTCCCCCACAGGGAAAGAAATGGCACTTTGTTGCCACTCAAACCATAAGTTGCTGTTTTGGGGGGAGGGGAGTAATTTCCCCAACAGCCAGCACTTCCATTGCACTTGTGAGTCCTGTATCAATCATGGGTACCTTTTGGTTGGTGTCCATTAGAGGTGTGCAGAGCGGATCTTCTGAAATTTGGGGTGGAGCTCTGTTAAGTGGGTTCTCCACTCCAATTTTTGGAGGGGGTCTGTCTCTCCACACTGCCGTATTACTCATCAGAAAACCACTCTGTTTTCGGAAAATCACATTATTGTTAATAGTAATTAACAAAAATGCATACATCTTCGTCATCTTTACAGATAAAGAGATTAATTTGTCACAATGATAGCTTTTAAGGAGGGCTTTAGACATGCCAAGTTTGAAGCAGATCCCTTCATCCCTTGAGTTTTTCAGAATTTTTAAAAGTTTGACAGCTCAGCTGTCAAAAGTATGACAGTCAGCTGTTCCATTAGCCTATGGCAATTAACAAAATGCTTACAACTCTATAATTTGTAAAGGGAGAACAACCTTCCCCCATTTCACCCCATTAGAGCAAACGCAGCAGAACTTTATTTTTATAAACTGGAGATGCACAACTGTACATCAAGGAAGTAAAGGATAAAACCTCCCTTCATATATGTGCAGGGGTGATATGCAGTACTGATATGCAGTATCAGGTGTGGGTGGGTGGGTTTGAGGGATTTTTTTTAAAAAAAAATCCTAAAAATCACAGGATGAAGGGATCTGCTTCAAACTTGGCTTACCTAAAGTCCTACTTAAGAGCTATCATGCTGCCAAATTTCATCTCTTTTTACCTTTAAAAACGACAGAGGTGAAAGCATTTTGGTTAATTGCTATAGCCTATATTATTATTATTATTATTATTATTATTATTATTATTATTATTATTATTATTGCTTATAATGAAGTGGTTATCCAAGAACAAGACAGAGCTCTGAACGACTTGTGTTCCACACTGCAGGTATCCAATGGTTTTAAAAACGTCCTCTAATCACACCGAAAGTTTGCAACTCTGTCGGAGCACCATCGGACCCTCAGAATTTTGGTGCGGTGTGCACACCCTTAGTGTTCATGACGTCACTGCTAACAGGAGTCAAGGCTAGTGCTATGGGAAGCAACTACATTCACTACCAACTGTTATTTGATTCCAATACACAAATGTTACTTGTGTGTCATAGAGCTCAACAATTGCAACAGCAACACTTTCATGAGTCCTTTGTTTACCTTAGTAATATGAAAGGTTTAAGCTCTGGTGGGGTGAAGCCTAGCTCACAAAGGTCAAAACAGCTAAAAGGAGATCAACAACAACAAAGCTTGAATCAAAAGTATTGGTGTAATTAGTTTACTGGTTAATCCATCCATGCTGCCTAGTCTTGACACCTCCATATGATATTTAAACATCTTGAACAAGCAATGACTAATCTGTCTTAATTGCATTTCTGAGTGTGCAACTATGGTTGCTGATCTATGGTCAAGTAATAGATTTAAGTCCTATTTAAGTCCTGAGTGCCATGATTTCAGCCTGTGCTTGCAATTCTTTGCACACATACTTTAGAGCATGTCCCATTAAACTCATTGAACCTTACTTTTGAGTAAACATGCAAAGGATCAGTCTGTATGATTTATGTTCATACAACCACAGCTACTATATTTTAATTTTCTGACATCAAAGTAGGTTCTTCCCCTATTATTGAAGATATACATCTACTGAATCTATTAGTACTTTTACTGCCCATATCAGTGGTGCCAGGACTGAATTCTTAAAAACAAAGACTGACTAAACTGTTCTAATTTCTAGTTTCTGTTGTTGCTTTTTTGCTTTAATCATATAAGATTGGGCGAAATTAAAACAAATTATGCCCTATCTGACAAGCTACAATTTTTAAAAGTCTTTAGAACTGATCTAAGCGGTGCTCAACCTATCCTGCCTATTGCAAATGGTTTTTAACTGCTCTCATTTTGCAAGGACGGATCTCTCCGTGGGCCCTAGTATTGACTGATGGGTGGGTCAAAAGTGACGATTATGACCAAAGCCTGATTCAGAATTTCAAAGACTATTTTTTCTAAGAACTGAGAGCAGGAAACAGCAGGATAACACTTCTCAGTGACCAAGGAGCAAAGGTCCTTTAAAAAACAGAAAGAAAGCAGAGGAAACAGACTAAGTAATATCAGAGCTCTCAGGACGCTTAGGAATCAAAATTCCACGTGTAAAAGGAAAAAGTTAAGTAACTGAACCTGGAAATATTTGTTGATTTGGTCATAAAAAATTGGCTTTATGTAGATGAAACATCAAAGGAAATACTACATTAAGGGTAAAGTAAGACCACTTGAACATTTCTGGGGGTCTGGGCAGATCACTTAATAACCTGCACGCCACATACAGAGCTCATGTTCTAATAACCACAGTCTTGCCTTTCAGCATTTCTGTGCATTGCTGGAATGGAATTTAGACCTCGGTTAAGGTTCCTTTGCCCTAATCGACAGACCTTTCATTCCATTCATATTGAAATGAGTTCCGATTACAGGACACCATTCAATCCTGTGTAAAAACAGCAACCTGAGTAAACTTAATGGGCATTTTAGCAAGGCATGTGCTCCGCTCCGATTAGAAGCGTAGAAGCAGGAGCGAATTGGCCTGCTCCGCCTTGCCCAGAGGCTGAGTAGAAGCAGACCGCGGACCCCTAGAAGCAAGGCGAAGAGAAGCGCCCATTTTTGGAGCACTTCTCTTTCCGCAGACCGATCCGATCGCCATTTTGAAACATTTCGCCCATAGGATTGCATTGCGGAAAAGAAAGGGGGATAACTGTGTTGTTTTTGAAGTTATCTTTCTGAAACGTCTTGTGCTTAGAGAGTCATGGCTGGGGGTCATTTTAAGCCTACTCTCAGCTCTCTGCGTGGTGCGGTTCACTTGCTAGAATTTAAAAAAAAACTGGCAGGAAAAATACCTTTTCCGAAGGGCTGAGGGGCAGAGTCAACTCCCGGTCATGATCACATGATCCCAAAGTTGGAGGAGGGGATAGGCAAAATGGGTAACTTGGGATTCTGGGAACTTCTCTTTCTTAGTCTGAACGGACTTTTCCCAGTGTTTTTTTTTAAAACAGTAGTCCCACCAAATGCACAAACACAACCTGAAATCATATACTAAGCCAATAATAAGAGAGCACTGCTACCCACCCTAACTTTGGGGAACAACTGAAAAGATGTGGTGCAAGGGGATGAGCTCCCCTAGGGCATGCCATGTGGACATGCCCTCACTCTCTCCTGTACTTGGAGGGCCATCAGAGCTCTCCAAAGAGAGTAACTCGGTGGAGCAATGCCTTTTATGAGTTGAAGTGAGAGCGTTACTTCTTAAGACTGGGTCTCAGCCCTCCAAAGAGAGTAGCGTGGTGAAGCAATGCCTTTCATGAGTTGAACTGAGAGCGTTGCTTCTTAAAAGACTGGTCACTACTAGGACCAGTCAAATTGGCAGATGCTTCCCCCTCCCCTGGGCACGTCCCTCTCTTACTGGTAAAAGACAGATATAGCCTTTTTAAAAAAGTTCTTCTTGTTGTTTATTCAGCAACACTGCTGCTTTTAATTCCACCCCTCCTTTGTTTATTTATTTATTTATTTATTCCATTTTATATGCATTACTGGCTTATCCTTGGCTCACTTCCTTATGCCCCCAGAAATGTCTGCTGCCTGCCTGCCTTCCCTCCCTCCTCCCCTGCCCGCCTCGCAGGGATGGTTTGTGTCTGGCTTTGACTCAGGGGAAAAGTCCTTCCTGCGCTCTCTTGGAGTTTTGGAAGTTCCAAATCCATTTTTCAAGTGTGGAAGAAGATTCATATTAGGTTGATGATCTCTACTCCCTAATTCATGGCATCTTGGGATTTCCTTTGCAATGGCCCCATTGAGCTGTCTGCAGGTTTAAGCCCTGCCAAAAATCAGGGGATGATGGAATTGCCTTGTACCTTGGCATGATTGTGGGTCTAGATGGTATCTGTGAGTGTGCCCACTTCCCTTTTTTTTATCTGTCCAAATGTCAGAGAACAGTCCACGTCTGCAAATGGGGTGCCCGATTTTCATAAATTCCCAAAAATCAGGGGATGATGAGACTGCCTTGAGTCTTGGCATGCGTGTGTATCCCTGGATAAGCTGTCATGGTGGCGAGTTTGAGGTTTCTAACGTGCAAATTGACGGAGCTATCGAAAGGGGTGTGAATGGGGTGTTGGATTTTCATAAATTCCCCAAAAATCAGGGGATGATGGGACTGCCTTGAGTCTTGGCGTGCATGTGTATCCCTGGATAAGCTGTCATGGTGGCAAGTTTGAGGTTTCTAACGTGCAAATTGACGGAGCTATCGAAAGGGGTGTGAATGGGGTGTTGGATTTTCATAAATTCCCCCAAAATCAGGGGATGATGGGGCTGCCTTGAGTCTTGGCGTGTGTGTGTATCCCTGGATAAGCTGTCATGGTGGCAAGTTTGAGGTTTCTAACATGCAAATTGACGGAGCTATCGAAAGGGGTGTGAATGGGGTGTTGGATTTTCATAAATTCCCCCCAAATCAGGGGATGATGGGACTGCCTTGAGTCTCGGCGTGCTTGTGTATACCTTCATGAGGTGTCATGGTGCCAAACTTGAGGTTTCTAACTTTCACAGAAAATAAGTTGTATACTTTTTTAGCTTAATGCAAGCCTATGGGAGGGGGGGAAACAGAGCTCCGATCAGGATCCGGAGCGGAGCGGACATAGGCGGGGCGGAGCGAAGCAGCCCAATCCGCAAATCGCGGATCTGGAAGAGAAGCGGAGTGGGGGGTCCCTGCACACCCCTAATTTTAGCCTATTAACTAAATAATATGCAGGAGGGTACTACATAGAGATAGGAGGCTGCCACTTTGAGTGGAGGAATGTTGGGTTGTCTCCTGTATTTGTCAGCTTAAAGTCAACCTCCTCTGTTGTTTTTCACATCACAGTAAAAAAGAAGAGAGACAGGGACACCATATACTTTCCCCTCAGGTGAGAAAGCTGCTTGGCAGGGGGCAACTTTGAACTGAAAATGGCGGCCAGTGTAAGTAGATCCCTCTGTTGTGCTTCCATTCTTGACTACAGCCTTCGAAGCGGGTTTTCTGTTAAAAAAGGAGATTGGACTATAGTTCATGTTTTCCCCAGAGTGTCAAACTATTATCCCACCAAATTCAGAGTTATCTGGAGTATTTTTAAAACCACATCATTAGGCCCTTATCTGATGTTTTTGATGCCTTCATCTGTGGAACAGGTTCCTTTCTCCCCCTTCAAAAGCAGATCTGCATTTATTGCTCGAATGACTATACCACTACCGTAAGGTACAATATGTAATTTAATTGTTTGCATTTTATGGCAGTGAGAAAGCACTGAAGAATGTATACCATGATTATTGAATCTAACCTTGAATGAAATTACTGTTACATAAATATTGGAGATGCATGCCATACGCTCTAAACATTTGACTTCTTTCTGTTCTGCTATAACAGCAAAAGCTAAATGATGTCCTTGAAGACGCTATTTGACATTTCATGATAAATAATCAAGACAGGATGCTACAGCTCATAGAGCCATTAGTGATATTTGTGTCTCTGTGCGTCTTGTTGCATTTCTTCTGACTCTCATTGGCCTGTTTATCCCTCTTTGCTCTGGAGCTAATGTTCACGTATTTCCCATACATCAGTGCAGGTCTGACCATGCTTTAGTCCCTCTAAGCACTTGCAGAGGTGGAGGCCAATGAGTGACTAAAATGGTAGAAGGGATAAGGGGACTATGTAACCCTCTCCTCCATCTTACAAATTGAATGATGACATCTGATGGCGCCCATTGCTCCAGAGCATGTATGCATGGATTCAAACCCTCATACAGAGCATGTAATGTGTGTAGGCAGCTTCATGCATATTCAAGGAAAGGAAACTGCTAAAACACTCATATAAATGTTGGTTGATACATTGCATTGTCATTGCTAATCTTTTTTTTAAAGTTTTGTTTATATACATACATTTGCATACCGTATTTCTTCGATTGTAAGACACCATCGATTGTAAGACACACACTAATTTCAGTACCACCAACAGGAAAAAAAAAACCCTAAGACACACCCGTGATTCTAAGATGCACCCCATTTTTAGAGACGTTTATATGGGGAAAAAAGTGCATCTTAGAATCGAAGAAATAGGGTATATTCATAGCAATGAATACATATGAAATGAATATATAGGAAAGTATAGCTTACTAGCAATTATACCTAGGATTAAACAAAAGCAGACCAGTTATCCAAATAAGTATCCATTTTATGGTGGTGTCTATATGCCACCCGTTCAAATATTGAAAACGTTATAAGATCCTCAATCCATTGCATAGAGGAGGTGAGTGTTTATCCGTCCAATGTTGTAATAGCAGTCTTTTAGTTGGGCATGGACAATCTATTTACACTGGCTATTTGCTCCCTTCCCATTCCAATTTATCATAAAATGAAAATGAAAGACCTTGCCATATGGGAAACATTTGTAGAAGCAGGTGGTGTACAGCAAAGCTGTGTTGTTGTGTGTTTTTAAAAAGGAAACAGTAAAAAAAAATGGTAATAAAATTACAGTATAAATGTAGGGGAAGTGCCATAATCCAACCGTCTTATATTACTTTAAACTACATTTAAGTTAAGGCAATATATTTCTGATACCAGAGAAATTAGATAGAATTTCTAAAGAACACATATTCAGCTACTGTAAGGTTGTGGTCAGTAATGACATTTTGAACTGTTGGTCTTACTTTAAAAAGTGTTATATATTTAATATAACAGCACGTTCTTTTCCACTGGATCCCTTCGTACTTGTCATAATGCACAAAGGGATTTTCTGAAAGTGGTGGGGAAGCCTCTGGCAATGACTGGTTGAGCTTCCCTCCTGTCACAGTCTACAGACAGAAACATTTCTGGGTGCTTGTGGGCTGAGCAGTTCTGGGCCTACAGAAAGAGGAGTGGAAGACGCAGTAGCACCTTGGAAAGCAAGACAGGAAGAGGAAGTGGTCTAGAGTGCTGAGGGGATGTACCCTGCTTGTAAACTTTTAGAGGCAGCTGACTGGCCTCTGTTAGAAACAGAATGCTAAATTATTAAGTCTGCTCCAGCTATACAAATCTCAGTTTGTATGGAGAAATGTGATTGAGGAAAAGGGTTATATAAAGGTCTTCTTTCCTTGAGGGACATCAGAAGCATGATAAACTTAGTTGATGAGAAGAGTCTCTCTTGTGCGTCTGACCTTTCTGCCAAATAAGTTGGCCTACCACGGAGGAAAGCTCAGTGGCTCTCCATGGGTCATTAAAACTGAATAGAGCCTCTGATGATTGGCTAATTCATTCTTCTCCTTGTCTAATGATCTGTGAGGTGAAACATTGGTAGTAGATATGAAAATATATAGCATGATTAGATTTCAAATTGAAAAATACTTCCACTACACTGAGTTCCTGTTAAACAGGAGACTGCAGAGAACCAATAAACATTCAGTTTTAGCCCATGGAAAGAAAATACATTGTTTGACTTAATCAAGGTAAAAGGGAACCAGTTTTACCCACTGAAATACCTGGAAGGTGACCACTACGTTGGAATAAGCTATGTGTTGATGAGAATGTTAATTACCACCACAAAATGAATATGCCATCGTATATTGAGCTTAACCTGGGTGCAACGTATCTTGAAGGAGCTGTTGTTTCAGCAATGCTTGGCTGAGACTGAGAATTTATATAGGCGCTGGAGGAGGCTCTATTCCTTCCTAGCTCTCCCCTGGGCAGGTGCCTACACACACATCTCCCTCCTCTCACATGAAGGATAGCCTCATGCAGCTAGCAAAGCAATTTATCCTTGACCTTGAAGATCCTGCTTGGTTTCCTACCTCCTCTGCTCCTCTGGGGGTCCAAGGTCTTGGTGGTGGTGTGTTTGAACGACACCCACCACTTTCATAAGCTGCCTTAGCTTGTTTTCAGTATTTGCATCTGATAAGGTCTAGTCAATGGTTCCCAAAGTGGGCGATACTGACCCCTTGGGGTGGGTGGGATTGCATAGGGGGGTGTTAAGAGGCAAGGGGGCGGCGGCAGGGGGTGCTAAGAGGCAAAGGGGTGGCAGGGGAGTGCTCCAGGTGGTCTTTTCTGTACCAGGAGTTTTGGTTACAGAAGGAAACTTCCGATCGCTATCCTGCACTATGGAGAGTAGTTCAGAAGTTCCTGGTTGCATTTCCAACATCATTTTTGGTGGAATGTGGTTTTAGTGTGGTCTGCCTACTTCTCTCCAAGCAAAGAAATCGACTCCAGATTACTAAACATGTTGATTTAAGACTCATGTTAAGTGACTTTAAACCAGACATTGGGAAACTGGTATCCCTTCATCAAGCCCATCCGTCACATTAAGAATTTACAGAATAGTGAGGTACTCTACCCTAGGTACTAAATGTGATATCTAACAATCTTGCTAAATGACTATCAGACTTTGAAAAGATGATATCACTGGATCAAGTTCATCAATTATGCTTAATTGAATAAACTAAAAAAATGCAATTGGATTTTGAATAAATATTCAATTAATTGTTACTGTTTTGGATTTTATTGTTATTATCTTCCTTAGTGGGTTGTTGAAAACCGCTATTCTGAATAATGATTTTTATAGTGTAGGGTAGGGGGCACTGGGCATGAGTTTGTGGAACCAAGGGGGCGGTGACCTGAAAAAGTTTGGGAACCACTGGTCTAGATCTATACTACTGTACTGAAGTGCACTGATAACTGTAGGGGCACCATCCACATTCCATGTACCGCTTTCGTAGTGTTAATTCCTGCTTTTTATTCCACATTTGTAATGATTTGACATAAGGTGTAGGTCTGGCGAAGATTGCCCCTGATGAAGAAGTTTTGTCTCCGAAGCATGTTGCGTTCAAACAAAGAAGTTTTCCCTTGGTACCTGTGAGAATACATTCCCTTCCCATATGAACCTGCTTGATATTGGTGCTCAGTTGCTGCATTATCACTATCGCCAGCATCACCCCTCATTATCCCTTCGCCATCTGAAGTGTTTTGGGTGGGGATGGGAGGCACTTTTCAGGGATGGCACCTAAACTATGTCAGTTCATTTGGCTCCCTCCTTTCCCCTTTTATATTCTAGCAGGCACTTTTATTTGTCAGAGCCTCTGGCCATGTTTTCTGTCTGCTTGTAGTGATATCAGTGCAGAAATGGGATGGAACAAACACATGTAAATGTGATGTGGGCTGGAAATAGACTGATTCATCCATCCCTACTCCATCTTGAAAGCCAAGCATAGCTATAAGAAGCTGGTCTTATACTGACCAATAATCCATCTACCCCAATACCTCCTATATATTCCGAAGACTCCTTCTCACAAGAAAATAAGGATGTGTCATGACAGCAACCTTAGTTAGACATCAGAATGAAACCTGGTTTTTCTTGTTCAACAGTATTACAAAAAATAACCCAATGTGGTCTCTGGATCCTTTATGTTATTCATATTTTGGACATTTATAGCCGTAATCAAATAAGGCTTCAATACTAAACACACTTACTAGGGAGTAAGCCAGGTTGAAGACAGTGGGAGAGACTTCTAAGTAAACATGCATAGGACTGTACTACATGTGCTGCAGCTCGGCTGTTGTCTGGAGCTGCCCCTTTCCAGCATGTAACTCCTCTGCTGAGGGAACTGCACTGGCTGCCTATTCACTACCGGGCCAGGTTTAAGGTTCTTGTAGTGTACAAAGCCCTAAACAACTTGGGACCAGGACACCTGAGAGAGCGTCTTCTCCCTTACCAACCTGCCCGGTCACTGAGGTCATCCGAGGGCCTGCTCCTGGTGGTTCCACATAGATCCATCCTTGGATTGGAATCCACCAGGGGAAGAGCCTTCAGCGTGGTGGCTCCCTTCCTGTGGAACTCCCTGCCTCTGGAGGTCAGGCAGACACCAACCTTGTACTCCTTTCGGCACCTCCTGAAAACATCTTTATTTCAAGAAGCCTTTTCTTAATATGCAGCCTTGAATCTCTGTTTTTGCTTCTTTAAAATTTTGTTTTAACTGTTTTATTGTTTTTATTTTCATTTTATCTTGTACACTGCTCCGAAATTTTTCAATGGGGAGCAGTATATAAATATTCTAAATAATAATAATAATAATAATAATAATAATAATAATAATAATAATAATAGAATTTAGGAATAAGTGGTAGAAGGATTTTTTAAAAAAACTTTATCTTCCTTGATGAAATATTCATTCCATCTCCCTCCCCCACTATTAACAGAGGCACTGCAATGTTAACAGCTGTGAAACATGCAGAGATGCAAATTGTGCAGGTTTCTCTGGATAGCAATGTTGTTGCGGTGGGAACAATATCTGTTGGCTCTTTGGCTGTTCTGCAGTTGCATAAAAGCACAGAGCATCTGCAAAGAGACCCTATTGGTGAAATAAATTTGGCAAAATGGGTGATTGCCTGAAGATGGGTGTAAAATCTTTGAGAGAAATATGAAACTCAACCTTTGTGATTTGTTGGCCCATCAAAGCATTTAACTATGGTATCTGGACCCACACACAATTCTGGCAGTGACTGGTCAGTGATTAATTCACTCTGCAACATTGAGGTTTGTAACCTTTTCAGATGTAAATTATGTTATGTTTTGCTGAAGAACACGGAGCTAGAAAACATAAGTTCACGCCAACAGAAACAATCAGTGTGAAAGAGCTGAGGAGGAAGAATGGTTGTTTCAGCAAGCTTTTAATTATCTTGAGTGATATTAATCAACAAGTTGGCACTGGAGCACATCTCTCATTGTAATGTAAAAGAACATCTCTATGGGCGCTTGTCCCATTTTCTAATCTGATCATTAGTAGAGATGAGTGACTTTCTCGAGGCGCATGTTGGATTGGCTCAGAAAATAAGCTGGGCTGCTCCCCTGCCCCCCACAATCCAAAAGAGTTGAGCTTATTTTCTGAGCCAACTTCAGAACCAGCCTCCAATCCCCAACCCTTCCTTGTCTTTCCCTTTAAATCTGACTGTCCTGGCCAGACCAGTAGCACGAGCAGCAACGGATCTTTAGTCCTGCTTTGGGGAGAGGGAAGGTGGGTGTTCTCTCCACCCCACCCCATCCATGGTCTGTTATGTGTGTATAATAGGATGTAATTTCCCCAAGGACTACATGGGGCGGCTTTCATCCCATCATAGTGCTACCCATTATGTGAAACCAGTGGGCTGGGGAGGGACAGCAGAGACCTCCCTCTTTCTGTCTCCCCACAATGAGGCTAGAATGCAGACTACTGCTGTTGATTCTGCCAAGGAAGTCGTGTTTAAGAGGAAGGTGGAAGGGCTTTGGGAAGGATTTGGTGGGAGGAATAACCCTGAACCCTTCTCTGTGAGCTGCTCTGGCTAAATCAGACTTAGCATTAAAGTAAACTATGGAGCAATCCAAAGGCAAGGCAATTATGCAGGCAAAGTGTCAAGCAGAAAGGTTTCAATACTTTCAGTACATCAGGCTGAAACAGGAATGGTCAAGATACAGTAATAGTCAAAACACCATTTGCCAGTATTAACAGGCAAGTAGGTGCTTTTCAGAAGAGAAACCTGAGGTACAGCCAAGCTCAAACACAAATAAGCAGTTAGATGCAATACAGAGTCCAAGGGACAGCCGCAAGGTAAGGCCAGGAAAACAGGATACAAAGCACTGGAGCTGGTAGAATGAAGTGGTTTTAGCAATGGCAGAGCTGAAACAGAAGATTTATATAACCAGAGCTTATTGGGCCCCACTCAGGGCTCAGCTGCAGTTCATTACAGGCCCTCTGGTAAAACTCCTTGTCATGAGAATGGCCTTGCTCATGAGGAGTACTCACCACTTGAGGAGTCCTCCTTTGTAATTGAGCACTTGTAAAAAAAGAAGCCCCACTGGACTGCCTCCTGAGATTATAATGATTTTGGAGGCCAGGGAGTCACTCAGCCTCTGCTATAGAGCAAAGTCCCTTGAAATCTCACCCATGGGTGAGTCCTCAGGTTACTCTAAAAGTGGCCAGTTTTTGTGCGGCTGCCATAAGACGACGGAAATTAATGTTGAAGAATTTTATTGCACCTTAGACTAAGGCTGAGACTGCCGCATTTTATGGATTTTATTGTATATTGGGGGTTTTATGGATTTTATGTATGTATTTTATTGTATATTGGGGGTTTTAAGATTATTGTGATGATGTTTTATGTTGTGCTGGTCTATGACCGAAATAAACAAACAAATAAACAAACAAACAAACTTAACATCTCACCCATGGGCCCAGGCTCTTCCTGGTCTTCTGTGGTGTTCTTCATCTCTGGTTGCTCTAGTTCCTCCTCTGAGGAAGATTCCTCCAGTGGTGGTGGTGGGTATTTAATCCAAGGCAGAGAAGAATTCAGGAACTTCATAATGTTCGCCTCTTCTTTGTGTGAACATTAGAAACCTCCAAAACTGGACTAAGTCCAGCGAGCTTTACCAGTGTCTCTAATCATTAGTACAAAACAAGAAGTGAAGAAAGCAACACCCAAAGTCACAGGTATGGGCCTGCTCAGGTTTTTCTAGGGCCTTGGGCTGAAAGGGCCACTCAGAATCCTCCACTCATTGCAGATAGGGAATAGGGGGAAGCCATTTCAGTATCATTTCATGGTCCAAGATTTGACTCCCCACAATGACTCCTAAAATGGTTTGGGGTGTGTGTGTGTGCAACCCCATCCAGAACAGGTTGAATGTCAAGCTATATTCGAAAACAAGTAGCTGCTTATATGCACAATTGTCATGAGAGTGACCAGGGTGGGATCTGCACTTATGGTTTAAAACATTAAGGAAGGGTTTTGATAACCTATTGGGTCACGTGACACTATGTTTCTAACGTTTTATCATCATCGTATTTACCTTCCTTCTTTCATTGCATTTTTTCCGTTATTACCTTGAAATAGTGCTGCAAGTGTTCGCATGTGGCCCCTTACGTCGTAATTGATTTATCTCTCTGAGTTTTGAATCCTCGATTGTCAGCCAATCGCTTTCCAGGGGGTGTGGATACTTCCTTTCGGCGCCTAAAACAACTAAGGAAATGGGGATGTAGGCGAAGCCAGGATATCAGGAAGTGGGTGGAGCAAAGACACGAGCGACAACGACAAAGACTGAGCTACAACGATAAAACAAACAGTGTGTCCTGCTGTAATGAATAAATACCGGGAAAGAGAAAGGTTAGTAACGCGACATTACCTGAGTGTGCCCTGTTACGTGCCCTGGTACCAGTGGTAGGAAAAACCGTAATAAGCACTAGTGTAGATCTGCCCTAGATGCAGTTGAGGCCAGGCGGCAAAACTGGGAGGTTTACAGAGCCGCTGGCTGGCTGCAAAACAAGATTAGCCGTCTGCATTCAGCTTGGTGGGTCACAAACTGTTCAGGCCTTATCTGGGAACCAGCTAGTGCTGTTTCAGGGTATTATTTAAGGCCTATGTTCTCAAAGGTTCTCAGAAGTGTTCTTCAATTAGTAGCAGATGTTCAAAATGATTTTGTTAAGAAAATAAAATATGGTCTCAGAACTGGAACATTGCAGTCAGTATTTTATAGTTTTGAAGAACTTTTTGACCTTTCCTAGTAGTTATAAATAGCATAGTCCAATCTTTCATTGAAGGTTAGATGTAGGAACTAGAAGTTGGGCAGACTGTGTGACTTTGGCAAGTAAGACTACGGCTGATATCAGCTGAGCCAGGGAATGTTGAAAGTGAATCCCTTATAGTAGCCAGGAGTAGAATATCACGCACGCACGCACGCACACACACCATTATATAACAACAAAATAAATAAATGAAGAATGTTCAGGTCTGGCAGCCAGTCCCAGATCTGGCTGCGACATGGTGCCCCCCGCCCAGATCTTTTGTACTTCAACTCCCATCAGCCCTAGCTTGCATGGCCAATGTTCAACAATGCTGGGAGTTGTAGTCCGGTTGTAGGCTACAGTGATCCATACCGTCTTAACTCTCAGGTATGGGGAGTAGCAGTTTTTATTCCCATCCCAAATGATATCCGGAAAGTATCCTTTACTTTCTTCTGTGTAAGTGAATGGTTGCCATTAATTTCTACTGCAATTGCAGTCACTATTGCCCTGAAGGCAAACCCTGTCCTTAATTTCAATTCAGGGCAGCCCTCGCTGAGAGGAACTCCACAAGTATCTCCTCCAAAGACAAAACAAAAGAATGTTAACATTTTGTGGAGAATGAATGTCCGTAGCCAGGGGGGTCATTTTGGACACCTCCCATCCCCCCAGCCAACACAACCCTGAACCTATGCATATTGATTCCAAAATCTTGAAAAGAGACTACAGGCATACACTTGTACCTATATAGGCTTGTTTCAGACTTTAGTTGGCAGTGACATCTATGCCATGATGCTGTCCCGTTCTAGCAATGCATAGAATCATGGAATCATAGAATAGCAGAGTTGGAAGGGGCCTACAAGGCCGTCGAGTCCAACCTCCTGCTCAATGCAGGAATCCACCCTAAAGCATACGTTACAGATGGTTGTCCATCTGCCTCTTGAATGCCTCCAGTGTGGGAGAGCCCACAACCTCCCTGGGTAACTGATTCCATTGTCGTACTGCTCTAATAGTCAGGAAGTTTTTCCTGATGTCCAGCTGGAATCTGGCTTCCTTTAACTTGAGTCCATTATTCCGTACCCTGCACTCTGGGAGGATCGAGAAGAGATCCTGGCCCTCCTCTGTGTGACAACCTTTTAAGTATCTGAAGAGTGCTATCATGTCTCCCCCTCAATCTTCTCTTCTCCAGGCTAAACATGCCCAGTTGTTTCAGTCTCTCTTCATAGGGCTTTGTTTCCAGACCCCTGATCATCCTGGTTGCCCTCTTCTGAACACGCTCCAGCTTGTGTGCGTCCTTCTTGAATTGTGGAGCCCAGAACTGGATGCAATACTCTAGATGAGGCCTAACCAGGGCCGAATAGAGAGCAACCAGTACCTCACGTGATTTGGAAGCTATACTTCTATTAATGCAGCCCCAAATAGCATTTGTCTTTCTTGCAGCCATATCGCACTGTTGGCTCATATTCAGCTTGCAATCTACAACAATTCCAAGATCCTTCTCATTTGTAGTATTGCTGAGCCAAGTATCCCTCATCTTGTAACTGTGCATTTGGTCAGGGATGCTTTGAGGTGGATTCTTGCATTGAGCAGGGGGTTGGACTCGATGGCCTTGTAGGCCCCTTCCAACTCTGCTATTCTATGATTCTATCAAGGGTTACAGTTGCATGTGACTCATGTCCCCCACAGGGAATTGCACATCTCCGTCCATATTAGATGCATCCATCATATTAAATGGGGCCTGGATGAACAACGCCACATCTCCTAGCGGGGGCAGAATTGAAATGCCACCCCAAGTTCACCAATGATTCGCAGGCATGCATTTTGGCGACTTTTCAAGCGGTCAATATCTCTAAAGAGTCGAAAGGGTGGGCAGGGTTACCATTGCTGGAAAAGAAGTGGCAGATACTTTCTCTTCTTCTAGGGTGCAATCCTATGCATGTTTAGTCAGGAAAAAAAGCTCTACAACTCCCAGCATGCCCCAGTGAGCATGGCTGGTTGGAGGGATGGTGAGAGATGTATGACTCCCCCCCCCCATCTAAACATGCATAGGATTGCGCCCTTAAGATTTTAAACAAGATCAATGACAACTTTCTCTTGGTGGAGCTTTAAGCATAGTATGAATCCTTTCCCTGCTTAGGATCACTGCATGTTATTACATTTATTTATTTATTTACAATATTTATATATCGCTCCATATTTAAAATACATTCCGTAGTGGTGAACATAGGAATAAAGCAGTGGGAAAAAATGAAGCTTAAACACAGTAAATTAAAATGGTTCAATTTAAAACAAAGGACTAATAAAAACATTGGCTGATCAGTTGAGGAAGCAGCCTAGTGTTGGTGCCTGCTTGACTTCCAGGGGCAGGGAGTTCGAAAAAGAAAGAGCCACCACATTAAAGGCTCTTCTCATGGTGTACTCCAAATCAGGCCAAAGGTTCATGTAGAACCGCCAGGAGCATGCCTTCCAAAGCCCTCAGTGGCCGGGCACTTGTTTCCAGAAGAATTCAAGGAAAAACAACAGCTGGACCTCTGAGGGGGTAGGCATTCCATAATACTGGGGGCATTACCATAAAAAGCTTTGCTTCTCGGAGACAACTGTCTAACATCCCAAAGGAACCAGTACCAGTACTTAACAGTTGGGGAACCCACATGAGAATAAGGGTTAAAGGAAGCCAGATTCCAGCTGGACATCAGGAAAAACTTCCTGACTGTTAGAGCAGTATGACAATGGAATCAGTTACCTAGGGAGGTTGTGGGCCCTCCCACACTAGAGGCCTTCAAGAGGCAGCTGGACAACCATCTGTCAGGGATGCTTTAGGGTGGATTCATACATTTTTGTGAACCGCCCAGAGAGCTTCGACTATTGGATGGTATAAAAATGTAATAAATAAATAAATAAATAAAGGTGACCATATGAAAAGGAGGTCAGGGCTCCTGTATCTTTAACAGTAATGTAGAAAAGGGAATTGCAGCAGGTGTCAATTAAAGAGGGTGAAATTCCCTCTTCATCACAACAGTTAAAGCTACACTAGCTATAGTAGAGTGGCCAGATACAAAAGAGGGCAGGGCTTCTGCAGCTTTAACTGTTGTGATGAAGAGAGAATTTCACCCTCTTCAATTGACACCTGCTAAAATTCCCTTTTCTACATTACTGTTAAAGATACAGGAACCCTGTCCTCCTTTTCATATGGTCACCCTAAGAGCAGGGGATTGGACTCGATGGCCTTATAGGGCCCTTCCAACTCTGCTATTCTATGATTCTATGAATCATGCCCTTTCATGTTTCCGCCACGCTCTCTTGCAAATGCTTTGGGGCAGGAACTTGTCTCTTTTTGCCTATGATATATTGTGAAGTGTAAAGTACACTGATGGTACTGTGTATACAGAGCACAGATAGGCAGACTTTTTTCTTTCTTTCTTTTTAGGTCTGAAGTGATTTATGCTGCATTTTAATCACATCCAGGCTTGTGACAAGGTAATTCAGTGGCTTGAGTAGCTGCTAGTTTGCAATGGCTGAGCCAAAACCTGCCATTTAAAATATGGATGAATGGAACTCCTAGCCTTGCCAAGACTTCAAAAACTGCATGTGGGACTGACTGAAGCAAGAAGCCATTCCTTCACTTTCGGTCTATAGCCAGCCGTTTGCACTGAATAGCCAATTCTAGTCTGCATCAGCACATTTTTCTTGCTTAAGCCTTCTACAAATTTAATAAGAAGCACCTGCAGAATATCGGGAAGTATTAGGAACAGTCCCAATCAAAATTGACTGCTGGGGTTGTTAACAACAGGTGAAATTATTCACAATCATTCCTTGCAAGCAGCTTTGTGATCTAGACTTACAGATCACAGATCAAATAAGCCAACTACAAATGTGAAAATATCCTGAACTTTAGAAGTAGTAAAACCAAATGTAATAAATGCTTCCTGCAAATGCAATAAGGCCCTTAACTGGAAAAAAATGTAATAAAATCTATCAACAGCTGCAATGTATGTGGAACATGTTATATAGCTTTACTAAGAATTAACTCCCTCCTCTCCCCCCCTTTCTGCAGTTCATGGACTCAAAGAATATCATGCTTTGTCTTCTTCCTGCAAATCAAATACTATGGGACTAAGTAATTTCCAATATATATTAGGCATGACAGCATAGCAATGCAAATATATATATATATATATATATATATATATATATATATATAAATAAAAAATGTAGAGGGTGAAAATGAGTTTGTAAATCCAGATGTGTGTCCTGAGTCATCTCATGAGCAAAAGTGAAAGGAGGTGAGACACTGCCCAGGCTTCAAATGCTTCCTGAATAAGATGAGAGAGGAACCAATGGTGGCTGATCTGAGTGGCGAATTGGTTCCTGACCTGTTTTACGTATACAAATACAAAGCCTTATTTAAGTGTGAGCTATACATTCACATCCATTACCTAGAAGTAGCTTCATCTGACGAGCGTTTTAATGCATGCTCATTATTGGACACTCACAAAATACTTACATGACATTGTCCGCTTCTCGCGCCCCTTCTGGTGGAAGACACGCAGCAAAAAGAACCAGTAAAAGTCCGGTGGGAGCTCTCCCCCACCTGACTCGATATGGTGCTAATTACTTCCTGTTTTCAAGAAGCGATGTTGCAGCGGTGACAGAAGAAACGACGGGAGCCGCTCGTTGGATGAAGCTTAAGGAAACACTTGCAAGTTGATTTATTTAGATGAAGGGAAGAACTAAGTATTCCGCCATACACAGGGCTGCGGCTTTAAATGGCAGTGTTAATGCAGGTTTATTTATTTATTTATAGTATTTTTATCTTGCACCTCAGCCAAAAAGGCTCCTGGGAGCAGCTTACAATAAATCAGTAAAGAAGACAGTCCCTGCCCTCAGGCTTACATTCTAAAAAAGACATGACTCACAAGGAAAAGGGGATGGGGAGGGAAGAGGGGGAGAAGAAAAAGAAATCAAGGAGACAATTTAGCAGGACTGATAAGGAAGGCCCTCATCTCCCAATGGAGAGCAGACCAACAGCTCCTTCTTCTTCCCCACAGGGTCAAGATGACTGTTAGCCGTGTGTGTGTCGAACTGAAGCAGGGCCTGATGTTAACCTCATCCTGCTTTATGTGCAAGATCAGCTATCCTGTACCATGTCATACATTGTCTATTGTCTTCCACCCTTGTTTCACATTATTGTGTGACAGAATGGAGACAGTAGTAATGTGAAGCCATCACAACACAGATGTGCAGAGCAATCCTATATATGTTTAGTAAGAAGTAAGTCGGTTCAATGGGCTATGCACCTTAGGTAGAATTGCAACTGAAGATATCCTGTTATTACAAGGGAGAGTGGAGGACTTGATACAAGGCTGCAGTTTTCTGCTTCACATAAGTGTAGCTTTGTTCTGATAGCCCATCCCAACTCCAAAATTCAGAGGGGGCAACAATAGCAAAGCCCTGGTAGAACAGTAATATTAGGGATCTGCCCTCAATTTGTCCACTGACTCATGATTCTCTTCTACTTCTAGAATACTTGGATCTTGGATCTGTTCAAAAAAATGGGAGGTGCAACACCAACGAAGGCACAGGAGCATCTAGGTTGGAGCAAGAGCCACACTCTTGAAAATAATCCTCCTCCTTATGAAAGCTAAATTGTATTTAAAGATCCTGACTCATGATTTTTTAACATCTCACCCTTGAAATTTCATCTCTCCGACAACTCAAACACAAAGAGAAATTCTAAGGAACGATTCCAAAAGGATGATTCCAAAATCCATATCACTGTATTGGCGTTATTAGGCCAATGCAAAGATAATAAAATCTTAATTTCTCTCAAGAAATTAATCAGGCAAGATTGTAAACAAAGCAAAAGCTGGGTGGGTGGAGGAAGAAAGTGGCTGATGTTCGAGCCATGAAGTCTGCATTTCCATTTAAGATGGAAAGTGGGAGGAGGCTGCAGACATCCAGATTAAGCTCACTGAGCTCCTCACACACAGTAATTTTCATGTTATTAACTGAAATATGTAGAGAGCATTGAGAATTAAGAAAACCCTCCATGGTTCCAATTCAGAGATTGTCAGGGGCAATTGTGCTGCACACGACTTGACTAGTCACATGAAACAGTGGTGTGATGCACATTTACACGCTTACTTCAAGCATTATAGGAATGTGTGTCCTGAATGGTACCCTACATGAACATACTCTATCAGATCTTAAGAAGAGATTTTAAACTCTCCAGCAGTGGAACACACACAAATCCCAATGGGATTTGAAAATACCATAATATGAGGTGCCAACTGCTCAAGCACTTAACAGTATAGAATAGCAAAAAAATGGCAGCGCCCCCCCCATCCGCTAAGGTTTTTTTTAAAAAAACCGGGAAGATTTATGCCCTGGGAGGCAGGACCTGACCTTTACCTCTCCAAATGCTCTGATCAACAGACGCTCATCAGAGTGGGCTGGTTCCAGTTCAACCAGAACAGAGCAGCAGCTGCCTCTCCCTGTTCCCATTGATGGGCTCAGTCTGGGTAAATAAATGGGTAAGCCGCTTCCTAACAGGAAAGGGAATGTGTGCTGAGCAGGTGGTGGCAGGGCAGATAAGAAAGAAGGATTGGGAATAGGAAGAGTCACAAAGTTTCCAGATCTTGTAGAGGGGGAATTGCAAAAAAACCAAAATGTGTAAGTAGGGAGGCTTGCAGTAGTATATAATCCAAGTCTCGAGCCCAGCAGATTCTCTAATCAATTCTGGCTTTCTCAGAAGTGTACCTGTATGACAACATGTCCAGACGTGCATTTGTTTTATTTTTTACATTTCAGTTTAGGTGTTTGCTTACTTATTTGATATACCCCTAGGGATGGGCTGAAAAAGCTGCCCTCCATTTGCCATCCCATCAGCAGGTGGCAAATTTGGAGTGGCCATTTTGGCTCTATTTTTGTAAACTGCCCAGAGAGCTTCGGCTATGGGGCGGTATATAAATGTAATAAATAAATATTTGTGTGTGTGTGTGTGTGTGTGTGTGTGTGTGTGATTCAATCGTTTTGGGTGGCAGGAGGCTCACAATTTTGACACGGGGGAGTTTTCTCTCTACCAGCTTCTCTTGCTTTTTTCCCTTTTTTTTTTTTTAAAGGAATCTTTTCATTTAAGATTTTAAAGTCTCTATTCCAGAGCTGCCAGCCCCCTCCACTGGATCATTTCATCACTCTCTGCGCAACCATTTCACTGCTTCCCTTTCATTTTGCTTCAGGGGTTGCAGCCAAACTGCCTCCCCAGATTTCCAAAGCAAAACAAAAGGAGTCCAACTCCCAGGACTGTAGAAATAAGCATTATCAAATACAAAGATTCATCATATCTGGTGGTTTTAAAAAATCTACAGTTGCTAGAACACAAATGCCAGAGCAAACCTAATTGGGGCAAGTCTTATCCCCAGGTATTTGAGTTTATCTCAATCTACATGTTACTATGAGCAATCCCTTCCTTTCATGATTGCTTGAAAGAAGAAACAGCTTTGATCATGCCATTGCCATTTTTATCTTGAATGTTTCTTTAAAGCTTGTTTAACTTACTTCTACTCTAAGTCTGACACTAATGCTTCTGAACTTGCATTGCAAGGTCATATTTATAAGGTTCACATTCTCCTGAAGTTGCCATCGATCTTAAGAAGAGACTGTAAACATCCCATAAAATATGATGTATTGCAAAATAAATGAGAGTCTATATCTTCCAGCCAATTCTTCTTGTATTGGGGGTGGAGGAAGAATTATCACAAGGTCACTTTACAGATGCCCTTCATCTTACCTGATACTATTTTTAACACTATTAATCCTTGGGGATTTTGATTTCCGTTGCCCTTTATCACTTTAGTTTTAAGAGGTCACCGGGTTAAACAAGTGATAGTTTTATCAGAAGAGAAGCTGAACGCCAGGATCTTTTTCTTTTACCAAAGTAGTGTTATTAGGGTGCAATCTGGTGCATATATAGTGGGTTCCTTGCAAAATTGGCTCCAGCAAAATTTCTCCATTGATTTGGGGATTCTGAATAATTTGATCTTGTCTCCAGAGCAGCACTGGAGCATGAGAAATTCGTTGATGTCTGCTAGTTTTCAGTTTGTATCGTCTCCACCCACCCCACTCCAAAGTATTGATGTGCACCAGCACGTGTGTGCATTGATTACATCACAGTGCAGAAAGGAATCTTGACACCATCAAATCTGGAGTTGCAATGCTACGAAATAGTTGAACTCCAACCTGCTTTTTGAGAAGCAGTGCCAGGTCCAGAGTCGCCACCCCACAGGCTTTTTACCTGATCAGATAAGTTTGCTGAGATCCCAGTCATCACAGGGAGGCTAATGCCCTCCTGACCACACCATCCATCTTGTCTACACCAACACAACTTCTATCTTGTCTGGTTTCCATTTTAATGAATCTTCCCTCATCCACTTGAACTTAAGCCTCCAGAACAAAAGTAGAAGCTCCTGGTTGCCTTGTTAAAGATTTATAGAGCTGGCTGCCATCACCATCCAAGTCTGCCATCACCCAAATTGAAACCAAAAGATGATTCCATAATAATAACTAAGTCAAACCCAGCAATTCAGCAAGCCAAAATCCCTTCAACTAAAAGTTCATGTAACTATATATAATGTATGAATGTATTTCAGAATATTCCTATAGTAGTTCGGTTATAGACAGACTATAAACCAATGGGACACTAGCAAGGTATGAAAGGAATTGACTTGGAGCAGAATCAGACAATAGTAGGAATGGGTAACAGGTTCCAAATTCTCAGGAGCAGACTCAGAATCTGACTTTTCAGGCCTTCGGAATAGCGCTGGGGGCAATGAAAATGAAATCTCCCAGTTCAAAAATCCTCACAGCAATATGAGCCAAACCAGACCTATTTGAATTCTGGATCATAATATGGTTTATCACTGCCACTCAACCCTTCTTTCCTTCCTCAAAACATACCTGGCTGCAGTGGTGGGCCTCCCTTCCTTCTTTTGATAGCATTGAGAATGTCACGGTAATGCCCCATGTGTCTGGGAGCCTGGGAAATGTAAAGCTTTATCACATGTACCTGCTTCCCTTGGATTATCCACGTAGCGCTTAGCTTTCATGGTTGTTGTTTTTGTTACTGGGCGACAGCGATCATTTGCATACCAGGAAGTTAGTTTAAGGGGGGAAATGTAAAAAATCAACAGATGACCCAATTCAATTCAAATTTGGTATGCTTAAAGCTCTCCCTAATATCTATTAATGTGACAATCTTGGTGTCTTTATCTTTAAAGCCTACGCAGATGTAAGCATTTCTTTAAAATCCTCCTGCGCCCCGGCGGCGGCTTGGAAGATACGCTCAAAAAGTAGGGGCTAAATATGGTGAATCTTTTCTCTTTGAAGCACAATTAAAGCAGGATGCATGATGGGAGTACTTCACAATCAAAGCAGATTATAAGGTGGAAAACTTCTGAGTCCTTTGCATGCAATTTGCTGGTGTGATAAAGCTCGTAGTCCTTATAATACAGGTTCATGTGCCTTGGAGAACTGTATTTCCCAGGCTCCTTAGTAAATAGAATACTGCAATAGCAGCATCTCTATGGTACCTGACCCATACTAGGGTCTCAGGATTCTGCCACTGCGGCATTCCAGGTCCAAGGCAGGCAGAGAGGGCTCCAACAGAAGCTTCAGGGGGATTTTGCCGCTGTCCTGCTCCTGGTCCAATGCCACTGCCTGGTATGTTTTGGAGATAGGAAAATAGAACTAGCACAGGGCTTAGAGGTTCATGGAGGTGTCATACTCTGGTGGCGCTTGCACCACATTGCATTCCCTAGCTGCCTTGTGGCTGCACATTCAGATGTTCTATATTCTATTCCTCTTTGGTTTCATACTCTCAAGGAAACGCTTTTGATTGCTGTAAGGTCACGTGATCTTTTTAGAGGAAAGTGCATTTACAAAAGTACACAGTGCTGCTCGAACAACTTAGGTGCAGGAATGCCCAACCCAGACAAGCCAAAATACAGTTCCCCAGGGAGCAATGCAAGAATGCCCAGGCACACAGCACCGCCACCATGCATGTGACAACCTTATGAACCAATATGATGTTTCACAATTCAACCAAACTGTATATCAAGCAGTTGTTAAATTCAGCAATCAGTTCTCTAGAATATGGCTTTCTAGATGATGTTCTGAGGGCAGGCTAATCCCAGAGGTACATAGAGGGGAAGCGATTTCTGTGTTTTGTAGGATATTATGTAGATATGTATCCTTGACAAATGTGGAGTTAAGGCTGTTCGGGTGTGTGTGTGTGTGTTAACCATGGAAAAGATTGAAATCATTATAGGTAAGACTCGGCCCCTTCATCCATTATGTATTTTCTATTCAGAAAAAAAGGCATGTAAATCATCATGTTGAAGTAAGAAGTGCAGGAAATGGGTAATGCCAATGCCTGGTGATCCTTGGAAATCAGGCTTCCCCCACATCATGGAATTTTCTCATAAGAACATAAGAAGGGCCGTGCTGGATCAGACAATGGGTCCATCCAGTCCAACACTCTGTTTACTCAGTAGCCAACCAGCTATTGACCAGAGACCCACAAACAGGACCTGGTGTGTGTGGGTCCCTGGTCCCACCCATGTTCTCCAGCAAATAGGCTTACTGCCTCTGATACCGGAGGTTTTACTTAGCCATCAGAACTAGTAGCCATTGATAGCCTTCTCCTCCAGGAATTTAGCCAACCCCCCTTTTAAAGTAATTCAAATTGGTAGCCATCACCACATCTTGTGGTAGAGGATTCCACATTTCGCTGTGCGAAAAAGTACTTCCCTTTATTTGTCCTGAATCTCCCACCAATCAACTTCATAGGATGACCCTGGGTTCTAGTATTATGGGAGAAGGAGAGAAATGTCTCTCTAGCCACATTCTCGACACCATGCACAGTTTTGTACACCTCTATCATGTCTCCCCTTACCCTCCTTTTTTCCAAGCTGAACAATCCCAGTTGTTTTAACATTCCCTCATAGGGGAGATGCTCCAGCCCCTTCATCATTTTAGTTGTCCTTTTCTGCACTTTTTCCAGCTCTGAAATATCCTTTTTTAGGTGTGGTGACCAAAACTATACACAGTATTCTAAGTATGGTTGCACCATAGATTTGTATAAAGGCAGTATGCTACTGGTAGTTTTATTCTCAATTCCTTTTCTAATAATGCCTAATATGGAGTTTGTCTTCTTTACAGCGGCCGCACACTGGGTGGACATTTTCATCAAGATGTCCACCACAACCCCAAGATCTCTGTTTGGCTGGTAACTGCCAGCTCAGATCCCATCACGTTATACTTGAAGTTGTTGGGGTTTTTTTTGTCCCAGTGTGCATCACTTTACACTGAACCGCATCTGCCTTTTAGATGCCCACTCTCCCAACTTGGAGAGATCCTTTTGGAGCTCCTCACAATCCCTTTTTGTTTTAACCACTTTAATAATTTGGTTCCATCAGCAAACTTAGCCACTTCACTGCTCACTCCAAATTCCAGATCATTTATGAACAAATTGAAAAGCATTGGTCTCAGTACCGATCCTGTGGGACCCCATTATTTACTTCCCTCCACTGGGAGAATTTACCATTTATTCCTACTCTCTGCTTTCTCTTCTTTAACCAGTTACTGATCCATAAGAAGACCTCTCCCCTTATTCCATGACTGCTAAGGCCTTACCTATACCTAAGGTTTATCCCGGGATTGTCCTGGGGTCTTCTCTGCCTGCTCCCGGGATCCCCTGTGTGTCATTTACATGAACAGGGATGAACCCGGGGCAATCCCAGGATATACCTTAGGTCTAGCTAAAGCCTAAGTTTGCTCAGGAGTCTTTGGTGAGGGACTTTATCAAAAGCCTTTTGGAAGTCCAAGTAAACAATGTCCACCACATCACCCTTGTCTACATGTCTATTGACAAAGAACTCTAAAAGATTAGTGAGACAGGACTTGCCTTTGTGGAAGCCGTGTTGATTCTTTTCCAGAAGGACTTGCCTTTCAATATGTTTACTAATTTTATCTTTAATAATGCTTTCAACCAATTTACCTGCAACATTATTATTATTATTATTTATTTATATAGCACCATCAATGTACATGGTGCTGTACATGGTGCTGTACAACAGACATTAAACTAACTGGCCTGTAATCTCCTGGATTCCCCCACGGATCCCTTTTTAAAAATTGCCTTTACATTGACCATCTTCAATTCCTCTGGAACAGAGGCTGAGCTTAAACACATGAATTAAATTCTTACCCAAAATATCATTCCAGGTATACCGAATGTTACTTGTCTTCATCAGAATAATCTTACACTCCCCTCTGGCTTTTTCCAGCATAAGGTCCTGGTGGTTTTTCGATCAGTAGTTATTTCGTTAAACTTTTTCAGGCCCTTCTGAAATAAGCAGTCATTTCTCTAAAGCTCAGCTATGAAATGGTGCTCAGTGCAAAACTACATTGGTGTTAAAAATTGCTCATCCGGAGCTCTCTCCTTTGAAGTCGTTAGAAATACTTCAGTGGGGCTTTGTGATCAGGTCCCAATAGGCTTTTTCAAAGTCAGTCTCTCTCTCTCTCTCTCTCTCTCTCTCTCTCTCTCTCTCTCTCTCTCTCTCTCTCTCTCTCATACACACACACACAAAGTAGCAGGGCAGAGAACAGAACACAGGAATCCAGATTCCAAATCTCCTGTTCCACATGCAAGACCCACAGGACTGGAATCCTAATTGCTGTCAACCCTTATTGTTCAGTGGACTGACGAAGTAAGGATCCCTGCAGAGAGGGTCTCAGCAGGCATCCAGAAGACAAAGGTTGCATGCAAAGCCACCACAGTTGTCCTTGGTTGGTGTGCCAAAGGTTGTTAGATAGGATCCTTTGGGGTCCTTTTTCAGGGCAATATGTTTAAATTTCTGGGCCATCAATGAGTCTCAAATTACTATGGCTGAATCTTGGTCTAGAAGATTTGCAACACTGTAATTTGGCTATAACATTATTATAAATCATGACTTCCCCCACTTTTTAAAATCACATTTCCCCAAATTTCCAAAGTTTCTACTGGAAAAATGGGAGCAGGGAGTCCTCCAAACATTTTTTTTAAAACTACATTCCCCCCCTGCCCACTATTTTCTTAGAGCTGCATATCAATGCCCCTTTGCTGTGGGACAACACCCTTGGGCCATCTGAAGATTTAGATTTTTGTCTTTTAAGAGTTGACAGCCCTATGAGAAGCCCCAACCTTGTGACATTCCTAAGTCCTACCCCACAAGTTGCTTTGGGATGCTGAAGCCCTGGCCACTCTTTAAGTCTAAATGTTTAAGTCTAAAATTAACCCCTGCTAACTAAGACTTGAGACCGTAATAACTCTAGCGATAAAGCTCCATCCAATGAGCGTTTTATTGCACACTCGTTACTGGGCACTCATGGAGTTTGCTCAGGTCCCTCACATGATGTTGGCTGCCTCCCATGCACCTTCCGCCCCTTCTGGCCTTCCTTGCACGACAAAAAAACTCTCCACAAAGTCCAATTTTTTTTAAACTCGGAATCGCTGCTCTCTCCTGCTGTGTGCGGGAGAAGCAGCGCCATTACAACAGCGGACTCAATGGGCCTCGTGCTCATTCTGTACTTCCGCTTTTGAAAAGAGGAAGTAACCGAGGAACGAAAACACCAGCGGAGAAGTGAAGGTAAGGAGCGTGTTAACCTCTGGTGTGATGGAGCTCATAATGTCACAAGGTATATTTGTTGCTATAGCAAGAAGAAGGTGGGCTTTTCTGGAAAGTGAGCAGATGAGAGATTGGGCAGTAGTGCTAAAAGAGAGCTTGGATGGTGGCTCTAGTAGTTCACAGAACCAATAGCTGCCTACCTCAGCTGCTACTGAGAAGCTTCTCAGCACACAGAACTTTGTCCATGGGCTCCAGGATAAACTGGTCCATAGGATTGTTGGTTAAACCTTTAGAGTTAAACCTTTAGACTTAAATTGTTGGTTCGGTTTCTGCCCCCCCCCCCCCCCCGGCAGCCTGGGAAACTTGCCAACAGAAAGAAGAAAACAGCTTTTCACTCCTTAATTTAAAAGGTAAAGTTCAATTCCATCGGAACTCTGGAGTCCTGACACTTGACACTGACTTAACATTGTTATCAATCACGTGTGGGTGGAAAAGGCTGATCACAGTGAAGAAATGTGGCACTGAAATGGAAGGGAAGACACAGTATGCTGAATAAAGTTGGGCCTTTGCCTTTGATTGCCAATAATAAATAAAATAATAAATAAATTTTTCATTCATTTACTCTAAGTGGTTGTGAAAAATTGGTTTCATATAGAAATTTTACTGAGGGGGAAAATTACCTCCACTTTTTCAGCCTATGCATTTAAAATAAACAGGTGGAGGAAAATGCAATTTTGTTTATGTTTTTGTGTCATGCAGGGTTGTGAAGGACAAATGCCTGTGCCTGGATTGTTGTGGCTATTGCAAATTTCAGTAGTGTAATTCAATATTTTCAACATTGTCATGTTAGTATGAAGGTTTTTTTTTATCATTAACCCTGTGAGATGTACAAACTATAACTACTGCTGCTATTACTACTGCTTGTCATAAATATATAATGCTATAGTGTAGGTCTGAAGTGAGTGGCTCTTATTTCATTTTTGGAGGTGAAATGGATCTCCTAAACCCTCTAAATTCACTTCCCCCTATTCCTGTTTGCTACCATTGTTTCTCCATTGTGCCACTGGTTTGACATAATTTCTCCCTGGGTCATCCCCATCCTAAAAAGTGTCTCATGTGTGTTCCCAGCTAATCAGGGATCACATGAAAAATGTGCTTATATGTTATAGTGCTGCATAGCCAGTCAGACGTGGCTGTCAAGGGGAAAGCTCTTTTAAGCATATAATATATATGATTCTTTTAGCACAATCCTATGATGATTATTGATTCAACGAAATATACTCCCGGGTAAGTATTTATAGAATTGCAGCCTTAAATAATTATTTTAGATGGTATTTTAGAACACCCATGTAGATTCACAAAATATCTGAAAGGCATAATGGGCCTTGCTGGAAGTATTTCAGGAAAAACACTTTAAAAAGCATATGTGTGGTTCTGTATATACATTCATAAATTTTGCCAAAAAGATGTGGCGCAGATGAAAAAGATTTCCAGTAGGGGACCCAAGATACAGTTCAGACTCTGATTTGGTGATTTGGAAAACAGTCTGATTCAGTTTGGACCGAACTTCGCTCTAAATCTGAATTTCAATTCAGAAATCCAAATCTTCTCATCTCCTATCGACCATAATTGGAAAAAAAAAGGCTATAACTCTAAATTTGATGAGGTTTGCAGGCATAATTATCCCTTATAAGTGGATTACATCTGCCAAATTTCAGATAAACAGGTGTAAGGATATTTGTTTTTAAGTTTTGAGGTAGATATAGATATAGATATAGAATGGCTAATAATTTTGAAGAATAGTTGCCTCTTCTAAGGGGGTCAAACCTGCCAAGTTTCAGATGAATAGGTACAAGAGAGCTTTGTGCAAGAGTAGGCTTTACAGTTTATCCGAAAAGGATGTGATTATCCCCCAATGTTTTTTTGTGGGCAATTGTTATGAACATAATATACAGCATAGAGGTAGTCTTACTTTAAAACCTGAAAAATTTCAGATGGATGGGTGCACCATTTTTGGTGGATTGGAGTTTTTAAACATTTTGGGGGAGGTGTAATAGATTCACTTCCCACTTACCCCTCCCCATTTTTGTTTGTTTGTTTTGTCATTTTCATACAAATGACATGTGTCATAGAGGTGTTCCTAGACAAGAAACTCCCAAAATTTCAGAAGAGTCAGTGCAAGGGCTAGGGAATTATGAAAAATAGCTCTCTGGCTAGTGGACAATTAAAACCATAAAATACAAGTTAGGGGTGTGCACGGACCCCCCCGATCCGCTTCTCTTCCAGATCCGCAACTTCCTGATCGGGTCCGCTCTGCCCCGCTCCGCCTATAGTTCGCTCTGGTTCGCTGCAAAGCTCCGGATCCGGATCGGAGCTCTGCTTCCCCCCCATAGGCTTGCATTGAAATCCAAAAAAGCCTACAACTTTTTTTCTGTTAAAGTTAGAAACCTCAAATTCGGCACCATGACACCTCATGCAAGTATACACATGCATGCCAAGACTCAAGCCAATCCAAGCCTCCCCTGATTTTTGGGGAATTTATGAAAATCAGACACTCCATTTTCAGACATGGACAGTTCTCCAACATTTTGAAAGATAAAAACTTGGAAGCAGGCACATCCCCATTCATGGCAAGTTTCAAGCAGATTCCATCATCCCCTGATTTGGGGGGGGGCTTTAACCTCCAATGAAGCACCCCTAACCCCAATTCAATCACCCTTTTCTATATCTCCGTCAATGTTCATGTTAGAAACCTCAAGTTAGGCACCATTACACCTCATGCACGTATACACATGCATGCCAAGACTCAAGCCAATCCAAGCCTCCCCTGAGTTTTGGAGAATTTTTGAAAATCGGACACCCCAATATCTCAGAGATTTAAAGCTGCAGACAGATCAACGGGGCCATTTCAAAGGAAATCCCAACATGCCATGAATTGGGGAGTAGATAACCCTAAATATGAATCTTCTTCCACACCTGAAAAATTGATTTGGAACTTCAAAAACTCTAAGTGAGTGCAGGGAGGACTTATCCCCTGAGTCAAAGCAAGACACACACAAACCATCCCTGGAAGGCGGACAGGGGAGGAGGGAGGGAAGGCAGGCAGGCAGCAGACATTTCTGGGGGCACAAAGAAGTGCAGCAAGGATGGCTTGTTTCTTTCTAAGCCAGCAGTAACGCATTGCAAACCAACCCTGCGAGGCGGATGCAAGGAGTGAGCAAAGGATGGCTTGTTTCTTTCTAAGCCAGCAGTAACGCATTACAAACCATCCCTGTGAGGCGGTCACAGAGGAGGAGGACAGGCGTGCAGAGAGCCAGGCAGAGATATGCCATAGATCTAGTATGGGGGAGTCAGTCCTGGCAGATGCCCCACCACAGCAGCACCCCGGGGGGAAAGCAGGCAGGCAGCAGACATTTCTGGGGGCACAAGGAAGTGAGCCAAGGATAGTTTCTAAGCCAGTAATGCAAACCATCCCTGTGAGGCGGGAGCAGCACAGAGAGATGCCTTTTCTTTTGCATCCCATAACTAGGAGGCTAGGAGGATAAGAGTAAAGCTTTGTGATCCTTGCTTCAGAGTTGATTGACTGCACTGTGATCACAGCCATTATTAAACAACAACAACAACAATAGTAACGTTAATAATAGCAGTACTAATTAATATTAATAGCAGTAATAATAACAACAATAAGGAGTTGAACCACAATGAAAGCCTGCCTGACTTCCCTGAAGAGGAAAAGCCAGGAGAGCTTGGGCTATGGGGTGTAAATATAAAATGGAATACATTTTTCGCCTCTTAGGCAGGATCTACACTACTGCTTTAAAACAATTTATAACAGTAATGTCAACTGTTGGGCCCAGGGCATACTCCATATACAGTTTTCAAACCATTTTCAAAGTGTCATATCCTGCTTGGTGTAGATCTCGCCCCAAACTACATGAGGGAGGGTCCCCCAGAGGGTGGGGGCTGCCACAGAGAAGGCCTGCCACAGAGGTTCTTCATGGCGATACGCCGTTTGTTTTGGAATGGCCAATAGGCCAAAAATTTAGGACCTGTTTCTTTTCTGCTCAGTTGGGACCAAAGTAATAAAATGTGAAATAGGACACAGGTGGATGGTAGCTGTGGAGAATACAGTGGCAGAGGCAGATGGACTTGGATATTTAGTATTTCCCAAGCAAACACCCAAGGTTACACCTGCACAGCTCCCACATACTCCTCCAAATTTCTTTCAACATTCCTATTCCTGGAAGAGAGAACCAGCAAAGAGCAGTGAACATTGGATCTGTCCTGTGATATATTATTTCAAAATCCCTCCCCCAAAGTACTGGGATTGGAGGGCCGTGATAAAACCATTCACTGGCCCTGTTCAGAAGACACCTTAAACCACGGCTTTAAAGCAAAAAGGGCCACTGTGATTAGAAGCTAGAGCTGCCAGTCACAAAACTACATCCCCTCCTCTCCCTTTTCTCTCTCTCCACTGTGGTGTTTTCCTTAAGTGGAGAACTTGGGGAGAAATGTATCAGTTTTGGGAGACACACAATCTGTGTCTCTGTGTTCCTCTAAATCCCGAATCTGCAAGAGTGTTCAGAGCCAGTATAGTGTAGTGGCTAAAGTGTTGGACTGGGGCCATAGCTAGACCTAAGGTTTATCCGTGGATCGCCCAAGGGTCAAACCTGTTCATCTAGGTGACACACAGGGGATCCAGTGCTCAGGCAGGGGTGAACGTTGGATGATCCCAGGATAAACCTTAGGTCTAGCTATGGCCTGGGAGTCGAGAGATCCGGGTTCTAGTCCCCACACGTCCATGGAAACCCACTGGGTGACTTTGGGCCAGTCACAGTCTCTCAGCCCAACCTACCTCACAGGGTTGTTGTTGTGAGGATAACATGGAGAGGACGAGGATTATGTACGCCACCTTGGGTTCCTTGTAGGAAAAAAGGCGGGATATAAATGCAATAATAAATAAATAAAAATAAATAAATAATCTGTCCAGTGACTCCACCCGGCTTTTGAGCAGGCCAGTAGACTCCTGATGCCTGCATGTGATTTCAGTTCAGTAGACCCTGCCGCTAGATCAGTCCAGCCCTTGCAACGCCGAGGAGTAGAGTGGATGATACACCAAATCCTGGTGGATCTGCATACCAACAGAATACACTCCCAGGTGGCAAAAGGCTCTTCTGAACTGCTGGAATGTATATCTAGCCAATGCAGATGTCACCCTGGCACCATGGGGACTGCAGCACCATTGTTTCTTCTTGTACTGCTAGCATATTAGGAGAGAAGTTCTAGGCCACATGGGAGGAGGCCACACATTCACCCAATCGTTGCCTAAATGTTGTTTGTATTGTCTGGAAAAGCTCAACTCTAGCACCTAGAAATGTTGAAGTGGTCACAGTCATGCATGTCTTAGTCACATCCCATTTGGACTACTTTAACATGCTCTCTATATAGATGACTTTGAAAAGTGCTCAAAAAGTTCAGCTGGTCCAAAATGCCTTCACCGACACAAGCCTGCTTGGGTTTCAAGCATAGGCCTGCAGAGCACATTTCATTACGGTGTGCAGTGGCACCCAGGGAATTTCTCTTTTTTAATGGTGATCATTGATTGAATATTCAGTCACAAAGGACATTAATTTTATTCATTTATTTATTAAATACTGTAGACTCTGATGCCCTACTCCGCATTCAGCTTGCCTGACTATAGGAGGGGCATTGCAGGAGGTGGGGGTGGAATGAGGAGACGCTCCTCAAGTCCCAGCATTGGTGGGGCTTTGTGATGACACTGGCCCGAGGAAGGGCTTACAAGGTGCTATTATTTATTTATTTATTACATTTATATACTGCCCCATAGCCAAAGCTCACTGGGCAGTTTACAAAAGTTAAAAACAGTAAACATTAAAAGTATACAAAATTTAAAAACATAAAAACAACAGTATCCATTTAAAAACAACAGTTCTGGGGGGGTCTGTTAAAAACAAACAAACTTAAATGCTGTTAAATGCCTGGGAGAAGAGAAAAGTCTTCACCTGGCGCCGAAAAGATAACAACGTTGGCGCCAGGCGAGCCTCATCGGGGAGATCATTCCACAGTTGGGGGGCCACCACTGAAAAGACCCTCTCCCTTGTTGCCATTCTCTGGGCTTCCCTCGGAGTAGGTCTCGGAGGAGGACCTTAGATGTTGAGCGCAGTGTACGGGTAGGGTCATGTCGGGAGAGGCGTTCCATCAGGTATTGTGTTCCCAAGCCATGTAGGGCTTTATAGGTTAAAACCAGCACCTTGAATTGGGCTCAGAAACATATAGGCAGCCAATGCAAGTGGGCCAGAATCGGTGTTATATGTTCGAACCTCCTTGTTCCAGTTATCAATCTGGCCGCTGCATTTTGCACAAGCTGCAGCTTCCGAACCGTCTTCAAAGGCTGCCCCATGTAGAGGGCATTGCAGGGGCCCTCTTCCCAGCCTCTTTGAAGCGTGGCTCCCAACAGAGTGATTCCTTTTCGCTCCTGCTGCCAGGAGCAGTGGAGTAGCTGGGGAGCAGATGGAGGACCACTCCCCTGCGTCTGGATCCCTTTCTGGACCCCACTCAATGCCCCCTTCAATTTGGCACTTACTGCTTGCGACATTAGGGTGTGCCTGGGCACACCCTGCACACCCCTTGCACATGCCTATGGTTTCTAGAACTTCAGGGGATACCCTTCTCTCAGTCCTATCACAATTGGAGGCGCATTTGGTGGGGACACAAGAGAAGGGTTTCATGGTGGCTACATTGGCTCCCTCTCTGCCCTTCTACCAGCAGGCAAATCTGTTTTTATTCAGGCAGGTCTTCGAATTGTGATCTGATCTGTTGAAGGGGTTTTTAAACTGGTTGGGTGTTGCCTATGTTTTGTTTTATTGATACACTTTCAACAGACTTTGAATAGAACTATGTTTACATTACATTTTAAGTAAAATCGTGTTTTAAATCTGTATTTTATTATTAATCACTTTGAATGCTATTTTTGGAAGAAAGGAGGAAGATAAATGAAATAAATAAATAGCATCTCACTTTCTGTGGGGAGGAAACCTTTCTACTCAGGAAGTTCCTGTGGCGCCCAAGACACCCTCATGTCTGGAGTTTCCAGCACCCACTCCCCCTGGGGCAGGGGTAGGTAATCTAGTGCTCTCCAGATGTTTTGAACTATAGCTCCCATTAACTCAAGACAGCAAGGCAAATGGTCAGGGATTATGGGATTTGTAGTCCAAAACAGCTGGAGGGCACCAATTTGCCAACAGCTGCCCTACAGCAACATAGATCTGATAGACTTTTAAGGCTGGGCTGTTGCTTTTTGACACAATACAACTTTCCTATTATCTTCAAATCTTTCATGTTAGTCAAAGATAACTCTACCTAAAGGCAATTGTAATAGCGTTTGTTCTAGAGATAACATTTTGTCACTACAGAGAGGAGTCTAGAAATGAACTGTATGCAGAACTACTGCGATCCAGGGTGTGTTTGCCTTTTAAATGTAACTAGTTGGCTGTTGTCGCCTAAGGCACTAGTGTGATATTGTTTAAACAAACATAAGCCAATTAAAAAGCCAAAGAGATCCAAGGAAAAAGATGCTCTTAGCAGAATGCCTCGTGGGAACATAATTTAAAGCACAGATCAATAACACCAGAAGAGATTTTGTCCCTGAAGACTGAAACATGGCATGGTACAAATCTTGAAAAAGGCGTCTGCATGTTATGAGCAAGTGCATCATAAAAGAATAAATCTCTGCTATAATGACTGATAAATATTTACAGAATCCTGGCTACTGCATAATTTAAAAAAAATGGTGAAGATTCATCTGTTTAGTATGTTAAATTTTAAAAAAGGAAAAAACAATATAGCCTAAAAGCAGCAGGATCCAAAATCTTTAAAGTCCAGCTTAAGACCCTCACAGACATAATACACTATAGATTAAAACAATAGAGAAAAATAAAAGGGATTTGCCAGGTGCCAAAATGACATCAGTGTAAGTGCCATGTGACCATCCCTAGGGAGATCATACCAAAATTGGGCACCGCTACTGTGAACAGCATCTCAGATGGTGGGGAAACCCAGAGAAGCATGTTGATGTATGAACAAGCACATGTGGAGACAGGTGATCCTTCAGGTACGCTGGTCCCAAGCCATGAAAACAACACTTTAAATTGGGCTTAGATACAGGATGCTGCTGTGGCAGGGAACACATTTATACGTTTTGCATCGGCTCCAACCTAGCTGGACAGAGATGGCCTAATCTTAGATTTCTATGATTGGGTAATTTTATAATTTTAACTTTTTTTTCCTTGGAAAATATAGGGACAAGCAGGAAGGGCTGGTTTCCAATGAGCCCAGAATGCGCTCCCCAAACGTCAATGGGTTTAGTTCATCCACTACGAGCTCTCTATCTGAACTTTGAGTACATCACAATTATATATAGACTCTTAAAAGTATGTATCATACCAGCAGCTGCGTAAATGGGAACTTGCTGTTTTGCAAAGAATTGATTAATTATCCAATGGATCACTTTGACATGTCATGGCACTAACACTTCCGCCACTTAGGGAAGAAGGAGGCCAAATTAAGTTTCAAGTGCAAGAGAGCTGACTGCAGTTTTGTGTGATGTTATTGGTGGCTCTCTGATATTGTCTGTGTCACAGCTTCATTACTCATAAAGCAATGCAGCTGTTGCCCACTCACAAAGTTCAGCATTTCTGGAATGGGGGGGACGGGACATAAATTTTCATATGCAGGCCAAACTGAAGACTGCTTCAGATGTTTTTTATTTTATTTATTTATTTAATTTTTGACTGGTCTTCCGATTATTGATGGTTAGTAGTGGCAGTGCTGGTTAGGGTCTCATTCATGATTGATGCCACAGGTGCAGTGAAAACTTGGATGAGCTCCGACATCTTTTGTATGGGAATCCAGGGAATTTTCAGTCTCCGTCTTTAATCACTTACATAACGATCAAGAAAGAGGAAACTCCAACAATAAGTCAAATGCATTAAGGAAAAGATGGTTATATTTACTTAAAAGGTCTGGCTGCCAAGAAATATATGAAAGAATGAAGGATAGATCGAACCCTCACAAAAAGTTATTTAGCTTATCCTGTAACAGGTGTGATATTGTTTAAAAATGAATCACTATAGCAAATACTAAATGGGGTCTTCTTTTATTTATGATGCAAGATATTGTCCCATGCTAATAAACACATGTATACCGATGCTGAAGGTTGCCTTTCATGTGTACTGATGTCTTTCTCCCCCCAGAAGCTTTGGAAAGTTCACAGGCTGGGCAATCCTGTGGCCGGTGTTTGCCAACACAATGTCAGCATAACTTAGTTGGGATCCTATGCCCCTGAAAATTTGCCCAAAATGCCTCCCCCCAATTCACCAACTGTGAATGGGGCAGTGAGTTTGGGGGACAGTTTTGCTCTGCCAGAATCTCTTCTCGATCATACTAGACTGCAGGACACGGAATAACGGGCTCAAGTTACAGGAAGTCAGATACTGGCTGGACATCAGGAATAACTTCCTGACTGTTAGAGCAGTACGACAATGGAACCAGTTACCTAGGGAGGTGGTGGGCTCTCCCTCACTAGAGGCTTTCAAGAGGCAGCTGGACAAGCATCTGTCAGGGATGCTTTAGGGTGGATTCCTGCATTGAGCAGGGTGTTGGACTTGATGGCCTTGTAGGCCCCTTCCAACTCTGCTATTCTATGATTCTATGATATTACAGTTCTGAATTATTGTGTCTAATTAACACTTTAAAACACACACACATACACACACACACAATCACAGCTTTTGTTGCAAATCTAAGGATAGCATTCTCGAAACTGCTGCATGTTCTGCACATCTATACCCAGTAACAAACTACATGTTCATGTATGTGTACATACATTTGTTGTACCCCGAACTGGTTACACCTTTCTTCAGCGGATGGCTACGTTAAGGCGCTTGAAGTAAAATATGCAAGGAACCTGTAAACAATGTGAAGCCTGAAAATAATCTCAGCATTTATAGAAGGCATAATTGTTCCAAATGGACTGCAGCATCTTCCCTTCACAGCTGAATGACTGACAGTCTCTAGGGAGAAGAATGTATTTTAGTCCTCAGCTTGCAACTTAACTTCTTCTGCTGCTGCTTCTTCTGTCAGTCTGCATACTTGCCGTCACCCAGGTAAAGCTAGACTGCTCCTTCATTCTCCCCTTCTCCCCAGCCTGGCCTTTTGACCTCTGGGGGGAAAGTAAGCAGGGGGTTCTTCAACTCTTGATTTAACTGTGGGAAAATAACTACTTGAAGAGGAAGTGCTGGGGGACAGACAAAGTCTCTGAAGGAGAAAATGAGACAACTGTTGTGTCATCAGAAACTGGGGCCACTGAAAATCACTCTGTGTGGGGTTTGCAGAAAATTGGCAGCCTCTAGAAATTCGTGTCTCATTTAATAAGATAAGGATGCAATGATAAGGATTTGATAAGGATGCAATGTTGTTTGTTTCATATGTGGGTACGGGCGTACGAAAGACGGGGTAATTGACGGCATTTCATGGAAGGTCAAAGCATTAAGAAAACGAAGAAGCCTCTTTTTTATTTTCTAAGCCTGTTTCACTCCCTATTGACAAGAGAGCTACCTCCCTGCCAAGGATGGCATGACCCTTAGCCATAGGCATGTAACCTCACTGGAGACAGTGGTTAGCACATTCCTGGCTCGGCCTCCTGGCTTCATGACCCATACATCCATCTCTTGGAATCTCTACAACTAGTATTCTTTACCTTACATTCAATTTGCATTGTGGTCACTCAGAAATAGTCCAGTCAATAATTTCAGGGGGACAATCAACAAAGGCACTATTCCATTTTTCAATGTGTGGGGCAGAAATACGCTGAAAAGCCAACTTTTTGATGTACTGGAAATTAACATAGTAAAAAACAAAAAACAAATATTAAAACAAAACAAAATCTCAACCCTGCCAAACCAAAAGCATTTGGGTGGATTTTAAATGCTTTAGAATAATAAATGCTCAACTGAACTCTCTCTCTCTCTCTCTCTCTCTCTGTGATTTTTTGGGAAACATTTTCATAATTTACCATAATGCCATTTTGGGTAATTTGGAAGGTATGTGGAGGGTGGGGGAGTTGGCAAACAAATGTGAAAGTGTTCATGAGTGAGAATGGGGAAATTCATCAATCCATTGCTGAAGCAAGCATGCCTTTTCGTGCGACAGCATTGCAGTACACTGGCAGTTCCATTGCGCCACTCAGAAAATGGTAGTTGAGAAGGGAACATTGGCCAGCCATGATCCAAAGCATAGGAAAAGGTAAGTATTTAATGTCTGGCCCTGTATATCCTGACAGGTTTTAGGCATGATGGCTGTTAAGGATGATTTATTTATTTATTTATTTATTGCACTTATATACCACTCCCATAGCCAGGGCTCTCTGGGCGGTTTACAGAAATACTAAAATTAAGATAAAAACGAGTATACAAAATTTAAAATTCTAAAACACTGAACATACACACATAAAGCATTAAAACCGTTAAAGTGGGTGATTAAGATGTGCCGCCATATGCCTGGGCAAAGAGGAAAGTCTTAACCTGGCGCCGGAAAGATAGCAGCATTGGCGCCAGGCAAGCTTCGTCAGGGAGATCATTCCATAGTCTGGGGGCCACCACCGAAAAGGCCCTGTCCCTCGTTGCCACACTCCGAGCCTCTCTCGGAGTAGGCACCCGGAGGAGGACCTTAGATGTTGAACGTAGTGACCGGGTATATTCACGTCGGGAGAGGCGTTCCATCAGGTATTGTGGTCCCAAGCCGTGTAAGGCTTTATAGGTCAAAACCAGCACCTTGAATTGGGCTTGGAAACATACAGGCAGCCAGTGCAAGTGGACCAGAGCAAGTGTTATATGGTCGAACCTTCTGGTTCCCGAAATCAATCTGGCCGCTGCATTTTGCACGAGCTGCAGCTTCCGAACCGATGTGTATTTCACAGCTGTATGACAGGCAGGCTGAGTTTTAGTTTCTCATTGCCACATTTGCAAGTCAGGCAGCGGGGGAGGGGGGAGTTTCACTAGCTAAATTATTGCTTGTCACACATCTGTTAAAAGTGATAAGGATTGCAGAATAGCTTTTATTTTATTCCCTCTCTGTTAATACTAGAACTCTGGGTCACCTGATGGTACTGTTGGGCAGGACATTCACAACTCACAAAAGGAAGATTTTTCCATGCAACGTGTGGAATTCACAACCACAAGATAGTGAGGGCCACTAGCTTTGGTGGCTTTCAAGCAGGATTAGGTATGACTGCCACATGCAGACTAACTCCGGGAGAACACACACCTAACATATAAAGAGAGTTCACTGGGCAATGAACAGATGATTGCACTTTCACAAATGAACTAACAGCTGAGCATTAGGCATGTGCAAGAAAAAAAGTTGTATTGAGATTCTATTTGTTTTTGTTGCTGAAAGTCTTATTGGGTTCACGTTCGAGTTGTTTGCATTTGTTTTGCTTTGGTATTCAACATTAATCTTTAGCGATGCTTTTAAAATAGTTTTTTTTCTTTTGCTGCTGTTGCCTATTTATTTATTTAATTTCTATACCACCAAATAGCCAAAGCTCTCCATGACAGCAGAGCAGACATCAGCAGTTCCTGATGGCTGCCATTTTGGTTTTCACTGCATTGGTCTGGGCTGGGGCAGCTTGAAACAAAAGTGACATCTGACACAAAATGGTAGCTGTTAGTAGGAGGTACCACGTTTTTGTGATGGCAGACATTCCCCTTCCCCCCCATGCCTCAAAATGCAGCTGCAATGGGGGATTCTGGGAAGATACAAAATGGTGGCTGCCAGAAACAACTGCCAGTGTCTGCTCCTGCCACTACTGACTCAACTTCTGTCACTGTCAGGGACAGGAAAAGCCCTGCCTACTGTCAACTGTCAAAAATGGAATTAGTGGACATTTCAAAGAACATTCCCATGCGTGCCCATTGTGGAGTGTAGGTGGATAAATAACGAGACAGACAACATAGCTGGGTTTAAACAGGGCCACTTATTTATTTAGCGATCTGCAAGAGGGGGTTGCAACCTATCGAGCATCCATTTTAGCCTGTTTCAGGCCGCTTCAATCGGGCGAGTCATTCCTGACCCGTGTAGAGGTGCTACGCCATGCATTTCCCCACGGGCCTCCCCTGTCGGGGTAGGGGCGCCTTCCTTTGTCACCCGCAACTCAGACCGCCCGGTTCAGAGTGGATGAGTAGGGTTGGCCCCAAAGGTAGGTCTTATCTCCCTAGCTAGGCCGCTGGGCTCCAAACTGGGAGCCTCAGACCTACCAATCGCTTTAAATAGTGACCGTAAATGCTCACCCATTCAGAATCCCTATGGATGCCCGTACCTAGCGCCAAATAAATGTGACCAAATTAGCAAATCAACCTATTTAAACTCCCAAGCTGTCTTACAGTGTGAAGTAGGTGAAAAAACTCATGTGCAATTCAGTATATGAGTAAAAAATTTCTACTTGGCCCCCAACAAGGCAACCAGCAAGCCCACACTGTTTACAGGGAGGGAGGGAGGGAGCCGCGCAGCAAAAGAGGAGGTGGGAGGGGTAAGGCTATATAGCCACATCACACCCTCCCACCAAGGCCCGGATGTGCCCATCCAATAGGTGATGAGCACGTCTCGTGCTCACCCCCCCACCCACAAAAGCTTCCCCGTGCCCAGGCTTTGCTGGGCACGGCAGAAACGCCCTTTGTTTTTTTGAGAGATTAATTAAAATGGAACCAAATGGACTCCATGAAGTGCCATTTTGTATTTGTCCCAAAACAAATGTGCACCCATATTGAGCATAGGACTTCCAACCCACGTTCTATTCTTCCTTGCTCATTCACCACTTCCTCCTCCACCACCACCACCTCCACAGATGCCTATAACTGAAGAGAAGATTAACAAAGCTTGTTACATGTGGGTACCTATGACAGGAAATGTCTCATCACAGGTAGTCACCTGGGCTAAGGTTACTTCATTATTTTTTCTCAACTGGAGGGGGAGAAGCAGCAGGAAGGAGTAAGCCAGACAGTTTGTATCGGAGCTTGATTTGTTGGTCAGTTGACTTGCAAAGGTGGCCTTGTAGTATGGCTAAAGTGAGTTCAGCGGCTCCAGCATGGGTGGGTGTTTGCCTTCATGTACTGTCTATGCACTTGCTGAAGCTGGATGCTGCTAGAAACAGAATGCCAGTCTAGATAGACTTTCAAACTCTTCTGGCAGACAATGCACAGGAAGGAGAAGGTTTACTGCCCATTTTTCAAGCATGCCTTTTGTATGCAGAAAAAGAGAGAAACGAGATCCCTTAGTACTTGTGCTGAAATCTGAAAATGTGATTACAGAAATGAGATCTATGGAGCTGATAAGTCTTCAGATCAAAGGATCCGTTGTCTGTGTGCATAGGCTTCACAGCACCCTCCCGGGCCTCTTCTACTTTTGGCCGGTTCTCTCATGTTTTCCTATTCTTGCCGCCTGTCCAGTTGTTTGCTTTGTGTATATAAAGCTTCAGCATACACAGTAAACCTCACTTTGCTGCTAAAGTAGAGTAAATGGTAGAGTCAAGTATTGTGCCCTCTGGTGTGTGCTTTTCCTGAGAATTTGCCAAAAAGTTCAGGAGAAATACGTTTAAGTATACAGATATGTCTGTGTCGTAAAGCTACATTTACTCAAGACAAAACAAGATACAAAATACAAAAAGCATATTTGCCATTGATTGGCAATAAACTAAGAATGCTGGGAGTTGGGGATGGGTGTGTGTGTCAATTAATAAGGACTGGTAGCTTTAGTAAGAGATTAAGGACCTTTTCATACATTGTGTGGCAGCAACACGAGGATTGTAATCAGGAGCTGAACTACTTAGGCCATTGCTAGACCAGGGTTTAGCCTGGTGCGAGCCCCAGATGATGCACAGGGGATCCTGTGGTCAGGCAGGGGTCACCCCTCCCTTGGCTTGGGGTAACTAGAACCGCTTGTGGCCTGGTATTTCTCGTGGTCTTGGGCTGAGCCTGAGACTGGTCCGCCGCTTTTCCCGGCTACTGCAATTATTTGTGAGTAGCCAGGAAAAGCGGTGGATGGGGCGCAGCTCTCCTCAGGAGCGCTGGGCCCTTCAGGACAGGGGGAGAGATTGAGGGTGGGGAGATCGCGGAGGGGAAGCGGAGATCATGGGGGCGGGAAAGCGGAGATTGCGGCAGGGGGGAAGTAGAGATCAGGAGAATCGCGACCAGGGTGGGGAAATCGGGGTGGGGGGGAGCGGGGAACCCCTTTTAAAAAAACCCCACTTATCCAGCCCTTTAAGTAAAAAAAGAAAAGGCAGACGCTACGGGGCTTTCCTGTAGCGCAGGCTCGCCCCTCCTCCCACATGGATCACCAGGTAGGCCTAGCAACGGCCTTCGTATGTTAAAGATGCTGCTAGCCATGTCTATTTGCAGGGACACAGAAACACCTCTTTCGCAGGGACAGAGAAAGTTCCCAAAAATAGGGGGCAGGTTTTGGCCCAGCGCTACAATTTAATACTTCCCTCCCCACTTGCAATTGTACCAGTAATTCCCTTCTGTCCATGGGAACTATTTTCCCTAACTTTTTTTTTTCTAAGGTGCAAATGAGGTGATGTTGGGGAGAGTTGTAGCGGCTAGCTACACCTTTAACATAACATGTAGTTTCGCTCTGAGTGTCCTGTTGGCAGGGAGCTGCAGCTAACCATGCTTCTCTGATTACTTTACCTACACGTGCTTGTCTCACTTACCAGTTTTTGGTCGCAATCCAGTACAAGGCCAGGCATGCTTACACCAGATGAAGTTAAAGGGCTTAAGGGCACAATCCTATGCATGTTTAGACGAATAAAAGCCCTAAAACTCCCAGCAGGCTCAAGCCAGCCATGCATACTCTAGCCAGCAAGGCTGTCTGGGAGTTGTAAGACTTAATTCTGTCTAACACACATGTGATTGCACCGTAAACAGACCTATTTAGGGCGTATTACATAGTAGACTACTTTAAAATCTAGGCCTAGAATGGCAATATGAAAATTGGCCCTAAGTGTATGCTAAGGTAGACAGATTATTCTACTTGGTGGTTTATCATAATGAGTATCTCTGCATTGTTGTTGGTTTTGTTGTTGATTAAACTAGCAGCCATTGATTGCCTCGGTGTTCTCAGTTCTCACCTGTGTTAGCTTAACCCTTTCTCCTCCCTGTTTTTTGAGAACAGAATGTGCTATTCCAGAAAGATTTAGCAAGGGCTAGAATTCCAGCTTCTAGTGCAACAAATAAGAGAGAAGGTTGACACTTGTGGTCACACAGGATTTCAAATACATAAACGTGATTTCAAGGGATGTGCCAAATCTTCTTGAGAATTTTCACTGGACTCATAATTTGCACTTCTGTTTTCTCCTGAAAAAATTCAGGTGTTTTGCTTGAGGAGAAACATCCAACATCACTTTGAATGCTTATTTATTTTTTTATTTTTTTATTTATTTATTACATTTTTATACCGCCCAATAGCCGAAGCTCTTTGGGTGGTTCACAAAAATTAAAACCATGAAGAGCATAAAAACAACCAACAAATTTAAAACACAAATACAAAATACAATATAAAAAGCACAAGCAAAATAAAACCACACAGCAAAAATTAATATAAGTTAAAATATGAGCTTAAAACAGCAAAGTTTAAATTTAAGTTAAATTAGGTGTTAAAATACTGAGAAAATAAAAAGGTCTTCAGCTGGCGACAGAAAGAAAGCAATGTAGGTGCCAAGCTCTCTGGGGAGCTCGTTCCACAACCGGGGTGCCACAGCAGAGAAGGCCCTCCTCTAGGGTGACCATATTTTGGAAACCAAAAAGGAGGACAACATGGTCACCCCCAAGGGGGCGTGTCCAGCACCAAGGGGGCGTGCCCACCCGAACATAGCCTTGGTCACATGTCTGATTTTACAGCACACATTTAAGACAAATCTGTTCTACATAACATCTTAATGTTAAAATCACTGAAATAAAGAACAAGTGAGAGATTCAATCTATCTGAAATTAACTTCACTCACTCCTACTTTTGTAGGTTTTGCTGTACTTTGAAGCTTTTGCTATACTCTGTGTGTTACATTCTCCCCTTCCCTCAAATATCTTTTCTGACTGTATCTTCACTCATTGCAAGCTGCTGTTGTTGTTAACAGGGTTTGCTACTGACCCCAGATCTGTTTCAAATTTGGTAAAGCTAAAGCTCTACCTAAAAGCTATCATGGTGCCAACTTTCAGCTCTTTATCTTTAAAAATGACAGTTTAAAAAATAATAATTTTAAAACCTCATTTTTAAAAAAAATCCTAAAAAATCAATGGATGAATGGATCTGCTTCAAATTTGGTATGGCTAAAGCTCTACCTAAATCCTACCATGGTACAAAGTTTCATCTCTTTATCTTTAAAAATGACGATTTTAAAAATAATAATTTTAAAACCTCAATTTTTAAAAAAATCCTAAAAAATCAATGGTTGAACGGATCTGTTTCAAATTTGGTGTGGCTAAAGCTCTACCTCAATCCTATCATGGTGCAAAGTTTCATCTCTTTAACTTTAAAAATGACGATTTTAAAAATAATAATTTTAAAACCTTAATTTTTAAAACATTCCTAAAAAGTCAATGGATGAACGGATCTGTTTTAAAATTGGTATGACTAAAGCCCTTCCTAAGATCTATCGTTGTGCCAAGTTTCATGTCTTTATCTTAAAAAATGACGGAGTTATAAGCATTTTTGTTAATTCCCATTAGAGCTGCTCTTTGGAAAAAAATCCGGATTTCCCCTCCCCCTCCCGGATTTGCCATCAAAAACCCGGACAAATCTGGTCATATGGTCACCCTACCCTCCTCCTTGTAGCCACCTGCCTCACTTCCTTTGGCAGGGGATCACGGAGAAGGGCCCCTATGGATGATCTTAAGGTCTGGGCAGGTACATATGGGAGGAGGCGTTCCTTCAAATAACCTGGGCCCAAACTGTTTAGGGCTTTGAATGTTAATACCAGCACTTTGAATCAGGCCCAGACCTGGACTGGCAGCCAATGAAATTGTAGAAGGACTGGCATGATGTGATCTCGCTGGCCAGTCCCTGTTAGTAGGCGGGCTGCCCTGTTTTGTACCAGCTGAAGTTTCCGGACCGTTTTCAAAGGCATATAACGCATTGCAGTAATCCGGAGGAGAGGTTATCAGAGCAATTGATAACTGTAGCTAGGCTATCTCCGTCCAGATAAGGGCGCAGTTGGCATATCAGCCTAAGCTAATAATAAAAGGTGCTCTTTGCCACTGAGTTCACCTGTGCCTCAAGTGACAGTTTTGGATGCAAGAGCATCCCCCAAACTATGGACCCGATCCTTTAGGGAGAGTGCAACACCGTCCAGGACAGGGTAAACATCACCTTGCCGGACAGATGAACCACCCGCTAACAGTACCTCCGCCTTGTCTGGATTGAGTTTCAGTTTGTTAGCCCTCATCCAGTCTATTACCATGCCCAGAGTGTTGCTTTAGATTAAACCCCATGACAACTTAAGGATGTCTTTCACATTCTGATTTTACCCCCCTCAACATATCTAAAAAAAGAAATGGCTTCCCTAAAAATTCTTCAGAAGTTGTACCTGAGGAGCAACTTCAAAAAATTACTTTGAACACAGTGGAACTCGAGGTTGTTCTGAAGAGCTTATTGGAGCCATGTATAGTCATATTCATTCACTTGCTCCTGATGGGCTATTCAGAGCCATAGATCAAATAGGGCATTTGTTGAATTAACCTCTTAGCTTTGTGAAGTATGATATAAATATGAGAAGGAGTGTTTCCCTTTGATCTGTCTCACCTTTCAAGAGCGCTGTTCAAGGAAAGGGCCTAGGAAAACCAATGAAATCTGAGTGGTTAACCAACTAGGCTCATTACTGTGGACCTTCTGCCTGAGGGTACTCTGTGAGTTAAGACTCCCATTGATAATCTTCGAAAGACTGAGTTATTGCAAGAAGGGTCAGTGTTAGAGAGGAACAATTAACTCAGGCTATCAGTCGGTTGTACCTTTTTTCATGGTTCAGATTTACAAGCTGCAAGGGTCAAATACTTCACACTCTTTCCTCAACAGACACTGGGGGGGAAAAGCCCACTGGTCTAACGTTCAGAACACAAGTCTACAATGATTTATCTGTCAGAAGCTTTCAGAGCTAACTCAGTGTTACAGCTCCCTGGAGTGAGAGTCTGTGCCTGTCCATCTGATTTTCCTGAGCAGGAGCCTGAAATAATCTCTGCAGGGAAAACACTTGCTGTGTCGCACAGTAGTAAAGCGAAGGAGTGTGAAACCATTTGGAATTCTTCTTTCCTGTTGTCACCTGTAATCACTGTATTCATGGACAAGCTTTATTGCTGGCCCCAGGGCTAATACAATACATTGGCTGCTATCTTGCACAGATGCTGGATTTGTTAAATATTGAGTTCAATGTCAGATGTGATGGGACAGTCACACTAGACTAAATACATAGTTGAAGTGAGTAGTTTTACACTGTCCGATTACTTATGTGAGATAATGGACTTGGGCTGGCAAATCTTTTATTATGAGAGTTGGTGTTGGGGAATATTGTTAAGAGATATCCCTTCTTTAAGAACATCCCAGTATCGCAGAACCTTAGAGAGTCTATGCTTGCAGAGCGGCCATAGCTCAGCAGTAGAGTATATGCTTTGCATACAAAAGGTCTCAGATTCAATCCCAGGCATCTCTAGGTAGGACTGGAAAGAATCCTGCCTGAATTCCTGCTGCCAGTCAGTGTCAACAATACTGGGCTAGATGGACCAAGCGTCTGTCTCAGTATAAGGGAGCTTCCTATGTAGATGAAGGAGCCAAGTGGCAGGAATGTGATGGAGGGGGCAGGGCCCTGCTGCTGCCCTCACATGATTCTGGTCAGGTGAGTGGTGGGTGGGATTTGGACTCCTCACAGACATCCGTTATATGTGAATGGGTCACACATCATATCGATTTTGGGCTTCAGAGTGTGACAGAGAGATAGAACATTAGGACTGGCTGTTAGATATCTGGCTATAACGTGTTTTTTTCCTCTTTATGTGAATATTAAATGCTTCTCTCCTGACTAACCAACTTTTTTTTATTTTTAATATTATGCAATAAATAGAGTGACCTCTTTCAGAAACACGACTACATAAAACTTGCACAAAAAGCATTGTTTAACAGGAAAGGGTGGACGCCATCAATGCACGGTACATTAATTTTCCAGATGAGTAGCCTGTGCCAGCAATATGTCTGCCATTTTGCACAGGACTGTAGCTGGAGAGAGAAAGTGGAGATATTCTCCAAACTAATTTCTTTTAAAGCTCATTTTGTTTGTTTTAGGCAAACAACCGCAGACTTTCCCGACATGGCTGCCCACATGGGGTCCCTTTTATTCATTAGGCTTGGAATGACAATGGGAAGAAAAGGGGCGTGGAAGTGTGGTCAATGCCAGCGGCTCTCCAACTGAGCCAAACGTTTCTTCAAGTATTTGCGAGATGAAGGTGACATTCTTGCTGTCAATAAATCAGCAGCTTAATCCTTAGCAACATGCTTTAATGAGTTTGATCGGAGTTTCACCAGGACGCAAGAAAACATCACACACACACACACACACACACACACACACACACACACACATTAACACAAAGGGCTGCTTAATAATATTACTTCTTAAATCGACATTAATTAAATTGTAATTTGGGGCAATAATATCTCTTGTGTAAACATTGCCTCCCTTTAGCGTGGAAGTGAAACACTGGGATCATCAAGGCAAGAGAAAGAAAATGAATCGTTTTTAAAAAGAGGATGTAATTTCGGCAGCAGTTCTCATCGGGATATCAAATTAGTGTCACATGGACATTCATAACCATGTTTAAACCGCTCCCCCACAAAAACAAAAAAACCAAACACCAGGAGGTTATTAAGGAAGCAGCTTAGTCGTTTTGCAAATGCCCTCACAAAAGGTAAAAGCATGTTAAGTGCAAATCCAGAAAGAATAAGAAAAAAGCTGACTGCTCGCAGACGGACATAGCATAGCACTCGGGCTTGTTGTCTCAGTGATGTCTTGTTGGGATTAGAAAACATTTATCCATTCCACCTCTCCTCTCCACTCCCAAATCTCCCAAATCTTTTCAACGGGGCATCAGAGAAGGTGACAACTGGAGGAGGGGGGAAATGGTCCCCAGTCCCCAGAATACACAGAGCACACCGCTCTGCTCTCATTCTCAATCTCAAAGGCTTTCACTTAATTGTTTTTGATTAAGAAGAAACTTTGCCCTCCACATGGATTCGCTGTCACAAGTTGTGGTGATGGCTTTTTTTTTAAAGGATTAGGTAGATTTCCTGGGAGATATTTGCTAAAATGGAACATCCATTAACACAGGCAGTATACTTCTGAATGCCAGGTGCTGGGGACAAGCAGCAAGCAAAGGACTTCACCTTCATGTCTTGTTTGTGAGAGTGCACAGAACCTTTTGGCTGCCCTCTGTTGGAAGCAGAACGTGGTAGCAGATGGATCTCAGCAAACCAGTTGTTATGCCCTTGAGTGACCCTCGCAGATAACCCAGTGTGTCTGTGTGCTTCTTTATTTTGTGCAGGAGAGGAAGGTGTGGCCTGAGATGTCTTGGTGGGAAGTCTGACGGCTTTGTGCCAAAACCAGGACGCCTGAAAGAGAAGAAATAAACTCTTAAAGCTGGGGTGTAGAACCTTAGACCTGGGGCCAAATCTGGAGCTCATGGGGTACCAATCCAGCCCTCTGGGATTCCTCAGATAGCCACGCCCACTTCCCAAAGCCCCACCCCTTTCCCTGACTACTGATTATTTGGTGGTATCCTGGCTTTTTTGCAGTCCCCCCCCCCCATATTCTAAAAGGTTAAAATGCCTCATCTAAGGCTTTAGCTAGACCTAAGGATTATCCCAGGCAAATGGAGGGGTTGTCCCTGCCTGCTTCCGGGGTCCCCTGTGTGTCTTTTGGATGCACAAGGATGATCCCGGGACAATCCCGGGATATAGGCCTGGCCTAGCCATGGCCAAAGGCCTAGTTCCTGGCAGTGAGACCTTTCAGTTAAAAATGCTGCTGGTTTTTTTTTGGGGGGGGGAGTGGTTCCTGGCCCCTTTGCCTTTAGCCCCACCCACCTCTGGAATGTGGCTCCCAAGAGCTTCTCCTAAATGGAATTTGGTTCTTGGGCTGAAAGTGGTTCTGCACTCCTTTCTTAAAGGATGGAGGTGAGAGAAGTTGCCAAGAAATGGTTAAAGGCTAATACTTACTGGTGAAATCTCTGTGTTGAACGAATGGCTCAGCTTTCTTGATGATAAGAATGCTTACAAGGTAATAAGCACGTGTTGGACAGGCTTAAAATAAAAAAGTCTAGTGGGGAAGTCTAGTGAGCCTAATTATGCATCGGCTCCCACCCCTGGCATGTATGCAACCTTAAGAACATAAAACCTATCTAGTCCAGCATTCTGTTCCCAACAGTGGTCAGCCAGATGCCCCAATGGGAAGCCCACAGCAGGACATGAATGCAATAGGATTCACATCAACGATCAGTGTGTTTTAGGGCATGGCTAGACGAGGCGAATGGAGGGGGATGATCTCGCAATATGATGATTGCGAGATCCTCCCCCTCAGTCTACACATGGCCTGCAACATCCTGAGAGGATGATGGTGCCATTTTTTTTGTTTTTTTAATCGAAGAAGAGTGCAGGAGTGCTCCTGCACAGAAGTGAGTATTTTTTTTTAAAAAAAAAACTCCCGCTCCGCCACCCAGCCCCTGATGGACACGGAGCTCCGTGGCCCGTGCCCAGTTCCCGGCTCTTCACGGTTACTCACGAGGAGCCAGGACAAAAATGGGATGCCCAGCTATACCTACTGCGGTCAACAGCATCAGAGAACATTGTATGTATTCTAGCCCGTTTCTTCTCACACCAGCAATCTCTGCCTGAGCCATGGCCCTTTCATTATTGCACTGCACTGAAGGCTGTTCTCTGCCTTCTGGTCACCTAGGCCCATTCTACATGGAGGCATCTTCCAACACTGATGCAGTTTAAAAACACATTTACTTGACTTTGCATCTACGCCTGCCATGGCACATTAATCTGGTGCAGACTTGATATAAGTCTTGCTTTTGTGAGGAAAATGTGTAACCTTAAACCACATTAATTTGGCTTGGCAAATATGCGGTTTTTACAGCAACAAAATCCCAGACTAATACAGGTTGGGGGTAAGAGCATGTATCACACCTGTGTGTGAGGCACAGTAGCATCACCTGTGTAGATTGGGCTGAAGTCTTGTAATAGAGTCGCTGCACTGGCTTTTTAAGAAGGTTGTAGTCAAGCACTAACTATGGCAAATGGATCTGTTTGCACTTATTATGCTCCACTCTGCAGTTCAAAACACATGTAGCAATATTTACTATCTTGATATGGGCTATTGGCTGCAGGGAAGGGAAGCAGTATCCTAGTATTGTGTGTCCATCTGCATTAGTCAAGATGCATCATCTATACCCCCTTCAGAGATTTAACTTTTGGAGATTTGCAGAGGGCACTGCCCGAAATCTAAAAATTGGTAACTCTCACTAACATTTTTTTTTCCACACGGAGGTATTCTAAAAACCTTTTCATGAGGCAAAATAAAAACAATCCCTTTCCAGGGCAACAGCTACTATCCCTGGTAAAACAGGAACAGTTGGTGCATATTACCCTACCCTGTGCCTGCTTACCCTACCCTGTACCTGTTTGCATTCTCTTCCCCTCCTTATTGTTTTACTATGATTTTATTAGATTGTAAGCCTATGCGGCAGGGTCTTGCTATTTACTGTTTTACTCTGTCCAGCACCATGTACACTTATGGTGCTATATAAATAAATAATAATAATAATAATTCCATAGCGCTCCATACAGGGTGGCCATTTCCAAATCACACCCCCCCCTAAAAGAAGAAATGGATCACCAAAATAGAGGGCGGAAATTTGCATAAAATTGGCACATGCTCATTTATTTGTATAAATGCAAACGTAGAAATAATTTTTATGGTTTAAATAGAAATACAGTACGTCTCACCATAGTGTGGAAGACTGTGACCCGGTGTGCCTGCCTGTTCAGACTGCTGGTGCTAATGGTCTATGGCAAACCTTTATTTTATTTTTTATGGTTCTATATTTTTATAGAACAAGGTAGCCCTTTGAAGAGAAGACACCTTCAAACAGAAGACGGCCTTCCGGGCTTCAGATAGAAGACTGTCCTCCATAAATGAAGACACATGGCCACCCTAGCTTCATATGTTACAAAGATAGGGTCTGTGGCTTCCCTAGGGAATTATGTTGATTTTTTCTAATATAGAGTTCAAAATATAACATGTGGTCTCATCCTGCAGGACACAGTAAGCTAGAAGCTAGCAAGGAAACATAATAGTAGAAGCACTCTCCTGCCCACTATGAGATCAAAATAACAACAGTAATCATTGAGTGCAGAAGCAGTGAGTTAGCAAGATACATAAGTGCTTCTGAGGAGTAATATGGTATGCCTGATACATGGTGAGATGTACCCCCTCCCTCTCTAAATAATAGTATTCAGAGGATATTTTCCTTGCAAATCTCTAAAAAAATTCTTTAGAAAAGCTACCATGATGGGAAAACAAGGAGAACATTCATACTGGATTGTTGTTGCTGTTTTAAACAGAAACTCTAACTTTTGCAGGAAAAGACACCCCCTCGCCTGTTAAGTTTCGAAAATGAAAATAAATATGTAGCTCATTGTTTTCACTCTTCCTGCTGCTTCCTGCTTTGTGTTAAATCTGAATTTGGTCAGTTTACACCTGGAATGCAATGAAATATTAGTGCACTCTCCGAAGCAGTATGCTAATGGTTAGGGGAAATGAAGCAGGATGGTACAAAATAAAGAACTTCCTTATGTGATTCATAATTAACTGGTAGAATTTGCTGCTACAAAATGTGGCCACTGGTTTAATTGCTTTAATGGGGGATTATTAGACAAATTCACGGAGGAGAAAACTATTGACAGTTATTCACCATGATAGATGGGGTGTTTAGATTCAAGGCAGTATCTAGCATTATTTGGGCTTTGCATTTAACTTTCAAAGAAGTTGTTTCAAGCTTCAAAGATTGCATTGTTTTCTTCTATACATGTTATAGAAGCTTCATTTCCTTCCTTATACATGTTCAAATCCCATTCTAAGTAATAATGCTAAAGAACTTTCCTTTTCTATCATCTGTGCCAATATAAAAAAAAATCTCTACTTTTATAAATGCATGTCCCAGAGGGGGCTTGAAATCAGTGAATATTGCTGGAAATGATAAAATGAGACAGGTTCCTTTATACTTTTCAGTTATATGGAGATATATATATATATATATATATATATATATATATATATATATATATATAATATTTTTATTTTCTACAATACTTAAACATACACCATTACAATTAAAGAAAACAACATACTACATAAATGTTGAATAAATGTTGAATAACATAATATCATATCTACATAACATAATCAAACTTAACATATAAGTGCACCCCGCCACCTCGGGATCTCATTCCTGATTCCAAAATCTCATACTTTCTTCTGCTGGCGGTTTCCCACTTCCCTTAGAAAACACAAATATTAGGAACTGTTTCCAAATTCCTTCAAAATCATTTGTTTTAGCTATACCTCTTCTCCATTTAATATTACAAGTCAATTTGTCATTAATAGCTATATCCCATACTTCTTTATACCATTCTTCAATACAATAATCCCCTTGAATCTTCCAGTTCCTAGCTACAATCAATTGTGCCGCAGTCAGCAAATTCGATATCAATTCCTTAATTTCTTTTTTACATTTTAAATCTTCAAATAGTGACAGTAATGCAACTTTTGGTGTTCGTTCTATCTTCATTCCCACTATTTCTTCCATTTCCAGAAACACCATCTTTCACAATCTTTGTACATATTTGCATTCCCACCACATATGTAAATACTTTCCTTTCCCACCACAACCTCTCCAACAATTTGCTGAGTGCTGATTATTTATCTTATTCAATCTAACCGGGGTTAGGTACCACCTCCATATAATTTTAAAGTAATTCTCTTTTATTCTCACTGACATATTTCTCAACACTCTTTGTTTCCAAAGTCCCTCCCAGCTCTGTTGTCCTATTTGTACATTCAAATCTGTCTCCCAAACCATTTTTCCTGAACTATCCGTCGACCCTTTCTCCAGCAATATTTTATATATTTCACTCATTAACCCTTTTGACGCTGATCTTTCTCCCTTATGTTTTTCTCTTTTAACTATTAATTCCTCAAACTTCATCAATTCTCTACAATCTCCATTTTCTCTTACCCACTTTTTGGTCCACTGTTCTAATTGCCAAAAATTTAACCAAGTTAATTTATTATCTTTTAGAACCTCTTCCATATCCTCTCTTGTATTCATTTCTCTCAACTATTCCCTTAATTTCATTTTATTTTTATCCCTTAAAACTTTATTTAATCTACTCTTTAATTCCTCCGGGAAATTCTTTAACATTATTACCGGTGATAAAGGGGCGCTGCTCGAGAGCAACTCCCCTTTATATTTACTCCAAATTCCCCAGTGAAACCTCAAGAGCGGGTTACCTACACTTTCAACCCACTTTTTTCCTCCTTCCCAAAAAAATACATTTTCCAACTTCATCTCTATATTGCTTGTAGTTTTATCCTCCATCTCGTCTAAATCTCCTACTCCTATAATTGCTTCCACAATATGTCTTAAACTATTTGCTACATAATATAGGTTAATATTTGGGAGACCCATTCCTCCCTTCTTTTGGCTTAAATACCATTTATTCTTATTTACCCTCACTTTCTTGTCCCCATTACAATAATTGTTTATAATATTTTGCCAACTTTTTATCTCTAATTCTGAAATTTTTATTGGTAACATCCTAAACACAAAATTGATCTTTGCTAAAATCTTCATTTTTATTAATGCTATTCTTCCAAACCAGGATAAGTTTAATCTTTTATATTTTTCCAATTCTACTAAAATCTCTTTTTTTAGGCTATTTAAATTCTCCTTCTCTAAACTCTCTAAGTTTTTTGTAATTTTAATTCTCAAATATCTAATCTGTTCCTTAGCTCTCATTTCTGTTCCCTTTCCTTCCCATTCCTTTTCTTCCTTTTTAGTATAATTAAATAACATCATCTCTGATTTGGACCAATTTATTCTTAACCCAGTAATTTCCTCAAACTCTCTCAACTGCTGTTTAATTCTTTCCATCTTTCTTATTGGATTCTTTATAGTTAATAAAGTATCGTCCGCAAACATATTCATTTTTATTTTTTTAATACCACCAATTCCTTCTATCTCCCCATCATCTCTTATTGCATTCGCCAATACTTCCATAACCATTACAAACAGGACCGGTGAGAGTGGAAATCCTTGTCTTGTCCCTCTGGCAAGTCGTATCTTATCCGTAACTCCATCATTCACTACCACTACAGCTGTATTTTGAGAGTATAACTGTTCTATTATAGCTTTAAATTTATTTCCAAATCCCATTTTATTTAAAACCATCTTTAGTGCCTGCCAGCTCACACAATCAAAAGCCTTAAAAATATCCAGTGCCAAAATTCCTGCCTTAATCTTAGATTTTTTTATCACCTGTATTACGTTTAAAACTCTTCCCACTAAATTATGCATCTGTCTACCCGCTACAAATCCACATTGGTCATCCCCTATATATTCAGCTATAAATTTATTTAACCATTTCACTAAAATAGTTGAATTTTTTTTTAGCATCTTGATTTATTAATGAAATAGGTCTATATGAATCAGGGACAGTCAAATCTTTATCTGGTTTTGGAATTAAAATTATCAATGAATGTTCCCATGATTCTGGTGTCTTCTCTCCTTCCAATATGGCGTTGTACAGCTTCAATAATTTCGGTACTAAAAATGTTTTAAAAACTTTATAATATTCCGATCCTAAACCATCTACCCCAGGTGATTTACCCACTTTCAAATTCTCAGTTACCTCTTCAACTTCTCTTTGAGTTATTACCTTCTCCATTAACTCTTTATGTTCTGTTTTTATTCCCTTCTTTATATACTTTTCTATGTAAGCTTCCAACTTCTTTTTTTGGATATCTTTTCCCTTATATAATTCTTGGTAGAATTTTTGAAAGATTTTTATTTTACCCTTCATTATATGACAATAATTCCCTTTTTTATCCTTCAGTATTCCTATCCCATTCCTCACTTTTTCCTTTTGTGTGAGTCTGGCAAGCAATCTAGAGTTTCTATTGCTATTTTCAAAATACTCCCTTTTCATATAATTTAATTTTTTCTGAACTTGCTCTATATTTATATTCTCTAATTCTTTTTTCTTTGCTTGTATTTCTATTAATTTATGTTTATTTTTACACTGCCAATAATCTTTCTCCAACTTCCTAATCTCTACCTCCAACTTTTCCTGCACTGCAAGCTGTTGCCTCCTTAAATTACACGTTTCCCTAATTCAAATCCCTCTTGCTACTGCCTTCATGGTATCCCAAACAACTGCCCTTATCGTTCCACCCTTTTCATTAATTTCCCAAGTCTCTGACAGTTATCTCTGCATTTTTTCTACCACTTTATTGTATTTCAATATTTTTGTATTCATTTTCCACCAATACGCTTCTTTATAATTCTTCCTAACTGTAAACTCTAAACTTAACAATGCGTGATCTGTTACCTTTATTACCTCTGTTTCCATTTTACAAACCTTAGTTGCAAACTCTTTTGAAACAAATATATAATCTATCCTAGAGTATGTATGATGAACTAGAGAGTAATAAGAAAAGCCAGGATTCGCCCCACTAAGTAAACACCAACAATCCACATAATCTTTTTCTTTTACCAATTTATTCAATATAGTAATATTATTTCTCTTTTCAACATTAGTGGGGTTTGACCTGTCCAATCTATTATCCATAACCGTATTAAAGTCCCCAGCTAAGATAACATACCCCTCCTTAAACTCTTCTATTTCTTTAAATAATTCTAGATAAAACTCACTATGTCTCTCATTAGGGGCATAAACATTGACTAACGTATATGATTTACCTTCATTTTGCCCCTTTATCATAAGATATCTACCATTATCATCCTTTTTTATAGTTTCTAATATAAATCCACTTTTTTTTAAATCAGAATAGCCACGCCATTTTTTTTGACGTCCCCAATGACTTTTCATAGTAAACTGACCACTTTATGCGTATTTCATTTACCCCATCGAACCCCTGATGTGTTTCTTGCAGCATAATGATATCAGATCCTTCTCTATTTAACATTTGTTCAATTCTCCTCCTTTTCACGACTGCCCCCAGACCTTTTACATTGAGCGTTGATACTTTTATTTTCTTATCCATATTCTACCTTTTGATACTCCTTCTGATCCCGTGTGTTCAGCAACTCAAATTCACATACATAAAAACACAAAAACCATACAAACCCCTTCAAATCCCTCCAAACCCCACCCCCCAGCCCACCCCACCTCTTCCCCCCCAATCCCCGTAAGTCTATCACTCCGGCCATTATCTACCCTTAGGGGAGGGGGGAGAGGCAGTGCTCCGCCTGACCGGTAAGACCTCTATATTTTAACACAATTTATATACTGTTATCTCATAATCAATTTATCTAATTTATTACATCCCAGACGCCCCCGCTTCACTTCCGTTCCCACCTGCTTCATTCAAACTTGCACCATTATACAAACCCAAACTCTTCAGTAATTCCTTGCCCTGATCCAAGGAGGTTACTCTGTGTTGCCTTCCACCATGTGTAAATCTTAAGAAAACAGGGTAGCCCCAGGCATACTTTATTGTATTCTTTGTTAATATTTCAGTTATTGGCTTGACACTGCATCTCCATTTGAGTGTTTGCTGACAAAGATCGTTGTAGATTTGCACTGATTTGCCTTTATATTGTATCAGAGCCATGGACCTCAATTTCTTCATAACTTGCTCTTTTTTGTAATAGCTGCCAAATTTCACCAGAATGTCTCTAGTTGCTCCTTTGTAATTTAGTTCTCCCACTCTGTGAATCCTATCCAGGTCACAGTCCTCTATTTCCAAATCAGGCATCATATCTTTAAACCATTGCAAAATTACTTTTCTCAAATCTCCTGATATTTGAACAAGATTCTTAATTCGAAGTGAGGATCGTCGATTCTGGTCTTCTAGTTGGATCAGCCTTAACTCTTGGTCCTGAAACTGTACATTACAACTTCTTTCAAAAACATCTTGCCTTTTCTCCAACAGGTTTACTCCTGCCTCTAAAATCTTTATACTCCTGTCATTCTGAGCAATCTTGTCAGCCAGCACATCTATCCACTTGTCTGCCTTTTCAGCATGTTGATCCATCTTTTTAATAAGGATTTCGTTATTTTCTAATATGAAGCTCTTAATTTCAGCCATAGTAGCTGGCGCCTTGCCAGCTTTCCCCGCCATCTTAACACCCTCCATCTCCCTCTCACTATCACTGTTAATCACCTCTTCTTCCAAAGACAGCTTTTCAAGGCGGGGGAGATTATGATTACTGGGGCATTTACGACGTAGCCAAATAACCTTTTCAGCTTTTGTTTTTGTTTTTCTGATATTCAGCATAGGGCATAAATCAATTGCTTAATGTCCCAAATGATAATCAAAACAGTTTCTCATTCCATGCCCGTAAACAGCTTTTCTCTCTCAGTACTTTCCAATGGTTAGATTTATTGCCAATAGCTCGCTCTACACAGATAAGGAGTGAGATACATAGTAAATCAAATCAGCAGTCGCTGGAAGAGATCCGACAATAACAAAACACTTCGGTTTCACTTTCCCTCTTCACTCCGAGAAACTGATTTGCAAGCCCAGAAGCCGTGCTGATTTCCCCACTTCTTATATCAATTTTACTTTCACAAAAGTCATCATCACCGTCAGTTATAATTCATAAACCTTTCCCAAAACGTTCATTAGAGATTTATGCCCTTTTAAATGAGATAATTGGATTTTTCGGCTCAGCCATCCGGGAGCCTCACAAGAAATCTTACCCTTCCATGGCCGTCAAGCTCCCCCCCCCCCAGTTATATGGAGATTATGACAGAAACACAGGTTTGTTGTTGTTTATTCGTTCAGTCGCTTCCAACTCTTTGTGACTTCATGGACCAGCCCATGCCAGAGCTTTCTGTCAGCCGTTGCCACCCCTAGCTCCCCCAAGGTCAAGTCCATCACCTCCAGGATATCATCCATCCATCTTGCCCTTGGTTGGCCCCTCTTCCTTTTGCCTTCCACTTTCCCTAGCACCAGCTTCTTCTCCAGGGTATCCTGTCTTCTCATTATGTGGCTAAAGTACTTCAGTTTTGCCTTTAACAACATTCCCTCAAGTGAGCAGTCTGGCTTTATTTCCTGGAGTATGGACTGGTTTGATCTTCTTGCAGTCCAAGGCACTCTCAGAATTTTCCTCCAACACCACAGTTCAAAAGCATCTATCTTCCTTCGCTCAGCCTTCCTTATGGTCCAGCTCTCGCAGCCATAGGTTACTACGGGGAATACCATTGCTTTAACTATGCAGACCTTTATTGTCAGTGTGATGTATTTTCCCTGGCATAAAATACCAACCAAATTAACAACCTTTAAGGTGCAAAATGCTTTAACATAACCACAAAAACAGAACAGAGATGAGCACACATGATTTAATGAAACATTTCACCTTTTGTCTTCATCCATAACTTTAAAGCTGTTACATTTTAAAATGGGAGTCAAAGAAATGGTTTGGAGAGCCCAGACAGATGCACAGAAATCTTGGTAAGCTCTCATTTTAGGGGTATTGAGGAACAAACAAGTTTAAAAACAGAATCAAAAGCAGAAACCTTTAAGGGTGGTCATGTGTCCTCTTTTACAGAGAACAATCCTTTACTTGAAGGGCTGCCAGAGGACTGTTGTCTATTTTGAAGGCATCCTCTATTCGAAAGGCTTCTGTCCAGCAGCCTTGAAGCTGCCCATCAACTCTACCTAGACTGCAGGCCCAGCAAGGCACACAGGTCATCTCACCTGGTCACAGTCTTCCAGTAAGATGTACTGCGTTTCTATTTAAATTATAACAATTATCTCAAAATTTGCATCTACACATATACATTAACATATGCTAATTTCATGCAAACTGGTGTCCTCTCCTCTGGTGATGTATGTCCGCTTTTTTGGTGATTCACCAAAAGCACCTGAAACAATGTATGTACTAGTAAAGCACGATATTTGAGAGGCCTAAAATACCATGTATTTTGCATTTCTCCTTTGAACATTGAAAAAAACATGCAGCAGCTGATTGGGTGCTTAAATCTCCAATCAAAAATTGTATTGTAAAAGTATCTGTCTGTCAAACATTCTCAAACTTCAAGGCACTACAATGTATTTTGCATTTTCCTCCTCGTTTTGAAAATCTGTTCAAAGAGAGAATTTGGTCCTGAATGTTTATACTATGTTTCAGTCCACTACTTCAGTGTTCTCAAGAGAGATATTGCATAACAAGTAGAGATGGTCCAACTAGCAAAGTTAAACCAGAGGTCCTGCTCTGATAGCCAGATTTCCCCCCAGATAAAAATCTGAGGGAGACAGGAGCAGGCAGAGACCATCAGAGCCTGCTTCAGTTGGACGCCACCCCCACCCCCTGACAGGGCTAACTGTCATCTTCACCCTGTGGGGAAGAAGAAGGAGCTGTTGGTCTGCCCCTCCATTGGGAGATGAGAGGGCGGAGCAGGGCCTTCCCACCAGCCTGAACAGTCTCCTTAATTTCTTTTTATTTTCTCCCTCTTCCCTCCCCAACCCATTTTCCTTGTGTGTCATGTCTTTTTTAGAATGTAAGCCTGAGGGCAGGGACTGTCTCCTTTACTGATCAATTGTAAGCTGCTCCGGGAGCATTTTCGGCTGAGGTGCGGGATAAAAATACTCTAAATAAATAAATAAAGCCACGGGGCATCAGTTTTTGCAGATTTTCTTTGGCTTCTAGTTTCTCAAATGGAATGGCATTTCTACAGAAATATTTCAGATATGCTGGGAAAGGACATTCTTGTTGGCCAGAGGTCCAACTTTTATATCTATTTCAATAGTCGCTGACCCATAATGACTCCTGACTTAACAGCAGTATGTATAGATGCCAAAGCATGCCTGGTGTAGTTAAAATCACCAATTTACTGTTAATTAAGCGGCAGGCAGCTGTTTTTTCTCTCTCCTTCTTCTTCCCCTCTGGGGCTTCTGCTGGTTAAATATTCATTTGGGTTTTTCTTGACAGGTCATGTTCTGTCATAGATTTTATAGCCATGTTATTAAATGGCAACCCAGCTATCAAAAGCGTCTGCACTGCACCCAACAGTGTTTAGAGCAGCAGGTAATAAATTGTTAATAAATGTGACCCATTGTCTAGGTTTATGATGCTGTCAAACTGACTGGGGTGCCTGAAGGGAATCTGTTATCAGTAAAATATTTCAAGTGTAGGCTAAAATGTGAAACAAGGCAAGGCCTAATACCCCCCCCCCCCACAATAGATCACCACACAGACACCACTGAGGCGTATAAAATCTTTTACAATGTAGCTAAAAGTGTGACAGTACCCCTGTAAAACAAGAACATTATTATAGATTGCTCTTTAATAATATATCTTTCATTCAGGTTTCTAAAAGAATGCTATCAACCTCTTTCCCCTGCTGTGCTCCTGCTGAGATCAATACTAAACAAATACCTTATCCCCTCCCAACCCCACCTGCCAAATAGATAATAAGCAGATGGTAGCAATCCCAAGATTCAAGCACTTATCTTGAAATGAAAAAATTCAGAAACAATAATGACTTCTTTGGATTTATTTGAAACAACATATCGTCTTTTAGTTTGGTGTTTATTAATAGGGCTCATTCCTGAAGTATTGTGAATCCTCTTTTGGCCTCAGTACTTTACTGTTATTCTTGGGAGCTTTCAAGATCAAATCGGGGAAGTTGGAACCCCATATGTGGACTTTTGGAACTTTCCCAATAAACGTATAGCCCACCATCAAAATCTTCATCTTCATCACCAATACATTATCAATGGATGACTTAGTTTATAGGGTAACAACAAAAACATGTGCCTCCTTCTACCACATTTCCAGCGTGAATTATAATGACAGCCCAGATAGATGCGATGGCCAGGAGTGCCTACTATAAGCTTCGGCTGATATGCCAGCTACACCCCTTCCTAGAGTCAGAAAACCTAAAGACGGTAGTGCACGTGCTGGTAACTTCAAAGCTCGACTTCTGCAATGCCCTCTACATAGGGCTACCTTTGTGCTTAGTCCGGAAATGTCAACTAGTTCAAGATATGGCAGCTAGCTTGGTCACCGGTACACCTAGGGGTAACCATATTACACCGACTTTAAAATCACTTCACTGGCTGCCAATTAGTTTCCAGGTGAAGTATAAAGTGTTGGCTGTTACCTTTAAAGCCCTACATGGTTTGGGTCCAGGTTACCTGCAGAATCGCTTTCTCCCATACAATCCGCCCCACACACTCAGGTCCTCTGGGAAGGGTTTACTCCAGTCAGCCACAATTAGGCTGGCAATTGTTACCCAGAGGACCTTTTCTTCTGCCACCCCCAGACTGTGGAATGGCCTGATGGAGGAGATTCATCAGCTTAATGCTCTCTCTGAGTTTAAGACAGCCGTAAAGACTAGTCTCTTCCAGCAGGCCTACCCAGAAGATATTTCAACCTAAAAATGTTAAGATCCTGTGACTGTTATTTTAATGTTTTATTCATTTTATATGCTCTTTTAACTAATTTTATGTCTTATATTGTATTTAGTGTTGTTCCCCACCTCGATCCAGAGGGAGAGGCAGAAATAAATAAATAAATATATTTATTATTATTATTATTATTAGGAACTTACAAAGTAAAAAACACATATTCTACCAGCTGATACTTGCGGGACAGTTGGGTCACTCCTACTTCCAAGGCTTTGGGCCTCAGTGTATATGGGGGCGCTTTTGCCTAGGGAAGGAAGAAGAATCTAAGCTATCACTCCCTTTTTACACCAGTTGGTGTCTGGCTGAGCATTGTAAGCACTACTCCTACACACTCTCTGTACTTACCATTTGACTTTGATAGATGTATGGATACCGTTTGTGAGTGTGAAGTAGCTTTTTTAATATTTTTATGCCTGTCATACATTTTGTGATCATAAGTTTTGATAAAGGATACTTCATTTGGTGACTTCCTGGCTTATGCACACACACATTCCAAAGAGTTGAAACACCTTAGGGTGACTGTATGAAAAGGAGGACAGGGCTCCTGTATTTTTAATAGTTGCATAGAAAAGGAAATTTCTACAGGTGTCATTTGTACATATGGAGAACCTGGTGAAATTCCCTCTTCATCACAACAGTTAAAGCTGCAGGAGCTATACTAGAGTGACCAGATTTAAAAGAGGGCAGGGCACCTGCAGTTTTAACTGTTGTGATGAAGAGGAAATTTCACCAGGTTCTCCATATATACAAAGGACACTTGCAGAAATTCCCTTTTCAATTCAACTGTTAAAGATACTGGAGCCCTGTCCTCCTTTTCATATGGTCAGCCTAAAACACCTATCCTAAGGCTCAGTTACGAACAGTAAGAGCTTTACGTTAAAATAAACTAGTATTTTTGATCTGCCCCCTTTGCCTTTGGTCTCACCTACCACTAAGAACTTCTTTGGAATAGAATTTGGCCCTCTGGCAGAGAGAGCTTCAACACCCCTGTTTTGCTACAGGGGGAACCTTCAGATGTGGAGTTTGTTGACTAGAAATAGTGCAATGGAGGAAACTCAAAGATTGTCCTTCAAGAGAACAATTGGATCAACGACTATCTTCCTTAGTTTTAATAGGCAACTTAACAAATTTGTGTCTACAAATAAGGGAGATTATTTGGACTTTTTTAAAAAATGGGTAGTTCATATTTATTTGTCTGATTTATAAATAATGAGACATTGGTTTAACGTGTTCCTGAGAGATGTATGTCATTCTACTTGGGCGTGAAGCTCTCTGTTGAATTCTGCTCATTGTGTGTCTGGGAGGGGGGAGAGAGAGACAGAGACACACACACAGAGGTATTTTGTTGGGTGAGACTAATGTTCACATGACAAGTCAATTTATGGAGGGTAGAGGATACATTTAGAAATAATTGTTTAATAAGGAGAGAGAGAGAGAGAGAGATCTACAATGTGTCATATCCATAATGTATCTTATCTTAAAGTAAGACCCCCCCCCCCATAATTGATTTCTGTGCTTTCAGGGAGAAATCGGTGCCTTTATAAGTTGTCTGTTGTTGCATATTTCCAAAAGGATCTGGAGCAGAATCCACACATCTGTCCTTTTGATAAATGCGTCATTAAGATCCAATGTTGTAATGCCCCTTCTCAAACAAGACAGCTGTTTTTCCCATTTAAAGGCAGCAGCACTTGATTTTGCTTCCCCAGCGATTACTGATGTCAAAATAACTAATTAGGCACCAACAAGATTCATGTGTACAAGGTATTTTACCTAGAATTTGTTCTGCATAAATAAAGTTCCAGAGCATTTGTTAAAAACATAAAGGAAACTGCACACCAGTAGATGCCCTTTGTTTATAAGCATTTGAAAGAAATCAACCACTGGCATTTTGTGTATAGTAAGACGAGCTGTGTACTAAGCATTTAAACCTCCCCCCACAAAACCCAACTTCACCCTGACCCTGTATAACTGACCCACTGACCTATATAGTAAGTCCCACAATGTTTATATAGTATCTTCGGGACGACAGATAGATTTTCCCAGCCGGTTTATCTCTCTGCCTCTTAAGAATCAAAGGGATTATGGCTATGCTTCGAAAAAAAGAAACTCTCCTACACTATCCAATGTAAACAGGATTTATTTTGCTGTCCACTCTGATTTGATCACCTAATAGTCTCAAGGGCTGAAGGAAAAGAGGACTTGATGGTCTTTCAAATTCATCCCCCTCTCCATCTGACATGCCCAGTTACACAACATCCCTAAGAAGCTGCTTTCCAAGAAACATTTCAGCATATATCTAAACAACCAAAATGCTAATCTCCCCCCCCTCCCTCTCTGGTTTTTGTTTTTGGTAAGTGAATGTTGTAGCAGTCTTTCTGATAACTCTTCTCAGTCTTCTTTGATTGCTAGGAAGTTGGAGCTTATATATGCACTAGATGGTCAGGTTCATTTTCATCCACAATTTGAGGCCCCTTAATGGTCTTCTGCAACTGCTGGATAGCTCAGTTAAGATTGCCATTCTCTTCGCCCTGTTGATTTGTTATTAGATATAAGAAAGTACCTCTTCACACAGCACATAGATGAACTATGGAATTTGCTACTACAAGATGTAGCGATGGGCAGGAATTTGGATGGCTTTAAAGGTGGGTTGGATAAATTCCTGGAGGAGAAGGCTATCAATGGCTTCTAGTCCTGATGGTTATGTGCTGCCTCCAGTATCAGAGGCAGTAAGCCTATATACACCAGATGCTGGGGAACATGGGTGAGAGAGTGCTGTGGCACGGTGTCCTGCTTGTGGGTCCTTGTGTGAACAGAGTGCTGGACTAGATGGACCCTTGGTCTGATCCAGCATGGCTCTTCTTATAGAGTTCAGGGTGGGACTGTGCTTTTGGAGCCATGGTAACACTTTAGGAATTCCCTTGTGCCTGCCTCTGTAATACTGGCTGTGTCAAGGAAGCCCTCTTCTCCCTCCTTGTGGTTTATGTCACTTACCATGGAAGGGAAGGATCAATACTGGCCACTCCATGAGAAGCCCGGATCAGTAGATGTGTTCAATATGTTGCAGGTAAACTCAGGCATGACTGGTCCTGCAATATTGTGCATGTAAGCCCAGGTATGACTCAATGTAAGTGCCAAGGAGAAGAGTGGCACAAGAGATGAATTTGGCAGAAGTGGCAGCCACAGAATAACATTGGGAATGCATTCCTTCTGATAGCTGCTTTCTCCCCCAGAAACCTTTCCATTTCTGGCATAGCCCATCCCATGTTAGTTACAGTAGTTTTTTTTATGTATTTGTTTTACATTTACGTCCCCGCAGTCTGGGCTCCCAAAGCTGCTCACAGTTGTAACAACCATGATATACAATAAGCTCAATAACATCAAAATGCCGCAATAAAAATCAACTATCAGCTTTAGCTATAACCAAGTCATATTTAGAAAGTCATACCTGCATTTCTTTGGCATAAGTTTAATTATCTTGAATATTTCCAAATCTCTCACCAGGAAAAATATGAATTTATGGCAATAGATGCCTCAGAGTATATAGACTTTCATTTGAGTTTGTGAAATTTAATACATAAGGGCTTGGTAGTAAAATGTCACTAGTCTGAACAGAAGTTATACTGTTATTTCCTTTTGTGGGTTGAGTTCTGAGCATTGTGGTTTTGGCTAGCTGGGTCTGAAACATAAGAGTAAACTGCCCAGCTAATTACATGCTGCTTTACCAAGAGTGGAAGCCAGAGAAGGAAGACAAGAAACCGTGTAAGATTTTCCACTTATAAAACTATAGATTGTTGACTCCCAAATATTGTCCTAGTAAGCCTTGTTCAGTCAAAGATGAACAGTGCAAATGTTTCCCAAAGTTTACAAAGAAAAACGAAGATGAAAAACCATTCTAGTTGGTTTGGGAACAGACTCAATGCATAAAAATGGAGTGTCCAGGACTGCATACATTCTGTCAATTCTGAGCCATAAGCAGCTGAGTACACAGTGAATTAAAGTGCAAGTCACAGCAGGTTTGGGACTGAAGTTGGATGGAACACTGGAGCAGATATTTAAGAGGGTCAATCTGGAAGCAGAATCTATTGCAAGTTTTCAGCCTAGAGGTCTGAGCTGAAAAATGCATTGTAGTGACAATGCAGGCAAGCAGAAGAACAAGTAAATAGAAAGAGAAACAGGAAGACAGAGATGGTCGCAAGATGAAGAAATTATGTCATGTCTGACCCAGGTCCAGGCAAGGATAGCTTTTCAAATGAAGACTTGATAGTACAGAGCCTAAAGACCTTGAGGGACAAGCTGACCCTACAGATGCCCCAGAGACCCCCTGCATTGGTTGGGAAACTACACTGGTTTCTTCAACAGCGGTGGACCCAAGGAACTCCCACACAGGATCTCCAAGGACTGTACCTCACCTGTGGGGCCAAAGAAGGAAGCAAAGCATCCAGCTCTAGAATTCAGAGGCAAAGCAGCACCTCAAGAACTAAAACCGCTGGGCTTCTCGGGAGTAAAGGACTCCTTCTGAGTAGGGCTCTCCTTACAAGGAGGACTTCTTCGAGAAGCTTCTTAGGGCAGGGCTCTGGCAGCTCCAGTTCATAAGATCTCAGTTCAGAGCTCCTAGCTGCTGAAACAACATCTTTATCCCATCACCTTGAAACCTTGAGGTTTTTTGATATTGCGATTCCTTGGACTAATCTATCATACTGCTGATTCCTGGACTTCTGATAAGACTCTGCTTTTGGATTACTCTTTTGCTGGGCTGGTAATACTGTGTTTTGAGCTTTTGTCTGCCTATTGACTTCTCCTGCTTTGAACTGCCCTTTTGGTGGACTGATACCAGCGCTTTGACCTTTGGTTGCTGAATGGAATTGCTCCTAGTTTGCCACAGGGTTGAGCCCCAACCAAACCATAGGAGGACAAATGGTGAGCCTGACAAATAAAAACATCTGTGACAAGGCTAGGAAACTGAAGCAAGGCCAGAATGCTAGATGCAAAGCCAAAGCTCAGGCCTGAGATGGAATTATTTTGGGTCAGTCTGAATCAGGTCAAGAGGAACCAATGGGCATAACAGATGCCATGTTGGGATCAGGGAGAACAGTACTAGGCAGTACCCAATTATGTCATTCTTCAAAGTCAAATAGTACTAGCGGAGCTGCACTGAACCTTTCTGTTGTGCAAGCGGTTGCACAGGTTATTATTCACAACGATCTGCAGAATGTCATTTGCACTTACAGAACAACACAGTTGGACACTGCCCACTGTCTCCTCTTCCTCAGCCCTTCAGCCTTGAGTGGATCATCAAAAGGGGCACCAGGGCATTCTGGAAACATTGAAGTAAGAAACTTGAAATTTGGCATGCTGATAGGTCTGCTTGTATAATGTACCAGAAAAATCTAAAAACACAGAATTTTGGGTTTTAAGTAATTTTAAAGAATTTCATAAAAACCAAAGCTTATGCCTACAACTCCCAGCATGCCTTGGTCGGAAGGCCAGACTTACTGGCCTTTGCCGGCCATTGTGACTGCATGGGCGAGTTGCCACTGCATGCCTTTCACAACCCTGACTCCTGAGGTTGGGCTCAAGCAGTCAAGCCAATTCTACATAAAAGGAAACAACCAACATGAATGGGCTGCATCCATTTGCGGTGCCTCCTCCCACCCTCTGCATGGTTTTAAAATTGTAACTAGATACAACACTGTGACTTTGAGGGGCCAAACATGCTCAAAGACACTCCGTCCTGATATTGCTGTTTTTTCAGAATCTGGAGGAAGCAAGCGCACAATCTTCACCCTTAACAGGGAGGGGAGGCACATGCCCAGAAACAGGCCTGACAAAGGAGGGAAGGTGCCCAGCCCAGCCCTGGTCCTTCAGTACAGCCCCCTGATGGAATCCTTGGTGGGTGAGAAGCGCAGGCCAAGGCAGTCACAGCAGGATTGGCTGGACCTGGGCACGTCCACTGACAGCCGGTTACCTCCCCTCCTTTGCGATGCTACTCCTCAACGTTCTATCGAGGAGCAGCTTCGGTAACAAGAGGATGTCTCAGAGGATGTGGACACCTGTGGGCTGCCAAAGGCATGCTGTGAGGAGGAGTACTGGCACGTAGAGCGGCTGATTTTAAATAAAGTATGGGTTAGCAAACCAGGTCACTATCTCTCAATCCTAACTCAGCTCCCACTTTCCTGACCTCTCACTAATTGTCTTTGTCCTCCTTCTACCTGACTTTCCCCAACTGCCACTAACCCCGCCCACCATTCCATTCTAGCCTCAGCTATCAGTCACTCCTCCATTAACTCTTCTGTTTCAATAGTAAAGTCAGGCTTTTACATAAAAATCATAAACTTTATTCAGTAATTCCTGCATTTGTCTTGGAATGTTGAGGGTTAGTTATAATAGGGGAGAAATGCAGCATAAAAAAATCGCATCATGTTAAAAGGCCTTGGAAAATAAAATAAAAAATTACTTGGCACTGGAAAGCCATTAATGCAGTCACTAGGCAAGTCTGGGAAAAAGAAATCCATAAGCAGGGCGCCACAGCTAAGAAGGCCCACTCTTCAGTTTTCTCCCACCACACTTCAGATGGTGTTGAAAGTTTAATACGTTATTCAGGGACCTAGTCTTACGCCTACAATACCCAGCCTGCCTTGGGTGGGAAGGAAGACTGAGTGGGCTTTGGCAGCCATCATCTGGAAGTGGCTCGCCATCCTGGGCCTGAAGGGAGAGTGCCTGGGAGGGAAGGAGGCTGCGGCTCTGGGCCCATCGCCAATGGCAACGACCAGTCAGTCAGTCAGCTGGCTCCCTCACAGCCTACCTAAGGGTACCACTTGCACAGTGCAGCATAGACTGCCTCGGCCAGACTACACTTCCTATGAGCCTTGGCGACAGGACTCCCATTGGGCAAGTCGGGCACCATGGTGAAAGGCATGCCAGGAGTTGTAGTTTTCATTTTCTGTGGGGACAAGTGGCAGAAGGTGGTCAAGCAGGCCATGGAGAGCTGTGGCTGGAAGGTGGCCCTGGCCTGCGACGGGATGGGTGGGTGGAGATATAGAGATAGAGAGAGTAATTTAATTCGTTTAAATGTTAACTCACAGGCCTAGCACTGGACTACTACTTTAAGATGATTACTTCACAGACATATATATTAGGGGCCCAAGCAATGCCGGGTATAGCAGCTAGTCCTCTATTAAGCTCTGAAATGCTACAAAGAAGAGGTTGTAATGCCAGAAGCAGAAAGAGAAGCAGATATACACAAGGATGCAACTATGTGGAGGGAATTGTGGAAAGAAGACCTGAAGAGATGTAAGAAACAGCAAGAAGCCAAGAGACACAGTTGGCAGGCAGCTTGGGGGAAGGGTTTGTTGAAAGCTCGAAGCTGAAAGAAACGAGGGGATAATAGGCGGATGTTAAAGGTGAACGAGATATTTAGATGGAAAGAGAGTTATGTGGTACAGGCAGGAACCACAGGATGAATTTGTGGGCAATGGGGGAGGCTGGGAAAATATAATGTTGAAGAATGCTTGGAACAGAGCTTGGAAAAAACAGGTTTATCATGAGAGCAGGAACTTGGCTTGCCTTCTGAGGCTTGCTGCACCATGCGATCAGAGCAGTCAGAAACTAGGAGAGAAAGTGAAGTGGTGGTTTTCTTCTTTTTTTGTCTTATTTCAGACAATAGTACAAAAAAGCTTATTTTTCAGACCATTGTAAGGTTGCAGGTGAAAGGCTGATCTTGTAGTGCTGAAGGGAGACGTCTTTGTTCCAGACCCCTTCATGTTGATACCAAAGGGGTGGGTGGGGAAATACTCCACTGCATTTGAACTAGCCCTTTTAAAAATAAAAATAAAATAAAAAGTGCCAAACCCTCTGGAGCTTTTGCATACTTAGAATTCCTGGCTGTGCTTCATTGGCTTAAAAGTGGGGAAGAAACAACACGCAACTGAGGTGCCAGAATGAACAGCGCATGAGGCACAGAAAGGATTCTTTTATCTTTCATTTGTAAATTGTTATAAATTAAGCTCTTCACTCCCTTGGGGTAGCTGATGGTTCTCTTTTTAGTTTTTCTACCACTTTCTCTGGTTTTGTTTTAAAATGGAGGTGGGGAGGCAATAATCTTCTAAAGGCTGAAAAGATTGACTATAATTTTCCTTTCTTAAATAGGCTTTTGACTGCAATTATTCTTGCATTGTCCTTCTTCCTTATAGTTCTTTCCCTGTAAATCAGACTTGGATTAGACAGCCCTTCAAATAGAGGACACCTTCAAATACAGGACAGTCCTCCGACAGACCTCTGTAAAGTAGGACACCTGCCACCCTACCTAGGAGAAATGTGAACTGGGAACTTCCTGGTTCTTACATTTCAGCATTGCACTAAACTACATCAGTTTGCATATACATGGAGACAACTTTCTAGCACATGGCTTACACTCTTAGCCACTGGGAAACCCCAAGCTTACAATTAAAATGTTATAAGGTATCATCATACTTTTAAAATGTTACAAATGTTGTAAATAGTAAGGCTGTCATCTCAAATTATTATGAGGAAGCCTATTCTGAAAAACCACTTCTACGATATAAGGCTGAATAGCAACGAACAGTGTAAAACCTACGACAGTTGTTATCAACTCCGTCTCAAAGACTTTGTGCATCAAGACACTGCTGGTGCCTACTACAAGTTCAGGTTCAATTAGGAGGTAATGTTGGCACTCCACAATTTATGCCCTGATGCATCTCTATAGACAAATACTTCATAGAAACTTCCAGATACTTATTGGATGGAAACTCCGAATACCCTGGGCAGTTGTTAGAGGCTTTGGAATGTTTTAAGTATGCGTTGCTGGCTGCTGTTCTTCATGTTGGCTAGAGTAGAGATTTGTCAAAGAAGAAAGCAGAACTGTAGTTGGTGAACTATGGACCAAACTTTTTAACAGTCTGTTTCATATATCATGGTGCACATTCTGGAATTTCCCCACGAGATTAAGGGGAATTCTAGCATTTTTTCTAAAACATTTGTCACATTATTTTTGTAAGACATAGCAATAGAAGAAGTTACTTTGGAGATCCCTATCTAGGCAGTTGAAACTTTGTTTAACCTACATGGCTAGACTGAAGACACAAAAAATATATCAAACAAGATCCATGGTAAAGGCTAGGGTTAGAAAGTGCTTTGTACAAAATTTATAAAAAAAATTCCCTCACATCCCAAGTCTTATAAAATCTAAATATATTGTCTCCAAAAATGTACAAAACGAATCTTACACAAACTATCTAGTTAGGACCATTGCTGTTTGGGTTGTTAAGTTAAGAAAAGAGAAGACAAAACACAAATACACCATGCACATTGAGGGATCAAGAATAAAATTAAGAAGCAAGCTTTTAGGGAGGATAGAACTAGTCCTCCAGTATTCCTAGAACAGTTTTCTGCTTTCAAGACAATTGCCTATCCGCCACGCCCTGGCACATGGGTGTGCGGGGGCCGTTGTGGGTGGAGGCAGAGAGACGCAGCGTGGGGGGCAAGCCATTGGCGCACCCTCAGTGGGGCCACTCTGGGGAGGAGGCAGCACAGGATATAAAGTGCTTTGCCCCTCCCATTGGCGCAAGTCTCCCTCCCTCCCTCCCTCCCTTGCAGGCAATGTGGGTTCTCTGGTTTGGGGACCAAGTAGGAATTTTTTGCTCATATCCTAAGTTGGCTATGAGTTTTTTTGCCTACTTCACACTGTGAGACAAGGAGGGGAGTAATAATTAAGTTAATCTGGCATTACTGGTCACAATTTTGATTTGGCGGTTATTTGCAGGCTTCGTGGGCGAGCATAGGAATGGTGAGCATTCTTTGGCACCATTAGTGGTGCCGTCAGAGGGGTAACGACTGAGGCTCACAGCTGGGAGCCTTGTGGCAACAGCTAGTGAGATAGGGCTTACCTCTGAGGCCAACCTTTCTCACTCACCCAGAGTTTTGTAACATGGGGGAGCGACACTGGAAGGCCTACCAACTCCATCCTGGGGAAGCCAGAGGGGTGGTGGAATACAGGCCACACCTCTCTGGCTACGAATGACTCACCTGATCCCTGTAAGGCCAGATGGATGGCCAAGATATCATGCCCACTTAGGCCTCCACCTCTTGCAGAATTCTCCATAAAAGTGGCCCTTATTTTAAATCCATTTTCTGTGTGTCATCTCTTTATTTACGCACTCCACTCACGCAAATAATTAAATAGGGCCATGGCTTGGCTGGAATAGTAGAAAGGTCAATCACTCATAGGGAACAGTTCAGATAAAACCTCCCCTCTGATTCTTCCAGTTGTTCACCCTGTAGGCAGCGGGCTTCTTTAAACGAGCAATTTATAGCACATTCATGACTGGTCACTCACAGAAGTTAGCAAGTCATTTTGATGATTTTGTGAGACTCCTGTGTATCTCCTGTTCCTTCCCTCCATTATTGTGTTTAAAAATAAACCCTGGAAAACCTGATTCTTCTGAAATATGTTGGAATTTCCTGCCATGTGCAGTCAAACTTGCGCTATGCAACATTGACTAGAGGGCGCTGTCCCATTGAACTATATGGGCTGGGAGGTTTAAATTACAGGCCACGTGGTCTCTGCTCTCTTGCCGTGTAATTCAGCTCATTTCAAATGCGGAAGAGAAGCAGGAATGGTAAGAAGTAGGAATGGTAAGGAAGCATGAGTTCCCTTTAATCTAACGGGCTTCAGTATGGAACAGTGTGGAGAGTCACCAAAGCTGGCGAAAAATGATATTGTTGGGGGGACAAAGCAGTAATGCTAGATACCAAAACTATGTTGACTGAAGTCTAGGGGTCTCTTCTGACATAACCTGTGTGGGGAAGAAAAAAACACCCTTCAATGATTTGTATAGTGTTAGAAGCACCAGTCCGCGTGGGAGGCATCCACTATGTGGGTCTTACCTATGCTGATATTGCTCCAAATTCTGGAAGAGGTGGAAAGAAGATGACATGAAATGTCATCTTCTTCCCACCTCATATGGCATGAGTTTCAGGAATAATCCAGGCATAGGAAGGAACTGCACTGCAGAAACTCCTATAGTACAGAAGTAATATCAGATAATAATCAGTGCCATGATAGCACCAGTCTTAAATTCCCTTTACTTATGCAGAAGGACAATGAGGGCTGCTACCTCCTAATTGTCCCCACACTACCTATTCATCTGCCAAAGTAGAAAGAACTGGTGCATAGAACGCCCGCACCTCCTGGACCTAAACATGGATGCTACACTTGCAGCCAACTGAATAACAGGATTTGCCATTTCCATATGCGGTGGTATTCAGGACCGTTGCAAAGTCTCTGGGCTTCGCAGCACCACTTGAGCCCTCCTTCCTAACAAATGTCTCATTTGTGCGTGTGTTGCAGAAGGTCTGATTCATGCTTCCAATGGGATACCTTCTCAGTGGGTAATCTATAAAGTCTCAAGGCAACCAACACTTATGGGCATGTCTACACCAGGGGAAGGGAGGAAGGAGGACGTCGCACCTGCCATTTTTTTTTTTTTTTTAAAGAAAAGGACCTGGAGCGCACCGGTGCTCTGGCACAAATGTAAGTTTAAAACAAACAAACAAAATCCTGACCCCACTCCTTCCCTCACCCTCGATGGGCACCAAGCACTTGAAGAGCTCTGTGCCCTGTGCCTGGTTCCTGGCTCCTCGCATTTATTTGCGAGGAGCCAGGATGAAACCGGGATGGCCGCCCACACGTCCTGCAGTCTCGGGATGATCCTGAGACCATGGGGAAAGTTGGGATTAAAGCCGTCCCGTTTATCCCAGGGAAATGGAGGGATCATCCCTCCCTGCTCCCAGGATCCCCTGTGCGTCATGTGGACACACAGGGATGATCCCGGGGCAATCCCTGGGATAAGGACTCATCTAGACATGTCTTATATCTTTGCATTAATAACAAGGAATTGTGCAGTTCCCTGACATTTCTACAACCGCCATAGTCCATTAACTACGCCGGTGTGCATTTTCACCAGTTTCAATATATGTTTCACATATTCAGCTCTGCCAGCCTTGTGATCTGTTTAGGAATTGCTACAGGGGGGTTATAACTCTCCTCTCAAAAGTTAACTTTCCCCAGTAGTTTTCTTTTGCCCTAGTGTTTCTCCCCCCTCCCGCGCTTCCAGTTTTTTTGGGGGGAGGTGTTTTGTTTTGTTTTGTTTTGTTTTGTTCATGCCACTTAATTTTATCTGTGATCTCACTCTTAACCTATTAGTTTAAAGAGCCTCTGGCTGCTTTCTAATTACTTGAGGCATAGTGAGCATAGTCTGGGTCAAGCTCTAAAGCTAGAAAGAATAAAGTTCATTGGGAGGTTAACAACATTCAACCTCAACCCCGGCAGCCTTAATCTACGTATCCGACTTCTAGAATCAGCACTTTCAGACCTGCAAGACCGTCGCAAACTAGACTTTCTCTGCCTCTGTGGCAGTCTCTCTCTCATCTTTCCTGTTTATCTCTTCTGTAATGAACAAATACTTACAGATCACACCATCCCACAAAATAACTAGAGATAGTTTATCTAGGGTGACCATATTTTGGAAACCAAAAAGGAGGACAACATGGTCGGCCCCCAAGGGGGCGTGTCCAGCACCAAGGGGGCGTGCCCACCCGAACATAGCCTTGGTCACATGTCTGATTTTACAGCACACATTTAAGACAAATCTGTTCTACATAACATCTTAATGTTAAAATCACTGAAATAAAGAACAAGTGAGAGATTCAATGTATCTGAAATTAACTTCACTCACTCCTACTTTTGTAGGTTTTGCTGTACTTTGAAGCTTTTGCTATACTCTGTGTGTTACATTCTCCCCTTCCCTCAAATATCTTCTCTGACTGTATCTTCACTCATTGCAAGCTGCTGTTGTTGTTAACAGAGTTTGCTACTGGCCGGCCGGATAGTTGGCTTTTTAAAATTTCAATTTTTTAAAAAAGCTTGTGTATAATTGTCACAAGTTTCTCTACTCTAACATTAGGGTGGGTGTTGTGGCAGTGAACACTACTTTGCCCATTCACACTTCTCACTTATATACATTAGCTTCTCAAGGCTTGTGTGTTGGCACCACTTCGCACATCCAGACTTAGAGCTCCTGTCTACTTCCTGCACAAACATGCAACTCTTCCTAAGTGACCCTCTACCTAATGCCCTGCGTTTCATGCCAGCACCATGGGGCTAAGTTACAATAGATGTCTCTGGGTTGTTTGTGCAGCCTCTGTTGTCTCTCACTCTAAGTCATTGCAGACAAACCAAAGCCTCCAGCCTCAAACAATCTCTCTCTCTCTCTCTCTCTCTCTCTCTCTCTCTCAATCCCCCAAGTCTCCCAATGGTCCAGCTAGGCTGCACACTTGTGGCTTGGGATATTGCTTATTGCAGGTTATTGCTTGGTCATGTCTGGTGACTCTTACATCATCATCATCATCATTATTATTATTATTATTATTATTATTATTATTATTATATCCCACCTTTTGCCCAATACTTTAAAAACCTCTGCCACCAGCTGCCTCCACCTCCTCTCCTCTTGCACAACTTTGATGCACTCTTAAAACACTCTGCGTGGCAAGCCAGCCTCAGGGCCAAGCTACAGGTGCATCTGGGTTGCCTTCAGCCTCTCTCTGCCTTATGCCAGCCTGCCAACATTTCCAGCCTCAAATAATCTCCCACCCCCTCTCTCTCTGCCAAAGTCCCCCAATGGTCCAGCCAGGCTGTGCACTTGTACCCTGTGGCTGGGGGTAGGGCAACAGCTTATGGCTTGGTTGCAACCAGTGACTCTTGTTTTTTAAAAAAATTCCACTGCCAGCCGCCTCTGCCTGCATCAACACTGGACTCTGAGACACTCTTAAAAAGGCTCTGTGTAGTACAGCAGCCTCTCAGGGCTCAGCTACTGCCATCTCTGAGTTGTGGCTTCAGTCTAACTCTGTCTCTAAGAGATATGCCAGCCAGCCAAAGCCACAAATCTATCTATTTTTCTCTGGTATGCATTTCAAATGTTCTGCATTGCATCCCAGCAGTGCAGTCAGAGCCTAGCTCACAAGTGTACAAAGTGAAGTGGAAGGGAAGTGGTAGCAAAGCAAAGCAATGATATGCCAGGTTCCAATATTCGCAGCAACAGGGCATCCGCAAAGAAGAGAGCCTCTCTCTCGACTGGCGCCCTACTGTTGGTCGTGAGAGTTTTTCTCTAAAGATGACCCTTCATAGCCCATGATGTGGAAATTTGAGAAAAAGGCCTCTGGCCCATTCTGTTTTGCCCTGTGGGTGGCTTTGACTGACCTCTCCTTTCCCACATTTTGATTTGTGGATGCCTTGCCTCTGCTGAGCTCCAGGTACCCGACTGCACACCAAATCTGCAACAGGAAAGGTGCTCTGCTTGCCCAGGACTTCTTACCTAAAAGACTAGGGATCCCCTTAATGCCAAGGGCTGAAACTGCTCAGTGTGCAACACCCCAAAGAGGAGGTTTGACAACCTGAGTTTGAAGGATATGGCTCCAGCAGTTTTAAAACACAATAATTTTAAAACCTCAAACATTTAAAAAAATCCTAAAACTCAATGGATGAACAGATCTGTTTCAAACTTGGCATAGCTAAAGTCCTTGTTAAGAGCAATCATGGTGCCAAGTTTCATCTCTTTATCTTCAAAAATATATTTTTTTAAAAAAATAAATCTTCAAATTTTAAAAAATTCCTAAAAATCAATGAATGAACAGATCTGTTTCAAATTTTGTATGGCTAAAGCTCTACCTAAAAGCTATCATGGTGCCAACTCTCAGCTCTTTATCTTTAAAAATGACAGTTTCAAAAATAATAATTTTAAAACCTCAATTTTCTAAAAAATTCCTAAAAAATCAATGGATTAACAGATCTGTTTCAAGTTTGGTGTGACTAAAGCTCTACCTAAATCCTATCATGGTGTGAAGTTTCATCTCTTTATCTTTAAAAATGACAATTTTAAAAATAATAATTTTAAAACCTCAATTTTTAAAAAATTCCTAAAAAATCAATAGATGAACGGATCTGTTTCAAGTTTGGTATGACTAAAGCCCTTCCTAAGAGCTACCATTGTGCCAAGTTTCATGTCTTTATCTTAAAAAATGACAGAGAATTTTTGTTAATTCCCATTAGAGCTGCTCTTTGGAAAAATCCGGATTTCCCCTCCCCCTCCCTGATTTGTCATCAGAACCCGTATAAATCGGGTCAAATCCAGTCATATGGTCACCCTAGTTATCTTTATTTCTGTTCTTGTAACTAGTTGTTCAGTAAAGGAATGTGCCACATGCAGGACCAATCCTGACAAATGTTCTAGTTTTATCAGAGTGTCTGTTTTGCTTGCTTCAAAATTTCTCAGCTGTTTCTGCATAGCAGGGTCATCTGCATTCTATAGAATGTTTTCACTTTAAGTGAAATTTATTGGTACCCGCATTTTAGATGCTATACGTTCTGTCAGCTCCATGGAGAAAGTTTCCACCAGCTTTGGATGCCGAACACAACATCTTGTGTTGTTAAGAAACAGATGAAATACAGAGCAGAGCTTGAATGACAACCCATAGAATCATAGAATAGTAGAGTTGGAAGGGGCATACAAGGCCATCGAGTCCAACCCCCTGCTCAATGCAGGAATCCACCCTAAAGCATCCCTGACAGATGGTTGTCCAGCTGCCTCTTGAAGGCCTCTAGTGTGGGAGAGTCCACAACCTCCCTAGGTAACTGATTCCATTGTCGTACTGCTCTAACAGTCAGGAAGTTTTTCCTGGTGTCCAGCCGGAATCTGACTTCCTGTAACTTCAGCCTGTTATTCTGTGTCCTGCATTCTGGGAGGATCGTGAAGAGATCCTGACCCTCCTCTGTGTGACAACCTTTTAAACATTTGAAGAGTGCTATCATGTCTCACCTCAATCTTCTCTTCTCCACGCTAAACATGCCCAGTTCTTTTAGTCTCTCTTCATAGGGCTTTGTTTGCAGACCCCTGATCATCCTGGATGCCCTTCTCTGAACACGCTCCAGCTTGTCTGCATCCTTCTTGAATTGTAGGGGCCAAAACTGGACGCAATACTCTAGATGAGGCCTAACCAGGGCCGAATAGAGAGGAACCAGTACCTCACACGATTTGGAAGCTATACTTCTATTAATGGAGCCCAAAATAGCATTTGCCTTTCTTGCAGTCATATCACACTGTTGGCTCATATTCAGCTTGTGATCTACAACAACTCCAAGATCCTTCTCGTTTGTGGTATTGCGGAGCCAAGTATCCTCCATCTTGTAACTGTGCCTTTGGTTTCCTAGATGTAGAACTTGGCATTTATCCCTATTAAATTTCATCCTGTTGTTTTCAGCCCAGCACCGCAGCCTATCAAGATCACTTTGAAGTTTGTTTCTGTCTTTGAGGGTATTAGCTATCCCACCCAATTTTGTGTCATCTGCAAATCTGATAAGTGTTCCCTGCAGCTCCTCATCCAAATTGTTAATAAAAATGTTGAAGAGCACTGGGCCCAGGACTGAGCCCCACTAGCATTATTATTATTATTTTCCTATAGGTGCCATGTAGGATTATACAGTACCTCTGAATTTTTTCTGGTTTTATTGAAACCTCTCTTGCTTTTCTCAAAATTCTGAGTTGGAATCTTCAAATTTGCCTCAAAATTCACTTTATTTATTTATTTATTTGTTTGTTTTTAGGCAAGATTCAGTGGCAACAGGTTAATGTAAAGGATTTGGATGTGAGGATGACATTTCCATTTTCAAGTGGACAGCACTGTAAATTTATGGAGCATGATGAAAATGAGATGGCAAGAACAATGCTGGTGAATAATTGGACACGTCTTTTGGCTAGTCCTGCTTGGCAGCTACAGTGCCTCATATGGTTTCACTTCACTATAAAGTTTTACCTCAACCTTTTGATACTGTTGTGTTTTGCAAGTATTAAAAGCATAGCTCACATTATTATTGGGTTTGTGATGCTTATAAAAATGCTTTATATATAACCAGAGTTCTCTGAAGAACTAAAGTAAACCTTCTTTCAGCAGTTTGGAATTTCTCTCTACCCAGCTCTTCAAAGAAGTCAACTATTTCCAGCATTCAGAATGTTGTGAGAAAAAAGGGATTGTATTCCTAAGAGCTGGTTCTACAAATTTGTGGTAAATGAACATGGTAGAATTCTCCCACTACACCATGCTAATGCCGCAGAGGAAGATTGCAGTGTTGAATGTTCCCCTCTGTTGAAACCTACCTGCAACCAGAGAGAGATGGAGAGGGGAGACGCTTTAGCCTATCCTGCTGTATTGTTTCAGTTTGTTATATGCAGGGACCTTTTTCATATACGTAATATAAATAATACCTCCCCTCTGAAGTGATACAGTCTAGAATTTGACCACTTCAGTCTACTGTCTCCTTTTGTGGTGGGCAACTTGTGGACCTCCAGATGTTGTTAGACTGCCGTGTCCATCAGCTCTAGTCAGCATAACTAATGGTGAGGGATGATGAGTATTGCAGTCCAACAGCATCTGGAAGGCCACAAGTTACAGAGTCAGGAATTTCCTGGCAATTGAGCACATTTTAATTCTGACTGCTTTCTGGATGTTGGTGTGGATATTTTGGTAGGCCCAGTTTCTAAAGGTTTTGTATAGTTTTTTTTTAATGTGATGCCAGTGACTGATGTGACTAACAGAATAATTGTGACTTTTCCTGTTGCCAATGTTCTTTGACTTCCATTGCCAGTGGTGTATATTTCTCTATCTTTTCCTCTTCCTTTTCTACAACATTTTTGTCATTGGGTATTGCTATGTCAATGAGGTACAATGAGGTACATTTCTTTTTTGTCTATGACTGTTATGTCTGGTTGGTTGCCTCTCCATTCTGATCGAGGCGGGGAACAACAGTAAATATAAATACATAAAACTGAATTAAAAGATAATATACATTGTGAAAACAAAATACATTGTCTTTTCCATCTGAATTGTTCTGTCCCAGTATATTTTATGGTCTGCATTTTCCAAGAGTGTTTCGGGTGAGTATGTATAGTATGGTGTAGGTTGTTTGATGAGGTAGAATTTGATAGCTAATTGTTGGGAGATTATTTTTATTATTATTATTATTTATTTATTTATCATACTTATACCCCGCTCCTCAGCCAAAAAAGGCTCTCCGAGCGGCTTACATTTAGCAAAAAAGACAGTCCCTGCCCTCAGGCTTACAATCTAATAAAGACATGACACACGAGGAAAAGGAGTCAAGGAGGGAGGGAGGAGAGAGAGAGAGAGAGAGAGAGAGAGAGAGAGAGAGAGAGAGAGAGAGAGTCCAGCAGGAGCAAGCCCCGATGTTACTTCTGCCTGCTCATGTCTCCTCGGTCCTTCTTCTTCCCCACAGGGCCAAGATGGCAGTTTGCCCTGTGTGTGGGGGGGAAGAGTCCAGCAGGAGCAGGCCCCGATGTTACTTCTGCCTGCTCCTGTCCCCTCGGTTCTTCTTCTTCCCCACAGGGCCAAGATGGCAGTTTGCCCTGTGGGGGGGGGAAGAGTCCAACAGGAGCAGGCCCCGATGTTACTTCTGCCTGCTCCTGTCCCCTCGGTCCTTCTTCTTCCCCACAGGGCCAAGATGGCAGTTATTTTTGCAGCTGTATTGTGTCTGTCTGTATAGTCCATTCCTGCCAGAATTTTACATCCTCCTTTTACATGGTCTATTGTTTCTTGGAATTCATGGCATTTCGTACATAAATCTGTTGCTACACTGTTATCTTTTATGATGTATTTTTGGGAGTTCTTGGTTGCTATAACTTGATCCTGTATAGCTATTAGGATTCCTTCTGTTTCTGGAAATAGCTCACCCTTCCTGAGCCATGTGTATGGTTGTTCTTTGTTTATTTGTGGGTTCTGTATTATGTTGTAGTGCTTCCCGTGGAGTGCTTTTTGTGCCCATTTTTCTTTTTTCTCTGAGAGTGTGAGTGGTTGTGTTTGGTCTTCATTTTGTAGTGCTAGGTTGAGTGGGGTGGGATTTTTATCTGCTTTTACTATAGCTTTATGAATGGGGGTGTTTTTAGTGTGAAATAATTCTCTGAGTGATTTTATCTGTTTAGCATGAATTGTGTTAATGTCCAGCAGACCTCTTCCTCCTTCGTTCCTGCTGATTGTTATTCTTTCAGTGCATGAATTGGCATGAAGCATACATGCCGAAAGAACTACTCCTGTCCCCGTCAATTGAGGGAAGGGGGAAATATGTTTCATGAGTTGGGCTGGCTCCTGGGCAGTGGTTAAGGAATGGTGGAGGAGAGAGGGAGGTGATTTTCTGAGCCCTTGAATTGGCTCCCCAACATTTTTGGACCAGTGGGCACCACCACAAAATAACTCCCATGGAAGATGTGACTAGTGACATAATGGTTGCCATGGGGGCCTGGCTAGACAAATGAGGTGGCAGGAGAGAAATAGTGAGGCCAGAGAGTGGGAGAGAGGCAGAATAGCACAGCAGAGGGGTAGAGGGATGAGAGACAGCGAGATAAAACAGTGAGCAGGAGAGAAAGAGCAAGGCTAGGGCCTAGGAAGGGAGAGAAATAAAAATGCTAGGGGTGGAGAAGAGAGACAAATAGCGAAGAAAGGGATTGGGGGACAGAAATAGTGAGGCTGGAGGCTGGGAGTGGAGAGATAAAGAGAGAACACAGGGGGAAAGGTTGTGTGGGCAGAAGAAGATTGGGTGGGGCCAGGAAGCCACTCTTTCCTCACCTTCCTTCCCACTGAACAGCAGCAGGTTCAGGAATAGAAAGGAGAAACTGGTGGCCTAACATTTTTCATTTTTAAAAAATACAATATTTTTGGAAGGGGATAGGGAGTGGAGAGCTCTGTGGCTGCTGGAGGTCAGTATGGAGACTCCTGGCTTAAAAAATTATCCAAAAAGTTATTTGTTTGAAAGAACTTGGGTTATTCCAGGGTTAAAACAACTTGGGGTGTGTGTGAGTGTGTGTGTTTTATGTGCTTTATATTTATGTAAAGGGGGGAATTCTTTTTGTGGGGGCTTAACTGTATCACATTTTCTTTTCTTTTTCATGTTGGGTGCCCTTCCACACTGCTAGTTAACTTTTTTCATTTAAAAGGATGATTCTTTTTTAAAAACGTTAAAACATATCTGATATACATTAAGCTAAAACTTCAATTCTAATGCTTTTTTATCTGTCTCAACATTTTAATAGCTCTATTAGGTGGATTGACATGATATGATGGAACACTTGGTACTCTCAAGTATTTAATAGGTGCTTATAAATTGCCTAAATGTTCCTGTAATAGCTCCTCCCACCCAATGCCCTACAATGGGAATTAAATCACAGAGACGCCATGTGCAATAACAGGAAGGTTCTAGTTTACTGAAGAGGGAGGAAAGAAGGATTCCTGGGCCAGACATCTCTCATGTATGGCCATATGTTACAAATACAGTAGCTTCTATTTTGTGTTATTATTATTACACTATTAAAGACACCCCCCCAGCTGTTCAAGAAGAGATTCTGAACTATTATATTTCGTTTTATTATGTTTTTTCTTAAAATTTCTTAATTTGTATAAAACTGTGACCCTTAAAGGGCAGTACTGTGCCCCTCTGAGGTCTGCGCCCTAGGCGGCTGCCTAGTTGGCCTAATGGTAGCGCCGGCCCTGCCCACACACACATACAGAGGAAGAGAGCCATGGCTTCTCCCTACTTCTCTCTTTAACTCTCTCTTTGCTAGATGGTCTGGACTTTCCCCTCTTTCAATCATGCTACTTTCTTCTGCTACTGCTCTAGTGTCCTCTGTGTAGGCATAGGCTTTGTTTGTTTGTTCTCAAGTGAGAACAAACTTATACAGATAAATTCTGTATCCTGCAGAGGAGCCCCAGACATGTCCAAAAATGGGAAGCAGATTTACCTGAAAATCTGGGTGTTTGGAGGGGGCAGCCAGCGCTACAAGTAGCGCGGGCTGTCGCTCCTATCCACACATCAGATGCAACGAGCTACAGGAAAGCCCTGTCACGTCCGCCATTTTCTTTTAGACTTAAAGGGCCGGGTACGCAGGAGCGCACCACTGGCAACGGTGTTTTTTTAAAAAAGGGTTCCCCGCTCCCCCCGCCCCCGATTTCCCCACCTTGGCCACGATTCCCCCCAGCGATCCCCGCTTCCCCCCCCACAATCTCCCCACTCCCAATCTTTCCCCCTGCCCCAATGGGCCCAGCACTCCTGAGAGTAATTGCAGTAGCCAGAAAAAGGCTCAGTCCGAGACCGCGGGAAATACCGGGCCACAAGCAGTGCCAGTTATCCCGGGCCAAGGGAGGGTTACTCCTGCCTGAGCCCGGGATCCCCTGTGCATCAACTGGACGCACAGGGGCAGGCCCGGGGCTCGCACTGGGCTAACCCATTGTCTAGCAAGGCCCAGGGAGAGTGTTCCTTGCCAATGACCTCCCTGCCCCTTCTACCATGTGACTAGTTCTGCTGAGTTGGGGGAATGTTCTGGAGATATGTAGATGCTGTACATGCCCAGTTCACCCACAGCTGTCGGGGTGGGGTGGAGAGCAGAAGAGGAAGAAAGTGGAGTGCAGATATGGTGGTGGTACACTGGGAGCAGTGGGGAATGGGATAACACCCTTGCACCCAATATTGGGCTGCCTCTGAGCGTGTGTTATTTTGATTTTCTGCTTCAGGCACTTGAGTCATCCCACCCTAGCAATTCCAAATACTTTTCTACAGTATTATGTGCTTCCCCACTTCCCTGAAATATAGGGTTTCAGTTCCTTTGGATGAAAGAGTACTGGGGGCTTATAGCGCTGTTGTAATATCTGATTTATTTAAAGATATACAAGCCAGACATAATGGAATCAAACAGGCACTGCTATATCAGTCAGCAAGTCTGTTGATACTGTATCAGATTTCCACAGAGCAACTTTTAAAAATAAAGTTCTTATTTAAATGCATGATGTACAACCCGCATGAAAAGGGGCCTACACGTAACACTGTGTGCACGAGACACGTTGGGATGTTGCTTTTTCAAGCAAATGTCAGTTACTGCCTGGGTTTGTAAGTCATTCTTGACAGCACAAATATGCATGCACCAAAGGTATTTCAGGAGAAAATTGTGCATGCATGCCCCATGAAACAGCTATAGGTATGTGCAGAGGGTGTGCCAGGTGTGCCCAGGCACACCCTAATGTCTCGCGAGGCTGGTGTGCATGCTCCCCGGCTGGCCGGCCGACTCGTAGATGCTCCCTGCTCTGCCTGTGCATCTTCCTCCTGCAGGATGAAGCAGCGCTGGGAGACATGCCACATTCAGGTCATACTGCTGCTGCTGCATTGCTCCAGTCTGGCCTTACTACCACAGCAGCATGGAGGGGACCCCTCTTGTGGGGGGGGGGGCTTTCCCACCTTTCTGCCCCTCATAATCTGAGACCAGCATCAGTGAGCTCGCTTGTATATGCATCTCCTCTAGGAGCACTCCTATCCTCACCTCATGAGGGCGCAGGGGTTGCGCCCTCATGAGGACCTTTGTCGGGTGCAGGTGGGGGTCAGGGATGCCTCACCCTCATACACCTCCCCCCCGGACAACTCCTTGACTCCATCCTAGTTCAGTCCATAACACCTGGTGAGCGACGTCTCATTCTCTAGGACAGAAAGTTGAAGAAATCTTAATCCGATTTGGGTTAGCTCATTATCTGGTTAAAGATAAAGATAATGAAAATTGACTGTATCTTCATATATGCCCTGCTTTTCACAACAGCAAAAATTTGGTATTTTGTGTCTCATTGTTTAAGTTTGCATTTTTAAAGTAAAGTTTAGTTAATTTAAAAAAAGTTTAGTTAAGTTTTAGTTTCTTTAGTTTGCTTGATGAATCAAAATATGATTCAAAATATGATTGAGTATTCAATAAATGTTTGCTTTAAAAAAAAATTAATCCCTGGGTGCACACCCTAATGAAATGTGCTACGCACACCTATGGCAACAGCACAAGACAGCTGGCAGTTGAAGAGAACAGTATGCCAGGCACACAGGCCCTGTAAATAGTGCCCATCAGTTGCACGTAGCCTTAAAGCCTTGGTCATTACTCCTGCATAGAATATAAACCAACGAGACCACATTACGCCAGTCCTTTTCCAGCTTCATTGGCTGCCAGTCCAGGTCCGGGCCCGATTCAAAGTGCTGGTATTAACATTTAAAGCCCTAAACGGCTTGGGGCCAGGTGATCTGAAGGAACGCCTCCTCCCGTATGTACCTGCCCGGACCCTAAGGTCATCTTCAGGGGTCCTTTTCCGTGAGCCCCTGCCAAAGGAAGTGAGGCAAGTGGCTACCAGGAGGAGGGCCTTCTCTGCTGTGGCACCCCGGCTGTGGAATGAGCTCCCTAAGGAGGTTCGCTTGGCACCTACATTATATGCTTTTAGACGCCAGGTGAAGATCTTTTTATTCTCCCAACATTTTAACAATCTATAAATTTTAAATAACATGGTTTTAAATTTGTAATTTTGCATTGCTGCTGTTTTTACTGGTTGAGCTTTTATATTGTATTTTATATTATGGTTTTATACTGTTGTTTTATACTTTGAATGGTTTTAATTTTTGTGAACCGCCCAGAGAGCTCCGGCTATTGGGCGGTATAGAAATGTAATAAATAAATAAATAAATATAAACAAACCTGTGAGTTCACAGTCAGTGGTGAGAGGCTCCTCTCATTTCTTGGTACTGATGGAAATGTAGGCGTTTTATAGTGGATGTTGCCCATGCAATCTTATGTGGAATGAGTCACCAAGCCCTACATGGTTTTGGTCCAGGCTACCTGCGGGATCGTCTTCTCCTATACAATCCACCCCAAACACTCAGGTCCTCTGGGAAGAATCTACTTCAGTCAGCAGAAACTAGATTGACAACTGTTACCCAGAGGACCTTCTTTGCTGCTGCTCCCAGACTGTGGAATGGCCTGCCGAAGGAGATTCATCAACTTAACAGTCTATCAGCATTTAAGAAAGCAGTTAAGACTGATCTCTTCCGGCAGGCCTATCCAGTGGAATTTTAGGATGTTTTAAAAATGATTTTAGGATGTTTTCACAATGTATATTATGTTTTAATTCAGTTTTATGTATTTTATATTTACTGTTGTTCCCCGCCTTGATCAGAATGGAAAGGTGGGTAAGAAATAAATTATGATGATGATGATGATGATGATGATGATGATGATGATCCTCATGTAGCTTTGCAGGGGGATGTTGGATGTGAGCTTTTTGAAGGGGTGGGGGAAATGTGTTCCAGTTGGAATGACACTAATTGCTCTGATAGGCTAAGCTGGGTGTCAATCATTTTCCCAATTTGCTAAGCAGAAGGCTTCAGGGGTAGGTCTTGACCCATATTTATTTTGAGTTTCAATAATTTTATTATTTTCTACAGAAAGCAAAGCACATGGGGAAAAGGGAAGACAATTGTCATGCCCTGCATGGACTTCGAGTCAGGGGATGAGGAGCTGGAGGAATCAGGACCCAGCACCAGCCCAGGAGGTGTGGAGTCGGGACTGGCAGAGATTCCTGCGGAGCCAGAGAGGGAAGAGCCATGCACAGGCATGCCAGCCAGGACCTCTGCCAGCTCAGAGGGCTCAGTGCCAGCAGAGACCTCTGCCAATCTGGATGGGTCAGGGGAAGAAACAAACATACCTGTAGTTAGTCAGCTGTGGGCAGAGGAAGAGACTGTTAAGGAACAACTGAAGGACCGTGACTCAGCACCCTGACTCAGCATAAATACGCAGCCATCAGCTGAGGTAGCTTTGTCAGAGATTAACTGAGCTTGCTGGCGAAAGCTTCTGTTCCTGAATCTCTTGACCCCGTGCCTTGCATCTTGATTCCTGCTTCGTGCTTCCTGTTGTGACTCCGGACCGGTTCGGGACCACCTCTCTCTGTTCCTGACTCCTACTTTGACCTTGGACTGGATTGTGACACTGTTGCCTGCTCTTGCCCTGTTGGACCTTTGGACTGCTGTTTGGACTTCGCTGATTGCCGGTTGTGCTGACCCTGGACTGCACCCTCGACTACGTCTCCTGCCAAAGCCCTGGACCTCGGACTTGCCACCAACGACTCTCCCTGCCGTTAGCCTGGACTTCTGCCTGGTCTTTTCCTTCCAGTTGCCTTCCAGTCTCCTGCATTCCCCATCCTTATTTGCCTGTGTTACCTGAATAAACAAACCATTGCTTTGCTTTGAGTCTCCATAGTTCATCATTGTCAGCCTTTGGCGGCTTTCCCAGACAACAATACAATAAAATACATCACATCACATACAATACATCTAATAAAAACACATATACATGAGGCCATACTCCATTTGAAGCGATCTTCATGTCAGACGTAGGCTATCAGTTATTACCCATATTTAAACACAGGTATATTTCTTTTATGTACTTTTGCCATCTCATTTTTGACTGGTGGAACTCACATCTCCTTCCTGGGCTCGCTTGGCCTTATTGGGCTGGCCATGGTGTCATGGACAGCCTTGGACAACAAGGGTCCTTCTCTTACCTTAACCCTCTTTCCTATGTTAGTGTGTGGAAGGCCTGGGTTTGGTATTCCTATAATCCCACCTAGTGGCAAAAACATATATAAATAATATATAATTCTTCAACTCAACTTAGCTCCTGCTGCTACCAACATACATTAAATAAACTTACTTGATTTCACTTTGTTTTGTAGTAACCTGGTTAATACATATAGCATAGGTGTGAGATTGAGCCACAACTGAGTCTGAGACAAAGTTTAAACAAGAACAAAAATAATATAGTCTAATGTTGTTTTTAATATGCCTTTATTATGTTGCTTTATTGATTATTGCAAATCACCATGGGTGAATAATTTTGAAAGGTGGTTTGAAAAGCCAATAAATAAATAAATATTATATGGAGTAATAGATAAAATGAGATTATCTATAGATTACTGCATAATAAATTGTTGTGAAATAAAAATGACGCAATGGTTAACATGTTCTAACTTCAGATGTTCCGCCTTATTTAATGAACACAATGGTCACTTAGGAGCATGGGAGTGCACCGTTGTTTCATTAACCCCCTATTTAAATCAAGGGTTTAATTCCTCTATCTCACTCCACCTCAGCCTGCACTCAAAGAACAGAAGTGGTTTCTAGACTGCAGCCTTCTCTCAGATCTAGCTCATTTATTTATTTATTTATTTATTTATTTATTTATTTATTTATTGAAGTTCTAGCCCACCTTTCCACCAAAATGGCACTCAAGGTGTCTGACAATAGTAAAATGCAGATTAAAATAAAATCGGAATGCTTCTGCACAAAAGTAATGATCTGACGTTGACCTTTATTTTTGTCTGGGGCATCGACTCCCTGTACTACCATAGAAAACTCTTGACTGCTAGCAGCAACCTTCACTTACTGCCAACATGTGAAGTTCTATTTTTTCATTTTTATTTTTAGTCACTAAAACATTTCTTCTTTGAAGGAATTTATAAGGGGGAATGTGTTATTTGCTCTTTTGCTCAGGTATTTAGCAGTAACAAATTAAAGTGTCTCTTTCTGTTATCCTAGCAGGCTTCTGTTAAAAGTTATGATTTCCCACAACACCTTCTAGAAACAGATGAATCCATATTATTGATCAAAGCATATTCCTATTTATTTTCTATGTGAACGCAGCTACTGGCACTATGATATTTATCTCATCTAGCTTGACAGCACAGTAAGAGTTTTCCGCATTTCCCCCATGTAAAGATAGGGACCAACGCAGGTTGTGAACAGTTTTTCCTTCTTTCTTTCGTATTGCTGATTTCATTCTTCGGGGTTTTGGGGTGTGTGTGTGTGTGTGTCCATCCAAATCCAATTGGCATGCCAGTTACAATTAGCAGGACAAGGTCAGGCTGTCAAAGATGAGGCTGTCTGTGTGTAGAAGAGGGTTGTAGGGCTTTATTTGCTTGTCAGTTGGGCTGCTATGTCAGCTTAAATACCATCAGGTTTTTATTTTGCTTTTCAAAAAGGAAAAAGGAAATACAGCGTAGCTTAAGGAAGAATGTGGGGGAAGGGGACATGTATGAGTAATGATCAAAGGCGAGCAAAACCCAGGGAGGCCAAACTCTCAGGACACTGAGGTATGAGCTCCTTTTCACAAAATGTCAGTACAGCCTGATTAAACAAACCGTGGCTGCCAAAGGGGAGGTTGATCGGTCTTACAGTACATAGCAAAAGTCAACATTGAATCTTGCAGTGATTCTTAAATATTTTAAGGAGGCAAAGACATTTCCAGGGCTGTGACTAGATGGAATTTTGCACAATGCTCTAACATTTGCTAGAGCTTGATGTGTGCGGGTGAGGGGTTTCTGTTTAATTTGCAATTCTGTTGAGAAAATTTTAAGAGCCACTGAACATGGCACCATGCCCAGACACAATGTGAAAATCCTAGCTATCTTACAAAGGCAGAAGAAATTAGTTTTGCCATGCATATAGTTTCATTCATAAATCTTCACAGGGTAAATTCCAATATCCTTTTTTTATTACTAATTATGGCTTTTTAAAAGCTGGTTTGATATGTAGTTACTGAAGCTTTCTTGTTCATTCTCTTTGTCTAATCTATATTCATATTCTTACAAAACAGCTCTTGTTTTTCTCATTTATGAGTTCTACTATCAATCAATACCCATTAGATCATCAGGACAGCAAAAAGAAGAAGTCTGAAATGTAAAATTTAGTGCAAGACTTAAGTGAATGCAGAAAGCTCTCCTGTACCTATTAACTGCCATTATGAAAAGAAGCTGAAAAGAAAAAATAAGCAAAAAGCATAGTACCCAATGTACCTATTTATACAGTGCAATTAATAGTCAGCTGCATTGTGCAAGAAAATAATGATTAACTCGTTGGAGATACTGACAGGCACTTTTATTTATTATTTATTATTAATATTTATTACATTTTTATACCGCCCAATAGCCGAAGCTTTCTGGGCGGTTTACATTTATTTATTTTATTACATTAAGTTAATGGGGCCTTGACTTACAAAAGAAGATACTGGGATCCCTGTGGCCCACAAAGGTTTCTGGGTATGGAAAGGAGACACAAAGCTGAGCTCTAAACTACAAATCTTTGTAAACTGCCCATCACTGTGCTAGGAGCTGCTCAGACCTCAGTGCATGAAGACTTCCAATGTTGATATTTACGAATTCCAATAAAAACTGACCTAATCTGTAAGCCTTAGACTAATTCACCCTTTAAATCAAAATATATGTTTTTGTATATTTTGAGAGGAAATACATTCAAATATGGATCTAAATGCATATCTAAATGCAAATTGTCATTTTCATTTTTAAAAACATAAATAATAGATTCATGTGGAAACAAGACAGAATGAGTTATGGGGTGAACACATGTGAATGTGATATGAACTGGAAACTAACTTAATCTTCCATTAGCAGCCGCAAGGAACCACAGTACATAATGCAGGAAGCAAGTGAAGAATTGTCTGATTGCCTAAGCTAGCTGGTGACTCTTCCATATTTCCTGCACTGTGTTGCAACAACATGCTTTTTCTGCAAGGTTTCCAAACAGCTGCAGGGTTGTTTATTTTGCCCCCATTGCCCCCATTTCTTTTTTTCTCTAAAATATCACCAAAACAAATTTCAGCTCAGCATTACTTGAGATGGTCTAATAGGAGGGCACATTGTCTTGAGTTCAAAGACAATAATAAATTAAAAATGACTTTCTAAGACAGGTAATCTCCAACGTATGGTACTAATGTGACTGTACAAATCCCTGATTAAGGTCCTGGACAGTGGATATATTCAACTCAACATTATAGGGTGATTATATGTTGTGTGCATATAAAGCAATCAAATGCTTTGCTTTACCTTTACAGACCTTTCAAAGCCTTGACAGATGGAAAGTGCAGCAAGGATGTCAGGAAGAAATCTGTCTTGATGGGACTAAATACAACTGGTTTTATCATGTGTAATGCAGACTTCTTCAACCCAGCATTCTCAATATGTGTCGGACTTACATTCCCATCATCCCCATCAAGCATGACCACTTGTTGTTGCTGATGGGAGTTGTACTCCAACACATGTTGAGGACAACAAGTTGGGGAAGGCTGGTGTTCTGGATAACATCTCCTTCTGACTGAAGCCCACAAGTACACTTCTTCATTGAAGGGAATCTTAGCCTATTTGCCATTCAGCTAGGCTAATTACCATGATGTCATACACTTGCCAACCAATGAAAGGGGGGGGGAATTCTTGCTGGATCTGCATGTGGGTTTGTGGGAATTTTATCCCGGATAGTGGGGGGTTAGGTAGGGTGACCCTATGAAAAGGAGGACAGGGCTCCTGTGTCTTTAACAGTTGCATAGAAAACGGAATTTCAGCAGGTGCCATTTGTATATATGGAGAACCCAGTGAAATTTCCTCTTCATCACAACAATCAAAGCTGCAGGTGCCCTGCCCTCTTTTAAATCTGGTCACAGTATAGCTGCAGTACAGCTCCTACAGCTTTAACTGTTGTGATGCAGAGGAAATTTCACCAGGTGCGACATGCATACAAATGACACCTGCTGAAATCCCCTTTTCTATGCAACTGTTAAAGATACGGGAGCCCGGTCCTAGGTTAGGGTGCCTAAGCAGAGGCTTGGCCAGTGGTGGGATGTGCAGGAATTGGCAATATCAGAATCGGGACGGTGAGCACTCTGGCACCTTTTGGTGATTGGCACATCCGGGGGACCTGCTTCTAGGGAACTGTGAGGCTCCAGTGTCAGGATAACTTTTGCCTTTGGAGACCCTCCTGCCTCACCTACCCTGAGCTGTGAGGCACAGGGAGGGGGTGAACTGAGGCGGTCTCCCCACACTTGCAGAGTGGCATATAAGAAAGGGCCCGGGTTTTACCCAACTCCTGGCTTTGGAGAGTGCTCACCCATAAAGCCAGGCAAGTGGCCTGAGGAAGGACCCATTGATTCCTGCACTTTCACAAGCAGATCCAAGGAGGGGCAAACTACCCATATTATTCAAATAAAGAGACTCTTGTTTAACCCAAGTTCTGGTGTCTGTGTCTTTATTCTATGTTTCCTTCTCCACTCGCAAATGCCCACAGTCTGAGGTGAAGCGACCTGCTTTTGAACGTGCCAAAGTGAGTTCTGAAAGGAATTGTGTCTTGTGTGTGTCCCCTTACAATACATTATAGCAGATCAGTACAAACCAACATAACATCATCCAGGCTCCAAACTTCAATAATCCCCAATGGTGCAATCCTATACACACCTACTCAGAAGTAAGCTGCTGAATTCAATGATTGTTCAATAGGACTTTGTTGTTGTTTATTCGTTCAGTCGCTTCCGACTCTTCGTGACTTTATGGACCAGCCCATGCCAGAGCTTTCTGTTGGCCGTTGCCACCCCCAGCTCCCCCAAGGTCAAGTCTGTCACCTCCAGAATATCATCCCTCCATCTTGCCCTTGGTCGACCCCTCTTCCTTTTGCCTTCCACTTTCCCTAGCATCAGCATCTTCTGCAGGGTATCCTGTCTTCTCATTATGTGGCCAAAGTACTTCAGTTTTGCCTCCTTTGCTGGAGTCAATGGGACTTGCTCCCAGGGAAATGTGTGTAGGATTACAGCCTATGATGTGGTGTGTGTATGTGTGTTTCTCTCAGAATTCCTCAGACACTGCCTGAGCAAGAACCTCCAAATTTCATTGTAGACAAAATCTGGAAGCAACTGTATTTACCTTTGCCAAGTAATATGGGATAGTATAGTGAAGTCTTAGGCTTCTTGAATCCTTCAGTTTGTTGAGACCTAAAGTACAACAATAACAGCAACAACTAGCTTCATCCAAGGAGCGTTTTAATGCACGCTCGTTATTGGGCACTCACGAAATACTTACATGACGTCATCCACCTCTCGCGCATCTTGGGCCCCTTCTGGCGGAAGACGCGGAGCAAAAAGAACCAGTAAAAGTCCCGTTGGAGCTCTGCCCTACCTGACTGGTGCTAATTACTTCCTGTTTTCAGAAAGCGATGTTGCAGAAGAAATGACGGTAGCCACTCATTAACGCTCGTCGGGTGAAGCTAAACAACAACAACAACAGCAGCAGCAAAGAGATATGATGAATTTAGCTCTAGTTGACTCAGCAATACTACGCAGTTTCACAATTTGGAGAAGCAATAATTCTCAAAGTGTTAAATGCCTTCTTCCCTGAGTAAATCAAGTCCGGATATTGGAAGCTGCCACACTTATTTACTCTTATGTAAGTTCCTGAGAGCATAGATGCTTGACACTTTGACAAGAGATGACTGTGCAACTTACCGCATCTACCCTTAGTCTGCAAGGGTGGTGACATTGCCACAACTCAGGGCTGAGGGAATTTGTATTAATCACTTCCTTCTCCTGCACTCCTCATTTGGAAAGAGCCTGTGGCCCAGCTACCATAAATTTCTATCAGCGTGTTGGAAACTGCAAGCAGTACAGCGAGCAAAGGAGAAATAAATTAAATGTAAGCTCTTCCATCTGAAAGGCCGGTGGCAGATCGCCCAGAAAACAAACAATGTAAGCGCATCACAGTTTTCTTTTAGGCTCTGGAAGGGTGGGGGAGAAGAGGAAGAGAACGCATCCACCATTAAATGCAGTTACAGAACCTTCTTATTTTAGGTTGTTCAAATAGCTTGGAAAAGACACTTACTACAACACATAAAATGAGCGGATGCTATTAAGGACTGTCACTAGACTTGACAAGTTAATGAGGCCAAGATTATGAGAGTATTATTATTTTAGTAGGGTATTATGTTCCAGTTAAATCCTCCTCATGAGTTTATAGGGAAAACCTTGCTCAGATATCTGTGGCAATCATCATTACATTAAGGTAATGGGACCTTGACTTACAAAAGAAGATACTGGGATCCCTGTGGCCCACAAAGGTTTCTGGGTATGGAAAGGAGACACAAAGCTGAGCTCTAAAGTACAAATCTTTGTAAACTGCCCAGAGAGTTTCGGCTGTGGGACAGTATATGAATGTAATAAATAAATACATAAAAATAAATAAATATGGTTAAAATGGAAATAAATAAAAAGAACTTTTTAAAAAAAAATCCTGTGAAATTTAGCTGTGTGTTGTGGCGACCATTTTTTTAAAAATCAATAATTCATGCATTTCTTTTCAATGTGGAAAACAATATGCTACGATTGTGTGGTGGCAGCATTGAAGACTCTGGTCATAATTTGTTGAGCTGCATTAATGTCACAGGAGGATGAGGCACGCAGAAAGGTCACTGGCCACTATTGGCTTAGTTGCTCTTGTAAGGTAAACCAGTAGGTAGAAGAGTGTAGAAGTGCACACAGTCAGGAAACTACGTAGGACAGGAATCCCGGAATTAATGTCTCGGGCAGGATCTACACTACTCCTTTATAACAGTTTTCTAATGGGTTTGACAACTGTTTGGGCCCACGACACATTACATATACAGCTTTTAAACCATTTTCAAAGTGTCATATCCTCCTTGGTGTAGATCTGGCCTTGGTTTGAAGCAAATATTTGGCTTCTCATGCCTCTAGTTCTTACTTAACACCTCTCTGGCTGAGTTCGGACGACATATTAGGCAACGGAGGGTTGCTAATAGCACACTCGCCAGGCATTATTCTCCTGGTACTCCCCACAAGGCATGTTGCCCCTCCCCCTGTCGTGCGGCTGAAAGTCCCGGCATCCTCCTGGGCTGCCGGTGCTCCAACCTCCCTCAGTCTTCCTGGCAGCATCCCATCAGCCATTGTGAGTTCGGCTAGCTGTATAGGAGCAGCCAGGGTGTTTTCAGCCGCTCCTGCCGGAGAACTTTATGGCCAATGGAATAGTGCACTTGATCGGGGGGGGGGGTATCCCTCCATGTGACATCTTAATCAATTGATTATTTGGATAAGCAACGGAGCAGCAAGTGGTTTTTCTCCGTTGCTTAAAATGGAGAAATAGTGTACTCCCAGTTGTGTGTGCGTTGTGTACCCCCACAACACAATAATCAACTCGACCAACGGTTGCCTCCTTTCTCCCCCCCTCTGGATTATCATGTCATCTGAACCCAGCCTCTCTCTTTGGACCTGTTCACAAAAAAGCCTTAAGCACCATGGTTTAAGGTATCTTCTGAGCAATGCCTCTCTCTCTCCCTGTGGGAATCTACACTGGTGTTATTCTAACGTTTTGAATGGGTTACTGTGACGCAGAGCGTCACGTGATCCTGGGTCTCCAACATTATAAATGAGTCGTACTTACAGGTTCTATTTCTTAGTTCCAGCGTGGCTACAGATTCATGTGCCTCGTTCTACCGGTAATTCTCCTCTCCCTTTCTCAGAGCTGCTGGGTTTGCTCTGCCCACTTCCTGTTCTCCTTCCTTCGCCCCGTTTGCTATCTTATCTGCTACAGCAGATAAATCACACCAGCCTTATACTGTGCAATCACTGACAATTGCATGCAAAGGACTCAGAAGTTTTCCACCTTAGAATCTGCTTTGATTGTGAAGTACTCCCATGCATCCTGCCTTAAAATTTGAATCAAATTGGGTCATCGGTTGATTTTTTATGTTTTTTTTTAACATTTCCCCCCTCTTTGCAAAGGAGCTGAGGAGCGCTCAAAGGATCACTGTAGCTCCATGCAGGAAAATTAACAAGGATCCAAAGTCCAAAACTCATGACCAGCAGGGCTTAAATGCGGCTGCTGCTAAAAATTTTCAATTTGGTCTCCCATCCCAACCCTGACTAGCTTCAGCAAAGTGGCTGGCTCCTATGCACTCAGGCCTGGGACCTATTCCCAGGCCTATTCCCTGGGACCTGCATTAAGATGTTTTGGGAGGGGGGTTGTGTGTGTGCTTATGACTATTGCCCTGCACTGATGGCTAGGAATGAGGCAGGCAGTAGGTGGAGCAAACCCAGCAGCTCTCAGAGAAGAGGGAGGGAGAACAACGAAAGGATTTAACAATGTGCCCTGCACTAACGTTACAGCTACAGAGAACCGATACAGAGAACCACGTTAGAAAGGGACACTAGCAATGTTATAAGACTAGTGTAGATCCCCCCCTCTCTCTCTCTCTCTCTCACACACACACACATGAACACAAACACATGCACACACACACACACACACATGAACATGAACACAAACACATGCACACACATGCACACACATTTGTTCTCTTTTGCCATTGTTTGCTGACAGCACCTATGCTCAACCCTCAGTTCCACAAGCCTTGTGTTTTGAGAGGGACTGAAGCCTTAGCTAGACCTAAGGTTTATCCTGGGTCATCCCTGCCTGCTCCTGGGATCCCCTGTGTGTCATTTACAGAACAGGGATGATCCCGGGATAAACCTTAGGTCTAGCTAAGGCCTCAGAGTTTTAAAACCACAACTATGCTGCAAACCTCCAGTTTCTCATTATCTTGGTGTGCAGAAACCCCCCTCTGAATTTCTCCTTTGCCCAATTTTCCACCCAGCTCATATGTATGTGGAGAAGGTGATACTGAAAAATGCTGCAGCACATGTTGCTAGTTGCTTTCATAAAACATAATTGCACTTCAAAAGCAGTGCATTTGTCCATGGAGATGAGCAGGTATTTTAGAACCTCGCACAATGTTTGCAAATCATCACATATCAAATAACCTATTTATATTATTTCCATACTTCATAGGAAATTCGTAATGTATTTCACAAGAATTGCTTCCCATGCAGATGTCTGTGGAAATACAGCTGCAATGGTAAGGGGTTGTGGTTCAGAGACTATATTTCATTATTTTTAAGAGATCTCACAAATCAACAGTTTCTTCACACACATATATTTGCTTGTCTTCAGTGTTTAAAGGAAACTTTACATTATTTTCCTTTATTTTTTAAAAAAATCTTTAGCTTCACATCCTGATGGTTATTTACATCATGCTATAAATCTGCTGCAGACATGGTGAAATCAGAATGGTATTTTAAAATATATGTGCATGATATATTGCGGAAACTCGCAATAATTCACAAAATAATTCACAAAAATATGAGATGGGGTGGAGGGTGGGGAAAGGGATTCTTCGGCTGCTCATTGGGAAGAGCCTTCAACAAGGATAATAGGGATAAATGCCAAGTCCTACATCTAGGAAATAGAAACCAAAAGCACAGTTACAAGATGGGGGATACTTGGCTCAGCAATACTACAAACGAGAAGGATCTTGGAGTTGTTGTAGATCGCAAGCTGAATATGAGTCAACAGTGCGATATGGCTGCAAGAAAGGCAAATGCTATTTTGGGCTGCATTAATAGAAGTATAGCTTCCAAATCGCATGAGGTACTGGTTCCTTTCTATTCAGCCCTGGTTAGGCCTCATCTAGAGTATTGCGTCCAGTTCTGGGCTCCACAATTCAAGAAGGATGCAGACAAGCTGGAGCATTTTCAGAGGAGGGCAACCAGGATGATCAGGGGTCTGGAAACAAAGCCCTGTGAAGAGAGACTGAAAGAACTGGGCATGTTTAGCCTGGAGAAGAGAAGATTGAGGGGAGACATGAGAGCACTCTTCAAATACTTAAAAGGTTGTCACACAGAGGAGGGCCAGGATCTCTTCTCGATCCTCCCAGAGTGCAGGATACGGAATAATGGGCTCAAGTTAAAGGAAGCCAGATTCCAGCCAGACATCAGGGAAAACTTCCTGACTGTTAGAGCTGTACGACAATGGAATCAGTTACCTAGGGAGGTTGTGGGCTCTCCCACACTAGAGGCCTTCAAGAGGCAGCTGGACAACCATCTGTCAGGGATGCTTTAGGGTGGATTCCTGCATTGAGCACGGGGTTGAATTCGATGGCCTTGTAGGCCCCTTCCAACTCTGCTATTCTATGATTCTATGATTCTAAGGCTGCATGTGTGCTATGATTTTGCGGAAGAACATTAAAAACCATTGTAGGCTTAAGAATCTCAGCTCTTTAAAAAAAAGTTCTGGCCCTTGTGGTTGATTGAAAGCAATACATCCCAGACGCTAGAGCTATCCGCCTTGCAGTGGCTAGGAAGTTTTGCCTCTCCTTATTGCTGGCAGCAGCAGAATAAACTACGCAAAGCAGTCAAAATAAGATATGCAAAACAAAAGATGTTAAACTCACTCATCGGGCTCACTCACGTATTAGGCTTTGTGGGATAACAGTAGCGGCAACTCCCTGCGCCTTAAGCAACTTTGGTTCCTTCGCAGAATTTAGACTGGTAGTATCTTTTCTGAGCGCAAATCTTTAAAATGAGAGTTGCAGGCCAAGACAGCTGACAGGCCACACATTTAAAGAGCTGGCCTAGCACCATTTGAGGAGAGCACTCTGACTTTTAATTCATATGTGATTAGTTTTTAAGATCAATTTCATCTACGGCCAGATCACTGGTTCTTCACAACAAATGAGTATTAATAAAACTCTTAAAATGGATCTATGTCCTACTTATGCGTGCCCAAGTCACAAACTATCTTTCCGTTAAAAGTAGTTGTGACTCTCTGACTGAGTTATTATGAAGTATAAAAAAGGAAAGACAACTTTTTTCCTTAAGGTATTACATTGGGGGCTATTTATTCTTGAACATATGCAAGAGAAGGAATGTTTCCCTTTCTGTTGAAATAGCCCCCTTCCTGAGTAGTTGGCAACGTCATTACCAGATTTTTTATTATTATTATAATAATTTATTTATTTATTACCCGCCTCTCCCTCTGGATCGAGGTGGGGAACAACACTAAGTAAAGGAAGTGAGGCAGGGGGCTACTAGGAGGAGGGCTTTCTCCGCTGTGGCACCCCGGCTGTGGAATGAGCTCCCCAGAGAGGTCCGCCTGGCGCCTACACTGTACTCCTTTCGTCACCAGCTGAAGACCTTTTTATTCTCTCAGTATTTTAACAACTAATTTTAACTTATATTTAAATTTTACTGTTTTAATTCTGTATTTTAACCTTATATCAACTTCTGCTGCATGGTTTTATCTTGGTTATGCTTTTTATACTGTATTTTGAATTTGGTTTTTTTTAGATTGTTGGTTGTTTTATTATGTTCTTCATGGTTTTAATTTTTGTGAACCGCCCAGAGAGCTTTGGCTATTGGGCGGTATAAAAAAATGCAATAAATAAATAAATAAATAAAATAAAAATAAATAAATAAATATAATACATAAAATTAGTTAAAAGAGCATATAAAACCAATGAAATATTAAAATAACTATCACAACATCTTAAAATTCTTAGGTTTAAAGTTCGTCTGGGTACACCTGCCCATAACTGACCATAATGCAAAGATTAGTACAAAACAGAATGAACCATGTTCAGAGCAGGAGTGCAGCTTAGTTTTCCACCATTAGAAATCTGGTGTTAATCACAAGTTTCAAAAACTTAGCAACCATTAACCTTACTTTGGCATTTGAGCCATCCAAACAAAAAGCAGGCAGAAATCCATCAGAGTGTCCAGGAAATAACAGTAAAAGAGGATGAGTCTAGTAGCTTCATCGCACCAGGGTTATACTGTGCAATCACTGCATATTGTGTGCAAAGGACTCTGAAGTTTTCCAGTTTATAATCTGCTTTGACTGTGAACTACTCCCATGCATCCTGCTTTAATTGTGCTTCATATATAAAAGAACCAACTTATTTAACTCCCTCTTTAGGAGTGAATCTTTTGTTGTTCTCCGAGCAGCCACTGGGGGTGCAGGAGGAGGATTTGATATGTTTAAAGTACAAATTAAACAAATGCTTACAACTGCGTAAGTTTTAACGAAAAAGATATCAAAATTGGCACAGTAATAGATATTAAGGAGGGCTTTAAGCATACCAAATTTGAATCGGAATGGGTCATCAGTTGATTTTTTATGATTTTTTTACATTTCTCCCCGTTAAACCCTTTCATGGTATGCAAAGGATCTTAGAAGCGCCACCGCCCGGGGCATGATTTAGCTAACAACAACAACAACAACAACAACAACAACAGCTTTATGCTATGTGAATAATTCAAGGGAAATGGGTACGTGGGATGAAGCCCTAGAATCTAGACCCTAGGGCCAGTTCTACACTTCACATTGTATCCATATGATCCCATCATGGTGACGCTATGTCCCTCTTGCACATTTAAACTTTGCAGCACACACAATGATATCTGTTGTGATATTGGAGATAATATGGAATAAAAAGTGGGAAATAATACTAGAAAAGCAGTATACGGAATATGTAAGATGCCCCAACAATTATCAGTAAACTTCAATACCAATAAAAAATAGTAGTGTAGATCTACCCTACATCATGAAGCAGAGAGACTATAACAGTGGAGAGTATAACTGGGCTGGGCCTTTATGCTATAGAATACTTAATAATATAACAATGGTTATGGACAAAGAATTTTTATTGCAGAAAACCTAACATTACATCAGACTTAGAATCCCTTCTTCTTTGCTCCACTGCGTTAGTCTTTCCTGATTCATCAGGCTCTAGTTAACATTTCCCTTCCTTTTATTTCCTCTATCAACTAGCAATGAAAAAGTAATATGCTAATCTTAATGACCTTTTCGAAATACTATACAGGTGCAACTGCAGCTGTTGTGAGTAAACTACACTTTGCTGAACTAATCCAATTCCCTCCAGAGAAATGCAAGAATTGGTTCATTTTCATTTTAAAAAAACCCAAAGCTTTTATTGTAGAATACAGAAGTCCCCCTTTGCCTGGTATAGCTAGCCAAAGAAGTCTTTACAAGGCATGATTCTATGCTGTATTGTAAAAGTTAAGAAATATAGTTAATCCATTAAAAAAAAACTAACCAAACTAACAAAGGATATTAGATCACTTCTCTTTGAAGAATTCACAGTGTCATCTATAAACCTTAGAGCAATAACCCACTGGGACATAGACAGAGAAAGTAGTTCTTTACTCTATGCATAATTGATAGTATTCACTGCCAAAAGACGACTTTAAAATCTAAACCATGTTATTGGAATCCAGGTGTGTGTGTGTGTGTGTGTGTGTGGTGGGATGGACAGCAGGGGAGGGCTATTGCTTTATACTCCAATGTGGGCTTTCCAAAAATATCTAGCTGACCACTGCTGGGCTAGATGGACCTTTGGGCTGATGTCCAGCTAGGTTCTTCTCATCTTTTTACCTAGAACACCTACAGCCTTCCCTGCAGCTGCATGTTACAGGAAGTAATCAGTAGTGGTGGGCAAGCTGTCCTGGCTGATATTACTAATCTCATTGGTTATGGCAGATAATCTTCTGAGAAACCCCATAACGTCACAAAACTCGGTTTGAGAATCATTACACTGGCAACACGCACAGAATTTTCGAGTGGACAGCACCCCTAAATCAAATAACAATTATATGTTTCCTAATCCCTACCTAATCCCTACCTCAAGCTAAAAGTGTGGTCCAGGAATGGTCAAATGTGCAAAGTGATAATGTCAAATCATGAGGTAGCGTTTACTCCCTCTTATGGAAGGAGAAAGTGAGTGCTCAACAAAGGGACCCCATTTTTGGAGCCATCCCAATGTTTCTCAAAATATGTGGTCCTACCTAAGTACCTAAGTACCTATCTGAGTACCTAAGATAGTACTCAGCAAAGTATAATGCAGTTTCTTGATCTATCGAATACTCATTCTCTACTAAATCTATTTCCCCTATCATGGAGTCATAGTAGTCCAATGTTGATTTCTGAACTAATATATATACCCTTGAGAAAATGTTAATGAATTAACACTTACAACTTCATGTTTTCATGTGCACCTTTCTAAAAAATAAAATGGAAAGAGTGTGCTTTCTCACAGAACTATGGTATCCCCAGTCCACCTGGGGTTGCTGACTAAATTGCTAACAGCACAGGAGCCAAACATGAAAGATTCCTGTGGTGCACCAACCCATAAGTTCTAATGGCCATGGCTCACTTGACTTCCATCCAGGGCTGGCGCCAGACTATATTGCGCCCTAGGCAGGCGCATTCAGAAGCCTCTGCCCCTCCCCCCACATGTGTGCGCCTGCTCCCGGCTTTGAAGCCAGGATGCTGGGGTTGGGGGGCGGGGAGCGGGCGAAGGCTTTGAAGCGACGCGCCCGGAAGTAGCTTCCTGGAGCACCGTTCGGAAGCCTCCGCCTCCAACTCCAGCATCCTGGCTTTGAAGTCAGGAGCAGCTTCCAGCTGGGCGCTGGCTTCGAAGCCAGGACACTGGGGTTGGGGGGCGGCCGGGGGGGCGGCTTCAGAACAGCGCGCCCGGAAGCCACTCTAGGAGAGCAGCTTCTGGGTGCGCTGTTCGGCGCCCTCGTTTGCTTGGCGCTCTAGGCCACTGCCTGAGTTGCCTCTATGGCAGCGCCGGGCCTGCTTCCATCCGAAGAGTTAGAGTTGTAACATTTCTTGGCTGATCCAAAAACAATCCTGCTGACCCACACAACCATTAGAAGCAATGCGATGCCACCATACCAGAGCTCTATATGAATGGGTCCAAAATAAGCAGTAATCGATTAGGCTGACGATCAAATTGGTGTCAACTAAGTACTTGCAATGCTTCATGATATGGAGGAAAGATACTCATGTTTTTCAGTGGTGTCGTTAGGAAAGGATATAATGAACTTACAGGGTCTTATGGGGGTAGTTTTTTTTAGATAATACTTGTTGTTTCACTTCCTTCAAAATGTGGTAAGCCTTGACGTGTTTGGGGGCCTTCCTACTCCTGCATAGTGAGGTTCAAATCCTTCCCCGACAGCCCATTGATATTTTTCTTACTTGTAATAGATGAGATTCAGTGGTGGTCTCTGGATTCCACTATGAACATAAACAGGGCCAGATCTAAGGTGACAATTTGAAAAGGATGACAGGGCTCCTGTACCTTTAACAGTCGTAATAAAAGGGGAATTTCAGCAGGTGTCATTTGTATCCATGCAGCACCTGGTGAAATTCCTTCTTCATCACAACAATGAAAGCTGCAGGAGCACTGGCCTCTTTTTGTATCTGGTCACTGTAGCTATACTGCTTTAACTGTTGTGGTGCTGCATGCATACAAATGACACCTGCTGAAATTCCCTTTTCCATACAACTATTAAAGATAAAGGAGCCCTGCCCTCCTTTTCATCTGGTCACCCTAGCCAGATCTAAACTAAGCAGAATATAATGCTTTGAAAATGTTTTGAAGCCTGTCTATGGAGTGTGTCCTGAGCCCCAGCAGTTGTTACTACTGTTATAAACCATTTTAAAGCAGTAGTGTAGATCCTGCCCTGGTTCATATGAATTAAGTTAAAATGCTGTCTTTTAATATGAAACACAATTGAGGACTAGAACCTCTAACTACATCCATCTCAACCGTAAGAACAAGAAGAGGTCTTCTTCCCAGATCTACACCAAGGATATGACACTTTGAAAATGGTTTGAAAACAGTATGTGGTGTGTGTCCTGGGCCTCCACAATTGCAAATAGTGTTATAAAGCAGTAGTGTAGATCTTGCCTAGGTAACAGGTGGTCTCTTCTATAAAGGCACCCCGGTTGTGGAATGAGCTCCCCAGAGAGGTCCGCCTGGTGCCTACACTGTACTCTTTTCATCGCCAGCTGAAGACCTTTTTATTCTCTCAGTATTTTAACACTTAATTTTAACTTAAATTTAAATTTTACTGTTCTAACTCTGTATTTTAATCTTATATCAATTTTGCTGCGTGGTTTTATCCTGGTTGTACTTTTTATACTGTATTTTGTAATTGTGCTTTTAACATGTTTTAATTTTTGTGAACCACCCAGAGAGCTTCGGCTATTGGGCGGTATAAAAATGTAATAAATAAATAAATAAATAAATATTAATTCTTCACTCACTACAGATCTGAGTCTATTTTCCTCCTTTGTTCCTCTGAACTATATTGGTCAGAACAAATGCATTTTGATGGGTTTTTTTTTTATATTTACAGAGGGTTCTTGCAAGTTACACTCTCTTGAATTTCCTTTTCAGTATGGGAAATGTCATCAAGAGTGTCCCTCCTCATCTAATATATAATGACCCAGAGTGCAGCAGGCTATTTGGGAGTTTGCTCCACCCGGAATCGCCTAAGCACACCCTCCCCAAATCTGCTGTTCATTGCCACTTTATATCAAATTCAATTGCAATTTGAATTTTTTTAGTTGAAATTTCCTGCTATTCCAGCCTTCAGTGGCTAAGAAAGAGAACTGAACAACAATCCTTTGCCATGCCACAAAGGTTGCCAGGTGCAAAGCCATCATAATATTTGCTAGGCTTCTTAAATCATGATATAAGGGTATTGTTGTTGTTGTTTTCATATGGAGAGACTCAGGAGTTAACAAGATAATTGAGATTGGTCAAACCTTCAGGCGTTCTTGTCCTTGAAATATGTGCCATAATTTGTTTATAAGTCCTTCGCTCTAGCTACAAAAAGTGGTTTACTGCTTCTCCACAGAAATTGGATTTGCCCACTTGAACTGAGGGGGAAAATAATTAAAATGCAGCTCTCTTCATTTAACTCATAATAGGTTTTTCCATTCATTTATATTAAATCAAATGGGAAAGTTGCATGTAGCATACAACTGAGCCTGATTAAACCTTTTGTTCTGATTAGCAAACAACCAGCGTTTATCTCTTCACGTCTCACCACCCCAGTATCACTCATTATTGTCAAAACTTGCACAGTATCTCTGAATTCAAGGCTAAAACTGGACACTACATGTGCTTTTGCAAGTCCATGCAGAGACTTCTTTAACTCTCATATCTCCAAGTGACATCACAGCCACCGTTTTGTGTCAAATTTTATGAGGCAACTTCTCTGTTTCTCTTCATGGCAGAAGTTTTTTTTTTTTTTTAACGAACTTATAAAAACTGTAGGAGGAGGCACCATCTTGGAAAACTTATCCTCCTTATCCACAAGGAAATACCCTTTCTAACCTGGGCCATCTGTGTGTGCATCATCTAAGTACTAGTAAATTAGGACCTTTCCTTCAATAGCATTGCCTTATTCGTAAAATGTATAGAGATTTAGTTGCTTAACTGACTAAGTTCATGTAATTAATAGACTAACATTTCTTTAATTCGGTGCCCGTCTTACAATGTGTTCTTAATGTCACTTGTGTATGTGTGTTATGCCTGCAATCTGGAGTCCTAAGTCCCATTTATTTATGAGGCTTCTGTAGCTTTCTGCTTGTTATTGCTAATAATTTAAGACACTCTCTTCTGCACACAAGGCTGCATGTGCAGATTGTGGTTTACGTACGCAGACATTTTAATTGTGAACTTAAGTAGAAGGCTATACATATTGAACCAGATTTACTCTTTCTACTCAAATCAGGTAATTGATTTCTCTCTGGTGTTAGAACTCTGCACAGAAGAAATGTTTAACAGAGATTCAGATATTGTTATATTTATAGTTTTGGGAAAATATTACTCTCATTAATTTGAAAACCTTATTGTGAAAAAAAAAATTCTCCTAAGAATTGTTTATAGATCTGTAAAATTGTTGCATGATTTTTGGTATATAAATGTCAAGGGAGGATGTGGGACTATGTTTTTTGTTTTGATTTGTTTTGTTTCTTCAAAAGCAAAGGAGAGGACAGAATGCAGAGTAAGCAATTTTCATATAAAAGTTTCAGCCTTTGGGTCAAATATTTAACAAGCTAATTTTCTACCTAAGACCAGGGAATTGATCCCCACTTATTCAAAGGAAATTGCTTCATTTTAAAAATAAAGCATTACATTAACTAGTTCCACATAAACTGTCTGAAAAATTGATGATTTAGGCTGCTATCCTCAAACATTTCTCTGGAATATTTCCATTGAATCTTGTAAGACCATGGATGGGATGGAAGGACTTTTAGCCATGGTGGGGCAGAACCTGAGCCTGTGAATTGGCCTGTCATGAGGAAAAGGGATATAAAACACCACCACCTGCTGAAATGTTTATTATTATTATTATTATTATTATTATTATTATTTATTTATTTATTTATTTATATAGCACCATCAATGTACATGGTGCTGTACAGAGTAAAACAGTAAATAGCAAGACCCTGCCGCAAGTCTTATTAAAAATTATTCTGATTTCCACTGAAATTCCTCAGGTGTTTTAAGAATTTATAATTGGCTTTGAATTTCATTTTGAATTTTGCTGACCAGCTATGGATATGACTGTCCCAGCTAAAATAAATAAATAAATCTCAATTTATCCCAAATTTACCCAGAATTTTCATATGAGGACCTCCAAACTAACTTTGAATGTTCACTTTTGGTTAAATTTAGTGGCGCCCATGGTGTGGGTGTTAGCTGTCAACCCACATTCCTGTGTGATTGGTGTCCAGGACAAATATACATTGTGTAAAGAATTTATAATTGCCTTTAGATTTCCTATTTAGCAGTCACCATTGCAACCAGAGGGGGAAAATAGGCAATTTCCCCAGCCTTGGGGAAATCACATGTTTTTCCACCCCTCCCCTGTCAATGGGGGCTTTAAATGCCATGTTAATAGGACCTTTAAGTCCTATTGGACATTGGCAGGGGTGGGTTGGAGAGAAACACACAATTTCCCCAGGGCTGGGGAAATGGGTATTTTCTCCCTCCACTAATAGCATTAGAGTGGAGGGAGAAAATACACAATTTCCCCTGCTGTGTTAATGGCAGCAGCCATTAATGCAGAAAAGGGAAAGGGACAAAGGGTGTGGGTCAGGGCAAACCTGCACCTTACCGCTCTCGAAGACCCAAGAGCAGTCAGATGCGGGCCCGTCCTAGCACCTGGCAGGTCCGCCTGTGCCATTGAGGGCTGGACGGGGGAGGGTGTCTGCTGCTCACCTGGGTCTAGGCAGATTTTTGATGCAATGACAGCTGGGAGTTGTAGAACCTTTTACTGTCTAAACATGCATATGTTGCACCCTTAGTGACCCTATGGGTAGGAGTAGATCTACTGCAATACAGTGCCTCCTACTGCCTCTTACTCCCAACCCACTGAGTCAATCTAGGAAGATACAGCAGTTGGGTTAACCCAATTAGAAACAGACCAGCAGCAATTACTCCCCCCTCACCCTCTCTCTCTCTCTCTCTCTCTCTCTCTCTCTCTCTCTCTCTCTCCATACAATGAGGCAAACTTGCAATGTAGATTACATGGGACTGGGCAACAAGACAGGCGAAATGGAGTGTTGAAAAAGAGAATTGTGGAAGGAAGGAAGAAAACTTCTTTCCAAACAAATACACTTAGAATTGTAGCCTGAGATTCCAACTGGAGTTTTAAATGGTGAGGGGAAGGTAAAGATGAGGCACAATCATCCGTTTCAGGATGAAAACCAGAGAGATGAGGACAAGAGTCTGAACAACAAGGGGAAGAGAAAGGGAAGCGTGATGGGAAAAGTAAGTTCTCTAAGTAATTTGCATTCAAAGGATGACTTTTCACTAGTTTGAAACAGTCTTTATAATATTTCTACTAGGGCTGTACCAAAAAACGTGCTTTTTACATTTTTGACATTTTTGGGGTGGGTGGAGGAACTAAAACTATGGTGGAAGAGGCTGGGGACATGAGAATTTGGAGTAACTTTCTCCTTGGGGAAGTCTTTCCCCTTACCTTTTTAAGTGTAGGTGGTAGCTAAGGACCTTCTTTCCATTTTTAAACCCTTCTTTCCATTTTAAACCCTTCTTTCCATTTTTAAAAAACTTTAAAAACACCCTACCCTTGCAGGAGCCCAGCTGCTCTTTCTGAATTCCCAGGAGACCACACGACCGCACCCTCTCCTATAGGAATTGAAGAATCGCTCCCAGGCAGCAGAAGCTCTGGAAAGCAAGAACAAATGTTATTTTGGAGCTTGAGAAACATTCTCTTCTTCCTTGCAGCAACATAGAGCAAGCAAGATCATAGCTTTTCCTAAAGGTTCAAAAATCCCATTTGTTCTCGATTGCAACAGACAGGGACTCCTTGCAAAGGTGCTGCAGCCTGGAAATTCTTCCTGAATGCCTAAAGGAGAGGGCAACGTCAAATGTTCTCATGGAAGTTCAAGAAGTGCTGCTGGGCTGGAGAACCCTCTCTGTTAATAGTCTCCTGCTTGGGGGCATTTTTCAAATAAATAAAATGAAATAAAATAGAAAGAAGATCCTTCTGTCCGCTCCCAAACTTCAAAAGTTATATGGAAACCCTGTTCCCCTCGCCAAGGAGAAAATTCTCTGAAATTCTCCCCCTCCCTGTGAAAGAAGCAGGGGAAAGGAAAAAACAACCCCAAAATAGGGGGCAGGATTTGGCACAGCACTAATTCCTACTCTGCCTTTTAACCGTGGTCTCCAAGGTGCGCTTGTGTGCGCACGCATACATACGTCTGTTTAAAACATTCCTAGCCTGGCTTACAGTGTCAAATTAAAACAAAGTCAACATGAAATAATAATGTTGTTTACTTTTTTGCTCCAAGCTGTTATTCTTATATGTGCAGTAGAATAAATAAGGTCAGGGAATTGCAGGCAGAATTGCAGGCAGCCACACAAGAGATATTTTCCCATGAGGCAGTTCCGTGTAGCGGGAGGATGCGTCTGAATGAAGCAAGCACATGGGTGGGGCTGGCCAGGAGGGCCTGTCCCCACACAATCAGCACCCAAGGTGTCACTGTGTGGGATCACTTCCTAGAAGAGTGGCCTCGTGTGGGGGTCTAAAGGGCATCTGGCTGCCCCCCATAGGTGTGTGGGTCGCTGACTTAAGGTAAATGCCTTCAACTGTGAATCTACAGTGAAGTCAGGTCAGGGTCAGAGAAATGATTAAACTCCAGCTGGCATGAGTGTGAATTTCTAATTGCTATAATCCTTATTGCTGACATACCAATATTTAACTTACATTAACCTTTCCTTTGAGGCTTACAGCTAGTGCATCTGTGGCTTGTTTGGTCTGAATTTTCCACTTCGTTGCCTTGCAAAACTTACAGACTGAAATTGTCATGATGTGACAGATTCAAAACCATTGCTTTGCTTGTGAATGAATGAAACTCACTTAGATGAACAATAATCTTTTTGCCAGGAGGGCCTGCAAGCTACTCCAACAAGATGGACCCTGAAGGGGGTTCTAATGAAGACAAGCATAAGCTTGTCAGAGAGATTAATTGTTAACAGGAACTCTAATGAGGATGATGCTATTCATTGGTCTATGTTTCCATGACATAATGTAGCAAATGTTTCTATCCTTCACTATGTTTATAGTGTGTGTGTGTGTGTGTGTGTGTGTGTGTGTGTGTGTGTGTGATAGTAAATGAAGAAAAGGAAAATTTGAGTTGGAAAACACAGCTTCAAAACGCATTCTACAGTTCAGACATGTGCATGCACACAATTTTAAATAGTGGCTAAGCATGCACATTCAAGGTGGTGGTGGGGAAATAAGCCATGGTGGCTTCTTGCCATTCACATCGCCAAGGTTGTTTCTTTCCAAACAAACAAACCAAAACTTGACGGGGAGGGGGACACTCACACAACCAGATTGCATTAGGAGCATGCCTAGACCAGACGATGTCCTGGGATCGTCCCTGTGCATCCACAAGAAACACAGGGGATCCTGGGAGCAGGGAGGGACGATTCCTCCCTTGCCCCAGGATATCGTGCTACCCATAAATTCCGATTTTCCCCATGGTCTTGGGATGATCCCGAGACTGCGGGACATGTGGCCCACCCTCGCAGTTCTGTCCCAGCTCCTCATGAATTACCGCGAGGAGCTGGGACCCGGGCACAGGGCTCTTCAGCAGCTCCGTGCTATAGTGGGTGGGGTGGGGGGAGTGGGAGGTGTGTTTTTTTTAAAAAAAATTGTGAAGGAGTGCTCGAGCGCTCATCTTGAGTTAAAAAAATACAAAATGGCGGGCGTGACATTTCCTCCTGGGATGTCGCGCACCACGTGTAGATGAGGGTGACAATCTCACAGTCATAAAATCGCAAGATCATCCCTCCACCCCCCTCGTCCAGCCATGTCCTAGGTCTAAACTAAACTCTTCCATCTCATGCCATGCTTGCCAAGCCATTGCCCAACTACAAACTCGCTAAGGCCAAGTTGTATTCCAATCGATGTTCCTGCCGTACCATGGCTGGCCCAGAAGACCATACTATGGCCACAAATGGACACCCTTGTTTGCTTGGCTCCCCTCCCAAAACCCCACACGAACTCCAACACCATGAAAATGGTGGGATAGAACTCCAAAATGCACCAGATCACTATCTGATGCATTTTAGCCATGGCTCTTATATCCTGATCATCAAAACCTGCCGTGATGATGCGGAGGCAGCACCATTTCTAAACAAATACTAGCCAAAATTGGAGCCACTTAATCCAGTTGCAGTTAATAGCTTTTTTTTTTTGACACCATTAAAATCAGGAAACAACACTATGAAGGTGGTATATGGAATGTGTAATGTGCCCCAACAGATATCAGTGCCCTTCAATACCAATATAAAGCCTAATTCAGCCTGTATTACCCTAGCTCAATGTATCCGTGTGCACCATCCCTTCAACATATCACATATCTTCCTGAGAAAAGCATGGCCTGATGTTATAACCCAACATGCAAAATTAAGATGTCCCACTAATTCCTACAGCTGTTTCAGTGTAACCTTGTGGGCATGGATCATGCCCTCGCACACTTTCAAGGGCTGGATCTGTCCAGCTTGGGAGGCAATTGGATTGGCTGATGGAGTTCTGTTAAGTATATGAAAAGAAATACTTGCTTAGTCATTAAAATTGTGTGTGTATGGCTATCTCAGGGTTAAACAGAGAAAACTATCTTTGGGCAATTACCTTGAGATAGAGGCTGTTCTGGGAACCTTGCCAAGATTCTAAGTTAGCCTCATCACAGCTGTATGTAATGTAGATAAGAATTGTGTAGATCTGTATATAGTTTCTCACTTTGTAAAATGGAACTGATCACTGCTAACTGATCACTGCTCTATGATCACTGCTCTCTGTGTATGCCTCAGTGTGCTGATCTGAACTGATCTGAATTGGACTGCACAGAAGCCTGAAGGAAATAAACCAGCTCTGCTGTGTAAGACCTGCGTGATGTGTGTTTGTTTCTGAGCACAAACAGAGTTCCAGAGAGAGAAAAGTTCTGGCAATAACCCAACAAAGGTTATGGGCCCAGTCCAGTCCAGGAAGCCTACGCCAGCCTAACCCAGGCAGAAGAACCAGAACTTGATGGGAACGGTGCAGTATCAGAACCAGGAGTCTGCTAAAACAGAAAACTGTTGATGAAGGAAGACATCAAGCTAAAGCCAGTGCTGCAAAGTGAGGAAAAATCTCAGTCGGCTGACTCTGAGGAGGACTCTGAGCAGGAGGACGGTGAGATACCAATTCCTAAAGCAGAGGGAATGGCAGGAGCTAATATGTCTGGTTTGCATCAATTGTTGGAAAAACTGAATGACTCTAACTATGCATTATGGTCTTACAAAATGCAAATGTATCTGATTCAGGCTGAACTGTGGTATGTAGTCACAGAGGATCCACCAGATAGAGCAGATCCACAGAATGCTAAATGGTTTAAGGACGATGCAAAAGCAATGGCAGTTATTGCATTAGCTGTGGAAGACTCTCAAATTTCCTTCATTCAGTTTTTGAATACATCAAAAGAGTGCTGGAATGCGCTACAAGCTGTATATCAAAGAGAAACAGCGGGCAGTAAAGTAATTCTAACCCGGAAACTGTATGGAATGAAGCTGAAACCAGGGGAGTCTATGTCAAACCATTTGAAAAGCATGAGAGAAATCTTCAATCAACTCAGGGCACGAGGGATGGAGTTTACAACTATACACCAAGTCTATGTGATTTTGTCAAGTCTTGATTCATCGTACGATGCGGTTGTCACCATGATGGAAAGTCAAGAGGAGAAAAATTTAACCCTCGAGTATGTAGCTGGAAAACTACTGGAAACCTATGAAAGAAGACAAGCTTCAAAACAACAGAGCCTTAAACATCCTGTGGCTGAATTTCAACAAAGCCATAAATCTTCTGATGTGGTGGCTGCATTAAAGGCAAGGAAATGCTTTAATTGTGGTTCCACAGAACATTTACAGCGGAATTGCAACAACAACAAGAAGAAAAAGCAGTTGACAGCAAAGTGGAGAGAAGAAAACAACATGAATGAAGCTGAATCAACAAAGAAGTGTCTTCTAGCAAGAGTCAAAGAGACAATGAATCCTTGGTTTTTGGACTCTGGGGCTTCAATAAGTATGGCAAAAGACAAACTTTCATTTGTTACATTGGAAACTTCTACTTCAGAGCAAAAGTGTGTTACCCTTGCAAATGGAACAAAAATCCAGATTTGTGGTGTGGGTAATGTATATTTTGATTGTCTGGGAGTTGAACTACAAAGTGTTTTATATGTACCAGAATTAGAAACAAACCTTCTAAGTGTGTTTCAGTTAACAGAAATGGGGTATGAGGTTTGTTTTACTGAAGAAAATTGTACTATAAAACAGGGAAACAAGGTGTGTGTGCAGGGAATAATGAAAGAATCTTTGTATGTGATTAATACTTGTACAGAAAATGAAGTTGTAGCCAGCAAAGTCACAACAAAAACAATAGCCAATTGCAAACCACACCAAGAGTGTATCCATTTAACTCATAAAAGGTTTGGTCATGCCAACTATAAAACAATTTCTAAGATTCCAGAATTGTGTGAAGGGGTGAAAATCAAACCATGTTCTAACTATGTAGAATGTAATGTATGCAGTGAAACCAAGTGTCATAAGTCAAACATTCCAAAACATAGTGAGAGAACAACAAAAAGAATTTTTGAATTAATTCATGCAGATCTTGCAGGTCCTTTTGAGACAAGTCAAGGAGGAAACAGATTTTTCTTGTCTATTGTTGATGATTACAGTAGATTTGGATTTGTGTACGTGTTAAAACAGAAGAGTGAAACTTTTGGAAAGTTCAAAGCCTTTGTTAAGTGGAGTAAAAATAGATTTAAAGAACCTATAGCTAATCTAAGAACAGACCGGGGAGGTGAATTTCTTAGCAACCAATTTAAAAAATTCCTCAGTGATGAGGGTATACAACATGACCTTACTGCTCCATATTCACCATTTCAAAATGGAGTTGCAGAAAGGAAAAACAGAACCTTGCAGAACATGTTAAGAGCTCTATTGAAAGAGTCAGGATTGTCTAACCTGTTCTGGGCAGAAGCTTTGTCCACCTCAAATTATTTGTTAAACAGGCTTTACCACTCTGTACATGAAAAAACTCCATATGAAATGTTTCACAAAAGAAAACCTAGAGTGTCACATATACGGGTTTTTGGAAGTAAATGTTTTGCTCATATTCAGAAAGAAAACAGACCAGGAAAGCTAGCTCAAAGAGGTTTGGAATGTAAACTGTTGGGATATGATACACAAACAAAAGGCTATCGTTTGTGGTCTCCATATCACAAAAGTGTAATTGTGAGCAGAGATGTAGTTTTTCATGAACAAATGCAGGAAACAAAACAGTATGTAAGTTTGCCTGTAGAACAAAAAGCTGTAGAAACAGAAGAAATTCCTGAACAATCTCAGCAAGAGAGGGAGGAGGAAGAAACTGTAGAGGAGGAAACTATGCCTGTAACTATGCCAAGACGATCAGAAAGGGAACGCAAAGCTCCAATTCGTTACTCAGATGAATACCAAAGCAAACAGGTTTCTCATAGAGCTTTACTAATAGCCTATGAACCTACTTCATTTGAGGAAATTCAGGAAATGGAACCTACAGAAGCTCAGGGCTGGCATGAAGCAATGTCAGAGGAAATCAGAGCAATGGAAAAAAATGAAACGTGGGAGCTAGTACCTTTACCTGAAGGTCGTAAAGCCATTACCTGTAAATGGGTATTCAAAGTAAAACAAAATGAGAAAGAACAGGTGGAAGGTTCAATGGTAAAACACAAAGAGATGCTTTAAAGCTAGGTCTCATATTGTAACACAATTTAAACAACATGCGCAAGAGGAGGACTGTTAAGTATATGAAAAGAAATACTTGCTTAGTCATTAAAATTGTGTGTGTATGGCTATCTCAGGGTTAAACAGAGAAAACTATCTTTGGGCAATTACCTTGAGATAGAGGCTGTTCTGGGAACCTTGCCAAGATTCTAAGTTAGCCTCATCACAGCTGTATGTAATGTAGATAAGAATTGTGTAGATCTGTATATAGTTTCTCACTTTGTAAAATGGAACTGATCACTGCTAACTGATCACTGCTCTATGATCACTGCTCTCTGTGTATGCCTCAGTGTGCTGATCTGAACTGATCTGAATTGGACTGCACAGAAGCCTGAAGGAAATAAACCAGCTCTGCTGTGTAAGACCTGCGTGATGTGTGTTTGTTTCTGAGCACAAACAGAGTTCCAGAGAGAGAAAAGTTCTGGCAATAACCCAACAAGTTCATCTGTATTCCCAGGAAGGTAAGCGTAGTCACAGGACTGAACGTTTTTACTGAGTTCTTCTGCCAAGTTGGAACATTGTGTCATGAACCTAGGGCCTTGCTAGATGAGGCCTTAGTGCGCTGTGAGGCCCGGTTTCCCTGCTGTGTGTCCAGATGACGCACAGGGGAATCTGGGGTCAGGCCGCGCTGAAGCCTCTCCTAACGTGCCATAAACGAAGTCGCTTATGGCGTGCCTTTTCTGCAGCCCCGGGCCGGGGGGATCCGGGGTGGGGGAGATGGGGGGGAAGGCCGGACCGGCAGGAGAGGGGGATGGCGGAGGGCGGCACAGATCGGGGACGGGGAGGGAGGGCGGAGGGTGGCACAGATCGGGGAGGGATGATGGAGGGCGGCACAGATCAGGGACGGGGAGGGCGGGTGGGGAAAGAGTGGGCAGGAGGCATGGGAGGGGATCAGGAGCAGATGGGGGGCTTAAGTAAAAAAAACCACTTACCTTTTCCAGAGTCTTCGGGGCGCACGTGGCCCCTTTAACAACAACAACAAAAATGGCCGACGCTGCAGGGCTTCCGGAGTCCCTGCGCGTCGTACGTGTAGGAGGTGGAGCGGCGCACGCTGAAGTTAGCGAGCCGTTGCCCTGCCTCCCTGCCAGCTTATCTGGCATTGTCTAGCAAGGCCCCTAGGGCACTGTGACAACCTGCTGGCTCCACAAAGTGAAAGTCCTCCAGATAACACGTTACAGAAACATTTAGAATGTGTGACACCCTTTTTTTGTGAACCATCCAGGGAGCTTCGACTACTGAGCAGTATAAAAAGGCAATAAATATTATTATTATTATTTATTTATATAGCACCATCAATGTACATATAAATAAACTATTCCAATTGCACTGGCAACCAATCCACTTCCTGCCTCAGTTCATAGTGCTGCTTATTACCCGTGAAGCCCTAAACGGCTTGAGGCCAGAATACCGAAAGTACTGATTCCTCCCATACGTTAATGTCTGTCTTTTGAGGTCATCTGTTGCATGTCCTGTTTTTATCTGAGGTTCATTGGCAGGAATGCAGCAGGGTGGGTGAGTGTCTTCTTTGCAGCAGTGCCAGTTCCTTGCCCTTGGTGATCCATCTAGATCCCTCCATGTTTTCTTTTCTGTTTAGGCAGGAATTTAACTTAATCTTGCTATCTTTGAATAGCTTTATAAATGTTCTTAGAAATAAATAATCCATAATGTTGGAAACTAGATTCTAGGTGTTTAAGACTGCAATACAAGGAACATTTGCTTGGAGGTAAGTTCCTTTTGAAATGGTTATGTCTTATTTCTTAGCAAATAAAAATCTGCTTCAATGAAGTGTGGATAGGAGAAATCCTATCCACACTTCACTGAGAATAAATATCATGGAAACCATTCAAATCTCATTGTAATCTATGAGACGTAGCTTTAATCTTACTTCAGCTGAGTAGGTAGATTTCCCACTTTTTTTCTAATCAAGGCTAACGTATACCCGCAAAGAGATGGTGCTTTTTTTCTTTGTATCCAGTTGTCAGGATTTCAAGATTTGGGAGAAAAACAAGGATGCTCTCCCTGCACTAGGGACTTCTAAAGTCAGAGGCACTGAACACAGCAGCTTGCAATATCTCTCACTGACAAGCGTTGCTGTTAACCAGGAAGAAAGCATAAACAAATCCTGACATGAGCAAATGAAGAACCGAAAAGATTCTCCCCAAATTTCTGGGCCCAAAAACCCTGGCAGATAATGCAACCATCAACGTACTTGATTTGCATAATAATAAATGTTTTGCATAATATGCAAGTTAGCGGCCCTGATTTAGGGGACTATGACTTGGTAAGTGGGCGAGTGAGAGAGGTCTAAAGTATCTCTTCTAACTGTTCCCTAGGGCAGGATTATCACATTTTTTCCAAAAAGTTCTAAAATGTATATGTCTTTATTAGGGCACGACTCTCTGTTACTTTGTCCCACAGAAAGAGAGAGAGAAGCATTATTGATATTGGAAGACCATGCTGAAAGAGGCCCAACTGAGAAGGTCAAATATGGGAGAAGGGTGGAGATGGGGCCCGTGGAAAGGTGCTCCATCTCCTAGCTCTTCACCCTGACATTTAACTCAACCCATGAAGACCCTAAAAAGAGACTAAAATCCTTGAGCTCTGAAGACCTTTGAAGATTAGACACCCTGAGATCTTAAGATATCTGTGGGAATGTGTATGTAGCTACATATAATTACATAAATACAGATATAATATAGGTATCTATTCTGGTGGAAGCTAGAAATAATAGAGGATGATTTGACTAGTACAGAATGAGAAATGAAGAACCCATCCCAGGGAAATATATTAATAATGAGAACTCCTGACAAATTAAAACCCTTCATTATTTATGCAATTATCTTGCAGAACTAGAAAGGAAGCAGTTCTTAGTAGTAGTAATTAGCAATGTCTGGTTCCCAGGAGCTCTGCCAGAATTCCAAGAGACCTACCAAAATACATTTAAAGTACTTGCAAATTAAATTTTAACCTTTTTTCTGCCCTGTTTCCTTACCTCAGTCCAGAGAGCTGAAATCGTCATCATCATCATCATCATCATCATCATCATCTAGAAATGAAAGGACCAAATTCAAATGCTGAAGACCCTAGTTAGATCATTAACTCTTTGTTGGGGGAACCCAGCAACAGAAGTTGATGCATTTGTCGAAACCTAGGGAAAGGGTGGAAGAGGAAAAAAAGAGAAGAAAATAGCAGCCCGAACATATACAGTTGGATCCAGATCACTTATTTGAACTTAGTTCTATTAACATTAATGGAACTCTGACTTTGTCTATGGATTCAATAGGAACTAAATGCAACTGATCTGGGCAGGATCTACACTACTGCTTTATAACGGTTTATTACGGTATTGATAACTGTTGGGGCCCAGGACACATTCCATATCCTGTTTTCAAACCCCTTTCTAAGTGTGATATCCTGCTTGGTGTAGATCTTGCCTAGTCTAAATCCACACTATAATCTTTTTTAAAAATATAAAAATAAATTAGAAGTGCAATTGGCCCCCATATATATAAAAATATTTTCAGTTGGCTGCTGAAATTCAGCAAACTGCTCCATAGCACTCTGTAACACTAAAAGCAATAATTTTAGCTGGTTTGCAAGCTAAATTTGACCCCTTTAGTGCTCTGTGGTGGCTACAAAAGAACATTTCTGTTTATATTTTCTTTTTAATTCAGAGCACTGTAGGGGGGAGGGTTGTGTTGAGAGGCCCACAAGCCACATGCCGCCCACCTCTGCCATTTGTGATTTAGGCTACAAGCCTATACACACTTCCCTGGGAATAAGCCCCATTTATCTCAATAGGATTTACTTCTGAGTAAACTTGTATAGGATTGTGTCGTTAATTGTATAAAGACTCCAACGGGCATTTAGTTGTGGCAGGAATTTTGGACTAAGAACTGCTGTTTCTGTGGAATAAATTCCACACCACCGATGTGTTGGGAGGCAGAAGTGGAGATGCACATGGAATCTCCAGTTGAATCAGCACCCTCCCTTCTGCTTGCCAGGATATTGGGTGGGCTGCAGGCACATTCACACATGCATGCACATCACTTGGTTACACGACAGTTGCAGCTCAGGGCTTTGATTCCATTGACCAGTACTGTGGCTGAAACTATAAGGAACTTCTTTCTGTGGTACTTGATCTGTGACACATGCAAATGCCACTTGATGTTATAGTAATTAATGGAAGGAAATGTATGTGTAAACTGACCCTTTGATTCTGTCGCCCTGTTCTCGTTGCCTTATGTATCCCAAGTCACTGTGCGCGTTAGAGAGAAAGCGTGTGATGAGCAACCAAACTTCCTTTCCCAATCTTTTGGGCACAAGTGTGCAAAGAAGCATCGTCCATCAGTTTAGCAGCAACAGTGGCATATCCCCTTGTCCATAACTGAAAATAGTACAGAGATAGCAGTTCTTTGTCATGATTGGTAGACCAGATGGCCTGATTATCTTGAATATGAGGGAGCAACAGGGTATAGGGCAGAAGGTAGATCTCCAGATGATTTGAACTTCAACTCCCAGAAGACCCTGCCAATGGTCAGGAATGCTAGTAGTTGAAGTCCAAAACATCTGGAGATGTACTTTCTGTAAGGCAACATTTTTTCAAGGCTGTATCTTCTTAAGTTTCTTTCTGATATTACATCTGTAGCATAGGGGCTGTAGCCATGAGGTTCCTTCACATGCTACTTTGCTATCAGAGGAAGTCAAAAGTCACCTGGGATGGACAAACAATGGAGCTATTTCCCATAACTGTGTTGTCTACCTCCCGGAGTAGATGATGTTGGCATAGGAAGTAACGACATAGAATAAATGTTGATGGTGCCTCTTATTGGCTGCCAGTCCAGGTCCTCACCCAATTCAAAATGCTGGTATTAACATTCAAAGCCCTAAACGGCTTGGGGCCAGGTTATCTGAAGGAATGCCTCCACCCATATGTACCTGCCCGGACCCGAAGGTCATCCTCAGGGGTCCTTCTCTGTGAGCCCCTGCCAAAGGAAGTGAGGCAGGTGGCTACCAGGAGGAGGGCCTTCTCTGCTGTGGCACCTCGGCTGTGGAATGAGCTCCCAAGGAGGTTCACCTGGCACCTACACCATATTCTTTTAGACGCCAGGTTAAGACCTTTTTATTCTGCCAGTATTTTAACAGTTTATAAATTAATTTTAACTTGGCTGTTTTAAATTTGTATTTTAAATTTGTATTTCTGCACTGCTGCTGATTTTATCCTGGTTGTGCTTTTATATTGTATTTTATATTATGGTTTTATACTGTTGTTTTATACTTTGAATGGTCTTAATTTTTGTGAACCGCCCAGAGAGCTTTGGCTATTGGGCGGTATAGAAATGCAATAAATAAATAAATAAATAAATAAATTATGTAAATGTGGGCTTTTCTACATTCATGAGCCAGTGTGGCGTAGTGGTCAGAGTTTCAGACTAAGACTGGGGAAACCCAGGGCATGTACACTGACTTGAATTTCTTGGAGGAAAGGCAGGATAGACATTTAATAATAAATAGTGGTGCAATAGCAACCCAGCAGCATGTGCCACACCACCTAGGTAATATCAGAATGAGGGCTAAATTATCAGGAGTCATATGGGTTAAATGATGAATTGGTTAAAAGAAATACACAGTCACTGTCTAAGTGGCTGCAGGCATGATCTTTTAAGGTTCACCATGGACTGACCTCAGAGGCACTATTAAATGAAAAGATAAATGAAAGCAGTTTAAAAATCTAATACATCAGGCCTCCTCCATACATCAGTGTAGTGCGGGAGCTACTTTACTAGGCCACATGGTAATGTTTGACAGGCCAGGATCATGTGGGTCAATCAGACATAGCCTGCTGGTGACAATGGGGTAGAAAACAGTGCACACAACTGGTCCTTCACAACGATTTCTGGACTTACCAGGATAACATAGCAGTCTTCAAATATCCACTTTAGGACTTCATGGCCACCATGACAGGCATGGGGAGTGTCTGAATTAGACACTCCTGAATTAGGTGATGGGCTGGATGAGGGCCAATAAACTGAAACTGAATACTGACAAGACAAAGGTGTGGAAATTGGATATGCAGCCTGTTCTAGATTGCATTGCATTCCATCTGAAAGAGGGATGTAGCATGGGGTACTCCTTGATTTAGCGTTGTCTCTTGCCGCTGGCATCAGTTCTAGGTGTGCCTTTCACTGATTTGCAACCTACAAATATTCCTGGACAGGAATAGTGGTTCATGCTCTGGTAACCTCCTGACTGGAATTCTGTGATGCATTGTATATTGGGCTGCCCTTTAAGATGACTGTGACACCTCCACACACAAGGCATCCTCCCTCAGGTTAAGCACCACCACTTAAATACCTGAGGAAGGGGTAAAAAGAAAAGTATAACTTTTCCCTTATAGCAGAGGGAAAAGGTAAGGAGATTTGGAAAAGGCTTTTCTGTGAATATAGCAGGCTGCAGGTTTAATGTAATGTGCTTATTTATGAACCAATAGAGCAGGAGACACGTGTTTTTATGGTTGCAAAATAAAGAAAATATTTATTGTTGCTTACAGTTCTTAGTTCCTTCAAATTCTATTCAACTCCTGCCTATTCTTAAGAATACTGGTAGAAAATAATCTAATAATAACAATCCTTAGTCCCTATGATCTTGTTTTCACTCCCTCCTCACACAACGCCTGACAAGAAAATCACACAGCTAAACACATCTACTCTCCAAACCCAATCACCAACCGAACACCCTCAGACCACTCAGCTCCCCCATAGATAGACTCCTCCCCCTTTCCACAGCATCCCCAGCCACACCCACTCAGTCCAACGTTCCACACTCTCTAGACATACTCAGCCAAACATACCTAAGGGAATAGAAATGTGGGTAATGCCACAATGACCCAGAAACTTAACCTAGTACAGATGTAGCTGCCAAATTGGTAACTAATACAGCTAGATGGGATCATATTACACTGATTTTTAAGGGACTACACTGGCTGCCTCTTTGCTTCCAGACCCACTCCAAGGTGCTTGAGCTTGCCTTTAAAAACACAAACAGCTTGGGACCCAAATATTTGTAATAGTGCCTCTCCCTATATCAGCCTGCCCATTAATTAAGATCACCAGGGTAGGCGCCTCTTCAAGTACCTCGGGTAGCTTATGTGACCATCTTCTCTCTTGTGGCACCCTGGTTATTGAATCCCCTCCCTGTGGAGGTGTGCCTGGTGCAAAAACTGCAATCATTTGAATCTCTGCTCCAAATCCAGACATTTTAATATTAACTAGCTGATATAATTTTTCTGTCCTGTCCTTTGCTACCTTCTCTGCTTGTTTATGATTATGCCGTTTTAGTATTTTTATTGTATTTTGTCTTATTTTCGTTATACTTTTGTACTCTGTCCTGGTATCCACAAGGATTAAGGGTAGCTTAAAATGTTTTAATAAATAAAGGTGTTCAACCGGTTCTGGATGGGGTTGCACTCCCCCTGAAGGAGCAGGTTCGTAGCTTGGGGGTTCTCCTAGAACCATCTTTGTCACTTGAGGCTCAGGTGGCCTCGGTGGCACGGAGAGCTTTCTACCAACTTCGGTTGGTGGCCCAGCTACGCCCCTATCTGGACAGGGATAACCTAGCTTCAGTTGTCCATACTCTGGTAACTTCCAAATTAGATTACTGCAATGCCCTCTACATGGGGCAGCCTTTGAAGACGGTCCGGAAGCTGCAGCTTGTGCAAAATACGGCGGCCAGATTGATAGCTGGAACAGGGAGGTTTGAGCATGTAACACCGATTCTGGCCCGCTTGCATTGGCTGCCTATATGTTTCCGAGCCCAATTCAAGGTGCTGGTCTTAACCTATAAAGCCCTACATGGCTTGGGACCACAATACCTGATGGAACGCCTCTCCCGACATGAACCTACCCGTACACTGCGCTCAACATCTAAGGTCCTTCTCCGAGTGCCTACTCCGAGGGAAGCTCGGAGGATGGCAACAAGGGAGAGGGCCTTTTCAGTGGTGGCCCCCCGACTGTGGAATGATCTCCCCAATGAGGCTCGCCTGGCGCCAACGTTGTTATCTTTTCGGCGCCAGGTCAAGACTTTTCTCTTCTCCCAGGCATTTTTAACAGCATTTTAACAGCATTTAACAACGTTAAGTTTGTTTTTAATGGACCCCACAATTGTTGTTTTTAAATGGATACTGTTGTTTTTATACTGTTTTTTATGTGTGTGTGTGTGTGTTTTAAATTGTATACTTTTAATGTTTACTATTTTTAAATGTTGTAAACCGCCCAGAGAGCTTCGGCTGTGGGGCGGTATATAAATGTAATAAAATAAATAAATAAATAAATAAATAAATAAATAAATAAATAAATATGGGATAACAGCTTCTATCTCATTATAGTGTGTGAAATGTCCCAAATCATCTGTGATCTCTGTGACAGGTACTACTAATAAAGTTTATTTTATCAGAATTAACATACTTTGTGATCATAGCCAAGTGGGAATTATTTTCTCACAGAAACCCAGTATTTTAACCCCAAATTCAGGCTGTTCCACCTAGTCCTGTTTTTATCTTTTAAGTCTAAATACCCATCTTCCTCTGAACGATATTATACAATGAATCTTTCATAAAAGGCACTTCTAAAGAGCCAGTGAAAAAAACAAATATTTATTATTCCAGTATTCCAAGTGTGTTTGTTTGCTATAATGCGAACGGGCCTGAAGGCAGAAAAGAATCTGATGCGACCTCCATCAAAGACCTAATAGTTTGTCTCCAGGGTTCAGATGTCTCCAGTCACAGAGGATAAAATGACCTGAAGTCTTCGGTGTGCTTTGGGGGACAGTAAGCTTTGAAAAGGTATATTTCTTCATGCTTTGAAAGTTTTAAGGTGTGAAAGACTTTATACATAAAACGACGTTCTTCTCAGGGGATATGCATGAACCCAACACTAGGATTTGCACTGTTTTCCCTAGGCTTTTCCAGATAAACTGAAAACAGTCTGCAAACATTCATCACCATAATACACCAACAAGGCCAGATCTACACCAAACAGGATACAACACTTTAAAAACGGTTTGAAAATGGTATATGTAATGTGTCCTGGGCCTGAACAGTTGTCAAAACCATTATAAACCATTATAAGCAGTAGTGTAGATCCTGCCCAGGAGTGGCCACAGGAAACTATTGTAATCCCTTGACAACTGCTTTTTAATTTACCCTTTCTGTAATTTCAAAAATGAGTGCCAAGACATGATAGTGTGTAATGAGAAATAAATTTAATAATTAAGGATGCTTGCTTGCTCCCAACACCCATCTATAGAGAAGACTGTCCACAGTGTCTCTGCAGCATCCACTGTCTGGCCTTGACTCCTTCCAGTGACCCTCCGATGTGTGGGGGCAAGGGAGAAAGCCATTAGGAATAGCTGGAAGCTTTTCTACATGAGGCATTTACTGTGCACACATCATTCCCAACTCACAGTTGTTTACAGGTTCTTTAGATGATATTGTGTCCCTCTAGAATCATAGAATCATAGAATAGTAGAGTTGGAAGGGGCCTACAAGGCCATCGAGTCCAACCCCCTGCTCAATGTAGGAATCCACCCTAAAGCATTCTTGACACGTGGTTGTCCAGCTGCCTCTTGAATGCCTCTAGTGTGGGAGAGCCCACAACCTCCCTAGGTAACTGATTTCATTGTTGTACTGCTCTAACAGTCAGAAAGTTTTTCCTGATGTCCAGCTGGAATCTGGCTTCCTTTAACTTGAGCCTGTTATTCCGTGTCCTGCACTCTGGCCCTCCTCTGTGTGACAACTTTTTAAGTATTTGAAGAGTTTCGCTTCTGGGCCTAAGCAGCACTCTTGCTGAGTTTTCTTATGTTTTTTTTTCTTTTAGAGGTGGGAAAGCACAGTATTTAATTGTAAAAGTAAAACACAATGCTTTTTTCTCTTGTGTTGTGCTATTCTGCTATACCACAGTGCCACCTAGGAGTTATGTAGTGGAAAAGCAAGTAAAGCAATGCCCTTCACGTAGTGCTCCAATCTCAATTCTACCATGAAACCAAAAGTAGATGCAGTGGATAGCCTAGTGTAGAAGAGCACAAAATCATTGGATCACTCCTGATGCAAAGACGCAGTGAAATTAGCCCCCTACCAGCCGTCCTCTCTTTCATCTTTGCATGAGTCCCTGGTTTGATTTTACCTCTATCCAACTCAGGAGGTACGGTCACACAGAGAGATGGATGGGTGAGCTCTCCCAAACCCACTTTGGATTTTCTTGGAAACAGCATAATTTAACACACATACACCACACACAACTCAGATGAGATTGTATCTTTTTTTGTTCTTTGAGACTTTTAGAGGCCTTGATGTCAGTTCCTCTCTACAACCCCCCCCCCCTTGGCAAGCAGTGGCAGAGGGAGGAGCAAGAGGAGGGGCATGAAGGGGTTCCCTTTTTCTCCATCACCCTGGCACATTGTATTAAGGTGTCTGAAAAGGGGAAACCCTCCCTCTTCTCCTTCCTTCCCCATGTGTTACATGTGTTCCTCCCACCACTTCCATTTGCCTGGGAAGCAAAGGGAAAGAGAGTGTGGTGTGAATGGTGGAGGGCTGGCAGAGACTGGGGTGGTGGCAAGGACAGGGGACGTGACAACTCTTCTCCAGCTTGGATGAACATTCAAGCCGGAGAAATATTTGGGGGCTTGAAAAGCTCACCTCTCTTGAGCCTGTTCTCTGCTCATGCAGAAACTAGGGACAGGTTCCTCCTGAAAGCAGTGTGTGAGCTTTCCATTCATTTTTAATTCAGAAAAAAGTGTGCCCCACTTATCAGATATCTGAGAAACACTGGCCTAGCTAATGAGAGAGAGAGAGAGAGAGAGAGAGAGAGAGAGAGAGAGAGAGAGAGAGAGAGAGAGAGGCTACTCTTTCATTTCCTAAAGTGGTGAAATGGACGCCTGCTTATAGTAGTCACAGCTGGATCACAGACAATCCTGTTACTGTCACTCTAATATTCAAATACCATTAGCACCCACTGGCTAATGTGAAATTGATAATAAATGGGGAAAAGCAGAGAAAAACCACCGTAAGGGAGAAAGACGTTTTATTTGCCAGCCTTTCCTGCTTGACTTGATTTAACCCAAACTAAATTATGTGCAGCTTAATGTTCTTCTATGAATTATTTATTATCACTGGTACATGGGCATGACAGTGACTCAAGATCAGTAGAAAATAAATAGAGAACACCAGCTATCAGGTGATAATTTATCCAGATGTGCTTGTCCGCTATTAAGTAAGCCAGTCGTCCCTGGCTGGAGTATGGGTTGTGCTGTATACAACTGTTGTGTTGCATTTGATGTGTGATACGATGCCCTGCACCACTAGGCAAAAAGTTCAGTTTCGTCATCTGTGTGGTGTATTCTCTGTAGTGCCTCACAAGAGGGGAGAATTTGCTTCTGTAGAGCTCTGCTCAAGTGCACGTATAAATGAAAAAAATATTCTCTCTGCATGACATGTTACAAATCTGCTTACCACCAGCAAATCGTTGCACATATTCCTCCAATGGCATGTAGAGTTGTGCTTTATGAGGGGTAAGGAACCTCTTTCAGTTCGAGGGCTGAATTTAATTGTGGTGAAGCCCTTGGAGGCCACATTCCAGTGGTGCATGTGGTGGGTTCCAGTGGTGCAAGGCAAAGGGATGGGTGGGTTCAAAGGCAAAGCTGTGTGGCTTGAAGTTCTTACTACTAGGAGAGGTATGCCAAGGTGGGGGGGAACTGCAGAAAACCCAGGAAGCCACCAAACCATCTGTGTTGGGGAAAGAGGGTGGGGCAGAGGAAGGGGTGTGGCTATCTGGGGAATCCGGAAGGCCATATTGGGACCCCAGGAAGGTCGGATTTGGCCCTCAGCCTTGAGGTTGCCCACCTCAGAAATATACGATTAGAAGATTCAGGTTTGCATCAGGGCTCTGGCACCAGGGGAAGGGGTTCAACCCTTTCCTCACATGGGGCTCTCACTCCAATTCCCCAACCCTCCCTCAAGCTGCTATTAGCAACAGACACACACAGGCACAATATTGCAGGAGAGGATTGGGACTGTGCCTCCCCCCTCTGGTATAGAAGGGGGAAGGTTTAGACCTCCCTGTGACATGGTCCCAAACTTGGAGGGCTTTTAGAAGAAGAAACTTACATTAGGTGATCAAAACATGGCAGTGTTACCCCCATGTAGTTTGGCCCTCAGTCGTCTCACATGTCACTCAGAATAATGTCAGAATTTGTAAAGCCTTATTTCTTTGTCTAAACTCTTTTCTCCATCCCAAATGTTTTTCTATTCCAAATTGTTCCCCTCACTTGATCAAAATGAAAATCCATGCAGTACTTTGATTGCCACCCGTGTCAGTGTGTTTACTATTACAAATTATCGAAAAGTCATGCTAAATAATCTCAGGAGAAAATTGTTACACAATTGCCTTCCTTCGCTTATCTGGGCTAATTTTTCTCCAGGTTGGAAGGGAGCGATATGGGTCTTAATATGTGGAAAGTCTATGGACTAAATAAGCACTTTTTGTTCAAAATGGGTGTGGGTGGGTGTTTAATCTTACCCTTTTTTTGACTATTTCCTCCCTTTGCTACTGCATCTGTATCCATTAATTGCATTCAATCAGGGATCCTAGACTGAATATGCTCAGATCTCACACTATATAGCCAGTCAGTTTTATTCATTTATTTACAATACCTATATAATGCTGCATATCTAAAATAGATTCTGGAACGATGAACATAGGAATAAAACAGAAAAAAGATAATAAGATTAAAACAGCATATTAAAATTCCTCAATTTAAACAGAATACCAATACAAATGATGCTGGTCAGTTGAGCAATGCTTACTGGAAAAGAGCTGTAGGCACCAGAAGCAGCACAGTGATGGCACCCACCTGACCTACAGGAGCAGGGAATGCCGAAGAAAAGGGGCCACCACACTAAAGGCTCTTCTCCTGGTGGACTCCAGCCAGGCCCTAGGTTCAAGTGGAACCACTAGGAACATGCTCTCTAATGACCTCAGTAACTGGGCAGGTTGGTTAGGAGGAGGCACACTCTTTGCTGGCATTATTAAGGCCAAATGAAACTCATTAGAATGAGGGCACTGCTTCCCTAGCAGGTCACATGGATGCACAAACAATTAGGATTACTTATTCTTAAATTAAATCAGGGTTCCAAAAGCATGCTTTTCAACAGCCCTAATATATTGTAAACAGCAATTCTAGGAATTGTATGCTTTTCTTATTTGCCATCAAAAATCGGTATACCCCAAGCTGGCTATTTTTCCATTTCACCCATCCAGCAGTGCAATAGCTGGGTGGGTGAAGTGCTAATATTAGGTGACACACCAGTTCTTATCCAGCCTTCATCCAGAATCCAGCCCTGTCCCTGCCTGGAGTTTCATCGGCTAAGCCTGAATTGGCATGTTCTGCTATAAAATGTGCACCATTTGTCAAGATGCATTTACCAAAAATTAGTGGAGGGACAGCTTTTCAGACACCTAAGACCTCTATTAGTCCTTATTACTTCCTGTTCCACCTGATTTAATCACATCTGCATACTCTGAAATTGGCCTTACTCTCATTATCCCTATTACGATATGCCTGGTAAAATTGGATTTTAGCAATGCCACTTAAATACCTGGCGGTGTTTACAACTAGCTATGCCTTCTTAACTCAACGTTCTAACATTGTATTCCAGCGGACATAAGAATTAAAGTAATGAAAACATAAGGATTGCTTTACTCAATGGCACCAAGGTACATCTGCTCCAACTCTCTGTTTCCATTAGTGGTCAGCCAAAAGCCCTTAAAAGTTCTCAAGTGATGGCCAACTAAGGATGTCACAGGTGAGCATTCCTGCGAAAGGCTTGCAAGCTGGATCAGGGCTTGCAGCCTTTGCTTTGCCCGCTTTTGTAAGCCACGTCTTACTCTGCTGCTTCCCCCCTTTTCTCCTGCCCCAAGCCCTCCTCACCCCAAAACTTACCTTGGAGCAGAAGTGATGGTGGCAGAGGTTTATTTAGGCATTTCCAAACCTGGTGAGGAATCTTTTCCTGCCAGAGACTGGCCTGGGACTACATATTCCAGCACTCCTGCAGGGAAATGATGTCCTGAAATGAAATTTGTGCCCTGAAGGCATTCTCCTCAGTGAGAATTATACACAGAGCCTCATTTCCCCACCAGAGACTGGAGTGGGAAGTTCAGCAAAGCTACTGTGCTGGAGCCTAGGAGCACCCAAAGCCACTGCCTTCACCGCCAACTTCCTTGTCCCCAAAATGTGTTTCTGGGCTACAGCGCATGGGCAGGGCCCTTTTTAATTTATTTAATACTGACAACCAGCTTCTGACAAAGCTTATCTTAAGCTGCTGTGTGCAATCCTAGGTATGTTTAATCAGAAGTAAAGCCAGCAAATTACTATTCAAGCATTATCGGGGAGTGGGGGGAATGGACTTGTAAACTAGTACTCTTCACTTCAATTCACTTCACTTTCCTGCAGCCAGGAAATCAGAAGACATTTACTTCTTGGGAGGAGAGCAATGACAAATCTTGATAAAATAGTTAAGAGCAGAGACACCACACTGACAACAGAGGTCTGCATTGGTAAAGCAATGGTATTCCCCATAGTAACCTATGGCTGCGAGAGCTGGACCATAAGGAAGGCTGAGCGAAGGAAGATAGATGCTTTTGAACTGTGGAGTTGGAGGAAAATTCTCAGAGTGCCGTGGACTGCAAGAAGATCAAACCAGTCTGTACTCCAGGAAATAAAGCCAGACTGCTCACTTAGGGAATGATATTAAAGGCAAAACTGAAGTACTTTGGCCACATAATGAGAAGACAGGATCCCCTGGAGAAGAGGCTGATGCTAGGGAAAATGGAAGGCAAAAGGAAGAGGGGCCGACCAAGGGCAAGATGGATGGATGATATTCTGGAGGTGACAGACTTGACCTTGGGGGAGCTGGGGGTGGCGACGGCCGACAGAAAGCTCTGGCGTGGGCTGGTCCATGAAGTCATGAAGAGTCGGAAGCAACTGAATGAATAAACAACAACAACAACTGTTCACTTCTACATTCCAGGCATGGAGTAATTAATATCTACCAGTTAAAGTCTGATCCTTACCTTAGTACAGGAAATGTGGATCAGGTCAGTTTGTTTCAGAATTTACAAAGACCAAACCCCTAGTAAATTCTGAAGTTTTAATTAACTCATGTTAAACAAAGCCAACTTGCTGAAACGCCAATCCTATGCATGTTTACTTTTAAATGCAGGATTTACTCACCCCCTTCTTTATCTTGCTGACTTGTCTGTCATTGTCTCATGATGAAATGGGCAGGTGTTGCAATGCTGTTCTGCCCCAAATCGGTATCCCCCTCTGCATCCTCCATCTATCAACCTCGTTACCCACAACCACCACCCGCTCACCCATTGCCTTTACAGCCTGTCACTACTAATGTATGCAATTCTCTGTAACCCAGATGAAAGCATAGGGGTCAGAGTACACCTTGGTGGCCACGGTTCCGATAGTGTCCTGAGCTTCAATGTTGTCTCAATCTACAGAGGAAGAGGACTGGAGATGAAAGGACAAGAGAAAGTGTGAATGAATGTTGTATGTGGGCAAAATGTCTGAGACTGTAGAATGTATTGCCTATTTACATAGTGTGGAAGTTAAGGCAGGTACCTTAACTTACATTTTTTAATTATTATTTTGGTGCAGAAATGAATTTATCAGCACCCTAGCTCTTCCATTATACAAAAGGGTGTTTGAATTAGGTGCATTTTTGTTTCTATTTTAGGATTTAACATGGAAGGCATATTTTTTAGATAGAAGATTCTCCCTACAAAATTGGGTTGAGATTATATCAGTTTGGATTCTACTAGCAGTCCTGTTTAATAAAGCCCAAGTAATGAGATACTTCTTCTGTACCAAGAGAGAGCAAGGCCTGTTTGTTAAGGTCAAACGTAATTACAAGTTTATATTTGTGACTTTTACACCTTACCGCATGATTGAAAGTATGTTATTTCAAAGTAGCATTGTCTTGGGGGAAAGGGACATGTTAACGCAACTTAATTAAATTTGACACTAGTGTAAACCCCAAAATAAAAATCAAGAATTACACCTCTGCTCCATCACATATGCCCAACAGAAGACTAGTCCCCATTTTCAAAATTGTAGGTATGGATCTTGCACCAAAATAACTGCCCAGGCACTTGTCATTTATAGAAAGTAAGGGAAGACTCTGAACCCTAGTCAAAGTCCAACCCTTTACTCAGTAAATATCCTGACTCTTAATGTAGAGTCAATCATGTTGTTCATAAATTCCAAAATAGTATCTTATGGTGGAACTACTCTAAACCAGGGGTGAGCAACTTCAGAGGTCCGGATGCCATTTTCTCACCCCATGGGCTGCACACTGCATGGTACCCACCAACTATTATTTTTTTAAAAAGCTGTTTTGCCACCAAAATTCAAATGAAAACCTGTATGATATACTAAAATTGACCAACAAAGGTCAATTTTAGCTTGTACTGAAGCTAAATTTGATTCTTTTAGCAGTTCATAGTGCTAAAGCCACCTTTAAACAACAACAACAAAACCTTGCTGCCTTTTTCCTGCCAATTTTGGGAGGGGGGGCTTCAGTGGGTGGGGGGAGGAGGGGCCACAGGCAGCTCACAGGATAATAATAATAATAATAATAATAATAATAATAATAATAATAATACATTTATTTCTTGCCCGCCTCTCCATTTTGATCAAGGCGGGGAACGAGGTTGCGTGTTGCCCACCCCTTCCCTAAACACATGGCTTATACCAAAACAGAAGACACATTAAGGACTTCTTGCCATCTTGATTCTTGTCTTTAACTCTTGTGTTTTGTTAATTACCTTTATTGAGCCAAGTTCCTAGGTATTTATATTTTGTGACACACTCAATCAGCACTTCGTTAGGAACAGTAGAAAACTTTTTGCTTATTACCATATATGTTGTTCGCTTGATATTCATGTTGAGCTCATAATCATTACCTACTTCATTGATCTGACCTAATGCTTTTTGTAAGTTGTATAAGTTGTCTGTCATTACCATGGCTTTTTTGGTTAGGGATACAGTATTACAGAGTTTGTATAGGGCCCTACTACTAAAGCACCCTGATGAGTCCATGATTTTCTACCCTCTCTCTCTCTCTCTCTCCTCATCATATTTAGCAAAGTCTTTATGAGAGACACACAAAAAAACCCTTTCAAATGTTCATAGTGCAGAGAGGTTGAACTTGAAGCAGATGTGTATGACTATCGAGGTAGCACAGCACAACTTAATCCACTCCCCCCCCCCCCCGCTATCACTCCGAGCTTTTCAGTGGCTGCTACCTTGTCCCTTCCTTTAAGGAAAAAGAAATCTCCTTGGGGAAGGGGTAGCACTGATGGGATGGCTCAAGGCAGGCCTCTGCTACTTCAGGCGAGTGAGACTTGCAGCATCTTTCAGCCGGACATGCTGGGGCTGAACTTCAAAGCACATCTTCTCCTGCAGGAAATATATGTCATACACAGGAGGGCTAGGAACTCTTCATGATCATCCCAGAGTGCAGGACACGGAATAATGGGCAGTTACAGGAAGCCAGATTCTGGTTGGACATCACGAAAAACTTCCTGACTCCTAGAACAGTACGACAATGGAACCAATGACTGAGGAAGGTTGTGGGCTCTCCCACCCTAGAGGCATTCAAGAGGCAACTGGACAATTATCTGTCATGGATGCTTTAAGGTGGATTCCTGCATGAGCAGGGGGTTGGACTTGATGGCCTTATAGGCCCCTATCAACTCATCTGTTCTATGATTCTATGACTTCTCCTCTACTTTGTAATGTTTGCTACCTCATGTTGTGATGCTGTAATTGATGTGTTTCCTCTCCCAGTTCACATCATTGGTTGCCACTGGTAAGAGCAGGAAGACGTGCAATATTGTAATATCGGGACACCAGGTAAGTTATGCTAAATACGACAGAGGAGTGACACCCACCATTTTTTACAGCAGCCGTGTATGTCAGATAATATGCATATGGGACTGCTGGAAAAGGTCTGCCAAGCAAAGACATTTTCAAACTTCCAGCAAGTAAAATATGCATATATTAATGCTGAAGAATTAAATGTGAAAAGTGACATCATTCCAAAAGCATTTAAGTAAGTTACTTCAATTCTTGGGAAATAATAACTTGCATGCCAAAAAGTCATGAAAGTTTTATGTGCCTCTTTAACTTGGAGCGGGGTGGGGGGTGGGGGAGGACCCTAACTACAATTCTATGGCATTTTAATACATAATGCAGTCAGCAGGGCCCTTTGGAGAGGGATGTGTTTGAGAACAGTCAGTCCTCCCACACACAACACGTGCATTTTCATGTGCATTCTCCCTACAAAGCTTGTAGAATTCAGGCAATAGTAAGCTAATGTGCTATTTACTACATATTTTTGCCAGATGTTTTGGGCGCTTGATACAAACGGCAGTTTCCACCTCTCTTTGAACCCATTAAGAGAATATATATATATATATATATATATATATATATATATATATATTCCTACATATTTATGAAAAGAAATGGAGTTTAGAAATATTACATTTGGGAACTTCTCTTTTTCTGCCAGTGCGTCATGATGGTGCTGGGAGCACTGCAAATCCTCAAACCATGTTCATGCCTTCAAACTTGAATAAGACCTTTCCTTTTAAGGGCAAAATCTATGTCTGCATTGCTATGAGTTGTTGTTTTTAAATGAGACCCCTGTGCCAATTTGGACTCTGCAAAAATCATTTTTGAAAACAAACCTTAATTCCTAACTAAAATAAATATCTCGATAGAAGATCCTGGCCACAAAAGGATTTTTAAAGGGTATCAGTTGAGTCTCATATGCAGTAATACCCCTTTGTTTGGAGTAGACGGTTTGGGTGAAAAACAATGCTCTGGGGATATATAGCAGTGGCAATTTCATTCTGACATTTTTAGAACATGAAACGTATCTCAACTGAAGATTATGCAATTTTGGAGGTATCCAGGAAATAGCATCATAAAAAACAATCCTGAAGAATTACTGGACTATAATGATTTATTGAAGATCTCATGAGGAATTAATGAAGAGAATAAAATGATCATCAAACCAGAGCCACTGCATGGGAATAACAGAGATTTTCAGTTTCACACGCAACACACACACACTGAAAGAAGAGACCAGAGTCTAAATAATCCTTGAAAAAAGTTTCATGTATAGAATCAGTTAGCTCACTTCCAAATGCAGAAGATGTCTTAGGCCTTAGCTAGACCTCAGGTTTATCCCGGGATCATCCCGGGTTCGTCCCTGCCTGCTCCCAAGATATCCTGTGTGTCATTCATGTGAACAGGGATGACCCTGGGATGATCCCGGGAAAAACCTTAGGTCTAGCTAAGGTCTTACACTCACAGGAGGACTGTTTTTCAGTTCTTGCTAAATCATAACTTAAGAAAAGTGGAATTAAATCCAAAGCCACGAGGATCTGCAACACCTACTGGATAATACACCAAAAAGAGATATTATTTTCATTATAGGAGACTGGAACGCCAAGGTGGGCAGTCAAATGAAATCTGGAAGCATGGTCTAGGACAGTGGTTCCCAAAGTGGGCGGTACTGCCCCCTTGGGGGCGGTGGGATTGCATAGGGGGCGTTAAGAGGCAAGGGGGTGGCAGGGAGGCGCTAAGAGGCAAGGGGACGCTAAAAGGCAAAGGGGCGGCAGGGGGCGTTTGAGGTGGTCTTTTCTGAGAAGCGCCTCTCCAGAAGGTCTTAAAACCCAGGGACATTTTTATGGGAGAAGGTAGTTTGGTCCCAAGCCATATAGGGGAAGAATCCACACATGTATTAATACCATTTAAGAAGAGTCCTTTTAACAGTGAATTGAAATGTTTCAAAAGCACCAAAACGCTAATGAAGAGACATACCGTGCTTGGTGTGCCCTGCCATGCCGGCTGCAAAACAGGCGTTCGCTCTCTTTTCCCTCCCTCCCTTGGCAAGCCTGCAGTGGGTGCTTCGGATTTTGAATAAATATTCAATTAATTGTTACTGTTTAAAATTTTGTTGTTATTATCTTCCTTAGTGGGTCGTTGAAAACCGCTATTCTGAATAATGATTTTTATAGTGTAGGGTAGAGGGCACTGGGCATGAGTTTGTGGAACCAAGGGTGCGGTGACCTGAAAAAGTTTGGGAACCACTGGTCTAGGAGAACAAAATGAAGCGGGACATAGGCTGATAGAATTTTGCCTGGACAACTCACTGTGCGTAACAAACACTCTCTTCCAACAACCTAAAAGACAGCTTTATACATGGACTTCACCAGATGTCCGACACCGAAATCAGATTGACTACATCCTTTGCAGCCAAAGGTGGCGGACATCTACACAGACGGTAAAAACAAGACCTGGAGCTGACTGTAGTTCAGATCACGAACTTCTTATTGCACAATTTAGAATCAAACTAAAGAGAATAGGGAAGACCCACAGATCAGTTAGATATGAGTTCACTAATATTCCTAATGAATATGCAGTGGAAGTGAAGAATAGATTTAAGGGACTAGATTTAGTAGATAGGGTCCTGGAAGAACTATGGATAGAAGTTCGCAATATTGTCCAAGAGGTGGCAACAAAAAACGTCCAAAAGAAAACCAAGAAGGCAAGATGGCTGTCTGCTGAGACACTGGAAGTAGCCCAAGAAAGAAGGAAAGCAAAAGGCAACAGTGATAGGGGGAGATATGACAAATTAAATGCAATTAAATGCAAAAATCCAGAGGTTAGCCAGAAGAGATAAGGAATTATTTTAAAACAAGCAATGCGCGGAAGTGGAAGAAGACAATAGAATAGGAAGGACAAGAGACCTCTTCCAGAAAATTAGAAACATCGGAGGTAAATTCCAGGCAAAAATGGGTATGATCAAAAACAAAGATGGCAAGGACCTAAGAGAAACAGAAGAGACCAAGAAAAGGTGGCAAGAATATACGGAAGATCTGTATAGGAAGGATAATAATATCGGGAATAGCTCAGACGGTGTTCTCAGTGAGTTAGAGCCAGACATCCTGAAGAGTGAGGTTGAATGGGCCTTAAGAAGCATTGCTAATAACAAGGCAGCAGGAGACGACGGTATCCCAGCTGAACTGTTTAAAATATTGCAAGATGATGCTGTCAAGGTGATGCATGCCATATGCCAGCAAATTTGGAAAACACAAGAATGGCCATCAGACTGGAAAAAATCAACTTATATCCCCATACCAAAAAAGGAAACACTAAAGAATGTTCAAACTATCGGACAGTGGTACTTATTTCACATGCCAGCAAGGTAATGCTCAAGATCCTGCAAGGTAGACTCCAGCAATTCATGGAGCGAGAATTGCCAGATGTACAAGCTGGTTTTAGAAAAGGCAGAGGAACTAGAGACCAAATTGCCAATATCCGATGGATAATGGAGAAAGCCAGGGAGTTCCAGAAAAACATCTATTTCTGTTTTATTGACTATTCTAAAGCCTTTGACTGTGTGGATCATAACAAACTGTGGCAAGTTCTTGGTGATATGGGGATACCAAGTCATCTTGTCTGCCTCCTGAGGAATCTGTATAACGAACAAGTAGCAACAGTAAGAACAGACCACGGAACAACAGACTGGTTTAAGATTGGGAAAGGAGTACGGCAGGGTTGTATACTCTCACCTTACCTATTCAACTTGTATGCAGAACACATCATGTGACGTGCTGGGCTTGACAAATCCAAGGCTGGAGTTAAAATCGCAGGAAGAAACATTAACATTCTCAGATATGCAGATGACACCACTTTGATGGCTGAAAGCGAGGAGGAGCTGAGGAGCCTTATGACAAAGGTGAAAGAAGAAAGTGCAAAAGCTGGGTTGCAGTTAAACCTCAAAAAAACCAAGATTATGGCAACCAGCTTGATTGATAACTGGCAAATAGAGGGAGAAAACATGGAGGCAGTGACAGACTTTGTATTTCTGGGCGCAAAGATTACTGCAGACGCTGACTGCAGCCAGGAAATCAGAAGACGTTTACTTCTTGGGAGGAGAGCAATGTCAAATCTTGATAAAATAGTTAAGAGCAGAGACACCACACTGACAACAAAGGTCCGCAGAGTTAAAGCAATGGTATTCCCTGTAGTAACCTATGGCTGCGAGAGCTGGACCATAAGGAAAGCTGAGCGAAGGAAGATAGATGCTTTTGAACTGAGGTGTTGGAGGAAAATTCTGAGAGTGCCTTGGACTGCAAGAAGATCAAACCAGTCCATACTTCAGGAAATAAAGCCAGACTGCTCACTTGAGGGAATGGTATTAAAGGCAAAACTGAAGTACTTTGGCCACATAATGAGAAGACAGGATCCCCTGGAGAAGAGGCTGATGCTAGGGAAAGTGGAAGGCAAAAGGAAGAGGGGCCGACCAAGGGCAAGATGGATGGATGATAGTCTGGAGGTGACAGACTTGACCTTGGGGGAGCTAGGGGTGGCAACGGCCGACAGAAAGCTCTGGCGTGGGCTGGTCCATGAAGTCACGAAGAGTCGGAAGCGACTGAACGAATAAACAACAACTAAAAGCATGAGTACTCCTAATTGAACCTACCTACTACGACATGGCAGTTTCTTTTGTTCAAGTCTTTGCTGGCCTGCATTATTTTCCTTTTGATCCTCATTCTTTGGACCCAGCCTAATATCTTGTGCGAATTGGACTATCCACAGATACAGCCATCACTTCTCAGCAGCAATTCCCATGTTTGTAGCAGTGGAAAAATGTGCCGCATACCAATTGCAGTGGTATATGTGGAGATATTGACTCATGCAAAGCATTTTCTGAATGAAGTGCATCATATGAAGGCAAAAATGATTATGTAAACTGATGACATATTGTCTCTAGAACACCTTGTCGTGTGGTATAATGGGGAGCACAACTTACATAGCAATAGCAACTATAGGAGGAAGTATGGCATCCTAATATGACAGCTCTTATTTTAAAACTATATTCTAGTCCATATGGATTCTAAGGAATAAACAAAGTGTACTAACACTAAACCAATCTCATTTACTCCAGCTAAGGTGAAGGTTCTTCAAAACAAAAGAAATGGGGGAGGCCTATTTCATGCAAACCTCTCAGATACATTCCATTTTGCTGGCTCTTCAGATATTTACTGATTGACAAATCTGAACTGTCAAAACAAGCTTTTAAACATTGAACAAGGTCCAAGGGAAAGAAAGCTCTATCCATAACAAATGTTGGCATTGGCTAATCTATACATTCTTAAGCATGAAGAGCACTAAACTGCTTTTAAGGAATCTGGATTTGCAAGCTTTCTTGTTTAGCTCAAGGATATATCCAACCGTAGTCAATCTTACATTGTGACCTCAGACACAAATGCATTTCAAATGGGCTTTAAATTTATTTGATAGAACATTGCCCTTAAGAAAACTAACACTGCCATTAACGAGTAACATACATGGTGCACTGACAGATTAATATGTGGTGGCAGGAGCTAGAGAGCATTATGGAAGATCTACTGCAGTGGCTCCCAAACTATGAGCCACCACTCTTCCATGAATAATGGAGCCATTAAATTGAAAGTATCCACCTCTTCATGCACCTGACAGTGAGGAGGTCCTGCACAGCATTAATCTTCTATTTTCTCTGCCATTATAAATACGCCAATGAATGGACCCAACTTCACCCAGGCTAGCATAGCTCTATGTTTGATACAGCAAAGCCTTCAAGCAAAGTTACACAGTTGTCAGAGTTAGATATATTGTGTCTGCTTGGTCTGAGTGAAGCCATAGTCACCAGCACCCATAGCCACAGCTCCTGCCATGGTGCCCTCCCATAGTCCCATGAGGGAGAGATTTTTTCCACTCCATTCCCTGAGTAGGGGGCTCCCCACAACAGGAGAGAGGGGCAGCTGTAAAACTCCATCTGCCGTGTCTAGCCCTGCTCCCCCTACTTTGGAAGAAGATGTTTCAGATAATCAATCAGAATCAGACTCTGAAGTAGAGGAGTCAGCGCCAGACACAGGCCAGCCAGTACCGGTGGGGGAGAAAGCTCTCACGAACTCTTCACCAGCTGGTGGTGAACTCTCTCCATAGCTCATCTCGTCAAGGGCAAATAATACACAGTCAGTGGGAAGCCAACATTCTTCCGAAGGAAAGAGCACCGACAGGTTAGCCAATCCTAGAGTACGTGGCAGGCTAAAACAGGTGGAGTGAAAGAAAGGTGAGAGAAGCTGTTTCTTAATAACCTCCTGCCTTCCTGGGAGACAATAATGAGGCCTGCTAAATAATCCACAAAGCTTTATTTAAGCAATAAACATCTCTTCCCAGCTGAAGAGAGTCTAATCTCTTGGAATTTTCCCCCTAGGCAAAACTATGCAAACTAAGCGAGACAATTGTCTGTTCAAGAAGAATGGAAAGCCTTTTCTCAAGATGCTTTAACTTCAGAGAGACTTGTTTTGAGGCAACTTCTAATGTGATGCAAGCCGGGCCGACTTTCTCTCACCTTCCTTTCACTGCACCCATTTTAGCCTGCAGCGTACTCTAGGTTCGGCTAACCTGTTGGTGCTCTCTCCTTCGGAAGAATGTTGGCTTCCCACTGACTGTATTATTTGCCCTTGACGAGATAACCAGCTGGTATAGAACCTGCGAGAGCTTTCTCCCCCACTGGTACAGGCTGGCCTGTGTCTGGGGCCAACTCCTCTACTTCAGAGTCTGATTCTGATTGATTACCTGAAACTAGGTTCTTCCAAACTAGGGGAGCAGGGCTAGACATGACACCATCCCTCTGACTCCCCAGTCTGCCACCTTGTGACTGAAGATGGCGCCAAACACATGCATCATAGAATAGTAGAGTTGGAAGGAGCCTATAAGGCCATCGAGTCCAACCCCCCCCACTCAGTGCAGGAATCCACCCTAAAGCATAACATGGACACATTAAAATTTATTAAAATTAATTGATGCATTAAAATACACAAATAACCTTGAGGTGCACTCTCCTAGGGTGCCTGTAGTAAGTATACCAAGTTTCATGCATCTAGGTTTATGGCCTTGGAGCAATAGTACTGAGAGATAAGACAAATGTTCTCTGGATACAGGAACACACCAGAGCTCAGGAAAACTGTGATGCTCAGGCAAGGCTTGATGGGAATAGGAAGCCCTCTTATACGCCTTCCTATCCATCAGGATCTAATGGCTAGCCTGGGTGGGCAGAGTCAATCCAGGTCTTGAGGGTACTTCATTGCCTACATAGATCCTTCAACTTCTTGCGCAAATGACATATTATTTTAACGTGTTTTTATATCACATACTTCATTGTTTCAAAGCATATTGAAACAACGTGTATAATTACTGAATACTTCATTTTTAATAAAGACACATCAGTGGAGTCCAACTGTTGTCTTAATAATCAATCAATCCATTATATTATCACTGCCATATTGACCTGTTTCCATTATGTTGCCTATATATCTCCCCCACTTTTTCTAAAAATTGTGCCTTTGGCATTCAATAGGCCCTTTAATTACTTGTAATAATAATCACTCTGTTCATTATAATAATTACATATAATAATCGTGTGCAAATCAGTGGGTCATCCAGAAAATATAGGTGCACCTCAGAAATAGTTGCATAAGTATAATACATATGGGTTCAGATAATGCCCCTCCCTTGGAAAATGGCACCTATAGGTTATTAAATATGGATTTGTAAACATAGGTTATTAAATATGGCTGGCTGTAAGATTGACCCAGAATGCCAACAGTTTAGCAGCAATCTGCTCACCTAATAAGTAGTGAACTAAGATTTGCAAATTGGGCAGTAATGGCTTCTTCACAGCTGCTGTGTTCTGTTGCAGCAAAGTGTGCTAAATATTAACCTTCATCCCCATCAAATCTACCCCATGGGAGTTCTATAGAAATGAAACAATTATCATGAACATATGGACTTTTATCCAACTTTCCCCTCAATGACCCTTATCTACCATTATATCTACTGTTTATTCCGCATTTCAGAACTTTTTCTTTTCTTGATTCAAATGTTGTTTCCCCTTACTATTTAATCTTCTTTGTATTTACTATCACTCAACTTCTTGTGCTCATTTTATTTCTTCATCTGTATCCCTCCCCATCTGCTCCAACATCTCTAATTTTCACCTGTTCTGAAATATTTTACTTAAGCCTTAGCTAGACCTAAGGTTTATCCCGGGGCCATCCCTGTTCACGTAAATGACACACAGGGGATCCCAGGAGCAAGCAGGGACGACCCCAGGACGATCCAGGGATAAACCTTAGGTCCAGCTAAGGCCCTAGAGAATATTTTTACTTTACTTTCTAATCTGCTACCTCCAATCATGATTTTTTTCAGCTAATCTGAATCTAACAAACCATCACTCCAAATGCTTTCCAATTCCTTTGTATTACTTCTTTTCTCTAACTTCCTACAAAATCTTACCCTTAGCTATCTTTAGGTCATATTAATAGGTAGCTTTTCATCATCGTTGTCATCGTTATTGTTATTTTGCAGTATTTTAATAGCTTGGAACTAGAGAGGAAAAGTCCATTTGATATCCACTGTTTCCAGAAATAATTCCCTAGTAAATTGTAGTAGTGTCCCCCCCAAACTTATTTCCTTCTCCCCCCCCAAACCCCTTATATCTTCAAAAAATTGCACAGCAGCTGTGATAGCAATCCCTGAAACAGTGATGAAGGCGGGAGAGATCCTTCAATTCTAAAGATTTTTGTGAAGTGAGTTCCTTCTGTCAGGCAAGCCCTTTCCCTCTTCTAATTGTCTTGTTTTCCCTCTGTTGTTAAAACTCAATACTATCAGTTCTAATGAAATATGCACAATGTCTCTAGGTGCTCCCACATAAATGGATGCCTAAGTGACAGTGGGCATGCCTACACCAGCCCTATATCCCAGGATCATCCTGGGATCGTTCCTGTGCATCCAAATGCCACACAGCGGATCCTGGGAGGAGGCAGGGACGATCCCTCCGTTTTCCTGGGATAACCCTTAGGTGTAGAAAGGGCCAGTGTCTTCCAATTGTTGCTAGTTAGATCAGCCTGTAAGAGGAAGCCACTGGTGTGCCAAAAAAGCTACATTAGAACATCAGAAACAAACACCCTTGCACGAAGTCAACACAGCAATACATGGAATTGCCCTCATTTTAGGGAATTAAGCCTCATATGATGAACGTTTGGAAGTAGGACTGCCATCTAGTTAAAGAATTTTTAATTGGTCAAACTTCTGCCTTTAATTGATAAAATGTAAGTATCTTTGCATATTACCAACACCCCAATAGTATTGCAAGAAGTGCAGGTGAAGCTTGTAGACATAGATAAGGAACAGTTGATGTGTCTGTGTCAGTTCCCCTTTCAATACAGGCAGCACATACACACATGGATGTGCTGCCTTCATTTTAATGAATGAGGAAGCCCTCACAGGGGTGGAAGCTCCATGTGAATACTGAGCTTCTGGGCATAAGAAATTTCAAGATCGGCATAGTTTTTTTCTGTCGTTCCTTATGAATTGTACTAACACTTTGTATGGTTTCCACATATTTTTTAATGTCCGGTGCTTTTTGTTATATTTCAGTGCATGCCAATTATTTTCTGCCCTGTGGTTATGCTTGACTCTCCCATAGTGTAGAACCTTGCAAACTGAGAGCAACTTCAATAAAATCAATGGGGCACCAACTTTAGTGACATAAGACCTGGACTCATAATTTTCAAACTACACATTCATTTTATGGCTGTCATTTAAAACAACAACAGCCCAGAGCTGTGGTATATTCTCAACTTTAAACATTTTGATTTTACTTATATTGCAAAAAGTTGAAAGTTCAAGAGACCTTATTAATGATGGTAATTCCCCGTGAACCTATGGCTACAAGGGTTCTTCTGCTAATTAGTGATACACTAATGGAGTTACTATTTAGACCTAAGGTTCCAATCCTTCAGATATTTAAGTGAGAATAAGCCTCACCAAATGTAGTGTGGTTCACTTCTGAATAACGTGCACAGAATTGCACAGTTAAAAGCACTTCACATACACCATCCCAGTAATCTGTATAACTTTCCTGTAAAAGAGAACATAAATATTCCCACATATTGCTGGTGCTGGGAGAATAGTAACTTGCCTAAGACCTGCTAGTGAGTTGTGATTGAAGTGAGATTTGAACTCGGGGCTTCTCTCTCACTCACACTCTTAACCATTCTATATTGTACATACAAAATCCCCACAGCTCATCTAAGGCCATAGCTAGACCTAAGGTTTATCCCTGGATCATCCAGGGGTCAAACCTGTTCATCTAGGTGACACACAGGGGATCCAGTGCTCAGGCAGGGGCGAACCCTGGAGGATCCCAGGATAAACCTGAGGTCTAGCGGTGGCCTAAGTCTACCTCATGCAGCCCCAAGGACGTATTATACCTCTGTCCTTTACCTACATAACCAGGACCATTATATACAGTATACATGTTTTTGGAAGCATTATTTTCTTCACATGCTGGAGAGACGATTGAAGTATAAGAATGAAGACTGAAAGAATGCCAAATCCCATTACCAGTTTGCCACTTTACTGAAAGAATGTAAAACAGAAATCCAAACACCTTTTCCTTGTTGCTACACTACTACCAATCAGAGCCGAGCCAACAAGGGTAAGAATATGAATAATGTACAAAAGAATTTTAAGGAAAATACCTTTAGGCTAGAAAACTGAGACTAATCAGGGCATTGTTTTCATGAAAGGGAGGCTTTCTTTGAAGTATTTAAGCTACTTCCTTATGAGTGTGTTTTGTGTTTATAACATTTATTCAGTTAAACTTCGTTATTCTTGTACTTATCTACACTTTATGCCTCCCCCCCCACCCTCTTTGTATTCATGCATGTTCAGCTTTCTAAAGTTGATTTATCTCTTCAGAAGATTTCTCAGTTTTATGCAGTGGACATTAATCCATTTCTTATGGCATGTCTATTGCTGCTGGGAAATGTGTTTCATGTGGAGATTTTTTCCCCACATTTTTGAACAATATTTTCTATTCATTCAACATCAAGACTGATTTTTTAAACACAGTTTAACCACTGAGTTAGGTTGCTATAAACATTAAAACTTTATCAAATAAATATTTAGATATGTAGATAGTTTGGTGGGGGAAATGAACTGTGGTAGATTAGTTAGGATATTTCCAAAGCCCTCCTGGACTCTTGTACATTTTTGTCAAAAAGGAAGTTCATACTTAAGGTTTTTCAGAAATTCAAATATTTATTCAAATTTCTACCACTCTTATGATGGCAGCGCAAATCCAAACTACTTGGGGTTTGTTTGTTCTAGTGTACAGAAAGAAAGGCAACTAAGCAGGCACATCATAGAGGTATATAAAATATGCATGGTCTGAAGAAAGTAGACATATTTCTCCCCCTGTCATTATGCTAGAACTCAGGGAGACCCACTGAAATTGATTGGCAGTACACTCAAGAGACACAAAAGAAGGTCCTTCACACAACTGGAGGGATGCTGGCAAACATCTCTAAGCTTCGACTGGGAGAAAAAAAGGGGGGTTCATAGAAGCCCACCTCAAAGAGGAAGGAGCCTTTCAAGCCCACTAGTTCTTAAGAATTTTAATAACCTGAGTCAGAGTAGAATTGCCACCTTTGCTTCCTCATCCATCAACCTTTGTCACTAGCCACAGTCACCCAGCACTTTCCTTCCTTTACCTTATTTATTTATTTATTTATTTATTTATTTATTTATTTATTTATTTATTCATTCATTACATTTTTATACCATCCTATAGCTGAAGCTCTCTGGGTGGTTCACAAAAAAGCAGCAGGAACAGCACTGATGGTATGTGGAGTAAAGAGGGTTTGCTCACTTCCTCCTTCTCTGTCACCCTGACATGTCTAGTAACTGCATCAGGCATAAAACTTGTGGGACCATGGGGGAGGGAATTCTCCATAGACCTAGAATCTGTGTTTGCTTCTTCATTCACAAGTTTTCTTTTCTTGTGTTGACTATAAACGTATTAGAAATAACTTATTGCAACTCCCCCCAAAAATCATAACACTACAGAACTGTAATGAATGTATGTTCACTTACAAAGTTATCTGAACTTGGTTACAGGAAATTAAGGGCAGTAAAGATCTAGCTTTAAAGCTTCTACACTTGACTATTTACCTGGGTGCAACTCTGTCACTGCTGGTGCAACCAGGCAAGTAGCTGTTTGCAAGCATGTGGTACTGTAATCCACATTTGCACAGAGAAATCCACAACCGATTCAAATGAATGTAGTTCACCATGAATCTAATCTGTAGACTGGCTCTTTCCGAGTTGCGCCGATTCCATGGACTTGCAGCACTTTTTTTTTTCCTTTGGGGGTGGGATTTGTGGTAATGCACACTTGTTGAAGTGGAATGAAATTCTTGTACATCCCTAAAACCATCTGAATCCATGAAGGAGTGGATGATAAAACAAAGATGGTTGACAATCTGCAAACTACAAATGAAACAGATTTAACAAAATCTATACATGCCCAATTGAAAAACATATATTCCTAATTCTCACTAGTAGGGATAAACCTGAGGCAATTCACCATCTCATCTGAAGGCAGAAAATTTGTGGGAACCATTTCAGTAATTATTTTCAAGGGGGCAAAATTCCTCGTGAATCAGAGGAGAAAGAATTTATTGATTAGTAGCAGCAGTCTGCTATTGTCTGTCTGTCTAAGACAGACAGACAGACAATAGCAGACTTTGCTGCTGCCAGATACGTTGATAGCTTTACCACAATTGCTCCTGTGAAGAAACCATTTATTATTTAAGGCAAAATGATTTGGTGTTTCGCAGTATGATTGGTCTCTATGTTTTGTACTATACAAAATGGAGTGCCTCAGCTTGAAATGAAACATGAGGTAAAAGTGTATCTGATTAGGCCTGAAACATTTGTAAAGGTTACAATATATGGAGGCAGCACCTTTGGCAATTGGCAATACTGAAAGTGAAACTGGTACTAAGCTGATTTTTGTTGGTGGGGGCGGGGTGCCACTTTAAAAGTAGTTATATTGTTCCTTAGGTAAAAACCAATAGGAGGAGGCTATAGCCAGTAAATAATATTGACAGCCCAGATACAACATTGTTAGGAAGCAGTCGGATCTGGGAACAGGCAGAGAAAAATCTGGAAGAAGAAGAAGAAGAAGAAGAAGAAGAAGAAGAAGAAGAAGAAGAAGAAGAAGAAGAAGAAGAAGAAGAAGAAGAAGAAGAAGAAGAAGAAGAAGACTGAAGGAAGAATAGCTAGAAGAAGACATCAAGGCTGGACATGAGAGGAAGAACATAGATGGAGAAGGGCTGGAAGATGGTATCTGGTGACAGTTTCACCAGATAAGCAGGCAACAGTGTCATGGTCCTGACTTAGTTGAAAACATCTCTTCAGAAAGAAGCCCTCATTTTAGCTATAGGCCAAGGAAAAGAGAAGTATTTCAGTCTAGAAATCACCTCAGTTCTGTGACTATTTGAAATTATAAAATTTTATCATACAGCAACACATTATCCATGCAATAAATTATTTTGTACATATGTATAATAATTATATTATTTTTGTTCTTATTTAAGATTTGTCTCAATTGTGGGTCAATCTCTCACCTAGGAAGTTCATTTTGATGTATGCTGGTGGTAGCAGGAACTTATTGGCAAGGTTAAGATATTTTTTTGCCACAGTCCTGGCTGGTAGCATTAGATGAGATTACAGGAACACCAAAGCAAGCCTCCCAAACACACCTTGGAACAGTGCCATATCATGATATAGCACCATTCTAGGGGTTCTAGGGGCTGTTCCATGGCAGGAACTGTGAGGGGGGAATCACCACCACTAGTTACAGTAGGTACTTTGCTGCCACCACGTCTAGTAGTAAAAAGAAACTGAAAAATGTATCAAAATCTCCAAATGTATCAAAAATCTTTCATGAAATTTGCAAAGAAATTCTACACTCGTTATGCCCAGCCCAGGTTGCAGAGATTAGGAGCAGGGCAAGGACTAAAATTCTGGGGAACAAAAGCAAGAACAAGACAAGGTATGGATCGGAGTTGCACACAGAATGTGCTTCATTGCACTTTGAAATTTCACTGGTAGGAAACAAGAAAGGAAAGTAATTAATCATATAGAGGATGGGTGAAGCCAAGCAGAGGGTAAGTGAAGCTGCTTAAGGCCCAGTAAATCTAGAACTTTCAATGGCCAGCATGACCTAGGGAACAGGGCTCCCGTTATTTCTCAGAAAGGGCTGTCTGGCGGTCCCCACATTGTGCAGGGGAACTCTAGCTACCACACTTTGGCAGTCACAAACTTGATTGTTGCAAGAATTGAGGTGGGAGAAGGCAATTGGTTTTCCTAAATTCACCTAGATATTTCTGCACACAGTGTGTGATTTACTTTTTCTTTTGCTACAGAGCAGGGATGTACAAATTGTGTAAAATCCATTCTGTTTGTGTTTCGTGGGTTGTCCTGCCTTTCATTCTGGGTTCTTCCCACCAATGGAATTGTATTTTTCTGAATTTGTGCAAATTCGCATGTATGAAAATGTGCAAATTCCCCCCAAATGCTTTCATGCTTTAGCCTATGGGGGAAATGTGCATTTTGGGACAGTTTTAAAAACATTTCTGCATATGTTTCTACAATGAAATTTGTGCAAAATTCATGAGAAACAATCCACAGGGCTGCGGGATCCACCTGACAGGGGAAAAGCCAGTCTGTTTCAGAATCTGTGGGTCAGATTCATAAAAATCCAAACTCAATTGCTTCCTTTGTAGATTTCTCTGATATCCCTACTACAGAGCTGCTCTTCTTTAACTACTGATGGGAAAACCTCAGTGAGTTTGACTCTATTCTGAACCAGTATTTACAAACTTCCTTGGAGAATGTTCAGAAAAAGTTAATCTAATCTCCATTGTTGGCAGATGTGTGCACACGGTGCCATCACAGGTACACTATCATATTGCACCCTAGGACTTAGAGCTTGGCAATGGCAACTACTTTAAAATCACCAGGCATAAAATATGAATTAATTTTTATTTATTTATTTATTTATTTATTTATTACATTTTTATACCGTCCAATAGCAGAAGCTCTCTGGGCAGTTCACAAAAATTAAAATCATGAAGAGCATAAAAACAACCAACAACTTAAAAACACAAATACAAAATACAATATAAAAAGAGCTCTGGCTATTGGGTGGTATAGAAATGTAATAAATAAATAAATAAATAAATAAATAAATAAATAAATAAATAACCAACCAGGATAAAACTACACAGCAAAAATTAATATAGGTTAAAATATGGCGTTAAAACAGCTAAGTTTAAATTTAATTTAATAGGTGTTAAAATACTGAGAAAATTAAAAGGTCTTCAGCTGGCGATGGAAGGAATACAGTGCAGACGCCAGCTGAACCTCTCTGGGGAGCTTGTTCCACAGCTGGGGTGCCACAGCAGAGAAGGCCCTCCTCCTAGTAGCCACCTGACTCACTTCCTTTGGCAGGAACTCACGGAGAAGGACCCCCTGTGGATGATCTTAAGGTCCGGGCAGGCACATATGTGAGCATTTTGTAGTAGCCTTTTTGGAACTGTGGTCACATTTGGTAATTTGAGAAACTGTCTTGGTCAACACAATAAAATGGCTTCTCTTGGAAGCGTGGCTCATTACAAAGGACAAAGAACATGCCCAAACTAACCTGTCCCTTTTTCTCTTTTCACCTTCTTTTTCTCAGTGGCTTTGCATGCATTAGACGAAAGCATTTGCCTCCAGCCAACCGCCATCTTTATTTCCTAATAATGACTCTGAGCCCCATATGTGGCCCAGAGCCACTAACAGGAAATGACAATGGTGGGGGCTGGAGGCCCTCACTTTGCTTTGAAGCAATCTTACCTGCCAGTAAAAAATAAAAACAGGGCACCAAGAAACATGTCCTGGGGTGCAGTGGTGCCTGTGGGCACCATGTTGCCTATCCCCAGTTTAATGTATTGTTCTGTCATGAAATTGTTATAAATTACATGCATGCCTTGTGTATGAGACTTTAAAATTTGGAATGGTGGCCACATGTGGAACTGCAATTACTTTATGTGTTTTTGGAGCATGCATTGCTTTCAAAATACCATGCCAATTTAAAATAGCCACCCAGTTTCACACCAGAATATGAGTGCATCATTGAAAATAAGGGTTGAGTTTAAGTAACATTTGTTCATGAGTCCTGAAAAGCAGATGGCTTTGAGCACCTAGTCTGCTGAATGCATACACAGAATTTTATTTAACATTCTGAGGTGGAGGACAAGTTCTGTGGGCTCTAGTTGATAATATAAGCTTATAGTGAAGTTAAATAATTTTTATACCTAACCAGTTCCAGAGTGTCAGCACCATCACTATTAGTAACAGTTGTAATATTTATAAAAATTATGCACACTCACACCAATTATTTAGTGGAGCATTTAATGGTTTTTCATGCAGATAAACTCTATGTGAAAAATAGCGCTGTGCCATAGGAACTCAGGATTTATATTGTAACTACTATTCCAAAAAGTACAAAAGTTGTTGTCTGCCTCATTCACACTTCATTCACATTTAAATTCAAATCAGGTTTGTAGCACATTTTCCATTAAGAAGAGCAGTTTGTGGTTCCTAAGGAGTAAAACTGAAAATGTTAAGATTCATGTACTGATCTAGGCAGGCAATTTGATTATGCTGCTCACATCACCAGAGGAAGCTTTTCAGTAAGTTGCAGGGTAATTCAGCTGAACATTGTAACTACAACGATGGTAACCATCTTAAGTAATGAGACTTCCCCCTCCAGAACTGTCTCTTATTTAAGCTGAGACAACTGGTTTGAGAAATCAGTTGGCAGAGATAATACAGGTGCCCATATTGGATGAAATAGAGTCTGTGAGATAATTACAAACTGAGATCCCAACATCTCAGTGTAATTGTAGAGTCTTGATGTTGAAAGGAACTACTGTGCCATCTAGTCTAGCTGGCTGCTATAAGGATGGATCATCTGCCCGCCATATATGAATCATGCACAGTGTTACGTAGATCTAATTTATAATAGTGGCCAGTGCTCCAGCAGATACAAACCAAGCTAAACAAATATTCTTGTTTTACATATTTAAATGCAGTGAAGGTTGGTGGGTCCAGTGTCATGGGGCAGTGAATTTGAGGGGCAAGAAAAGAGAAAATTCAAGTGGCGGGGCTACAAAAGAGATAGAATGCAAGCAAGTCGGACAAGAAAAGACAATTCTTAAAATAAATGCCCCTGGACCCAAGTGTCCATAGGACAAATTGTGCCCTCAGTCCTGGGGAAAAAATGACAAATGTATCTGTGTAGTTGAAAAAGTTGCCTGCCTCTGCCCTTCATGCTTTGGGCTCAGGAGCTTTTTAAATGCATTTTAGTGTGAACTAAGGTCTAATTGCCTACAGTTATAGATGGATGAGAAATGTATTGAGTTCAGAATTTTATGGGAGAATATCAATTTGCAGCTCCCAAGACTGAACACAGAATGGAACGCATTTTGCTAACAAAATCCATACAATTCCAAGACTTCAATGAGTTTGGCTGGGAGGTTGCATTAAAATGTGCATGTTTCATATGTGTGCACAAGCAATGCATACACACAAAACTTCTGCTTTCAATGGGGGAAATGTGTGCAGTTAAGAAATGAGTACAAGTAAAGGGTTTTTAATGGAATTGCCTTAATGTGGGTTGAGGGTTTTTAATGAAATTGTTTTATATGTGATTGTAAAGCGCCACAATACCAGAAATGGTGAGGTGGCACTATAAAAATGCTTTAAATAAATAAATAAATAAAGCACACATTAAAAACCTTTAAAAGAAGTCTACTGCGGATCTGAGTTGGAAGGCCTATCCAGTGGAATTTTAGGATGTTTTAACAATGTATATTATGTTTTAATTCAGTTTTATGTGTTTTATGTTTAGTGTTATTCCCCACCTAGATCAAAAATGGAGAGGCAGGTAAGAAATTATTATTATTATTATTATTATTATTATTATTATTATTATTATTATTATTATTATTTCTATACCACCCAATAGTCAAAGCTCTCTGGGCAGTTCACAAAAATTAGGAGCTGGAGGGTTCAGAATCCTGAAACTTAGATATAACTCAAGTAGCAGCCAAATAATAGAAATAATTTTCATGTTGCTATATTTCCATATTGGTGGTGATGATGATTATATTATCATTATGTTATGCAACTTTGGATCTTGTTGCTATCTAATGTTTTGAAGCACTCGTCCCCTTTACGAGGACAAAATAAAACAGTTACCAGCTAATTTGTTCTACAATTACTATTTAAACAATTCTGTTATTTTGGAGGTTACACTATGACATCATACATATAGGTCTTTTAATCAGGAATGTTTAGCTTTTCTTGTGACCATTCTCTACATTTTTCAGTGTGTTCTAAAACATGAACATGCAGCTTAATCAAAAAGAAGGAATCTGAAATATTTTGCAAAGCTTTGAAAGCTTAGAGTGCTTAAATGGCTGCAAAAATCCTAACTCCCAAATGTAAAAGGATTATATTGCTGTAGAATTCACAAAAAGAAAGTGCTCTAGGAGATTTTATTTCCACATAAAAAGCTGGTTTTAGGACTGAAAAATAGCTGATTTCCAGATATATATTTTAAATGATTCAGAAGACTTCTCCTGAAGGGTCTTTTTCCACAGAGCTGAAAACTTTAATTAACAGCTTGCTGCATTCTGACTTTTAAGGTATCTTACACAGTTTCAAAAGAGTTCAGAGAATGCCTGACAAAGGTTGTTGGGTTTTTGTTTTGTTTAGGTTACTTGATATTATACCTAAATCTTTTAAATGTTATTTTTCATGTGAACTTTATCAGTCAGTTTATAATACTAAACACACATACTGTACACATGGGTTCTCTAAAAAAAATAAATTAAAAAAAAATATTTTTACCAGAAGTGAGGTATTTCGGAATTCCTTGGTTTAGAAATATGAAGCACACAGCTTTCCTAAGTCTGTTAACTTTCTGCTCAGTTTCCCAACAAACATGGCTACTAGAAAGGAGGTTTACTGGGAGGCAGCTGAGAACAGACTGGCTGAGTTCGGACAACACACGAATCAATGGTTGCTTCCCATTCTGTCCCTATAACCACCTCCCAGTTGATTAGGGTGTCATCTGAACTCAGCCACAAGTAGATTCTCCTCTTCCTGCTTTGTAAAAAGAAAAGAAAAAACTTAGTACCTCCTTAGTACCATCACAAAGCTGACTTTGTTTATTATTATTAATAATTATTATTAATTATTATTATTATTTGCATTTTTATACCGCCCAACAGCTGAAGCTCCCTGGGCGGTTCACAAAAACTAAAACCATTCAAAGTATAAAACAAACAGTATAAAAACATGATATAAAATACACATTAAAAATTGATCAAAAACATACCATACATGATTAAAACATTTTTAAAACGTTAAAACATCTTTAAAACATTCTAAAATTCCACTGGATAGGCCTGCCGGAATAGATCAGTCTTAATTGCTTTTTTCAATTCTAAAAGACCGTCAAGTTGATAAGTCTCCTCCGGCAGGCCATTCCACAGTCTGGGAGCAGCAGAAGAGAAGGTCCTCTGGGTAACAGTTGTTAATCTAGTTTGTACTCGCTGAAGTAGATTCTTCCCAGAGGACTTGAGTGTGGGGGGGGGGCAGATTGTACGGGAGAAGGCGATGCTGCAGGTAGCCTGCACCCAAAACATGCAGGGCTTTAAAGGTAATAACCAACACTTTGTACTTCGCCCGGAAACTAATCTGAAGCCAGTGAAGAGATTTTTAAAACTGGTGTATTATTATTTCTTGTGCAAGCCTGTCATTCCGGAATAACATTAACATAAAATATTAATTTTAAAACAACAACAACTATGTATTTGTCTAAGGGCTCTTGTACACTAAGCAGGATATATTCCATTATGAAAGCAGTATATAAAAGGCAGGAGCCACATGACTGCTTTATAGTGGTGCAGAAGTGCTCTGACAACTGTTGGGACCCATTGACACATCTACACCAAACAGGCTATAACACTATGAAAGCGTTATGAAAGCAGTATATGGTCTGTGTCATGGGCCCCAACAGTTGTCAGTGCACTATAAAGCAGTAGTGTGGCTCCTGCCTTTTATATCCCACTTTCATATCTCTTTCATAGTGGGTTATCCTGCTTGGTATAGATGAGCCCAAAGCCTTTCCTCAGACTATGAAAAAGAGACTAAATATAATTTGATATAGTGAAGAATGATAAAGAAAACCTCCAAGCAACCTATGAATTCCACCTATATCTTGGTCTGTAATGTAAGGAAAGGAAGGAAAGGAACCTCTTGTGCAAGCACTGAGTCATTACTGACTCTTGGAAGGATGCCAGCTTTCGCTGATGTTTTCTTGGCAGGCCTTATAGCGGGGTGGTTTGCTGTTGCCTTCCCCGGCCGTTATTACCTTTCCCCCAGCTAACTGGGTACACATTTTACCGACCTCAGGAGGATGGAAGGCTGAGTCGACCTGAGCCAGCTGCCTGAGAACCAGCTTCCGGTGGGATCGAACTCAAGCCGTGGGGAGAGTTTCGGCTGCAGTAACTGCCACTTACCACTCTGTGCCACTTGAGGCTCTATAAAGTAAAGATGCTGTTAAAAGCACTACTAGATTTAATTAGATTTAAATTCAATGTACTTCTTTTTATGCTTTTTTCTTTCTTGTTTTCTCCTTGTAGGTTTGTTTAATCTTGTTTTGGAAAACTAATCAATTTTTTTTAAAAAAAATTACTACTACTACTACTATTACTACAAAGTTAGTAAAGGAGTAAAACAGCAAAGGAAAATGAAATACATGACAGCTAATGCCATTTTGAAGAACTCAGAGGAGATTGCTCCAGTTTCTTTTATAAAGGGCTAAGCTAATTCCCTCTCCCCCTTGGCATCATATCACTGCAATGTAAAAAAGAAAGCATTGGTGATACCACCACCACCACCACTGTCTCATACAATTTATAACTTTTCAGTTTTTATCTATGGTCCTTCTGCAAGCCTGTTTTATCTATGGTCCTTCTGCAATACATAAAGAGCATCAAAGTAAAGTACAAAGTTAAGCAAGTGTACTTGGAGAAGGGACCCTGTGGATGATCTTAAGGTCCAGGCAGGTACATATGGGAGGAAGCGTTCCTTCAGATAACCTGGCCCCAAACCGTTTAGGGCTTTGAATGTCAATACCAGCACTTTGAATCGGGCCCAGACCTGGACTGGCAGCCGATGAAGTTGTAAAAGGACTGGCATAATGTGGTCTCACCGGCCATTGTGACATTGTTTGATTGACAGTTCCTCTGCCCTCTCTTCTCCCCTGGTCTTCCCGATGGTATCCCATCAGCCATTGTCGCAAAACAACAACAACACCCAATCCTGGTGGCATTCATTCCTTTTGCTGCTCTTGCCAGGGAACTCAGTAGCCAGTGGGAAAAGTCAACTCAATGCAACGGAAAACTCCACGGAGCTCTCCACACAACATGCAACACAATGGTTGTGCAGGAACTCTCCTCTGCACAGCATTGATATTCTACATGGAGTGTTTTCCAAAAAAACTCCACCGTTAGGGTGACCATATGAAAAGGAGGACAGGGCTCCTGTATCTTTAACAGTTGCATAGAAAAGGGAATTTCAGCAGGTGTCATTTGTATATATGGAGAACCTGGCAAAATTCTCTCTTCATCACAACAATTAAAGCTGTAGGAGCTACACTCGAGTGATCAGATTTAAAAGAAGGCAGGGCACCTGCAGCTTTAACTGTGATGACGAAGAGGAAATTTCACCAGGTTTTCCGTATATACAAATGACACCTGCTGAAATTTCCTTTTCAATACAACTGTTAAAGATACAGGAGCCCTGTCCTCCTTTCCATATGGCCACCCTATCTACCGTGGAGTGGGGTTTTCCCGCTAGACAACATATTTCTCAACAGTGGTGTAAAAACTCCACCATGGAGTTCTAAAACCATCACTGAGAAACATGTCTTCTGAACTGATCAGATGTCTAGATCACCCATGAAATGTGAGTGAATGAACCATGGTAATTCCTCAATAAATCCTTGTCCGGAAAAGCCCTCATCGAAATTAATGTCTTTATGTCTAAGACATTTAAGGCACAACCCTCTCTCTTTAAGCATGCCATTCGCACCTAAAATGATAGAGGTATAATATAAAGTTCAGAATTAGCTGCCATTGCTACATTATAACTGCTCAAGGGTTTTGTCTGATTTTCAGACTTATTTCCAATGTACAATTTCTAACAGCAGTTTGATCATGAGTAGTGAACGTGATGCTATGGCTTAGGTCTTTGCAAAGTGATTCATCTGTACATCATAGGGTGAACATATTTTGGATGCTTACACTCAGTTTGCATCATTTTCTCTCATTTTATCCACTTAGAATAGTTGCCAAGCCACAATTTAACATTTCAGTGCATCTAAACAAAACGGATGTAATAGCAAATCAATCAGGTTTTTGTTGGCTGGTGATAACTGGTTGGATGAATTTCATTCAAAATTTTGCCTACAATATAGGCTGATGAAAGTGTAGCTATTTATCTTGTTTATTTATTTCAAATCAGCCCTTAACAGAGCTTTCAGCTTTCCTTCCATTCAGAATATTATACTTAGGCTTGCATTCCACATGAGTAAGCAATTGCACTAAGGTAGGGTGAACATATGAAAAGGAGGACAGGGCTCCTGTATCTTTAACAGTTGTATTGAAAAGGGAATTTCAGCAGGGGTCATTTGTATATATGGAGAACTTGGTGAAATTCCCTCTTCATCACCACAGTTAAAGCTGCAGGTGCCCTGCCCTCTTGTAAATCTGGTCACTCTAGTATAGCTTCTGCAGTTTTGACTGTTGTCCTTGTTTTTTTTAAAAAAGGGTTCCCCACTCCCCCCTGCCCCCAATTTCCCCCCCAATGTATGATGCCCCCTCGCTCGCCTGTCCGTCCGCTCACCCCCTCTCCCGCCCGCTCACCATGTCCACCCCCCTGCTTGCCATGTCCACTCCCGCTCACCTGTCCACCCCCCGCTTGCTCGCCCACTCACCATGTCCAATGCCCCTTCCGCCCCCCCGTCCGTGATCTCCCCCCCGCCCGATGGGCATACCGCTCTGCGAGTAAGCAAGCAGCTGGGAAAAGCCACGGAACTAACTAGACCTTCCGCAGCCCCAGGCTCAGTTATCCCGGTCAAGGGAGGGTTTAGCCCGGCCTGACCCCGGGATCCCCTGTGCGTCGTCTGCACGCACAGCAGGAAGCCCGGGCCTCGCACCGGGCTAAACCCTCATCTAGCAATGGCCTAGGATACATACATGTTACTCTGCTTCTGAAATCTCTTCATTGGCTTCCAATTCACTTCAGAATCCAATATAAACTTCTCCTGTTAACCTTCAAAGCTTTCACGGTCCAGCTCCTTCCTATCTCTCCTCTCTCATCTCACACTATTGCCCCGCTCGTGCTCTTCGCTCCTCTGATGCCATGTTTCTCGCCTGCCCAAGGGCCTCTACTTCCCTTGCTCGGCTTTGTCTATTTTCGTCTGCTGCCCCTTACGCCTGGAACGCTCTTCCAGAACATTTGAGAACTACAAGTTCAATCGCAGCTTTTAAAGCTCAACTAAAAACTTTTCTTTTTCCTAAAGCTTTTAAAACTTGATGTTGTGCAGACTTCTACTGTTACTTTCTACTGTTAGTTTTACCCTACCCTGTGCCTGCTTACCCTACCCTGTACCTGTTTGCATTATCTTCCCCTCCTTATTGTTTTACTATGATTTTATTAGATTGTAAGCCTATGCGGCAGGGTCTTGCTATTTACTGTTTTACTCTGTACAGCACCATGTACATTGATGGTGCTATATAAATAAATAATAATAATAATAATAAATAAGGGTAGGATGCTAAACTCCTTCCCCTTAGAATCGGGATCAAGAACTGACTTACACATTGTAGACAATGCATTGGCATTTTGTTGGAATTTGGTAGACCACACTGGTTCAGTGGCGAAGAATACGACTGCAAATACCAGTCATACGATGATGGTTTACTTTATGGCAAGGGAATCCTTCTCAATTGTAGCAAAATGACACTGAGTGGGGGTGGGAGAATTACAGTTTTCCCAGTAATAAAGGAGATGAGTTGTTCCCACTGCTCATCCATCTACTGGGTCAAGACAGCTCCTGACCCTAACTTTAAGGCGTTATCTTAGTGTTGTATATACTTTGGATATTCGTGCATCATGTTTGTAGATCCTGGTATGCTTGTTCCATTAGAAAGTTTATCCCCCCCAAAAAAAGAACTTATAGAGGTTCAGCTAAAACACTCAAAATGCTAGATTTGGTTTTTGAGCTCATGTCTTTGAGATAGCAATGCCATGGTCCCTGGGACAGCATCCCAGGAACCATAGGATTTCTCATGAAGTGCTTCTGAGGTCATAGATAGCACTCTGAACTCGGAAGGAGAAATTGGAGATCTGCACCCCTCCCCCTCGTAGCAGGTGCAGAGAGAGCCTCGCCAGTTTACTCCCCAAAGTCAGAAACTCTGGTGGGCAGGGAGGGGAGGAGACAGGAGAGGCTAGGAGATGAGTTATCTTGAGCCTCTTCCAGCCTCCTTCTCTCCTCCAAAGTTCCACTGCTAGATAGGCCAAAAAGCCAGTGTAGCAAAATCATCAGGGTGGAAGGATAGGGAGGGGATGATCACCCCTTCTGCTCCTCCCACCCTGCATTGGATGAAAAGATTCCTCTGAGTTTGGGTGTTTCCAATCACTGATAGCATTGTGCCCTAACTTTATATTGCTTGATGAGTTGTTCCATCTGTGGATGATAAGGGGTGGTCTATATAGCAGGGACCCTCATTGTTTTGAGTAGTACACAGTACACATGGAATGTGAAAGGTGGGATCTGATCCATTCTCATCAGGGACCCATTCCTGTGAGAATAATGGGATCCGGGTTCCATAATTCATGGATAATAGGAGAAACCAATGGATCCTAGTCATTTGGGGCAGAGCCTCTACAATGTGTGTATATGTGTGTGAAGAATGCTCAGGTGTTGAAATGAATATATTCATAACTAAAGCAAGGGGAACCAGGGTTGCCTTCCTTGGATCCATGCAGCCAGAAGCTGGTATGGAGAACAAGTATGGCAAAACTGGGCCACCACCTCATCATGAAATCTGGTCCAAAAGAAACAGAAGCTGAGTAATGGTTTTTCTCATGGGAGACGCTCAGCACAGGCCTAGATAAAGCATGGCACAGGTAAAATACTATCCAGACAGCCCCATCTATTCTCCGAGGAGCCTCCCCAAACCACAAAAGCACGCTGGCCAATCGAGGGTCAGCTTCTTGAGATTTGCAGCTACATTGTCCCCTTCCTTCCGTGTGCATCCTTGCTGAAAGTGCCCCAGGAGACCAGACTTATAATTTGGCTCCTTATCAGGGCCAATGTTCCACTCCAAGCTTCAGCAGTGAGGCTGCTCCCAGGAGTGATATCAATAATACATAAAAAATAAAAAGTTACTTTCAAAATGTCAGCAGTTTGATTTTCTTATTTTCCTTTTGCTGAGAGGGTTTGAGCTTCAATAACAATGTGAACACTGGGATTTCTTTAGTCTTTGCTATAGAAACCATTCTAGCTGAAGGCGTCATACAGTATAAATAAAAGAAGGACCACAGGAAGGAAGGAAGGAATGGGCCACCTCTAATTTGTATGTTGGAGAGTCATTCGCTGTGTGGTCCATAGGAAGAAAATCAATTGCTTTTTTTTTTTTTTTTAAGGAGAGCCGCTTTGAAGAACAGTGTCTGACGAGCTCAGTAGTTCACAAGTTTATCTAGCTGACAGCAAATGCACTGAAAAGAACACAGTTGCTGATTTGAATTGCTGAGTGCTCTGCGTTTCATGTACTTTGAGGCCTTCCTTCGAGGAAAAAGTACAAGGGGGTCTAGCTTTGCTTCTTGGTCTCTGAGACAGCAGGTAAGCCTTGGGACAAATGTTTAAAGTATGAATGCTAATGCAAAGGGCCCCATACACAAGTATTTGAGTTAGAAATGGTACTTAAAGGCACATTTACTCATAATACAAATACCCTTGGTCAGGAAATTACAACTAGGGTTCAGCTGTGTGTTGTCTTCTGCAAAGTTTTCACTAGCAGCACAAAAGCATGGCTCCTTTTCAATAATCTTTATTTATTTATTACATTTATATACCGCCCCACAGCCGAAGCTCTCTGGGCGGTAAACAAAGGGGTCCAGCAAAGTGATTGTGTTTTTTTTTTTTTAAAAAAAAGAAGAAGATAAATACATAAATAAATTAAAAGTGGTGATGCCTTTTCTCTCCTAATCTGTTCAGAGGGAGTGCTGTTCTATTGCCCTAGGGCTGGCAAAGCCTCCCTGTCCACCTTTGCTGGACCTTTCTTCTCAAGAGAAAATCAGGAAAGGGGAACTGACATTCATGGTGGGGGAGGTTGTTTGACTTTCATAAGTGGTTCAAAGGATTTCGTTCGCATTTCTTTGAATGTTCTTTTAAAAACGTTGGTTAAATGTAAAGGCCGCTGTGAGTAACTCAGAAGACTGGCTATCCCTGTGCATTTTCAAACTGGGTCTGCTGGGCAACGCCCTTGAGGAGAATGCTACATGGTGACATAGGCCGTAGCTAGACCTAAGGTTCATCCCAGGTTCGTCCCTCCCTGAGCGCTGGATGCCCTGTGTGGCACTTAGATGAACAGGTTTGACCCCAGGACAATCCTGGGATAAACCTTAGGTCTAGCTACGGCCATAGTGGCTGGGTTCGGACGACACAATAATCAACGGGGAGGTGGGAGTAAAGAGGCAATCGTCCGGTGTGGTTATTATTGTGTCAATTGGGGGGGGGGGGGACACACAGTGGGCACACAACTCACAATATGTTATTTTCTGGAATTAAACAATGGGGGAAAACAATGGGCTACTCCTTTGCTTATCTGGAGACCCGTTGATTAACATGTCGTGTGGCCGGCTCAGTTGTGTAATCTCCCCCATCAAGTGCACTATTCCAGAAGGTCGTAGAGGTCTCCTGTAGGAGCGGCCGAAAGCAACCCGGCTGCTCCTGTAGAGCCAGCAGAACTTACAATGCATGATGGGATAGGGCTGGGAGGAGGGAGGGAGGAACACCAGCCAACCAGAAGGACACTGAGACTTTCAGCTGCATAATGGGGGTGGGTGGGCAGGAGCAACATGTGTGGGGAGTCCCTCTCAAATAAGGTACTGTGTGTTGCCTATTCCCTCCTCCGTTGCCTAAAGTGTTGTCCAAACATGGCCAGCATTGTTTCCAGGGGCATTGTATGGGGGGACAAGATGGCTGCCCCCATTAGACCATTGTAGCCAAGTGTTATTAGCTCTATGGGCCTGGATGGTTGGTATCATGTTCACTGTATGGTTCCTGACTGAATAGTTTCATGTCATGGTGCCAAAGTAGCAACAGACTGGGGCTGTAAACAGGTGTGCCAAGGAAAGGTCCTGATGGCAGGGATTTGGGAGAAAATGTTCAAAATCCTGAAAGTTGCCATTTTCACCCCAAGCAAAAATCCAGCACACTCCTTAATATAAGACCATAGAACCTGTCTTCACTTTGCCTTGCTCACAAAAGAAAAGCTAGATAATTCTTTATCATGTTTTTCAGAGAATCAAGTCATTTTTTCCTGTTCATTGCAAGTTGTGTCCAAAGGCCTGCAGCCAAAGAAACAGTACAACGGTTTTTGTGTCACTTGCATTGTTGACTCACTTGAGATATATTTCCTACCAAGTGTTCTAGAAAAAGTGTGCTTACCTTGTCCTGTCTCCATCTGATTCCATCTTCTCTATTTTCTAAAAGGAAAAGGACACCCTTTACTGATTTGTTTATTAGTACACTTATAGTCAACGCTCTCTGGGCAGCTCTTTTAGATGTATAGTGATTCAAACCACCAAAGCTAAGATGTAATGTTTTCATGTTTGGTTTGAAGTGCTGGCTGGATCTCTCCTTAGCTCTTATGTGAAATAAAAATTAAAACCTTGACACTGTATGAGATAAGCGAGGCATTTTCAGCCTGTATTCCAAGAAACCTGAAATTCCTTGGAAGCATAGCAGAGGCTTCTCAGAAGATCAGTTACGGCAAACAAGTTTTCCTGAAAGTCCATGTGCCTATAATTGGGTGATGTGCAGATGCAAGGGCATATTGGGTATTGTGGCGTTACACCCCACAAGTCAGTTCCCAAATGTATGTCTGCAATTTGTAAGTCTGTGGTTTTTAGAATGTTGGCCTGAGTGGGCGGAGTTAGAATGTCTGAGGAGGGGGAGGAGTGATATATAAGGGAAGGACAGAGGGGATTGATAGGGACTTGTAAGGTACTCTTAGAGTCTTTAGTGCTTTCTGTGTTTAGGGTACTTAAGTTCTGGGAAATTTGAGGGTCAGTGTAGAGAGTGGTGTCTTTGGAGTGTGGTGTGCACGTAGTTGATATATATTAATACTGATAATAAAGAAAGTTCAAGATCGATTGTGTGAGAAAAAGGAAAGTGCGTATGTGAATGAATGAAAGGATTGGATGAAAGGTTTCAAAAAGGTTTTTAAATGTTTTATTTGAAACAAAGCTTGTGAACTTTTAAAAATAAATTTTAATTATTTTGTTTTTAACTACCACAAAAATCCCACGTGTCTGTTTGGCATTTATCATTTGAAGTTTACATATTTAGCACCCACTCTGACAATCATTCACCTCAGCACATATAACGCACAGTGTTTTATTTTATATTATATATTAAAATCCTTCTCCATTTAAACCCCTTTCTCCACATAGTTTGGAGGAAGGTGGTTTTTATCTCTTGCCTCAGGCGTATCAAGCAGTGGTGCTTGGCTTGAGCAGGGAGTAGCCGCGGCCAGGCTTGGTGTTCAGAGCCCGTGTCGTGGCAGGTATGTTCTTTGTTCCCATGTGTTCTCTGCACACATGAATCAAGAGGGAGGCTCAGCAGACCTGGCTAGTGTACTATGTACACTGAGTGTGAGCCATGGAACATGCCCAGTGGAACAGTGGTAAATTCTGAAGTGCACACACTAATCAGGACACCCCCAAAGAGTGTACAACACTGAAGGCAGCTGTGTTCATTGAGATCAACAAACCAGTTCTAGGAGTTTTATTGGGTCTTAACAGTCCACATTGTACCCCAAAATACCTTACATTACAACAAGTAATATTATAATTGTTGCTGGGAAACTCCATTTCCTTCTAGCTACTGTGCGGATTTGAGCTAAGCTTGGAGGGAACAGGAAATTTTGAGGGAGGATGTTAGATGTCATCAGCATCCCTGCTAAGAAAGAAACACCGGTGCTGCGTCCCTGGCTCCACTCGACATGCCCCAGAATTTTCTGCAACATGGAGGGGTTGCAAGGCAAGGCAGGCAGGGTTTTTTTCTGCATACAGGACAGTATTGAAAGTGTTCCTTGTTGGACGAATGTCCAAAAACAATTGGGATAAGGTATTGTGAAATTTTGCTAGTGTTATTGAAACTCTTTTGGCTTACCTTGAAATTCCTCAGATACTTTCATTTGAGGAGGAATGCCCAAATGTGCTTCAAATTTCATCTTGGCTAGATTTCATTGGGAACTCCAAACTTTAATCAGCTGTGTCTCTTTGACCATTTAAAAGGGGTTGAAAAGACAACAGCATTTCCCATTCTAAGACGAAGCACAGCATGCTTATTGTAGATAATGCATGATTGTACAGCCTTTAAAGCAGAAAGGGGCGAGTCAGTAGCTGTCCATTTCACGTTTAAGAGATCAAGAGACCAACGCCATCTGGTTGTTACACATATATATCAACCGCCAGCACTAGTCATGCAATTAAGGACCTCATAAAAATTCTTTAAGATGATCTTGTCAGCTCTGTAATTAAGAAATTAGGCATTCTAAAGTGAGCACTACATCTTCCTTGTCCATGTATCAAAGCTTAAGGAGAGAAATACCATTTGCTAAATTAAGAACAGTACAGAATTATTTGCTAAATTGCCCTGCTGTGGTTGAGTTACAGGTGTTGGCTTATTTCACAAGACACAAGGGTGGTTAATAAGCCAATGTGGCTTATTAACCACCACTTGTGGGCCAGCTCATTCCCCTAATTACCCTCACTGGGCAGCAGGTTGTCATGATGTGTGAACCCACTGAGAGTGGGCAGCTAGGGATGTTAACAAACCACCCAGCAACCCTACAACAGAACATGGGTTCTGGGTGGTTTGTTAACCACTACAGCCACCCACCCACCGTCACTGGATTTATACATCATAACAACCTGCAAAACGAGCCAGCACACAATGGGTGCTGGCATCATGGGTGCTTACCAAGGCCACCGCTAGACCTCAGGTTTATCCTGGGATCCTCCAGGGTTCGCCCCTGCCTGAGCACTGGATCCCCTGTGTGTCACCTAGATGAACAGGTCTGACCCCTGGACGATCCAGGGATAAACCTTAGGTCGAGCTATTGCCCAAGTCACCTTGGCTTATTCACCATCCTTGTGGCATGTGAAACTGGTCAAAGTCAGCACGTTGCTCTTCTCAGAAAGTTTGTGCTGTTGTCTGGCTGAAGAAAATTCTGTAGCCATGACTGTTTGATAAAATCAACACCTGGTATAATCTAATTACTCTTGATATTTTCTCCCCACCCCCTCCCACATGATGAATTCTTCCATTATGGTGGCAAGATTTAAAAAAGAAAGTAATAAAAAAGATTGGAATGGTGTTCTTCAGAAGTTAAATAAATACCACGTTTAGTTTTTAATCGGTTTTTAATGCTTTATGTGTGTATGTACTGTGTTTTAGAGTTTTAAATTTTGTATACTTGTTTTTACCTCAATTTTAGAATTTCTGTAAACCGCCCAGAGAGCCCTGGCTATGGGAGCGGTATATAAGTGTAATAAATAAATAAATAAATAAATAAGTTCCTAGTGGGCTACCTGGAGGCATCTGCCTGGCAGCTGTTAGAAACAAGATACTTGACTAGATGGAACCTTGTTGTGATACAGCAGAGCTCTTCCTGACTGTTAGAGCAGTACGGCAATGGAACCAGTTACCTAGGGAGGTTGTGGGCTCTCCCACACTAGAGGCCTTAAAGAGGCAGCTGGACAACCATCTGTCAGGGATGCTTTAGGGTGAATTCCTGCATTGAGCAGGGGGGTGGACTCTATGGCCTTGTAGGCCCCTTCCAACTCTGCTATTCTATGATTCTATGATTCTATATGTTCTAAATAGAGCCTCCATATCCAGAGACCATCTACATCTGAATTCCAGTTACTGCAGGATAAATACATTTTAGAATGGAGGAAGAAGGCTGGGGGATGTACCTTGTGGAAAATAGTTTGCCCCCTGGTTTCTGGCTGCTCACCCTGACACTCTCCCTGAGAAAAAGGCTAAGGGCTCAACCCTACGCATGTTTATTTCAGCGGGGCTGTGCAAGAAAACGTCTTGGTATATTATCTCACGGCATACAAAATTCTAGCTATTTTTCCTCAATGTAACCAAAAAAGACGAATGTGTAAAATGTAATCAATTGTAGAACAATGTAATTGGGTTGCCAATCTATCTTTACAGGCAACTCTATAGAAAGAAAAAGAAAAAGGATGCTAGCCTGGCTGACAACCATACTGACAGTTGTTTATAGTATCAAGATGTATTAGAGGTGCATTTTCCCGTTTTTGCTTATTTCCATCTTTAAATCTGCTATCTTGCGTCTGCTGGGCCAGCTCAGATTATTTTAAGGGTGGAGAAAAAAAGAATTTCAAAGATGCCAACTTCAAAGGTGTTTGCAAGAACTAAAAGTGTCATTATCTAGAGAATGAAGGAAATGCCAGGAAAGTGACCTAGTGGAGAGGTTAGCTTATGCAATCCTTCTTCTCCTTAAGATTTCCTTCCTCCCCTGCCCACCCACCAACCACAGACGTACACCAAGAAAAACAACTACGTGTTGTAGAAATTCCACTTACTAGCAGGTATTTGTTCATTCATTCATTCATTCATTCATTCATTCATTAAGAGTTAGTACCTGAATTTGCTCTTCTCCATTCCTTTCCCCCTTTTATTTTGTCTATTAGATTGTAAGCAATCATTTTAAATTGTAAAGCACCTTGAATGTGTTGGCAAAGAGATAACATATAAATGTAATAAACAAATAAATAAGAGTTTCTGTAATCAGTGTAATTGTTTTTGTTATCTTTGTTGCCCGCTTGACTCAGCAAAGCTGAATTGTACTGGCTAATACATTGTGAGGTCACTCTCAAGCGGATTTGGTGGGGAATAAACTGGTTTTCTGAGTCTGGATTTCTCAGAATCCCTATGTGGGAATATCTTTGCTCAGTTGTAGTAATGTTAACTAAGCAAGTAGCATCTGCCAGGAGTCAGCAGGTCTTATGGTGGGCTAGATGGAACAACTATTAGGTGGATTCACAGTTGGCTACAGAATCGGACTCAAAGAGTACTTATCAATGGAACCTTCTCAAACTGGGGAGAGGCAACGAGTGGGGTCCCACAGGGCTCAGTCCTGGGCCCAGTTCTCTTCAACATTTTTATTAATGATTTGGATGAGGAGGTGCAGGGAACGCTGATCAAATTTGCAGATGACACCAAATTGGGTGGGATAGCTAATACCCTGGAAGACAGAAACAAACTTCAAAGTGATCTTGATAGGCTGGAGTGCTGGGCTGAAAACAACAGGATGAAATTTAATAGGGATAAATGCCAAGTTCTACATTTAGGAAATAGAAACCAAAGGCACAGTTACAAGATGGGGGATACTTGGCTCAGCAATACTACAAACGAGAAGGATCTTGGAATTGTTGTAGATCGCAAGCTGAATATGAGCCAACAGTGCGATATGGCTGCAAGAAAGGCAAATGCTATTTTGGGCTGCATTAATAGAAGTATAGCTTCCAAATCACGTGAGGTACTGGTTCCTCTCTATTCGGCCCTGGTTAGGCCTCATCTAGAGTATTGCGTCCAGTTCTGGGCTCCACAATTCAAGAAGGACGCAGACAAGCTGGAGCGTGTTCAGAGGAGGGCAACCAGGATGATCAGGGGTCTGGAAACAAAGCCCTATGAAGAGAGACTGAAAGAACTGGGCATGTTTAGCCTGGAGAAGAGAAGATTGAGGGGAGACATGATAGCACTCTTCAAATACTTAAAAGGTTGTCACACAGAGGAGGGCCAGGATCTCTTCTTGATCCTCCCAGAGTGCAGGACATGGAATAACGGGCTCAAGCTAAAGGAAGCCAGATTCCAGCTGGACACCAGGAAAAACTTCCTGACTGTTAGAGCAGTGTGACAATGGAATCAGTTACCTAGGGAGGTTGTGGGCTCTCCCACACTAGAGGCCTTCAAGAGGCAGCTGGACAACCATCTGTCAGGGATGCTTTAGGGTGGATTCTTGCATTGAGCAGGGGGTTGGACTCGATGGCCTTGTTGGCCCCTTCCAACTCTGCTATTCTATGATTCTATGTGTCAGGAAGTCTTTGGGGTGACCATATGGAAAGGAGGACTGGGCTCCTAAATATTTAACAGTTGTACAGAAAAGGAAATTTCAGAAGGTGTCATTTGTAAGCATGCATGCACCTGATGTAAGTCCCTCTTCATAACAAAAGTTAAGGCTGCAGGAGCCCTGCCCTCTTTTTTTATCTGGTCAACCTAGTATAGCTCCTGAGAAACAAGCATCTGCTAAAGACATTTTTATTTAAACAAGATTTTCCTGACCAGCCAAGCTTTTATTGGTATAACTTGATTTTAAATGCTTTTATTCTTTGTTTTTTGATACTTTTTTCTTTACTGTTCACCACTCAGAGAAAGGATTGGGGAGGGGGCTATTTCACAGTTTGATACAGCAGTTTAGTTTGCCTTTGGAAATTGAAATGTTCTGCCTTTTCTCTTGAAGTGTTGCCTTATCCGTGGCTTTACCACTCTTTTATTGCTTAGAGTCTTAGCAGAAAACAGAAGGAAAGAGCCCCCAAGGAAGATGGGGAGGGGGCTATGCTTCTTTCAATAGATCCATACCCCAACTGATTTTACAAGTTTCTTTCCCACCTGCTAAGAAGTGAACAGTCATAGTGGCAAAATCTGTGGATTTTCCCCATTCCAGACACAACTTTGAGGCTGGTTTAATTATGTACCTGGGCACTCTGCACAAATCAGGTACACTCATACCAGGCGTTAAAATGTCTGTAACAAACAGGAAAGAATGTGGACTGCAAGTTAGGAGGGGGGAAACCCACCTATATCATAGCTGAAGAAGTATATTTGTACCAGTTCAGTTTATCAACAGAAGAAAATGTCAGGACAATGTGTCAAGGTTGGATGACCTAATTCTTTGTATTTCTAGCCAGTACAACTTGCACTGTATCTATTACTATGTTCATCTCTGAACTCAGGGAAAGACAGAAATGTACCCAGGAAATTAGCAATTGAACCAGCTGTCTCTTTCATTAGAAAATGGTTACGTGATTAATCACTTTTAGTTTTCTGGGTGGAGTTTGCATTTTGCCACTTGAGGGCATCCTATCATTATATTCTGTAACAGAGCTCCACTTCCCAATTTCCATAAAAAAATAATAAAAAAAATTGGCCTCTTCCGAAAAGAGGTAAAGGGCCAGAATTGCAGATGTAGCTCAGGAAATTATAATGTGCCATGATAAATGGGTATTTCCTGGAAAAACAAATCTCAGAAAACAAGATGGCAAGAAATGACAAATCAACAGCCAAAATTAAATGGCAGATATAGAAGGAGACAGGAATTTATGTCAAAACCAAAATAGACTTTTAGAAATGGTCAATGGGCATGCGATTACAAAGAGAAGATAGATGGCATTGAGCTTAGTCTGTGTGACCAAAGTTGTGTCAAAAATGTGTATTTTACTTTTACTACTAGCAATCAGCTAGAGGGCAATCTAATTTTAAAAGTATGTGTAGAGGGACTAGATAAAGCCAGCAATGTGTGGGATTACCATGGAAAGTGTTGGTAGTATTGTCAAAGACCTTTTAGCTTCCCTTAAAACCTTTGAGATGTCTTGCTTAAGGAGAAACACTAACATCACTTCAATGACAAATGTCTAGATCAAATCTGGTTTCTTAGTCTTGGATGTCAGTTTTCATAGGATTACACCCCCCAGAGTGTCTCTTGGCATCTCCACCACTTCTAGAGACTTGGCTGTCATGCATTGTCAAGTCGAAATGAAATTCTAAAATTCTGAATTTGAGATCCTTTAATTATTTCTGTATTTCACTGGCACTCTAATCTTAATAAACTGCCCACAAACCAGCACAGAGTTAAAACTAAAGACTGAACATAAATATGCCTGACCATGTGCTGGGTTTAGGCCACTGCCTTGGTACGTTCCAGTCAAAGGAGTGCAATTCCAGTTAAAGTGCTTATGGTGGTTGTGTTAGTGGAAGAGCCAGGTCTGGCTTTTTGTTTCCTTACAATGCTTTCTGTACTCCCAAAGACTTCAATACAACATACTCTGCCTTGTGCCAGTTGTGAATACAACACACATATTTATTTATATCACTAGAAAATAGGAACTGCCCTTGGAAAATAGTAGGATGTTAGGATCAGGATCAGCCTCTCTGGTGTGTATCCCTTATAGGACTCAAAGCAAGAAGGAGGAGGAGGAGGAGGAGGAGAAGGAGAAGGAGAAGGGCCAAGACAGGAAGCAGGACAGGAAACTCTCCAAGAGTCAAGGAGGAATCTTCTCAGGAGCTTATAGAACAGGCTTAGAGATCATCTTTCCTCTCTTACCCCTCTCTGGGAACTCAGTCTTTGTTGGAGGGGAGCATCGGAATTGACTGAATATAGAGTCTGCAGCAGGGGATGGAATTGAGAGGAGGTGGGAGGTGGTCCATTAGGCTGGCCACTGACCAGAGTGTTCAACTTGAAGAATCTTTCTGAAGGATAGGTTCGGTAAAAGCCTGTCGGGCATGGTGGGAAACTGTCCATTTAGTTGATAGGCAACTGCCTTGCTTTCTTAGGCTAAATAAGGTTAGAGGATAGCTCCTAGAATTCACATTCCCTATGAAGAGATGTCTGTTTACTGAATAAAGCTTTGACGAGTGCATGGCAGACCTCTCTGTTGTCACAATTCGGCAGGAGGCATGGAATCACAACTAGGGTTGCATGGACAAACCTATTTCTGGTTCATGTCAGTTTCACATGTGTTTGTTCAGAAGTCTGTTGGATGCACTTTCTGAATCAATCTGAGATAGATAGATAGATAGATAGATACCTGCAGATTATTTTTTAATGTATTTACCACAGCACATTTTACCACATTTTACCCTAAAACATGTATTTTATATGCATTTCATCCTAAATCTGCATCAATGTAGGCACTTTTGTATGCATACAAAGTTGTATGCATACCCTGAGTTGAGAACTGTATCATAAAATTTTGGAGAAGTGCAAAAAATGTGCCCAATCTTCATAGTGTGACTCAGGTCAGTTTGCTTAAAAATGTGGACCCAACAAAACCCTTGAATCTCCCTAGTAAATAAATACAATTGGAGCATCTGCAAGACAATAGCGGCTTCCCTCGGGCCACCTAGTGAGTTCACAGCACAGGTTAGATTTGAAACAAAGTCACTGCTCTTTGCCCACAGTCTCAGAGGCTATAAGGTGCTAGGATTTGCATGCAAGCCACATTTGTTTCTCATGGAAAACCTTGAAGAAACTGACAATATAAGATTATTCCATGTTACCCTAGCCCATAATATACCCAACCAAACATCAGGAAGTATACCATATTCCTCTAATTTAAATTAGCCTGAGGTGTTTGAACAATGTCTTTGCATACTTCTTTACATTTTCCCTCAAAGTGGGTCACAAACTACATGCCATCTGTTTATTGACCCACATATAACTAGAACTTCTCAAAAAGAGCACACACACACACACACATGGCGTGAAAGTTTATATGCAGCTTAACCTTTCATTCTTGAGGTTGTTTTTTTAATCCTTTCCCTCACTATCCCCACTGACTTGTTCTCAAGTGAATGGAGCAAAAACCTACCTGTGTGTGTACATCCTTTGCAATGCATATTTTTTGTTGTTAGATATTCTTAACAGGCTATGAAGACAATCTCATCCATGGTCATGACTTGAAGCAGATCTCAAATTGGTGACATGAGCATTGTCAGTTGGGGGCGCTACAGGCTGTTTGCAACCACCCAGCTCTACCAAAGGAGGGAACTGCAGGAATGATAATACATACTGACAAGTTTGACTATACCACTAGACCAAAACAGGTGGATCTGGCTTGCTTGCTGGTCTAAGTAACTGGGAGATTTTGTTCTTGCTGTTCCTTGATGGCTACAGACTGCCTTTGCCTTGTCTACGTCTCTTTTGAACTGGTCAGGAACCAGGCCTGAATCCATAATATGCCACCATTAAGGGAGAAATGTTCTGACAAGACTGGATACAAATTCAGAATTGGTGGCTGAATGCTGAAATTTAAACCTGACTTTCTAAATTGCTTGTTGATTTTCCCACTTGATATCTCAATTTTGGCACTGACAGCATTAATCACATGGCAAACGTCTATTTAGTTTCAGCTATTTGATTAAAAAAATCTAGACCAGAATCTATACAATGCAAAGAATTAGCCCTCTCTTTGAAGACTGCATAAAATTCTAGGCCAATCTAAGTCAGTGTTTGTGTTATTTCCCTGGTGTAACTGAAGAGCATGCTATGGAAACCTTAATTCACCAACACACACACACACACACACACACTGTTCACCATTCCATCTGGAAACATATGAAAATGTTTTTTAAATGTCTTTTCACAGTAGCTCTACTACTGATAGAAATGTTTACTTAATATTGCTGGATATTTGTATCTCTTCCCTCACCACCATACTTGAAAGAAAAGGAAGAAGAAACACAGGGCACATATCCATGAATGTGAGGTGTGGGTACATGTGTGTGAATGGGATGTGGACGTGGCTTTCACCGTGCCCATGACTGGCTTTGTCCCCACTCACAACTGGCATGTGACCTCCAGAAGTTTACGCGCAAAGGGATGTGTCCCTTGGGGAGAAAAATGTTCCCCACACCTGATCTAAATAAATATTGGGTCTACTCATGGAGTAAGCCTCAGCAGCCATCTGAGTAGATCCACTGGCAGGGAGGTTTCCAGCATCCTGCTGGAAAGTGAGCTTACCCTTGCCAGAAGATCTCCAAATGCCAGTCTCTTGCTCACAATTGTCACACACACCCTAAAAGAGCACAATCCACTGAAAACTTTCCTGGCATGGGAATGGTCTTGAAATTAGACTGTTTAATTTCAGTGGGGCAGAGGCAGAGTAAGAACCAAGGCTGACCTAAGATATTTTGCTGCCTGAGGAGAAGGACAAGATGCCAGGGCCAGCCCTATCATTACACACAGTGAAGGAACAGCCTCAGGTAGCAATTGCAGTCCCCCAGCTAGTCCTCTTAGCCCCATGGCTATTTCCCTCTCCTGGAGCACAGAGTTATGTATGCCCCACACTGCCTATTCCGCACCTCCTAAATTAGCATGTGGTGAAGGACGCTACCCCGTAGCCAGCACTGAAAGAATCAACTTCCATTCCAATCAGGTTGTGGATGTGGGGGCAGGGAGCACCACCTTGACTTTTGCCTCAAGACGCGCCACCCCAGCCAAAGTCCAGAAGCCGACCAGAATGGCATCTTACTGCAACAGTGGCGATGGCACAGCGCCCTCCACCACACCCAAAGGCAGCAGATGAGCTGAGGGGGCTTATGACAGGCTGCATGCCTCGCGCGGCTCTGCCCTCCAACGTGCTCCACCCCCCAGCCTCTGCTGCCTGAGGAAGGCAACTTATTCTGGCTAATGAAACCACTGGCCTTGATAAGAACATCCCTGTGGATTGTGCCAGTGGCCCTGGGCAAGGTGGCTGCCCTTACTGGTGCCCAGATCTGCTACCAGAGACAGCTTCTTCTGCTTGCCTCAATTTCTGATCCCTCTGTATTTTAGGGCCTTTTGAAGTTTGTCTTTTGTCTTACTATGAGTATCATCTGCAACAATACCAGAAGACTGTCAGAGTTCCGAGCCTTTTTCCCAGTGTGTTGTCGTGACTTCTTTAATCTGTCAGGACTGCAACTTCTTTTTGAGATCTGAAAGCAGGTCTCTGCCATAAAATGTCTGGGATCAGTTCCCTTTGCTGTGTAGCCCTTTGTCTCTTTTCTTTCATTTGTTAGTTTCAGACAAGGAAATGCCTGTCACATTCTTGTTCAAAACATGGATAAACACGCAAGTTGTTGATATATATCCACACAAAGACATGAAATTGGAGAAGATGGAGTAGCTTTCCTTTGTGACGTACATAGAATAGCTTGAGCTGAACATTATGAGGAAGAAGTTTTTTAAGAGGCATTTCCAGTTTGGCCCAAGTGTGCCTTTTAAATCTGATCTTGCAAAAACATGTACGACACACTGAACTTCTGAGCTAATGCACATGCTTAAATGCTTTGACAAAATTCCATTTAAGCCTCACGGACCTCATTCTCAGTGATCAATCACGGAAAGTTTGTACACATAAATATTAGGTATGAGCCAACCAAGGTTAAATGCTTGTCCATTTCATTGGTTTCAATGGGAGAGATTTATACACCACACATTAAAATCTCACTTCGACATGATGGTGGCAGTACTTCTTGTTCAAAGGATTGCCCCGTTTACATATACAGCAGGGACTTAGGTCTAATTCTAACATCAAAAGGGGGCTTGGGTTAACAAGTGTTCAGAGGAGGGCAACCAGGATGATCAGCCCTATGAAGAGAGACCGAAAGAACTGGGCATGTTTAGCCTGGAGAAGAGAAGATTGAGGGGAGACATGATAGCACTCTTCAAATACTTAAAAGGTTGTCACACAGAGGAGGGCCAGGATCTCTTCTCGATCCTCCCAGAGTGCAGGACACGGAATAACGGGCTCAAGTTAAAGGAAGCCAGATTCCAGCTGGACATTAGGAAAAACTGAATAGCGCAGTACGACAATGGAATCAGTTACCTAGGGAGGTTGTGGGCTCTCCCACACTACAGGCCTTCAAGAGGCAGCTGGACAACCACCTGTCAGGGATGCTTTAGGGTGGATTCCTGCATTGAGCAGTGGGTTGGACTCAATGGCCTTGTAGGCCCCTTCCGGCTCTGCTATTCTATGATTCTATGAAAGCTGGCCACACCGCTAAACTGAAGTCATTTTTTCATCCAGCCCAGCCTTGATACTAGGAGAAAAAGTACCTTGGGCAATGGACTGTGGGCAGTGCCAGAGAAGAGCTCCACTTGTTTTCTAATTTAAAATTAAACTCCCACACCATACCTTAAATGTGAAAGTGCCAGAGATGTGAACAAACAGGTTTAGCTGCTGCTTCTGCCACATCTAGTTTGGAACATAAAACTGATGGATTATTTGGTATACCCAGCCCTTTCAATACATTCCCAGGATGTGTTGTAGCTGAATTGTGCTCATGACTTTTCCAAACAACCCCTGGCTAAGTAATACTGTTTGACTTTGAGTATGACTTCTTTCTGTCCCTGATAAAGAATGGAGGTCTCCTCCTTCCTCCCCTAAAACAGGGTTTGCTTTCATGCCCTTGAATGAGTGGGCAGAATCCTGCGAATTGGGCCTTCATGCACAGAGGCCTAGACATGGAATGCCCACCTCACAAAATGACTTATGTAGGTGGTGAAGAAAAGTTTCGCCACTTGCTGCAGAACCATGTTTCTTAGGTAAGACTTCGATTACTTTTTTGACACAGAAATTAATCCCCACCTCACCCCCACAGTGTGCATTTTGCACAGCATTCCTGGCAGCGCAGATGTATTTTCAGTGGAGGATATATGTGTCAGGGTACTAATACATGCAGCAAGTTTCCATTCTGTACATCAGCATGAAGTGTTAAAAATGTGCAGTTGTATGCATCAAGATCAATTTCTTTGCATGAAAAATAATAACATCACTTCTTTCCCCCTTACCTGGTATGTTTTGTGACTTGTAAACCTATTATCTGTTTTATTTACAGATAATACTGTGGGCAGTATCTCATGGGAAGAACCCATTCCCTTCCACCCTGCTGATTCCCTTCTGGAAGCAGTGGGTCCCACCAATTCCCACAGCTCACGCAAGGAAACCCCAAAAACAGTGGAAACACTTGTTTATGGAAGGAGGCTTTCAGCGGAACTCCCCTCTGCCAATCTGTCTCCTTCTAAAAACGAGCATTTCCCCTTGTTTCGGGTTGTTCCTAGAAGTGCTATATCTTGCTTGTGTAAGCAGTGGGCACTGCTTCTGGAACAGCAGCCACAGCAGCAAAACAAGCACTACTCTAGTGTAATTCATGATGCTCCCTTATGCAGCATCTAGTCAGGGCCAGTGCTACCATAGAGGTCACTCAGGCGGCTGCCTAGAGCGCCAGGCTAAGAGAGGTGCCAGGTGATGCACAGCACTCACGCGCATTGTTGACTGTAGGCCGGGCTGGCCCAGCCCGAGGATTCAGCTGGGCCTGGGCGGGCGAGGTGGTGCCCTGCACCTGTCCAGCCAAAATGAAGCCAGGTATGAAGCCACCCTCCCAGAGCCGCTCTAGCCATCCGGAAGCTGCCCTCCCAGAGCTGGGAGGCCGCCGCTGCCAGAAGAAGAAGAAAAAGCACGTGGCGAGCTTGACCCTGGCCCAAGCCAGCCTCTGCCTTACTCCCGAGGAAAGGGCTTGGGTCACCTCGCCTCTCTCCTCAAACAGGCCGTGATGTCCAGGCAGGCGGGCAAGCGGGACTCCCTCTCCCTTCCCCCAGGAAAGCTAGGGACTTGTGGACTCCTTGCAAGGCAAACTCTCCTGCTTCCCGATCCTCCGTGCGTGGATCAATGGGACTTGCATCTGAGAAAGCGTTGCACCAGGAGGCACCAGTGCGGCCCAATCCACCTATGCCTCCTTACTTGGAAGCTTTATTCCCCCGAGTAAATGTGTGGAGGGGATCGGGATGCCAGGCTGCATAGTGGGTTGCGTTCTCACGGAAGTAAGTCCCGGTGAACACGTTTGGACTTCCGCACAATTTTTTGGAGGGCAAGTAGCTTGCCTTGCCTAGGGTGCAAAATAGTCTGGCACCGGCCCTGCATCTAGTAAAACCACCCTCCACATTTATCCCACTTTAAATCCCAAAGAAATAGAAGCATCTGTGATAAAACAGAAGGCTGCTGTTTGGATTTTGCCACACCGCCACTCAATATAAATAGGTGGTGGGTGTCATGGGCTGAGCCCATGGTTCCTTTAAGAGAACATCTTTTTGCTTCATCCCAGGGAGAGGGAGAGGAGTTTCTTTGTGTCTGAAAGGGGAGTAGCAAGCAAAATGCCAAGGCCGCGCTGGGCGAGAAGCGCCTGGCATCTGATAACACCTCCCCAGGCTGGTACTAGGGGGAAAGTAACAAGTTGCAGCTGTGCAATGTCTGGGAGCATTCCCCCTCCCTTCGGGAGATATGTGGGTTGCTATGGGGTTTCTATTGGTCAGGGTGGGTCTGGTGACAAGGGGGTCCCAGAAAGGGATAAAAGGCTTAGGCACCTAAGGGTCTGGTCTCTTTCCTGTGGGAGTCAGGACTCCAGCTTGTGTGTGGTGAGTCAAAGCATCCAGGCCGGGCCAGCTGGATGGCGGAGGCTCCACGTGGCCGCTGAGGGAAGGAGTCCTAGTTCAAGTGACGTAAAGTCATGTCGGAGTGAGCAACAAGGGGTTGAGTCACAGAGTTATATGTTTGTTTTGTTTTAAGTCCAGGTTTGGGTACAATTGGGCAAGGGACCTTGCCGGAGTTACGGCTGGGGGGAGGTAAAAGTGGAGAGTGAGTGCGAATTGTATTAGGCTTGAGCATGTGAGAGGGGAGGATAAGGTATTAGTCCCTGCTGTCCTAAGTGTGTCATTCCTTTGTCCGTGTTCCCCCCCCCCAAAAAAAACCTCTTAAGTGTTTACCTTAATGTGTGGGCCCTTATGAAAGTGTGTGGTTTGAAGAATAAAAGTGTTTGGTCCCTATTTCTGGAGTGTGGTGTTGTTTCCTTGAGAACCTAGACTGCAAAGGGTTAACAAGCGGCAGTGAAGAGGTGTGTGTCTGGGCTGGCTGAGTCAGACCCTCCCTTTTCCGGCCATCGCTGAGTCAAACGGAGCGATTCCACTACAGTGGGATCATGATGGAGAGAACTATTTCAATCACTTTGAAGCAAGCAGAAAAAGGACACCAGCTTTATTACAGTAATGGAGTTGTATCCAATATGAATTTAACTTAAGTTCCATTCATTTCAATAGGTCTATTCTAAGTAGGACTGACATCATTGGATACAACTCATGAATCTACAATAATCCATGAAATTAGACTATTACAATTACTTAAGCTTTCTTCCAAGGAATACTCAGACACTCAAGTTAACAAGTGAGTCTGCAGCTGAAATGGATTTAAACATTGCAATTCATGTGAATTAGAGAAGAAATAACCTGGAAGTGATGGATGAATTCAGCCAACAATTAGTTCAAGCAATTCAAAAAAGAGAAGGAAAAATAAAACAAAGAGGAGAGGGAGGGGGAGGGCCTGAAGGGAAATGCCACTTCAATGAATAACAGAGAGACCCAGGAATCCCTTCTCCCAATCTGTCAGATTCTCCTCTATAGCTGTCCTTTGTGTTGAATCACCCATCTTTTAATGGTATCTTCCCAAATATGGATACAGCTCTTCGAATTGAAATCACACTCTCATCAGCTTTCATCACATTTCCATCACACTCCTAACATAGACAGAAGGTCAAGTAGACATTATGCTTCCTGATAGCAGATTATTCACTGTCTCACTCTCTATAAATCATTTTCCTAACCAATTTCCATCTTTATAAATAGCTTCCACAAGGGCAACTACTTTAAAAATAGTTGTCTGCATTTTCTAGCCCAGACCTTAATTTCATAACCACTTTCCCTAATTCTGAATAACGGCTCCGACAACAAAATCATTTTCTAAGCTTAATGCTAAAGACTCCAGCTGGCAATTAATTGATGAGATCTGTAGCTAGAGGGTTCCTCCTCAGATTTAAACACACCTGGCCAGTCCTACAGTAGGAGTTAAGGACTACAGTATACGTACTATTAAACTCAAGGAAAGTTTTCCCGTATATATATAAAAAAATCGGATTTACTGGGGTCATATTTGTGACAGAAAGAAGCCCAGAAGGAACAGGAGGCAGGCGTCATCGTCATCGTCAAACGGACAAGTGAAAAAACATGAGTGGGCAGTAATGAACACACAATAAAATGCTCATCTGGTGATGCTCTAAAGCTTTTCCCAAAGCTTAGTACTTCAATCAAGGCAATTTTTGAAATGAGGACGAAATGCAGCAGGTAAATGACACTAAGAGCATCATCAGATGAGTGTTTTATCGCACGCTTATTACTGCCCACTCACAGTTTTTCGTGGGTCTTTTTGATGACGCTGTCCGCCCCCCTCATCTCTCCTGCTCCTTCTGGTCTTCTTTCCACAACAAATAAGACCCTGGTAAATCTGATTTTGGGGGGGGGGGCGAAGCAAAATGTACTCCTTTCAGCACCTCCTGAAAACATCTTTATTCCAAGAAACCTTTCCTTAATATGCAGCCTTGAATCTCTGTTTTTGCTTCTTTTAAATTTTGTTTTAACAGTTTTATTCTGTTTTTATTTTCATTTTATCTTGTACACTGCTCCGGAATTTTTCAATGGGGAGCAGCATATAAATATTCTAAATAAATAAATATTCTAAATAAATAATAATAAATAAAATGTGCCGCCATTTTCTGATGTGTGCAGGAAAAGCAGCGCGATAAATACACCCTCTTTTTTACTCCTTTTTTCCCCCTGTGTGAAGAAAGAGAAAGTTCATGGGACAGAAGTGTGTGTGTGGGGGGGGAAGTGACGGTAAGGGAACGCGATTGCCCCCATCTGATGACGCTCTAAGTAAGTTTCTATGTGTGTTTAGAAATGCATCTGCAGAAAGCCTAAAAATAATTATTTCCCAGAAGTCTTCAAGTATCTTACAATGAAAAAGAAGGATCTTATATATGGGAACTATCTAAGAGTAACAAGTTGCTCCAAGTAAATGTGGTGGCCCTTTAAAGAAGCACAAGAGAGTGATAGTACATTCCGAAAAGAGATTTGCTGAATGATTGCAGAAATCAGAGACAATTCTCGATGTATCTTTTTTTACACTGCAGTTGGTTTTCCTCTTGGAAGGCCAGCTAGTTGGTTTGGGCCGCTCCTTCTGCCCTGCCGTCACCGACACTGTGTCCAGCATAGCTTCTGCAGCCCCCTGTACTTGTGGAGGCTCCTCATGTGATTTAGAATCCTGATAATTCAGGTTTCCAAATCAGAGAGGAGCTCCCATGTGTACAGGAAACATCAGTTGTCATGGAAAACTTGGTAATAGTGAGAGGAGTGGCATAACTTTGGGGTGGCGCCAGATGTGCAGTCTCGCTCCCCCTTTCACCATGGATACCCTATTCCTGTGAACAATGCATGAAAAGGGCTGCTCTCTATTTCAAAAATGGCACTGTCAGGGCATACATGTATGTACATGATTTGTATGGGGTTGGATCCACAGCTGAGGCTGGGAGAGGATGTCAGCAACACTGCAGGCAACAGAAATGGTTTTAGTTGTTGTGAACCACCAGAGAGCTCCAGCTCTTTGGCAATATAGCAATGTAATTAATATAAAAATAAAAAGAGGCACATTATCTTGTCTTATAGGAGATGGCAGTCACAAAGGGGCAGAGAACAAAACAGGAAGTGGGCACTTGCCACAAGGGGTAAGGGAACAAAACAGGAAGTAGGTGGGGCATAGGGGTGTGCGGAACAGGTCTGCGCCACTCTGAAATTTGGAGCAGAGCTCCGTTCATCAAGTTCTCTGCTCCGATTTTTTGGGGCGGCTCCCTTGCTCCGCACCGTTTATTTATTGATTGATTGATTTAAGCATTTCTATCCCGCCATTCAGTCAAAAAAGGCTCTCATGGCAGCCTACAAAAATATTTCTTGTCAGTCCCTTTAGATTTTTTACAATCTAAAAAACATGACACAAAAGGAAAGGGGATTGGGAGGGAGGGAGGAGGGGGGAAAACAAAGCAAATTCAGTACTACATTCTTGGTTGCAAAGTTCAGCAGTGACAGTTGGCAGCAGGAGGGAGGGGGCTGTCAGCTGAAACTGGACCCAGGCACGATGGAGAGGTGCCTGGCTGATGCTTCCTCCCTCACTGGTGGCCTCTGCAGAGACAGTTGGTAGCAGGAGGAAGGGGGCTCTCAGCTGGAGCTGGACCCAGGCACGATGGATGTTATCTGTCAGAGAACCACCCTGTTTTCGGATAACCGCTCTATTATAGTCAATGGAAATTAATCAAAATGCTTACAGCTCTGTCATTTTTAAAGATAAAGGGATGAAACTTGGCACCATGGTAGATCTTAAGTAGCTCTTACGTTTTGAAGCCATTCACAACCTGCTCCATGAGATCAGAGCTCCAGATTTGCAGAGCGCACATCCCTAGTGGGGCAGCATTTAAGGGCAAGAGTAGTAACAAGAAGAAACTAGTGGAAAAAGAAAATATGTTCCTTTTGTCTATTGGTTCAGATGACTTATCGCAAATGTTGTTGCTTTATTCAAACAAAGAAGTGGTCAGACCAGAGAGCATCCTCCAAGCTGGGTGCCTCGAAGCTGAGCTGAGGAGGAGAAGTAGGAATGCTGGATGCCATTTAACCTCCTTCCCTCTGGCTGAGTGGGGTGAAGAATTATGGATTCCCTGCTGTGCCCTGCCACAACCCTCCCATGCACTTGGGATGTGTGAACAGACTCCACTGAAAAGCAATGCTGCATTTGAGATGATATGAAAAATATCATCTGTGATAGCCAGTTTTTGATTTTATTTTAAATACTTTTTTAAAAATTTCATTGGTAGTGCACATGCTTTTTAGGAGGGTCCCAATCCTAGTACCTTGCAGTCAAAAGAATTCCCTTCAGCCTCTCCCGACATGAACCTACCCATACATTGCGCTCAACATCTAAGGTCCTCCTCTGAGTGCCTACTCTAAGGGAAGCTCAGAGGATGGGAACAAGGGAGAGGGCCTTTTCAGTGGTGGCCCCCCAATTATGGAATGAACTCCCTGATGAGACTCGCCTGGCACCAACATTATTATCTTTTCGGTGCCAGGTCAAGATCTTTCTCTTCTCCCAGTCATTTAACAGCATTTAACAATGTATGCTAAGTTTGTTTGTTTTTTACTGGACCCCAGAACTGTTGTTGTTAAAATGGATACTATATACTGTTGTTTTTATATTTTTTGATGTTTTTAAATTTTGTATACTTTTTAATGTCCACTGCTTTTTAACTTTTGTAAACCGCCCAGAGAGCTTCAGCTATGGGGCGGTATATAAATTTAATAAATAAATAAATAAATTTGAATGAATGATTTATAGCACGCTCATGTCTGGCCACTCATGGATGTTCGCGGGTCATTTTGACGATGTCGTGAGCCTCCTGTGCATCTCCTGCTCCTTTCCCCAGTTTTAGCGTAACAAAGTAAACCTCAGAAAACCTGACTTTTCTGACATATGTAGGGTTTGTCAGGATTTCCTAATGGGTGCAGGTAAGGTTGCGCCATAACATGACCACTGGAGGGCACTGTCCCATTGGATACTATGGGCCACGTGGTTGCTGCTCTCTTCTCTGAATAATTATGCTCGTTTCAAATGTGGAAGATAACCAGGAAGCAGAGCCATGGTAAGGACACGTGATTTTCCCCCGTCTGAAAGTCCTCACGAGCTACTGTTTTGTAGCAGTATTGAAGTGCATTGATAATTGTTGGGACTAGGGATGTGCTCCGCTTCTAATCGGACCGGAGAAGCAGGAGCGGAGCGGGGGGCTTTGCCTGCCCTTAAGGCGGAGGCGAAGAGGATTGGGGGGCCAGCGGAGCGTGGCGAAGAGGATCGAGGTGAAGGCGGATCCTTCGCCTCGATCCGGAGCTCCGCCGGAAAGGTAAGTGGGGTTTACCGGGCCCTGCTGCTGTCGCTGTCACCCATGCGGCGACGGCGGCAGGGCCCGGTAACCCCCCTCCCTGCCTTCCTCTCCCTTACCTGCCTCCGTCCGTGGTCCGTCGGCATCTTCAATTGAGCCCGCGGTTCCACCAGGAAGCCTGGGCCGCTTGTGGCCCAGACTTCCTGGTGGAACCGCGGGCTCAATTGAAGATGACGACGGACCACAGACGGAGACAAGTAAGGCCCCCCTCTCCCTTGGTCCCTTACCGGGCTCTGCCGCCGTCACCGCATGGGCGGCGATGGCGGCAGGGCCCGGTAACCCCCCCCGCCCTCCTCTCCCTTACCTGCCTCCGTCCGCAGTCCGTCAGCGTCTTCAATTGAGCCCGTGGTTCCACTAGGAAGTCTGCGGCCCAGACTTCCTGGTGGAACCGTGGGCTCAATTGAAGATGGCGACGGCGACGGACCACGGACGGAGGCAGGTAAGGTCCCCCTCTCCCTTGGTCCTTTACCGGGCTCTGCCACTGGGACTGCCTTGAGTCTTGGCGTGCCTATGTATCCCTGGACAAGCTATCATGGTGGCGAGTTTGAGGTTTCTAAAGTGCAAATTGACGGAGCTATCGAAAGGGGTGTGAATGGGGTGCCCGATTTTCAAAAATTCCCCCAAAATCAGGGGATGATGGGACTGCCTTGAGTCTTGGCATGCGTGTGCACCCCTGGATAAGCTTTCATGGTGGCGAGTTTGAGATTTTTAAGGTGCAAATTGACGGAGCTATGGAAAGGGGTGTGAATGGGGTGCCCGATTTTCATAAATTCCCCCAAAATCAGGGGATTATGGGACTGCCTTGAGTCTTGGCGTGCATATGTATCCCTGGATAAGCTTTCATGGTGGTGAGTTTGAGATTTTTAACGTGCAAATTGGCGGAGCTATGGAAAGGGGTGTAAATGGGGTGCCCGGTTTTCATAAATTCCCCAAAAATCAGGGGATGATGGGATTGCCTTGAGTCTTGGCGTGCATGTGTATACCTCCATGAGGTGTCATGGTGCCAAACTTGAGGTTTCTAACTTTAATAGAAAAAAAGTTGTATACTTTTTTATCTTAATGCAAGCCTATGGGGGGGGGGGAAACGGAGCTCCGATCCGGATCTGGAGCTCCGAGCGGAGCGGAGTGGACATAGCCGGAGCGGGGGTGGAGCGGAGCAGCCCGATCCGCAAATCGCGTATCTGGAAGTGAAGCGGAGCGGGGGGTACGTGCACACCCCTAGTTGGGACGCACTACCACCCAGAGAGCTTCGGCTATAAATAAATAAATAAATAAATAAATAAATAAATAAATAAATAAATAAAATTCCTTATATTGCTTCCATAGTGTTACTCCCTGCTTTTTATTCCACATTATCCAAAATATCACCACAAATGCCATTGTGTGTCCTACGAGGTGTAAATGCGGAAAGGGGGCATAGCGTTTCCATGACGGGATCGTAATGATTTGACGCAAGGTGCTGCTGCTGGTCCCAATGCTTGGTGCTGCTGTTAACAAGCTGTTAACATGGGCTGTTGTAGAGTTATGGGGTGGCTTGTTAACCATGGCAACAAGCTATCTTCACCAGGTTCAAAAAACACCACACGCCACAGCAGCCAGGGTAATTACGTGAATCCCCCCTCCCTGCTGGCATGCAAGCGGCATGCGTGGTGAGTGCAATAAGCCACCATGGTTTATTTCCCCCTCTGCAATCATGAGAACTGAGTCACAAAGTCAAAGCACTGAGACTTTTTTTATGAGTAGGAACAATGTCATCTGCCATCTCCCTCAGGTGTCGCTGTGTTTTTCTTCTGAGCTTAGCTGCAATCTCCACATTAACTGGGCGAAATGGATTTTGGATAATTTTGGATAATGTGGAACAGAACATTGTTGTGAGCTGCCCCTGTTGCAATGCAAAGTGTTTTGGGGTGTCTTGGTCTGGAATGGGCCATTCGCTTTACAAAAGACCTGCTCCTGGTGGAGCTGAAAACTGACAGAAGTGATATGGAACACAGCTGCCTGCATTTTTGGACTCTTCTTGGAGGTAAGGCTGCCAGGGCTGTCACCATAAGCACCTGCCCTTCAAAAATGTACCACTACACCTCAAGGCAGATCTGAGGGCGTTACTAGACGAGGCTCTAGCGCGCGTTACCTTCCGCAGTCACGTCGAGGCTTCCAGATGACGTTCACGAGGATCCGCCGTTATCCCGCGGTGAAGCCTCTTTCTCCCGACTTTAAAAAAGTGAGTTTTAGGGCGCCTTTTCCTGCTGTCCCGCGGTAATTCGGAGTACGTGTGGGAGGATGTGAGGTCACTGCGGTCGGCACTGGTCAGGAAAAGGCGTGCTAAGGGGGAGTGGTCAGCGGCTTTGGTCAAGCCGCCTCCGCCATTTGCGCGCAGTCCGCCAGCTGGGGCAGCGCGGCGGAGCGGCTTTTTTTTTTTATTTCCCCAGTGACAGTTTGCGCAGGAACGGAGGACCGGAAAAGTGGCTGGTGACTCCTTGCGGTGGGCAGCTACCGTGGCCGCATAATGGCGGTGCTGTACGCTGCCTGTTAGTGTGGGTACCAGGCTGGCAGAGGGCAGAGCTGTTTGTGGGCTGCTGCCATGGCTACGGCCAGATGTGGGTTGGCTCCTTGGGATGGGGCACAGGGCACAGAGGCGGTCATCGCCGCCGACACCTCAGAGGCATGATGGGAGATGTAGGCACAGAGTGGCCATGCAGACGATTGACCTCGGGTCATATGACACCCGCCACGACCCCCATCAGGAAGTGAGCGCATCAATGTTGACCCTCAACAGCACCAGCAGCACTTCAGCTGGCACTGGCACTGCCGCCGCTGCCGCCGCCAGGGCCGGCAGCGGCATCGCTGACGGCTGCGCAAGTTTGCGGTCTTTCGGACGTGCGCAAACCGTGCAGCGAGCGAAAAAAAAAGCCGCGGCAATCAGGCCGGTGTGGCTGCGCAACCGTTCTCGCGGCGGCAGCAGCACAACCGGCGCAAACTTCCGCCACAAATTGAAGGCAGGTGTGGAGCATGAGGCGTCACGGCTGAACGGGAAAAGCCGCTTTCACCGCTCCTCAACGACGGAACACCCGGTAGGTCTAGCAACGCCCAGTCATACTGATATAGCAGCAGACCCAAAGGCCCCTCTCTGTATTCAGTAGGTTTCTTTGGCTCACAGATGGGCTGTTTTACCCCTCACTCTTCAAGTGTTGCAAAATGAAACTAAATCTAATCCTGCGCTTCCACTTACACAAGAGGTTTGAGAACTGCTACATTTATTTAGCACTGCTGAGATCTTCCACCAGCACTTGTGCAAGCATTTGCAAAACAGCTTTAGTGGTTCTTTTCCTTCTGTTCTTTAAATCCAACCACTGTTTGTCTTTCCTCTTCTCCTTTGTCCTGCTTCTCCTCCTCCTTATCGTTTGTTTGTGTTTGAAACATCCTCATTACAAAGAACTGGGTATGGCTAAAAGCAGAGACAAGGCCTGCTTCCAGCTCACAACGCCTTTAATCGCCCAACAGGCTCTGATAAAGTGGCCAGATTTCCCTTCATTGCCGTTGAGGCTTTTGCCACAGTTCTGTAACATAATGATTCTCACAGCAGCGCAGGCTGTGGTTCATAAGGCTCAGCTGAATGGAATTCATATCAGGTGGGTCTGAAGAATAAAAGGATCAATCAGCATTTGCGATAAGCTCCATGTGAAGTGACCTTTGAAACATAACGCAAGACTATATTCCCTATGCAACACTTGGGGATAATTGCCAACGGTTCAGACACTGACAGAGAGCTCACCTTGAGGCAGGCATTTGGGAAATAGTGGTCATCATATTGAATGAGGGTTTGGGATGGTCCCTACAAAAATGGTTTAGGAGAGCAACTGGAAAAGAAGCCCACTAGGGCTCTCAGACCATATTAACAGTTTCTGCAATAGACAGAGCACAGTGAAATACAATATGGCATGTATGAAAAACGAACGGAAGCCAGTGTAGCATAATGGCTACCAAATCCTTCCTTAGCTCCATCAAGAAAAACTTCCTGACTGTTAGAGCAGTATGACAATGGAATCAGTTACCTAGGGAGGTTGTGGGCTCTCCCACACTAGAGGCCTTCAAGAGGCAGCTGGACAACCATCTGTCAGGGATGCTTTAGGGTGGATTCCTGCATTGAGCAGGGGGTTGGATACGATGGCCTTGTAGACCCCTTCCAACTCTGCTATTCTATGATTTGGGGGGACAGGCAAGCCGCTCTCCTCTCAGCCTCTGTCCAACATCCGCGATAAAGAGATAACAATATTGTCCTATTCTTCCAGGTAATGTTCATAAAGAGGTATATAAAGGATAAGTGTTAGGGCTAGGCAGAAACTATTCACTTTTTTGTGAACATTTTTGGCCATGTCAAAAAATGTCTCCCATTTATTCTGTGATAACGAGCTACATAGAGTTTGCATGTCACCACTTTCAGACAAGGTGTCGTTGTGGCTGAGCATCTCAGCCGCAGTTCAAATTGGCTTTAGGCTCAGCAAATTAAGGGTACAGGAAGCCAGGTTCCAGCTGGACATCAGGAAAAACTTCCTGGCTGTTAGAGCAGTATGACAATGGAACCAATGACCTAGGGAGGTTGTGGGCTCTCCTACACTAGAGGCATTCAAGAGGCAGCTGGACAACCATCTTTCAGGTATGCTTTTGGCTGGATTCCTGCACTGAGTGGGGTGTTGGACTCGATGGCCTTATAGGCCCCTTCCAACTCTACCATATGATTCTATGGTAGCTAGACCAATTTAAAGCTCAATTCAAATCCCATCATGGTCCTCCCTGGTTGACTTTTGCCTCTAAAAGGGCTACTTGCTGCAAACCGCACCTTCGGTGTCAATTAGCAGCCAGTATGGAACCCCAATCCATATTGGGAGCATCAGCCAGATGGGCCCCCAAAATTGCTTGTTCTCCAAATTAAAAGTATCCAGTTAACTTAGGCCCTTTTTACACCTACAGGGGAAAGAGGGATGCAGGGATTTCTGGCTCCCGGGATCATCGTCCTGCATTCAGATGGCCCTGCAACAGTAAAGAGGGACGTGGTGCCCGTTTCACCTGCCATTCTATTATTTATTTATTTATTGCATTTCTATACCGCCCAATAGCTGAAGCTCTCTGGGCGGTTCACAAAATTAAGACAATTCAAAACAACAGTATAAAACCATAATATAAAATACAATATAAAAACACAGCCAAGATAAAAACAGCAGCAATGCAAAAACACAATTTAAAATACAAATTGAAAACAGCAAGGTTAAAATTAAGTTATAGACTGTTCAAATACTGGGAGAATAAAAAGGTCTTCACCTGGCGTCTAAAAGCATATAACGTAGGTGCCAAGCGAACCTCCTTAGGGAGCTCATTCCACAGCCGGGGTGCCACAGCAGAGAAGGCCCCGCTCCTGGTAGCCACCTGCCTCACTTGCTTTGGCAGGGGCTCATGGAGAAGGACCCCTGAGGATGGCCTTAGGGTCCAGCCAGGTACATACGGGAGGAGGCGTTCCTTCAGACAGCCTGGCCCCAAGCTGTTTAGGGCTTTGAATGTTAATACCAGCACTTTGAATTGGGCCCGGACCTGGACTGGCATTCCTTTTATTTTAAAGGAATAGTTGCTGGAGCGCACTTGCACTCCAGCAAAACCTAAGTTAAAAAAAGGGCCCGACCCTGCTCCCCACCCCACCTCTGATGTCCCTGGACTGCCCCCGGCCCAGTTCCTTCCCTCTGTGGACCCCCGCTACTTGTGGGAAGGAGGAAATTAGCCTAGATGGGCACCCGCACCTCCTGCAGTCTCAGGATGACCCCGAGATCACGGGAAGAACCAGGTTTTCCCAGGGTTTTTTTTTCTCCTGGGAAAACCCATGCCTGTCCCCCATCCCTGCCCCCAGGACTCCCTGTGCATCATTTGAATGTGCAGGGACTCAGCTGTGACCAGCCCGGACTATCGGGCTGGTGTAGAAATTGACTAAGAGCCAAAGTAGATACTACTTTATTGCATAGTGCAATAAAGGCAAATTTCCACATGAGGGACAGTTTTTGTCAGGATCGCTGGGATATGAAAGGGTTAAAATTACCCTCCCCACATGCAGTGGTCACAAAGAAAATCAGGAGGACCCGCACACATTCTTGTCAGTAGACTTAAGTCATAGGTTATAGAAGGCAAAAAGAACTTGGTGCGCATGTTTAGACAGAGCTTGGCTGGCTGGCGCATCCTGGGAGTTGTCGGATTTTTTCTCTATCTAAGCATGCATACTATTGTGCCCTTACTTATTTCTGTCCATGGTTCATAACCTAACATTTATAATGTAACAAATGGGAAACCTTAATTTGGAGTGATTTCCCTGTGTGGGTGACAGAAGAGACATGACTGGCACCAGATCACTTCTCATAAAACTCTCTCTATATTTAGATTTTTGCTGAAACTGTACTTATATACACAAATAGAGATCATTTTGACAAAACAGCTGCCTGTAAAAAACCCTACTACCACAATGAGGGTCACAGCCTCTACATGTGGGTATTGAACCGCGGGTATTGAATGTTAGTTGCATACATCGGAGCTGTTGTCAAATGTTCAGACAAGACAGAAAAGTGCAGCTGTGTTTAAGAAAGCACGCCTCTCTGAGGCAAGCAAGCCTGCTAGGTAAACTTTGCACATTCAACCAGTTTATTCTAAGTTCTCTTTGTTGTAAAACATTGAGGAATTAATGTTGTGTCCAAGAAAATCAGAGCTGGATGGCTGATACAGTAGATTTATTGAATGGAAACTGTTTGATAAAAGTGATGGTTCAAACAATGGATTAGAGAGCTGAGTTATGGAGCAGGTCCAACCTCACCATATTTTCTCCAGATTTGGGGGGGGGGGGAATAGATATCTCAGAATCCAGATGTACTTGTAAAACAACAGACAGATACAAAATACAAAACCAGGAATCCCATAAATCATGGGCAAGCATCTTGTTTATTTCTCTCAGGCTGTTACAGATACCAAAGAGAGGTCATAAAGAACACCAGGAGGAAAAGTAACACAACCAGGCACTAAAAGCTGCAGAAGGTAGCAAAGGAGAAAATGTCATATCAAATCACAATCATATACATATCATAGCCTAATAACATATAATCAAGTATCCTGGGGCTTTTCACAAAACAACTACTCAGGCCGTCTCAGATGCAAAATCCATCAGCTGTGAACCTAATAAGAGGGCTGCGTACACATTTATACTTAAACGATACATGAGCATTTCCCAGCCATGTGGGAAATGCATGCAAGGGCAAGGTTGCATCCAGCCCCAGATGGGAGTGGGGCTTAGTTGGGCATTTTAAGCCCAGCTTCCATACTCCTCAGCCTCTTCCATGAAACTCTTCTGGAAGCTGAAAAGAGTTTCTAGACAAACAGTGGCAGCAGACAAGGCACAGCCTAGCAAGGTTAGTCATAGCTGGCCTGCCTATAGTAGAGAGGCAGTGACCAAACAGCAGAAGTGGTGCTAAGGACCTGCACTTTGCAGTACAGTGTGGGCCTGGGAGAGCTGAGTCATGGCTAAGGATAACAGCACTAGGGCTGTGCACCACCTCACATCCGAACCCCGAATCTGAAGCAGGTCGGGGTGGTTCGGACCCTTCCGAACCGGATCTGAGGTGGTTCGGGCGAAGGCCAAGGCAGTCTGAAGCCGAAGCCAATTGGCTCTGAAGCTTTGGGACACCTCAGCACTTTGGAGCTGCCCCCTGCCCACTACCCACCCCACCAGTCTCCTTACCTACTGCCTCCGTCATCGCTGCCATCTTCCTTCTGGCAGCTTCCGGTGCCGCTGCTGGAAATGAAAGGGAGTAGGCTGCATTGGCGTGCGCACAGGGGATGCAGAGGGTTCCATTGAACCCCCTAATGTGCCGCCGCCGCCATGTTTGCCCCGTCCTTGCTGAACCCCCTCTGAGGCCGCTGCGGGCCGAGCCAGGCGCCGTCACTCTGGAGACGGGTCAGAGGGAAATGTGCAGTGCCGCCCGTCAGAAGCCTCCAGCGGCTGCGCCCACCCCACTCCGGTTCCTGCTCCTCCTCCGGCTCCGCGCCTCGTTGTGGCCGCAGCTGCGGTTCCTGCTGCTGGGCCTGGCGGGGGCGGGGCCTGGCTAGGTGTATGGCGGGGCCAGTAAGTGCCGTTTGGGCTTCCCTGCGGAGCGGAGACCTTTGTGGGTGCGTTTCTCCGCTGCTTTCCCCAGTTACCTCCTTCCGCCTTTCTCTTTCCCTGCGAAGGGCCAGAGCAGGGAGAGTGGCCGGCGGGCGAGGGGCTGCCGCGCTTTCCGCAATTCACTCGTCAGGCAGGCACGTTCCTTCAGGGGCAAAGACAGATGTTCGGGGAGAAGGGCTGCTCTCCTATTTCCAATTCACAGAGACCACTGGAAGAGACCTGCTGCCAGCTCTCCTCACAGAGGAGAGCTGGCAGCAGCAACAAGGAGGAAGAGAAGAGCACCACGTGCGAAGGAGGTGAGGGGGAGAAGGCCGGCCAGCGGTGGGGCTTACAGTCAGGGGCCTACACTGTTCCTAGCTCTACAATATTTATTTTTCAAGCCATTCTTTTGGTAAATATGGTATGTGTGTCTCTTGTGTCACTTTAAAACAGAGCTGCAGCACAATCCTATGTATGTCTACTCGGAAGTAAGCCCCACTGAGATCAATCAAACTTACTCTGAGGTAAATGTGCACCGGATGCAGCCTGAAAATGAAGAGAGGATGAAGAAAGGACAGGAGAAAAAGAATTGTAGAAATAGAATAGCAAGGTAACTGTGGGATATTTAACCTTATTTAAAGACAGTAAGTACATCCCACACTGGGATATTTAACCATAGTTAAAGACAATAAGTACAGCAAAATTAGTGCCCTTCTACTTCAGTCCCAATCAAATAATTACAACAGTGAACCAGCCAGGTCTTCCATAGGAAAACTCTGTACCAGGTGATAGTTATTTTTAAATTTTAATTAAAATATATTATCCTTTCCTATAACAAAATGGTACTTACTCCTAAGTAAGTGTGTCCCACTGAAGAAGGAAATCCTATTTGATTCCTGTATTCCTGTTAGTGTGACATGATAAGTTAAAGGCACAATTTTATGCATGTTTAGACAGAAAAAAGTCCTTCAACTCCTAGAATCCCCTAGCCAGCATGGCTGGCTGGGGTATGCTGAGAATTGTAGGACTTCTTATACAGTATGTGGGTATGTGGTGTGGTTTGGCTTGAATTGCTTGTGTCTGGATTTCCTTTCTGGACTGGACTTGCTGGTTACATGACCCACAAGGCCAGGTTGTGGTATAGTCCTCTTCTTCTTTTGTGTTCAAAAGCTGTAAAGTATCCTGTGAGATCTGGAAGACTCACAACTTTATTATGGCATAATAAGCTGTTGTCCACTGGCCTCAAGTGCCAAAATGACTTTACTGGCTTTGCACTGTGAGTTTAGGGGTGGGGTGGGGGGTCATGTCATTTGCTATTCCGCTTTGGGCAGCAAAATGTCTTGGACCAGCCCTGGCAAGAGCTGGCTATAATTTAGATACTGAACAATATGCATTGGGTTTCCTAGGTGTACAGGGCCCAGGTGTCTCAGGCAGGATCTACACTACTGTTTTCATAGAATCATAGAATAATAGAGTTGGAAGAGGTCTATAAGGCCATCAAGTCCTGCTCAATGCAGGAATCCACCTTAAAGCATCTCTGACAGGTGGTTGTCCAGCTGCTTCTTGAATGCCTCTAGTGTGGGAGAGCCCACAACCTTCCTAGGTAACTGGTTCTACTGTCATACTGCTCTAACAGTCAGGAGGTTTTTCCTGATGTCCAGCTGGAATCTGACTTCCTGTAACTTGAGCCCATTATTCCGTGTCCTGCACTCTGGGATGATCGAGAAGAGATCCTGGCCCTCCTGTGTGTGTCAATCTTTCAAGTATTTGAAGAGTGCTCTCATGTCTCCCCTCAGGCTTCTCCTCAAGGCTAAACATTACCTCTGTTTCCTTTCCCCTCCGGGACACTCATACCTCTCCTGTCTGCACCCTCTCTCCCTCTTCTACCCCACACATAGGGGCATTTCTCTCTCTTCTTTCCCCAGGGCTCCCCCTACGCCAATCCTCTTCTTTTGCCCTTATTTTATTTAGAGTATTTTTATTTAGAGTATTTTTATCCCGTACCTCAGCCTAAAAGTCTCCCGGAGCGGCTTACAATTGATCAGTAAAGAAGACTGATGTGCCCTTGTGACGGTTTCCCATCCTCTCTTTTCTCCTTCATCTCCTGTCTTCTGCCAATAGCCCCTTCGCGGCCTTCCAGAGATGCCCCTAGTTCCAGATCTCCTACACTCCCCCAAGTTTTCCAAATCTTGCCAGCCAGCCCTCTCTTATGCTAGGCTCGCAGCCACCCCTCGTCCTCACTATATTCACCCCAGAAGTCTCTCTCCTGGACCTCATTCCAAATTCTTTGCTCAGCAGCACACAGGGCAATCTTTTAAAATCATTATTAGGGCATTTGATGTATGGTGTATTCTATGTATGGTGCTGGAACTTAAGATGACACTCATTGTTGTTAATGTGATAGAATCTGTTTTAAATGTGAATCTGTTTTAGTAAGTTTGGATTAGGTCATTATCTGATTAAATTTAAAGATGGTGAAAATTGACTATATCTTTATATATGCCTGGTTATCACTACAGCAAAAAACAGTATTCAGAGTCTCCATTTTAAAATGTGTATTTTTAAAGTACAGATTACTTGTTAATTAAAAAAAATACAGTTTACTTCAGTTTTCGTTTATTTTGTTTGTTTGATGAATGGAAAAAAGTCCTTTATTACTATATATTTAATCAATGTTTACCTTAAAAAAACCAACCCCTGGCTGAACCCCCTAATGAAATGTGCTGCGCACGCCTATGGTAGGCTGCTTGATTTTAAGTTATTGCACGGCCTACTCCCTTTCATTTCTGGCAGCACCAGAAGCCGCCAGAAGAAGGCTGTGACTACGGAGGCAGCAGGTAAGCCCCCCTCCCCCATTCCCCACTTACCTGTGTCCGCCATCACCGCCAGACACAAGCCAGACCGAGGTAAGCCCCCCGAGCTTCAGCATCATCAGATTGGAAGCCGCTGGACGCAAGCCAGACGGCGGACTCAGGTAAGGGGGGAGGGGGCTTACCTGATGCCTCCGCCATCCGTGGCAGTGCATGGCAGAAGCACCAAGTGGGTGCTTACCAAGTGGGGAGAGTTTTCTGGATGCCGGCTGTGCAGCCCGGTTGCACAGCCAGCACCCAGAAAACTCCGAGTCACCTCAGAGGGTTCAAATTTTGCCTCGGCTTCAGCGCCGAGGTGGATCGGGCAGCCCCGAAGTGGATCGGGGCTGCTTCGGGGGCTCCAGATCAGCCTCCGAGGCAGACTGGGGGGTCACTGCACAGCCCTAAACAACACCCGGTAGGCAATCGGCCACAGCCTTACATGTACCAGGATGTAGGAGAAACTGGGCTTGCAGGCTAAACAAGAGCATTTCCCAGCCATGTGGAAGTGGGCACAACTGGCCTGATGGGCTGAGCCCCCATCATGTTGAGCACCAACACAAAGACACTCATCCTTCATACTAGACAAAGAAAATAATATAGATGGTAAAACTATTAATATTAAGTAGTAGTGAATCAAAGGAACACATAGCAATGGGTGGCCAGTCTGCCTCTCCAGTAGGCAGTGAAAAGGGTGGCCAAAGAAAGGGCAATCTACCCCCAAAGGAGGCTAACATGCCCCATATTAATTTCCTGTCCTTCTGAGGGGCTGGGTGCCACATTGCTAGCCTGTCTTAAGGCTGTTGAAAAAATAGAGGGCATAAACAACTTAACCAAAAGATGTGGAATGAACCTAACTGGGGTGTGTGGTGGAGAAGAGGGGAAAGGCTAACACTAAAACCTTAAATAATTTTGAAGCTTGCATCATTGCCTTGGAAGAACCAACACGGACATTGAGGCGGAGGTACAGCATCCAATGTAGAGGAGCATCTGAGCCAAGTCAACAGGAGCTGAGTGGAGGACAACACCATCAGTCATTGGGAGTGTAGCACCTCCATCCATGCTCTGTGGAGGGTGTGTGTCTTCAACCAGGCATGTGAGCAACACAGAAGATTGGTGTGATGGGACAGATGGACGTTTCGGGCCAGCTGCAAGGCTCTCAGTGCCAGCACCAGGTCACTGCTCCTGGCCACAGAATGTGGTGTTAGCCATAGAATTCAGCTTTCTGAGAACGTTGCCAGCTGTTTAAAAATCACGTTTCGAGCCTGGTTGCTTGTAAGCGTGTGGGAAATCTCAGAAGTGTGTCTGAAGAAGATTTCAAGTGATTAGAAGATCAGCCTTCACTGTCCTACCCTTTCGCTAAGAAAAACAGATGAGATTTCACATAATTTGTATTATTTATACAGGTCGATGCCTCTCTTTTATTTCTAAACACAGAATTTGGATTAATTTGGAACAATGATTTTAGCACAGTTCGTGTGGCGCAGAGCAGTAAAGCAGCAGTTTCTGCAGCTGAAACTCTCCCCCCAGCCTGAGTTTGATTCCAGCAGAAGCTGGTTTCAGGCAGCCAGCTTGGGTCGACTCAGCCTTCCATCCTCCCGAGGTCGGTACAATGAGTACCCAGTTAGCTGGGGGAAAGGTAATCACAGCCAGGGAAGGCAACGGCAAACCACCCCGCTATAAGGCCTGCCAAGAAAACGTCAGCGAAAGCTGGCATCCCTCCATGGCCATAGCTAGACCTAAGGTTTATTCCTGGATCGTCCAGGGGTCAAACCTGTTCATCTAGGTGACACACAAGGGATCCAGTGCTCAGGCAAGGGCTAACCCTGGATGATCCCAGGATAAACCTTAGGTCTAGCTGTGGCCCAAGAGTCAGTAATGACTCAGTGCTTGCACGAGAGGTTCCTTTCCTTTCCTTTCCTTTCCTTTCCTGGTTAATTTATTCAGTCAGTTCTGTCATTTCATTTCAGAGGGCTAGCCACAATAGACTACAACAAAAACAACAGAGTCTTGTGGCAAGTTAAAAACGAATCGATTTATTGTGGCATGAGCTTTCTTGGCCTATAGCTGATTTCATCAGATTCATCTCTAAACCAAAAAGACTCAAGCCACAATAAGTCTGTTAAACTTTATAGCATTTATAAATAAAAGATTGGGCCCTAAGTGCTGGTTGCCATATGCACAATCAATACTTGATGGCTGTAATATGAAGTGATGATTTCGGAATGATTTCGGATGATTTAGATGTCCGGAAGAGCCACTACAGATATAATGCTACACCAGTTTGGGCCCAGGTTATTTGAAGGACAACCTTTACCTGCACCAGCTGGCCCACACTGTGAGATCATCAAGAGAAAGCCTTCTCATTTGCCTGCCACCAAGTGTGGTTAGGATGGTGAGTACAAGGGAGAGGGCCTTTTTGGTAGTGGCCCCGCACCTCTGGAATGAGTTTCATCAGGAGATCATCAGGAAAGCTCTGAAGTCCCAGATGTTATTTTTAGCCTTTTGAGGGGGCTGCTTATTTTATTTGCAATAGCAGTTTTTATTGAATTCTATGGTTTTTACTGTTACTCTTACCTTTTATGCTGCCTTGAAAGAGTCCCATCCTTAAAGGCAGCCCCAAAATAATTATATATAAGTAATGGCAGGGCTGAGACTATTGGGCGTGCCTCTGCTCTCACCCTTACACAGGCTGTAGCTAGACCTAAGGTTTATCCCAGGATTGTCCTGGGGTCAAACCTGTTCATCTAAGTGCTACACAGGGCATCCAGTGCTCAGGCAGGGACGAACCCAGGATGATCCTGGGATAAACCTTAGGTCTAGCTACGGCCACAATGTTAATTGTGTGAGCTAAGAATGCCTGAAAGGGGCTATTCCTAGTCATTAAAGGGAATCTGCCCTCCAATTTCCCAAAAGTCTTCTTTCCCCAGGAAAAGGAGTTCTGCTTTCTGCCTCATTCTCAGGGTGCTCCTGAGAATTCCTTTTGGTGGTGTTTTTGAGCTTAGCTTACCATTGCAAAGTGTCCAAGGCTGCTGTACGGAACATTATTTCTGTTACATATCTCTGCATCACTTTGTAATGTCCCCAGAAGCTTATGGTTCCTTATCTGAAAATAGCCCATGGAAGGAGTTACCTCATGACATCTTCTCCTGGGCTATATATAATTAAAAGACAGGACTCTCTCTCTCTCTCTCTCTCTCTCTCACACACACACACACACACACACACACACACACTTTGGCCATCTCATAAATAAGAACCGTGCAGCCCATCCACTGATGGGAATGTAGCCAAATTATTCTTTTCCTTTGAGCATTTTTCCAAAAGAAATTTCTTTTCTATCAAATGAGAATGGAAAATAAAATAAAAATGCACAAGCCATCCTGCAGGATTTGGTCCGAGTTTTCGGGACATGACAGCCCATCATGGCTTGTCACCCACAATAGGTTGTCATGTCATGCAAACTCAGTCAGTATGTTCCAGGAAAGGCCCGGTGATATGAACATTCTGCCCATAGTATTTGATCTGGGACGGCCCACTCACAGATGTAAGGCATCGCTTGATTTTGCAAGCATCAAGTGCTAAACACGGATGCATGGCAAACCAGCCCCAAAAGCATAGCAAACAAGTTTTGAGAAACAAAGTGAGGTACATGCATATGTGAAACAGCACTCAGATGCAAATCAAACTCTGGATCAACAGACGCTGCTGGCCTTTATGAAAAGAAAAGCAATGATAAAAACTCCCTGAAGAAAGCAACATTTTCTAAGCAATGTCCAGAATAACGAGAGAATAAATCAGTGAGAACTGAATGCTTGAGCACTATACCAATAACAGACATTGTAAATTGACAGTCTCTATCTCCTAAGAGACATCTTGGTGCAAGATGATTGGTTGGTGAGATTAGACCAGAGGGATATCTCTCTGTCCTACAAGTGAAAGAATGTCAAAGGTTCCTCTGAGCTTTGCTGGGAAGGGGATCATTTGGCAGGGCTCCAGACTACCATTTGGCCTCTTGTCAGCTCCATGGTACCAGCCTTCTGTGAGCTGGGGCTCAAAATAATAGCCTGTTTAGACAACATGCTGATTGTGGTGGAGAACAGAGAGTAGCTAGCAGTGCAAGCTGTTTTGGTCAAAAGAACTGGAGAGAGCCAAGAGTTCCTTGAAACTTTGGCCCCCACCCAACGACTTAATTCAGTTCCTGGGATGTACAGTGCAGAGGTCTGTCTGCCCTGAGAGACTTCTAGCCCATTACAGAACAGCTAGTAAACAATCAACAAAAGACAATGCACTTTTGGATGGTGCAAGTTATCTCTCCTGGGGAAATGACTGAATATAATAGAATTATTGTTAGGTCACCCTGGCAAATCCCTAAAGTTGAGAGCTCTGTTCTTAGTTTGCAGTTTGGGGTACAAGCAATTGAGTTTCCGTTTTAATATCTTCTCGCTGGAATCTTATCAGTAGCAATGTCTTTATTTCAGTCAACTCTTTTACTATATTCATATATTAAGATCCTGAATGGTATTTTGATGTTGAAGCAATAAAACTGCTGTATACAGTACAGCCTCTTAGACTCAACATTATTCACTCAGTCTACCAATATGAATTTTTCTTGATCTCTGATTTCTGCCCGCTCCCCAGAAATGTCTAGCTTTCCTCCATCCTCCTTCAAACTCCTTTGGAGTTAGTTAGGACTTCAAAAATAAATTTTCATAAGTGAAGTATGTGTGCGTATACACACCCTCTAAATACATTTGTAAAATTCAGGCAGTTAAGCCAGGTCTTTGTGCCTTTAAATGAGAGAGAGGGAGAATGTGCAATATTGCTAAAATGTGAACTAAAATGTAAAATAATTTCCTATTTGTTTATTTAATTCTGTTTATTTATTTATTTATTACATTTGTATACCGCCCAATAGCCGGAGCTCTCTGGGCGGTTCACAAAAATTAAAACCATAATAAAACAACCAACAGGTTAAAAACACAAATACAAAATACAGTATAAAAAGCACAACCAGGATAAAACCATGCAGCAAAAGCTGATATAAGATTAAAACAGAGTTAGAACAGTAAAATTTAAATTTAAGTTAAAATTAAGTGTTAAAATACTGAGAGAATAAAAAAGTCTTCAGCTGGCGACGAAAGGTGTACAGTGTAGGCACCAGGCAGACCTCTCTGGGGAGCTCAGGTCCCTTCCACACGCCGTACTGAAGGCGCATGCATGCGCCCCCAGTACGACCCCAAAACGATGGTGTAGATGGCAGCTGAAGAGACGGAGGAGACGGCAGCTGGGGAACTGGCCGCGTCCTTGCCACCGCCGCCTCCCCGCCGGCCTCCTGCTGCCGGGGTAAGAGCGACCCGGGTCGGAGAGCTCGGCTTCCGCTTCCGCCGAGCTCTCCAACCCAGGTGGCTCTTTCGCCGGCAGCAGGAGGCCGGCAGGGAGTTGGGCTCGGCGGCAAGGACTCACCAGCGAAGCTGCTGAGCCCTGGGAACTTTCTGCCGCCGCCACTGCCTCTTCCTCTTCTCTTCTGAACAGGTGTCTACACTAGGAGTTTCGGGGCGCCCTGAAGCGCCTTCAGGGCGCCCTGATGACTGTGTGTAGACAGGCCCTCATTCCATAGCCAGGGTGCCATAGCAGAGAAGGCCCTCCTCCTAGTAGCCACCTGCCTCACTTAAATGTTTTGCATTTAATGCATTACTTTAGCTTATTTTTTTATTTTTTAAAGTCTTAATTTGGAAATTACAAAACTGGAAAGTGGGATAAAATTACTATGAAGAAGAAAATAATAAATCAAACTCTTTTGGAAAATCCGACTTGCATTGTAATCACATATTTGCTTATCTAGCTAAGTGTCCCACATTTTAATGATACTTTCACCATGAAAATTTGTGAATATCATAGGGAAAGGTTTTTTAAAAAATTAAGAACATGATCAAATATTGCTTTTGAAATTTAAATGTGAGGAATATATTTAAGAAAACCTAAATTTTAATTACTCTTAAAATTATTGGCTCAAACTTTATTAAATATCAATGTTCAGGTCTAAGACCATTAAAATAAACTTGCCCAATATTACCCATAATTTGGAATGCTAAATAACAAATGAATAAAGATGGCTGTGTAGTTCCCTTTCAGCGGAAGGTCTAAGAAGCACTTCAGTGCAGAGCTTTAAAGGGATCCATTTGACCTAACTGACCTCTCAAGGACAATGGTGAAGAGGACCAGCTCAGCACACCAGATCCCTTCCAGCACTCAATTAATACTCGTGCACAGCTCCCATTTATTTCCATGTGGTTTGCTCAGGAGTGATCTCCCAGGAGACTGTGCCTAGAGACAATGGAATTTTGCATGAAATGGATGTAGCAAAGTGATTGCTGTCATTCTTCATTTCTTTCTTTTCAAAACACATCGGCACTGACGGATACTGCCTTTGGGCAAGGTCTAGCTATCCTAATTTTTAACCAGGATAACAAGGTCTTTTCTATAAATTCCAGTTTTCTTCTTTACATCAATCAAGGTTGCCACCTTTCGTGTTGCCCTTTCATTGTGACAGCTGTGATCCTGCAAACTTCCAAGGATGGATTTCTCTTTCTCTAAAAAACAAAAAACCCTAACAAAGCTGGAATTTGAGCTCCATTCTACAGCATGACTAAGAAACGAACTTTAGGGTGGGTTGTGTTGATGCCTCTTATTATTATTTTATTATTATTATTTGATTTGTATCCCACTTTACCCCCCAGAAAATCAGCACATAAGGCAGCTTACAATCATAAATAATTTTTGAATGAAACAGTAATAAAACACATGCATTGCAACACAATTTACAAGTTCTGTGGGATGAGCTGTAATGTGAAACACAGTTGAAAGCAGGCAAAACATGTCTCTCACCCCAGACATTGGATCATAAGGGGCAGAGGGCAAGCGCTGAGCTCCTAGACCACTAGTAGGATGGCCAATTGACCTACCTTACAGAAGACAGTCCTCCATTTGAAGGACTGCCAGAGGACATTGTCTCTTTGAAGGTGTCCTCGATTTGAAGGGCTGCCAGAGGACATTGTCTTTTTGAAGGTGTCCTCGATTTGAAGGGCTGTTGACTTTAAAGAAAAAGAAATATCGGAAGAGAGAGCAGAAGGGGCCTAGACAGATAGCAGGGAATAAGCAGACACACAGCCTTCTGGACTGTGGGACCCTGGACCTGAGACCAAAGCTCAGTGACTGCAGCACATGTGTATTCTGAACGCTATGCTCCTAGAGAAGCAAGCAGCCACCACTCACGCTTACAAGGAAAAATAAAGAGCAAAAGTAAGAGCAGGAGACCCAATACAAAATAGTGGGAGGGGTCAATGATTTGTTCCTGCTGCAGTTCCAACCTGGATTTGCCCTTCTGCACCTGTAATTTGCATAGGAAAAATGTCTCCATTTATGCCATAGTGGGAGAGAAAGGGTTAAACCTCCCACCTCCTACAGTAGGGCCCCAATATGAATTGGTACTTAATATTGAGTAGGAAAAAATAACCGAAGCAACTGCATGCTATGTGTCACATGTAGTTTGACCCCAAATTGCTAAAGGATCAAGACATTTGTCCTTTGTGTAGCCCAGGAAATGGTCTTAGGGCGCATGATGTTGTTACATTGTGAAGCAAACTTATTTAGCTGCCGGATAGAAGATTGCCTGGAAACCTCAAGTACATTATTGTGAGCTTTCAAAAAGAAGGGTAGCCTTCAAGTGTAACATTCAAAATATGCCATTTAATTCCTTGTGTACAAAAAGGTCACAGTACAATCAAATGTTCAATCAGGGTCTCATTTGGATGCCTCCAGTTTTTGTTTCAAAGCTCTGCCATAAGTATTTCCCAAGATACTACATTTAGAAGTGAGGCTGGGAAACGTTTTAGCCACCATATTGAATTAGGGCTGCCATCTTGAAATCAGACTACATGGGAAATTGACAACATTGCTTTCCAAGGTTAATTGAATCAATACAATATGAGTCAGAAAAGAACAGCTCTGTAATATTTTCTACATATGGCTTTTATGCCGACCCCCGGCCATCCATATATTTGATTAGCAAAAAACAAAATTTTGTTAATTTTTGTTAATTGAGGTTGAGTGAACATGGAAAATCCTTACCACAACATGTTAAACTAAGGATTTTTGTTAATTGCATTTGTGTATGTTTTGGTAAGACTATGCATAAAATTCTCTGATCAAGAAAATGTGGAAAGTGAAAATAAGAAATTCAGTGGGAAAAGAAAGGAAGAAATAACATAATTAATAAGGGATTAAGGCCAACAGGCATTGTGGGCCCAGTCTGGATTGGGGAGCTTGTGCCAGCAATTTCTATTGCAAAATCGTGGTCTATTTGCTTTATGGTTCACTATTTTGCAATGGAAATTGCACGTATGGTAAGGAGGCTGATTCAGACTGGGTCCATGGTGGGGAAAAACCCGTACCTTTTATACTGGGATCCCAATCTTCTTTGGGGTCCCTGCTCCTACTCTGGAGTAAAAATATTTTTTTAAAAAAGCTATATCTGCTTGGTGTGTATTTAGAGTAATGTCTGTTTTGGGCCTCTCACACCATTTAGAGGAATAAGGCTCCTTAACATAAATTTTAAAAACACACATTCATTCTAACAAAGATATTCTGCTAGAGGTGGCTTATGCATGTGCTACATCAATAACACTTCTTTCATTTCACTTTTCTTTAAATCAAACACATCCTACATATACATGTTAATCCTGTTCAATGCCAGTAACACAGGCCACTAACCAGTAATTTTGCATAGTTTTGTTTGAGCAAGGTATTGTGGTGTGATTGTAATACAGTGGACATACATAACAAATAGTGCAATCCACAGGGATGATTTGTGCAAGTATTGTTTAAGATAACAATCCTAACTTCCAGACAGTGTCTGGGAGGACACAGGATTGTTCATTTTCTGGGTTCTGAGGTCAGAAGTAGGGCTCTGACCTCGGAGCCCAGATCAGTGTTTCCTGCCACCCCTTTGTAGCCAGCATGGTTTTGGCTATGGCCTTAGCTAGACCTAAGGTTTACCCCAGGATTGTCCCAGTTTCATCCCTGATCATGTAAATGACACACAGGATATCCTGGGAGCAGGCAGGAATGACCCTGGGACAATCCTGGGATAAAACTTAGGTCTAGCTAAGGCCTATGTCTCCATACTTGGAAATGGAGTGCAGAGATAAGAAAAGGGGCATTTCGGGTGGGGGGGGGGAGATAGAGGCTGCAGCCATACAACGTTTCCTATGGTCGCTCCAGCCTCCTTCCCTCCCACTCTGAAGCACTGCTGCTAGACAGGCAAAATCGCCAAGTTTGGAGGCTACAGACTATCTTCATAGGATTGCACCCTAAATAAACAGGAGCTGCACAGGAGTGAGGTGTGCAAAGTACAGAATCAAGGAAAAGGCACATAAGCAATACCACCGCCTTCGAGAACTGAATTTCAATATAAAATCTTGGAATTCAAATATAAAAAGTTAACATGGTTCATCTACTGAATTTTGAGACTGTAAATCTGCCTGATCAGCAAAATCTAGCCTTTCCTAGCATGTCTTTTCACATATTGATAGTTGTTAAAGAGTTAATAAACCTTGAAATGGAAGGGACTCGCTTTTAGTCATCAATCATGAATGTTTTGCCTTGGAAGCCAGCCCAGCTCCAGCTGTTTCTTGCTTCCTCCCCCCACCCCCGCCCCCATGGCTTTAGCCGGCTTCAACTCAGCTCTTGAATTCAACTTCCCAGAGTCAGGACATTTCCCAATGCAAAGTGCACGGCTAACGTTTACTCTATCCATACATCACCAGGTGTCTGTCAGAAACGTGCAAATATCCTTAAGCTGCAAAGCACAACTGACTTTCTTTTTATTCTCACATATATTCCTTCGGGCTGTAATACAGACTTCAGCCTGCAAGTCATACTCTCTCAAATAATTCTTTATCATACATCTTACTAGTTAGCCTATGAAATTTCTGTAGGGGCCATGCAAAGATAGGGTGGATGTGGGGGGGGGGCACTCTTGTATGGTAAGGCTTAAGCCATATCAGAGTCAAAGCACCAACTTTCCCCTCCTAGGCAATGGACAGGGGCATTCAAATTGCTTCCTAGAAGGTCCCTACCAGCTCAAATATTCCCACCAGGCCAGGCTTCATTTCTGTCACTGTCACTACTATCACTGCTATGGCAGAAAGATTTGAACACAGTGATAAGTATATATGCAAAACAGGTGTATAAAAACCTACCAACTGCCGTGGCAAATGGAAGTCAAAGAAAATTGGGCCAATGGCTTTGGAGCATTTAGTTTATTCCCTAGAAGGTCCACTATACTATGGGCAGTGCCATCCTGGATGTGCTCCAGTTCAGGGAATCACCTAAGGAGGAACCTGAATGTTCCTCATCCAAGCTGGCTCCTAGCAGGATTAAAATGTGTTAACTGCTAGCATCAATTGGAGCACAAGAGATACTGAAGGTCACCCCTTCACTATTCTTTATCCATGAGGTACTTTATCCACTAGATAGCCTTCCTGGGCTTTCAGTTTTCTAAGGCTGCTTCCAGATGAAGCTTTTATCATGCAGTCATCTTGCCTCATCATCTGTATAATTTTATGGGGTCCAGATGTTATCACCTTCTACTTGTAAGCCTACTGTGTTTTCCCACTGCAACCACCTATTTTTCTTTCCACAAAAAATCCATGAAGGAAGACAAAGGGAATAGCTGCACAATGCACTGAGAGCCATTCATCTGTGAACTCACCCAGACATCAGTCCCAGTCCTAGTCTCAGTCCCAGTCCCAGTCCAGGTCTGTATCTGGGGTCAAATTAATCCCTCTTATGCATTTATACCTCATAGGACATCTACACCAATCAGGATATAACACTTTGAAAACAGTTTGGAAACTGTATATGGTGTGTGTCCTGGGCCCCAACAGTTGCAAAACCATTATAACCCAATTTAAAGCTGTAGTGTAGATCCTGCCACAGTGGCATTTGTTGTGGTAATTTGGATAATGTGGAATAAAAAACAGGAAATAACACTATGGCCTTAGCTAGACCTACCTTCTATCCCATGACGGAGGAGGGAAGATCACGCGTAGTGATTAACACGAGATCCCTCCTCCGTTTACACGTAAGGCAGGACGACCTCAAGAGGAGAAGCGTCATGCCCGCCATTTTTTTATTTTTTAAAGAAGACAGAGCGCATGAACGGTTGTGCGCAAAGGTAAGGGTTTTTTAATTTTAACTTAATTTCCCTGCTCCCTCCTACCCCCGATGGGTGCCGCGCTCCTGAGGAGTGCTGCGTCCTGTGCGCTGCTCCCAGCTCCATGCGAGTAATCACGCGGAGCTGATAAGCCGCGGCAATGGGCCACATGTTCCACGGTCTTGGGCTCAGCCCGGGACTGTGGAAAAAGTGGGCCCAAAGTGGAGGGCGAGATCCCAGGGCAAGGGAGGGACCATCCCTCCCTAATCCCAGGATCCCCTGTGCGTCATGTGGACACACAGGGACGATCCCGGGGTTCACCCTGGGATTTCGCCTGGTCTAGCTAAGGCCTATAAAAGCAGTTTATGGGATGTACTCCAACAGTTATCAGTACACTTCAATACTGCTATTAAGCAGTAGTGTAGATCTAGCCTTTCCCCACCTCTCTCTCTCTCTCTCATTGCTTGTGAGAAGAATTGCAGAGGAAAAGTTGTGGGAAAGTGTTGAAGAATCCCCCACTCAGCTTCTAGACAATGACCCCTCCCTCCAAATTGTTTTCCCCCCTGATAAAACTGACCATCAGGGGTTAGTTTAATATTTTTTTCATTGAATATGTAGTTGCAACTTGAGATTTTTTTCTTTTAAAGATTAGACCAATTTATAGATTTGCCTGTCTAAACAGAACTTCCAAGGCCCTACTCAGTACACCACTGAGAGCCAACCTGCACGATATGTTAATCATGTAGCATGTAGCTGAGGCTTGTCTTACATTTTAGTGTCTCCCAACTGGGTTTCCACTGGGAGACAGTAAAACTACACTTCCTCCACCCACAAGAGGTTTACAAAAAGAAGAAGAAAAGCTTCTGTTGACTCCAATGGAGACTCCCTTTTTTAAAAAAAAACCTCCCGGGGCGGGGTGGTGGGGTTTAAATTGCTGGGGAGAAGGTTTAAGCCTCCTCTCCTGGTGTGCCACAGTCCCAGTTCAAATCAGTACTGCACATCATTACACAAGGGTAAAATTTAAGACAGGCCTCAGCCATACATTATGTGATTAGCATAATGTGTAATTTGGCCCTAAATTCCAGACGGTTGGGAGAGAAAACAGGGAGACTGTTCCCCTCACACCTGGCATGTATGTGTCCCGAAGATACCTAGCCAATTCCTTTGGCAAAGAGAATGATGGACTAAATCATGCCTGGGCAACTTTGGCATGTCCAGAGGCCATTTTGGCCCTACCCACACTTATGGGCTGCACTCAGTGGATGCCACAGCGTCAGTGAGGTACTTCACAGAAAAGCAAGGAAAGAACAACAAAATCACCAGTTTGCTGCTGAAATTCAGCAGCAAACCACTCTGTAGTGGTAGAAGAGTTAAATTTAGCTTTCTTTTTTTTTAAGGGCCAAATTTAGTTTGTAAACAAGATAAAGTTATTATTATTATTATTATTATTATTATTATTATTATTATTTATTTATATAGCACCATCAATGTACATGGTGCTGTACAGAGTAAAACAGTTGGCCCTGTTGGCACTCCATAGCCAATATGGATGCTTTTGTTGTTGTTTTGAAAAATGGGGGGGGGGAGTGAAAAGAGGTAGGTGCCACATGCAGCTTGCAGCTCAAGTAGGTTGACCATATGGAAAGGAGGACAGGGCTCCTGTATCAGCAGGTGTCATTTGTATGCAAGCAGCACCTGGTGAAATTCCCTCTTCATCACAACAGTTAAAGATGCAGGAGTCCTGTCCTCCTTTCCATATGGTCACCCTAAGCTCAAGCATTGCCCAACCTGAACTAGATGGACCCTAGGTCTGATCCAGCAAGTCTTTTGTGTTCTGAATAAGCAGAGACGCTTAAAGATGTTCATTGGTTTGGGCAGTATTTTACATTCCTCTTCCCTTCACCTGTTGACATGATTCATTCAAAGATCATGCTGATGTGATTTATCTGCCTTTCACATAGACTCCCAAACGGAGCAACATGAACACAAAGCCTAGTGAGTCAAGTTAAGCAGAAATGTCTGGGTCAAAAGTTGGGCCAGACATTCAACATAGATCTTAAATTCCCACGCTGTACAGAAATGGACAGGTGGTGTCCCTATAAGCCACCCAAATCTCTCCCTACCCACCCCCCGGCCCCATCTGCCATTGGAACTGGCATTGAACAAATTCCAGCCACACTCTTCATAAAAAGAGAGACAACTTGAATACTCAAGGTCAGGCAACACATGGCAGACAAGAATGTCAAGGGAGTGAGGGCTTTTCCTAAGTACCACTTTACATAGCAGGGCTTTGGATCCTGAGGAGACTCCAACATCAGAGCTCTCCACATCAGGCAATAGGAATGCTGTGCCTATGCATACTTACCTGGGAGCAAGACCCATTGAATTCAATAGACTTGTTTCTGAGTAGACATGTATGAGATTGCCCTGTAAATATTTCTTTGCTTATTTTGTCCACCCCAAAAACTGTTTTAAACAAATATATGAGTTCTTTGCCTCGCTCAGGAATTATTTAATCAGCAAATTAGTAAGCAGCTTAATTAGGTGATTATAACAATTTATTTTGATTCCCTAAACTAACTAATTGTGGCATTTGTTTGCTCTAGGAATATCCCAGGATTGTTATTAGAAGAAATACAAACTATTTAAATTAAACAACAGTTTTTGGCAGTTCAACATATGGGAGTTTAATCCTGTAACTCTATTGAATTCAAGTTAAATGGTCCATGTAGAACAATGGTTTGCAGAAGCCAGCATTGTCCCCAAATACTCATTTGGTATTGTCCATCTGCTCCATGGAAATTATGACAAATTACACTAACACTTTACAATTAGATTCCTAGGAAACAGTTACTTGAGAAATTTGAGACATTACTAGCTATGTAGGAAAGAATTCTTACATGTTTGCGTGTTTTGATCATAAGTGAAATTTTGGTGGGGGGACAGAACTCTTATATCACACACACACACACACACACACACACACACACACACAGAGAGAGAGAGAGAGAGAGAGAGAGAGAGAGAGAGAGAGAATTTCCATTAGTTAGTGTACTTTTGGTTGTTGCTGTTACCCTGTTTAAAAGTGAGTGCACAATACACATGAATACTGGAAAAAGATCAAACTAAATTGTCCATGTTGCCAAACTGCCTTCCACCCATCATAACACACATTGACTGAATCAATATCCAGCTTTAGGACATTCCTGAATAAAAATATTAACACAATATTTTTTTCCAGTGGACTCTTCTAATTATGTATCACTAATGTTGGGAAGGGCAGGAAACCACAGAGGGTGGGAGAGGTATGTCTTTAAAGTGAGTCAAAGAGAAAGGAAAAGAAATTGGGGATTGGGAAAGTGTCTTCCAGTTCCAACATGCAGTAAATGCATGTTTTGGGAAAATCATAAAGAATGAGCACTGGGAAAAAGCAGAATTTCCATTTCGTGTTTGGAAGGGGGTCAAAATTCTAAGCAATGCTTATTTTAGGCATTTTCTTGAATATACTCGAGTTGAAATGCCACCTTCCCAAAGGAAAGTAATTTAAGGCTGCAATTCTATACACACTTACCTGGGAGTTAGCCCCTTGAAAACAATAGGACTGTGAGAGTACATGCTGTGGTTACTTTTTACAAAAGTTATATAATAAAAATGTATCACTCAAACACTTCCCTCTGCTTTTTAAAAGACAACTTGGTTTGTGTCACTGAGATGTCTACTAAATACATAGGGCCTTTAAGCTGCACCTCCCACCGGGAAAAATATGTTCAGCTAGCACTTTTCATGAAGAATGGTTTATTGAACACAAACATTTCCCATTTCCTTACCTGTTTCAGAATATAATGGTCTCCTGATGAGCTTCCAAAATCCATATTAGGAGACCTTTATTTGCCCAACTCAAAACTGTGCACATTTTCAAGAACTCCAGATCTGTTCATCAAGTCATACGTTACAAAAAGCAGGCTGGGGAGGTGTAGGGCGAGAAAGAGAAAGGCTTACTTGATTATAACGTCATGAAGCCTGAGTCTTGAGGACAGGTGGGAAGAAGCTGCAGTTGTTCAAATTAGCCTGGTAGAAGTTTTTGTAGAAACTGGTCAGCATGTCGGTCAGCTTTTACAATAAGGTGACTAGAAATAGAGCACAACAGTAATTGCTAACTCGGCACTTCAGGAAGTAACAATAAAGAAAACGTTAAATGAATCCAAATGTTATTGGCTCTGTGATTATTCTGTTGCATATTTATTTATGTTAACAGAAATTTGGATGTAAATTGGACTTAAATCTTCCATTGTTTGTTTTTATGTTGGAGTGGTTTTATTTTTGAAAATTGCAAAGGCCTGGAGAACTGGCCATAAATTGCTCTTCTCTGTGTGTATTTGTGGAGAGGTCTATTACAAAAATTAATTAATTAATTAACTGAGAGCTTCTCTACATTAAGGCAAAATTGCATTGCCTACCCAGGGATTTGTGCTTCCTGCTTCTTTGGCGTGATTGTTATGGCCTGCATTACACAGGCGGAGAGGGGTGACCATGTGGTTTGAATTGAATACTTTCCCTCTAAGCATGCTCGTTCACTTCCATTGAGACAGCACCACCTAGTGGTGTTTCATTTTAAAAGTGTTTCTTTTAATAGCAGGATTTCCAGGGGATGACACAGGAGATGCCCTGGTTGTTGATGACGTCATGCAATGGACCCACAAACTTTTGTGAGTGGCCTATCATGAGCATGGAATAAATCTCTCATTTAGAGGAGCCCTGAATACTAGGGCTGTGCATCGCCTCAGCCCAAATTCAAGGCGAGCCAGGCTGGTTTGGCCCACCTTGGCCCAGAGTGGCACTGGGTTGGCCTGAGGCACTTTTGAGGCTAAAGCAGATTGGCCCTGGAGCCTCAGGGCACCTTAGGCCAATTCGAGGTGCTGCAGGGCCACTCCCCCATATCTGCCCGCCTGCCCAGGAAAGCCGGGACTTACCTGCAAATGTGTCATCCTCCTGAGAGCCAGGCCACGATTTAAAGTAATCATGGGGGCTCTTTACTTTTAGTATATCTCTATGGCCCCAAACTACAGCGGCCTTAAAGGGGAAATGGCCATTTATGGTCACTGCAGTTTGTGGCCATTGAGCAGGGGGTTGGACTCGATGGCCTTGTAGGCCCCTTCCAACTCTGCTATTCTATGATTCTATGTTCTAAAGGTAAAGAGCCCCCATGATTAAATTGCGGCCTGGCTCTCAAGAGGAGAACGTGTTTGCAGGTAAATCCCAGCAGCAGCTTTGGGTTAGAGGCAGAGTGGGTGTAGGTGTAGGGTGGAAGCAAGGGGGTATCAGGGATTCAGGAAGCCAATGGCCTCCCAGTTGGCCTTGCTCCTGGCTGTCCTGGGTGACAGTCATGGACCGGTGCGCAGGAACCCACAAGGCTGATCCACTTCGAAGGGGGCGAATCTCGCCTTGACTTCTGTGCCAAGGCACAGTGAGTTGGGCATCCCCTGAAGCACCAAGAGTCAAATTGGGGCCATTTTAGATGCTCCAAAATGGCCTCCATGATGAGTCAGAAAGGGGAAGGGGGGCTGTGCACAGCCCTACTGAATACACACACATTGAATTAAAAGAGCAGTTATATAAACATTCTGGTGACATTTTACTTCTCTAGATGTTAAAGTGATGGGTCACTGTTTTATTATTATAGAAATTCTCATGAGTGTGTGTGCGTGTGTGTGTGTGTGATCACCATATTCATAGTCTCATTGGGATAACATTATTATAAAAAGTATCACGGCATTGGAAATCAGAGGTAAAAAATTTATTACAAGGTTTATGAGGGTAACGTGAATCTCAAGTGAATACACTGAATAGAAAAGTGAATTTATTATCAACTGTATAAAGACAGGAGTTCTTTGAATATTTAATAGACTGTCATAGAAAAGGGGTTTTTACCTTAATATTTAATCCATAAAGCAAGTCAACCTGCAAGACCTACCTGTTTCATGATACCTGTAATATATTCACAGATGCAGTCAAGTACATGAAGGATTTTCTACTGAATTCAAGCACAAAAGCCCTGCTTCATGGGGAAAGTTCATGGAAAAAAGAGCTATTTGTCATCCTTAGTTTCTGGACCAGTTTTGATGCTTGCAATTTTATATCATAATGGGTACAATCCAGACAGAGTTTGACTTCAATTCTTTATCCACTTACCTGTGATTAAGCATAAGTGAAATCAATGACACTTGCTTTTGAGTAGATATATATAGGATTGTGTTGTTAAGTACTTTTAAACCTCTTTATTTCAATGGGAGAGATTTCAGCATAAGGTTTGCTATTGAATATTGATGTATTCAAACTTTGATTCTTCTACTGCTTGAGTTATTATTTTTTCAAAGAAAAGTGGGATATAATGTTAAAATAAAAAATAAAATGAAAAGTGCTTATCTTTGGATTGATCATATTTTCTTTTTAAAATGACAGAACAGGATAAAATAATAGATACTAATGCAAAGGAATTGTATAATGTATGCAAAGAAAAATGTATTACTGTGACATATCAAATGTGCCAATTGCAAAAGATCATACTCTTTAAATATAATAAATAACTCAGCAAAGTTTTTGAAGGTTATTTAAAAGATCTCAGATTTTTTAAATTTAATCCATTTCATTGGCCGATTGCAGATTTAATGGGAAACCATGTTTTGTTCGTATGTCTGAACCTGCCCAAAACTGTTGTCTGTGAATTGCTCTGCCACTGATTGGCTTTACTATGGAAAAGCAGTATACAGGTAAACTGACGATGACGACGACGATTGCAATAATGACATTTGGGCCAAAAAACTCAGCAACACAGTTTGAAGATGGTTCATAATGCAAAATAGAGTGTGTGCTAATTATGGTTTGCTGTTACGTCTGAATTCATTAGCCATTGATGAACAATGGTTTAGAGCAGCCTTTCTCAACCTGGGGCGCTCCAGATGTGTTGGACTACAACTCCCAGAATGCCCCAGCCAGCTGGCTGGGGCATTCTGGGAGATGCAGTCCAACACATCTGGAGCGCCCCAGGTTGAGAACCACTGGTTTACAGTATTGCTCCTAATCAAGAGGGTACTGCACCATGAAGACAGCAGTGAATTCATGAATTTAATCAATATGCGCCCTAAGCAGCTGGGAAATATCTGGAAGTGTTGGGTATTAAGCAATCCATCTTCAAACGTTTGATGGGTTGCCACATAGATGGTAGAATAAATTTATTTCCTGTTGCCCCAGAGAGCAAGACCTGTCCTGAATCAATCATTTTAAGTTACAGGAAAAGGGATTTTGACTATACATTAAGCAGAACTTCCTCATGGCACAAGCTATTTGAAAATGGAACAGGCTGCCATGGGAAATGGTGTGCTCTCTTTCGTTGAAGGTTCTTAAGCAGAGGCTGGGTGGCAGTCTATCAGGATGCCATATTAGTGGATTTCTTAATTGGCAATGGGTTGGACCAGATGATCTTTGAGGTCCATTCTGTGATTTTATGAAAAGCAAATAAACAGCTCAAAGTCATGGGTTGTCCATCACACATCTGGATTTGCAAATGTCTGGTGTGGGTTCTTATGCCATTAATGCAGCAAGCCATGGTGGTGGGTGGTTGCTGAGTGCTCAGTGGAGGCTCGCCATGCTCAGCTTGCAGGGGTGGGCATCAGCAGTGGCCGGGCGAGCACGTCCACCCCTGCTTAAGGAGCAATCTTATACACGTTTAGACAGAAAAAAGTCCGACAGCGACCAGCATTCCCCAGCCAACACGGCCAGCAAATTCTGAGAGTTGTAGGACTTTTTTCTGTCTAAACATTTAACCCTAAGGTTAAATGAAAGCTTAATTTTACGTTGATTGCATCAGGACCTTGAAGCACTACCCCCACATGTACATTTTATGACTTTTTAATGGGAACAAATGCCATTGTGTTAATATTTCAAAACAGTTTCCCCCTAATTTAGGCATAACTAAAATTGTGCTCTCCTTATGAAATAGAATGTCCTTATTTGAGTCACTAATGTGCCATTAGTGCATTATTGCATTAAAAAAATATAGCTTTTAAAACCTATTATTGCCAGCAAAAGCTTTAGAAAGGAACTGGTTTAAGGATGATTCAAACACTGGTTGATCCACTATATGGAACTTATATTTATTTAGGAAATCGGTCTACTGACATCTATAAAATGTTCCACAATTGGGGCAGTTCGCGTGACACGACAGCCTATCGTGGGTCAATTTACTCATGAGGAGTTGCAGCATGTGCCAGCTGCCATTATGAATATGCAACTCATGTCCAGGGTTTGCTGTGGCATGGCGTGGCATTTGAACCATCCCTCACATAACTCTAAATAAAGTCATGGGTTATGCAAGGGTTCTTTAACCCTCAAATAATCCCTGCTGGCTAGTTTTGCATGACACAACAAGCCATGACAACCCCTGGCTGGTACTTGCACATTTATTATAGTGGATGGCACATGCCGCAGAACCCCAAGGGTTAATTAACCCTGGTGGGCTATTGCGTCATCTGAACCAGGTTAATATCTTCATGTGAGTATACATTATCTCCATATGGGAAATAACCCATTATACCTGTGTCTTTGGCCTTAGCTAGACCTAAGGTTTATCCCGGGATCGTCCTGGGGTCATCCCTGTTCACGTAAATGACACACAGGAGATCCCGGGAGCAGGCAGGGACGACCCCGGGACAATCCCGGGATAAACCTTAGGTCTAGCTAAGGCCTTGGTCTTCAGACAGGTTCCTTTCAAAGCTAAGGATTAGGCCTGCATTTATACCTTTATGACATTCACCCAGTGATGAACTGAAATTTCCTCAGGATAATTGCCACGTGACCTGTATTTTAGAAGTATGTGGTCATCATTACCCAATGGTGAATCTTTACTTTTCTTCAATGAACTAGAAAAAGTCTCACAATCAATCCATTCAGAATTGAAAGCATATAAATGATGGGGTGTTTTGAGAGCTTAACCAGAACCCCAGCAGCTGAGTGCCAAGTTATCAGCCTGCAATGCGAAGTGAAGTCAGGACGGCAAACTGAGCCAGGAAAAACAAGCACAGTCAAATTAGTGTTGTGTCTAAGAGGGTGTTCTGAGCACAGCACAGAGAAATTATGTAGTGAGGAGATGCTGTGGGACTGTGGACATGGCATGTTTCCCCATCTGGAACATGATCCCTCTGTTTAACTGATTGACCATACAGATGACATAAATAGATATAACTTCCCCACGTCATTCTAACGGGCACACTGCATGTGTGGATTGGTATATTTGTTGGCCCAGCAGAAAGACCGGAAAGAAAGCCAGCAAGAACAAGAACATGGCTTGGGACCACAATACCTGATGGAACGCCTCTCCCGACATGAACCTTCAATACACTGCGCTCAACATCTAAGGTCCTCCTCCGAGTGCCTACTCCGAGGGAAGCTCGGAGGATGGCAACAAGAGAGAGGGCCTTTTCAGTGGTTGCCCCCCGACTGTGGAATGATCTTCCTGATAAGGCTCACCTGGCGCCAACGTTGTTATCTTTTTGGCGCCAGGTCAAGACCTTTCTCTTCTCCCAGGCATTTTAAGCAGCATTTAATAACGTTAAGTTTGTTTTTAATGGACCCCAGAATTGTTGTTTTAAATGGATACTGTTGTTGTTTTTATACTGTTTTTTGTTTTTTTAAATTTTTGTGTACTTTTAATATTTTCTATTTTTAATTGTTGTAAACCGCCCAGAGAGCTTCGGCTGGGGGGTGGTATATAAATGTAATAAAATAAATAAATAAAAATAAATAAATAAGAACTGAGATGCTACTGCTACCAAAGAGCAAATAGGAAGAGGCGCCATTTTGTACCCTCTGCGATTAGGCTTCACTGGCAGAATAAGCAAAGAGATAGTGACTGAGGTAGACTTTGAACCCAGGCTTCCCATATCCAGGCCCTGTTGCCTAGCCACTATGCCACTGCCCCATCCCAGCTGGGCTGAGAGCCTACACAATGCCAAGCAAGTCTGGTCAAAGCAGCAGGTAGAGGCAAGCAGCAGAAAGGAATAGAAAGCACGAAGAGTCACTCCAGTTATAGAACCTCAGAACAGCCAGCAGTTGGCCAAAACGAGTCCTCCCTTCTACCCTCAGGCTGTGCCTACTGACTGCCAAAGCCTCCTCTTCTCATGTGAGGTTATGAGGAATTTAAAGGATTTGCAGCCGTGCATGAGTTGCGCCTTTCCACCTTCTCCAACAGGGACCAGCCTCAGGTGGTTCATGACTTGAGTCAGGCCTTGCCTATCCATGCAGAATGGTAAAGTCCTGAAGCGGTAACGCAGGCTGTGTTATTTTGTGTTGTAGGTTTCATCCTCCAGATACAAAAGCTCCCGGACAGGCAAAAACTGGAGACTGTTTCTAGCATAGCTTTCTGTCTGCTGTTCTATATGCAGGATTGTTGGGTTTTTTTTAATGTATAGCAGGATTCAAAATGTTACCACTGCAGTCAGAAATGGTATAATCCATTTCTACCACTTAAGTATTCTCTCGTCAGTTTGTTGTGTGTGTTTGAATCCTATTATTGGCTCCTTACCTGAAAGGCTTGTGCTGCAGCTTTTGGGATCAGAATCTGGAAATTCCTTCTCCCTCTCAGATTGAACTTTGGAACCTCCCCCCTCCCTTAGAATCTAGGTCTGGTGAATTGGGAGAAGTCTGTAAGACCCCTTGGAGAGAGAATCCTGGTTTGTGGCCGTTATCAAGGAGGTCACGGGGGACTGCATCACTACAGTCACATTGACTCTCAGTGGGAAACGCTGGCATAGGCACCTGAGACAGTTTGTGCTATAGAGCTCCCTGCAATGGTGAATCATGCAAACCGTACAGTAACATGGGAAACCATTTGTGCATCTGATTCCACTGGGAATGATATTCAACAGCTGCCTTGGAGAAAGGGGGAGGTGGAACTACAACCCTTTTTCTGACTCTTCTCTTCTCTCTATCCACAATTTTCAGTGTTCATTGGTTAAACATATGCTGTTTTATATTTCTTCCGTGGGGCTATTAGGTATACTAACATGAACCTACCCATGGTACTATAGACAGCATGCTGGAGAGGTAAGTCATGAATTTATATAGCTCCTTTGCACAGAAGCCAAACATATGGTAACCACCTGCTGAGATTGGGACGCGGCAGACAGAAACAAAGAGAGACATGTTCAGCTACCGCAACAAGATCTTTCAAAAAATATTATGGTTACCTTCTGGCTTGTAAAAGAATGGAAGGCTTGAGCAATGCCCTACACTAAATAGTTTGTCCATTTCCCCGTTGTTGTTGTTGTTTTAAATAACTTTCTTGTGGCGTCAAAAGTGTACGTTGTGTCATTTCTTCTGTGCTGTATAACCAAATAGTATGTTTTAGGTTGCCTTCTGTGATAAACTCTGAAAAACAAGGGGAAACTTGTGTCACCTTTGTCTTATCTGTATCTACTGTCGGTTGACCATTCATTGATGTGGTCATGAGCCTGTGAACTGCCCAAGATTCAGAAGATTCTGCACACAGGAGGTTGCATGAAGGCATCTTACACTGAATCGGACCATGGCTTTCTGACTCTCTCAGCCTTACCTTGAGATGCTAGGGAGTGGTAGATCACATGCTATGCATGAACCAGATTCCAAGTTTAACTCTTGGCACCTCCAATGAAAAGGATCCTAAATAACAGCAACCCCTAACTGAGGCCCTGGAAAGCCACTGCCAGTCAGATTAAGCAATACTAAGCCAGCCAGAACAATGGCCTTGCGTAGTCTGTGAGACCATCGTAGGCAACATGGATTAGTATTATTATTTCCATCTTACAAATGGATTTGAACTGAGATAATGCTTGCCTAAAGCCATGCAGTGAGTTTGGGGCAGAAGTGAAAATAGAACCTGGAAGTTCCCAGCTCATGGTTAAACTCTTACGCACTCTGCAATCCCAGCTCAGTGAACACCATGGGACTTACTTCCAACGTGTGCATGCTTTAAATTGGGCTGGAAGAGTGAAAATCATTTTCATTTATGCAATCACCATTTTAAAAACAAAAAGCACCTTTAGTTAGACAGAATGCCCGAGCTCAGATGATTGCACTAGGGGATAAAGCTGAGTAGTAAATCAAACACGTACGACGTTATAAAGTGTTCTCCATTACAAAGTCTTTCAAGTGTAATTTGCTTCATAAAGTAAGTCTCTGCATTATCAGTACTTCATGTGCTATAACTTAGCCATTCCAGATTGTTTTATCTGGTTAGTTTTCACACATATGGCAGCGATATATGTTTGAGCAAGAACAGAACTGGGCAATAGGATCTCATTAATCATGCAATTTTGACTATGTCACCTGCACTTTGTTTGGTCATCTGTTTCCTCAGTACACGAAACCTTTGAGCAGCTTCAAAGACCTGCCACTTTTCTTCTCTTTTCAAAACATCAACTCCCCACAAACGTGATTCCTTTTTCTTCCTCCTAAATTTCCTTTTGACTTTCCTCCTGCTGCCCCTAGATCATTCCTTCAAATGTGAAATGGGGGACTTTCAACCTGCACCATTCAACCGGTTTCAACTCACCTGGTCTAAGAAGAGGAGTTCTGCATTAGTAGAAATAGAAGATGCAGTTTTGTGCACCCACAAGTTATGCTTTCCTTATGGCAAGACAGTGGTAGATCATCCCACATTCTAGTTGAAATTATAACCTTATTTGTGGCAGGGGTTCGAATTAAAGAGAGGTCAACTTTTCATGTTAACATTTGCTTGTTCATCACTTGGGATAGCTTGGGCCCAGGCTACTTCAGGGAACACCTCCTTCCATATGGAACGCCTGACAACTTTAAGTCATCTGGTAAGTCATCTGGTAAGCACTTGCTATGGATGCCCGCTCTATCTGAGGCTTAGTTGATATCCCCTGGGAAAAGGGCCTTTTCTGTCATGATGTGAACCGCCCAGAGAGCTCCAGCTATTGGGCGGTATAGAAATGTAATAAATAAATAAATAAATAAATAAATAAATAAATAAATGGTAAAATATTCCCCTTCTGCTGATGAGCCCCATCTGGCTAGATATGTTCTTGCCTTTAGGAGGCAGGTGAAGGCATTTCTAATTTGCTAGACTTTGGGAAGCTGAGTGTTCAACATCATTTTCTGTGGACCAGTCTGTACGGATGCGTCTTCCAATGCTGATGCAGTTTAAAAATGCATTTTCTTGAATTCACATTTGATCCTCCCCTGGCAAAGGTAGCCACTTAATATAGTATAGACTTGATATAAATCTCAGTTTCGTGAGGCAAACGTGTAATCTTTATCCGTATTAATTTGGCTATGTAGGTGGCATCTCAGGAAATCAACAACTTTCCTTCCTTTTTTTTTAAACATCTATTAAACTTATGTGCAGCAGGTGCAATGGTGTGAAGGAATGGAGTTTAAAAAAAAAAGTCATAGAATCCTAGAATCATAGAATAGCAGAGTTAGAAGGGGCCTACAAGGCCATCGAGTCCAGCTCAATGCAGGAATCCACCCTAAAGCATCCCTGACAGATGGTTGTCCAGCTGCCTCTTGAAGGCCTCTAGTGTGGGAGAGCCCACAACCTCCCTAGGTAACTGATTCCATTGTCATACTGCTCTAACAGTCAGGAAGTTTTTCCTGATGTCCAGCTGGAATCTGGCTTCCTTTAACTTGAGCCCGTTATTCCGTGTCCTGCACTCTGGGAGGATCGAGAAGAGATCCTGGCCCTCCTATGTGTGACAACCTTTCAAGTATTTGAAGAGTGCTGTCATGTCTCCCCTCCATCTTCTCTTCTCCAGGCTAAACATGCCCAGTTCTTTCAGTCTCTCTTCATAGGGCTTTGTTTCCAGACCCCTGATCATCCTGGTTGCCCTCCTCTGAACACGCTCCAGCTTGTTTGTGTCCTTCTTGAATTGTGGAGCCCAGAACTGGATGCAATACTCTAGATGAGGCCTAACCAGGGCCGAATAGAGAGGAACCAGTACCTCACGTGATTTGGAAGCTATACTTCTATTAATGCAACCCAAAATAGCATTTGCCTGTCTTGCAGCCATATCACACTGTTGGCTCATATTCAGCTTGTGATCTACAACAATTCCAAGATCTTTCTCGTTTGTAGTATTGCTGAGCCAAGTATCCCCCATCTTGTAACTGTGCCTTTGGTTTCTATTTCCTAAATGTAGAACTTGGCATTTTATCCCTATTAAATTTCATTCTGTTGTTTTCAGCCCAGCACTCCAGCCTATCAAGATCACTTTGAAGTTTGTTTCTGTCTTCCAGGGAATTAGCTATCCCACCCAAATTTGTGTCATCTGCAAATTTGATAAGCATTTCCTGCACCTCTTTGTCCAAATTATTAATAAAAATGTTGAAGAGCACTGGGCCCAGGACTGAGCCCTGCTGTACCCCACTCGTTGCCACTCCCCAGTTTGAGAAAGTTCCATTGATAAGTACTCTTTGAGTCCGATTCTGTAGCCAACTGTGAATCCACCGAATAGTTGTTCCATCTAGCCCACATTTTGCTAGTTTGTTAATCAGAATGTCATGGGTCACTTGGTCAAAAGCTTTGCTGAAGTCAAGATATATGGCGTCCACAGCATTCCCACAGTCCACAAGGGAGGTTACCCGATCAAAAAATGAGATCAAATTAGTCTGACAGGATTTGTTCCTGACAAATCCATGTTGGCTTCTAGTAATCACTGCATTGATTTCAAGGTTGACTTCTTTACAGATTGACTTCTTTATAATCTGCTCCAGAATTTTCCCAGGGATGGATGTCAGACTGACTGGTCTGTAGTTCCCAGGTTCCTCCTTTTTGCCCTTTTTGAAGATAGGGACAACGTTAGCCCTCCTCCAGTCGGAAGGGGAAGCAGCATTGCATTCACTCTTCAGTTCACTGGGCAAAGCACGGAGGGAAAGAGAAAAGCCAGAAGAAATGTGTGTTGTTCACAGATTCATACCTCTGCAGGTATACATTAGCAAACATGATTAAAAACAACCACACTGATCTTAGGCCTTAGCTAGACCTAAGGTTTATCCTGGGATCGTCCTGGGGTTGTCCCTGCCTGCTCCCGGGATCCCTTGTGTGTCATTTACATGAATAGGGACGATCCCGGGACGATAAACCTTAGGTCTAGCTAAGGCCTAAGTCAGTGGGTGGTGAAGCCAGCAGGAATGGGTTCACTCCTCTCCTCCATGAGAGGAAGGAGTTAACCCATTCCTCTGGTCCACCCTTTGCTGGTGCAACTTTCCTCTGAAGCTCTCCTCCCTCCAGAGTAGTACACAAGTTTAGGACACAAAACACAGTTCAGTCCCAAAATACAGGAAACTTGCAATAAAGGGAAAATCTGTCACAAAAGGACTTTGCGAAAATATGGTTTTTACAACAAGAAAACCCGGGACTAATACAGATAGGGGGTAACATCGTGTATCACACCCCTGTGTGAGGCACAGTAGCACCGCAGTAAATTCTCCCTGTAGATTGGGCCTGTGTTTACTATTCTGTTAATAAAAAAAGTACAGCTGGTACATTTTAAATGTGATTCCATTTTTTGAATATTTTACCAGTTTTATGGTGATTTATCACATTGGGGACTTCTTGCAACCCAAAATTATTAATATTTTGTTTATTTATATAGCACCAACAATGTACGATTAAATGAATAAACATATGCCAAACATATCAGTGAGGTAAATCACTATTGCTATTTGATGCCCACTTCCACTACATAATTAGACTTTGTTTGCATGAGAGACCTCTAGTGTCTTTGTAATATTTGTCTTATATACTAATATAGAAGCAACTGGAAAAAGAGTCCCACATGACAGGCAGGAAAACCACAGCTCCTGCTCCCCACAGAGAGCAAATGCACTCCACGGTGGTTTACCGTCAGCCAACTTGCAGCTTCCTGTCTCACCTTGGTTCCCTATTCAAACTCCAGGCCTAGCTCCCGCTAGGCCTGATGTAATGGCTCTCATGTTCTTCCGGTCTAGGAACATGGAGGTTCCTGTGTCAAATCCCTGACCCTTCCCAGGCAATGCTCTAGGCAAAACTTTTGTGGTAGACCCACTCACAGTATGGCTGAAACTCAGGTATGACTATCGCATTGTATGGATATGGAGATAAAATTGAGAAATAGCTAATAGCCAACCCTCTTGATGGGTAGAAGGCAGTCACCATGTGGAGAGGACAGGGAGTTTGCAAGTAAGAGTGACTGGTGAACAAGGGAAGGGGAATGGCCAGGCTCCTTCCCTCTTCCCAAAGACAGGCCACTGATCATGTTCTCTTTGCTTGAGCTGGTCCAAAAGCCCAGGCCTCCATGTGGAGCTGCTTCTGCTCTGGATGCAAGTAGCTTATATAGTGGGAAGGGAACAAGTGGGTAGCTGAATATTCCGAGGTGAGGAATATCACCATCATCATCATCATCATCATCATCATCATCATCTGTGCTTGAGAAGCAAGAGAGAGGACACAGAGTGACAACATAACCTAGACAGGCCTTTTTGTTCCTCTCCACCTCTCACTCTCTTTTATCATGTCATGGGAAGCTTTTGCATGTCAACATCCTATTCTCCATGTGTGGAGGCCACAGATAACCACAGTACACAGCACCACATTATGAATCTCTTGCAGTGGTGGGACATCAATCCCAGTCTTCCACTCCAAAAGCTAATAGTTATCAAGTGGAAATATGCCCCACCCAAAATTTCCACCATAACTCCCTCGAACAGAGGGAAAACTTTTCCAGAATAGATTATGGGAGATTATGTAAGTGTGGAAAGCTTTCTCTGTGTAGTCAGGAACTGATTAAAAACAGGGCTTCTGCTCTCCCCACCACACACACAGATACACACCCTCACTGTAAGTGCAACAAATACCTGAAAAGTGCACATCCTTCCATGAATAAGCAGAAGTTCTAACAATCATAACCAACTAATCTGTAGACTCTATGGATATACAATTTGAATAAAGGAAAGAGAAAAAAAATCAGAGTGAGAACAAAATACAGCACTCTGAGATGTCCCTTGTAGTCTTTGAACTCTTCTGAACGTGCATTACTTTTAGACAATGATTGTCTAAGAAGTATCCTTGTAATAGAACTCTTTGATCATTATCATCAAGGACTATCAGCAAGACCAGAATTCCTATTACAAATGACTAACCTAGAAAGGAGACATGATGACAATGGAACCAGCTTACCCTGGTTATAATTATTTTATTATGTCTTGCTTCATGCGCTCATTTTTTATTCTTTTTCTTAAAAATGAAGTTATAGGAGGGTGATGAATGAAAGGATAATAGGGACAGCACATAGCAAAGCAGTATAACTTCCTGGAATGTATGCGGCAGGGTCTTGCTATTTACTGTTTTACTCTGTACAGCACCATGTACATTGATGGTGCTATATAAATAAATAATAATAATAATAATAATAATAATAATAATAATAATAAAAATATACATTTCCTTCCTAAACTCTTTGAACCCTTGCTGACTCTTGCCAAAAAGACAGAAGTCAGTGGAAGGGGGCGGGGCCAGCTTTGAATAGAAAATAATGGAAGAAAACTAACCCTCCCATTGCTGGAGGACCCATGGCCCCTCCTGCTCCACCCACCAACACAGCCGCTACACAAGTTTTCCTCACTTCTCAAGGTTGGAGTTCCACACTGTCTGGCACGGAATGGGGATCTGCAGTTGGATCACCTTCCCCAAGTGTCGAAATCTGTCTCCAGCCTAGAGGAGGGAGAGCTACAGCATCCAGTGGCCACAGAACCACAGCCTTAATGCCAAAATTAGAAATTTGGATAGAAAAATAAGATGTAAACTATTTCTGAATTTTACATCAATGAAAATGTGCAAATATTGATTGAACTCATTATAGTAAACTGAATAGTTGGATACTATTATCGAGGCATGTATAAATCCTGAAATGGCTTACAAATATCTACCTAGGTGGGCTTTGTGGAGATAGGTGGAACCAAATGGTAGTTTTGAAAGGAACTTCCAAGTATAGGGAAATGTATAGAGTTGTTTAAGGAAGAGAGACCTTTAAGTTGCGAAAAGTGGTAGAGTTGGACCTTTTGGGTAACTAAAAGTGGTAGTGTGAAGGTCCAGGACAGGGATATATTTGGATATTGTGGTAGAAATGGGGTAGGGGGAATTGCACAGGCTACGGAGGACTTTAAAAGATGAGATGTTTCTGCTAGATATGGAAACAGAAATCCAGTGCAAGGATTTAAGGATGGAAAGACTCCACAAAATTAATTTTTTTTTTACCTAATCCTTCATTTAGAACAGTGGTTCCCAAAGTGGGTGGTACCACCCCTTTGAGGGTGGTGGGATTGCATAGAGGGGCATTAAGAGGCAAGGTGGCAGCAGGGGGCGCTAAGACGCAAAGGGGCAGCAGGGGGCGCTCGAGGTGGTCTTTTCCAAGAAGCGCCTCTCCAGAAGGTCTTAAAACCCAGGGACATTTTTATGGGAGAAGGTAGTTTGGTCCCAAGCCATATAGGGGAAGAATCCACACATGTATTAATACCGTTTAAGAAGAGTCCTTTTAACAGTGAATTGAAATGTTAAAAAAGCACCAAAACGCTAATGAAGAGACATACCCTGCTTGGTGTGCTCCGCCACACCAGCTGCAAAACAGAGGCGTTTGCTCTCTTTTCCCTCCCTCCCTCGGCAAGACTATGGAGCCGCGGGTGCTTCAGATTTTGAATAAATATTCAATTAATTGTTACTGTTTTGAATTTTATTGTTATTATCTTCCTTAGTGAGTCGTTGAAAACCGCTATTCTGAATAATGATTTTTATAGGGTAGGGTAGGGGGCACTGGGCATGAGTTTGTGGAACCAAAGGAGCAGTTACCTGAAAAAGTTTGGGAACCACTGATTTAAAGGTATATTACCCAGTCACTTCTCAGGGCACTTCCCAAAGAAGAAGGTTCCACATCTTCCTTAGGCAACAATTAATCAATCAAGTAAGTTTATTATGGTAAATAACCAGCATGTCAAACTTCCTTAGGCAACTTACAGTCCAATCCTATGCAAGCCAACTCAAATGTAAACCCCATTGAGTTCAATTGAACTGGCTCTATTTACGGAGTATCGCACTACAGCCTTAATGCTATTTGCCATCTAATCTTCCAATTAGCATATGTTTTCCTTAACATACAAGTTCTTTCATCTTTTGTAAAATAATTGTTACAGTTCTTTCCATTACAGTTTAATTTATTATTCATTTCTTAATAAGTAATTAATAAATAGTATGTTTACTATAAGAAGAGCTTCGTGTGGCGCAGAGTGGTAAAGCAGCAGTTTCTGTAGCTGAAACTCTCCCCGCGGCCTGAGTTCGATCCCAGCGGAAGCTGGTTTCAGGCAGCTGGCTTGGGTCGACTCAGCCTTCCATCCTCCCGAGGTCAGTAAAATGAGTACCTAGTTAGCTGGGGGAAAGGTAATAACAGCCGGGGAAGGCAACGGCAAACCACCCCGCTATAAGGCCTGCCAAGAAAATGTCAGTGAAAGCTGGCATCCCTCCAAGAGTCAGTAATGACTCAGTGCTTGCACGAGAGGTTCCTTTCCTTTTCCCCCCTTACTATAAGAACAATTTCGTATCATCATCTTACGAAGACAACAAATATTTTTATGGCCTGGTGGAAATTACACAGAAGTATGCATTAATGAATTGGGTACTAAGAATGGGGGCTGTACGTGTGGCCTCATGCAGCCCCTTTATACAGTGCATTACAATAGTCAATCCTAGATATTATCAGAATATGGATAACTGTAGCTAAGAAATCTCTGTCCAGGAGAGGCCACAGCAGACATAGACTTGAAGCTGACAAAAGGCACATTAGAAACTAAAAAACAAAATAGTTATCATCGTCAAGTATTATACATTTCCTACTTGACAGAAAGGACATGTAAAAATGTAATTTAAAATGTACTATGATCAACTTTTAAAAATTTGGAATCTACTATCATTATATTATATATTATTTTACAATGTATTATAACAAATAATACGTTAAAAACACAATAAATTATACAGTAGGTATAACTGAACTTGTCACAAAAGAAAAATAAAGCAAAAGAATTAATACAAACTTCCTATTCTCTCATACAGACAATGAAGCTTCTCCACAACATAGATCGAACCTATTTTTCTTTTACCAAATATTATACGGGAAGAACAACAGGAGATGAAGATTCTCTTCAGCCACACAGCCTTGCACCATGCAGTTAGACCCTCAGATCGAACAGACTATAACTAGACTTACTGCTGGATACAGTCAGAGATATGAGGATTACTTTTTGGTAACTATCTCCTCGTACGTTATTATCCATTGCACTCCGTTAGGTTTCTTGGCCTTAATCCCAATCTTATAACATGTTCAGCTCACTGGCTTGCTCATTGCTGCCAGCATATTCTTAGATTTTAGATTTCACAGAATGACTCGGAACTCACACAACTGGTGTTTTGGGGTTGTTTTGGTTGTAATCTAAATATAACCTGTCTGTGTCTTTAGTGGTACGTTTTGATGTGTTCCCATCAGCTTTCAAACATAAGTGGGATGAGAAAATGAATTCATAGTCAAATAATAGAACTGTTTAATTATTAACAAGAGAGAGAAACCAAGAGCAAAGCAAGCAAGCAAATCGAAAAACCATTATGTGTCTTAAAGTAGAGCCTAAAAGTTATTCTGGGTACTTTTGTTCTTGATTCTGAGAATTTGAGTCAGAACGCTTTAACTGCATATCACGCTCACAACCTGCAACATACGGAAAAACAGCAGCAAAGAGTACAGCTTCAGTAGGAATTAGTGGGGAAAAAGTGACCACGTGTTCAGTTTATTCACCCTTCTGGGAATTTCTATCCCTCAAACCTAAATACATTGCCTGAAATCTCAAGATACACACAGAAAGAGAGAGAGGGACTTCTGTCTACATAATGCCTTAAAAAGGTCCTTGAGCTGAGGGAAACATTTGGTCTGCAATGGATGCAAACACGCTATCGTGTTAGGATGTTTCTAGTATTTACTATGAATTTATGATGAACGCTATGTAATTGCACTTGCAGCACACATAAAAAGCCATTTTTGCAAGTTTATTAATTCAACTCCAAAAGGTGCATATTCAGGGGCCATGCAATGCAGTAATATGCTTTGATTGGTCATGTAAGACCAAAGTGTTGAAAATGTAATGTGCCCAGGCCCAGCCCTTAAATAACACAGTGGTTGCTGGAAACCAGTAAGGGAATGCCCCAGTGATCTTTGTCACAAGTTGCTACTCATTCATTCATTTAGTCACAGACCAGAAATGCAAAATATGGAATCAAAATTAGTGAATGCAAATATATATACAAATTACAAATGCAAAAATAAACATAAAATAGAGGGTTTGGGATCAAAACTAACTTCAAAGACAAAGTTCATTAGTATCAACTAGTGTTAGAGTGAATTATAGTGTATTTAATAATTTGATTCCTAACATAATAATAATAATAATAATAATAATAATAATAATAATAATAATTTTATTTATTTATTTATTACCCGCCTCTCCCTGCCTGGGTGCCAGTGAAGCTTAATGGACTTTAACTACTCAGAACATCATCATCATCAACATCAATTTATTTATTTATTTAGTACTCAGGCCATAGCTAGACCTAAGGTTTATCCTTGGATCGTCCAGGGGTCAAACCTGTTCATCTAGGTGACACACAGGGGATCCAGTGCTCAGGAAAGGGTGAACCCTGGATGATCCCAGGATAAACCTTAGGTCTAGCTGTGGCCCAAGTGAAGCTTAATGGACTTTAACTACTTCCTCTAACATAATGCTTTAAATTATCCTTAACAGTCATGATCTGATCATTCTGTGCTGCTCTGGATAAGATGCCAATGCATGTATTGTATCTTGTAACCATTGCTGCACGATACAGAAATCCACTTGCTGAATTTTAATTTGATTTATTTTTATTTTATTATTTTTAATTTTATTTATTTGTATTTCACTGGAGCCATGGCTGCACAGCATGATTTGTGGTAGAGCAAAATGCATGCCCCAGTTTTATTTTCTAAACCCTGGAGATTTGCAAATCGTATTTAAAAGTTTAACACAGAACTAAAAAGGAAGGCATATTTGCATAATTATAAATATTATATTTGTTCTTTTCATAACGATTTCATTTTAAAATACCTGAATTCTATGGTAAAATAAAAAAAGCCAACTTTCAATACTTGCTTTCCTTTGTATGCAATCTCTCCTCTCTGCCACCATATATTGATTTCTATTGTAAAGTGCAGTCTGTGACTGCACTTTGCAAGCGATTTTCTCACACGTTCCGATTAAGTGGGACAATGTGGTTGTGTTTTCCATTTGCACCTGAAAGAAGAACTAACACGGCTGAAGAAATCATTATTAATGGAATAAGGGAGACGGAGTGGTAGATAAAATTTCAGTAGGGCAAGTATCATGATTCATTGGCATCTTTTATTACATATTCCACATCTATCACTATAACAACTCCCATAGAAAAAATAATAGAGGCAAGGCCCTACCTACAGTTAAAATATGGTGGCTCTAGTCAAATGTCTTAGTCCACTCCACAGTAAGTGGATATGGGTTAATATTTTTGCCTAATTAATGAAATACTAAAGATTGACATTGTTGAAAAAGGATGGCACAACTGAAAACTATGGGATTCAGCAAGCTGGACCCCAATGAAGGGTTTACAAAAGGACTGTTTTGCCAACTTTGAATAATCTTCGAAGGTTGAACGCACAAACACTTTTAAAATCACAAATTACATCTGTGTAACATAGGGCTCTTGGTAGGATGGAACCCTTTTACAGTCATTCTGGGGATCAAACCACCCATTACTTCCCCTCTTTTTTACAGCAGAGTTGGCGCATGGGTACCACTCCAGATCAGGACTCTAGCATAGTGGAGACCCAAACCTTCCCACCTCCCTCCACCCACCCACACTGATTCCCTGATCTGGATCAGGTGCCCCTGTGCCTGCAGTTTGCATTGTCAAATAGTGATCTGTTTACTTTCATGGATCACTCTTTGGCAATATTTTATTTATTTATTTATTTATTTATTTATTACATTTTTATACCGCCCAATAGCCGAAGCATTCTGGGCGGTTCACAAAAATTAAAACCATAATAAGCTAAAAGCACAAATACAAAATACAGTATAAAAAGCACAACCAGGATAAAACCATGCAGCAAAATTGATATAAGATTAAAATACAGAGTTAGAACAGTAAAATTTGAATTTAAGTTAAAATTAAGTGTTAAAATACTGAGAGAATAAAAAGGTCTTCAGCTGGCAACGAAAGGAGTACAGTGTAGGCGCCAGGCGGACCTCTCTATAAATAAATATAGATTGCATGCTTATTTATTTTATTTTTATTGCATTTATATCCTGCCTTTTTTCCTCCAAGGAACCCAAGGCGGTGTACATAATCCTCCTCTTCCTCTCCATTTTATTCTCCCAACAACAACCCTGTGAGGTGGGTTGGGCTGAGTCTGTGACTTGCCCAAAGTCACCCAGTGGGTTTCCACGGCTGGGTAGGGACTAGAACCCGGATCTCCCAACTCCCAGTCCAACACTTTAGCCACTACACCACACTGGCTCTCACACACCACACTGGCTTGGGTGGTTTGGGACTAGAAGGGGGGACAATTATGGGTTTAAGCAAAATGGAACACCCATGAGACACATGCTTTGAAAAACACACATGCTTTGACATTTCTTGTATTCAGCAATGGAACTCTGCCAGGTTATAAATATGATCATGAGAATGTGAGCTTGCTCTTAATAAACTCTCCATCCATATGATCAATGATCAACACCATTTGTCTCGAATTTCTGTTTGCCTGCAAGTTTGTATATTTGTTTCTGTAACTCTTGAATCCTAGAGGTTTGGGATGGAAGCTTTTACCCCAACGGGTAGCTAGCCACAAATTTATTGTTAATTTAATGCATTTCTAAGCTGCGTTTCAAGACTGCAGACTTTCCAAGACAGTTTACGATATAAAACGTACAATTTTAAATCAATATAAAAATCTCATAAAACCATGAGTTAGTTTCAAACAAATTTTAGAATGAACCTATAACAAAACTGACATATACACACAAATGACTTTGCTTATCTGGTTGCCCCTAAATACCAAGGCAAACTGATAATACTTCCATGCTCTTAGTGGAATATGCCTTTTGTTAAAATCAGTCGTCACAATGCAGCACGCAAGCTTTCAGGTTACACAAGTCTCTTCCTGACATACTGCAGTTGTTCTTAAAATATGTTCTCAACATATGCGTCAACTATCCTCATTTACAAGAGACAGTCCTTGTTCTGGTAAATCACTGGCGAAGTTGTTTCCACATATTTGCCTTTTGCAGGGCGCCTTGGTTCTTTACCAAACTTCATGCTAAACTATGTGAATTAGTATTGTAAAAAGCATTGGTGTTTCCATGTTTAGACCTGTGTGGACCTTTGACCTTGCACTAGTTAGCAGCACTTATCCAGGCTCTTTGTAGCAAAGGGAACACATTTGACACTTTTTCTACCTGTCTATATTTACTGGGCAAGGCCTTATCCAGGCTCTGTTTAGCAGAGAGGGCATTAAATATGCAACCAGACACAAAATGTGCCGTTCCAGGATAACATTTGTGCAGTTCAAAATTCAAGTCATCCAAAAGTGAGCTGATAAAGTAAAATGTTCCAGGCTTCTCTAGAACCCCAAACCCTGATCACCTCAAAGACACTCCTCAGAATCTCCAATGCTACTCTTCATAGAGTGTCCATCATTGTTTCCAAGATGAGGGAAATAATTCTAGCACATGGGCACCCCTTTCTTGGCAAGGTGTGTGAAATCGTCAATATTATGATAAAGGCAGTGATGACCCAAAAATATCCGACGTGACATTCTTAGGAGGAACTGCTGTTCTGTGCTCGTGCGTCTGGTTTCCCCCATCTGCTCTTCTTGATTTTTCTAAAAATCCTGACACCAAATAAAGTTTTGTTGAAATTCATGAAGCCTTTTATGTGAAGCTTGTATAAAAGAGTATTCTGTATTATTCCTTTCAAATTCCCAGGGCTCATCTACACGAAGCAGATATTCCATGATGAAAGTGGTATGAAAGCGGTATATACAGTGCAGGAGCCACACTACTGCTTTACACTGGTATTGAATGCACTGACAACTGTTGGGGCCCATTGACAATGGGCCTCAACTGTTCTCAGTCCACTTTATTACCACTATAAAGCAGTAGTGTAGATCCTGCAGTGCACTTCAATACCACAATAATGCAGTCGTGTGGCTCCTGCCTTTTATGTACCACTTTCATAGTGGAATATCCTGCTTGGTATAGTTGAGCCCCCAGTTCTGAGGATTTTCTGTCATGTCTAGATTTCCAAATTTAATGAGTGTGGCCCTAAGCAACAAAGCATGTGTACACACACAAGGAAAATGTGTTGTAGCACATTTTGCCCCAAAGCAACTTACTCTAGCAGAATTTTTTGTTGTCACCAAGATACATTTTCTGAATGCACCACTGTGAAGAGTGCCTACCAGAAGAGATCAGTCTTTGTAGCTTTTTTAAATTCAGAAAGACTGTTTAGTTGGTGAATCTCTCCCAGCAGGCCATTCCACAGTCTGGGAGCGGCAGCAGAGAAGGTTATCTGGGTAGTGGTTGTCAGCCTAGTTTGAAAGCTTACACCATAATAAATTTGGTGCCACTCTTTGTGGGAAAATGTTTTAAAGTTTTGATAATATATTGTTAAACAAATTGTGGTTTTCTGGTAGGTGTTTTAACCAAAAGCACAAATACACTCTGGTCTTTTTAAGATGCTTCCAGCTGGACCCTTCTCACACCACGAATCAGAAGGCATTGTCCATCAATTCTGTCCTTTTTTTTTCTTAAAGAATTTTCTGTGGTAAGGAAAATGATGGAAGTGCTGGAAAACACTGGAGGCTTACAAATGGAAGCCTCCCTGCTAAATTCTGTGTATGAGGCGAGGTGATGGTGCTATAAAAGCCTCAGCTGGAAATACCCCAGAGGAAGTTCTACACAGGGCATGTATTCATCATTCTGTACTCAGTTGTTTATGAGTTCTTTAGATAATGACGCGACTCTCCAGTTTTGCTTCTATTTGTATACACAGCACTTTCCATTAGTATTTTTAGGGCAGGTATAATGCAGCATTTAATTGTGAAAGTGAAAGAAAACATGATTTGTGCTATCCCACTATACCACATTGCCACCTAGAGGTTATGTAGCAGAAAAGCAGGAAAGGAATTGCTCCTCAGGTAGATCTCAATTATGCAATGAAATTGAAAGCCTTATACAGAAGAAGACCCCTAAATCTGTATAGAACAACTTATTGCAGAATAAATGAATACAGCAAGTGAAACAGAATAGTGTAATAGGGGGTGGGAGTGTGAAGCAGGCTAGGACAATGATTTTGAGTGTATGAATACAGGTGCTGCAGGCATATCCTTGTTTTAGACTATGAAATTGGGAAGGCCTATTGCTCAATCACCCTCATTAGTTCTTCTGCCCCAGGACTGTGTTTTACTATTGAAAACTGGTTGCAGGGCTCAGGCTGATTAAACTTGGCTCCAATTAAAAGCTGGGTGTTCTTGTTTGGAAGATCTATTGCAGAGGCTGTATTGAGAAATTCAATGACGCAAGCATCCACTGTCTGGTATTTTGTTTTTTTAAGGGGGGGATATTTCCCATGTTTACAACACATTAGAAAGCCTAATAACCTTCTGAGAACTGCCAAGTAAACCTACCAACTATTTTTTGCAACCATTAATTTGTTAAGAATTTTCATTCTTCTCAGCCATAACAAATGAAAGAGAGGATTTGGGACTAAAATTAAAACAAAAACTTAAAACAGTATTTTAAAACAGATACATTGTTCCTTTGGGTGTTACAAAATAGTCAGACATAAGAGGCTTCTAATTATTAATTTATGTTTGATGTTGTTATAGTCTTGGGCGTCTATGGAATAATTATATTTATTATCCTTCAGAAGGCTTACAATTCAAAACTCGCCTGTTTTGCAGTTTTCACTTTTTCTGCTTCGCCATGCCTATGCATAGGCCTCTTTACAAATAAATTGGTCAAATTCATAGAAGAGAAAGTGGAGGAGTGTCCTTGACATTTAATTCTCAAATACCGAAATACTGCAATGGGGGGGGGGTTTCCTGTCCTTTAAAGCCCTGACCCTGGCCAGATCTACATCAAGCACTTTGAAAATGTTTTGAAGACTGTATAGGGAGATTGTCCTGGGCCCCAACAGTTGTCACTACTGTTATGAACTGTTTTAAAGCAGTAGTGTAGTTCCTGCCCCTGTTCCTGCCACCACTGCACAAGGTCCACTCGCCTGCTACAACAAATGCCACAGAGGTAGAGGTCCAAGCAGGGCTCCTTGGGGATCAGCCCCCTTCCCTCAAGTCTCTAGAGAGGCAACCTGCCTGCCTTATCTCTCAGTCTGGTAGAGTCCCCCAAACGAGAGATAGGGTGTGCAGTCTCTCCCGAAAGGCATTTCAGGCACTTTGTGCAGCTGACACAGCTTCCTAGAACACCATTTCTGGGAGAGTCCTCAAAGCGACAGATTGGGTAGGTGAACCGGTGAGTGGGTAGCTTCTCCCGAAAGCCCGCCTACCTGGTCTCTCACTCTCCCAATGTGAAAGGTCAGGAGGAGGGCGGTTGCTCCAGACAGCCATGTCAGCTGCACAATGTGGCCCCAGTGTGCTTCTCCAGAGAGGCTGCCCACCCTATGTCTTGTTCGGGGGACTCTACCAGACTGAGAGATCAGGCAGACAGGTGACCTCTCCAGAGACATGGGGTAGGGAGGCTGCTCCCCAAGGAGCCCCACTTGGCATTCTACCACTGTGGTTTGGAGTGCTACCACAGCGGCATTTGCCACAGCAGGCAAGCAAGACTTGTGCAGTGGTGGCAGTGACTTGGCCCTGGGAATACTTGATGCTACTGATGCTAAAACTGAGCATTGAAGCTTAATATCTGACCAGTGCCATTGGAGACCATGTAAGCTGCTCTGAGCTGTCTAAAGGAATAGTAGGATACAATTATAATAAATAAAGTGGCATTCAGAGTCTCTGGGTTTACAATTTGGAGCTCTATTTGTTGTACTTTCATTATTTTACTCCTTTACTCCTAATGCTTTAATTACTTGCGTTAGAAATAGGATTTCTAAATGATCCTGCCTTCAAGAAATAAATCTTCTGTGAGATGTTCACATTAGCATTTCATGTTTCTCACCCTAGGTTGCATCTGTTATTTAATCTGCCGAAAGTCTGGAGGAAGCATAGACCTATAAAGCAATGGGGTGATGAACAGTGGCTCCTAATGGAGTTATAAATTGAGAGTAATTGGTTTACGTGATTGTTATTAAATCCCATTTCAGCTGGTTAATGGAATTTTGTTTGGCAAGGGAACACAGCTGATGTTATCAGATAATTTTCTTTTGAAATCGGCTTAAATTTTAGTCTTTCGGATCTAGTGATTCTAAATAAGTGTGAAGTGTTGCTCCTCGAATACTAACGTGAAAAAAGAAGTCATCCGCACTGGGAAATCATAGAACTGCCTGTAAACTAGCTTCAGTTTTTCATTCTGTTTTTACACCATTTCACAACACATGAAGTGGATTCCAAAGTGGGCCGGTCAGGGCTTTCCAACCAGCCAAACAATGCATTGGAGATGCAAATCCCATCTCGCAATTGCTTAAATGGCTTCAAATACCGCATAATGAACAAATAAATTGGCTTTCGTGAAAAACAGATTTGGCAGGAATCTTAAGAGCATCTCGTTAAATAAGCAAACTGGGACATAGTGGTGCTTCTACTCAATTTGTTCCTTTTCCAAGTGTAATTGTTCTTCCATAAGCATGGTGAAGCTGAAGATTCAATTCAGTATTCATGCATATGCTTGTTTGGGGTTTGTTCTGGTTGTTGCCAAATTCCACATTTAAATTATTAATCTATTCAGGCAATTAAAATTCTTATTCCCAAATGTTGTGTTTATATAGTTTTTAATTAACACAGCTCTGTCACTTGATGCTTGCAACGTCACTTCACCACTGACATGTATGAATGGGCCACCCTAGGTTAAAGGCACAAGTATAACTTTAATGGAACACCCAATGTCATTTTTCAAAGGAGTTGGCTCACTTGCTTCAGGTTGTCTTCTAGCATAAAGTTAAGCAGTTGGGAAAGATCTACACTGCAAATTGTCATAGCTGGCTTGGGCAGTGTATGGACCGGATCAAAGCAAATAAACTTAGGGCGGTACTAGACGGGGCTGTAGCGCACGTTACCTACCGTAGTCGTGTTGACACTTCCAGATGACGTTCACCAGGATCCGTCGTCATCCTGTGGTGAAGCCTCCTTATCCCATCTTTTTAAAAATGAGTTTAAGCGCGGCTTTTCCTGCCGGCCCACGCTAATTTGGAGTCGGGAGGTGGAGGTGTGGGAGGATGTGAAGTCACTGCGGTCCGCACTGGTCAGGAAAAGGCGTGCTAAGGGGAGTGGCCAGCGGCTTCGGTCAAGCCGCCTCCGCCATTTGCGCCCAGTCTGCAGCTGGGGCAGCGCAGCTGAGCGGCTTTTTAAGATTATTCCAACAGTTGCAGTTTGCACAGGACCGGAGGACCGGAGGACCGGAAAAGTGGCTGGTGAGCTGCTGGGGGTGGGTGGGGGATGGGTGGGGGATGTGCACCTGTTTTTTCTACTTCAACCTCTGCGTGGGTCACTTTTCGGAAAGGCGGGCATCCAACAGTAATGGGAAGTTGGTGACTCCTCGCGGTGGGCAGGCACAGCGGCCGAATAATGGCGGTGCTTTACGCTGCCTGTTGGTGTGGGTACGCGGCTGGAAGAGGGCAACAAGTGAGGGTGGCCGGTCATCTTCCAGCGGCCACGCGGCAGCAGGTGAAGGTACCATCAGCCCAGGGGGGGGGCACCTGCCCTGGAGGTCCTTAAAAATGCCTCAATACACTCCCCTGTCCTTCCGACTGCATTTGCTAGGGGGGCAGCGACGGGGGTAGGCTGTTGACGGAAGTTTCGGACCTCCGGTGGTGCGGAAAGTGACGAGCCCCATTCTCTCTGCTTGGCCCCTGTATAGGTATCAGGCATGGGGCCGAAAGCAGCTGTTTCTGGGCTGCTGCTGCCATGCCTCCGCCCAGATGTGGGTTAGCTCCATGGGATGGGGGGGAGGGCACAGAGGCGGTCATCGCCACCGACACTCAGAGGCATGATGGGAGATGTAGGCACAGACTGCCCATGCAGACGACTGACCTCGGGTCACAGTACACCTGCCACGACCCCCATCAGGAAGTGACAGCATCAATGTTGACCCTCAACAGCGGCACTCACTGGCCGCGCCCCCTGTGAGCCATCCACCAATGCCAACTGGCTCCCCTCTGCCCAGCCTGAGGGGGGTGGTATGCAGCAGCAGCAGCAGCACTTCAGCCGCCGCCGCCGGTGCCGGCAGTGGTGGCAGTGCTGACAGCTGTGCTAGCGATCCACGCCGATTGCGGTCTTTCGGACTTGCGCAAACCGTGCGGGGAGCAAACCCCCCCCCACGGAAATCAGCCCGGTGTGGCTGCGCAACCCGTGCTCGAGGCGCCAGCAGCACAACCAGAGCAAACTTCTGCAACCAGCCCTCTCCAATACCGTGCTAATCCACAGAAGGTGTGGACCATGAGGCCTCACACCTGAATGGGAAAATCCGGTTTCACCGCTCCTCAAACACGGAACACCCGGTAGGTCTAGCAAAGCCCTTAGACTCCGTCCAGACAAGATGGAAATACTTGTGGTTGGTCTGTCTGTATGGTTCAGTGGTGTTCAATCTGTTCTGAAGTGGGTTCCACTCCCCCTAAAGCTGCAGGTTGGGTGTGCTGTCAGAACCATCATTGTCACTAGAGGCACAGGGTGGGTTCAGTGTCTTAGGCTGAGATACCGCTATGACCGCTGGACAGAGATAGTATTGCAACAATTATTCACACTCTGGTAACCTCCCATTTGGATTACTGAAATGTGTTATGCATGGGGTTGCCTTTGAAAATGGTCCAGAAACTTCAGCTAGTCCAAAATAGAACTGCTAAATTGCTGAATAACACTGTGTTCCTATTATGTCAGTAGTTCTCCACCTACACTGGATGTCATTCCATTTTTGGGACCAATTCAAAGTGCTGTTTTTGACCTTTAAAGCTCTAAATTGCTTTGGGCCCGGTCACGTGAAGGAGCGTCTCTTCCCCTGGGCATTATAATTGCCAGCTGAGGCCCTCCTCCAAGTGTCCCCGCTAAATGAGGCGAGGCGGGTGGTTATCAGAGAGAGGGCCTTTCCACTGATGGCACCTTGCCTGTGGAATGGTCTCCCTGGAGAAGGTCACCTGGTACCTACTTTATGGTCTTTTTGGCACCAGGGGAAGACCTTTTTATTCTCCCAGGCACTTTAAGAAGTGATTTTAGTGATTTCAAGCACTGTATTCTGCAGCTGGTTTTAATTTGGTTTTATGTGCTGGAACGGTTTTATCCTTTGCTGCTGGTTTTATCTTGATTTTATTCTGCTCTGTTCTTTATTTCTTGTTTTAATGTTTGTATTATGTATTTAATGTAGTGTACATCATAACCCGAGAACTTTGGGTAGTGGGTGGCTTAAGAGTACAATCAATCAATGACCTACCTACCTCTGCCCTGCAAATCCTGGATATCATAGTTAACTGAAGGTGCTGAGTTAAGAGTTCTCTCTGAAGGGTTTCATGCTCCTTCTGCACAACAAAGTTACTGTTCTTAGAATTTCCGGGGTGGGGGATACTATTAAATTAGTTGATGCCATAAATTATTGTTTCCGATGCCACACTCACACAAGGACGCTCATACCAGTGAAATTCTCCACCTCTGTCTACCCACTGCAGTTCTTGCACACACACACCCAAAGGCTCTCCAGTAAATCCCATAATCCCTATCCAAGCAGTCTCTACCCAACTTCCTCTGATTCACCACAGCTCCTGGCCACATCACAGGCTTTTTCCTAGGGTCCTCCAACTCTCAGGAGAGGCTTCAGTGGTTGCAAGGGCTCATAGTGGGGAGAAGGGGGTGGGGAAATCCTGTTGCACGAGCATCCTTGCACAAGCACTTCAATGGCCATCAGCCTGTGCCCATAACATAGACATGGCTTGAAATATTATGCTTCCATGATCAAGATTGATTCAGATGATCTAAAGAAGAAGCAGCAATCAAAGACCAGTGAGTCATGTTTCAAAGGTTGCCCCAGATCTCAGGATCTGATCTGAACTTTCAAGGATTTAGCTTCCCCCCACCCCAAGGTCTCCAAGACAAGTAATAGGGTATCCAGATGAGCAGCCTAAGAGCCTGCTACTTTTTGTTTGGTATGGAAGGTTTTGCAATTCACTTCATTGCCCCATGTCCATTGCTCACCATCAGTCACCAGACATAGCTAGGCTCTCTCCCACCAGGCTCCACCCACTGATCTGTCAGGCACCACCCTTTAGTTCTCAGGCTCCACCCCCCTATGTCTGAGCTTCAGGAAAGGCTTGGCAATATTATGTGGTTTTCTCCCCCTATTTCTGGGTCATATCTGAAGTGATGAAATGAGAATATGCTCTGTTGCAATGTGTAAGTTCTGTCCCCACACTGGGAAAGCAAACATATTCCCCCATCAGACTGGAAGTGTGGCAACAGGAAGCAATAATTACTTACACTTACTCTGTCAGAATACACGGACAACATCCAGAATGCTCCCCAGGGGGGTGGGAGTGGGGTGGGGGTGGGGTGGGGTTCAGTTTCTTCCATATGTATTAGATCTTCATTTTTGCCGTTTGATATTTGACACTTATAAAGAATGAAAGCTAGGCAGAAAGGAGAACAAATCTTTTAATTAGAATTTAATATTGGTTTTCTTTTCATTTGTTCAGAGTCACTATTGGTAAAGGCTGCTTCCCATAATTCACATTTTAATTAGATCAGATGGTTGAATTTCTCGGCCCTACTGCGCTAGCACATTTTTAATAATTAATAGAAATTCATAATATAATTTGAATGAGCACCACATAATGTCCAGGATGGGGATATTAAAGAAAATTCTAGTACTTAAGTTGCTGTTCTTGTGTTCAAAATTTATAATGCTAATTCCACACAATGAGCATTATTTGTGATTGTAGTAAAATAAAGAGACCTGGTGGAAAATCCGAGGGAGAGGAGGGGAGAACTCACGTTAGGAATAACGTGAGATCTCGCCCTTATTCACACGTGAGCTGGCTGTGAAGAGGTCTGGAGGAGAGCCATCACGGCCGCCATTTATTTATTTTATTTTATTTTACTTTTAAAGCGGCAGCAGCAGCGCAGGAAACAGGAACGGTAAGTGGTGTGTTGTTGTTTTTTTAAAAAGAATTCTCCTTCCCCCCCGTCCGCAATCTACCCCCCAGCCCCATTCTCCTTCCCCACCCATAATGTCCGATCCCCCGCCTGCCCCCCCGCCCGCAATGTCTGAAGCCCCACCCGCCTGCCCCACCCACAATGTCCGATCCCCTGCCCGCGATTCCTCCCCGTGTCCCCCCCATAGCCCTGATGGCGGCAGCGCTCCTGTGGAGCGCTGCAGCCCATCTGCCACTTTTCCCAGCTACTCGGGAGTAAATCTGGTAGCTGGGGAAAGCGGCAGACCTGGCTACACGCCTGTGGTCTTGGGCTCAGCCTGAGACCGCAGGAAAAACCGGGCATGAAGCAGTGCTGATTACCCCGGGCCCAGGGAGGGTTCACCCCTGCCTGAACCCAGGATACCCTGTGCATCATCTGGATGCACAGGGGTGAGCCTGTGGCTCGCACCGGGCTAAAGCCCCATCTAGCAAAGCCCTGGGATAATTAAAAGTGGGGTGAGAATCCATCCTTACTTTTTGGTAAGGTCTCTCTTATTATTAAACAACCTTTGGTTTTTGCTTTGGAAAAAAAATCAAACATGTCAAATGTTTCAAACAATCATGTTTCACTGCACACAAACCTACTTTTAAATAACATGAAACTTAGGGTACAAAGAAGATATTTCTTTATTCACATACTGTTTATCTCCTTCCTATCTTCCCTGCATTCTCCTTTCTCTCTCCATTCCCTTGCTTTTCCTGTGGTCTTTTAGGGACAAACTACTGAAAAACAAATTGGAAAGGGATTTTGCAGTTATAAGGAAAGAACATCCAGTTATAGAGTAAAGAAGACCAAGAAGAGCCATTGCAAACAGGATGGCCTTGAAATCCAAAATTCTGGAATATGGATGCAATCTGGGAGTACAATTCAGAGCAGGTCTTGAGATGGAGTAAGGTTATAGGCTCTGAAGGTCTCGGGAAAGATCCCAATGATTTATTTTTTTTGAAGTTTCATGGCAGAGCGTAGCAGAAGCACTGTATTAATTTGACAAAAGATGAAAAAGAAAACTGGCTGGGCTGAGAAAGAGAGAACGAGAGAAAGAGAGCCTTATTATCCTTGTTTGCCAGCAACTGTTCCAGAAAATGAGCAAGTGAATTTTGTTTCTGGGTGACTGGCAGCCTCAACTGCCTATCAGGTTAGTGTCCGGCCAGGGCAACGGTTTGGTTCAGTATAAGGCAGCCTCATTTGTTCATATTATTTTCTCTTAAAGATCAGGGCTCTCTCTCCCCTGTGGTTTTAACAAATATCAAAATTCTGCCCTAAGACTGCCTGCCTAAACTAAATCAAAATTGATTAAAGGAGGAACATGGGAAGCTGCCTTCTACTGAGCCAGACACTTGGCTCCTCTTGCCCAGAACTGTTGACACTGGCTGGCAGCAATGGCTCTCTAGCCCAACCTGGAGAGGCCAGGCATTGGACATGGGGCTTTCTGCCTTCAAAGCATACACTCTACCACTGAGCCACAGCTCCTCCCCTTGCTTCTAGGCCACAAAGTCCAAGAATATGGCAAAACCTCTCTGTTGTTGTTTTGCTGTGCTTGTGCAAAATTATAGCTTGCACAATCTTGCTGAAGCCATTTTTCCCCCAGTGAACGGACAATGTGGTTGAAGGGTGTTCCTTAACTCATATTTCTGCAAATCCTCATGGGTCTACACTTCTATAGCATGCATGTATGATTAAAAATGTGTTCCCAATATGTCTGGAGTTGTATGAAAGATATAAATAGTATGAATCAGAAAAGGATGGTATGTGATAGTTGAAAATGTGCAATAACTGCTGGAGATTAAAACATCTGCCCACATACTCTTCATACATTAATGCACTTATTTTGAAGTGCAGAATCATTCCTTTGGTAACTCTAAAGTGGAACAGCAGCTATAAATCAAAATGCTAGAATTATTTTTGTTTTATTGATAACCTCCCTAGAATGAGATGGAAAGGCGAGATAGAGAGGTATCGTCTACATATTGGTGATCCTGATTGAACCCCCAAACCTCAAATACTCTCTCTCGTAGATATTTATTTATTTATTTATTTATTACATATTTATACTGCCAAATAGCCGAAGCTCTCTGGGCAGTTCACAGATATTAAATAGCATGGGATTCAAGACAGAACCCTGAGGGTCACCACAAGCCAATGATCAAGGCATAAAACACACTTCCTTCAGCATCACTTTCTGAAACCAACCCTCTGGAAAGGAACAAAGCCACCAAAACAGTGTATCTCAAATCTCCATCCCTGTAAGCTGGTCCAAAACGATATCATGCATGATGGTACTGAAAATCACTGAGAGATCCTGAAGAACCATCATGGATGCACTCACCCAGTTATTCCTGCCATAGGTCAGCCACCAAGGAGACCAAAGTTGTCTCAGCCTTAAAACTAGGTCTAAAGCCAGAGTGAAATGGATCTAGGTATTCAGTTTCATAGAGAGGAACCTGGAGGCAAGAAGCCACCACATATATGAAATATATGTATATAGTTCCCAAGAATATATATGCATGAATGAAATATCCCAAGAATGAAATATCAGAGACTGGCTAGACATTCTCCAGCATAGTTGGATTAAAGGGGAAGGGGGTCAATTACGTCCCATCCACAACCTCTTTGAAACCTGCAGACACCACCTCCTCCTGCAATGTAGCATTTCTCACTCCCAACACCCATTCCCTCCCTCCACCCGTTTGGGCAGATCACCTCTGGAAGCTCTTATTAGCCAAGATGGTCAAAAGTTGAGTACATACTGTATGCAGTTGTCCTCCCCTCTCCCAGAATCCTGCCCACATCCTCAGGCTAAAGAAGGACTTTTTCTTCATTTGAAATTTTACTGAGTATGTGCAAGAATGTGGTTTAAGGGTTTGTTAGCATAGCACAGGGAAAGAAGGTTTTTTTTGGAACGGTTTTAAATAGATGTACAAGTGATGGGATAATGCTCTAATATAAAGGGGCAAGTAGGCATAAAGCACTATATCAAGGGCAGATGCTTTGGTGTAGATAAGGCCTGATGAAATATGATTTGGAAATATGATTTGATATTGCTCAAAGACATTAGTCATAAGAACTTGTGACATGTACCAACTGTATATACTCCTGTTAAAGGAACTAGGTAAAGGACCAGGGTGATACAAAGGTAGAGTTGTGGTTTAGAAAATCTCTGTGTCCAGAAGAACAGAGAAGTAAACCAGACAGTTGACCACATGAAAAGCAGAAGTAATGTCCAGTTTAGTGATAAACAAGTACATCAGAAGGGATGGAACATTCTGGGAAGAGGATGATCTAAACTGATGATGTGGACCAATCGTCTTACATATTTTAGAATAAATTAATAAGTGTTAGGAGGGAGGTCTTTGTCTTTGAGAAGGGTATTTAAGTCTGAACACAGAGGAGAATGCCCATTCTGCCATGCCCGGCATAGCCTAGGCATGGGGAGGGATTTGTGGGCAGAGCAAGAGAGAGACGTGCTCATCCTGCATTGGGCAGGAATTCGCGCCACTCGGGTTGGGAGGGGTTTTGACCAGATATAAGCCGGTCACTTACCCCTCGTAGACCCTCTTCTCACTTCCACGGCTCCCTCCCTCCCTCCCTGTAGACAGTGTGAGCTTGCTGGTCGCCATTAGGGGGCCGAGTAGGAATTTTTTGCTCACGTTCTGAATTGGATGTGAGTTGTTTCGCCTACTCCACACTGTAAGACAGTCTGGGAGCATAACTAGGCGGATCTGGCTGCGAACTAATTTGGTCACATCTAATTCATGGCAGGTAGGGACGGGTATCCAGAGGGAATTGAATGGCGAGCATTCATAGGCGCTGTTATAGTGATAGGTGATTCCTGAGGGCTCCCAGTGTTGAGCCTTGTGGCCGGGCTGGGGAATAAGGACCATCTATGAGGCCGACCTCTCTCACCCACCTTGAGCCTGGGGGCATGGGTTGGGGGTGACAAGGGAAGGTCTCCCTACCCCTTCAGGGGATGGACAACAGGGCGGCGAAAAGCAGAGCGCCACCCGCTGGGCCAAGAAAGCTCACCCCTTCACATAGAAGGTCTGTTTGCAGGCTTGACTGGATGCCCGATAGGAACCCTTTGCAGATCTTGAATAAAAGTGGCCCAGTTTAAATCCAACATTTTGTGTCGTCTCTTATTTCTTGTGTCCGTCCCGCAAAGATGTCTTTGCTTCCCTCAGGCATGACATCTAGGTTGTTGCTCTGAGCCTAGCATGTAGGCCTCAGTGACTCCTTGGTTTTGCTTGGGAGAAACGGAAGTCCCTCTACAGAGAAGAGCTCCTTTGCAGAGTCAGTATGAGTGATGCAGAATTTGTGAGTATGCAGATACTCTTCTTTCTTCTCTCAAACCATCAAGACCTAAGCTGACTTTTCAGCACTGGCTTGAGCCTAGTTGCTAGGCCTAAGATCAGGGGGAAGAGTCCACCACTGGTGTTGTCAATGGGTGTGTGTTTATCTGCATTTGTCCAACGAGATCTTGTCCTCTAAAGCTACTAGAATCTGTAAGGATATTTTAAGTTTGCTTTGCTGAATGGAGGTTCAGGTGTCTGTTTAACTTTCTTAAATTGTTTTAATAAATGTCTTAAAGCTATAACTGTTTTATTGAGTCTGTGGCCTTAGCTAGACCTAAGGTTTATCCCAGGATCGTCCCTGCCTGCTCCCAGGATATCCTGTCTGTCATTTACATGCACAGGGATGACCCTGGGACGATCCCGGGATAAACCTTAGGTCTGTGAGTCTGAGTAAAGTCAATCATTCTGGTACTTTCTCTAAGAGGTCTCACCTACTATATTGAGGAGCAATCTTGAGGGGTACTGCAGAAATCTCTACTTCCAGGCAGCCTATGATCAGTACCTCTCAAGTAAAAGGTTATCAAGAATTTTCCCCTGAACTGCACAAAGTGAAATATATCCAATTTAACTGGACATGTTGGTGCCAAAGGTGCATTACTTCTTCAGCAATAGCAGTAGTATCTACGTCAGAATGGATATGAAGAAGTTCATCTGAAAAATACCTTGAAATTAGTCATAGTAGGCTATAAAGTATTTTAAACCTTGTGAACCAAGGTTTAAAAGATCTCTATCTAGTTGGAACAGCTTTGCTGGCTACTGTTGGGTGGATAAGTAAGTTTTCTTAGGTGCCATCACCACCACAGAGTAGACTTTAATATGAACTCTAACCTATGTTTGATCATATTTGTCATAAGTCTTCCTGTAACATGACTTGGGCCTTAGCTAGACCTAAGGTTTATCCCGGGATCGTCACGGGGTCATCCCTGTTCATGTAAATGAGACACAGGGGATCCCAGGAGCAGGCAGAGATGATCCCAGGATAAACCTTAGGTCTAGCTGAGACCTAAGTTTCATTGCTGTTGAAGGAGTAAACTCTGAAAGGATTATTATATCTGCAAATATTATCCAATTCTGACAAAGAGGAAAAATGTAGAGCCATTTTTTCCCCCGATGGGAAGCATGAAGCCTCAGCTTTTTCAAACTCATCTCAGGTTTGGGAACAATTCAAAACAGATAGAATCTGAATTGATACAAGCTAAATCAGGCTATTTTCCAAAGCACTGAGTCGAAGCTCCATTAAATGTTAAATACCATTCCATGTAAGAACAACAACACTGAACACTATCACTATCACTATCACTAAATGTTTGAGATTGTTCGGCAAATATTCGAGCATTCGATGAATAACTAGAGAATATGTTTAGGAGGATTCCAGGGAGCAAATTAGGTTGAGTTCAATATCATCATAGAACTTCATCTCCGGGTATTCTAATGTGAATTCCTCTTATAGCTCAGGGGTAGAATTCAGGGTGTTAGATTTTAAGTTATAAAGCCATGTATCATTAGAGGTTTGGTTACACAAAACTCTCCCTCCACCCTCAGTATTATACTGTTACACTGTTCAGAGGCAGACAGCACAGCACGAGCCTGATGAAAGAATATTTCTTTGAGAACAGTTCAGCTGTAGATCCTTCCTTGCTTCAACAGCCATTGTTGTTAAACCTTTCAGATATCTTGGGTGTCCCATACATTTTTGACTGAAGCAGGTGGGGAAGAGAGAGAGAATGATTTCTTCAGAGAACAACAGGATGAGCCAATATCAAAGCTCAAAATGCACAGCAACACTCACCTCCACAATCACAAGCATCTCTGCGAGTCTTTTGAGGCTCATGCTAATTTTTCCTTGTATGAGTGTGTAGCTGTTCGTGGTTTGGGATTGCCTGCATGCAGGGGGAAAGAGACTGTGGGCTTTGCTAGACCTACCGGCTGTTCTGTGTTTGAGGAGCAGTGAAAGTGGATTTTCCTGTTCAGGTGTGACGCCTCATGGTCCACACCTTCTTTGGATTAGCACGGTATTGGAGAGGGCTGGTTGCGGGACTTTGCTCCGGTTGTGCTGCTGGCGCCTCGAGCACGGGTTGCGCAGCCACACCGGGCTAATTTCCGTGGGGTTTTTTTCGTTCGCCGCATGGTTTGCACAAGTGCGAAAGACCGCAATTGGCGTAGATCGCTAGCTCAGCCGACATCGCAGCCGCCGGTGGCGGCAGCGGCAGCAGCAGTGGTGAAGGGCTGCTGCTGCTGCTGCTGCATGCCACCCCCCCTCAGGCTGGTCAGAGAGGAGCCAGTTGGCATTGGGGGATGGCTCACAGGGGGCGTGGCCAGCGAGTGTCGTTGTTGAGCGGCAACATTGTTGCTGTCACTTCCTGATGGGGGTCATGGCAGGTGTACTGTGACCCGATGTCAGTCGTCTGCATGGGCACTGTGCGCCTACATATCCCATCATGCCTATGAGTGTCGCTGGCGATGACCGCCTCTGTGCCCTTCCCCCCCATCCTATGGAGCCAACCCACATCTGGGCGTAGGCATGGCAGCAGGCCAGAAACAGCTGCAGCAGCGGAAGCGCATTGTCTGCAAGCAGCATATCAGGGAAGGAGAGGTGGCTGTGTGTGTGCGCGTCTGTGCGGGAAGCAATAGCCAAGGGAGGGGAACTATGCCGATTCGCCCTGAGGTAGCTCTTGGCGCCCTTCTCGCGGGCATAGCCATGCTGACCGCGGTTGTGGCTGAGTATCAGCACTTTCATGCGGCGGTGGCTGCCAGGCGGCGGCAGTGGCAGGAAGAAATACAGAGGTGGGTACGCCGCCACGCCGAGCTACGGGTCGCCCTCTGCCGAACGAGGGTAGCCATGCTGGCCGTGTATGGCGATTATGTGCACCAGACAAGTCCCCGCCGCCGCTTCTGGGCCCGGCCGACGAGCAAGGACTGGTGGGAGAACTTTGTCCTGAAGGAGTGGGATGATGAGCAATGGCTGAGCCACTTCCGCATGAGCAGGGGCACCTTTTTTGAAATCGTAGAGGAGTTGCGGCCGCATTTGGAGAGGAGCCTGACTGTCATGCGGAGACCTATCCCAGTAGAGAAACGGCTAGCCATCACCATATGGAGGCTGGCTACCCCCTGCGTCTACAGGACCACAGCAGAGCAGTTTGGGGTAGGCTGCTCTACAGCGGCACAAATAGTCCTGGAGGTGTGCTTTGCCATGGAAATGACCCTTCTAGGACGTACAGTCAAGATTAGGAACGTGGCAGAGGTGAGTGGGGGGTGCTTGGTGGGGGAATACGCTTGGAACAGGCACTAACTTTTGCGGACGTCCGCAACTCCGGAAACAATGCACCTGTCAGTAATATGCCCTCTGTGTTTTCTGCCCCACAGATCATGAATGGTTTTGGGGCGCTGGGGTTCCCTCATTGTGTGGGGGTGGTAGATGGGACCCACATTACTATCCAATGTCCCATACGCCAAGCCTCAGAATACATAAACAGGAAGGACGACTACTCCATGATTCTGCAGGGGACCTGCGACCACACGGGCCAGTTCATCAATGCGGAAATAGGATGGAGCGGCAAGAACCATGATGCCTACATCTTTGCAAACTCTGCCCTCTGTGAGACGATGGATGCAGGTGTCTTCGTGCCTCAGCACCCCACCATCAGATTGCAGGGGCAGCAGATCCCACACCTCATTGTGGCCGATGGCTCGTACCCTTTGCGCGAGTGGCTGATGAAACCCTATGGTGGGGCAGTCACTCCACAGGAAGCCCATTTCAACCGCTGTCTTAGGTGAGCACACCTTGTGGTGGAGCAGGCGTTCGGCTGCCTCAAGGGGAGGTGGCGGAGCATAGGCGTGCGCCTGGGGCTGGCGGAAGAAAACATCCCCTCGGTCATCAGTGCTTGCGTCATTCTGCACAACATCTGCGAAACTAAGGGGCATGCCATGCTTGTGGAGGAGGCGGAGCACAATGCTGTTGAGCTGGCTACTCTGGGCGAGCCCTACGTCAATGAGGCCAATCTGCACACCCAGGAAGGGCACAGGGTGCGGGATGCCCTCAGAGACTTCCTTTGGGCTAACCGCCACTGACAGCCTGTCTCCTCAAACTGGACTGTGCTTGTTCCCCTGTGCAGTCCTTCCAGTCCTTTACCCAAGTGTAAGGGCCTCAGCCCCACATGTATTCAATAAAAAGCATTCAAACTGCACCACGTCTCATCTTCCTGAGTCTAGCCTGAAGGGCAAACCCTGCTTATTGGCATCGGCCGCTTATTAGCGCATGTACGCAATCCCGAAAAACGTCAACAGGGGGCGCGTACGCCAGGCCTACATGGAGCCTAGGAGGGTCGCCTACTGGCAGGAGCCCGAGCTGGAGATGCTCCTTGAGCTTCTCCTGCAGTCAGGGAGGTCGGAGCGACTCATGAGGAGCTCCAGCCTCCAGACTATTGATATATTCCGGAGGGCTGCAAGGAGCCTTTCCAGTGCGGGCTACTCCCGCACTGCTGAGCAGTGCTGGAGCAAGTTTAAGGCCCTAAAGGCGGCCTTCTTTGAGGCTCTCGAATGCTACCGGGGTAGCCCTCCTAGGAGAGCCCAGCCCCCCTTCTATGTGCTCCTGCATGAGCTGTGGGATCGGGCTGGGCGACCCTCGTGGGAGGCGCGGCGCCCAACAAGTAAGTGCACTTTGTTTCACTCTGCCCCATCCCCCCAGCACTACAGCCATGCTGAAGCTGCCCTGCACCATCTCTTGTAACCATGGCCCCTCTGTGTGCTGCTAGCACTCAGGCTCAGCCCAGTGCTTTGGGCACCTTGTAATTTCACCATCCCAGCCCATGTATTATGCATGTTGGCAGCCAGGTGTAAAGGCCACCCCCCATCCTGGTTCCATGTAGGCAGTGGTGCCTAGAGCTGCTCACAACACCCATACAATGTGGTTCCATGCCCATCCAATGTTGCACAATGAATGACATGCCCAGTGTTGCCCACTAACTCATGCATACCTGTCTATTACCTCCACAGGGCTTCAGCATGCCCAGCTCTGGGCAGTGGTGGCGGAGGAGCCCGTGGCAGCTGCGGAGGAGGCAGAGCACCCAGTGGAGGAGGGCAGTGGGGAGGGAGCCCCCCCTCCTGAGGTGGCCCCCCCAGAGCAACCTCCCTGCAGCCCACCCACTGCATCACCTGGTAAGTCCACAACCCTTCCACAAGCAGGGGTTGGTGCAGGTGCCAGGCAACTTCTGGTTGGGGGGGGGTAGAGGCCACATGCATTGGAGAGGGAGTGGTGGCCATCAGAATGTTGACATCCAAATGAGCAGGTATGTGGCCTCCTCCCCACCAGGTTGTGCACCATTCCACCTCCCCATCCACTCCCACACTACCATTCTGCTTGTGCAGTCCCCACTCACATTCCTCCCCTCCTCAAGACCCCTTCTTATCTGTGACAGGTGATGTAGCTGCTGTGCCCCCCCGTCACTCCAGACCTCATGCGGGCATTCAGCCAATTAGAGGGGACGGTGCGCAGAACCAGTAAGTAGTGATTCCAGTGTTTGATGTGCTCATGGGGTGGTGCTGCAGCATACATCACTAATACCATCTTTCCTTTCGCAGTGCGCTCCTTGGAACGGAGGGTCTCCCGCCTGGAGCGGGATGTGCGGGACATTAAGAGATCCTGCAGGCAGGATGCTCACGAGTGGCAAGACCCGTGACTGTCCCATTTTTATTTTTTTATTAATGTTTAACAAAATAATGTTGATCAGAAAAATATAGCTGTTCTTTGTTGTTGTTAAAAAAATCCATACATATTCTCTAATGTTTATAAAAAAAAAAATCTATTATATTTTGCTTAAAGGTTTACAACAAATATTTTGTTGTAAACCGCCCAGAGAGCTTCGGCTGTGGGGTGATATATAAATGTAATTAAATAAATAAATAAATAAATAAATAAAATTAAAGGTGTCTGTGCGCTTCTATGCAGTGCTTGGCCAGGGGCCCTGGCAGGAGTAGGAGGAATGGTGAGCCACCCCACCCTACCCCACCCCACCCCACCCCACACTCCCTACTATCTTCCCCCCCTTCATGGGGAGTACAGCTGGCGCTCCTTGGGGTTACGCTTAGCCAACTCCCTGTGCTGCTGTTTGGCGGGGGGGGGCTGTGTGGTTCCCCAGCCACTGCAGGGGGAGCTGCTGCAGGCTCCAGGCACCTGCCCCTGGCCTTTCCCTTCCCCCCCCCACAGGTGCTGTGGCTGCCTTGCCCCTGCCCTGTGTCCCCAACAGGCACTGTGGCTGCCTTGCCCCTGCCCTGTGCCCCCACAGGCGCTGTGGCTGCCTTGCCCTTTGCCCTGCCTTCCCCGCCCTGGGATGGGCCACAAAGAGGTTGCTCCTGGGGTGGGCTGCCCGCCCTCTGGGGTGGGGATGGGGTGTCCGCCCTCTGGGGTGGGGGTTTGGGAGCCTCCTCCTAGAGTGGCCTGGGGAATGGGTCCTCCACTGGGTGCCTGCCTCTCACTCCGCCAGCTTCTGGCCCAGTAAGATGCAGTGCTCTCACAGGGCGATCCCTATGCATAGGGGGGGCAGTCCTCATACCTGAGAACACTGGGAGGATGGCACTGACCAGCCCCTCCAGAGAGGTGGCTACCCTGTCCACAGAGCGCACCATTGCTGCCCCCTGCTCAGCATCTACTTGGACTTGCTGCTTTGCAGTGGCCACATGTTCGCTGAAGGTGTCAGAGTCACGCTCGAGGACTTGGAGGATGCGGGAGTTGTCTTCTGCTGCCTGGCGCATGATTTCCAGTGCAGCATCGCCTCCTCTCTTCTGTGAGCGGTGGTTGCGAATCTCTGCAAGGCGAGAGGCAGGTGACAGGGTGGCCCTGGGGTTTGCCACCCCTGGATCTGTGTGGAGAAGGTGGGTAATTAAGGCACATGCTGCAGCAGTAAACAGGGGAGGTGAGGATCAGGTGGAGTGTGCAGTGCCATACAGATACACCACCACATTGGGCCAGCACAGTGCTGCACATCCAGCCACCCAATTGCAGAAGAGGACACAGCAGCTGAAGTGCCACTTCCTGCCTGGCAGCGAAAGGGTGGGGTTTGGCGGGGGGGCTGTGTGGTTACTCAGCCATGGGAATGGCTCTCACAGATAACAGGACTCTTCTGTCCTGTTATCTGTGAGAGCCGCTCCCATGGCCGAGGAATACTAACTCCCACAGCATCGACCTTGGTGCGTCTGCCTCCCTGGGAAATGCAGATTCCTTCCCAAGCAGTTCCACCCCCGCCCCCTCCTGTTGGTGTGATTGACTGAAGGTAGTTCAATCACACCCACCCACCACGCTAACTGCACCTTTCCCCATTCAGGGCATCCAGCACAGGGCACCTGCCAGGGTGCAGTGTAGATGCTTGCCTACCTACATGTGCCCACACACCTGTGTGTTAGTGCTGGCACGTCCCCAGCATGTGTGAGTGGCTGCAGGAGCACACATGCACGCCTCAGGAGTCCAGAGTACTCACCAGGAGCACTTGCTGCATCTGTGCTGTCCCTGGAGCCAGCTTCAGTGGATTCTGGGGGGTCTGTGAAGGCAAAGTCAGGGCTACGTCACCAAGCACACTGACACAGCACCTATGACTGGTGCAGAGCCCTTTGCCAGCCCACCCTCCGCAAAGGAACAATGGGCATGGTGTGGGGGTGCTGTATGCAGCACCCAGTCAGTTGTGGAGGGCACACACTCACAGTTCAGTGCAGTCTGCCTGCTGGTGCCCTCGCCTGCTTCGCTGGCGGAGTCTGCAGCTGCGTTACTGGATTGTTCATCATCTGGTGGCATGTAGGAGAAAGCATTGGAGGTAGAGGGAAGGGCAGCTTCCACTCACCAGAGGTGCATGGGCCACAAATGCAGCCCTTCCAGCCCCCCTTGATCGAGGCATTTTGCGTGGAGAAGGCAGGATTCCCACTGGCATGGGATGCTGTGCTTCTGCCCCCACCTCCTGCCCCCTGCCAGCAAGCCTGTGGGGTGCCTCTGCAGTCCCATTGCCATAGTTGGTTGGGAGGTGTAGGGGTGGGGTGGGGGAGGCAAACGGGCACACTCACCAGCTGATGTGTCTTCTTCCACATCCCTGGTGAGCGAGCTGGCTTCGCTGGCGTCCTCAAACATGTCCTGGGAGCCCACAGGAAGAGAGGGTGGTGGCTGAGTGGCTTGGGGAGTTATGCGTTTGGACTGTGTCTGAGTAATTGTCAGACCGCCTGCCACGCGTTTGGGGCGCACCGTGGTATCCCCACGGAGAATGGCATGTAATTTATCGTAGTAGGGACACGTGGTGGCATTGCTGCCTGACCTCTCATTATGGTTCCTCACACGCCGGTAGTCTGTCCGCATGCCCTTGGATTTAGTGCGACACTCTTTTGCGGTTCGGTCATGGCCTCTCTTGGCCATCTCCCGTGCCACTTCTTCGAAGACATTAAAGTTGTGGTGGCTAGCCTTCAGCTGCTCTTGAATTCTCTGTTCTCCCCAAATGTCCAGCAGATCTAGTATCTCCTGGTGACGCCAAGTCATTCCCCTCCCTTTTGGCCCCATGCCTGATACCTATACAGGGGCCAAGCAAAGAGAACGGGGCTCGTCAGTTTCCGCACCACTGGAGGTGCGAAACCTGCCTCAGCAGCCTGCCCCCATCACTGCCCCCCTAGCAAATGCAGTCGGAAGGACAGGGGAGTGTATTGAGGCAGTTTAAAGGGCCTCTAGGACAGGTGCCCGCCCCTGGGCTGATGCTACCTTGACCTTCCGGCTGCCACCGCGTGGCCCCTGGAAGATGGCTGCCCGCCCTCGCTTGTTGCCCCCTTCCAGCCAGCTGCCGCGTACCCACACCAATAGGCACAGCCCTTCATGCCTGTACCGTCCCCCTCAGTCCCCGCTGGCCTTTACATCTTCCACGCAGCGTATAGCACCGGCATTATTCGGTCCCTGTGGCTGCCCACCGCGAGGAGTCACCAACTTCCCATTACTGTTGGATGCCCACCGTCCCAAAAAGTGACCCACACAGAGGTTGGAATAATTAAAAAAAAGCTGCACATACCCCCCCATCCCCCAGACCCCCCCCCCCCAGCAGCTCACCAGTCACTTTTCCGGTCCTCCGTTTGTGCGCAAACCGTAAGTGTTGGAATAAAAAAAAAAAAAAGCTGCTCCGCTGCCACAGTTGCGGACTGGGTGCAAATGGCGGAGGCGGCTTGACCGAAGGCACTGGCCACTCCCCTTAGCACGCCTTTTCCTGACCAATGCTGACCACGCCGGAAAGCGCAGTGACCTCATGTCCTCCCACACCTCTGCCTCCTGAATCCAAATTAGCGCACACCAGAGGGAAAAGGCACGCTTAAACTCACTTTAAAAAAGACGGGGAAAAAGAGGCTTCACCACAGGATGACGACGGATCCTGGTGAACGTCATCTGGATCTGTCGACACGACTACGGTATGTAACGCGCGCTACAGCCCCGTCTAGCAACGCCCTGTGTGAACCAGCTTCAACATATCAGCTTTCCTCCCTGTAGAGTATTCTTTGTATTCCTCATAGCACTCATTTCCAGGATAAACATCATAGATATTGCCAAATATGAGAAAGTCAGCAAGGAGCATGATGAGAGAATCAATTCATTTCCCCTGATCTCCATTCACAAGTGCAACTTCATATTTAAAATATGATGAATGAATAATCCCAGACTAAGCCCAGTGATGACTTGTCTACTTCCCTATTTTCATGCTGTCATGATTTTACATGTTATTCTGTGGCAGCCATGCAAATCAATTAGGACTGGAAATAACAACTTTCCCAGAAATGCATCTCAGTATTGTTTAAGGAAGAAAGCACCATTCCCGGAATTCCATATCTCTGTGTTCATCACTGGATTGAGAAGGAGGGGGATCTTACAGTCCCTTGAAACATCAACATGGTACAAGAGAACAAGAAATAACTATTAAAATGTGCTAAATATATTGTCTCCATCATTTCATCTTCTGCTCAATGTTCTGCTTTGAAGATGTTTAATTACCAGTGTTACCAATGAAGAATGGAAATATACCTGTTGACTTGCTACAACTGATGTATGCATGGTTGTTCATCAGTTGGGATTGCTTGCATGCAGGAGACAACTTACTGTGTGAACCAGCTTCAACTTATCAACTTTCCTGTAGATGTTCAAGGAATTGCGAATAGACAGAATTCCCAGATTTGGGGGAAGAAATCCCTTGGGCTTGGAGACCTTTTCTTTTTCCTAGAGTATTTAGTGGCAATTAGGTAGAAGCAGAGCCATTCAGAGCTGGAATGGGTTTGTTTCTTTTGACCTTGATCCAAAGGAGTGCAAATGCAGCGCTAGGATGTACCCAAGGGAGGGCTGGACTCCAACCATCCCTATGCCATATCCCTATGCCACTTGTGGTATGGTGTTGGTTCCTGACATAGAAACAAAAACATTTTTTTTAAAAAAATCTCATTGGCCATAACAAATTGCTATCAGAATGGCCTTACTTGCTTCTCTGTTGACCTGCTTATCAGTTTATTAGCTCACTTACATCCTGGCTTACTCAATGCCTGCCTTACTTTGCCTCCCCTGACCCATCTATTTGGCCCATGCCTAATTAACTAGGGAGCTGTCTAAACATTGTTTTTGCCCTGCAGTGGCTGAGAATTGGCACTCCCAGGCAGAAGGTGACCTCCTATTGGACACTGGAAGCCAGACAAGGGGCAAGGGATGGGCCTGGTGAGCGAAATGGCCACCGGAAAGCCTGCGTTGCCTTCTCCAGGGGGATTAGTCTGCGCTACACTGCAACACGGCGCCATGAAGGCAGGGTCCACGATATAGTTGTACCTCCAGACTTTCTATCCTGACAGTGCTGATTCTGTATCTGGAAATGGAGCAGCGTTATCTGAACGGAGTTTCCAGTTTAATAACTATGATTCTAGGGATTCCTTTTATGAAGTACACCTTGTCTTGTTCTAGTATTACAGATAGACAGAAGAGTTTCAATGCTCTAATGGGCTAGGAGTGAAATATGCATGGCAGGAGGCAATTAAGGCACAAGGTGATTTGCATAATCTTCCACTTGTCTGTAGAGGCAGGTTCAAGCGCCAATCTACCTTGCATCCCATCATAATTAAGTATATGGGCTCTTCCCAAGATTTGCCATATGCTTTTGAGCACATCCGTCCTGTTTATTATGGCAGCACAAACTATAAAACTATTCTATTCATGTAGCCTCCTGATCAGGGATGGCAGTCTTTAATTTCTTGCCATCTGTTTAATCAACAAACTGATTAGGGAAAGGCTTAGGAAGTGCATAATATGAGTAACTGTAGTGCTTGCCAGTGGGGCAGGTAGAACTGTAGCGCTTTGTCAACTGATAACAGACGCTAGTCAGTTGGTAGACAGGTGGAGGGCCAGGGGACGGGTACGAGAATCTCCAGAGATTACGTGCATGACTTCCAACTTCAAGGCAGCCACATCCTAGTAGTTCTACCACAGAGCTGTATATTTTCCATTCGAAAGCATAAAAATTCTGTTTTAAGGCAATCCAAAGAAAAGCCAGCTTTTGTGGAGCCATTTGTATAACTGCTCTTATTTTGTATAATTTATTCTGTAACGTTATGCTTTTTGCAGAATCATTCTGCTGGTGAGAGCTAGTGTGGTGTAGTGGCTAAGGTGTTGGACTGGGAGTGGGGAGATCCGGGTTCTAGTCCCCACTCGGCCATGGAAACTCACTGGGTGACTTTGAGTCAGTCACAGACTCTCAGCCCAACCTACCTCACAGGGTTATTTTTGCGATGATAACATGGAGAGGAGGAGGATTATGTACACCGCCTTGGGTTCCTTGGAGGAAAAAAGCTGGGATATAAATGTAATAAATAAATAAATAAAAATAGTGACAAAGAAGTTCAAGGGGCTATGTGGAGACTGAGGGCAGGATCCAACATGGGCCTTCCACATGGTCAGCCCCTGCTGGCCCTGGTGTCCATCTGGCCTCTATCGTTGGCAGCCACAATATAGCATTTCTGTGGAGAAGCCTCGAAACAGGTGCAAACACTCATTTCTGGAAGGGGCAAGTCACGTCCCTTCCAGAAACTATCATTTCTGTTTGCTACATTGATCATGTTCACCTCCAGCAGCACACACCCGGGCTGGCAAGGGTTGGCCATGCATAAAGCCACTATTAAATCCTACTCAATAGGCCAACCCTCTAGTCATTAGCAATCTTAGACTATAGCTTATGAGATTTTGGCAGACATTGTCTATATACTTTCAGCACATGTTTCCAGCCACACCTGCAAACTCCAATTCATGGCCAATATGGTGAACAGGTTTAAATTTTGTTTAAATGTTTAAAATCAGGATACATCCACAGGGACCATATCCGTCCAATATTGAAAGTACTTCATTGGTTGCCGGTTTGATCTTAAAGTTGGCCAGTTTAGGAGCAAATGACAGGAAAAATGAATAATACTATGTGAATAAATACACAACAGGAATCAATCAAACAGTCATGGACAAGAAAAGTGAACAGCAAGAGGAGCAGCAGATACAACTGTTTTAAAAAAGAAAGACAATTATAAGAGGAGTGGTACTTCCCTGGCGGTCCAGGTGGATATGCTAGTCACTCTACCTCTCTCATGGTTTTAAAAGCATAGAATAGCTACTAGAATCATAGAATCATGGAATAGTAGAGTTGGAAGGTGCCTATAAGGCCAACGAGTCCAACCCTCCACTCAATGCAGGAATCCACCGTAAAGCATCCTTGACAGATGGTTGTCCAGCTGCCTCTTGAATGCCTCTAGTGTGGGAAAGACCACGACCTCCCTAGGTAACTGGTTCCATTGTCGTACTGCTCTAACAGTTAGGAAGTTTTTCCTGATGTCCAGCTGGAATCTGGTTTCCTTTAACTTGAGCCCGATATTCCATGTCCTGCACTCTGGGAGGATCAAGAAGAGATCCTGGCCCTCCTCTGTGCGACAACCTTTCAAGTATTTGAAGAGTGCTATCTTGTCTCCCCTCCAACTTCTCTTCTCCAGGCTAAACATGCCCAGTTGTTTCAGTCTTTCTCTTCATAGGGCTTTGTTTCCAGACCCCTGATCATCCTGGTTGCCCTCCTCTGAACACGCTCCAGCTTGTCTGCATCCTTCTTGAATTGTGGAGCCCAGAACTGGACGCAACCAGGGCCGAATAGAGAGGAACCAGTGCCTTTGGGGATCCTTCCCAGCCTTCTCTCTTGATCCTCTCCCTTCTCCATGTTTGTTTTTGAGCCTTTTTTATAGGCGGGGCAGGGGGCATCGCCCAAAGTCACGCTTTCCATGTGTCACCTCAGGACAGTCACAGCTCCGATGAAGCAAAAGGCATCTGAATCCCAGGAATCCCCTCCCTGAAGAACAGTCTTTCCTGTGCCTAGATGTACTATTTGCATTAAGCGCCATCTTTCTCTCTTTTAACCCTTACTTTGCTTCACTATCTCGCTCGAACGCACCCTGCCATCAAGTCAATGTACTCCGAGTTTTCCCGTTGCACATAAGCTTCCCTTGCTCTCCTGTATATCACAAGTCTTGCTGGAAGTCCGAAGTAATGGACCTTTGATTATTTTGACTAACCGAAGTGTGAGCTTTTCTGATGATTTCTCTACTTCTTGTTGTCATACTTGGATATATGTTTCATTTTCTTTAGAAGCAACAGTATGGGCAAAACATCTGGCTTGAAGAAAAATTGTTAGCGCCACCAAACATTGCTTTGGAAGGCAGTTTGCGTCAGGGTGGGAGTCTCACTATGTTCACCTGATTTATTGAAAAGGTAGGGCACATAACATAACGAGCCTGGCTTCATTCTCAGAACAAGTTGGAATGTCTCTGAATATTTCAAAAATTCCACATCCACCTTTTCCAGGTTTGACTAGGGGCACAGGAGGTGTGTGGCAAAGGGGACAAATGACTCAAGGGACCTGCAAGGCTGAGGGCCCCCAAACATATTAGTTCATAGTGCTAAGGTTAGTGGACCAAAAAGGTTGTTCTGTCTCTTTAAGGTGCAAGCCAGCATGAGCAGGCCATGAGAGGGAACCTTTGCAGGAAAAGCCCACATAATCTCTTCAAAGGCCAGAACAATCCTGGAACCAGAAATAATTCAGAGTTAAGTTGTGCTTGTTTCTTTTCCTCCAATCCATTTTTTTCTGCCCTGAGTTTTCCCAGTGAGCTGTAATGATAATAAATGTTACATTTTTGGAAGATTTCCATTGCACACTGTGGCTCTCCCCTGTAAAATGGCACCTATCCAATATTTCACCTTTGACTTTAAGTAGGGTGACCATATTTTGGAAACCAAAAAGGAGGACAACATGGTCGCCCCCAACCGTGGTACTGATGATCAGTGTGTCCAGTACCAAGGGGGCGTGCCCACCTGAACATAGCCTTGGTCACATGTCTGATTTTACAGCACACATTTAAGACAAATCTCTTCTACATAACATCTTAATGTTAAAATAACTGAAATAAAGAACAAGTGAGAGATTCAATGTATCTGAAATTAACTTCACTCACTTCTACTTTTGTAGGTTTTGCTGTACTTTGAAGCTTTTGCTATACTCTGTGTGTTACATTCTCCCCTTCCCTCAAATATCTTTTCTGACTGTATCTTCACTCATTGCAAGCTGCTGTTGTTGTTAACAGGGTTTGCTACTGGCCCCAGATCTATTTTAAATTTGGTATGGCTAAAGCTCTACCTAAAAGCTATCATGGTGCCAACTTTCAGCTCTTTATCTTTAAAAATAATAATTTTAAAACCTCATTTTTAAAAAAATTCCTAAAAAATCAATGGATGAACAGATCTGTTTCAAATTTGGTGTGGCTAAAGCTTTACCTAAATCCTATCATGGTACAAAGTTTCATCTCTTTAACTTTAAAAATGACGATTTAAAAAATAATAATTTTAAAATCTCAATTTTTAAAAAATTCCTAAAAAACCAATGGATGAACGGATCTGTTTCAAATTTGCTGTGGCTAAAGTGCTACCTAAATCCTTTCATGGTGCAAAGTTTCATCTCTTTAACTTTAAAAATGACAATTTAAAAAATAATAATTTTAAAACCTTAATTTAAAAAAAAATCCTAAAAAAAATCAATGGATGAACGGATCTGTTTCAAATTTGGTATGACTAAAGCCCTTCCTAAGAGCTACCATTGTGCCAAGTTTCATGTCTTTATCTTAAAAAATGACAGAGTTATAAGCATTTTTGTTAATTCCCATTAGAGCTGCTCTTTGGGGGGGAAATCCGGATTTCCCCTCCCCCTCCCGGATTTGCCATCAAAAACCCGGACAAATCCAGTCATATGGTCACCCTACTTTAAGGGGAGTGGCTTTACAGAGCCAAATACTAACTGTCACTGCTGAGTAGGGATGTGCTCTGCTTCTAATTGGACCAGCAAATTAGAAGCGGAGCGGGGTGCTTTGCCTCCCCTTAAGGCGGAGGTGAAGAGGATTGGGGGGCCGGCGGAGCATGGCGATGAGGATTGAGGTGAAGGCGGATCCTTCGCTTCAATCCGGAGCTCCGCTGGAAAGTTAAGTGGGGTTTACCGGGCCCTGCCGCTGTTGCTGTCGCCCATGCGGCGACAGCGGCAGGGCCCAGTAAACCCCCCCTCCTCTCCCTCCCTCCGTCCACTTGCGGCCCAGACTTCCTGGTTGAACTGCGGGCTCAATTGAAGAAGCCAACGGACCGCAGACAGAGGCAGGTAAGGCCCCCCTCCCCCTTGGTCCCTTACCAGGCTCTGCGGCGACGGCGGCAGGGCCCGGTAACCCCCCAGCCCTCCTCTCTCGACCTTACCTGGCACCACTCCCCTCCACTACGGAGTTCCGATTCAGAGCCGGAGCTCCGCGGCGAAGAGGAGCGGAGTATGGGCAGAGCGGCGCGGAGCGGGCCGATCCAAAATTTTTGGATCGGCCCGCGGGGCGGAGCGGGGGGTCCGTGCACACCCCTACTGCTGAGGCCATCAGAGGGAAAGGAAGCAGCAGCCAGGCATCCTTCCATCGTGGATCTGTATGAGGCTATTAGAGGGAGAGGGAGAAGAAGAGGAAGCCCTTCCACTCTGTCCAAGACCTGCTGAACTTTGCAACTAAGAATCTAGCCCCTAAATTTGTTTTTTCCTCCTCCCTCCCAATCCCCTTTCCTTTTGTGTCATGTTTTTTTAGATTGTAAGTCTGTAGGCATGGAACCTCTGAAGAATTATTTTTGTAAGCCACCTTGAGAGCCTTATATTGGTTGCAAGCGACTGCACCTTCAGTGACCTGAGAGACCAATCCTGTGGTGTGTGGGCAAACATCTCAGGAACGATAGGATGGCTTGGATTACCCCTCTGAGGTCAGAGACAGTGAACCAGGGAAGAGGGAGTCAGTGTTCCCCCACCCCCTTGCAGCCAGCATGGAGAGGATTGTACCCACTGCTGCTATGATATTGGAAAATCAAACTCACATGGGGGCGGGGGAAGGGGTTCCGGTGGGCAGGGACAAGAAGAGACCGAGAGACCAGAATATGATTTATCCTAAGCCTCCTTCAACCTCCTTCCTTCTTCCTCTGAAGTGCCCTTGCTAGATAGGCTGGAAAGCTGATCTAGCAAAAATAATAATAATCAAAGATCGGAGGACGGGTAAGCACAGATTGCTTCTACCATTCCTCTCACTCTGTTGGCTTCACTCTGGCAGGGCCTAGGGATCTCAGAAGCCTCCGAGTTCAAGGTCTTCCAAGTAGTGAGAGGGCACGGCCCATAGGATAGTGCCCTGAAACTGGATCAAACACGGGGCAAGAATGTCCCAGCCATTTTATTATTCTTTCAGCAGAAAGTCAGCTTGCAAGGCAAATTTCCTTTGACAACTTCAACAAAGTCAAAGCTAGGAAGAATTTGCCTGTTTAAGTATTAGGTGTTTTGTTAACTATTGCAATAATTTGAATTATGTGGATTTTTGATTATTTTTGCTCTCAGTTTTAATAACTGTATTGTTTATAGTTACTATGATGATTTGTAATTTCCTAACATTTAAGGTATTCCCTTTACATTCCACTAAAGTAAATTTGGTCATCTAGTGAATTAATGTTTACTAATGAATTGCTCATCATTAATGCTACATATTAAATTATACAATACAGTTATTATGTTGATATTCCATGTAGTTAAATACAGGATATTATCCACTGACAGCATTGGGAGCGGAGGGAGTGCGGGCGAAGGATTCTGATACTGTTTTGCCCTCAGTTGCCTCAGTTTCCACACACAAGTTTATTCATTTCCCTTTCCGGGATAGACTGTCATGTTCTACGGAAGTTTCTTGGCAGACATTAAGGAAAGCTGCTTATACTGTGTTTTACAATTTTATTATTGCATGAGCTTTATCACAATAAAATTCAAATCCCAATGATTGCCTATACCACACTGAAACCACAGTATGATTTTAAATAGAGGTTAGCAAAAGTGTTTCTCTTTAAATAAAACGGAAAACACAGGTAGTTGGTAGTTGTTGCAAGTTAATTTCAAGTCTCAACCCCTACTTTAAGTAAAAACGGTCCAGAATCTATTTCTTCTGGTTAGCACTGACTACCAAAGCAAACATTTTTTCCCCAATTCAAAGCAGCAGGAAACATTATGAAGCCAATACAGTGTGAGCAGCTGGTCTATGTTTCTACATTTTGGGGGTAAAAAATAATAATAAAAAATAAAAATAAAAGGAAAACCTCTCTTTTAAAATGTCAGGGAGTTTTCAAGAGCAACGACTGTTCTGCTTGGCTTTTCCTGTAGTTATGTTTGACATTTCAAAACAGTTATAATTGATTCTGTGACTGACTGACTACCTGCCAAGGCTGAAGTGTCTTGTGTTTCTAAGTAACGTTACCTCTACGGATAGCATTTGCCCCTCATACTGTTAGCAACAGCATTATCTCACAAGTGCTTTGTGCTTGCATATACTATTGCAATTAGTGATGAGTAAAATCACCAGAGAGGCTGAACTTTGGCTGCCTGTCATTGAGGAGTAAACATGTCTTTGTTTTCCTGAACCCTTGCAATATACATACTGTACATACATTTATTTAGTTCTCTCAGCACACGTCGTCCTTTACAGAAGAATGTAAATGAAAACAGCTAGTCCCTGCCTCCAGTCAACTTCCAAGGACCATGGTTCAGGAGCAGAGCTTTGCTTGCAGTGTTCTCAGGTAATAGGCTGGGGGAAAGCCCCTGTCTGTAAGCCATGCAAAATGAATGTGTGTAAAGGAAGCGGGGATATCCCCACCTCCCAACATTTTCATTCACGTGGAGGGAGCTTCAGATTTTCGTGTTCAGTGCTGAGGTCTGAAGGCAGAATCGTCTATGTGCTAGCAGCTGAATATGCAAAGAAGCCCCCTTCAAACATCACCCCAGAAAGTCGCAGAAATCCTCCCCTCAGCCAACCTTCGCAGGGGTTTAGCTGTAGTATAGGATTTTCAAAATGATGAAGAAAATTGTCTTGTCTTCGCCTGCGTGTTTAACTGTTTGATCGGCAGACATCAGCAGGTGAAACTTTGCATGGACTAGGTGTGGGCAATTACAGGTGTCTTACAATCGAAGAAATACGGTAAGACAGATGACCCATGAGGAGAGGTCTTTTCAATGGTGGCACCCCAGTTGAGGAATGCCTCCTCCCACTAATAGCTTCACCCTGTGGTCTACATTGTAGCATTTTTGGGACCAGGTAAAGACCTTTTTACTTCCACTAATTTTTAAAAAAACATTGTTAGTGCCTTTTAGACATCTGTTTTCTCTGTTGCTGGATTTATTTCTGTTTTTATTCTGATGCTGTTTTGAGTTTATGTTCAGCTTGTACTTCTATATTTTATGATTAAACTTGTGTGAAACGCCCAGAGAACACTTCGTTATCTGGTATTATATAAATACAGTAAATATAATAAATGAAATAATGACTAAATTATATATTGTTCAGACCTACTTCAATACCAGGGAAGGTACTAGAATGATACTACAATGGAGTCCATTTGTAAGCTGTATTTTTTTTAAAAAAGATGGCAAGCCTACATGTGCAGAGAATTGCAGCCTTAGGGTTACTTGTGAGTAAACTTAGCAAGCCTGTCTGTGGATAGTGTCACTGCACAAACTCAGCAATTACTAAGTTCTGAGTTTTTGAACATCAGTTCCTAGATGCAAGCTAAGGAAGAAGAAAATTTAGCCAAGTAGTTTAGCCATAGCTCAAATTGTAATTCAGATTCAGTCACTACAACCCCAAATATTGTATACTCATGTAGTAGGGATGGGTGAGAAGTTTCAGTTTGTTTTTGACTAGAATGTATCCAATTCTCATCTCCCAGAACTGATTGCAAACCCACCATTCAGTCTGATTTTTGTTCATTTCTCAGCTTGTGATGCAATTCCCACAAGTAAAATGGGAATGCCTTTGGGAAAAATACATGAAAAATGTCTACCTTTGAAAAATGTGCACAAACACGCCTCAGGCAATAGGAGAAAAATGCATACATTAAAAAAAATGCACACAATTGATGTTGACATTTGGGGGAATGTGCAGAAATACACGTGGAATTTTGTGGGGGGAGGGGAAACAAGCTCACAAAGCAGTGGAGACGCATGTCAGAATGAGCTTCCAAGTGGAAACTGGAGAACTTTGATAAGCTCAAGTTTTGCTGAGTTACACATCTTTATCATTTAGTGACTAACATTTATATATAGTATGGGACTGATGGACAGCTGTCACGAAGAAAGGAATAAGGAGTCTTTTCACTGTGGTGACACATACCAATTTGTCTTACACTGAGAATTCTCCCTGGGTATGAGCATGGTGATTACTGAATATGCATTTAGTTCACCCATTGCCATTCCACCTGGGCCTTTTAAAAGAATTTCAAAGCACCCTGTTTAGCCCCAAAGGGAATGCTTCTGATCTCATTTGTGAGAATTGCTTTTTATAAATTCAGTTTGCTCCAGGCAAGGCAAGGTCTGCTTTCCAACTTGGGAAACAAAGTCTCAAAGAAGGAAATACACACACCAGCCTAAAATGCCCACTGTGCCATAAGGTGGGCATAGATTCATCTCTCTGGGTTAATTCCTACCATGCAGAATCCAAATCAGTGAATATCTATGGCCACAGCTAGACCTCAGGTTTATCCTGGGATCCTCCAGGGTTCGCCCCTGCCTGAGCACTGGATCCCCTGTGTGTCACCTAGATGAAGAGGTTTGACACCTGGATGATCCAGGGATAAACCTTAGGTCTAGCTATGGTCTATGTCAGGAGAACTTTCATGTACTGAAATTCTAACAGTCATGCAACTTTTGAAAGAGCCTCCCTTCTGGGTCTCTTTGAATTGGTAGCAACATAGCTAGATCAAGGGCTATGCAGGTAGGTTAAGACAGAAAAAAATAAAGGCAGATATGTGCACATGGCAAAACACTGCAGAAAACCAAATGGAAGGTGGTTGTGTTTCAATGGAGTGCGCTCACATCCAGAGCGCACGGGGAGAGCTCCGGCTATTGGGTGGTATAGAAATGTAATAAATAAACAAATAACCCAGAACAAAATCCAAATACTGAAAGTGAAATAATGGCACATTGCCATCCCACTGGTGTTGCTTTAATTTTTTTAAAGAAATAAATCAGATAATCAAAGTCCAAACATCTGGGGAGGAATTTGGATGGTAGGATTTCATCAGCATTTCTATCCAATATGACGTTTTGAACTCAAATATCAAATATTATTACAGAGATTGAATACTCAGATATTCAGGGAATGTTCAAGAACAATATTCAAGGCAGAGGATTTCAAGAAATGATGAAAAAGCAGCTTTGTTTCAGTACTACCTTCACCCACTCGACTTAAGTGGGAAACCTGTTAGCAGGAGACCGTAGCACGCGGTCAGCCATATTCTTGAGGAAAGGGACAAGAAATGAACACGGTAACATTAATAGCCATTTCGATTTAATATACCTACAATGCTTTTTGCACTGCATTTCAATATAAATGTAACTTTATTCATGCAATGTTTTATTTTAATTCATGGAAGCTTTTGATTTTCAAGACTGACTTTTGATTCTCCAAGACTGACTTCTCATTCATAAGGAATTCAATTCTGTCGTAGCAATAGCTACAAGGCAAAAAAGGGTCCCGCACACCCTCACTGCTGTCATCCAGCCATTATTGAACGTCAGAGAGGAGCAAAGAAGTGTTAACAAACAATTTAAATGCATTACATCAGGAAGAAGTCAAACAACTAAAGGTATATGCCTCTGGAAGATTGCATGTTACCTGAAATAGAAAAGTCATGATGAACTATCACTTCCTGAATAAAGACAATCTGCTGTCATCTTAAGCCAGGGGGGGAAAGGGTTTTTTTGGTGCAATTCACTACCTTAAAAAAATATTGAGTCCCATCATAATTAAGTCATAAAAACTCATGAAATTGCTTGAATCTGACATTTTGTGTCATGTGAGGATGAGGTGGGGAGGGGAGGGAAGAGAAAATCAAAATGTTTCGTTGTTTGTGAGACGGCTTCAGCGGATGAAAGGTCAAATAAATGTCTTTTTCCTCCCTGAGTTCTATCTCAATGCATGTCAGAAGAGAGAGAGAGAGAGAGAGATGTAAATGGGGAAAGTGTGTTTGTTTTAATCTGCAGGCGCAGGACGTATGAGCCACATTTGCCCTCCTGATCTGACTGCATGTTCTTGGGACTAAGGGTTTGGCTAGACCTACCTGGGAATCCGGGCCTGTAGAGGGGCCAGCCCGTGTTACAAGTAGCATGGGCTATCGCTCCTAGCTAGACGTAACACGCAACAGGGTAAAGGAAAGCCCCGTCACGTTGACCATTTTTTTCAGCTTAAAGGGGCCATGTGCGCAGGAGCGCACCAACGATAAGGTAGGGTGTTGTTGTTTTAAAAAAAGGGTTCCCCGCTCCACCCTGCCCCCGATTTCCCCCTCGCGATGTCCGATGCCCCCCCGCTCGCCCACCTGCCATGTCCAATGCCCCCTCGCTCACCTGCCATGTCTGATGCCTACCCACTCACCTGCCATTTCCAGTGCCCACCTCGCCTGCCCGCCATGTCCAATGCCCTCCTCGCCCACCCGCCTACCTGCCAGCCATGTCTGATTCCCCCCTCGCCCGCCCACCCGCGATCTCCAATCCACCCCATCACCCCTGGGCCACGATTCCCCCCCGCAATGTCCCCTGGCACTGCTCTTCCCCCATCTCTCCCGTCGGGTCTGCTCTTTCCCCCCCTGGCCCCCATCTCTCCCCCCGTGATTTCTCCCCCTGGCTCCGATCTCTCTCACCCCCCCATGATTCCCCCCCCAGCCCGATGGGCACAACACTTCTGTGGAGCACTGTGCCCAGTGTGCGGCTTCTCCCGGCTACTCGTGAGTAAATGCGGTAACCGGGAAAAGCGGCGCAATGGGTTAGACCTTCCGCAGCCCCGGGCTCAAGCCGGGACTGCAGAAAAAATGGGCCAAAAGTGGTGCCAGTTAGCCCAGGACCAGGGCGGTTTGAGCCCTTCCTGAGCCTGGGATCCCCTGTGCATCATCTAGATGCACAGGGATGAGGCCGGGTATTGCACCGTGCTAACACCTCGTCTAGCAAGGCCCTAAGACTGACATGCTACCATTAAGCCAACACGACCTGAAGAAACCTCACAAGGACTGCAACCCTATGTCCACTTCCCTGGGAATAAGCCCCATTGCACTCAGTGGGACTTACTTCTGAGTAGACGTCCATATGGAGTAGGCTCTGAGTAGAGTTGAATTACAAGACCTTTCCTTTTAGCCAGCTTCTATGCTTCTGTAGTACCAGTATTTATCTAGATCAATTTCTTAATACAGATGCCTCTTTCTCATGAGTCTTTAAAGTCAGAATTGCAGACATTTTCAAATGAGAATTGTATGCTATGGCTGACTCTATCTTCGCTTGTTGATATTTTTGCAATGGTAGCTCATGGTTAGAGATAGCTAGAAATCTTTCTTGATTGTTTTGAATGGGAGAGGCCAGTACAACTTGGAAAGGGACTCGCCTCTTCACCCTCCTCCCCACCTAAGGTGAGGGGACAGATATGCATACTAGAGAAAATAGCATTGAAATGGATTATATTAGGAAAAATGGTGGCAAAAGATGTTTATATTAGACAATTGATTACGAACTTTCATGAAATGTGCTTTCTAAAAAATAAATCTCAAAGTTTAGAATTTAGGATTTGAAAAGTCTTAAGGTCCAGACTTCAGATTCAAAAAATCCTCAATGTTTGGGATGGACCAAATTTAAGATATAAAAAGGGGGGGAAGGAAGGGGGGAAAAGGAGCCCAGGGGCTCATCTACACCAAGCAAGATATTCCACTATGAAAGCAGTATATAAAAGGCAGGAGCCACACTACTGTTTTATAGCAGTATTGAAGTGCACTGACAACTGTTGGGGCCCATTGACACAGACCATATACCGGTTTCATACCACTATATCCTGCTTGGTGTGGCTCCTGCCTTTTATATACCGCTTTCATAGTGGAATAGCCTGCTTGGTGTAGATGAGCCCAGAGAAACTGAAATTGACAGATTCATCCAACACTAGGAAATTTATCCTACAGAAGACGCATGAGGAAAAGGGAGACACGACAGTCTCTAAGATCCCAAGATCTAGCAAATTCAGATTTCAGCCTATCTGGTATTTTGGTCAACCAGATAAAACAGGCATATATACAATCCATTCCATCACATAGGGTGACCCTATGAAAAGGAGGACAGGGTGGAATTAAAGCTGCAGGTGCCCTGCCCTCTTTTAAATCTGGTCACTCTGGTATAGCTCCTGCGGCTTTAACTGTTGTGATGAAGAGGGAATTTCACCAGGTTCTCCATATATACAAATGACACCTGCTAAAATTCCCTTTTCTATGCAACTGTTAAAGATACAGGAGCCTAGTCCTCCTTTCCATATGGTCACCCTACATCACACAATGTACAGCCCTCCCCATGGTCTCCCATCTAGGCACCCATCGATGAAGAGCCGGAAGCGACTGAACGAATAAACAACAACAACATGCTTTCGTTAGTTTCAATAATGCTACAGCATCGGATGCTCTCAGATGATTCTCAGGTCAATTCTCATACACTATCAGTTATAAATATTCCCTTTGACATGTTCAAAAGATCTGTTCAGATGTGCATGATAATTCCATAAGAAGCAACGTTTTACGAGAAAGAGTAATGCATCTGCTATTAGAAAATGTTGCATTTTAGTGAGGAGCTGTGAAACACGCATTTAGTAGAATGGAGGCATGTGAAATTGGGAAAAAACATTTAGGGTAAGGAGAATGTATATAAAATTCAGTATACTTTTAGTAAGAACTTAGAACACTATAATATAATGGCAGTTCAAGAGATCTTTTAAAAATAGATTAAATAAAACATGGAGCCTCAGGCCTAGCCATAACAGCAAGTTCAAAGGAACTAAAGCAGAAAGCAAACATCAAAAATTGCTATCTCACTCAAGCATTATACCCATCACATTTCCCACTAGTTCTGCATCAATGCCTTCTAGGTACAATGATTTTGCTCATCTTTCCTTGGGAAATGCTGATGAATTTGGCTCATAGTGCTATACTTTGCGGTACTGGGCAAAATGTAATCTGCAAAGAAAAAAAACAGATTACATTTGCTTTCCCTCCCCCCACAAGTGTGTGTGTGTGTGTGTGTGTGTGTGTGTGTGTGTTTCAAATTCCTCATAAACTTTTATTTCAGCCATAGAGAATCCATTTAAGTTCCAACATTACTTGGCTCCACTCATGGCTAGTTTAGCCCTTCTTTCCTCCACCTTGCTGCCTCGTTACTCAGCCACCACTGACCTCCTCCCAGAATATTTTTGCTTCTTTCATTAATAAAACCACAACCCTCTGTTTACATACTAAAAACATTGTACAATCAAATTATTAAAACGTATTAAGATCCACTTCAGCAGCTAACCCTGGGATGTGTGACAGGGCTTACAGTCCAGCTGAAGTACAACAATGAGGCTAGGGTGCTCTTTCTCTGGGCAAGGGCTTCCACGAGCATGGTGCTGTTATCAAAGAAGATTTCCATCAAGCTGCATGGCTTGGGAACCCCCTACCTCAAGGACCACCTCTCCCATATGAAGCTATGGAGCCCCTGAGGTCAGCTTGAGATGCTGTTCTCTCTGGCCTTGTCTCAGATGAACTTGAGGAGTTGCAGTTTGGGACAGGCCTTTCCCATGAATGCTCCACATTTATGGAGAATTCTCCTTAAGAAAGCTTACCTGGTGCCAACACTGCTATCTTTTCAGCACCAGGCAAAGATGGACTTATTTTTCCCAGGCATTTGGGCATTAGTGATAGCGTGTTCAGTCTAGGCTGGGGCTGGAGAGGAGATATTTTGCATACTGTGGCTGAACACTTTCTGTACTGTTTTTATATTATGTTTTATGGTGTTTAATTTGTTTGTATTATTGTGCTGATTATGGTTTACATTGTTTTTCTTTTTCATATTAATTATGACTTCTGCATTTGTTTGTGTCACTTTGAGATTGGTTGTTGCAGTGGGAAATTACATCACCATCATCATCATCATCATCATCAATCTAACGTTCGAAAAGGATCTCCTAAAGCAAAGCCTCCCCACCTGACCTCAAGGGATTGTAGGGGAGAATGAACTCCTTTGGGTATACAGCAGGGCCCAAGATGTTGAAGGCTTTAAACATGCCTTCGTATTTACTTCAAGGAATGCCATCCTCACTAAAGCATTGAAGCATCTGGTGCACCTTTTCCCTCAATGAAGGGGGTTGCAGTGCCACACATCCAGAGGGAACCAGGTCATAGAATCATAGAAGGGGCCTACAAGGCCATCGAGTCCAACCCCCTGCTCAGTGCAGGAATCCACCTTAAAGCATCCCTGACAGGGGGTTGTCCAGCTGATTTATTTCTCCCCAGTGTGCCTCTCTGGACTTGCCTTTCTTTATTTCAGATGCAGCCTGTCCTCTGGTTAAAAGGGATGGGGGGATCAATGAACTCTGCATAAAGTATATATTAAGCCTTAGTCAATCTACTATTCCAGCTCAGTAGAAGATGCTCCAGCTGCTCTAATACCCAGTGTTAAAAAAAGTTCTGCTGTCTGTTCAGCTGACTGTGGATAGCTAATGGATAGTGGATAGTGAAGGGCCACTGATCAGGAAAAACAAGAGGCTCTGCTATAGTACAGTCTCGTGGGGGGAGTGATTCAATGCAGAATTAAGCTCTTCAACACCATTCAGTAGCAGACTACCTTCCCTGAATTGATCCACCGTGGTCACTGTAAGATGTGAAGCACAAACAAAGAAATCATTGCAGACAGTTTCTTTTTGCATAGCATTAGAATCCAACAGTTCACAGATGAAAATGGGGGATTAGCAGTTCAAAGCACACCTAAGCGCCAGCCATGTGTGCCTTAATCTTCATGTGCAGTAGAGACAGGGTTCATTCACAAACCCAGTTGGAGATTTAACTGCTAGAAGTCCAAATGAAAGCATGAGTAATTCACAATAACAACATTTTAGCAAGCCATCCCCAAAGAAGTCTCAAACAAATTGGGACAATAATTTACATGGGTCAGGTACCAGAAAATAAGGACAGTCCCTGGTAAGTAGGGGAAGATGGAACATACGTCGGTATCCATATGGAAGTCTTTTTAAAGAAAATGTTGCCGTTTAAGATTGCAAGAAATTCGATTGATGACTATTAAATGGAATAGCCATGATGAATATGCATCTCAGTTTCTAGAAGGCAAATCAGAAGAAAGCTGTTGTCTGCTGCCCTACTTGCAAGACTTCCAGAAGCATAATTGTAATAATTGTAATGCGGTGGTCAGCAATGGGCAGCTGGGGCTGGGTGCTGACAATTGTATTTCCCATAATTCACGAATATAGCATCACTCTGCAGCGTTGTGGGAAATTAAAATGGCAGCTCCAGGACTCAGCCTGATACTGATTGAAGAACTGCTTTGCCAAGGGCTTCCTGAAACTTGGAGTAAGTATGAAGGGAAAAAAATGTTCAGTTTACCTTTGAATGTCAACTTACCAAATTTCACACTTTTAAACCTATACAAAAACTGAAATGCGGTTATCCTTCAAATTTTGCACTTCATCGAATTTTGCAGTGGAGGTCACCAGTTATTATTATTATTATTATTTTACAAACTGCATATGTTAAGGGAAAGTGCACATAAAATTATGAGTATTAGTGAAAAAAGCATTTGTGAAAAAATATTAGGGGAAATTGCTTGTAAAAAGTATACATTAGACAAAATTGCATACAAAAAATGCATGTACTACTAGAGCGTATACCCCTGTATGAACACAGTGAGGACATTTATAAATAGAATGCAGTCCTATCCAGCTCCTTTTCTCTTCTTCGATTCCACATTTAAGACCTATTCGAGAAACTGTATGGACAGGTTCAGAATTAGTTTCAGTTCACTTTTTACCAGAATTTATCTAATTGCCACCTCCCAGAACTGAACACAGACTCAAACACAAGCTGCGGCCTGAGGTCTGTACATTTTTGAGATGTAATGTGATTTACACAACAAAAATGCATTCAATAAATGCATACACATAAAAAATGTGCATAAGCAGACTTTAGTCAATGGGAGACAAATGTGTACATTTAAAAAACGCACACAATTGATGCATGCGCTTGGAAAAATGCCCACAAAAATACACACATATTTTCATATGAAAAGAAAAACACACACACACACATATTTCACAATCCAATACAGACATGAATTGGAACGAACTTTGAGGTGGAAACCAGAGAATTTCAATTGTAAGGTTCCTTGAGTCCCCTTTTTGGTAGAAAGGTGGGATACACATCAAATCAAATCAATCAATTTTAAATTAATCTTGGCCTATTTCACCACAATTGATTTACATGTGAGAACTAAGGGTAAAACTACTTCATGCAGAAATATTAGGTGAGTGACAAGGAGCCAAGTTATAGAGAGATGGTACAAGTAAGACATTTTGGGCAAGGTAACATTAGACTACGTACAAATTTGGGGTAGAAGAGGCTATTTCAAACTAGAGTAGAATTCCATGTGAGTACCTTTTAGTAGATCAAAAAAGACAGTAATAAATATGAGGAATGGGAGAACTTCTTGAAGACTTTATATGCTAAATAGGGAATTTAGCATATACATTTTACTCTTTCATCATTGCATTAAGCTTCTTATTGTGAACAAACTGAACCCCTGGAGGCCAGTTAGTGTGCACTGTGCTGAATCTAAGGGCTCATCTACACCAAGCAGGATATTCCACTATTATTATTATTATTATTATTATTATTATTATTATTATTATTTATATAGCACCATCAATGTACATGGTGCTGTACAGAGTAAAACAGTAAATAGAAGTAGTATGGAAGTGGTCTATAAAAGGAAGGAGCCACACTGCTGCTTTATAGTGGTATTGAAGTGCACTGACAACTGTTGGGGCCCATTGACACATACCACTTTCATACCTCTTTCATAGTGTTATATCCTGCTTGGTATAGACGTGTCATGGGCCCCAACAGGTGTCAGTGCACTTCACTACCATTATAAAGCAGTAGCGTAGATCCTGCAGTGAAGTTCAATACCGCTATAAAGCAGTAGTGTGGCTCCTGCCTTTTATATACCGCTTTCATAGTGGATTATCCTGCTTGGTGTAGATGAGCCCTAAGTTCACGACACACATTTATTCAGTGTTAATTTTAAAAGTTCATTCTCATTTCTGGTCGTGCGGATCCAGGTTTTCCATTAATTTCTCATGTTTGGGGTGTGTGGACAGTCTGTTAGGTGCAATTAGGTGGGCTGAGGAGCAGCAAGCCCTACAACCTCACTATTTATATGTTTACTAGGAAACTAGATTTCATTGGCAAAAGACACCAGAAAAGCTGGTAAAATTGCTTGGTTGTATGTGGTAGAAGTTCCAGATAGACCCCTGCACACAGCCTTGTCAGATATAGAGAATGAATGCTGGGTAAGCCGGTCACAAGCCCTGCCCTTCAGCCCACACCTTCTAATCCCCTCCCAAATGCCCAAATTCTACCTCCTTGCTTTTCCTATTCCTATGTGTGCCTAACCAATCCCTTTCTTCTTACTGTTACCCCAACCTATTCTTTACCTTGCAGAACGGACCAGCCTGCAGCCTTATTTTCATGCATGTCTGCAGTCTACAGAACCAGCTGTGCCAAGAACATAGCTCGTTTCCCTGAAAAGCATACAGTTATCATGACAGGTTTGCAAGTTCATCATTAGTATCATGCTTATGTCTAGATTGAGTTACTTCCCCCAGAATTAATTCATGCATTTTAAACCTATGTTTCTCATCAATAAAGGTGACAAATGGCTTTTCCTGACATCTGGTGTGTATAGGGATTTTTGAGCGGAGCCTTGTCTCAGCCATAGACATTGGGCCAGTTCAGAAGACACCTTAAACCCTGCTAGTTAAGGCTTTTGGTTAAGGAGCAGAGTTTAAGGTGTCCTGTGCAATGCGTTTTTCTAAACCCTGTGCACTCACTAACTGTAGTTGGACCATCTGTAGCAGGGTTAGTGGCTTTAACTGTGGCTTAAAGTGTTGTGTGCGACAGCATGGCTTGTGGTTTGTGCTAACCCCAGAAAACTACAGTTTCATTAACCACAGAGCCTGAAGTGTTGTCTGAACAGGTCCACTCTATGACCAGTGTCTAGAGTGGTTTCGTGAATATGTGTCCATGAGAACGTGGGCAAGGGTATAACCATGTCTGCACAAAAGGGAGTACATTCAGTAATAGTTGTTTATTACACCTATGTATTGCTTCATATAACCAAAAGGAGTCAATTTACAAAGACATAATAATTAACCAATTAATCACCAATTCAATAATATATTCATTAAAATCATGCAAATTACAAATGTATCTGTCTAAAACAGCCTTCCTCAACCTGGGGCGCTCCAGATGTGTTGGACTGCATCTCCCAGAATGCCCCAGCCAGCAGAGGCATTCTGGGAGTTGTAGTCCAACACATCTGGAGTGCCCCAGGTTGAGGAAGGCTGATCTAAAAGCTAACCTGAAGGACAAATGCCATCCTTCATCCAGCACAGAAGTGAACAACAAAAGTAATCACCCAATCTGGGCCATTAAACTATCCAAATCGCCAGGAAAAGAAAAACATGCACCTATGGACACTATTACGTAAGTAAGAAATGTGTCTTCCCAATTGACCTTGTATGGCTTGGTATCACAGACAGGGCTCTAAAAGTATAATCTCTGCACAGACAGATGCACTGCAGTCTCCAGAGGTCTGAACAACAGTCACCTAGTGAAGTGTTCACAAAACAGAGAAAATAAAGGGAAACTATTTATTACACTTTGCGATATTCTGAAATCACAGTTTATGTAGACATGCTTGCCTTGTTCATTTTAACCCCCTTCTCCTACTTAGGGAGATCTGCACATTTGTAGTTTTGATTAGAATCTGATTGTGCTTGATCTAGCCTTGTCTACGTGAGATCGCTGTTTAGGCCTATCCATGCCTCACCAAAGGATACAAGCTACAACCTACTGTTCTCTTGTCAAGATGGGGTCTGTTTGGTTTACTCTAAAACTGAACAACTTGCAAACAACTAAGGGCATCATCCTATGTACCTTTAGACAGAAAAAAGTACTACAACTCCCAGAATTCCTCAGCTAGCCATGTTTCCTTTACAGTTTCCTGTAGGAGTTGAGGACAATCACTTACTTATATGGGAGAAAGCAAAAGATCTACTAGGAGGAACTCTTGTGTAAGGGCTAAGTTCCACTTCCTGCTCCTGGTGACCTCAGTACGTGGGCAAGGACCAGGATCACCTTCCCTCCCAATGTTTCCAGATTGCAGTCCACTTATTTTGCACATATGCACTCAATGAAAAACCACAGGTAATCAAACCTATATAGCTCCATCCCCTCAGCGTGGCCTGGTTCAGATGTATATTCCCAGCATGCTAAACTGTCATTTAGAATATCAAGTCTACTCCCCTCAGCTTCTCTCTTCATAGACACACTGATCCAGTGGTGGCCACCAATATGAGTGGCTTTAAAAGGGGGTTAGACAAATTCCCGGAGGAGAAGGCTATCAATGGCTATTAGTCCTGATGGCTACATGCCACCTCCAGTATCAGAGGCAATTTGCTTATGTAAACAGTTGCTCGGGAACATGGGCAGGAGGGTGCTGTTATCCTGCTTGTGGGTCTCCTATCGACAGTTTAGCCATTGTATGAACAGAATGCTGGACTAGATGGACCCTTGGTCTGATCCAGTAGGACTTTTCTTATGTTCTTATCCAGCTTATTTTAAACTACAGTTTATTATATCAGAAGTAGGGAACGGTGCTTTAATGTTTCTGGTCAGGAAAAAATGCCTGGATAGTTTGCTAGTTTTAAACCACAGTTTCCTATTTTAGATCTAACCAGGATCACCACAGCGATTACAGGAGAGGTGAGGCAAGCAGGGAACATGACAGTTCTATGCTTGTTCCTGGCTTGCTTTATGGTTTAGCACAGTTTTTACCAACTTGGTGTCCACCAAATGTTTTGAATAAAACTCCCATCAGCCTCAACCAATGGTCAGAGAGGATGTATCTCTGCCTTAACTTCTGTTTCTTGTATACATAGAAAGGGACAGAGAGACAGATGGATGACCAGGATTTTTCTTACTTACTCACTTGTCGTATCTCTGAAAAGTTAGAGGAAACAACTTTTAGGAGCAAAAAAATGAAATAAAAGAATCTCACTGTTAAACAGGGCTGTAACAAATCTAGCCTTGTTTAAGATTATAGTGAAATCAATGGTTTTGATCATAAAGATCTTGTGTGGTCTTGCCTGTAATATTACTGGTGGTAGATAAAGGGTTATTTTTGCCTCATTACCCCTCCTGTTAAACTAACAAAAAACACACAAAAGTTTCTTCCAGGCTACACATTAAAGAATTTATTAGATTTATTAATAGGGGGGAAGTGTAATTATCCCAGCCACCCCCTTTTTAAAACAGTCCACACCAATGGTTTCAATAGGGATGGGTGATTAAGCAAATTTGATCTCATTGAGGTTGTCCAATTTCCACCTTAAAACTCATTCGAACTTCAGATTGAGAGTTTTGGTTGTTGTTGTTGTTTTCTACACAAAAATATGTGCCTATTTTCATGTATGTATGCATCAGTTTGCACGTTCTTCAAATGTACACATTTTTTCATGGACATTTTTCAAATGCATGCATTCATCAAATGCATTTGTTTTGCTGCAAACTGAGAAATGTATGGACTTCAAACCACAGATGGTCTTTTCAGTCAGTGTTCTGCTCTGGCAAGAGACAAATTTCTCACCTATCCATAGTTTTAAAATGCTTTTAGGAAAACTGTCTATATGAACTTGTCTGTTGGGGCAGCTCCTCATATCTTTGAAGGAACACCTGAACATTGCAGAGAATTCTGGGGAATGTTCCAGGCCAAATACTCAGTTCATGGGCTTGATCGTCTAGAACACCAAGGACACAAATCCCCACAGCTGTGTAATGCAGGGAAAGGTAGATAATAGTAGACAAACTGTCTTCTAGGGAAGCTTATCTGCCAGGGATACGTTTCCAAGGAATCCCTAGAGTTCCCCACATCATTGAGTGTGAATAGGACTGATGCCTAAATTCTGCAAACAATCCTGGAACATCTTGACTTCTAAACTAAGGCCTTAGCTAGACCTAAGGTTTCTCCTGGGATTATCCTGGGTTCATCCCTGCCTGCTCCAGGGATACACTGTGTGTCATTTACATGAACAGGGATGATCCCGTACAATCCCAATCTAACAGTATTTTCCTGGGATACGTACCTATATACAGTGCAACAAATTTCCAAGGAACTCTTAGAGTACCCCACAACATCAGTCTGAGACTATCTGCTCATAGGGCAGAAAGAGACCACCTTCATCATCAAATATCTGAGGCATGGAGCTGCAGGGTGTGGGGAGAGGTTCTCTTACTGTGCAATCCTATACATGTTTACTCAAAAATAACCCAGGTAAGTGTGAATAGACTGATGCCTAAATTCTGCAAACAATCATGAAACATCTTGACTTCTAAACTCATAATGACGTTCTGTACTTAACTCACTTTTTTTTTAACTTCAAACAGATTTATTAACAAAATTTGAAGAGCTTAATCATTTTCAAAGTAAAAATGTTGCCTCTGGGAGTTGAATACTTTCGGTTCTGAGCCAGACCTGTCTTGTGTGTGTTCCAGATACCATAGCTCTTGATATTCTGGTGGGAATTCTTTCAACATGCCGTTTTTATTATACTGAGGAATTACTGGATCAAATGTTGATGCAAACCCTCATCCTAAAAAAATAATTAAGAATGGATTTTTTTAAAAGAAAAAAACATTTATTTTATTTTACTGGAACCATTTGTTTTTCATTTTGAATGTTTCAGGTTTCACATTGTTCTGTTTTATGAGCCCCCCACCCCGCCTTTTGCTTTGATCACATCAACTTCCATGTTGAGTTTTGTGAATGGGTTTCTCTAGTGTAGAAAAAAAGCATCTACCTTCGCATTCACATATAAGATGATAGGAGACAGCCCTTGAGGGCTACAGGAAATTAGCCATGTTGAATACCCTCACCTGATTCTCGCAAATTACTTTTGAAGGTCTGGATTCTTTGAGGCAACTCATGCAATGTAGCCACCATTTAGTTTAAAGCTCATTGCGGTCCCTGGGATTGTTCCTAAGGCGAACATTCATCAAGGCAGTAAAAGTGTTCATCTGGCAAAAAGAAATGTGGATCTGACCCCCCCACCCCACCCTTTTCATCTGGCATGGAAAGAATCACATTGGCTGCACTCCAAGGTTGGAAAAGTGGGGGGAGAGGGGTGTTTCAGTGAGCAGAGAGGGGAGGAGAACGGAGAGGCCAGGATATGACCTATCCTGAGCCTCTTCCAGCCTCCTTCCCCCCTCCCTCCGAACCACTGTTACTAGATAGGCAAAAATGGCTGTCTAGCAAGAATTGCAGGGTGGGAGAATGGAGAGGCAAAGATCACCTCCACTGCTCATCCGCCCTATATTGGATTATGGGAAGCCTCCAAGTTCGGGGGCTTCCCATTGAGGGTGCAGGCGATACGATTGCACCCTAAGGCCATGGCTAGACCAGGCCTATTTCCCGGGATCATCCCTGTGCATCCAAATGGCACACAGGGGATCCCAGGAGCAGGCAGTGACGAACCCTCCATTTGCCTGGGATAATCCTTAGGTCTAGCTAAGGCCTAAGTGTTTGAAACAAACTGCTGTCCTCATTGCGATTATGTAATGGCATATCAACACAGTAATGGACTAGATGAGAGCCAGCAAAATGAGACTCCATCTAGACAAAATGGAGGTACTGTTAGCGGGTGGCTCATCTCTCCATCTCAGTGGTGCTCAGCCTGTTCTGGAGGGGGTTGCACTCCCCCTAAAGGATCAGGTTCATAGTTTGGAGGTGCTCTTGGACCCACTTGATGCGCAGGTGAACTTGGTGGCATGAAGTACCTTTTATCAGCTTAAGCTGTGCCCTTATCTGGACAGAGATAGCCTAGCTACAGTTAGCCATGCTCTGATAACCTCTTGTCTGGATTACTGCAACGTGTTATTTGTGGGGCTGCCTTTGAAAAGGGTCTGGAAACTTCAGCTGGTCCATAACAGGGCAACAATATTTGTAACGGGGACTGGCCATTGTGGTGATGTTATGCCAGTACTTTTCCAGTTGCACTGGCTGCCAGTCCATGTCTGGGCCCGATTCAACATGTTGGTATTAACATTCAAAGCCCTAAACAGCTTGGGGCCAGATTATCTGAAGGATCCCATATGGTACCTGCCCGGACACTAAGGTCATCTTCAGGGGTCCTTCTCCGTGACCCCTTGCCAAAGGAAGTGAGGCAGGTGGCTACCAGGAGGAGGGCCTTTTATGCTGTGGCAACCCGGCTGTGGAATGAGCTCCCCAGAGAGGTTCACCTGGTGCTCCCACTGTGCTCTTTCCAGCTCCTTTTTATTTTCCCAAGCATTTTTGGCAATTTAGCATTCCAGATTTTAGCTCTGCTGTTTTAAATCTACTATTACATTTTAAATCTCTGCATTGCTGCTGCTAGGTTTTCTCTCTCCCTGGTTGTACGTTCATACTGCAGTTTTAAACCATTATAACCACCCAGAGTGCTTTGTCTATTGGGCAGAGAGATCATCACGTGTCCCCAAACTTATTTATTTATTTTATTTTATTTTATTTATTACATTTTTATACCGCCCAATAGCCGAAGCTCTCTGGGCGGTTCACAAAAATTAAAACCATAATAAAACAACCAATAGTCTAAAAACACAAATACAAAATACAATATAAAAAGCACAACCAGGATAAAAGCACACAGCAGAAATTGATATAAGATTAAAATACAGAATTAGAACAGTAAAGTTTAAATTTAAGTTAAAATTAAGTGTTAAAATACTGAGAGAATAAAAAGGTCTTCAGCTGGTGACAAAAGGAGTACAGTGTAGGCGCCAGGCAGACCTCTCTGGGGAGCTCATTCCACAGCTGGGGTGCCACAGCGGAGAAGGCCCTCCTCCTAGTAGCCACCTGCCTCACTTCCTTTGGCAGGGGCTCATGGAGAAGGACCCCTGTAGATTATCTTAAAGTCCGGGCAGGTACATATGGCAGTAGGCGTTCCTTCAAATAACCTGGCCCCAAACCGTTTAGGGCTTTAAATGTTAATATCAGCACTTTGAATTGGGCCTGGACTTGGACTGGCAGCCAATGAAGTTGTAAAAGGACTGGCATAATGTGTTGAATTTAATGCAAGGGTTATAAATGTAGTTTGAGGGAAATAGCTTTAAGAGCTATTTGTTTCTGTTTACTAAGAGGTCAGACAAAATGTTTCACGGATAGAAACTAAGTATGGTGCTTGGAGTGGGGAATGGGTGTGCCATAGGAACAAAACAAGGGACTGTCAACTGGGATGAAGAACTGGAGTAATTTGAAAAAAGAGGAGGGAGGCTTAACTGAGGCCATGGATTGGCCCAGAGCTCCAAAGAAGTAGAAGTTCACTGAGTAACAATATATACTGGAGATATATATTCCTCCTCGGCATGCAAATGGAGCAATAAGTGAAGAAATTCCTAACTGACCACCAATTGATGAGAGAGAATCATGCATCTCTGGTTGGTCTCTTAACAACCAAAGTTGAAACCAATCAGAGAGCTATGACTATAGGGTGGTGAACTAATAGAATACTTTGTCTATATCGTCTGCATAAACTAGAGCTCATTGCACAGGGCGCACATGGACAGCAGGCTTTTCAGGGTTTGGATACCAACGCATTCACTTACTATAATATGGGAAGGTTGGGAAAACAATAAGAAAAGCATTTTGGTACATTAAGGTGATTCTTTAAGATATTAGTTTTGGTAAGGGGAAATGTGTGTTGATCAAATAGAGGAGGAACACACAAACTAGAGGAAGTATTGTTTACACACGCACTCCTCTGAGAACTCCCAAGATACCAGAGTCATCCAAAACCTCAAACTATGAGGTTTCCAAATAAACCTAGACTCCCAAATAGTCCATGTATTTACCTTTGATTTTCCTAGAAAATCTACACTGCTGATTAAAAGCAGAAAAGCTTAGTAGTAGAACATGAGAATTTTGAGCCTAGGTTCCAGGTTTTATCCTGGGGGCAGCGCTAAGGAACACCCCTGACTGAGGCAATACCAGTCTGAGTTTGCAGAAGCAGCAAAGGGGACCAGTGATCTCACACAGGGCACGACGGCTTGTCATTTTTTGAGAGCAAGTGTAGTGTACTGGATAGGGAGTTGAATGTGGACATAGAAGATTTATTTATTTTATTTATTTATTTATTACATTTTTATACCGCCCAAAAATTGAGAGTTCAAATCTCTGCTTCCTCATGAAATGCACTTGATGGTCTTTGGCAAGTAACCATTTCTCCATCTAACTCACTTCGTGGGACTGACTGAGGAATGTGATAAACCAAAGTGTACCATTCCTGAGGACTACAGCTGTAAGAAATAGATACTGAGAGGTATTTCTTAGCTCCCAATCTAGCAATATTTTCCTGGGATAGATAGCTCTATACGGTGCAGCAGCTAGTTAATTTTAGAACCTGGAGTTGATGGATCAGGTGGGTTGGAGAAGGCCTTTGGACAGCCATGTGTATTATCATTGCAGTTCTTCCCCTGATCCTCACTATTCCATGCTTTACAGCTACTTCTACATTCCTCATATATATAAGAGAATATTTTTAAATAACCCTGATTTTAAAAAAGAGAAAGAACTATTTCAAAACATGTGCAGTTTCGTGGTTTAGATTCACTTAAATTATAACACCATTATGACTATGGAAATAAAATGGAGGTTGCTTCTGCTGCCTTGATGCAAGATACATTTACTTGGGAATAAACAACTTTTTGTAATGGTGAAGGATCACATATTTTCAAAGTAAAAATAATAAAATAAGCAGCTGCAGCCAGAAACATGCCTGGCCAGCCACTGCCTGACTATAAAAAAAATTTAAAAAAGAAAAATAAGGATGGGGGGAGGATGCTATCATGACCAGTGTAAGTCCCCATTTGCCACAGCCTGTCCATGCAGCTCTATGGGTCTGGGTCGTCACTGGGGGCTGGACTGTGGGGATCTCAACCTTAGCCTCTAGGCTCAGCCCTAGCTGCAACACTGACTGTAAATGTCAGGACGATACTGGATGCACTTGTCCCGGTGAAATAAATGACGAGACCCATTAATTCGAGCATTAGGCTTCATCCAGATGGTATCTTCTTGCAACTGCTCCTTTCATTACAGTGCCAAATTGAAAGTGCCATCATAAACAAAATTGTGTGGGATTTTGTTCAACTGTTCTCCTACAGACCATCCTCTTGGCCTGTTGCACTAAAGAGGATGAATCCAAAAAGGAAAGAATCGTCTCAGGATGCTGGACGTTTTATTAGTTTAAAAAGCCTGTCACATTTCAGCCTCTCTTTTTTTGTTCTAAGGCCTTCTTCAATTGGTTATTAAAAATGTCTGCCGAGATTCTTATAACAAAATGGCTTCTGTTGTAATTCACTGGCGGCTTGTCCACCATCCTGAGATGATTCTTTCTTCTTTGGGTTCACCTTGGATGTTCACCAGTCTTTGCACTAGTGAGGATGAGCCTGACATATCAGTCCAGTTTGCACTTGGTTTAGGTATGTTTAGTATCCAGAGTTAGCATTCTTGCAACTAGACAAATCTATGTGAAAGTGCTCTACTGTGTCCATTGATCTGAATCTTGGGTTCAAACCACCATGCCCTTTCCTTCCACAAAGCTCACTGGCTAACCTTGGGTTGACAACCATCTCTCAGCTAGCCCGACTCCCATCAGTGTTTTGAGGATAAAGAAATATCTGTGTCTAGAGTGGGACACGAGTAAATAAATATGGAGAACTCCCACAGACTCCCTGCATGTCCTCAGGGTAGATGCAGTCAATTACAAGATAGTGGATGTGAAAGGATATGGCTTACCAACATGTCTGGGTATGTTCTAAAACTCAAGTTGGAAGCACGGGCAACTCCCAGGCATATAAGTTCTCATATAATTGTAGGAACATTTTGCCTCCTGTTACCAAACCATAAACAGGGACAAGCCATAGTATTTAGCCTCTCACATTTGAAATGTCTGGTCAGTGCATTCACTTTGGACACACTCTTTGGTTTGCCCTTTTCCAAAGTTCAGAATTCCTCTGGAGGTTTGAATCAAGTCCACCTCTGTCTCAGACCAAAGTGCTTAGGATTTTCCATGACCTTGTTTTTTGTTTTGTTGAGAGGTTTTTTTCCTTCGTGTTTTTTTTTTCTTTTCTTTTGAAGTCTGCCAAAGTCCACGATTTCAAAATGACTATAAACAAACCGACCGAAACCAGATCCGTCAAAATGGAATAGCCTCCCCAGTTCCCACACAGAGAACCCATTGGGAGTGCCAAGTGTGAGGAGTGTCTGTCAAAACGAGGAATAAGGGAGTAGATGATCTTTTAAAATTACTGATTCCAGGAATATGATTTTTTTTTTTCAAAAATAAAAACAAGCTTTGCTGTGGGTCTTTTTGGTGAGCCAGCAACAAAATATTAGTGCTTGAAAATAATATTGGAGCTGTTTCTAACATTCTCACTGGACTATTTTCCAACACTTTTAGGTCCCTGCATCACAATACAGAATCCCTATCTCTTATCAGCGTGGATCTTGTAATGTATCTTGCACAGAGAGTAGAGGGGCGAGGAAGAAGAATGTGGTCCTTATCTCAACTGGTGATAGAAAAACCAATAAATCTCCCAGCAAAAGCTGTGAGTGAGTTATGAGGGCCTCGCCCTTTTATTTATACAGTGTATTTTTCTTTTTGTAAGAATGATGGTGTTGATTTAAAGCACGTATCTGGAAGGAGGAGAGGTGGGAGGGAGAGGAAAAGAGAGAAAGTGAAGTTGGAGAGTTTATCTTTGGAATGGTTTTATTTTTAATTTTCAATTTTCAGGAGGAAGAAAAACAATTCTTCGTTATATGAGGAAATGAAAATAGACTTTGAGAGACAGGAGTATTGATAGCAAAGTGAAGAAGACATGCTTTGCGTGCTAAAGGCTCCAGGTTGACCCAATGGCACCTCACGTTAAATGAGGCTCAGGGCTGAAAAAGACGTCGAGGAGTCTCTGCTAGTCAAAGTTAAAAATACAGAGCTTTCACCAACAGTCTGGTCCAGTCTGGCAGCTTCATATGATCCATTTGAAAGGATCATGGCATTGATGTCAAAATGGCATTGAATGTTTTTCACACAACTTCTAGCCTAGTCTGGAGAGGTGAAATAGCCTCCTCCTTCCCTCCTCAGCATACACACACCTTTAATTGTACACAGTTCTTCAAGTCTTAGGCCTTAGTTAGATGGAGCGAAATCCCTGGGTAATCCCTGGGATCGTCCCTGTGCGTCTACATGACACAGGGGATCCCGGGATCAGGGAGGGATGATCCCTCCCCTTGCCCTGGGATCTTGTCCTCACCTTTGAGCCTGCTTTTTCCGTGGTCTCGGGATGATCCCTAGACTGCGGAATGTGTGGGTGGGCATTGTGTGTTGTCGTGGTTTCTGCAAGGAGCCGGGACCCACGCACGGGGCACAGAGCTTCACAGAGCTTCTCTGTGTCTTGAAACAGCTGCACTGGCTTCCAAATGGTTTGCAAGCCCAATTTAAGGATTTAGTTCTTACTTAAGAATCCCTAAATGCCACCTTCTTCAGTATGAGTCGGCCTGACATCTACTTTCATCTGAAGCCTTGTTGTGCATCCCACCTCTTACAAAACTAAGATTGTTGGGCACTCATAACCACCCAGAGAGATTCGGCTATTATGAACCACCCAGAGAGCTTCAGCTATTGGGCGGTATAAAAATGTAATAAATAAATAAAATAACAGGGCCTTTTGCGTAGCAGCACCCCAGCTGTGGAATTCACTACAAAAACATTGCATTGTTTTTATTGTACATTGCTATGCTAGCTCAGGATTATGGGAGTTATAGTCCAAGACATCTGGAGAGCAGCAGGTTGGGGAAGATTGTTCTATACACGATGTCTGTTGCTGTTACATTGTCAATTCAAAAAAAATAAATACACATGTTTAAAACCATTTGGCCTTGATCCAACTATGCAGAAGTTGAGGCTACTGCATGCATGAGGAGTAAGAGATGGGCAGAGACCAGCTCTAGCCTTTTGCTTCCCTGCCTGAAGCAAGTGTACCGTTGGGTGCACTCGATGCTTTGTAAAAGAGGGCTCAGGCCTAGCAGTTGGATTGGGGAGAGGCATCCCATGTACAATACTCAGTTCCTTATTCAGGTAAGTCCATGCAGGTAAGTCTGCTAGTAGGACTGGAGCAACTGGCTTTAGACTGCCCTTGTTTTTCATTCTAACTCCTACGTGTCTTTTGCGAGAAATCGGAGTTGCCCTTGCCTTTCCAGCAAGGGCTCTTACAAAACTGAGACTGAGGTGGTGCAATTATAGGGACGCTGGAGGAATGATGATTCTGTTAGACAAAATCCTTTTTGTTTTAAATAAATGCATTTTTTCCATGAAGAAATCAGACACCTTGTTGGTGTTTTTCTTATAGTAAACACAGGGTCACTGAAAGGAAACAGGCTAGATGAAAGATCGCCATGGTAGTAAATTACTTCCATCTGCAAACACTGTAAATCGTGTAGACATAAAAAGAGAAGTTATGGTAAGAGCTCCGGAGTGTCGTGTCTTCAGATTCAAAAATGTTCATCTTCCAAGGACTTTATTCTTCTGCCAAGATTAAGAAACACAAAGTCATGACTCAGGCACTGGACCATGTCGGATGAATTGTACCATGGAAATACACTTCTTCTTCCTCTCCTATTATCTCTTTCATCTTATTTCAGGAATCTTGAAAAATCCAATCTGATTTCTTTTGTGTTGTTACTTTACTTCCTCAAGTAATTGCTTCAAAACCAGATTGGGGTGTTCATCTAATAATATTGTAAGGCACATGGGGAAATGGGAGATCTGACAACCAAATGCATATACACTATAAGTCTTTGTGCCATTGCAATAGCTTTCCAAAAGAGAATACCAGGCACCCCAGTGCTGAACTTCAGCTACTAGCTCGGCTATTGTCAGGTGATACAAGCCCCCCTGGGGTTCTACCTCACGCCAGCCTAAAGTCTCAAACCTGAGTCCATTTGTTCAGTTGGAGCCATTTGTTTCTTGAGTGAGGTCAAGTTGCTCTCAGATTCTGCTTGACTGTCTGACTACATACAATACCTGCTCAGAGCTTGTTTTGCTGGACATTAACCCTTGCAGATATAAACCCTTGCAGATATTAAATAAATAATAATTTCCTGAAGGGCAGCTATCTTAGGCCGTTGCTAGACCATGCATTAGCGCGGTGTGAGGCCAGGTTTCCCTCCTGTGCATCCAGATGAATCCGGGGTCAGGCCGCGCTAAAACCTGCCTTAACCCGGCATAAGCGGATTCGCTTATGGCCCGGTTTTTCCGCAGCCCCGGCCTGAGGCTGCGGCCTGAGTCTAGCAGGGTCCGTGGCTTTTTGCGGCTGCTCACTTACTCGCGAGTAGCTGGGAGAAGCCACGGACTGGGCACAGCGCTCATAGGAGCGCTGTGCCCATCGGGCCGGGGGAAGGCCGGACCTGGCAGGAGAGAGGGGGGGAGAAGGACAGGCATCGGGCCTGGCAAGCGGGGGGCGAGGGAAGAAGAGCGGGCATCGGGGATGGTGGACGGGGCGGGCGGGGGTAGAGCGGGCATCAGGGATGGCAGACGGGGGCGGGCGGGGGTAGAGCAGGCATCGGGAATGGCAAGCGGGGGGAGAAGATCGGGGACAGGGACAGGCCTGGCGGACGGGAGGAGGACGAGCGAGCAGGCAGGGGGAATCAGGAGTGGGGGGGGGCTTTATTTTTTTTTAAAAAAAAACAAAAACCTTACCTTCTCCGCGGTGCTCCAGCGCACATGGCCCCTTTAAAAGTCTAAACAAAATGGCTGACGCGACGGGCCTTCCCCTTGTCCCGTCGCGTGTTACGTCTAGAAGACGGCGACGGCACGCACTAGCTGTAGCACGCCGTCGCCCCTCCTCCCTGCCGGATTATCTGGCAGGTCTAGCAAGGCCCTTAGTCAGGAGCAGCAAAAGCATAACATGATGAGTAGTTATCATCAGTTGGGACACTGTGTGTGTGTGTGTGTGTGTGTGTGTGTGTGTGTGTGTGTGTGTATTTGTATATGCACACACACATATGAGTATACAGAAAAGAACGGGGCCAAATGACATTTGAGATGCAAGACATATAGGCTGTGACAATTCTGTGTAAAGCTTAAGATAAGTGAAGTGATCATTCACAGCAGCAGAAACAGATGTTAACATGACCCGACCTATATACTACATTCAACTTCCATAGCCCTTCTCCAGGGGCCTCCTCCAAAGGAGAGCAACAAGAGAGGGGGGTCTTCTTGATGGTGGCCCCCCAATTATGGAAAGGTCTTCCCAACGAGGCTCGCCTGGCACCATCACCTTTTCCGTACCGGTAAAAACTGCCCTCCACAGCATTTGGGTGCACACAATGAGTTTTAATCATGTCTTGGACTGTCTTTGGCTGATTGTTTAAAAATCATTTTTATTTATATGTTGTCCGTGTGTGCATTATTTGTTTATATATTTTTACACAAATGCTTTTTTTTTGTACTTTGTGTAACGTATATTAATGGTTTTAAATTTTTGTGAATGTCCCAAAGAGCTTTGGCTATGGGATGCCATAGAAATATAATAAATGAAATGAAATGAATGAACAGTCATCCCAGCTTTGTTTTGCTAACTAGCACTTACAGTGGGACAGGAAACCATGGTCCTGATTCTAGCCTGATGGAACAAAACTAGGTAATAACTTAGCTCATATTTTTGTTGTTGTTTATTCATTTATTCGTTGTCACTTCCGACTCTTTGTGACTTCATGGACCAGCCCACGCCAGAGCTTTCTGTCGGCCGTTCCCACCCCTAGCTCCCCCAAGGTCAAGTCTGTCACCTCCAGAATACCATCCATCCATCTTGCCCTTGGTCGGCCCCTCTTCCTTTTGCCTTCCACTTTCCCTAGCACTTTCCTTACTCTTCTCCAGGGTATCCTGTCTTCTCATTATGTGGCCAAAGTACTTCAGTTTTGCCTTTAATATCATTCCCTCAAGTGAGCAGTCTGGCTTTATTTCCTGGAGTATGGACTGGTTTGATCTTCTTGCAGTCCAACATCAGGGGCTCATTTGCCTATTCCTCTATCATCAGTATACGTGATATCACCTGCCAAGCATACCCTTCTACAATGGACAAACAGATCAGTCTCTAAGCAAACATATCAACTTACACAAATATGATGCCAGAAATGACAATATTTTTTTAAAAAAAAACCAATGGGAGAGAATATTCAGGACCAGGCTGGCATTAGTGGTCAGCATGGTTGGGCACATACTGAAGGCTGACACTGTAGCAGGAAGCCCACTGACAAGAGCTTCCTGGACTTGCTCCTCTTCTTCACCATTGCATCCTGCTTGTTCATAGAATCATAGAATAGTAGAGTTGGTAGGGGTCTATTAGGCCATCAAGTCCAACCCCCTCCCTGCACAATACAGGAATCCTTCTTAAATTATCTGACAGATGGTTGTCCAGCTGCCTCTTGAAGGCCTCTAGGGTGGGAGAGCCCATGACCTCCCTAGGGAATTGGTTCCATTGTCATACTGCTCTAACAGTCAGGCCGTTTTTCCTGATGTCCAGCCAGAATCTGGCTTCCTGTAACTCTGCTTCTTGTTCTGGCCCAAACAATGGTGGTAGTGAAACAGAGGAACAGTAAAGGCCATCAGCTACTGGGCAGTATAGAAATCTATCTATATAAATAAAAATGAAAAAGACCGTTCGTTACTGTCGTTATATCTCCGAAAGTTCTTCACCGATTGCTTTGAAATTTTGACACAGCGTTGCGTTCGAATACGCGAGCGTTGTTATGTAACTATGTTCTCTATGGGGTCAAAGGTTTGTCTTAAAATCAAAGAAATAGGCCTCCTCAAAACCAGTCCAGCTGATCATTGTGACATCACCAACCAGTAGGCCAATCCGCTGCCTCTGCCTCCTCTCCTATTTGCATGTACTCTCGCAATTGGCTGAGTGAATATAGATGTCACACCTCTGACAGTTACACGTTCTGAAGAAAGGTAACTGCCAGGAGTTTCCAGTAACCTCCTCACCATAAAAACATGCTTTTATATCTCCAAAAGTTCTTCACCGATTGCTTTGAAATTTTGACACAGCGTTGCGTTCGAATACGCGAGCGTTGTTATGTAACTATGTTCTCTATGGGGTCAAAGGTTTGTCTTAAAATCGAAGAAATAGGCCTCCTCAAAACCAGTCCTGCTGATCATTGTGACATCACCAACCAGTAGGCCAATCCACTGCCTCTGCCTCCTCTCCTATTTGCATGTTCTCTCCTATTTGCTCTTATAGGTCATTGTGACATCGCCAACCAGTAGACCAATCCACTGCCTCTGCCTTCTCTCCTATTTGCATGTTCTCTCCTATTTGCTCTTATAAGTCATTGTGACATCGCCAACCAGTAGGCCAATCCACTGCCTCTGCCTTCTCTCTTATTTGCATGTTCTCTCACAATTGGCTGAGTGAATATAGATGTCACACCTGTGACAGTTACACGTTCTGAAGAAAGGTAACTGCCAGGAGTTTCCGCTAATCTCCTCACCGTAAAAACATCCTTTTTTAAAAACCAAACAATTTGCTTTACTTCATCCAAATAATGCCTCGCAGAAGATCACACTTAGGTCGTCGTACTCGCAGAGCGGAAGCACTGCGACGAGAAATTGCAAATCAGACTGAGGAAGAACGGGCATCAGCAAACGAGAAAAAAATAAAAAGAATGCCTCAAATACGTGCCAAGGAACCAGCCAAGCAACGTTCAGCCACACTTGAGGATGCACGATTGCGAGCACGGCAATCGCGTTCTACAGCTTCAGATCTGCTTTGTTCTTAACAGAATGAATGCGACAGGCTGAGAGTGGCTGAAAGACGTCAACGAGAAACAGCACATCAACGTACAAACACGACTCCGTGGTAAACAATCACACGATTACAATCACCTTGCATTCCGGTACAACCCAGCTGATGATTATAGTTTGAGGCGGCATGTTCTCATCGGCACTATGACTGAAGTGTGTCGTTATTGCAGGGCTCTTAAATTTAATGGAGAAACAAAAGGAATGTGTTGCGCTGCTGGAAAAATTAAACTGCCTCAACTTGGAGAACCACCAGAGTCATTACAAACTTTGCTTGCCGGATATACCACAGAATCAAAGCATTTCCTATCTAACATCAGGAAATACAACTCATGCTTCCAAATGACGTCGTTCGGCGCAGAAATCATCACAGCTCCATTTATGCCAACTTTCAAAGTCAAAGGACAAATTTATCATAAGGCTGGCTCCTTCCTTCCGTTTCAAGATAGTCAACATAAATTCCTACAAATGTATTTCATTGGTGATGGCAATGATGAATTGAATGCACGCTGCGGAATTTATACCGGCATAAAAAGGTCCGTCATTTCAAAACTGCAACAGCTACTTCACGAAAAAAACAATTTAGTACATTTGTTCAAAACAGCAATTGACATGATGCCATCTGATACACACAAGATTGTTATTCATGCTGACAAAATGCCTGCTGGAGAACATGTGCGAAGATTCAATGCTCCAACTATAGACGAAGTGGCAATTGTTATAGTCGGAGATCAATCTTGACAGGACCTTTCAAAGGTGAAGATGTCCTCATTCCTCACATTCCTATGATTCCAACAGATATGCCATTTCAATTTAAGAGATTGCAATTCCCAATTCGATTGGCGTTTGCAATCACCATCAACAAAGCTCAGGGCCAATCTTTAGAATTATGCGGTTTAGATCTAGACACAGATTGCTTCTCACATGGACAATTATATGTTGCGTGTTCTAGAGTCGGCAAACCAGACAATCTCTATATCTACACAGACAATGGAACAACTAAAAATGTTGTATATCCACAAGCATTGTGAAATTAAACGTATTAGAAACATCCGCTTTGTCTTTTCTTTCTTTTCAATTTAACCAGACTGAGCCACAGCAACGCGTGGCAGGGTACAGCTAGTGTAATAAATAAATAAATACTGCTGCTTGCTCACTGTTTCTCTGCCTAGCAAACAAGGAGGTGATAGCAATAAGGAGGAGGAGGAGGAGGAGGAGGAGACAATGGTGGTGAAAAGGTAAACTCACTAAGGGAGGGGGTCATCAAGTGTATCTTGCCCAAGGGCTCCCATAACCTGGAGCCAGCACTGCCCAGGTCACTCTACCGCTGACCTAACAGTGGCCCTAACCCAACAAAAGCATTTCTGAAGGTGGCTCCATGAGAACCTGCTGAATTAGAACTAATCAAGATCTTTTAATTTATTTAAGCTTGAATCAAGGTAACGGTTTCCTGTCTCGCTACAAGTATTAATTAACATAGCAACGCTGGCATTATTGTGTTATTATACTTTACTGCTCTTGCAAATGGTCACTTTGCTTTTCTTAAGCTTTACATAAAATTGTGAGGACTGCAGTTTTTGCATTTTATTGCCACTTGACCATTTCTTTCTTTCTTTCTTTCTTTCTTTCTTTCTTTCTTTCTTTCTTTCTTTCTTTCTTTTCTCTACGCCCGTCTAAGAATATCATTTTTATTACTGTATTTACTTTTTTACATTTATATCCCACCATTTTTCCTCCAAGGAACCCAAGGCGGAGCACATCCTCCTCCTCCTCTTCTCCATTTTATCCTAACAACAACAACCCTGTGAGGTAGAGTGGGCTGAGAGTTTGTGACTGGCTGAGTGGGGACTAGAACCCAGATCTCCGGACTGTCGGTCTGACGTTCTAGAAATGTTCAAAGTTTTTGTGGCTCCAGAGTTGACAATGCAAGCGGACAAAGGAAAGCTTAGGCCTCAATAAAATCTGTGCTATCTATTAATGTACTATGAATCTTTGTCCTACAACTCCCTGGCATACTGGGAGTTTTAGGACCTTTTTCTGCATAGGATTGTGCCCAAAGGCTGCGATCCTATATACACTTACCTGAGAGTAAATCCCATTGTATTCCTGAACAGACATGCCTAGGATTACACTGTAATTCTAGTAATCCTGTTTCATTCCAAACTGTCAGAGAATATTCTTAGCATCAGACAATACACACACACATACACACACACACACTTGGGGGTGGGGGGGAATAGGAAAAGCTAACAATATTGCATACGTAGAACTTTTCACTGTGCTATGCCATACCATGACCCTCATGCATTATTTAAAAGGGCTCCAAACAGAGAAAGTAAAAGATTTATAGGAGAAAGATCACTTCATATACTTCTAATGTATTATGTGCCCCTGCTTTTGAAGTTGTAAGAAGTTTCAGGTCAGTCTTTCAGTAGGTAAATACCTATCTGAGATAATAGTACAGGAAATGGATGGTGGTGTTGTACTATCTGGACGGTGTGGGTGTGATGTTCTACTGCATTAGACTGTGTTGTTAAGTTTGATATAAACGTTTATTAATAAAAATGATTGAAAAGTTTAAAGAAGGTACTACATGTGTATTTGTAGCAGATTGGTAAGTATAAAGCTATAGAGGGGGAGTGAACGCTGGATGGAAGGAGAGTGCTGACTGGATGTTTGTGTGGAGAGTCTGGATTGGCTGTGAGAGAATGGGAGGAGTCTGAGGACTGTGTGTGTATATATACTTCTGCTGACAGGAGAGAGAGAGATTGATTGAGATTGAAGTGCTTTGAGAGAAGAGATAGGAAGGGCCTGTGTGCTGTGTTGTTTGAGTGGATTCGTGTGTGGGAAAGAAAATAGGGTAGCCTAGCAGGAGTAGAGTAGGCAGGAAAACCTGAAGTTATATTGGCCCCGTTCAGACAACACGCTAAACCATGCTGTTTGTGGTTAAGCAGCATGGTTTAGCCTATTGCCTGAACATTGTGAAATGTTTAAGAGAAAGAACTGACTGAAACCATTATGCTTGTGAACTAAGGAAACCATTAAGCTTTTGTACCTGCACTTATTGTTAATAAATTACATTTAATCATAACTGGTGTGGTCCTTGGAGTACCTGGGAAAGGTACGGGTATATGGTGGCAGCGGAAGGGAGAATTTGGGGCTAGGGTGCTGCGCTGTATAGCCGTGGGGCCTTAGAAGAGGAAGGCATGTCGCAGGGACGGTTGCAGAATTCCAAACCGCTTGACACGTGCGCCTGCGCTGGGTCCTTTGGTTCAGGGAAGGAAGGAAGGAGCAGTATAAGTTGGGGGTCATCACAGTAGAATTGTTTTTTTCACAAATGCACAAACTGAGCAGGATAGAGCAAAGGGTCACCCAGACAGGCAGGAGGAATCATGAAAAAAATATCGGTTCCCCAAACGCAACAGCACAGGCATTGGGATGCTTTGACATCATCTTTCAAGAAACATGGCATAATGAAACCATAATGCTTAACTATTATAGATGCCATTCTATGGCAGACATTCTCTCAAAGAACGGTGGAAGGGCCAGTGGTAGACTAGCATGCTACAAAGGCAACTATAACAGCTGTGACTCCATGCAATCCTTTTGCAATTGCTGCTCTGGTTACATTCTCGGAAATGTGTCTAATGCTGGTCAGTGTTTATATACCACCCTGCTTTAAAAAAAAAAACACAACCTACTGTGAATACTATTTGGACAGAATTAGAGAACTATATAGAATCTTTGGAATTGTTATGCCCTACTACAGTATTATTGCAGGGGATTTTAATACATGTATCAGAGCTGATGATGCAAATTTATATGCTCACTACAATCAGATTTTGGAGCCAGGTATTTATTCAGATTGTTTTAGCTACCGGTCTTCTAAAGTTCCGAGATGCAACTATGCAGGGGGGTGTTTAGCTCAATTTGTAAAGAGGAGGGATTTGCTTATTTATTTATTTTATTGCATTTGTATACCACCCCATAGCCAAAGCTATAAGATAAGATAAAAACACTTAAAACAATACTACATGAAGATCAGCCTGGGGAATACACCCATTTTAGAAAACATGGAGGTAGTATGATTGACTATATAGTCAGCCTCACGATTTGCATATAAGTGTGTCACTGACGTTGAGTTAGGCTTCAATATAGAAAGTGATCACTTACCTCTAACCATGATACTGGTGTGCCCAGCATATAACAACTTATGCCTGCCATGTAGCTCTGCAAAGCTGCTTCCAGCAAGACCTGTTTCTCGTTGTCTGCCCAAATCTGTATTGCGTTTTTTTCTCTTCAGCCTTCACAAGTGGAACATGTGAAACATACTCCAGTGGTATGGAGTACCCACCAGCCATTAAAAGCCATTGATCTGGTTTGTGATCAAAATAGCCCATGGCCTAAATAAGCTGCAGTGAGCTGTTGCGTGTGCCAGATGGGATTTCAATATTCATCGCCAAGCCACAACCTGTCATGTCATGTGAACCCAGGCAGCAGAGGTTGTGTGAGGGTTAAAGAACCCTCTTCAACCCTCACACAACCTCTGCTGCCCAGGGTTCCCATGACACAACAAGCTGTAGCCAGGTGTTGAATATTCAAAATGGTCAAAAACCCATTCAACAAGCCACCATATCTTAAATAGGCCTCCATGGGCTGTTCAACCATGCATTGAACAAACAACTTCATTTATCAAATCAAAGAAGAGCTTGGAGAGAATAGCAAACCTTTATTTTGCACAATGGAACAATTTGCCCCATAGTAGGATTTTTGAAGAGGGCAATGTATAGAGGATGACATGTTTTAAAAGCCATTCTAAAAGCTGTCAAATGAAAGTTAGCCTTCTTTGAATAAATGCTTCTGTGGACTGATCCTTACCTCTTTTTATGTTTGGAGGAGCTCAGGGCGATCCAACATTGAAAATATACAGTTATAGAAGGACTTGAAGCTCACTGTTCTGTACTCTGCCCCTTTCATTCTCAACTAGGAAGAGGTCTCCCTCTTTTTGTCTCCATCCATTAGGGCTCAGCTCAGCTGCTTCCTTCATAGCTAAGCTCTGCTCCCAAGGCACAGCAAGCAAAATGGTATGGTCTATTGATGTGTCCTAGAGTGGCACCTCTCTCTCGCTCTCTCCTTTATCGATTATCCTGGACTACAACAGCAGTGTTTGTTTTTGTTTTTGCTGAATTTTAGAAGGCTGATGGGAGTTGTAGAGCAAAACATTGCCAATCTCTATTATAAATGATGGGCTAAGGGGATGGGTGTAGGAGAACACCAATACATAGAGAAGCCATCAAACAGTGCTGGCTTCTGGTGATCTAGTTCTGCAGAAATGTAGACTCCACCTGATCCCCCCCCCACTTTGGGTATAGCACTTGCAGGGTGGAGGTGTCTTTATATCGGTGGGCTGGGATCCACAAATGAATTGTAACCAATTTAAGGTGGGCATACCAACAGCATCACTGCATTTTTTTGCAATCAATTTCTTTTTAAGTGGAGGAAGATGGGAAGAGGAGGCCGGGAAGAAAGACAGAAAGGAGAAGGACAGAAAGATTTGGGAAGGAGAAAGAGTAACATACGTGTGTGTGTGTGTGTGTGTGTGTGTGTGTGTGTTTATTAGAAGTGGGTCTCATGTTGCAGGTTGGAGGGAAAGTTGGCTCCTGCCATTTTATACCATGTGCCTGTGGCGTTACACCCCACAAGTCAGTTCCCTAATGTATGTCTAGGATTTGTAAGTCTATTGTGTTTAGAATGTTGACCTGAGTGGTTGGAGATTGAATATCTTAAGAAGAGGGTAGAGGATATATAAGGGAATGACTGAGCTGATAATGGTGGGGTGTTTTTAAAGTACTTGGGTTCGAGGGAGAATTAGAGGATCAGGGTAGAGAGGGTTGTCTTTTGAGTGTAGTGTGCAGATAGTCAGTTGGTGTATATTAAACAATCCTGATAATAAAGGAAGTTCAAGAGTGAAGGTGTGAGAGAAAGGAAAGCGTGTATGAGAAGAGAGAAAGGATTGGATGAGATGTTTTAACAAGGGTCTGAAAAGTTTTATTATGAAACAAAGTTTGTGAACATTGAAATTAATTTTTATTCAGTTTGTTTTACTACCACAAATATCCCACGTGTCTCCTTGGCATATACATATAACACCCATTCTGACATTAATTCACCATCAGCACATATAATTCATAGCGCATTATTTTATTCCTGAAATTATTCCTGTTTAACCCCTTTCTCCACATAGTTTGTAGAAAGGTGGTGCTTGTCCCTCACCTCAGGCTCATAAAGTGGTGGTGCTTAGCTTGAGCAGGGAGTGTCTGCGGACAGGCCTGTTGTTAATAGCCTGTGTCTTGACAGTGCGTCCCAAGAGCCTGAAGCCTTTTGCCTAGTTCAGATACCTCATTGGTGGGAAACCCGCACACATAATCCTGGAGAGCATACATGGCCACCCTTCCTCCATCCATCTAAGATAAAATGTTTGTAAGTACTCCACATGAGTGCATACTCAAGATTAACTGAGGGCCTTGCTAGACGAGGCCTTAGCGCACTTTGAGGCCCGGTTTCCCTGCTGTGCGTCCACATGACGCACAGGGGAATCCGGCCCCAGGCTGCACCGAAGCCTCCCTTAATGCGCCATAAGCGAAGTCACTTATGGCGCGCCTTTTCCGCAGCCCCAGCCTGAAGCCGGGGCTGCGGAATGTCTAGCAAAGTCTGTGGCTTTTTGCGGCTACTCGCTTACTTGCGAGTAGCTGGGGAAAAACACGGACTGGGCACAGCGCTCAGCACTGTGCCCATCGGGCCAGGGGGGATCCCGGGGGGGGGACATGGCAGAGGCTGGCACAGGGCAACACGGGAGATGGCGGAGGAGGGCTGGCACAGGGCGACACGGGAGATGGCGGAGGAGGGCTGGCACAGGGCGACACGGGAGACGCGAAGGAGGGCTGGCACAGGGCGACACGGGAGACGGGGATGGGGAGGGAGGGGGGAAAGAGTGGGCAGGAGGCATGGGAAGGGATCAGGAGCGGATGGGGGGGTTAACTAAAAAAAACCACTTACCTTGTCCGCAGTCTTCGGGGCGCACGTGGCCCCTTTAACAAAACAAAAAAAATGGCCGACGCTGCAGGGCTTCTGTCATCCCTGCGTGTCGGCCATCTAGGAGGCGGGGCGGCGTGCGCTAAAGTTAACGCGCCGTCGCCCCACCTCCCTGCCGGCTTATCCAGCAGGGTCTAGCAAGGCCCTGATTTGCATGGTTCTTCCCCCTCAGAAAGGGAGGAATGTTTGTATGACTCAGGCCTTCCCCTGCATAGAGCAACAATGCCATCTCTTAAATTATCTGCATAGAGGAGGGTCATACACATACACCACATACAGACACTTGCCACCCAGGTAAGGTAACTGAACCAGGCCTCCCCCCTTCCACCTGGCCACCTTGACCTGGCTACCTGTCATTACATCAATCAGGAGAACACTCCCCATAGGTGTAGGGTAGTTCCAGATGGACAGCTCCTGGCACTACCAATCAAAAGACATTGGGCAGCTATATTTAGACTTTTCCTCCTTAATGGAAAGACAAAAGATGGAAGTGGGAGGGTTACAAGTGAAAGATCTCATCATATGACATCCCATAAAATTCCCTCATAAAATTCTGTGAATGAAGCAGGACAATTGTACAACAAAAGCCTCCCTCACAGAACATCATACTATTCTACAATAGAACTGTACCTTGCCCGGAATTTTTTCTGTTACGATTTTATCAGTCCTACTAAATTATGTCTACCTAGCATATGTGCTCTCTGAGTCTTAATTTCTAAACTGCACTTGATTGAGAACCTTGAGCTTCCATTATCAGTCAATATTTAATCAGCTTTGCTCACCTATACCAAATGGCATCCTTCACGTCCCCATGGATTCTGTAGAGTGTTGGTCTGTGAGTTTTAGCCCTTCTTTGCAATAAGAATGACCAAACTGTTAGAAGTGTTGAGGCCTTTATGCTTATCTAAAATAATACAGTCTGATCCTATGCATGCTTATATTCAGTTGACTCATGTTTACTACTATGTTCAATGGGACTTACTCCCAAGTAAGTGTGTATAAGGCTACAGATATCATTAGTAATAGAATAATCAACTAACAGTGCAATCCTATATTCAGGGAAAGGTCGTAGCTCAGTATGAAAGAGCATGCAGAAGGTCTCAAGTTCAATCCCCAGCTTCTCCAGGAAAGAACTGCCTGAAACCCTGGAGAGCTGCTGCCAGTCAGTGTTGACAGTACTGGGCTAGATGGACTATGATCTACACCAAGCAGGATATAACAGTTTGAAAATGGTATATGGAATGTGTCCTGGGCCCCAACAGTTGTCAATACCATTATCAACCATTATAAAGTAGTAGTGTCAATCCTGCCTCCATATAAGGCACATGTCTACTTAGAAGTAAATCCTATTGAATTAATGGGACTTACTCCCAGGTAATTGTCTATAGGATTGCAAGATAAAGCTTGCCTTGCTTAATGGGAAGGGTCAATTTAATTAGTAAAAGCAAATTTTAATTGCTGAGGTTGCAGGTTCGGACACACATTTGAGGCTACTAGGACCAGCTATGCTACTGTGCTAAGGAATGAAAAATGAAATCTTGGCACTGGCCTTTCCTTCTAGTAATATGTGGTAGACTTCATTAATGGGTAAGTTATCATGTACCTTCCTTAATTTTTCAAAAAGGGTTTGATAACATGCAAATCGATTTAAATTTAATAGGCCACTTGGTCAATCAATTCAAAGGCAGATGATAAATCAATTAGAAGTGAGAGCTCTAATTACATTTATTTTAAACACACACACACACACACACATTCTGCACGTTCATATTACTAATACATGCAGGGTAGGGGAGTTTTCCTTTTCTTTTTTTTATTGCTCAGATCTAAAAACTCCCTACATCAAACAAACACAGTATTCTAATAAAGGAAAATCTGTTCTGTTTTCCTTTCAACTGAAGCTTTGTCTCTGTACACAGAAAGAACAAAAATGTTTATTTATACATGTGGCTCCTTCGATTTGTTGCTCCAAAAGGGCTGCACACAAGAGTTTAGATTTCAGAGGGTCTCATGCTGTACATGCTGTGGATAATGATGATAGGTAAAATTTCTCTTTGGCACAGGTCCATGCAGATTGAAGATATTAACGGGAGGACCATCAAGAGAAATTGCCAGATACATCCTTCACCAATACCAACATCATTGTTTTAGAGTGGCCTGGCTCCATGTTTAAGAATTGCCTTCCAACGAAAAGGACCCCCAGGAGTTTGCTTTGATTCCGACTTTGATGAGAATCCTCTAGGCCTCCCAAGAAGACAGTGGAAGACAACAATAAGGCCAAATTCTAGAATGCAGCAGAACTAATTTCCCCCTATCCAATGCTAGTCAAAGAAAATAATTTTGGAACAGGAAAGTGCCATTATAAAGCATTTGGCTTTGCAATCTGATACTAGCATCTCACCAGTCACTTACAAGAAGCATCAGCACATGGTCCAAAGGCAGCCCACCAGGAGGTGTTCATAGGTGGCATGGCTTCTACAGTAGGCAGAACTGGGAATGGTAGGCCACCTAGAATGGCCACCTAGAATGAGCAGCTTGCTCAATGTTCAAAGAAAGCTGGCCATAGGACCATGCCTCTTTAGACGACAGTCCTCTATTTTAAGGTGCCGTCTACTTGAAGAAGAGTCTGGTGCAAGATCACCTGAAAGATAAAGAACCATAAGCAGGGGGGTTGGAGTTGCCCATCAACACTTAGCACCTGGACAGCAGACCAAGCAAGGCACACAGGTCACCTGATCAGTCATCCCCACTATGGTAAGTTGTCTTGTACATATATTTTTTAAGTTATCGTCATTCTTTCTAAGTGTGCACTTCTAAATAAATATTAGCATATGCAGATTGCCACTTTTTGTCCTTTTTTTTTTTTTTTTGATGAATTGTAAGTGGCAACCTTGATCTAGGTTATGGGGCCTCCTCCAGCCCTTTATTGGGCCCATGATGCAATGTTGGGGAAGTAGGATTGCCAAGCATCAGAACCTAGCAGGGGCAGAGAATGCCACCTGGCCCATGAAAGGAATAGCCTGGTTGTGCTTGGTGGCCTAGGAAGACATCTAATGGACATGTAATATAGAGTGAATTGTAAATGCTCCCAAGCTAACTAGAAAATACAGTGCAGATTTAATAGCTGTGGCTGGGTTGGTTTCATAACAGTTGCCACTTACCCTCTTTATCTCCACCCCAACCTCAAACACCAGAGAAACACACTTTCCCATGACAACTGACCCTCCCTTCCAGACCCAAAACGAGCATTCCAGCCTTCACTGTGCAAATGATTCTGTGCAACGGTGGGTGCAGCAGACCATAACCCGGGGCTTGGACAGCACATTGTATTATCTCTGTGTGTAGGGAAGAGCAAAATGGGAGTAAATGAATGGCATGCATGAGCATATTGCTCACTCATACTATGATTTATTAAGCCATGATTCCTGGTTTAAAGTGATCTGTGAATTCAGCCAGAACGTACTTGTAAAAGCTGCTACTGCAAGTTGTACTGATTGCCATTAGCTTAGATAGATTAGCCATGATCACAGAGGCAGGATGTATATTCATGAATTACAGATTCTGTGGACAGGGGGAGACTATTGCTTAACTTTCATGCCTTACTTCTGGACTTCCCAAAGCATCTTGGCTATCCCATTGGAAACTATATAATAGACTAGAAGGATCCAATAAGATAATTCTTATAGAATTATGTGTAGTTAAAAAAGGGCATTAGATACTTTTAACAATGCAATCATATACATATCTATTTAAAGTAAGTCCCATTGAATTCAAAGGGGCATAGGTATAGGATTGCACTTTTATTTCCAGAAGCATCTGTCTCAGTATGTAGAAATACGCCCAATAGATATAAACCATGAAACGTTTGTGTTTTCCTTGCTAAATATCTCACATATTCTGCTGGTGGTGGAATGTTTGAAACTGATCTGTTCTCCAAGGTCTGTTCGGGTGATATCTCTTCTCATTTAAAAAAGGTTAGATTCCTTCCATAAAGATGATATCAGATTTGTGGCAATACCTACTGTGACTGTGATGAACACTAAGCACCAAGTTCCCACCTGACCGTTGCAAACAGCTACTGAAGAGTAACTAAACCAGCAATTTCATTCCAGCATATGGGAGGTCAGTGCAAGATCTGAGTATCTTACGTCTCTGCTCATTTGCGTGAATGCAGTCCTCTCCCTCCTCCACCGCCTTTTTGCTGCCCTTGGACAAAGGGCTTCCCAAGTCACACCAGGTCACTCTAGCATCACCTCATTAAAAAAGAAGTTATCAGACTTCTGCAACTCATTTAGCTCTTTCCTTATTTTAGACAAAAAATGCTTAAAGTGGACCCAGACCTTACAGCTTATGCATTCCCAATATAGTCATACTGTCTCGTTAGAATAATGATGTCACTGGGAACCAGGATTATGGAATTTACTTGTGGCACAATATGGGAATGTAGGCTGGGATCCAAAGAGCTAAGTCTAAGGGCTTGGGTGGGCCCAGTGGGATTTTTTTCTTTGAACAGCTTATTCGCATGCCATTTCATGTACAACTTTTGAAAGTCCCTCCAAGGACAAAATACATGGGACACATGCAATATTTCTCAGTGCTCTCTCTGTGTGTGCGTGTGTGTGTGTGTGTGTGTTAATGCAGCCACAAGGGTTCCAGATTTGATGGGAGGAGAGGTGTATAAGGGTTTCCATCTGGGTTGCTTATTCCAGCAAGAGACCCCTCCCACAACTGCCTTTCAACCTGGAGGACCCATTTACCTTTTACTCTGCAGGAAGGAAATCAGGGGTGTGTGGGGGGGGGACTTTTTAGTTAGCAAAAAGCTCTCCGAATAAGGGTTAAGCAACCCCTGCCTTCCATTGATGCTCCAATAAAAATTTGGTGCTGCCTTAAAGTTTTTTGTTTGCTCGTTTGTTTTTCACAGAAGATACTTCAAATGTCTCTTCACATACCATGTTTAGCCCCCAGTTTCATAAGAAGCTTGCCAAATCAGGGGGCTTCAGTTTAATAAACACAAGTCCAAACCTTCCTTGTGTCTGTGGAACTAATAGTGTGGTCCCCAAGATTCCCAGTAGGTATGGTGATATATGCCAGTTGATGTATTCCTGTAAGGTAGTCCTACTGTCTGACACACAGATAAAATCACTGGGAAAGCTATCCCACCCCCAACCCAAATTGCGTTCTTCCAGTAAAGCTGTTGTTCTTGCTGTTGTTGTTGTTGTTTACATATAGCCAAAGCTCTCTGGGCGGTTTACAAAGATTAAAATACTGAGCATTAAAAACCGATACACAAAATTTAAAAACATAAAAAGCATGAAAACAGATTAGATAATATGCATGTAAAACAACTATTTTGGGTCAGTTAAAAACTCAGTCTTGGTATTGTGGTGGGCAGCTCGATGAAAATGTCCACCCAGCGTGCGGCTGCTGTAAAGAAGGCAAACTCCACGTTAGGCATTGTAAGAAAAGGAATTGAGAATAAAATGGCCAGTATCCCCCTTTTTTGTTTTTATTATCTGTATCTCCACAGCTGCGCAAATACAGATAATAAAAATAAAAAGTAATGTGGGGGAAGGAACGGGCAGCCAGAAGGAGGAAAGGAGAGGTGGTTCACCCCATGTCCCTGCCCCCTCTCCTCATGTCCTCCCTCTGGCTGCCTGTTCCTCCCACTGCCATTTCTTTTTTATTTTTATTATCTGTATCTGTGCAGCTGCAGAGATACAGATAATAAAAATAAATAAAAAAGGATGGGGGAATAGCCCCGTTCCTCTCCTCCCCCCCCCATTTATTTTTATTTTTTTTACTTTTAAAAACCAGGAAAGTTCACACTTGTGTTCCTTCCCGTGCAGATGTCGGGAAGGAATGCCAGTGCAGGCACAAGAAACCTCGCAGCACCAAAGCACCACCATAAAGATGGTGGCCAGGGAAAGGAACCTCCTGGAAAGGAAAGGAACCTCTCGTGCAAGCACTTGAGTCAATACTGACTCCTAGAGGGATTCCTGCTTTCGCTGACGTTTCCTTGGCAGGCCTTATAGAGGGGTGGTTTGCCATTGCCTTCCCCAGTCGTGGTTACCTCTCCCCCAGCTAGCTGGGTACTCATTTTACTGACCTCGGAAGGATGGAAGGCTGAGTCGACCTGAGCCGGCTGCCTGAGAACCAGCTTCCGCTGGGATTGAACTCAGGCCGTGGGGACAGTTTCGGCTGCAGTAACTGCCGCTTACTACTCTGCACCACACGAGGCTCTTAGAGGGCTCCTAGAGAAAGGAAAAAGAAGAAGCTGCTTCTGCTGCTGTTTGTACAATTATCTTGCCTTGCAGTTGTTATAAAGGCACATGAGTGTTCGTCATGTATTGATCAGAGAACCTCTGCACAAGAGGTCTGCATAGGTCTGCATCCTGTTTTTAAAGCATATGTGCATTGGGGTGGATGAACATAGTATACTAAATCCATGGAACTCAGAGTGAGGCCATCAGGCCCAATTCTGGTCATTCATCCATGCATCTGACCATCTGTGCATGAGTAGGAGTTTGTCCAAGGCACACATTGAGTCCAAGGAAGAGGTGGGACTTCAATCCACGTCTCCCACATCCAAGTTCAACTTTAAGTATGTATCAATGACCATCCCATTCCATTTTGATTATTTCTTTACTTTTCGTTTTGGAAAAGGGAGATAAGAAATAAATAAGACTGAAAGTTATTGCTGTTGTTATATCGCTCTGCATCACTGTCTGAAAATACAGGCAACCAGAATTGCTTCTAGGTGGGGGGGGAGCACAGAAGAAAAGTGTCTACTCACCCTTTGTCCCTCATTGCTTGCAGTCCAGAAGCCAATAATACCAATGGATGCCACGGAAGAGATGAATACAAGCAAAGAATAAAAGCGTAAAGGTGACATAATCTTAGAAGATCAATCACAACAAACTGATATTTGGTAGTGCAGCAGAATTGTATGTGGCCATTAATCTGCCTAATTAAACTTTTGTTTCTTCATTGTCATGCAAGGCGAGTTTATTATGTAGCATTTAAACCATCTAAACCTTTCCAATATGTGATTTCATGAGGTTTAGGAAATACTTGGAATTGACTTTTCAGATGCTGTAGGTTTAGTTTGGCCTGACTTTTCTTAAAATATACTGTTTCAGAGCATATCATTAAAAGTTATATAGGTCAAATTCTAGATCACCTTGTATCCACATTGAAAATCCTCAGTGTTGTGTCCCTTCTTGTAGTGCTTTATCAACTTTTTCTTGAAGTTCTATGTCTACTTTAGCTTTGCAGCTTGCAGAGAGAAAAAATAAGGGCAAAATCCTGCCAAAGTTCAGTACTTCGAAGTCCCATTGTTTGAAAGAGATACACACACTCCTCTCTCTGCCTCTCTCCTACTGGAACTGATAGGGTTCTAAGAGTGCTTAATTTGGGTTGGGTTTTGCCCTGCCTTTTTTTACTTTGTAACAAATTCAAGAGGCAGAGAAAACATATAGGGACGGGGAGGGAGAGTTCGTAGCAGGAGAAACACTAAATCCAAAGTCCTGCCAGGCTCACACCAACCAGGGCAGAAAGTGGGTTTGCCACTAGGGGTGAATGAAAAATTCCTTTCAGTGGTTTTTGACCAGAATTTACCCACTTCGTACCTCTGGGAATCAAATGCAGACAAAAAAAATGTGAACTGCAGTTGAAGTCCACGCATTTCTGAGCTTGCAATATGAGTCATGAAATAAACAAAAAAAAGTGTACATTTTAAATATGCACATAGAAAAGTGTAGTTTTGAAAAATGTGCATCAATACACTTTAATTAATGGGAGAAATACATTCATTTAAAACATGCACACAATTGAGACATGTTAAAATATGCACTAAAATTTGGGGAAATGTACATTAAAATACACTTGGATTTTCATCCTAAAAGAAAAATCAAAGCACTCAACCTGACACAGACATGAGTGGAAACAAGATTTAAGGGGGGATTTGGAGAACCTTGACAAGCTTGCATTTTGCTCATTCACACATCCCTATTTTTGGCTTTTTGTTGTCTGGAGCTGATCTTTTAAATTTTATTTTCCCTCCCATTGTTTCCAGTGAAAAAGAAAATAATTTAGGAGCTTGCCAGAAGAACAGGAGGGCTTTGGATTCTGAAGATCCAAGGCCATCCCCAATTTGCCCTAACACCCACTCCCAACATGCTCGTTTTTAGAGCCCTGACAGCAGAGGTGGAATGGCAGGAGAACTTTCCACCACCCAAATAAGGAGATTTCCAAAAGTGGACCTTCCTCTCCACTCACAAAGAGTGAGGTTTGCAGTACCCCATAGCATGCCCTATGGACATCCCCACAGGGACTATAGGATTATGTCCTAAAAGTTGTAAACATGGCCATATAGGAGTTTTCCCATAATCAGAGACTCAAAATAAAGAGCAGAACCTAAATCAATAATTGGAGAACCTAGTAAGGAAAGTGGCAAGCAGAGAGAATTACTCACACTTAAGTCTTCTTAAAATCAATGAGACAAATCTTGAGACTTATTGTAATAATTTACTAACCGCATCTTGGAAAAAATAATATATTATTTTCCCCTTAATGCACAAATATCTTCTTGGAATGAACCACTTATATGTGAGTCATTCTCAACAGAAACCTTCAGCTGTGTTCAGTAGTTTTTGTGACAAGCTTGCCAAACAAAGAATTTTCTAACATTCAACCTCACAGCATTCCTATGCTGCATATTTAGTTCTGAAATTAAAATTAGGGTGAGGGATGAATTATTCTAGAAGCTAATCTACTTATTTGTGAAATTCAAAAATCATGAGTTGACAGTCATAATGTTTGTATGAACAAAAGCTATGGATTTCAATATGGTTAGTCAATTCATGATGAAAGTCTTTTTATCCAAACTGGATACAATTGGACTCACCTTGTCTCGAATTGTAAACAATATCTGCATAGAAGATATTGGACATTAGCATGTTTTCACATGTCCCAATCACTTCAGTTCACCGAAAGATGACCATCTAAAGCAAAGACTTTTCATTTCAGCACTATTGACTTTGGTCCATCAGAGGCTCAATTCACTGGATTACAGAAACGGTATTTCATCCATCTACAGAAACTGCAAATAAATTAATATATTTTTTCATCATTTGCACTGCTTTATCATAGATATTTTATATCTTACTATTCTTTTTCATTTGCCTTTCTTTCCTTCCCCCACCCTCATTTCATGTTTTAGCTTTTCAGAATACCGACAAAAAGACAGGTTGCTGCCAGCCTGAGGAAGTTGCAGCCTAAAATTTGGCACGGGGAGACAGTGGATGGAGGGAAGGGAAGGGACAATAAATGGGGTGGGGAGAGAATGTGCTTCTCTTTCAGGTAGTAGAATATAGGCTTTGTTTTAGTGGAGACTTAGGTTGTGCCAAAGCCTTAATAGAATAGATATGTTTTGCAGAGGAATCTGAAGGCAGAGTAACAGCAGCTTCACATTGGCATTATAAGCAGTAAGTTCAAGGGATAAGGAACAGCAAAGGAAAATGGGCGAAGTAGTTTAAAGGAGCAGAGTAGTTTAAAAGAGCAAGAGGACTTCACATAGCTGAAATTGTTGCAAACCGCCTAGAGAGCTTTGGCTATTGGACAGTACAGAAAAGGAATGAATGAATGAATGAATGAATGAATAAAATAAGGTGGTGGAGCTTGTAGAAGCAAAGAGTATTGAAGTATTAGGTGACAAGTAAAGACATGGACGACTTTGAAAACAAGGAGTTTGTGCTGGATCTCTCGGCAGACAGGAAACCAGAATTCAAAGCTGTCTTAAATGCACAGTTGGAAGGAACAGCAAAAGGACTGGCCAGCTTGTAAAGTATGTACATCTCTGACCCTGGTAAATCAGAGCTGAATGAGTGGATTTGTTCGCCAAAAACCCCCGCCACTTTTTCAGGCCCTGAAATATTTTAAAATAAGTTCTCTAAAAATAATTACAAACATACCTTGAGTCGTAAAACGTTGCGTGCTTCTTGCCATTCTCTTGGTTGACAGACCTTTGACATATGTTCCGGTGACCAATTGAACTCAATTCAGTCATCTTACAGTATCATAATACAATATTTGATATTATAGTAAAGTAATAATAATAATAATAATAATAATAATAATAATAATAATAATAATTTTATTTGTTACCAGCCTCTCCCTCTGGATCGAGGCGGGGTACCACACAAATGCAAACACCATAAAATACATATGACTAATTAAAACATTTAAAACGAATACATTATTAAAAGCAGCACATTATTAAAAAGGCAACTCAAAATTCAACTGGGTAGGCCTGTCTTTATGGCTTTCTTAAATTCTGGAAGACTGTTAAGTTGACGAATCTCTCCCGGCAAGCCATTCCACAGTCTGGGAGCGGCAGAAGAGAAGGTCCTCTGGGTAATGGTTGTCAGCCTTGTTTTTGTTGGCAGGAGTAAATTCTTCCCAGAGGACCTGAGTGTGCAGGGCAGATTGTACAGGAGAAGGCGATCCCACAGGTAACCTGGACCCAAACCGTGTAGGGTCCAGGTAGCACAAATTGCTTTGCTTGAACAATGACAGAAGTGCCATCAGTTTGCTTTATTTATATGCCTGCTTGCAAACTCCCCAGGTACATGGTCTGGTGACTGTTAGAAACATAAGGTTGGTCACTGTTGGACATTTAGTCAGATCCAAAAGGCTTTTCTTATGCTCTGACATTATTAGATCACCTAGAATAAATTTAATGAATACATGCTTGGTCACCCCTTCACAGCCCAACACAATTATCACTCCTTTTGGAAACCATAAAACTCTAGAGCTAAAAACAAAAGGAAAACATATGTGTTTATCCGTGAAGTTTGCTTTGAAATTAACCCAAATTCTGTTTTGCAAATGTGCTGGTATTTGTTTTTCCAAAACTGGCAACACTTTTGCAAACTTGTCTTGGAATTAATAGTATGGCATATGCTTCTGTCAGAACCGCATCAACAAAACAGTATTTATACTGCACATGATGCTTTCCTGACACACCACAGCTGAGGCCTGACTGAGACTGTAGCCTCAAGTGAATATAAAGCAAACAAGAATGTGTATGCTCCTTAATGATTCACAACTTCATACTCTCTCTCTCTTGGCAGAGCAGAAAAACTTTCCTTCTCTTTCCCTAGGCTATACATTGATATATATTTGCAAAAAAGGAAAGGGGTTTTGTTTTGTTTTTTTAAAGAGACGTTGTGGGTGACCAAGCCGCAATTCAAAACATCACTAGTATTTGATTGCATCTGCTTGTTATTGTTTTAGTTAATTGTTTCCAGAAAGTTTGTTTGGAAATTTGTTAGCTGGTACATCATACACAAAAATGTGACCTGCCAAGTATGCTGCTGTAATATTTGGCAGTGAAACCAATGGTGTTTAGTTCAGTGCCACTTAAAATAACCAGTGGTTCACGCAAGCACAAATAAAGGTGGTTATTCCCTGTGCCCATTTCCTTCCTTCCCATACAAGACCATGAAATGAGTTGCAGGAGTTGCTTATGATGGCAATCTTTCCTATTTGTTATGGGTTCTCGCTTTCTTTTTTTACACATATATACCAGGCCTACAACCTGCTATGACCTAGCAGGGGAAGCAATAAAAAGGCTTTCTTCAGATACGTGAATAGCAAAAGACAAAGGAAAGAAGTGGTTCAACTGCTTAATGAGGTTGGCAAATTTATAACAGATGACAAAGAAAAGGCTGAAATGCTCAATTTCTACTTTGGCTCAGTCTTCTCCAAAAAGCGGGTCTATGACACCCCTGGAGGGGATCTACACTATTCATTACACCGTTGTTTAAGTGCATTGTTGCGTCCTTCCTTGCTACGTTAGGAAATGCAACTTGAGCCCAGTCAACCGAAATACCTTTTCTTCTATCGTTTTACCCCGGCACACTCTTCTTTAGAACGTTCTTCATTATGTCATCTCTGAAGTAAACCTCCTTCTTCCTGTAACTCTGAGCTTTGCTAGACCTGCCGGGATGGCAGGGAGGCGGGGCGACGCGTCTGTGGATTCAGAGCTTTGCAACTACAAATGTGCACAGCTGAGAGAGGGCGACTGGCTGGCTGCCTGTTGATTCCATGCTGCAGAGGCTTCCTTCCACTGCTGTGGAACTGAGCAGCAGCAGAAGAAAAATATTTCCAGACCCCCGTTGTTAGCTGCTATTTGCTGCGCACTAGAGCCATCTAACCGATCCTGAGAAGTTTGGGAGCAGGGAAGCCCTGCAGCGTTTTAAAGGGACCACTTGCGCCCGGAAAGATAAGCGTTTTTTAAAAAATTAAGCCTCTGTCCCCCTCCCCCTCGTTGCATTGTGCCAGCTCTCCCTCCCCTCAACTAGCAAAGCCCTCACTTGTGCGCCTCTGCCTTTGGCCGTTTGCATAACCATTCACACATATCCCCCCCCCTCTCTCTCTCACACACACACACAGGATCACTGGGGAGAGGCTTTAACCTCCCCACTCCAGTGATCTCAACACAGCCAAATCACTGTTCCCAGACTGCTTGGGATCGCTGGGGGAGCAAAGTTAAAGCCTCCCCAACACACAACACTCCCACTTCAGCCAAAATTTCTGTTCACAGGAAGCAAAGACCATGGTCACGAGACATGGCTTTGAAACACGGCGTTGAAAACAACGAAAGGTTGGGGCACATTGTTAGTATTAAAACGATTTTAATGGAAAGTGGAACGGTTTTAAAAGTCAGAAGAAACGTAACAACAACAGCATCACGTGACTGCTGACGTCATCTCTGCCAACTTGTTACGTTTCATCTAGACAAGTGTAGATTGTCTCCTGGAAAAAGTGAAGTATAAGCTGAAGGGGCAGGATTGCAGTTTGAGGTTGATAAACAAATGGCCAAGGAACACTTAATTTCTTTGAATGAGTTCAAATCTCCAGAGCCCGATGAACTGCATCCTAGGGTATTAAAGGAGTAAGCAGAAGAACTCTCAGAACCACTGCCTATTATCTTTGCAAAATCATGGAAGACAGGTGAGGTGCCAGATGACTGGAGGAGGGCTAACATTGTCCCTATTTTCAAAAAGGGCAAAAAGGAGGAACCTGGGAACTACAGACAAGTCAGTCTGACATCCATCCCTGGAATATTTTTTGGAGCAGATCATAAAGAAGCCAATCTGTAAGCACCTTGAAAACAATGCAGCGATTACTAGAAGCCAGCATGGATTTGTCAAGAACAAATTGTGCCAGACTAATCTGGTCTCATTTTTTGATTGAGTAACCTCTCTTGTGGACTATGGGAATGCGATGGATATAATATATCTTGATTTCATTAAAGCTTTTGACAGAGTGCCCCATGAGATTCTGATTAAGAAACTAGCTAAAAGTTGGCTAGATGGAACAACTATTAGGTGGATTCACAGTTGGCTACAGAATCGGACTCAAAGGCCACAGCTAGACCTAAGGTTTATCCTGGGATCATCCAGGGTTCGCCCCTGCCTGAGCACTGGTTCCCCTGTGTGTCACCTAGATGAACAGGTTTGACCCCTGGACGATCCAGGGATAAACCTTAGGTCTAGCTATGGCCAAAGAGTGCTTATCAATGGTACCCTCTTAAACTGGGGGGAGGTAACGAGTGGGGTACCGCAGGGCTCAGTCCTAGGCCCAGTGGTCTTCAACATTTTTATTAATTATTTGGATGAGGAGGTGCAGGGAATGCTTATCAAATTTACAGATGACACAAAATTGGGTGGGATAGCTAATACCCTGGAAGACAGAAACAAACTTCAAAATGTCCTAATAGGCTGGAGTCCTAGGCTGAAAACAACAGAATGAAATTTAATAGGGATAAATTCCAAGTTCTACACCTAGGAAAAAGAAACCAAATGCACACTTACAAGTTGGGTAATACTTGGCTCAGTAATACTTCTCGCTACAAGCGAGAGCGATCTTCGAATTGTTGTAGATCACAAGCTGAATATGAGGCAACAGTGTGATGTAGCTGCAAAAAAAGCAAACGCTATTTTGGGCTGCATTAATAGAAGTATAGCTTCCAAATTGCACGAGCTACTGGTTTCCCTCTATTCAGCACTGGTTCAGCCTCATCTTGAGTACTGCATCGAGTTCTGGGCACCAGACTTCAGGAAGGACGCAGACAAGCTGGAGCGTGTTCAGAGGAGGGCAACCAGGATGATCAGGGGTCTGGAAAAAAAGCCCTAAGCGGAGATATTGAAAGAACTGGGCATATATAGCCTGGAGAAGAGAAGGTTGAGGGGAGACATGATAGGACTCTTGAAATACTTAAAAGGTTGTCACACAGAGGAGGGCCAGGATCTCTTCTTGATCATCCCAGCGTGCAGGACACGGAATAATGGGCTCAAGTTACAGGAAGCCAGATTCTGGCTGTATATCAGGAAAAAATTTCTCACTGTTAGAGCAGTACAACAATGTAACCAGTTACCTAGGGAGGTTGTGGGCTCTCCCACACTAGAGGCCTTCAAGAGGCAGCTGGACAACCATCTGTCAGGGATGCTTTAGGGTGGATTCCTGCATTGAGCAGGGGGCTGGACTCGATGGCCTTTTAGGCTCCTTCCAACTCTACTATCCCATGATTCTAAGCCCCCGTTGGGGCTTCATTTGGGGGCTCCACCTTGGTGCCCATGAGCAACAATGAGCCCGGCGACTCCTTCCTTGGCACCCACCGGGCTCCCTGCCAGTCCTGACTGTTATTTTATTTCTTACATTTTTCAAATTATTTTTAACTGGGAAGCTTGCATGCTGCAAAGTGAAGGGCTACCCTCAAGCTGCATCTTTATTTGGATTCAGAAGTGTGGTTTGGAGTTCAGCTCTGCTCCTGCCTTGTACTTAGGTTCTGGGCAAGTTACTTTTATTTTACTCTCACTTTTGGTAAATACGTATTTGGTGATCAGACATATCCTAATGGCAAACCATTTGGTGGAAATTACAAATATGCCCTCCTAACCCAAAATGGTTGGGAAACCCTTACTTAACTAAAACACTCTATCCATCCTATAATAGTTCCTCCTACAGCCCCAGGCAGGTTCCCTCTGCTCTCACCAGAGAAGATTTCCCAACTCTGCGAAAACAGAAACATTCAGGCCACCACCTCATCTCACCTTGACCATCCCTTAATAGTCCTTAACTTCCATCATTCATCACCAGAGAGAGAAAAGAAAATATTCACAACTTAACCGAAGTTGCCCTTTGGGCTGGTCTCCTATGTATCAAACCCTCAGGGCAGTACTTGGTAAGTCACAGCTAGAGCATGATGGTATTTGATAAATCAGAGGTAGTACCAGATGCCAATTCATAGGCCAAGTGGCGGCGGCAGCATGCTAGGCCATGAGGCTAAGTGAAGAAGAGTGTGAACCCCATAGCAAAAATCTCTGAGCTCTTTATTCGCGGTGAAGACAGGAGATGGCCGCTTGATGAAACAACCAGCTCCTTTGCTTCTGCCTCCTCACTCAGAGATTTAGCTCCTTCCTTAGAGACCCTGGAAAGGAGGCTAAAACTCTGAAGCTGAGGGCGAAACCATGAGACAGTTATAAAATGACGGTTCATAATAGGGCTGTGCTCCACTTCTCTTTGGGTCGGAGAAGCAGAAGCGGGTCGGAGTGCTTCGCCTCCCCTTAAGGTGGAGGCGAAGAGGATCAGGGGGGCAGCGCGGAGCGTCGCGGAGCGGACTGAGATGAAGGCGGATCCTTTGCCTCGATCCGGAGCTCTGAAAAAAAGGTAAGGGGCCTTACCTGGCGCTGCCACCACCCGTGCGGTGACGGCGGCAGAGCCAGGTAAGGGAGCAGGGGGGTCTTACTTGGTCCGTTGCGGCCCATCGCCGGCTTCACTAGAGCCCACGGCTCAACCCGGAAGTGTAGGCCCCAACAGTTCTGGGTTGAGCCGTGGGCTCTAGTGAAGCTGGCGATGGGCCGCGACGGACCAGGTAAGTGGTGTGCGCGAGGGGGGTTTACCTAGCCCTGCCGCTGCTGCCACCCATGTGGCGATGGCAGCGCAGCCAGGTAAGGGGGCAGAGGGGAAGGGTCTTACCTGCGTCTGTCCATGGTCCGGCAGCGGCTTCAACTGAGCCCGAGGACTCAAACCGGGCTCAGTTGAAGCCGCTGCCGGACTGTGGACAGATGCAGGTAAGGTGGGAGGAGGGAGGGGGCCTTACCTGGTGCCGCTGCTGTAGAGCTCTGATTCGGATCCGGAGCTCCGCAACGAAGTGAAGCGGACCACTGGCGAATCGGCGCGGAGAGAACCCGATCTCGAAGTTGCAGATTGGGATCTGAAGCAGATCGGGGGGGGGGTCTGTGCACAGCCCTAGTTCATAATCCAACACATATCTTCCATACATTTAAGTTTTATATAGAATTGTCACAGACAATACCTCTCCATGTCATGGCCATCTGACCCCTCTGTTTCTATTCCACCCCCCACCCTGTATACCTTCATATATACACAACTGAGGATCTGCTAAAGCCGACTCTCGTCCACGAAAGCTTTTGCCATAATAAATCCTTCTCTAAAGTGCCCCTTTAGAGACAGAATTTAGTGTGAGACCTCAGAGTTGACATTCATTGTTGAGTTTAACACCTTGGAACTTGGCTTGAATCGATTGTCTGAATGGCTTAGTCTTTACTGTCTGTAGAATCCAAGTCCCATCTTGTAATTTGCTTTCTTTAATATTGTAGATGTCTCTTTAAATTGAAATGGAATGTTTGCTTTCTATATGCCTGTAACTATTTTGATTCTATCCATTCCTGCAGCTGACAAAGTAGGTTTAGGCCACGAACACTCATGCCTTACTAATAAAATACGGTTAGTCTTTAAAGTGCCACAGACTCTTTTCATTTTCATACTACAGACTAACATGGCTGTCCTGTTTGAAACAAGAATCTTTGTTGGTTTTGCTCATAGTTTCATTTGAAAGGAAAAGAAGGAATGAGACTCCATGTGTTATGTTGCATGGGTGTCTCACGCATGTTCTGGAAAGTCAATGAACCATCTGCCTCTGAGCAGAACTTTCTCCCCCAATTGCATGTCCTTTAAGTCTGGGAAGGCTTTGTGCTTAGGTGATGCCAATTTTCTTAGAGAGATGAACCATCCATTAGGAGATCAAGCATTTCTGGGCTGGTGACTGGTATCTGGAGAATAATATGGCCTGAGAAGTTGGCATCCTCAGATGAAGCTAAGAACAGCCAGCATCAGGAGATACTTCTGTTGCCTTATCAAACAAATGAGATCTGAGATGGAGAAACAGATGAACATACAGCATGGCTATTAGGACCAAACTACATACTCTTCCAATCATATTTAGCTCTTATTTACCTCAGTTTAAGTGTTTGTGGACCCAATTCGGATTGGGACCATAATGGTCCAGGAGAGAGGGATTTAAGCTTTCCCCCTCTCATTTTCATCCTGAAATCCCCCCCCCAGGTGTTTTTTATTGTTTTTAATGCTTTAATTGACTCCAGTGGAGATATCTTTTTCCTTTTTTTATCAACCCCCTTTTGTGGGGTGGGTGGGTGGAATTTTGGGACAAAATGGGAGAGAGAGAGCTTAATGCCCCTTCCCTCAGAGCAAATTGGGGCCATGCACACTTACACTGAGATAAATAAGCCCACTTTGCATAGCTCTGCTATGTGTGATTTGAAGAACATGTAGTTTATCCTTTATTGGATATAATCAGATCTAAAGCCAGGTCAAATGCTTTGACGCATCTGCTATAGGCATGGCTGCCACAATTATGAGTTATCTCCTGATTGGGGAGGGTGGAATTGCTCAGCTTATTTCTGTGCCAATTTGATTCAAACTGGGGTGAGGGGAGAGCTTAACCATTACCAATTGCTTGTTCAGATTTTCAATTAATGTATCCACATTGTCAATGTGGTCGTATCATCTTATCAACCAACGACTAAGTATAGATAAATGGTTCTGATCCATTATGGTTCTTATTTTCATAGCATAAATCAGGAGGAAGAGTAGATCGTTTATATCATGAAAAATTATACATTCTTATCTGGCCTATTAACTGAAACCCTGAATGTTTGGCTCATTTGTTTCCTTTTTTATAAAGTACATAACAGTCTTCGGGAACCAAGCTTGCTGTGAAATTTATATTTTAATTACAGAAAAAGCAGCCCGATTTGCCTATCATTATCTCTGTAATTTTTGCTTATATGCGGTGTCTGAGCAGACTATTTACCTCCTGCCAAAACACCTCACTTTACAGACAATTTACTTAATGTGATTTGCATAAGTTTTCAGCATATGCAAATCAATCAAATATGTATTATTCATGATAATCTGCTTTGGAAAATATTGTTCTCAGATAGGTCTTTTGTTGATCCACTGGGTGCCACATCCATTTACAAAACATTAGTCGTGACAGACTTTGTAGAGGAGAGGATTCTTCGGTTTATAGCGAATGCAGAATGACTTGGACAGAAATGACTTAAAACCGCACACACATAAGGTGTTTTATTTACTCCTTACTCCAGTCAAATGTATTCCGGGCAACGTGCAATAAAACTAACACTTTGACTTATTTTATTCTTAGCTCATTTAAAATGTATATACTTTCTTTCCAACTGTATTTTTCCATGTAGATCACAATAATAAAAGTATAATTAGAGAAAAAGTAAAATTAAAGAGTGACTGATAACTTATAAAATAAACAGGAGGAACTGCCTAGAACTGTTTTTCGGTTGGGTAATAAGAGCTGTACTTTATCCCAGTGACAAGTATCAGCAAGAGACATGGGCTGAAGAACTCATTCCCCAAGCCTTGATGAAAAGGAGTTGCATAGAAAAGGGAATTTCAGCAGGTGTCATTTGTATATATGGAGAACCTGGTGAAATTCCCTCTTCATCACTGCAGATAAAGCTGCAGGAGCTATACTAGAGTGACCAGATTTAAAAGAGGGCAGGGCACCTGCAGCTTTAACTGTTGTGATGAAGAGGAAATTTCACCAGGTTCTCCATATATACAAATGACACCTGCAAAAATTTCCTTTTCAATACAACTGTTAAAGATACAGGAGCCCTGTCCTCCTTTCCTATGGTCACCCTACCTAGGTATGGCTCACTAGTCTTAGCCTGGGCCATCTATGGTAGGATCCTAGAATCATAGAAAAGCAGAGCTGGAAGGGGCCTACAAGGCCATCGACTCCAACCCCCTGCTCAATGCAGGAATCCACCCTAAAACATCCCTGACAGATGGCTGTCCAGCTGCCTCTTGAATGCCTCTAGTGTGGGAGAGCCCACAACCTCCCTAGGTAACTGATTCCATTGTCGTACTGCTCTAACAGTCAGGAAGTTTTTCCTGATGTCCAGCTGGAATCTGGCTTCCTTTAACTTGAGCCCGTTATTCTGTGTCCTGCACTCTGGGAGGATCGAGAAGAGATCCTGGCCCTCCTCTGTGTGACACCCTTTTAAGTATTTGGAGAGTGCTATCATGTCTCCCCTCAATCTTCTCTTCTCCAGGCTAAACATGCCCAGTTCTTTCAGTCTCTCTTCGTAGGGCTTTGTTTCCAGACCCCTGATCATCCTGGTAGAATGTGGCTGCTTCATTTGCTCCCTTTTCACATGACAACTGAGTTCTGACCCTTTTGTTCTGTCTTCTGCCAAGTAAGAAGTGGCAGAGTGGAAAAGCTGGAAAATGGGCCCAGGCCAGATTATCAAATGCTTGGATCCAAAGAACTATCTGCAACATTCTGTGCATGTCACAGGGCTTTTCCACCTCTGCTCGCCCTCCTCCACTGCATTCCTTGTTCCCTTCAAAGCTGCTCCTGAAGACCAGGCAGCCTTCAGATTGGTATGAAATATGGGGAGAGGGCTGCAAGCAGGAGGGAAACCAACACACACAACGAAGTGTCTTCCATTCCTGCCAATGGATGCCTGGCTTTGAAAAACTGGTGTCCCTCTTGTCGCTTTTCCTTCCATTCCCCTTCCTTTGTGTGTCTTCTCATCTTGCCGCTCTCCCTTTTTTTATTGAAGTAAGCCTGTTGGGGAGACAATAATTGTCTGAAAAGCAGGATAAAAATTATTTATTTATTTAATTAATTTGTTGTTGTTGTTGTTATGGATACACGTCACAGAATGCGGAAACATCTCAATTTATAATACCAGCCTGTCTAAAATTCAGTATCAGAAATTAAACGTTGCAATCATGAATACATTATTGGCTCATCAACATTCACCATGGGTCCAATCAAGCTGGTTTGATGTAATAAATGCAAATGAGTACGTTCTGTTACATCCATTTGAAAACAAATTATTTAAGTGTTCACGGAATTGTTGAGCAGGTTTACCAGAAATATGCAACCGCACTACCTCAAGCGGCATTCAACTGCCTGGGATTGGGAGCGACATGGCTGAGTGGCTTGGGTGGGCGCTGGTGGCTGCATGATCCCCAAGACAGCCCAACATACAATGCTAGCATTGCTTGCTTCTCCTTCTTCTTCCTAATGTTTACATTTTGCCTGCCCATTGTGCACAAGTACAAAATCTTCTCTCCTCCTGCAAAAGAGATTTGAATAATTCATCTGGCCGGAGGTGGAACTGCAACATCCAATTTACTGTGCCAAGTCTGAGCCCTGGAAAATCGAGACACAGAAGGCGTAAAGTGCCCCAGCAGTTACCAGTACACTTCAATGCCAATAAAAAGCAGTAGCTGTAAAGTTAATCAAACCAAAACTCATTTTTTTAAATGCAATGATAATTTTGGATTACAATTTTGACAAAAAGAACACCTCTGTACTTGAAAGCTGGCATAGTGGAGTGACTAAGCCCTAGTTCTCAGGACCAGCATTTACTGTGAGTTGCTCAGCACAGCTAGGGAGTCTGTTGAGCACCAGGGTGGGCGGTACACCAACAGAATCCCTAATCTGTCCCATTGGCCCAACACAAGGTACAAACATTCCAGACCAGTAGTCACATGGGCAGGGAGCCTGCAGAGGCGGATGGCGTTCCTATAGACAACAGCAGCCACCCCCCTCCCCGGCCTTCAGGTCTATCCTGATGCTGAACCAAGTACCCTGGTGGGCATAGCTGGGAGAGACTAACTCCTCCCTGCTCACCCACCCAGGTCTCAGTTATACATACCAGAGCAGCTGCCTCATCCACAATTAAGTTATGAATGAGGGAGGTCTTATTATGCACCCATCTGGCATTTAAAAGCAGCATCTGGAGGCCTGAGGGCTGGCTGATAGGGCAACCAACAAACCTGCAGGTGTGGGGGGGGGGGGACCGGAACAAGGCACAGCCATTAACTGTCTGGGCCACATTTCCTTACCTGGCAAGTCCTCCTCACAATGCCATATCTCCCTCTATTTATTTATTTATTTATTTATTTATTACATTTTTATACCGCCCAATAGCCGAAGCTCTCTGGGCGGTTCACAAAAATTAAAACCACAGTAAAACACCCATCTACCCATCTCTACGCTGATTGGGGGGCCCTAAGATCCCCCCACTTGATCCTGTGTCCTCCCTTCCAGGCACATATCTCGGCCTGGAAAAGCAGGTAGGCGGCAGCAGCAGCTGACACCCTCCCCCCACCCCCACCGGGCAATAGGCCTCCCTGTTGTGCAGGCGATGGCTCTCCCAGGCCCCCTCAGCCAGCCAGCTTGTATATCCCTCCCAGGAAGGGGGGGCAATGGAAATTGTCCACAGCAGCTGGCTTTGTACTGGGGGCCTAGTACTGCAGGGACTGGCAGTCTGTTCAGGCAGAAGTCCACAGGGAAGAGCAGTGGTGGTGGCAGCAGCAGACAGCATGAATACATCTGAAATGTGTTTGACAGCATGCATACATTTGAAAAAATGTGCATGAAAAATGCATACTTTTGAAAAATGCACACAAATACACTTTAATCAATGAGAGAGGAATGCATACATTTCAAATATATGTATAATTGACATATTCATTTGGAAAAATAGGCACAAAAATATGCATAGATTTTCATGCAAAAAGAAAAAAACACAAAGCTGACGGATTCGATACAGACTTGAGTCGAAAGGAGCTTCAAGATGGAAGTTGGGGAAGTTCTGCGAGCTCAGGTTTTGCTGATTGGCCCACCCAAAGAGTTGTCTTTCTAATGGTGATCGTATGTTCATCATTCTAATCAAAGATTCTAACCAAAATTAAATAGCGATCTTCTGTTCTCGCCTCTTGCTTTCCTATTGGCTCTGTGCTGTATGCCTACCCTAACCCTTCCTGCCTCCGTTACTCCAGCTATCATCAACATTTAAACTGTAAGCTCCTTGGGGCGGGGACCACTCTTTTTTCTTATGTTATGTTACAACGCACATGTACATTGATTAACAATCCTAATTGTTGTAGTTTATGCACTTCTAGCAAATCTCCAGACAGGATCCAACTTACACAGGAAGTCCTGTGCACTTCATCAAAATATAGATAATTCAGAGTAGTCACTTGCAACCTTCATTTTTTCATCAAATCGATAAGGTTGAGCGTTAGATGCTTAGAGCAGCCACTGACATCCTGTGATTGATTTCAGTTCTTATCGCTTGTTTCCAAACAGTTTGCGAGAGTGCTAAAGATAGGTGAAAAATTAATTAAATACCACAAGCATGTCAAGCATTGTATGAACCTGAAGTGGAAAGGAGCTTACGAAACTCCTGCATCAAGCATTATGGAAAATAATGTAAGGTAACATTTTAACTGAGACAGGTCTAAGCGTTAGTAATGATTCCATTAGCTCTACAGATGACACGGGAAGGAAGGTTGGTTAAAACAGAGCTGGTGAAAAATGAAGACCTGTAGAAGGAGTGCCCCACACATGCAGATATATAATTGTAAACCTGAAGACTGGGTACTGAACTTTAGACAGACTTGTATTATATATATATATATATATATATATATATATATATATATATGCATTCTGTGAAGTACATACATTATCATCATCATCTATAAGTGTTTGCTGAAAATAAGAAACCCCCATCAATGAGATTTCCCAGTGAAGGGTCAGGTGGTGACAGTGGTAGGAAAGAGGATATTCCCCTATACAGGCAAAGGTTGGTTCTGAGCCACAAATATCAAACTATGTATTTCCAAGCAGAGCAAAATATACATTCCACAAAATGCAAAGTGAGAAAACAAAAGGATGAGGCTCAAAAACATACCACTTGTCCAAAAAATTGAATGCAGGTTGGGTGTGAGCCTCAAATGCCAAACTACGTCTATGCCTCCACGTAGCACCAAAAACCCATTTCAGAGAATGAGCATTTCTGCTCGATTTGGAGCTTGCCTGCCGAAGCACTAAATTGCGGTTCTGCAAGCGGTAGGGGCGGCGCTTGCAAGACGGAAGTTGCAGGGATGGCCGTGTATGGACCAGAGCGTCATCACACCAGCATTATACTGTGCAATCACTGCAAATTGTGTGCAGAGGACTCCAAAGTTTTCCAGCTTATAATCTGCTTTGATTGTGAAGTACTCCCATGCATCCTGCTTTAATTGTGCTTCAAAGGCAAAAGACCCGCCCTATTTTGCTACTAGTTTTGGAGCGAATCATTTGTTGTTTTCCAAACGGCCACTGGGGGCGCAGGAGCAGGATTTGATATGTTTAAAGAAAAATTAAACAAATGCTTACATCAAAATTGGCACAGTAATAGATATTAAGGAGAGCTTTAAGCATACCAAATTTTAATTGGATTGGGTCATCCGTTGATTTTTAATTATTTTTTACATTTCCCCCCTTAAACCCATTTCCTGGTATGCAAAGGATCTGAGGAGCGCTGCCGCCTGGGATGTGATTTAGCTAACAACAACAACAACAGCTTAGCGCTGTAGGGGATAATTCGAGGGAAACAGGTACGTGGGATGAAGCCAGAATCAGCAGGCAGCTCCACCAGTAGCTGGGCAACATTGAGCAATGCCCACAGAGTTTACAATAGGAGGAGTTCACACAACCGACCCCATGCATTCACCCCCAAACAGATGTACAGGCAAAACTATCACCCCATCCCACCTCATTCTCAAAGCAAACACACAAACCTACCCCCACCCCAAAAACAAACAAACGCACATACACAAGGGAAACTACCCCCTATGCCCCCCTCCAAGCAACCAAACCCACATACAAGTAAAGCTACCCCACCCCCAAATTAACCATGCAGGGTCCCTTTTCTTTTCTTCCCTTAAATTCCTTTTGCTTCCCACTGGCTGGGCCCACTGCAAAGCAGACCTCTGGCCTTCAGGTGGCCCATCCACATCTTCTCCTCTGGGAAGAACGTGCTGCTCCTTGTGGGGCCCAAAGGCGTGCTGAGGGTGAACAGGGTGGCTGCAGCTTTGTTTTGCAGTCCCAAAGGTAAACACATTTTTAAAAAGGTTTAATTTTAATTACAAAAAGCACAAAGGGCAGGGATGCTTGGTGAGCGCCTACTGGAGCCATATTGGCAATCCCAACTTTAAACTGATTGGCGGGGGCACTTTAAGTGCCTGTAATTTTTTTTTTTCAAACTGTTCAAAAGAACCCCCTCCCTCTAACACATTTTTCAAGAATGTGTGAGGGGAGCTGTGTAAGCATTGCAGGCTAGCCGCACCTCCCTGCTGGTGCAGTCAGCAGCCATGCTGTTCATATACATAAGTATGCACCTACTTAGTGGGTGCATACCTTCTAAGGTCCTCTGAACACACAAACAGTGCTCAGCAGGCCAACTAGGCATATCAATGGACAGACAAATGGCCCCATCATTCCTCTCACACAATGACCCTGTTCAGACAACACACTAAGCCATGGTGGTTAAGCATTCTGAGCTAAACATTATGCCTTAGAGTGTCATATGAACCATTTCTAACCATGGTGGCTACATAATCATTGTTTAAACATGCTCCCTAACCATTTGCTGGAAAAGGGTTAGCGGCCTAACCATTATTATTATTATTATTATTATTATTATTAATTTATATAGCACCATCAATGTACATGGTGCTGTACAGATTACACAGTAAATAGCAAGACCCTGCCGCATAGGCTTACAATCTAATAAGTTGTAGTAAACAATAAAGAGGGAAGGAGAATGCACAATGACCCTGTTCAGACAACACACTAAGCCATGGTGGTTAAGCATTCTGAGCTAAACATTATGGCTTAGCGTGTCATCTGAACAGGCCCACTGTTATCTAAACCCCTCTATTTTGATCATAGAATTATAACCACTCTGTGCAAGGCCTCCCCCCCCTCTTTTACATATGAAGTACGAAGAAGAGGGTCTTCATTTTAACCTGCTCTCTTAATTTTAACCTGTGTTAAAAGAAATTCAAGTCCAAAACAACCCCAATTCTTGCTTTAACTTTCCCCATTTTGTTCAAGGGATGGAATAAATTGCCACATATATTTTGTCTCTTTTCTTTTATTGAGTGCCATGCACCAAAGTGACTGCTCACTCAGGAACTGTAGCAGAGACATATTATGGCAATTATTATTAACTTTCCATTTTATATCATCTCGATATTCCTCTGTTCTATTATTTCTAAGCAGCGAAAAAGTATTAGGTGAAGAGGTACAGTTTGCACAGACCTTTATGCATTTAAAGTACAAAAAAGCAGTCTAGAGGCTTCAGAAAGCAACCCCCTGTTGAACGAAATCTGCTAAAGCCTATTGCAAAACCACTCAGGAACACACACACAAAAAAAGGCTTTGAAAATTTTGTATTTCAAGTGCCCTGTAGTCAACTTTCCTTTATATAATGTGAAAAACTCAGTGACTGGAAGATAATTTCACAGATTCTCTCCAGAGGTTCATGTGATCAATCCAGTTAAATGCAGTAATCTATAGAGTAGGTCTGTAGAACTTGTGAATAATGCCTTGTAACATTTCACATATGAAAATAGGAACACGCTCATAACATGCCTACTCTCATACCATCAATGCCCAAGTCCCGTCCCCACCCCACCCCACCCACAAGCATTGCTGAAAGCTTAATTTCATCTGCATTCTCTTATATTATTTACTTCTTCTGCGGTAGAGTAAATAAATAACACAAGAGAATGCAATGGACAATGGAATTTATACTTTAGATCAGCTATTAGGTTTGGACGATGAAATCACTTTCAGTATTGCGGATTAGATATCGCTTATCATCTAGTATTAGCTGGCAATATATTCAGCTTCAGCATTTGTTGGAGTCTATATAGGGTCCCCCAGGGATGAGTGCTTCATCCCTTCCTGCATTGTTGGAGGAATTAACTGGTTCCTTACAGAAAGCTAAGCCCTTAATAGCTGTCTATAAAAGTCTCCTGGAATGTAGTAAAGTAGATGTTCAGAAGTTCAGGGACGAATGGAATATGAAATTGTAAAGCTCTATACAGTTTAATCAGTGGAAAGTTGCCTTAGCTTCCATATGTACCATTTTCTGTGGGTTTGATCCATCATGAAAGTGTTGCCACTGGAACCTTTCTTCCTATAGTGGCTGGGTGGGAAAAAAATTAGATACTCTTAGTATGGGCCGAATATCTCTTGATCGCCCTACATAATCCAGTTTGTACCATTCCTTTCCTTTTGGTGTTTGAGGGTTAGGACCAAAAGAAGGTATGATTAGTTCTTGAGATCAATGGTGCAAGCAGTTCATTTTGGGTTTTGTGTGTAGAACTGGTTAGTCCTTATGAACAATGCAAACTTCCTTTCAGGCCAAGAGTGCATTGAGGTCTGACACCCGACACACTGATGTAATTTATTAAAGAGAGATTTTATACGTAAAGGGTTACTAATATTTGCTTTGGAGTTTTTGAAAGACTGCTTAATAAAATTCTTTAGGACTCAAGAAACATTGGATGTATTCATGTGACACACCAATCCATCGTGGATGACTAGCCACACACTGTGGGTGGTTTCGTGATGATCAATCGCACAACCCACAATGCATTGGCTGTCACCCTATGTGCTGATGTTATGGCAACTAAAAATAAAACTTTCCAGGAAAGATGTTTTAGAGGACTGTTTAAAGGAGGTTCCACTAAGCTCTTCAAAACCTTATGGAGTTTCCAAGAAGGATATATGTGTACAGCAGGAGCTTTAAGTAAAGAGGCTCATCTTTTGGTGATTTGTCTGGCTGTTCAATTATTGGTCAAAGTCAGAAATGATGTATTAGCTAATTGGCAATTTCATTGGTGCTCAGAGTTGATTACATACCTGGGAATACTGATTCCTAGATACATATCTCAAATAATTAAGCTAAATTTAAATAAGTTGATTAGTGATATTTAACAAGATTTAGATAGATGGGCACATTTAAAGCTGAATGTGTGTGTTAAGGTTAATACATTTGTGATGAATACTATACCTCAAATTGTTTATGCTATACATGGGATTTCTTTACTTATACCGGGCAAATATTATCGAAAGCTTAATGCTTTGTTTCGCAAATTAGGGGTCCTCTCCACCAAGAATATCTTTGAAAAGGATGCAACTCCCAATTAAAGAATTTGACTTTGGCTTTCCGGATTTTGCTACTTGTATACCCATTTAAACCCATTCTATGTTCCCCAAAGCTTCTTTCTGCTATGCCAACAAACTTTTATAACCCCAATCTTACAAATATTTAGTAAAATTTCAAATGAAGAAAAAATCGTACACTGCTAACCAAATTTCCTTCCAGATAATTCACTTACCTTGTTACATTTGCAAATTGCTTCCCCCACCCTGCCCCCAGTTGCCCTGTTCATAACTAACAGGTTGTTAGGACAGGGATGGTATGCCCTGTCCTTAAAACAATGCAGCAATGACCAGGGATAATTAGTGTTGTAGCTTAATTTACACAATTTCAGGTGGAAGCATGCTAAGCATCAAGGTGTGCGATGCAGAGTGGAAGGAGGGAGAGGCCTGACTAAGGCCTTAGCTAGACCAGGCTTTATCCTGTGGTGAACTCTGGGATCTTCCCTGTGCATCCAGATGACGCACAGGGGATCCCGGGATCAGGGAGGGATCATCGCTCCCTTGCCCTGGGATATAGCCCTCCCCTTTGGGCCTGCTTTTTCTGCGGTCTTGGGCTGAGCATGTGGCCCATTTCTGCAAGTTTACCTGGCTCCACGCGATTACTCAGGAGCACTGCACCCATTGGGGTTAGGGTGGGGGAAGCAGGGAAAGTAGTTAATTTTTTTAAAAAAACCTTACCTTTGCACATGTGCATTCATGCACTCCGTCTCCTTTTTTTAAAAAAAAATGGCAGGCGCGACGCCTCTCTTCCTGAGGCCATCGTGCCTTATGTGTAAACGGAGGAGGGATCTCATGTTAATCGCAACATGAGATCTCCCCTCCTCCATCCCAGACTTTCAGGTAGGTCTAGCTAAGGCCTGAGTCACTGTTGGGTTGGGGGGGGAGGGAAATCAGGCCTTTCAAGCTGATCAAACATTGGTTCACAGCATCAAAGAAATCACTGTGGCTCATTTAAATCAATGGCACATGCCTAATTACCTAGGTAGGTGCAGCTTGTTATGTCATCCAAACCCTAGCAGCATGGGTTGTTTGGGGGAGAAACAACCCCTGGTTGGCTTCAGACTAGCAGTATAGAAATACAATAAATGCATAAATCCAAAGGGAGAGGCGAGTAAGTAAATAATAATAATAATTAATAAATAATAATAATAATAATAATAATAATAATAATAATAATAGAATTCAATGGGACTTACTCCCAAGTGTGCCTTAACAAGATTGCAGCCTTTATCAATGAATATAAATAGAGACTGAATTTTTCTATTTCAACGATGCCCATTGTTGGCTCTTCTTTTTCTATAAACGCCAACCCTTAAAACCAAATAGCAATAGTGCTCTGGTTAAAAGAAATAATACAACCCCACACAGCTCAATTTCAGGGAACTGCCCTTTGGACTGTTGTTTGCTCTTTCTTTTTCTTTTCTTTTCTTTGTTTCCTAAGCTTTTCAGCCACCTAAAAAAAAATCCATTTCCTGGATTGAAAACCAAAACTTCTGCTGAGGGTTACAGTTCACGAATCCCATCCGTCTCTCATTGAAAAGTCTTAGGAGAGTAAATGCCTCCTAATGCTGCCCTACAGCAGGAGAGCAGCTATAACACAGGGGCACAGATGACATGGAAGGAGTAAGGGCAGGAAATGAGTAATCAAAGTCACATGTAAAAAGGGGGGACAGGTTGTTTGATTTAATTAGAATCACTTTAAACTGGATCAGGAGATTTAAACTTTAGAAAATCTGGTTCCAGATCTAGGTCTGAAATATGTCTTGTAGGTCTACCTCTGCCTCTACCTATAAGTGTACTGAATATTGCTTCATATACTTGCAACGGAGGGGTGGGCACTTGCAATTCTCTGGACGTTCTGGCCTACAACTCTAGGGTGACCCTATGAAAAGGAGGACAGGGCTCCTGTATCTTTAACTGTCGCATAGAAAAGGGGATTTCACCAGGTGTCATTTGTACATATGGGGAACTTGATGAAATTCTGTCTTCATCACAACGGTTAAAGCTGCAGGAGCTATACTAGAGTGACCAGATTTAAAAGAGGGCAGGGCACCTGCAGCTTTAACTGGTGTGATGAAGAGGGAATTTCCCCAGGTTCCCCATATATACAAATGACACCTGCTGAAATTCCCTTTTCCATGCAACTGTTAAAGTAGGGTGACCATATGAAAAGGAGGACAGGGCTCCTGTATCTTTAACAGTTGTATTGAAAAGGGAATTTCAGCAGGTGTCATTTGTATATATGGAGAACCTGGGGAAATTCCCTCTTCATCACAGCAGTTAAAGCTGCAGGTGCCCTGCCCTCCTTTAAATCTGGTCACTCTAGTATAGCTCCTGCAGCTTTAACCGTTGTGATGAAGAGGGAATTTCACCTGGTTCTCCATATATACAAATGACACCTGCTGAAATTCCTTTTTCTATGCAACTGTTAAAGATACAGGAGCCCTGTCCTCCTTTTCATATGGTCACCCTAGTTAAAGATACAGGAGCCCTGACAGAGATTGAGAGAGAGAGATGGCCACCAGTGTTTGCGTGCATCATTTCATTTACACATGTATAAATTTAACATTCTAGGAGCCCAACAGAACTATTATTATTATTATTATTTATTTATATAGCACCATCAATGTACATGGTGCTGTACAGAGTAAAACAGTAAATAGCAAGACCCTGCCGCATAGGCTTACAATCTAATAAAATCATAGTAAAACAATAAGGAGGGGAAGAGAATGCAAACAGGTACAGGGTAGGGTAAGCAGGCACAGGGTAGGGTAAAACTAACAGTAGAAAGTAACAGTAGAAGTCTGCACAACATCAAGTTTTAAAAGCTTTAGGAAAAAGAAAAGTTTTTAGTTGAGCTTTAAAAGCTGCGGTTGAACTAGGGTGACCATATGAAAAGGACAGGGCTCCTTAAAAGGACTCTTCAAATACTTAAAAGGTTGTCACACAGAGGAGGGCCAGGAGCTCTTCTCAATCCTCCCAGAGTGCAGGACACGGAATAATGGGCTCAAGTTACAGGAAGCCAGATTCTGGCTGGACATCAGGAAAAACTTCCTGACTGTTAGAGAAGTACAACAATGGAACCTGTTACCTAGGGTGGTTGTGGGTTCTCCCACACTAGAGGCATTCAAGAAGCAGCTGGACAACCATCTGTCAGGGATGCTTTAGGATGGATTCCTGCATTGAGCAGGGGGGTGGACTCGATGGCCTTATAGGCCCCTTCCAACTCTACTATTCTTTTTTTTTAAAAAAAATTTATTAGTTTTCCACATTAATTAGACATACAACATTACAATAAAGAAAACATCAAAACAACTACTACATATATGTTGAATAAATGTTGAGTACATATGTATTGAGTAAATATTAACTATAAAAAATCATACCATAATATAATCATTCTTAACATAAAAGTGCACCCTCCACCTCTGGATCTATTCCTGATTCCAAAATCTTATCGTTTCTTCTGCTGGCGGTTTCCCACTTCCCTTAGTAAACACAAATATTAGGAACTGTTTCCAGATTCCTTCAAACTCATTTATTTTAGTTATACCTTTTCTCCACTTAATATTACAAGTCAGTTTATCATTAATAGCTATATCCCATACTTCTTTATACCATTCTTCAATAAGGTATTCCCCTTGAATCTTCCAGTTCCTAGCTACCATCAATCGTGCTGCAGTCAGCAAACGATATCAGCTCTTTAGTTTCTTTTCCACATTTTATATCTTCAAATAGTGACAGCAATGCAATCTTTGGTGTTTGTTCTATTTTCATTCCCACTATTTCTTCAATTTCAAAAAACACCATCTTCCATAATCTTTGTACATATTTGCATTCCCACCACATATGTAAATACGTTCCTTTTTCCCCACAACCTCTCCAACAATTTGCTGAATGCTGATCATTTATCTTATTCAATCTAATCGGGGTTAGGTACCACCTCCACAAAATTTTAAAATAATTCTCTTTTATTCTCACTGACATACTTCTCAACACTCTTTGTTTCCACAGTCCCTCCCAGCTCTGTCGCCCTATTTGTACCTTCAAATCTGTCTCCCATACCATTTTCCCTGAACTATCCCTTAACTCCTTTTCTAACAATATTTTATATATTTCGCTCATTAACCCTTTTAAAACTATACTACCTCCTTTACCTTTTTCCTTATTTACTATTAACTCTTCAAACTTCGTCATTTCTCTACAAACTCTATTATCTTTAATCCACTTTTTATTCCATTGTTCTAATTGCCCATACTCTAACCAAGATAATTTTTTCTCCTTTAACAAATCTTCCATATCTTCTCTTGTATTTATATATCTTAACCAATTCTTTAATTTCAATTTGTTTTTCTCTTTTAATATTTTACTTAATCTACCTTTCAGTTCCTCTGGGAAATTCTTTAACATTATTACCGGTGATAAGGGAGAGTTGCTCGGAAGCAGCTTCCCTTTAAATTTACTCCAAATTTCCCATTGAGACCTCAGGAGTGGATTATCTATACTTTCAACCCATTTTCTCCCTCCTTCCTTGAAAAAGACATTTTCCAAGCTCATCTCCACATTACTTGTAGTTTTATCCTCCATCCAATATAGATCTCCTACTCCTATAATTGCCTCTACAATATGTCTTAATCTATTTGCTACATAGTATAATTTTATATTTGGGAGACCCAATCCTCCCTTTTTTTGGCTTAAATACCATTTATTCTTAATTACCCTCGCTTTCTTTCCTCGTTAAAATACATTTTGCCAACTTTTTATCTCAATTTCTGAAATTTTTATTGGTAACATCCTAAACACAAAATTAATTTTAGCTAAAATCTTCATTTTTATTAGTGTTATTCTTCCAAACGAAGATAGATTTAATCTTTTATATTTTTCCAATTTTTCTATTACCTCTTTCTTTAATCTCGTTAAATTCTCCTTTTCTAAATTATCTAGGTTTTTTGTAATTTTAATTCCCAAATATTTAATCTCCTCCTTAACTCTCATTTCTATTCCCTTATGTTCCCATTGCTTTTCTTCCTTCTTAGTATAATTAAACAAAATCATCTCTGATTTGGACCAATTTATTCTTAACCCTGTAGCTTCTTCAAATTCTCTCAATTGAGATTTAATTCTATCTATTTTTCTTATTGGGTCCAACTCTACTATTCTATGATTCCATGGTCTCAGCTACTTGGCACTGAGGGAAGCTATTATCTCTGTGTCCTGCTCAGCCCATGTTTTACGTTTATTCCATGGTTTGCTAACCAAGGGTTCCCACACACACACACACACACACATTTTCCTGCCCTACAAACTGCTTCTTCTGGCAGTCACCAAAAGCTCCATTGGTAGACCCTGATTCTGTGAAGGCCTAAATGCCAAACAATTACCTACCAGATTCATCTAAAAATTGGTCATTGCCAACCGCCCAATGTTCTACATAAAAACTGTCCTGACTCAATCGAGCTGTTCCATAAAACAGAACTGCTGAAAAAAGCAATAAGCCACCATTCTCACACAAGCCTTGGGATTTTTTCAACCACGGTTTTTGACTATATGTATAGGATTTATTCAGTCTGATTATATCACAAGGCAGATTTCATCTTAAAGTTGTTTGCTTTTTTAAATGTGGCTGCGGTTAGGCTTATAGTAATGGAGTTTTTACTTTAGTTGGACTTAATTGTTTCGCCTGTGGCATTGCACTACTCTGTGTGTGTGTGTGTCTATGCAGGATGAAAGCAGCAAAATGTCTAAAATACATAAGTAAATAAATTATGGCTGTTCTGAACATCCCCAAATTTACATTTTGCAGAAAAAACTGGCCATTTCAATGGGTAGGTGTTTTCCCCCAGAACACATTTGCTTTTTCTGATCCTCCTAGGATGTGTTTCTCCTAGGTTCTTCAGCATAATTTCCTCCCAACTCCTGCTGGATTCTCAGGTGATTTCATTGGCCATGTTCAGACAACACTTGAGGCCATGGAGGAGGGAATAGGCAATACACAGTACCTTCTTTCAGAAGTACTCCCCACACTAGGCTGAACATATGAAACTGAGGACAGGGCTCCTGTATCTTTAACAGTTGTATTGAAAAGGGGATTTCAGCAGGTGTCATTTGTATGCATGCAGCTCCTGGTGAAATCACAACAATTAAAGTAGCAGGAGCTCCACTAGAGTAACTGGATACAAAAGAGGGCAGGGCTCCTGCAGCTTTAATTGTTGTGATGAAGAGGGGTTAACACCAAGCGTTGCATACATACACATGACACCTGCTGAAATTTCATTTTCTAAACTACTGTTAAAGATACAGAAGCCTTGTCCTCCTTTTCATATGGTCACCCTACCCCACATGACATGTTGCCCATCACACGGCTAAAGTCCTGACATCCTTCTGCATTGCTGGTGCTCCTCCCTCAGTCCTCCTGGCCCTATCCCATCATGCATTGCAAGTTCTGCCAGCTGTACAGGAGTGGCCAATGTGCTTTCAGACACTCCTGCAGTAGTCCTCTATGACCTTCTGCAATAGTGCACTTGATGGGGGTGATTACACAACGGAGCTGGCCACTTGACATGTTAATCAACAGGTCTCTGGATAAGCCACAGAGCAGCCCATTATTTCCCCCCCCCATTGCTTAATTCCAGAAAATAATGTACTGTGAGTTGTGTGCCCATTGTGTGTTGCCCCCCCAGACAACACAATAATCAACACAATGGACGATTGCCTCTTTACACACACCCCTCTGTTGATTATCGTGTTGTCCAAACCCAGCCATTCAGTCAAGAACCACACACTAAGAATCATAGAATAGCAGAGTTGGAAGGGGCCTACAAGGCCATCGAGTCCAACCCCCTGCTCAATGCAGGAATCCACCCTAAAGCATCCCTGACAGGTGGTTGTCCAGCTGCCTCTTGAAGGCCTCCAGTGTGGGAGAGCCCACAACCTCCCTAGGTAACTGATTCCATTGTCGTACTGCTCTAACAGTCAGGAATTTTTCCTGATGTCCAGCTGGAATCTGGCTTCCTTTAACTTGAGCTCGTTATTCTGTGTCCTGCACTCTGGGAGGGTCACAATAATATACAGCCAATTAAAACTCACTATGTGATAAACCCACTTCAAGCAAGTGAAGGCAATGTAAATGAACAAGTATCAAAGAGAACATTTTAACAAGGAGTGGTGTAAAATTGCTGAAGGGGGTGGACGTTTTTCAGCACCACTGAAAATGTTCACAAAAGAATCTGAGTCGTTTCAGCACAGTCAGCTCATCATGAATAAATAATGTCTGAGATAATTACATTTTTCTAGTAATATTTAGCTTTCTCATCCTTCTCAAATCTATAGGCACAATATTTTTATTCGCCAAAAAGAAAGAACTGCATTAAATCACAACAGCATACAAAGAAGACATCATTAGAATATCCGAAGAGTGGGAAACTGGCAAAGCACCAAAATCACATGAAAGGTATTTAAATTGTTTTGATTTTTTTTTCTTATTTTAGCTGACAGCTCGGATGGAGCATCATTCAGTGGGAAGAACTGGAGGGGAATTCAGCCCAATCTCTTCTATTTTAAGTTGTCAAAATACAGATAATTTAATTCACATTGAAGCTTATCTTGATCTAAAAATATGTAACTGAGGAAAGAATTCAGGCCTTTGGCCACTCCAAGTAATACTGACTAGTTTGAGAGGTATAACATTTCACTGCTTGACCACGAGCCTGTACTTCATTAAGATCAAGTTGTTGAACATGTGACTTCTTCCACTATTGATATCATATATGCCAGCAACGAAGGGAAAAGGAGAACAGGACCAAAGCACAGCCTCCTGGGAAAACTCTCTTCCAAAGTTCGCCAGAAGGTAATTTCAGTGTAGCTAATACATTATTGATCAGTGTTATTTCATCATTTTGTTTGTTGATGTGACAAAGAAATACCACCTACCTCCTTGCCTGCCATAGTCAGGTATTGGAAGCATATTGCAGGGTGTATAAACACATGTGTATCTTTTAAAACGTGAAGCTGTTGTGGAATTGCACTCACCCAATTTACTCAGACATAAAGCTTTCTTAAAGGATTAGGCTCCGAAGAAACTATTGTGCTAGTTGCCAGAAAAAACCACCCCCACCTACACCCCACTCCACACCCCCATTTCATGGTGTTTTTTAATTATTGGTTTATAAAAGAAGAAGAAGAAACATATTTAAAAAGATAAACTTGAAAAGCACTTGAAAAATTAAAAAGAAAAGAAGGCGAACAGTTTGCCTGAAGTAGGGTGACCATATGAAAAGGAGGACAGGGCTCCTGTATCTTTAAAAGTTGCATAGAAAAGGAAATTTCGGCAGATGTCATTTGTATATATGGAGATCCTGGTGAAATTCGCTCTTCATCACCACAGGTAAAGCTGCAGGAGCTATACTAGAGTGACCCGATTTAAAAGAGGGCAGGGTGCCTGCAGCTTTAACTGTTGTGATGAAGAGGGAATTTCACCAGGTTCTCCATATATACAAATGACAGCTACTGAAATTCCCTTTTCTATGCAACTGTTAAAGATACAGGAGCCCTGTCGTCCTTTTCATAATGGTCACTCTACCTGAAGCATGTTGGAAGGTGTGCGGGGTGGGGGGGCATGATGACAAAAAGGAAATCAGTGGAACCATTCCAACCCTCCCCTCTTTTGCACAGCCATTATTTCCCCATGAAAATGGAATGGGGAGGGCATTTCATCTGCTTTTGGGGGCAACTGAAGAGCCGAGGTGCTCTTAAGTTTTTTAAAATATAAAATGCCCAAGAGCTTATTTTTTCCCTTTTCATTTCATTTTTCTCCCTTTGACTTTTTTTTTTAAAGGTCTTGTCACTACTTCAAAGAGCAGCTCAGCTGTCCAGAGCCATCTGGGCATGTTCCTGAGGACCGAATGCCGCTGGGAACAAAGCCGTTACCTCAGTGTGTCATTCCCAGGGGCATTCTTGGGGTGCGGAGGAGAGACGGCTTTCTTAAGTCAAAGAAAGAAAACCCCTCTCTGCCATCTCGAGTTGTTATTTTTAAAAGAGGTAAGAACTCCCCCACCACCACCACTCTATGACAATTTTTTACAAGGATTGGAAACTGTGACTCCCATCAGCTTCAGCTGGGGTGGCCCATTGTAGAGGTGATGTGAGTCAGCAACATTTGAAGGGGCACATTTTCCCACCCTTGCTTTACAATTACAAACAAAGAGAGACTGAGGCAGGATCTATGCTACTGCTTTAAAATGATTTAGAACAGTAGTGACAACTGTTGGGGCCCAGGACACAGAGCTCCATCAGGGCCCTCACATGATGATGTCTGACTCCTGCAAACCTCCCACCTCTTCTAGCCTTCCTCGCGTGACAAAAAAACGCCCCAGTAAGTCCAATTTATTTTTTGAAATGGGACTTGCCGCTATCCCCTGCTGTGTGCAGAAGAAGCAGCATGATCAAAACAGCTCACTGAATGGGCCACGTGCACGTTGTTTACTTCTCTTTTGAAAGAGGAAGTAATGAGGGACAAATACACGGGTGGAGAAGCGATGGTAAGCAAACGTGATTTTGCCCCGTGTGATGACGCTCACACTCAACATACAGTTTTCAAACTGTTTTCAAAGTGTCATATCTTGCTTGGTGTAGATCTGATATCACTCTTCAGGACTTGTTTTTACCCCACCCCATGAAATGCTGGACTAAATACTTTTGCCTAGCTTTAGAAATCGACTCTGAATTTTGAGGCAAGTACACCAGAAAAAAACTGCACCTGCTCTTTCATAGGTGCGCCTACTCCTGTTTGTTTGTAGTTAAGTATTTACACACTGGACATACAATGAAAGAATAATTAGGAAATTAAAAAGTAATTGGAATATAAGTAAACTCCCTAGACATAGCTGAGCCAGAAGAGTATTGAAAACTGGAAATACTCATTTTCCCCCACATTAACAATAGGGCTATTGGTCAATCAAAGAACTTAACTTATTTTTATTTCATCTGCCTTTTGATCAGTTAATTTTTCAAGAGCAGATACCAAACTCTCACTAAAGATGCCTTTTTCATAAATTGAATGAATTTTGATTAACTTAAATTTAGTAAACAAAAGCTTCCACTCATTGTTAGAAGAAAGGCTACTGTAACTTTTTACTTTTTCTTTTCCTGTAAGACACCAACACAAAAGAGTAATGCACTAGCACTCAAAAAGCTAAACAAGTGCTCTAAATCACAGTACCTCTCACTAATTCATCAGCTAACACTTCAGTTAGTTCATCTCCCAGTAAAACTAACTAAAGTTCACAGTCCCAGTTAACAATCATGTCTTCATTCCTGCTCTGTAAGGGTCCCCGCACCATCTTTTCCTGCTTGTATTTTATTTCCCTCAAGCTACTGATTGCATAAAGCCACTCCTAGCAAAATTTCCACTTCATATCCTTTCCTTTAGCTTGTTCCACGTCGCGCTAGCCTTATAAATAATGAAGAGACAATGGTGGACTAAAATTAGATCTTACCCGCTCTAGTTTGGCTTGCAAACACAATGTCCTGTCCTCAGCTCAGTTGCTGCACTCGATCCTTTGAGTTAAGGAAGGTCCTAAATGTAGGTGGCTCTTGCTTTTTCGGCCAGAACTGAAAGACTGATCTCTTCCGGCAGGCCTATCCAGTGGAATTTTAGGATGCTTTTAGTATGTTTTTAGTATGTTTTTAGGAAGTTTTAACAATGTATACTGTGGTTTGATTAATATCTTATGTATTTTATACTTGTTGTTCCCTGCCTCAATCAGGATGGATAGGCGGATTAGAAATGAATGTTGTATTATTAATATTATTATTATTATTATTATTATTATTATTATTATTATTATTGGCTCCCTATGTCCAGGTTACCCGCAGGATCACCTTCTCCCATACAATCCGCCCTGCACACTCAGGTCCTCTGGGAAGAATCTACTTCAGTCAGCCAAAACTAGGCTGACAACCATTACCCAGAGGACCTTCTCTTCTGCTGCTCCCAGACTGTGGGATGGCCTGCTGGAGGAGACTCATCAACTTAACAGTCTTTTAGCATTTAAAAAATCAATAAAGTCTGATCTATTCCAGCAGGCCTATCCAGTGGAATTTTAGAATGTTTTTAGGATGTTTTAAGGATGTTTTAATCATGCATACTATTTTAATCCGTTTTTATGTGTTTTATATTCACTGTTATTCCCTGCCTCGATCCAAGTGGAGAGGCGGGTAAGAAATAAATTATTATTATTATTATTATTATTATTATTATTATTATTATTATTATTATTTAATCTTTGATTTATCAGGGAGCCCTGTTTATTTTAACAACGGTTTGCAGCTCGATTGCAGACTGCACGTTTTGCAGACTGAAAGTCCCTGATTCAACCCCTGACACCTACAGTTAAAAGGAACACAAGTAGCAGGGCTGGCAAAGGCCTTTGCTCAAGACCTTCAAGAGCCACGGCCAGTTAGAGTCGACAGAGCAGGATTAGATTGACTAAGGCCGTTGTTAGACGAGGTGTGAGCACGGTGTGAGGCCCGGGCTCCCTGCTGTGCATCCAGATGATCCCGGGGCCAGGCCGGGCTAAGTCCTCCCTTGACCCAGGATAAGCAGATACGCTTATGGCCCAGCTTTTCTGCAGCCCCGGGCTGAGGCCAGGGCTGCAAAAGGTCTAGCAGGGTCTGTGGCTTTTCCTGGCTGCTCGCTTACTCGCGAGTAGCCTGGAGAAGTCATGCACTGGGCACAGCATTCCATAGGAGCGCTGTGCCCATCGGGCTGGGGGGACTCACCGGGGGGAGAGATGGGGGCGGGGGAAAGAGCGGACCTGGCAGGAGAGGGGGGGGGAAAGAACGGAGACAGGCATGGCAGATGGGGACAGGCATGGCGGACGGGGACAGGGCATGGTGAGTGGGGACAGGGCATGGCAGACGGGGGGAAGAAGAACGGGGACGGGCATAGCGAGTGGGGATGGGGGACGGGCATAGTGAGCGGGGACGGGGGATGGGCATGGTGAGCGGGGATGGGGACAGGGCATGGCGAGCGGGGACGGGCATGGTGAGTGGGGACGGGGACAGGGCATGGCGAGTGGGGATGGGGGACGGGCATAGCGAGCGGGGACGGGGGATGGGCATGGTGAGCGGGGACGGGGACAGGGCATGGAGAGCGGGGACGGGTGAGCGAGCGGGCGGGCAGGGGGGTCATCAGGCATTGTGGGGGGGAAATCAAGGGCAGGGGGAGCGGAGAACCCCCTTTTTTAAAAAAAAAAAACTACTTTTTGTGGGGGGGAAATGGAGGACGCGACGGGGCTTCCCTTGGCCCCGTTGCGTCTTAGGTGTGGACGGGGCCTACAGGCCGTGCTAATTCTAGCGCAGCCTGGCCCCTCCTCCCACACAGATTATCTGGTAGGTCTAGCAAGGCCCTAAGAGTGTAATGCTATGCACATTTAGACATAAAGTCTTACAGTTCATATGTTAAAGCTTTAAGTAAAAGGTCACATCTCAGTTCTCCCCTCTCTTACAATTTTGGCTGCTAGAGAGACGTGGCATATAATATCATGTCAATCACAGTTTGATCCATTCTCTCATGCAAAATTGACTGTATAGGGAAATGCAAATTTAAGAATTAGAAGGAAAACATTTCTGTGGAAGACATGTATGGGTAAGATGATTTTTACTCTGGATCAATTAATAAGCTCAGACGATGAGTTTTTACCTTTTTCAGACTTGCGTATTAAATATAATTTACCTGCTATGGCCCAAAGGCAATACTTGCAACTACAACACATGCTGGAATCTATGTTTGGTCCAGCTGCTTTCACAGCTTCAGAGCCTCCAGCACTGGTAGAAACACTTTTAACAGCTGAACTGACACGTCGATCCACGACCTGTATCTATAAGTATTTAGTAGTGGTAAGTAAATATGATACCCGTAATTTAAGACTGGACTGGAATAGAGAATTGGAGTGCCCTATCTTGCCTAACCAATGGACGGTTGCCCTAACATCTATATCTGAAGCTTCTGTGGATCTCAGGTTACATCTTATTCAGCAAAAAAAATTGGTTTGGATTTATTGGACTCTGCAACGCCTTTTTAATAAGGGTTTGCCTAATTTGCACAATTGCTGGTGATGTAATGCATCTAATGCTTCTTTAACTTATATGTTTTGGCAATGCCCCATAATTGCCCCTTTTGGAGAGGAGGTAACAATAAGGATGAACTTTGTACTGAAACAATTTATAATATGGAACAATGTCCATGTCCTCCTAAATTACCTACTGGCTTCTTGGAAGTTAACGCATGGTCAATGCAGATGGATCTTCAGAGCCCTAATGTCAGCCAAAAGACTTATACTATCACATTGGAAGGACAAATCCACACTTCCCATAACGCAATGGATCGAGGACCAAATAACATTATCAACTTTTGAACAGGTGTTATATAGACACAACTTGCAAGTGGATAAATACACAGATATCTGGCCTGCTTTTCTTGTAAACTTTGAATAACTCTCTCTCTTTTTAAAAAAAGAAAGAATGGTACACATGATGGAAATTGACAATAATTGTATATACGTAATGTATGTTTTCCCCCATTTTCACAATGTATTTTCTGTTCTATTTTGTTAATGTTCACAATAAAAGAGAAGTCTTACAGTTCATATGTTCAAGCTTTAAGTAAAAGGTCACATCTCTTAAGCTAGAATTAGGCAACAAAACACTGCCCTTTGCTTTGTAAAGAGGCTAAACCAAACCTATAGATTTTTCTATCAAATAGCTTGACTGAGGATTTATTCTGAAACATCAAAGCAGACATGAATTACAAAACCTGGATATGATAAAATAAACAAAACCAAAATTAACAAACTGCATTGAGCAGGGGGTTGGACTCAATGGCCTTATGGCCCCCTTCCAACTCTACTATTCTATGATTCTATGAACTCTGATGTTTTCACTTTTGAATATAAAACTGTACTGAGTTTTCTGGATTCCTTTAAATAAAATCATAGTAGTTGTGCTGTGATCATTTCATAAACAACATTTTCAGATGTGAACAGGTCACCCCTCAAACATGTTAAAATTACCCATACTAAGTTGTCTTTAAATAGACTATTTCTCACTGCCTTATGCTTTGTAGAAGCCAGGTTTTGCAAAAGAGGCATAGGGTACAATTGTATCCAATGCATGTTTAGACAGAAAATGTTCCACAACTCCCATAGCCAGCCATGCTGGGACTTGTAATTTTTTTTTTTTTTTTTTGGTCTAAAGATTACCGGTGGGGGGGGGATCATTCTCACCAAAAACCCTGTTCTATCCACACCAGAGAGAATGCATGTCATCATGTCACAGAAGAAGTGCCCATCTCTCCCATCTTTGCATGAGAACCTGAAGAGTCCACAGAAGAAGCAACAGTCACACACAGTTTCTCTTTTTCTGCTTTAGGCGAAGTCCAAAGCCACATGGCTTCCACACATTATATTATTTTTGCTACTTTTATGTCAACTTTGAACATAATAACCAAGGGCTCATCTACACCAAGCAGGATATTCCACTCTGGAGCCACACTAATGCTTCATAGCCGTATTGAAGTGCACTGACAACTGTGGGGGCCAATTGACACAGACCATATACCGCTTTCATACCACTTTCATAGTGTTATATCCTGCTTGGTGTAGATGTGTCATGAGACCCAAGTGTCAGTGCACTTTAGTATCACTATAAAGCAGTAGTGTAGATCCTGCAGTGCACTTAAATACTGCTATAAAGTAGTGTGGCTCCTGCCTTTTATATACCACTTTCATAGTGGAATATCCTGCTTGGTGTAGAAGAGCCCTTATAAGTCTGTTTTAAAAAAACAAAAACCCTCTACAATTAATTCTCACCTTCTGTCCTTATAGACTGGGTGCTCAGTGATTTAAAACTAAATCAATGACGCCGTGCATCACTTTTGAAATCAACATCATGTGCATCTGTTTCTTTCGCCAGTGTCCAGGGTAATAGAAGCAAAATTTGTGGTGTTTCAAACGGGTGTTGTTTTTTTAAGGGCTTGACAATCTGTATAATAGCAAGTTTGAAAATTCGAAATGATTCACTATAAAATTTAGGCTATAATTTAAGTGAAGTTAGCCAACCTGGAACTACTGAGGTTTTGAAAATGAGTAACTGAAAAGGACTTGTGGTAGAAAACTTGAGCAGACATTCAGGGGATCCAGTTTCTATTTTGGTTTGTTCCACAGATTTCCTGTATGGCTAGGGGAAAGCCAAGCAGAACTTGATTTTCGTTGTACACAATAACATTGTGTATTACAATGTACTTTATTTTACAATTGTTATGAACCGCCCAGAGCTTCGGCTAATGGGAGGTAAAGTAATGTAATAAATAATAGGGCTGTGTGCTCTGCTCCGAAAAATCGGAGCTCCAACGAAGCTCCAATCTTCTAGAGTGGAGCGGTGACAGTTCTAAAGCCAACGGATATTTTTGGAGTGGAGTGGCATCCAATTGAAGCTTTGAACCGCTCTGGAAGTACCTGATGGTTTTTCAGGCTTCGAGGCTTGATTTTAACACTGTTGCTGACTGTGTCTTTCTTAACTGAACACATCTCTATATAAGGCAGACACGGAGGAGTTGAGGGGTAGCTTTGATATTGACTTCTGTGGCTAACCAATTAGCCACAGTGGTCTCCCGGTCCCCTTCCAATCGCAGTGCTTGGGGGGAGGGATTGCAAATCATCTCTCTCTTGTCCCTGTAGTCATTCCTCTGCTAGCTCTTGCAGCGTTAGGAGGAAGTCAGGGCAAGCCAGCTCTGAGCTGCTCACAGCCTGTCTGTCTGTCTCAGCGCAACTTTCTTTGTGTCTAAAATTATTTCACGTTCCTTCCATGGACCTTCCCACCCCACGCACCACCTTTGTTATATTAGTGAGTTTGTTTTACTGTTGTATATTCCCTCCACTATTTTTAAAAAACAAACAAACCAAAAAAAGCCCTTTATCTTCCAATCCTTCCAATCCTTCCACCCCACAACCCCCAATGCCTGCTGGTAGAGTGTGTGTGTGTGTGTGTGTGTGTGTGTGTGTGTGTGCGCGTGTGTTTAAAGTCTATTAAAAATCTTTTAAAAATACCCAAAAAACCACCATATCTTATTTATTTTATTTTTTATATTTTTATAATGCCCAATAGCCGAAGCTCTCTGGGCAGTTCACAAAAATTAAAACCATAATAAAACAACCAACAGCTTAAAAGCACAAATACAAAATACAGTATAAAAAGCACAACCAGGATAAAACCACGCAGCAAAATTGATATAAGATTAAAATACAGATTTAGAACAGTAAAATTTAAATTTAAGTTAAAATTAAGTGTTAAAATACTGAGAGAATAAAAAGGTCTTCAGCTGGCGACGAAAGGAGTACAGTGTAGGCGCCAGGCGGACCTCTCTGGGGAGCTCATTCCACAACCGGGGTGCCACAGCGGAGAAAGCCCTCCTGTGAGTTCTGTGAGTTCTGTGTTGATTGGTTTCTCAGTGTCTTGTCTTCTACTTTGTCTCTGCTGTGTGTGTGTTTAGTGTTATAGTAGTTGTGCACAAGCAGCACACATTTTTTAATAAAGCACGTTTTAGTCATAAAATTCCATCATGAGGCATGGTCCTACTGCTGCTGGTTCCAGCCATGGTGGGAAAGAGGAAGAGAGAGGTCTTGTTAGCTGATGCCCCTGCTGCTGTTTCATCTGAGAGGAGGAAGAAGAGCACTGAAGTGGAGGTTCCTGGCATCTCCAAAATGCCCCTCACTACCTCTGTTGTGCCAGCACTGCCGATTGTAGCAGAAGAGGAGGAGGCGGAGCTGGAGGAGATTGTGGGGATCGAGAAGGAGGTGATGGAGGAGGCTGAGGAAGAGTTTGTGATTTCATTACCTCTGAGCTCCTCTGGAGGCAGGTGTGTGTCGCCAGTTGACACTAGCCCCAGACCCAGTCATGCTGAGGAGGGTGTGGGTGCTCCTGAGGCTCCATCTGCACCCTCTCCTGCAAAACGTAGCTACTAGAGTGGCTACTAAAGAAGGGCCCTTTTTTGTTCTCCACAATGGAGCTGTTATTCTAATTTTAAAAAATTCCTAAAAATTAAGGCTTGAACAGATCTGTTTTGAACTTGGAATGGCTAAAGCCCTACTTAAGAGTTATCCTTATGCCAAATTTCATCTCTTTAACTTTAAAAATGATAGTGATGTAAGCATTTTTGTTACCTTCCATAGACTATAATGGAGCGGTTATTCAAACTTTAAAAAGATTCCTAAAAATCAAGGCATAAACGGAACTGTGTCCAACTTCGCATGGCTAAATCCCTACTTAAGAGCTATCATGGTGCCAAGTTTCATCTCTTTACCTTTAAAAATTAAGCATTTTTGTTACTTTCCATAGACTACAATGGAGCAGTTATCCGAAAATGGAATGGAGCTTCAACAGATAATCCAATGAAGCGGAGCAAGGGAGCCACTCTGAAAATCAAAGCAGAAAAGCCGATCAATAGAGCTCTGTTTCGAATTTCAGAGTGGAGGAGACTCGCTCTGCACCCCCCTAATAAATAAATAAATGTGTGTGCACTCTCAGGAATGCTGCTGCCTCCATATGACGGCATATGCTTTTCCACTTACTGCTCTCCCACACACACACACACACACACCTTGTAATACAGCATGCTGGAGCCCTTCCTTGCCATCTCCTGTTAAGCTTGCTGGTACTGGGTCAGGCGATATAAGAACTCGGCCATCTTCGTGGATAGATTGCTGGTAGATGAGTTTTCCAGATGGCCAATGATTTCTGCCTTGTTTTTGCCATGCTCAGAAACTCCCTTCTGCATCTGCTCGTAATTGTGAGGCTGCAATAAGACAGGCAGATTAACATTTAGAAAGTCATTGCAAATTTGTTCCCAACCAAAGCAGAATGAGAATAACTAGCATAACAGACTATTCCAGGCATAAACATAGAGAAAGGGTATGTGGGGGGTGGAAAAATAGACAGACACATGGGCCCCAGCATTTTCCAAAGGCACCTTCTCCCAAAGTTTATCTCCCATACTGAAGGAACTGAGAATAAGAATTGTGATTATACACACACACACACACCTTTGAGGTACAAGGAATTGTGATCCTCTTAGGAAAAAAATTCAGCTGCTAGATTCCAAGCCAACTCAGGTCAGACAATATAAATCTGGGAAATGAAATTGCTAAGCCTAAAAGGAAAGGAAAACTGTTCTTTTAATTTGCACACACAGGCAAGTAAGCTCAGAACAAAACTTTGTCTCCAAAGAGAAACTGGTGAGAAGTGATGAGAAAATGTGTTGCCTCTCTGTTAATTGTACTCTATATATCCCCATAGTTGCCAGTGACTTGAGGTGATTCTATACAGCTGATTCTATACAATCAGCTGTTAATCCGCTGTATCTACTTTTTGGTTTTGTTGCAGAATTGAGATCTGAACACTACACAAGGAGAATTTCCTTTTCTGCTACATAACCTCTAGGTGGCACTGTGGTAAAGCAGAATAGCACAAATATAACCAAGGAAATTGCACTTTCTTTTGCTTTGGCAATTAAATGCTGCATTTTCCCTACTCTTAGACACAGAAGCAAAACTGGAAGGCCACTATAGCCTCTAAACAACCTGTAAACAACTTTGAGTAGGGAATGATGAGCACACAATCAATGCCTCATATAGAAAAGCCCAAAGATGTATTGGAGTGGTGGCTACTTTTGCTAGAATATGTCTGACTTGGACACTGCCCAATCTTGCTCTCTTCCCATTAATAATGGTAAGCTATTTCTAGATGTGAATGCTCAGGCACATACCCTCACCTTTCTGGGGCACTAGTCACAGAAGCAGAGTTTCTGAAAGGAGAAGGAAGAAGAAAATGTAGAGCCAAGTTGATAGGGGAGTCATGAGAGAAGTGGAGGCAGCAAACAGCCATTTTCCCAAAGTCAACTCAAGAGGGAAGGAGCAGGACACCCCTGCTACAGTAGCCCAAAATTATTCCCTCGACCAGAAGCAACGTCTCCTTAGTGAGTGATGGTCTGCTCATGAGTAAAGACTTGCTTGAGTAGGTGCTTATTCATGTGAGTGAGCCAAGGAAGCCAGAAAGTGGGTTTAGTTGGAGACATAAAGCTCCATCACACCTACCCATTTGTCCTGTTTTTTCCTCAAATTATCCCATAGCATATGAAAGCTGTTGTTGTTGTTGTTGTTGTTGAGCTCCATCACACCAGCTGCTGTGCTGCTCCGGCATGCACCATGGGAGGGCTGGGCCGGGCTCCGTGGCGCTCTCTTGGGGGCTGCCGAGGGAGGCTCTATTCCTCGTATTCCTGCTCTGGCGCACACCCCGGGAGGGCTAGGCCTGCTCTGGGTGCTGCGGAGCTCACTTGGGGGGTCCTCATAACCTTTCCGTGCCCCCAGTGGCCACTCAGAGTTCAAGAAGAATCGCACTTTCCGAGGGGCAAAATATATTGCCAAGGGGCGGGGGGAAGAACCGCAATCACAGCAGGACATAGTCGATGTCATCCGAGTCCTTTGCCCTGATAGCAGACTAAAAAGTGAACGTCATGGGAGTCTTTTGCATGAAATTCACCATGAAAGCACACTATCAGCCTGGTGTGATGGAGCTCATAGATAAAACGAAGGAGCTTTGTGACTCTCAATGGTCATCAGGGGAGCCTTTGGGAAGAAACTGGGTGCCCTTAGCCACCTTCCGTCAGGCTGAGGTAAAAGGGCTTAAGACTTGCTGCATCTCCTCCTCTTCAGTTAGAAATAAAATGCATAGTGGTGTTATCTTGCTTGCCACATCTATTCTGAAAACAGAAATCAATTATGTAGAATAATATAGGACTAGAATAACCATTAACCATTAGTGAAATTAATGTTGTTATTTATATTTAATAATTTTTCAATTAACACTATGTGACTGCATACCCATTATTATGCTTCAGCTTGCAATCCTATGCACAGTTACCTGAGAGTAAGTTCTATTGAACACAATGGGAATTACTTCTGAGTAAGCATGCATAAGATTGGAATGACAGCCTCTTGATATTCTACCCACGGTGAATTGTTGGCCAGACCATAATTTGTCACACTAAATGGTGGCACCCCTACTGAAAACCTGAAAGTATGCCTTGGGCAGAGGAATAGCTGGCCCAACAGCTGGGCACTTCAGAATTATTGAGAGAATAATTGGTTTATACTTTGATGTAATCACAGCTCTTATTCCCTTCTTATGTCTGCAATGGCAACATTTTTGTTCTTTTCAAATAACATTAACTTGTTGATAAGTGATAATTGGCCAACTTTGCTGATGACACTAAATAATATAAGGAGGTTGAAACAAAAAAGAACAGCAAAGTACTTCAAAAATGCTCTCCAAACTGAAGCAATGGGCAATAAAATGGCAGAAGCGGTTCAGTATAAGCAAGTGTAAAGTTATGAACACTGGGACAAAAAATCCTTGCTTTGTATATATGTTAATGCTGTCTTCGCTGGCAGGGACTGACCAGAAAAGGGATTTGGGGGGTTGTGATAGATAGCTTGGGGAAAACGTTGACCCAGTGTGCAGCTGCTGTGAAAAAGGCTACATTGGAGATCATTATGCTGGAGATCATTAAGAAAGGAATAAAAAAATCCCACCTAGAATATTGTGTACAGTTCTGGTCACTGCATCTGAAAAAATGATTTGGTAGAGCTGGAAACAGTGCAGAAAAGGGCAACTGCAATGATCAAAGGACTGGAGCAATTCCCCTATGAAGAAAGTTTAAGCTGGCATGGAGAAAACGCTTTGGGAGGGTTTCCCCCCTTCTTTTATAATACTAGAACCTGGGGTCATCTAACAAAGCTGAATGGTGGGAGATTCAGGACAGAAAAAAAGGAAGTACTTCTGCACACATTGTAATTACACTATGAAATTCACTACCACAACATATTACGATGGACACCAAATTAGATGGTTTTAAAAGGGAATTAGACAAATTCATGGAGGAGAAGGCTCTCATTGGCTACTAGTCATGATGGCTACTGGTTACCTCCAGTATCAGAGGCAGTCTGCTGCTATGTATACCAGTTGTTGAAGAACATGGAGCACATCTACATGAAGGGTTGCTTCACAGTAGCGGCAAGTCATCTACATGACGCAGCCGCCATTGCGAAGCCATCTGGGGGAAAACCCTGGAAACTCTGCTGAAAAAAAGTTGGGCACTTAACCCGACTTTTTTGGCAGCGGAGCCCATGGCGCCCCCTGATTGGTCGCCATGCGTGGCCCGCACCTCTGGAAAAGTAAAATAAAAATGGGTGGGAGGAACAGGCTGTTCCTCCCCACTTTTTTAAATTTTTTATTATCTATATCTGCGGAGCTCCGCAGATATAGATAAGAAAAATAAAAAGAAATGGAGTTGGGTGGGGAGGAATGGGCAGCCAGAGGGAGGAGCTGTGGTTCACCCAGTCCCTCTCATGTCCTCCTCTGGCTGCCTTGTTCCTTCCCCCTTCCTGTTTTTGTAATGATTAATTGTATTTGTGGAGCTCCGCAGATACAGATTATAAAAAAAATTAAGGGGGGGAAGGAACGGGCAGCCAGAGGGAAGAGAAGTGGTTCATCTAGTCACATTCTCCTCTGCTGCTGCGTTCCTTCCCGCCACTTTTTATTATCTGTAACTGTGGAGCTCCATAGGTACAGATTATAAAATTTTACTTTTCCAGAGGTGCAAGGCTGGAAAATTTCCCATGCAGGAAGGAAAGCAAGTGCAAGTGCAAGGCGCCTCACAGCACTAAAGTGCCGCCATGAAGACAGGAGCATGGTTGGGAGGGTGCTGTTGCACTGATGTCCTACTTGGAGGCATGTGGTTGGTTACTTGGGAGTAGAAGTCTGGACCACATAGCGCTTTGGTCTGATTCAGCATGGCTCTTGCCATGTTCTTATGACAAGCACTTCATTTACTTAATTGAACAGTTTCTATGGTAAGCTCTTGATTTTATTTATTTCAGTGCATTTTAAGTCTCATTGATATTTACAACATAGAAACCTTCTCTTTAAGGGTATCTATATACGTGTGTGTGTGTGTGTGTGTGTGTGTGTGTGTGTGTGTGTGTGTTTCCAGGGACATCTACAAAATAATAATAAAGTAATACACTTTTGGGGCTGCTTCAGTTGCCAATTTCATTCCAGCAAATGTTAAAAGTGTCCTGGCTTTGAATCCTGTCTCACACCTTCTTTAATGCAAGGAACATCTTGGCAGCTCTGTTTCACCTGGGAAATCCTTAACCAGCTGGCACTGCAAATGCTGCACTACATGCTCAAGGGCCATTTGTTCCTACACACACACACACACACACAGAGAGAGAGAGAGAGAGAGAGAGAGAGAGAGAGAGAGATCATATTGCTGTCAATTTTGCGATTTTTATGCTGTCAATTTTTCCTTCCCACAAGCAACACTTTCCAGAGATTGTGTGTGTGCGTGCATATATATATATATATATATATATATATATATATATATATAATACCCATATATTTACTGTTTTACTCTGTACAGCACCATGTACATTGATGGTGCTATATAAATAAATAAATGAATAAATAATAATAATAATAATAATAATAATAATAATAATAATAATGCATACTCATTCACATACGCATGTGTGCACATACACACACACACACTATGTGTGTGTGTGTGTGTGTGTGTGTGTGTGTGTAAAGAAGTATAAATATGGAATAATATTTAAAGAGTAACAAATGTCTGTTGTGTAAGACAGTGCTAAATCATTTCAGCAGGTTTGGTATAAACCTTCTGAGAAAAGTGTTATTAATAAACGCAATTTTAATCTCAACAAGGAAGTGCACAGAACGCCATGCAACAGTGAGCACATAAATTTCTTCTCAAATAATTATTTAAAAACTGGATCTGTTTTACTAATATATCTTCATAGAGTAACCTCCATGTTTACACGGGGAAATTGATCCAGTCAATGATGATGATGATGATAATAATAATAATAATAATAATAATGGATGTGTTTTATATGTGGCTCTCTTATAGAGCACTCCATTTACAAGCTGCTTTTACTGACTTTGATACTAGGCCAAATGGTTGATATGACCTTTTGGATGCAATCCTATGCATGGCTAGCTGGTGCATGCTGGGAATCTTAGGACTTTTTTCTGTCTAAACATGCACAGGATTGCCCCCTTAGACTGCAATCCTATACTTACTAACCTAGGAGTAATTTCCATTGAGCCCAATGGGGCTTACATCTGAGTAGACAAATATAACTGGCCAGGCCCCAGGACTTCGCATTCCCTCACATGTGGACTTCCTTGTTGTTTATGATCTACCAGAGAGGCCTTGTTCTTGGTTTCTTCTCCTCACAAAGTGAAATGTCATGGAACCTAAGAGAGGGCATTGTGTAGTGTAGGTGGGTAAATAACGAGGCGGACAACATAGCTGGGTTTAAACAGGGCCACTTGTTTATTTATCTATCTGCAAGAGGGGGTTGCAACCTATCGGGCATCCATTTTGGCCTGCTGCCAGGCCGCTTTAATCGGGCGAGACATTCCTGCCCGTGGCCAGGCGCTACGCCTAGCGTCTCCCCACAGGCCTCCCCTGCCGGGGTTGGGGGACCTTCCTTTGTCACTCCCAACTCAGACTGCCCGGTTCAGAGTGGGTGACTAGGGTTGGCCCCAAAGGTAGGTCCTATCTCCCAAGCTAGGCCGCTGGGCTCAAAACTTTGAGCCTCAGACCTACCAATCACTGTAAAGAGCGCCAGTAGATGCTCACCAAATTATAACCCCTATGGATACCCGTACCTAGCGCCACAGGGTGTGACAAGCAACTTGGTTAGTCGCTGCCCCCCCCCCCCCACCTAGCTGCAATCAAGCTGGCAATGCCCTCTTGCAGATCTTTCAAGAATAAATCATTCCCGGTGTCGGATAGGTGTACACCATCTTGCCTATATAGCTCCCTCCGGCTCAAATTGATGTAAGGGTGTTGTAAACTGTAATCACCATATTTGCACAGTTCTCTATAGATCTCCGTGTTGACTTTCTTAAGGGCTTTTTCCATAGCCTTGTGGTCATGACCGTTCCGCCAGACGAACCTGGGCAGAATGCAGGACCACATAATAACCACCCCAGGTCATCGCTGTCTAATGACCTGGAAGTCAGCGAAGGCCTGCCAGATGAGGGCCTTGCCCTTGAGCAAGCCCAGGTCATTCCCGCCCAGATGTATTACCAGCACCTGTGGGGGAGGGCCGCACATTTCCTGAAACAAGGTGGGCAGAAGGCGCTCCCACCGCATTCCGCGTCGGCCCCACCACTGAAGGTTAGCTCGACGGCTCATGCCCAACTGGGTCCCGAAAGAAGAGTGCGACGCCCTCATGCCAGCCCAGAAGATCATGCTGTGCCCACAAAACACCACTCGCACGGGGGCTCGGCCACTCCAGAAATCTGAAACAGATATGGCGAAATCAACTTTCAAACAAACAGTGAACTAAAACTTGGGCAGTTGTCGCACATATCCCTTGTAGGCCTTAGACCGCCATCTCCCAATCGCCTGAATGCTATCAGCTGGCAAACCTACGTTAGCCGCTGTGGATGCAGCTCTGATTCTGAAAGAATGCGTGCCGAAGTGTACGCCCTGCAAACCACGTGCATGGAGTGCCTTCTTTGAAATGGCCCAAAACTGGAATTTCGTCAAGGGGGAAAGGTCCTGATGACAGAAAAGTATGCCGGGGGGTTTTCCTTGAACTTGCAGGAAGTCTCCTAATGCTGTTACTGGGCATAGCTCGTCCATAGATGCTCGGCCCAGTAACACCAGGTGGCCCTCGGCTTCTTGATCAGTTTTGCATCGTCGGAGGGTAATTGTCACCTGACGCGGTTCCCATTGCACATCCTGCAGTTGTAAAGCTCTCCCCGAAGTGTCATGTTTGGACAGAGCTAGCAGCTCGGAAATCCTGAAGTCCCCCAAAAAGGCCGTTAATGCTGCAGCGTGGAACAACTTTGTCTCAAAAGCGGACGTGCAAATTACCCTCCACTGAGATTGCAGGCCCATCTAAATCTCAGGAGAGATAGGGTGTCTGCTATCGGGCCTGCTGGGCGATTCCCTGGTCCATCCTTTGAGTACACGAAAGTCATTGGTGTTGTCGCACCACCCCGGGACTTAGATATAAATGCCAAAGCTGCCAGCTTACCCGCAATGGACTTGGAAGAGAGGCCCCTCTGTCTGGATGCCACGCAAAATTCTAGTAAGTGTTCCGCTGGAATGGGCCATTCTTTGCGAAGTCCTCTGCCTGTTCTAAACGCTGAGAATTCCCTACCTGCTCTGCAATATGCCGTCTTAGTACTGGGAGCTACTGATTCCCACATGGCACGGTCAACTTCCTGCCTCCAACCTCCCACAAGAAGTCTGGCATTGGTTCCGGAAGCTGTCTGGCCCTCGGAGCCAGCTCCCGGAACCTCTGAAACTGTTGATGCGATAGGGCGTCAGCTATTGTATTTTCTAAGCCGGGGATATGTCTCGCTCCAAATGATATGTTGTGCGTAAGGCAATGCAACGTGAAGTGCCTAACCAAACTCATGACCCTGGGATTCCGAGATGACAAGGAGTTGATGACTTGAACGGTGGCGAGGTTGTCGCACCAAAAGTGCACCACGGAATTGGCTAATTCAGAAGCCCAAATATGAGCTGCGACGTAAATTGGGAACAGTTCCAAAAACGTTAAGTCTTTGCAAATTGAAGACTGTAGCCATTCGACCGGCCACCGTTCTGCGCACCATCTGTCACCCCAAATCATCCCGAATCCCAAAGCACCCAATGCATCGGACTGAATTTGCATCTCTGCCTCAATTAACAAATCTCGGCGCCAAAAGGAAATGCCATTAAAACTGTTCAGGAATTGCGACCATATGTCCAAATCCTCTCTCATGTCTCTGGTGATGCGGACATGATGATGGGGGCGATGAAATCCCTTCATGGCATCACACAGTCTACGCAGGAAGGGACGGCCTGGTGCGATCACACGGCAGGCAAAGTTGAGGTGCCCCACAATTTGTTGTAATTGAATTAATGTTAACTTCTTTGCCTGTCTCAGCGTTCTTAAGCGATCACGTAAGTCAGTCAACTTTTCCTGGGGTAAACGACAGCACTGGTTCATCGAGTCTAACTCAATTCCTAAGAAAGTGATGGTGGACAGAGGTCCCTCTGTCTTTTCGTGTGCCAATGGAACGCCCAGCTCCTCCATCAGGGCTTGGAATTCCTGCATTAAAAATGCGCACTGCTTATTGTTTGCAGGGCCAGCAAACAAAAAGTCATCTAAATAATGCACGGTACTGGTGAGACCAGTCTTATGCCGTACCGCCCACTCGAGGAATGAGCTGAACCTCTCGAATGTGGCACAGGAAATGGCACAACCAACATAATGTGGCACAACCAACGCCCTGTCCACATAATGTTTACCCCAAAAAGAGAAACCTAGTAAGTTGAAATCCTCTAGGTGTATGGGTATGATGCAAAAAGCGGACTTTATGTCACATTTCGCCATCAGAGCCCCCCTACCGTTACTCCGGATCATCTGCACAGCTGAGTCAAAAGAAGCATATTTGATAGAACTCAGATGATCAGGAATATGATCGTTCACGGAGTTACCCCTGGGAAAAGATAAATTGTGAATTAATCTGAATTCACCTGGTTGCTTTTTAGGCACAATTGCTAGGGGTGAAATTCTCAGGTTTTTAATTGGTATGTCATTGAAGGGACCTAACACTCTGCCAGCCAATACTTCTTTCAGAATTTTTTCTTGTACCAGCATTTCCATGGAAGATACGGAGCTTTGATTCCGTGCAAAAAAGGCAGTCCTAGGGCCTTCAAAAGGAATGCAGAAGCCCTGCGAAAACCTGCCTCTAAAATTGCAGCATCCTGCCTATTAGGGTATGCCGCTAACCAAAGCTTTAAAGGAACTATTCTAATTGGGCTGGGTCCCTTTTGTTGTAGGCGGCTGAGGAGGACCTCCGGGCTTTCTGCCCCTTTGTCCATCCTTGTGACCACCGCGGCCTCCCTTAGCTCTTGGGCAAAGGGAAGAGGGATGTAATCCCCTGCAAATGGTACATTCGTGTTTGAACTTACAAGGGGTCCTGAAGCACATACACCGTAAACTGTAATCCCAGCAGGTCAAGCGGGATTGAACCCCTTGCCCTGCCCCTGCTCTAATGCCAGGTGCGGGTTGATGCTTGGCTATGATATGGCCACTATCGGCCCTTTCCCTGAAAGTGGGCCTGGCCGGGGCCATAAATTGAAGCCATAGATCCTGATCTCTTGCATCCCACGGGGCAGAATGATCGAAGGCTGCCTTTTTCCTAAATTCCTCATTGTAAATGAGCCAAGCGCCCCCCTCGTATTCGGTATATGCTCGATAAATAATATCGAGGTACTTGGTTAAGATGTATCCTCTCTCTGGATATCTCTGCTGAATAACTCCCATGTATATCAAATACCCTGGTAACCAATTAGCCCAGGTTCTGGCAACCTTTCTTCTACTGAGCCGCTCAAACTCCTTTTCACCCATCCTGTCTTTTTCTTTAGGCTCTAACTCCCTGTACAATAGTGCAAAGAGGTCTATAAATTCTCCTCTCAAGATCTTTTCGCGTGTAGCGGGAAGTAAATAATACCCCAGTGGCGTGGTGGAATTACCTTTTGGGATTGCTTGTCTATCAATTCCAGCCAAAGGATCTTTAACTGTGATTTTAGGTGGAGTTATCATGACTGACAAATCACCAGCGGGACCCCAACATACAGCGGCGCAAGCCTCGCTTGTTTGTGTTGGGCTACCCTCGGTCACCACGTCAGCAGATACTATGGGAGTGTCTTGGGCACCTGTCGGAACTGCTGGTTCCTTGCCCTGTGTCACCATTACTTGTGCAGTGTTCTCAACAGCACCAGGGTTGGCAGAAACACCAGAGGACGTGCCCGCTGTTAAGGAAGATGTCTCTGTCAGCTCCTGAGTGGGAACACCCGTATTTCCTGTCTCTGTGTTCTGTCTTGCTGTGTCAGTCGAAAATACTGCAGGAGCTGCTGATATGGTCACGGGAAAGCCGGTCCCCATTGAATTAGTGTCTTCCTGTGAAGTCCCAGTGATCATACTACTGGGTGTTTGGCCAAAGGCTGTGGTTGGTACTGTAGCCGAACTGAGACCGCTGGTCCCCTGTAAATGTGGAAATGTAACCCCGGGGATCAAGGGATACCATCCCCAGGGAAGTATTGGTGTGTGGTGCTGACCAATGTGTTGTCCTGTTGAGCAAGAACTGGCCGTTGTATCGTAGAACATACCTGGCGTGGGTCTGACCGGTGTATCCAGCGCAGTGTCAGCGGACGGCAAGGGTTGATTTGCATTACAGTCCTGTGCAACTTCTTGACTAGTCTCCTGCTGCGGTTGATCAACCTGGCTGGTAGATGCTTCTAATGCGTCCATCCTGCTAGCGAGAGATTGCAACAGATTATCCTGCGTTCTTTTACGCGTGCGTAAGCCAGCACTGCCTTGTACCGCAGAGGGGGGCGTTACAGGGGGCACACTCAACCCTTTCTCTTTTTCCATTGCCTGAATCCTAGCTAAAAGGGAGGCAATGTTAGGATCCAATTCCTCGTCGGAAGAATCCCCTCTAAGTCTAGCCCACTTTGTTTGTATGCGTGGGGCTTTCCCTTTGCCCTTTGGACCACCTCTGCCTTTTTTGACACCATATTAAATTGCAAATTAACAGGACAAAACCCCTGTATCGTATCAGAAAAACAGATGTTTAATCATAAAATTAAATGTAAAAACTCTGGCCAGACCAAACCCAACTTAGCTTCAGCAAAGTGGCTGGCCCCTATGCATTCAAGTAAAAAATAAATAAATTAATAATAATAATAATAAATTAAAATTAATAAAATTAAAACTCTACTATTTATGGTTATAAATCAAACACACGTCAAACAAACCCTTTGTGACTTATAAATTCAAATGTCCCACAAATCAACCTTAAGTTTCAAAAATTAACTCAGAATACTTAATTACTCAACACAAACAACCCCCAAAACAAGAAAACGTGAGTTGGGCCTGAGAAGCCTTTCTCCCAAGGCCTGTAGGGCAAGCCTCGTGGCCACCAGGCTGCAACTATGCTGCAGCCCCCATTGCCCTGCACACGCACACGCTGCCTCCCTCGGAGGCCGTATGGATTTATAGCCTTCGCAAGGCGCTTCCCTGCTGCCGTTTGGCCCGGGGAGACCGGGTGTTGGCTGGAGCCTTCAGTCATGCAGTTCGGAGAGGGGGTGTTTTCAAGGCAACAAGGCAGGTAAACGATGTAGGGAGCCCGCACGCGGCGCGGCGGCTACCGCCGCTGCTCCTCTCTGCCCCCCCCCCCCGCTATGTAAAGCCACCCCAAGGACTACTCAAGTGACCATAACGGTCGGGGATGGTTCCCAAGTTGGGGCACAGCTGCCGCTCCCCCTCTTCAGTGCCGCTGCTGCTGAGGCGTCGAAAAAGCTCCCCCCCAGAAACCTGCGGCCCAAACGGGGCCAAATTCAGGGCCTAGCTGCTGTTGGTGATGCTGCCTCTCTCTCCAAAGCCTCCTCGTGCTCCAGCGCCGGTAAGGCCGCATCTCTCTCTTCCCGTGATACCCGGCTGCTCGGAGTAAACTCTCCGACAGCCGCACAGCAAAAGAGGTGGTGGGAGGGGTTAGGCCAACAGATATAGCCAACACGCCCCTCCCCACCTGTCCCAAGATGTGTCCATCACGGCATTGATGGGCATGCCTCGTCACCCCATACACACACACACACAAACTCTTCCCCACGCTCAGGCTTTGCCGAGCGCGGCAGAAACGCCCTTCTCTGTGATGGCTGTAGTAGTGGTAGACCCTTTGGGACTGGCTTCCCAGCTAGTTCAGTTATGATAGACTTCCTCAACCATTTGCACTCCAAGTGTTTAGGGCTTCCATTCCAGTCAGTCCCAGCCAGTCCCCAGGGTGAGGAACGCTGAGTTGTAGCATAAAAACCTCTGTAGATTTTTCTCCTCATTGAATCTGTATGCCAGGAAAGGCTTCCCTGGCTTCATTTCTAATTCTCTTGTAGCAATAAAAGGCACAGGAGCCCAGTGAAAGTATAACTTGGCAATCTTGTGGAGACCAGGAGATACTTCATGATGAGATAAAAAATATTTTGGGTTGGAGCCAGACTTAGGCCTTAGCTAGACGGGGTGAATTCCTGGGGCGATCCCCAGGATCGTTCCTGTGCACAGGGGATCCCAGGATCAAGGAGGGATGATCCCTCCCTTGCCCTGGGATCACACCCTACCTTTGAACCCAGTTTTTCCATAGTCCCGGGCTGATCTCGAGACTGTGGAATGTGTGGCCGGGCATCGCAGTTTGTCCCGGTTCCTTGCAGTTACTCACGAGGAGCCAGGACCTGCACACAGGTCACAGAACTCCTCAGGAGCACTGCACCCATTGGGGCTGGGGTGGGGCGAGCGGGGAAAATTTTTTTTTTAAAAAAAAAATATATAACACCTTACCTTTTGTGAACAAGTGCTCATGCGCATTTTCCCCTTTAAGAAAAAAAACACAAAATGGCAGGCATGACACCTCTCCCTCTGAGGTCATTGTGCACTGTGTGTGAACAGAGGGGGAGATCTCACGATAAAAATATCCGAGATCTTCACCCCTCCGTCCCACTAGACCAGTAGGGCTAGCTAAGGCCTTAGTCATGCTTGCTGTAGTTCTATTGAAATCAATGGGAGAAGGATGTCATGGCTACATTGTCCCATTGGTTTCAATGAGCCTAGTCTAAGCATGACCAACCCTGTATCTTTTTCTGTAGCAGTGGTCTGAGAAGAAAGGAGGGACCCTATCACAGCCTTCACCTCTTCATTTTTTCTCACCACTCCAATTGCAAATTAAGTGAGAAGGAGATACAATCAGTAGTATAGGGCCAAGGCGCAGTTCGCTTCAAAATTATAGCTAGCACTGTGTCTAATTTGTGCATGACAATGACACTGAACCAGGCAGCAGGATTAATTGTAGCCGCTGTTCAATGAATCTGCTAATTCTGTGAGCTTCAAGGATTACTAATTCAAAACAAAATGTTCAGAGAGGTTTGCATTTACTGCCGCTTCACATTACAGAGGAGGTACACTGTGAGTTGTTTGGCTATGGCTGAGAGGAAGCAACTTGGAATGGGAAAATGTTGTATGCCAAATATCTGGGGAATCAGAAGCTATCAGGGAAATTAATTCTGGAGTCTCTGTTTTGGGGAGGCGGACTCGGGGTCAACCTGGCCCTCGTCTATACGACAGCGGGATTGCTCCTCATTAAATATAAACCCGATTTTTCATTGGCTGAAATGTAGGTAAAGAGCGTCACACTGCAGCAGCGATTTATCTCCTTATATTTTTTTGTACAGCAGTTATACATGCGCACGTGCACATCGTCACATTATGGGATATATGATGCTATGGAGGCGAATGAAGTGATATAGTTTATATGTGGAGCTCGACAGATTGATATAACAGCAAAACCAGAGCGGGGGAAAGGAATGAGGTTGTAGAGGAGGATGGCAGCAGGTTATATTTTGTACAAAGAAAGTACTACTCGGCAATCATAATCATTTTAATTGCCCTACTTATTTTTAATTTTTATCTTACATTAAAATACAAATAAAAAGACAATTGGAATGTAAGGTTTCTTCACAAAGTATATACTTTATGATTCCCCCTTCCTCCTAATCACAATATCCCAAAGTTTTATCCTCCAGACCGGATATAAACATTCAGGAAAATTGATTCCTTTTAAAGTCTAGCAATATATATGTTGTCATTTGCATGACAAATGTAATTTTTAAATCTCAAAATGTCAATATATACATAGTTTTTATACCGGGAGCAAAATCCAACAGGGAGTTAAATGTGCTTAAACCTATTTAAATCAAAACGTTTATGCTCATTCAACTTTGCATTGGACTGAGGTGTGAGCGTCAAATATTAAAATATCTGGAAAATGTTTAGCATGTATTTAGGCACCAAGATTCTTGTCTAAAGAATATTGGGCTACAACATCTGCAAAGGATATTTTTTGAAAGCAAATTCATTTCACATCTACCTATAAAGCTCTCAATTTACGTGTTTGCATAGAAACTGCAAACTCATACTAATAAAGCTGAATCCCAAGCAAAGAACTCAGGGCAACATCAAAGAAAAACTCCTGCCCCACAGTCTATAGCGTATAATCTTAAATTTTATCAGTACAATATGGGAACATAAAATTATAAAGTTACTCAGTGTTATAGCTGTCTTTGGATTGCTGTGGTTTATCAGGTGAACCATCCCCATGGCTTAGATTTATCTGCCTGAATTTTTCTGTTCTTTTCAACCACTGTTCAACATTTTTTATTTGATAAGTTAATGGCATCCCACCAGAAAATATATGTTCTTTCCAATAACAAATGTTTTCCGTATTAACAACGTAGAGGACTTCAAGGACTGAGGTTATCTTGAGATAATCGCACCCTTAGGGGATCACAAGCATATACATCATGATAATCCAATCTCAAATGTTAACTTCCTAATTGCAAGTATGCTACTGCCAATTGTAAACACATCTTTTCTCTTTAATGACTGTAAAAAAAAAAAAAAGCTGAATAAAATGGAGCACATCGTGATTTTAGTGTCATCCATCATTTGCCACAAAAAACTCGCTTGAGAAACTGAACATGTGTGAGACCGAATTGGAACTTATACAGGGAGAAAAAGAATTTAACCTTTTAATGACTATGTGCAGATCTCAAAAACAGTTTAGCATGATAAAATCCTCACTTTTTGTTCTGCATGCTCCCTCTTTTCAGACAGCAGTGACCACAGGCATATCCACAGCCTACCTTGTCATTCCCACTTGAACTGAACACTTCCTGTTACCCTCGCTCCCATCTTCCTTCACTCTGCTTCTCTCTATTTACAGCATAAGCTCATTTGGCAGGGACCTGCCTTTCTGTTCATTACGCACCAGGCACAATTAGGGTGCCATACAATTATTAATAGCCAATGCAGTGAGCAAGGGTGTGGGGGTTTCCCCCTCCTTGCCTGCTTCCTTTTCCCAATCTGTTTTCTTCCTTCCCACCCTGCCAACCACACAGAGAAAACGCCTCCTGGCTCAAATCCCCACCTCTTTTCACTTGACTCTGCCGCCCATAGAGTTGGGGATGGGGTGAGTCACCTGGCCTGGATGCTTTGTTAAATTGTCTACATTCCTTTCAGGTATACATTGAGCACACATCCATCCTGGGCAGAGGAAAGTTTTTCAGTGGCAATATCTACACAACTGCATTAAAACGGTTTATAACAGTAGTCATAGAATCATAGAATAGCAGAGTTGGAAGGGGCCTACAAGGCCATCGAGTCCAACCCCCTGCTCAATGCAGGAATCCACCCTAAAGCATCCCTGACAGATGGTTGTCCAGCTGCCTCTTGAAGGCCTCTAGTGTGGGAGGGCCCACAACCTCCCTAGGTAACTGATTCCATTGTCGTAATGCTCTAACAGTCAGGAAGTTTTTCCTGATGTCCAGCTGGAATCTGGCTTCCTTTAACTTGAGCCCATTATTCCGTGTCCTGCACTCTGGGAGGATCAAGAAGAGATCCTGGCCCTCCTCTGTGTGACAATTTTTTAAGTATTTGAAGAGTGCTATCATGTCTTCCCTCAATCTTCTCTTCTCAGGGTTAAACATGCCCAGTTCTTTCAGTCTTTCTTCATAGAGCTTTGTTTCCAGACCCCTGATCATCCTGGTTGCCCTCCTCTGAACACGCTTCAGCTTGTCAACTGTGACAAGCTAGTGACAAGCTAGTGACAACTGTTGAGGCCCAGGACACATGCTGTATGCAGTCTTCAAAATGTGTCATATCCTGTTTGGTGTAGATCTGGCCCTGGTTTCAGTTTGCACATGGAGGGCTATGGCGGAGAGAGGTGTGCCTAAGGCTACAATCTGAGTTCATGGTAGTTCAGCCTCTTAGCCACTACACTGTACCATCCTAGCGTCAATCTACTTTGTAATTCATTGTTTGGCTGACTCCTGGGTTGTCTCCCCCTTTGACTTTTTGTAGGGTTTCTTACAGGTGGGTAGCTGTGAAATGTCAAACCTTGTGACTTCAGCCAAGAAAACTGCTTCCATCAGCCTTCTATATCAAGCCATGCTCTTGGTAAGTTTTCATTTTAAAATGCAAAAAGTCAAAACACCTTAAAATATGATATGAATATAATAGGATCCATATCCTTGGTCACTAAAATACTTGGAAAAGTTACCCCACCACCAACACACACACACACACACACACACCGCTCCAAATCCTTACTAGGCTTGAGAATATCCAAAAGATGTTTGCTTGCTACACCATCAAATGTGTTGTCAGAGTGGTAGGGTGCATTCTCCTATATTGTGTCCTGATTGTGATTAATTATACAGTCATGATGTTGTCTGCAGGTAAGTATTGACAGCCAAGTCTTGCCAGACCAAATCAGTTAATCTGGCAGCTACATAATTAATCCTTTGGTTTCTTTACCAAAAATAAGTCAAAGCTTTGCTTTCTTTGTCACACCCTCTAGACATTCCAATAACGGTGTAGCATGAGTCTTTGTCTGGTTTCACATTTCAAGATGACTAACATCAGGTGTTAATACGCTACTGCTGGGTTTTCACAGAAATAACCTAATTCGCCTCCCAAAAGTGTAAACCATAACGCAATGAAAAACAGAAGATTAGGGACAAGATTACAGAGAGGCACAGAAGTCCTGTCTACAGACCTAATTGTGGTCTGAACTCTCAGTAGAAACTGCCCATGCCTCTTTAAATACTTTCCCACTCATATAAGAGGTGACAGCTCCTTTTTTAAACAAATAAAAAGACAGTCTGAGAGCTGCATTTGGGATTTTTTGGAATTGATAGTTATTGGAACTGGGGGTTTTTTTGACACCAATGACAAAAGCTATGATGTCAATTAGATCTTAGTTTTGCTGAGACCAAAGGTATAGAGTTAATGACACACAGTCTATAGGCAGTTGTATTATCATAGAATCATAGAATCATAGAATAGCAGAGTTGGAAGGGGCCTACAAGGCCATCGAGTCCAACCCCCTGCTCAATGCAGGAATCCACCCTAAAGCATCCCTGACAGATGGTTGTCCAGCTGCCTCTTGAAGGCCTCTAGTGTGGGAGAGCCCACAACCTCCCTTGGTAACTGGTTCCATTGTCGTACTGCTCTAACAGTCAGGAAGCTTTTCCTGACGTCCAGCTGGAATCTGGCTTCCTTTAACTTGAGCCCGTTATTCCGTGTCCTGCACTCTGGGAGGATCGAGAAGAGATCCTTGCTCTCCTCTGTGTGACAACCTTTTAAGTATTTGAAGAGTGCTATCATGTCTCCCCTCAATCTTCTCTTCTCCAGGCTAAACATGCCCAGTTCTTTCAGTCTCTCTTCATAGGGCTTTGTTTCCAGACCCCTGATCATCCTGGTTGCCCTCCTCTGAACACGCTCCAGCTTGTCTGCGTCCTTCTTGAATTGCGGAGCCCTGAACTGGAAGCAATACTCTAGATGAGGCCTAACCAGGGCCGAATAGAGAGGAACCAGTACCTCACGTGATTTGGAAGCTTTACTTCTATTAATGCAGCCCAAAATAGCATTTGCCTTTCTTGCAGCCACATCCCCCTGCTGGCTCATATTCAGCTTGTGAGCTACAACAATTCCAAGATCCTTCTCTTTTGTAGTATTGCTGAGCCAAGTATCCCCCATCTTTTAGGGAATGAAACCTAGATTAGAAGCTGTTTTGTATGTCTATGAAAAATACCCTGCATATTGTTATGTAAACTGCACACTCCAGTCTCTGGTTTGCATAATTTATAAAGCTTGTAACAGCAAATATCAGATACCATATAAATAAATTACAAATGAATTGCACTCCCATGGCAAAAGGTCTGAGTTCCCAATTCTGCATTGCCTCTCTACCCTATATGGTCTGTGCCTCTCCAGACTGCCACCAAGAAATCATGGTCCCAGTGGCCAATCAGTGGCTGTATGAGCCTGATCCCCAGCACACAGCCACAATAAAGCACTTACAAAAAGAAAAGTTTCTAAAAAGAAGCACATATGAAGGATGATTTGTAACAGTGTCCTTTTGAACGGGTGCAGAATGTCTGTGGTGTGTTGAATAGAAACTTGTTGTTGCTCAACTGCCACAGAAAGGAGGCGATGTGGCTCTGTATACATTGCCTCTCATCTCCTTTATTCCCACTGAATGTATTTATTTATTTATTACACTTATATTTATTTATTATATTTATGTATTACACTTATTTGAAGGAACGCCTCCTCCTATATGTACCTGCCCGGACCTTAAGATCATCTACAGGGGCCCTTCTCCGTGAGCCCCTGCCAAAGGAAGTGAGGCCGGTGGCTACTAGGAGCAGGGCTTTCTCCGCTGTGGCACCCCGGTTGTGGAATGAGCTCCCCAGAGAGGTCCGCCTGGCGCCTACACTGTACTGCTTTCATCGCCAGCTGAAGACCTTCTTATTCTCTCAATATTTTAACACTTAATTTTAACTTAAATCTAAATTTTACTGTTCTAACTCTGTATTTTAATCTTATATCAATTTTGCTGCATGGTTTTATCCTGGTTGTGCTTTTTATATTGTATTTTGTATTTGTGCCTTTAACCTGTTGGTTGTTTTATTATGGTTTTAATTTTTGTGAACCACCCAGAGAGCTTTGGCTATTGGGCGGTATAAAAATGTAATAAATAAATAAATACTGCCATCATAGCCAGAGCTCTCTGGGCGGTTTACAGAAATTCTAAAATTGAGATAAAAACAAGTATACAAAATTTAAAATTTTAAAACACAGAACATACACACATAAAGCATTAAAAACTGTTTAAAAACTAAACATGTGGGTAATTAAGATGTGCTGCAATATGCCTGGGCAAAGAGGAAAGTCTTAACCTGGCACCGGAATGATAGCAGCGTTGGCACCAGGTGAGCCTCGTCAAGGAGATCGTTCCATAGTCTGGGGGCCACCACCGAAAAGGCCCTGTCCTTCATTGCCACACTCTGAGCCTCTCTCGGAGTGAGCCTTCTGTATGCCTATGCCCCCCACAAGACTAAAAGAAATACCACAGTGGAAAGCTAATGTAAAATCCAGTGTAAAACACAGCTGGTTTCTTTGTGCATGCAAAATAGTAGTATTTCAATGGAGTTTACATCTGTACAAGTCCTATGCATGGGATGTCCTCCACGTATTCATTCCACGCATGGAGGAGGACTGGGCCCACTGACACTGACTGTACATGTGCGAGGTCTACACTTTGCCCAATGTTTGGAGGTCAAGTGATGGATCCAGCAGGCATGGCAACAATGAGGGCAGCCCCACTGCATGCAGCCCCACTTGCTACCACCACCATGAATGATGTGAAGACGTGGAGGGCAGTACATGAATAGAGCTACAGTCTATATAGAATTTCGTTTAATTTGTCCTTTCTTGAACAACAGGCATTTGCGATATCTGTGTCATGTGTGTTTTCCCCATCCACTAGGGATCTCTATGAGGTTGTAAAATATGTGAAACATTCAAAACCAAATGGGTCGGAAACACTGCAATATTTAATGAGAACACCTCAGTTAAATATTCATCTGGAATGATGTAATCCAGGAGTATGTCAAAAATAGAAAACCACCACCAAAACCAGGATTCATTTTTAAAAGGGAAACACACCAGCCATTTTAAAAGCATTGTTGGGCGTCTGCTGCACTCTTTGGCCCTGTCTAGACGTCGTACTGAAGGCGCATGCATGCACCCCAAGTACGACCCCAAAACGATAGTGTAGACTACAGCCAGAAGAGACGGAGGAGGAGGAGGCTGGGGAATCCGGGCACGTCCTTGCCGCCACCGCCGCCTCCCCACCGGCCTCCTGCTGCCTGGGTAAGAGCGACCCGGGTCGGAGAGCTCGGCTTCCGCTTCCACCGAGCTCTCTGACCCGGGTCGCTCTTACCCCAGCAGCAGGAGGCCGGCGGGGAGGAGGAGGCGGCGGCGGCAAGGACGCACCCAGATTCCCTAGCCGCCGCCGCCTCCCCGCCAGCCTCCTGCTGCCGGGGTAAGAGCGACCCGGGTCAGAGAGCTCGGTGGAAGCGGAAGCCGAGCTCTCCGACCCGGGTCGCTCTTACCCAGGCAGCAGGAGGCCGACGGGGAGGCGGCAGCAGCAAGGACGCGCCCAGATTCCCCAGCCGCCGCCACCTCCATCTCTTCTGGCTGTAGTCTACACTATCGTTTTGGGGTCCCCCCTCTCCCGCTGGCTTCGTTTCCTCCCATCCCCGCCAGCTCTGTCACCCGCCCGCCCCCTTCCCCCCAGCCTCCGATCTCCCCTCCCACCTCCCCCGGGCTCCGATCTTCCCCCCCATCTCCCCCGGGCTCCGATCTTCCCCCCACACCTCCCCCGGGATCCGCCGCTTGTCACGGCTACTTGCGAGTAAGCGCAGTAGCCGGAAAAAGCAGCGGAACGTGGCCACGGGTAATACCGGGCCAAAAGAGGTTACGGTTAGCCCGGGCCGAAGGAGATTTCAGCCCTGCGTGACCCCGGGATCTCCTGTGTGTCATCTGGAAGCACAGAGGTGAGCCTGGGGTCAGCCCGGCTGAAACTTCCGTCTAGCAAAGCCTGTAGAAAGAAAACCAGATCGGAGCCCCAAACAGAACCTGAGACACAATTTTGGCTTTAAAAACTTGGGTGGCTGCTAGTAAAAAATTGCCACCCTTCATGAAGAACCAGGTTAGCACACCCACATTTTGTTGGGCTTTGGCCTTGGCACGTGGAAGCAGTCACTGGCAAGTAGTGGGCACCAAACAGGCAATGCCCTTAGGCCACTGCCCAAGGCCACTTGGGCTTCTGCAGCTAGGTAGCCTCTTGCTGGTTCAACCCTCTGGGGGCTGCAGATCGGAGCCGTCCTACCTGCAGACAGACTGACAAGCAGGCAGGCGAGCAAACACAGACATGTAGGTGCTCACAGGGTGCAGCAGTAGATGGTGACGAGAATCCCTCCCCTTTGCAGTTACGCACGATCTCTTTACGACTTGCTTTATGCATTTAGAAAAGATTCGTTTTTATTCTTAATAGCACTGATAGCATTGGTCAATTTTCAGCAAAAGAAATTATCCTCAATCTGGATATTAGAGGACTCTGCATCCCAGTTTAAGATAGAATATTGTTTCATAGTTCCTTCCCTGAACTAAGAGTTTGAGGTGCAGCCTTTTACAAAGTTGGTTTCTTTGTACGGAGAGAGTGCTGGTGACTTGTGGCACTTTCGTTGGCCTATTTATTGGCAAATGCACAATCTGAGTATGGGAGCAGTGAGGAGCTGAATATGAGCCGACAGTGCGATATGGCTGCAAGAAAGGCAAATGCTATTTTGGGCTGCATTAATAGAAGTATAGCTTCCAAATCACGTGAGGTCCTGGTTCCTCTCTATTCGGCCCTGGTTAGGCCTCATCTAGAGTATTGCATCCAGTTCTGGGCTCCACAATTCAAGAAGGACGCAGACAAGGTGGAGTGTGTTCAGAGGAGGGCAACCAGGATGATCAGGGGTCTGGAAACAAAGCCCTATGAAGAGAGACTGAAAGGACTGGGCATGTTTGGTCTGAAGAAGAGAAGATTGAGGGGAGACAGGATAGCACGCTTCAAATACTTGAAAGGTTGTCGCACAGAGGAGGGCCAGGATCTCTTCTTGATCATCCCAGAGTGCAGGACAAGGAATAATGGGCTGAAGTTACAGGAAGCCAGATTCCGGCTGGACATCAGGAAAAACTTCCTGACTGTTAGAGCAGTACGACAATGGAACCAGTTACCTAGGGAGGTTGTGGGCTCTCCCACACCAGAGGCATTCAAGAGGCAGCTGGACAACCATCTAGGTGGATTCCTGCATTGAGCAGGGGGTTGGACTCAATGGCCTTGTAGGCCTCTTCCAACTCTACTATTCTATGATTCTATGATCCCAGACTGAAAGTTCTTGCCTTTTCAGCAGTATCAGTTGGGGGACCCCTCAGTACCACAGTTCCTTTCTGCTCATCTACCACAAAACTCCGACCTGTCATAATCACTGGCTACATTCAAATGGCAAATTGTTCAGTCATGATTCAGTGAGGTTCAAGAGCCTTAGTCACATGACTATACCAAGCAAACAATGGTCACACATGGCTAAATGCAGGTTTCACACCATTACCTTAGAAGAACTGGGCCTGGGGAACATGACCAAAGTAAAGTCACAAAATATATTTCTCCCTAATCGAAATCAATACTAGATGTCCTAGCCCTACGGAAATAGAAAACCTATCCTATCAAGGCTTCATGTATGTATGTTTCATTGAAATTATGTGGGAGAAAAATCAGAAACTCATGGATGTAGCAACTCTTTTCACTCGTGGAAAGTTTCTGGAGCAAGTCTTCCCAGCTCCCCAGAAGAGAAAGCAATGGTACACTTGTGTGCTATCACTGAAGCCTTTTCACGCCTCACCTGGCCATAGCAATTCAGTTCAATGACTCCCTTGTACACCATATTGCTGGGTGTCAGAGTGTGTTTCACACCATGTCAGTCATGCACTAATTTGACAAATTATTTCAAATTAAAATAGCCAGGATTCCTTTGAGGAAATCTAAAACCGAAGCACAAAGCAGGCATTTCTCTGGCTTCCCCAAATTCATGTTGTTTTTAAATCCCAGGCAATGCCACTTTCGTTACAAATGGCAATCAAATCATCCAGAGACTCAAGCATGGCTTGACCTGCCTTCTAGGAGGAAAATACACCCACAGCACTTTATAAAACATTAGAGGACGTTATGACTTTTAGAAAACTTGACAGATCTGGGCTGCTGCTGCATTCAAACATGAAAGAACAGTGAAAAGAATGTCCTTTATAAGTATGCATGCAGTTGGCTGGAACTATTTTCTCTCTCCAGATTAGTAGAATATAGTTGGCCTGAGCCCACAAACTAGCAAGTTCCCCTGTTTCCTCCTGAGATGTGTCACAATGCCTCCCTCCAACTATCTTTATCTACTCTAAGAATGCAGGTGTTGCAAGTTTTGTGTGATATATCCCAAGGTTATACTCCACATCACCCCTGACTTAAGCCTACTAAAGCCGCAAGTCCCCCAGTCTGAGGGACGAAAGACATACTGGCCTGGTTCAGACAATACGCTAAACCATGCTGCTTAACCACAAAATGGTTAAAGGAATGCATTCCCTTAACCATTTTGTGGTTAAGCATCATGGTTTAGTGTGTTGTCTGAACCAGGCCACTGTAGCATAATGGATTGCCCTCAAGAAGAAAATTATGATAGCCTCAGATTGGGAGTGGGTCTGCAACATGTCCAGGGCCAAACTAGACCTTACAAGTGGGACAAAGCCCTGCTGTCTCTCTTGTAACAGCCAGTGCATGAACAGAGCATCATGCTATGTGTCTTCCTGCCTACACCTCATTGACTAGCAACGATCAATGGCTCCTTGCATCATTGACTGGCAATTGTCTAGGGAGATAGACAGAAGAATGAGGCCACTTCACACGTTGCTGCAAAAGAAAAAGATAAAGAAAAGAGTGCATAAAGAGACAGAGAGCAGTGGAGTTTCCATGCCTCCTGTAATCTTTATTTTGGTCATCATCCCTCACTTGACAGCAACCTCTCCACACAAAATGCCCTGTAGAGCATCTCATTCTGGCCATTCTGTGGACTAACACTTCCATCTTCCTTTCCTGCTTTTACAATGTTAGTTTCTTCCTGCTGCATTTCACAGCTGTTTCCTCTGGGCTTTAAGACTTGTCCAGTGTCCTGCACTCACCCACAATTCCCCTGGGCACTAAACCTGTTTTCTGAATCAGGTTGCACAAGTGTGCCACACCCTGTCCTTATGGAATCCCCCGCCACCCACAGTCATTACTGGCAAATAGTTGTTATTATTATTATTATTATTATTATTATTATTATTATTATTAATTACCCTCCTCTCCCTCTGGATCAAGGCGAGGAACAACACTAAACACAATATGATACTATCTATGCAAATGCATAATCTATGCATTTGCACAGATAGGCAGGCAAATCCTACATGTACTATCCCTTTTGGTGGCACAAAAAAATGACTGTGCACAGAGTTGGGGATGGCTAACATATGCGCATGCATCATGTGATTTCTCTTCACTTGTTGACCAGCAGCTGAGCTGTGAAGTGACTTCATGGATTTCATTGTATGCAACGCTTTTCCATCTGTGGGTGTTTAATTCATGTGTGACATCCCTTAATCCCACAGTAATCAAAGTGATAATAAAGCATGAATGAAATGGCCCTACATTTTCATATTATTTTATTCAATTTGCAACTTTTGGGGTGGCTATTCTTAGATACTGATGCATTTTTATTTTTTACTTTTAGTATAATAAGGCCCACAACCCAGTACCCTGAATGCTTAATGCACAAAGAGGGGTCCCACTAGCATTTATCTTCATAAAAGAGAATGGGTAATTACCATATGTCTTTAATAGATCCTACTGCATTATTTTCATGTTTCAAAGACAGAATCCAGCATGAAGCTGCCAAATTAAAATTCATTATAAATTTGACGCTTGGGAATACAGCATACTAATAAAGAAAGCACACTATAGAAAGCAATTCCCCATCTTTAGGTGTTTATGCACACTATTGATCCTGAGATAGAGGCCGTAGCTAGACCTAAGGTTTATCCCAGGATTGTCCTGGGGTCAAACCTCTTCATCTAAGTGCCACACAGGGCATCCAGTGTTCAGGCAGGGACGAACCCGGGATGATCCTGGGATAAACCTTAGGTCTAGCTACGGCCAGATAGATATAAATTGACAGTGGCCACTAGAAAAGAGTGAGTCCACCAACTCTGACTGACTTGAATCTAATTGGTTGGGTTCTATAGTCATTTGTGCTGTTGACTCCTACATTGGTTCACCTTTTGGGTTCATTTTGTTGAGAAAATACTATGGTTTGTTTTGGTTCTTCTCGCATGGAATATATACCTATCCATGTAGGGGACCATTTCCTGCATCTGCCAAAGCAGACTCTGGACCATAAAATCTAACCCACAAAACATTGGTTAAAATGCCACAGAAGTCTTTGTTGCAAAACTTTGCATAATCATGTAAAGATAACAGATAGAGGGCTTTTGTACATGAAGCTATTAACCCACACCTTTACCAAGGCTTCTCCTTCCAGATTCTTAGTGGGATTCATATCAGCTCCTTTACATTGTTTCCTCACACACACACACACACACACACACACACACACACACACACACACAGAGGTGTTTTTTTCTTTCTTTCTCTGCGTTTTTATATGTTCCATTATACAACCACTAGGTGGTGATGTGGTAAAGCAGAATTGCACAATTATACAAGATTTCTATGGTGTTAATAGAGGCCATTAAAAACACACACCACACTTTCCTCATTAGGAAAAAAAACCCACAATAATGGTTACAAAGCATGGGGAAGGCTCTGGAGGATGGCAACATCGTGTAAAGGACCTGCAAGCTACCATGACTGGACAATCACGAGGGTAGAATAAATGCCTCATGCAGAAAGGCCCTGAGTATTGTGTGTGAGCCAGCCTTTAATCTCTTTAAATTAGGTAGGCAGTGGATCATCATGCTTGCTTTCCAGGATGCTCCATAACAAATTCTGAGAGAACAGTGCTGATACCCACCTTTCAACTTTCGGTGTCCTTCTTCTCACATTCAACTGTTCCATGAAACCAAATAAACCCTATTCAGTCACTTGACATCCCTACTAATAAAATGGAAGCAAAAGGAGGTGTTCTTCTCAAAAATCACACAGCATTTGTTGAACTACAGCTGTTCAGTGCTTTCTGAATATATTTCTTCAGAAAGAAATACCAAGCACATTTTAATGATTTCAGCTGACTTAAAATAATGTGTGAGGGCTTTGATAGGCCTTCATGAATTTTTTCTACCACATGCATTTGTGTACAAGTTTTTGGAGGAATTTAATCACACTTTTTGAACATTAATGCTTCCCTGAAAGTGCAGTTTATGAACACACAACTCTGTACAAGTCACAGAATAATCAAACTCTGCAGTACCTACCATGAAGTCCATCTTCCGCAACATTAAAATTGCCATTGTTAGGATTAGGAGAACGGCCAACTAATTTTCAACTTGCTTTATTTAATTTTCATTGCTCCCATCTTTGCTGATCACCCATGATGCTCACCATATGTCAACTGGATTTAAAACGTCCACAATTAAAAAGCCTAGGGGGAAAAGACCTCTATTTCAAACTCCTATTTCAGGTAAATAGTCATAGAGACTATTATCATAGCTATTATAATAAAAAATTCAACTAGAGAATTTCCTGTCAACACTAAATTGCAGTTCACACTCTGACTTTATTAACAATTACATAGAAAGAGAAAAACATTTCCCAAAGCCAAACTCTGCATGAATTCTGTCCAGCAGATAGATCCTGGGAGACACATCAAGGGAGTTATCAGACATTACTTTTGAGGGTTGGGTTTTTTTTTGTTTGTTTGTTTCAGAATCAAGAAGATAGAGATCTGTAAAGCTGACCTTGAAAACCCTGACAGACCTGTTGTCCGTTAATTCATTCTCATCTTATGCAGCTCAGTACAATCACACATATGATTATAAACCCAATATAAGAGGTAGACAGCCCTTGAGGAAGCCATCAGTTTAAAGAAGAGATTTTGGGGTGAGGGGAATCAGTTAGTTTCTAACAAAACAGCATAAGGAAGTGGACTTTTTCTTGAAGACTGCACAACTGGTTCTAGTTCTTGAGTAATGGTAAGGAATATATGTTTCTTCCTGTGATTTATATTTTTAAAATATTACTTTAGTATGTCATAGTACCTCACTTAAAGAACTCCCTTTTCATGTCTATTCACCTGTTGCCTGTTTTGATTGCTGTTTAGCAACCAGGATGATCAGGGGTCTGGAAACAAAGCCCTATGAAGAGAGACTGAAAGAACTGGGCATGTTTAGCCTGGAGAAGATAAGATTGAGGGGAGACATGATAGCACTCTTCAAATACTTAAAAGGTTGTCACACAGAGGAGGGCCAGGATCTCTTCTCGATCCTCCCAGAGTGCAGGACACGGAATAACGGGCTCAAGTTAAAGGAAGCCAGATTCCAGCTGGACATCAGGAAAAACTTCCTGACTGTTAGAGCAGTACGACAATGGAATCAGTTACCTAGGGAGGTTGTGGGCTCTCCCACACTAGAGGCCTATAGATTTGAGAAGGATGAGAAAGCTAAATATTACTAGAAAAATGTAATTATCTCAGACATTATTTATTCATGATGAGCTGACTGTGCTGAAACGACTCAGATTCTTTTGTGAACATTTTCAGAGGTGCTGAAAAACGTCAGCAATTTTACACCACTCCTTGTTAAAATGTTCCATTTGATACTTGTTCATTTACATTGCTTTCACTTGCTTGAAGTGGGTTTATCACATAGTGAGTTTTAATTGGCTGTATATTATTGTGACCCTCCCAGAGTGCAGGGCACAGAATAACGAGTTCAAGTTAAAGGAAGCCAGATTCCAGCTGGACATCAGGAAAAATTCCTGACTGTTAGAGCAGTACGACAATGGAATCAGTTACCTAGGGAGGTTGTGGGCTCTCCCACACTAGAGGCCTTCAAGAGGCAGCTGGACAACCATCTGTCAGGGATGCTTTAGGGTGGATTCCTGCATTGAGCAGGGGGTTGGACTCGATGGCCTTGTAGGCCCCTTCCAACTCTGCTATTCTATGATTCTAGTAAAAACATTGTTATCGTTGCTGTTTTAATCTGCTGGTGATTTGTATTAGATATATCTCATATGGATTTACTTCTATATATTGTTACATTTTTAAATATGCCATATTCTGAATCAGTTTAAATTTTGGAATGTTTTTTCAAAGGCAGCTTGATACGTATCATATATTAAGATTACTGCAGTAGTGCTCTGTTCAGTCACGCAGTACAAAGTTCTAGGGTACTGTTCAATTTCCTATTCCAGGAGATCAAACATTCAAAACATTTTTGCCTGGGGATTGGACAGGCTGTAATCCTTGGAACCTGCATTCAGTGCTAGAGTTCAATCAACTGTGCAACGCATGAAGTAGCAACAGAGTGCTTCTGAGATCATACTAACTGCATTTCCTCACCAATCACCAATGAGGAACCACAGTTCACCCACAATGACAGAGCAGAGGTTCCAGGTCAGAAACTATGGTCTTGTGGTTCTTCTGTCTTCATTAATTTGATATTTTATCTTTGTTTTAAAATAATCAAATGTGAGTTCCTTGAAAGGTATTGTAGTTGTTGTTATTTTTAATTTCAATGGCATTAAATAACATTTTTGCTTCCTTTGTATCCAATTATTGATTCCAGAATAGGTTAGTACATACACTCCAACAGTCCCTATATACCAGGAGTTATATTCTGGTTTTCTGATACCTGTCCTGCTAAATCACTGTCCTTGTTTTGTCCCTATTTGGGTTTTTTGGGATGCCTTGTTAACATTTTGTTACTGTGAGTTGCTAGAGTTATCAGTCTTCAGAGTTTGGCCCCCACCCCAGGATTTCTAGGATTTAAATGTCTCGGCATGTAAAGCAAACAATTGGGTGATGGGTTTGACCTCTAGGGATGCTCAAAATAAATGCACATGCATGAACACATCAGGAAGCTGCTGAAGTATATTTTGAATAGTTCATAACATATCGTAATGCAATAAGGCTGCACTCCTATTCACACATACTGATAGTAAGTCCTACTGAACTGGGGCCACAGCTAGACCGAAGGTTTATCCTGAGATCATCCAGGGTTTGCCCCTGCCTGAGCACTGGATCCCCTGTGTGTCACCTAGATGAACAGGTTTGACCCCTGGACGATCCAGGGATAAACCTTAGGTCTACCTATGGCCTCAGTGGGGCTTACTTCTGAGTAAGACATGCATAGGATTGTCCTGTGTTTTTTTTAAGGATATTGTTGCATTACCGCACAGTTTTGTTCCCTTAGGTATATCTGGCTTTGTATGTCTAGTGAGTGCAGAATGTTGGACTGAGTGGGTGTGGCTGATGATGCTGTGAAAGGGGGAGGAGTATAAATGGGGAGTCTAGAGCGGGGGTGGTTGGTTAGTGAGTTGGGATTGTCAGTGGTGTGGAGAGTGAAAGGAGATAAGCTTTTAAGAGACTTAAGATTACTGTCTTTATTAAAACTAGTAGATCAAGCAGGTTAACTTGAGTTTGAAGTAACTAAGACCTGTTAAACAAAAATAAACATTTTATTTTGTTTCGTTACCTCAAACCACATGTCTGCTTGGCTTTATCACCTGCTCTACAGTTACTATTGTAAACACCTTTTATATAACCTGCAGCTTATTATATATACAGTAAAACCTTTTCAGGTCCTAGCCTTTACCCTTTCATATGAGGGAAGGGTTGTGTTTCACCCTACCGTCAGGTTGTTCAAGTGGTGGCGCTTGGCTTGAGGAGGGTTTTTATGCAACAAGGCCTAGTGTGTGACACCTGTGTCGTGACAGTATCTTTAACTGAAAGAATAAACCACCATCTTGTCTTCTATTATAGATTATACAGCAGGCAGCAGAATAGATTCTTCAACAATGTCTAAGAGTATGGAGGGCAATGTTTAGTGTGATAAAAGGCTGTGTTACAAGTGTGTCCTGTTGTTGTTTTTTAACTATGAAATGATGGAGAGTACAACTTCTAAACCAGGGGTAGGCAACCTTTTTAGAACGTGGAAACATTTGGCAATTTGAGAAACTGTCCTGAGCATCACCACAAAATGGCCACCATGGAAGGCAAGACAAAGGATAAGGAATCTGCCCAAAAGACGTGAGTACAAGGAAAAGGTGGGGGGGGGGGGGTCTGACCCCAACGCACTAAAAAAAAAAATCCTTTGAACATACAATTTTCAGCATCAACAGAAACATATTTCACAGCCATCCCAGCTGCCACTAAGAAAATGTGTTTGCTTTTTTTTAAGTGGGAGGAGTAGGACACCTTGGTGGGTACCAAGAAAGGTGTCCAGGGATGCTTTGGTACTCAAAGTCACCATATTGCCCACCCCTGCTCCAAGCCCTTCTCAGTGAGTTCTTACTACTAACCTGCCCAACCTACAATCCATCCTGCATCATGTTTGCATTTGAGTTTTCTTTCTCTACTTTTTTTTTACACTGTCTTTACATGTGAATTTTCATTTCTCCTTCTTACATTTATTATTAGTGCTCTTTCTTGCTTGTGGCAGTTTTTGTAGAGGAACATGACAGGCTTTGCCAAGTCTTGCTGTCTTTTACTGATTCACAAATTTCCTGACTACTGAACATGTTTTAAGTATGGCTGCTTTCTGGATGTTGGTGTGGATGTATTTTGGTAGGACCAGTTTCTGAAGTTTTTCTGTATAGTTTTTTGGTGTGATGCCAGTGACTGATGTATTACAAGCGTGTCCTAATGGAATAATTGTAATTTTTCACTGGGGCCATAATTCTTTAATTTCTATAGTCGGTGGTGTATATTTTTCTCTCCTTTCCTCTTCCATTTCTACAACATTTTTGTGATTAGATATTGCTATGTCAATGAGGTATTATTAGTAATAATAATATTTATTCTTACATTTATCCTCACATGTGGATTTACATTTATTCTTCTTGAATTTCATTTTATTGTTTCAGCCTAGTTATTGAAATGCCCTTTCCTGTTCATTGCAACCTGTCACATTACTAAAGGTTATGCTATGTCACTTCGAAACATAACTGACTGTGACAATGAAATTCATATCTCAGCCACACTTTTGAGGATTGATGCTTTCCAAATTTGATTGTCCTAGACCAACAGTGAACGGTTCACCAAGCAAGCAAACTCAGGCAATGGGCAATTCTTTTCAAATCTCTCATGAAACTGCTATTGTCCATCCTCTAGGACTTCATTGTCATTGTTAGCTTGAAGGTCTCCTGGGTAATCAGCAGTATATACAGTAGCTTGCTTGAAATGAATGCAAAAGAAGATACATTTTAGTGTGAATTAGGTCCCTGAGCCAATGAACTTATTTAATGTGTTGGAATTGCCATTCCAACACATTAAATAAACACATTAAATGGGTACCAAAGACACTGAGACTCACCTGCCAAAATAATGAATTATTTCAGAACTTCTGTGTAAGAAGATCGATAAATTAAAGCAGGAGGGGATCTGACCAGGCAATAAAAAGTTTCTCTCTTACACTTTTATACCTGGATCACAAAGACAATTTGCCTGCATTTTTTTTTCTTTACACAATCTCCTGAATTGATCTTGAAACCACCAAAGAACGCCCCCTTCCTCGGAGGGGCTGAAAAATAAAGAAGAAAAGAAGTATTCAGAGAAGACTAAGGCGCATCTACACCAAGCAGGATATTCCACTATGAAAGCTGTATGGATGTGGTATATAAATGGCAGGAGCCACACTACTGCTTCATAGTGATATTGAAGTGCACTGCAGGATCTACACTACTGCCTTATAGTGCTACTGAAGTGCACTGAGAAATGTTAGGGCCCATGACACATCTACACCAAGCAGGATATAACACTTTGAAAGTGGTATGAAAGCAGTATATGGTATGTGTCAATGGGCCCCAACAGTTGTCAGTGCACTTCAATACCACTATAAAGCAGTAGTGTGGCTCCTGCATTTTATATACTGCTTTAATACCACTTTCATAGTGGAATATCCTGCTTGGTGTAGATGAGCCCTAAGACAACAAATTATGCCTCAAATATAGCTAGTAGTGAATGCAAGGCTAGTGTTGGCCATTGGCAATAAAAAGAGATAAGAGATAGAGTTAGTTAGATAAAATATTGAGCAATAATATATCAAAGTGAGCTTTGGCTATTGGGTGGTACAGAAATGCAGTAAATAAACAAATAATACCCAAAAGTGGTCAGAAATGTTGTGAAGGAAAGCTTATGGAGAAATTGTAAAGTATGTGATCTTATTCTGCAATGACACCTTGAGAAACAAACTTGCATCATGCAACTACAGTGATTCAAAGTTATTCAGCTTTCCTCCTTTCGAAGAGTAGGTTTAAGTTTAAATTTCATATTATCACTCAAAATATCCTGAATGGCTAGGAGCTTACTTACATTACCAGTTTCACAGAAGCCTACTAACAAGGGCTTTGCAGCCTGGTCTAATTTCCTTTACTCTCTTCAACTTGCCGTTGGGAATAGACGCTGCTACAGAAGACAGTCAGCAAAATTAAGCTGATGAATTCTCTGTGATCTCTGCAGTCAAATATTTTTAAGGAACAATTCCACAGCTGTCATTCAAAGAATGTTTGTTTCTAAATCCACCTTTACTTTGGGTTTGCTGCCTTACCAAGCAATCATGGGGGGTGGGAGGGGAATCCTAATATTAGGATTTTACTATCATTATTAGACCCTTGTAAGAAAATAATGTTCTCCAGATATATGTTCAGATGCTGATAATCTGAAGTTCAGAATTTATTTGAACCAACTTCTACTTTCTATGATTAGATCATTGATTCTGGTGATTTATATGAAGATAATATTAAAGCACAGTGAGTCTTTGCTAAGCACAAGCAGATGTGTACAACACTGGTTATAAAAAAGAACATTCATTACAAAATAATTATAACCATATTGCATGTATAAAAATTTAATCTTGCTGATCAGGTAGTAAGGCTCATGCTAGACTTTCATTAAAAGAAAACATGTTTAAGTCTTTATAATTTAGCATAAAATGCTAATGTGTGAGGGGAAATTGCACTAGCGTGTTGGTCAAAGTTCTAAGGACCCTATGTATGATTTTAGAGTGCAAAATATACTTAACAGGTAGGCCAGGAAGGTCCTTCAGTGCCCAGATAAGAGTTACCCCACTTACACAGAGATTTCATTGGCTAATGTGGGTATATTATGCTTGCTGTGCCATTCTTATTATGAAATGTTATTTAAAGCAGCTGCACTTTCCAGCTTTCTACTAGACACTAAAGAAAAACAGGATGGTTGTTCTATCATCAACAAATAACTCAGGCCAAAGCAGGCATCGCTTTAATGATTTCCCCCCTAGAGTAGGTGCAGGGGGCGTGATCTGGATTGGGACCCTGGCATTGGGGGACGACGACAGGGCTTCAACCCTTCCCCCACTATGGACCCAAACCACATCAGGGGCTCTGTGCCTGCAATTTCTATTCCAAAAATAATGGTCCATTGAGAAAATAGAAATTGCAGGCACAATGAAGTCTATAGTGGTAGGGGAAAGGATTAAATTTCCTGCCCCCTGGGATTCCAGTATCAAGCAGCCCCCCTGCATCTGCTTTGAAGTAAAAATGAAATGTAAAGTAATATCTGTTTTGTCCCACAAGGTAAATTTTGGAATATAGGATCATAACCTTCATAAATAAGGCCACAGACATTTAGATTTATTGATCAAAAATAGATTAGCATTAATGAGTGGGTAAGAGAAAACTAGCCATTGGTTGTAAACCAGGGGGATTCACTGCAAAACGGCTGAGGAAGAAACTCTTCTATCAGGCACCCACACTGGCAAAAGGCAGCTAGCTATATTACATGGTTGCATATCCTTTTAACGTGCAATAAAACGTTGGCCGTTCAAACACAAAGATTTGAGTCTTGGCTCGTCATTTAAGGGGTTGGGTGTAAATCTTGCCAGAAAAGGTTGGGGGAACAGCACCAGGAGCTGATGGTTTTTAAAGAAAATATACACTATGCTTCATCTAGTGAATAATTCAGTGAGTCAAACTGTCTGTGGATGATTAAAAATGAACAACTTACCGATATGATGTCCTTCACCCAAGGCAACCTTTCTGTTTTAACTCTATGGTCCCAGTCCAACTGTGCTTACGCATTGCATTACGCATTGCAGTTGGGAACAGATGCACTGCCGCTTAACCCTCTCCAAAGAGCAGGTTTTGGTAGGGAATGGGGAAGTGGTGGTATTAAATCTAGACTGCCTCGACTCTCCATCCGAAGAGATAGGCACCATTCCTCCTTTCTGAAAATGGACAGGAGAGAAGAAACATGCCTGTATAAACAGGATTCATCATCCAGCTAGGAATACTTGCCCAGATACATTTAAATAATCACTAGACTGATTATAATTTCTAGAACTGACATTTTAACTTGGGACTTTAATGAGGGAAATGTTTTGTCAGAGTAACATTGCTTGAGGAAACTGACTATTAAAGCCACAGAAGAACTATGCAGTTTAAATATAAGAAAATACAATGAGCACATATTGGCCATATCGCCCAAATCCTGCAAGAAATTAAGCATAACCCTAGCTAAACCAAAGGAGTCCATAGGGCTACTTAGAAGAGAAGAATTTGATAAATGAAGACAAGAATATAGAAATGAAGTTTACACATTATCATGATTAGGTCTGCTTTTAGCAGCTGTTTCTGATATCACCCCACAAGAGCAGAAAACAATTGGGCAAAATAGAAGCAAATATTTATCCAACCAATTTTGAATCTTGGTGGTTCTTCATCAGGGAACTTCAAAACAAAGAAGTTTCCATATTTGCATATGCTGACCCTTCAGCCTCCTGTGAATTTTCTCTTGGTGGCATATTCTTGAATTCATCTTGTTGGGTTTCATTTCTGATACTGTACCACAAATAAGATCTCGGAAAGGAAAGGAAAGGGATATTCCACTATGAAAGCGGTATATAAAAGGCAGGAGCCACAATACTGCTTTATAGCGGTATTGAAGTGCACTGCAGGATCTACACTACTGCTTTATAGTGGCAATGAAGTGCACTGACAACTGTTGGGGCCCAGGACACATCTACACCAAGCAGGATATAACACTATGAAAGTGGTATGAAAGCGGTATATGGTATGTGTCAATGGGCCCTAACAGTTGTCAGTGCACTTCAATATCACTCTAAAGCTGTAGTGTGGCTCCTGCCTTTTATATACCACTTTCATACCGCTTTCATAGTGGAATATCCTGCTTGGTGTAGATGAGCCCAATTTGAAAGCAGTTTGAAAATGGTATATGGAATGTGTCATGGGTCCCAACAGTTGTCAGTGCACTTCAATGCCATTATAATGTAGATCCTGCCTTAGTCAAAGCTCACTTAAGTCCTATTAAATTCAGTGGGATATGAGGCATGATTGGGAATAATGTCAATATATCAAAGGCAGAAAGTTATGCCACTTTCTGAAGGGTATTGTGCTTTAAATTGTTTTGTCACATAAATTGCTTTGTCTCACAGAGTACTAGAACATGAGATCATCCCATGAAGCTAATTCAGGACAGATAAAAGGAAGGATCTCTTCACACAGTGTATAATTAAACTACTGAATTTGCCATCACAACTAGATGACTTTAAAAGGGGGTTAGATAAATTTCTGGAGGAGAAGGCTATCAATGGCCACTAGTTCTGATATTTGCTACCTCCAGAACCAGAAGCAGTATGCGTACATACATCAGTTGATAGGGAGCATGAGCAGGAGAGTATGTTTTACTTGTATGTTGACAAGGGTTCCTTGTCAACAGCTGGTTGGCCCCTGAATGAACAGAAAGCTTGACTAGATGGGCCCTTGGTGTGATCTAGCATGGCTCTTCTTATGTTATGTTTGTCATGGTTAGATGAATGCTTCTTTCAATGGCAAACAAGTTTTACAGTCAGTGTCAGGAACCATATGCACACGCACACACACATACACACACACACACACATGTTAGGGTTGCCAACAGATGCGGGACTTGCACAGCCACCCCATAGCATCAGCATTGTCTTCTGCGGCATTTCAAGTTCTGCAACTCCTCTCAAAACAGACTCTGAACGGACAGAGAGATAATCCTTGAGTGTTCCCTTTTGAACTGAGAATGAAAGGCTCTGGCATATTTCAGAGTTGCCAGATGCCCCACTTTTAAAGCTGTGTATGGAAACTGCTTTATTTCAATAGAAAAGTGTTCTGTATGTCTGTAAAACAGATGTCTGAGTTCTCTTAGCGAGAGTTATTTCTTAGGGCTGAGCTGAAGCAACTTACTTGTTTTGTGTTCTCTTTCATGTGAAACGGTGCCTCTCATTTTCAGCAATGTTCAGAGCTCACTGCAAACACATTCACATTGTTATGTACAGAGCCATTTTCCTTCTTTCCAAAGGTGCAGTGGGGTGAGTATTTCTTTGGCAATATTTTCAAGTTGCATCCAATGGTCTTTCCACATTATTTTTCACCTTAGTAGACCACAAGATCTATTTGCCTCAAGAATGCACAGGGCCAATCCTCTTCCCTAAGCAAAGAAGAATTAAGTCCCACTGGAGTACTCTTAGAACAAGGAGTACATCAGACAATATCTTGCAACTGAACAGGAAATACAGTGATGACCAAAACTGTGGACACTTTTTGAAATTTTCATGTTTTGCAACTTTGCATGCTTATACAAAATGTTCCGTTTCTCAAAATTCAAATGTTTATAATATCAATTGAAAGACCTGATTCACGTAATACAACAATCTTGCTTCTTTTCCTGGGTGTCCAATCAACTCTTTTCTTTGGAGCCATTGCTCTGTTTATGACGTACGTACATATACTTTTAATTTGAGAAATACTTCAAATATTCACACAATCTCCAACTGCGCTTCAGTTACAGAACAAACAGCAAAACTGACTTTCCCCGCCTTGAAACATGATGTATCGCAGCTTCTGCCATGTGATTGGTCCCCAGAACAAGGACTGTGATTGGCCAGTAGGGTTTGCAATTCCAATCTGCTTCTTCACTTAATCACACCTGTGTTTGTTTTTAGACTAAAGTAAGCATAACCTTTTTTGTACTGCAGATATTTGCAGTCTGGTGTTTTGTTTTGTTTTGTATTGAATTCAGCATTAAATTCTCTTTCAATTGATATATAAACATTTGAATTTTGTGAAACAGAACATTGTCTATAAGCATGCAAAGTTGCAAAACATGAAAATTTCAAAAAGTGTCCACAATTTTGGCCACTGCTGTACTTCCTGGAGCTTCCATTCTTCCTTCTTCTTCTACTTCCTGACACTAATCTGAAAGATTGTTGCACTGGAGAGGTATGAAAAGAACAGGCTGTAAAACAGATTTTTCCAAGTTATCATAGGCTTTAGCTAGACCTAAGGTTTATCCCGGGATCGTCCCAGGGTCATCCCTGTTCATGTAAATGACACACAGGGGATCCCGGGAGCAGGCAGGGACGACCTCAGGACAATCCAGGGGTAAACCTTAGGTCTAGCTAAGGCCATAATTTTCAAAGAGTGATAAAAACTAGTGGGAACGTGAAGAATTATTGTGTGTCCCCCTCTAAACTAAGAATGGCTGGATCTGTCAGTTTCACTTTCTCACATTCAGAATATAAAGAAATGCGCAAATTCCTTTATAGGATAGGGCCAGGTTATCTGAAGGAATGCTTCCTCCCATATATACCTGCCCAGACCCTAAGGTCATCTTCAGGGGTCCTTCTCTGCGAGCCCCTGCCAAAGGAAGTGAGGCAGGTGGCTACCAGGAGGAGCAGGGCCTTCTCTGCTGTGGCACCCCAGCTGTGGAATGAGCTCCCTAAGGAGGTTCGCTTGGCACCTACATCATATGCTTTTAGATGCCAGGTGAAGACCTTTTTATTCTCCCAGCATTTTAACAGTCTATAAAAAATGTTAACTTGGTGTTTTAAATTTGTAATTTTGCATTGCTGCTGATTTTATCAGGTTGAGCTTTTATATTGTATTTTATATTATGGTTTTATATTGTTGTTTTATACTTTGAATGTTTTTAATTTTTGTGAACCGTTCAGAGATCTCCGGCTATTGGGCGGTATAGAAATGTAATAAATAAATAAATAAATAAATTCCTGGGAATTCTTATCAAAAACAAACAAATTAGAAGCAAATTTCCCAACTGCACTGGCCAAATTCAATCAGGATATTCCCAGCATACCTGTCTGTTATACAGCAGTTAAGGATAAGGAGTTTTCATAAAGATGGCAACTCTACCTTAGCACTGACATGGTTGAATACACAGGAATTCAGACCCAGGCTTTTAAGAGCTGTATATTCAAACCCCCCAAGTCTGGATGGATGGATCTGTCAGTTTCAATCACATTCATTTTTTTAAAATGTTACATTCTTTTCATTTCCAATATTTATTTAATTATTTATTGTATTTTTATACTGCCTTCCTGAATCCAACCAAAGTTGCTTACAAAAAGTTCACATATATATATATATATATATATATATATATATATATCACCATCCTGTGGATTCTCCTTTTTTCTCTTTGTGTGAACACATTTGGAGGTTCTCTACATGAGTGGTTTATTGTGTGCTCACAATTGGTCATACACGGAAGTTTGCAGGTCCTTTACACAACATCATCAACATCCAGGAGATTTTCCACACTTTCCCTCCTTTATCCTGCTTTCAAAAAGATCAGAGATAAGCTTTAATAACAGTTAATGGCGCTGTATCAGCAGTGTCTAACGCCCGCATTGAGCTATAGTTCAACCACTGCATGCTGCTGTTTCATTGAACATATAGAACATTACCGAGAAGGGAAGTTTTCAATTCCTAATCATACATTCGCCATCTAAAGGAGCCCATTATTATTATTATTATTTATTTATTTATTTATATAGCACCATCAATGTACATGGTGCTGTACAGAGTAAAACAGTAAATAGCAAGACCCTGCCGCATAGGCTTACATTCTAATAAAACCATAATAAAACAATAAGGAGGGGAAGAGAATGCAAACAGGCACAGGGTAGGGTAAACAGGCACTGGGTAGGGTAAAACTAACAGTATAAAGTCAGAACAAAATCAAGTTTTAAAAGCTTTAGGAAAAAGAAAAGTTTTTAGCTGAGCTTTAAAAACTGCGGTTGAACTTGTAGTTCTCAAATGTTCTGGAAGAGCATTCCAGGCATAAGGGGCAGCAGAAGAAAATGGACGAAGCCGGGCAAGGGAAGTAGAGACCCTCATAAACCCAGAAAGACTCTGGAATAAGAAAGCCCAGTAAGGATGTGGGATTTTTGCTTAAGGTAGAGAAGCTCGAGGAGTTAAGTCAGATAATTAGGCAGTTGAGGGGCACTTGTTAAATAGCCCCAGCTCATGTATCTTGAGGTCTTCAGTGGAAGGCTCTCTTTACAACTGCTGATTGCTCTTAATTCTGGCCACACAATACCCTTCTACACTTGCCTTTGGCGTTGCGGAATGTTACACATTTATTATATTGTGCCATTTGGCTGTTTTTCAGGATAGAAACTCATTAAGACTGAACTGTTAGAATAAGATGCAAACTGTACACATTAAAATCAACCACAGTTTTATATATACACTGGAGTTGTGTGTGTGGCAATTGGAGGGGGGGATTACTGTTCAGTTTAATTTGTTTTATTCAGCAGTTAAGGAGGAACTTTTTTTTTCATAGTCAGCAACAAATCCATTGTTGCAATTCAGGATAGATGAGGGATATTTTGAGAGATGTGCCAAAATGAGCCAAAAATAAATAGGGTAATCATCAGTTAATGACCACATCTGCCACCACTTCTCACTGGTGATATTTTCAATCAGATCTCTATTATTCAAATGTCTAGACGGGTGCAGTGGGATATATGTTTAAGCATTACCCTTGAATCCTATTCTATCTTACAAGAATGTGGTTTTGCAATCAGTAGTTGACACCACACTTTATTATAATCCCCACAGCGCCCACACACAAATCTCTACTATCAACAGAAGTCCATTTTAATCTTAAATCAAGTTACTAAAAACTACATATGGTAACCAGTATGAGACATTAATTTAAAGCAAATACTAAGTGGAAAATAGGCATTTTACTACTTAACAAGTGCTTACATTAGGAATGTGTGAATCCCAACTCCCCTGAAGAGGCATTTGTCAATCTTTTAAGAACTCATTTAGCTTTCTATGAAATTCCCCACATATTTTACTTGGGAATCCTAAAAATTAGCTTTGAACTAGCTTTAGACTAAACAATGCTTTGTGGTTATCACTAACCTTATTTTAAAAAATCTTTTGGCTTCCCTCAAGATTCCTCAGATATTTTGCCTAAGGAAGGACTCACCAAATAAATGTGATCCAAACTTCACTTCAGGTGAAGTTTCAGTGACAATTACAGATAAAATGCTTTAAAAATGCATTTACTTTGACTTTCAAGTTGTCAGTATATACATTTAATACATGGAATCATAATCATAACCACTCTGTTTCCAGTTTGTTCCAAAAATGTAAGACTAGCCCAGCTGGATCAGATCAGAGCACTCTCTACTTCACACCATGTACATTGATGGTGCTATATAAATAAATAAATAATAATAATAATAATAATAATAATAATAATAATAATAACCATGGCCAATGAGTTGCCCATGGGAAGTGCACAAGTAAGACATAAAGAGAGTAGTACAATAGCACCTTTCTGCTCAGGTGAACTCTGCTCAGGCACAGGTGAACTCAGTGGCAAAGAGCATCTTTTATCAGCTTAGGTTGATATACCAACTACGCCCTTATCTGGACAGAGATAGCCTAGCTACAGTGATCCATGCTCTGATAACCTCTCGTTTGGATTACTGCAATGCGTTATACGTGGGGCTGCCTTTGAAAATGGTCTGGAAGCTTCAGCTGGTACAAAACAGGGCAGCCCGTTTACTAACAGGGACTGGCCGGCGAAATCACATTACGCCAGTCCTTTTACAACTTCATTGGCTGCCAGTCCTGGTATTGACATTTAAAGCCCTAAACTGTTTGGGGCCAGGTTATCTGAAGGAACGCCTCCTCCCATATGTACCTGCCCGGACCCTAAGGTCATCTACAGGGGCCCTTCTCCGTGAGCCCCTGCCAAAGGAAGTGAGGCAGGATGCTACTAGAAGGAGGGCTTTCTCCGCTGTGGCACCCCAGTTGTGGAATGAGCTCCCCAGAGAGGTCCACCTGGCGCCTACACTGTACTCCTTTCGTCGCCAGCTGAAGACCTTTTTATTCACTCAGTATTTTAACACTTAATTTTAACTTAAATTTAAATTTTACTGTTTTAACTCTGTATTTTAATCTTATATCAATTTTGCTGCGTGGTTTTATCCTGGTTGTACTTTTTATACTGTATTTTGTTTTTGTGTTTTTAACCTGTTGGTTGTTTTATTATAGTTTTAATTTTTGTGAACCGCCCAGAGAGCTTCGGCTATAGGGCGGTATAAAAATGTAATAAATAAATAAATAAATGTTTTCCAGCAACTGGTATTGAGAGGTATAGTGTGTCTGATATGGGGGTACATAGCCATCATGACTAGTGGCCATTGATGGGCCCATAACTGGGGGGGGCACGGGGAAGGCCCCCTATTTATTTATTTTTACAAACAAATAATTAAATTTATTATGGAACTTTTAGGAAACCAATAGGTACAGATGCTATTACTTTGGGGTAGTGCCATAAACTGCCCAGAGAGGTTCGGCTATGGGGCAGTATATAAATGTAATAAATAAATAAATAGTGAAATCTGACCACATACGCCAAATAGTACATGCAATTGAAGGGTACATTATACTTGAGATGAAGGAATATTTTCACGGGGGCATGTTGCTCAGATTTATAAAAGCAGTTTTTTAAATCACCTGATGGTTCAGCGATGGGCTGGCCACTTCGATTCAGTTACAGCTATACATTCAGATGAAGAAATCATTCTTTCCACACTCATATTTATCAGTGCGTCTTGTGAAAAAAATTGTCATCTAAAAACTGAAGCTATTGTATTGTTCAATAAGCTCAGTAGTTTTTCTTTTCTCTTTCTTGCTGAAATTACGCTAAAAGTACTGGGATATCTGGATATTGAGGCAGCACTTAAACTTATTGACAATGTTGGCAGGTAGTTGCAAAAATGCAAAATAATGCAGTTTTCAACAACACTTTTGAAGCAGCACAGGAAGCGTGTGAATCTGCTGACAATGAAGCACCATCAAAACATATTTATAAACTCTCTTGGACTTCAGGAAAGCTGGTTTTAATAAACTCAGGCCATAGCTAGACCTAAGGTTTATCCCAGGATCATCTCGGGTTCGTCCCTGCCTGAGCGCTGGATGCCCTGTGTGGCACTTAGATGAACAGGTTTGACCCCAGGACAATCCTGGGATAAACCTTAGGTCTAGCTACGGCCTAAGTATCTTCAACCATTGCTATGGTTATTGTCACCAAGTAACCCAGACCCTAAAAAAAAATCACAAATACACAAATAACCCACAAGTAGAAAATAATGAATGGAATATTCAAATAATCATAGAGTTGGAGGCGGCATTTAGGCTATCGAGTCCAACCCTCTCCTCAATTTATAAATCCAATTTAAAGCATCCCTGACAGATGGCTAGTCTTGTCTCTACTTGAAAACCTCCAGTGACTGAGAGCCCACCCCCTCCCTAGGCAGCTGGTTGCATTGTCCAACTGTTCTGACCCTTAGGAAGTTTTTCCTGATGTTCAACCAAAATCTGCTTTCCTGTAACTTAAGCCCATTATTTCATATCCTACAGTCTTGGATGATAGAGAACAGGTTGGTGTGACAATCCTTTAGATACTTGAGAAGTGATGTCATATCCTCCTTCAGTCTGCTCTTCTCAAGGCTAACATATCCGGTTGCTTCAATTTTTCCTTGTAGGATTTAGTTTCTAGTACCCTGATAATCTTTGTTGACCTTCTCTGAATTTGTTCCAATTTATCTGAACCCTTCTGATGTCCAGAACAGGACACAGTATTTGAGGTGAGAAGTGACCAGCTCATAGTAGACTGGAACTATCACTTTCTGTGATTTTGAAACTATACTTCTATTGATGCAACCTAAAATTTCAGTTGCCTTTTTTGCAGCCATATCAAATGGCTGACTCATTATTATTATTATTATTATTATTATTATTATTATTTGCATTTTTATACTGCCCAATAGCTGAAGCTCCCTGGGCGGTTCACAAAAACTAAAACAATTCAAAGTATAAAACAAGCAGTATAAAAATGTGATATAAAATACACATTAAAACGGATTAAAACATACCATACATGATTAAAACATCCTGAAAACATTCTAAAATTTCACTAGATAGGCCTGCCGGAATAGATCAGTCTTTATTGCTTTTTTAAATTCTAAAAGACTGTCAAGTTGAAAAATCTCCTCCGGCAGGCCATTCCACAGTCTGGGAGAAGCAGAAGAAAAGGTCCTCTGGGTAACGGTTGTTAATCTAGTTTTTGCTAGCTGAAGTGGATTCTTCCCAAAGGACCTGAGTGTACAGGGCGGTTTGTACGGGAGAAGGCGATCCCGCAGGTAGCCTGGACCCAAACCATGTAGGGCTTTAAAGGTGATAACCAACACCTTTTACTTCGCCCAGAAACTAATCAGCAGCCAGTGACAAGATAGGGCAGATCCACACCAAGCAGGATATTGCACTATAAAAGCAGTATGAAAGCGGTATATAAAAGGCAGGACCCACACCAAGAAAGATATAGCGGTATGAAAGTGGTATATGGTATGTTTCAATGGGCCCCAACAGTTGTGAGTGCACTTCAATACTGCTATAAAGCAGCAGTGTGGCTCCTGCCTTAGTGAAACATTTTGTATATACATAAATTGCAGTATGGCTGCAAAAAGAAGGGTTAAACAACAACAGATTACAATTTTGTCTTTAAAACATCTGCAGACCAGATAAACCCCTCCTACTTTTTTGCATACCTCCCAAACTTTTAGATTGGCTCTGGGCCTGGCCATTGATACATTTTAAAGCCACCCTCATTGTTCATTACTACTTCTTAAGGAAGCAAATCCTGCAGTTTATGTATGCTCTGTGTACTTCACATTGTATACTCACCTAATTTGATTTCTCACATCTATTTCACAGATAAATATGTGAAATGGGCCCATTAAAAGCATTGTGTTTGAGTAGGGATGACCTGAAAGTTCTATCTGAGATGTTTCGTTCAGATTATTTATTTTCTTAAGGAAGTCATCCCTTGATGTTGCTGTCATCAAGTGAACCAGCTTATGGAAAGATGAAAATAGATTTGATTTTTTTTTTTAATGAAGCTCATTTTGCAAAACCTAGGGTTGAAGATGGGAGTTGATTGCTGAGAGTATTGACTACTTTTCTGTTGGGCATTCTGCAGTTACAAATCACCTTAAATCCAACAACAGAATTTATAATGAAATATGTTTTCGATAGAGCTAGGCTATTATTTAAAACAAAAATGAAAAATCTGCCCTTTTTGTTTTCAAAGAAGTTCTTTTGGACATTGATTCCACAGCCCACATTGATGCAATTAAAATCTCACAGAGAATTATGAAGTATATTTTCCTGAATGCACAGAATCTTGATCTTTGCCATCTGCTGAAGTAAAAAAAAAAAAGCAGACATACAACAATTTCAGCTTGAAGATCATTTTCCTGTATGATTTGAAGTAGAAATGTTTTGTAGGTGGCAAGCAATAAGCTGGAATCACTATAGATTGCTCACTATTTACCATTTTTGCTTTACAGGTGATTGGGTGCAACACCAAGATGTTTTAGACTGTTAGTAGATGACCAGGTTGGGGTAGAAATTGAGGTTTTATCTATCAGCCCCCACAAAATGTAAAATTCATGTTTGAAAATGTGAAGCACATTTTTGTTTTCAGATTTTTTTTCCCAGTGCTAGAGGTCTCCTCAAAACATAAACTATTTTAGTTAGAACCAAAGCTTATAGTCATATGACCAAAATTTATTATGAACCAGCTACCACAAGAAAAGACAAAAAGAAAAATACATCCATGTTTGATTCTGCAGTATTCAAGCACATTACTGTAATGTGACAATCAATTCATCAACAGATTTAAGTGCATTCAATTTTCTGCCTTCTGTTTAAGAATTGTAAAGCATCACATAATGGCCCTGTTCAGACAACACGCTAAACCATGCTGCTTAACCACAAAACGGTTAATGAAATGCATTCTGTTAACCATTTTGTGGTTAAGCAGCATGGTTTAGAATGTTGTCTGAACGGGGCCAATGAGAACAATGCCATTGTAATAATAAGTAGTTCACATGAGTTCTCAAAGCATTTGTGGTCACAGGTTTACTTAGTAGGAAGGGAAGGAGAAGGCATCACTAAATATAATTTGTAAAATCAAGGCAATTTTGTCTTGTATAATTTATTTATTTATTTATTTATTGCATCTCTATAACGACCAATAACCAAAGCTCTCTGGGCGGTTCACAAAAATTAATAATATGCTTCTGTAGTTCTCCCTGCACAGAAGGCAATTGCCACCCATATATTTTTAATGGATTGTTCATATTCCAGAAATTATGTCCATAATAAGCAGATGCAAAGCAGTATTCTGTAAAGTGCGTAAAAATTATTAATCCAATAGGCAGTAAAATCCTACTGATCCTATAATAAGTAGAACAGTTATTATGGATTGCATTTGTGTATATTTTCTCATAAGAAATTAAATGGCAACAGTGAATGGTGTACTCTCAACACTGATAGATTTACATACATCATAACTTCCATTTATATTGTACAGCCTACCTTGCATCATTATGCCATCAAGAAAATTTTGCTTCACACAGAAAAATTTGGACACAAATTTATTCAAAGAGGAAGAGGGGTCTTTTCTAGAAAAACAACAACATTGTAAGGATGTTTGTAGAGACGCCTACATTGGTGTAGGTACTGCATCAGCAGAAAGAAAGAAAGAAAGAAAGAAAGAAAGAAAGAAAGAAAGAAAGAAAGAAATCCTTTGTGTCTTATTCTTGTGTCATAAGATTATGCTAAATGATTGGACTTTGCCAGGTTAAAGAAAGAAGACCTCCAACAGGCAGCTGTCAACAAGCCAGGATGACTCCTTGGTTTGAATCATTCCTGTTGCTCCTTAGTACAGTATGTTCCTTCTGGCCCAACTCTATTCTCTCAGCTTTAGACTTGTTTGCAGTGGGTCCTACTTCTGTGTAAGCATGCATAGTATTGCAGGCCTTGCACTAATGTCAAGTTAAGGACAGATTCCAACTAGTATTAATTAAGTAATTATTAATTAATAAATGGTGCTAGTTGCTTTCAAATTGTGTACAAGAAAATCCTGATTTTTCTTGGAAGTTTATCTGGGTGCCTTGATGCTAGTGGTTTTCTCAGAGGAGAAGATGGTAATAGCGGACAGCCTTACCTGAAAAACAACTTACCCACATAACCAGTCTCCCCTGAAATGTGAAGATGCAGGAGAGCATAGGACATGTTCTAGGTCATTTTGGCTCTATTCATTTGGTTCTACATTGAGGCTCAACAAGCCCAACTAGTGTCCTCCGTGAACTTGGCATGTGCTACCACGCCTTGGGGTTTTATGGCATATACTCAGGAGTTCCTCAGCAAACAAATTGCTGTAGAGCATATTCGTTGATATTAGAAAGTTTGAAAATTACTGAATTGCTCCATATTCCTCATGGATCACACACCACACACACACACATACACACACAGAGAGAGAGAGAGAGAGAGAGAGAGTTGGTCTTCATTGTGAAGAAAGCTACAAGGAAAAAAAGCAGCTGAAAAAGAACTAGATGTCAGAGTAAACATTAAAGGTCATTCTACATACGTGTTTGAACTAAGGAAGCATAAGGAAGAAATTATTTCCTGAAATGGAAGGCCTTATATGTAATTTAAGGGGGGGAAGGAAGAAGGAAAGGGATAAAATTAAGAAAGGGAAAAGGCTGTGTCCTTCAATAAAATCTTCCTGATGGTTACATTTATTAGACCATGAAATAATCTCAGAAGCAAATGCCCAATCCCCTGACAACTCATTTCAGTCAAGGCTGGACAAAACACTAATAAATCAACAACAGAGAACAATCCCACATTGCCAGGGACTTAGATTAGGAAAGCTTAATATATTGTGTGTCTCTTCTCCATGGTTCTTACAGCCTTCCCTGTTAAGAGACGTTTGGGGAGGCAAAACAGGTCCCAGAACATTCACAAAATGATTCAGGAAATAATTCAGTGTCTGGGGACTGAGAACAGGGGCAAGAGTGGCCTTATTTATAGGCAGTTCTTATATGCAAATTAATAGCAGAAAAGGTCACTCATAATATTGGGAATTTATACAAAGTGGTTCAAAAGCTGTCAAGTGATTATTGTTAAGAAAAGTTTTTAGAAAGAGCTTATTCTATAGACATCCCAAGTTATGACTGTAGAATTACATCCACTCCTAAACATATAACAGTGGAAATGTTTATAATTTAAACCTTTAGAAGACATATTGAAGCTGCTTCATAGTTCATGTTCCCAATCCAAAGAAAGTTAGTCATGTGTTAAGACGAATTGAAATCAGTAGGGATGGCAGCTGTGATGAACTTGTCCCATTGATTTCAAATTAGGGGTGCAATGTTTAGTCAATTAATCAGCTTGAAGGCTTTAGATTAATTGAAAAGATTCTCCTGATTAATCAGGAAGGTTTTTTTTAAAAAACGGTTTTTAATACAAATATCTACATTAAAAACAGTGGCAGCAGGCACCACCTAAAAAGAAGCATTTCTCACCTGTAAGAAGAAATACCTCTTCTAAAATGCTGCCTACCATGACAAGTGTTTATTATCTAAAGGCAAAGAAAGAATAATTTCTGCATCAGAACTATTGCGCTGTTCATACACAACTTTAGACAGAGGCCTTTGCTAGACCTAAGTGAAAATCCGGGGGAGGACAGGGGAGACCTTGCATTATGAATAACGCGAGAACTCGCCCTCGTTTACACGCGAGGTGTGACGAGCTCAAGAAGAGAGCCGTCACGCCCACCATTTTTTTTATTCTTAAAGAGGCAGGAGTGGTCCATCAATCCTGCATAAAGGTAAGTGGGGTTTTTTTTATTTTACCAACTTTCCCCACTCCCCCTACCCTAGCCCCTATGGGCGCAGCTCTCCTTAGAAGCGCTGCGCCCCATGTGCATCTCCTGGCTCCGCTCAAGTAATCGCGTGGAGCTGGGAAAAGCCGCAGAAACGGGCCACACACTCGCGGTCTCGGGCTCAGCCTGAGACTGCAAGAAAAAGTGGGCCCAAAGTGTAGGGCTTTATCCCAGGGAGGGATGATCCCTCCCTGAACCCGGGATCCCCTGTGCGTCATTTATTTATTTATTTATTGCATTTCTATACCGCCCAATAGCTGAAGCTCTCTGGAGGCACAGAGGCGATCCCAGGTATCAGCCCGGGATAACCCCTGGTCTAGCAAAGGCCAGAGTGAAGTAATTGACTAAATCTCATGTGATCACGTGACTATGACTTTAATTGCAGAACAGCCCTAATTTCAACGGGATCAACGGCAGCTATTCTAACCTTCCCTCATAAGGGAGATATTGCAGCCCCTTGGTTGTTTTAGTTGTCCTTTTCTGCACTTTTTCTAGCTCTACAATCTCTCTTTCTTTCTTTTTAGGTGTGCTGACCAGAACTGTACACAGCCGCACTTAGATTTGTATAAAAGCAGTATAATACTGGCCGTTTTATTCTCAATTCCTTTCCTTATAATGCCTAACGTGGAGTTTGCCTTCTTTACAGCAGCCGCACACTGGCCTGACATTTCCACTGAACTCTCCACCACAACCTCAAGATCTCTTTCTTGGTCAGTCACCACTAGCTCCGATCCCATGAAGTTATACTTGAAGTTGGGATTTTATGCCCTAACTGCCTTGAAGAGTTCTCAAAAGTGAAGGATTTTGCATCTGCACAAACTCTGTGGATGCTTATTCAGACAAGCAGGTAATTAGCTAACAATATGGAGAGAAGCCCATATATTTTGGAACTGGAGCAGCAACTACACAGCAGCAGTGTAATATATAAACTGGGCCTAAGGTGTATTGATTTTTATAGGAAACCCTTCTGCATCTGCTACTTAATCTCTCTTGTGTAAGCCTTGTAAGGAGAGATCTTACCTCTTTCTTCCCATAGAGGAAGATAGTGAGATGTATAACAAAACCTACTTTTTTCAGGTAATAAATAAATAAGGTGCTGTTAAAGATTAAAGTCTCAAAAGAGGAGAAGTTGGGAAAATCTGATAATTTAGATTTCAACAAGTTGATAGAACCAGATGGTATTGATATCAGAGTTTGGAGGGAGCTTTGTGGCTGAATTGCCAGTAACAGCATTTAATTTGTCACTACGAGAGAGCGTTATTGATTCAGTGAGCTCAGGAAAATCCCCAAAGGAACAGAAGAGGATTCCAAAAAGAGGATTAGATGATAAGAATATTCACAGCTAAGGCTACAAAATTTAGACAGCTTGTCAACATACATTCTTGAGGAACTAAGTCAGCCACGAGCTACATCTGGTTAGGATAGGAATTTTCCCATAGGCGTGTTAAAAAAAAATGATTGTCCATTATTGAAGGCTTTTATGTCTTCTTAAGGATCAGCCACTGACAGACAAAGCAAGCCACCAAGTACAGCTGCTGTACAACTACCTTTCCACAATCACAAACTGAGCTTCTATTTTATTTGATAGGTAGACTGATGGAAGGATTGAAATGGTATACCACCCTATATTGACTGATTTACTGGGTGGTTTACAATCCCATAAAATCATAATGTGAAATAGCCATTTAATTAAATAATTAATTTAATCAATAAATTAAATCAATAAAATTGATTTTGATTCGTGGCTGTTCTTTTTCCTCTCTGATAACTGTCCTACTCTTATCTTGGGTGATTTCAATATTCATGTGGATGACCCTCAAGACTCTGCAGCTCTACGATTTCACTCATTATCCTCCTCTTATGATCTTAAGCTTTGGTCTGATGCTCCCACACATTCCCTTGGATAGTTTGGATCTTGTTCTCACTCGGAATTGCTCTGTTTTGGACTTTCTACTGCTGACTTTCCTTTGTCAGATCATCATCTAGTTTCTTTCATGATTACTCATAATCCTCCTCCTTCACATCCTGTTTCTCGCTCTTGTCGTGACTTGCAATCTATCAATTATGAGGCTTTTTCTCAATCTCTAGCCACCTCTCTTCCTTCTGTCTTTTCGGCTGTCTCCTTGGACTCAGCTGTCTCCTTCTTTAATTCCTCCTTATCTTCAACTCTTTATAATCTTGCTCCATCTACAACTCGGATAGTTCGCCCCTCTCAACCCCAACCATGGCTCACCTCCTTCATCCGCTACCTTCACTCTTGTTCCCAGGCTGCTGAACACCTTTGGCGTAGGACCAGGGACTGGGCGGACTTTGTCCATTACAAATTTGTTCTCTCCTCTTTCTCTTCTGCTATTTCATTGGCCAAACAGCAGTATTACTCAACGTCGATCCAGTCAAATGCTAGGCATCCTCAGCGGCTCTTTGCGTCCTTCAATTCTCTTCTGAAGCCTAATCCACCATCTCTCCCCGCCTCTCTGTCTGCTAATAACTTTGCCTCTTTTTTCAATGCTAAAATCCAAACTATTCGCTCTGATCTGGCCAGCTCTGCTCCTCTTCCAGTTCCTGTTCCTCATCTGTCAGTTCCTCCTGCAAACTTCTCTGCATTTCCTTCAGTCTCAGCTGATGAACTGTCTACAATACTGCGCTCTTCGAAGCCTTCCACTTGCTCTCGTGATCCGATCCCTTCTCACGTCTTTATTAATCTCATCCCTGCTATCCTCCCTTCCTTGCTTCATATTATTAATTTTTCTTTGTCCTCTGGTTCATTTCCTTCTGCTTTTAAACATGCTACAGTCTCTCCTATTCTCAAGAAACCTACTCTTGATAGGCTTTCTCTGTCTAACTACCGACCTGTCTCTTTGTTGCCTTTTGTTTCAAAGATCCTGGAGCATGTGGTCTACTCTCGTTGTCTTGATTTTCTTTCTAGTAACTCTGCTCTGGATCCATTTCAATCTGGATTCCGTCCTTTGCATTCCACTGAAACAGCCCTTACTAAGATTACCAATGATCTTCTTATTGCCAAGTCTAAAGGCCTTTATTCCGTTCTTATTCTCCTTGACCTAACTGCAGCCTTTGACACGGTTGATCACGATCTTCTTTTAGATTCCCTTCATGACCTCGGATTCTGTGGCTCTGTCTATAACTGGTTTGCCTCCTATATAGCGAGCCGCTCTTTCAGCGTGCTGGCTAATGGCAGCTCGTCTTCATCTTTTCCCCTTTCAGTAGGGGTTCCGCAAGGCTCGGTGCTTGGCTCGTTGTTGTTTTCTTTATACATGTTGCCCTTGGGTAATCTTATTCAATCTCATGGCCTCCAATATCATCTGTATGCCGATGATACACAATTATATCTTTCATCTCCGGATCTTTCTCCTGATGTTCACGATCGTATCTCAGCATGTCTTTCAGATATCTCAGCTTGGTTGCTCCATCGTCGTTTGAAACTTAATATGGCAAAAACTGAATTGCTTGTTTTTCCTCCTAAACCTTCTCCTCATCTCTCTTTCTCTCTTACTGTCAATAATGTTACACTTACTCCAGTTAAGGAAGCTCGTAGTCTTGGCTTTATATTTGATTCCTCGCTCTCCTTTATTCCTCATATTGAGACAGTAGCTAAATCCTGTCGTTTTTTCCTGTATAATATTGCCAGGATTCGATCATTTTTGTCTGTCTCTTCTGCCAAGACTCTTGTTCATGCATGGGTTATTTCTCAGTTGGACTACTGCAACCTTCTTCTCACTGGCCTTCCTTCTTCTCACATCAGTCCATTGGTTTCTGTTCACCACTCTGCTGCTAAGATCATCTTCTTGGCTCGCCGCTCTGACCATGTTACTCCACTTCTGAAATCTCTTCATTGGCTTCCAATGCACTTCAGAATCCAATATAAACTTCTCCTGTTGACCTACAAAGCTTTTCACTGTCTAGCTCCTTCCTATCTTTCCTCTCTCATCTCACACTATTGCCCCACTCGTGCTCTTCGCTCCTCTGATGCCATGTTTCTCACCTGCCCAAGGGTCTCTACTTCCCTTGCTCGGCTTCGTCCATTTTCTTCGGCTGCCCCTTACGCCTGGAACGCTCTTCCAGAACATTTGAGAACTACAAGTTCAATCGCAGCTTTTAAAGCTCAGCTAAAAACTTTTCTTTTTCCTAAAGCTTTTAAAACTTGATTTTGTTCTGACTCTTATACTGCCTGTTTGGTGCATTCTCTTCCCCTCCTTATTGTTTTATTATGACTTTATTAGAATGTAAGCCTATGCGGCAGGGTCCTGCTATTTATTGTTTTACTCTGTACAGCACCATGTACATTGATGGTGCTATATAAATAAAATAATAATAATAATAATAATAATAATAATAATAATAATAATAATAATACGGCAGAGGATGGAATCCACTTGAAAAAGCTTCTAACAGCTGTAGAATTGCATGTAGAATGTGACAACAATTTTGAACTGGGTTTAAAAGTGTTTAAATGAATTGGCAATAACATCTAAATGCAAGGAAACTAATATATATATATATATTGAAAAATAGGTAATGTTGCATTTAATAAACTCAGAGATTGGTTTTCCAGATTTTAAAAATTCTTGTTTCGTGAAAGAAATAAAATGTAGCCAAGTAAGGATCAAGACTGTTGAGAACCAGTCTAACATTTTCAAGGGCAGCTGTCTTTTGTCCTTCTGTGAAGGCAATCTTCCCTTAAATCCAGATATCTCAGACATAAGGAAATGATTCACCTTTGACATGAGAAGAAAAATATGTTTGTTTCTAAGGATGAATTTTGTAATGCTAAAATGTATGGATTTTAGTACACTGGTCAGCATGTTAGCCGCATGGGCAAAGAAGAGCAATTTTTTTCTGACTACGCTAACAAATATGTATGTTTTCTCTACACTGAGAAAACACTTTCTAAACATTTGTTTGAATGTAAAAAAGATTAATTTGTCCAATAGCCTCTCTGATAAGCTGCAAGAAAGGAGTCCTTTCTGAAACAGAAAAGTTATACACCCCTTCATTCCAATCTAGCTCTAGCCATACTTTGAAAACATATTTATGTGTGACTAGCAGAACCAAAATGTTGATAGAGATGTACATTTCAAATATGCATCACAATGAAAACAATGCAACTGCACAGTTGGATGTGATTTACCTTGTGGTTCCTGATGCAATAAGTGTCGTTCAGCTACGAGAGACATCAAGGGAAGCAGCCCTGTGAAGGAAGATTATCTTTTTCAACAACAACTTCTGGGCTGGAATGATTTCCTCTGAGACCTGCTGTGGCCCAGAGATTTAGCAGTGGACTGGTAGTTGGAACATACGAGTTCTTGAGAGATGCTCACATACACCTTTGTCCCTCCCTAGTATCTATTGTGTCTGCTGCCAGGAACCTGAAGTCTCAAGTGACTTCACTGGCAGCTAGATGACGAAGCTCCACCTGGTGAGGGCCTCATAACATTCGGATTGCCTATTTTGTTGTATTTAACTAGACTATAAGCCATCTCAAGAACTTCCATTAGTAGGCAGGGCATCCATGTGGGAATCTACACTGATGTTATTCTAACGTTTTGAATAGGTTACTGTGACGCACAGCGTCACATGACCCTGGATCTCCAACGTTGCAAATGAGTTGTACTTATAGGTTCTATTTCTTAGTTCCAGCGTGGCTACAGATTCATGTACCTCGTTCTACCGGTAATTTTCCTCTCCCTTTCTCAGAGCTGCTGGGTTTGCTCCACCCACTTCCTGTTCTCCTTCCTTCGCCCCATTTGCTATCTTATCTGTTACAGCAGATAAATCACACCAGCGTTATACTGTGCAATCACTGACAATTGCATGCAAAAGACTCAGAAGTTTTCCACCTTAGAATCTGCTTTGATTGTGAAGTAGTCCCATGCAACCAGCCTTAATTGTGCTCCTTTTGCAAAAGATTTGCCCCAGCCGCTGCTGTGGGCGCAGGAGCAGGATTTTAAACAAATGCTTACATCTGCGTAAGCGTTATAAATTGGCACAGTAATTCAAATACCAAATTTGAATCAAATTGGGTCATCGGTTGATTTTTTATGACTTTTTTTTTAACATTTCCCCCCTCTTTGCAAAGGAGCTGAGGAGCGCTCAAAGGATCGCTGTAGCTCCGTGCAGGAAAATTAACAAGGGTCCAAAGTCCAAAACTCATGACCAGCGGGGCTTAAATGGAGCTGCTGCTAAAACTTTTCAATTTGGTCTCCCATCCAAACTCTGACCAGACCCAGCCGTGCTTAGCTTCAGCAAAGTGGCTAGCTCCTATGCATTCAGGCAATTCCCAGGGACTTGTGTTAAGATGTTTTGGGAGAAAGTTTGTGTGTGCTTATGACTATCGTCCTGCTCTGCTCTGCTTGGCGGCTAGGAATGAGACAGGCAGTAGGTGAAGCAAACCCAGCAGCTCTCACAGAAGAGGGGGAACAACAGAAGGATTGAACAATGTGCCCTGAAGTTCCGTTGCAGCGAAACGTAAGTCACGCTAGTGTGTCCCGTCATACAGAGAACCGATACAGAGAACCACGTTAGAAAGGGACACGAGCAACGGTATAAGACTAGTGTAGATCCAGCCCATGTTATCAATGAATGAATGAATGAAAATGAATACTAGAAGTGAATGCAAATAGTTTATTGGGACACTGATCCCAATAATATAATGAAAATATAATTGTCATATTATTTTATGGAAACTAAATATTTATATAAACTCACTTCACAGGGAGTTCAAAATGCCCAAAGTTCATTGTGACCCTTGAAGCTGACAATGAAGTCAATTTTCCTAATAAGATGATGTTTTCCAAACCACAGGCAGCTATACAGCTTCAAAAGTGATAACCAGGAGGGGATCCGCACGTCGCTCCCAGAACGCTTCTATCCGACTCCAGTGCACCCCGAAAACGATAGTCTGACTTCCCTGTAAAAGAAACGACGAAGAGCCGTCCATGCCGCCGCCGCCGAGGAGAGCTCTCCGCCAGCGAGGAGAGCTCGGCAAAAGAAGGTGGGGTAGAGAGCTTCTTCCGCTCTTCACCCCGCCTTCTTTTGCCGAGCTCTCCTCGCCGGCGGAGAGCTCTCCTCGGAGGTGGAGGCAGCATGGACGGCTCTTCGTCATTTCTTTTACAGGGAAGTCAGACTATCGTTTTCGGGGTGCACTGGAGTCGCATAGAAGCGCTCTGGGAGCGACATGCGGATCCCCCCCTGCACCTTGAATTGAACCTGGAAAACTGCAGTCAACACTCCCTGCAATGAACATTTCTTAATACCAATAATCAGTAGACCAAAAGTTAAACAAGACCCTTACATCATTCCTTTTCTCTGTGACTAACCTCATCTAAATTTGTGTACGGAAGTTATTTTGCAAACATGCAGAATTCATGCTTTACAATCCTGAGCAAATTTTACTTGGAAGTAACCATCATTAACCTAAATGAGACTTCCAGAACAATTCTGTGCGTATCTTCTCAGAAGTAAGCCCCATTAGGCTAAGTGGGTTTTACTCCCATGTGTGTATAGCATTGAACCCTTACTCCCTAATAAGGGTGCTTACAATTGCAGCCTTCATCAAAGAGGAGGAGGAGGAAGAGGAAGAGTAGGAGGTTTCCCTACTCCAAGGGGGCTTTCACACACAGTCTTTGGGGCGCCCCGAAAGCGCTTCAGGGCGCCCCGAAAGTCCTAGTGTAGCTACCTGGTCAGAAGAGACGAAGGAAGAGGCGGCGGCGGCGGCAGTGAAAAGTTCCCAGGGCTCGGCGGCTTCCTTGCCGCCGAGCCCAACTCCCCGCCGGCCTCCTGCTGCCGGCAAAAGAGCCACCCGGGTTGGAGAACTCGGCAGAAGAAGGCGGGCTCTTCCACCGAGCTCTCCAACCCAGGTGGCTCTTTTGCCGGCAGCAGGAGGCTGGCGGGGAGTTGGGCTCGACGGCAAGGAAGCCGCCGAGCCCTGGGAACTTTTCGCCGCCGCCGCCACCGCCTCTTCTGACCAGGTAGCTACACTAGGACTTTCGGGGCGCCCTGAAGCGCTTTCGGGGCACCCCGAAGACTGTGTGTTGAAGCCCCCCTGGGTCTCTCTCTCTCTCTCTCTCTCTCTCTCTCTCTCTCTCTGAGTACAATGTTAAAGTAAATTACTTATTAATAATTATTGTGTATTTTAGTTGCTCTCTCTTATTCCCCTGTACTACACTGTTCCAAAGCTCCAGAGTTTTAAACTGCAATTCAGCATGTTAACTTTTTGTGCTGACAATAATATAATGGCACACAGAAACGTACTAATCGGATTCAGAACACTGGTAGATCCCATTTATATTTTCATTATGATTTTTGAAGCATAATGTTCAGAATACAGATGAGACACGTATCGTTTTCCTTTCAACCAGATGCTTAAGGGGGCCATTAACCCAAAGAAATGAAATGATTTCGAATGTTTTCAAGGGCAATAGAATATAGAAAATGCATTTCTGATAAAGACTAGGAAATGGGGAAGAAAAAGGAGTTTCCTTTTCACTGTTTCCATATTACAGAGTTTAGAAATCAATACAAAATGGCCATAATACTAGAAGATAGACTTGCCACGGTACCACCTGGAGAAGAACGTACCAAAAGTCTTCCCAAAACGAGAATGAAAAATGTGAGATTTGATAGTTCAAATGAGGGAGAAAGTAAACCTGACTGATTTGGCCCTCCAGGCAGAGGGATTTGAATCCAGCCTATTTTGTTTGTGGCGAATTAGGGGTTGCCACGGCTTTTTCTTCTGCTGGGGTCATCATCATCAAGAGCTTCATTGCAGGCGGGCACAGCACAATCCTCTCCATGATAAACCTGGCTGGTGGAGAGAGGTGACAATTTTGTTTAGGTCCTTTTTTTTTTTTTTTTTTTAGAAAAAAACTTACCAAAATTCACATTTGGGGGTGGGGGATGTTCCATAAAAAGGATGGAAAGCATGTGTGAGGTTTTTTTTTTAATGTGCGTGTGAGTGTTGTGTGGGAGAGGCAGGCAGTCAAACGTATGCATCCCTACTGTCCCTTTAAAACTGCTGAGTAAGCAGGTAGCAAAGCATCTCCAGTCGTACCTTTCTGAATGGCTTTAAAAGGGGGTTGGATAAAATCCTAGAGGCGAAGGCTATCCATGGCTACTAGCCCTGATGATTGTGTGCTATCTCCAGTATTAGAGGCAGTAAGCCTGTGTGCACCAGTTCTCCTCCCTCCCAATCCCCTTTCCTTTTGTGTCGTGTCTTTTAGATTGTAAGCCTGTGGGCAGGGACTGTCAAGAAATACTTTTGTAAGCCGCCATGAGAGCCTTTTTTGGCTGAATGGCGGCATAAAAATGCTTAAATAAATAAAATAAAAATAAATAAAAACATGGGCGGGAGGGTGCTGTTGCACCATGTCCTGCTTGTTCATCCCTGGCCGATGGCTGGTTGGCCACTGTGTGAACAGAGTGCTGGACTAGATGGACCCTTGGTCTGATCCAGCAGGGCTCTTCTTACGTTCTTAGGTTCCAATCCCAAACCTTTGGGCTTGCTATTCCCTCTGAATACCATGGCATGGCTGTGCAGTAGTGCTGCATTGTTTATATGATGCAGCTGCCAACTCATAGCAATGTCAGTTTTCCCCCACCCCAAAACTGTGCTTTTTCAAAGTATCAGATACGCACAACTTTTCTCATTGCTCTGATGTCACCATTGTTGTTTCCTGTCTGTCAGTGGTGGCTTTTCTCCATGGTTTAGAAAGTGAGCAAACCAGGGCCAGATCCCGGTGTAAGGTAAGCTGGGGGTGCAGGGCAGGGAGCAGGAGGCAGGCTTGACAGGCGTCATAATGGTAGAGTGACCATATAGAAAGGAGGACAGGGCTCTGCACAGAAAAGGGGATTTCAGCAGGTGTCCTTTGTATGCATGCAGCACCTGGTGAAATTCCCTCTTCATCACAACAGTTAAAGGTGTAAGAGCCCCACCCTCTTTTGTATCTGTTCAAGAGGGCAGGGCTCCTGCAGCTTTAACTGTTGTGATGAAGAGAGAATTTCTCCAGGTGCTGCATGCATACAAATGACACCTGCTGAGATTCCCTTTTCAATACAGCTGTTAAAGATACAGGAGCCCTGTCCTCCTTTTCATATGGTCACCCTACATCATGGTCCCCTTGTGATAAAGAGAACCAAACAAGAGTGCACAAGCACCAAACCACATATAAACTAACAAATAGCAAATATATTCCATAAACAGCTTATTTATAAGAAGCTGTTTTTTTTAATATCATATTCATACACATTTCATGGTATTTGTTATTTCGTGCAAACCCAATAGGTTACAATATAAAAATCAACCATGTCGCCTTGTGATGTAAGTCAGGGAACAAAAGTAAGAGCAATCGATACGTAACACTGCTAGAACTGGAATGCCCGCATTCTTAACCCCGCATTGTACATTGTGGCAGGGTTATAGCGCCCTGTTCTTTAAGTGGGCCCCTCGATATTTGTCCCCCACCCCCTCCGGCCCTCTGATTTTTCCCAGGCAAGATAGCCCATGCTGTGTAACTCTTTTGACTCCGTTTTGCCTCAGCAATGCTGCGAGGAGGAATCAGGAGGCAAAGTAGAGTAGTGTAGACTTGGACCTTATCTCTTTCCCTGTCTGGTGTGTGTCACAGTTGAAGTCCTACTCATGACAACAGCTATTCATTTCCTTCCTCACCCACCCCATCTTTTCAGTTTTCATGAGCAAAGGATATCAGTCCTTTATATCCTTTGAGAGGAATTGTAAATCGACTGCATGCTTTTTCTGCCAGATTTTTAGCTCCTCAAAGGCACATAACAGCTACATAAGATAACTAAATATCTGTCTTGCCATCTGATTGGGGGCTTGAACTTTGTATTCATTGTGCCTTGCTTGAACTCATGAATAAGGCAGTAATGGCCAAAATGGGCAGTAGATCAGGAACCATTGGAATGTGAAAGCATATGAATAGAGGGTGTGTGTGTGTATTCATAAGGTTGAAAATGAACATTAAATTCATTTAATGTCTTTTCCCGGGTTCATTGTATTTAATGGTGGCATTATTATTATTATTATTATTATTATTATTATTATTATTATTTAATAAATTTATTTCTTACCCACCTCTCCATTTCGATCGAGGCAGGGAACAACAATTGTACCTAAGGGTACAATTTACATAAATTATCATTTAGTAATGTGATGTTTCACTTAGATTCTTCTACCTATCTGCCCTAAGCCAGCCTGTTAAAAATCAAAACCTGTTTGCGTGAATCATTCTGCAATGGTTTCCATGTACTCGTTTAAAGACACCTGAAACATCACAAATAGGACTATACCCAATGACCTTGGTGTGTGTTTTCCTCAGTGGAAAGGACTACATAAACAGAACAGGCAATGAATATGTAGGAAGAGCCCCAGTTTATGTGTGCCTGGCTTATTCAGTAGTTTTAAAATGGGAGAGTCCCATAAGCATGAGGAGACTTTATCATTGTAGACCTTTAGAGGTCTACAATGCAACTGACCAAATCCTTACCGTAATCTAAAGGCAACAGATGCCTTTACAAACTGCTACTCTCTACTGCACTTCAGTAAGCGGCTGGTGCCTGCCACAGTATCTATCTTTCTTGTCCTAAATAAGCAGCAGTGGTATCTAATAAAAGAGAGCAAAGTGCGTCAAAGTGCTGGAGAGAGTTGATTTTGCCAGCATCTTGAGCTATGTAGGAGAGCAAGAATTTTAAATTGGCTGGAGAGTTTGGCAGGTGAGGGAGCAAGAGGTAGAGTTGGTGGTTAATTCCCCCTGTATTAAAGAGACAGAGCAAGTGGCTAGATTGTAACCTGGCAACCCTAACTGGAACTGGATTCTGCTGCCAGCTCCCAATCTCAGTACTGTCCTGAGAACCAATGGTAGAAAGTCAGCTCAGTCATCCAGTTATTTCAGCAGAATTATCCCTGCTCTAGAATCCTAGAAAGGCTCAAACTGAATTTAAGTCGGGAGCAGCCTGTGCTGATACAGGTACTTCTTGTGACACCATGCTCTATACTGTGAACTGGCCCTGCTGGCCTGAAGATCCATTGCTTCTAGGCTCTGACCTTGCCCATAGCTAGACCTAAGGTTTAACCCAGGATCATCCCGGGTTCGTCCCTGCCTGAGCGCTGGATGCCCTGTGTGGCACTTAGATGAACAGGCTTGACCCCAGGACAATCCTGGGATAAACCTTAGGTCTAGCTACAACCCTTGTTTTCATTTTTGCCTTTGTCTTGTGTTATGCAACATGGAAGTGACATGTAGAATTCATTGGCACCAAATGTGATGATAGCTACTACCTTTGATTTTTATAACAAAACAAAACAGATGAGACAAAAACATGGAAGATAGATCTATCAATTAGCCATAACAAGCAAAATTCAGCACCCATGATTAGTGGCCATAAAGAAGCTGGATGATATGGGCAAATCGCAGGACATATTATATTATGCTCTCCCGGTGAATTTCCTAAGGCATCTGGCTAAACACTGTCCAGAGTATTGGACTGAACTAGCAAGGCTTGTTGGGACTGGCAGCCTTTTGCCTACTTTCCTTGATGACCATGGCCGTAGCTAGACCAAAGGTTTAACCCAGGATCATCCCAGGTTCGTCCCTGCCTGAGCGCTGGATGCCCTGTGTAGCACTTAGATGAACAGGTTTGACCCCAGGACAATCCTGGGATAAACCTTAGGTCTAGCTGCAGCCCATATCAGCCCCTCCTTGCTCTATAGATCAGGAGTAGGCAACCTGGTGGCTTCCAGATATTTTGCACTACAGTCCATTAGCCTCAGCTAGCATGGCTAATGGTCAGGGACGATGGGAGCTGGGGGCACCGGGTTGCCTACCCCTGCTCAGGATCCATATCTCAGGCCCGCCTCATACATGTAACCCGACTAACACAAGTACACAAACACAGCTTGCCATTGTGAGCCCTATGTGTCTGCAGCTCCCCATGAAAGTGGGGTGGATTTTAGCCTCACAAATTCAGTCCCTTTAAAACCACACTCTGTGTGTGTGTGTGTGTGTGTGTGTGTGTGTGTGTGTGTGTGTGTGTGTGGTGTGTGTGTGTGTATGTTTTTGGATCAGAGCCCAAAACATCTTTGTGTTTAAAAGGAGATTTGAAGAATTATGGTACTAGACTGACATTCCAACACCTACATACTCAGTGATGAATCAGAACTTTCCAGAAGGGTTCCCAAGAACCTAGTGAACTTAACATAGATGCCAAAGGCTATGATTTCAAATGTCACACAGAGGACTATACTCAGTGACACACTGGTGTCAAGATGGTTGAAAGGAAACTGTTGATGCAAAAGGATGTTAGGAATTTGCAGGGAGATAAAACTTGCATGCTATTAATTCTTTCAATTTAGTACAGGGTAGAAGTAGACCATTCCTGGCAGTTCTGTCAGAGACTCTAAGATCACATTGAGGACAGGTCCAAGGGAGAGGATTTCCTAGAGCTAGATCCTGTCATACTCGATACACTAGTCCACATGAAGATTGAAATGGGAGTGAGCACTGCCTTGCCCCTGCACATTTTGTGATAATCAACACCAGAAATGCTCTCACCAAGAACAATGAAAGGAAACGCCTTTGATTTATCCCAATGATGACAGTATATCAGTATCTCCAGCCAAAAAACCTCATGGCGTCATATCCCTTTTGGGCGAGTTTCAAGTGGCATTTGTGGTAAGTGAAATTAGTCTACATAGAACTTAATTGCTCTTTGTTCTGCCCACCCGTTTTTCTCACCTTGCCTCTATCACCAACAAACCCTCCAAGCTCTGATCTTAGCAGATGTGTCATGATTTGTCCCAGCTCATCATGCTGCTGACACATTCTTGTTCTTGGCTGATGAGGCTGGGCTTAATCCAGGCATACAATATGGCTTTGCTCTAGGCAAGAATGTACAACAGAGAGTTATCCAAAGAAGGGAACACAGAGGCAGCAAATGCATCCCCACCTGTTTAAAAGGATGGTAATAGACTGACAGTCCAACACCTACATGCTCAATGAGGAATCAGAAGCAGCCAGTGCAATTAGGATATTTGCTCCCAGAATCATGTTGACACATGATGCCACAATAAATGTTATTTTGCCGTTTATTTAGGTTATTCCTATACATGCTGGAGTTTGGGGGGTAGTTGTTATTAAAGTGGTGGCATATTCCCACTGAATGGTAAAAGTCCTGTCAGTACATTAGATCTATCAGTGAAAGATTACTCCCATTAACCAAATGTTAATGAAGTAGGACTGAACATTGCATCTTAGCACGGAATGTAAAATCTCTTGCCTATGGCATCGCCCAAGCATCTACATCATTGAAAGGAAATGGCCTACGTTAGAAGCATTTTCATGTCACAAGTACCTGGCACTATGGGCCACTTCACATTCTATGCAGCAGCAAATCCAGATTTGCTACCAAGTGTATGAACAACACAGAGCTGCACTCAATCACGGCTTGTTGACGTGATACCCAATAGTCCTTGATTCGCACAGTATACCATGTTTGCAAATGCATGTGTGTCACATTCTTAGGTATTTTAGGTAAACCTAAAAATGTGTACACTTGAAAAACATCATGTGTGAAGGGCTTCCAAGATATTACAAGATGCTTTGCTTTCTAAAATCGACTCCATTACTAAAGTACTGGCTGAGTTTCAATTGCTAGAGCATGGGGGAATCATAGGAAATGTCTTTTTAATTTACTTTAAGTTTTTTTGCAAACAGAAGATAACAAAGCATATAAATTATGCAGAAGAGGGCTTATTTCAGTCTTGTGAGGTCTACAATTCTTTCCCTAGAACTCCTATGGCTCACCAAATGTGTTTTAAATTTACAAAATTTGCAAAAGGATCTATCTGTGCAGTCCCTATACACATACAAACTATACGCACAGCTGGGAACCTTCTTTCTGCAGGGTTTTTGGATATATCTACAGATCCTAATGCACTACAGATATGTAGGGACTATACAGATAAATACCATGAAAGTTATGAACACAACCCCACTCCCCTCTATGTGAATTCACTGAGTCTATGTTCAATCATGTGAACTACAGAACCAAGGAAATCAGATAGTTTCTCCAACTAGGAAGCTCAATACATGAAGTTATTTAAATCTGTGCATTTGAGAGTTAATCTAACCATATACAAATATAGCAATAGGTACAGCATAGTTTTCTTACTATTGCCCTCCAGAGACTTCCTGACTGTCTCTGATATCCCCCTCCCTTTCTGCAGCCTTACCCCCGTCATAGACTCAGGGGCAGTCTGGGATCAAGCCAGTTCCTCCTGGTCTGCCTCCCAGTCTCCTGGAATGGACTGCTCCTTGATGCGTTTTTCCTTCAGGAACTTCAGCTCTTCCTCTGAAGAAGATTCCTCCAGCAGAGGCATGGCAGCTTCAATCCTTCTCCTTAACTGCCACTTCCTGAGATGAAGGAACATTATAATTGGTTCCTGCAGTATATATAGTGGCTCAGCAATGGCCAGAACTGGAATAAATAGTATGGTGGGAAATTGGCAGGTTATAGTCTAATTTAGCCACTTCAATTGGAACTTAAATTGAAGCAGAACCAGGAGATTCTCTCATCTCTAATAATATGGAGCAATATAAGAGCAAACACTGAACACATATATAATATCACCCATCATTGTTGGTTGGTTGATTAATTGATTACATTTCTATACCACCCAATAGCTGAAGCTCTCTGGGCAGGTCACCTAATCAGAAATGTATCTTCATAACTTGTGACCCAGTCAGGCAAACACAGGCGCATCCAGGTATGTATGGTGGACCACCAAAGGCTTGATCTTTTCCCTGGTTTTGCCGTTGATTGGGATAGTTGGAAGAGAAGAGAGCTAGAACAATACAGTTAAGACAAAACACAGTATTCCCATCAGATGAAGGGGGTCAGATAGCAGGAGACAGTCACAGTAGTTATATTTGCAGCAAATGTTCCCCCTTCCCTTGTTTACCTATGTGGATACTTTGTCCTGGCTGTTTTTGGACTAGAGTTTGGTGTTGGGTGTTTGTGTCTGGAATCCTAAGGAAGACATACCGGTTAAGATTCTTATTCAGAGAAGTATTAGCAATAAACTCAGGTTCCTAGGAGTGTTCTAGTGAGAGGGTGCTTTGTGTAAAGCGCTCCCTGTCTCCATAATTTCCCTCACTAAAGTTTCCTCTTGAGTGAGCCCTAAGTCTGCACAACATGGGACTGGAGAGATATAGAGCTCTATCACACCAGCATTATACTGTGCAATCACTGCAAATTGCATACAAAGGACTCCGATGTTTTCTACCTTATAATCTGCTGTTACGGCGAATACTCCGATGTATCCTGCTTTGACTGCGCTTTCCGCCCCCCAAAAATAGTGGCGTATTTTGGACCTCGGAAAGTGTGATTCTTTTGTTGTTCTCCAAGTGGCCACTGAGGGTGTGGAAGGATGCCGAGGAGCAGAGCCACCCCCAAATGAGCACCGCGGAGTCCTTCTTTTCTCAGCCCAGAGCAGACCCAGCCCTCCCGGGGCGTGTGCCAGAGCAGGAAGCTGCCTGGCCGCCTCCCTTGGCAGCCCCAAAGCGTGCACCGCGGAGGCTAGCCCAGCCCAGGGCATGCTCCGGAGCAGGGCAGGGTGGAGGTGGACTAAGGTGCTCACAACAACAACAGCTTTCATACGCTATGGAGATGAAGTGCGATAATTTGAGGTGAAAAGGGTATGTGATGTGTGATGAAGCTCATAGCCCTGCGTCATGCACCCTGTTACCTGCGTTATGCTCCCCCTGTGTGAGGTTATACTGGTGATGGTATGCTGTGATTTTGGTATCAAGTTATTTATTTATTTATTTCAAACATTTATATCCCGCCCTACATCAATAAGATCTCAGGGCGGCATACAGTTATATCATTTCCATGTCTTGAAGTCATGAGGCATGGAGACATGTGCAGAGCTGTGTGTTCTGACCAGGCTGTGTACACAACACCAGGCTGTGTGTACATCTGCTCCTCCCCTGTACCTTCCCATGTGCTGCCCATGGCTCCACCCCATTTCAGCCATTCTGCCAGCGTATTTCCACTGGCAGAACAGCTCCACTGGCATGAATATACGTTGTCCCACTGATATGTCTATCCTGGCAGTGGCATATCTGCCATTCCACCAGTGCAGCAGGACTTCAGCTGAATCCTAAAGGGTCTCAGCCAGCAGATCTCAAATATATAATTGTGCCCTAAGTTAAACACACTTATTCAGTTTATTTTGCAGCTGGTTTGCGGACATAAAAATGAATATAAACATTCAGTTTAAGACCTGAGATGAATCGTGCATCCAATAAAAAGGGAGAGTTCCAATCCTTATAGACTGTATTACATCAGTCAAATTGGCAAGCTCTGAATCAATTCCCACCAGGGTCAACAGGTTAAAACTGACAGAACACTAGCAGGTGAAGCAATTGTTTTAGTATGTATTTATTGTCCCAATCATAGAGATTGTACCTTTTTCAGGGTTGAGGGGGCAGCTGCTTGGGCTAGCATTTTAAAACTAAAGTGCTCCCATATGTTACTTAACCTATGGCTTAATTATAATGTAATATGTGATGAGATGTTGGCAAAAAGAAGGTTTTTGGGGACCGCAACAACTACCTTAAAATAATGACTGAACCAGACATACCTAGTTCAATCCCGTGGATTAAGAATGTAGCATACATGGAGTAGAGCAAACATGATCAAATGGTAGGCTCTGTGTCTACTATGTACTACTAGTTCAGTCATTATGTGTTGCCCAATCAGTCACAGATGCTTTTTGACTTCATTAAAAAGGGTTTTACTTGATTAATCAGTCCTACTGGTAATGCCAATATTCACAGTTTGCCCCCTAAATATTGTACATTCAGGCTGCAATTCTATATTAGTTTTATTAATGTACTTCTTCAATGCTTCAGGGCCACAGAGGACAGAGACACAATCGAGGCTTTTGCAAAATTCTTTTTGAATGCTATGAGAATAAGGTCTCTCCAGAATTGATTCTGCTGCATACTTTTCAAATCTGTATGTAATTTTGCCCTACTCTCTTGTATGTGTAAAGTCTGGTCGATGACCGTAATAAAGTTGATGATGATGATTTATTACTATTTATTACATTTATATACCGCCCCATAGCCAAAGCTCTCCGGGCAGTTTACAATAGTTAAAAACAGTGAACATTAAAAACAAATATACAAAATTTAAAAGCATAAAAAGCATAAAATACAAACAAAAACAGACAATATCTGTTTAAAACAATTATTCCGGGGTCAGTTAAAAAACTCAGTGTATGCTGTTAAATACTGTTAAATGCCTGGGAGAAGAGAAAAGTCTTGACCTGGTGCCAAAAAGATAACCATGTTGGCACCAGGCGAGCCTCGTCTTACGCTTCCCTTGGAGTAGGCACCCAGAGGAGAACCTTAGATGTTGAGTGTAGTGAATGGGTAGGTTCATGTCGGGAGAGGCGTTCCGTCAGGTATGGTGGTCCCAAGCCATGTAAGGCTTTATAGGTTAAAACCATCACCTTGAATTGGGCTCAGAAACATACAGGCAGCCAATGGAAGCAGGCCAGAGTCATTTACCTTAGAGTCCCTTTGAATACAATATATTTGAGTAAGCTGTCAATCTTCTGGTGGATTCTGATAAATCAAGAATTATCAATGTTGCCAACGTTTTTTGAGTTATGGGAACTTTATCAAAGATGAATGAAAAACAGTGCAATCCTAGATGTGCCTACTCAGGAGTAAACCCCATTGAGCTCAATGAAACTTACTCCCAAGAAAGTGAGTATAGGATTACAGTCAGACACATAAAGTTAGTTGCACTTAGATCCCTTTGAAATCAATCTGAAAAGTTAGCAATATCTTAACTTGTCACATTACTTTCAATGAGAAGTGCATAGTCTGGATCTAACTCAATGATAAAAAGGGGGTTTACAGTACAATCCTATACATGTCTACCCTAAAGTAAGACCTATTATATTTAATGTGGCTTACCCCACAGTTATCCTCCAGACTGCGTGCTAGTCTAAATATTTTGATGCCCTGCTGAGCTCAAATATTGAGTACAAAAATGTGTGTATTACAGAAAGTTGCATACAAAATTGTGTATATTAGGGAGTGAAGTACATTAAGATGCTTAAAATGCATATGATAGAGAAAGTTGCATATGAAAATAAATGCAAATTTCTGTACATGTTTTGTTAATTGCAGAATGATGCAAAAAAATTATTTATTTATTTAAAACATTTATATCCCACCCTATATCAATAAGATCTCAGGGCGGCATACATATTATCTGATGTAATTCAGATAAATTGGGTGGGACAGTCTTATTGAACACATGTAACTGGACCTGGACTGGATATAGACTGATTTGCCCATCCCTATTCACAAGAAACGCAGGTACACAAAATGGTAGTTTAACCAGCCCGTCTTGCCCCAATCATATACCACTAGCAATGGGGGAGCTGATTCCCCATGGCGAAATCTTCTGCTGCTTCGGAATGCATATGAGTACTGATTCCCCTGAATATCCACCCCTTCTATTCTAAGCTGGAATTTGTTATGGTGTTGATTTCTCACAACTTAAATACGCATTAACTGGATCTGTATATTATTCTGCACAATAGTATGAATAGCTTATGGACGCAGTCCTATGCATGTTTAGACAGAAAAAAGCCCGACAAGTCTCAGCATCCCCCAGCCAGCAATTCCCCAGGGTTGTAGGACTTTTCCTGTCTAAATATGCATAGGATTGCACCTTTAGTAATGTTATGACATTTCAGGTGCAAATGGGAGGTAGAAGGTTTTTCAGTATTTATCCAGAGATTTCTATTTTCATTTAGAGAGGATGGTGTTGGTGTGCATATGAAAATACAGAGCAGAAGGTTTCACTCACCAAGGCGCTAACTTGCGACTGAAGAATAAAATACAATATCAAGGTTACAATGTCATTAAGGGAGTAGGAGTCTCTTTGTGTAAGTATTTCATATCACCAAACAGAAGTAATATTTGACCTTTCTCATCTTGTAATTAAGGACAAGGAAATGGAGAAATGGATTTGCTTAGCTAATAAGAAGACAAAATGTATGCCAGACCGCAGTTGGAGGGCAGGAGCACATGCCTACTGATCTGTTATGTTTAGGAGGCACATACTCATCAAACAGTATTGAAGTCACAAAAACCTAATTAAAAATAGTTGTGTGTGTTTTGTAGATTTGTATCACATTATCTTTTATGATGGATGCTTTATAAGAAAATCTACTAATTAAAAACCATTCATGCTACAGCACCAATAAGAGGTGGTCTTAATTTCCTGTGTGAGGAATATCAGCTCATTTCTGATTTCCCTTTCTCATTTGCAAGATACTGAAAGGAATCTTTTTTAAAGGCTGGGAGATGAAGGACTTTTTCTATGCAAGGTATTTATTCTCGTTCCCTGCTCACGGTTAGTTACAGGGTGGTTTAGATGACATCATGACTCTCTAGTTTCATTCGCTCTTTTAGCATATTTTTTTTTAAAAAAGCAAAGAAAATACATTATTTAATTGTAAAAGCGAAAGAAAGCACTTTTTCACCTGTGTATTTGCCCTATTCCAGAGTACCACAGTGCCACCTAGAGGTTATGTATCAGAAAAGCAGGGAAGAAAATACTTTTTATGCAGTGCTCAGATCTCAATTCAGTGATGAAACTGAAAGTATATACAAAACAATTTCCCACCTAGACAGTATCTCTGCATCATGAATTGGGATGATAGTGAACTATCCATTGGAAATTTGAATTCACAGTCCATAACAGAAATGGAGTTGACAGGTTAGACTATGTACATAAAGCATATGTCCTCTTTCTTTGTCTTTCCAGCAACTAGTTCATCAGATAATTTCTTTAAAGAGATTCTAATTCTGGAATTTGCTTTCCTTCTTTTTTAATCAACAATGAGATAATGTAGACGCCATGTTCAATTATTCCAAATGATTTCACTGGCAGAGAACCCATTAGTTTAACTATATTTTCCCATAGTTTTCAGCACCATTGTTCTGTCATCTGGAAATAATAGAACCCACAGCCATAAATTTTGCTAGCTCAGAAGAAGGAGGGAAAATAGCAAGGATGGCTCACCCACTATTTTGCGGTATGCTAATGTTAGCCCAGCTTAACCAAAATGATCGCATCTTGGTAAACTTGGATTAGACTTTCCTGTGAAAAGTACGCTAAATTGGTGTTAAAAGCAATTGTGCTGCATTTATACATTTATTCACGTGATGGCATGAACAGAAGCCAGACATATGGCTGGCTACATCGTAAATGGATTCCCCCCCCCCTTCCTACTGCAAAACATACTTGCTCACACACGCTTTTTTCTTTGCAAGAAAAGGCAACTCATTAGAAATTTATCTGATATCCCATTTCTGTTCACACTCTCCTATTGCAATTGTGGCCACTTTTCAATGCGTGCAGTTTATGTAATTTCCATACTTTGGGTAACTATTTCAATCTGCTGTAGTCAGAACGAAAAAGCCAGTCCTCGTCGTCATCCCCCCACCCCGCCCCGAAAAAGACAGCAAAGACAGATGAAACACTGACAACACGTCTGCCCTCTGTACAGGATGCCATTTTTCACTGCAAATATTGTCTGCAAGCCCTAAAAAGACATTCCATTAAAATCCATAACAAGGCTCAGATGCTGAGTCCTGCAGATCAGTGATGAAGCATGAATGCTGTTTCCCACCCAACCCCTTCATCTGAAAGAGTTGATACACTTATTTCTGATGGAATCATAGCTTTACCAAAGGACAGCTCAGCCTGAACTTTGGTTGTGGAAATACTACACGCTATGAACAAAATTCCTCCATCTATTCCTAAGAAGAAAGAACAGGTTTAAATACGCCCAGGCAGATGGCGAAATCTGAAAAAGTGGCTTTAAGAGGAGTGAGCGACTAACCCGAATAGTGGTGTGATGGCTTTTGTTTCTAGAATAACGTTGGTATGAACTTCACTGGACTTGAGTGTAGCAAAGGATGCTTGAAAAATAGTTTCAAGCTAGAATTGATAGGCAACCCTATATAAACCTGCCTTGAAGCCAATGTCCCTGGCATCTCCTGTTATCAAGGCCTGTCTTTAGGGGACTGTGACACTTTAAAACAGGCTTGGCCATGCTGGCTGGAACTGATGGGATAGCAGCACAACACACCTGGAGGGCACCAGGTTGGAGATGACTGGTCTAAAATATAGCTTATGAACACACACACACACACACGATGTTGCTGACTTTCTTACTTCCTTGGCTCAGAACACAACCCTTGGTAATGGAACCATAGTTCTTCTCTTCCAATCCACATGGGTGATTTAGGGTGGAGCGAGAACACATCAGGGTTGGTTGTGGCAAATGGTGTCGTCACCACTCTGCAGCAACCACACAGCTTCCCTTTCAAAAAGAGGCATTTTTGCAAAGTACTTTAAGCGCATCTGCGACGACACCGACCTCACACGCGAGGCCTTGCCTCGCACGCCCTTGTCAAGCCAAGCGCCACCTCTTGAAAAGCCTGAGGAAAGGGTAGAAACAACACAACCTTTCCCCTATATGTGAGGGAAAATAGGTTTTATTATTGTGGTACTGAACTGGAGGTGTATTCGTAGATGCTTTTACACTGTGTAATATAGCAGGTAATACATCCGAGCTGACACGTGGTTTGTGGTAACAGAACACAAAGTAAAGTTTATTGAAATTTAACAGATTTTTGGCATTTCAATTTAGATCAAAACCTGCTTATTTTTTATATTTAAAACAACAATCCCAAGTCCCTTAAAGTCCTATCTCTTCTCACTCCTCACACACCAAACACTCTCAAGAAGCACAAGCCTCAGACGCTCTACAAGAATAATCAGACTCAGACTTAGGCCTTAGCTAGGCCTAAGGTTTATCCCGGGGTCATCCCGGGGTCGTCCCTGCCTGCTCCCAGGATCCCCTGTGTGTCATTTACATGAGCAGGGATGACCCCAGGACGACCCCGGGATAAACCTTAGGCCTAGCTAAGGCCTCAGACTCCGATAAGACAAGACAAGACTAAACTATACTAAACCCTCACAATCACCTCAGCAAAACTATTTATACTCCCCCCTCCCCCTCTCTCACAGCATCACTAGCCACACCCACTCAGTCAAACATTCCGCACTCGCTAGACATACAAAGCCAGACATACCTAAGGGACAGAAAGGGGTATCGCCACAGCATCTTTTTTCTTTAAATGTGGCTCCGTTCCCCCAAATTAAATCTTTTAAAGCTTTTCTTTTGCACAGAGAGCCTTTTCACTGCTCGCCTTTCCAGCTTATTTTTACTCTGCACTATTTCTCAGTTATACTGTTTCATTGCTGTGCAAAAAGGAGACGTCAAAACTGCTGACTCGCAGTCCTGTTAACGCACAATTGTGTGATGTCACATTAGCATGATAGTCATAACTGAGTTGTACTGGGGAATTAACTCATGTGGGGAGCAGAGCTTCAGTATTGCTAATTCAGCCAACTTAGCCAATGATATGGAATTCTAGAAGCGGCAGTCCAAAACGTCAGGGGGACACCAGGGGCCTTGCTAGACCCGGCCGGATTAGCCGGCCTGGAGGCGGGGCGACGGCGCACTGACGTTAGTGCGCGCTGCCCCAGCTTCCACACGCGGGACACGCAGGGACGTCGGGATCCCTGCAGTGTCCGCCATTTTTTATTTTTTTTTTAAGTTTAAAGGGGCCACGTGCAGCCCGAAGACTCCGGACCAGGTAAGTCCGTTTTTTTAAAAAAACGAAGCCCACCCTCCCTGTCCCCGGCCTTGCCCTGGCAGTGCCGCTTGCCTGTATGTTTGGGCGGCAGCGCCCGGTGCTTGTCCGGGCGATGCCGCCCCCCCATGCCAGGCCTTGCCCTGGCAGCGCCGCTTGCCTGCTTGCTCGGGCAGCGGTGCCAGGCGCTCTCTTCCCCCACCCGGGCCGATGGGCACAGCGCTCGTATGAGCGCTGTGCCAAGTCCGTGGCTTTTTGCGGCTACTCGTAAGCGAGTAGCCACAAAAAGCCACGGAAGTTTCTAGACGTTCTGCAGCCCCGGCCTCAGGCCGGAACTGCGGAAAAGGCGCACCATAAGCGACTTCGCTTATGGCGCGTTAGAGGAGGCTTCAGTGCGGCCTGGGGCCGGATTCCCCTGTGCGTCATGTGGACACACAGCAGGGAAACTGGCTCTCAAGGCGCGCTAAGGCCTCGTCTAGCAAGGCCCCAGGTTGGGGAAGGCTGAAATAAGTGTTCAAATGTGACAGGAGAGGTGGAAGGCCCCAAATCATTTCCATTTCCGGCTGCTGCCTCCCTCCACTGTGCTCAGCCCTTCACCTTCCAGCAGCCGCTCAGGAAGGTCCACACAGCAGGGCTGAGTGGTGATGAGCAGGTCTCTCGGAGGCCAGGCACAGCAGCCTGACGTCACCAGAGCACTCGCAGTGGCCTCATGTCCTTCTGGTGGTATACAGCTATTCATTTCAGCAATGTGCTTTGCTCCTCTTGACCTTAGTGTATGTATATATGTACTGTATACATATCCATTGATCTGCTGCCACCCATTTATTTATGTATTAGTTCATTCAATCAATTTCTTAGCTCGCTTTCAAGATCCTCATATTTGGTTAGAGCCAGAGCTCCATTAATGGAAGGGGATTCTCTCAGCTGCTGCAAACAGAAGGGGGACAAAATTCTCTGATTTCCCACTACCCTATGCTGTCCCCTGGATCCAAAAAAACATTTTCTGAGAGGACTGAAGGACTCTCTGGAAAACTGTGGGAAACTGGTAAAAAAAAATAATCCCCCTCCTGCTTCCATTCATTAGGGCCGTAGCTAGACCTAAGGTTTAACCCAGGATTGTCCTGGGGTCAAACCTGTTCATCTAAGTGCCACACAGGGCATCCAGCACTCAGGCAGGGACAAACCTGGGATTATCCTGGGATAAACCTTAGGTCTAGCTACGGCCGAAGTCTCTGCCGGTTCTAAGTCCCTACCACAAATGGAAGGGATTTGTCTGTAAATATGAAGACTCCTTCCATTTGTGGAAGTGCTTCACTGCATCAGAGCCATGGTGCTTTACAGAATTTTACTTTTTAAGGACCACACTCTCCACACATCCAGCAACTTGAAACCTAAAACCTGGGGGAGGGGGAGACACCAGCAGTAAAGGAAGGATGTGAGCAAATGCATTTACATGTACTTCAGCCTAGTTACAGTTGGGCCTAGGCTGTTCTCAGTCTGGGGCCACAGCTAGACCTATGGTTTATCCTGGGATCATCCAGGGTTCACCCCTGCCTGAGCACTGGATTCCCTGTGTGTCACCTAGATGAACAGGTTTGACCCCTGGACAATCCAGGGATAAACCTTAGGTCTAGCTATGGCCTAAGATGAATTAGTGCTGAAGCAACGTCTCCCTTAAAGCAAGCTCCAAGCTTTCATGAACCAGGGAAATTGACAGTTAGCAGGGAAAATAAGTGAAGTAACTTAAGAGGAGACTGTAGGGCAGATGGAAGAGTAAGAGTCACTGAGAAGAGATGTTGTTGTTGTTGTTGTTATACAATAATAACAATGTCAGAATTTATTTTCTCCATATACCCACCTGCACAGCTATTGTGAAGCAAAGGGCTGTATACAACAGAAGAAGGACTTGAGATTCAGTGGTAGGGGTGGAGGACAGGGACAGACCAGGATGGACTCTCACTCCTGGATTGCTGGATCACCTTAGGTGAGCAGTCAGAGCTGCTGTGTATATCTGGATTTGGGGAGCCCTGCTGCAGGATTTCAGCCAACATGTTTGATTATCACATATGTTTTGTATAAGTTCTCTGCAGTTTGGCTCATAACCAGTGATAGATGACAGTCTATAAAGTGACTTGGTAAAAATTTTTGGAAATGTCCCAATAGATGTAGTTACTAGCTGTTCTGTCATTTTCTTAAAATAATAATAAAAAGCACACACATGAAAGCTGTTCATATTTCTTGTTCCAAGAACACAAAAGATTTCTGAAGGTTATTGAAAAATAAACTGGACAACATTATTCATGTCTAAGGAACAAAAGAAGGTGAAGACACAAGAGAGCTTAAAAGCCAATTGTGGAAAGATGATCTGGTAAGATAGTTCTATATCTATGAGCTTCTGCTGATCTTTCCTCTTACAGCTGTCAACTATAGTTAAGAAACTGGAATAATAACAAATGGGTGTAAACAGGACATTCTGTTAAGATACTTCCAAGTGATAAAATTGATAGAAGCAGAAATTTAAATGTAGTATCAAGCCCTGTCATCTAATGCTGGGGGCTCATATGAGATGGAAAGTGAGTATTATATTAGTAATAAATAAATAGACTGATTTCCAGTTATGTCATTAATGATGTTAATGGAAAATCCCCCAAAAAATACCCAAGTATGGACATTAGTGTTCCGGACATAGGGCAGAAATCTTTAATCCACATACATCCCTAAAAACAAACAAACAAAACAACACCAGTCTGAGGCAGTCTTTCTAAAACTAAAACAAAAAAAACCTAAGGGTTACAAAATTCAGTTTGATTTTTTGACAGTGGAAAGGAATAATGCTCGCAATTTCAGGAAATCTGATGAAATCTCAGTTGAACAGGGAAAGTCAAGGGCCTTCAGACACATCTTCTTTCTGGGTTTTTGATACAGGAGCAAAATAAAGCAACTTATTTTGCCAAGAGGCTATTGGATGTTCCATGTTTTCTGGGATGGGACAGAGCTCCCCAAACTATGACATCATTTCCCCCCTCTCCCCTACAAGCAGCTTTGTTGGGAAGAGTCCCGTCACCCCATTTTGAAGAACTTGGTAAATTCAGGAAACGAGAAGACACTTAAGAGGTCTCTAAGACTATTTTATTTGCCAATGGGACGGTGCATGGATCGCTCCTAATCCAGCACAAAGAGTAGTAGGGTGACAGGTAAGGGTATTCCTGAGAAGAAAGTAGGGCAAAATGTATGCTGGTCAGAGCTGACTTTACTGCTAAGAAGAAGCTAACATAAATGATTGTATCTTACAATGCTAGCTATCGGGTTTTGGATATAGTGCCAGCTATTGCTGAAAGAACCATATAAATCAGTGGTTCCCAATTGGTGGTCCATGGACCCTTGGTGGTCCGCATAACCCACCCAGGGGTTCCGTGGCACCATTCACATATTCACCATTGATTTCTGGAATCCACTGATGACGAATTCCTACCAGAAGTAAAATATAACATCACTGAGCACCTGCATGATTTAACAACTAGCTTCAGAGGTTACTTCCCTGCACCTAATCCTGAAAACTCGTGCATAAGGAATCCTTTTGAATATGGTGATGTACAACTAACAACTCTGTCTGCGGAAGAGCAAGATGCACTTGTTGACGCATCTTGTGATGGTTCATTGAAATCATTTTTCAAAGAATATAGACTGGACCAATTCTGGGTGAAGGTTTTTCCTGATTATAAGAAGTTAGGTGAAAAAGCTTTGAAACATCTAGTTCCCTTTTGTTCCACTTTTCTTTGTGAACAACATTTTTGACATTTTGTTATATGAAGAACAAGCATAGAAATCAGCTCAATGTTGATCCAGATTTGAGACTAGAAGTTGGAAATACTGAACCGGATGTGGAAGGGATTGTTCGGGACAAAAGGAGGCAAGATTTCTCCCATCACATTTAGGTTTAGTAGCTGCTAGACAGGTCATAATTTGCTCAATTGTAAACTAGACGTTAGTAAAATTAAATTTGTCTTTATATTCCTAACCAAATCATTGTCATTTTTGCATGGTAATATCACAAATTTTACGGTCTGTTGTTTAGTATACCTAAAATCCTTTGCTTATTAGGGGCCACTCCTTATTTTCTCCCAAAAAAATTGCTTCGCACAGGTAACTACCATAGAGATAACAATTTTTTCAAAAGGAGGGGGTTCATGGCTTGGCATTTGAAAAACAAGGGGTCCGCAGTATTTAGCTAATTGGGAACCACTGATATAAAAACTTATTTTATTTATTTATTTATTTATTACATTTCTATACCGCCCAATAGCCAAGGCTCTCTGGGTGGTTCACAAAGATTAAAACTTCCCATTATAGCGGGGGTTATGGAAAATAGGGCTGTGCAGGGACCCCCCCCCAATTCACCTCGGAGGCCGGTTTGGAGCCCCCAAAGCAGCCCCAATTCAAAGCTGAGGCGAGATTCGTGCCCTCCGAGGTGACATGGACTTTTCTAGGTGCCGGTTGTGCAGCCAGCACCCAGAAACACCTTCCTTTCCCCGCTCTCTCCGCTTACCAGCTGCCACTGCCATCGCCGCTGCCGCCGCCTTGCTCCTGCTGGCTTCCGCCACCACATGTGAGAATAACCAGGCCGCACACAATTTTAAGATATCGTGGGGGCTCTGAGTGATTAGTACTTCTATGGCCACAAACTACAGTGGCCATAGAGGTACTAATCACTCAAAGTCCCTGCGATATCTTAAAATCGCATGTGGCCTGGTTATTCTCACATGCAGCGGCGGCAGTGCTGGCAGCAGGTAAGGCCCGCCCAGTCCCACTCTGAAGCAGCCTGAGTGACCCCAAAGCTTTGGAGCTGATTGGCTTCGGGGTCTCGGGCCGAGGCAGTGCACAGCTCTAATGGAAAAGCTTAAAGGCAAGATCTAAGTGGACTAAGTTGTCATCATGCTCTATGGAATTGTGACCCGGCCAGCACCACTATATTTTTTACATGACCAATTTTTCCAGGACAAAAAAAGAGAGAATACTCAAGGTTCCTTGATCTTGCCAAGCACTGTTGATACTTTCCGTTGACTTCATTCTCAAGTTAACGAGCCTTTAGAAACCATATCCCTTTCTCTTTAGCATGCTGTCATGACATCTAAGATCAAACAATCACAAACTTTTGATTACAGTGATCAAGATCATGTATTTTTAAATCAACAGACATTAGAGTTAAGCATTTTCAAGCTCACAAGTTTGGTTCCAATATTTTGGCCGTATAGAAGCAGAAGCCATCAGTGAGACCCCTTAAGTAAGCAGAGAAGGGCTGGGCATGAGCCCTGAGAAAGTACCTTAGCATCTGCTGTGATGTGTTGTCATTTTGCCTAGGCCCAACCCTCATGCCTCTGGTCCTCTATTCTGATGCACTCTGTGTATCATAAGGGGCTCTGGAAGATAACGTTGAGCTGAATAGGAGGGATGTTTTGTGGACATTTTCTCTTTCTGTTTGAAATGCCCCCATTTTGTTCGTTTTTCAGAGACATGTCCAAAGAAGGGCATAAAAATTCATCCTGCAGCCATATGCCACCTTTGACATCACCAACTCCCCACTGCTGACAAAATCCATTGCACCATTAGTCCTTCAGTGACCGTTAAGTTGTCCATTTCTGCCATTTCTATTGCTTTAATTAGCCATTCTTTGCACATCTCATTTGGACTTTGGGAGAATGTGTCATATATATTACGCATTCATACAGCTTATCATTGCTACCATTAAAACCATGCATTCTAGTTAGTTTCCTACCTCCCACTTTCTTTCTTTCTTTCTTTCTTTCTTTCTTTCTTTCTTTCTTTCTTTCTAACAATATATCCCTTGCTCATGAGCTATGGTTTAACATTTGAATTTGGAAAATTTATGATCCCAGAAGAATCTATGTGCCTAGCATGAAAAATAATGTGGTATGTATATTTATATGACCCAAAGAGGCCAATTTGAAAGAACTGAATGAAACAAAGAGCTTAGAAAGGATTCGTGAATATTCCACACAAAGCCAAGCACTGGGAAAGAATGAACATGTGATGCCTTCTTTTCTGTCTCTAATACTGGCAGAGTTTAGCTGACCTGAATGAAAAAGTATGCTAGATTTATAGTATGGGAATATGTGCTAGGAAGTTAATTTAGCTTGGCTACTGTAAACATTTTCTCACTATTTGTGAGGGTTGCTTTTGGGAAGGAAATGGCTCTTCTTCATATGTATTAGTGGTCATTCCAAACAATTTCCCCTGAACTGTTTGAACTCTTTCCACGTAAGAAAAACAATTCTTCCACTTTCATCTTTCCTCAAATCTGCAAAGCTTTGTACATAAGCTGGCCAGACTTAAAGACCTACTGACCACAAAGGATGCATGGATTTCAGTACTTTCTGAAACATGCCCTCTGCATTTTAGGCACTTCACTCATCTGATAAAAGGAAAACACAAGAACAGGTAAGATCACAAATTCAAGACATGGATGTCTTGGGAGATTAGATTAAATTAAAACTATTACTATATAGGCCTATTCAGGAGTTTCTCTCCATGTACACACTCAAAAGTTGCACCTACTATTGCCCACATGTTGGGGGAAGATCTAAAGAAGAAAACCTGAAGAACACGCATAGACTGTTCCTGTCTGATCTCAGAGGGTTCCAGTTCATACCGAAACCTACACACATTCTGCAGGCCTCCCACCCTCAGAGCTTCCTCGAATAGGTGGACAGGACTGGGGAGGGGCTGGCATGCAGCTGTGTGTGTGTGGGGGTGTGATCATATACAGCCCTGCTGTCTCTTTTTTTACATAATTGAAATTGAATTAAGGCCATCTCTCTCATTGCTACCTGTCTGAAAGGATGAACTGATCCTACTGAACTAATTGTATTTGTGACTGGGAGGGGATCTACGCTAGGATATGAAACGTTGTTTTTACAGTCATTGAACGTTTTGTTTTTGAACCATTTAAAACATAGCAGTTTTTAAAACGTTTACTTACTTTTCTCTTTCCGTGGGAATGCATTCCTTTTGGCCACACTAAGAAAAGAAATCCGTTTGTTCTTTTTCCCCCTCTGCCAATTTCCCCTCCCACTTCCTCTTCTCTCCGATCCAGCAAGCAGTCTCCCAAAAGTGAAACTAAAAGTGTCTGCAAAAAAGAGGCTTGAAAGAAAAAAAGGCTCCAACTTTGGGTGCGGAAATTACGTAAACATGCCCCCCAGGAATGTGATTGGCTAATTAAGAACTAAAGGAAACCCATTTAATACGATGAAATCGTCCACATCATACCAAATAGAACGACTTATTTCAGAGAAGTTCAAAATAAAAATTGGAGAACGGACAACAATAAAACATCACAAATTGAACGCCATGTGGTGAAATACTACCAAACGCACACTTAAAAATGGTAAGACACGTTCTAACTTGACTAGTGTAGATCCCCTCTGGCTGTCACGTGACTGACAGTGAAGAGAAACAGTGTTGTCAAGGGTGGATCACTCTTGAAGACTCTCCCTACTAAAGCACTAATGTGATTCTTCAGTGCTTGGTAAGGACATGTGGTGTCTCTTGACACAGTCAAGACATCAGAAACAGGTCTGATCTCTTTGGTCTGTGGCTTACATAAGCAGTATGATCAGAGCTCAAGAAAAAATCCTGCAACTCTGCTATAAGAGAAGTAATGGTGCTATCCCCACTCTTCTGTATTGTGCAAGCCTTCTCATGACCATATATTGTCTCCACTTCTTTGTCTTTGATTCCAGTCCAAGAATATATGGTCCATTTCTCACATTTTCTCATGCTTTTGTTAATATTACATCATCTGAAAGCTCGATTTCCTCAGTGTATAATATCTCTAAATATATGTCCCATACAATCTTTTCAAGTGTGCCATATTCTCTTCTAATAAATGAAGTTCCTCCACAATTCTTACGTGTTTACTTAAAAGTTATAGTGCTTACTCCCAGGTAAGTTTGCATAGCATTGAGAAACTTGTTATACGTTTTATTTTACACTAGTTGCAAGACCTACTGACTGAACTGCACAAAGAGTGCTGTTGAATTATGTATGCAGTGGTTTAAAAAACAGGCATACAAACTCAGGGAAGATACCACCGCCCTGGCAGACAGCAATAAACCTGCTTTTATGACCAGTCATGGGAGCTGCTCTGTCTGTAGCATCAGAAACCTATTTGTAGATGGGTGACTTCGTTTCCCCTACAACTTTTCTTCTAGAGAGAAATAACTGTGGTTTTTTCACTTCCCCTAGAGAGGAATTCTTTTTTTAAAAAAACAACAACGTAGAAATCTTCAAAAACTATTTTGAAAAAGATGCAAAGCTGAGTGGTGTCAATCATGCCCATGGACTCCCAAAGTTGGATTGATGATAGCACTCTTCAAATACTTGAAAGGTTGTCACACAGAGGAGGGCCAGGATCTCTTCTCAATCCTCCCAGAGTGCAGGACACGGAATAACGGGCTCAAGTTACAGGAAGCCAGATTCCAGCTGGACATCAGGAAAAACTTCCTGACTGTTAGAGCGGTACGACAATGGAACCAGTTACCTAGGGAGGTTGTGGGCTCTCCCACACAAGAGTCATTCAAGAGGCAGCCGGACAACCATCTGTCAGGAATGCTTTAGGGTGGATTCCTGCATTGAGCAGGGGGGTGGACTCGATGGCCTTGTAGGCCCCTTCCAACTCTGCTATTCTGTGATTCTATGATTCTATGACTTGTTTTGCTCCTGGCCTTTCTGCTGCAATTTTTTTGTATTTGATCAGTTACTTCTCTGCCGCAATATGCTCGCTCTTAGATTTTGTTTTATTATTTACTTATGTAGTTTTATCTGTTTTTAAGTTGTTACTTGCTTTGAAAGCCTAGAACTGCAAAAGTGTTCTAGCATGCAAATAGGATAGATACTGTCCTTAAACAAATGGAAATGAAATTCTCATGCATTCCTAATTAGATCTTATTTAGAGTTTTCTATTAAATCAGCTACCTCAAGGAATGCCTGAAGTTGCACAGCTCAGCCATCTTGGTCAAGAAGGAGATACTTGTGGTCACTGATAGTTAGTTCTTGCACTTCTTGAGTCTAGCTGAAATACTGCCTCTTTCAAAGCAACTGGCTGTGAGAAGCCAATTTCCTCTGACCTATTTAATCTTCTTGAGTCTATCTACATATTAATTGTGCACCAGAAAGCTTATTTTTAAGTATTTTAAACCACCCCAGACTAGTTAAGTGAGAAGCTGGGGTAGGACTCATCTAAAGTTCCCTCTAGTAGTATAGCAGTAGTATTGAATGACTTTATATGATGCTTCTATTAATTACATATGGACTTAAAATATTTCCCAGAACCTAGCAAATAAGAATCATAAATTCAAGTATGCCTAGTAAATTCTAGTTTACATTCAGGAAATCATGTCGCTCTTGCCATCCTTTTGTAATAATGTATATGGAAAAATTCAAATGTTGAGTGAAATGTGGGGGAAAGAATGTCCAATTTATGGCTTAAAGCAATAGGGAGATGCTGTGGAGAGAAAATAAAACAAGGAGCTATAATGAAGTTTTGATATAAAATGTTTAATGAACACAGATTTGACATTCCTGAAATGCAGTGGTCTAGCAGATACAATTGTATACTTTTTAAATGTGAAACACTAGGGGCTTTGAAATACAGACAGAGTGACTACAAAATTAATTTGAATTTTTACTTATTTTTACAACCTTAAATCATTGTACTTGGTGGGAACGATCAAGTAAAATACTATCCTACAGTTCTCAGTTCTCACTATATTATTTTATTGCAAAATTGTAATGGTGGCAAACAGAACATGAAGATGAAAAGGTTTGCTAAAATTAGAGTAAAAGAAATCAATAACTATAAAATGATTGTAATTACCTGTATAGGTTACCAAGAGTATCCAATAAATTCCCTGCAAATGCTTTTTAGTGGCACAGAGAAGTCAGGCACATCAGCCAATACCTTGTTTCACCAGCCACACAAATGTAGCAGTTGTGTACAAACATGTACAAAGGAATTGCCGAATGTCGTTTTCTGCCTTCAGCTTAATGCATTCTTATATTTAAGGGGAAATGTATGGGTTAATGTCTTTAAGAAAGATTATATCTATTGCTATGTGCAATCAACAGTGCAACAGAGTTCTATGATGTAGTGGCTGTATGACATTGGCCAGGCTGGCTACAGTATCATACGGTCAGACTTCCCTCATTTTCTTACTCTCGTTGTATTTACTGACTGGGAAAAGTCCTTTGGCTGATTAGTGTGTGAGAATGCAACACTATCTGAGTTTTTCTGTGGTATAGTGAAAAGAGACACTCCATGAAAAAAAAGGGTCTGTGAACTGAATTACTTGAGTCACGACAGATGGCTGCCCTTTTGTAAGGGTTCCCCCGAGTAAAAGAGATGAGTGACTTACGTAAATTACTTCAGATTTATATTTCATTTTGCTTGGCTTAAGGTGAGTAGACGAAAGGCCCATCCATTATGATCCTCAAATGGGAAAAGGAAACCCTCAAGTCTAGATCATTTTCTACTGCAGAGAGATTTACCTCTGCGCTATTTGTTGAACTTTCTGGGGAAGGGTGAATTCAGAGAGCGATTGGCTGCAGTTCCTAACCACTGAAATCAACTTGTTCTTTTAAGTAATATATAAATTACACCACTCGCAGTAATGTGTATTTTGGTGGTTCATAAAGGCCACCAAATGGATTAGAATGGCCTAAAACAAATAGCCTACTCAGACAAATGGCTTAAAAAAAGAGGCACACTGTTGCCCTCTAATCTGCTGCCCTCCAGTTGTGTTGGAGGGAAGTGGACAACAATGGTTATCACAAGCCAGCATGCCCAGTGCCTCATGAACACCTCCTAATAAGGTACCTCAGGGGGTTGGGTGTATAGACAAATCTGTGATGAGAACTGGGCCAGATGTACACCAAGAAGGATATAACACTTTGAAAGTGGTTTGGAAATGGTATATGGAATGTGTCATGGGTCCCAACAATTGTCAATACCCTTATAAAGCAGTAGTGTGGATCCTGCCCAAGTTACCAGCCACAGCTCCTAGCCCAGAGGTGGGCAGAAAGTAGATCTCCAGATGTTTGGGACATAACTGCCAGAAATCTTGACCATGAACCATTCTAGCAGGGCCTTCTGGGAGCTAAAGAGCCAAACATCTGGAGATCTACATTTTGCTGGCCACTGCTCCAGGCAGCATGAATGATTTGCATTGTCCACGACCATTGGTTTCCTACCCTGGGTTATTGATATTCAGTGACATTGGTGTATCCTTGCCCTGTTCCTGTAAAAGCAAGGAAGCTATGAGCAATAGAAGTTGTGGCCAGATTAAACAAGCCTGATGTGTGTCTCCAGTTCATCCTCCCCCACTCCTTCTTAGAGGCACAAATAAGAAACTTCATGAAACTGCTGAGACTCCTGTATTCTTTAAAATGCTAGCCCCACCTTCAACAATTATTTTCTATTTGGGCTGCAGTCTAGCTAAGGATGCTTTAACAAAAGCAAAGAGAAAACCAAAATCAATTCTGGAAATTGCAAAAGTGTGTAGTAGCATTTTCACTGTAGGAAACATTAGAAGTATATTGCAACCTAGCAATGTTTGATCCATCCTAAGGAAGGCTTTTAAGACGTATAAGCTAAATGAACTCCAGATTCAAGGATGTATTGTCTGACAAATGAATCAATGAATGAACAAATGCAATTTTTTCCAAACCAGAATTAACTAAGTTGAAACCATGTGAATTCATTTCTATGTGTCCTTAAACCAAAAGTTTTGACAAAAGTAAAACTAATGCTAGTATGTTTTAAAATGAGACCAGATTATCTTATTTTTCAATTTCAGAATCAATCTAAACAGGTCAGTTATGAAAGGTTATCCATGTAGTTCTATACATGCCTACTCAGAAGTAAGTACCATTGAGTTCAGCAGTGAGTCTTGCCCTTCTTCACAGTAGCTGTTCTGTCTGGAACCTGACCAACTGCCTGTGTGGGTCATGATGCTTGCCTTTGGCCATCTATCAAACAGCTGCCACTTTAGGAACCTCATTTTTACCTCTCTTAGGCCTTAGCTAGATGACAGGTTAGCTCGGTGTGAGCCCCGGGCTCACCCCTGTGTGTCCAGATGACACACAGGGGATCCCGGGCTCAGGCAGGGGTAACCCTCCCTTGGCCCGGGATAACCGGCACCGCTTGTGGCCTGGTATTTCCTGCGGTCTCGGGATGAGCCCGAGACCACAGGCATGTAGACCGGACTGCCGCTTTTCCCAGCTACCGCAATTACCGAGCAGCCAGGAAAAGTGGCGGATGGGGCAGGCGGAGAGATCGGGGGTGGGGAGATCACGGGGAGGGGGAATTGGAGATCATGGGGGGAAGCGGAGATTGTGGGGAGAAGCGGATATTGCAGGGGGAAAGCAGAGATCATGAGGGGAATCGCGGCCAGGGTGGGGAAATCGGGGGCAGGGAGAGCGGGGAACCCTTTTTTTTTAAAAAAAACACAACTTACTTTTGCCACTGGTGCGCTCCTGCGCACCCGGCCCTTTAAGACTAAAACAAAATGGTGGACGCAACGGGGCTTTCCTGTAGCCCATCGCGTCTGACGTGTGGATAGAAGTGACAGCCCGTGCTACTTGTAGCATGGGCTTGCCACTCCTCCTGCACAGATTATCAGGTAGGTCTAGCAAAGCCCTTAGGCAAAGGATGACCAGAAAAGCCCCCCCCCCCTCTCACTTCAGTGTTAGGAATTTGGGATGGCATTTTGAGTATTTTCAAGGTGAGGTGAAACTTCCTGTGATCGCTCAGTGGCTGCTAGCTGGTGGCTGACATTCCACACACACACACTGCCCCTCGAATGGCACTACTTCATAATGTAGTATTACTTGAAGGGAATTTGGGGTTTTAAAAAAAATGGCAGGAACTCTTTTCTGTGCAAACCATCACTTTTTAAAATCCACATTTCCCATTATATTACATGATGACATTAATTTATGACTTGCTTCAAATTCAAGGGAAATCAGAATCAGCATCGTTAGATGACATATGGGGGAGGCTCGTTGAATATGCATCACATCTGAATGTACAGCAATGTGTGCCTGCTTCAGCTCTGAGTATATGGACATTGTAACAACAAATGAAGGAATGCGGCACATTTATGGTTTGGGTTTTTCTTTCTTTTTCTCTTTTCCATTTTTTGACTCTTTTCTTCCTTTATATTTTTTCTCTCTCTCTCTACTTGGTTAAGCTTCCTTCCCTTAGAAGTTGTATCAATCAACTGTTATATTTTTCCTTTTTGTATATTATGCATATTCACATAACTGTTGGTTTGATATTAATTTTCAGGGGATTGTTTGTATTCATTCCTTATTTTTGTATCACTTTAAATAATATATATATATATATATATATATATATATATATATATATTACATGATGACATGGTGTTATTCAATGAAATTCTTGGGGTGTAAAATGGCGATGATGCTGGGAGTTTTAAAAGAAATAACAGTGAAATAGGTAGGTCTGTTTGGCATGTTTATTTATTTATTTATTTATTTATTACATTTCTATACCGCCCAATAGCCGGAGCTCTCTGTTATTTGCCCCGAACCCCCTCCCAAAGTGTTACCTTAGATCTGGGGTGGGCAAAATGCAGCCCTCACCCCCTCATTGCAGCTCCTGCAATTCCCCCAAATTCACTTCTTTAAAAAGCCTGTATTAACTTGTTGGCAAGCTAGTTTTTACCCTTTTGGTGCTCTGCTCTGTAACTACTATGGGCACCATTTTTAAAAAATATTTTGGCACCTGTCAGGGGAGACAATCTGCAAGGGCAAAAATGCCCCCTAGACGTCTTGAAGTTGCCTACCCTTGCTTCGGAATATAGACAAATTGGAAAATATTCACTACAGGTCCACAGAGAGAGTACATGTCTCAAGATGCCGGAAAATATTACTTTATTCATAGCTAAGTTATAATAAACTCTGAAAGATATGTTTCTTCAACTCAATAACGGGCAGGTTAGTGGGGTAGTCTTACCTGCCAGTTATTTATTTTATTTATTTACTTATTTATTACATTTATATACCGCCCCACAGCCAAAGCTCTCTGGGTGGTTCACATTTTTAAATGTGAACCGCCCAGAGTTAAATGTGAGTTAGAGATATATCTTTCAGTGTTCTCTGGAGGCATTTTTAAAGTTACCCCTGAAGAAGTCATCTAAAAATATCAGGGCCAAAATGTGCTGGGCTTTATTAAATAAAGCCATCTTTTCCAGTGTCTTGAGATGTGTTCTCTCTCTGTGCACCCCTGCCTTAGACCATGCCACTTGCACATGGCTCTTTATCCCTCTTGACCTTGGGATCCAATTACAACTTGGGATGCATTTCCCCTGCACCCTGGAAAATATTCCACGAGTTCGTTCCTTAGAACACGAGCAAAGATTGGAAAAAGACTTCTGCTATTTTCCCTTACGGTCTCCAAATGAAAGAAGAATAGAGAGCATAAAAGTCATGCAAGAATAGAAAGATATTGATTTATGTGTAGTCAACAGCTCAAATGAACTATGTTCTTATAAATTTTATATTATCGTTTGGATTAAATTCAAACCAAACTAAATAATCTTTTGATCCTTTCAGTATTCGTCTGAATTAGTTCCAAACTTATAGATGTCTGCCTGTCTCCTTTAGTATAATTAATTCTTTCAAGAAGAAAGGACAAGCTCATAGATTTGTGGGGGAGGGATTGTTTTCATTATAAATGGGATGGGGGAAAGAACCTAAAGAAAAGTCAACTTAACTTGCATTTTTCTTTCACTATTCCATTAACAACAAACAAACAATTATTTTTGTTTCATTCAAATTTATTCTAGTCCTTGTTTCACATGCAGTTTAAAAGATGTAATTTCTCTATCAGAATTCATCTGGTTAACAATAAAGTATATTAGAAAAAAATGATACCACATTGGTGCATTTATCTGCACCTCATGTTTTTCAAACAAACATTCATAGCTAAGGAAGTACAAGAATTTCTCTTCAGTTCGTCAAACATCAGAACAGGCTCCATGTACACCCCCAAAATGAGCACATTTTTTTCAGGCAAATCTTGCATATCCCTGAACTTGCAATCGCATTCACAAAATACGTTCATTAGAAAAATCCAGACATTAAAATGCACCTTTTTTAAAAATAATAATAATCACATTTTCGTCTTTAGTCAACAAGGAAAATGTATGCATTTAGATGCACACTTTGAAAAAATGCACATCCAAATGAGCAATTTCCCCATTCTGTCAACAACAATAGCAACTACCACCACCATCACCTTTAAGAACAGGAATGATACAAACTAAGCTTCAAGGTGGAACTCAGAGAAACTCATCTAGAGTATTGCATCCAGTTCTGGGCTCCACAATTTAAGAAGGACACAGACAAGCTGGAGCGTGTTCAGAGGAGGGCAACCAGGATGATCAGGGGTCTGGAAACAAAGCCCTATGAGGAGAGACTGAAAGAACTGGGCATGCTTAGCCTGGAGAAGAGAAGATTGAGGGGAGACATGATAGCACTCTTCAAATACTTAAAAGGTTGTCACACAGAGGAGGGCCAGGATCTCTTCTCAATCCTCCCAGAGTGCAGGACATGGAATAATGGGCTCAAGTTAAAGGAAGCCAGATTCCAACTGGACATCAGGAAAAACTTCCTGACTGTTAGAGCAGTATGACAATGGCAGTATTGTGGGCTCTCCCACACTAGAGGCCTTCAAGAGGCAGCTGGACAACCATCTGTCAGGGATGCTTTAGGGTGGATTCCTGCATTGAGCAGGGGGTTGGACTCAATGGCCTTGTAGGCCCCTTCCAACTCTGCTGTTCTATGATTCTATGAAACCTGAGCCCCACTAATTTCTCCATTCTTATTCAAAGCATTCTCCATGATCTTGCGGTGAAGACTACTGTTAAAATATCCTGAAACCCTGATTGAGGCACATATCCAATCCCTTGCTTTGGTGTCTGTGGGGATATGAAGAAAGTAAAATAAAGCCATCTCTAGGTAGATATGTCTATAGGGAAATAATGGGAAAATGCTCTAAATCTCTGTACAGATTACATTTATAAAATACGGGAGCCATTCCACATGTCATGCAGCATCAAACCTAGGGTCAGGTTTCCCAGGGCGTTACTAGACGAGGCTGTAGAGCGCGTTACCTTCTGCAGTCGTGTCGACACTTCCAGATGACGTTCACCAGGATCCGTCGTTATCCTGCGGTGAAGCCTCCTTATCCCGTCTTTTTAAAAGTGAGTTTAAGCGCGGCTTTTCCTGCTGGCCCGCGCTAATTCAGAGTCGGGAGGTGGAAGTGTGGGAGGATGTGAGGTCACTGTGGTCCGCACTGGTCAGGAAAAGGCGTGCTAAGGGGAGTGGCCAGCGGCTTCGGTCAAGCCGCCTCCGCCATTTGCGCCCAGTCTGCAGCTGGGGCAGCGCAGCTGAGCGGCTTTTTTTAAATTATTCCAACAATTTTTTAAATTATTCCAACAGTTACCGTTTGCGCAGGAACGGAGGAACGGAAAAGTGGCTGGTGAGCTGCTGGGGGTGTGTGGGGGATGTGCACCTGTTTTTTCTATTGCAACCTCTGCGTGGGTCACTTTTCGGAAAGGTGGGCATCCAACAGTAATGGGAAGTTGGTGACTCCTTGCGGTGCGCAGGCACAGCGACCGAATAATGGCGGTGCTTTACGCTGCCTGTTGGTGTGGGTACGCGGCTGGAAGAGGGCAACAAGTGAGAGTGGCCGGTCATCTTCCAGCGGCCACGCGGCAGCAGGTGAAGGGAGGCCCTTAAAAATGCCTCACTACACTCCCCTGTCCTTCCAACTGCATTTGCTAGGGGGGGGGAGCGACGGGGGGTAGGTTTTTGACGGACGTTTTGGACCTCCGATGGTGCGGAAAGTGACGAGCCCCGTTCTCTCTGCTTGGCCCCTGTATAGGTATCAGCCATGGGGCCGAAAGGGTGGGGAATGACTTGGAGACACCAAGAGGTCCTAGATCTGCTGGACATTTGGGGAGAGAAGAGGATTCAAGAGCAGCTGAGGCTAGCCACCGCAACTTTAATGTGTTTCTGGGCTGCTGCCATGCCTACGCCCAGATGTGGGTTGGCTCCGTGGGATGGGGGGGAGGGCACAGAGGCGGTCATCGCCACCGACACTTCAGAGGCATGATGGGAGATGTAGGCACAGAGTGCCCATGCAGACGACTGACCTCGGGTCATATTACACCCGCCACGACCCCCATCAGGAAGTGACCGCATCAATGTTGACCCTCAACACCGGCACTCGCTGGCCGCGCCCCCTGTGAGCCATCCACCAATGCCAACTGGCTCCCCTCCGCCCAGCCTGAGGGGGCTGATATGCAGCAGCAGCAGCAGCACTTCAACTGGCACTGCCACTGCCGCTGCCGCAGCAGCGGCGTCAGCACTGACGGCTGCGCTAGCGATCTACGCTATTTGCGGTCTTTCGGACTTGCGCAAACCGTGCGGCAAACGGAAAAAAAACCACGGAAATCAGGCCGGTGTGGCTGCGCAACCGTGCTTGAGGTGCCAGCAGCACAAACGGCGCAAACTTCCGCCACAAATCTAAAGAAGGTGTGGATCATGAGGCGTCACAGCTGAACGGGAAAATCCACTTTCACCGCTCCTCAAACACGGAACACCGGTAGGTCTAGCAAAGCCCCCAGGCCCATAGGCAAACGCATGTTCTGGCAAACTGACACAGGACATCCAGATCAGTGAGACTTCTTTATTGCAGGAAATTCCATGGCAAAGCCTAATGGTTACACACTTCAGTAGCTATAGGCTCTGGGGCTAGAGTTTCTGGGGCCATGCCAACTCCTAATCCTGAAGGTACTCTGCTTTGGCTTCCTACAATCCATTGCTGACGCTCTTCTAGCAATCCAGTTCTTGGTGAACATGGGTGATATCTAATGGGGAAGCCTTTGACATTAGCATAGAAAATTGGACATAGCTGAAAGATTGAGCAGGCTTGAAATGACTGCCTAAAGACAACAGGGGTGAAAGTTCCCCAAGTTAAACATGTCAGAGTTATATAAATATTTCATTATTAAGGCTGCAATCCTAGACTTACCTGGGAGAAAGGTCCTTTGAACTCATTTAGATTTACTTCTGAGAAAACACATAGGATTATGCAGGAAGATTTCTATATTTCAGCTCATCCTCTGGTGAGCTTGCCCTTTTTCCAAGAAAGACTTGCCCTTTTCCCATGAGAAAATTGTTTTGCCCTTAGAATGAATCATTCATTTCTAGTTCATTAGGTTTCCAGGTATCTCCACTTGCCTTTGCTTCCTCTGCCTTACAATTATCCAGTCAACCTGCATCTCTCGAAACACTTTCAAGTTCTGCCATTTCCCCCTATTTACCATTTCTTTGACCCTCTTTATTTCACATTGTAAGACCAAGGCTACAATAATCAATGTACCTTAAAGCCCTGCAAAGTGTTTTTCCTGCAAAGTGGCAGTCCTAGGGAAATGTCCAGTCATATATACTTCAGAAAAATGGGCCTTACTTTAGCCAGTATGCAAAGTGGCATGAAATGGCTGAACCCATTGTCAATTTTCTAATGGCCTTTCACAAGTCCATTCCTCTTCCCATTTGGATATTTATTTATTTATTTATTTATTGCCATTTCTATACTGCCCAATAGCCGAAGCTCTCTGGGCGGTTTACAAAAGTAAGACAATTCAAGTATAAAACACCAACATTCCCTTTAATGGGTACCATTTTACCAGCAAACTAAATCAGTATTCTCATGACAGTATCAGTTCCTCTTTCATGCTGGACTGTTTTAAATTAAAGCTGACGTTTTAGGAAAGCTATAGGACTTTGTAGGCTAACCCACTTCTTAAATAAGGAAAAGATGGTGTTTACATGACCTAATAGTTGAAGGGGGAAAATTACCACAACATGTTCTCATAAATAGCAAGGATGTCTATGGCTGTTGTTATTTTTTAAATGATACAAATAGTAAAATTGTCATGTACTTTCAAAGGAGGAAAGGCAGAGCAGATGAGAGAGCTATTCAAACTTCTTCTTTTTACTGTGGGAAATTAAGTATTGCTCCTGTTCTAACAATGAGAAGCTTTGGGGAAAGGAGCTTTTCTACAAAACTTAGCAGGGGTAGTCTGGAAAGGAGATAGTCTAGAAAGAGAAGAGGAAATTTAATATGGAGTAGATCCGTCTACTCCATATACGGTGGACAGGAATTCATGGCATAGGGGTGGGGAGGAAGAGGAATGGTCAAACTGACTGTTTACTCCTTTTCCTGCCTCGCCATTGAAGATCGATTTCATTGAGGTTTATAGCCCTTTCAGGCATTCCAAAAAAAGTTAGAATAATTTCGTGAGGAGAAGCGCTGCAGCCCTGCTCCTCTATTTGTCAGCCTCAACTCATGGAGGGAGACAGTCTGGAAAGAAGAACCTCTGCACGTGAGCCAGAACAAAAGTTTTGCAGCATTCTGACTCATGTGAATAACTCCCACAGCTATAGGATCTTCTCCTCTTCTGACTGTCATCCGTCATGACTTCAAGGTGACACACTTGAGGAAGGAGAGGGCTTGGGCTTCATCACTCCTTCCTCTCATGCCTTGATTTTAACCCTTTTTTCAACACCTCAATAGCGTTAAAGTGTAAACACCAAACTGGACATATCTGCATGGGCAGAATAAGCAATTTCTCAAATTAAAAGAGTCGTCTTTTTTAGTCTGGACCTGCTACCACTACTATAGTTAATGCTAGTGGCATTATGCTCCTTTTCTGCTAAAATTGACTTTCTGCTGTATCTACAAAGAGAAAAATCAACACATTTCTGGTAAATAGTGGAATAAAATTAGCATCTACAAATTTATTAGCCTCTCCAACTGCTGTAAGATAAGGTGAGGCATACATAAATAGATACAAAGCTACATTGAAACACTAACCTACCGATGTATATGTCTCTAAAGTGTGTTATCTGAATACCAAATCTAGCATTAACTAATTACATGGGGTGGGGGAAAACTTACCCAGTTGAATAGCAGCCTGATATCTGTATTTTCTTACCAAATGTATCTGCCCAGACCTTAAGATCATTCACAGGGGCCCTTCTCTGCAAGCCCCTGCCAAAGGAAGTGAGGCAGGTGGCTACTAGGAGGAGGGCCTTCTCTGCTGTGTCACCCCGGCTGTGGAATGAGCTGCCCAGAGAGGTCCGCCTGGCACCTACACTGTATTCCTTTCATCGCCAGCTGAAGACCTTTTTATTCTCTCAGTATTTTAATTTAAATTTAAATTTTACTGTTCTAATTCTGTATTTTAATCTTATATCAATTTCTGCTGCGTGGTTTTATCCTGGTTGTGCTTTTTATACTGCATTTTGTGTTTGTGTTTTTAGACAGTTGGTTGTTTTATTACATTTTTTAATTTTTGTGAACTGCCCAGAGAGCTTTGGCTATTGGGCGGTATAAAAATGTAATAAATAAATAAATTAAAAAAAACCATATGTTTGTTCTATGCAGCATTGGCCTATATTTATTACATAGTTAAATGTGCTTTTCATTAGACACTTTTGTTAGCTTTGATCAACTATGGCCTTAGCTAGACCTAAGGTTTATCCTGGGATCGTCCCGGGGTCAGCCCTGTGCATCTAAATGACACACAGGGGATCCCAGGAGCATGCAGGGATAACCCCAGGACGATCCCAGGATAAACCTTAGGTCTAGCTAAGGCCTTAGTGTCAGTAGTAAAGGATATTCAGTTGTCCATAAGAGATTTTGATTATTTAACATTTCTGAAAAAGGTGGAGCAGAAGATTAATTATGAAATAGTTAATACTAAACCTCTGGTGTAGAAGCAACACAATTTTGTGGGTACGCCGGGTGATCTCATAATATAACAAATGTGGATAGTTAAAACATTTTCTCTGCCCCTATTCTCCCCTCCTGTCCCATGACTCTCCCCTGCAAGTTCCTTGGGAGTAAGGACCTGTCTATTTCTGCCTATGAAACTCTGCAAGTAGACTGATTTTGCTCTATCTATGTATAAATAAGTAAGATCAGTAACTTTTAAATTAGAATTCTGGTTTTTATTTTGTAGGAGAGAGGAGCTTCTTCGTTACGGGAACTTTCACCACTTCTGATGAGGCAACTCAGACATCTCCCTACAATCTTCCTTGGTTTAATCTGCAGTTTATTTTACATGGAGAGATACCCATTAGAACGTATTGGAACAAATTGTTTGGGATTTGACGTTTTCCTTTCTACCCGCAGGAATCTATGGAGACCTCTTATGGTGAACTAATATTGTATTCTTAGTTGAGTGTGTTTCTCCCCCTTTTGATTAACATAAAAAAAATTGGCCCAATAATTCTAAACATCTGGTGTCTAATTGGCACTACAGCTCTTTGATACCACAATGGTTTTATTTAACTTTGGACCAACCTAAATGTTCTTTTAATCATGCATAGCAGAGCTATTTGTGATGGGTTTATTTACTTCAGCGTAAGTGTATACAGTCCTTGATTTGGATTGATTTGGATTGGGACCATGGTGCTCTCGGGGGGTGGGGTGTTAAACTTCCCTCCTGTTTTCATCCTGAAGTCGCCATTCCTCCTCCCCACCCCCCACCCCGATGGGGTTAAAAAAGAAAGAAAAATGTCTCCATTGATTTCAATGGAGGCATTTCTCCTTCATTTTTACCCCCTGGAGGGCTTCACAAGCCTCCAAAGAGGGCCCACAAGTGTGTATGTGAAGTTGTGTCCCTGACCATTCTGCATTCATCCCTGAGCTAGCAAAGTGATAACAGAATTCTGAAAGAAAATATTTTTGCATAGTTGATTTGGAATATGCTGAAACAATTATTATTTCATGTGTGGTATTATATAGAATGTTTACTGTATCATCTGACTGGGTGAGAAAGCTGTTCTTTGAATTAATGTGTTGTTATGGCTATCAAGTAAGAAAGTGACCTTTAGTCTTTCGTACAGCTGAAGATTTATTCATTTTTAATGAGAACCAATTGCTAAAAGACACTTGCTTAAATGAACAATGATGGCTTTCTAATGGCTACCAGGTAAAGGGCACCTCCACCTGCTTGGGGGGGAGTGGGCAGAAAGAATTTGGTAGTTGGAATACAGCCATGACAGAAACAGATGTCTGAAATTTCCATCTGGCAGAGGGCTTCAGGTGTGTACTGTATGCTTTAAGGACAGTCATAGCACCGCTTCTACCTTTTAAAGGCGGGTTTCCCCAACCTGGTAGCTTCCAGATGTATGGAATTGCCATACTGGCTGGGAATGATGGGAGTTGCAGTCCAACACATCTGGATGCCACAAGGTTGGAGGAGTCTGCTTTGAAGATGGTCTGCCTATCTGCTTACCTGTTCCCTAGTGCCCAATCTATATTATTTATGAGCAAATACATATTACAATACACTTTAAAGGCTCGGCTAGATGTGATGCAGGATGTCTTGATCAGGGTCTCATGAATGTTTGTTTGTTTGTTTGTTTTCTTCAAAGGAGACACATGGGGACATTTTTAGTATAGAAGTGGTTATGGTCGGCTACTGTGTGGGCAGAGTGCTGGATCCAGCATGGCTCTTCTTATGTTACTATGTTCTTAAATTTTGATGCACTCAACTCTGTGGGCAAAGGCACACACCTCTGAAGAAACTTGTCAGCTCCAGAGAAAGGGAGGAGCAGGAAAGCACACACAAGAACCATACTCTACATTTGGGCAGAATTATTGGGTGGGCAGGAAATTCGGAGGCGAGATTTGGTGACTCAGGGCACCTGTGGGGGCTACATGTAAATTCTTGGGGGTCATATGTGGCCCATGAGTTTTGAACCTAAACTGGAAACACACAGATTTAAATTTTTGCTCAACTGTGGTGTTCACAGTCTCTAACATTCATCCTAACTTACCTCACACAGTTGCTGTGATAATCAAATGGGGGAAACCAGTGTATATTGCCCTGTCCTCCTAGGAGGAAGAGGGGATGTAGTAAATAAATAGGGAACAGTCAGGACTTAGTGGCAAAGCACATAATCTACATGCAGAGAAGTCATTCCACAGTATTTTCACCTAAAAGGTTCTCAGGTCGTAGAGGCTGGGAAATACATCTCTCTCTCTCTCTCTCTCTCTCTCTCTCTCTCTCTCTCTCTCCACAACCACTTGGCACAACCATTTTCTTGACATATCGCTATGGTAATTCCATAATGCTTTTCCCTTGAAACATCCCTTAAACACTGCAGAACTTTTAATGGGCACAGATAAATTCACTAATTACATCTCTTCATTTATCTCCCCAGGGAAAATGGGGCAAAATACTGCTCCCAGTTATGAAACCCTGTTATGTCCTAATATCATCAAAGCACAGTGCCACCTTGATTCCTTCCTACAATTGAGGAGGATACTTTAACCAGCCCAATGCCCAGCTAGACTCATTTTATATGATCCATTTCTCATGCCCCTCTCTGCAAAAGAGGAGAGAATCAGGTCCAATGTGCTTGCTTGTAATGGACTCCATCCAGCCTTCCATGAAAGCCCACCTTGGAGATGGGCTCAGGTCCTTTAGGAGCAATATAAGATTTATGACTTCCTTAGCTTTTCATTGCTCTGCTTTAAATCACTAGGAGATTAGCACATAAGGTGTTGGGAAAGTGTGTTGTCGTTTAACAAGCTTAAGCAGTGTTTGAAAAAGAGACCTTTTTTGCTAAACGGTGGGATTAACTGGATAAGTGGAAGGAAAGAGCTTTTTGGATAAGCTTAAGGACAGAAGAATTATAGTCAGCTTTCCACTTGTTGTAACTTGGTAACTTTTTTATTTTCAACGAAGACAGCTATGTCAGTTTGATGGGCCTGGGGGAACGTCTTCTAGTTCCTTGTGCCTAGACAAGTCTTCCTAAAGCTGGCACCCTCCAGATATGTTGGACTGCACATCTGGATGCTAGAAGTTGTACTCCACCACATCTGAAGGACACGAGGTTGGGGAAGCCTGGTCTAGAACCCCAAGTGCAAGCCATCAATAACAGGAATGCAAAAATTGCTTTGCTGGGTCTGATCAAACATCCATTTAGTCCAACATGCTAATTCTTTCACAAACAAGAAGGAAAGCAGCAGCTCCCTTCTGTTGTTTATCTTCAACATCTGGCCTGCAGAGGTAAAATGCCTCTGAATATGGAGGCTCTATTTAACTATCGTGGTGAAGAGTCATCAACAGACTGATTCTTTCAAAGCTATCTCAGCTAATTGCCATCAACACAACTTTGATATACAAGAGTGTGGACGTGAAAGAGAGAAAATATCTATATTTAACAGGGTTATGGGGAAATGCCTCTTGTTACCTAGCCTCTGAGAGGGCTTCAGATAATACCTGCCACATTTGCCACCTTCACTTTGGCTGACCATGAATCAGTTTCATGTCCACACACACCCTGTTTAAGACCTACTGAATGAGTGGCACTTTTTGTGCTCCGTTGTTTAGAATTCATTAAGGGACTTGATTTTTTCTCATTTAAAAAAAAACATTGCAAACTATGCAATAGAGCAAAAGAACTGAGGAGATCAACGTCTGTGTGAATCAAATATTAAATCCATAATGAAATTAAAGAATTACAAGCTGGGGGCTGGGGGTGGGGGGGAGGAAAGCTGTTTGTTAAAAGTAAATTGAACATGAGACGAATGTTCCTGATAGTAATCTGATAGGATCTGGCTCTCTGACAAGAGCAGGATGCCTCCCAGGATCTGTTCACAAAGTAGAGCTTGTAAATGTGAGCACTTTGATCTCATTGATCACTCTTCCCCCTACGTGAGCTTGGGTGTGCATTTGCAGAGTATTGACAAAGACCCCACTCCAGCTATAATAATCATATCTACATGGCAGCAGGCTAGCTGAATGAGGAGACTCAGACCGTTTCTACACCTAAGGGCATTTGGGGAGGGAGGGGAGATGATCCCGGACTTACCTGCTTCTGGGATCATCCTAAACAGAAGCCAGATGTCCTGGAAGGGAAGAGGGAAGTTGCGCCTGTCATGGCTGCCATTTAAAACAAAAACAGGAGCCAGAGTGTGTTTGCACTCCAGCAAAAAGGTAAGTAAAAAAAACCCAAAAAAAGCCCTGACCCTGCTCCCCTCCCACCCTTGATGTCCCTGGATTCCCCCTGGCCCAGCTCCTTCCCTCTGTTGACCCCCCAGTACTCACAGGGAAGGGGGAAGAAGCTGGGATGGGCGCCCACTCTGCCTGCAGTCCGCAGGATCATCCCAGGACTGTGGGTAAAACTGGGATAACCAAGGTCTCGGTTATCCCAGGAAAATGGAGGGATCATCCCTGCCTGCTCCCAGGATCTCCTGTGCATTATTTGGATGCACAGGGACAATCCAGGGATGATCCCAGGGGGAAAGGCAAGTGTATAAAGGGCCATATTCACAAGCGGACCAAATCCAGCTCCCAGGTCTCTCTTAAAAGCAGGAATTATTGCGCCTATCAGCTTTCAGGTATTTATTCCCTCCTCCTTTGTGGCTGAGGAGGTTTCCCTGGTCCTTATCCAATATTCTAAGCATTACACCACCCTGGCTTAGTTTAAAGGCTTTAAAAACACAGCTAGAATAAGTGTCCAAAAAATGCTGTGGAGCTTTGGTAAATAGTTCTCGGGAACGGTTCAGGAGTAATTAATCTTGGCTATGTGTGATGAGATGGCATCCATAAACACCAGAGAACCTTTTTAGGCTCTGGGTGCCAGGACAACCTAAGCATTACTTCACTTCTACACCATTATAATAGGAGCTGTTCATACAACACGCTAACCCACACTTAGGCCATAGCTAGACCTAAGGTTTATCCCTGGATCATCCAGGGGTCAAACCTGTTCATCTAGGTGACACACAGGGGATCCAGTGCTCAGGCAGGGGCGAACCCTGGATGATCCCAGGATAAACCTGAGGTCTAGCTGTGGCCTTAGTGGTTGAGTGTGGGTTGTTTTGAACTGTGGGTTGTTTGTTGATACGTGAGTTGGCATGGGGTCTGAACCCAGGACATTTTCCACAGGATGGCTTGTTAACCATGTAGTCTACCATGAACAATCCAACCATGAACCATCCAAGAACAAACCATGGGTTCTCAAGGTGACTTATTTGACAAAAATAACAAGCCACTCTGTGGAAAATGTCCTGGATTCAGACAACACGCTAACCTACAGTTCAACAACAGCCCACACTCAACCACTGAGTGTGGGTGTAGGTTAGTGTATTGTGCAAACCCAGTAATTGTCACAATTTTGAAACAGGTACAGGCAATGGCATCTTGTTTAACAACTCCTGTTAATATTTTACCTGACTCTTTTCACAAGATTTCATTTTGAAATGTTTCCTAAAGAAATTAATATTTTAGCTGTAGGCATAAGAAAATATGGTTACTTGGGTATTTGTCAAAGACCTTATTCACATATGCAAACACATTACTTGGTTTTGCTGTGCTCGATTCCATTCTGTCTGATTGAATGGAAGCAAAACACAAGTTGTATCTGCAATGTTGTATTTGTGAAGGCCCAAGCAAGTCACTTGATCTTCCTGTCTAAGGCCATGGCTAGACCAGGCCTATATCCTGGGATTGTCCAGGGATCATCCTTGTGCATCCAAATAACACACAGGAGATCCTGGGAGCAGGCAGGGATGACCCCTCCATTTGCCTGGGATAATCCTTAGGTCTAGCTAAGGCCATAGAGGCATGGGATAAGCAACAAATTGGAATACAGATCAGAGATAACAAGGAGATTCTTCCCTGGGGAGCAGCAGCTGTGCACTTCGGCCGGAGCTTGCAGGTACACTTTGCTTGTCCTATGCCTTCTGCTCGTAGGAAAAGGACAAGCAAAGCAAAGCTATGCACTCATATGAGGGGCACTTGCAGTAGCTCCCTCATGCAGAAGGTGAAGGATGAGCAAAACTGACCGGCCCCCATGTCCTCTCCTCAGTGGTGAACTGGCTTTGCGTTGTTCAGGCTTTCTCCAATCAGAGAAGCCCTAAATGCAGTGGACCAAGTTCCCAGCTGATGCACTGGGTAGATCATCCACCCAATATGCTGGGTGGGGATCAAACAATGTCCAGATTTATTTATTTATTTATTACATTTTTATACCGCCCAATAGCCAAAGCTCTCTGGGCGGTTCACAATGTGAAGCCCTGCCTCCTTGATATCGTTTGTTCTGTTGAGGGGTGGTGAGGGTCACATGTGGTCTGTACACTGCAAAAATGGAAGATATGGATCATAGGCTTCTGTGGGGCTTTGAATATTTGCAGGGCCAGTAGCCAAACTGAAACACATCCCTCCGCACATTCATTTCCACATGAAAGTGAATAACTACACCGGGCTTGTCTACAGCTATCATGGTTGATAGGACCATCCCTTATTATTTAATTAGTGCTGTTAGTTTTTACTTTTAGCTTCCTCAGTATTTCAAAAGGATCTTTTGTGGGCCTTTGCCTCCTGTAATTAGGCTTCTGTAGAGTATATTAATTTTGAGGCTCATTTTCCTGGGCCTCATCTACACCAAGCAGGATATTGCACAATGAAAGCAGTATGAAAGCGGTATATAAAAGGCAGGAGCCACACCAAGCAGGATGTAATGGTATGAAAGCAGTATATTGGATGTGTCAATGGGCCCCAACAGTTGTTAGTGCACTTCAATACCACTATAAAGCAGTAAACACATAAAATAGTATGCCAGATCAAAATATATACTCTGTTTGCTTTATAGATTGAGATTTATAGATATTGATTTTTCCACCATGTGGTCCTCAAACTGGGGACAAGAGACAAAAATGGATAAAACATCAGAAAAGTGATTCAATTTTAAAAATCACAAAAAATGTTACAAAAAGAGCATTCACAAAAACAACACATCCATTTCCAATGCACAAGAAAATTTTCATGCCACTTAGGTTCTTAGAACACTTACTCATGCTTTTATTCTTTATATAATATGTATTAGAGAAATCACTATTAAAAAGTGCAGTCTGTAAGAAAACCCAAGTCAACTTATCTCCCTTTTTTATGATGCATAGCACAGCTAAGAGGCTGGAAAATCTGCATATTCATGAGTCAGGGATCAATGATGAAGATCAAAGTATCCTCATATTGATCACAAGAGTTCCCCACTTTCATCGACATAATTCAACTAAATGTTATGGCAGTATCTGAAAAGCAGAAATCACTAAAGGCAGCAAGCAGACTTGCCTCCAGTGTCCACTTTGATATCACAATAAGGGCATGAAGAAATTAATCAACAGATGTATGTAAATTATGTAATAGCACCTGAGAAGAAACCATAATGCGACCGGTATAAAAAAGAGGCTAACAGGAGTTGTGCTGTGGAGAGTAGAGAGCTATTCAATGCATTTCACTTTGAAAAAAACTAAATCTGCAAAAGAAAAGAAATAGTAAGAAATCCACCTGCCTCCAAAAGAGAGTTTTGAGGGCAGATGCTCTATTCAACTTACCAACTGTAACGTGCAACAGAAAAAGTCATGTTCAGAGTTAAGGATACTCTGCACCATCAATCCAAATTCTTATTCTGCATCCAAAAGACTAAAATGTGTTATACAAATCAACATTTTCTTTTGCATTATTTCTGTTTCTTCTACTTTTAAAACTGTTTTGCATTTTTGTTCTAGTTTTGATCATCATGGGAAGAGGGCAGAAATTGTACAAGGCACTAAAGTTCTGCCTCCACCCCTGCAAACACTAAGCATACCTTAACAGCCAGAAGTGTTAGAAACCTTTTCTTAAAATCAAAGCTGAAATTCTCAGGACACTGAATTTGGAACCCAATACCACATGGCGTGCCTTTTCTGTGCTCCATGGAATTTCAGTGCATGCATAGTCTTGAATACATTTGTTTAAGCTCTAAGAGAGAAACTCCTTGTAAATAAATCCCTACTTCTACAAGCCAGATCAAGAAGGCTTCCCATTATACTCTACTTAGGGGGGGGGGGAACTCTTAACGCCAAGAGACTGCAACTAAATATTTAAAAATCAAGACTCTTAAATTGGAATTTTAATTACCGTCAAAGATGGCCTAAAAATAATTTTAAATAAATAAAATAAATAAAAATAAATGGGTGTAAATCTTATTGAAATCACCTGCTTCTGAGTAAATATGTTTAGAACTGCAGTGTTCATGTTACAAAAATATAGATTTGTTTCTGTTTAGGACATTTAACATGTGAGATAGAAATTCCTACCTCAGAATCTACACCAGTTCTCCCCAGCACCGAAATATTTTTTCAGTGCTGCCTCTGGTCTGTGTGTGTGTGTGTGTGTGTGTGTGTGTGTGTGTGTGTGTGTATTCAAGCATCTTAATGCAAATTCACTGTTTTAGGTAATTAGTTTTTCAAATAGCCTATATTTTGTTTGCATTGCTGGAAAACTGCTGTGAGAAGGGAGACAGGGAGACGGAGGAGGCAGAGTGGCGGCTTAACCAAGAGAATTTTAATAACAAAGTTTTAAAAAATGGCCTGAAAGGGAAAACCAAAAATGAAAATCAGATTTAAATGTGTACTATAATATAAAACAGTATTTGTATACTTAATGGGTTTTGTGTGCTACTCTGCAGCCAGAGAACTACACTAGATACATCTGTATAAAATATATTTCCAATTTAACCAGTCTGGAATGACCACATTCATTTTCTAGTTCACTGCAAGGGTAAGTAATATAATAAGCACAATGTATTCAGCAAATTTAATAATTTAGCATGCTTGCTTAGTTAACTTGTATTAACCAGTGATACTGCCAAAGCTAGGCTCCGCCCTTGTTATGGAATATATCAAGCCTATTAAAAAGAAACAGAAAGACAATTTTCTTCTCCCCCCTTCCCCCCCCCCACAGCCCCTGTTGAACTGGATTCATCACCAAAATGTACTCCAGTGAAATGCTCTGTGTGTGTGTGTGTGTGTGTGTGTGTGTGTGTGTGTGTGTGTGTGTGTGTGTTTTAAAACAAGCACGGGTATTTGGGGAAGTAAAATGAGTAGGCTTCAGTTCCAATTAGGATGTGTAGCTTTCATTTTGAAAAGAGAGGCTTACAAGGTAGTAAAGCCACGAAGGCAAAGTTTAAAGAGTTTTTAATGTTTCAGAAACATTTTCAGGAAATGAAAATTAAAAACAAGATTACAGACCGTAATTATGCATTTCTTGTGAAGGGAAAAATCCCATAGACCTCAATGAGACTATTATCTAAGGGCAGGAAACAGGATCAGGTTCATAGCAAACAATATCTTAAGAGATAGATCTGGCTTGTAATTAGTCTGAAATCCAGACATTGTGGAGTTACTTTCTTGCATAATGCAGGAAATGTATTCCGTGGAGATACACTATGTCATTTCCATCGGGAATACAGTTAGCTGCAGCTGAAGGACCAGAATTTAAATTCATGAAATATGCATCTCAACTTGAAAATCAAATTAGTTAAAAACAGGTGTAACTATTTTATGGGTTTCATGTTTCTCCTTGGAGCACTTGATCATTGTTCACATTGCAAGGGGAGGAGGTATTCAAAGGAGAAACCCATGTAGCCTGTATCAGAGCCACCAACCAAATGCAAAAAACATGATCATTTCTGCTTCATCTGGCACATATTTGTTTGATTCACTTAAAATAACTAACAGGGCGTTCATATTGTGCAATCTCGGTCATAATAATCTGACATGTACACTCTTCATCCAAGAGGTTTTCATATTCCTGCAATCCATCCTGTACTGTTTGGAAGGGCTTGTGGCTGACCTGGGTTCATTCCAGGCCAACCAAATGGTGAATGCAACAATATATTACAAAGAGCACACTCAGGCACTGCTCAATCTTTGTGCAATCAGCCATCACGTAGAATCATTCTCTTCTGAGAACATTGATATCAAACATTAATATAGAAGATATTCTCTGAATATTTTTTTAATATTCAGCAAACATTTATATGTGTATTTCGCATCCAGTTATATTTAATTTCAGTATTTAATCATGGATATGCCATGGTATTCCATATTCTACAGTATGTGATAGATGATATACAATGGTATTTAATATCTGATAGCTACCAGCTTATGAAATTGTTTTGATATTTGAAAGTGTAATATATGCAAACATTATATGGCAACAAGCTTAAAGCATCCAGCTTTTGAATTTTGAAGAAAGACTGCCATGTCTCCATGGTCATGTTTGAAATATGGCAAAAGTAACTGGGTTTTGGTGTTTGTTTGTTTGTTTTCATATATTTGCAAATATTACGTTCAGTTCTACTTTCTGGGGCCTCATCTTCGTGAGCATGGGAGGAATATGCATTGTTATAATTCTCTGCAGTATGCTGAAATCAGCTCTGCTCCATCATTATAACACAGCAAAGCCAGCTGTCCCTAGAACTTGGCTTTTCAGTGCTGGAGAAGACATCCCTCTGGGGCTGGGAGGGGCAGAGTAGTAGAACCAAAGTCATCTGGAGAAAGGCTTATTACCCGCCCCTCTCCAGGTTCCGCCTGCCATGGCAGTTTAATGAACAGGAATGAGAAATAATTAACCCACAATATTGCTCCCATGAGAGCACCCTACCAGCACAAATAAACCCCATTCCAAAAAGTAACATACCAGCCCTAATGCTACATTAGAGAAATGAGTTAATGCACTTCCCAGTTCTGGAGCTGCATAGCTCTGGAGCTAACACTGCGTTGTAAAAGTGAATTAAAACAGTCCCTTTGCAACTGTGAAGCTGCACAGCTCCAGAGCTAACACCACATCACAGAAGCGATTAACACAGTTCATTTGCAACTCTGGGGCTCCACACCTCTGAAGCTAACACCGCAACACAGAAACAAACTAACATGGTCCCTTTGCAACTCTGGCACTGTGCAGCTCTGGAGCTAACACATAGAATCAAAGAATAGCAGAGTTGGAAAGGGCCTACAAGGCCATCGAGTCTAACACCCTGCTCAATGCAGGAATCCACCCTAAAGCATCCCTGACAGAGGGTTGTCCAGCTGCCTCTTGAAGGCCTCTAGTGTGGGAGAGCCCACAACCTCCCTAGGTAACTGATTCCATTGTCGTACTGCTTAGGGTAACCATATGAAAAGGAGGACAGGTCTCCTGTATCTTAACAGTTGCATAGAAAAGGGAATTTCAGCAGGTGTCATTTGTATATATGGAGAACCTGCTGAAATTCTGACTTCATCACAACAATTAAATCAGCAGGAGCTATACTAGAGTGACCAGATTTAAAAGAGGGCAGGGCACCTGCAACTTTAACTGTTGTGATGAAGAGGAAATTTCAGCAGGTTTCCCATATATACAAATGACACCTGCTGAAATTTCCTTTTCAATACAATTGTTAAAGATGCAGGAGCCCTGTCTTCCTTTTCATATGGTCACCCTAGTACTGCTCTAACAGTCAGGAAGTTTTTCCTGATGTCCAGCTGGAATCTGGCTTCCTTTAACTTGAGCCCGTTATTTTGTGTCCTGCACTCTGGGAGGATCGAGAAGAGATCCTGTGGGAATCTACACTGATGTTATTCTAACGTTTTGAATGGGTTACTGTGACGCACAGTGTCACATGACCCTGGGTCTCCAACATTGCAAATGAGTTGTATTTACAGGTTCTATTTCTTAGTTCCAGCGTGGCTACAGATTCATGCACCTCCTTATACCGGTAATTCTCCTCTCCCTTTCTCAGAGCTGCTGGGTTTGCTCCGCCTACTTCCTGTTCTCCTTCCTTCGCTCCGTTTGCTATCTTATCTGCTACAGCAGATAAATCACACCAGTGTTATACTGTGCAATCACTGACAATTGCATGCAAAGGACTCAGAAGTTTTCCACCTTAGAATCTGCTTTGATTGTGAAGTAGTCCCATGCAACCGGCCTTAATTGTGCTCCTTTTGCAAAAGATTTGCCCCAGCCGCTGCTGTGGGTGCAGGAGCAGGATTTTAAACAAATGCTTACATCTGTGTAAGCTTTATAGATAAAGACACCAAAATTGGCACAGTAATTCAAATACCAAATTTGAATCAAATTGGGTCATCGGTTGATTTTTTATGATTTCTTTTTAACATTTCCCCCCTCTTTGCAAAGGAGCTGAGGAGCGCTCAAAGGATCGCTGTAGCTCCGTGCAGGAAAATTAACAAGGGTCCAAAGTCCAAAACTCATGACCAGCGGGGCTTAAATGGGGCTGCTGCTAAAACTTTTCAATTTCGTCTCCTATCCAAACTCTGACCAGAACCAGCCCTGCTAAGCTTCAGCAAAGTGGCTAGCTCCTATGCATTCAGGCAATTCCCAGGGACTTGTGTTAAGATGTTTTGGGAGAAAGTTTGTGTGTGCTTATGACTATCGTCCTGCTCTGCTCTGCTTGGCGGCTAGGAATGAGACAGGCAGTGGGCGGAGCAAACCCAGCAGCTCTCACAGAAGAGGGAGAACAACAGAAGGATTGAACAATGTGCTCTGAAGTTCCGTCGCAGCGAAACGTAAGTCACGCTAGTGTGTCCCGTCATACAGAGAACCGATACAGAGAACCACGTTAGAAAGGGACACTAGAAACGTTATAAGACTATTGTAGATCCAGCCCCTGGCCCTCCTCTGTGTGACAACCTTTTAAGTATTTGAAGAGTGCTATCATGTCTTCTCTTCTCCAGGCTAAACATGCCCAGTTCTTTCAGTCTCTCTTCATAGGGCTTTGTTTCCAGACCCCTGATCATCCTGGTTGCCCTTCTCTGAACACGCTCCAGCTTGTCTGCGTCCTTCTTGAATTGTGGAGCCCAGAACTGGATGCAATACTCTAGATGAGGCCTAACCAGGGCCGAATAGAGAGGAACCAGTACCTCACGTGATTTGGAAGCTATACTTCTATTAATGCAGCCCAAAATAGCATTTGCCATTCTTGCAGCCATATCGCACTGTTGGCTCATATTCAGTTTGTGATCTACAACAATTCCAAGATCCTTCTCATGTGTAGTATTGCTGAGAAGCGAATTAACAAAGTTCTAGAGTTAATTAACATAGTAAGCACATAGACATCTCTCAGTGGGAATGCTAAAGGAGTGAATAGAGGAAGGGCCAGCCCACGTCACAGTTAGGTCACAGGTATGCTCAGGATTTAATGTGGAGGCGCATGACCACATTGAGATCTTCCCTTATTGGGAAGCCTATCTAAAGTCAAAGAAGCATATCAGTCTCACCTAGAGAGACTTGCCAACTCACTTATGGCATTCAGACATCTTGCGAAGATCTTCATCAGGAGAGCCGCAGGGGATGTCTATGAATTTTATTGCACTTTTATACAGGTTTTAATCGTAACTAGTTTTTGGATTATAGTTAATTACAATGGTTTGTTGGTAAGAAAGCTGCACATTCAGTTATAGGATAGAAATATTGTTTATTGTGGTTATATTTAGGTTTGCAGCACTAACCTAGACATATTGGGTGGTGGTGAAGTATTTTGGGAACCCTCCGGTTAGTTCAGTGAGGAAAGTGCCTTAGCTGAATACATTTTCACTGTAGGACAGTAGGTATGTGAACAGGCCCAGAAAAGTAGGTGCCTTTCACCAGATTTTGTACAAATTGAAAAATGTTTCTGTGCTTTTGAACACTCAAGTAATACATGCTCTCAATTATTTTAATTAAACTGTTTATGTGTTTCTGTAATTCAGCTTCAGAATCCTATTTCCATATGAACTCACATTTGGTAGCATCTGCATTTTCATAACCTTTCTATCAAGATATGAATTGTCCAGTCAAAAAATGTCCAATCTATATGCTTCTGCATTTGCACGTGTCAAAATTAGATTTTTCCAGCATTTCCTTTCTTGGCTGGAGAAACAATCTGACACACATTGACTAAATGTCCTGTAACAGTAATATAGAGAGCCCTGGCTATGGGAACGGTACATAAGTGCAATAAATAAATAAATAGTGAGATTGTAAATCTATCATTTGCCAAAACCAAACTAAGCAAGAGAGGTCAATAATTTTCATTTTTTGTAGTAAAAAAAATCACATTCAACTTTTGGCAAAAAAAATATCTAATTTTGTTTAAGAACATAACAACATAAGAAGAGCCATATTAGATCAGACTAAGGGTTCATCTAGTCCAGAATTCTATTCACACAGTGGCAAACCAGCTGTTGACCAGGGCCGGATCTACACTATTGCTTTAAAGCGCTTTATAACAGTTTTATAGCGCTTTAAAGCAGTAGTGTAGATCCGGCCCAGGAATCCACAAGCAGGACATGAGCAACCTTCTGCCCACATTCCCCAGCAACTGGTGTACTTAGGCTTACTGCCTCTGATACTGGAGGTAGAACATAGCTATCAAGACTAGTAGACATTGACAGACTTCTTCTCCAGGAATTTATCCAACCCCCTTTAAAAGCCATCCATATTGGTAATCATCACTACATCTTGTGGTAACCAATTCCATAGTTTAACTATGTGCTGCGTAGTTCCACCAATCAGCTTCATGGGAGAAAAATGTCTCCCTGTCCACATTCTCCACACCCTGCATCATTTTGTACACTTTTATCATGTCTCTCCTTCCCCTCCTTTTTTCAAAGCTAAACAATCCCAGCTGTTGTAACCTTCCCTCATAGGGGGAGGAAGCCCCTTGTTCATATTAGTTGCCCCTTTCTGCACTTTTTCCAGCTCTACAATATCTTCTTTTTTTAGGTATGATGACCAGAACTCTACACAGTATTCCAAGTGTGGTCACACCATAGTTTTGTATAAGGGAGGTATGATATTGGCAGTTTTATTCTCAATTCCTTTTTTGATTATGCTTAACATGAGTTTGCCTTCCCCCATCCTTTTTTTCTTTTCTTTTTTCTTTACAGCAGCCTCACACTTGGTTGACATTTTTATTGAGCTGTCCAGCACAACCCCAAGATCTCTTTCTTGGTTGGTCATTGCTAGCTCAGATCCCATCAGGTTCTACTTAAAGTTGGGATTGTGGCCCCAATGTGCATCACTTTGCACATGCTTACATTGAACAGCATTTGCCCTTTGGATACCCATTCTCACAGTTGGCAGAGATCCTTTAGAGCCCCTCACAATCCCTTTTTGTTTTAACCACCTTAATAATTTGGTGCCATCAGCAGGGCCGGTGCTACCATAGAGGCCACTCAGGCGGCCGTCTAGAGCAACAAGGTAAGGGGGGCACCGAATGCTGCACCTGGAAGCCGCTCTCCCACAGCAGCTCTGAGAGGGTGGCTTCTGGGCACGCCATTCTGAAGCCGCCCGCCCGCCCGCCCCAGCATCCTGGCTTCACTTCGGCTGGCGCCCACCCAGCCTAAGCGAAGCCACGCCCGCTGCCCCCCACTCCAGTGTCCTGGCTTCACTTCAGCTGGGTGGGCGCTGAAGCGAAGCCAGAACACTGGGGTAGGGGGGGCGGGCAGGTGGCTTCAGAATGACACGCCCGGAAGTCACTCTCCCAGAGCAGCTTCCGGCCTGGCGTACCGTTCCAAAGCTGCCCACCCGCCGGGGCCCCCACCCCAGTGTCCTGGCTTTTCACCGTAGGTGGATTGATGTGAGGTGGAGAGGACCCGATCTGGAAGTTGCAGCTCGGGAACTGGAGCGGATTGGGGGGTCCGTGCACAGCCCAAGTCAAGATGCCTCCTCTCCCCAGCTACATACAAAAGCTGGCTGAATTGGCAGCTGATTCTCACTTTAACACTACCGATGTAATAGCATCATCTCTCTGTTCTCCAGCAGAGGTAACAGCCAGAGTTTATGAGAACAACTGGGAGCATTTGCCGCCTGAGGCAGTCACCTCATTCTGCCTAATGGTAAGGCTGGCCCTGCTGTGAGGGAACAGAACAGTATAGCTGCACTCACTTGTACTGGCCCAGCAACACCTGCCTGCACTTTCCTGGTATTCTCCACATCTGGGATGGGGGTTATATGAAGCAGAAAGCCTGCTCTACAAATGTAGGTTACCCATGCGATTTACAACCATGCATGATCAGGGTTGCAAGCATGGTGGCTATCAGAACTTGGCAATAGGGACATGATGACGAGAGTGGGGGCAAGTGAGCATGACCCCACTCTTCCTCTCATATAAGGGAGATAGACTAATTTATTCAGTCTGCAATCTCCATCTTGAGACTGGATCTAAAATGCAGACCGAATAGGTACAAGACCTGGCCTAATTTTGGACTTTTTGGTTTCTCCCCAACAACTCCTGTATTTTGCACCAGCTAACCTGATGAAGAGTTCTTGGGAAATCAAAAGTTTTCACACTGTTTTGTGGCATTTTGGTTGGTCCTAAGGAATTGCTCATCTGTGGTTCTCCTGGCTCAGCGTGGCTATCTTTGCTTTTTAAGGCATTCCACTAATTGCTAGCTTCTGAATACACAGGACTCAGCAGAGTAACTTAATTCAAAGCAGTTTGCCATCTAACTCTTGCATGGGAGAAGCTGGGAAGTTACTTCCCAAATGCTCCTAAAAGGAAAAGGCTAGATAAAGCTTTTAGTGACAATATGCTAATTACTAGGGGTGTGCACGGACCCCCTGATCCGCTTCTCTTCCAGATCTGCAATTTGCGGATCAGGCCGCTTCGCTCCGCCCTGCTCCGCCCATAGTCCACTCTGCTCCGCTGCGGAGCTCCGGATCCGGATCGGAGCTCCACTTTCCCCCTATAGGCTTGCATTGAAATCCAAAAAAGTATACAACTTTTTTTCTGTTAAAGTTAGAAACCTCAAGTTTGGCACCATGACACCTCATGGACGTATACACATGCATGCCAAGACTCAAGCCAATCCAAGCCTCCCCTAATTTTGGGGGAATTTATGAAAATCGGACACCCCATTTGCAGACATGGGCTTTTCTCCGACATTTTGACAGATAAATTTTGTTGAAGTGGGCACCTTCACAGATGCCATCTAGAGCCACAATCATGCCAAGTTTCAAGCAAATCCCATCATCCCCTGATTTTTGGCGGGGCTCTAACCTCTAACGCACCACCCATAACCCCAATTCACACCCCTTTCAATATCTCCGTCAATTTTCACTTTAGAAACCTCAAACTTGGCACCATGATAGATTATCCAGGGATACACATGCATGCCAAGACTCAAGCCAATCCCATCATCCCCTGATTTTTGGGGAATTTATGAAAATCAAACACCCCATTTGCAGACATGGAGTGTTCTCCGACATTTTGACAGATAAAAAAAATTGAAGTGGGCACCCCCACAGATGCCATCTAGATCCACATTCTTGCCATGTTTCAAGCCAATCCAAGCCTCCCCTGATTTGGGGGGAATTTATGAAAATCGGACACCCCATTTTCAGACATGGACTGTTCTCCTACATTTTGACAGATAAAAAAACTTGGAAGCAGGCACATTCGCATTCATGGCAAGTTTCAAGCAGATTCCATCATCCCCTGATTTTGGGGGGGCTTTAACCTCCAACGCACCACCCCTAACCACAATTCAAACAAACACCCCTTTTCTATATCTCCGTCAATTTTCACCTTAGAAAGTAAAACCTCAAACTCGGCACCATGATAGCTTATCCATACATGCTTGCAAGTTGCCAAGCCTCAAGCCAATCCCATCATCCCCTGTTTTTTGGGGAATGTATGAAAATCGGACCCCCCATTTTCAGACATGGACTGTTCTCTGACATTTTGACAGATAAAAAAAATGGAAATGGGCACCCCCACAGATGCCATCTAGATCCACATTCATGCCAAGTTTCAAGCAAATCCCATCATCCCCTGATTTTTGGCGGGGCTTAACCCTTTAAGTCACCCCAAATCAAGTCATGCTACAACTACATCAATTTTCACGTTAGAAACCTCAAACTCGGCACCATGATAGCTTATCCAGGGATACACATGCATGCCGAGACTCAAGCCAATCCCATCATCCCCTGATTTTTGGGGAATTTATGAAAATTGGACACCCCAGTATCTCAGGGATTTAAAGCTGCAGACAGCTCAATGGGGCCATTTCAAAGGAAATCCCAACATGCCATGAATTGGGGAGTAGAGATAAACCTAAATATGAATCTTCTTCCACACTTGAAAAATTGATTTGGAACTTGAGTACAGGAAGGACTTCTCCCCTGAGTCAAAGCAAGACACACACAAACCACCCCTGCGAGGCGGGCAGGGGAGGAGGGAGGGAAGGCAGGCAGGCAACAGACATTTCTGGGGGCACAAATAAGTGGCCAAGGATTGTTTCCAATTTCCAGGCCATTCAAAGCCAGTAATGCAAACCATCCCTGTGAGGTGGGAGCAGCACAGAGAGATGCCTTTTCTTTTGCATCCCATAACTAGGAGGCTATGAGGATAAGAGTAAAGCTTTGTGATCCTTGCTTCAGAGTTGATTGACTGCACTGTGATCACAGCCATTACTAAACAACAAAATAATAATGTTAATAGCAGTACTAATTAATATTAATAGCAATAATAATAAAAACAACAACAACAGTAAGGAGTTGAACCACAATGAAAGCCTGCCTGACTTCACTGAAGAGGAAAAGCTATGGGGTGTATGTAATAAATAAATAAATAAACAAAGGAGGGGTGGAATTAAAAGCAGCAGTGTTGCTGAATAAACAACAAGAAGAATTTTTTAAAAAAGGCTATATCTGTCTTTTACCAGTAAGAGGGAAGTGGACGTGCCCAGGGGGAGGGGGAATCATTGCGCCAATTTGACTGTCCCTGTCTAGGGACCAGTCTTTAAGAAGCAAACTTTCACTTCAACTCATGACAGGCATTGCTTCTCCACTGGTTTACCTTTGGAGGGCTCTGATGGCCCTCCAAGGACAGGAGTGTGCACTGGGCACGTCCACATGCCCTAGGGGAGCTCATCCCCTTGCACCACATCTATTCAGTTGTTCCCCAAGTTTAGGGTGGGTAGCAGTGCTGTGTTTCCTATCTGTTATTTATTTGCTTAGTATATGATTTCAGGTTGTGTTTGTGCATTTGGTGGGGCTACTGTTTTAAAAAAACACTGGGAAAAGTCCGTTCAGACTAAGAAAGAGAAGTTCCCAGAATCCCAAGTTACCCATTTTGCCTATCCCCTCCTCCAACTTTGGGATCATGTGATCATGACCAGGAGTTGACTCTGCCCCTCAGCACTTCGAAAAGGTACCTTTTCCTGCTTTTTTTACGCGATTTTAAAAAAAATTCTAGCAAGCGAACCGCACCACACAGAGAGCTGAGAGTAGGCTCAAAATGACCCCTAGCTATGACTCTCTCAGAAAGATAGCTTAAAAACAACTCAGTTATCCCCTATTCTTTTCCGCAATGCAATCCTATGGGCGAAAGTTTTCAAAATGGCGATCGGATCGCACCGCGAAAAGAGAATCGCTCCACCTATAGTTGCTTCTCTTCGCCATGCTTCTATGGGTCCCCGGTCTGCTTCTATTCCACCTCTGGGCAAGGCGGAGCAGGCCAATTTGCTTCTGATTCTTCGATTCTAATCGGAGCGGAGCACACCACCACCACTCCAAGCATAAAAAATAGATTTTTAAAAAAATAGGATATAACATGCATATTAGGTTATCCAGTATTCTAAACAATACATGAAATGTAACAAATCAAGTCTTTTATGCATATAATTCAAGATTAAGAAATTTCCTTAATACTAAAAAAATGTTAAGGAATACATTTGGAATTAAAGGCTTCATACCGTGCAGAACCACATGTGCAAACCTTTGATAGACAAATGTGAATGTATTTAAGAACATAAAACTGACCCTGTGGGCTTCTTTCAACAGCCATATCCCATCATATAAACATTTGTAAAGTTTCCTTCCCAATCATTCATCTACGTATTTAACCCCTCTCAACAAATAAACTGAGCTAAATGTGGAAACACTGAGTGCGTTTAATAAAAACGTGTGGTTATTTGTATTAATGTCTCACATTTGGTGAGTCTTATTTCCAAGATATAGCAAAGCATTGTTGCTTTCTTTTTTCATGAACATTTAAGATGTTAAAAATAGACAAACTGCATAAATGGCTTGATTTGCTGAATTTCATTTATTGGTTAAAACACTGGGTTCGCAGCCAGGAAATCAAAATCCGAAGTGCCGTTCATCTGTACACATTATCTATATTATAATGTAATTATGGATGTAGAGCTTTGGACAGCTATTGGCTGAACTGCACTGATGTCAGAGATGTGGGGCAGTCAGAGAGTCCCTGCCTTAGCTTGACCTAAGGTTTATCCCAGGATTGTCCCTGCCTGCTCCCAGGATCCCCTGTGTGTCATTTACATGAACAGGGATGACCCCGGGACGATCCCGGGATAAACCTTAGGTCTAGCTAAGGCCCCTGACTACCATGTGTTACCCAAGTCATAGGGGCAGGCAGGCAGAAAAGCTTATGGAACAAGGAGTTGAAAAAATGAGCTTATGGAAGCCGTTGGCCTATAACAACAGGCCCAGGGGAGAAGACTAACCTGAGAAAAAATATCCACAAGAATGAGGGCACATGCAGGAGGCCAGAGAAGGGAGTAGGAATAACATATAGGTATATATGTTATTAAATGTTAAACATCACATGGGCCTTAGCAAAACCTAAGGTTTATCCCGGGATCGTCCCGGGGTCATCCCTGTTCATGTAAATGACACACAGGATATCCCGGGAGCAGGCAGGGACGATTCCGGGATAAACCTTAGGTCTAGCTAAGGCCATGTTTTTTTAAAAAAAAGTCCACTAAAAATAGATCCAGTGGAAAGCATACTTATCAATGGGAATGAGGGGGAACCAAAAAAAAAATCAGTTTGAACAAATCTAATCAACCCAAAGATTGGCAAAATTGATTTGCCAAACACACACACCGTGGGGGGGGGGGCTGTGCGACTCCCCTAAAAAAGCTGCCAGTCAGCAGTAATTTAAAACAAAAAAGAAGTTTACAACAAATTTATTATGGGTTATTATTTGTGGATTACAGTACAAGAAACTTCAGATCTACAAAGCTGATGAGTATGTACAGTATACACATGGTTGTGGCGAGCGGGAGTTATTCTAAGCAGTGAGATTAGAACAAAAAAATGCAAAAATGCAAGCTGTGTTAATTACATTCAAACTTAAATGAATGTAAAAATTACTGGAGTAAGCATTCACAATACAGTATTGATCATAACACAAACTTCTTAGCATTAGTAAGCGAATTAGAACTGTAATGGGATAAAAATCTTTGATCTCAACTCAGGCCTCAAGTGATAGAATTGAACTTCTTATCAGCTGTAATTCAGCCATTTCATCTGGTGTCTCCCTTCTGGAGTTCCTTTTCCAAAACTATTCTACATGTGTATTCCTTTGGTGCTTTTCTAAAGAAGTTATTTGAACTGACTGATTTCAGATATGTTGGCTGAAGCTTAGCTGTTCATATCTAGAAGTCAAGCCACCATCTCTGTTAGAGAAATGTTAAACCCCTATTCAAGAGCTTATTTGACACATTCTCTCTCTTCTTTCAAAAGTGTTCCTATTTTGAATAGAACGTAGGATGTATGCGTACGTCCTACATTCAGAGTTACATTATTATTGTTGTTGCTGCAGTTGTTATTTATATTCAATGAACAAAAAACCTACGGTTTATAAAACAACGTTAAGGCCCTACACTTTCCCACCAAGCACCAAAAAGCGGGGAAATTGGGAGTTAAGGCTCGCCAGCCTTAACGCCACATCCTCCCTAAGGAGGCAGAAAGTACCAGTGAAATTCTCATTCTGCCAAAGCAGATAAACCATGAGGACAGGATGGAGAATAGGATATGCAGAGGTGACTGTGGGGTTGTGGAAAACTGATGACGAACAACTTAGAGCCACCTACTTCTTTTTTTGTTTAGAGCAGCCCTTCCCCAACCTGGTGCCCTCCAAAGGTGTTGGACTGCGACGATCTATCATTGCAAATCAGTATGTCCCATGGTCAGGAATGCTGGGACAGCAGGATGGGGAACGTAGGGGGGCGCCTCCAGGCAAGCCCCCCCCCCCACCTCACCCTGCTTACCTGCTCTGTCGTCGTTGGGCCCGGCCTTGAACAGAGTGCCCTGGTGCACCCAGAAGCAAGGCCACACTTGCAGCCTTGCTTCTGGGTGGTCCCAGGGGCTCAATTCAAGCCTGGGCCAGGTGACGACGGAGCAGGTAAGAACCCACACACACACACCTGGCCCCTTACCTGGACCTGCTGCTACTGCTGCACAAAGTGCGGCAGCTCCAGCCAACCCCCCTTCTGCCTGGCCCCTTACCTGGAGCTGCCACTGCACAAACTGTTGCGGTGGCAGCTCCAGGCAAGCCCCCCCCCCCCCGCACCCAACCACTTACCTTCTCCGTCATGGCCTGACCCATGCTTGAATCGAGCCCCTGAGTCCACCCAGAAGCAAGGCTGCAGGTGCGGACTTGCTTCCGGGTGGACCAGGGCACTCGATTCAAGCCAGGGCCCAGCGACAACGGAGCAGGTAAGTGGGGTGGGCTGGGGTGGGGGCTTGCCTGGAGCCGTTGCTGCAGTTTGCACAGCAGTGGCAGTGGGTCTAGGTAAGGGCCCAGGCAGGAGGGGGCTGCTTACCTGCTCCATCGTCCCCAGGCCCAGGCTTGAATTGAGGTTCTGGATGGACCAGGGTGCTCAGTTCAAGTCCAGGCCCAGTGACGATGGAACACGTAAGTGGGTTGGGGCTTACCTGGCAGCAGAGCCAGGCAGGAGGGGGTGGGGTTTCTTACCTGCTCCGTCGTCGCAGTCCAACACCTTTGGAGGGCACCAGGTTGGGGAAGGGCTGCTCTAAACAAAAAAAGAAGTAGGTGGCTCTAAGTTGTTCGTCATCAGTTTTCCACAACCCCACAGTCACCTCTGCATATCCTATTCTCCATCCTGTCCTCATGGTTTATCTGCTTTGGCAGAATGAGAATTTCACTGGTACTTTCTGCCTCCTTAGGGAGGATGTGGCGTTAAGGCTGGCGAGCCTTAACTCCCAATTTCCCCGCTTTTTGGTGCTTGGTGGGAAAGTGTAGGGCCTTAACGTTGTTTTATAAACCGTAGGTTTTTTGTTCATTGAATTTCATGGCTTTTTATAAAGGATAACGAGCCCTTCCCTCTTTTAAATGCGGTTACTGTAGTATAGCTCCTGCAGCTTTCACTGTTGTGATGAAAAGGAGATTTCACCAGGTTCTCCATATAAACAAATGACACCTGGTGAAATTCCCTTTTCATCAGAACAGTGCACGCTGCAAGAGCTATACTAGAGTAATCAGATACAAAAGAGGTCAGGGCTCCTGCAGCTTGCACTGTTGTGATGAAGAGGGGATTTCACCAGGTTCTCCATATATACAAATGACACCTGCTGAAATTCCCTTTTCGATGCAACTGTTAAAGATACAGGAGCCCTGTGCTCCTTTTCATATGGTCACAGGAGCAGGGGGCTGGTGACTCCGATGTCAGTGGGGCTATGAATCCGTGGGTACATAAATCCTACAATCCTATGCAAGGTTAGACATAAAATCCTACAATTCTATGCATATAGCCATGGATTCATAGACCCACTGACATCGGAGTCACCAGCCCCACCTTGTGACCATATGCAAAGGAGTACAGGGCTCCTGTATCTTTTACAGTTGCATAGAAAAGGGAATTTCAGCAGGTGTCACTTGTATTCATGCAGCACCTGGTGAAATTCCCTCTTTATCACAGCAGTGAAAGCTGCAGGAGCTATACTAGAGTGACTCCATTTAAAACAGGGCAGGGCTCCTGCAGCTTTCACTGTTGTGATGAAGAGGGAATTCCACCAGGTTCTCCATATATACAAATGACACCTGGTGAAATTCCCTTTTCTATGCAACTGTTAAAGATACAGGAGCCCTGTGCTCCTTTTCATATGGTCACAGGGGCAGGGGGCTGGTGACTCCGATGTCGGTGGGGCTATGAATCCGTGTGTACATAAATCCTACAATCCTATGCAAGGTTAGACATAAAATCCTACAATCCTATGCATATACCCACGGATTCATAGACCCACTGACATCAGAGTCACCAGCCCCCCCTTGTGACCATATGAAAAGGAGTACAGGGCTCCTTTATCTTTAACAGTTGCACAGAACATGGAATTTCACCAGTTGTCATTTGTATGCATGCACCTCCTGGTGAAATTCTCTCTTCATCACAACATTTAAAGCTGCAGGAGCCCTGCCCTCTTGACCAGACACAAAAGAGGCAAGGCTCCTGTGACTTTAAATGTTGTGATGAATCCCAGGTGGATTCCTGCATTAAGAAGTGGGATGGACTAGATGCCCTCATAGGCCCCCTTTTCAACTCTGCTATTCTACGACTCTATGAACATGGGCAGAGTGCATTGCCTGTGGCTGATGTGAGCCAAACATGCAACGATAACTGGAGGGAGGAAGTTCTCCCTAACTGCCAGCTAAATTCCTGCATTAAGAAGGGGGTTGGACTAGATGCCCTCATAGGACCCTTTTCAACTCTGCTATTCTACGATTCTATGAACATGGGCAGAGTGCATTGCCTGTGGCTGATGTGAGCCAAACATGCAACGATAACTGGAGGCCGGACGTTTTGCCAACCCTACCAGCTGAATTCCTGCATTAAGAAGGGGATTGGATTCTTTAATGTTTATAAATTAAAAATTATAAATTTTAGTGATAGATACATGAGTGTATTAGTGGTAAGTTAGATAGAATACTAATGTATTAGTTAGTGTAAAACCTGAGTTTGTTGCAGTTTTTGTCACGGACTTTTGCGTTCGGGTGTACTTACTGTATCCAGAAAGTGTTTTTAATAAACAACACCTCCCTCCAAAAAAACTCAACTTGCTTTTTCACAAAACACAGATGTGACTTTATATAGCCATCTATTTCATGGTCACATGTATTTTATATTTATATTTTATCTTTGCCTTGTAGCTCCTTTGTAGTTCTGACTGGCTATAACTGAAACCTAGAGCGGATTCACCACCCCACTGACATCAGAATCACAAGCCACTGCTGGATTTAGCATGTCTCGCTCCTGTAGAGTGACCATATTCAAAGAAGTACAGGGTTCCTGTACCTTTAACAGTTGCGTAGAAAAGGGGGTTGGACTGGATGGCCTCGTAGGCCCTTTCCAACTCTGCTATTCTATGATTCTATGATTGGGGTAGTTTATGCTCTCTCTCTCTCTCTCTCTCTCTCTCTCTCTCTCTCTCTCTCACTCTCACACACACACTCAAACCCAAATATGTGGCAGTGTAGTGCAATGGTTAGTGTGTCAGGCAGGTTCTAGTCCCCACTTGATCATGAAGCTCACTGGCTAACTTTGGACCAATCACTGACTCTCAGCCTCACCTACTTCACTGGGTTGTTGTGGCTATTAAATGGACAACAGGAGAACTATGTATGCCACCTTGGGTTGCTTGCAAGAGGGAAAAAAGGTTTCTCCCATATACCTTTCCATGTGGCTAGGGTGATGAATTCAAAGGAGTACAGGGCTCTTCTATCTTTTACACTTGTATAGAAAAGGGAATTTCAGCAGGTCTCACTTGTATGCATGCAGCACCTGGTGAAATTCCCTCTGCGTCACAACAGTTAAAGCTGCAGGAACCCTGCCCTCTTGACCAGATACAAAAGAGGGAAGGCTCCTGTGACTTTAATTGCTGTGATGAAGAGAGAATTTCACCAGGTGCTGCATACATACAAGTGACACCTGCTGAAATTCCCTTTTCTATGCAACTGTTAAAGATACAAGAAGCCTGTCCTCCTTTTCATTTGGTCACCCTATGTATAGATTGTTCCAAAAGTGCCGACAACTATTTTATACATCTGAGTTTCTGTCTAAACTTGCATAGGATTGTAGGTTTTTCTGTCTAAAGATGCATAGGATTGTAGGTAACAAGATCCTTCTTGCTTTCTTAAAAGAGCTACCTGTTGTTACTAAGCCTAAAAGAGACCTGTCTAAAAGACAGTAAATAATAGGCAGAACTAGACACTTAATTCTATCGGGCCAAGAAATCCTATACACACTTTCTTGGGAATAAGTCCACTGAACTCTGGTACTTACTTCTGAGTAAACATGCACTGCAGTAAACCTTCCTTTCCTCATGCCATCTAATGGATTTATATTCGGCCTTTTTCCTCCAAAGAACCCAAGATAGTGTACATAATCCTCCTCCCCGTTTTATTCTTCGTCCTCCATATAAAAGTTAGATGCAAGTTAAAGCCATCAATTATACATGCGATCATCAAAAGGTACCAAAGAATAAGGGCAGAGGCCCATTCCTTATGCATCAGAGCTTGCTTTCAGTAGTACTACCCACTGGAATTAATAATACTTTATACTGTTAGTTTCACCCTACCCTGTGCCTGTTTACACTTCCCTGTGCCTGTTTGCATTCTCTTTCCCTCCTTACTGTTTACTATGATTTTATTAGATTGTAAGCCTATGCGGCAGGGTCTTGCTATTTACTGCGTACTTTGTACAGCACCATGTACAGTCATGGTGCTATATAAATAAATAAATAAATAAATAAATAAATAAATAAATAATAATAATAATAATAATAATAGTGTTGATTCCTGCATTGAGCAGGGGGTTGGACTGGATGACCTTGTAGGCCCCTTCCAACTCTGCTATTCTATGAGCAGGCGGAGAGCGAAGGGAGGTAAGGGAGCGCGGGGTGGGGGGACGTTGGGGAGTGAGGGGGGGGCCCATCGCGCGGAATCCCTCCCCGCACACACACACCAGCAGGTCTTAGCCTCCCGCCGCTGCCACGGTAGGCAGCAGCGGAGGCCAGGGGATACATATACACACACGCGGGGGGGGGGGGAGAGGATTACGTTACCTCCTTCCTCATCGCAGGCCCGCTGGGAAATGGAGTTTTCAGCATAAGAGGAAGTGACGTCACTTCCTCTTATGCTGAAAACTCCATTTCCCAGCGGGCCTGCGACGAGGAAGGAGGTAACGTAATTCTCTCTCTCCCCCCCCCCCGGCTAGGGCCCCCCCCTCCACTCTCCAACATCCCTCCACCGCGCGGTCACTTACCTTTCTCCTTCACCTCCCGTTCCAGGCTTCGAAGCCAGGACGGGGGTTTGGAGGTGGACTCTTTAGAGCGGTGCACCAGATGGTGTAGCACTCTAAAGTGTCCCCCTCCAACTCCCCGTCCTAGCTTCGAAGCCTGGACCGGGAGGTGAACGGAGAAAGGTAAGTAATACCTCCTCTCCTCCCCCTCCTACCCGGCTAGGGCCCCCCCCACCGTCCACCCCCCCCCGCCGCGCGGTCACTTACGTTCCTATTATCACCTCCCGGCCCAGGCTTCGAAGCCAGGACGGGGAGTTGGAGGCGGACGCTTTAGCGCTCTAAAGCATCCGGCTCCAACCCTCCGTCTTGCCTTCTAAGCCTGGACCGTGAAGTGATCATAGGAACGTAAGTGACCGCGCGGATGCCCCAGCGCGGCCCAGTCCCGTCCCGCAGGGCCCGGCCTGCCGCCACCGTAGCAACTACGGGGCGGCGGCGCGGCCCAGGGGATTCCCCCCAAAACCCGGTCCTGGCCTCCCGCCACTGCAGCGGTAGGCAGCAGCGGGGACCAGGAAATCACCCCTCCCCACCCCGCACAACATCACTTACCGTCCTCCACCGTCCGTCGCAAGATTAAATTTAGGCCGTGGCTTTAAGCGGAAGTAAAGACCTTGGCCTTTACTTCCGCTTAAAGCCATGGTGTAAATTTAATCTTGCGACGGACAGTGGAGGAGGACGGTAAGTCTCCGCTTCCCCCCCCCCCCCGGGCCTGGGAGGCAAGCTCCCTCACCCCACTTACCTGGCCCGTCGGGGATGAGCGCCGGCCGCGCTCTCCCTGCTTCTCCTTTTCCCTCTGGGGATTCTGAAGCTCACGCGCATGCGTGAGCTTATCAGATTCCCCATTGAGAAACATGGGGATTTTAAAAATTAATTAAAAATTGATGGAACGGTCTTTCGAAAAAAGAAAGGCCATTCCATCAATCGGATGGATAGGGGAATTTAATCCTGTTTATGCATTCCCCCGGGAGGCTTCCCCTTTTGCGCTACGAGTGCGCAAAAAAAAAGTCGCCACCCCCCGAGAAAAACAAAGCAGATTGTGATGGACAGACTTTCTCTCCCTTTTTCTCCTTTAAACTCCCACCCAGACCTCAATATTTCAGGAATCTCCCTGAAACGCGCAGGGAATGTAAAGCCAGCATTTCTTTCTGGCAGTACCGCGTTTCAGAAAGATTCCTGAAATAGTTTTCATTTTAGGACCCTAAATTCCCCTTCCCCCCCGCTAAATAAATTATAATGGTGGAATGCTCAGATTACTGATGGGCCTTAACATACAGCAGCCACTATCGTGGCTGCTGTAATACATTTCAAAAGAAATTGTAAAAATTAATCAGTCCATGTTAATGATAACCAATCATTTGTTGTTGTTTATTCATTCAGTCGCTTCCAACTCTTCGTGACTTCATGGACCAGCCCACGCCAGAGCTTTCTGTCGGCCATCACCACCCCCAGCTCCCCCAAGGTTGAGTCCGTCACCTCCAGAATATCATCCATCCATCTTGCCCTTGGTCGGCCCCTCTTCCTTTTGCCTTCCACTTTCCCTAGCATCAGCCTCTTCTCCAGGGTATCCTGTCTTCTCATTATGTGGCCAAAGTACTTCAGTCTTGCCTTTAATACCATTCCCTCAAGTGAGCAGTCTCACTTTATTTCCTGGAGTATGGACTGGTTTGATCTTCTTGCAGTCCAAGGCACTCTCAGAATTTTCCTCCAACACCACAGTTCAAAAGCATCTATCTTCCTTCGCTCAGCCTTCCTTATGGTCCAGCTCTCGCAGCCGTAGGTTACTACGGGGAATACCATTGCTTTAACTATGCGGACCTTTGTTGTCAGTGTGGTGTCTCTGCTCTTAACTATTTTATCAAGATTTGTCATTGCTCTCCTCCAAAGAAGTAGACGTCTTCTGATTTCCTGGCTGCAGTCAGCGTCTGCAGTAATCTTTGCGCCCAGAAATACAAAGTCTGTCACTGCCTCCACATTTTCTCCCTCTATTTGCCAGTTATCAATTAAGCAGGTTGCCATAATCTTGGTTTTTTTGAGGTTTAACTGCAACCCAGCTTTTGCACTTTCTTCTTTCACCTTTCTCATAAGGCTCCTCAGCTCCTCCTTGCTTTCAGCCATCAATATATATCTATATCTATATCTATCTATCTATCCTTCTATCTATCTATATACACACACACACACACACAATATTACAAAAGATCACAGGAGAGCAAATATAGTGCAATTTGCTGGAGTTTGACCATTCCAATAGTTTTTATTTTAGAATACCCGTATTCTTGCAACAGTACTTGTCCTGAATTCTCAGTGGGCTTTTTAGTTTAGTAGTGTAGTAGGTAAATACAGCAATCCTACCCAGAAGTAAGCCTCATTATGTTCAATGAAAAGTACTCGCAAGCATATATAGGGTTGCAGCTGTGGATGCTCAGCCACAATGCAGGAAATCCTCAGTTTGAATTGCAACCTGGGCAGCACCCAACAAGCCAATTCCACTCCTGCCTCAGCCTCCTGTATGCAACATGCAAATAATAACATTAAGCTATGTGACAGGATGGCTGTAAAGCCTAGAAGATGATAATGAACATGGATCACTTCCAACTCTCTAAAACGAAATATAAATACTAAGTATTATTAGTTGTATCATCCCCGCAAGGGACTGTGAGTTTTATCACACCAGCTTTATACTGTGCAATCACTGCGAATCTGTGCAAAGGTCTCCAAAGTTTTCCAGCTTATTTATTTATTTAAAACATTTATATCCTGCCCTATATCATTAAGATCTCAGATAAAACATACAGTATAAAACAATACATATGCACAGTTAGAAACAAATTAAACCATGATCCAAGTTAAAACAATATATAATTTAAAAGCAGTTAAAACAGTTAAAACAATGTGCCAGTAAGTTTAACCATCAAAGGCTTTGTTAAAAAGCCATGTTTTTGCTTGGCGTCGAAATGCAATCAATGTTGGCGCCAATCAGGCCTCCAAGGGGAGGGCATTTCACAGTCGGGGTGCCACCACAGAGAAAGCCCTCTCCCTTGTCCCATCATAACGTATATGTTGCATTGATGGGATGCAAAGAAGGGCTCCTCCAACAGATCTAAGGTCTCGGGCAAGCATATATAAGGAGAGGCGCTCCCTCAAGTATCGAGGTCCCAAGCCGTTTAGGGCTTTAAACGTCATTACCAGCACCTTGAATTCTCACCAGAAGCATATAGGCAGCCAGTGCAGTTCCTTTAAGACTGGTGTTATGTGGTCTCTGTAAGACGTACCCTCCAGCAGTCTAGCTGCTGCATTTTGCACTAGCTGCAACTTCCGCATTGTCTTCAAGGGCAGCCCCACATAGAGTGCATTGTAGTAGTCTAAGCCTCTTTCAAGGCAGCAGGCACCACTCCCTGAGAGAAGGAGGCATTTACCATGCCCTGGACCCACCCAGCCAATCCACCCCTGCTAGATCGAATTAGCCAGGATGGGCAAGGGTCAAGCTTCCATGTGGTGGGACGGACTGATTCAAGCGATTCAACTTATAATCTGCTTTTATTGTGAAGGACTCCGAAGATTTCCAGTTTATAATCTGCTTTGACTGTGAAGTACTCCCATGCATCCTGCTTTAATTGTGCTATAAAGGCAAAAGAATCGAGCTATTTTGCTAGTAGTTTTGGAGCGAATAATTTGTTGTTTTCCAAGAGCCCACTGGGGGCGCAGGAGCCAGATTTGATAAGTTTAAATAAAATTTAAACAAATGCTTACATCTGGGTAAGCTTTAAAGATAAAGACATCAAAATTGGCACAGTAATAGATATTAAGGAGAGTTTTAAGCATACCAAATATGAATCAGATTGGGTCACCCGTTGATTTTTTAATGATTTTTTTACATTTCCCCCCCTTAAACCCTTTACAAAGGATTTTAGGAGCGCTGCCGCCTAGGGTGTGATTTAGCAGCGACAACAACAACAACGATGCCAGCTTAGCACTGTAGGGAATAATTCGAGGGAAACAGGTATGTGGGATGAAGCTATGTATCTTCCACAGAAGTTGTTTCTGCAGGGATATTTGGCGATTTCCCCTGTGAGGCCATTTCAATTCGTATTAATGCCAGAAAGTTCAAAAATAAATTCTCTACAGGAATAATTTCTATTTTCAAAACACCTTTCAATTTGCCCAGCAATAATACCAAAATGATCAGGGGTAAATTACATCATGATAGATTTCTTATAATGCAATTGCCGGTTTCTATACTCTGAATCTTCTGACGTTGCTCACATACATACTTATTTTCATTTATTTGTGGCTTTTGCAGCCCACAAAGTGTGTGTTTTTATCCCAAAGCCCAGTGATGCATGTAATGTTGGAAGACTCCAACTTGACCACTCCATGAGAGACAAAACCAGTGTAGGACTAAGCAACCCAAAATACCACAATCATGAGCAAGATTTCCTGTTCTGATGGCATGGTTGATTACAACAGGACTCCAGGGTACCACTGGACCTCACATTTTAAATTAGAACTTTATGCTAACAGTAAATTAGGAGGTAAGCCACACAAATATAAGACTAAAAGTAACTGAAAGGTCATTTCATTCAACCTTTTGCATTGTGGTAAAACTCTAATAGATTTGGCTAGAGAATTTGGAGAAATATATGCCGGCTGAGCCTGGCTGAGAACAAATATTCTTGGCTCCTTAACACAAATCTATTTCCTTCTCCCCTTCTTGTGTAATCACATAAAATCAAGGGCTGGATCCTCCTTAACTAAAACCTTGAAAAAATTAATAGCCTAAAAGGAGGGAACAGAAGCTGTGCAATATCAAGATGTTCCCTGTGGACGAGGAAGATATTTAGAATCACAGAACAGCAGAGATGGAAGGGGCCTACAAGGCCATCAAGTCCACACCCTGCTCAATGCAGGAATCCACCCTAAAGCATCCCTGACAGATGGTTGCCCAGCTGCCTCTTGAATGCCTCTAGTGTGAGAGAGCCCACAACCTCCCTAGGTAACTGATTCCATTGTCGTACTGCTCTAACAGTCAGGAAGTTTTTCCTGATGTCCAGTTGGAATCTGGCTTCCTTTAACTTGAGCCCGTTATTCCATGTCCTGCACTCTGGGAGGATCGAGAAGAGATCCTGGCCCTCCTCTGTGTGACAACCTTTTAAGTATTTGAAGAGTGCTCTCATGTCTCCCCTCAATCTTCTCTTCTCCAGGCTAAACATGCCCAGTTCTTTCAGTCTCTCTTCATAGGGCTTTGTTTCCAAACCCCTGATCATCCTGGTTGCCCTCCTCTGAACACGCTCCAGCTTGTCTGCGTCTTTCTTGAATTGTGGAGCCCAGAACTGGACGCAATACTCTAGATGAGGCCTAACCAGGGCCGAATAGAGAGGAACCAGTACCTCACGTGATCTAGAAGCTATGCTTCTATTAATGCAGCCCAAAATAGCATTTGCCTTTCTTGCAGCCATATCGCACTGTTGGCTCACATTCAGCTTGTGATCTACAACAATTCCAAGATCCTTCTCGTTTGTAGTATTGCTGAGCCAAGTGTCCCCCATCTTGTAACTGTGCCTTTGGTTTCTATTTCCTAAATGTAGAACTTGGCATTTATCCCTATTAAATTTCATTCTGTTGTTTTCAGCCCAGCACTCCAGCCTATCAAGATCACTTTGAAGTTTGTTTCTGTCTTCCAGGGTATTAGCTATCCCACCCAATTTTGTGTCATCTGCAAATTTGATCAGCGTTCCCTGCACCTCCTCGTCCAAATCATTAATAAAAATGTTGAAGAGCACTGGGCCCAGGACTGAGCCCTGCGGGACCCCACTCGTTGCCTCTCCCCAGTTTGAGAAGGTTCCATTGATAAGTACTCTTTGAGTCCGATTTCTGTGTTTATCCCACTTTTCCTCCAAGGAGCTCAGGGCAACAGTACTACCCTCCCATTTTGCTCTCAGAATAACCCTGTAAAGTAGGTTATATACTCTCCCCAGCATACTGCCTCTGATACTAGAGATAGCATATAGCCATCAGGATTAGTAGCCATTGATAGCCTTGTCCAGGAATTTGTCTAGCTCTTTTTTAAAACCATTGAAATTGGTGGCCATCACTACATCTTGTGGGAGTGAATTCCATAGCTTAACTATATGCTGTGTGAAGAAGCCCTTCCTTTGATCTGTCCCACCAATCAGCTCCATCGGATAACTTCACTGAGTTCTAGTATTATGGGAGAGGGAGAAAAATGTCTCCCTGTCCACATTCCCTACACCATGCATAATTTTTTACACCTCTACTATGTCTGCCCTTACTCACCTTTTCCCCCAGCTATGCAAACCCAGCTGTTTTAACTTCATGCAAGCAAGCATATTTACATTCTCTCATTTGGAGATGGTTACAGAATGTGTCCCTTCATTCAGCTGAATAGAGATAAATATTTTTCCCTCCTGAACTTCCAACAATTTGCTGATGTCATACGTTATCAGCTGACAGGAAAAGTGTGGTACCTGTTGTGAAAAGGAATTTTGGCACCAAAGAGGAGCCCAGACAGCTCAGTGATAAGATAATTTGGAGGGCAAGAGAAAAGACAGTTAATGCGATTATGGGTACAATGGCCAAGAGCAAGGGTGTGTGGTTTTGTAGATAAAGTTGGGACATCTCTTCTGGAGACTGTGGGAAAGAAGACACAAAGTAATTATTTTCAGTTTTGCTGCTGGACTCAGATACGGTTCAAAAAGAGCAGCATACGTTTGGCAAAAGACAAGACAGAAGGAAATTGATAGTGCATAAGGACTGTTAAAACAGAAATGGGTAATGAGCAGGAAGAGTAAGGAAGAGAAATACAAAAATCTTGAGAGAGCCTACTGGGGAGTTGTCCTCTCTTGAGAAAAAGGTACCTCTGGGGAACTGGGATATACAAACAAAGAACAGACTGACAGACAGCCCTCTATGGACTGGTGGATCTGGTACATTCTTGCCCCATGATATTCTGATTAACAAACTAGCTAAAAGTGGGCTAGTTGGAACAACTATTAGGTGGATTCACAGTTGGCTACAGAATCGGACTCAAAGAGTACTTATCAATGGAACCTTCTCAAACTGGTGAGAGGTATTGAGTGAGGTATCGCAGCGCTCAGGGCTCTTCAACATCTTATTCATGATTTGGACAAGGAGGTGCAAGGAATGCTTATCAAATTTGCAGATGACACAAAATTGGGTGGGATAGCTAATACCCTGGAAGACAGAAACAAACTTCAAAGTGATCTTGATAGGCTGGAGTGCTGGGCTGAAAACAACAGAATGAAATTTAATAGGGATAAATGCCAAGTTCTACATTTAGGAAATAGAAACCAAAGGCACAGTTACAAGATGGGGGATACTTGGCTCAGCAATACTACAAACGAGAAGGATCTTGGAATTGTTGTAAATCGCAAGCTGAATATGAGCCAACAGTGCGATATGGCTGCAAGAAATGCTATTTTGGGCTGCATTAATAGAAGTATAGCTTCCAAATCACGTGAGGTACTGGTTCCTCTCTATTCGGCCCTGGTTAAGCCTCATCTAGAGTATTGCGTCCAGTTCTGGGCTCCACAATTCAAGAAAGACGCAGACAAGCTGGAGCGTGTTCAGAGGAGGGCAACCAGGATGATCAGGGGTCTGGAAACAAAGCCCTATGAAGAGCTACTGAAACAGCTGGGCACAATTGTTTAGCCTGGAGAAGAGAAAATTGAGGGGAGACATGATAGCAGTCTTCAAATACTTAAAAGGTTTATTTATTTATTTATTTATTTATTTACTTATTTATCTATTACATTTTTATACCACCCAATAGCCGAAGCTCTCTGGGCGGTTCACAAAAATTAAAACAGATTGTCACACAGAGGAGGGCCAGGATCTCTTCTCGATCCTCCCAGAGTGCAGGACACGGAATAATGGGCTCAAGTTACAGGAAGCCAGATTCCAGCTGGACATCAGGAAAAACTTCCTGACTGTTAGAGCAGTACGACAATGGAACCAGTTGCCTAGGGAGGTTGTGGGCTCTCCCACACTAGAGGCCTTCAAGAGGCAGCTGGACAACCACCTGTCAGGTATGCTTTAAGGTGGATTCCTGAACTGAGCAGGGGGTTGGACCCGATGGCCTTATAGGCCTCTTCCAACTCTACTATTCTATGATTCTATTAAATAGCAGAGACAAGAACTGGTCTTTGCTTCTGCTTATCTGCTAATAAAGTAATATCCAAATCTAATTAATGGATAGTGAGATTTGCATCTTCAAGTGATTTCTCCAACTTGCAGCTCTGACCTTGGGTCAAATTCTTTTTCATGTGCATCACAGAGTCTTAAAAATGGCTTTCCACCATTTTCAGCACAGTTTTTGATGGGTTCTCAGCATTTTTTTGAAAATGCAAACCTATCTCTGCGCAGCATCGCATAGTCGCTGGACCTCCCATCCACCCCACGCATTTGCGTTCATGCGCCTCCTTCCCAATTCATAAAAATATATATCCCTGTAGCCACTTCATCTGCTGAGCCCCGATCCACATGTGGAAGTGCTGTCAGAGGACACACGTGCTCCCACAAAGGCACTCCTGTCATTGCGGGAAATGTCCCTCGTGTGTGCCCCGTAAGATGCGATCGCAGAAGCGGGAAAACTCGCAGCCACCCCTCCTCCCTTGCGAAAGAGCAGTAGGTGTAAATTGGGCCTTTGTCAGTGCTTTCCATTATAGCCAATTGTAGGCTCAAATCTTTTCCCTGATCATAAAGGTTATGATCATAAAGTCTGATGGGAGTTGCAGTCCAACACATCTGGAGGGTGACCAGCTGGGGAAGGCTTCCTTAGGACAAGGTTACCATAGAGATCACTTGCTCACCCAGGAATTTCCTGGGCAAGCAGGAATTAATATGAGTTTCGTTGCTCTTGATGCCACAACTCTGGAATACTCTCCTGGGCCTAATCTACACCAAGCAAGATATAGCAGTACGAAAGCAGTATATGGTCTGTGTCAATGGGCCCCAACAGTTGTCAGTGCACTTCAATACCACTATAAAGCAGTAGTGTGGCTCCTGCCTTTTATATACCGCTTTCATAATCCAATATCCTGCTTGGTGTAGATGACTCCCTGATCTAAATGTCAGACTTCCTCCTTATGTCTTTTCCACCAGAAATAAATACTCTTGTTTCATCAGGTTTTTCATGTGTAACACTTAGTTTTATTGCTGCCAGTTTTAATGTGTAATATCTTTTGGTCTTGCTGTGTGGTTTTTTTTTTCTTTTTACTGTTGGTTGTATTATGTTTTTTACATATTATGTTCTTTTGTTATTGCTCTTAGAAGTTGTTTGTTAGTTGAATTGCTATGTTGTATGGCTTTACGGTCATGGTGTATGGGATCCTGAGTACATTTAGTAGAAGAGTGGGATGTAAATTTATTATTTTGTCCTACGTGGGTCAAAGGGGAGCAAGAGCTTAAAACTGGTACACCACTGACTCAAAACAGGGAGGCTAATTTTGCAAAACTGTTTGCCCTCAGTGAAAAGGGGCTCTCATTTAAGAACATGCAAACACAGAGGGCATTTATTTGTACCTAGTGTAGGTCGTGCATCATATAATCCATATTTTTCCCCTCTCTTGGCAAGGGAGGAAATTGCACATTCCAGTGTCTTCAGTATAAAAAGCATGAGGAACACTTGCTGCTTGGCTGGAGCGTTGCCTCTCCACCCTTCTCCATGGAAGCTCTCAGACTAAAAGAAATCAAATACCGTAACATTTGGTACAGCACTATATAAAATATCTATCAATGTTACATAGCACTGGCTTGTAGTATAACTAGAAAAAAATGGTGTTTTCAAATCTTCAAACTGGATTAGAAAGACCCAAAGAAAGTCCTAAATCAGAACGTCCTCCTGGAAAAGAAACATTTCTCGCAGCTGAATAAAGGAAGCTAGATATCCTAGAGAAACTAATAGGACTTGCAAAGTAGCTAGCTTGAAAGATGCTGAATGAAATGCCAAGTAAATAATTATAGGAATGTTTCGCCAATCTTTAGGTCTGAATGACAGGCACAACCTGGCTTTTAAAGGCAACGGTGTTTTTAAGCAGGGATTCTATATTGCTCTGACATTTCTAGAAGTAATAGCTCTGAACAAACAAAGAATTCTAACAAATATATTTTGACACAAGATTTTTTTGGCTAGAGCTTACTTTGTCAACTGCATGAAGTGGGCTCATGACAATATGTATGTGTTACTCTGTAAAGAAGTGGGTTGGAGGGAAAGGCACCACAGTATGTGCAAAAGGAGGAAGAGACTGTCTCTGGTGCCGGTGGAAAGATTTTTATTATTTGTTGATCTTGTTAAAAAAGTTTTTTTAAAAAGAAAATTCAGATGACCCAACATTTCGGCTATTAGAAATCCTTCTTCAGGGGCTGTTTTAGTAAGCAAAGTACTCTGTTGTGAAGCTGAACTGGCGGTTTCTCTCTAATTTATCTCTTCGATACAAGGGAGTTGCCTCTCAAAGAGAGAAATTAGAGGGAAACCACCAGTTCGGCTTCGCAACAGATTACTTTGCTTACTAAAACAGCCCCTGAAGAAGGATTTCTAACATCCGAAACGTTGGGCCATCTTAAAAAAGTTTTTTAAAAAAGTTTTTTAACAAGATCAACAAATAATAAAAATCTTTCCACCGGCACCAGAGACAGTCTCTCCCTCCTTTCACGCTTACTCTGTGAAGAGCCACAGTACTCAGCGGGGGTGGGGGGAGGATTGCTGCAAGAAACTAACATGGTAGCCCTTTTGCAATTTGTCTAGGCATCTTTTTTTAAAGGCGCTTACTAATAGTATATCTAGAGCATAATCTCAAATGCACTGATGCAATCAGTGAATGAAAAGCTATTCATATATACAAGCAATTGGTGCAAAATTCAAAGTCACAGTGCAACTTAGGATGTTTACAAAAACAGTTTAGCATTTAATATTTTAACAGTTTATCATCTTAGTCTTTTAACTTTGCTGTCTGAAATCTGTATAAATTTCTGCATTGCTGCTTGGTTTTATCCTGGTTGTGCTGTTATATTGTACTTTTATATTGTGCTTTTTTAAGCTGTGGTTTGTTCTATACTGTGAATTGTATTTGATGTTTTTTTTTAATTTTTGTGAACCGCCCAAAGAGCTTCGGCTATTGGGCAGTATAGAAATGCAATAAATAAATAAATAAATAAATACCTTGTACATAATGCAAGAAGGATCCTGCCACAGAAATACAAACAAGCAAATGATCAATCCTTCCCATTGATAAGAGCTTTGCTTCCAATGCAAATAGCAGCTTCGGAGAAACAATGATCATAAGGACTGCAGCAGGGAAGGAAGGGTTAAATTTTCCTTCCCCACCTGCTTCAATCTGGATAATTACCTCACACACACACACACACACACACACACACATATATATATATATACACACCCCAAAGACACAATTAGCATCATACCCCTAATTCACAGAATAATGTTTAAGGTTGACAAGAGAAACAATAGGATCTTTCAATTAAATGAAGGCTCATTTCCTTAAAATATATGAATGAAAAACATGACCGTGAACCATTATTATTATTATTATTATTATTATTATTATTTATTACATTTGTATACCACCCGATAGCTGAGGCTCTCAGAGCAATTTACATACGATAAAAACACTTAAAAAGAATATACAAAAATTTAAAATCACAAAAACATACAATTTACCATGAGTTTGTTTTGTTGTTGTTTATTGTGGTGGATTTCCCCCCATCTTTATTGTGGTGGATTTCCCCCCTCTTTTTACTCCCTCTTGTTACTTGATGAAGTATTCAAGATGGGGCTAAGCCCCTTATGTAGAGTCTGCCCATGTAGGACTTATGAAGAATTTGTCTAGGCAGCAAGATCATGGCAGGATCTTCACTACTGCTTTAAGACAGATTATAACAGTAGTGACAACTGTTGGGGCCCAGGACACACGCCATGTACAGTTTTCAAAAGGTTTTCAAAGTGTCATATCCTGCTTGGTGTAGATCTGGCTGATCTAGCCTGTGTTGAAACAGTTCCAATGACTCCAGGTTCACATCTGAGTTCAAAACAAACACATTATCTTGTAGCACCTTATAGCCAAGTTTGCAAACTTGTGGGTTGCTCCCTAACTCAGAGGCTTCCAAGTACCCTGCTGCCAGCAGGGTGGCAGGAGTGACAGAGTCAGTTTTCACCTCTCCAGCCTCCTTCCCCCCACCCCAACTCCTCTTTTCCTTCTAGATGGGCCTCTGAGCCCATTTAGAGGAGGTTTGCTGCCAGAAAGACAGGGGGCTAGAGAGACCATAGGATTTGTCATATCCCAGCCTCTCTTCTTTCCCTGTCTCCACCCACCAAAATGGAGGTCCTCCAAGGTCCCAAACTTGGAAACCAGGAATTTGGTTCTTTCTCCTGCAAGGGATGGAAAAGTGATTGGAGTTTGGAGTACTGCTCCCAAAGGCATACATCTTTGGGAAGGGGGATCTGAAAATATCTAATGTTTCCTGAGATACTCTCCAGAGATCATAGTACTTTATCCTAAAACACTTATTTTGTGAACTGAAGCCTCATACATCTGCTGTATCATGTATTGATACATCTGATGAAGTGGACTGTGGTCCACAAAACCTGTGCCGTTACATATTTTTTGCAACAAGACTTCTCATTTAAAATATAGCATGAGTGCTTAGTTTGGTAATATTTTCAGCTTAGTTACAATAAGATAAATGTCTTGCTACTTTGATCAAGAGGAGGAACAAATAGGCTTAGGAGAGGTTTTACCTTAATCTTAATAATGCCTTACTGCATGTCATTTTGGGAAATGAAACAAAATGTCTAGGGATTGTGAATCTTAAGCCATGGCTAGGCCAGGCCTACCCTGTTTCCCTGAAAATAAGACAGTGTCTTGTATTAATTTTTGCTCCCAAAGATGCGCTAGGTCTTATTTTCAGGGATGTCTTATTTTTCCATGAAGAAGAATACGGTACACATTTATTGTTGAACAAAAAAAAAGGTCTTATTTTCGGGGGGATGCCTTATATTACAGCGAGAGGCAAAACTGGAAGTAGGTCTTATTTTCGGGGGATGTCTTACCTTCGGGGAAACAGGGTATATCCCGGGATCGTCCTGGGATCATCCCTGTACATCCAAATGACACACGGGATAGTGGAAGCAGGCAGGGATGACCCCTCCATTTGCCTGGGATAATCCTTCGGTCTAGCTAAGGCCTTATACACTGCAGGTTTTAGAAAGTGGGGTTCACTGTATGTGGGACCCCATCTCAAGGTAAATGCTTCAACTCTAAGGACTCTTGAAAGGCCTTCCAGGTCCTCCATGCTGCAGACTCTGCAGATCTAACAAATTCCAAAAAGCAAATATATGATCCTCCGATGCCCATTCACAGGCCATAGCTAGACCTAAGGTTTATCCCTGGATCGTCCAGGGGTCAAACCTGTTGATCTAGGTGACACACAGGGGATCCAGTGCTCAGGCAGGGGCGAACCCTGGATGATCCCAGGATAAACCTGAGGTCTAGCGGTGGCCTCAGTTAAGTGAATCTTACTGGAGTCTGAGTCCTGAATGTATTACACTGGCACCAATACGACTGTCTTTGTGTAGCCACCTTGGACTGCTCTACAGTGTGTTTTGTTTCATAATGGCACTTCTATTGGTGATCTAATCTTGCAGCTATGCTACACTTCAGAGCACACGGCTCTGAAGGATCCCTGTTGTTTGGTTGGTGTTTTTTGTTTGTTTGTTACAGATATCCCCGTTAATCACTAGGTGGAATGTTGTTTTCATCCACTGCTGGTGGGATTCAATTCCTCTGTCTTTCCTGCAACAAATAATTAAGCCACTTACCACTCTTATTTCTGATGCTTTTACCAACAGCCTGTAAAGACCTGCATACCAGAACAAGCCACTTGTTTGCGCAATACCACCTGATACAGCTTCTCCTAAACCCACTAAAATACTGAGTACATTTCAGTGTCGCACATGCTCTGATGAAGGATACCCCATCCAGCTCAGTCCCCTCCTCCCATTCTGGACTTTGTGCCTTTGGTCCATTTGTTCTCCATACTTGCACCAACATCTACACCTCTTCCTGACACAAGTTTCATTCAATCCTTCCCAAGAAGAATCTTTCTACAAAACCTGTGTTGCACTATTAGATTTACCAATATTACTATTTTAACAATTCCTTACGCTATCTAACTCTCTCTCTCTCACACACACACCTCTTCATTGAAGCCTTGCCACCTCACAGGCAGTATGCCTGAGCCCTGGCACTCAAAGCAGGTTAGAGAAAGTGACTCTTGGTTCAAATCTTGTACTTTCTAACTTTTTACTGAGATTAGAATGTACGCCTCTTTGGCAAGGACTTCCTCTTTTATTGTTTTATCCTGTACAGTGCCATGTGCATTGATGGCACTATAAATAAATAAATAGGAACAGGTACCCAGGAAACTGCCTTATAACAAGTCAAATCATGTCCATCTTGTTCAGTATTGTCTCTATACCAGTCATCACCAACCTGTTGCCTTCCAAATGTGTTAGCTTACAGCTTCCAGCATCCAATAGCCCGCATCCTAGGAATTATAGTCCAATACATCTGGGAGAGCACCAGGTTTGGGAAGCTGGTGTAGAAGCAGAGCAAGATGGATGTGTTCTGACTTGTTATAACACAGCTTCCTAGGTACCTGCTCTGCACTCAGAGGAAGTAGTTCCATCAGGTTTCCATCCGGAACCTTTCTCAGCTCTACCTGGAGTCGCCAGTGACAGAACCTTAGCTTTTGCCAGGAATTAATTTACTTTGAATTCTTGGGTAAGCCCTTGTGCTGCGGATGGTGCAAAATGAAGGTGGAGAAAGAGCTGGTTATCTCCCAGTAGCAGGAAGTGTATAACTGGATCCAATTCTTCAACTTGCAACCGTGGAAGAGCAACTGTTTGCAAAATGAAATTTAAATTTAAAAGTTCTCTTTTCATTCATTGCTCTTTTGAATAGGATATGCCAGCAGTCGGATATATCCTTGGCTTTTTTGTTGGTGCTGGAAAAGATTTTGTCGCTGTTTTCCTCCACAGCTCTTTCTTTCTTTCTTTCTTTCTTTCTTTCTTTCTTTCTTTCTTTCTTTCTTTCTTCCTCATCACTACATGCTGTTACTCTTGAACTGCAGCAATAATCTACAACACTTCTGTCCTCAACACCCAGGCTCCTTTGTTCTCTCTCGGTTTCACCCTTTGAAACATATACGTGCTTGAAGAGGTTTGTGAGTCTGCACCGAACCATTCTCCAACATAAATCATGTATTTCATATATTGTGCAACAAAAAGTCTGTGTCAGACAAATGCAAAACAACATCACCGTGTGTCAATCTCTATTGGGCTTTCAGTGGCACCATTAGGGCATAAATCTGGGCATCCATGAGCTGCACTATGGCCAAAGAAGAACTGCAAGCGCTGCTCATTCTGGAGTTGGTGGAGGAGGTGTGTAGAGGCCTAAGCAAGTGAGCCACTTTCAGCACTAGGGGGTTGCTTTCCACCATTTTTCAATTCAGTTTTAAACTAAGGCCCTTTCTACACCTAAGGGTGTAGAGGGAGGGAGGGGCGGTGATCCTGGACTTACCTGCTCCCAGGATTGTCCCTGAGTGTCTACACAGAAGTGTGACGTCCCGGATGGGAGGAGGGACATCATGCCTGTTGCGCCCGCCATTTTTTTTAAAAAAAAAAAAACAGGAGTTGGAGTGCACTTGCACTCCAGCTCAAAAGTAAGTACACACACACACACACACACACACACACACACACACACACACACACACACACCAATCTTGCTCCCCACCCCACCCCTGATGGCCCTGTCCTGGCTTTTTCCCTCTACTGACCCCCGCTACTCGTGGGGAGGAAGGAAGAAGCTGGGATGGGTGCCCACACCTTCTGTGGTCCTCGGGATCATCCCAGGACAGCGGGTAAAACCAGGATAACTGAGGCCTCAGTTATCCCTGGGAAATTGAGGGACCATCCCTCCCTTCTCCTGGGATCTCCTGTGCATCATTTGGACACACAGGGATGATCCAGCCATGATCCCTGGGAAAAATGCCAGTGTAGAAAGGGACAAACTTTGTTAATTACATAGCATTTTGCTCCGTTTCTGGTTCTTACTGTAAAATAACTGTGCAGAGCCCCAATCTAGATCAGGACCACAGCATACAGAGGCGGGAGATCTAATCCTGCCCTCAACTGCTCCTTTCCTGAAATCTCCCCATCGTGTGCCTGGCAGTTAAAGTAAAAGAGGGGATTTCCCCCCTGCCTTCTTTAACTGGTTTGGGGGAGGGGAGGGATTTCAGGAGGGAAGGATTTCCTCTGCAGAATGATTATTTTATGCTCTAGCTCCTCAGACTCTAGCAAAACTGCCCAAGGCATGAAACAAACTTCATTGAGGATGTGCATGTGGCAAAAACAGAGGTGACAGAGCTCAGCAAATGAGTGTGCGCAAGTGAGTGAAGGACTGTATAGGGAGCGTGTCCTGGGCCTCAACAGTTGTCACTACTGTTATAAGCCGTTTTAAAAGCAGTAGTGTAGATCCTGCCCAGGAAAAAAAACTGGGCTATGGTCCATCCCCAGATCAGTCACTGTAAATTCCCTATGCATGACTGGTTTATATTGTTAAGCGTTCCCTAAGTTCCCCGAAGGTTGGAGGTTACAGGGGAAACTCTTCAGGGCTTTGCCTCCTTTGAATGGAAGAGTGTACCTCAGGGACTGAGAATTTGTGGAAAACCTGCCACATTCATTCATGATAGGGCACCATCTTGATTCGATTGCTGTAAAATGCTCTATGTGAAGCTCAAGCTGCCTCTGAAAATTGCTTGGAGCCGTAACTGGTCCAAAATGCAGCAGCTGGTCTTCTGACAGAAGCTCACTGCATGAAACATATAACTCCAAGGCGTCCCAACTTCATTAGCTGCCTGCTTGTTTCCAGTCCCGATGCAAGATACTAGGGCCAATCATTAAAGCTATAAAAAAAACTTGGAGCCAGGATCCCATATGAGACCCTACTATATGGGCCAAAACAGATTTTACTTAAAAGAGCTAACTAGTAGCTATGTTTTTAGTAGCTATGTTTTTCTTTAATTTTTACTCTAGATTTGGGGAGGGGGGATGCAATTCCTATTGCAAAACAGTGATCCATAAATCAAATTGCAGGTGTGAGGTGATCTGGATGGGGCCCATAGCAGGGGGGAGGATTAAAGCCCCTGCCCTCCATGCCAGAGTCCCAATCCAGGTCAGGTTCCTTCACCTATTCTAGAGTAAAATGAAAGAAAGCAGGTACCTCTTTAATGTCTGTTTTAGCCCTATGCTGCAGGTAGATGCGGAACAGAGGACAAGATGGCAACTTGCATCAAGAGCACTCAGTGGACACATCTACACTACTAACCTATATGTTTTACACCAGTTTAATTGTCGTAACATCTCCCTAAAAGTCCTGGGAATTGTCGTTTTGTAAGGGTGCTGATACCTCTGTTAGAGCAACAAAGGCCATAGCTAGACCTAAGGTTTATCCCTGGATTGTCCAGGGGTCAAACCTGTTCATCTAGGTGACACACAGGGGATCCAGTGCTCAGGCAGGGGCGAACCCTGGATGATCCCAGGATAAATCTTAGGTCTAGCTGTGGCCCAAGCCTAACTGCTGTGCCCAGGTTTTCCTGAGGAGACAGAGCCAATAGAGTTAAAGCAGAGATTTGAATTCACATCCACTGGACCATGTGATACTACAAGGTGAAAAACTGTTGTCATCCTTATCATGACGATTATTTAGGGTGACCCTATGAAAAGGAGGACAGGGCTCCTGTATCTTTAATAGTTGCTTAGAAAAGGGAATTTCAGCAGGTGTCATTTGTATATATGGAGAACCTGGTGAAATTCCCTCTTCATCACCACAGTTAAAGCTGCAGGAGCTATACGAGAGTAACCAGATTTAAAAGAGGCCAGGGCACCTGCACCTTTAACTGTTGTGATGAAGAGGAAATTTCACCAGGGCTGGATCTATGGCTTTAAAGCACTTTATAACAGTTTTATAGCGCTTTAAAGCAGTTAAAGCACTTTATAACTGTTATAAAGCGCTTTAAAGCAGTAGTGTAGATCCTGCCCAGGTTCCCCATATATACAAGTGACACCTGCTGAACTTCCTTTTTCAATACAACTGTTAAAGATACAGGAGCCCTGTCCTCCTTTTCATATGGTCACCCTAGATTATGTCCTACTGGTTTATTCATCAAGTAGCTATGGTGCAACTTTTATATAGGTTTTATGTCAAGCCGCTAATGGCTACATAAGATTTTTACCCATCATGCAAAGACTTTGTATTTAGAATTGTATGATGCAAGAAAAATGCACAATTAATTTAAATATATATTTAAAATATATATAAAAATATAATTCTACATATTTTTATATGTGAGAACACACAAACTATAGAAGTTTAGATAATCTATATTTATATATATTTTCCTGTAAAGTTTCCCTTAATATGGGATACAGTATAAAATGTGGCAAACAGAAAAGGCCTCTTGAATATCCCTGGTTGCTTATGCCAAGGTCTGAAAGCCAGGATTCCTGAAAACTGATTAAGGTAGTTTTATATTTACTTTAATGAGTGAAGCAATGTATTTTCAATTACTATATCACAGATGGGATACCATCTGTTAGCATATGGTTCTGGCTCTTAAAGGAGTGTTTACATCTGGGAGAACATGAGTTCTTATTAGATAGAACAAGAGGATTAATATGATTTTTGAAAGTGTGGGTGGCAGATTTTTCTTTTCATGGAGTGTACATCCACTCTGTAGTCCAGGAACACTTAGGTATGTTGAATATGGAGAGGTAGTCAGTTCAGTTTATACACAGGCAGAGAAGATTGCGGAGACATTCCTTGCCTCCAATAATGACCAAAGAAATATGTTTAAAGCAAGAAGCTGGAGAGCATAAATGACTTGAAGAGTAGAAGTTATCTCTCGAGCACCAGGGTGCATCTTTTATGGCACTCGTAACTACTAGGCGAATGTTGGTTAGCCATTTCCTTTTAATCTGCAGTGGTGTGCGTTATTGCTCCCTCTTACCAGAAACACTTCTTTGCAACACTGTCAAAGCCATGCTATTCATCTGAGTAATAGCAAGTTCTTATGTTTCCTAGACATTATGGGAACTTCCAACACCATTGAGGTACTATGAGAATTCCACACCATATTGTGGACTGTTCCCCAGCTATATGGGAGAAGTCCATGTTGTAGCATTGTCATACCTTAGGGCATGTTAATGTGGTCTTGGGTAGGAGCCACAATATGGATTCTTCTTACATGCCTTAGGAAAGAGAGACACCACAGAAGCTCTCCTGCTGCTATCCCTGGCAATGTAGGAACCAATCACAAATCTTCTGCTGTTCTCAAATTCTCCACTTTTGTTACATCACGCAGAAGAAAAATTTATCCTGCCTCTGTGTCCGATCAGGAATTTTGGGAAGCAAAGGAGGAATAAACTTCTCTCACCACTGGAAGACAGTACAGACTGATCCATTAGGCTTTGTGCAGACCATCTAAGTTACCACTTAATAAATGGTTGTCTGTTATTCTCTCTCTCTGGGTGTGTGTACGTGTATGAATTAACCAAGCTTTGATTTTGCATTCAATTAATATCATACAGAAAATATAAAAATGTAAGGAACCAAAGCAGATGTTAAAGATAGTTTATTATTCGGCCATTAATACAGCTGTGATCTAGATTATAGTTGCAAAGAGAAACAATAACAAATATTTTTAAAAAAATTGAACTGAAGTTTAAACATATATTATCCTGCAAATGAACAACGTATATTCAGATCTTTAATTAGGCAGATGGATAGTTTTGTGCTGCCTGTGTATTAGCTAGGGACTAGCACAATTTATTTTTAAATCCTCTCTAGCTGGTATATTGCCAGTGTGCGTGCTTAAAGGCCTGAGGGATTGAGAAATCTATTCATCTGTTTTGCTGTTAAAGCAAACATAATAATAGTCACTATTGGTTCCCATAGAGAGTTATTTTATAAACTGATGGCATGATATTGTCCCAAGAGTCGTACTACCAGTGGCTGGCACAGAACATTTTTATCAAATTTTGCTTAATATAAATGAAATAGAAACACATACATTTCTTTGGTGAAAAGCATTCAAAATACACTGTGCAGAAGCCTATATTGAAGGCAGTTTTACCATATGTCCCATCGGTTATTATTGCAACAGATTATACTGATTTTCTGCATATTCTTCACTAGATCTCCTGAGGCTCAGACCCTGAGCCACAGAAGGTGAAGCCTGGGAGACAATGATGTGTAGAAAAATCAGAATAATCCTGTTGGGATAGAGACAGAGACTGGAATGTATTTATTTATTTGATTTCTATTCTGCCCAATAGATGAAGTATTTAGCTAAGTATCTGTCAGGTGAAGAATGGCACTCGAGAGGTATGGGTTAGAGTTTGGTTGTAATTCTGGTTTATAGGTAGAGCCTGATGGACCAATGTCAGAAGTTCTCAAGTCAGGCCAAAACAAAAAAAGCCTACCCTTTTGGTTCTGGATCTCACCCTTCTATTTTACTCCTTCCCTTGGAAACCATAAGAAATCTTGTAACCTGACAACCCAGCTGCTAGAATGTGACTGATTTTTGAGAGTGGAATAGATCAGGGAAATGTTTATATATTCTATCTCCCATCAAATATGGTTATGTTCTATTTAAAATTTATAATTTAGTGTTGTACTAAATGTATAGTGCTGTACATTTTATGATGGACTCCACAGCGACGAATTCTATGATGGGATCTTCTGTGAAAACGATGACGTTGGTGTAAATTTGCCACTTATATGAATGGATTTATGTTTGCAATGGTGCTGTACACAAAGTGGTACGTGGAATGTGGATTGTGCCCCAACAGCTGTCAGTGTACTTCAATACTGCTATAATGCAGTAGTGTAGATCTAGGCTGTGGCTACATCTACACTACTGTTTTATAACATTATTGAAGTGCACTGATAACTGTTGGGGTACCATCCACATTCCACGTACCGCTTTCATAGTGTTGTGTCCTGCTTTTTATTCCACATTTGTAATGATTTGACACAAGCTGTAGGAGGTTCATCGGATGCGTGTTCTATTGCTCGCTCGCTACTGCCCACTTACAGATGTGAATGTGTCCTTTAGACAACGACGTCTGTCTCCTGTGAGCCTCCTGTGAGTCTCCTGCTCCTTCCACTGGTTTTTCTGTCTCAAAATAGACCCCTTTTAATATGACTATTTAAAAAAAAAACAGAATCCCATGCTGTGTGCAGAAAAAGCAGTGCAATAAAAATGGCCCCTGAATGGGCCACATGGTCTTTGTTTACTTCCTCTTTCCCCTCCAGGCAGAAAGAGGAAGTAATGAGGGACAAAAGTGGGAGAGGAGAAGTGACAGTAAGGAAACACAATTTTCCCCTGTGTGATGATGCTCTAGATCTAGCCCAAGTGGTGCAGTTTGACTGGAACAAAAATTAGGTAAGAAAACATCAAGCCACTCAGCACTACCTGATGCCCAAACATGAATCTGGGCATTTATAAAAACCAATAAATAGGGTGACTCGCCGCAACAATCCCCGAGTTCCATTTGTTCCAAAATCCAAAAATAACTAGGGCTGTGATCCGCTTCTCTTCGGTTCAGAGAAGCAATAGTGTGGCGGCCTGATTCACCTCCGGAAAAGGCAGAGAAAGGTCACAGCAGTTAGGTAATGTAATTCTAAAATTCCACTGACAATTTATATTACCCTCTTCTTGAAAGGAAATATGCATCCTCACATCCCAACTACTCTAAATGATCTTCATTACACCAGTGGGGAAGCTCTACATTCTTGGTGTGATGGTCTAGCTCCATTAACCTCAGAGAACTGCTCCTGGTACTTGTTCAGGTGGTTTCTCTCCTCCATTAATTGCTCCACTCAAGATGTAGCAGGATTGTCCATCAGTGGTATTAACTCCCTTGAGTGTTTGGCTCTGCAAGGCATGATCATGGAGGGGGAAATAAACCTTGGTGGTATGACATAGCAAGCTGAGGGTAACTATGGCTTATTTCCACAGCTGTGCATGCTGATTGTGTGCTGGGGTGGGTGGGTTGCATAACTCTCTGGCACAGTTTGCTATGTTGTGCAAACACAGGATGGGTGGTTTGTTGCTGTGGTTAACAAGCCACCCAGAACCCATGGGCTGTTGTAGGGTTCTGGGACAGCCATGACACAGTAAGCCGCACCAGAGAGGATAATTATGCAAATCCCCCTAGCATGCAACTGGTATGTGTGGCAGGGGAAATAAAGCACCATGGCTTATTTCTCCCTTCATGATTGTGCGACTAGGCCCACTGTGTCTTCTTCTGAAACTGTGTTGTCCATAGTTGGGTATGAGTCTCTGATGCCTGAACCTCTTTACATTTCGGGGGCGGAGGCAGTAAAAAGTATTAATTTGGCTCACATGTTGATTTTGTGGCTGCATATCTCCTATTCAGTATGATCAGGGCCCAGAAATGGTTTGAGCTCATTATAGTGCAAGACAAAGGTATTTTCACCTTGGACAGGTGATAACTCATATGGCACCTCTAACACTCTGCTAATCATTCAGTATGGATCTTTGTACTGTTTCACCAAATTAGCACTCAAACCTTTCCTCTGTCTTTGATCCTTGACCCAGATCTGTTTACCCACTTGGTATGCTTGAGCAGTAACATGTAGACCATAGTGCTTGCTCCTTTTGTCTCTGTAGGGCTTTACTCTGATGTAGCTTCACTACATAGCCTACACTGCTAAGAATATCAACTAATTCAGTTAAATACACTGTAGGGTTTGTATATTTACAACTGTTCCATTAAACAATTCTACAGGAGAAGAGTAGCCTCATGTCCAAACATTACCATATGCTGTGTGTGTCCTGTGGATGACTGCATGCTAGATTTGTAGGCCATCGTGATACAGAGGAGAAAGTGTCCCAATTCTTCCAATTACTTCCACAAAAGGCAACAACATAGTCAGCAGTGTGCGATTCAAATGTCCCACTAGCTCATCAGACTGTGGACGGTAGACTGTGATGCAGTACTTATTTATCTCAAGTAGATTGCAGATCTAATGAGAAACTTGTGACTCAAAGTTGAGTCCCTGACCAGTGTATAAAGGGAGTGAGGGATATAATGGCAAACAAACTGTTCCACAAATACTTTTGCAACAGTTTGAGCTTCTTCGTCAGGCAGACGGTACATTTCTGCCCATTTGGAAAAAAACACCTGCTATCACAAGAATGCATTTGTTGCACATTTCAGTCTGAGACAGGGATCCCAAAATATCCATTGCAACTCTCGCTTGAGGGCTACACCATAGGAGCTCTGGGTAAAACAGAAGTTGTTTCACGAGCTCCACAGGTATAGCATGACTTCACCCCATCTATAACAGATGAACATCCTACTTTAGATTCTTTGGATAGCTTCTCTGCTCCTAAATTTTCTCCTGATTTTCTGCTAGGTAGTGCTTTCAGGATCCCGGAGACTAATTTGCGTGGGATCACTACTTGTGAATAAGGATTCATGGTTCTCAGTGCCATTGCACATCTAATTAATAGATCTTGCTATAGCTGTAAATAAGGCCAAACCTCTTTGTATCAAAACAAGACTGGGTTAGATAGTGCCTCAACTGGGAAATTACTGAGTCCATGACTTGGGCTTCTTTGAAAGTAGTGGCCCTGTCATCCTAGAATGAAATACCTCCCTCACTTTCCACACTCTCAGTATGTGACATTTGACCCAAGACAGCTTTTACTCTGGAATTTTGAATCAGTCCCTTTCTCATGGTCAGATCACCTCCTGTTGAGGTTTAGACTTACTGCAGTTTTCTCCTCTGCAAGGGTGGGGGACTTATTCTGGATGATTTCCAAAGGGCTTGGGAGTGGGGTGTTCTCAACTGATATGGCTGGCTCTCCTCTCCAAGCCCTTTTTGATTTGTGTAATAGAGAAATGGCCTGGGTGATGGGCAGAATTTCCCCTGAGCACCTTCTCTTGATTAGTAGAGCTTGTAAACTGTTGTAAATCTCTGAATGTTAAGGATTTGGTGTTGTGTTTTAGAGATTTGGCTATTGGGTGGTATAGAAATGTAAGAAATGAGATTCACTACTAAGCAAGGACTCTTAATGCACACTGAGTTTGCCATTTTTCCTGGGTCTATTTCAGTTGTGTGCATTAGCCCTCAGCCTATTGTATGTGGCTTACAATCTAAGTGTTCAAAATGTCAGTTAAAAAATTGCAAAGCAAATTTATAGAAAATAAGAGTCTCAATACCTTTTAGGTAAAATGGTCAGTACATCAATACTAAAGCTATAATATCCTCACACCATATGCTTCCAGAGGCTGGAGCAAGCACAATAAAATATATAACGTACTGATATGATTATCCAAAATATCTTTAGAGACAGTATTGTATGATTCAGAGAAATCTGTAGCTAATAAGTACTTATGTGAAATATGCTGTTTACTTTCCCTCCAAATTCTCTTACATATAAATTCTCTTTTATACATCTCTTAGAAACTGAGCTTTCTAATAGATGTATAAATACTGCATGCGCTTAACAGCACTTGCATTCTGGGCCTCTTTCTTCATGCCCCCTCAAGGTGTTAGTCTCTGAGGACATATTGTGGTAATGAGTTTCATGTTGTGTTCATTACATTTTTAAAAAGACGCTATGTGATGGAGAAACTGTACTTTTAGCAGGAAGTAATACCTTAGGGCCAAACCAGATGTGACATTAAGGCTAATCCTATGCACACTTACCTTGAAGTAAACTTCATTTAACACAATGGGACTTTCTTCTGAGTGGACATGCATGAGAATGCAGCCAAAACGTTTCTTTGCATTTAACATACTTTTTTTTCTTGTTCAAAAAGTGGATGGGCAGTGGATGGGGAGTTTAACGCTTTCCCCCACTGCTGCGATTCTGATGCCAATGAGAGGTTTCCTCTCAGTAAAAATAGCAGCCTCTTTGGGTTGGGAGAGCTTCCCATTGGGGCTTCAGTGGAGAGGAAAGTGTTAAACTTCCCCTCCCTGCTGGTAATAATAATAATAATAATAATAATAATAATAATAATAATAATACAATTATTTCTTACCCGCCTCTCCATTCTGATCAAGGCGGGGAACAACAGTAAATATAAAATACATAAAACTGAATTAAAACATAATATTAGGGTGACCATATGGAAAGGAGGACAGGGCTCCTGTATCTTTAACAGTTGTATTGAAAAGGAAATTTCAGCAGGTGTCATTTGTATATGTGGAGAACCTGGTGAAATTTCCTCTTCATCACAACAGTTAAAGCTGCAGGTGCCCTGCCCTCTTTTAAATCTGGTCACTCTAGTATAGCTCCTGCAGCTTTAACTGCTGTGATGAAGAGGGAATTTCACCAGGTTCTCCATATGTACAAATGACACCTGCTGAAATTCCCTTTTCTATGCAACTGTTAAAGATACAGGAGCCCTGTCCTCCTTTTCATATGGTCACCCTACATAATATACATTGTTAAAACATCCTAAAATCATTTTGAAACACCAAAAAATTCCACTGGATAGGCCTGCCGGAAGAGATCAGTCTTAACTGCTTTCTTAAATGCTGATAGACTGTTAAGTTGACGAGTCTCCTCTGGCACGCCATTCACACAGTCTGGCAGCAGCAGAAGAGAAGGTCCTCTGGGTAACAGTTGTCCATCTAATTTTGGCTGACTAGATTCTTCCCAAAGGACCTGAGTGTGCGGGGCGGATTGTACGGGAGAAGGCGATTCCGCAGGTAGCCTGGACCCAAACCATGCAGGGCTTTAAAGGTGATAACCAACACTTTATACTTCGCCTGGAAATTAATTGGCAGCCAGTGAAGAGATTTTAAAACTGGTGTTCCTGTTCCTGTTTGGGCCTTTTGCTATTGTAAAAAAAATGTGTACTTCAAATGGTTTGGCCTTTAGGCTCATAAGAAAGGAGAAACATTCCTCATGAATGGTACAAGGAAACATAATGCCAGAATAAAAAGACACTTGTTATTCCTATCAATTTGGAGAGCAGCAGATGCTGAAAGATTTGGCAATGTGTGGGGGAAGGAACACAATTCCTGGAGCACTGATGTTTTATGGAAATCTATCTCTACTTTTGTCAGATAAGGATACAATTTTAAAACAATTCTTTGAAGGCAGCTGAAGCTCAAATGAGATTGTGAGCTTATCTAACAGAAGCTGGAGGGCTGGTTAGTTCTTAGAAGATAACAAATTGCAGTAAGACCTTTGGAAGCCAATGTTATCTGATGACTGACCTTAGCCCTCTATCAAATGCCCTCTATTTGCCTTCTCTAGTATAAGGTAGAATTGTCTGAATGTTGTGAAGCTTTTTCATGTATAGAGTGAGCAGAAATGAAGGGGGGAAATACTATTCTGGTAAAAAAAAAATGAGTTAGCAACGTTGCAAATAAGGTCTTTACACCCTTTAATTCCACCCACCAAAGATCTGAATGCATAATACGAATAATAGTTGACATGATAATATAATAATATATTTATTTGTTACCCGCCTCTCCCGCTGGATCGAGGCGGGGTACCACACAAATGCAAACACCATAAAATACAACTAATTCAAACGTTTAAAACCAGTGCATCATTAAAAGCAGGTGTCCAGGGAACCTTTAGGCTTCTTGCTTTGTTATTCCTGAGTTCTTCTGTTCAGGACTATTTCACACTCCACACTTTTCATCGATACCTGCAAAATATTTAATGTGTACCTATAATGCTGTTACAAAGTACATGTACTTGGAAACTGGGAATAGCTGCGGCTTCTTGTCATGGATATACACAGTGAGGGAATGTCAGAAATAGTACAGTAGGACTTGACTTGAAGGACAGCAGAGAGGATTGCTGCCCAACAGCTGCTAACAGCAGCAGACTTTTCCCTGTAGCCCAGCAGGGTGGAGGCCACGCAACCCGCAGCTGAGGGCCTTCTGTGGGCTTTGGCTTGTGCACCCCCGCTCTACTGCACATGTGCCAATGATATGTTTGATGGCAAGAGACCTGTAAAAAAAAAAGTTGTGAACAGACAACTTCTGCATTGGGTTCATTTCACAGATGCATTAAAAAAATACTGGGCTCTGCCAAAGAACCATCACCAGCCTTTGGCCAGGTTCAGAGTTTTTATTATTATCTCTCTTTGCTTGTGGCGGTTTTTCTGGGCCGTCATGACAGGTTTTGCCAAGTCATGCTGTCTTTTACTGATTTAGGAATTTCCTATCTATTGAACATGTTTTAAGTATGACTGCTTTCTGGATATTGGTGTGGATGTATTTTGAAAGGCCCAGTTTCTGAAGGTTTTCTGTAAAGTTTTTTGATGTGATACTGGTGACTGATGTGATTAATGGAATAATTGAGGACTTTTCCTGTTACCATAGTTCTTTAACTTCCATAGTGATGGTGTATATTTTTCTCTCTTTTCCTCTTCCTTTTCTACAACATTTTGTCATTAGGTATTGCTGTGTCAATGAGGTAGGTGTATTTTTCTTTTTTATGACTGTTATGTTTGGCAATTGCAAGGTATTGCCTTGTCCATATGAATTGTTCTGTCCCAGTATATTTTATGATCTGTGTTGTTGTTGTTGTATGCCTTCCTGTCATCCTAATTATTTACATGCAGGGAGCCCCCCTCCTACAGTGGGGCAGTATTCAAAAATGAAACTTAGTACGTGTCATCTAAAAGTGTACAGCCCTGGTGAAGTCTGTAGAAATACCAGACCAAACTATGAAACTGAAAATATTACCCATGAATCCTTTTTGTCTGGGGTCATAATAACTCACATCCTCGAACACTCATTTAGAGTGTGTGTCCCCACCCCAGGAATCCAATCCTTTGCATGTTTACTCCTCAGTAGACACTGAATTCTGTGGGACTTATTTCTAAGTAAGGATTCAATGCTGTGCTCATTTCAGGAACATCTTATTTTTAAAATTTATTTATGTAAAATGTTTTTATATCACGGTTCATCAAATCATCTTCTTGGGTGCTGAACAATACAACAGTAACATCTGTGTCATAAAAAGAAGCAACAAATAAAACACAAAACCAGTGTAGAGGCATTATATATTATATATATTATGTTTTGTAGTTTGTTCTTAATCCAAGAAGCTTATAACCCTGAAAGTTCGTCCGCACCAAATTATTTCTATCCTAAGTTCCCCTCTAACACACATCCCTGAGACATAGCAAGCTCCTTCGCCATGCAGTTCTCATGGCTCACATATAATCCCCATTGTCTGACAAATCATCTTAAGCACAGACTTTGGGGTCTTCCCACATTCCAGAGAAAGCACAAATGGCTTCGCTTTGTCTTTCTCCCCTTCTGCTGTGACATACAGAAATGGAAGCCCTGGATCTCCCCTGCTGTTCTTTTCGCACCTGGAATCCATGCATCTGCGTCTTCACATAAATGGGAAGCACGTGGTATCTCTTTGCACAATACCATGGAAGCGTGGAGATAATACACAAATTGTGCACACTTCTCACTGCTTCCTCCTGGAAAGAGGGAAAGAGCCTTGTGAAGAATGCCCTCACTGAGGGCACTTCCACAAGTGGCACTACAGGTGTGTCCAGACATACTGAATTTCAATGGCGAGCCTGCTGTGGAAACACAAATTACCGTAATTTGCTCAAACCTACAATCTTCTCTTAAGGACTGAGTACAGGAGAAATCCACTATTCCTGGTTGCAGCAGAAGCTGGCTATACACAGGTCCCTATCAGAAGAAAAGCCCACCACCGCCACCACCACCCTCTCCGGAGCAAGTTTTCAACTTTAAAAAAGGAACGATTGTAGCAATGTTTTTTTTTTTTTAAGGTATGGGATAAACATTCAGTTGACTGAAAGCAGATGTTTCGTGTTAAACTTTTTTTTTAAGGCAGACAATTCACCGGAAGCATTTAATCCCCTGATTGGTACATCTCATTGGCATTCCAAATGCAGGAGGAAGTTGGGAGTCACTTTGCTGTTTGGCTCTGCAAGGCATTGCCTGAGTTCACACGATCATGGAGGGGGAAATAAAACCATGGTTTATGACATAGCAAGCTGAGGGTAACTATGGCTTATTTCCACAGCTGTGCATGCTGATTGTGTGCTGGGGGGGGGGGGGCGTTGCATAACTCTCTGGCGCAGTTTGCCGTGTTGTGCAAACACAGTAAGGGTGGTTTGTTGCTGTGGTTAACAAGCCACCCAGAGCCCATGGGCTGTCGTTGGCCTTATAGGCCCCTTCCAACTCTGCTATTCTATGATTCTATGATTCTATAAGTGGCACTACATGTTTCCTTGTTCACATGTGTGGCATGTGTGCATGTGTAACAAGGAACACAGATCTGCGAGAGCTTTTAACCAGAGGTGTACTGCACACACAGCAGGTGCACAATATGTTCTTACTCAGATGGAGAATAACTACTTACAAATTGGGGGAATGATCTCAAATATACTTGCTTTAAAAAGTCCAGCCACAGAGACTTTATTTTTACAGACCTTTATACTTATACCCACATGCATTGCAAAAGAGAAAACAGCTTGATTAGTATACCCACCCCCTAGCACATGGGGTACTGATTCTAACAGACCTAACTAATAGAAAAGGCAAAGATTGGGGAAATTATTGTCTGCAAAATAAGTGGGTGATGCTGGTACTAGGGAAATGGCAGAGAAAGGGATTTGGAGGTCAGCAAAAGAGCTCAGGTGCTGGTGAAAGAATGGACAACAGGAGCAGAAATGAACAGAACTGGGCAACAAAGGAAAGAAATAGAATAAGTAGTCATGAGGAGTCACAATGGAAGTCCTGAACCCCAGGCTCGTTTTTTGAGCTGAGCCACAAAGAATAAACGTCGACTGCCCAAACATTGTGGCAGCTATAGAGCTTCACACAACAACTACAAGGTTTGATTACTCAGAGCTGGACTCAGGATGGGTTGGGGGGTGGGGAATGGACAAATGTTTGGTTCTGTCTGCTGAATAGAAGGTACAGGGAGGTTACTTGTCTCTTAATTACGTTTAAATCCAGCTAGCTATTCAAGTTAGCAGACCACAATATTCAAAACAAAAGGAGGCATCGAGGGAAGCTGGGTTTGTGTGTTGACTTTCCTGATCTGGTAGGTAGGTGAGTACACTTGAAGATTGGCTTATTTTTCCCAACAGGGAATCTGATTGGCCAGTTCAAAGTAACCCTTGTTTTGGTTAGCTGGTTAGGTGATGTTAGGTAGGATTTTGCATGTGTTCCCTGGTCACAAGGAAACTCTCACTTTAATTTAGTCAAGGCTGGGTTTCATGTACTGTATGACTCTTCATTATGCAGGATTGCAAAGCCAGAGCCCCATTCTTGGCAGCTATTCAAACTGTGACCTCCAGAACAGCTTGAATACCTGTTCCAGAATGTATCTTGACACCTGAGCCAAGGTATCAGGATAATGTCCAATAAAACCACCACACAAAATGAGCGGCAGTCTGAAAGTCCTCTGTAACACTGAATCCTGCTTTTGCGGAGATTTATATCCACCATGCAGCTGCAGTCCTATGCAAAATTACCTGGTAGTAGGTCTTATTGAAATCAGTGAGTGAACAAGCCACAGTTTAAAATAAAATAAAAAATGTAACTGCTTTTAAACATATACCTTTCATTAGTGTGGCCGTCAACATGGGAAATGACATTATTTCATTTGAATGGATAGTCACTAGCATGTTTTAATTTGAATTCGAATATCTGATTAGCATATTTTTCTTTTCCTGTAAACCCACAGCCTTGTGCATCACCAGCTAGTGATTTGTGAAACAGCATAGCATCTGGAGTTCTCCTCCTGGAGGCTTGGACTTGCCAACACTAGGAAATTATGGACTTGGTATATTTCAAAGAGCACCGAACATACAGAGAGTGCGGGGTGAGATTGGGGAATCTGCATTTGAACATTCATAATAGAAGTTGGTTATAATGCCAACGTTCAGGTGCAGTACACACAAAATCAAACATCCTAAGCATGTTTGGACATTAATAATAATTATTATTATTATTAATAATAATAATAATAATAATATTTATTACCCTCATCTCCCTCTAGATCAAGGCGGGGAACAACACCAAACTCAATAGTGTGTCTGGATGGGGTTGCACTCCCTCTGAAGGAGCAGGTTCGTAGCTTGGGGTTTTTCCTAGAACCATCTTTGTCCCTTGAAGCTCAGGTGGCCTCGGTAGCACAGAGTGCCTTCTAAAAACTTCAGTTGGTGGCCCAGTTATACCCCTATCTGGACAGGGATAGCCTAGCTTCAGTTGTCCCTGCTCTGGTAACCTCCAAACTAGATTACTGCAATGCCCTCTACATGGGGCTGCCTTTGAAGACGGTTCGGAAGCTGCAACTTGTGCAAAGTGCAGTAGCCAGATTGATAATTGGAACCAGAAGGTTTGAGCATATAAGACTGATACTGGCCCACTTGCATTGGCTGCCTATACGTTTCCAAGCCCAATTCCAGGTGCTGGTTTTAACCTAGAAAGCCTTACACGGCTTGGGACCACAATACCTGATGGAACGCCTCTCCCAACATGAACCTACCCGTACACTGCGCTCAACATCTAAAGTCCTCCTCCGAGTGCCTACTCCGAAGGAAGCTCGGAGGATGGCAACAAGGGAGAGGGACTTCTCAGTGGTGGCCCCCCAATTATGGAATGATCTCCTCGATGAAGCTCACCTGGTGCCAACATTGTTATCTTTTCAGTGCCAGGGTAAGACTTTTCTCTTCTCTCAGGCAGTAAATAACATATGCTGAATTTTTAATTGACCCCAGAATAGTTGTTTTAAATAGATATTGTTTTTAAATATTGTTTTTAAATAGATATTGTTTTTAAATAGATATTGTTTTTATGCTTTTGATTGTTTTAAATTTTTGTATATCTGTTTTTAATGTTCATTGTTTTTAACTTTTGTAAACTGCCCAGAGAGCTTCGGCTATGGGGCAGTATATAAATGTAATAAAATAAATAAATAAATAAATAAATAAATAAATAAATAAATTACATAAAATTAGTTAAAAGAGCATATAAAACCAATGCAGTATTAAAATAACAATCACCGCATCTTAAAATTCTTAGGTTTAAAATTCATCTGGGTAGGCCTGCAGTATTCCAGCACTTGTAGGACTTTTTTTTCCTGTCTTAGCATGCATAGGATTGCATCTTTAAATGTCTTTCTTGAAGTGCCCAAAGCTACCCTTGAGGATGAGTTTCGAAGAGATTAAACAGTAATTGAAGGGAGGCAATTATTACACAATATCTAGTTCACTAGTTAGTTCATATCTCCTATGCATACAGCCTAAATGCTATGATTTGATTTCATCATTTATGTTGAAAAGGAAACCCATCCTCTTAAAACTGTCCTGACTTTATGGGGGGGAAAGTATGTTGACCTATTCAGACAACTTCTCTTCCTCTACCAAAAAGCCTTCGCGAAGTATGTTTCCTCTTAACACAATTGTGACTAATGTGGAACATTGCTACTGTCAGTTACAATCCCTTTTATGTCCCACCTCCAATCATACTATAGGCCATGCATTTCAATTAGAAGTCTGTTGTTTTCTGTTATGTGGCAACAGAGTGTGAGGACACACTCTGCAACCATATGGGTGCTTCTTTGGAGGGACATATGCTGTACAACCCGAGGCATCGAAGCAATTAACAGACATTTCACTGAAAATGAGGCGTGATCCTGTCTGAAGCGCTCCAGAGCAGAATCATGTTAGTGTAAAGCAATATTATTGAGTTAGCAGTATAAAAAAGAGCTAGCGCTAAAAAGCAGGTAAAATTATCAACGAGGCAGAGCAGCAAACAATTCCCTTCTCCTATTAGTGCAGTGGTATTGCCAACCCTTTTCATAAAAACACTGAATTTACACTGTTTTTGTAATAATACATGGTATAAGAAGCAGTGGCTCATAGCAAAAGCTATCCAGCTTCTTCTCAAAGATACTCACCTAGTCATTTGAGGTGGACAAGGAACGTTGTCACAGAAAGAATGGTGTCACACAACATGGCATTCAAGCACTTTCCTCATACAACTACGATAACTGTATGTTACTTCATGGAATACTTGCCAGAGATCATGGTTGTCACAAGAAACTCCTATGAACTGTTGGCACGAATATTGTGGTGGCGTTTGCGATGCAGGCACAGACACTGCCATGATAAACTGTGGTTACCTCTTGGATCAGAGAAAAGTTTCTGCTACTGGCCACTAATAAAATAGTGCCTGGGAAATCATGTGCTCCTCTAATGTCCAATGCACATATAGCAGAGGTGGGGAATCTCTTTCAGTCTGAAAACCAAATTCAGTTTCACATTCCAGTGGTGCGCAGGGCCAAAGACAAAGGGGGTGGGCCCAAAATATCTGCATATTTTAGCTTAACGTTCCTACTTTAAGAAAGAAATTCAGAAAAGATAAAAGGAAGGAAATCTTCACACAGTGCATAGCCAAACTATGGAATTCGCTACCACAAGATGTAGTGATGGCCACCAATTTGGGTGGCTTTAAAAGTGGATTAGACAAATTTCTGGAGGAGAAGGGTATCAATGGCTACTAGTCCTTGTTGCTGTGTGCTACCTCTAAGTAGCAGGGGCAGTAAATCTATGTACACCAGTTACTGGGGAACATGGATGGGAGGGTGCTGTTGTACAAGCATCCTCCTTGTTTGTTTTTGTTTTTTAATTTTTTTATTGAGAATATTAACAAAATAGAACAGAAAATAGATTGTGAAAACAAAACAAAAAACAAAGGATTATCGCCGATGTCCATCATGTTTACCATTCATAAAAAAGGGGGGAGAGTTATACAAAAGTTTCAAGAAAAGCAGACCAGATATCCCTGTATTTATCAACTTGGAAGTTGCATCTATATAACACCTGTTCAAAAGTTCTTCCCAGAGGACCTGAGTGTGCAGGGCAGATTGTACGGGGGAAGGCAATCCCATAGGTAACCTGGACCCAAACCATGTAGGGCTTTAAAGGTAATAACCAACACTTTATATTTTGCCCGGAAACTAATTAGCAGCCAGTGAAGTGATTTTAAAGTTGGTGTAATATGGTCACCTTTAGGTGTGCTTGTCTGATCCAGCATGGCCCTCATGTTCTTATGTTATTACTGCCAGTAACTATGGCCGTAGCTAGACCTAAGGTTTATCCCTGGATCGTCCAGGGGTCAAACCTGTTCATCTAAGTGCCACACAGGGCATCCAGTGCTCAGGCAGGGACGAACCTGGGATGATCCTGGGATAAACTTTTGGTCTAGCTATGGGCACGACCATCTGGGGAGTGTAAAGTAGCATCTTAAATATTTAAACCTGAAGAACTCTGAATGACTAGAAAGATTACATCTAGTATTCCAAGCACTAAGTATTCATTATATTCCATGCCAATATATACAGTTGTTGTTCAATGCACATCTTCTTGATTTCACAAGAAAATAATTTAGAATGTCTTGAGATGTCTTGATATTTTTGTGCTAATCTTAGATACATTTTTGTAAATCTTTGTAATTTCAGAGTTCACTTTAATGATAGCTATGGCTAATGCATTTTAACTGCATAAGAACATTTCATCAGCTGTATTTTCTTTGTGTAGCTCTTTTACAACTCAGCACACCCCCTTTTTTTAATTTGGGGCGGGGGGAACATATTCACTCCAAAATGAGAAACAGGTTTCTTTATGGGTGTTCCAGTATCTTTTTGTAGGCTCTACGTTTTAGAAATATTTTGGCTCAAGCTTGCTATGTGTCTGTTATGACTTTTGAAATTATTAAAACATTTTGGGACACAATCCTGTGCTAAAACTATTCTGGCTAATCAGCTATAGAATTTGGTCTGTGCACCCTGAGGTGGTAGATCTTAGAGGTAATAAAGTTGCACATATACAAGATATTGCAGCCATTGCATGTGTGAACTCATCATATAGGAAAGGAAGCCCAGCTACCAAGCCCAGGGGAAGGGAACAGACCAGATTCCCTTCCCTGTGGCATGCTGCTGAGCCTGCACAGCTACACTGCAAGCGATAGCCATCCTGGGAAGCCAATCAGCAGCACTGGTTGGCTCCTGGGGTCAGAGCCTGTGGAGCAGACCTGAGGAAGCGTTTCCGCTCTGGTCTGCTCCTGGGGGATATATAGGAAGAGCCTAGGTGTCCATTGCCATCTTCTCCATCCACTCTCTCTATTTTCAGTGTTCTTTGTTGCTGTGGTTGGCAGTTAGGCAACCAGTTGTTTGGGCTAGGAAGAAATTTTACACACTTCCGCGATTTTGTTATGCATTGTGTAGGTGTGGGTGTTCCTTATAGTAATGTTATAGATTCTATTGTTTATGTGCTTTATCTTTGTCACAAACTTCTTGCTTCAGGTGCTGGAGGCATTATGTTACATCCATTTCAGCAGGTAAGCAGGGGTTGGGACAGCATACTCTCCCAAAACAGTGGGTCCCCCCATAAGGAATCTCGGAATGGAGCTTCAAGGTTCCAACCCAGCAAAAGAACTGGTATGCCTGCCACACAGCCATGTCACAGGAGGGGTTTATGTTATCAGTCTATGCTGTGGTGGGCTTGAGACACCTGCATTACCTAGCATTACCTCAGCCTGTGGTCTGGGGCAGAGAATTGCCCAATGACTGGAACCTTGCCCTCTGCCATCCTAAACTCTGAAAGCTGTAACTAATAAACTCACTCCTGACATTACTGTTCCCTTCATCCCTGCTCTTCAACTGGCACTGTTGACACAATGGTTCTCAAATCTCAAACCTTATGGCAGAAATGGAGAACCTGTGACCCTCAGACCACACTCTGGATTGGGCTCCCTGCACTTACTCTAGAGCAGGGATGCAGAACCTGTGACCCATGGCTCTGGGCAGTGCAGCTCCCATCTACTGGGCCCTGGGGAAAAGACCACTGTGAGCAGCATCGGGAACAGAGATCCCTGAATGTTGGTTCACTGGTGTTTACATTTATATACGGAATTGAATTATCCTTTGTCTGCCTGAAAGCCATTGCACTGGGGTGTAGCAAATTTTTGACCCTTTTGGTGCTCCAGAGTCCACTATGGGTACATTTAAAACTTTTTTTTACTAAATTTTGGGGTGGGGGCATCCCATGTGTTACCCACCCCTACTCTACATCTGATGTCTACTTCAGTTCTGGCTGTCTTCAGACAACAGGGCAAAGAACAATCCCCTCTTGGAAGCACTCTCCTCTGACCAAATCTGAGAGTGACAGGTCTAACCTGTTAAGCTGGACATTGTTTTTCCTACCTTGAGTTTTCCAACGGACAGTACTTGATGACAAAACCACAGTTGAAAAATTTATCAATTTCGCTTCCTTCCTTTGAAAGAGTAGTCCTATGGGGTCCTAGCCTAAGCGATGAAGCACTCCAATCTCTGAGGCTTCTGTCCATCCAAAGCCCTGCCAGAATTTTTACCTCTCCATTCTCTCGGTGTTGTTGTTGTTAGATAGGCCTCAGACCCCATCTAACTTCTTCTCTGTGCCTGGGACCAAGAGGTCACTGGATCCTGCAGTTCCATGGTTTCTCCCTCCCTGCTCACTGGCATGCCCCCATCATTCCCTTTTATCTCCTTCCTCAAGGTCAGAAGTCCTTGGGAGAGGAAGCTACTGCAGAAGTTTCCATGGTGATTAAGAGGGCTTGGAGGCAATGGGGATTCACAGTCAGATCCCCTCCTCTGAGCTCTGTCTCCAGCCTTATGGAGGCAGATCTCCTGGGACATAGGACTGTGCTCTAAATCAATTTTATCCTAAGTTCAAGGAGACTCAGAACCAAGACACATGTACTCTGATATTAACAGGTACACTCATCAATGAGGAAAAGATGGTAACTCATAATATTTGACACTTATCTTGGTGTGAGGTGTGTGTTTTTTTGTGTTTTTTTAGCATGTGACAGTTGACTACATTCCCAGCTCCCATAATGGGAAAAATTCATCCAGTCCTAGCCATTTCAAGGTGGCTGACAAAACTTTTAAACCTATAAGGAGCTATGAAGAGCTGTGCTGGAACAGTCCAATGGTCTTTCTAGTCCAGCATTGTTTCTACATTGGTCAACCAAATGGAAAACCAGCAACAGAATATGAATGCAACGGCCTGGTTCAGACAAAATGCTAAACCATGCTGCTTAACCACAAAATGGTTAAGGGTGGTTAGGCAGCATGTTTTAGCGTGTTGTCTAAACCAGGCCACTAGCACCTTCCCACTCATTTCCCCCCAGCAATCAGTATTAAGAGCATGCTCCTTTCCCCCTTTGCTCTGTCTTCTCAGAGCCTCATGTGGCGCAGAGCGGTAAAGCAGCAGTTTCTGCAGCCGAAACTCTCCCCACGGCCTGAGTTCGATCCCACCGGAAGCTAGTTTCAGGCAGCTGGCTCGGGTCGACTCAGACTTCCATCCTCCCGAGGTCGGTAAAACGAGTATCCAGTTAGCTGGGGGAAAGGTAATAACGGCCCGGGAAGGCAACGGCAAACCACCCTGCTATAAGGCCTGCCAAGAAAACGTCAGCGAAAGCTGGCATCCCTCCAAGAGTCAGTAATGACTCAGTGCTTGCACGAGAGGTTCCTTTCCTTTCCTTCTGTCTTCTCTCTCCATCTAGGTGTAGCTATGCTACTTCTCCCCAGATCTCCCATCCTTCCCTTCTCATACTCTGAAACTAAGGGCCTTGCTAGACAACAGGGTAGCCCAGTACGAGCCCCAGCCTGGCCCCTGTGCGTCCAGATGACGCACAGGAGATCCCGGGCTCAGGAAGGGGTAACCCTCCCTTGGCCTGCGATAACCGGCACCGCTTCTGGCCAGGTATTTCCCATGGTCTTGGGCTGAGCCTGAGACTGTGGGCATGTAGCCTGTTTCGCCGCTTTTCCCGGCTACTGCATTGACTCGCGAGTAGCTGGGAAAAGTGGTGGATGGCGCGCAGCGCTCCACAGGAGTGCTGTGGCCATCAAGGCAGGGTGGGGAGATGGACGAGAAACGGAGCCGGGGGGATGGGGGAAAACAGAGCCGGGGGGCGATGGGGATTGGAGATCGCGGGCGGGGGGGATCAGAGATTGCGGGGGGAATCGGGGGCAGGGGGAGTGGGGAACCCCCTTTTTTTTTAAAAAAAAAAGAAAGCCTACCTTTATCGTTGGTGTGCTCCTGTGCACATGGCCCCTTTAAAGTAAAAAAAAAAAAAGGCAGACGCGACGGGTCCTTCCTGCAGCTACTTTTAGCGCGGGCTGGCCCGTCCTCCCACACGGATTTGCAGGTAGGTCTAGCAAGGCCCTAAGGTGATTTTATCTTTTGTTGTCTTTTGATTAACTCCTTTTCTGGGATAAATCCCAAATTGAACTCTATTTTCCCTTTCCTGGAGACTTATGGGATTGCCCACCATCTAGACCAAAGTCCCTAAGTTATCCATACTGTGCTTCTGTTAACTTGGTAAATGTGATAACTCCAGCTCAGAGAGCAGCCTTTTCTCCCAGCAGGAACAGAACCAGGGGTTCTAGTATGCCTCTCAATACCATGAGGATACCGTCAAAACTCATTATTAAGAAACTCAGAGAGATGTATTTAATTTTATGATACCTTAAATTATCTATATTTACTTCTGTTTAAAAATATTTTTGTGCACATGCTATCCAATATTACTCACATTCCTGAAAAGCAATTAAAATTAGAAGTAATTTATATGGTACTATCTACTATTTTATTGGTTTCTTTGCTTTGTCTTTCACTTGTGTTTCTATTTTTTGAATCTGCATATTGCAAAGTCTTTGGATTCCTCAGATAGCTTGAGTGAGGTGCAGCATTAGAATATTGTCCTTCACAGCACCTTGGGAGTTTGGTCTTCAGAGTTAACTGTGATTTTCCTCTTAATAAATGTAATAAAAAGCTCTTGTCTTGGTTGTAACTGTTTCTGTTTATCCACTAGAGTGATTATGAAGGCTGGATTAGACTTTGTGTCGCCTGGCAGCTCAGCTGGTGGTCAGAGTATGAAATGAAACTGTATTAAGAAGCTTTGTGCGTGGCCAGTCAAAGAAAGAAGAAACAGGATGGAAACAAGAAGAATCTTCTTCAGTTATCACATGGATATTTTCTTTTGTATTTAGCAAAATAAATTAGTAATATTATTTGGAAATATTATTCACTTTTGATTTATATTTATAATACCAGCAAAAAAGGGGTGACAGCCCTCTTCCATTAAATTAATGTAAGAGGTTCAAATTATATTGCATTTAAAAGTGAATTTCTATTTTGTGTTCTTTGGTTTAGTTTTTCACCCACAGAAAATTTATGGCAGTGAGAAACTATGACCTCCCCCCCTCAACCCCCCCCCACCTTATCTCTCCTTTTAAAATTGTTGCTTCTAAATTTTTTTTGCTACAGATCATATGAAGCTGTATCAGACCATTGGTCATTCTTGTCACGTATGCCCCTACTGCTCTGGTGTTGGGACCAGGTGACGCAGGGAGTCCATCAGAAACAGATTCTGATTCAGAAGATGCCAAGCCAGTGGGGGAGGAAGTTCACACGGAAGAGCCTCCAGCTGCAAATGTGCCCCTCCCAGAGTCTGTCTCCTCAAGGCCAGATCCTATGCTCTCAGGAGACAGGGGGCCAATCTACACCAAGCAGGATATAACTTTTTAAAAACGTTATGGAAATGGTATATGTAATGTGTCCTGGGCCTGAACAGTTGTCATAACCCTTATAAACCATTATAAGCAGTAGTGTAGATCCTGCCAGAGAGTCAACTTCCGGGGGTGAACATTCCAAAACATTACTGGATGCTAGGAATCGCCAGAAGTTAAAACGTTCAGCGAAATTAGCACCAAAGAGACAGTCGGAGGTGAGAAGGCGTCCACGCTCCCTCCGCCACCTTGAAGCTTGGGACCTTTGAAAAGCCTTTTCTTTCCTTTGAACGGTCAATTGTTTTGCTTAGTTGCATAGCGTTGCCTAGGGGGAATTTTCCCATAAAGGTGCCTAGTTTGTGTTACAGAAGTGTTAATTGTTTGCAATAAAGCTTTGTGGATTGGCCCAGGAACTGTTCTTGGTTTTGACTCCTTGGGGACACTTGAGCAGCTGCAGCCCATGACAATTCTAGCCCAAGGTTGTAAATTCTGACTGGCACTGATTCACCAAGATCTCATGAAGAAAGAAGACTTTTCCCAGGCTGGTTATTTGAGATCCTTAAACAGACATGCCAGAACTTGGGACATGCTAGAAACTGAACAAAGCATGTGCTCTAACACTCAGCTAGCAAGAGCCTTTCTAAGTATGCTATGTACATGATGACGCTATTCCCTAACAATAATTGCCTCTGTATTCCTTGTCTTATTTAAACACTTTAAATAAGACAATGAGCACAAGTAGAATTGTCAGAAATCTGAGGTAAAGAAGGTAATACTGTATTTAGACAATCTGCATTCCTCCACCTGGAAGGGAATCTTCATCCCCCATTTCCTGGGAACTGTATGGGTATGTCTTAGGGACTCAATTATAGCACTGTCCATCCCCATCTCAGACCTCTTTACATGCCTAGCAACAGAGCAACTCACACTAAAGAGAAGGGCACAGGCTACCATACTTAGCAGCTCTGGAAGCAAAAGGTCAAGAATGAATGTGGGAAAACTGAGGTGAGCAGCAACCAGCACAACTACTCCATACAGACTCACATGATTCAGTGGGCATTTATCTAGTATCAGTAGTTTGGGGAGGGGGGATCCGCGGGGGGACCTCAATAACTAACAGTCCAAGACCCTACCTAATGTAAGTCTTGAGCTTGTTGTGTTAATTAGGTAATGGAATCCAGGTTGCACAAAAAACCAAGCCATAAATAGCTTTTGACAAAGTCCTTCATCAAAGGTTCTTCAGCAAGAGGACAGAAGCTCTTATGGACTGGTTCTCAAAATTAAGACAATTCAAGTATAAAATAACACTATAAAACCATAATATAAAATACAATATAAAAGCACAACCAAGATAAACTTAAGAAACAGAGTAGAGAATAAGAACAAATTAACAGTTCCCCAAAAGATTTGTATTGGCCGTGTTACTTTTTTTTAACATGTTCATAAATGAACTAGACTTAGGAGTGAGCAATGTGGTGCCTAACTTTGCAGAAGATAACAAATTATTCAGGGAGGTGTGTTAAAAAGTATGCTTTAATTTACATCTATACTACATACATGTAAACTGATCACATACATGAGGAATCTTTTGGAACTGAACTCTGAGTGCTTAAGAAACCCTTATCCACCCCAAACCCCATCTGAGAGTTGGAGATCACAATGAGGTCATTGAAAACAATTCTTTGTTTTATTAAAGAAGAATTTAAAATTAATTAAGTTTATACATCAGGGGAATTAGAATCATACATTAACACTGAGAAGGTTTAAGATAACAAGTATTTAAAGTCGTTGGTAAAGCTAGATACACTGGTTTGCACTTAGAAGGAAACCAGATCATGCAAAGATTTAGCTTTCCACATCTGCTGACTTGTGAAATGATGGGAAACTCAACTGAGCTCCTTTTCTATAAAATAAGGCGAGACAGAGAGGGAATTGCTCTTCCAAGCAGAAAGTGGGAAGGTTCTTCTTGGATGGAAAAAACCCTTCAAATCCTCTAAAATCCATGAACTGGGGTTGGTGACAGAAGAGACATGTAGGCATGTCCACTTACACAATGTTGGGTCTTTACATAGCTCTAAAGAAGTGCTGAATTCTTAATTTTTCTTCCCATCTGGCATAAACGGGAAGGTTAGAAATCTTGGTGGTTGTGGTGGTGGTTCTGACGGATCAAGATCTGATTGAGGCAATCCGACCACAATGCCTGGGCAGAAAGTTGTTTGCAAGCCATATTCAGCTTCACTTAGAACATGTAAGCCCTCAATATTCTAGTGGAACTTCCTTTTCTGCTCTTCTCCAAGACAAACAAATACAGATCCAGGCCCCTTCTTCCCCAAACAGCAAAATCCAGGGGTACTTTGTAACAGAGAAAAACCAAAGCAGTCTGCGAAGAGCTCCAAAAGGCTCTCTCCAAATTGAAAGAATGGCATTGGCAACAAAATGGCCGGCGAGATCACATTACGCCAGTCCTTTTACAACTTCATTGGCTGCCAGTCCAGGTCCGAGCCCGATTCAAAGTGCTGGTATTGACATTTAAAGCCCTAAACAGTTTGGGGCCAGGTTATCTGAAGGAACGCCTCCTCCCATATGTACCTGCCTGAACCTTAAGATCATCTACAGGAGCCCTTCTCCGTGAGCCCCTGCCAAAGGAAGTGAGGCAGGTGGCTAGTAGGAGGAGGGCTTTCTCCGCTGTGGCACCCCGGTTGTGGAATGAGCTCCCCAGAGAGGTCCGCCTGGCACCTAAACTGTACTCCTTTCGTCGCCAGCTGAAGACCTTTTTATTCTCTCAGTATTTTAACACTTAATTTTAACTTAAATTTAAATTTTACGGTTCTAACTCTGTAATCTTATATCAATTTTGCTGCATGGTTTTATCCTGGTTGTGCTTTTTATACTGTATTTTGTATTTGTGCTTTTAACCTGTTGGTTGTTTTATTATGGTTTTAATTTTTGTGAACCACCGAGAGAGCTTCAGCTATTGGGCGGTATAAAAATGTAATAAATAAATAAATAAATAAATAATAAAATGGCTAATGTGTTTCAATATAAGCAAAGTGGGGTTTGTGAGTGACCTGGATTTTAAATCTGTCCCCCAAACCCACCCCAAACTCTTAACCATTACACTGTGCAGAACATGGTCACACAAACAACATATTGGAGACATGAGCCTCTCCTATAGCCCTAATATATATTTTGCTATGGCATTTTTTGTCTTGCTTTCGGATATTTTTATAAATCCAGATGCACAAAAGAGAGGGAAAGCAAGTTGTCAGATGAGATTATCGCTGGTGTGGATCATAGGCACCAGTGTATCTTACACATGAAGCAGAGCTGACAAGTCAATTGTAACTTTATGAAATTCTGTCATGCCAGCCTGCTTACTTCGCCACCTTGAAAAATGGTCTTTCTACATTCTTCACAATACCCCACAATTTTGTATTTTGAATAGTTCAGCATTAACCTCAGTATGCAGATTTCAAAAACAAAATGGTAAAACCTGTTTTAAATGAACAAAAATTTGACTGTATTTGAGAAGGCAATGGAGGTATATGAAGGAATGAAGGAATCCAGGTGAACGCCATCAAAACTGTACTGTGAGGAGATGCAGAGTAAGATTACTGGGTTAATGGAAAGCATGAGGGGTGCTCTCAGGAACATCTTTCTGCCAAGTTCTGTCCTATCAGAAACAGAGAAACTAAAGTAGGAACAGACTCAAAATTTCCCTTAGCAGACAGAAGTTCTAATCAAGTTGCCTGGTCAAATTCTGCTCCTACAACACAGAACTCAGTTGTGTTTTCCCCACCCTTGCATGGGAAGTTGTGCTTTCCAGCATTTCCTCTTTTACAAACTTCCCCCAGAGCATACCTGGAACTTGGAAGCTGACCTGGGGAAGAGAAAAAGGAAAGTCAGGTATGATTTTACCCCATCTGAGAACTGAGTGGGATCCATGGGCAAAGAATTGTGTGCTCCCCATCAAAGCTTGCTGCAATTGCTCACATTTAAAAAAATGATAATCTCCCATTTATAATTCAGTACTTCCTTCATGTAGAAACATATTATCTTTACTAACAGAGGTTGATAATTTAAACAATAACTAATTTGACCGATGTTAGCAGCTGCCTTTTGTGTCATATGAGAATATACACTACAAAACTACCCCATGTTGTTTGTTACCTTCAGCAAATGAAACCTTCTTAAGGCTTCTCTCTGCCCTGCACATTATGCTATGTTCTGGTGTTTTGTTTTGGCATGTAACTATGCATAACTGTACATGGCATTGAAGCTTGTCACTCTGGTTCTATTTCCATTTACTTGGAAATAAGTAATTTTTGTTTCAATTGAACTTGCACCCAGTAAAGTTCCAATGAGTACAATTAAGATTTAATGTATTATTTAAAGTATTTTAAAGCCACTTTTCAGAGCATATAAACAAGAGCATGGTCAGATGCAATAGCCACAGGAGCAAGAATACAGAATTCTTTGTAAATTGTTTTGAACTTCAGAATCACCCATAAAGACAAAAATGGAGGGCCAGAGCAAGGACGAGAGGAACCCCTCTGTGCTCCAGCCACTGTGCATAGCATAGTCAGCAGCCTCCAATTTCTGAGGCTGGTGACTATCTGGATAGGAAGGCCCTCTTACAAATGTAAACAACAACAACAACATACCCATAAATTAGAAGAAAAGTGTAACAATGGAAATTCCATTCTCATGATGAAGAGTAAAAGAAGTTGTTATGCATATTTAGGACCCCTGACATTATAAGAAACGTAACTCCCATGTGTCAAAAGACATCCAGGTCTTCCAGGTTTGGGCCATTCCTGCTACACCACCTCCCTGCAGATAGAGGACAGTGGGGAACATTCTTGTACCAGTTGAACACGCAGCAACTTCTTGAACGTTCTAGGTTCTGGCATATACCAGTAACATCATCAGCTGCACCAGGAGCTATTTGTAATGCGTTCAGAAATGGAATTCATTGCAGAGGAGAGCTACAGGCTCTGCTCCTTGCTACCTGTGATGAGATCTACTTTTCAAAGGAATAAGTTCGATGTTAGATTTTCTAATGTGACTGAACCAATCAGAAGCTTTTGCTTATTGTGGTCAGATTTATTTAAGTTGTCAAATGGCTAATCCAGTTTAATCTGAATTAACATTCAAATGAAAGAGAGGGAGCTGGTGAGGGAGGGAGTCAGAATCTAATCCAGAGGATGAAGAAAAAGACAATTCTGAAATTCTATTGAAAATACAAATGCAAGTTTTGCAACTGAACATTTACATTCAATGTGGCTACAGAATTGCTAAACAGTATATGTATATTTTACATCTCCATCATAAGCACACACAGCCATGCAATGGGCTGCAGTATTCCCCACCCCACCCTGCTTGTTCAACTGTTTTCTTCCTTGTGGCACTGCTTTATCCATATTTATAAGTTAACCTGTATTAATATGATTTCACTTTCGGCCAAATATTGGTCTACTTTTAGCATTACAAACCAGGGAAATATGATAAAATAGCTGAGAGCTGAGCTTGTCCTACTAGTGTGTAGAGTGATCAGTTGCAGACATAAAACACACTGCTGGGTTGATCTTTAGTGACTGCAGGGTGAAATGTCTCAGCTGGATCTAGTTATATGCAAGAAGCTGTAGGCTCTATTAGGTATAGTAACAAATGTCACATTGCTAAGAGCATAGACATCTCTTGTTGCTCATGTGCCATAATCGGATAGGAAAGTGACCTATTGCCCTCAAATCATGACCATATATTGCAGATAGGATAAAGTACACATTAATACCCAAGGTATGAAAGTGACAATTCTCTTACTGTATAACTTTTGACAGGAAACTGCATTGAAAAAATATATGCTAGAATGAAATGTTGCTAGGTCCATTGTGCTAATTGGCATTCATGTGATGGCTCTGTTTTCTTAATAGACGAATAGTTAATATCACCACAAATGGCATGGGTTTATAATAATACAGAGCTCTTAAATGGCACCAAGGTCCAGATGGAAGGTCTGGATATACCTATGGCCACTCAGTCTGAGGGTCCTGATGTGTGGTGCTCTGAACATATATTGCTGGTCCAGGATCTTTGCCCCCATTCGTGGAATGTGCAGCTCTGGCTGCATGGGAGGGGGCTGGGGGAGGGAAGAATAGCAAGGTTGGCTGGGGTGTGTCTCCTGATGATCTTGGCCAGTGGGTAAATGGGCCTCCAACAACAAGGGAGTATGGAAAGCACAGGGTTAGCCAGCTACTATTGGGAGTGTTGTAAAACCCTACCCTCCCATTGGCCCACCCTCCCCTGACATTCCACTCCTGTCAAGGTTCAGCTACCTGCCTACATATTCACTTGGATGATGCCGGGCAGTGATTGTGTAGCAGTGGCTGCTGTCCTCCATGAGATGGAGCAGACTGGGGCCAGGCAGTCTTTGTCAGCTGAGGCTTCTGAAGAAGCTTAGTCCCACTTTTTGAAGGAAGTTTTGAAAATGCAGAGAATGCACTGTTATTCCATGGGACAGGTGTACAAATGTACACAATGTCGCCCATAATATGCTGATAATCCCAAGCTATTTTCAGAGTAAGAAATGTTGTCTTCTGGAGCGCTTGTTTCTCATTCAATTGACTGATCAAGTTTCATATGAGTAAGTCATTCAACTCCCTAAGGAGTAAAGATGCAGCTAATAAATAAATAAAAATCACCTCTCCCATAGACAAGTACTTCCTTCATCCAGTTATGTCTTTTATTTCTATTGAGCTACGTGAACTAAAGCCTACATGGTATTTTTATTTTATTTTTGCAACATGGGTGACATTCACCAGTAACAGAATGATTAAAAGTCCACAGGAGAGGCTATCTACTGGAAAGATATAGATTTAGTCTTGTTATACCTCTTTCTACTATTTTGTTTTCCCTTTGCTTAAAGGTAAGAAACCGAGATCAGCCTTCTGAGCAGATGAGTTTCTTTGAAGAAAGCGCTGGAGACTTTTGGTGTCTTAGGAAAAACCTTTGTTTGCAAATGTACATGTTGATAGAGAACAGTAGAGATGTTAAAAGATATACAACATCACTCCAGGTTATACAAATCCAAGAGACTGTAAGAAGACGAGGCTGCTTTCAGAAATATTAGCGATTCTTGCATAGTTAGCATTGAGAACTTTCTGCAAAATGCAGCAACTATTACTAATTATTATTTATCTAAACCAATCTGAACTTTTAGCATTTTGTGTGTCGGTGAAAAGGATTAGAACTGGGAAGTGGACTGTGGGATAACCACATGTGGCTGGTGAAGATCAGGAGTAGGGAACAGAAGGAGGCATTAAAATCTAGATAAATGGTCCATTTAGCCAGAAATATAAGAGGAGCTTTGGGAGTCAAAAGAAAATTATGCCCAAGAGCTGGAATTGGTTGTGAGTGTATTTGGCTGGAGTGGAGGTTTAGGGAATTCAGCTTGATGTAAATGTGTAATTAAAAGGCTTGTATAAGCAATAGTGGCCATGTCTACTTCTCCTGGCGATCCGGGAGGGAGGGGGAGGATCTCAATATGTTGATCGTGAGATCCTCCCCCTGCATTCAGACGTGGTGCACGACGTCCAGGGAAGAAGGAGGACATCACGCCTCTCTCTCTCTCTCTCTCTCTCTTTTGATGAGTACAGGAGCTCCAGTGAAAAAGTAAGTTTAAAAAAACGCCCAGCCCCTGCTTCCCACCCCACCCCTGATGGCCCTGGACTCTTCCCGTCCTGGCTCCTTTCCTTAGATGACCCCCGTTACTCATGGGTTAGAGGGAAGAAGCCGGATCGTCCCAGGACCACGTGAAAAACTGAGAAAAAAGGGTATGGCAATATCACAGGGAAATGGAGGGATCATCCCTCCCTGCTCCTGGGATCCCCTGTGTGTTATGTGGATGTACTGGGACAATCCCCGGGATATCGCCTGGTGTAGACATGCCCAGAGTCTCTTGAGTACTTAAGAAGTATCAGCAAGCATTCTTTTGAAAACTCCAAAGTAAATATTAGTATTCCCATAAGTACAAATAACCCTTTAATAAATTATCCTGTTCATCTTGTCTCTAGTTGTGGTGCCCTTTCATTCCTATGCCTCTTATACCAAGCTACTAGGAGGCTTTTTTCAGTATTCTGAGAGAGTTGGTGGCAGTGGGAAAGGGTCCGCTTGTGGAACTCTTGTGAGCTATAGCAACAGGGAGTTCCTTAGACCCTGAAATATATGCATTTGCTAAATAACAAGAAACCCCATAGTGGGATTGCCTAGTGAAGGAGCAGTTTCCCCATAGGTGGTGGAAGTGTTGGATAAAAAATACCCCATAACTATGCATTTCCATATCAAAATGTAATGCCCACAGTGACTTGCAACATGTCATGTATAGTCCTACTGGTCCTATATTGGGAGTAGGTGAGGCAGGTAATAAATCAGAAACAGGTTCAGACTCAGAAGATGCCAAGCCAGACACCAGGCAGTTAGAGCCAGTGGGGGAGGAGGTTCACACGGAAGAGGCTCCAGCTGAAAATCTGCCCCCTCCAGAGTCTATCTCTTCCAGGCCAAATTCTGTGCTTTCATGGGACAAGGAGTCAACTTCCGGGGGTGAGCATTCAGAAACCTTACTTGATGCTAGGAATTGCCAGAAACTAAAACGTTCAGTGAGGTTAGAGGCAAAGAGACTGTCAGATAGATTGCATGAGAAATTATCCACGCATCAACCACCTTGAAGTTATGAACATTTGAAAAGCCTTTTCTTTGAACGGACAATTGTCTTACTTAGTTTGCATAGTTTTTGCCTAAGGGGGAGTTTCACAGAAGGCGCCTAGTTTGTGTTACAGAAGTGTTTATTGCTTGTAATAAAGCTTTATAAATTGCTTAGCATTTTGCCTCATTCGTCTCCCAGAGAAAGCTGGAGCAGCTACAGTACACGACACAACAATGATTAAAACATTCAAATTAAAAATAAGATGAAACCACCACCACCCCAAAAAACAAAATAACAAATCAATCACACCATTACAACAGATAAAAAGGAGCCAGTGACAAAGCTGGAGATTGGTCAGGCCAAAGGCCTTCCAGAATAAAAGTACCTTTGAGTTATGGTGAAACATTACATGGGATGAAGCCAAAGGGATCTTCTGGGGCACAGTTCCATAGACTAACGTGATCTTTGCTCGTGGGGAAGGGGAGCAGGGCTGAGTGTTGTCCTCTCCTCTGCCTCTTCCCCCACTAGGCAATCAGTGCTGTCAAAACTGACGTCACAACTCCTATGTTTGGTGGGAAGATCTCACATGCAACATAAATTCTGTTTCTGTTTGACAATATACTGAAAGATGATCTAGTGTCTTTTTTTATCAGCAACTATAATAATTATTTCTAAATTAAACAAAGGAACTTTGATGTACCTGGCATTGTGGAAACTTCTCATGATTTTCTTCCTATCTATTGCTATATAAAAGAAAAGCTACTGGCATCAAGAGAAAATTATTAAAAATGTGTATTTTACAATGTTATGAGAGAGAAAATTGGCAAATCCTATTTTTATGTTGATTTTTATTTTCAGCAACAAAAAGTTCAATAGCATACCCCTGCGCATGTTCCTCAGAAACTGCTATAAAGAATACTCTTTCTGATACTGATGCCATCCTAACTAGTAACCAGTGATAGCCTTATCTGCCATGCATTTGCTATATTCCCTTTTAAAGGTGCCCAAATTGGTAACCATTACTACATCTTGTGGTACGGAAACCCATAGCTTAATTAGGTGGTGTGTGAAGAAGTACTTCCTTTTATCCATCCTGAATTTTCTGTCATTCAGTTTCTTTGGATGGCCCCAGGTTCTAATATTCTGAGAGGGCTTAAAGCTCCTTCTCCTGTCTTGTTCCTCCTCAATCTTGGTGGTTTTATCTCTTGTTTGTACTGAATTCCTGAAATACACTTTATGTAACTGGGAACCACTATCCCCTTTTATTTCAGAATGGCAAGCTAGGTTAATGGTTTTATCCCAGAGTTTTCTACTACAGCAGCTCTATGGTGCTTTTAATTTTTTGCAGCTAACTTAAGTGTTTATATTAGCTTGTTAAAAATAGCTGTGCATTGGAATAAATGGACATACATCTACCTAGCTTTGCATCCCAAATCCAGAAATCTAGTATTTTAAGGAACTAAAGCTACCTTGACGTGACAAATTTATGGTTCCCATAATATTAAAAGTCCTTGGTGTTACTAAAGGCAGGGCTAGACAAAAAATAGTTTTAAAGAGAACTTTAGGTGGTATGACAAGAGGCATAATTGCTCATGGTTTATGCATCCATTTATGTAGCACTATCACCTCTGGTCAAACAAGTAAAGAAAGATTTTCAAGAATTACAAAAATCTCTTTAATTGAGATGTCAGTGGAATAAGCATACACACCATAAGCAATAATGCTTCTCTTACTACCTTCAGCTCTCTGGGAGAAAAGCTATTTCCAGCTACTGAGGCTAGGCCCTGCGTTACAAATATATCATTTACTAAAAAGAACTTGTCAAGAAAGATAAATTATCTTAGAGAAGAACTTGAAAGTAACAAACCACATTAACGTTTCTAGCTTTGATGAATATACCTTTGCTCATTCATGTCTTTCACACATTACCTTCCGGCAAATGCAAACATGAGTGATGCACTTCTGACATCAGAGGTATCCTAGAATCTAGACTTTTAATCCTACCATTTAACTTGTTAAGTGATGCTGAAATTCTATCTATAACCAGGTTCTGGTGTCTGATGTGCCACCATGCAACTTTCACTTTATTTATGCTCACAGCATTATTGGAAATCCATCAGCATGCTTGTGGTCTGTAAATTCTTAGACCTGGCTAGCTGGTATCTTGTAGGGTGAAAGGGATGATGCAAGATGGATGTGCGCTATGTAGAACATCTGGGACATGTGCATTTGCTAGGTTTATGTTCCTCTTTTTGTCCACTCTGTTTTCATAGAAGCAGCATGACAACATAGTACGCTGGTAATAAATATCATGCTGATGGAAAAACAAATGGATTCCAACAGATTCCATGGTGTTATCTAGCTCCTATTGCAAAATAAATACCTGAACAATATGCTGCTTTGAGTACTGCCTCCAAAAAGCAAGACCTGTCGATTCAAATTGTGAACAGCCTATAATGCCTTGCATAAGTATTCACCACCTCCTTTGACTTGTCCAAATTTTATTTTTTACAACCTGGAATTAAAATGGAGTTGATTGGCATGTTTACCATTTGATTTACACAACATACTTGACACTTTGAAGGTGCAAAATATTTTTATTGTGGAACAAAAGTTAAGTAAACAAAAATAAACTAGTATTTGTTGGTTGCATAAGTTTTCACACCCCCTGTGATGTGGCATCTCTAAATAAGCTCTGGCGCAACCAACTGCCTCCAGAAGTAATTAGTTGGATTGAGTCCACCTGTGCAATTCAAGTGTCATATGATTTCAGATAAAATATACTTATTTTTTATTTATTTATTGAATTTGTATACCGCCCCATAGCCGAAGCTCTCTGGGCAGTTCACATAAGAATAAAAATATACCCGTTTCTGGAAGGCCACAGAATTTGTTGGAGAGTACATCTAAACAAACAGCATCATGAAGTCCAAGGAGCTATCAACACAAGTCTGGTATAAAGTTCTTGAAAGGCACTAATCAGGCTTGGGAGATATATATATATATATATATATATTCCAAACTATGAACACCTCCCAGAGCACCATTACAGCACCATGTACAGCACCATGTACACTGATGGTGCTATATAAATAAATAATAATAATAATAATAATAATAATAATAATAATAATAATAAATCCACTATTCTTTCCAAAATGGAGAGAATATGAAACAACTGTGACTCTGCCTAGAGAAGGCTGTCCACCAAAACTCAGTGACCAGCACATTAGGAAGAGAAGCAAACAAGAGGTCAATGGTAGCTCTGAAGGAACTGGAGATTCACAGCTGAGATGGGAGAAAAGGTCCATGGGAGAACTATCACCCAGATGCTACACAAAGCTAGGCGAGAAGAAAGCCATTGCTGAAGAAGAAGAAAACCCACCATATCAAATCCTGTTTGGATTTTGCCAAAAGGCTTGTAGGAGACACAGCAAACATGTGGAAAATGTTCTTTACTCACATCTTTCAGCTAAGTCCTTCTAGGACAAAAATGCCCCATCCTGCAAGTACTGACAACAAAATGAGAAACCTCCCTTCTATTAGGGATGCAGATACTCAGGCCCAGGGACCAAATTCAGCTCCGTGGGGCTTCCCAGAAGGCCATGCTCTTTCCCCTGGCCTCCATCCCTTTCTCCCAACCACCAATAGTTGGGTGGTTTCCCAGCTTTTGTGCATTTTGAAAGGCTTCTTCTAAGGGCAAGTTACTGGCAGTAAGAGCTTGAATCTAAAATATGCTGGCATGTTTGGTCCTGACCCTTTGGGCCCCACCCACCACTGGAACGCACCCCTTCAGGGGCTTCTCCAAAATGGAGTTTGGTCCTTGGACTGAAAGAGGTTCTGCACCCCTTAGTAGAGTCAAGAGCTAAAGAGAGATTACTCTTCTTCCCATTCCTGCTGTGAGGAATGTCAACAATATTATATGTGCACGTGTTGTCCTGCCAGAACAATTGTTTCTGCTTCTGGCAGAGACCCCACAAAAATGCTGCACCTGAAAAAAGGAGTTGATAATATTAATACAATCCTGACTATATTTATGATTCAAGGTCCTAGTTAACAAGTTTTAATAGAATTTGAAAAGGGCGGAAATATCTAGTTTGTCTACCTAATGAGTTTCCATTGATATAATCTGTAGGATTAAAACAGTTTTGTTACACAGAGGCATTATCATAGTTCTACAGCACGAATTCCTAAAAGGTTCCAACAGGCATGATGCTGTTGTTCAAAAAGCCACAATGGTTTGGTGAAGGGGGGAAAAAATAAACAGAACAAAACCAAAATGGTGACAGCCATTTTGGCACAACCAGTGATTACACCTTTAAGACATAGAATGAAGTCTTTGCCAATGTGTGGTAAATTATGTTTATTATTTTAACAGTATAATTTGGAGACTGTGGCTCCAGATTTATTATTGCCACAGTAATGAGATGTTTATGGGAGCAGCAGAATGTATTACTATATTAAGAATTTTGTTGTAGTTTGGATCCAAATGACCAATTTTCTAACCACGTGGTCATTAAAGAGAGCGAGAGAGGTCTATATGGAACAATTCATCTGAGACCATCATGCTTTTAGCAAGTCTGATTTTTTTTAAAAAATGTAAATGACTAATGGCCTTAGAGCCAATAGTAATCCAGACCTTCAGCATTAACTTGTTCCCCATGGTCCTGTATCCAATGATTAAAAAACACAGACCATCTAACTGTAGAAAGAAATAATAATAAAAAAGACCATGTTGATCTATCCATGGTGCAAAATCCAAACGTTATACCATTATTAGAACCACACACAAAACAGTGAGCAAGTTTTAAATTCTCCAGAACTCTTCTTTAGATAATATGTTAAACAAACAGTGGCAGAGTAGGAAGAGAAAGCTGGGCATGATTGTAGCCCACCCACCCGCAGTCTACGATTTGTAATACTTAAGATGGAGTGGAGGATGAGTTATACAGTTGTAACCAGATCTTACTGAAGATCTTGATATGCTGTTCTAGATATTTTCATAGTATAACACAGTAGAAATATTTTCATCTGTCAGTGAATGACAGAGGTGGACAAGCAGATCTCTTCTGGAAAAACCATTTCACAATGTGGCACCATTAGGACCTGCTCTCTATCTTCACCAATCTCTCTGTAGCTAGGACCGATTCCACAAGGTTTCCAAGAGCTGTGACAATACCTATAAACAGGCAGTCAGTGCCATTGAGCAAGTGTAATCCTATTGCAACTCAGGAATAATTCAACTGTTTTCAGTGGATCTTACTCCCAGGTAATGATGCATAGCAGGAATAAGGAACCTCCCTCCACAGGCCATGCTCATTCCTCTCCCCAAGTCTGCCCCAGCTAAGAGGATACCTGGGGCATGGGAGGTGAGGAAGGAGTTATTTTGTCATTCTCAATGGGGGAATGAGTGAGGTGGGCAAAGCTGAAGTGGCAGCTGAAGAAAGCTCCAGCTGTTGTTTTGCCTGGGGACCAAGGATGGCAGCTGAGTGCATGTGCTGTCTGCAAGGGAATTCCCCTTAGTGCACCCACTCACCCCTCAGCGTAGTAAGTGCTTCACCTATCCTGAATCATGCCCAATGGGGGAAGGTGCATGTCACTTCAGCTGGGGACTGATGATGGCAGCTGCATCTGTGTGCTGCCTCCATGGGAATTCCTCCATGGGCACACCATGCAGGTACTCAACTAGCACTGGATACTCAACTGGCACTGGGAAGACCAGCCAATCCATTTCCACAACACCCCCTCCCTCCAGGGCAGTGTAAGGAATGCCAAATGGGAGGGGGAACAATAACGTCAGTGGCTGTGTTCAGGCAACACTTTAGTCAATGGTGGGTTAATAGTAAATTCACAGTTGGTTATTTTGCAGGTACTAGAATCATGGAATCATAGAATAGCAGAGTTGGAAGGGGTCTAAAAGGCCATCGAGTCCAACCCCCTGCTCAATGCAGGAATCCACCCTAAAGCATCCCTGACAGATGGTGGTCCAGCTGCCTCTTGAATGCCTCTAGTGTGGGAGAGCCCACAACCTCCCTAGGTAACTGATTCCATTGTCGTACTGCTCTAACAGTCAGGAAGTTTTTCCTGATGTCTTGCTGGAATCTGGCTTCCTTTACCTTGAGCCCGTTATTCTGTGTCCTGCACTCTGGGAGGATCGAGAAGAGATCCTGGCCCTCCTCTGTGTGACAACCATTTAAGTATTTGAAGAGTGCTATCATGTCTTCCCTCAATCTTCTCTTCTCCAGGCTAAACATGCCCAGTTGTTTCAGTCTCTCTTCATAGGACCCCTGATCATCCTGGTTGCCCTCCTCCTACCCACACAACATGTTCCTACACAACTGTGGAGTGGATGGGGCTGGCGTTGAGTGGACTAATAGGCTGAGTTCGGACGACACGCTAATCAACAGTTGTTTTCCATTTTGTTCCTATTACACACACACCCCTCCGTTGATTAGCATTTCATCTGAACTTAGCCATAGTTAACCCAGCGTTTGACTGACACAGCCCCCACCCCTCTCACTGCCCTCCCTCAGGATTAAAGTTGGGGAAGTTGTCACTGGGGAAGTTGTCATTACTTTTTCATAATGTTTCAAATAAATTGGAATAACTGAGAAAGTTGGTGAGAATATAGCTGGGCCCATGATCCCCCACTCTCAGCTGCAGAAGTGCTTGAGCTGTGAAGCTTAAACAAGCAAGCAACTATATTCAGAAGAGCCAGGCCTAATGCACTTATGATGGCATTTTTGGTGCATTAATGAAAAATGCATCGAGGTGGCAGGTTCTATGCTCTCCCCCATTGCTTTATGGAGATATCTTTGAGTCCAGCAGAATTTAAACTTGGAGTTCTACTTACTCCTGTTTCTGTGAACATGTGCAACAATCTTTGTTTTCTGTGCTAACATTAAAATTAAACGGGTGTAAAAAAGGGGGGCTGCAAAGTTTGGTGAGATGATCCCATAGCATCTGACCAGTTTTGACTTCTTTCTTCCACCCAATTTGGCATCAATCAAATATCCTCCCCACAGCCGGTGAAGAGCCTCTTCCACTCTCTAGAGTTCCATCTATGGTTTGCCATGCTATCCTTTTCCCCCTTCTGTGTACTTCTCTTGTCAGCCTCACTCTCCTCCTTCCCTACTCCAAATCTTCTGAACCATGCAGCCAAACAGCAGGGGCACCTCTGGCCATCTGGGTGCGGCCTGAAACGACCAGGCTCCACAACTGGTATATAAGGGCGCTGAAAGCAGGAGGGAACTTTCCTGAAGGAAGGACTCGCGAGAGTTGCTCAGCACAAAGGGGCATCGAAGCTCCCCACACATTCAGGGGAAGCAGGGCCGGTGCTATCATAGAGGCCACTCAGGCGTCCGCCTAGAGCGCCAAGCTAAGGGGGGCGCCAGGCACAGCGCAGCACTCACGCACGTTGGCTGTGAGCCGGCCTGGCCCGAGGATTCAGCTGGGCCTGGGCGGGCGAGATGGCGCCCTGCGCCCGCCCAGCTGAAGCGAAGCCAGGGTCACTGGGGTGGGGGTGGGGCGGCTCCACGTTCGGACTTCCGGAACGCGCCTGGAAGAGAGAGAGAATGAATGGGGCACATGGGGTCTTTGAGTGAAAGCATGTGTTCATGCGTGTGTTTGTTTGGAATGAGTGATGCTGAGTGTGTCTGTGCACGTGTTTGTGTGTGAGTTGGGGTATGTGTGATTTGGAGGTGATATTCCTATTAAATAATGCATTTTAGACCCGTAGACTTTCATTTCCAATTTGTTTGCTATAATTGGCATGATGTATTTCTTGCACTTTAAAATAAATTTAGCAGTTTCAAGTTTTGTGCTTCTTATTTTTTCCAGGAAACATACGTTCTTAAAAATCAAAGTTGGTATTTTGGGGTGTGTGTGTGAAAGTAGCTCACCTTGCCTAGGGCGCAAAATAGTCTGGCACCGGCCCTGATCCTATCCCTAAATTGAGTGGGGTGGGGGAGCAGTTCTGTGGTGGGGAGCAGTGCCATCGAGTCCCAGTTCCCTTACCTTGCCAATGGGTGGGTGGATCGCCCACCTGGCCGGCCCGGTTCCTAGCCCCACTTGATCGGAAGCACATGCAAAAGCGCCTTCTTCCCCTCAGGCAAGCTGTGGATAAGATTGCAATTGGGGTGGGCGTAGCCGGGCGCGGGTACCCCCCTCCCCTTCCCCCCGCCCCATGCAGAGGTGACCGGAGCCGCTGTTAGGCGCGCCTCAGCACTGCTCAGGTGTGCTCCTTCAGGAACTGGAAGGGGGCGCTTGACTGAGAGGAAGCCCTACCGACCACAGTGAGACTTACTTCCGAGTAAACGTGGTCGGGAGCAGCAGCAAACCTGGGGAGGAAAGCCCCGCACCTGCAGTTCCTCCCCCCCCCCTCCTCCGCTCGCCGTCGCCCACCGCTCACCTTTCCCCTCAGGTGCCGCTCGCGGCTGCGGCGCCGACGCGACCCCGTCTCCGGGAGACTAAAGGCAGGGCTCGTTCCCGCCCCCCGCCCTCTCCCGCCTCCCGCCCTCTTCCTCAGCTCCGCGCGGAGGGCGCTTCTCGGGGGGCGGGTGGACGTCGCGGTTTTGCCCTCCCCAGGATCGGGCTCCGACGCGAGGCTTGGCCAGCGCGCAGCGGGCTGCCTGCGATAGGCGCGAAAGTCCGCGCAGCGCTCCGAACTGGGTGGCGCTGGGTAGGGTTACTGCGGTGGTTTTATTGTCGTTGCGGCCACGACGCCGGGGGACTCCAGCGCTAACTTGCCCGTGGGAGTTTACAGCGGAAGAGTGAGGAGCGGGGGGTGGGGAAGCCCTGGTGTGTGTGTGTGAGAGAGAGAGAGACAGACAGACAGACAGACAGAGAGAGTCCTCCCCTCCTCCGCAACTGCATGCAATTTAACCTCCACCGACGTCCGTCCTTCTCTCTCCTGCAAAGCCCGTCGGCGTTGGGGGAAATTACGCGGGGCGTGGAGCTGCTGCTGCTTCTCTGGCCCCGCGCAACGCTCGGCTCTCTCCGCGGGCGGGCGGGCGGGCGGGCGAGCGAGCATGCAGCCGCTGCTGCTGCTTCTGCGATAGGCGGACGGCGGCGGCGGTCGCAATGCAGTTCGGTGCAGGCGGCGGCGGCGGCGGCGGGGAAAGAGAGCTTCTGAAAGCGGCGCAGCGCGGGGCTGGTGGCGGCGGCGACGGCGGCGGCGGCGGCGGCTCTTTCGGCTTCTTCTAGCCTGGAGGGGACGGGACTCGGCGATGCGGTGTTGAAGGCGCCCCGGGAGGAGGAGAAGAAGGCAGCGAAGCGGGGGCCGAACCGCGCAGGGCTGGGCTTGCCCGCCTGCCCGTCTCTCGGCTAACTTCAGAGGGGCTCGGCTCTGCCCGCGGAAGGGGCGGCCAGCGCAAGATCCTCGGCGGGACTGGCATCGCCGCGCAGCCGGCTGGGCTCGCGGATCGGGCTCGACGTCGACCTCGTCCTTCGCTCCGCTCGGGGATTTTGATCCAGCCTTGGACTTCTCGGACCTTGGAGGAAGAGGAGGAGGAGGAGGAGGAGAGGGCGGGGGTTTGCCCCTTCTCGCACCCACCCCCAGCCTTCGACGGGGAAGAAGGTCTCGGGGTGTTTAGTTTCCGCAGCTCGGTGGCTTCTTGCGGGGGATCCGGTGGCGGCGAGGAAACGATGAAGCTGTCGGCGGCGCGGGCTTGGCTCCGCCTGGCGCTGCTGGTGCTGCTTCTCCATCTCGAGGAGGTGGCGCCGCAGCCTTGCCCGGCTCAATGCTCCTGTTCCGGGAGCACCGTGGACTGTCACGGGCTGGCGCTGCGGAGCGTCCCGAGGAACATTCCCCGCAACGCCGAGAGGCTGTAAGTCCCGTTCCCGATCCCTCCCCTTCGTACCCCGGACCCCAGGTTCAGGGAGCCCAAGACCCTTTTCCTTACCCAGGCAACATGCCAAGCGCCTGGTTTGTATTTCCAGAGGGTGGAAGGTAGCCCCTGGCCCCCACCCCACCCCTAGCTGAGGATGGAACTGAGGCGCACACCTTCTCGAAGGGTCTTCCCCGGTCCTTTGAGGGCGCTGCGCCCCTCAGGTCTGCTTTCCTCCCAAAGAGCCTTGAAAGGAAACCCCCCCCCTCCCCATCGTTCTAAGACGTGGTCGCATAGGTGCCATGCAGAGCGGCAGCCTTGGGGAGGTTTATACGCTTGAAGTTTCAGAGCTTTATTCCCCTCTGAAGAGCCAGCTTGGCCTGCTTAATAATTATTTAATAATGTTTTCGGTATTTCTTTGTGGGCTTCTCCCTCCCCAACAACCCGTGTATGTATGCTTCAGGCAGGCCTGTGTTGTTGTGGTTGGAGCTGGTTGGGTAAGACACTCTCTTTGGGACTTGCACCAGGTTCTTGAGTGTAACACCATGGCCAGATGTCCCTCATCGCTTTTTTCTGCCTTTTTAAAATACAGTCTCTCTCTCTCTCTCTCTCTCTCTCTCTCTCTCTCTCTCACACACACACACACACACACACACACACACACACACACACACACCCCTCTTATTTTAGAACACCATAGAGCCTAAGTGGCTGTTCCTTATTTCAGGACATTACCGATCCCTCAAGCAAAAAGCATAGCTCAGCAGTTGTTTCTGAATTATTGATCTGTTAAACCAACTTGTCTCCCACCCACCCCTGACCCCCACCCCAGCTCTTTGTGCAGTTCTCATTATGGATTTCAGGGGTAAAGGTAGGAGACATGAAAGCACTAAAGCCATTAGTTCCACGGCTTTGACAACCCAAATAATAAGCAAAATACGTTGCTGCTTGGTAATTTGGGTTAGGAGGAGATCCCGCCCCCCCTGGAAAGCATACTTCTGATCTCTGAGAAATGATTTGTGCCCTGAAAACTCTTCAGGGCAACTTCAGTGAAGGCTTTTTAACTGGGAAGAGTAGCTTGTAACCTCTTAGCCCATAATTACATCAAGTGAATTGGCCAAAGACAGACCCTTCCCAGCTCATTTCAGTCTTTCTCCCTTGAATCCCTTTTTGTCTTAAAAAAATAATAATCATTGCATGTATGGGGTTAAAATCTGGACGAATCATGAAAGGGGAGACCCTTGAATAATCCAAGCAGAGCAGGAAAATAGCAAATATATTCCTTTGCCTGAAAATATTCCTTTGCCTGAAATGTGGAATTCTTTCCCAACAAAATTTCTGTTGCTCCTTCAGTTGGTTGATTTGCGGTTGAAGGGAGGGGGAGACTGGCATACTATTAGAAGACAGATATGACAACTCATGGTCCGTACTAAAACCGTAGGTTTAGTATTCTATTATTTTAGCTGTGCCTCTCAAAACATCAAAATCCTCCCCTTGCTTTCTCAGCATGAAGTTTAGCATTCCAAATTGAGCCAAAATATTGAGAAGGGAGGGCACCCACTTCAGTGTTTAAAGATTAAGTCAGCTATGTACTTGTTGGCCATTAAAATCTTTTCTGAGTGAACAGTTCTTCAAAACACAGTCTTTCAATTGGTTTTGTAGCTTTTCATTTAAGCAATTTTAGGATAAAACACAGTCACAAAGTTTTAAAAAGTAAATTAGTTTTTCACTGAGAGCAAAAATTTCAGAGTGATTCATTAGTTGAAAGAAGAAGAAACCTGCATAGATCATTTAAGATTCCTGCCACCTCTCTTCAGTGGAATGTGCTGATTCCTACCTTCTTCCACTTAAATAATATACATTGTCTTAAAGGTTAGTTTCCATATAAAGCTGCTTCCTGTAACTTGTCTGGAAGGGTGTGATCAATGTATTTATTTAAGGTAGTTATGAGCTTCCATTCATAATATTTCTCCAAGGGCTATTTATAGTGATTTTTTTTTAAAAAAGTTGAAATTATATTAATATATTTGTCTCTTAATTAGCTAATAATGATTAAAATGGGATGAATTGAAATTCTGAGCTGAAATCAAACAATAAAAATTACCTGTCAACATTGTTTACATGTTTTAGCTAGCTGTAATAAAGTTTCTAAGACTAAATGAGGAATTTACTTTTTAATCCAAGCATGGAGTTATTGAAAGAGTGCAGAACTTAGATCATATTATTTTTAACCCTCTAAGTGTTTGGTTCAGGAAGCTTTAGCTGTGTAAGTACAGCTGGGTTTTTAGGAATGCCACAGAATTGATGATGCCTTGGAGAAAAACCTTGGGCCCTGGGAAAACTGTCAAAGATGTTTACTGCCCACTTCCTGCCTGCTCCACCATTCGTATGACCCCCCTGTTGCCAGGGCTCCTGCCAGCTTTCCTCCTGGGGGGCTCTGAAAAAGTTGGAAAGCTTACAGTAGTCATGGTCTTGGGGCACATTGCTTGAGAAGTGGGTCAAGGAATCATCCCCCTTTCTTCAGGAACTGACTCCCTAATATGTCGTTAAGTAAACAAGTCTTGATTTCATGTCTGTTGCACTCAATTATAAAAACAGCAATCCAGCTAGCCTAGAGGCATAACTTTTCTTATCTTAAAAAAGCAAAAATTATGAATGTAACGTTTTGGAAGTATCTATTCTAATGTGTTTTGGTAAATTAGATATTATAAACAAATGAAATGTACTTAATGCAATTTACATTTTAGATATTAAAACTTTTTAAAAAGAAACTTTCAGGAATTTGCACCAAGCTGGTGTTAAATACTAATACTCAGATGTGTTAAAATTTCTTGTTGGGTTATTTTTTTAAAATAACCACACACAACTTTGTTCCAATAAAGAGTATAGCCTGCAGTTTTGGAATGTCTAATTTTACTACTGACATGTTCTTCTTAGGGATCTTAATGGAAATAATATCACAAGGATCTCCAAGACTGATTTTGCCGGCCTAAGGCACCTACGAGTTCTGTAAGTTGTTTTTGGTTTTTGTTGCTACTATTGTTTACTGCAGATGTGTAGTCCTGTGAAGAGTAACTTCTTTAATAAACAGGACTAATTCTTTACTTAACTTCTAAAATAACATTAAATTTACATTGAATGAGAAAAAGCAGTTGGGAGATGATATAAAAGTTTGGGGAAATATCACAGTAGCAATTCTGTATTCTATGCTTTTTCTTGAATCTCTAAGTAAAGCAAAATACCTACATTTTGAAGAATGAATGGGTTTTAGCAAGCCATATGGAAAAAAACAATATTTTCCTTTTTAAAATTCTAATTGAAATCATTTATTTGAATGCATTGCCTGTTTAAGATTACCAGGCTTTTGAAACATGAAAAGAAGTTTGGTATATGAAGAAATTCAGGAAAGAGAAGCTACAGATATAACTTGACTTTAGATCAAATTCTGGTAAATTGATATATATGCTAAAATAGTTTCATTAGACATGAAGCTTGTTTATTGAGTAATTTAGAAGTCCTTTTCTCAGTGTTAATAGATTATAAATGTTTGTTTCATGAGTCTCTTTTATGATGACTGGTGCTTTTCAGTGAAGATATCCCCTCCCTTGAGTGCCACAAGTATCAGAAAATTGTTGTAAATCAGGAAATAATTGTAACCATCTTTTTTGATTTGTCTTTTTAAAGGCGAAAAGTTACAAATTCGTCTTTTCAGGGAAATATTTTCACATTGAATCTTTCACTTACAGAATAAAATTCTGTTCGTACTTGTGAAACGTGCTTTCATTCATTACGAAAACATTCTATACATGGTGTTTTACTTATCTTCTACATTCTGCTATTAAAACAGTGGCTTTGCCTTTTTCCTTAAGTAAGGCATATATATTTTCCTCACCTTTGACCCTCCAAGTTCTTGAGCAGCTTTAAGGTCTCTCTTTAAGAATAGAGAGTGTTAGTTTCTCTCTTCCATGAACATAAGTCACAGTGCAGTGTAAAGTGACAGGTCTTAAACACATTGGATGGGAAGTCTAAGAATAGAATGAGAATCGCAGAGTTAATAAAGGGGAGATGGTTGCAAGTTTCCCCATTGTTGAAGGGCAGTAATAGGTGTTAATCATTGTTTGATTACTTGCTGCTTTAAAACTCTTATTCTGCTTTTCAGTCAGCTCATGGAAAACAAGATTAATACAATTGAGAGAGGAGCATTCCAGGACCTGAAAGAGCTAGAGAGACTGTAAGTATTTTTTTATGAATTTAGATTATGACAAAGCAAGTTGGTGTAACTTCCCCTCCCCCTTTTATAGTGTGTGTTAAACCACAGCGATTTGCACTTGGATTACTCGTTGAAGGGGAGAATAAAATGCTGCAGTTGTTTCCTGTAGGTATGTGCCATGGATGGAATGTAAATTCTACTTTTTGAAAGATAAAATTTACTTTCAAACTAATGGAAAGAATCTTGAAGATATAACTTGGCACAATAAGAACACGAAAATGAATTTCCTGGATAGAATAAGTTCAAACCATCAAACTGGTGTGTAATCTAAGGACTGTGTGTGTGTGAGTGTGTAACTTGCTCATTAACAATAACTGAAAGAACGTACAAATTGAGCTTTTAATATTTGCAGCACATAAGGGATTTCCTATATATTGTGTGGTGTGGGAAAGCACACTATTGTGTAAAAGAAATAAGTAGCTGCAAAATTCTAACAGTGTACAGAGAATTGCTGACTATTTCAATTGATAGAACAATGTAAAGAGAACACAGACACCTGAGCTTGTCCTTTGGAAAGGGTAAAACGTTTCAAGACAGAGAAGACATTTCTCATTTGTTTCTCACTTGTTGCATGTTGTTCATGTGCTTTCACTGAAAGTTCCACTTCTGTTGTGTGGACACTGTTGTGTGGACCCAGTTTGGCTCGGTTGTGTTTTGTACTGAAGCCGTGGTCTGCAAAAGCTTTCTATTGATGCTATGAAATCAGAGAAATAGTAAAGAGTCTTGGACCAGTGAAGTGCTTTGAAGGTTTGAGCTATAGTACATGATTTGCATTTGGGGGGTGGGTGGGGGATATTTACCCAGAGGCAGCTCTTAGTCCTAAGATACAAATTCCCTAAAGAATTTTCTGTTGTAAATGTGAGTAACGTACAATTTGTGTGTACCTGCTATTGCCAGTCTTGGCTTCTGGGCATCGGTTTTCCTGAAAATTCTTTTCTATGTGACTATCCCTCAAAGATCCATTCATTTTATACAAATGACCCATTAAGGCCTGGGACTTGTACTTAGCTAACAGGGCCAGCTAGTCATTAGATATTTGGTGTGATATATGGTATGTGAGCATAATTTACCATACTTAATTGCATTCTCAGAAATGTATTGCCATTAGGGTTTGAGGATTGTCTTTGAAATTGACCCTGTAAATATTTTGAATTTACCTCCAAAATCAGCATAAACAACACATCTATTAATATGCAACAAATGATGATCAAAGATCACATGTCTATCCCAACAGCATGTAAAAGTAGGCAGGGAGGGGCACGTTGGGGTGTGTGTAATTTAAATTGCAAGAGGAGTTCACAGCTCCTTCCTTTACCCACAGTCTGTATTCAGAGCAATTTTCCAAGCTGGGCTCCACTACCACATGTGAGCCCACCTGGGAGGGGAAAAAAAGTAGGGGGCGTGTTCCGCACCCATTGCCTCCCCACCACTCTTTTGCAGTTTAGATTTGACCCTTCCCCCCTTTACATCTGACTGTAGCAGATCTTTGTTCAAAGACGCAGGTCTGCTGCCATTGTGTGTAGTTTGTCCCTTAGTCTTAACTTGTGCTTTGATTAATTACTAAAAATAAGTAATTCCTTGTACATTTGTTGAAAGCCAATACTTCTTCAGTTCTCAAAAGCAATATTTTTGTGGATAGCATCTGTGAAAAGTGTGCAGTTCCATGCTCTTATATGAGTAATTTTGGTTTTGTGGTGACAAAATAACAAATTAGAATCATGTGATGTATCTTGGAACTTGGTCAGAAAGCAGAGCAACTCTTAAGCTGTTTAAGGTTTTTGTTTTTACCCACGTTATGATAACAGTGTTGCAGATCTTGGTTCTGTGGAAGGTTCTGGGGATGTTTTGGGGTGGGAAAAGCAATTTTAAATGGAACCTGATATTCAGAATTTTTGAAATCATCCCAGTTGTTGGCTAAGATTCCGTACTTGGGAGTAAAACCTGAAATTCCTTTTGTTGACAACTGCCACATTCATCTGACAGACACATCGCTGTCTGGTGGCCAATTTATCTCTTCAAGACTGTGAAATTCAAAAAGTATTTCCTTGGAAATTTGAGGATATTCACTTCAAATATTTATTTTATGTACATGTATAATACTGAAATATAAAACACTCAGATGCCTTGCAAAAACCTTAACTCCTCTGGCAGTCTTTTTTTGAAGTATTATATTGATATATAATGAATGTGAAGCCCCTGAAGCTGCTGGCTGTGAAGTGTTCTGTGGTTTTCTCTTTAGTTCATAACTTTGCTACTTATTTAGTGTATAATGTCTAGATTCATCTTTGCTTTCTTCTGTGACATACGACATGCCAGGCTGATCCTGTGGTTCTGATTTGCCTGTGGTTGTGTCAGTGTAGTATAGTCCTGATCCTGTGCTTTCCCAGAGCAAAGTCAAAAGCTAAGAATAGCATTATCAACAAAACCTAAATGCTGCAACACTCATGGTATCCTTGTCAACTCCATCAGTCCTCACCAAACACAATGATGGCTTCCGATTTTATATTACCTAGAACAGAAAGTGACAATCGACATAGGCCATAGCTAGACGTAAGGTTTATCCTGGGATCATCCAGGGCTCACCCCTGCCTGAGCACTGGATCTCCTGTGTGTCACCTAGATGAACAGGTTTGACCCCTGGACGATCCAGGGATAAACCTTAGGTCTAGCTACGCCATAGTTGCTCTTCCCTGCACACTTCACAAGCATGTTTACAGAAAGAACCCATAGTGCCTTGCCTAGCCTAGGGGGTAGCAGGATAGCTGAAAGATTCCCCTCAAACAGTAGTTCAAATCCCTTGGCAGCCCAACACTAGACAATAGAAAATTTCCTTTTTAATGGGGTCAGGCCAGGCAGAAAGCCAGAGCTAGAGAGGGAAGAGGAGTGCCTGTCTGTCACAGCCTGTTTTCTTCCTGTTTTCTTCCTGTTTTCTTCCGCCCAGAGAGCTTCGGCTATTGGGCGGTATAAAAATGTAATAAATAAATAAATAAATAAATAAATAAAAGGCCTGGATGTGGTGCTTATCTGTGATTCACCTTAAAGGAGATTGATCAACCTGTGAGACCAAGGATTATACTCAGACATTGTATAGAACACTGGACACAACCATGGTGTATGTGTGTTATGCTTACAAAAGAGAATTCTCCTCCCCATGTTTTAGCTGAGATGAGTTGAAAGCTTCAAATACTTGGATCAAATGTAACTGCCCATTTATTTGATCAGAAGCCCTAGTTTTTACATTTGCTAAGTTTGGTTTCTGATGAAAAGTTTCTGCTACTATACAACAGGCCCACTTTAGACAAACAATCCATCATGAAAAATGTAGAGGATCAGGTTTCCAGCCTAGCCTTGTTTTGTGCTTTGACTCTTAAATTTAATTAGATTTTGCTGAAAGCGTGGTGGGCATGTGGTTTGCTGAAAGTGTGGCTGGGCTGCTTCCGGCATTCTAGTTCCAGGTTATCAGGAGGTGTGGGCTGAGGTGTCCTTAGTATATAGATGACACCCAGCTCTAACTCTCCTTTTCATCAAATGTCAGGTGAGGCAGTGGTTTCTGAATCAGTTCCTGGGCATGGAGATGGCCTGGATGAGGATCAGTAAAGTGAGATTCAATCCAGATGAAGCAGAGGAACTGTTAGTGGGTAGTTTGTCTGCCCACCTAAGTGATGTTTGATCTGTTCTGCTGATCCAAAATAGGGCAGCGAGATTGTTAACAGGGACTTGTGGCCAGGTTACCTGAAGGATCACCTCCTCCCATGTATACCTGCCCAGACCCTAGGATCATCTTCAACAGCCCTTCTCTGGGAGCTCCTGCCAAATGTGGGAGGCTTTTAGGAAGAAGGCCTTTTCTGTTGTAGCATCCCAGTTGTGGAATGAGTTTCCCAAACAGGCTTGCCTGGTGCCTACTTTGTGCTTTTTTCAGCGTCATAAGGACCAGCTAATTTCCCCAAGCATTTTAGTCTTTCAGGTTTTGTTGTTTTAAATCTGTTACTGCATTTTAAATGTTTGTACTGCTGTTTCGTTTTATTCTGGCTTTTATTTTATATTATAATTCTAAACTTTTAAACTTTTATATTGTATTTCATCATGGTATTATTGGGCTGCATTAACAGAAGTATAGCTTCCAAATCATGTGAGGTACTGGTTCCTCTCTATTCGGCCCTGGTTAGGCCTCATCTAGAGTATTGCGTCCAGTTCTGGGCTCCACAATTCAAGAAGGACGCAGACAAGCTGGAGCATGTTCAGAGGAGGGCAGCCAAGATGATCAGGGGTCTGGAAATAAAGCCCTATGAAGAGAGACTGAAACAACTGGGCATATTTAGCCTGGAGAAGAGAAGATTGAGGGGAGACATGATAGCACACTTCAAATACTTAAAAGTTTGTCACACAGAGGAGGGCCAGGATCTCTTCTCGATCCTCCCAGAGTGTAGGACACGGAATAACGGGCTCAAGTTACAGGAAGCCAGATTCCAGCTGGACATCAGGAAAAACTTCCTGACTGTTAGAACAGTACAACAATGGAATCAGTTACCTAGGGAGGTTGTGGGCTCTCCCACACTAGAGGCCTTCAAGAGGCAGCTGGACAACCATCTGTCAGGGATGCTTTAGGGTAGATTCCTGCTTTGAGCAGGGGGTGGACTCGATGGCCTTATAGGCCCCTTTCATCTCTGCTGTTCTATGATTCTATGGTGTATTTTATGGTTTTAATTGTTGTGAACTGCCCAGAGAGCTTTGGCTATTGGATGGGGTAAAAATTTCATAAATACATTAAATGAATAAATAAAATTCCATTTGTAGGACTATGAAAAGGGGAACCTATATTGCCTTAATTATTGCTACATACAGTTCTTGAGTGGCTCCAACAAGCCTCCCATAGCCTTTCCAAAAGGTGAGGAATTCTGTAGGTTTCCTTAGGCTCATAAGGACCAGGTAAGGAGGGTTAATTGAGTTGGCAGTATTGACCAAAAGTATGAGGAGAGGATGGGAGAAATAGGCAGAAGTGTTCATACTATTATTATGTTACATCATCATCATCATCATCATCATCATCATTATTATTATTACATTTATTTCCCAACTTTTTTTTTCTTTTGCAAGGAACCCAAGGTGGCTTACATAGTCTTTGTCCTACTATCAATCTCTACTATAATAGATGGAGAGAAATATATATTCACTCATGTGTTTTCCATGAGTGAATCTATATATACTGTTTGAGGCAACCTTTGTAACTGTCTGACTGTTACTCATTGGAAAGGTTTGATTCTTCTGTTGATCCTGCAAAACTGACATTTCTTATTGCAGATGCTGCTGGTGAATTTTCTATCCATTCAAAATCTTTAATGCTATCATATCCTATATAATTCTGCAAGAAAATGCAAATAGGTTTCTTGCAAAATATTCACTCATTTCTAAATATCCACACAGCATACAGTTGGATTTGCAACCTCTACATTAAGCTCTGGTTCTGTTGTGCTTGTACTAAAGTTTGTTTTCAGGTCACTGCAAAGGTTTGGGTTGGCACTATGAGACAACTGTTGGTGGTGTAATTCAACGAGGTCAAATATTGAGCAGCTATAAATGTCATGTTTGCTGCTTGACACTTCCTGCTCTGAGGTCTTGGAAAAAAAGATGAACGCGAATTTTGTCTGCAAAATATCTGGGCCTCCTGTCCTCTGTGCAAGTTGCAATTGAAATTCTTGCACCTGCTTTCCAGATCCAGTTTTCTGCAGTGGTCTATTCTGTTCCTCACATTAGATTTTCTAACAAAACCCACTTAACCTAAATGTTAGTTATTGGATATCTAGCTGTCATGGGTTGGGCCCATGGACCCTTTAAGAGAACATCTTTGCTTTATCCCAGGGAGAGGGAGAGGGGTTTCTTTGTGTCCGAAAAGGGAGTAGCAAGTAAAATGCCAAGGCCGCGCTGGGCGAGACGTGCCTGGCATCTGATAACACCTCCCCGGGCTGGTACTGGGGAGAGAGTAACAAGTTGCAGCTGTGCAATGTCTAGGAGCATTCCCCCCTTCCTTCAGGTGAGGTGTGGGTTGCTAAGGGGTTTCAATTGGTCAGGGTGGGTCTGGTGACAAGGGGGTCGCAGAAAGAGATAAAAAGCTTGGGCACCCAAGGGTCCGGTCTCTTTCCTGTGGGTGTCAGGAGTCCAGTGTGCATGCGTGGTGAGCAGGAACATCCAGGCCGGCTGGATGGCGGAAGCCCCACGTGACTGCTGAGGGAAAGAGTCAGTTTGAGTGGCATGAAGCTGAGTCGAAGTGAGCAACAGAGGTTGAGTCGCAGTGTTAAGTGTTTGTAGTGTTTTAGATTTAGGTTTGGGTACAAGTGGGCAAGGGACCTTGCCGGATTTACGGCTGGTGGGTGGTTAGCGGGGAGTAAGTGTGAATCCAATTGGTCTGAGTGTGTAAAGGGGGAGGTATTAGTCCCTGCTGTCTTGAGTGTGTCATTCCTTTGTCCGTGTTTCCCCCCCCCCAAAAAAAAACCTCTTACGTGTTACCTTTATGTGTGGACCCTTATGGAAGTGTGTTTGTGTAAAGAATAAAAGTGTTTGGTCCCTATCTCCTGTGTGCTGTCGTTCCTTGAGAACCTAGACTCCCAAAGGGTTAAAAGCGGCAGCGAAGGGGTGTGCGTCTGGGCTGGCCAAGTCAGACCCCCCTTCTCCAGCCGGGGAATCGCTGAGACAAGCCGGGCAGTTCTACCACACTATTCACACCTGGGATGATTAGACATCTGAACACACACCAGTTTTGCCAATTTCGGTATCTCTTCTACAATTAAAAAAAAAAGATTTCGTTATGGCAAAGCTATTGTATTATAAGTCCTTAAAAAAATCAATTAGGAATGCAGTTAAAATACTTGTATTAGCATATTAATTTCTTTATGTGTTAAGTAAACATACATCAATGACCCTGTACAAGAAGCTGTTTGTATCAGCTTGTTTTCTTGTCAATGAGAATGGGTAGACAGAAGAGCAAACCTATCATTTATGGAGTTTTGATGAGCATTAAAGCTGAAGTGAGATGGAAATCTGAGTTTGGTTTCCGCTAGCATCAGTTGATACTCTTTAGATCTGATGATAAAGGAGATTATTTCCACTTCTCTTCAACCATCTCATCTTCCACCCACTCCTCTATATGCGGACATTGTATAGAATGCTGATTCAGGTCACTGCACTAGGGAAATTAATGTAGTGAGGTTTCGTAGTAACGGTCATGACCCTAGCAGTGGTAACCAGTATCACATTTCTTACCATAATAATGTACATTGACTAAAGATTAAAATAGTCCTGTAGACTAAATTTCATTAGGTATTGGTCTACAATGCACCTTTTGTGGCTTCACCTGCATATTTGGATTATGTGTGCCCACAAATATAAGAAAAATGATATTTCAAAAGAGCAAACAATACCCAACTTCTGTACCTGAAAACAGTTTAATAATGTCAGGCTACAATCTGGCATCCACTTAACATTATCCTATTGTGGACTGAGAAGGCTAATTGGGGTGTGGTGGCGGACAGAGCAGGAGGACCTTTGCAGAAACGTGTAGTGGGAGTTGGAAGCAAAACCACCTTAATTTTTTTTAAAAATTCAAAAATTCTGTATCTTGCAAAGTGGTTCCCAGGCTGTTTTGGAAAATGTGGCACAAGTAAAGTATGGGAAAGTGTCATGCTAATGGGCATTTCAGTGCATGTGTACACTTCCACATCTACTCTGGTGTAGTTTTGCACTGGGTTGAGGGCCCTGGGGAACACGGCAGTAGCCATGGCAGGAGCGTAGGCCTCAGATGTCACTTGACTGGTGGCAGGAGTGGCAACTACTGGCACTCTCTGCATGCCCCATTCCCACCACCATCGCTGCAGGAATTCACTTCAAGCTAGGAATTTCTAGCATGAACGGCATAATTTCAACAGTTGTTTCGGTCTTTTTATTAGACATCTTCAAATGGACATCTCGCTGTTGACAGGATTAAATTTGAAGGGAATTTTGGGGCTGAACTACATACTTTGAAAAACCCTTCAATTTATTTATTTAATTTATTTATTACACTTATATACCGCTCCCATAGCCAGGGCTCTCTGGGCGGTTTACAGAAATTCTAAAATTAAGATAAAAACGAGTATACAAAATTTAAAATTCTAAAACACAGAAACATACACACATAAAGCATTAAAAACTGTTTTAAAACTAAACATGTGGGTGATTAAGATGTGCCATCATATGCCTGGGCAAAGAGGAAAGTCTAAACATGGCGCCGGAAAGATAGCAGCATTGGCGCCAGGTGAGCCTCGTCAGGGAGATCGTTCCATAGTCTGGGGCCACCACTGAAAAGGCCCTGTCCCTCATTGCCACACTCCGAGCCTCTCTCAGAGTAGGCACCTGGAGGAGGACCTTAGATGTTGGAAGTAGTGACCGGGTATATTCAGGTCGGGAGAGGCGTTCCGTCAGGTATTGTGGTCCCAAGCCATGTAAGGCTTAATAGGTCAAAAACAGCACCTTGAATTGGGCTCGGAAACATACAGGCAGCCAGTGCAAGCGGACCAGAGCAGGTGTTATATGGTTGAACCTTCTGCTTCCTGAAATCAATCTGTCCGCTGCTAGTTTCAGTGCAGGAGTGGAGCTGAGTGGAACAGTCCTTCTTAACTCTTTCCCCAAACATCGCCCATCCCAAGTGGCTTTTTTCTCCCCCATGGATGGGAGAGCTACTCTCAAAGGCAGAAACCACAACAAAGGGTTCAGCTGTTCTCCCCTCCCCTAGTGGTTCTCCTGTGGACGTGTAGAACCTCTTTCTATTTCCTAGAAGCTCTTGGGGACTAAAGGCAAAAGGGGCCAGCCCCCAAATACCAGCATTTAGCTTAAAGGTCTTACTGCCAATAGGGGCGTAAGCCTTAGGGGAGGCATTGCAATGCTTTAGAATTGGTGGGGAAATTGTACATAGCCCAGGAAACCACCCCAATGGTGGATGGATGGGGGGAAGGAGAAATGCCAGCAGGCTGGATTTGCACCCTGGGCCTGAGGTTCTGTACCCCTGTTTTATTGAAACTCAGCAGCTTGGAAGCTGCTTGTAGCTGTGTGATAGTATGTGTGCATTTCCTAGAGAGAGAGAGAGAGCGCTATGTGTTATGCATACTGTAGACAGGTCTTAATAACTAGGGTTAAGCTCATGTCTCTATGGGTGCTAGTAGTCCTGCTCTTTTCTCGCTTTTTTGCTCCTCAGTTCCGTCACCACAGAGTGGCTTATGAATAACACTTATGTGACTTGTGCATAGGGAATCCCCTTTCTGAGATTTGCATGGGCACAGCCCCATCCCTTCCTCCCTCTTCCCACTGGCTGCGACAGCCTAACCACTGATTGGCCTGTCCATCCTCTCCCTGGCAGAGGGGTTGCCCTGCCTGTTTGGCACAGAAGGGATTAATTCCTATTGAAGTTTGAGCTTTTAACATTTATGTACATTCATACTGCTTAAGTTTCAGTTTCAAGCAAAATTGAGCTTTTCTGCCCAGGTGAGTGGCTAAGAGCAGCAGGTGCTGTCGCCTCTGTGTGGCAACAATTGATGCAGCTCCAAGACACCACCACATGTTCTCAGCCACCCGAGCAAGCAGATGGTGGTGGCCAGTAGCTGACGCTTTTGCTACTTAGCCTCTCCATCCGCGTGCCCAGGGCTAGGAGGAGTTGCCTCCACCTGTGGGCACAGTGTCAGAGAGCCACACAGGAGGGGATCATGTCAAGTTTCTCCCCCCAGCCTCAAATCTGCCTTGGATCCAGACCTGAGACAGTTATGGGGTTGGTGGGTGGAATGTAGAGGCAACAGGAGTATTTTCCTAAGTTTCTTCTGTCTCTCACACTTCGATACGCCTGAAGGTGTCAGCAACACCCTAAGTTCCATTATTTCAGTGATGCTTAAGCTTATGTAATTGGGTTTAGGTTTGCAATCCAGGGCAAAACTTTGGGAGGTGACTTCATATGTGAAATTTCAAGATGACAGAAATGTAAGGTAGGAGTGTAGCACTAGTAGAAGTCTGCATCTAACAGAAAACACTTTTGAATTATTAATATGAAAGAAGTCTATCGGAAGTTAAAGAAATTTGTGATTGCTGTAAAATATATATACCTCGAGAGGGCTGTACCCTCTACTATTAAAGGTGACCTAAAATAATTGTAAATAACATTTAAATAATGAAAGGACTCGCTTTTCTAACTGTAAAAAGTAGGAAGTATTTTAATTGCCACCTCTGGCAAATGCTTATTAATTTTTGCCCAGTATAAACTGCTGATTGTAGCAAAGCCCATAAAGTATGATTGAGCTACACTGTGATAGCAAATTTCATAGTGTACCACATGGATGTACTGTAGCAGCTTATAATAGATGCGCCCCCTACCCCCATTCATTGGCTTGTTTTCATCCGATATGGCTTCCAAGGCCTAAGCATTTGGGAGCATTTTAAAGACACTTTGGCCTGGTTTTTGATAGCTAGGGTCAGGTTTTCAGGGTAGCTTGTTCTGTTATTTATATGTATATGTGTGTTCACTTTACAGCTGCCCTCAGGCATTCAGGATTGGGCAGGTTTGACATTGAAAAGAATTAACATCAGTGGCAATTGCCCACAGCTAGTCCTTTTACTGCCCCATTTTAAAATGACAAATACACAAAGTGCTTCTAGAATAAAAGGAGTGTTCTGTATTACGAACAGAAGTTTCATTCTGTTATCTGTGTTCTGTAGCCCTGCATCGAAAGAGAGGAGCTGTAAATATGTCTTTGCAATACTATACATATGTTATAATCTCCTCCCCCTCTCTCTTTTTAAAAGAGCTATATGTATGTGTGTTTCTATAGGTACAGATTTTCTTAGTGGTTAGGAATATATAAACCAAGGGTTTAATGCTTCCAGGTTTCTCTCTAAAGATAGAGTTCAAGCAGAGAATATGCTTTTGAACAGCCTGGAGGGGAAAAGCAAAAAGATCTTGCTCCTTGGTAATCCGAGTTGAGACGGAAACCTTCACTTTCTAAGTGCACATTCATTATCCCTGTGCAGGGAGGAGGACAGGAAGTTTTCTATTCTTTGTCAGTTAGGAAAAGCAGGTATGATTGTGTCCTCCAAAGTATAGGAATAATACCTTTGCATCTGTAGTGATATTTCCCCCCTAAACATCAAAACAATTAGTCTACTTTTAGAGTTCTCTCAATTTAAATACCACATCGAAGAGGTAACTTACAGCAAAAATAGAAAAGCTACATAAAGGCTGTTAAAGGACTGAAATAAATCCAAGTGTAATGTAATCTTAGCCAGATTTGTGTTTTTAGGGGGGAAATTGTGTGTTACTGACAATTGTATACACTTGGTACTAGTCTATTTTGTAGTTGTTAGAGTTGGCAAAGTTCTCTGAGTGCTGATACTCAATGTACCAGGGGTGGTTGTTGTTGTTGTTGTTGTTTGTGGGGGGGAGGTTCATGTTTCTATTCTACATACATTTTGTCTTTCACTCTATATGGTTCAATTTTTTAAAAAACACACACCTCTAAATTCTAACAAATAGCTTACAAACATGAGAATAATGCACAATGCTAAATCAAACCTAGGAGGTACAAAGAAATAAACCAATGTGGCTTCAATCTGGCAATTTCTATAACCTACACCTGCCCCAGGTTTTCAGTGTAAAACATCATTCTCTCCCCCTCCCCGCCCCCCACATTTTGTGGGCTTTAGAATGCTTGTTTCCAGAGAATGAAATACAAAGCAGGTAACGGAGTAGGTTTTAGCTCCATCTCCGAGACAAGAGTGCAAGCTGTGTAGCTGAAGATACTGTGTACTTTTTGCTAACTGTAGTAGTTTTAGCACTGTACTTAATTAATCTGAGTCTAGTTCTCATGGGACTCTCTTTAACAGGTCTAGAAGTCAAATTGCTATGAGAAGTCCTGTTTGCTCTTTGCAGACCTTTTTAGAAATTCCAAGACAGGAAGGCTGTTTATTTTTCCCACATCTGTTTTGTGCTCATTCTTTTTAGACACTGTTTGCTGGATGCTCTCTTTTTTAACCACTTAAATTAGTTTAATTTGCAAAATACCTAAATAATCTGGATTCTCTTTTAAAGAGTTAAGTTTTTATTGAACCATGTATCTTTTAGTTGCATTCTGTTAACTGAATTTAACATTTTCTTAGCTTTATCATTTACTCATTCTGTTGCAGGCATCACTGGAGTTATAGATTTTAAATTCCTATAGGAATTATTTAGAGAAAATTCTTACAGAAAATTCAGTTCCTTAATAGGAAATATCATACGTTAACAATATTAAATGGTTTCCAGTGTAATTTGGCCTTTCATAAAATGTAGATCTTTAAATATCTTGGATTTCCAACGTCTGTAAATGTGTCACAGAAATGTATAAGGGCTCATCTGTGTGGGTCTTGCTTAAAGAAGTGATTAATTTCAATTATATTCTTGTAAAACTTTGAGGAATAATTTGTTTAATATATTGTTTTTAAAGTATTTCTTTCATTTTCTTGTTTAGCAATGTTTGAAACAAATTCTCTGTTTTGTTGTAATTTGTACAGTGATTCCACCTTTCAGGTGTTATGTAGTATGTGGGAAATACTTACGTGTTGCATATGTCTATCTAGTTGAGCATCACTGCATACATGAAGGACTTTGCCTGATGATTTTCCATGTCATTCTGCTAGGCTTCATTCATACAAGAAGTCCATAGATAGATTGAATTACAGGATATTCCTAGCTTACTTTGGGCGTGCTGTACTTCAAGCTGGGGTGCCAGATATTGGCACTATTGGTGGCAGAATGTGTTAGCATAGGCCAGCTGTTGTGGGACACATGATAGGCACACATCCTCTGTTTGCCTCTCCTTCCCCCACCACAGAGCTAAGAGTTTCTTTGGAGGAAGCAATTTACATTGGGGAAATCATGACATGCACATTCTCAGTAATGATGTAGGACGGAACATTTTGCATTACTGTACTTTTTCTGCAGAACATTTTCTGCTTTCAGATATACAATACAAAATAATGAATGAACATGATAAGGTTTAGATTGTGCAACTAGACTGGATGCAATACTTGTCAAATATAAAACTAAAGTTGTAGGGTCCCCCCCCCTTATGTCTGGAAGCACATATATTCATATCCACAAATCTTCAGGCATGCTCGTGTGGCGCAGAGCAGTAAAGCAGCAGTTTCTGCAGCTGAAACTCTCCCCACGGCCTGAGTTCGATCCCAGCGGAAGCAGGTTTCAGGCAGCCGGCTCAGGTTGACTCAGCCTTCCATCCTCCCGAGGTCAGTAAAATGAGTACCCAGTTAGCTGGGGGAAAGGTAATAATGGCCGGGGAAGGCAACGGCAAACCACCTCGCTATAAGGCCTGCCAAGAAAACGTCAACAAAAGCTGGCGTCCTTCCAAGAGTCAGTAATGACTCAGTGCTTGCACGAGAGGTTCCTTTCCTTTCCTTCAGGCTTGCTAACAATTTTCAGTGCCTTCACGTTCCCCCCTAAACACAAAATAGTGTAAGGGAAGTAAATGTCTTAAAATATTTACAAGTATTTGAATAAAAATAATGTCTCAGAAAAGCGTTTGAATTTGAATTTGTTTGAAAATACATTTAAGTCACATTAAGTGCACTGTACTGAGTTTTCCAAATCAAGGATTTAAGTTCAACTACACATAGGCCTGAGCTAGACCTAAGGATTATTCCAGGCAAATGGAGGGGTCGTCCCTGCCTGCAACCCGGGATCCCCTGTGTGTCATTTGGATGCACAGGGATGATCCCGGGACAATACCGGGATATAGGCCTGGTCTAGCTATGGCCATAGTGGTTAGAAAAAATCTTTTCAGATATATGCAGTATATAAACTTGACACTTCTTAAGTTTTGTTTTTTAAAGGTGCAATTCTATGCATGTTTAGACAGAAACAAGTCCTATAACTCCCAGCATTTCCTAGCTGGAAACGCTGGGACTTTTTCTGGATTATGCCATAAAAGTATTTCAAGAAAAAAAAATCTACTCAGTTTTTCCAGAAAATCTGTCTCTGTTCCAGAATACCACTTCCCTGATCAATTGGTTGAGAAGTAGCCCCTAATTAGCTGTGGATGCTATTTGTGGGCCAGACAGTACAGGGTTGTATTTACTGCTTTAGCTGTATAAGGGTTCTGGCAGGGGGTAACAATTCTCTCCATCTACAACACTTAAAGGGGTGGAATAGAAGGTGGCAGGGCATCTTTCTCCCTCTCCTCCATTTTTTCTGCCTGATCTCAGATGTTGATCAGGTTCCTGATTGTTTTTTTATATTTTTAAATGGTTGCTACCATGCAGATGTTGAATGAAGGCAGTCAGTTGTGGGCCTGTTGTCTAGTGGCTTGCTGAAAACAATTTTGGGGAAGGAATTCCTGCTTGCTAGGTGTGTCTGTGACCTAGTCAAGGGGTGCTTTTCTGTTGCGTCAATGTTGGATGTGGGCCGTTCCCCACCCTCATTTCCTCCCCCCCTCCCATTCACTGTAGCACACTTTGGACACAGCCTTCCTTTCCTGCTTCACTTAGCATTATATCTCAGCAGGACTCTTCCATTCTTTACTGATCTACCATTTTGCAGCTGTGCACTTTCAATTTGAGCACTTCAAGATTTTCTACTCCAGTTTTAAATTTTTACTTTACACTAAATTGCAGTTGTACTGTTTTGGACTTAGGGGCTGGGTTAAAACTTTTCTGATTCAATTTCTATACTTTGCAGTTTTGTACTTTCATTTTAGGGGCTTTAACAACTTTTCCGCCATACCTTTGCGGCTAGTTCACTGCTACTTACAATTGTGGTAGCAGAGTCACTCAGCGAGGGCCGTGGGGTATTGTGGAAACAGGTTGAAGTCACGTACTGAGTTGTAATTCATTCTCCACCATTACAATATCCAAGGGAGCAGGGTGTTCAATAATGCATCTCTGGTGCTGTGACGGTGCACGGCTTTGTATCACTGTAAACATCCTACAAGTAGAATGCACTTCATTTCTGAATGCAAATGGTGGATGTGAGGGGAGAGATATGGGGTAAACTCTAGGGGCATCATTCCTCTCTTTCATTACACTTCTCGCTCATTTGCTGAGCAGCACCAATGGTGTTGATGACATTCAGTTCTACTCATGGGACTCTGCCCACCCAACCCTGAAGGATGGTGCTTTCAAGTGCCGTTTTACGCATGATTTTTTTTTTTTAGGTAATGTGTACTCTCCTTTTTTTGCTGCGTGTGATGCTAATGACCCAAAACAATTCCATGGAGAAGAAATCCAGATATAAATGGTTCAGTATCCCACTCCATGTAGATCGGACCTGCCTTTACAAGGGTCTTGGTTTGGCAGTAATTCGTTAACTAACTGCATCCATGAACCAGGGGTAATAGCCGTTGGAAATGAGGATCAGCAGAACAATTAGAAACAAAGCTAAGGATTTACCTGAGAAATACTTCAATTGGGAAAGCACAACACCTGTGGAAAAACTCAAAAAAGTGTTCGTTGGCTGGCACAGAGGGCAAGGCCCAGCAGCTGTGGGGAGACCAGTGTTGAAAGAAAGGTGTCCTGATAGAATAGGCTGAGTGTGAATGAATGGCTCAGTGTAAAAATTAAAACAAAACAAGCAAAACAACTTTGATAGATCTCCACTTGTAAATGCATTAAATGGTCAGCTTGCATTTTTTTTTTCATTTTGGAGAGTCTGCCTGTTTATTGGTTATGGTGAACAATTTAGTTTTTTAGCACAATAATCAGGTGCTTGTGGTTCATCTCAGCAACTTGATCTGATGCTTTCCTTCCAGGCTTAGCTTCTTTTATGAGGCTAAGCCTGGAAGTATTCTTTTGAATACTAGATGTGTTGTGTGTTGGCAAAAGTATGACACTTTCATAGCACATCTACTCTCATGGTAGACCATGAAGGAGGCAAGCTTTTTGCACTTCACTACGGTAGTTCAAAATACATTAAATCAGAAACACAATAGTTCAGTTTTAAATATTTTAGTTTAAAATATAATCCTATATACGAAAATATAAGCCAATTGGATTATTCTCGCTAGAATTATAATACTCAATGCTACTAAGCTCCGTGCCCCTTTAAAAGTAATGTCCCTTCTAAGGTCCTTTAATATTTGTCAGTAGATAACCATCTAAGCCTTAAGGTATAGAGATTCCAAATGGACAAGGGAGGTTGGTTCTTGCAGTCCTCCCCCATGTAATACAAGTCAGGTGATGAGCTTCATTGGGCATGAAAAGTAAGGCTTTGTTAAGTGTGATAATGGCCATGATTTAAACCATCAAAGCAGGGGACCATGTCAGTGCCGTGTAGACCTGAGCGAAGGATTCCTGGCATGGTAATAAAAGTACTGGGATTGTAACAAAATTTGAATGTGACACCCGAGTCGTGGAAAACTTGCATAGTAAGGTGTTGGTTTAAAAACCAATACTGATCAGCAGTATATTTAAATTGGGCCTTAAGTCATACAGTGTCCCAAATTTCTCACCTTTGATGAAGAGACTTGACCTGCTGAGAATAACCAGTCTCAACTGCTTTTCAAACCTCTAGTCACTTCAAAAGCACCCCCTTCTCCTCCTACATAACTTCCTTCAAATGGAAATTTATGCAGATAAATGAACCTCAGCTGCTTTTACACAATATTCTTGCTTTTTCTAGGGATAGGGATAGGGATAGTCTGTTTCCAGTCTGTCACCTTTGCACATATTCTCACCAATAGGTCTATTTTGTCTTATTCTGTGTTAATCTGTGGAGTAAAAAAAATCTTCCCATAAATGTCCATCTAAATTTGCATCCGAAGTGCAATTGAGAGGCACAAGGGACAGGGCCTTCCCTGCTGTGCCCGGGGGATGTTCGCCCCACTCCATCTCTCCTTAGGCTGGCAATTGATATCTTTTATCAACTGATGAGATACCCTAACTAGGGGGAGGGCAACAGATGTCAGGCTTCTGGCAGTTACTTTTTGATTTGTATTAGAATACAAACCAGAGAAAAGGGCAAAATAGGGGCTGAGGGGGACAGAGTCAGAATAAAAATGGTGTTGCAAGCAAGGGGTAGATCCAATTACATGCTGTGCACACGCCCCTCTCCCAGTCTGTGTAGACCAGGGATTCTAATGCTAAATTCAAAAGCTAGATGGAGCTGCAACAAGACCTGGTCAAAAGTAGCCAACTAATACTCATATTTTATAAGTGATAAACACTGAAGCTAAGGGCCTTCCTAGATGGGGCTCACCCCGGGCTCACCCCTGTACATCCAGATGATGCACAAGGGATCCCAGGCTCAGGCAGGGGTGAACCTTCCCTGGGCCTGGGGTAACCAGCACTGCTTCAGGCCCGTTTTTTCCTGCGGTCTTGGGCTGAGCCTGAGTCCACAGGCATATAGCCAGGCCCGCCGCTTTTCCCGGCTACCGGATTTACTCCCGGGGAGTAAATCAGGGCTACGGTGGGGACATGGAGGGGCGGGAAACAGAGGCCGGGGAGATTGGGGGGGAATTGTGGCCCAGGGGACATCGGGCGGGGGCTTGGACATCAGGGGTGGGGGTGGGGGGAAGGAGAATGGGACCAGGTGGGTGGGCGGGGGATCGGACATCGCGGGCGGGGGGGCAGGGGGGAAAGGAGAACGGGGCTGGGGGGGGGAGATTGCAGATTGGGGGAAAGGAGAATTTTTTAAAAAAAACCTACTTACCTTTCCTGGCTTTTGCGCTACTGCAGCTGCTTTAAAAATAAAAAAAGTGGCGGCCGCGACGGCTCTCCTCCAGAGCTCGTTGTGGCTCATGTGTGAATAAGGGTGAAATCTCGCGTTATTCGTAACGCGAGGTCTCCCCTCCTCTCCCCCGGATTTTCCAAAATGTCTAGCAAGGCCCTGAGAGGGAAGTGATGAATATCTGAGCTGTGGTAGAGGTTTATTTTTTAAAAAATAATTGCAATTTTAAAACTGTAGTGAGTTGAATACTGTCACGACACAGGCCTCACATACCAGGCCTTGACGCACACAAACCCTCCTCAAGCCAAGCGCCACCACCTCCTCTTATTCCATGACTAGAAGTCCAAGTAAACAATGTCCACCAGATCACCCCTCTCTATGGGCCTTGCTAGACCTACCAGATAATCCGGTCAGGAGTCGGGGCGAGGCCGCGCTGCAGCTAGGATGTGCCATCGCCCCTAGCTAGACATAAACACGCGACGGGGCAAGGGAAAGCCCCGTTGCGTGCTCCAGGTTTTTTTCTCTTAAAGGGCCATGTGCGCAGGAGCACACCAACGAAAAAGTAAGTACATTTTTTAACAAAATAAATGGTTCCCCGCTCCCCCTGCCATATTTCCCCCAACACAATGTCTGATGCCCCCCTGCCCACTCGCTCGCCCGTCCTCCCCCCGTCCGCCATGCCCTGTCCCCATTCTCCCCCCCGTCCACCATGCCCTGTCCCCATTCTCCCCCCCGTCCACCATGCACTGTCCCCGTTTTTCCCCCGTCCGCCATGCCCTGTCCCCGTTCTTCCCCCGTCTGCCATGCCCTGTCCTTCCCCCGTCCGCCATGCCCTGTCCCCGTTCTTCCCCTGTCCGCCATGCCCTGTCCCCGTTCTTCCCCTCGTCCGCCATGCCCTGTCCCCGTTCTTCCCCCCGTCCTCCATGCCCTGTCCCCGTTCTTCCCCCCGTCCACCATGCCCTGTCCCCGTTCTTGCCCCCATCCGCCATGTCTGTCCCCGTTCTTCCCCTCGTCCACCATGCCCTGTCCCCGTTCCTCCCCCCGTCTGCCATGCCCTGACCCCGTTCTCCCCCGTCCGACATGCCTGTCCCCCGTCTGCCATGCCCTTCCCCCGTCCCCGCTCGCCATGCCTGTCCCCCGTCCCACTCGCCATGCCTGTCCCCCGTCCGCCATGCCTGTCCCCCGTGCGCCATGCCCGTCCCCGTTCTTCTCCCCCCAATCTCTCCTGCTGGGTCCGTTCTTTCCCCCGGCCCCCATCTCCCCCCCCATGATTCCCCCCCCCGGCCCAATGGGCACAGCGCACTCCTATGGAATGCTGTGCCCCGTCCGTGGCTTCTCTTGGCTACTCGTAAGTGAGCAGCCAGGAAAAGCCACGGACCCTGCTAGATCTTCCGCAGCCCCGGCCTCAGGCCAGGGCTGTGGAAAAGCCGGGTCATAAGCGGATCTGCTTATCCCGGTTCAAGGGAGGACTTCGCCCGGCCTGACCCCGGGATCCCCTGTGTGTCATCTGGATGCACAGGAGGGAGACCGGGCCTCACACCGGGCTAACTCCTCATCTAGCAATGGCCTATATGTTTGTTGACACTCTCAAAGAATTCTAGTAGATTAGTGAGACAGGACTTGCCTTTGCAGAAGCCATGTTGATTTTTCTTCAGCAGAACCTGCCCTTTATGCTTACTAATTTTGTCTTTAATAATACTTTCAACCAATTTACCTGGAAGAGATGTCAAGCTAACCGGCCTCTAATTTCCTGGATCCCCCCGGATCCCTTTTTGAAAATTGGTGTTACATTGGCCATCTTCCAGTCCACCAAGCATCCAATGAAACTCCTCTTAAGTCCTTCCAAAATTGAGCAATGACAGTCTAGCTGCCACAACAAAAATCCAGCCAATGGCTTAAAGGATCAGTTTTTATTGTTTCCCAGAAATAGTCCTAAAAGTGCCAACTCCAGTGTTTTCTCCAACTGCTGTCCAAATATCTTATCAATTTCACCAAAGACTTCAGTCCAAAACTTTGCCACTTTTACACATGACCACCGCATATGCTGGGTGGAACCTGGTTCCTTGCATCCCCTCCAGCACAATCTTGACAATTCCTAGTGAATGTGTGCTAACCAAACAGGGGTCATATACCATTTTTGAAGAACTTTCAAAGCTTGTTCCCTCATGTTAATAATAGGTACTGATTTAAATGGAATTTTTCCAGCATTGAGTTCCATAAAGAATTCTCTATTTCTATTTACCAGTCCCGTTCCCATATTCATTTTAAACTGTTGGTTGGACCTATGTCTACATGGATTACCACTCTGTGAATATGTGACACCAGGCCTTTCTCCTCCTTGCCCAAGAGCTTAAATATGGATTCAAATGGTGTTAAATTTCTCTCCTAATAAACATACCTACTTGATACCATGCTAACCATGCTATTCCAGCCTCCTTCAAGTGAGTCCTCCAAAACTCCCTGGGGAAGGGGCTGAGCATTCAGGTAAAATTCTTTCAATCTCTAGACTCCCTTCTGTTTAAAGACCATTATATCCATTGGACAAACTTTGTTATGGAAGTCCAGATAATATAAGGGAATCATAGAGGGTATCCCTGCTAGTAATTCCTCCTTCCCTTTCCATACTTGTAAAATTGTTCTCAAGGTTGAGGTGTCACTAGCACATATTCTCTTAAGTTCATTTTTAATATATAAAAATGAATCTACTGTCTCTGATGGTAACATCATTCCCTCAAGCTGTACCCACTGATTATTATCATCTGCCAATAAACAAGACAGGAGGTAGTGTAACTGATATGATTCATAATATAATATTAGATTAGTAATACCTCATCCTCCTTCTGCACACTGCCTATATCTAAAAACTTTAACTGTACGTGGTTTCTGATTTTTAAATATAAATTGCTATATTCTACTCTGCCAAAGTCTCAGTGTTTTATATTGCAGTTCTAACAGTAATACATAAAACAAATATGTTAACTTAGGAAAGATCATCATCTTAATGGTTGCTATTCGACTAGAAAGTGAAAGATTAAGTTTTTCCCATTTCATTATATTCTTCAAGATTTTTTTCCATAGCTGCTCAAAATTCATTTTAAAGAGTTTTTGTGTGTTCCTAGGTATGTAGTTCCCTAAGTAGTGGAAGCAATTATTTACTAATGGAATTCCTAGTTTTTGTGAAGCTTTTAATAGCTCACCTGGATGAATTTTTTAAAGCTTCTGTTTGTTCTGATGTGATCCCATTGTAGCTGCTTTGAGGATTCTGAATAGAAAAATGGGATAAAAGTACTTTCAAATAACTGGACATAACCTACCTTATAGGACTGTTTAAGGAGTACTCAAATGTATATGTGAAGTGCTTTGTACACTCTACTGTTTTAATGTTACGTAGTATACTTATAAATGTGGCTATATGATCACTGTAATGATTGAGTGGCAGGAGTCTAATAGAAGAACACTGAAGGTCCCTAGATAGCTGGGAATACCTCCCTAATTTCTGGAATGTAATAACCCCAGAGCTTTCGATAATATTGCCAGCTAAGGGAATGGGGAGACAAACAGTTCAGAATCAGTTATCCAGGCTGTGTTCAGAAGACACCTTAAACCATGGCTTTAACCATGGTGAATAAAGCAAAAAGCCTTCACCGTGGTTAAAGCCATGGTTTAAGGTGTCTTCTGAACATGGCCGCAGTTTGAATGGAGAGAGGATGCAGTATTAGGAGCTTCTCTGTCTGCTTATAGGAGCGTATTTGCTTCTGCCATGCTCTACTCGAATACTTGTAAGTGAAGCAAATATTACAAGGGGACGAAAACAGTTCTCCAAAGAAAAGCAAAACTCTGTAGCATTAGCACTTGGGGAGCATGTAACATGACTGTTATTTGACTGTTTGTGGGGTGTTTATTCCAAATCTTGTGCTTTGCTGGATGAACAGAATGCATTTTGAATGATCGGAAGGAACCATGGTGACAAAGGTGCTAGTCTTAAACTAGGGTGACCATATGGAAAGGAGGACAGGGCTCCTGTATCTTTAACAGTTGTATGGAAAAGGGCATTTCAGCAGGTGTCATTTGTATATATGGAAAACCTGGTGAAATTTCCTCTTTATCACAACAGTTAAAGCTGCAGATGCCATGCCCTCTTTTAAATCTGGTCACTCTAGTGTAGCTCCTGCAGCTTTAACTGTTGTGATGAAGAGGGAATTTCACCAGGTTCTCCATATATACAAATGACACCTGCTGAAATTCCTTTTTCTATGCAACTGTTAAAGATACAGGAGCCCTGTCCTCCTTTTCATATGGTCACCCTACTTAAACAGTTGCAACAAGGGAGCATTCTGCTTTGAAGCATTCTTTTTTTTTCCCTTATCAAAACTATCAGGAACTAGAGCTGTGACGAAAATTTTGACCATTCTATTTTTGGCAATTTGTTAGGGGTGGGGGGAAATGAAAACTCAGTCGAAAGAGGCTGGGAGAGGTGAGAAGTTCAGAGAATTTTCTCCTTGGGGAGGGGAACAGGATTTCCACATATCTTTTTAAATGTAGCCAGTGGTTGAGGGTTTATTTCTTCTTCTTCTTCTTTTTTAAAACACCCCCGCATTTTCAGTGGTGCAGGAGTGTTTATGGGATGCCTGTTGTGGAAGGTGAGGTCACGTGGACGCCAATAGATATTTGCTTAGAACTGCTGGGCTTATCCAGCAAGCTCAAGCTGAGACCCATCACGTCCGCCATTTTTTTTAAAGGAACGAAGCACATGAACGCTCATGCGCCAATATAAGTGGGGTGGTTTTTTTTTTTTTTAAAAAAAAAAGGTTTCCCTGCTCCCCCCACTCTGCCCCCAATGGGCGCAGAGCTCGACTCCGCAGCTTTTCTCGCGCGGAGCTGGGAAAAGCCGCGAAAATGGGCCACACGCTCGTGGCCCGAGACTGCAGGAAAAAGTGGGCCCAAAGGGGTAGGCTATATCCCGGGGCCAGGTGGGGTTGATCCCTGCCTGAGCTCGAGATCCCCTGTGCATCATCTTGGACGCACAGGGACAATTCCGGGTATCACCCTGGGATATAGCCTGGTCTAGCAAAGGCCTTAGTAGCAGGAGCAAAAAGTGGAAGCCCGAGCAAGATTTCGTGGGCAGGGCCAGGCTCAATTCTTAATGTCTCCACCTCGTTCTGTAGGACTAAATAAATGGCCATCAAGTTGAGATTGGAGCTTGACTCTTGACTCTTCATTAGGCAGGTTTAGCTCCTACCACAACAGTGCCATTGAGCGTAGCCCTTTCTAAACCAATGGCTACTATATGCTCTTGTGGGGAAAAACACTGCTATTGGGATGATGGCTAACAGTCAAGCTACACATTACATTAAATACGTACGCATAAAGCTGATCTTCTCTTTCTTACTCTAAAATAAATGTATGGAGTTCTGATCCAGATCCAGATCACTGCAAGCATGGAGGGTAGTTTAAACCTTCCCCACAACCAGAATCTTTTTAAAATTTGCCCCAAACACACATCAGCATGCAGGTTAAAAGGGGGATAACCTCAATTTGTGGCAATAGAGAGGGTTTTTTAAAAAGCCACATGGGGTGATTTTAAAAATCAAGCAGGTGGGGAGCAGGTTGAAATTCCCTTTCTGTATGCAGTGGTCTCAATCTGGATACAGTGGACTGGTGCACTTATGTTACCATAGTGCATATTTAATGTAACATGTATACATTGATCCTAAGCCTGCCTTAGTGCACAGCCTCCACTCACTCTATGGGGGGAAAGCTATATGTGGAGTCTCTGCAGTATGCATGTCCTCTCATCACCATTGCCTGTCAATCATAATGACATGAATTTTCTTAGTATTTTATAAAGCCATCTCAAAGGTTTGGTTTTTTACAGCTCATGTCAGTTTAATTGTCAATGGTCCTTGAGGAATGATGAACTGCTATAACATGTCTGATGGTTCTCTTAAACAATCGTTTTTCCCTTGTGGAAAGTCATTGTAAAGGCCTGCCAGTAGGGTGGTCCCTTTGCTGTCAAACATTTCTTCTTGATATGGAAGAGTACAAAAAAGTTGCAAATGAGCACGTTCATGCATATTTCATGTTAATACGAATAAATAAAATGTGAAATTTGCCACAGTGTTTTGGGTTATGTTCCTTTGTGGTCCTGGCATTAAAGTTCCTGCTTCTGCTGTATCCCTTAGCACTAAGATATCTAGTTTTGACACATCATGGTAGAATTCAGAGTTCCTATTTATTTTGATTATTTGATTTGTAACTCTCTTTTTTTTCCTACTAAAGGCGTCTAAACAGAAATAATCTTCAGCTTCTTTCTGAGTTGCTCTTTCTTGGGACTCCGAAACTCTACAGACTGTAAGTAGATATAATTCCATGTCAGTTTTGGAAGTCTTTGAGATGTTTCTCAGTGCTTCTGAATTGTAAATAAAATATGTCCCTTGTCTTTCCTGGAGCCAATACACCTTTAATTCCTGTTTTCGTTTTTCCTTATTGATGATAATTTTTATCCTCCTCTTAATTGCTTCTGTATTGTTCCATATTTTTTAACTGTTGTAGCTGACTGACCTAAATTTTGAACCTGGGTTAGAACCTGCTTTCTGATGATGCGGTGGATTAAGTTCTGGATGGAATATTGGTTAGAGTTTCTTCTTTTCTCTTTGTTTACAATAATATAGAAAGGAAATGGTCTAAAGAACCAAAAAGTAAAGTAGTAGTTTGAAGAATATTGGCACTCTTGAAGTCTGTAATTGTGGTTCCTGCATTGTGGAATTATACTCTGTGTAAGGCATATGCTGGAATTTAAAAATCAGTGTAGTGAGCTGTTCAGGGCATTTGATGTTAAGTGTTTTGTATTTTATTGTACTCTTTCTCTTAGTCATAAAGCCTGGCTGCACAACTGTTTCCCAGACCTAATGGGAGTTTTGCCTTGTGTATTCCAAAGAGATCCCCTCTTGCAGAAAAGTAAATCACTTTTGAAACTGAGTGACCCCTCGAAGTAGTTTGTGATGATAGCTGCTGTTCAAAAGGTTGGAAAGGCCCAAATCGGACTGGCCCAAATGACAGCTCTTTCTATCCTGTCCAGTCTCTTTAAAGGAGCCTTCCTCAACCTGGAGCCCTCCAGGTGTGCTGGACTACAACAACTACAACTCTCATCATCCCCAGCCAGCATGGACATGTAGGACACCAGGTTGGGACAGGCTGCTTTAAAGCCTTGCCCGAGTAAAATACTAATGTGATAAATCGTAACGGCAAACATGGTAAATGGTCATTTTTGTGAACTGCCCAGAGAGCATATATAAAAATGTAATAAATAAATAAATAAAAGCTCTCTGAATAATCAAGGTTGAAAATTCAGTACAATTTTGAGGTCCAGACATTCATCATTGCAATACTAATATAGCCTCGATCCTATATTAAAATACCTACAAGTTTTGATTGTATGCAGTACTATTTTACTGGAAAATCTGATGCGTTTAATCATATACATATTTTGACATTTCAGTGTGAGCCCCAAATATTACAAAACACTGGAGTTAAACACTGGTAAAGAGTCAAACTTTTTTATTTTGCGCAAGCCAAAGGTAAATGTTTCAATATTTGTAAGACATTCAAGATGTTTTCTGTTATGATTGTTCTGTGCATATTAGGAATTCAAGGAAGGGAATGTTTCCCAGTTAAGCCTATCAGCAATATCAAAGAAGGATGCTGAAGTTATGTGGACTAGGTAAATCTCATTACAGTAGCTTTTGTTTAGGAAGTTTGGTACATACAACTTATTTATTACATAGCTGTACCATCCAATATCCAAAGCTCTCTGGGTGGTTCACAACATTTAAAATGCCACAGCATTTTGCTGCCCATTTCCTTTCAGAGGGATTGTTTCAAATTTTGAGGAAGGATACAAAGCTTAGAGTTTGTACAGCATAATCTTACTACTTTTAAGAATTTTCTATCACAAAGTATATGGTCTTGGTGTTGGCTTCTAATTATTTTGACCAAGAAGTTAATCTTCGTTCCAGTACTTTGATTTTAAACTTTGGGTTTAGGTTTCCAAACATGGAATTTAAAAACCATTTACAGTTATCCATGATCATAGAAGTCAATAAAATTGGTTTGGTGTAAGCATTCATTCAGTTTCTTGTGTGAAAGGTTTATTGGATAGTTGTGGTGGCCCCTGCTCTCATTGAATTCGAATGGAAGGATATTTTCATTTATAACATCTGTTCTTCTAAAGATATTCAAATATAGGCAGAAATTATTACAAGCTAATAATTCAAGTGGTTTGTCTCACTTCTGCTTCGAGCTGCGTTTCCTCTTTGGTAAAATAAATAGTTCTCTACATGCCCGTATTGCCATCATAACTAATGCTATAACTGCTACTTTTATTTGGGTAGTATCAAATAATTAAAATAGCCAAAACCTGTAGTTTGGTTGTGCCTGTGTGTGAGACAAAACACATAACTTCAGTCTCATGAATATAGGATCCCCAGACATAATAAGTGATAGTTGTGGACTGCAGGATAGTAGCACACACGATGCCTAAGGGTTATTGTTGTTCAGACTATGACAGTTCTTGTTATGACATGTATTAAAACAGCTTAGTAACTACATTAGAGTGGTTTACCTATACACCTAGAAGCATGTGTTTCTTCAAATGAAATGCTGATAGCCTTTATATTTTAGATCATGTGTAGATTACCAAGGTTGTGCTAGTTTTATTTAATTAGTATTTCCCTCCTATTGTATATGAATACTGTAAACCTTTGAAAATGATTAACTATACCTATGTACGTTGAACTAATAACAACTTGATGTCTAAAGTTAAGTGACTGAGATGCTAGATAGAGAAGCAAATGTGCTTGTTGTGCAGTGTAAATGCAACATAAAGAGGACACGCTATATATGAAATATTCAAAATGGTTGGAAGCTGCCAGTGTCCAGCTATACTCTCCCTCTGCTGCCTGCTCCAATTTCTCTTTGGCCAAATTGAGAATGCACTGTGTGTTCAGGTCAAGATGTTTGCTCAGAAATAGAAGTACAGTTGCAGCTGTGTTTTGGAGCAAGAGACTAGTTTAAATAGCATTACCATTTATCCAATCCATTAACAGAACTCTGTAAAATAATATCAACTCTACATCAGCATCATAAAATTACAAGCACTTGATGACAGATGGGAAAGTGTAAGTAAAGGGAAATGATAGGCTGAGTGTTCAAGAAAGGAATACCTGTTGTTTTTTCCTGACCAAATAACATTTTGGATTGTGGCAAGTTTCACTGCTTTTCTTAGTTGGTTTAAATGTTTCAGGGTAAAAAGTTGACTTCTAAGAAGAATATCAAAATTTGCAGGATAGTTTAGTAGCTGACTGCTGCAGACTTAATTCAAACACACGTTGGTGGTCATTTTTAAAATGCTATTATGATCTCAGGTTGTGCCTTCCTTAGGAATTTCAGTGTGTTATCCAATACATATTTTAAGAGCAAAGTAGCAGTGAACCAGCCATTGCAGGGCCCAGGTTGGCAATGATTTCAGTGTTTGTGTCTCTTGTTCAACAAGTATTTTTCTTTCTTGGAATGTCATGCGTCTCTAGTGACCCATATGCTAATACATCTAGCATCAGCAATGGCACCTTTAATGCAGGAAACCATTACAGCCTAGTGAGTGCTTATCTGAGCCAAATAGATTTTGACTGCTTAATTTGACTGGTTAGACCACAGTTCATCGATTGCCATTTGCTGTAGGGTACTAATTTTGTATCCAAAGCTCAGAGGTTTAAAAGGATACTTTGTTCTATAGATACTGTATTTCTAAACAATATGCAATTCCACATGCAAGAGTTACGTGCTTTGACATAAGCCTTTTGACAGGTAAACTGTTGCTAATCAGTAAATGTATAGTGGCAGTCCTTTGAAATTGATCTGTAGATTAATATTGGAAAAATTACAAACAAATATTTAAATTACCTTGTTTCCTGTAGCTGAACTTTACTTTTTAGTGTCTTTTTTTAAAATAATGGAAGGAAAAGGCTTTCAGCATAATCTGATTGTTACTCTTGATTGTCCATTTAGTACATTGGTTCGTATAGCCCATAACAAAAGTACAAAACGGCATGGGGAGCTCTTGCAAAATTCCTCCTGAATTAATTTCTGCCAGCTATGATTAAAGTGTGTGGTACTAGATGTGTCAGACACCATAGTTCTCTGCTTCATTTTACTCCTGGCCTCTTTGGCCCCTGCCACAATAAATCCAACAATGGTTACGCAGGAATTGCAGGTTACAGTTGCTACGGTTACCGTTGTCCAGTTGTATCGACATCATTACTCATTTAGTGAGTTACCATGATAGCTACCGCTGACTCCCATTCCTGGGAACGCTAAAGATGTTTGAGGCAAAAGGGATGAAAGTTCTTGTGATGGCTGTTAGGTTTTTTAAAATGAGCAATTCTGCTGTTTGCGTGATTACCATTAATACCTGTTTAGACACCAGGCTGATTTCTCTTTATTTTAAAGTAGTACCAGTCAGGGAGGTAAGAATAAAAATGGTAGTGCATAAATGGCTGGAGGAAATTTATTGTTAATATTTCATTATTTCAAATTATGTGATTTATTTATTTTAAAAACAGTTCTGGTGATGCTTTTATTTATTTATTTTAAAAAAGCTGCTTGTGGTCAATGGAGATAATAGTTATTTGGCAAGACAAACAGTTTATCAGATGATAATCCATTTCAGCAAGATTCAACAAGCATACAGTTAAAGTGCTCTGAAACAATCTCATTAAATGTATTCAACATATTTCCAAAAGTTGGTTTGGATGGTCAAAACACAGAGAAAGAATACCCAGTTGTAGAATTCATATTATTTGTTCTCCCTTTTCAAAAATGATTATTGGATTGACAAAAGCAGCAATTGGCAAATGTTGATTTTTCTATATCTATATCTATCTATCTTGCAGCATGTTAATTGTGCTACATATATATGTGTATGTGTAAGTGGGTAAATGGATGTAAATTGGAGTATCGCTTTAAGGCAACACAGCTGTACAGATTTACAAGTACAGGTTTTGGGGAGAAGTATTTTCCTGAGCTTTAGTAAAATTATAGCTTCATCTTTGACTTCCTATTTGATATGTGAAACTAGATACTTGAATCTTTGTACTTAATCTCCTGCACTTAATCTTGGTTTTGCTTGATTTAAATACGTATATCTTGTTCCTGGGATGTTTTTAAATGTGATCACAGTAGAAATTTGCATTCCAATTGAGTAACAATATATATATATATATATATATATATATATATATATATATGATTGTAGAAGAAAAAGCATATTTATAAAGTAACACCATTGCTGAACATGAGTGCTTGCTGATCGCTGGTGTTGGAAATCGTCAACCCTTTTTCTTTGGTAAGGAATCTAAATGCTAGTTGTTTTCTTTTCATGGCCTGCTTGTGGGTCTCCTGGAAGTTTCTGATTGGTCACTGTTGACGGCGGTATGTTAAACAAGATGGACATTTGGTGTGATCTAGCTGGGCTCTTGCGTGGTGGGTATTTTCTATAGCAATATAGCTGTGGATCTCCAAGCAGCCATAAATTGCCATAATGGATAATTTTAGTTTGGGAATATTGCATATTTATTTATTTATTTATTTATTTATTTATTTTATTACATTTATATACCGCCCCACAGCCGAAGCTCTCTGGGCAGTTTACAACAATTAAAAATAGTAAACATTAAAAGTATACAAAAATTAAAAAAACATAAAAACAATATGAAAACAACAGTATCCATTTAAAAACAACAATTCTGGGGTCCATTAAAAACAAACTTAACGTTGTTAAATGCTGTTAAAATGCCTGGGAGAAAAGTCTTGACCAGGCGCCGAAAACATAACAATGTAAGCGCCAGGCGAGCCTCATCGGGAAGATCATTCTACAGTCGGGGGACAACCACTGAGAAGGCCCTCTCCCTTGTTGCCATCCTCCGAGCTTCCCTCGGAGTAGGCACTCGGAGGAGGACCTTAGATGTTGAGCGCAGTGTACGGGTAGGTTCATGTCGGGAGAGGCGTTCCATCAGGTATTGTGGTCCCAAGCCATGTAGGGCTTTATAGGTTAAGACCAGCACCTTTAATTGCCTTTCGCACTCACTCCCACCTCTCTATATGAATGGAAACCATAACATGGGTCTTCTTTGCAATTACATCTGCCTGCAGTGTAGGTTTTAACATCTTTGTAATGTCAACATAAAGTAATGGTTTGTTACATTGAAATGGTGCAAATGTCAGAAATCCCATTAGAAGCACTTATTTTTTCTGGCACAAAAGGCTTTGGGCCTTTATAGTATAAATGAAATATATTAGAACTGGATTTCAGTGTAAAAGTATGTAATTGTGGCAACTATGCAGATGATTTGTTAACATTTCTATCCCGGCCACATCGCCCCTTTAAAAATGTTTTAGCTCTGATTATATCTTGATCAAAATATTTTTTCTAAAACAGTTTTTAAACATAAGATGTGCACCTATATAGTAACGAATATATTTTGATACACATGAACGTGTACATTTTTAAAGTGCAAGTGATTGTTAAGTGGTAACTAAAATTAGATTTTCTTACAAAACTCACTGTGTTCTCAAAGGAATTCTTAATGTGAGTTTTATTTTGAAGTTACCATTAAATAGCCCTCTAAACTTGATACTCCTTACTGCTAAATTAGAATTTTGCACATTTATATAAGTAATCCTACTTTAGAACTGGATGATAGTAGTAGTGTGGGTAGATTTTCTTACTTTTGTTGCTGCCTTTGAGTTTCAAAGTACACATCTTCGAGATCTCTGCAAGCATTTTTGAATTATATTTTAGATATATGTAAGTATGTATTTAAGATATTTTATGTTTAAATTTTCCATTTTGGTATATTTAAACCCCACCCCCACCTCAAAAAGGCGACCTGGGTAAGCTTTGTGATTATTCCAGTAACCTTCCCACAAATTTTGTGAATATTTGTGTTTGTTGTAGATAGCCTCTGAAAAAGCCCCTTTTGGCTGAAAGGTGTTGGGTTCTCAAGAAATAATTTACCACATCTGGGGATATGTTCTTTCTGTTTGCTCTGGATATTTTGAGGATTTTTTTTAAGGTTTGTTGGTTCTTCATAATGGTACATTAAGTTTTAATATGAACCAACTTCCTGTTATGCATAAAGTAGGGTGACCATATGAAAAGGACGACAGGGCTCCTGTATCTTTAACAGTTGCATAGAAAAGGGAATTTCAGCAGGCGTCATTTGTATATATGAAGAATCTGGAGAAATTCCCACTTCATCACAACAGTTAAAGCTGCAGGAGCTATACTAGAGTGACCAGATTTAAAAGAGGGTAGGGCACCCGCAGCTTTAACTGTTGTAGTGAAGGGGAAATTCCACCAGGTTCCCCATATATACAAATGACACCTGCTCAAATTCCCTTTTCTATGCAACTGTGAAAGGTACAGGAGCCCTGTCCTCCTTTTCATATGGTCACCCTACATCTATATAAATAAAAATGTAAATGTTCATTTGAAACAGACATTATATCTCCGAAAGTTCTTCACCGATTGCTTTGAAATTTTGACACAACGTTGCATTCGAATACGCAAGCGTTGTTATGTAACTATGTTCTATATGGGGACAAAAGTTTGTCTTAAAATCGAAGAAATAGGCCTCCTAAAAACCAGTCCTGCTGATCATTGTGACATCGCCAACCAGTAGGCCAATCCACTGCCTCTGCCTCCTCTCCTATTTGCATATTCTCTCACAATTGGCTGAGTGTAGATGTCACACCTGTGACAGTTACACGTTCTGAAGAAAGGTAACTGCCAGGAGTTTCCACTAACCTCCTCACCGTAAAAACATCCTTTTTTAAAAAACCAAACAATCTGCTTTACTTCATCCAAATAATGCCTCGCAGAAGATCACACTTAGGTCGTCGTACTCGCAGAGCAGAAGCACTGCGACGAGAAATTACAAATCAGACTGAGGAAGAACGGGCATCAGCAAACGAGAAAAAAAATAAAAAGAATGCCTCAAATATGTGCCAAGGAACCAGCCAAGCAACGTTCAGCCAAACTTGAGGATGCACGATTGCGAGCACAGCAATCGCGTTCTACAGCTTCAGATCTGCTTTGTTCTCAACAGAATGAATGCGACAGGCTGAGAGTGGCTGAAAGACATCAATGAGAAACAGCACATCAGCGTCAAACACGACTCCGTGATAAACAATCACATGATTATAATCGCCTTGCATTCCGGTACAACCCAGCTGATGATTATAGTTTGAGGCGGCATGTTCTCATCGGCACTATGACTGAAGTGTGTCCTTATTGCAAGGCTCTTAAATTTAATGGAGAAACAAAAGGAATGTGTTGCGCTGCTGGAAAAATTAAACTGCCTCAACTTAGAGAACCACCAGAGCCATTACAAACTTTGCTTGCCGGATATACCACTGAATTAAAGCATTTCCTATCTAGCATCAGGAAATACAACTCATGCTTCCAAATGACGTCGTTCGGCGCAGAAATCATCACAGCTCCATTTATGCCAACTTTCAAAGTCAAAGGACAAATTTATCATAAAGCCGGCTCCTTCCTTCCGTTTCAAGATAGTCAACATAAATTCCTACAAATGTATTTCATTGGTGATGGCAATGATGAATTGAATGCACGCTGTGGAATTTATACTGGCATAAAAAGGTCCATCGTTTCAAAACTGCAACAGCTACTTCACGAAAAAAACAATTTAGTACATTTGTTCAAAACAGCAATTGACATGATGCCATCTGATACACACAAGATTGTTATTCATGCTGACAAAACGCCTGCTGGAGAACATGTGCGAAGATTCAATGCTCCAACTATAGACTTAGTGGCAATTGTTATAGTCAGAGATCAATCTTGACAGGACCTTACAAAGGTGAAGATGTCCTCATTCCTCGCATTCCTATGATTCCAACAGATATGCCATTTCAATTTAAGAGATTGCAATTCCTAATTCGATTGGCGTTTGCAATCACCATCAACAAAGCTCAGGGCCAATCTTTAGAATTGTGCAGTTTAGATCTAGACACAGATTGCTTCTCACATGGACAATTATATGTTGCGTGTTCTAGAGTCGGCAAACCAGACAATCTCTATATCTACACTTTGTCCATTACAAATTTGTACTCTCCTCTTTCTCTTCTGCCATCTCACTGGCCAAACAGCAGTACTACTCAACGCTGATCCAATCAAATGCTAGGCATCCTCAGCGGCTCTTTGCGTCCTTCAATTCTCTTCTGAAGCCTAATCCGCCATCTCTCCCCGCCTCTCTGTCTGCTAATAACTTTGCCTCTTTTTTCAATGCTATAATCCAAACTATCCGCTCTGATCTGGCCAGCTCTGCTCCTCTTCCAGTTCCTGTTCCTCATCTGTCAGCTCCTCCTGCAAATTTCTCTGCGTTTTCTTCGGTCTCTGCGGATGAACTGTCTACAATACTGCGCTCTTCGAAGCCTTCCACTTGTTCTCGTGATCCGATTCCTTCTCGCGTCTTTGTTAATCTTATTCCTGCTACCCTCCCTTCCTTGCTACATATTATTAATCTTTCTCTGTCCTCTGGTTCATTTCCTTCTGCTTTTAAACATGCTACAGTCTCTCCCATTCTCAAGAAACCTACTCTTGATAGGCTATCTCTATCTAACTACCGACCTGTCTCTTTGTTGCCGTTTGTTTCAAAGATCCTGGAGCGTGCGGTCTACTCTCGCTGTCTTGACTTTCTTTCTAGTAACTCTGCTTTGGATCCATTTCAATCTGGATTCCGTCCACTGCATTCCACCGAAACAGCCCTACTAAGATCACCAATGATCTCCTTACTGCCAAGTCTAAAGGCCATTATTCCGTTCTTATTCTCCTTGATCTAACTGCAGCCTTTGACACGGTTGATCATGATCTTCTCTTAGATTCCCTTCATGACCTTGGATTTTGTGGCTCTGTCTATAACTGGTTTGCCTCCTATCTAGCGGGTCGCTCTTTCAGCGTGTTGGCTAATGGCAGCTCGTCTTCCTCCTTTCCCCTTTCAGTAGGGGTTCCGCAAGGCTCGGTGCTTGGCCCGTTGTTGTTTTCCTTATACATGTTGCCCTTGGGCAAGCTTATTCAATCTCATGGCCTCCAATATCATCTGTACGCCGATGATACACAACTATATCTGTCATCTCCGGAACTTTCTCCTGATGTTCACGATCGTATCTCGGCATGTCTTTCAGATATCTCAGCTTGGCTGCTTCATCGTCGCTTGAAGCTTAACATGGCAAAGACTGAATTGCTTGTTTTTCCTCCTAAACCTTCTCCTCATCTCTCATTCTCTCTTACTGTCAATGATGTTACGCTTACTCCGGTCAAGGAAGCTCGTAGCCTTGGCTTTATCTTCGACTCCTCGCTCTCCGTTATTCCTCATATTGAGGCAGTAGCTAAATCTTGTCGATTTTTCCTGTATAATATTGCCAGGATTAGATCATTTTTGTCTGTCTCTTCTGCCAAGACGCTTGTTCATGCACTGGTTATTTCACGGTTGGACTACTGCAACCTTCTTCTCTCTGGCCTTCCTTCTTCTCACATCAGTCCGTTGGTTTCTGTTCACCACTCTGCCGCAAAGATCATCTTCTTGGCTCGCCGCTCCGACCATGTTACTCCGCTTCTGAAATCTCTTCATTGGCTTCCAATTCACTTCAGAATCCAATATAAACTTCTCCTGTTAACCTTCAAAGCTTTTCATGGTCTAGCTCCTTCCTATCTCTCCTCTCTCATCTCACACTATTGCCCCGCTCGTGCTCTTCGCTCCTCTGATGCCATGTTTCTCGCCTGCCCAAGGGCCTCTACTTCCCTTGCTCGGCTTCGTCCATTTTCGTCTGCTGCCCCTTACGCCTGGAACGCTCTTCCAGAACATTTGAGAACTACAAGTTCAACCACAGCTTTTAAAGCTCAACTAAAAACTTTTCTTTTTCCTAAAAGCTTTTAAAACTTGATGTTGTGCAGACTTCTACTGTTACTTTCTACTGTTAGTTTTTCCCTATCCTGTGCCTGCTTACCTTACCCTGTACCTGTTTGCATTCTCTTCCCCTCCTTATTGTTTTACTATGATTTTATTAGATTGTAAGCCTATGCGGCAGGGTCTTGCTATTTACTGTTTTACTCTGTACAGCACCATGTACATTGATGGTGCTATATAAATAAATAATAATAATAATAATACACAGACAATGGAACAACTATAAATATTGTATATTCACAAGCATTGTGAAATTAAACATATTAGAAACATCCGCTTTGTCTTTTCTTTCTTTTCAATTTAACCAGACTGAGCCACAGCAACGCGTGGCAGGGTACAGCTAGTAAAGTAATATTTCCAACAACTAAGTTGTCAAAGAGAATTGGACATTTTAATTTTCTTCGGCACATTCATTATTACAACCAGTATATGTATTTCGGTTGTCCCTTTCAAGTTTAATTCGCATACATCAAGGAACAAAATGAAAGTTTAAGGCTATACTCCTTAAATGTGGTGATAATAGTTTCCTGAAAACGCCTTTGTTTGAAGGAATCTTATGTTGCTTGAAACATCTTAAACATTTTAAGGAAAACTATTTTAAGATTAGCTTCTAAACTTGGGCTTTAGTACAGGTTTAATTTGGGCAGGGCTGTTTAAAGCCTTTCCTAGCAACATATCTGTAGAAGTGAGTAAAGCCTTGGTATATTGGGGTGGGAGAGCACGGGAGTTTTATAATGCAGAATTTTTCCTGCAGGGTGCTTCTCATTTAATGGAGATCAGGGATGACAGCCTTTCTTCATTCTGGGGGCTGAATTCCATCTTGGATAAGCTCTTGGGGACAGCGTTCCAGCAGAGGGCAGGACCGAAGGGTGAAGTGGGTGAGACCACAAACACTGTGCATGTCTGCTCAGAAGTGTTCCACAGCAACCACAGAGCCATGATAGTATGTGTGTCTACTAAGAAGTAAGCAACAATTTCTAAAACCCATCACACATGGGAAAAGCTGGTGTAGACAACTAACATCACAGAAACTCGTTCTGGTCATTGCCTCTTATGCATTTCTGATCAAAGAAGGTGGAGAGTGGAGAGTCACACCTCTATAACTGATGAAGTATGTTAAGTAGCCATGCTTATTCTGTGACAACAATTGGCTTAAGTTGCATGGTAGGTCTGCGTGGTCAGGTGAAAAAAAGCAAAGCGAAATAAAAGAATGAATGTTGAATTTAAATTTGCATGACTTATGTCTGGATAATTTTGTACAGCAGCTGTCTCACAGTGGCAGCACATATTGTCATGTCCACACACCCAACCAGGCCAGAGGTATGGCAACTGACCACGAGCTGATCGGCTCTCTTCCATGGCCCACTCCTCTTGCAAGAAGAGAAGAGTAGCATGAAGAAAAAAACAAAATTTATTTTTATTTATCTATCTGTTTATTTATTGCATTTCTATACCGCCCAATAGCTGGAGCTCTCTGGGTGGTTCACAAAAATTAAAAACATTCAAAGTATAAAACAACAGTATGAAACCATAATATAAAATACAATATAAAAGCTCAACCAGATAAAAATAGCAGCAATGCAAAATTACAAATTTAAATCAGCAAAGTTAAATTTTATTTATAAACTGTTAAAATGCTGGGAGAATAAAATGGTCTTCACCTGGCGTCTAAAAGCATATAATGTAGGTGCCAAGCGAACCTCCTTAGGGAGCTCATTCCACAGCCGGGGTGCCACAGCAGAGAAGGCCCTGCTCCTCCTGGTAGCCACCTGCCTCACTTCCTTTGGCAGGGGCTTGTTGATAAGGACCCCTGAGGATGACCTTAGGGTCTAGGCAGGTACATATGGGAGGAGGTGTTCCTTCAGATAGCCTGGCCCCAAGCCGTTTAGGGCTTTAAATGTTAATACCAGCACTTTGAATTGGGCCCGGACCTGGACTGGCAGCCAATGAAGCTGGAAAAGGACTGGCGTAATATGGTCTCATTGGCCAGTCCCTGTTAGTAACTGTGCTGCCCTGTTTTGTCCCAGTTGAAGTTTCCGGACCGTTTTCAAAATCAGCTGCCATTCAGATTCCTTGTGAAAGGAGATGGAAAAAAGAGGGCAGCACCAGTAGTTTGCAAAATTGGACGGAACGGAAACGTGAAGGCCTGAAAAAAACCAGAAAAATTAGGGGGAGGGTTTCCCAAGGACTGCTTTTCTGGGTGTGTGTGTGAAAACTTGAAAAGAAATGAACAGCTTTGGATTATGAAATGTTTTTATTCAGAATTTGAGATAATGTGTATATATAATGTTACTAGCCTTTACTTCTAAAAACTATGTAATAAGACATTTATAGAAAGGCTATTTTATTTATTTATTTATTTACTTATTTATTACATTTATATACTGCCCCATAGCTGAAGCTCTCTGGGCAGTTTACAAAAATTAAAACAGTGAATGAAAACAAAAATACAAAATTTAAAAGCATAAAAAGCATAAAAGCAGACAATATCCATTTAAAACAACTATTCTGGGGTCAGTTAAAAACCTCAGCATATGCTGTTAAATTTTTGGGAGAAGAGAAAAGTCTTGACCTGGCACCAAAATGATAGCAGTTTTGCGCCATTTGAGCCTCGTCAGGGAGATCATTCCATAATTGGGGGGGGGGGGGCACCACTGAAGGCTCTCTCCCTTGTTGCCACCCTCTGAGCTTCCCTCAGAGTAGGCACCCAGAGGAGGACCTTAGATGTTGAGCGCATTATACGGGTAGGTTCATGTCAGGAGAGACATTCCATCAGGTATTGTAGTTCCAAGCCATGTAAGGCTTTAAAGGTTAAAGCCAGCACCTTGTTTTGTGCTCAGAAACATATAGGCAGCCAATGCAAGCGGGCCAGAGCTGGTCTTATATGCTCAAACCTTCTGGTTCCGGTTATTAATCTGGCCACTGCATTTTGCAGAAGTTGCAGCTTACGAACCATCTTCAAAGGCTGCCCCACGTAGAGCGCATTGCAGTAATCTAATTTGGAGGTTACCAGAGCACAGACAACTGACGCTAGGTTATCCCTGTCCAGATAGGGGCATAGTTGCACCACCAACCGAAGTTGTTAGAAGGCACTCCATTGGGTCTATAGAACTCACTACCAGAGGTTGTGGGTTTTTTAAAAAGTTCTCATTTAGATCTCATCACCACTAGGGAATGCTGCCTCAGCTGTAAAACCTTTTAACTGTTGCTGCTGGAATAAATCCTTTCCACCTAAAAGAAACTCAGTAGCCTGGTTCCTATGACATTGACCTGGGATTGACACTACCACGGGAGGCAATTTTTCAAAATGAACAAAAAAAATATTTAGTTGTTCATTAATGGAAATTATTTGCAAAAGTGAATAAAGTGTCACTCTTCAAATAATAGGTTGAGATTGCTTAAAGGTTATTAAATTAAATTTGGTTGATTATTATTCCTAAGCAGAGTATTTCCCAGCTAAAATATATCAATAGCTTTTCCTTCAGATCAGATTTCTCTAAACTCCACTCCAGAAACAGGTACAGATTTAGGGATTTCCCTAAAAATCCTTACAAACAGGAACAGATCTTCTACACCAGTCTTCATTTGCCTTGTATTCTTCCTGTTTCTTTTGGCTTCTAAGATGATTCAGATGTTTCAGGGACTGCTTGCTAAGGTCCTCTCTCATCAGACTTAAAATGGGAACCTAACTATGTTATGTGTATAGCTTGGTTTGTTCATAAAATTATCACTTTATTTATTTTTGTGAACTGCCCAAAGACCTTAAGCTGTAAGTAAGGTGGTATAGAAACATAACAAATGAAATAATTCATGTTTGGTATCTTACGTTTAAAAGAATAGTTTATTCAGGCAATAATTACAAGTTTACTTTCAAAGGTTTTTAAATATCATGATAATTTTATGAGCAAACCATTATACATAATATTACTTCAGGAACATAAAGGATGTTTTAAGTTCCTAAAGCAGCCTACCCCAACATAGTGGCATTCAAATGTTTTGGACTACAATGTCCAGCATTCCTGTCCGTTGGCCATGCTGCCAGATGCTGATGGAAGCTGAAGTCCAAAATATCTGGAGGATACCAGGTTGGTGAAGGCTGCCTTAAGGCAAAACATGAGTTTAGATCTCAAAAGAACACTAAAAAAATAAGTATTATCAATTTCCCCCCAAATTTCCATTGCCCCCCAAGCCACCTACCACCACCTTGTGGTGAAAACAAACCCGTTTTTTTCCCCATGGCTTCAAAATGTCTGGAAATTGTACATCTCAAGGCATAGTATCCTTAGAACATTGAGTGACAGCTCTCAGAACATCAAACAGGAGGGAGCTGTATGTGATTGGAATGGTGGACCCTGGTAATTGAACATTCATAATATTCAGGGGTCCCCACACTTTTTGCACCTGCGGGTACATTTGGGAATTTGGAGTGCACCACCACAAAATGCCTAATCAGTAGATTGTCACTTTGACATCTACCTGTCACATCTATCGATCTTAGGCTGCATCATATTCAGCAGAATAGATATGCATTTAGATATTTGGTCCGCTTTTGTTGAGGCCTACGTGTAATTGCGAGAAAGTTGTATGCATTTCATATGTATTTATTGCTGTGGATGTATCCATAGGGGAAGGGAGAAATTAACTGCTGGTGCCACATTGGGGACCCCTTCATGGGCACCATTAGAGTTGCCTGCTGGTTCCATGTTGGGGATCTCTGCCTTCGATTCTAAGCAGATGAAGGGAACAAGTCAGAATGCATGGCAGAAGTCAGATAGCATTCCAGCCAGTAAAAAAAGAAAAAAAGAAAATGTTATTTTAAGAAAAATGAAAATGTAGACCAGTCACTAGTTTGTGGAGATCAAAGTGCGAAAGTACACGGAGTGGATGTCCTGTAACATCAGCAAGGAGGCTTACCCACTCTGGAAAGCTTGGCAGACCACACTGGAAACTAGCAAGGGTACCCAAATAAAAATAGTAACCTTTTTTTTTCCAAACAGAATGGCGGCCAGTGCTGCTGCAGAGTGCCAAAAGGGTCAAAATTAGCTTGTCTACACACTTTTGCAAACTAGTGAATTTTGACCCTTTGGAACTCCATAGCTTCTACAGACACCATTTTAAAAAATCTTATTTCCCCAGGCCTGTTTTTGGCACACACTGGATCTCCCAAAGCTGTCCATCCCTGATCCATAGAAATGTCTGTCTGATTCAATACCCAGGTTTTTGTTTGTTCAAGTATGGTAAAAAAAACTAAATTCCAGTGAAGAAAGTAATTAAAAACGCAGAAAGGGCAGGAAATGTCAATATTAGATGGCACAGAAATAGGGCAAGAAATGTTATGAAGATGGTACTGTGGCTTTCAGTTTGTGCTATTTGGACATCTATGTGTACCCATGTCATCTTGATTAATAAAATTAAAAATGGGGAAGGAGAAAATGAAAACAGAAAGACAAGCAACTGCAAGCCATGATGACAGTGAGAGATTAAAGCTTGCAGTAACTGAATAGCTGAGAAATTCTCAAAGGAAGGTTGATTGCTTCCCCTCCAACTGTTCCAATTGATTGAAAAAACCCTAATTTAAAGTTCTGTTTGTTCTGTGTCTTAAACTTTCAGAATTTCCTTTTAGAACAGGGGGAATACTCTGAAAGAATCCAAGGATAAGAAGTCATTGCTGGCCAACAATTGTTCTTAATCCTCACAAAATGCTGAAGAAATTAAATTTATTCTTTATTGCTCAAAGTGTTACCTAGGTCACTGGGCGATGGGAAAATTGAACTGGAAGTTGAGTAGCGCAATCTTTGTTTTGTGTCTAGATGCTTAACCTTAGACATGACAAGGCATCTTAGAGTGTTGTGGGAATGAGGTTCAAAGTATTAACACCAGGACTTTTATTACCCTGGATTTATAATGGGATGTGCTGTCAGTGGATGAAAATGTTGTGTTTATATTTCACTATTAAATGATCATTTAATTAACACCTAAGCATGTGTGTGTGTTGGGGTAAGGGGGAAGAACTTGTAAAATTCTTTACAGCCTTTATTGTTTCCATAGTGGATTTAACATCCATGCTTCTTAAAGAACAGCTATAAAAGACATTTATGAACTTTAAAAAGTCTAAAAAAAGGGATAATTTTAAGTTTGATCTTGAATCACAGAGTGTTTCAAATTTACTAGACCTGCTTTTCAAAAGAAATATTGGTATACAATTGCAGTATTTATTTTCAGTTTTAATGCATTTTTAAAATAAATACACATGGACAAAATATATAAAGTATATACTTATCAACAAAGTTTGTAAAATTGGAATAATGTAACACTTTTAAATGAAAATAATTATCTAGTTAATCATCTAACTTAGATGCTTTATGTAAGGGCAAAAATTTTCTAGTCTGATAAGAATTTTGTGATGAAAACCTCATTTGAGACTGAAAAGTTTCTGATGTGTGTGTTTGCTTTATATCGTACAAGTCAGTCTGCATTTCTTGATCTTTTAAAAACTCCAAGCTAGACAACTGTGAAAATAGATGTTGGTTTTGCATCTGAACTAAGCTTCTCCCTCTCATCTTTCCTGACCCTGTCTACAATATGGGAAGAATAATGCTGACCTACCTTATAGGTTTCTTTGAGAATTACCTGGTTTGTATGACATGACAGCCTACCATGGCTTCATTTACACATGGGGGATGTCACTTGGGTCTTAGCTAGACCTAAGGATTGTCCCAGGGAAATGGAGGGGTCATCCCTGCCTGCTCTCCTGTGTGTCATTTGGATGTACAGGGATGATCCCGGGGTGATCCCGGGATATAGGCCTGGTCTAGCCATGGCCATAGTGTTGGGCACCATTTATACATGGTGCCTGGCTTCTTGTATCATGCGAACCCAGGCAGCACTGGTTGTTTGAGGGTTAGTCGACTCTCAAAACACCTGTACCTTGCCCAGCACAGTACAATAGCCTTCATGGGTAAATTACACCACGGTAGGCTGTTGTGTAAGGCGAACCAGGTCCATGTATGTGAGACACTTTGAACACTCTAAACAGGCACAATCTTTTTCTGACCTAGTTATTTGTCTGCAGTTTACCTGCTTCATATATTCAAACACTAGTTGTGTCTTTAAATCTGAGATGGGGAAAAGCTCATAGTTTACAATCCAACAGATAGACATGATTGAAGGCTCTTTGGAATCTGTAGGTTTGTAAGCATGCACTATTACTGCTTGGGTAGCTTCAAGATGTTCCTGATTGTACTTCAGATTATTATTATTATTATTACTATTATTATTATTATTATTTGCATTGAGGGTGGATTTGATTTAAATCACTACTCAGAAAGACTCGATTTAATCATGTGACTTCCCCCTCCCCCCAAAAGTGCACTCTATTCATTGAATTTTTTGAAACTTCGCACTTAAGAGGTCAAGGGTTGATTCTGTGTACATAGATTTGCAAAGGCACAATGGGATTGTGATCTCTGTAGACACAAATTCACAGTTTTGAGAACTGTAAAACCAAGCATCTGTGATAATATCTTCTAGATAGAAAAATTGCCCAATAATCTTACAGAAACCTCTGGAAGAGCATGACATTGTGAATGGATTAATGGAATTCATTTACCAAAAAAATTAAACAGCCTCATGCTACATAATTAAAGACTAATCCTTATTTCATGATGAATAACCTTTCGACTATAATGTATCTTAAATAGAAAACTACCTTTGGATAGATTTTTTCCTCAAAAGGCATTTTTTTTTAAAAAAAAATCCGATTTAAATAAAAAAATCCGATTTATTTATTTATTTTTAAAAAATCATTGATTTTTTTATCCATCCTGATTGCATTTGTATACTGCCCATAGCCAAAGCTCTCTGAGTGGTTCACATAAGATAAAACATTTAAAAACAATATACAAAATTTAAAAACCACAAAAACATACACAATGCGCATACAATTAAAACCACTGTAACAACTTTAGAAACGATGAGCCAAAAAACCCCAAAAAACCCAGGGCCATTACATATTGCTAAATGCCTGGGAGACGGCTTTGAAGAGAGAGTTTTATGCTCCCAAAACTAATCTAAAGCTATAGAATTTTGTGTAAACTATTCAGAGCTTGGGATATATAATAATATATATATTCCTTTTCAAAAACTGATCTTTTGCAGATCGTGGAGTCTGGCATGATCTGTATTCCTTACTTACAAGAGTGGCCAACCTATGGGGTGTGGGAAAGTTACAAATGGCATCTACCTTGAGTGTTTGTGGCACATTTGGAAAGGAACTCGTGGGCTGACTATCACGCAGTCAGATCTACACTTGTGACCACTGCTTTTGTGCCATATTACCATATTAACACACTACAGGCAAAACCATTCTAAGGCATGTAAACTACATATGTGTGGTAGACATCATAGTGGCAGGTTGGCTTTGATTTATGGCACACAAAGCCATAGGTTAGCCTTGACTTATGGCACACTTGCCTAAAAAGCTAACCACCACTAGCTTAAGCATCCAATAACAGTATTATTAAAATAATGAAACTGTTTCATGTGAAGGATATAGACTTTGTGTGTGCACGTGCTTCCTTTTCTTTCTTTTTTAAAGGACAGTGGTGAGAACTTTTACAGTGGATGAGAACTTCTTGTTCTTGATAAGTATCTTTTAGATTTGTGGTGGCTTTAATCCAATTTCTGCAGTAATCTTATTCTTCTCATAGTGATACATTCTCTACCCCCAGATGGCCTTATTAATTGATTTAGCTTAGATGAATATGATTTTGTTTATCCCTGTAAGATGTTGAGATGAGTGATACTGCAGAATTTCATAATTAATAGGCTCATTGGTCAAAACTCACTATTTGTAATGCTCACCTTTGTAGCGAACCTGGATTGATATATTACATATTTGCGATTGCGTTTGGAACTGATTGTTCCAAACCCAATTTTCAGTAGTCCTACCAGCTAGGACCATCACCACCCGCTCCCAAAAACAAATTTACTTGAAGCAGCCTTCTTAGCTGCTTCTTGTGCTGCCGCCACCACCACTCTGGCTCCATGAGGAGGAGGAGGAGGAGGAGGAATCAGTGGGCTTCATCTTCATACTGTCAATCAGTGATAGCATGTAAACATCACATGTCATCATCACTCAGGAGGCCACATGAGAACAACCTACCAGAAAGTTTCCAAGGTGCACCTTGATATTGCATGCAGGGCTGGCCCTACCATGAAGCGGTAGGAAGTGGACGCAGCAGGCAGCCAGCAAGATCAAGAAGCAGCAGCCGCTCGCTCACTGCCCCCTCTCTGCCTTGCCTGCCAGATTACTTTTCCCTAGTACAGGGCTAGGCACTGCCTGTAAGGCGTTTCTGCCTTCAGGAGCCGTGTTGCTTATGTGCGAGGTTAGGCAATCATGAGAAGTCCCAGAAGTTCCAGGATCTCTCACGATACTTTGCCTGTTGCTCAAGCCTGAAGGCAGAAAGACCTTATGGGCAGCATGCAGGCCTGCACTATGGAAAGTAGGCTGACAGGCTTGTGCGGGGTGGGCAGCGCGGTGGCATGGCGCGGCAGGCGGCGAGTGAGCAGAGGGGAGGAGGAAGCCATGGGGGGGGGGGGGGAGGCGGTGGCATGGCAGGTCCCACTTCAGGCAGTGACCTGCGTTGGCTGGGCCTGATTGTGCACATGCAAAACTCCTATTTTGTATAAAAGAAGAACTCTTGTCTGAGCTCACATGGACAAATTTGTTACTTTCTGAGTAAATAAATTCACTCAAGATAAGTTGGGACCCAAGTTGACCCTCTTGATTTCATATTCAGTGTGAGAAGTAATAAGACCAATGCAATGCAACCATCTTGTTTTACGAAGTCTTGAAACTTGGCAACAGAATGTCCCTTTCCACGACATTCTGTTCTGCTTTTAAAAATTAAAACATTATTTTGGATGAAGCTCATGCCACTTTTGCCAAGACAACAGAATTGGGCTCTGATTGGGTTACTTTTAATTGAAAGTGTATCTTAATCCCTTCGTGAGTTGTTTACAGGCCATATGTTCCTGGCGTATGCACCTGTATTTATAAAAGTGTACAGAGACTGTTTTGTTTCATATTTCATAGAATCATAGAACAGCAGAGTTGGAAGGGGCCTACAAGGCCATCAAGTCCAACCCCCTGCTCAATGCAGGAATCCACCCTAAAGATGGTTGTCCAGCTGCCTCTTGAAGGCCTCTAGTGTGGGAGAGCCCACAACCTCCCTAGGTAACTGGTTCCATTGTCATACTGTTCTAACAGTCAGGAAGTTTTTCCTGATGTCCAGCTGGAATCTGGCTTCCTGTAACTTGAGCCCGTTATTCCATGCCCTGCACTCTGGGAGGATTGAGAAGAGATCCTGGCCCTCTTCTGTGTGACAACCTTTTAAGTATTTGAAGAGTGCTCTCATGTCTCCCCTCAATCTTCTCTTCTCCAGGCTAAACATGCCCAGTTGTTTCAGTCTCTCTTCATAGGGCTTTGTTTCCAGACCCCTGATCCATCCTGGTTGCCCTCCTCTGAACACGCTCCAGCTTGTCTGCGTCCTTCTTGAATTGTGGGAGCCCAGAATTGGACGCAATACCCTAGATTTCATTTTGCTCCAACTTGCAATTATATTTGCTTAATTATACTTTACATTTTTTTGATATTAAAAATAAAACTTTATAGTTCATTGTTATAGAAAATAGCCTAATTCTTTTTTTTGAAAAAAGCATTAATTTCAGAAACAAAGCATTAATTTTCGTAATGGGGCTGGTTAGCAGGGCTTGTAGAAGGGAGTTCTGCTGACTTGTCCCATTCCAGGAATTGCATTTCCACTCATTTTCAGATAGCTTTCAGAAGTACTACTCCTTATTGCACAAGTGGTGAATCCCACAAGCACAGTAGAAATGGCAGAGTGCAGCAGCAGTATTGGATACTGCCCTAAGGCTGTATTCCCCCTTACTTGTGAGTATTCCCCCTTACTTGTGAGTATGCCCCTGAATAAACATGTACAGGATTACACTAAGAATTACAGCAACAGTTTGGGATCTAGCAATTTAGTATATAAGGTTAAAATTAAGAGTTTATAGAATCAGAAATGAAGGATATGCTATTGAGTAAAGTGGCTGGGGAAATGGATTGCAATGAAAATGAAGGATTATGATTTTTAGTATATTTAGTAATGAATGCAAAATTAATAAACCATTTAGAGACATCTTTAAATATGGAAAGGGCTGTATAAATTGATTAAATGTTGTTTAAAATAATTTGATACACTTAACAGTAAATTTATAGAGAACAGGACTTTATGTATCTGATACACCTAAGAGTAAATTTATAGAGGACAGGGCTTTATGTATCTATTGACAGTTATTTGTGTATTTATTGAATTTGCAAATATTGATATATGTAATTAAAAGACACCCAACGGAAAGTGGACTCTGAGGGTACAGTCCTCCACCCACCCTATGTCCTACCAGGCTGTTATTAGCAGGGCAAGAGGGGCGCACAGGAGACCATTATTGCCTTTGTCCTCCCAAATTGCTTTTATGTTAGATGGGCTTCTGAGCCTGTCTAACACTCCCTCCCTGCTGGGACAGAAATAGAATTGAGAGGCCTGTGGATCCATGGCCCATCCCAAACCCTCCCACTAGCCCACCTCCAAAACACACATTTCCTCCAAGGTCGGGGAAGCTTTCCATGGTGGCCAGAAGGGCACAAATCTAGTTGATCACCTCCTCCAACTTCAGAAGTCAGTCTCCAGCCTCAGAAAAGAGATTCGCTGTCTCAGGGCCATAACATTGCTCTCTTTATATGTGGATGTTTAATTATGTTGATGCCTGGTACTAACATTGTACTCTTTTCAGCCCCAGGTTAAAGCCTTTTTATTGGCCCAGCCATTTAAAAAAATTGCCTCTGGTTGCAAATAGTTTATTTTTTTCTACTGTATTTTTATTTAGGTTCTATACTGTTTTTGTTGTATCAAATATATATTTTGTTTTGTTTTTGTATACCACCCTGAAATCCTTTTTTGGTTGAAGGTGAGATCTATAATGTTTTTAAATCTTTAAGTATGTTTTATATATATAATTCAAAGTCGGGAGTTTCTTGGTCATTCCATTTTGACTGCCTTCCTGTTGACCGATTCTCATGAAACACTTCATTGGAAAGCTCTTGACACACAGATTCCATGAATAACAACAGTTTTCACTATAAATCAAAGTCAGGAGTTTATTGATGTACCACAGACACACCCTTCTCTTTGGCCAATCAAAGCTCTGGTGGCCATGCGAAAAGCACTACTACTAAGTGAGTAAATTAGTACTCATTACTATTGCTTAAGATTGGGAACCTCCACACAAGGAGTTATACTCTGCCTTTCTACCAAAGGTAGCACTCAGGTCAGCTTACAAAAGCTAAAAAAAGCTTGATAAAAACAATAATAAAAGAAGTATGTTAAACATAGTCTTTCAGGGGTTTTCAACGTGTTAGTGTGTTTTAATATCACTGCAATGCTGCTAGCTTTTACTTTTCTTTTTACTATAGTTTTATTCTGTTTGAAACTTTTAAAGGTTTTTATATTATAGAATCATAGAATAGCAGAGTTAGAAGGGGCCTACAGGGCTATCGAGTCTAACCCCCTGCTCAGTGCAGGAATCCACCCTAAAGCATCCCTGACAGATGGTTGTCCAGCTGCCACTTGAAGGCCTCTAGTGTGGGAGAGCCCACAACCTCCCTAGGTCACTGGTTCCATTGTCGTACTGCTCTAACAGTCAGGAAGTTTTTCCTGATGTCCAGCTGGAATCTGGCTTCCTTTAACTTGAGCCCATTATTCCGTGTCCTGCACTCTGGGAGGATCAAGAAGAGATCCTGGACCACCTCTGTGTGACAACCTTTTAAGTATTTGAAGAGTGCTATCATGTCTCCCTTCAACCTTCTCTTCTCCAGGCTAAACATGCCCAGTTCTTTCAGCCTTTCTCTTCATAGGGCTTTGTTTCCAGACCCCTGATCATCCTGGTTGACATGGACAGTCTTATGACACTATTGTATTTTTTTGTTTTTAAGTCCAGTTTTGTGGTTCACCCAGAGAGCTATTGAGCAATACACAGAGTGGATAAAAATCTGGAAATGTTTGTATTTATTTTTTGCATGTTCTTGGCTCGGTTCTGTGATTTCCGCAAATGGGCTTGGAATTTTTGTTTCCCCCCCCCCCCCATTATTTTGGATATGGAGAGTTGTGCAAATTGGCTTTTATTCCCCTTTGGGTTTCTAAATTTGTGCAAGGGGTTGCAGTTTTCCCCCCAAAATTGGGGATTTCCATAAGTGCACACTTGCACAAGTCTGTCTGTCCGCTATGTGGCCCTGCAGAGGCATGTTTCCATTGTAAATATCCATGTCAATATCATCCTTTCCACACATTACTTTAGCTCAGCAAAGCCTTATTCCATACATGTCAGAGAACTTGTTATTTTCAGCCTCCACTTCAGTGCTTCCCCAATGAAGCAGGGATATGGCTCTGCTGGTCTAAACAAAGTAGTGTGTGGAGGGGATGAATCTGATAAGGATATACAAGTGGAATATGCCTCTGCAGGTCTACATAGTGGCTGGACAGGCAGACTTGCACAAAAAACCCAGTTAAAAAAATACTTACAAAAATCACAACCCCATTTGTGCAAACTTAAAGGCCCAAAAGGGGGGACGGACACCCATTTTGCGCAAATATCCATACCTGAAAAACAAAACACACACACAACACAATCCCATTTGTGCAAACTGGTGCCACCATGAAAAAAAATCAAAAAATCCTTTTATTGGGAGTGACTTGCTACAGACAGAGTCGAGACTATTGGAGGAAACAGAATAAAATCCACCGGGAACAAACTGGTAAAATCCATCTAGATTTCATCCCCCAAACTGAATTCTCACACATCTCTAGTCTACAGTTTGTGCTCTTCTCCCTGTACTGGTTTCTCTTCCCCTCTTCCCCCAGTTTTTCCTTCCCTATCTGTGCTTTTAATTTTGCTCTTGGTGTAATTAGGATTTCATGGGAACACACAGGCTCACGTATTTTTTTTAAAAAAAGTCTCATAATGTACAAAAGTGAAATGCTAGCTTTATTGGCCTCCAGTTATCCATCACAGACTGCACAAGGGCAACTCCTGAGGCTGAGAAAGAACTTTCCAGCCTGCACTACTCCACCACCTTCTGCCCACTTCAAGAGACGCCCTTTTTTTATCCTCCTGCTCACAATTGGCAATTAGTATTGGCAGTTTGATTTCTAGTTCTAATTTTTACCCTCGTATGCATCTCTTAATCTCCGTTCACCAGTCTCCACCCAAACCCTGCTTCACTTACCTTGAGTTTGTCCCTTTGCAGTTAATCCTCCTGGGTGCCCATCCAGTTCCCTGGAGGGGCTGTGGTAGAGCACTTTCTTTGCATGCAGAAGGTCTCAGGTTCAGTCCTCAGCATCTCCAGTTAGGGCTGGGAAAGAATCAGGGCCCTTATCTCCTACGTCTTTCCTATAAAATCAAAACCTGATTGATGCCATTGTGTGTGTGTTGCATCTGTGCTTGCCCATTCTTGTATACCATTTTTATTGTTGGATTTTGTAATTCTGAACACCTTTATCTATATATTCAATGAACTAAAAACCTACAGTTTATAAAACAACGTTAAGGACGTACACTTTTCCACCAAGCACCAAAAAGCGGGGAAATTGGGAGTTAAGGCTCGCCAGCCTTAACGCCACATCCTCCCTAAGGAGGCAGAAAGTACCAGTGAAATTCTCATTCTGCCAAAGCAGATAAACCGTGAGGACAGGATGGAGAATAGGATATGCAGAGGTGACTGTGGGGTTGTGGAAAACTGATGACGAACAACTTAGAGCCACCTACTTCTTTTTTTGTTTAGAGCAGCCCTTCCCCAACCTGGTGCCCTCCAAAGGTGTTGGACTGCGACGATGGAGCAGGTAAGAAACCCCACCCCCTCCTGCCTGGCCCTGCTGCCAGGTAAGCCCCAACCCACTTACGTGTTCCATCGTCACTGGGCCCGGGCTTGAACTGAGCACCCTGGTCCATCCGGAAGCTCAATTCAAGCCTGGGCCCGGGGACGACGGAGCAGGTAAGCAACCCCTTCCTGCCTGGGCCCTTACCTAGACCCACTGCCACTGCTGTGCAAACTGCGGCACCGGCTCCAGGCAAGCCCCCACCCCAGCCCACCCCACTTACCTGCTCCATTGTCGCTGGGCCCCGGCTTGAATCGAGTGCCCTGGTCCACCCGGAAGCAAGTACGCACCTGCAGCCTTGCTTCTGGGTGGACTCAGGGGCTCGATTCAAGCACGGGTCAGGCCATGACGGAGAAGGTAAGTGGGGTGGGCTGGGGTGGGCTTGCCTGGAGCTGCCACCACAACAGTTTGTGCAGTGGCAGCTCCAGGTAAGGGGCCAGGCAGGAGGGGGGTTGGCTGGAGCTGCCGCACTTTGTGCAGCGGTGGCAGCAGGTCCAGGTAAGGGGCCAGGTGTGGGGGGGTGTTCTTACCTGCTCCGTCATCGCCTGGCCTAGGCTTGAATTGAGCCCCTGCATCCACCCAGAAGCAAGGCTGCAAGTGTGGCCTTGCTTCCAGGTGCACCAGGGCGCTCAGTTCAAGCCCGGGCCCAACGACGACAGAGCAGGTAAGCGGGGTGGGGTAGGGGGGGGCTTGCCTGGAGGCGCCCCCCTATGTTCCCCATCCTGCTGTCCCAGCATTCCTGACCATGGGACATACTGACTTGCAATGATAGATCGTCGCAGTCCAACACCTTTGGAGGGCACCAGGTTAGGAAAGGGCTGCTCTAAACAAAAAAAGAAGTAGGTGGCTCTAAGTTGTTCGTCATCAGTTTTCCACAACCCCACAGTCACCTCTGCACATCCTATTCTCCATCCTGTCCTCATGGTTTATCTGCTTTGGCAGAATGAGAATTTCACTGGTACTTTCTGCCTCCTTAGGGAGGATGTGGCGTTAAGGCTGGCGAGCCTTAACTCCCAATTTCCCCGCTTTTTGGTGCTTGGTGGAAAAGTGTACGTCCTTAACGTTGTTTTATAAACCGTAGGTTTTTTGTTCATTGAATTTCATGGCTTTGTGTAACGGATGACCACACAGGAAAGAAGCCATGTAAATGTATGGAATGTGGGGAAATTTTTAGCCGTAGTAGGACCTTGAGTAGACATCAAAGAACCCACACAGGAGAGAAACTATACAAATGTGTAGCGTGTGGAAAAGATTTAAAAGTATGTTCACCCTTACTTTACATCAAAGAATTCACCGAGATGAAAAACCATTTCTGTGTACAGAATGTGGAAAAAGCTACAATCCCCTACACACTTACCAGGGAATAAGACCATTACATTCAATGGGACATACTTCTGAGAAGACACTGACAGTATTTGCTAGAGGAGGCAGCCATTTTCTCTCAATGTTCCAATATAGCTGATATAGTAGTAAGAATGATGGAGACGAGCTGGAAGGGTTCAGAGGAGGGCACCCAGGATGATCAGGGGTCTGGAAACAAAGCTCCATGAAGAGAGACTGAAACAACTGGGCATGTTTAGCCTGGAGAAGAGAAGATTGATGGAACCAGTTACCTAGGGAGGTTGTGGCCTCTCCCACACTAGAGTCATTCAAGAGGCAGCTGGACAACCATCTGTCAGGGATGCTTTAGGGTGGTTTCCTGCATTGAGCAGGGGTTGGACTCGATGGCCTTATAGGCCCCTTCCAACTCTACTATTCTATGATTCTATGATCAAAAATGCATTGCTGTGATTCAGGGGGCTATGACAGCTTTGTGCATTTATTTATAAGGGTGGAAACGGTACAGTACCTTTCAGAATTGTATCAAACTTATTCTCAGCAGCTATTCAGTGCCCTAATGTATAGCTGAATACCTAGAAACTGATTCCATTGACAATGTGATCCAGACATCCCATGATAAAAAGTCGGCATGAAATACATATAAATCAGGTGATATCTGCAAAATATGGTGTAGAAAGCCAGTTCGAGAAATCAACAAATATTGTGATATAATAAAAATATGTACCTTTAGGCCACTTTTATTTGTGCCTGGAACTGATGACACAAAGAAATATGATCCCAGGTAAACAGCATTTTTGATGTTCATTAAATGTTTCTTTTTTACCGTTTACAGGCTTAAAAATAGAAAACCTGTGTATGTTTTGCAACAACCAAAATAGTAAAAATAGTAAGGTTGTTAACAGGTCATTGGGAAAGTAACCATAAATGAACTGGAATGATTTATTCAGAGTGACACTGTGAACTCTGTGAACCGCCCAGAGAGCTTCGGCTATTGGGCGGTATAATAATGTAATAAATAAATAAATAAATAAATAAATAAACCTTAAATTGGTAGATCTCCAGATTTTTTGGGGAGTTCAACTCCCAGATGCCTCTGCCAGCATGGGCAATGATCAGAAATGCTGGGAGTTAAAGTCCCAAACATTGGAGATCTACTTTCTGCTCACTCCTGCTGTAATGGGTTATGGCTGCAATCCTAAAGATACCTACCAAAAAGAAAGTCCCTAAAGACAGAGTTGGACTTACTTCTGAGTAGACACACTTAGGATTACAACTTTATTTATTTATTTAGGAAATAGAAACCAAATGCACAGTTACAAGATGGGGATACTTGGCTCAGCAATACTACAAACAAGAAGTATCTTGGAATTGTTGTAGATCACAAGCTGAATATGAGCCAACAGTGCGATATGGCTGCAAGAAAGGCAAATGCTATTTTGGGCTGCATTAATAGAGGTATAGCTTCTAAATCACGTGAGGTACTGGTTCCTCTCTATTCGGCCCTGGTTAGGCCTCATCTAGAGTATTGCGTCCAGTTCTGGGCTCCACAATACAAGAAGGACGCAGATAAGCTGGAGCGTGTTCAGAGGAGGTCAACCAGGATGATCAGGGGTCTAGAAACAAAGCCCTATGAAGAGAGACTGAAAGAACTGGGCATGTTTAGCCTGGAGAAGAGAAGATTGAGGGGAGACATGATAGCACTTTTCAAATACTTAAAAGGTTGTCACATAGAGAAGGGCCAGGATCACTTCTCAATCTCCCCAGAGTGCAGGACACAGAATAACGGGCTCAAGTTAAAGGAAGCCAGATTCCAGCTGGACATCAGGAAAAACTTCCTGACTGTTAGAGCAGTACGACAATGGAATCAGTTACCTAGGGAGGTTGTGGGCTCTCCCACACTAGAGGCCTTCAAGAGGCAGCTGGACAAGCATCTGTCAGGGATGCTTTAGGGTGGATTCCTGCATTGAGCAGGGGGTTGGACTTGATGGCCTTGTACGCCCCTTCCAACTCTGCTATTCTATGATTCTATTTTTTTCAATTACTAGCAATAAATCATTTATTTATTTATTTATTATTACATTTATATACTACCCCGTATCCAAAGCTCTCTGGGTGGTTTACAATACATTTACATGTATCATACCTCATTACTTGAATATAAGGTTTAAATAATACCTGAAGCTGGCCCAGTGTAATAAAGTTGTAATCTTATGCATTTTTAGACAGAAAAGTAAAAATCCTACAACTCCCAGCATTCCTCAGCCAGTCTTGCTGGCTGGGGCATGCTGGCAGTTGTAGCCCCCCCCCCCTTTCAACATGCATAAGATTACACCCTTATAGACTTAAGAGTATTTGTTCATCTACCCCAGTGATGCTTCCAGTGACAGGATGCCAAAAGAGAAAATATTTTTAATGTATTATTATTACTATTATTATTATTATTATTATTATTATTATTATTATTATTGCCAACATGTTTCAGAATGAAGAGCTCATTAACTTTTGTAAACTGCCCAGAGAGCTTTCACCATGGGGCAGTATATAAATGCAATTAATTAATTAATCAATCAATCAGGAGGTAATATTTACAATCCCAAATTCTACGAAGTGGAGAAGCAGCTTCTAAAGATATGATCCAGACCTCTTCAGAAGGGGGAATAGTGTTATGTGGTTGGGGTCAGTCAAAATTATCTCCAGGGATCTTTTACTCAGTTTCCATTGTACTATTTTTACAAAGAGGAAAATGAAAAGTAGCAAGATGTGTTCTAATTTCCGCATTCTGAACTTCATCTTTTGCACACACTTACCACAAGGCACCTTGCACCTAATTTACCAAGTTTACATGACATAACCCAGCCCTGAAGTGGCCCACATGGGCCATCATCAGGAACCAGTTATGTGGTATAAAACACAATCAGCTAGAATAGCACTTCCCATATCTTATCTAATTCCTGCACTCTACACAGCTCAAGTAATAACATATAAAATAATGCATAGCAATGTGAAGTAGCATAAATACAACAGACCTAATCAGGCAGAGTCATATTGCGAAGTTGGGGCGAGAAGCATGCAATAGGAACATTAACTGTGATAGGGAAAGGAGGACTGGAACATCACTACCTTTTATTATTTATGGTGAGACAAATTGAGGGGGGGGGAAGTGCAAGAGTTCAGAAAAATATATATGACTAGGAATAACAATTCTGTGCACATTTTCCTTCCAGTTAGCCACACACACGAGATTTACTTGACTTGCTGAAATCCTTATCCCACATACTAAGGAGTGAACATAACTACTCCACTAAACATAATGGGCCTTAGTTATGCTTACAAACAGACCAATTGCAATCAATGGGATAAGTTACTCATGACTAACTTACGTCTCATTGATTTCAATGGGTCTGCTCTAAACATGACTGCCATGCCTGGATCCAATCCAGTGCTTTTCCAGTGTTAATTCTCACCCCCCTCCCTATTTTTTTTTTAAACTATTACTTTCCTTCTTTTGCCTTCTTGCTGCTTGGAGGAAGGGGGGGGGGGAGAGAAGGGGGGAGAGGAGGTGGGTTGGAGCCAAAACTTCAGAGAGCTTTTTCCCCCCCTCTGTGGATGCCCCCTCCCCCACCACCTCCTCCTCCCCCGTCCACTCGCACTGTTTTTCCTGTGCGTGTGCGAGTGAGAGAGAGAGAGAGAGAAAGGAGGGAAAGGCAGCCCACCAAAGTGAACCGCATCTTCTCCCTGTTCCTTCGCCAGCCCCATCTCTTTCCTTACATTATGCCGGGATATCTGATCCTCGGAGCTCGAATCTTTCTGCTCTTCCCGATCAACGGCCACAAGAGAGTCCAGGGAAAACAAATTGGATGAGAGTAATCCTCACGTTTAATAAAAGTGAAGTTGTGGGTGTAGGCGGTGGGGAAGGGGAGGGGGGCATCCACGGAGGGGGAAAAAAAGCTCTCTGAAGTTTTGGCTCCAACCCACCTCCTCTCCCCGCCCTTCCCCACCCCCACTTTCTCCAAGCAGCAAGAAGGCGAAAGAAGGAATCATTTAAAAAAAAAAAAAAACCAGGGGCAAAAGGGTGAGGGGTGGAAAGGCCGGTTGCTGCAATGAAGCAGCACAAACCACCATGCAGGTTGTGTTATGGGCAGTGGGATTAAGCATGCTATTCCTGCAAGATTTCCTGAATGTAGCCGGTGCAGCAGCAAGAAAGCAGGGCTTACATTAGAGAATAAGGTAAGATGCAGCAACAGCAGGGCCCGGGTTTTTTGTTTTTAAAAAAAATACACACAGGCGCCCGGCAGCGGAGGAAGCGCCCTGGCCACCCCCTCCCCCGAATCATTGGCGTCTTTCCCCTCCGCCCGGCTCTCCCTTCCACTCCCCACTATGGCTTATTAAGTGTGCAATCTCAGGCCAACTGCCCGGCCGCACTTAAAGGGAAGGAGGGGCGGCGGCAGCAGCAGCGGCCACATTCACTCTCTCAGGTAATCTGGCTAATCCAAAGGGGTCTCCAGCACCTGTCTCGGCCCTGCCTGGCCCGGCTCCTGTGTCCGGCTCTTCTCCCTTGCCGAGCCTGGAAAGACTGCGGCGGCTCGCAGCTCTGAGCATTGCGAAAGACTCCCCCTGTGCAGCGCAAGGAAAGGGCCGAGCCAAGCATGCTCGACCAGGCACAGGCCTTTCCAACAGTCCCCCTCCCTCCTCCCCCTCCCTCCAGGTAAGCTCTGAGGCACATGCGCTGCGCTATGAGGCCTCTATTGACTTCAATGGGGGGAGGAATTTAAAAATGGAAGCGAATTTTTAAAATAGAAACCCCATTCTATCAATGAGAAGGACAGGGGAACATGATCCTACCAATGAATTGGAAGGCAAGAGTCCCAATTCAGAGCATTTCATGAGCAAAAAAAAAGTCGCCACCCGGAAATAGAAAAAAACCATTTTGAGTCACAGAGGTTTTTCCTACTTTAATACTTTGAACTACCACCCTGCCCTGAATACTTCACCAATCTCCCTGAAACGCGCAGGTTTTGTAAAGCCAGCATTTCTTTCTGGCAGTACTGCGTTTCAGAAAGATTGCTGGAATATTTTTCATTTTAGAGCGCTAGGTTGACCTTCCCCCTAGCAACTCCATTTAACATGGCGGAATGCTCGTTTTACTGACGGCCCTTAACTACAGGAAACACTGCCGTGTTTCCTGTAATAACTTCATTAGGTAGTGTAATACCAGCAGCTGATCAGTAGTATGAAGGGGGGTGTTGCAAAACAGGCAAAAAGGGAGAGTGGGGTGTCAACCTGCTTCACTGTAGCAGCTCTTCAGGCTTTAGAGGATGATCAGTTGACTCAGTAAAATCACATGCAAAATTAAGGGAGGCATGTTGTATTTCTTGGAAGCGCTGTATTGGCATCGGTGCCACACTTGTTTTTAGATAGAAAAGGACGGGGAAGCAATTGTCCATTGTGGTTGAAAACATTTCTGTAGTGTTGTTGCTGGGTGTGAATTCAATTACTGAAGTGAGAACAGATGAAATGTTGATCTAGAGGCAAGAAGGCTATCTAGTATCAGGGTCTTGTGTGTTATGCTTTATGCACTATTCCCTGGGAAAGATGGATGGACTGTATGTTCTGTGCTGAGTTTAATGCTAAGCTTCTGAGCAATGGTATTCTGCAAAATTAAATTTGGCATTTCATCTGCTGCAGTTTACTTTGTTAATGCCACACTTCTGTTGTGCCTTCAGCGCTGGTAGGCACAGTTTTAATGTTCATGCCTTCTGTTCAGTTTGTCAAGTGTGTTTCCCCACACACAAATTCATATTTCAGCATTAAAGCATAAGTGATCAAAGTCATTGTTATTGGAAGTGCTCTCTTATCTATTGATATAGGTAAGAGAGCACTTGATGGTAAGGTTCTCTCTGTGAAGGGCTGATCTGTGATACTCATTTCATACAGTCAAATAACCCCATATTGTAGATGGTTATCATGTAGTAAACACAATTTTATTTTAAAATCACATTTATCCACTGGCTGCCAATTAGTTTCCAGGCGAAGTTCAGGGTGTTGATTATTACTTTTAAAGCCATACATGGTTTGGGTCCATGTTACCTGCGAGATCGCTTTCCCTCGAACAATCTGCCTGGCACACTCAGGTCCTCTGGGGAGAATTTACTCCAGTCAGCCAAAAGTAGGCTGACAATTATTACCTAGAGGACCTTTTCTTCTGCCACTCCTAAAGTGTGGAATGGCCTGCCAGGAGAAATTCATCAATTTAACTCTCTCTCTTGAGTTTAAGACAGCCATAAAGACTAATCTCTTCCAGCAGGCCTACCCAGATGAATTTTAAACCTAAGAATTTTAAGATGTTCTGATTGTTATTTTAATATTGTATTGGTTTTATATGCTCTTTTAATTAGTTTTAGGCATTTAATTTATATTGTATTATTGTATTTAATATTGTTCCCTGCCTCAATCCAGAGGGACAGGCAGGGAAGAAGAAGAAGAAGAAGAAGAAGAAGAAGAAGAAGAAGAAGAAGAAGAAGAAGAAGAAGAAGAAGAAGATGTTGTTGTTGTTGTTGTTGTTGTTGTTGTTGTTGATATTTGATCATAAGCCTTTTGGGAACAGGACCCATCATCTTATATGTTCTGTAAGGTTACATATTCATCATCATCATCATCGTAATTTCACTTGGGTCTTCTGCATAATGTACAAGCAAACTGGAGTAAAATGTAAAATTTGTTCACAAGCAGTAACTTTATTGAGACTACTCTGTATAAGACTGCTCCATACATTGCCCCTTTTGTTCCATGATTCTTCCATTATTCCATACTTTTTACCCCCAGACTTTGTAAACAAGAGTGCTAGCCCATAAAATCTAGGATATTCTGACATTCATATTTTGCAAAGGATGCAGCCAGTGTTTCTGAGGCAAATAACTTTGCCTGGTTGTTTCCAATTTACAAATCAATTGATAGAGTAAACGGCTATAGGGTGGGGAACAAATTTAAATCCACAGATTGGTCTTAGATTTCACAGCTGTCCAGGTCATGTTTTGGGAAAATATACAAGTGTTATGAAAGTTTCATTTGTAAAGTAATACATACAGTACTTAGACACTTAAGGGAGCAATTCTATGGTCCTGTCTCCCACCCCCAGACAGCATCTGCAGGGTATAGGATTGTTCAGTTTCTGAGCCCAGAAACCATGCTTCCTGCCCCCTCATTTATTTATTTATTTATTTATATTACATTTATATACCGCGCGCCCCCTCCCCCAGCTGAAGCTCTCTGGGCGGTTCACAAAAGTTAAAACAGTAAACATTTTAAAAAAGTACAAAATTTAAAAACCATCAGGAACATAAAATCAGTAGTATAAAAACAACACTTAATATGGTTCTGGCTATGTCTCTGCACTCAGAAATGGGAAAAGGGGGTGTTCCTGGGGCAGGGAGGGGAGGAGACTGGGGCACGAGGCATACAGTGTTTCCTTCCCAACCTCCTTCCTTCCCACCTCTAAAGCGCCACTGCAAACAAAAATTCGCCCATCCAGCCAAAATTTAAGGCAGCTGGAGAGCAGAGGTGAAGATTGCCTCCATGCTCCAGCCACCCTGTATTAGATACTCTTTAGCCTTCTGAATACTTCATAGGACTGTGCCTTAAAAGAATTAAAAAACTAATATACATATGAGTGAAATACTAAGGGCTGATTCACAGATCAACAGCTTGTGTTCTCCAAGCAAACCTTCCTCCATATGGGATTATGTGAAGAAACATCCAAGTGAGTTGGGCAGTATGTAGATACAACCTGCAGTGCTGAACAGGATTTTGCTGGCATTTCTTTCAAAATCAGTGGCTGTGGAAATGATTGACCAGATAATTATACATAGGAGGAATTGTTTGGAGAGAGAGAGAGAGAGAGAGAGAAGTTTAACCCCATGTGTTATAGGGTAGGGCTTAGTTGAAGTCAGCCTTAGAGGAAGCACCCCTTGAAGGACAAATGCAATTCTTTTTGGATTCATCAGGATAAGTCTTGAAGCAAAAATTGGAACTAGTATACAGCAACTTAGAAGGAAACACATTTTTGTGCTTTTTTCCTCCCTACTCCTTATTTCTAGGGATACTCACTTGTATGTGCATTTTTGTCTTAGGGCACCTGACACAATTCTTCCTCTTATGGAGAAAACTGAGGAAGGTGCATGTAACCTGAGTGTAAACTGGCAGGTGTAGGGATGCAGCAGTGTGTCAAAATGTGTTTGCACTTTAAAACAAATCCAGTGTTCCATTCAAAATAAATAAATAAAACAGGTTTAAGGAATACTAGAGGGCTTACGGATAAAAACCAAGCAAATGTTCACAATGTGATTTTTCATGCTTAACTAAGGAAAATATTGCAAAGTCCAAATGCCAAACTTTAATACTTTAACCGTTGTAGCATTCTCTGTTTGTCCATGCAGTGCTTTTTAACATTTGGATAAAATTGACTTGGGGGTGGGTGGGAAATGAATGTGTAATCTATAAAACACTTTACTAATCCCAGCGGCTCATGCTTTGTGTGGAAGAGGGATAGTGATCAGTGCTTTAATATTAGAAATACTGTAAAGAGAAATATCTGACTAACTGATGCTGCTGACTGAAAGAGAAATATATAAATAACTATTTACTCTAATGTTTTATGCATAATTGATACTGTGAAATAAAGCCTAGTTGGTATTTGAACACATGGGAGTTTCTTAATACACAGTGCCATGAAGGGGAAAAAATGAAATAATGGCTTGATGGTGATGAGCGTCTGCTGTTACTGGTCCAGAGGGAATTATGATCATGACAGCAACCCAAGCGCTACTCTAGAAACAAAGTGGGGAGAGAGAGAGAGAAAGAACTTCGAGGTTTTGTGTCGTTGTTACCCACCTAAACAAAAACAAACCTAGAGGCAAGCAGAAATGCTGCCACTGGTTTCTGCCTGCAAACCTTCAAAGGACATTCACAGTGGGTCTAGCTAACAATGTTAAATAGTCTCAAACTTGAGTCTGTAGAATAGACCAAAGACATTTTAATTGTGTTCACGTTTTTATCGCTTTTAATATTTTAACTGCTTTATGTATTTTATTGTTGTGAGCTGTCTTCTGAGGGCTTCTGCCCTGAAAGGCAGCAAAGAAATGTTTAAATAAATAAATAAAACAAGCCATTTTCTAAAGCATCATCATTAAGGACGTTGATTTAGTGGTCTAACACTTTCACCAGCACCTACTTGGACAGATATAACCACCTATAACCATGTTCAAATACCAACCTTTAAAGTGCTTTGCTGTGCTGGTAACAATGACAATAAGCATTTGCTGATTTCTTTTAGGCTGTGCTGCTGTAGGAAAGAATGCAATATGTGCTTTTAGGTCTTACTACTATGTTTAATGGGGAGAAATAGAAAGATAAAAATTATTGAAAAAACCAAAGGGTTAGAAACGTAGCAAAGGAGTCAGACAGCTGCATTTAGCTATGACTGAATAATTTCCTGATCTTCCTACACGTTCAAGAATTTTTTTGATCTGGATGCATGAAAGTTTTGTGAGTAAGGCAAACAAAAAACAATGCATCGTGAAATTTGCAGTTCTTGTTTCAGCATTACCTCTTTGTAGGAAGTACCTCTTTGTACTGCAGTGCATTATATGCGGGGCTCTTTTTGAAGCTTGTTTTGTTCTTGTATTTTGAACTAAATAAGCTTTATTGGTAAACACAACAAAAAACAACAAATGTGTATTTGAAGAAGTGTTTATGATCTGCATTTTGTTTACATGAATTAAATTACATTTTATTCACGTACTAAAAAAAAATCCTTTACTTCGGAGTCCCAAGTAACTTCATTGGTGTGAACCACCTTCCACCAGCGGAGGCTTCTGCACTAACTGTGGTGTCTAATGGATAGAGAAACCAAATTGCTGTCATCCATACTTTGGTGACATCCAGTTTGGATTACTGCAGTGCATTGAATGTGGGGTTCCTTTTGAAACTTGTTCTGGTGTTGTATTTTGAACTAGACACAATTTCCAGATCACTCAGTGGGCATATGGAACCCATTCCCCAGTTTTGAGAAAACTAAGCTGTTTCCTGGGCACAATTCAAACTTCTGTTCATAACTTATTAAAGACTTAAAACAGCTTGCGACCCACTTTTGATTACCTGTTCTCACATGAATCTGCCCATTTGTTCAGATGCTTGTCTGATGCCCTTCTTTAGGTCCCTCTGCCTTTATAGATGAGGTGGCCGTTATTCGAAGATAAGGCTTTTCTGTGGGTGTGCCCCATTTTTTGAATGCTTTCTCCAGGGAGGTTGCCGGGTGTTGGACTCGGATGTACTTTTGGTGCCAACTGAAGACTGTTTTGTTTGCTCATATATTTTGGATCTTCTGTTTTAGATTGGTATGTTAACCTAGTGTGACTCTTGTTTGTTATACATTGTTCAGTTTTAATGTTTCTATGTTGTGCAGTTTTAGTTTTTATGTTCTTCTGAATTGTTGTTAACTGATGAAGGCACTTCAAATTGTCTGTTTGGTGATAGTTGATTTAATTATATAGCTCCCATACAAGGCAATTTAGAATTCTTTTCCCATGATGGCACATGGCTGCAGGCATTGCATTTAAAAAGTTTGTATCATATATGCTGTGCAGTCACATGCAGAATCTGTGTATTCTAGTGGCAACAGTAATGCTGCTGTGTAAACATTACATCTGCACCCATGAAATGCTTAAACATTATGCCCACTACATGGGAGTACTACCACATGAAAGGGCTTTATGCCGGCTTCCATGGGATGATGGTGTGTATATGCTGTAAATTTAAATTGACTTTGAAAGATAGATTAAGTAAAATGGGGTACTCATAGTATGCTCTTTCTTTAAAGAAGAGTAGCCCTGCTTCAGGTATTTTCAGTTTAGTGAATACTACTGAAGCAAGGGATGCTGTATTTCAGTGGTTCCCAATTGGGGGTCTGCGGACCCCAGGGGGTCCACGTAACCCACGCAGGGGGTCCGTGGCACCATTCACATATTCACCATTCATTTCTGGAGTCCACTGATGACGAATTCCTACCAGAAGTAAAATATAACATCACTGAGCACCTGCGTGATTTAGCGACTAGCTTCAGAGATTACTTCCCTGCACCTAATCCTGAAAACTCACGGAGAAGGAATCCTTTTGAATGTGGTGATGTGCAACTAACAACTCTGTCTGCGGAAGAGCAAGATGCACTTGTTGACGCAACTTGTGATGGTTCATTGAAATCATTTTTCAAAGAATATAGACTGGACCAATTCTGGGTGAAGGTTTTTCCTGATTATAAGAAGTTAGCTTTGAAATATCTAGTTCCCTTTTGTTCCACATATCTTTGTGAACAACATTTTTTACATTTTGTTATATGAAGAACAAGCATAGAAATCGGCTCGATGTTGATCCAGATTTGAGATTAAAAGTAGGAAATATTGAACCGGATGTGGAAGGGATTGTTCGGGACAACAAGAGGCATCATTTCTCCCATCACATTTAGGTTTAGTAGCTGCTAGACAAATCATAGTTTGTTCAATTGTAAACTAGACGTTAGTAAAATTAAATTCGTCTTTATATTCCTAACTATATGATTGTCATTTTTGCGTGGTAATATCACAAATACCACAAATTTTATGGTCTGTTTTTAGTATACCTAAAATCCTTTGCTTATTAGGGGCTACCCCTTATTTCCTCCAAAAAAATTGCTTTGTACAGGTAACTACCATAGAGATAACAATTTTTTCAAAAGTAGGGGGTCCATGGCTTCGCATTTGAAAACAAGGGGTCCACAGTACTTAGCTAATTGGGAACCACTGCTCTATTTCCTTCCGGTTTTCTCTGTTCACAGAAGAGGTGAGGAGGGACTATCAGAAACAGAGTGGAGGAGAATTGCAAGATACTTCACTCAACATAATTGTCTTTAGTGGGGAAAATAGTGCTAAAATGTTGTGTATTCTATATAAAACTGTACAAAGAGTTCAGAAGTAAGATATGTGCTCCTGAAGAACCCTTGCAAACTTATGTAATAATAATAATAATAATAATAATAATAATAATAATAATAATACAAAGCTAATGGTCACATCTTAAGGAAGATGAAAAGAATTGACAGCATTCACAAATTACTGGAAACTTTTGGCTGCTACTAAAGAGTTTGGGGCTCTAGTGTGATTTGCTCCCTCCAGCTTACATATAGAAATCAAACAGGCATTTAGATTGAATTTAAAGATACTGCTTAACATTTCAAAACTGGGCGTCAATTTAGAGCTGCTTTCCGTTTTACTACTTAAAGACATTGAATTCCTCTAGAAGCCTTTCCCTGTCTTATGACAACTTAAAATGAAATGATGAAGTGACAAAATATATTTCTTTCTTGTGGGGAGGGCAGAGAGAAGAATCTGGAATCAGTTCTGCAACTTCTTGACATGTCCACCACAATCACCTATGTATATTCCGATTCTGAAATTCTGTTTCATAGTCTACTCCTAAGAATGCATCTATGTGGATGCCGTCCTTAAGATGCTTGAACACATTTTAACAATGTTTGTTATCCTCCTTCAGTGGTATTCTCATTCTGTGGTATTATTCTCCTTCTTATACATGTTTCTGTTTCAGAACAATAATTCAGTGTATAGATGAATGAATCCCAGACTTGGTCTCAAGGGAAGGCTCCATCTTGTGGATGACTTTGTAGAAATCAGTTTACTGTTCCTGCTGATTTAGAATTTGTATGTAATTTATTTATTTATTTATTTATTTATTTATTTAATTTCTATACCGCCCAATAGCCAAAGCTCTCTGGGCGGTTCACAAAAATTAAAACCATGAAGAGCATAATAAAACAACCAACAATTTAAAAACACAAATACAAAATACAATATAAAAAGCACGACCAGGATAACACCACACAGCAAAAGTTGATATAGGTTAAAATATGAGATTAAAACAGCAGAGTTTAAATTTAAGTTAAATTAGGTGTTAAAATACTGAGAAAATAAAAAAGGTCTTCAGCTGGCAATGAGAGGAAAACAATGTAGGCGCCAAGCGAACCTCTCTGCGGAGCTCGTTCCACAGCCGGGGTGCCACAGCAGAGAAAGCCCTCCTCCTAGTAGCCACCTGCCTCACTTCCTTTGGCAGGGGCTCACGGAGAAGGACCCCTGTGGATGATCTTTAGGTCCGGGCAGGCACATATGGGAGGAGGTGTTCCTTCAAATAACCTGGCTCCAAGCCGTTTAGGGCTTTGAATGTCAATACCAGCACTTTGAATCGGACCCAGACTTGGACTGGCAGCCAATGAAGTTGTAGAAGGACTGGCGTGATATGATCTCGTCGGCCAGTCCCTGTTAGTAGGCGGGCTGCCCTGTTTTGTACCAGTTGAAGTTTCCTGACCTTTTTCAAAGGCAGCCCCACGTATAACGCATTGCAGTAATCCAAATGAGAGGTTATCAGAACATGGATCACTGTAGCTAGGCTATCTCCGTCCAGATAAGGGCGCAGTTGGTATATCAGCCTAAGCTGATAAAAGGTGCTCTTTGCCACTGAGTTCACCTGTGCCTCAAGTGACAGTTCTGGATCCAAGAGCACCCCCAAACAACGGACCCGATCCGTACGGACCCGATGAAATATTCAGAATCTGTTCTAGATGAAGAATATGTGAATGGCTCTGAGAGCTTAATAAACAAAGCCTTTTATTCTGACAGACTGGTTCAAGTCTTCTTATTTTTCATATTTAGCCTTGGTGTAAGTTAAGGCATTATTTAAAATAGTTTACGTGTGCAAAATGGTATTCTTTCTGAATAAAGAATTCTGGCTAAATTAGTTTTTGTTTGCTTTAGGCAAGTTTAATGTGAAGAATTAGTTGAACATGTATTGGTAGCTTACAGATAGGTTGGTTGTGACAGCAATCAATCCTTTCTAGCTTATTTTTTCCATTCCCCCGCCCCATTTGTTGCTTCTTGGGTCATTTCTTATAAAATGCGTGTGTTTCATCTTAAACATCTATTGCAAGATGTTGACCCCGTAGTGACTAGGCAGCCAGTGCAATTCCCTCAGCAAAGGAGTTACATGCTGAAAGGGGCAGCGCCTAAACTGCTGCATTCTGCACTAGCTATAGCTTCTGGACCAGTCTTATGGGCAGCACCATATAGAGCACATTGCAGTAATACAGTCTTGAGGTTACAAATGCCTGTACCTAAAGATGTGAAGTCCCAGGGAAAAACTGGGGGGGAGGGGATGAGAAAAAAGTGTGTTTTCCCCCCTGAGGACCATTTCCTCCCTGAAGAATTGAACAATACCCAGTCAGCCTGCCTCCCCCCATCTTCCCCCTCCAACCTACTTTTTGTAATACCTTGCCTGATGTACAGATCATGAGATCTCAAAAACTTGCACATTTGTTGTGATCTTTGAGTTGGCCTAATAAAGGTATTACACTATATGGAGAAATAGCCCAGAATGTATGTACTTTCTTACCTTGCAGTGATCTTCAGAAAGGTTGATGAATTTAGTCCATTTAGCAAGGCCCTAAGTCAAAGTTCAGGTAAGGAACTAAGTAATGCTTAGATACAGAATGTTAAAGAAAAAATTTCCTAGGTAGAGTCACATAGTGCTTTGGTGTATGCATGGCTGCCTGCTTGCAATTGGGCAGATTTCATATTATTTTTAATGCAAGCAAACTCTCACCTTATTTAGAACAGGATAAGTACTCAAAAAGCATTGTACAGGGTTTATCCCTACCCTCGTCTTCCTGGCATTCAGGTTGGTAATACTCTGGCTTTTTATTATGAAGTTGTGAAAGGGAAATAATAGGAGTACTTGCAGCAATCCTGAAGAAACCTAACTGAAAGGGGCTCCCTAGGAATATTTGTGAGCTTGATCTTTCAGTAATTTTAATAATCGTTTGCCCCCAAAGGAGGAAGGGAATTTAAATATTGAGTTTACATAAGTAGTTTTTATATTCCAAGTTTTCCCCTCTGCGGATGTTTGGTAAATGGGTAGGTTTTTGGAGTTTTGCAAAATGTCTCCAATCAAATTTTAAGTGCACATAGAAAAAAAATCTTAAATTATTGTTGGTGAAAACAGTCTTTGAATGCAGAGGCTGTTTGAACAAGAGCTGGTTAGACTGACAAGTGATTGACAAGTTAAACAGTCTTGCTGTCATCTGGCTTCACACTGTGATACAGTGCTGCAGATACCATATAAATCTCATGCAGTAACCACAATCCAATTTTGATTAAACTCTTGGTGCCAATACCTGTTTTTTTTTAAATAAGCAGAACAAAATGTTCCACTGTCTCTCCTCTCCTTCTACATCCTCTTCTTAAACTGTTGGTTGCTACTCTGTTGGATTTCTGTATAGAACACACATTTGATGTGAAGTAGTAGCGTGTCCTTTTGCGTACAATTCTTAAAGTGCAAAGTCCCTCGGGTCTTCATAATCATAGAATCACAGAATCATAGAACAGCAGAGTTGGAAGGGACCTACAAGGCCATCGAGTCCAACCCCCTGCTCAATCATTAGTATGACCTAGCTAAAGTACTGTTGAGCTTGATTAGGGTGGGGTGAAGACTTCTTGTTGAAGTGGTTGAAGTGGTGAAGCACCCCTTGCTTATCTGCAAAAATAGAAGGGATGAATATGGTAGTAAGGAGATAGTGGTGGAGATTGCGATTTAAAGGGGAGATTAAGCTCTTCCCTGCTCCTGACAACCCCAGTCTCTAAAACAGGCTTGCTCCTATCTGCTTAGCCTATCCTAGGTTCTGTTTTTCTTCTTCATGCTGGAGTGACGGAGTGTTTAGAACTGGCTGGCTGGATGATATTCTGGAGGTGACAGACTTGACCTTGGGGGAGCTGGGGGTGGCGACAGCCGACAGAAAGCTCTGGCGTGGGCTGGTCCATGAAGTCACGAAGAGTCGGAAGTGACTGAACGAATAAGCAACAAAAGATTGGGATATAGAATAACTAGTAATATTAATTTTGCTTGGGGCCCAAATTTACATACAAAGTAGAGTGTGCTTCATAAAACATTCAGTATCAAAAAGAAAGTTGAGTATTCTTATATTGATATAGGGTACTTTCAACTAACTCTTAAGTGAAATCTGAATTGGTTATGCCATTATTAATTTCAAGGTCTAGGTTTGTGGTAGTTATGTGCTTGATCTCAAAAATAGGTCATAAGGATATATGCACAAGCTGCTAATGAATCAATCCTGTAATGTAACATTGAGCAAACTAATACTCTTGAAACTGTTGGAATATTGTCCAATCTGATAAAGCAACTTGGAACCTTCAGGTGCAGCTTAACCCCCACCCCATCCACTTCAGTGAATAACTAGCAACATTTCATTTTGGACTACAGCTGCTAACTATCAGCACTAGGCTTTCCTGCTAAGTAGAAGGCATAATCTGAGCACTTGGGAAGTGAATACAATGGGCTAAAACACATTATGATTACACAAATGTTTTTATCAAAGCTATTAAATAGTTATGTGAAAATATTCAATGCAACTTGAAATTATCTGAATTTTGTATTATACTTTCCTTTTTTTAAGAAAAATCATTTATGTTTGCATCTTTCTAGGTGGAATTCTTGAAATGGTGTGATATGAATAACAAAGATAGTGCTTAGACACTCTTTCTAAAGACTGACTTCTGTAGCAACTGATTTTCAGTGCATGAAAATGATTGAGTGCCAAATGCTAGCACCATTGAAACATAACTTTTGATTTATTATTTTTAAAATGCAATCAGTCAGTCCATCTAGTTCGCATTAAGTTACTGTGGCAACCCAACAAGTAATACTAGTCCAATGACTGCTGCACTCTTTGTAGCGGACCTTTTAGACTTTTTTTGTAGGAATGTTGATCTTAGTTAGACTCTTTGTTCATTAGACTTTTTTCCCGTGTTTTGTTAGCCCCATGGATTCCAAGGTAGAGGGCTCCTTCAGAAACAATGCCAAACCATGGTTTGGTGCCATATGAACAAGCCCTGAGTAGTTTCAGGCTCACATGTTCCCTCTTCCTTGACTTCCAATTTTGTCCTTATTGATTCATTATCAGGCAAACTATGGCTTTCACAAACCACAGTTTAGGCATTTGAATGAACCAACAAACTATGGTATGCTGCAGAGTAGAACTTGGTTTTCTGAAACTTCCATAGACCATTGTAAAGAAAATGTGCAGAGGATATTGGACGTTCGTATGTGTTTCAGGCCCATATAGAAACACATTTAACTCCGGTGCATGAATTCTGGAGTTGCTATTTTTCAAAATGGTTAACACACAAATAAGGATGTGCAATAACTCATGAACAAATCCATGTAGAAATCTCATTTTCGTAGCAGAATATAGGGGGCTTTGGTCAGGAAGGTAGAACAACTATTACTAGAATGATAAACTAGGAGTAATTCCTTGCGCAGCTATGAAATTGCATGGGTACACTTTGACCAGTTACCATCTCAGCAGGATTGTTGTGAGGCAAATAGGAGGGGGGAAACATGCACACTACCCCTACTTTGTGGGAGGAAGGGTAGAATAAAAATGTAGTAAGTAAATATTTAGTAACATTTAATTGGAAACTATACCCTAACAGCATACAATGTTTACTGATAAATGTAACTCAATCCTTTAACTTGGAGTTGCTACTTAAAAAGCATTGAGCCAGCTTTTCAGACCTACATAAAGTACAGGAAATCACTGAGAACCTCTTGCATTTGTACATTCTTGTTTGGTCATCAATTCTTCTGGTAAAAGCATACGGCACTCTGGAGAGGAGCCATACTCAGTGGTAGAGCACATAGAATCATAGAATAGTAGAGTTGGAAGGGGCCCAGAAGGCCATCGAGTCCAACCCCCTGCTCAATGCAGGAATCACAATTCCTGGTATCTTTGGGTAGGGCTGTGAAAGAGTCCAGGCCGAAGCCCTAGAAAGCTTCTGCCAATAGACAATATTGAGCTAGATGGACCAATGATCTGATTTGGCCTAAGGCAGTTTACAGTTCTGCTTTCTAAGATAACTGTTGCTGATGTTCCAGCTCAGAAACAGGTTTTCAAAATCATGGAAACATAGTAGCTGATAATGCATGGACAAGTCTGAGAGAATCCATACCCACAGTCAGTGGCCACAACCCAAAGAAGAAATGAATAAGTTAGGGAACTATTTGTGCAGTTGGAGTTCTCTTTAAATGTCAGGAATCACCCCCATTCCTTGACCAGGTTTGGAACATGTGTATGGATTGACAAGGTCCATTGTATTCACAACTGTGGAGATGGCAATGGGGAAACCACATTGATGGGCATCTAAGGCCATGGCTATACAGGCCTATATCCTGGGATCGTCCCTGTGCATCCAAATGACACACAGGGGATCCCAGGAGCAGGCAGGGACGACCCCTCCATTTGCCTGGGATAATCCTTAGGTCTGACTAAGGCCTCCGTCACTATTAAGCTTTTGCCGTGAGATTTCCTGCAATAAAGTAGTCTCACTGATTTGGGTGTCAGTTTTCCAAAATGTGTGCTGGCCTGAAGGACAGGGAAACCTGACATTAAAGTGCTCCCAGCAGGAATTGCTGCTGTTTGAAGTTTAAAAAGCAGCTTGCCTCTTCAGCAATAGGAGAAGCTGAAGAGAAAATTCAAAGGAATTTTGAAGTTCCAACTGCATAACTTGCAAGTGGACTATTTGTTTAGACTATTGCCATCAGTTTTCCTCAATAACAAGAGCCAAACTGAGGTAGACAGAAGTTTTTGAGAATTGCAACTGGAAAAGGGCTCAGAAGTGTAGTCTGAGGAAACAGCAGCTTTCTGGAAGCTCGAACAACTTGACAGGAAATAAGATAGTTTATTGCCTGTGGTCACTAACAGGGGGAATACACTGTTAGTTGCACACACATTAATGATTCTAAATCATAAGCATAGAGAATGTATAGCTGACTGGTAGAAAACTAATCAGTATTCTAGCCTGACCAGACCCTACACCTTAAAATTACAAGAATTCATAACAGAATGGTCTCTGGATTATGCTGTGCTCTCATGCTCCACAGTAACTCCACCCATTCAGGTTATGGTAGTTTATTGGTTTCATTTCATAGTTGGTTAAACAAGAAAGGCTTCCAGGTCTGACATATTCTTTACCTGGGTAACAATAATCATTGACTAGGACTAGGTTCAGATGGCACAGCATGGTTTGCATATTCAGATGGTGGCCACATGTGCCCAGTCTCACTGTGAATTAAATAAATAACCTATAATGGGCTATCATGTTGTGCAAACAGTCCCTATGTCAACCTGGTGGCTAGTGTGGGCTCTCTGGGCTCTCTGTACATGTAAAGGGCTCTGCTGCTGCTTCTTGCCCTGCTTCCCTTACAAGGATATCTAAAGTTCCACATCATACCTCCCTCAGCATTAGACTCTGCTCCATTTAACTTCTCTATACTTTTCTGGGGCGTAGTGATTTGTTAGTTGCAGTTTCTGTTCTGAGCAGACATTAGCCCTGCATAGATACTTCATCTATGCATAGATGAATGCATGGTGTTTGGAAATCAGGTTTGCACTTACCGGCACTGTCCGTTCAAAGTCTCATCTGTACAAGGATTTACATGTGTGTATGCTTAATTCGCAACCTCCATTTTTGCAACCAACACCTACAACTATTGGCTATACATGCATGGGCTCCTATGCAGACAGGACTTTGAATATGTAGAGATCATCTAGCTGTGAGTCCTGCAAGACCTGCTCCCTGCTCTCTGGCTGTCTCATTTCCACCTGGCTTGTGTGGGAGGAGTCCTGACTTACTGACTCCAGCTACAAAGGCTGCTTCTGAAGCTGCCTGGAGAGCGCTACTTCATTTGGTGCATGTTAGGGATGTGCATTGGATTAAGCCAAAGGCCAAGCTGAATCTAGCCCCTTTCTACTGTTTCTGGTGCTTCCCAAGGCAAAGCGGGCTTCCTTCTGAAGTGACCAGAACCAAAGCTAGACCTTACATGAGGCTTTTGTTCTGTATTTGGCTTTGGAAAGGCAGACAGTGGCCTTTGCTAGACCTACCGGAAAGTCTGCGAAGGAGGAGGGAGACCCCGCGATGCAAGTATTGCGGGATGTCGCCCTAGTCTACATGTCAGGCGTGATGAGCTCAAGGAGAGACCCATCGCGTCTGTAAAGGAAGAGCGCCCAGCAACCAGCTGGCTTCTTGACTGGATTTAGCACGGATCCCCAGGCACAGACACTCACGGCTCACATAAAATGAGGTTTAAGACCATTTATTAGGAAAAGGGTAGGAATACATGGGATTAGCAGAATAAAACTATAAAAGCATGCATATATATGTAAGAACCCAGAGCAAGCAAGCTAAAAACTAAAACTACAATTCATACGTCACCCAGACCGAACTCAGCCGACACCCCCCTGTTCCCTTCACAGGGATGTCTTTATACTATTCTTTTCACTCCTTCCCCCCTCCCTTCGGCTTTGATGCGTGGAGTGTCTTCACACCTCTGCCCGGGATGGTTAATCACTCAAGGACACAAGACAGTTACAATCGGCTTGGCTCCGGTCGTCTCCCCCTCATACAGCTGCCTGGTTCTTATCTCCCTTCCTATGGAACCATAAAATTCACAAATTAAAAGACATGCCAGTCCCAAGGTCCGGTTAACCCTCACCCTACCCTTGCAGCGTCCACCATTATTTTTTAAAGGAACGAAGCGCACGAACGCTAGTGCGCCAAGAAAAGGGTGTGTTTTTTAAAAAAGGTTGGGTTTCCCCGCTTACATATTGATTTATTTTAAAATATCTATGTCCATTGGTACACATACTCACTTTAGACCATCGTCTTCCCAGAATGTCTCATCCTTTCTGATGTACTTGTTTATCCCTAAACCATATATTGGTTTTCTACATGTCCTGTTGCTCCCCCACCCAAGGTCTAAACCCCTCTCCCATAACCCCTTCTATGCCCCCAGAAGCTTTCCCCCCTCTGCTATGCTAACAAGCCCTTATAACCCTGCCCTTACACATATTCAGTAAAATTGCAAGCCAAAAATATTCCTTCAACTTGAGGTAATTTAAATTGCATAGATTGCATAGATTCCCAACACCTCACCTCCATAATGAAATAGGTGCACACATGTAGAACTTATGGCTAGTTTACACATTCAACCAACTCAGATAGTAGAACTTTTCCTGCACTTTCCTCTGTGTGTGCGCGCGCAGTGAATGAGGGAGTATGCATGCTTGAATTTTCTCCCAATTGAGAGAGAAACTCCTTGGCCAAAGGGGGGGAAATATATCTGTGGAAAAGTTTAAACTTAAGCCCTTTCCCCTAACATGCTGTTTTTTCTATATATAGGGAAATATTTAGGTGCGATACACTTCAAAGTAAATCCTTGTTCAGGGGCACTCTTGAAAGACAGTCCTCAACCTAGTATAAAACAGCTGCAGCTGAAGGAGGATTTACTCCAAAATGCAGGGGACCTAGATGAATCCCCCCCCCAATTCACCTGAAGGTTACCTCTATTCTTTTTGACGTGATTGGTGCCTTCCCAGTCTCCCCACCCCACGCCAATCCTTGCCCCTTACGTTCCGGGTACACTTTTGGTTGGGGGACGTTCAAACATGCCACTCCTTCACTTGCACGTCAAAGCTTTACCTAAGGAGAACCAATACCTTCTTATTGATATGTAACACTTCAGTTTGCTTTTGTAGCTTGTCTTTAATCGTATACACTCAGTCATTGTTGAACTTCTGTGCTAAATAGTGATACATTGTTCCAAGTTTTTTACTTGGAACAATTAAGAAGACAAGACTCACTTCATGCTTTTCAGTGTTCCATAATTATCTTTGTCCAGTTTTGTAACTTGTATATGTTGTCAGGAGTTCATGATGAGCTTTTGAAACAGTTGGTCCATTTGCATGCATAATGCATAGCTGTGGAAATGTGAGTCTATATGAAAAGCATGTAGTGTTGTTTGCCTTCTTCTTGCATCAGAATTTTGTTCTTTTGTCCGTTTTATGCTTTTTTCCAAAGACTTAAAATGAAAGCTTTGTTTCTGAAATAATGGCTTAGTGTAAGCTTACATTGTTGATCCCCTTAGTAGATGCAATGTAATCCACTTTGGTAATGTGATTTTTTAAACAATCATCAGCCTTTGCTATTAACCCTTGTAAACTAATGGTAATACCCTATGAAAAACTACAAAGGAAATCAGTGCCCCAGTTTAACATAAGACTTAGAGGGGACACTTCACAACATTAGCATTCCTTTATTCTCAACAGCCTATGTTCAACTTGCACTAAATATAAGGGAGTGGTTTATAAATCACTGAAGTTGAAATTCAAGTATAATTTTCCAAAACAGAGATGAGAAAACTGTTTTTAAGGAAAGTATTCCAAAGTGCCCTTCCATTTTAAAAAATAAGCCTTTGCCCAGGAGAAAAAACACAAAAATTTGGAGAAATCCCCCTCTTCAAAATGTGCAATATGAAGATTTATATGTAAGATTACTATAGCATCAGAGAATGATAATACACTGTTATGAAAGAATTCAACAGTGTTGTAAAGTTTAACTCAATATCCAAAAATGTTGCTAGCGCTTAATATTATTGTGTATGAGATTATTTATGTGTGGTTTCTATTTTCAGTGTTTCGTTTTCCTACTTTTGATATGGCAAAACTAAGATCTATGCATTTTAATGGTAGCAGTTTCCAGCTTACTCTGTCTATTGTAGTGTACGTTCACAATTTTGCTTGTACAGAATGAAGACATTTCTACTTTTGAGGCTATAATCCTAACTGTGTTTACCTGAGAGGAAGTTTCATTACACAGAGTGGGGTCTTAGTTCTCAGTAAACATAAATTGATTTTTTAAAAATGTAAACTACCTGTGGGGGTGGGGAGGTTTACCTTGAAAGTTGACCTAAAATATTTAAATAAAATTGTTCTGTACATCTCCTAAATATACTGAATAATAAAATTTTATATGCTAACTAAGTTATATATGATATATGTTGTGTTCTTCAAGCAGTGAAATAAGTTTAGATTTGATAAGGAACAAAATGTATATATTTCAGTTTTTCTGCAAATTTCAGTTTTTTCCAGCCAGGAAAAGAAATGCCCTAAATTACCAAAAATGTTATACCTCTAAAGATGTGTCTGTGTTGTTTTTTATCTGAAGAACCAAGACTTATGGCTGCTTTATAGAAAGAACTTTATTGATCAACCAGCAAAGCATTCAGTGGACTATCCAGCGTGGAACTCTGCCCTTCGCTGGAACTGGCCACACCTTGTGCTCTAACTAGTTCCTTGATAACATTATTAAATGCATAACAAATCTTAAAGAGACAGTGCACTATTCCCACAGTGTCACTTTTTTATTGTGCTGGAATGAGACAGGTGCACTGCAACACTATAATATTTACTAGGGCTGTAACCTTTAGATAACAGTTTTACAGTTCCTAGACAGACTCCAATGGACCATCGAAATGTGCAGGGAAAACCCTCTGAGGCCATAGACAGAGCTCTGATCTTGTAAGGGTTTTCCCAACATTAGGGCCCCCAAGTTTGGCTCTCCCTACAAGGTCAGCACACCAACTTAATGGGGTCTGAAATGGGTGTTTTGGGTCCAGGGAGGCAGTGGCTGAGGACCTGAGGGATCCAAAGTCCTCCCAGCTCCTGACCATCCCACGCTCTTTGAAGAATATTTAGGTGTGCTTGAGAGTCTGCGAGCAATGGGAAGATTTTTTTTTTCTTCCATCCGTGGCTGAAAAACATCACAGACCTGGTTCACACGATCTAAATAAGCAACCCTGGCTTATTTATTTATTTAAGCCTCAATGGCTTTTTAAAAAAAAATCGTGGTGCCTGCCAGGTGCATGCAGGGTGCAATTTTTATAATCACTGCCCAGGTGTAGCTTGTTCGAGAGGGAAACAGTTCTCCAATAACCTATGGACTGTTATAGGGTTTTGGGGGGTTGTTTCTCCCTCCAACAAGCGATGCCGTGCAGGTGTGGATGTCATGTTCCGCATGCACCCAGCACATGCCATGATGTAAATAAGCCTTGGTGGCTTATTCTGATGGTGCAAAGCTTCTCACTGTAAAACTGTCCCCCCCCTTGACCCAAATAAATGTTTTTCAAAATAGTTGTTATATGCAAATGTACGCAGATTTAAGCAGTTGGTTAAAACTCATTTGATAGACTACAATTTTTTTGCTGGTGCCATCCCTAATATTTTCTCCAATTAACTAATTATTCCAGTTAACCTAAGCATCCTGTCCATTTATAGAATACGTAGTTAGGCGGTGTACTTTGTGATTTGGAAGAGCAAAGACAATGAAACAATTGACTTTTGGAAGTCATCAGAAAGTCTTTTATCCCCCTCGGCCAGCACGTGTTCCACGTGAGGCAGGGAGGGGCCAAGCCTATAAAGGCTGATCCCGCCCCTTCCCCGACTCCTGGCTGGAGAGCGTGGCTCTCCCTTAAACCAGGCAAGTAGCCTGCGATTAGTACATATTGATTCCCACACTTTTTACCTGCAGTTCCAAGGAGGGGTTGAATCTCCCTTGTTGTTAAATAAAGAGGCCCTAGTTTATCCCACGCTCTGGCGTCTGTGTCTTTATTCCACTCGCAACACGTAAGCCAACATGGAATTGTCTTACAAAGCGAGATTCTGTTTTCATCAATATAGCTAAAGGACTTACACACTTTAAGAAATACTGGTCAAGACTTACCACTTCTTAACCTAGATGACATCATGGAGCAAAACCGCAAATTAAGGTTGTTCAAAGGAAATCCAATAAGGCAGAAAACAGCTGAGTGTAGAATTGACATTATGGGCAAAGGAAATGTTACAGCTTAGCACCTGCTACTGGCATTTCTCAAATCCCTAAAGTGATTTGTGAAAAAAGGAAATGCAGAGTAATTCCACACCATAATTAAGTTAAAAGGCAAAAATACTTACACTTTTTGATATGTTTCCCATTAGAAAATAGGAATCAAAGTTATTTCTCCATTAGCGTATGTGTTGGTTCCACAGTAGCGAGATTGTTCAGTGACATGCTTTTGGAAAATCGATTTCAGCAGTTGTGTTACTGAAAGATGTGTTCATTCTTATATTTCTATAATGTTATTTCTGTGAGAAACTGGAAACTTTCTGTCCATTAAAATATATATTTGGGATGTTGAACTGTAGATGAGAGCGACTAGTCTCTTCTCACTTGAAAATTATGAGGGGTTTAATCCACTGTTGCACTGGCAGAAAAAGTACAAGAGGTGGTGTTTTTCTGTTCATGCCCAACTACTAGTGTAACTATTAACACAACTAGTGCAAGCAACACGTAGACATTGAAGTTATGTTGAGTTGTGCAGATGTTTTAGATCACCATTCCCATCAGCCCCAACCAGCATGGTTAATGCCAGGGTTCAGGCTTGGTTTTGGCATGGAAACAGCCTTGGCCAACTTGTATAATGATTTATGTTGAGAGAGAGAGACTGGGAACTGTGGCCATGTTGCTACTCCTTGATCTTTCAGTGGCTTTTAATACCGTCAATTATAGTATGTTTCTGGGGCCATTGTCTGAGTTGGGAGTGAAGGAAACTGCATTGGTGGTTTTACTCCTACTCGGCCCTGTGGATTCTGCAATATGGGCTTCCACAGGGTTACGTTTTGTCCCCCATACTATTTAACATCTATATGAAACCATTGAGCGGAGTCATCTGGAGTGCATTGCCATCAGTATGCAAACAACTCTTTCTTTCTTTTATCCTTATTAGGCGAGACTGTGGATCTGCTAAATCATTGCTTGGCTGTGACAATGCACTGGATGAGGGATAATAAACTGAAGCTCAATCCAGTCAAGACTGAGATACTGTTGGTGGGTGGTTCTTCTGACCCTATGGCAGGTGTTCATCCTTTTCTGGATGGGGTTGCACTCCTCCTGAAAGAGCAGATTTGTAGTTTGGGGGTCTTGTGGAGCCATCATCACTTGAGGTTCAGGTGCCCTCACTTGCACAGAGTGCCTTCTACCAACTTCAGCTGGTGGCCCAATTGTGCCCTTATCCAGACAAGGATAGCATGGCTTCAGTAGTCTATGCTCTGGTAACCTCCAAGTTAGATTACTGTAAATCACTCTATGTGGGGCTGCCTTTGAAGATTGTTTGGAAGCTGCAGCTTGTACAAAATGTGGCAGCCAAATTAACAGAAGGGACGAGGACATATAATACTCATTCTGGACTGCCTGCCTATGTGCTTCTGAGTCCAATTCATTGTGCTGGTTTTGACCACTAAAACATTACATGGCTCAGGACCACAGTATCTAATGAAATGCCTCTTCCAGTATACACCTACCTGTATACTACTCTCATCATCTGAGTCCTTCCTTTGAGAAAGGCTTGGAGAATGGCAACAAGAGAGAGGGCCTTCTTGGTGGTACCCCCCCCCAACTGTGGAATGATCTTCCCTACTGAGGTCTGCTTGGAGCCAACATTGTCATCTTTTCAGGACCAGATTCAGACTGTCCTATACTCCCATGCATCTGATGGGATTTGAATGTAAACTGTTTTATCAGATCTGGGTATCTCGTTGTAATGTGTTTTAGCTGATAAAAGGCTTTTAAATTTTGTATGTTAAAGTTTTTATATTATGCTTTGCATTTTTTGTAAACCGCCCAGAGAGTGATACAGAAATAAAATTAATAAGGATAATAATTATGATGATGGTCAGGGATTATAAGAGTTATAGTCCAAAACATCTGGAAGGCACCAGTTTGGGGAACTATGCTATACTTGGAACAATGTTTGTTTAAAACATTTATGATTGTTATTGTGACACCGTTGTATTGTCTTTGTTCTTATTTTGCTTTGGGTTTTTCTTGAAAAGAAACATAGGGAATAAATATGAATGAAATGTATACACTGTCTTTTGCCCCAATTAGTGTATCTGAAGGTGGATAACATCATACAAAATAAAAACATACAAATAGAGAGCTTCGGCTATGGGGCAGCATATAAATGTAATAAATAATAATATAATAAATAATAATTGATGTAAAAAAAAATGAACAACCAAGCAGTAGAAATACATCATTTAACCACTGCTTTCTCAATAAGTCAATAGTGAGTACAAGCATAAAGTGTAGAACTGTGACCTTTGGTCTGCTACATTAATCAATTAAAAAAACCATTTACCTGACAAATGGTGTCCTTGACTGATTGGTCTGCATTTTTTTTTTAAAAAAAAACTTAATTTTAATGCAACTATTTATAAAATCTTTAGAGGCATTCTCCCATTTCTCTCTCATAGGATGAAAAACTTCTTCCAGTTGTTGCTTCATAATTGTTGTGCGCATGTAATGGTTGTATTCATTGTCTTCAATTAATATATACCTTGCATGATTACAGGCTCTAAATGCTTGAAGAAACCTAAAGGTTTTGAATTAGTGGCTTGTGTGCCACAGTGCAGAGTAGTCACCCAGCTCACCTAAAACGGTGGGTGCTCCTGAAGCAGAGCCTCACTGGAAGATTATAATCTGTGGGCAGGTCCATATGGAAATAGGCAGGTCCTTCACATACTCTTGTCCTAGTTAATACCAGCACTTGAAATGTTATCCAAAAACCAACTTGTAAGTAGTGCAGTTTCCTAAGCACTACATTAGGATAATCAAGTTTACAGATATCTGTTAATAACTGAGCAACGTTGGGACCTATAGCACAGTTGTCATTTTCTCTTGGCTACAGGAAGGATCAAAATGCTAGATTACCCACCCAGGGGAGGTTCTACCTAACTATCCAGATAGTCTTACCTGGTTATATGAGAGAGAGAGAGAGAACAATTTTTTTTTTTAAATCTTGGTCTTTCCTTGATTCAAAGAGATTTAAGAAAAAATAAATAAAATCCTCATGAAAGAGGAGCAGAGAGCATCATCAGTTCCATCCTCCAACCCCTGGTGATGGTGACCTGGGGAAGGCACACTTGTTTTTTGTTCGTTTTTTAAATTCTTTTTTATTATTATTATAACTATTACTATTATTTAACAACACATAATAAATCATATACATACATAACATAATATTCCTCTTATTTCTTAGCTATATATTCTGCTTCTTAACTCACTTACATTAATAAGTGCCCATTACCCTTGGGAACTTATTCTAGTTTCCAAAATTGCATTGAGTCTTCTGGAGGTGTTCTTCCTCTCCCTTTTAACAGTACATGTTCTAGGAACAATTTCCATATCTCTTAAAAATCATTGTTTTTCGTTGTTCCTTCTAAATCTAATATTACATGTTAATTTATCATTTATAGCAATATCCCATATTTCTTTATACCAATCTTCTATATCACAATCTCCTTGAACCTTCCAATTTGTGAATATCATTAACCTTGCAGCTGTTAACAGGTTCGTTATTAATTATTTTTCCATCTGATTACATTTGAGATTTCCATACATTGATGATAACGCTACACAGAAGGCACACTTGTGAGGCACAAACCTAGTGGTAAGGTGAATTTCTTCCCCCATGGCAGAGACTAAGGTAGTCACTGTTCATATCTGTCCCATTCTTCCCCCACCAGACCCCAAACTCTGAGTAAGGTATATTCTGAGGCATAAGCATCAGAACTAGGATTGTAGCACCTAGATCTTCTCTCCTGAACAAGTAGCTCACCTTCCCCTGTTGTCAAACACTACAAGGTTGTAGCGTAGCAAGAACCAAACAGCTGCACTGCAGATCAACAGTTAAGTATGAATGCAGTGGACAGGATTGGCAGCATCAAGTCTTCCATTCTTCCTAAGCAAGCAGCTCCGCTTCCTTCCTCTGAGAGATGGCACTATCGCCGAGGAGCTTAATCCCATGTGGGAAGCAGGTCTAATACGATCAGCTTCCCCTTTCAGGAATTTCTTTCCATGCTAATATAATTGCATGGAGGGAGAGAAGGTATGAGCTCCTGTTTCTGCCCTCTTTTTCAATCTAGGTGGTGCCCGTCCGGAATATCTATAAAGGGAAGCCTGTTGTACTGCATCTTGGGTAGTATAAGTTTATTATGACATTGACAGTTCTAATTTCAGTTCCTTTGGTAATGATCCTTGAGAGCCAGTGTGGTGTCGTGGCTAAAGTGTTGGACTGAGAGTTGGGAGATCCAGATTCTAGTCCCTACTCAGCCATAGAAACCCACTGGGTGACTTTGGGCCAGTCACAGACTCTCTATCTAACCTACCTCACAGGGTTGTTGTTGTGAGGATAAAATGGAGAGGAGGAGGATCATGGGTTGCTTGGATGAAAAAGGCGGGATATAAATGTAATAAATAAATAACTAAAATAAATCATGGTAATTACTTTTGTACAGCAGCAATATACCGGGTTGACATTTTCATTGAGCTATCCAGCACAGCCCAAAATTCCATTTTTGATCCATCAGTGCTAATTGGAAAAGCACGGGTGGCTTAGGCTGGTACACCGTGACCCTATCTGGAAAGAACAGACCTTGCTTCAGTTATCCATGCTCTAGTGACATACAGACTGGATTAACATAATGCACTGTACATGGGGCTGCCCTTAAAGACTGTGCGGAAACTTCAGCTGATACAAAATGCGGCCACTCAAATACTGGTAGGTGCTAGGTGGCTGGATTGTGTGACACGTTTATTGTGTTACCTGCATTTTATTTCAGAGTACTGATAGGCTGCAACTGTGTTTATGAGAACAATTTAAAGTGCTAGTACTGACCTTGAAAGCCTAACTCGTTTGGGTCCAGGTACTGCCTTCATCCATACCAATCTGCCTGCATAACGTTGGAGGTCTTGCTCATGTGGGTGCCTGTCAAAGGCTGGCAGGCACAAAGGATAGAACCTTCTCAGTAGTGCCTTTCCCCCTCGCTTGTGAAAATGTGTTCCAGTTCATGTCCACTAAACCCCTTCAAGCAGGCCCTAAGTCTTACTGGTTTACCTTAGCCTATAATTTTAGTGGGTGCCATTTTGAATATGGTGTTATCTGGTTTTAATTGTTAATTTCGATTTGGTTATTTTTATCATTGTTTTATTTGTATTGTGGTTTTAAATTTGTGTGCTTACTTAACAGTGTTTACTTTAAAAGAAAGCTTATAAAATTTTAAGATAAAATACATAAAATAATAGCTTCCTAGAAAATGCTCGTTAGCCATGCTGGTGACTTTGGGCTTCCTGAACTGTGATCTGCATTCTTGTTGATGCAGTTAATGTAGTTTTGAGTAACCCTCAAGCATTCTGGAGAGTTTTGATCCTTTTGACTTTCCTTTTCAACTTCCATTTTACCTCATTTTAGAGAAGTTTCCTCTTTTGAAGTACAATCTGAATGTGTTGGACTTCCTTGGCAACTCTATTTGACAGACCCGCAGTCATTTGTTTCCAGTCAGTTCAACAGCTGACATTCCACATTATGTCCTGGGCACCACCTGGGCCCTTTCTACACCTAAGGATTATCCCAGGCAAATGGAGGAATCGTTCCTGCCTGCTCCCTTGTGTGTCATTTGGATTCACAGGGATGATTCCGGGATGATCCTGGGATATAAGCATGGTATAGACATGCCCTTAGCATTAAAGTCCAGAGTCACCTTCAGCCTGGTCTGTTCCATGACTAACTGTTCTAGAATACAGTCATTTAGGGTATCTAAAAATGTTACGTTGTGGTCATGGTCAGAACATTCATTTAGCCAGTCTATTCAGGGATAATTTTTGTGAACCACCCAGAGAGCTCCGGCTATTGGGCAGTACAGAAATGTAATTAATTAATTAATTAATAAATAATTGAATCCACTCATTAGTACAAGACGTTCTCTTTTGGGTGCCATCGTCTATTTCAAGATCCCCTTTAGCATTCTAACAGGATGATAGCAAGTCCCCATTATAAATTATTTTCCAGGTCTGGTATTGTTACCGACAGTTGATTATGTGGAGGAGTGTGTCTCTTTTCACATTTCTAGTTTGTTTGACACTAGGACCCCTTTTATTTTATTATTTATTTTATTACATTTATAAATAGCCAAAGCTCTCTGAGAAGTTTACAAAGATTTTGACGTGCAGAGCAAAATATATGAATGGCCACTCCTTGTACGCTCTTCCCTGCCCTTTGAAGAAGCAAATTCTCTGAGGTTAAATACCACCCATCGTTTTAGGGTTTCATAATGGCATCTGGCATGCATCACAACTCCTCATGGGTAAATTAACCCATGATGGACTGTTGTATCTTTTCTTGGTGTGTTCTGAGGATTTTTTCGTGATATTTACCCAACAAAGGACCTCTCCCTGCTGTTTAATTTTTATCTTTACTCTTCCATTTACATTATCATGGTAATTTCTAGCAACTTTCCCAGAAGTTTTATGACTGGGATGTGCCATCTATTATATGTCCTCAGGTCCATGTTTCAGATTAACATTTAGGGCAGTGGTTCCCACACTTTTTCAGGTAACCGCCCCCTTGGTTCCACAAGCTCATGCCCAGTGCCCCCTACCCTACACTATAAAAATCATTATTCAGAATAGCAGTTTTCAATGACCCATTAAGGAAGATAATAACAATAAAATTCAAAACAGTAACAATTAATTGAATATTTATTCAAAATCTGAAGCACACACCGCAGGCTTGCCAAGGGAGGGAGGGAGGGAAAAGAAAGCGAACACCTCTGTTTTGCAGCCAGCATGGCGGGGCACACCAAGCAGGGTATGTCTCTTCATTAGCATTTTGGTGCTTTTGAAACATTTCAATTCACCGTTAAAAGGACTCTTCTTAAACGGTATTAATACATGTGTGGATTCTTCCCCTATATGGCTTGCTACCTTCTCCCATAAAAATGTTCCTGGGTTTTAAGACCTTCTGGAGACGTGCTTCTCGGAAAAGACCACTCAAGGGCCCCCCTGCTACCCCTTTGCCTCTTAGCGCCCCCTTGCCTCTTAATGCCCCCCTATGCAATCCCACTGCCCCCAAGGGGGTGGTACCGCCCACTTTGGGAACCACTGATTTAGGGTGATTCTAGACTTTTAGCACTACTAATCAAAAGGTTATTGTGCACCTATTCTTTCTTTTCTTCCTGAATGGGCTTTTTTTCCTGATAAGAAAAAGGCTGGTATATGTGATAGGAAAACATAGGAGGGCTGCAAGTAGTCATTGTCCCCCAAGATAACCTTTTGTATTTGATGCAAGGCAATTGAGAAATAAAAGTCTTTTCTGGAAGCACTCTTACACAGGGAGAGTTTTTCATCTACATTTGTGGCTGAAACGATGCCACCTAATTCCAGATTTGGAGTGTGTGCTGTGTAACTTAATTCCAGAGCATTAACAGAATAAACCAAAATTTTACAGACGATAAGAATTTCCCCCTATTACTTGGGTGTGAATTACATTTTGCAACATGTAGCATCTGCTATTTTGATCTGAGAGCACGTTTCAGAAAGCAGTTTCTGGATTCATCTCTTCCAAGTAACATGCTTTTGATATAAATGAATATTTCAAAGGTTGAAGTGAGTTATAAGACTGCTACCTTAGGATAATTGACCAGCACAAACAACTCTCAAATAACCCTATATTAGCTGTCTATTTACTAATGTGCTTAATATAAAGTGCTGGTTTTGACCTTTATTATTTTATTTTATTTGTACCCTGCCTTTCTGCGATGAAAAATTAAGAGAGCAATCCTGTTCCCATCAGACAGCATCTGGGGTGGGGGTATGGGATGGTTTGGTTTCCTGGCTCTGAACTTGGAGATAGGAAATCTTGCTCCCCACCTCCTCCTCCTTTGGAGGCAGGGAGGGGAGCAGACCAGGGTGGCTGTGTTATGCTATCTCTTGAGGGTACACCAGCCGCCTTCCCTCACTCTCCAAGGTGCCACTGCTAGATGGATACATTGCCTGTCTGGCAGAAACGCAGGGTGGTGGAGTGTGGAGCCTCTACTCTCCTCCTGCCCTGCATTGGATACTATCTGGATAGGATTGCGCCCTAAGGCAGTTTAAAGCCCCAAGAGTTAGGCACCAGTTTATTAGAAGGACTGGCTTTCCCCTCAGAGGCTCTGCCATCAAGGACATTCAGACTAGCAGGGCCTTTACTGTGATGGCTTCCTATATTTGCAAATTTCGCTTGCAAAGGAAGTACAAATCGCCCATCTTTGTTAGCTTTTAAAAGGACCTTAAACATTTTTGTTTCAATCTTTGATTTACCTAAAGTGTTGTGCTGGGCTTTTAAATTGCCACTGTTTTAGTTGGATTGTTTTGCATATATTTTTTAAAAAAACAGTTTTACTTTGTTTTATTTTTTGTAAACAGCCTTTAGAGGGCTTTGCCCTGAAAGGTGGCATGTATATTTCTTCAAGAAATAAATTAATGGGTAGGATTAAACAATCAGAATTAATATCTCTTCCTAAACCGCCTCTCTTTTATTTTGACAATTTGCAACAATTTTAAGATTTGATTACTCTTAAGGAAGCTGTTATTACATTTTGCTCAGCATAATAGAAGCTGCTTTTTTTTTTTTTGGTCTGCTTTCACTTTCCTAGAAAAGGCCAAATACAACATTTGGCAAATGCTTTACTTTCTATTATCTTCAGTTCAGAAATAAAACTGGGGTCAGTGGAACCCAGTAGGGATCCTTCTTTTCCTCCAGATGGTTGTGACATTTGAGTAAACGCTGGAGGATTAAAAGCACTCTGAGCACTCACTCTAAACTCCTGACACAAACTGACAGTCCTAAGCTGGGTTCTGGGCTGATTAAAGTGGTGATGGGTGCAGGACAGAAATCAATGGCCATGTGGATTTTTGAAAAGACATTGTAGAATGAGTTGTGTCTAATGTTAAAGAGAATTGATTTGTGTGTAGGGGAGGATAAATACAGGCAACCTTATTGAACACTGTTATTCAAATGAAATGATTTACATGCCTTCCAACTCATTAATTTTAACTTGCCTGCAGCCTCTTGGCTGAATGAGCACAGCATGGTGCAGACATCCTTACCCTTAAATGAGGTCTGCAAACAACCTAAATAGTTTAATAATGGAAGAAACTATAGAGGCTCTTCCGACCTGAGACAGGTTGACTAAATGTAATTATGCATTGGCACCATCTGTTCCAATGCGATAAGAGTAAACACGAGCACCTTTTTCTTTTTAGTAGTCTGTTGGATCAGAATCCCCTGTTTTACTTCTCAGATGAAAGTGAAATAGGTCTTGCCTGGTGAATCCTTGGAAATTACTGTGAGGGGAAGTTTAAAAGTCTCTAGGAAACGGTAAGAAAGAGTTTTAAAACCAATTACTTGTTAAAGTTTCAAATAGATTTTGAGAAAACACAATTCTTTCACATTCATATGAATGGATTGACTGTGAGTTGGATTTCGAAATCAAGGCATTCAAAAATCATGTGGCAACAGGTACATAATTGTCAGTATTATGCATGTCTTCAAAGTAACGCATTTCTTCTGGAGAAATATTTAAATCATACTTCTTAACCGCATCTCTTTTAGTAAACAGACAATGCTTCAAAATTTAGCCTGTAAATTGATCTATGTTATCTATAGATTGCTTTTACTGCACAGCAATTGACTGCAGTAATTTGTGCCTTTCAGTGTTTTCTCTGTGTATCAGAGCATGACAGAAAGTCTGGTTTTGTTCCATGGATGGGGGATGAGGGGAAAGCTGTGATGTATTTAATTATTCTGCAGCTCCCACCATTTCTCTCATCTCTCTCTCTCTCTTTTTTTTTTTTAGCCTATCTGAAAAGGCATGATATGAAAATGCTTTCAGGAAATCAGGAAATAGTCTTGCTTAAAAGGAAAAGCTAAACTTACAAATAGGCCCCATTTGATCTTGCAGCATGTATTCTGTGTGGCGTATTAGAGTTTTTCCATAGTACTTACACATGTGGTTACTGAAAGCAATTTCAAAAATTGTTGTTCTGTGTGTTAACTTCAAATGTATATATAATATATATGGCAAGTAAATGCAAAATGTTTCTATTATAGGGTGACCAGACCACCCGGAAAAATCCGGAGACCTCCTCTAAAACAATGAGGGTCCGGAGCAACTGGGTCTCAGGTCCATTTACCGGGAAATGGGCGCCCCGGCAGCTCACAAGTATTTTTTTACCTTTTAAAATTGTCTAGGCCCAAATCGCCGCATGCGAGTTCCTAGAGAGGCCATTTCCAGAAGTGCAGGAACAGGCCTCTCTAGGCATCCACAAGGGCCGTCTATGCTTCTTCCGGGTCATCGCAATAGCAACGACCCCAAAGAAGCTCAAATCGCTGCTCCAGAGAGGCTAGAGAGACCCGTTTCTGTATTTCCGGAAACAGGCCTCTCCAGCCCCTCCCACTTCCCCTCTGGGCCATTCCTTGGCCAGGGCAACGTCGTGGTCCCAGGAAGGCCCCGGAGCTGTGGCCTGGCCTGGCCTGGCCCTCCTTTTAGCTGTGGCCCTGCCTGGCACCTCAGCCAGGTGGGTGGGCGTGGCGGTGGCAGTGTGTGGCCTGGCCTTGGGACCACGCAGGCAGCAGCACCAGCAGCAATGGCTTAGCTACTTAGGGTAAGTCACCTCCATTTTACAAGGACTTTGGGGGTAAAAAAACTAATAAATGCAATTGTAAAATCCATTCACTGGATCAAGCACGTCTTGGTTGCAGGGAAGTCACAAATCTGTTCCTCTTAAATCCACATCTCTATTAGCACCACTCAGGCTTTTATGTTACTTTAAAAAAGCTGTCAACTTTGGAACTTTCCTTCTGCACCACTGTTTTATTTGTAATGATCTCCTAGACCATGCCACTGTTTTATTTATGCTGTAAATATGTAAATATTAATGCAAGAAAAATCATTTGAAATGGGGGGGGGAGAGAGAGAGACAGAGAAGAAGGAAAAAAGAGAGAAAGCTCTGTGTGATTCCTGCTTATGAACACCAAAAATCCTATTTTTGGTGTTCATAAGTAAGGATAATACTTTCTGCCTTCTCTGTCAACCCTGTGTTGCCAGCTGAATTACTGAGGAAGGGCACATGTACGGCTTTCTCATTGTTCGCCTGGCTTTTCTTTTCTTCGGGATCTTCATTTTTTTAAAAAAAGAAAAAGGCATGGTAATAAATTAAAGCTTTTTTAGTTGAGTAAATCATCTGCTCCTTTACTGGTTGTATATATATATTTGCATATTACAGAAACTAGGGCTCTAAGGTTTTGATTGTTTAAAACATGCTGTGCACTTTGCTATCTTTGTGTGCCCTTTACATTTTTTAGGCTGCGATCTTATACCCATTTACCTGGAAGTAAACTCAATACAGTGAACTCAATTGAGCTTACTTCTGAGTAGGATTATGTTACACTGGCTAGTCATAACTACAAAGTTAACTAGAATTAACTTGAACTTCATATCGACTATCCATTTAATATTGCTAATGTATAAAATGTCTGACTTGTGGATTGTGATATAGTGGGGCTAGAGTGTTGGACTGAGAGTTGGGAGATCTGGGTTCTAGTCCCCATTCAGCTATGGAAACTCACTGGGTGACGTTGGGCCAGTCATAGAGTCTCAACCCAGCCTACCTCACAGGGTTGTTATTAGGATAAAATGGAGAGTAGGATTATGTACTCCACCTTGGGTTCCTTGGATGAAAAATGGTGGGATATAAATATAATAAATAAAATGTAAACTCTGTAATCTTGTAACTTGTAGTCAGATGTTTTGATAGTATTATAGGGTTTGGTAGAAACTCACCACTGAGGCTCTATGGAGGGTGCTTATCAGTTTTCCCAATAGTGTACAGCTAAAAATCTGAAAAAGGCTATGCCTGGAGCAAGACCTTTAATAGAAATTTAGTTGTGAAAATCTAGTTTACATTACATCTCAAAATGTTAGAATGTTTTAAAAGAGAGCTGCTCTTTCTTGCTTAGTATTAAATCACACTGAATAGGCCTGGGAAAAGATTGTGACAGTGAGCAAATCATTTTTTCTCTCTTTTCTTCACCTTTTCAACTCCCTGAATACTACACATGATGAAATGTCACATATTTCAGACTGGGGTTGCAATCCTATACGCAGTTACCTAGGAATAAGTCCTATTAAACACAGTGAGGCTTGCGTTTGATTAGACATGCATGAGGTTTCACTTCATCAGGCTGCATTGGGTAGGAAAAAATGATTCTGAGTGCTAAAAGTTGAAATTGCAAGCAAACTTCATTGATAATATTTAGATATTTTCCCAGTCCTTGTGCTTTGGATTTGGCTAGAAATCAGTTTAAGGCACAACCCTATGCATGCTGCCTACGGAATGCTGGAAGTTGTAGGATTTTTTTCTCTCTCTCCACATACACAGCATTGCACCTTTTGCCTCTCTGTCTAATCTTTCTTCACCACATATTTTCCATTTTCTGTTTAGTCTAGCACTGGTGTAGCACCTCCTAACCACAGTGTCCTTTAGCTATTTATTTTTTCCTAATCCAGCAACTGGTGGTTTTTTTTTAGAAAAATGGAAAATAACAGATTTTCTTTTTTATTGATCTTTTATGAGGACAGCAAAAAGAACTACCACAAAGAAATCTGTACAGCAACTAAAAATACATGTTAATTTCAGGTTATTATTATTATTATTTATTTATTTATATAGCACCATCAATGTACATGGTGCTGTACAGAGTAACACAGTAAATAGCAAGACCCTGCCGCATAGGCTTACATTCTAATAAAATCATAATAAAACAATTAGGAGGGGAAGAGAATGCAAACAGGCACAGGGTAGGGTAAACAGGCACTGGGTAGGGTAAAACTAACAGTGAGTTATACATTGAATGTATCACTTGTTCTTTATTTCAGTGATTTTAACATTAACATATTATGTAGAACAGGTTTGTCTTAATTGTGAGCTGTAGAATCAGCTTAATTGTGAGCTGTTGTAAACCGCTCAGAGAGCTTAGGCTATTGGGCAGTATATAAATGTAATAAATAAATGAATAAATGTGACCAGGCCACGCCCCCTTGGAGGTTGGTCATGTTGGGGTGGGCACGCCTCCTTGAGGGCCGGCCATGATGTCCTCCTTTTTGGTTTACAAAATATGGTCACCCTATTCTATTAATTTGGTCATTGAAACCTATTAATATTATTTTCAGAGGCGTCAACATATTACAGATATTTCTTCAACTTTACTTCAAGCATTAATTAAACTGTTTTAAAACATGTTTTCATTGGACTATGTATCCTTTGGACACTTTCTAAAATCTTACATATCCAATTTATTATTCATTCCTTTATTTATTTAACTTATTTACAGTTTTAAATCCTGCCTTGGGGGTGTGTATCTCACAAGGTGGTCTACAGATAATTACCATAAAAACAATAAGATCAAAGCATGAAAAAGCAATAAAAATGGCACAGTTTATAATGGAATAAGCAAGATAGCATATAGAAACTTAACATCCCAAATAGAATACACAAAAGTAAAAAGTCCAAATTAGTTTGAAGCATATTTTCTGTCTTTTAAACTTTTGACTCTCAATTGTTTTTACATTTGGTATAAACCAGTTTCAGAGCAAGAATCACAAAGCAAAAGCAAAATGTAAATTAACCAAATAAGGCATGTGTCATCCACTAAGGCATTGTTTCAAAGTATATTAATTACAGGGGCTAATTTGCCTTGACCCACTAAAGTGTATTTGGTTCCACAAATGCCTTTTTGTTTTGCTTACCTTCTTGAAATAGCATAAATGTGTATTAAACTAAACAGAAAATCACATTTATGCTAATTATATTGAATTGCATAGACATTCCTTTTTTAAAAAAAGTTGATAAAAATTCCAACTTGGAAAATAAGCCATGTTTTAGCTGAACTAATAATCCACAGGTTACAAACATACTGTTGTAAGTTTATAACAATTCTTAAATTACATATACTGCACTTATGGAACAACAGTATTAAATAATACCACCAAATTGCAAAGTAGCCATACCCAGGTTAATTTCCCTTTCATTTTTGATCCAGTTTTATAAAGCCTATATTTATAGCTGCTGGTGGTAGGATGTTTTAGTGCTGATTTTCCTTTAATGGAGCATTGCCAGTATTAGCTATTTTTCAAGCCACTTGAGGCTGCTTAACGCTGTAAAGTTGCTTGGAAACCTCCCTTTTCAACCAGTTTCCCCTGCCTCCCAACACACACTAGTCTAATGTTTAAAGCTTCTGAGAACCAGAGGTCTATGTGTGGTTGTCTTTTTGTGACCTTTGTGGTACTAAACCACTGACCTCTTAAATGCAGACGTGTAGCTGCCCATTGTAGTTTGCCTGTCTGTCTAGTTAAAACAAACACCATCCCAGCTGCTAAACAATGGTAATTAATGCCTTTTAAAGTCATTGGCACGATTACTTCAGAAAAATAAATATCACAGTGATTAAAAACAGAAATTTGTATGTTGGTTTGAAATAAACCTAACCAGTATGTGATTTTTGAAAGATTGTAATGCAAGATAATACAGCCTACCAGCTAATTCCTCTGTTGATTAATGCTTATAGTGAATCAGTTTTGAAAAGAAAGCCAGCAGGTTAAAAGAAACAGAGCAAGTATGAGGGAGAGTGCTTTTTAGAGATATACTCTTGTCCATAGATGGTTGGTTTACATTGCTCCATCCTGTTGTCTTTCATAAATTGTAACATCATTTTATTTATTTAATTATACGTATGAATCAGTAACATTAAATAAATGAACAGAGGACAAGATTACTTCCCTTGTAATGCATGTTGGAAAAGGTAACTTTTTAGTAAGTTGTAAAAGCCCAGAAGGCTTGGCACCTGCCACATTTGTTCCAGAGAGTGGGTGGTATGACGCTAAACGCCCTAAACTGAGCTATGATGGACAAAACATCTAAAATCACATGTACTAAACTGCCAATATCATACTGACTTTATACAAATTTATGGTGCGACCACACTTGGAATACTATGTACATTCTGGTCACCATGCTTAAAAAAAGATATTGCAGAGCTGGAAAAAGACCAGAAAAGGGGAACTAAAATTATCAAGGGGTTAATGAGAATAGCCAGATTCAAAAATTTGGCCACTTGCTCAGTAATAGGCTTATTGGTACCCTGATGTAAAATAATCATAAGAGACTCAGGAGAGCAACCGGGGAAATGCTATATAATAGGACATATTAGGTCTTTCCTGACCTCTTTATAATAACTGCAGTAAACCGCCTGGAAAGCTTCGGCTATTGGGCGGTATAAAAATGTAATAAATAAATACATAAAAATAAATAAATAAAAAATAGTACATGCAAGATGGACTCCACCTCGACGTCATTACAGGGGCAGCATCTATTATTCTTTGGGATTTTCTTGAATCTGCCCTCTAGTAGGTTGAAGGGGAGAACATTGAACCTTGCTAAGGAGAATGCCTTCCTATATTTAGGGATAGTTAGCCACAACAGGTTTGGCATTACATCTTTGCAGGGATGGCCTAGTAGACCCAGTAACTGAGGGGAACATGGTCCCCAAGCAGCTCCCTGGAGCTCGTGGTAGTCTGTGTCCAGTAATCGATTTGGCATTTTCTATGTCCATAGATAGCAAGTGGGAGGGAGAAAGCCCTACTATGGTGACTTTTTGCACCACTGCTTTTATGCAAGGGGATGCAAAGGAATCTGACAGTACCTTGAAGGCCAGAGAGTTGGGAGTGAGCACAAGGCAGCAACGGATCCAGAAGTGTATAGAATGTATCCACGCTAAGCATTTTAGCGAGTTTAGCCCAGTCTCCAGATTGAGGGCAGCTCCGGAAACACATCTGAGATCACTGAATATTAGCCTAAGAAAAAGGCATTGAATTCCTTCTAGAGAACTCTTAGAGAGGGAAAACCAAATTGGAGCCCCCAAAAGAAAGAGCTTCGGCTATGGGGCAGTATATAAATGCAATAAATAAATAAATAAATGAACCTGAGTCACTGTTTTGGCTTTACAGACCCGGGTGGCTACTGGCAGAAATTTCCCTTCCTTTGTGAAGAAAAACTGGGTTAGTGCACCCACATTTTGTTCAGGATTGGCCTTGGCATATTTTTCATGGACTCTCCAGCTAAGAGCTTCATGGAACCACATGCCCAGGTATTTATATGAATCAACTTGGTCAATTTTGAAAGCACATAGTTAAAGTATGGAATTCACTATTGATGGCCACCAGTTTGGATGGCTTTAGATAAATTCCTGGAGGAGAAGGCGATCAATGGGTACTAGTCCTGTCAGCTATGTTTTACCTCCTGTAGCAGAGTCAGTAAGCCTATGTCCACCAGTTGCTGGGGGACATGGGTGGGTGGGGGGTGCTGTTGTACTCATGTCCTGTTTGTGGGTTCCTGGTGAACAGCTGGTTGGCAATTGTGTGAACAGAATGGTAGACTAGGGGCTCATCTACACCAAGCAGGATATTCCACTGTGAAAGTGGTATGAAAGTGGCATATAAAAGGCAGGAGACATCTTAAATGAGACATCTTAACGTTTCTTTATTGAAATATAGGATATGAAATCTACCTCCAGCAGCCAATATGCAGGCATAGAGTAAGCCATGGTCCAGATAAAGGAGAACGTTGAGCTATGGGCAGTATCCCTATATTAGTGGTATTATAGTCCACCCATCTGTGCTTGCATATATTTCAGGAATGCAAGGATTCACATATTAGAATCTTCCTAAACAGAAACATTTATATTTTACAATATTGCTCTATTCCTACTTAAATAACCCAGAAATGTTCCACTGATTTAAATAAGATTTTTATCTAAGTAATTATCTTTAGGTCAGGAGACATAGGGCATAGCTAGATGGGGCGATATCCCTGGGATCGCCCCGGGATCATCCCTGTGTGTTCACATGATGCACAGGGGATCCTGGGAGCAAGGAAGGATGATCGCTTCCTTGGCCCGGGATATTGCCCTACACTTCTGTTGCAGTTTTTCCATGGTCCTGGGATAATCCCGAGACCGCAGAACGTGTGGCTGGCCATCACGGTTTGTCCCAGCTCCTCGCGGGTAACCAGGGGTGGGGTGGGGGGAGTGGGGAAATTTATTTATTTTTAAAGAACACTAACCTTTTGCTCTCCTTTAAAAAACCAACAAAATGGCGGGTGTGATGTCCTCTTTCTCCTGGGACGTTGCATGCCATGTGTAGACTGAAGGGGGGGGGGGGAATCTCGCAATCATAAAATCGCGATATCATACCCCTCCACCCCCTCGTCTAGCCATGGCCATAATTAAAGTACTAATTTTAGATTCTATTCCTCTTTTTATTGAATTATCTCTATATGTCTCAAGGTTTTTCTTCTGAATAAAGGACACCAATAAGAAGCTTTCCTGATCTGCTGTGTAGAAGCAGATGGAAAATGACTGCCTTCAGAAGAGGCATGGCAGGCAAAATTCAACAGGTGAAGTTTACCAGCCTGCAGTGATGGAAAGTAAAATTGCTGAGTTAATTTCTGTCAGCTGAAAATTAGAAGAATGCTACCATCGGAAAAGATGGGAACCTCTTTTTGAGATGCATGATGTACTTTGTAAAAATGTTTCAGTTACAGATGGCTCAACGAAATAATTGACACCTTGAAGAAGTGGGTGAGCTGAAGATGCCTGGGAACCCTTGGCACAAGATACCCAACTGTTAAAGACACAACAGGAAGCATTGTTGGCATGAAGAAAAATTAGAAATGGGAAATTAGACTTTAGAATTAGAAATGAGCAAGAATTCTTGCCAAGCTGACAAGAATTTTGACCTTGCTGATTCCCTTTCCCATTTGCTGAGGTCGATATGTCCCTTCCACTGGAGATTGTGCACTCGGAGTCACTACCAGAGCCGCCCCTCCATGCTACAGATATTGCCATTGCAGTTCTTGCCTGTGTTCATCATTGGGTGTGGAGGGAATGGCCATTAGGGAAGCTTGAGTAGAAATTCATGCCATTTATATCTAAATAGCATGAACTATCACTGCCTTCTCTAAGGCAACATGGTTTTGAGGCATTGGGTGTTGGAGGCTCTATATGCTGGGCATCCTAGCATAGTGTGATAAAAGTGCTCGGTTGTGGCTATGTGTGGTGGCCCAAGGTTGACACCAAGACTGAAGAAAGTGTGAGTCAAGAGGTCTGGATTTGAGACTGGTCCAGTCAAATGTCTCAGTGCAGCAATGGTAATGAACAAAATCTACATGGTCATGACTTTATACCATATTTCCTGGCTTCTTTGGGGGGTGGACATTTTTGATAGTGGTTGACTCATATTTTAAATGGGTTAGAAGTGGTTCTTGCTTCATCTGTGACTTCCCAAGTGGTTATCAAGATGGTTTGCAATCTTTTCACAACACATGGGCAGCCAGACACCATTGTCATAGAAAATGGGATCTAGTTAATCTGTGGCAGGTTTTGACAACTTGTGACCCTCCAGGTGTATGGTCTGCAACTCTTATAATCTCTCACCATTGGCTATGCTGGCTAAAGCTGATGGAAGTTGTAGGCCAAAGCATCTAGAGGGCCACAATTTGCCCATCCCAGATCTATAGTATTCAGCACATTCCTTGATAATGTCCTGATCTGGCACATCACTTCAGCAACAAATGGCCAGGCTGAATGAATGATCAGGACAATTCTTCTTCTTATTATTTATTTATATAGCACCATCAATGTACATGGTGCTGTACAGAGTAAAACAATAAATAGCAAGACCCTGCCGCATAGGCTTACATTCTAATAAAATCATAATAAAACAATAAGGAGGGGAAGAGAATGCACCAAACAGGCAGTATAAAAGTCAGAGCAGAATCAAGTTTTAAAAGCTTTAGGAAAAAGAAAAGTTTTTAGCTTTTGAAGGCTGCATTAAAATGGATTGTTAGAGGTGACTGGGACCATTCCCTTGTGAGTTTTCTTTTGACACAGCATATCACATCATTCATATACTCCAACCAAAAGGAGCCCTGCTGAACTGTTACCAAGCAGTTTGCTTGTCAATGCTTGCAACCCACAAAAGGTTGGCAGTGCTGGATTTGGACGATATGCCAACCCATCATGGGTTGAACAACCCCTACAACAAGCCATCGGTTGTCAGGGTGGCTTATTGCCTACAAATGAACCACCCTGCGGGAAGCAGTCCTCGTTCGCATGACACTGCAACCCACCATGGCTTGTTCCATTTTCTGTTCAGCGTTGCCTGCAGCAGCATGCTGCATGACTTGTTCTCAATCAATTTCATTAAAGTTGTTAATTTTGGATCCAGATGTGTTTGTATCAGCCCATTAGCAATGGAGGTCATTGTGTTGGAGTTGGATTTAGCAGCATTTACTGACTTCATGAAAGATTAACATTACTTCCCCACCCACCCCACTCATCTTCTCTGCTTCATTTCACCTGGATCAGAAAATAGTTTGATTCCGTATGAGGATTTCCTTCAGCCACTGCATCTTTTCTTTCTTATTTCCTGCTTCTGTTCATCTTAGTTGGGTAAGAGCTCTTATGTAACACCAGTAGGACCTCTTTCCCCCTTTAGATATATGGCTGTATCTTTACTACTGCATGTGCTGTGCAAATGCTGCTATTCTCATATGCACGAACACTGCTGTGCTCACACCATAGATTGCTAACTTAGTCCCTAACTTCATGTCTTTTCTTCTTCCTCTAGTCTGTACTTATTTATGCTTTGATATCCAGCCATGTCTTTATTAAACCAAAGAGGATGTGTGTCCTAGAAAAACATAATTTTCACACAAATTGTTATCAGCAATTCAAAGAGAACCTCATTGCTGCAGTGTTTGATATTGAAAGCTGTGCACTACATTATGCTCTAGTTTTCATGCATGTCCATGGTGTATTTTAATCCTGTTTTGTAAGTCGCCTTGGGAGGGCCTTGTACTGAAAGGTGGCATATAAAATGAATGAATGAATAAATGGACATGCATATGCACTAGAGGTGTTAGTGAAATTCTAGATACCTGGAGTTGGGGGGTTGGAATACAGGGAGCTGTCTTATACATAGTCAGTCCATCTAGGACAGTGGTTCTCAACCTGGGGCGCTCCAGATGTGTTGGACTGCATCTCCCAGAATGCCCCAGCCAGCTGGCTGGGGCATTCTGGGAGTTGTAGTCCAACACATCTGGAGCGCCCCAGGTTGAGAAAGGCTGATCTAGGAGGTTATTACTGTCTACACTGACAGGCTCTCCAGGGTTTCATTCCTTCGAGAGTGATACTTTAGACAAAGACTGCTGTGGAAATAGACATATTTATGCCTTGCCTTTTACTAAAATCCAATGTCTAAAATAGAGGAGTCATAAAAAATGAAATACTTAATAAACAGAATTTGCTCTCAGCCCAGGTTTCCGACATTTTAATCAGGTTTTGGACCATTAATTGTGTTTTGACATTTTTATTAGAAGAAATCTAGCCTGATTTCTCAAAAACATCTTGAATTGTAATTCTAGTTGAAGTCAAATTACAGTTGGAAAGCTAGTCAATTGATTTCTCAGAGATTGCAAATACACCGTGAAGTGAAGAATGCCATCATGTAAGTGGCATCCTCCCTATTTGCATTGCACTCCAGAGTCATCTGCTAGCATTGGCAGGAATGAGGGGACCCTTCCTCCCTTCCTCGGGAGTTTGGATTAGACATACACACATCAAGGTGTGTTTTTCTTATTAAGGGTGGGGGCTTAATACGTAAACTGTCAGTGTCCGTCTCCAGAAGCATTCCCTACCACCACCATGCAAATTGCATTCCTTGCAGCAGCATCCTCAGAACCTCATCATTTGGGTTCTTCTCTCTCTCTCTCTCTCTCTCTCTCCCTCTCTCTCTCCCTCTCCCTCTCTCTCTCCCTCTCCCTCTCCCTCTCCCTCTCCCTCTCCCTCTCCCCCTCTCCAGGTAAGCATGCTTGCCCTGGCTGCAGTGCTCTTTCCTCCACCAAATGGCATCTGCTACCTCCAGACCCCCAGCCTCCCTCCCTAGTGCACATTCTCAGGATTTCTCCATTGTACACCTAAGCTAGCCAACTAGCTAAGCAGAGAATCTGGGAGGAACTCTCTGTTCACACAACACAACTAACTCATACTCCGTGGTTGAGTGTGGGTTGTTGTTGAACTGCATGATATCTGAACCCAGGACATTTTCTGCAGGGTGGCTTGTTTGTAAAAAAATAAGGCACACAGCACTTATTTCATTGGCTTGTTTTCACCAAACAGCTTTTGTGGGTGGTCAGATGGCTATTTATCATCTGGCAAGCAGGACATACTGGGTTTGTCGGAAGTCAGTTGTGACCAATTTGATGTCTATTTTGCAGTTAGATGCTCACAACTACTCCAATGAACACTATGGATATGCCAGAATCGGTTCTAACAGTTATCTTATCAGTGTTATTGGATATTTGTCAGTTTGGACAATCTGGGAATGTGGGCAAGATTCTTGAAGAGGTTAGATTACCAAAAGTGCTCCTTATTCTTGCCCATCCTGGCTTAAATCAGTTAGGTCAGGCTTGGGAATTTGAGTTGTGAAAATAGTAAATGCCATCTCAAGAAATTTCCAGCAACTCTTGGTGAAACTCTTCTTTTAAAAGTCATCACCCAGCTGTGTTAAATAAATACTAGCCTGTTTTCAATGTGCCTTATTTGGGCAATGTATTTGAGCACATGGTGGTGAACTAGCGCTAGGTTTTCTTGCGTGAAATGTACTTTTACATCCAGTCTGATTTCCATCCGGAGTTTGGATCTAAAACTGCTTTAGTTGTTCTACTATAATCATCACCATCAAATTTGTTAGTCAACTGACCATACTACCAACAAATAAAAAATAACAATGGTAAGAGCCATATTCAGAGTGCAAGTACAGCTTAGTTTGCTAGCATTAGAGATGTGGTATTAGTAGCAGTGTTAAAATACTTAGCAACTATTAACATTACCCACCAAGAACAAATCCCCCTCTTCCCATAAGAAGCACAAAGGGACCACACAAACCCTTGGCTGTCCCCTTCACTGATGCCTTCTCAGAAGTCTGGAAGGCAGAGTGGGTCTCACCAGGAAAATCAAGCAACCACAGAAATGGTTGATAAACTCAGCTGAAAGTCCCAGTGGTCAATTCATCTGGATCAGCTGAAAGTCCTAGTGGTCAATGCACTTATTGCTTCACTGACCTCCTCAGCAGCCCTGTTCCCTGATGGGGAAAGTGGGCCTAAAGATCCTTGAGATAAGTGAGTAGAAGCCTTACACAGAGGGTTTGAGGCAGCCTCTGCTGCCTTCAGGGCATCGGCAACTAATTCCTTTTTCACTAGGGCAACTTACTCGTGGGCAAAGGAATTGGTAGGCTCGGATTTGATTCCCAAATCAATTCAGGATGGGTTGAAGAAAATCTCTTATTCAGCAGCCCTGCTTGCTGACTTTTCCTTGGATGCTCTCCAGTTTGGAGCAAAAGTCATGGCAGGTAACACAGATGTGAGATGTAACATACGGCTTCAGAAGTGGACCAAGGCTCCCAGATTAAGCTGGCCACTTCACCTTTTGTAGGTGCCCAACTTTTGGGGGAACCTCTTGACAAGGTCTTGGTTGAAAATAAGGGAAAAGAATTAGTGCTTCCTTCAAAGAAAGAAGAACGGAAGCCCAAACCACAGCAGTCCTTTCACCCTAAGAGACACACGCACAGACCAAGCCAACAGGGTAGGTACAAGCCCAAATGGCAAAGAACCTACAGACCTTCTGACAAGCCTAAGATGCAGTCGGCATCCTCAAACTATGCCTCAAAGTACAGCAAAGGGCAAAAGAAGACCTCATTCACCTGATGTCAGTCCAACAGTGGGTGCTTTGGGTGTACGCCTGCTGAACTTTGCTCCCACTTGGCTCTGACTACTTCGGACAAGTAGGTGAGAGACACAGTAACCAAAGGTTATGCCCTGGAATTTGCCCATCTTCCCAGAGAGAAAGTTATAGCTTCCCCACATTCACACAAACATTCCAAGCATCAGAACTTTCTCAAGGCTATCAATTACCTATTGGAGATAAAAGGTGTAGAACTAGTCTCACCAAGAAAGATCAAAACTGGTGTTTACTCTTTTTTTTCTGAGTCCCACGGAGGGTATTTGGCCCACCTCTTCTTCCTCAGGCATGCAAGGAACAGAAATGGAAAGTTAAATGTAAAATATTTAAATTATTGGTAGTTTAGAGGCTTCTGCCATTGCCGTACATGTGGGGTGGTAGGCAGCTTCTGGGAGTTCTGCTTAATCTCTATTTCTTTGACTACCTTAAGCATCTGTTTGTAGTCTGACATGTGCCATTGGCGTAGTTCGTTTGTGACTTTTCTACTAGGTTAATGAGGGGTGAGGAGCATTTGCTTTCTCCAATCCAGTCTGGGAGATAGGACGACTCCTCCCCTGGAGAAATAAAATTTAGTTGTGGACCCCGTCTACAAGCTCCAGGAGGAGGTGCCTCCCCCAGGTGGAGAATGCCCTCCATGAGACTCAGTAAACTGAAATTCACAGTAAGAATTTCCTCCTTTAATATGGTGGGTGGATACCTGACACGGAGCCTTTCCATTGTGGGTGTGACACCATTAGAACAGCCTCCCAACGGAGGTCTGCTTTCCCTTTGTACTACTTGGTTTTAGTCGAGCAGTGAATGTTGTTCTGTTTCAATGAGCTTTTGCAGAGTAGCATTGCTAAATTGCATTGTGGCGTTACTGCCTTTTATCTACTGTATGTGCACTCCCTCCCCCATGTGTGAACTTGCAATCTTTGATTGCAAGATCCTGCAGCTGTTTGTAGTTTAAAAACAAACAAACATTGGGAAAGTGTTCTCAGCAGTGAGCGTATGTATCATCTGTAGTTTTACTGTCAGTAACAAAAATACTATGCTACAACATTCTGCACCTGACACGTGCCGTTCTAGACTTTAGAATCTAAAGGCTGGGTTCCCACAAGCTCCTTTAGATACAACAGAACCCTCTCCAGGTCTGTGGAGAGTAGTGGCATAGTTTTGTGGATCCTGCCCTATTTATTATTAAGCCCTTGTTTATAAGGACATATAAAATAATATTTTTAAAAGACAGTGGACACTTTGCCTTTTTCTTATGAATTTTCACCACCAGCAGTAAATTATTTCCACCCATATTAAAATAAATAAGGAACGCAGGAAAAAAGATTATTTTATTTGCAGAGTGATGCCATGTGCCCTATTCCCTGAAGACTGAGCATTTGAACTCAACCAGCATTGTTATGATAGCTGGCCCTCCCGTCTGATTTCTAAAGGTTAGTTTCTGTTGTCTTTATCTCTCTAGAGATTTCCTAGGAAGAATTATTACATGGTTCAGTGATCATAGTATGGTCTTTTCTTTTGCAATCTGTAATATTAAAAAATACCAGAAGATTGCTCTATAGACTCAATATATATGCTTCAGCATTTAGAAAGAATAGCACAATTGTGGTTGTGCACTGGTGTGCAGTGATATGAAACATGAGTGGTGTTTGAAAAAGTAGAACTTGCTGTGATGAATTTTATAAAGGAAAAAATATGCATATGTCCAGTCTCCTAGTAATATCTTTTGGCACTGGTTTTCATTTGTGTGAATACAATGATTAATTAAGAAATAACTGTGAAAAGCTCCGTTAATAATTTCATTCTATTTGTTAACTGTGCTGGGACCTTAGACTAGAGAAACACCAATTGTCCAATTCTTCTTTGAATAATGACTGCCTTTCAGTACTGGGCACAGCATTGCACCACTTCAAGTGTATAACTCTTCAATAACCAGAAGTATTATTGTGACATTTAGAAAAATGTCCTACCAGATTGGAAAGGTACGCGCTGCCTTCATAGTTGGAATGAACTTCTTGTCTGCACGAGATACTACTTGTAAATAGAATTATAATTGCAATAGAAATGCACAAGCAAGTGTGGTAATATATGAGCTCAATCCTATGAATGTTTACTAGGGAGTAAATCCAAGTCTTTTCAAGTAATCTTGCTCTCTGCTAAGTGTGCATAGATTGTTCTTGAATATTTGTTTCAGTGTAGATTTTTATTTTAAGTGTTATCAGTCTTATAAGTGTCACTAACAACTAAATAATACTTTCCATAATCTCATGGTCATGGGATTGTGGAGGTGTAGTATTGGTGAAACCCATCTTAAGCCCTTAATACCTTTTACATTGGGTCATATAAATAAGGCAGTCACCCAAAGCCTTAGCACATCACTTTGGAATAAGTTCCATTGTGTGAATGGCTTTTAACAAGTTAACAATCCAAACCGAATTGAACCCCTGGCATGAGAGGTAGGGAGGCTTTAACCGTTGTCTTGCTGTGATCCCATCCTGCGCCTGATATTTAAATTGGGGAAAAGAGTTCCCATTTGCTATAATTAGAGTTTCCCACACCGTGCAAATAGATGTAACCCGAGGGACCCAATCCAGAACAGGACCTCAGCAGTGGTCAAAGGGTTAAAGCCCCCTTACGTGTCATGTGAGGATCCCAGTGCAAATCCTTCCCGCAGCTGCAGGATTTGTTTTGGTATTGTTTTTATTGTGCTTGTTGTAACCATGGGTTGAAACACTAAAGCTTTATTACTACTACAGCTTACTTTTAAATAGACATTCACACAATTCTGCCATATCTATATTGACCTTTAAAACCTCTGATGAGCTTTGCTGATGAGCAGGTAAGTGTACTCAGAGTTCCAGGGAATGGGACTCGGCTAGCTATAGTGCAAATTCAGTGAGCTGGTGGTAAGCTGACTAGGAAGACAGTATACTCCACAACTTTGGGTGAAAGAAAACAAATGATGGCAGAAGTAAGCAAGGAGCTGAAGAGTCTGGAGCTCTTTCAGATCTGATCAGCTAGTGTTCACGTCAGCTACCTGCACTCTGCACCTACAGCCTATCATTCTAAGATGTATAACAATTATACTAGCCCATCAGTTGGCCCTTAATGGGAAGGGGTGGAGGTATATGGGATGTGCAAGCAGAAGAGATGCTTTGGATTATCCCAGGTGCCCTGTGTATTATGGAAGGCTAGCTGATCTACCCGGCGTTGCTTGCGCCCCCTAAGGTATATGTCTGCAAGGTAATCATCTTAAAGTAGTAGTCTGGTGCTAGGCCTGTAAGTTAACATTTAAACAAATTAAATTGTCCAAGGCATGCTGGGAGTTGTAGGTGTAAGCTGAGGCTAGAATGGAATGGTGGGCGGGGTTAGTGGCAGTTGGAGAAAGTCAGGTAGATGGAGAACAAAGACAGTGAGTGAGAGGTCAGGGAAGTGGGAGCCGAATTAGGATTGAGAGATAGTGACCTAGGGCATGTCTACACCAGTTGATATCCCGGGGACACACAGGGGATCCCAGGAGCAGGGAGGGATGATCTCTCCATTTCCCCAGGATATCGGCAGTCCCTTCCCCCCACCCCAACCGCTTTTTCCGCGGTCCCAGGACGATCCCAAGAACCGTGGGTGTTGTTGTTGCAAAAATTGCTCGTTCCCTGGTGTACCAAGTCCAATTCAGCACACAAGGAGGACAGGAGATGAAGTATGGGTCCAACAACATTTATTCTGCAGAATAAAGAGACACAAGAGCTAATTGCTCCCAAAGCATGTGCCTACCTCACAAGGGAGGTAGCTAGGTTTTCTACACTATTGTCTCTGTTGTCTTATACGTAGACACCATCTAACAGGAAATTTCTAGCTGAAAAGAGAAAACATGGCATGTTCTTTTGGCAAGCATCAACACAAAGAGATAGGTACTCACTGTTCCTTAAGAGAGCATTCACTTGATTTTGCTTATCCGAAGAATGGCTTCTCATAGACATTTTGCAACATTTTGTTTGGTTCAGAGCTGGGCACTTTTCCAACAGTGTGGCTGCCCATCCCGGCTTCTTCCCTCTTCCCCATGAGTAGCGAGGGTCATCAAAGGGAAGGAGCCAGGGTGGGAAGAGTCCAGGGCCGTCGGGGGGAGCGGGGTCGGGCTTCTTCTTTTTTTTACCTTAAATTTTGCTGGAGCACAAGTGTGGGCATGACGCCTGGGATGATGGGCATGATGCCCGGGACGTCATGCGGCCCATGTGGACTGAGCGGGAGGATCTCGCAATCAACATATCTCGAGATCCTGCCCGCTCCCTCCCATAGTGTAGACGTGCCCCTTGTTTGCTCATAGTGACCTGGTTTGCTAACCCATGCATTATGTAAAATCAGCCATTCTACACGCAGTGCTATACCTCCCAGCACGGCTTTGGTGGCCCGCAGGTTTCCATGTCCTCTGAGAGGCACTTCTCTCCTCTTGTTGCGGTTGCTGCTCTTCGCCATAGCGTCAAGGAGTAGCATCGCCAAGGAGAGGAGGTAAGTGGCTGTCAGTGTACAAGCCCAGCTCTAGTCCCCTGCTGGGACTGCCTTGGCCCACGCTTCTTGCCCATCAAGTACTCCATCAGGAGCCTGTACTGAAGGCCCGTGCACTTCTCCCCTTTGTCGGGGCTGTTTCTGGGAATGCACAAAGTGCCTCCTTTTCCTCCCTACCTCCCTCTTAAGGGCGAAGGCCACACACACACACACACCAGATTCTGAGAAAACAGTGATATCAGGATGGGATGCCTCTGAGCATGTTCATAGTATCATAGAATAATAGAATCATAGAATAGCAGAGTTGGAAGGGGCCTACAAGGCCATCGAGTCCAACCCCCTGCTCAATGCAGGAATCCACCCTAAAGCAGCCCTGACAGATGCTTGTCCAGCTGCCTCTTGAAGGCCTCTAGTGTGGGAGAGCCCACAACCTCCCTAGGTAACTGATTCCATCATCGTACTGCTCTAACAGTCAGGAAGTTTTTCCTGATGTCCAGCTGGAATCTGGCTTCCTTTAACTTGAGCCCATTATTCCGTGTCCTGCACTCTGGGAGGATCGAGAAGAGATCCTGGCCCTCCTCTGTGTGACAACCTTTTAAGTATTTGAAGAGTGCTCTCATGTCTCCCCTCAATCTTCTCTTCTCCAGGCTAAACATGCCCAGTTCTTTCGTGCTCTCTTCACAGGGCTTTGTTCCCAGACCCCTGATCATCCTGGTTGCCCTCCTCTGAACACGCTCCAGCTTGTCTGCGTCCTTCTTGAATTGTGGAGCCCAGAACTGGACGCAATACTCTAGATGAGGCCTAACCAGGGCCGAATAGAGAGGAACCAGTACCTCACGTGATTTGGAAGCTATACTTCTATTAATGCAGCCCAAAATAGCATTTGCCTTTCTTGCAGCCATATTGCACTGTCGGCTCATATTCAGCTTGTGATCTACAACAACTCCAAGATTCTTCTCGTTTGTAGTATCGCTGAGCCAAGTATCCCCCATCTTGTAACTGTGCATTTGGTTTCTATTTCCTAGATGTAGAACTTGGCATTTATCCCTATTAAATTTCGTTCTGTTGTTTTCAGCCCAGCACTCCAGCTTGTTAAGATCACTTTGAAGTTTGTTTCTGCCTTCCAAGGTATTAGCTATCCCACCCAATTTTGTGTCATCTGCAAATTTGATAAGTGTTCCTTGAACCTCCTCATCCAAATCATTAATAAAAATGTTGAAGAGCACTGGGCCCAGGGCCGAGCCCTGCAGTACCCCACTCGTTACCTCCCCCCAGTTGGAAGCCTTCTCTTCTCAATGCTAAACATGTCCAGTTCTTTCAGTATCAGAGTACAGAATTCAGCCTCTCAAAGTCATGCTGTTGTATCTAGTTATGATTTAAAACTATGTACGGCGGGCTGGAGGAGGCACTGCAAATGGATGCAGCCCATTTATGTGGGTTGTTTCCTTTTATGTGGAATTGTGTTGACTGCTTCAGACTGACCTTAGGAGTGTGGGTTATGAAAGGCACGCAGAGGCCACCCGCCTGCTTACTCAAAATGACTGCCAAGGGCTGGTAACTCTGGCCTCCCACCAAATGCATGCTAGGAGTTCAGCCCAAGGCATGCTGGGAGTTGTAGACTAGTTTTTTTTATTATTATTATTAAATTCTTCAAAAATACTTTAAACCCCCAAAATAGTGTTTTTAGATTTTTTCTGATACATTGTACTGCCAGACCTACCAGCACGCCAAATTTCAAGGTTCTAACTCATCTGGAAGTGGGTAAACATTTCCAGACATACATCCCCCACACATTCAGCTTTATAGGTAGAGATTGTGGTCCCACTCCAAGCCTTGGTTCCTGAGGCCAGAACTACTGGTTTGGAAGAGACTCAACTCTGGAAACCTGGGTCTGTGCTGAACAGCTGTAACGTAATGGGAAGAGGCTGACCCGAAGCGGCAAATCACACACCCCTTTGATCCTCAGCTCCCTCTGCCAGTTGTTTTTCCTGCAATATAGCAAGTGTGCTTCAAGAACCCTAGCTGGGGCACAAGCTGCAGCCAGGAGAAGAGATTAAAGTGGTATGTGAGACATAGCACCCTTATCTGCTGCTGCTTTTTAATTTTGAAATTTCTCCCCACCACTTTGCAGCTGTTAGGCAGCAGCTCAGGTTTTCAGACCCAGGTCTCTGCCCAAAATGTAGTTTTGCCCTTCCAGGTGACTTAACAACAGCAGTGTAGTTCCAGCGTTCCTTTGCAATCAGTCCCTTTTAGCTATAACATGAACCACTCAGTTAAGATAAACGTTGCAAAGTGTGACACCTCAATCAGCTAAAATGGAGATTTTAAAAAATAAATATTTAATGCACATACTTCTAAAAAATGCAGATGCCAAGCCTCATTTTAAGGCATTCCTTCCCTTTTCGATTATAGGAGGGAATGCCTTTTCTAAAATGATGCCACCTACAACACATGTGCATTATCTTAAAAAAAAAAAAAAGGGAAAAGAAAAAATGCTTCTTGCTTCAGAACTATTGTTTGTATCAATGTACAAATTATATCAATAGATTGATTAAAATGTATACAACAAATTGAGTAAGATTGTTGGTCCCATTAAAAATGAAAAATGCAAAGTACCCTTTGATTGAATAGAAGTCAGTACATCAAAGCATATAGTAAGATAGTAGTATAAAAATCCCTTGTACTTCCCAATCTCTCCAGTTTAATCAACACTTTTGTTTCATATTTATGTACCTTGTTACTGTGTGCAGCTCAAATTCAGTTCTACATTCAACATAATGCCTTTCTTCCCAAAGAAGACCTTTGAGCAGAGATACACACTGATTATAGGGAAGCACGTAGGCTACATGCTACAGGAATGGGAAGGGGATATAATGATTTCCAAACTCTTTAAAATGCTGTTTGATCTTTCTTCCAGCCACTGGCATCTGAGCTGCCATCTGAGCCTTGTTGTGCTGCTCCCATTGAATATCGGGCTGGTCTATAATAGAATATATATTACGTTATAGGTAAGGGTGCCAATCAAGGTAGATGAACTGGTAGGAGTTGTTTTTTGGTCTACCAAGAAAGCAGTATGTCAACATAGGATTGATGGCCAAAGGTGTGGGGGGTACAGTGCTCTATAGGCATTCCTTCTCCCTCTCAGGATGGGTACCAGTTTTATGTATTTGTATCTAGTCTCGGGTAATTGGTACAGAGCAGGGAATCTGTTGATCATAGAATCATAGAATAGCAGAGTTGGAAGGGGCCTACAAGGCCATCGAGTCCAACCCCCTGCTCAATGCGTGTATCCAGCAACTTGATGTATCCAACAACTTGAGCTTGCCAACAGTATCTGAGCTGACAAAGGTGTTCTTAGACCTAGTGTTGAAGACCTTCAGATCATTGCCTTGGAGACTTCAACATCCATGCTGATGCATAGCTAAACACTTTATGGCTGCACCTTGCCTAAAATGCTAATTATGGCTGTAATTTACCCAAGATATGCATATTGTTTATGCAATTTATGTGTCTTGCTACTTTTAAAGGGAAAAATTTAGGCTCTCTCCATCCATGCCAACACCAGCAGGAATAGCCAATCTGCTGCAGATTTTGGTGGTCAGTTTCGGTGGTCGGACCACATTTAAATTGGTTAAGGATTTATCCAGCAACTCTACAAATGGTGGTCTATAATTTGGCTGGCTTTAAAGGGGGATTGGAAAAATTCAAGGATCAATGGCTGCTTGCTCTAACGGCTATATGTTACCTCCAGTATCAGATGCAATATGCCTGCCTATGTACACCAGTTGCTGGGGAATAAGGGCAGGAGGGTGCTTTTGTGTGCATGTCATGCACATGGATCTCCAGTAGTTAGTCACTGTGTGAACAGAATGCTGGACTAAACAGCTCTTGTTTATATTCTTAATACAGCAGACAAATCTATTGTTTTATGTCCCTTTCACACACTCTCATACTCACATTCATGCCGCTATGTATGAATTTTTCTTTTTCTATATAATGGTGTATGAATGCCCCATAATGCATGAATTAAGTATAGTATGGCTAATGCTATGTTAAAAAAAAAAGCATCCTCAAATTTTAAGAAGAAATATAAATAAATTTAAATGGATAGGAATTTGAAACAAAGGATTCTACAAGCAAAAAAGGTAGGAAAAGGTCTTCTGTAGTAGAGTGATTCACGTTTATTTATTTTTTAACATTTATGAGCTGCCATCTGAGCCTTGTCGTGCTGCTCCCATTGAATATCAGGCTGGTCTATAATAGAATATATATTACATTATAGGTAAGGGTGCCAATCTGGTGCATTCTAGGTAGATAGACTGGTAGGAGTTGATTTTTGGCCTACCAAGAAAGCAGTATGTCAACATAGGATTGAACGTCAAGGGTGGGTACAGTGGTCTGTAGGCATTCCTTCTCAGGATGGGTACCAGTTTTGTGTATTTGTATCTAGTCTCGGGTAATTGGTACAGAGCAGGGAGTCTGTTGATGTATCCAACAACTTGAGCTTGCCAACAGTATCTGAGCTGACAAAGGTGTTCTTAGACCTAGTATTCAAAGAATTGATTGAATTACAATAATTTGAACTAACTTTAATTTTAAGAAACACATTTTACAACATGTGACTGGACTTAAATTAAAATGAGTTACCATAAGTTATATTCCCTCATTTTGATAAACTGTGCCCTTTAATCTGCTCTTGATACACTGAAATATGGGAGCAATCCTTATTCACAGCTCTAGCAAATTAGATCTAAGGCTGGCAACAGGCTGTGATGTAGAATCCAGAAGCTTAATGGGTTGATAAAATAAACTTTTGTAGTACTGTGGAGCAATCTAGCCAATGATTGTTACTGCAAGTGCAAAGGAGATCAAGGACCAGTAATTAGTGATGTTCCTGACCACTTTCAAGTGGAAGAGGACAGATACAAAATGCTTGCTATTTCTTAAAATTCCTTTTGCTTGTTCATTAAAAAAGTCTTAAATGAGGAGTTCCTCCCTTTCCTGTTTTGTATCTGTTGTATTCATGTGTGTGTTGTGTATTTGCTAGGAGTGGACAAATTGTCCTCAACATTAAAAATGCTCGTAATACTTATATAGCACCAACTCTGTTTTACTCTGTACAGCACCATGTACATTGATGGTGCTATATAAATAAATAATAATAATAATAACTCTGTACATGGCACTTTACAAATAACAGATTTGTCAGGTCCTTACCCCAAGGGGCTTAGAATCTAAAAATAGATACAGGGAATGCACAGAGGAACAGGAGGGAAATGGTAACAGGGAAAGAATGTTTGAGTATTTATTTATTTATTACATTTTTATACCGCCCAATAGCCGAAGCTCTCTTGGCGGTTCACAAAAATTAAAACCATCATAAAACAACCAACAAGTTAAAAACACAAATACAAAATACAATATAAAAAGCACAACCAGGATAAAACCACGCAGCAAAATTGATGTAAGGTTAAAATACAGAGTTAAAACAGTATAATTTAAATTTAAGTTAAAATTAAGTGTTAAAATACTGAGTGAATAAAAAGGTCTTCAGCTGGCGACGAAAGGAGTACAGTGTAGGCGCCAGGCGGACCTCTCTGGGGAGCTCATTCCACAACCGAGGTGCCACAGCGGAGAAAGCCCTCCTCCTAGTAGCCACCTGCCTCACTTCCTTTGGCAGGGACTCACGGAGAAGGGCCCCTGTGGATGATCTTAAGGTCCAGGTAGGTACATATGGGAGGAGGCGTTCCTTCAAATAACCTGGCCCCAAACCGTTTAGGGCTTTAAATGTCAATACCAGCACTTTGAATCGGGCTCGGACCTGGACTGGCAGCCAATGAAGCTGGAAAAGGACTGGCGTAATGTGATCTCGCCAGCCAGTCCCTGTTAATAAACGGGCTGCCTTGTTTTGTACCAGCTGAAGCTTCCGGACCGTTTTCAAAGGCAGCCCCACGTATAACGCATTGCAGTAATCCAAACGAGAGGTTATCAGAGGTTATTTAAATTGCTTTGGTTTAGTTAGTTGTAATCTCTCTCTTTCTCTCTCTGTCTCTCTGTCTCTCTCTCTCTCTTTACTTCAAATGTCAAAACCCTACTTTATGTCCTTTCATGTTTTATTAATTTGTGTTGCCAATGGCTAAATAGTTAACTCCATGTATCATCTGATTTATCTGATTCTTAGTTGATGTGTATCACCTGCTATTAGTAAGGTGTTTTCTTCAGGTTGCTATTAACTTGTTTGGGGATCTGGAAAGTTCTATGCAGCTGGGTTATTTTGGATTTGCTCTCAATTGGTTTACATAATAAGTTTATTCTGGCTTTTTTAAAAAATCCCATTTGAGACTGCTACTAACGCTGACATCATATGTATGGACTTTAGGAATGTAAAATAAATTGAAAATTAATCCTTGTAATCTTTGAACTAACCTTGTAACCCCAAACAGGTTTGTATTCTATTGTGCTTTCATATCTTCACTTCTACAAGATCAGCCTCTTAAGAGGACAAAGTCAGCATCATTTTATTACTTAGAAGTTCTGGCTTGTTACAAATAATTAACTGCTTGCAGTGTTAATACATGGCTTAGACTTTCCTGGCACCTGTTCTTATGATGACTCTCTCTGGATCTTCTAGGCTCACTCCTTCTTGGAACCATCCTACTCTGAAATTTATATTTTTCCACATTGTGTATTTTTAGTAAGTTCATGTAACTATAACTAGTTAAAAGATCTTCATTGTTTAAAAATAAAAATGTAGAAGAGATAGTGGACCTGTTCAGATGACATGCTAAGCCATGGTTAGGCTGCTAACCTTTTCTGAGACTACTTTCAACTGGTGATACCTGAATCATTCACATTTTAGCAGCAGATTGAGTCAGGCTCCCAGGGATTCCCACCCCACACCCTGCATCTTGGTAGGCTCTCTAGATTTGGAAATGAGTACAGAAAGCCTTCTACCCATGCAGGGTCTTACTGGGTTCTGGCCAAGGGTTGACACAATCATGTGTTAATGACAGCACTTGATTGCATTCACACACCAGCCTAGATCAGGTGTGAAAAGATGGTCAAAGCTAATACAAGACTGAAGCCCTTTTCATTTGTTCTCTGACTGTCCCCAACCTATGTGAATTCAGCTGAATGTATGAAAAGGACCCCAATGAAGATACAGTTTTATGGGTTTAGGGGGGGGATCTACACTACTGCTTTAAAGCGCTTTATAACAGTTTTGACAACTGTTGGGGCCCAGGACACACTGTATATACAGGTTTCAAAACGTTTTCAAAGCGCTTTGAAGCGCTTTAAAAGCAGTAGTGTAGATCCCCCCTTAGTCCTGTACATGCCGTCAAGAATTCTGATTGTGCAGGGTTCCTATGAAAGTCCTACATGTGTGCACTGAATGTGTGTAGTTTGGGACAGGGTGGATTTGATTTAAATCAGAATTTAAATCACTACTCAGAAAGACTCGATTTAATCACGTGACTCCCCCCCCAAAAGTGCACTCTTCCTCACTATATTTTACACAACTCAGAGTTACCAAAGACTCATTCTTGCTGATATAATCTTAATATTTACAACCAGATGAAGGTTTCATTTTTAGAATAGCAACTTTTCAGATTAGTTTTACAGTTATATAAAAAAATACTGATTTGGTTATACTATTAGAAACACATCATAGATAGATAATTATGAAATTATTGCAAGGTGAACTATCTCCAGTTTAATAGGTTAATCATTAATATTTGGACAACGTTTCTGCTGTATTTTATTGGAAGGAGAAAAATAATCTTACAGAAACCTCTGGAAGAGCATGACATTGCGAATGGATTAATGGAATTCATTTACCAAAAAAATTTAAACAGCTTCATGCTACATAATTAAAAACTAATCCTTATTTCATGATGAATAACCTTTAGACTATAATGTATCTTAAGTAGAAAACTATCTTTAGATAGATTTTTCCTCAAAAAGCATTTTATTAAAAAAAAATCCAATTTAAATAAAAAATCTGATTTTCTTTATTTTTTAAAAAAACCAATGATTTTTATCCATCCACCCTCGTTTGAGACATGTTCTGTGGCCACAGTACTTCTTCCCACCCTATGAGGCCATTCACATGACACGCCACAGCTTGTTTAGCCCTCACATAACCCCTGCTGGCTGGGTTCACACAACACAACAACCCACAGTCAGGGGTTAAATATTCAGGATGGCACCTGTAGGTGCCACGGCTTAAATAAGCCACAAGCTGCGGCCTGTCATGTGAACGCAATATATAAATGCATGGAGTAAATGGGTAACAAGACTTAGATTTTGGGCCCATAAAACTACATGAAGTGAATAAATGCTGGCATAAGTACTTTTCAGGGTGGGGATGCCTGAACTTCCTGCCGCTTGCACCAAAATTGTTGAGCCTTTTTAGTGTACCAGCAGAACTCTCACAAAGGCACAAGCTTTCATGAGTGCTTGATATACAAATTAGTGCTGTGCTGAAATTTTTGACCATGCCATTTTCAGCATTTCAGGTATGGGTGGGTGGTGGGTGGTGGTGGAGAAACAAAAACTCAAGCATAAGAGCCTGAGAGAGGTGAGAATTTCAGAGAATTTTCTCCTTGGGTTTCTCACATACCTTCTTTCTTTTTATTTATTTTAAAAACACCCCCTCATTTTCAGGAGCCCAGGAGTTCTTATGAGATGCCTATTGGAGAGGGTGAGGTTACTTGGTCTCCAATAGGTTAGAACTGCTGGGCTCTTCAAAATGCAGGAGGAAGGGGATGTTGTTGTTGTTGTTTTGAAAAACTTAAACATAGGCCTTAGCTAAACCTAAGGATTATCCCAGGCAAATGGAGGGGTTGTCCTTGCCTGCTCCCGGGATCCCCTGTGTGTCATTTGGATGCACAGGGATGATCCCGGGACAATCCCAGCATATAGGCCTGGTCTAGCCATGGCCATAGGAAGAAGAGCCCTCAGCAACCAGCTACACTTAAAAAAGTTATGTGGAAATCTTGTCCCCTTCTTTAGGAGAAAATTCTCTGAATTTCTCCCCTCCCTGTGAAAGAGGCAGAAAAAACAAAGGGGGCAGGTTGCTAATCTCAGCACTAATACAAATGCTCTCAAAAAGCTGAGGGGGGTGTTTTCAAAGCAATCTTTGCCAGTGCCTCCTATTTCCTTGTCCCATCCTTGGGGCACAGCATGGGACGGAAGAGGAAGCGGGTACTCTCCCTGGGCATGGCAGAGTATCTTTTCCTACTGGCGAATGGCCTATCAGTCTCCAGAACTTTTGCTAGGGAGAAGAAGGCCTTCCAAGATGGAAATGACGTGCATAATATCAATTTCTTGCCAGATATTCTTGGACTGGAAGTTCCTGGTCAAGAAAAACACTTTGCTAGGGTCTGGCAAGTGCTCACCTCCTTGTAGTCGCACACAAGGAAGAAATGGGGTGGGAGAGGCAGCAGAACGGAAGATTGAGACAAGCATTGCTCTGCATGGAACAGGCTGTGATCAGACTGCTTATCTTCATCCCACTAGAACAGCGGTTCTCAACCTGTGGGTCGGGACCCCTTTGAGGGTCGAACGACCCTTTCACAGGGGTCGCCTAAGACCATCAGAAAACACAAATTTCCGATGGTCTTAGGAACCGAGACATTTCATTTATTTGTAGTTAGAAATAAATATTTCACAATATATAATTACATATTGTTTTTGTGGTCACTATGCTTTAATTATGTTCAATTTGTAACAATGAAAATACATCCTGCATATCAGATATTTACATTACGATTCATAACAGTAGCAAAATTACAGTTATGAAGTAGCAACGAAAATAATTTTATGGTTGGGGGTCACCACAACATGAGGAACTGTATTAAAGGGTCACGGCATTAGGAAGGTTGAGAACCACTGCACTAGAACAATACATCTGTTTCAGGGGATTGGGCCACACAAGAGTGAAACCGAGATATGCCTAAAATCATGAATCCTATTTTGTTTTATTTTTTCTTAAAACATTACATAGGTATCTTTACTTACTTGTTGGAAGCATTTCATTACATTTTTTCTCAGAAGCAACTTCTAGAAGGGTAGTTGTGGTGTTGTCTGTTGCAGCAAAAACAACAAAGTGTTGTGGCATCTTAAAGACTAACACATTTACTATAGCATATGATTTTGTAAACTAGAATATATGTGATGCATCAGATATAGTAGATTCCAGGCCATGAAAGCTTATGCCATAATAAATGTGTTAATCTTTAAGGTGCCACAAGACTCTTTTTTCTCCCTTCAGTAAAGGAAGATTTGTAGCATAGGATATAATTTCCAGCCAGCCCTTGAAATAAATATTTTCATATACCAAGTTTTGAGCTATACTGTGCATTGTTTAAAATCGTCTCCTCCTATAAATAAATAGACTATGCCTCCACATACACTACTTAGTCTGCAGGACTACAGAGAGAAGGAATCAGACTTTTGCAAAATTCCAATTTAGTACATGTGCTGCCAAAGCGAGCAGACTTTTGTAAAATACTAAAGGCTTCTCTGTGTGTGTGCATGCGCTATTCAGGAATATTATGGAATCCATAAGGAGCTAAACAAAGCACACCTGTGGTGTTATCCCTACTGACTATAGGAAGGGATCTACACTAGTCAAGTTAGAATGTCTCTTACTATTTTTAAGTATGCGTTTGGTAGTATTTTGCCACATGATGTTCAGTTTGTGACGTTTTATTGTTGTCTGTTCTGTTTTTATTTTGAACTTCTCTGAAATAAGTCATTCTATTTGGTATGATGTGGCCGATTTCATTGTATTAAATGGGTTTCCTGTATTTCTGCTCTAACAGTTAGGAAGTTTTTCCTGATGTCCAGCTAGAATCTGGCTTCCTTTAACTTGAGCCCATTATTCCGTGTCCTGCACTCTGAGATGATCAAGAAGAGATCCTGGCCCTCCTCTGTTTGACAACCTTTTAAGTGTTTGAAGAGTGCTATCATGTCTCCCTTCAATTTTCTCTTCTCCAGGCTAAACATGCCCAGTTCTTTCAGTCTCTCTTCATAGGGCTTTGTTTCTAGACCTCTGATCATTCTGGTTGCCCTCCTCTGAACACGCTCCAGCTTGTCTGTGTCCTTCTTGAATTGTGGAGCCCAGAACTGGACGCAATACTCTAGATGAGGTCTAATCAGGACTGAATAGAGGGGAACCAGTACCTCCCGTGATTTGGAAGCTATACTTCTATTAATGCAGCCCAAAATAGCATTTGCCTTTCTTGCAGCCATATCGCACTGTTGGCTCATATTCAGCTGGTGATCTATCAGGCAAGCCTCTCTGTAGCAAGCATTCCATAATCAGGGTGCCAACGGATTATGGAATGCACTCTGTAATAAGAGAGTGTATTTTCCTGATTTGTCCCACTGCAGGGGACAACGACACAGTATAGCACATTTCTTGGAAGTGTGTGGTCACTATCATAGCTGTCTCTGGAGGGCTTTTCCAGTTTATCATTCCTTGGGCTAGCTTTTGAGAAGATAGGCAGTCTACACAATGGCTACGCTATGTTTCTGTTTTGCCGTGTTTCTATCCTACAAAGAACAGGTACCCTGCAGTAAGGTATTTTCAGAATAAATAACACCAGATTACTTATGCAAGTGAGCTGAATCCCATGCTGTATGAGAAACACACATAAGAAACTCCCTTACATCACACTTGTAAGTTGCTCAGAATTCAGCTTTCGTGCATCTTTGTAGGAAAATTAACAGGGAAGCCTGTCTTCAACCCTTTCATCCATAATTCAGACAAAAAAGAGTCTGGCAAGAATTTACTCTTGGCTGACCATAGAGATTGTGAATGAGACATAAGGAAGAGGGCTTTTAAAGTCTTTTAGAACATTAAGGACAACATTTAGGTAATCCACCTAGTTTCCTACCTTATTAAATGAATCCTTCGGTTTTGCTTCTCCTCAGAACTTACAATTAGATTCACAGATTTGGGGGATTATGGGGTACCTTTGTGACTGTAGACAGAGAAAGATCAAAGTAGTCTTTAAAAATGGAATTATTATTTTGAATAAAAGACTTACCCTAAACTGTCACAATTGTACCGTATTTATTTTTATTTGAGATATTTGCGTTTCATTGGGATATTTCTGCATACTATATTAGGCTATTTTCTTAAGGTGATAAGAGAAAATAATATCACCAAAGTGGGGTTTAACTCACAAATTCAACTGTTCATAGATAGCACACTGATTTTGCTTAGAATCTTAGAATTGAACTTAGAATTGAACTATCCTTTTCTCTAGTTTAAAGGGGGGGTCTTTGTGTGTGTGTGCGTGCGTATTTATTAATGTATTAGTGCAAACATGAGTTGCTGTCTGGCAACCCATGTGAATGAGTTCAGTGCAGTTAACATTTTTAACCCTTTCCTGTGTTTTGTATACTGTTTCAGCCTACTTTTACCAAAACCAAAGGCCATTTTTAAACAATAGCAACTGCAGAGAATCTTCAGTGGAGCCCTTGAACTCTGCCTTTTATAGCATTGGTTTCTGGATTGCTGTTCTGTTAGCATGATGAACTAATTGACCTAGCAGGACTCCCTGTGGAATAGCAGCTTCTGCTTAGATCATCAGGAGCACAATTTGTTGTTTCATTTCCTTTTCGAATCCCATCAGGGAAATTGAATTGTCAAAAGACTGCCAACTGGGAGCATTCAGCGCTCATGACTGAATAAGTAACTTCTTTTGGGGTACTGTCTTAATTAACAACAAAAAAGAGACCATAGTATGAAGAAGTCTGCTGTGATTCTGACACAGATCACTAACTTCAGTAATACAATCACTTGAATTACACGGCCTTCTGAAAGTTGGGGGCCTCGTGCAGGTGCAAAGCACAAAGCTTCAATACACCATATAAAACGTTTTATTCAGGGCAGCTCAGCAAAGTTCCAGCAAACCCATTACTGAGACTTCAGAGAAGGGAGATTTAGAGGAAGGGAGGTGAGGGGGGATGTATCTCATGCAAGGAGTTCTAGTATTGCTGATTTATAAATGAAATTAATGCTAATTCATTCACACTTGTCAATGGCAGAATTAGATCTTAATATTCTATTAACTGCTTCAGCCTGCCAGGAAGAAACCAGCATATATTTACAGTGAGCCATTATGGTCCACTGAAGGAATGGGCAGCAATCCAGGGTAGGAAACCCAAATAAGGAATGAACCTGCCATCCATGGAATACGTAAATTTTCTCACAACTTAACTCAGGGGTGTCCTATACAGATATGGGGAAACTTCAATTTGTGTGCCCACTGTGCACTTCATGTATATGATTTATATGATCATCATATGAATTGTATGATTCATGTGAATAATAGCTGGTAAGAGAAACAGGGCATACCATGTAAACATTCATTGAATTTGAGGCAGAAAAAATGGAAGCCTCTTTCATTGGGGAAGAAAACTTCCAGGAAATTGAAGGGCAGATTTTGACAAAGCACTAGTTTCACGTCTTCTCTGAAGCTCGATACAGCACTGCCCCACACTCAGATGTCTTTCAAGGAAGTAGTGTTATTATAAACATTTGCATTAGAGGCAAGATAAAAACATTAGAGCCACGCTAGATCAGAGCAAGGGTCCATTTATTCCAGCATTCTGTTCATACAGTGATTGACCAGGAACCGACAAGCAAGACATGAGTGGGGGGCGCGGACGGCTCCAAAACGCCGAGGCAGCCCGAAGCTTCGGAGCCAGTTGGCTTTGGCTTCGGCCTACCTCGGCTTTCACCCGAACTGCCCTGATCTGTTTCGGATCCGAGGCAGCGCACAGCCCTAAACAACACCCTCCCACTCCTGTTACCCAGGAACAGATCTACCTATGCTTACTGCCTCTGCTATTGGAGGTAGCACATAGTTGATAGGACTACTAGGACTACTACTACTCCAGGAATTAATCTAACTCCCCTTTAAAGACATCCAAATTCACTACATCTTGTGTTAGCAAATTCCATAGTTTAACTATGTGCTGTATGAAGAAATATTTCCTTTTATCTGTCCAGAATCCACAATAAACCCTCATAAATTTAATGTTTAGAAGGCCTTGTGAAAGATGCTGAACCCCGAAGAATGACAGCTACAGGTAGGTCAAAAATCCCCAGAAGACATTTTTTCCCCCTCAGAAATTTCTAATATTTTTCTTTTCTTATTCCCATAGAAATTTTCTCCAAATTTTCTTCATCACTTTTTGGGGTGGTGGCCACCTTTCCTTACCACCCCAAATCCCCCAGAACAACAGTAGGTGAGGAGCATTGTAGAGGATGCAAAATGGCAGTGAAGCTGCCACACAGTTGCTGCTGTTGCCACTTACAATGGTACAAAAAAGAAAGAAAGATTTAGTTAAAAGAAAAGAAGCTGTGGCCTTTGCTAGACCAGCCTATATCCCAGATGACGCACAGGGGATCCCGAGCTCAAGCAGGGATCAACCCTGCCTGGCCCCGGGATATAGCCTACCCCTTTGGGCTGGCTTTTTCCACAAGCGTGTGGCCCGGCGCAGAGCCGGGAGCTGTGCCCATCGGGGACAGGGTGGGGGGAGCAGGGAAACTCATTTTTTTAAAAACACACACACACACATTATTATTATTATTATTATTATTATTATTATTTTATATAGCACCATCAATGTACATGGTGCTGTACAGAGTAAAACAGTAAATAGCAAGACCCTGCCGCATAGGCTTACATTCTACTAAAATCATAGTAAAGCAATAAGGAGGGGAAGGGAATGTAAACAGGCACAGGGTAGGGTAAACAGGCACTGGGTAGGGTAAAACTAACAGTATACCTTACCTTGGTGCACGAGCGTTCAAGCGCTTCATCCCTTTAAAAAAAATGGCAGATGCGACGGGTCTCTCCTTGAGCTCGTCGCGCCTGACGTGTAGACTAGGGTGACATCCTGCGATACTTGCATCGCGGGGTCTCCCCTCCTCCGTCGCAGACTTTCCGGTAGGTCTAGCAAAGGCCTGTGTCACACTCCCTGCCCTACATTTCTCATAATCTGGTATCTGGAAAGCATGTGCTTTACCACTGAGCCACAGCCCTTCCTTCCAGGATTCTCCGGTTTGCCTTGGCTCTCTTCTCCAATTGCACAGCAGCGCATGCTGATAATGGGCCAGTCTTAGGTGCCCTGCATGTTCTTGAGTTTTTTTGTGATTACCAGCATTAACGTTTTTAAATGCTTAGAATTGAGGTGGGTTGATATACTACAAAATCATCTTGCTATCATCTGAATAAAAATATCTGGATCTTAAGATGGCCTAGAAAAAAAAATCTAACTGTTCACATCTTCCTGGACAGTTGCTTGTGCCGTTCAGGGGAGAAGTTAAGCCAGTATTTTTGACCAAATTGTGCACTTTAGTTATAAGCATCCAATGTTACAGACATGCAGTGATAATGCTTAAACATTTCTTAAATCATATTTATTCCTGTTTTCAAATAAATAATTTTTCATTTTTACCTTTTAGTTTATAAATGAGTATTCTCTATGTCAAGAGAATATATATTACCAGTGACGATTGTAAGGTCCCAATAAAATTTGGTAAGAGTATCTAAATTGAATGTATATATACAAAAACGGAATGTGCATGTTTGCAATATAATATGAAATCTTGTCACATTTCATTAAATAAATATACATGCAAGGATTGACTAGAAAATTGTTACATAATACAAGATCCTGCCTGAAAAATCATATTATATCCATCACTGACCTAATAGTAACACCAAATGTTTATAACCCTAAAATAAACTTGAAGCTGGCTTTGTTATGGATGCAAATTAATACAGCTCAGGACATAAATAAGTTATCAGATGTGTTCTTTGAAACATGTGTGCCCATTCTCAAGATACACATCCATTAAGGGTCTTTTGACTTTGGCAATAGTCTGGGGCAAAGATGGAAAACTAAAACAAAGCCCAAACATATGCACAACTTTCTGCAAACAATGGAGAATATATTTATTTATTCAGTCTAAACAAGAATTTAAAATGTACACTTATTACTTAGGGGAAAGCAGATATGGTAAAGCATTTGCAGAGATTAATAAACCATTTAAACCTGTAGCACGAACTTGGATTGTGGTGAAATCAGCTGGGTTCTTGTGGAACCTGATTCCGAAGCTTAAAACTAGGCTACAGGCATGTGCTAACTGTTCAACTTGCAGTAGGAAGGTTTGCTGAGGTGAGAAGATAGAAGGACAGATTAAGAAAATTGGGATCCCCAACCCCCTTGGGAAGGAAAAGGAGAGTCTTGGGACTGAGCATCAAAAGTGGAGAGGAAGATAGGGGTGAGAGGAGCATTTTTCAAGGCAAGATGGTGTGATTGGGCACAGGGCCTTCCTAAACGAGGGTTTAGCCTGGTGCGAGGCCCGGGCTCCCTGCTGTGCGTGCAGACGACGCACAGGGGATCCCGGGGTCAGGCCGGGCTAAACCCTCCCTTGACCCGGGATAACCGGGTCCGCTTGTGGCCCGGTTTTTCTGCAGCCCTGGGCTGAGGAAGGTCTAGCTAGTTCCATGGCTTTTCCCAGCTGCTCTCTTACTTGCGAGTAGCTGGGAGAAGCTGAGTGCTGTGCCCATTGGGCTGGGGGGGAGATCACGGAAGGGGCATTGGACATGGCGAGTGGGCGAGCGAGCGGGGGGGTGGACAGGTGAACTGGGGGGGGGACATGGCAAGCGGTGTGTGTGTGGACATGGCGAGTGGGGGGGGTGGACGGGCGAGTGAGGGGGCGAGCAGGGGGCGAGCGAGTGGGGGGGGCGAGCGGACGGATGGGCGAGTGAGGGGGTGAGCGAGCGAGGGGGCATCATACATTGTGTGGGGGGAAATCGAGGGCAGGGGGAGCGAGGAACCTCCTTTTTATCGTTGGTGCGCTCCTGCGCACATGGCCCCTTTAAGTTTTTTTAAAAAATGGAGGACGCAACAGGTCTTTCCCTTACCCCGTCGTGTTTCACGTTTAGAAAAGGGCGACGGCCCGCGCTAGCTGCAGCGTGGCCTCGCTCCTTTTCCTCTCCGGATTAACAGGTAGGTCTAGCAAGGCCCACAGTCACCATAATGAAGAGGACGGGGAGCAAGGGCTTATTTAAGTAAATACTAAGGGCACATCTCTTCTCCCAGGCACTTTAACAGCATTTAACAACGTTAAGTTTGTTTTTAATGGACCCCAGAATTGTTGTTTTTAAATGGATACTGTTGTTTTTATACTGTTTTTATTTTTTTTACATTTTTGTATACTTTTAATGTTTACTATTTTTAATTGTTGTAAACCGCCCAGAGAGCTTCGGCTGTGGGGCGGTATATAAATGTAATTAAATAAATAAATAATAAATCTACACCAAGCAGGATATTCCACTATGAAAGAGGTATATAAAAGGCAGGAGCCACACGACTGCTTTATAGCAGTATTGAAGTGCACTGACAACTGTTGGGGCCCATTGACACATAACATATACCACTTTCATACCACTATATCCTGCTTGGTGTAGATGAGCCCTGAGGATCACTTTTTCAGTGCTTTGTGTATTTCCCTCTTGTTTTCTCAAGCCTCTACTAGCCAGACCCAATTAACTGTAAGGTTTCATAGTTGACCGCTTTTTCCAGAAAACGTTGCCAACTAGAAGGGACAAGAATAATGAGAAGACACAAAGGGGTGTGCTGTGGTGTCCCAGTCACAATTCTTTCCACTAGCTGGTCAGGGGAGAATGCACTAAATGTTAGGGCTCTGGCCAAATCTGTTTAAAAGTAGATCCAATTAAGCTATGCATATTATAAGAAAGAAAGTTTGGAGGCTGTGATTTGTAGAAAGACTTCTGAAGGTAAGTGGAAGTTCAAAAATACTTTCTCCTGAGCTGCAGGGCCCTATCCTGTAGGCTGGGGAGTGGTGGAATTCCTTGGTCTAACCATCAGCAGAAAAATATGAGTCTCTTAGCGATCCATGTTCTAGGCACAGATTAAAGCAGCCAGGTTAAGACTAACCTAGTAAAACAAGGAGGGAGAGTGGCAGAACTGCAGTATTCCATACCTTCCTTTGGAGGGCCCTTTTGGTGATTGTCCAAGGGCAACCAGGGTGCTGGGTTTGCCTTTCTCCAGGGTGAGATTGGATGATACTCTTGCCAAGGGTATCAATAATCTGAGTCTAGCGGCAAGGACTTGTTCGAATTAAACCTGTCAAGCCACGGGAGAAAGCAAACTGAAAACTTTTCTGTTCAAAACTCTTTTGAGTTTTTATAATTTTTTAGACAAAAGAATTGATGTCACAACCAACATGGTTATAACCCAATAGTTGCATAAAAGTGGCAGGTTCTGCTTATGAACAAAAGGTTAGATTACTGTACTTGCCAGAGCCATCAATACGAGAATGGGGATACTGTATATGCATGTGTCTAGCAAAGAAGTTTCTTAACAATGCACTTGGCAAAACCCCTTTCAGCCTGTTCACTTTCCTTTTTTTTTTTAATGTAAGGTTTTTTTCTGTCTATTAGAAGGGGAAATCACTTTTCAAGCAGTCACTGGCATGAGATCAATTTAATATTCTGCCTGTTTTGAGGTTTCATATTTATGCAGTTCCAGTTGGTGTGGTAGTGCTAAGCTGTGTTCTGGAGCTACCGGACAACCTCCTTTGCAAATCCCAGAGTTTTCCCCCTAAGTTTAGCCCAAACTGTTCTTAAAGACTCTATGGCCATGGCTAGACCAGGCCTATATCCTGGGATCATCCCTGTACAGTGATACACAGGGGATCCCGGGAGCAGGCAGGGAAAACCCCTCCATTTGCCTGGGATAATCCTTAGGTCTAGCTAAGGCCTAAGACTATGGCCACATCTACACCAAGCAGGATATTCCACTATAAAAGTGGTAAATAAAAGGCAGGAGCCACACTACTGCTTTATAGTGGTACTGAAGTGCACTGACAACTGTTGGGCCCCATTGACACATACCATATACCACTTTCATACCGCTATAGCCTGCTGTGTGTGGCTCCTGCATTTTATATACTGCTTTCATAGTGCAATATTCTACTTGGTGTAGATGAGCCCTAAATGGCCAATATTGGGATATGTGTGTGCGACTGCGTGCACATCTGTAGGGCCTACTCTGAAATCAAGGAATCTGGGAACAACTATGATAATGATTATCTTCCTATTTTTTGAATAAATCTCAACTGGAAACTTAGGTATGTGTTCTGTTTATGACAGAAGTTTACTCTGTGAAGTTTATAATGTTTATAATGCTTAATTTGCTTTTAGCTGTGTATATTTATTGTTTTATATTGTTTGTATGATTTTATCTGTACATTGCCTTGAGATGCCAGTGATATGGGGTTGGATACAAAAGTATAAATAAATAAATAAAATGTCACAACTGTTATTCTTGCTTAATTATTCCTGGAAACAGTTTCTGTCCTGCAACGGGCAGTGCAATTAAGGATGGTACTGTAGCACTTGCATAGTGCATTCCTCTGGATGTCTTCTTACCATTACAATGAATTGGTTCATAACGCTTTTCCTGAGGTTGGCCAAGAGTTGTCCACTTTGGTTGTCATTGAGATCTACCTTTCCTCTCCCAACTCCAGTCTGCAGGATTTTGGAACTATCCCCTTCTCTGATTAATTGCACACATTGTGTGTTGTCTAAGGCCATAGCTAGACCTAAGGTTTATCCCTGGATCATCCAGGGGTCAAACCTGTTCATCTAGGTGACACACAGGGCATCCAGTGCTCAGGCAGGGGCGAACCCTGGATGATCCCAGGATAAACCTTAGGTCTAGCTGTGGCCTGTGAGACATTTTTGTTAGTGGGATATTGTCCAGGGATTGTGAGCTTCTTGAAAATGAATGCTGCTTTGCCTCATTGAATTTGTGGAATCCAAACATTCTATCATACGACAAACCTTCCAAGGAGCACCACATTGGGGCTTCTTCCAGTGTCAGAAATACAATGGTGACTTTTGGGGAAAATATTCCATGAGTCCCAAGCTAACATTTTGCCTTTCCTAGCAAGGTATGAGGTCATAACACACCAGAGGCATTGCTAGGTCTGGGTCCATGGGGCCCTGGCCCCAAATTTATTTGCCAGGGCCCTGAATCTATTTTGCAGGTGGCCCAAGCTTAGCTCCTTATACTTGTAAGTGTCTTGCACCTAAATGAAGAGTTGGGCTGGATAAGATTCTTTAGTGTCTTGTAAAGGCCACTCCTCTGGAAGTTTGAAGGTATGATTTGGGGCGGACCAAAGTTTATTATGGGGTGCATGCCCCCAGATCCTTATGCAGTTTTGAATACAATGGGTATTATTGACATGTAGATGCCATTCTAGTTTTTGGTGCACATCCCTAGTTCCTTATTCATTTAGATATATTTTGGCAATTATTGGCATGGTGGCAATATGCATGACAGTGTCTAGTGCCTAAATGCAAATGATTACACCCAAAATAGTTTAATTGCTGTAGTTTTACCATCTGTTTTCCATTTCTTGTGGTGTAGACCTTGCTGAAAAAATCGCATTCAGCATTATACATATATGATAAGCAATTTTGTCATGGCTTGTGGACTAAAAGACAAAATAAGAAATTTGTCAGTCTCCTGTTCTGGGGGGCATTACTTATCCACAGTAAAAATGTTTAGTAAGGGTCGACATATAAGTATGTCGTGTTTTATACTTGTAACTCAAAGTACACAATTTAAGGCTTAACTGCTCTTCTGTTTGTAGGGATGCCCCTATTATACTTTGAGAGTGACCATCATACATAGCTACATGATACTATTTCATAGTTCTCAATAGGGTTGGACATTTGACTGGTCGAATATATATCAAATAATAGTAATTTTGAACATTAGTGGAACGAAGGCATTATGTAGCTTGCCCTATTACTTGTTCTATAAGTGAAGATTGTAACTCAGTAGTACAGAACATGCTTTGTATACAAAAGGGCCCAGATTCAATCCCTGACATCTCCAGGTACGGTTAAAAAAATACACTTTGTTTAAGATATAGAATTAGGAATCTGTTTAGCCTTGAAAATAATTATTGAGGTGGTAGTCGTTCAGCTCCTTCTCTTCCTTTGCTCCAGTGTTGTTCACCACACAAAGCCCTCTACTTTCACACCATCCTTGCAAACTTTCATTTATGTATATGTGTTTTGGAGTGGTAATATTAGACTTCCCTATGACAAGTAACTCCAGACCAATGAATGGCTCATCCCGCCAAGGTAACATTCAGACAGTGTGATTTAGACACCACCATATGGAGAGAGTATTAGAAGGGGGGAAGCTGTTTTCACTGCTTTAGAATTGATGTTCAACAGTAGATTTCTGGCTGTCAGACAAGTACTGGAAAAGCAACACAAAGCTATCTAGAATGGGATTTAAAAAAATAGATGGAAAAAAAAGTCTTGAGAGGTATGCAATGATGAAATTTTAATCAGTTACTGGATTAGCAGTAGTGGAAATTTTCATCAGCCTAGAAGAGGTAAGGAGTGAAAATCTGGAATAGATGTTCAAGGAGCAATACAGAATGGAGATAAAACTATATTGGACAATTTTTTTTAAAAAAAAATCTATGATTAGATTTGTCAGCTGAGTCATTTTGTGTTTATCAGATTCTTGGATGTACAAACTAGAGATTGGCAGTAGGGTCTATAATAGCTTGCAGATAAAATTGAGATGTCTTGCTTTGATGATGGTTACACACTCAGCATCTCACCATTCTCCATATCAGGTGACTAGAAGAAATTGTTCGGTAATTGATTGTCCCCAGTCCCCAAAACAGACCAGCATGATTACTGCTGGTCTGTTTTATAAGTGTTTTCCTCATGTAACTTGCAAAATTATGCCGGTGGGGGGGCGGGGGGGGCGGGCGGGGGGAAACACCTGCAAGAATAAATGCATTTGAGGTCAAAGATGATATTAAAAAAAAACATGTTATACATTAAAGGTTCAATCCATTACTAGTTCACTAGGAATCTTATAGTAAATAGATGCTTCCTGGCTGTATGTCTTTAAGTAGGAAATCTTGGATCTCTATTTACATGGGGCAACATGGTGGTCTGTAGTCTGTGAAATGGTCTGTTTCCTTTGGCATGACTTGTATGAACAGAATCCATTCTCAGACTACAGGATAGACTTCTAATATCACGCTATTAAATTCTTGATTCAGACACTATGTAAATAGTAGCAAAATTTCATTTCAACAGTAAGGATGAGGGACAAACTAACAAATAAAACAAAACCTGCATCACCAAGTTTCTGGAGGCTGTTAAGTTCCCCTTAAACTTAAGGGAACTTAGTCCTGTGTAGAAACATAGGATTGTGTTGCTGACTAAGAATTCTGGGTATCCCCTTCTCGATAAATGAATATTTAGAAGAGGTTTTCGTTTGCTTGTTTGGAGATAAATTAAGGGTTGTTTCACATAGGCACTATCGACGCTTTATAGGTTGTGTGGTTTTCCAGTTGCTTCATCTGGGCTTCTACCTGGTGAATTCCAGGCAAGTCTTGTTTATATTCAGGATTTTCTAGGTGTGTGGTGCGTTAGGAGTCACAGTATGTTCAGAAGACTGTCCTCTGTGTGGATCACGTTAAAATAACTTTGTGAAGGAGAAAAAGAAGTCCTGAATCATCTGTGATAGAACTAATATTGGATGTGCCTGATGTCAAAATAAATAGAAAGACGGAAAACCTAGGACGCTGGGGAAGAGGACTTGCCACGATTGTTAGCCCCCAGCTTTTCCATTTTTACTGTTACCAGCCTCTGGAGGAGGGATGAGAAAGCCTGCTGTGTCAATCTAGCCTAGTGAGAACTCCTCACCCCCTTGGAACCGAATTTAAGCCACGTTGCTATGACCAGCATCAGTAGTCTATATTACATTTATTGTTTTTCTGGTCTGTTGATTTTACTCTGTACTTGTTATTTCATTGTAATATTGAATTTATTCTATGTTTATTCAATTGTTATTCATGCTTTTTATTTGTATCTATTAATATGTTGTGTAACAAATTGACAATGTACAAAAGTACAATGTACCAGAAAAATCTAAATACTTAAATTGGATTTTAATTTTTTTTTAAAGAATTTAATAAAAAATAAAACCACAAGGATTATGCCTGTAACTCCCAGCATGCCTTGGGTGGGACCTCCATGAGTCTTCTCTTGCCACCAAACTATGACTCATGGTCATGAACAATACAAATTGTTATTATTCCTTCAGGACATTCCATATATAAAATTTCTTCAGCTGGAGATATTGAAAATTGCTTTATCCTCTATGTGGTTCTATAGCAGTGGTATGTTATATGTTCACGGACTCAAGCAATGCGGGCATATCAGCTAATAGTATATAAATGTTGTGTTAGTGGAATATGGCAAGCTTTGGCTTGAATTCAGAACAGTTTTGTGTTTTTCAATTTCTTTTTCACTTTCTACAGCTCTCCACCCCATTCCCCCAGATATGTTCATAGCTATTTATTTAATCATAGAATCATAGAATCACAAAGTTGGAAGGGGCCTACAAGGCCATTGAGTCCAACCCCCCTGCTCAATGCAGGAATCCACCCTAAAGCATCCCTGACAGATGGTTGTCCAGCTGCCTCTTGAATGCCTCTAGTGTGGGAGAGCCCACAACCTCCCTTGGTAACTGGTTCCATTGTCATACTGCTCTAACAGTCAGGAAGTTTTTCCTGATGTCCAGCCGGAATCTGGCTTCCTGTAACTTGAGCCCGTTATTCCGTGTAATGATCAGCTTATTAACCACTTATGCCAATCCTGCCCTTTCTTCCTGTTACTTAGATTGTACCTCCAAGACCCTGTATTCGTTCTTAGTGGATTTGGTAGAGTTCTGTGAACTCATAAAACAAAACAATGATATTCAAAAATAATAACAGCCAGATTCCATGGAGTTGTGCCAGCTGGAACAAGAGCCCTCCTGCCCCCCATGCTACAAGTATGGCTGTTCTTGTATTGGGCAACAGACTCACTGATATGGCATCACATAATATACAGAGTGAAACTGGCCTTGCTTATTTCCCAGACTGCTTGAACCCACAGATTAGGGATGAACTGGGTAGAGCCAGACCCCCACCTTCTTTGCACTCATTTCTTTAACATTACAGATGCAACGGAAACTTAACAACAACAAAACCATTTTAGCATAATCTTCCACTGACCCTAATTGCCAGGTACATTCTCTGTTTTCTGGTGCCTTTGCCTCACCCTGGTAAAAAACTCACACATCCCTTTTGTTTATATTTCTTTTTGGGATGCCTTAATAACTTTTTTAAAAACAAAATATGCATTTAAAATAATAAGCTTGTTAGTATGCACACACATTCATTATAGTGCTTTAGCTCCCCTACCACGACCCCTTCCCTCATGACTCCCTGTATTCCAGATAGAAAATGTGAATGTGTGAATTTCTGTTATTCTGTGAGAATTACAACTAGGTTCATTGAAAGATTAAACATTCTATTTAATATTCTCAAACTTAATGTTCTCAAAATCTTGTGGCCAGGCAAGATGGGCTATTATACGGTAAATAAAGTAGTGTGATTGGGTACTTATGCATTTACCTTTGGTGTGTTGTAAATGCACAAGAGTAACACTAGGTTCATCTGTGAAATGTTCTGGGTTTGCACAACACCCTGAGGCTCATTGTGGATTATTTAAGCCATGATGAGGCATAGCGCCCATGGGCTCCATCCTGAATATTCAGTTTGTGACTCTGGGTTGTTGTGTCATGCGAACCTGTCCAGTGGGTGTTATGCAAATTGTTATGGGGTGATAAATCAACCCTCACAATGCTGGTGGCCTGTTCTAGGTTTGTTTAAACCTCACATAACTCCTGCCAGCCAGGGTTGCACAACACAACTTCCCATGGTAAGTGGTTGAAAATTCAAAATGGTGCCCTTGGGTGTTATGGCTTAAATAAGACATGTTGAAGTGTGGCATGGCATGCAAAGAAATGTTTCAGGTTTTCTTCCAACATTCTACCCTGTTGTTTCCATTCGAAGTCTCTTCTTTAGTGGAGATAGTCAGGTGTGGTTTCTTTTCCCGTCCCTCTCCTGCCCGATACTAAAGGGAGGCTGGGGCCATAGCTAGACCTAAGGTTTATCCCAGGATCATCCCAGGTTCGTCCCTGCCTGAGTGCTGGATGCCCTGTGTGGCACTTAGAGGAACAGGTTTGACCCCAGGACAATCCTGGGATAAACCTTAGGTCTAGCTACAGCCTGGGTTTCAACATTGGTTGGATTTGACTCAGTTTTCCTCCACAAAATTGAATCTCAAACTGATGTTTTAGAGCAGGATTGGGAAATTGTGGGATATACACAACCTGTGCAGGGTGTGCTCCTTCCTGTGGGTCTCAAAAATATAAATACTTTTTAAAAAAATTCTGGGACTCTCCCCTTCTTCCATCAGGCTGGTTTTCTAAACATCATCCTAGTGTAAACGGCCACCTTAAAGCAGTGAGGTGTGTACCTGATTGCTCCTTCCCAACATTTGAAATAGCAGAATTCCGTTGGATAACTTGGAAATCTGGGTATTGTCCAGGGTCTAGCCCTACCGATTGATGCCCATTTAATGCATTAGCTAGAGTGCTTGTTTTTCTTTTAAAGTAAATCTTTAAAATAAATGTATAACCCTTATGCAGGTAAATGAGTAGGTAATAAGTTGGCTAGCTCCTTCTTTTCTGTGTACTAAGCAATGACTGTGAATGATATCTTGCATAATGTCCTATGTTTATAAGTACTGATCAATGAAGAAGAAAGCAGGTCTATTGTATGCCCCTCTTTGGCAGTTATAGTAATAGTTTTGCTCTTCTGATATCTGACTGGTCTGCATCGGGGGCAGGGAGGAGCCTCAATATAGTGGTAGTAGCACTTTGGCCACATAATGAGAAGACAGGATACCCTGGAGAAGATGCTGATGCTAGGGAAAGTGGAAGGCAAAAGGAAGAGGGGCCGACCAAGGGCAAGATGGATGGATGATATTCTGGAGGTGACAGACTTGACCTTGGGGACAGAAAGCTCTGGCGTGGGCTGGTCCATGAAGTCACGAAGAGTCGGAAGCGACTGAACGAATAAACTACAAAAAATGGCATGATGCAGACATGTTTCCCAGACATGTTTGGGAGTGCTCCACAGACTTGCACACTCCTTCCTCCTACATGATTACCTCAAGTTAATCCTGGTGTAAATTTTCTTTTGCTACACTGAGAATATACATAACACAGCTAGGTTGAAATCAGGATTTAAGCAAGCTGACTGGTTTGATCTTCTTGCAGTCCACGGCACTCTCAGAATTTTCCTCCAATACCACAGTTCAAAAGCATCTATCTTCCTTCGCTCAGCCTTCCTTATGGTCCAGCTCTCGCAGCCATAGGTTACTACGGGGAATACCATTGCTTTAACTATGCGGACCTTTGTTGTCAGTGTGGTGTCTCTGCTCTTAACTATTTTATCAAGATTTGTCATTGCTCTCCTCCCAAGAAGTAAACGTCTTCTGATTTCCTGGCTGCAGTCAGCGTCTGCAGTAATCTTTGCGCCCAGAAATACAAAGTCTGTCACTGCCTCCACGTTTTCTCCCTCTATTTGCCAGTTATCAATCAAGCTAGTTGCCATAATCTTGGTTTTTTTGAGGTTTAACTGCAACCCGGCTTTTGCACTTTCTTCTTTCACCTTTGTCATAAGGCTCCTCAGCTCCTCCTCGCTTTCAGCCATCAAAGTGGTGTCATCTGCATATCTGAGGTTGTTAATGTTTCTTCCTTCAATTTTAACTCCAGCCTTGGATTCGCCAAGCCCAGCACGTCGCATGATGTGTTCTGCATACAAGTTAAATAGATAAGGTGAGAGTATACAACCCTGCTGTACTCCTTTCCCAATCTTAAACCAGTCCGTTGTTCCGTGGTCTGTTCTTACCGTTGCTACTTGTTCGTTATACAGATTCCTCAGGGGGCAGACAACATGACTTGGTATCCCCATACCACCAAGTGGAAGGCAAAAGGAAGAGGGGCCGACCAAGGGCAAGATGGATGGATGATATTCTGGAGGTGACAGACATGACCTTGGGGAAGCTGGGGGTGGCAACAGCTGACAGAAAGCTCTGCCGTGGGCTGGTCCATGAAGTCACGAAGAGTCGGAAACGACTGAACGAATAAACAAAAAAAATGTTTACTGTGGAGTAATAACACTACGCATCATGTTTAATAGGAAAGGAGGCGAAGGAGTGCACGAGCCTACTGGTCTTTTAATCACCATTAAGAGATCAGGAAATGTATGTCTTACTGTGAGTGTATGCAGTGTATGCAGTGTTCCTGTTATCAGTGCCTTCTCGTAATCAAAAGTATGTTCTCAAAAGTATTATTAATGGGCCATTATGGAGTAATTTCTAGAGTAATTTGAAACTACTTTCTCTACAAGTGTCTTGCTTGTATTATATTTACTGTCTGGGGCACACTCTGGTCTGGAATTTATCACTTTATTTGGTTGCATGGCTGAAATGGGAACTGTCCCATCTTGCAACTAAGAACCAAGCAATTGGAGTTGCTAGCCTTTTCTTCTTTCTAGTGTAAAGGTTTTATTATTAACTTCAGCATACAAGTTAGCTCATGCTGACACTCTGAACATGACATGACATTAATATTTTTATAGTGCTTTAAAGAGCTTCACTTTCATTTCTGTAGTAATCCTTACAAGTATCTTCATAGTCTACAATGATTTAAAGTATCTGCCCTCCCCTTACTTTGCTTTTCCCTATTACAGCATTAATTGCTACATAACATATTTTCAAACATTTCACTAATTACAACATCTAGTTCTGTTTTAAAATCTCTTCACTGGCTGCCAATTAGTTTCCGGGTGAAGTACAAAGTGTTGGTTATTACCTTTAAAACCCTACATGGTTTCGGTCCAGGCTACCTGCGGGATCACCTTCTTCCATACAGTCTGCCCCGCACACTCAGGTCCTCTGGGAAGAATCAACTTCAGTCTGCCAAAATTTGGTTGACAAGTATTACCCAGAGGACCTTCTCTTCTGCTGCTCCCGGACTGTAGAATGGCCTGCCGAAGGAGATTCTTCAATTTAATAGTCTTTTAGCATTTAAGAAAGCCATAAAGACTGATCTATCCAGTGGAATTTTAGGATGTTTTTAGGATGTTTTAATAATGTATACTATGGGCCTTGCTAGACCTACCAGAAAATCTGTCTGGGAGGAGGGGTGGCAGCGTGCTACAGCTAGTGCACGCCGTCGCCCTTTTCCAGACATAAACATGCGACGGGGCAAGGGAAAGCCCCGTTGTGTGCTCCGGGTTTTCGCCCCTTAAAGGGCCATGTGCACAGGAGCGCACCGCCGGAAAAGGTAGGTTTTTTTTAAAAATAAATAAAGGGTCCCCGCTCCCCCTGCCCCTGATTCCCCCCCAATGTCTGATGCCCCCCTGCCTGCTCACTCACCTGTCCTCCCCCCATCCGCCAGGCTTGTCTCCGTCCTTCTTCCCCCCGTCCGCCATGGCTGTCCCCGTGCCCGTTCTTCTTCCCCCGCCCCCGATGCCCGTGCCCATTCTTCCCCCGTCCCCTGTCCGCCATGGCTGTCCCCGTGCCCGTTCTTCTTCCCCCGTCCCCGATGCCCGTGCCCATTCTTCCCCCGTCCCCTGTCCGCCATGGCTGTCCCCGTGCCCGTTCTTCTTCCCCCGTCCCCGATGCCCGTTCTTCTCCCCCCTCTCCTGCTGGGTCAGTCTTTCCCCCGGCCCCCATCTCCCCCCGTGATTTCCCCCCCCAGCCTGATGGGCACAGCGCTCCTATGGAGCGCTGTGCCCAGTCCGTGGCTTCTTCCAGCTACTTGCGAGTAAGTGAGCAGCCGGGAAAAGCCATGGAACTCGCTAGACTTTCCGCAGCCCCGGCCTCAGGCTGGTGCTGCGGAAAAGCCAGTCCATAAGCAAATCCGCTTATCCCGGGTTAAGGGCCTGACCCCAGAATCCCCTGTGCATCATCTGGATGCATAGAAGGGAGACCAGGCCTCACACCACGCTAATGCGTCTAGCAACGACCTATGTTTTTAATTCAGTTTTATGTATTTTATACTACTTGTGTGTTCCCCACCTTGATCCAGACGGAGAGGCGGATAAGAATTATTATTATTATGCTTCTACTCTAGTGCTTCAGAATGCTAGCCGTTATTAAAAACAACAACCAGTACCTCACAAGTTTCTCCATAGATGATTGAATTCTCCTGAGCCACTGTAAATCAGTGAATGTCATACAGTTCTATCCTGTTATTCATTTTATAACAAAATATTTCTCATTCTGCCCCCCCCCCCCATCTTTCAGGGTGTGAATCTAATTATGATTCAGTTGGGTTTTTTTATCTTATCAATTATTCACATCCTTTAATTGTTACATTTTGCCTCTCCAGGGGTCTGTTAGAAATCCTGAGGTGTTTGTTTCCATTGTTTTGCTCTTTTCTGTCCTAAGCAAGGCACTCGGTCTTAATTAGTCTTTGTCAGCTGCCTTGTCAGGCTTGCACATTAATGTCATTTATTTTTCAGATGCTAATTTGAGTCGGCAAGTTAAGTTTTAGAAGTTTTCTAAATCCGTGTACTGTGATACACTATACTAAGTTCTACTTCTAGTGCTGCTTGGGAAATATCCAAAATAATCAAATAATTAGCAGTGAACATTAAGGAAAGTTGTGTTGTGATATGAAACTACATAGGGAGAACCCAGTATGGCTAATTAGGAACATTATGCGGTCAAAATTCAGATACTCTGTGGTCTACTGCACTGGTTATCTAAATTTCTACCTTCAGGGTACCATTTCCATGTTGACTAATTTTTCAGGGAAATGCTACGTGTTGTAGACAATTCTGGCTCATATTCCTGGTCATGCACACTTTTCATACAGTATGTGGCACTGAGCAGGCCTAGTGAGCTTCACCTTGGGAACACATGACTTTTACTATGAAGCCTGTGGCTATGTCTTTGCTTTTTTCTTTAATTGGAGGCACATATCAAGATTACAGCTCAGTGAGGTTTATCCCTTTCCTCTCTAGCAGTAAACCACCCCCCCTCGATCTGTCCACCCCATGCCTAAGAACATCATAAAAAAAAAGTCTCATTGGTGTAGGCTACAAATGGAAGGTAATATGTTTTTGTCCCTTACCTTCCTTATACTGATAGTATAACCTAGAATACATCCAACAGTTTCCCCAGAGCTATATATTGGAAGGGAAGATAGATGATGGTGAACAAGCTGTTTCTCAAAGACCACCACTGCTTATGTTTTTATGTAGGAACCTCTGATAAGATTCTGAGAAACCCCGTGGTTCCCTGGAACACAGCTGGAAAACAAAAAGTCTACTATATTGAAAACACAATACAATTTTATTATATTAGTGTGGTGATGCCTCAGGCTCATCATGCCTGGAATATGGGAAAGAAAGGGTACTGAACTAAAAAATGCCATGCAAGGATAGATAATTTATTTGTTTGCTTATTTGAAAAGGTTAGCATTTGAGCTTGCTAACTACAATGAAAAAGACAACAAAATTAAAATTAAGACAAAATAAGCACCAATAAACTAGCAGCACAAATCCTGTAAAATGATTACAGTCATTTAGTATTAAGTAATATTAAAATCTCAGAGAACGTCTACTTGACACCCAATGATAAGTGATGGCACCAGTGTGGGTGAGCCACGACCAAGGCATCACACTGAAAAGTCCCTCCAATAGACACTAGCCTATCTTTTGAAGACAAACATTCACTATTAAAAATGAGATCAAGTGGGTTAGCAACTGCAAGATTCCCCCTTTCTATCATTTGGTCAAAATCCAATTCAGACATCATAACAGCCTTCACATGGCAGCTGAGACTAGGCTTTAGGAGCACACTCGTCAAGTACCATGCGAATGACATCCTGCCTTTCGCTAGTTGATTCTCTCTCTCTCTCTCTCTCTCTCTCTCTCTCTCTCTCTCACACACACACACACACACACACACTATATATATGTTATGAATATCCTGTGGAACTGTTCATTTTTATGGAATACGGCGAATTTCCTGCTACATGTGTCTTTTATTGACTAACCATGGATCTCTGGCAGTTCTTCTTAAGATGACCTCCATGTGATGGGATCTCTAGTAGACATTCAATCTCTATTTGTCCATTGTCATATGCTCTGTCCTTATTGTGGTATTTATTGCCATGTGTGAAGTTAGTCCTCCAGGCTAAAACACTCTCAGGATAGCGTGCCTCACTAATGCTTCCTGCTGTTGTTGGATTGCAACTTCCAGATTGTCTTCACCATGGCTGTGGATTAGATAATGCACAACATCTTGTTTAAGTTAAAAGAAGTGTGCGTGCAAAGATTGCAAAGAATAAGGCTAGAGTTGAAACTAACAAGATGTTCGCCTCCCTTTTCAGTGAGTAAAAGTATATATAATTTCAAAACTCAGTGAATACAGCATTTCTCACATACTGTATTCTCTTACATTTTAAGCCCACAAGTTGTATTCTGGGCAGCTCTTACTTTAATTTTGTCAGTTCTATCAGAAATGAGCACACCTTCTCCTTTGTACAAAAATATTCAGTGCAATTAGTTTTCTACATATTTAAGATGCCAATGAAGTTTTTCTTCTATTTATTTGTCTCAACTAGACTAAAATAAAAAATTAATAATATTGAAAGTTGGATCAGCTTCTTAGACCTTGGCTGAACTCCATATCCTTGGGTGGGTTATATGGTTTGGGTAAAAAATAATGGAAAGTATTGGTGGATTCTCATGTATTCTGCATGAGACCAATCTGAACTTGGCAGTTTTCTACCACCTTTTGCTTTGAGGTTAGTCTGATGTTAATCATTAAGAAGCTGATACTGTCAAGAGCCATGTTTGGCTTTTGTTTCTGGAGCACTTAGCCATGCATAGTGAATGGATATCATAAGCCGTTTACACACATCAGAGGCTCTGTTCATGTTCATATGAAGTGTGAGGTTCGATACCCAGTTTCCCCCCTCCGCAGAACATACATCTTCAGATTTATAGGCATTTTCAGAGATACTCAGCCACATAGCATGCCCTTTGGGGTTTATTCATGGATCAGCTAGACATAAAAACTTAGATGTCCTAATTATCTTACAATTTATGCCAGGCCCAAACAAGGAAGAGAAAATTTTAAAAATATCAGTTAATATGGTCTAAAAGAAACGAAATCTGATGAAGCTATAAATGGAGCGTAGACAATGTAATGATATAAAAGGCTGGGTTCACATAACACAATACTCACAGGGTTGTTGTTGTTGTGAGGATAAAATGGAGAGGAGGTGGATTATGTACACTGCCTTGGGTTCCTTGGAGGAAAAAAGGCAGGATACAAATGCAAAAATAAATATTCTGTTTTCTAAACCCAGATATGATAACAAACCATAATTCACAACCTAAAACAAATCTTGGGTTCTCTTTATGGGTTGTTTGTGGTTAACAAACCATGGTTAGCACAGCTAGATTCAGACAACATGTCTGAATCCAGCCCTGGATTCGCATGACACAATAACCCACTTTGGCAAGCCCACCATGGTGGGTCTTCATATTGACCAAACATGGCACGTTTTCTGCAGGGTGGCTTACTTTTCGTGAACATGCCACCATGAAAACCCATAGCTTGTTGTAGGGTTGTTAATACCCATGGTGGGTTGTCATGGTGGGCAAACCCAAGAGAGCTATTTTATATTGGGTTGCTAGGATTGGCAATAGAGCCATTTGGCAAGAATGCCCCCCCCAAAAAAGCCCATTTTGCTCCTCACAATCTCGCCAGTGCCACCTCCAGCCTTCCTCACCAATGACTGCCCTCCTACATGCCCTAACAGCACTTTGGAGGGACTGCCACTTGTTCGCCACCTTTTGTGGCTCCTTTTCAGAGCAGTTACTGCAGTAACTGCTCCGGTCACCTGTTTTTGACATGAGATAAGCTAGGGCATTGCTGGAATGGGGGAAATTATGCAAAAATCATGGCAGAGCAGTAGAATGTGGGGAAATATAGTGCGATATCCCTGGGAACTGCCAGTCATACCTGTACACTTCCGCAAGTACGACAGTAAGACTTTTTAAAAAAAATAATAGGAGGAAAAAAGACAGAATCGGGGTGTGGGGAGCCAAGTGTCAATAACATGCAAGCGAGACTGCGAGAGAATTATCTGGCCAAGTAAAACCTCATTGCCGCAGAGGTGCCTGGGATACGTGCTAGAGCCTGCTTGAGGAGTGAAGGGGAAGGAGGGGGAGAACAAGCCGTGGCAAGCCTGATCGTCTGTCAGGACTACCATGGGTTGTTCAGTGAACAACCCACCCACCATGGCTTATTTGCAGGGTGGCCATCCTCCCATGTTCTTCAGCATGTGTTGCTGGGACCCCAAGCAACCAAGGAAAATAATGGGGTCAAAATTCCTCCTCCACTATCACCACATCTATCAAGATCTGCCAACTGTGAGTGGCACATGCACTCAAATCCAGGGAATAGCCTTGATAGCAGAGAACACAGAATCAGGGTGACCAAAACTTGTTTCCCTCCCAATTTTGTGCCAAAATTGGGAGGGAAACAAGATTGAAATGGATCTTAATAAATCAGGATCATCCATGACAGTTAGAAGTTGCACAGATACCACGTCCCTTAGCACAGATACCACGTCCTTGTCCAAAAAGAGTATATTTATCATGAAAGTCTGGCTGTTTTGGTCTGTCTGTGGAAAGATAAGGATAATATTTCATAGAAAGTCATAATGGCTGATGTACCTTTTTATATTCACATGGATTCTATGTTGAATTTTTGGAGGAAGTGCAATAAGACTTTAATTAGGAGAAAAAGCATGCCCTAAATTATCAAAAGTGTCTTCATGAGACTTTTAAAGAGAAATGAAGTTTGCTGGTGACATACTTTCTTTTTTAAACAAGGCACATCATTTCCCATTATTAAGTAATGAGGATTCCCCTTGCATTGCATCCAGCTCACAACTACATAATTTTATTTCCCCCAAAATTGACCTCATTCCATCTTTTTATTATTCATAGAAAGAGAAAGTCAACAAAACTAAATCAGAATTCATTTTGATTATCTTCCAAATCTAATCTTCCCAACTCACAATAATTATTCCAAAGTAATATAAATAGTTGTGATTCCTCCTCCCAGCCTGACACACAAATTGTTTGCTTTCCATATATCTGCCAGTTTATTCATCCTAACAACTTCTAAGACCTTCATCAACCATTCATCTTCATGAGGACTGTGGATTTCTTCGAATGCCGGGCTATTATCATTTTGCAGCAGTTAACATTTTAGTAGATATATTTACTGTTTCTGGAACATAAACAAGATAATGCATCATATTGAAAGTTGATTCCTATACTTGCCAGGGTCTTGTTGGTAAACCCAACCTTGAGAATTTTTTTGAAAATTCAGACACAGCCAAAACATATGAAACAAATTAGCATTAGGGAACCAAATTTCAAACATGAGTTTTGAGTTTTATAGTTGCCTGTGGATATGTACATGTGGGTGGTGGGAAACCTTCAGACCACCACACATTGATCAGAAGCTCTGGACAGAGCTATGTACATACAAGATATATGCATCTGTGCTCTCTCTCTCTCGCGCGCGCTCTCTCTGAGATTGAAGATCAGGATATCACACATGACAAGACTTTTATGAACCCCTTAATACTCTGCAATACTCTGGCTACTTAAACTGAAGTTGAATAATTGCCAAATAAATAGTTTAAGAATAAAATCATTAATACCAAAATGGGGAAAGCAATCCTATGTCTCCTAGACCGAGGCCTTAGCTAGACCTAAGGTTTATCCCAGGATCATCCCAGAGTTGTCCCTGCCTGCTCCAGGGATAACCTGTATGTCATTTACATGGACAGGGACGACCCCGGGACAATCCCGGGATAAACCTTAGGTCTAGCTAAGGCCAAAGTCTGGGGGTGGTCAAAGGATATTTCAGTTTCTTGGATCTGAGCTCAAAGACAGGGCTCCCTGCTCTGTCCCTCTCCCACTCAGCGCAGAGAGAACCATGCTGGCTGCTATTACGAGCTTGCAAACGGGAGGGGAAAGGAGGCATTCCCGGGGCCAGGGAGAGAAGGAAACTAGGGACATGCGAATACCAGCTGGAACAAGCCTCCTTTCCTCCCCTGCTAGATGGGAGGAAAGAAGCACCTCCCATTCTGCATAGGATACTCATAAGCCTCCAAGTATAGGATTGTGCCCTAAAAAGTATTAACAACGATCGTGTTGGGTTCATGAGATTCTAAAGTAGCCTATGGAAGATGGCAGTTACTTGGCTATGTTTATTTTTTTCTATTGCTAAGGGTATGCATTATTGGACTGTAAATTACTAAAAGAAATTTACAGGACATTTGTTATGAGGGCACTGGGTGGTTGGGTATGCAGAAGAAACAGGGGAGGCAGATTTTGAAGCTTTCTTGTCTTTGCTTCTTTGTGAAATGGTACAATAATGATCTCTTGAGCTACAGATTTTTGAGCATTTTGCTAATGCAAGAAAAGTACTTTAAAACTGTGGATGATGAGCATTGTTTAAAGTTGACCATTAGTACTAAGCTTCATTAGTTTCCACAATATGTTTGCATTTAGCATTTTCTAAAGAACAACTAGTAAATACATTAACTTTTCTGTTACGTACAGGAAAGAAGTAAACTCCCTGCAGTTGATAAATCTCCTTTGGTTTGGTAACATGGCATATCAAAGCAACCACAGATAAAGAGGTTTTACTGCTTGACTGTATTAACACATGGTTGTATGAGATTGTATGCAACAGCTTTGCCTTCGTTTCAATGGGAGTGGTTGCTTCTTTTTCTGATGCAGTCCAGATGACTCTTATCAGAGACAAGCAGTAATTGTTTTTCACCTTTTACACTTAGTTTCCCACAGTCTCCATTCAGGTTGTTACTGGCTGGCTGTGGCATGTTAGGAAAGTAGTTACAAATAATGACCTCAAATTATCATATTATTTGCTTTTGTGTCTGTACTCCAATATTATTACATCCAAATACATGTAAAAACAAACACACTCTTTTCTTCCACTACATACATCCCAAATTAATTGGCGTTCACTTATTAAAGATACAGCTATGTAGAAAGAAGTTACTGAGTATATGACACTTAGTTCTCGTGTGGCGCAGAGTGGTAAGCGGCAGTTACTGCAGCCGAAACTCTCCCCACAGCCTGAGTTCAATCTCAGCGGAAGCTGGTTCTCAGGCAGCCGGCTCAGGTCGACTCAGCCTTCCATCCTTCCGAGGTCGGTAAAATGAGTACCCAGCTAGCCGGGGCAAAGGTAACTGCGACTGGGGAAGGCAATGGCAAACCACCCCGCTACAAAAGCTGCCAAGAAAACGTCAGCGAAAGCAGGCGTCCCTCTAGGAGTCAGCAATGACTCAAGTGCTTGCACGGGAGGTTCCTTTCTTTTCTTTTTTTCTTCATAGATATACATTACCACACATTAATATCTATAGGTAAGAACTACTGGCAGCTGGACAACCATCTGTCAGGGATGCTTTAGGGTGGATTCCTGCATTGAGCTGGGGGTTGGACTCGATGGCCTTGTAGGCTCCTTCCAACTCTGCTATTCTATGATTCTACTATTCCTTACTCTTTATATTTATTCACACAATGCAATAAGAGAGGAACCACTTAATAAGACTTGTAAGAAAGGCATGCAAACCATTGAAGCCTGTTGAAATTTAAGGAAGCTGTGGTATTATCAGGCCATGTGCATCTGAACGTTCTTCCCCCACCCAAAACTTACCTGGAGGCAGAAGTGGCAACTGAGAGATCTTACTGTAAACCCTCAAACTCTCTGGAATCAGTATCCCATGTGCAAAGAACCCTGGAATAAGTAGTTTTCCAGGGCACCAGAGCACTCAGTTGGCTTGTCAGGCATCCTAGAAATTACATGTCCCAAGCAGCTGCAAGGAGCTCTGGAACACCTTAAGGTGCAGGGCTAATACCAGGGGGGTGGAAATGTCAGGGACCCACTGCCAGTCGCTGGTACCTCCTGGTCCTTTTCCTCCTCCCTGCCATTGCCTCCTGTCCACCTGCCTTCTGCATGTGTTAGCAGGGAGAAGCAAGGAGAAGAGGCAGTAATCCCCACATGTCTTTTCCCTGCTCTTTGTCTGTCTCACTGGGAAGTGGTGCTGATTGGACCTAGAAGGAGAGGCAAGCAAATAGGCAGCAGACTAGGAGCATCCCTAGACCACCTGCCGGCATCCCTAGACCACCTTTCACCCATCCACCCACCCCAGCGTACCTGGGCTCGGGGTGTCATCTCGCCTGCCCAGCCGAAGTGAAGTCAGGACGCTGGGGTGAGGTGGCTTTGGAATGGTGAGCCCAGCCAGAAGCCACTCTGGGAGAGCGACTTCTGGGCGCGCCATTCCGAAGCTGCCCACCCGCCCCAGCGTCCTGGCTTTGCTTCGGCCAGCCGAAGCGAAGCCAGAACGCTGGAGTGGGCGGGCGTGGCTTCCCAAAACCATCCCCTCAAACCCCCCCCCCCCGGTCTGTAGAAAAATTGTCTTCCACGAAACCGGTCCCTGGTGCCAAAAAGGTTGGGGACCGCTGCCCTAGGTGACTGCCTAGTTTGCCTGTATTGTCCGGCCGCCCCTACAGCCGAAACACCAGTGAGGAGATGGCCCGGCCTACTCAGGAAGTGGGGTCCTCTGAGACTTTCTTGCCCAAGGGTTACCCTAGAACTGCACTGTTAATGGGCATGCCTGATTTACTGATAAGTACTGAAGTGCCCTGAAAAGCTTCATAGCTCCTGGCTCCTGGCTCACCTGCAAAATGTTCAGAAGATCAGTTTAACATTCCAAGCCACATCTTGGAGAAATGATTCCTAAAGCAGCTAAGCATTTCATGTGGGAAGAATTAATATTCGGAACCAGGTAAATATGAACTCTGGCATCGTTTCTAGCTTTCATATGGCAAGAAATATCTTGCTATAGGCATTGTATCCCTTTGATAATATCTGGAAAGAACCTAAAAACACTTCTTTCTTGTTTGAAGGTGCATTTTTGTTTTGCGCACTGTTCCTAAACACCAAATCTACAAACAGAAAACAAAGTCGTGGGAGGCAACTCCGTGCAAATGATTATACAGGAACTACTACTGGCTGCTCAAGAATTGAGCTTTTGTCACAAAGCTGAACTGAGTTTAAACCATCACATGGCTTTTGATATTCAATGTGAAATGTGAGGGCAATTACTGTAACATTGAACAGATCCAAGGTATAATTATCACTTGCAATGATGCAGGGATGGCTGCTTAAGCCTCCAAGGATTTTCTTTTTGCATGAATGTACTGCAGCGTTTATTTTTAACATATAGTAAGAATGGCTGGGAGCTATAAACTAATTGTTTCTTAAAAGATTGAAAAAAGAAAAAAAGAAAAAAGCCAAATCATAGTCACCTGATGTTTTTAGAGAATGTTATTTCCTTGTTAGACATACAGGAGGCTCAAAAATATTCTGAATAGCTGACAGTATTATTAGTCTATGGGAACATATGACTAGGTATAATGTTTTCATGGGTGGCAACAAAACACTGATGGCTAAGTTCTGGATTAATTATTTTGTTGGAGAACATCTCTTGTGAATTCATATGATGGCACTTATCTGATCTAGTCCCACGTAGGGTGGAAAACCTGTGTGTGAGCTGTCCCACTTCAGACTGCAGGGAGCTAACATGACAGAATGCTCCTCCATACCCACCTGCATACAAAAAAACCCACCCCTCACAAACATCCCCAAATCCCTCACCATAGAAAAGTTAGTATGTCAGGAAATGGGGAGAAAGCTATGCTAGATATGCTTGTTTTTCAATATAGGATTTATGTATTCTTTAATATAGAGGAACACATGATGACATTCAGTTGCACTGGAAGAGTTTGTTGGTTATAGGGATGGGAATTTTTTGAGGTTCTTTTGCCAGGGAAGCATAAGTTTGCTTTCTGTTGTCTGCCCAATTTTCAAGTCTTGGGTTTTGTGCATGCAGAATGTGGAGAGAGACCTAGAAGTGAGCTCTGTGCATGACAACCACTGTCCCATCCCATGTCCCATGCTTGATGCTGCCTGCCTAGGACCTCCCTTCCTTTAGCATGGTGGTGAAAGTGAGCTTGTTGCTGCTACTGCAGCCGTGTCTTAGCCTTGAAAGCACAGTGATGAAGGTGGGACGAAGCCTGGCAGGCGTTTTCTCTCTGTCTCTCTGCCCACTCCAGGGCCCAGTCAGCTTAGCAGCCGTGATGATACCATAGCAGAAACAGCATGCATTGTCAGGCCAGGCCCTACTGACCCCTCAGATTGCTAGCCCCAGATGCCTGCAGCTGGAGCAGACCAAATTCAATTTGGAGCGGTAGTGGAGTATAAGCAGTGCATGTGTGCGTGTAGGGATGGGAGTGAGACTGTGTATATGAAATGTTAGCGTGTATGTGTGTGGAACACCATATGAATTATTGTGCCTGTGTGGAAGAGTGTGTGCACAATGGATCATTGTATTTTCTAGACACTTGATTCCTTAATTCAGTGAAACAAGCTGCAGTCTCTGCTTAAGTTGAAACACTTCCTTGACAATTGTGTTTTGCATAGGTTTAAAGTTCTGTGTCATGGATTTGCTTTGTACTTTGATAAAATTAGGAGTCTGGATTGTGATATGTTGATCAGAGTTGTTCCTACCACTAGGCATTATTTCATAACCCTACCTGGAGATTGAACCTGGTACCTTCTGCATGCAAAGCATGTGCTGGGCCGGAGCCTCTCAGATGCTGGCAAAATGGAATGTTCCCCTGCAAAACAAATACTACCGATATGGACCCTTCTCTAAAACAAGTAAAACTGTATGTTTTATAGAGCTAAAAATTATTATTAATAATAATCTTAAAGGTACCTGATTGTTAGGTGATAGTGATCAGTTAAGATTATATGGAACAAGTTTTGCACATGTAAAGAATCAGAAGATACGAAAGTATTTATATTGTGGGCTTAAAATGTTGAAAGCATATGGTAGCAATTTTTAACCTCAATACATGAGGTGCTTGTCAGTATAGGTCCATTCGCCCAAAGCTAGTTAATAACAGCTGTTGGTCAAAGTTCTTTTAAAAGTTATTAGAACACTTCAGAATTTTCGTAGAATTTGAATAAGTGAAGCTGGGCCATGTGGGAATGCAGGAGGGTTGCCTTCTGCTAATCAAGTAACCGATCAATGAAGGAGGAGAAAGGAAGCTGTTAGACTGCGCAACCTGTAAAGTGTATTGAAGCAATATATAACATTTTATTTTTCTAGTGAACTCTACAATTAGCATTAAAAGCTGACTAATATAATGTTTGTATTAAGGATAGGTGGGTGTGGGAAGGAGAGTTAATTTTGTTTGTTTATTTATTACTAAATTAGGAAGCTGCCTTATACTTAATTAGCCCAATATTGTCAGCACTGATTGGCAGTGACACTCCTGGGTTTCAGGCACGAATCTTTTCATGCCCTACCTGGACAGGCTGGATATCGAACCTGGGACCTTCTGCATGCAAAGCATGCACTCTGTCACAATGGGTCACCTCCCAATTTTTTATAGGTTTCCCAATAACTTTGGGCTTTGAATACCTTATAACATAAAATGATGAAGTACAATATTAAAATGCAATATCATAAAATAATAAATTACAGCAGACTATTTACCCCCGAGCAGAGAGATAAACCTGATGACTAAACAAACAGCACATAAACAGTGATCCAAACATTAAAGTCACAGATTTTTAAAAGGCCTAGGCAACTAAAAATGTCTTTACCTGATGCTGAAATGACCATAAAGAAGGTTCCGAACAAGTCTCTCTAGGGTGACACCCAGCTCTACCTTTCTTTTTCATCAACTGAGATGAGGCAGTGACCATTCTGAATCAGTCTCTGGGCATAGTAATGGACATGATGATTGGCGATAAACTGATGCTCAATCCAGACAAGATGGATTTGGCCAGCTAGGTGATGTTAAACCCTTTCTGGAAGGGTTGCACTCCCCCAAACGACTGTAGTGCTTTTGGACCCAGAACTGTCACTTGAGGCACAGGTGGATTCAGTGGCATGGAACACTTTTATCACTTTAGGCTGATATACCAACTACGCCCTTATCTAGACAGAGATAGCCTAGCTACAGTTATCCATGCTCTGATAACCTCTTGTCTGGATTACAGCAATGTGTTACACATGGGCCTGCCTTTGAAAATGGTCTGGAAACTTCAGCTGGTACAAAACAGAGCAGCAAGGTTGTTAACAAGGACTGGCCAATGAGATCATGTTACACTAGTACTTTTCCAGCTGCACTGGCTGCCAGTCCATGTCTGGGTCTGATTCAAAGTGCTGGTATTAACATTCAAAGCCCTAAACAGCTTGGGGCCAGGTTATCTGAAGGAACATCTTTTCCCATATGTACCTGCCCGAACCCTAAGATCATCTTCAGGGGTCCTTCTCCAGGAGCCCCTGCCAAAGGAAGTGAGGTAGGCAGCTTCCAGGAAGAGGGCCTTTTCAGCAGTGGCACCCCGACTGTGGAATGAGCTCCCTAGAGATGTTCACCTGGCACCTATGTTGTACTCATTTCAGGACCAGCTGAAGACCTTTTTATTTTCCTAGCATTTTAGCATTCTAGTCTTTTAGCCCTGCTGTTTAAAATTTCTGCATTGTTGCTAGGTTTTATTCTGGTTTTACTTTACATTGTAGATTTAAGCTTTTATATTTTATATTGTTTTATACTATACCTTAAGGTTTTAATTCTTGTTAACCACCCAGAGGGCTTTGGCTATGGGGTGGTGTAGAAAGGTAATGGATAAATAAAGTGGGTATTCCTCTTGTCATCTTCCAAGCATATACTCTGGCATTCTGACACAGGTCCCTCCAAATTAGTGAGACTTTCATATTGTAACAAATCCCATGGTAAAAGCTTAAGGTTACATTCTTCAAAAGTCATATGGCTAGTGACAATTCTATAGGGCAGACGATTCCTGGCATAATTCATCTCAGATAATCCAAGACAAGGATTCTTGAAAAAAGACCTAAACAAATCCACACACAGAGAGGTTAAGTTCAACCTTGAAATCTTCATTGAAACTGTACACAAGTCAAGGCCTTTTAAATTTAAGAGTTAAGACAGGTTCAAGAGTAAATCTAGAGTAACCCCACACATGCAACATTTCAGTGACCATAGCGTCTACTTTGGTATCTCCATTCTGCATGGGTCCAAGGCATAGAAAAGTCTAAGTGTCAGGATCAGTCCAGGCTAGCAAGCACTCTGGCTAATTGATTCTGCACATACAAGAATTCAAGGTCTATGAAAAGTATAGTAGGATTTTTCATGACAGGTTCTTAACAATACAAAGTTCAAAGAGACGAGAGTTCAAATTAGATGGAGAGTCTAAGTGAAGAGGCTTAAATGATAGTAAGTCAAAACAAAGAGAATTTGGGGCAGTGAAGATGAGATTGTTGCTAGCAAATTCTCCAACTCCGGGCACCTGCTTAAAAGCAGAGATGTGGCTGAGATAGCCACAATGAACTGGCAAAAGCCTCTGCCCAAACAGAGGCCCTTTTCCATGTACCCCGTATAGCAGTAGTTCCCAATTAGCTAAGTACTGCAGACCCCTTGTTTTCAAATGCGAAGCCATGGACCCCCTACTTTTGAAAAAATTGTTATCTCTATGGTAGTTACCTGTGCAAAGCAATTTTTTTGGAGGAAATAAGGGGTAGCCCCTAAAAAGCAAAGGATTTTAGGTATACTAAAAAACAGACCATAAAATTTGTGGTATTTGTGATATTACCACGCAAAAATGACAATGATTTAGTTAGGAATATAAAGACAAATTTAATTTTACAAACGTCTAGTTTACAATTGAACAAATTATGACTTGTCTAGCAGCTACTAAACCTAAATGTGATGGGAGAAATCATGCCTCTTTTTGTCCCGAACAATCCCTTCCACATCCAGTTCAATATTTCCTACTTTTAATCTCAAATCTGGATCAACATCGAGCCAATTTCTATGCTTGTTCTTCATATAACAAAATGTCAAAAATGTTGTTCACAAAGATATGTGGAACAAAAGGGAACTAGATGTTTCAAAGCTTTTTCACCTAACTACTTATAACTACTTCACCCAGAATTGGTCCAGTCTATATTCTTTGAAAAATGATTTCAATGAACCATCACCAGTCACGTCAACAAGTGCATCTTGCTCTTCTGCAGACAGAGTTGTTAGTTGCACATCACCATATTCAAAAGGATTCCTTATGCACGAGTTTTCAGGATTAGGTGCAGGGAAGTAATCTCTGAAGCTAGTCGCTAAATCACGCAGGTGCTCAGTGATGTTATATTTTACTTCTGGTAGGAATTCGTCATCAGTGGACTCCAGAAATGAATGGTGAATATGTGAATGGTGCCACGGACCCCCTGCGTGGGTTACGTGGACCCCCTGGGGTCCGCGGACCACCAGTTGGGAACCACTGCCGAATCGGGTCAAGCCCTAGCAAGTTGGAAAAATGGCCCCTTTACCCTTGTCAAATTAAGTGAGGTGGTAGCTACCAGGAACAGGGCTGGTTCTTTTCCCCCAGTGATAGCACCCTAGTTATGGAATGCCCTACCTGGAGAGGTTCATTTAGCACCTACTCTGATTTCTTTTTGGCATTAAACTTTTAATGGCTCTTTGTAATTATGTTTTAAGTAAAATCCATTATGTTGCTTCCAATTTTGCTGTATTGATTGTTTCATTGATATTATTCTCTGCTATTTAATGTGTATTCTGTGTTTTGATTTTAAATATTATTTTTATTATATATACAGTCGTGTGAAAAAGAAAGTACACCCTCTTGGAATTGTATGATTTTACATATCAGGACATAATAATCATCTGTTCCTTAGCAGGTCTAAAAATTAGGTAAATACACCCTCAGATGAACAACAACACATGACATATTACACCGTGTCATGATTTATTTAACAGAAATAAAGCCAAAGTGGAGAAGCCATGAGTGAAATAGTAAGTACACCCTGACTGCTTCCATAGGAATTAAGATGCTAAGTAGCAGACAGGTGCTGCTTATTTATTTATTACATTTCTATACCGCCCAATAGCTGGAGCTCTCTGGCCGGTTCACAGAAATTAAAAACCTTCAAAGTATAAAACAACAGTATAAAACCATAATATAAAATACAATATAAAAGCTCAACCAGATAAAAACAGCAGCAATACAAAATTACGAATTTAAAACACCAAGTTAAAATTTATTTATAGACTGTTAAGATGCTGGGAGAATAAAAAGGTCTTCACCTGGCGCCTAAAAGCATATAATGTACAGTAGGTGCCAAGCAAACCTCCTTAGGGAGCTCATTCCACAGCCGGGGTGCCACAGCAGAGAAGGCCCCGCTCCTGGTAGCCACCTGCCTCACTTCCTTTGGCTCACAGAGAAGGACCCCTGAGGATGACCTTAGGGTCCGGGCAGGTACATATGAGAGGAGGCGTTCCTTCAGATAGCCTGGCCCCAAGCCGTTTAGGGCTTTAAATGTTAATACCAGCACTTTGAATCAGGCCCGGACCTGGACTGGCAGCCAATGAAGCTGGAAAAGGACTTGCGTGATGTGGTCTCATCAGCCAGTCCCTGTTAGTAACCATGCTGCCCTGTTTTGTTCCAGTTGAAGTTTCCGGACTGTTTTCAAATCAAATGCCCGTGATTAACTGATTATCAGCAAGTATGACCACCTCTATAAAAGTCGAAGTTTTTTCAGTTTGCTGGTCTGGTGCATTCAGGTGTGTGTTAACACAATGCCAAGGAGCAAAGACATCAGCAATGATCTTAGAGAAGCAATTGCTGCTGCCCATCAATCTGGGAAGGGTTATAAGGCCATTTCCAAACAATTTAAAGTCCATCATTCTACAGTGAGAAAGATGATTCAAAAGTGGAAAACATTCAAGACAGTTGCCAATCTTCCCAGGAGAGGACGTCTCAGCAAAATCACCCCAACGTCAGACTGTGCAATGCTCAGAGAAATTGCAAAAAACCCAAGAGTTACATTTCAGACTCTACAGGCCTCAGTGAGCATGTTAAATGTTAAAGTTCATGACAGTACTGTAAAGGACGAGCGCCCAGCAACTAGCTGGCTTCTCGACTGGATTTAGCACAGATTTCTTTCTTTCTTTATTTAAGGATTTATCATACTTATACCCTGCTCCTCAGCCAAAAAAGGCTCTCAGAGCGGCTTACACTTAGCAAAAAAGACAGTCCCTGTCCTCAGGCTTACAATCTAATAAAGACATGACACACAAGGAAAAGGAGTCAAGGAGGGAGGGAGGGAGGAGGATCCCCGGGCCAGACACTCATGGCTCACACAAATGAGGTTTAAGACCATTTATTTGGAAAAAGGGTAAGGATACATGGGATAGCAGAATAAAACTTAATAAAACATGCATAAAAGTATAAGAACCCAGCACAAGCAAGCTGCAAACTAAAACTACAAAATCATACGTCACCCAGAACAGCCTCAGCCGACGCCTCCCTGTTCCCTTCACAGGGGGGTCTTTATACTATTCTTTTTACTCCTTCCCCCCTCCCTTCGGCTTTGATGTGTGGAGTTTCTTCACACTTCAGCCCGGGATGGTTAATCACTCAAGGACACAAGACAGTTACAATCAGCCTGGCTCCGGTCTGCTCCCCCTCACGCAGCTGCCTGGTTCTTATCTCCCCTCCTAAAGAACCATAAAAAAACCATAAAATTCATACATTAAAAAACATGCCAGTCCCAAGGTCCGATTAACCCTCACCTTACCCTTAAAAGTACAATTAGAAAAAGACTGAACAAGTATGGTTTGTTTGGAAGGGTTGCCAGGAGAAAGCCTCTTTTCTCTAAAAAGAACATGGTAGCACGGCTTAGGTTTGCAAAGTTGCATCTGAACAAACCACAAGACTTCTGGAACGATGTCCTTTGGACAGACGAGACCAAAGTGGAGAAGTTTGGCCATAATGCACAGCGCCACGTTTGGTGAAAACCAAACGCAGCATATCAGCACAAACACCTCATACCAACTGTCAAGCACGGTGGTGGAGGGATGATGATTTGGGCTTGTTTTGCAGCCGCAGGACCTGGGAACCTTGCAGTCATTGAGTCGACCATGAACTCCTCTGTATACCAAAGTATTCTAGAGTCAGATGTGAGGCTATCTGTCCGACAGCTAAAGCTTGGCCGAAATTGGGTCATGCAACAGGACAATGATCCCAAGCACACCAGCAAATCTGCAACAGAATGGCTGAAAAAGAAAAGAATCAAGGTGTTGCAATGGCCCAGTCAAAGTCCAGACCTCAACCCGATTGAAATGCTGTGGCGGAACCTTTGCCAGTTATCAATCAAGCTGGTTGCCATAATCTTGGTTTTTTTGAGGTTTAACTGCAACCCAGCTTTTGCACTTTCTTCTTTCACCTTCGTCATAAGGCTCCTCAGCTCCTCCTCGCTTTCAGCCATCAAAGTGGTGTCATCTGCATATCTGAGATTGTTAATGTTTCTTCCTGCGATTTTAACTCCAGCCTTGGATTCGTCAAGCCCAGCACGTCGCATGATGTGTTCTGCATACAAGTTGAATAGGTAAGGTGAGCGTATACAACCCTGCCGTACTCCTTTCCCAATCTTAAACCAGTCCGTTGTTCCGTGGTCTGTTCTTACCGTTGCTACTTGTTCGTTATACAGATTCCTCAGGAGGCAGACGAGATGACTTGGTATCCCCATACCACCAAGAACTTGCCACAGTTTGTTATGATCCACACAGTCAAAGGCTTTAGAATAGTCAATAAAACAGAAATAGATGTTTTTCTGGAACTCCCTGGCTTTCCCCATTATCCAGCGGATATTGGCAATTTGGTCTCTAGTTCCTCTGCCTTTTCTAAACCCAGCTTGTACATCTGGCAATTCTCGCTCCATCCTCTACCTTGCAGGATCTTGAGCATTACCTTGCTGGCATGTGAAGTAAGTGCCACTGTCCGATAGTTTGAACATTCTTTAGTGTTTCCTTTTTTGGTATGGGGATATAAGTTGATTTTTTCCAGTCTGATGGCCATTCTTGTGTTTTCCAAATTTGCTGGCATATGGCTTGCATCACCTTGACAGCATCATCTTGCAATATTTTAAACAGTTCAGCTGGGATACCGTCGTCTCCTGCTGCCTTGTTATTAGCAATGCTTCTTAAGGCCCATTCAACCTCACTCTTCAGGAAGTCTGGCTCTAACTCACTGACCACACCGTCTGAGCTATCCCCGATATTATTATCCTTCCTATACAGATCTTCCGTATATTCTTGCCACCTTTTCTTGATCTCTTCTGTTTTTGTTAGGTCCTTGCCATCTTTGTTTTTGATCATACCCATTTTTGCCTGGAAGTGGGCCAAAATTCCTCCACAACGATGTGAGAGACTGATAAAGTCATACAGAAAACGATTACTTCAAGTTATTGCTGCTAAAGGTGGTTCTACTAGCTATTGAGCCATAAGATGTACTTACTTTTTCACACATGGCTTCTCCATTTTGGCTTTATTTCTGTTAAATAAATCATGACACGGTGTAATATGTCATGTGCTGTTGTTCATCTGCGGTTGTATTTACCTAATTTTTAGACCTGCTAAGGAACAGATGATTGTTATTATGTCCTGATATGTAAAATCATACAATTCCAAGAGGGTGTACTTTCTTTTTCACAGGACTGTGGAGAGAGAGAGAGAGAGAGAGAGAGAGAGAGAGATTTTCAAAGAAACTTTAGTTATGGGGTAGCATGTAAATGTCATAAACAAATAACTTCCAACCATAATAGTCTAGACATAAATGGCAGGAGTTTTAATAATAAAAACAATACTATTTTCTAAAGGAGCAATTTATATTCATCCACTGGCATAGCTCTCTGATGTATAAGCTTCTGATGTGGAGCACAAGTTTGATATAGTGATGCTTCTAGTTACTTGATCCCCTCCTCCACTGTTGAAATGAGAGATGGTTTAATCATGTTGAGAAGACTGTGTGATACATCAGAAAAGTAACTGAAATAAAATTATGAGGGGGAGGGGCATAATTAACATGGCGAAGTAACTCTGACATTCCTCTTATGAGAAAATCATTTGCAGGCTAGAACAGGCAGCTTCTTACAAATTGACTGGAGGATAAATATACACATCTGAAAAAGAAAAGGTGTGCAACAATGTAGTACCAGATTGAAGAATGTAAATATCTAAGAACTTTATTGATTAAGTACTCTAACATAATGTGGTGTTTGGGAAGCATGATTTTTGCTTCTTTTAGGAATAATGATCAATGAAGACATGCATTTTTACAGCATTTCTAAGCCTTTGAGTGCCCCTAGGTGGACAAAATAAAAAATGCAGGGATATCGGCTTTCTTTTCTCTGGCTTTCTGACAGACTGCTAGTCTTTGCTGTTGACGGTTCACTGTTCTCAGACTCCATGCTACTTTTTCAGGAGGCAATGTGGCTAAAACAAGTGCTCCCATTGCTTTTGGGAAGTCTTTGCTTAACAGAAGAGCATTTGTGTGGTATTAATTCTAATCTGGAAATTGCTGACATTCTGAAGTGGCAGTCTATCATTACTCCCACTTATGACTCCAATTTAGGCCTTGTCATTGCAGTTGTCAGTATCAATTGGGGATTAGATTGGGTTATGGCATGCAGAGCGGATGGTCCATGAATAAGAACCACTTTTCATTCTATATTATCATTTGCCTAATCTTTTATTAGAAAGAAATCTGTCTCATACAATTCTGTTCTAGCTTGACCTTTCTTTAATGGCCTATATAATTTATTTCTGTTTCTCCCAGGTTTTCTCTGCATTTTGAAACTGCATAATAGGACCTTCTGTTCATTAACAGATGTATATTTTTGCACCATTTTGTTCTTAGATGTTTTAGGTTGCACTGACTTCTGAGTAAAAATGTGCAGGATCATGCAATTAGTAAGCAAGTGAATGGAAACCATTCCAATTTCTGAAATACGTATTTCTAGACAGAAGCATCCAATGGAAACCTACTCATTTGGTTTTGCGGATGATCAGGGAACATTGAAATATAAGATGTGGCTTTTTCATAATATTCTGGTGTAATTTTTATTGTTTCAATAAGAATGAGAATTCCTATTTTAACTAGTCTATAATAATAGATATTTTGTGGGGCAGCCAGGTTTGTATATCTGTCTGTCCTGTTCACCATCTGTCAGGTATGCTTTAAGGCGGAGTCCTGCATTGAGCAGGAGGTTTGAGTCGATGGCCTTATAGGCCCCTTCCAAGTCTACTATTCTATGATCCTATGATATAAACAAGGTCTAATTTTAACATCAAAACAGGTGTTGGAATCTGAGCCAGCAGAGATCCAGCACTTCAGGCACTTTGGACCCCAGCTGGGCTCCTTCAGGTTGGGGTGGGCTGGAAGGAAAGTGCCTGAAGCAACAGAACCAGTGGTATAAGGTTGGTACTATCACCTGGGTGAACGTTTTGATGTAAAGATTAGTTATATGCTTTATACATGAATGGGCCAAAATATGTTAACAGCAAAGGTAGCTCCCCCATTTACATCTAATTTGGCACTAAGTATCATATCTAAGTATTATTTCTAAGGCTGAGTAAATATGGTTTCAGATTACAAACACAGATAGAGGGAGAGGGGCAGGGGGAGCGCGACCATGTTGATTCTCTTGGACTTCTCAGCTGCTTTTGATACCATCGACCATCGTATTCTTCTGGATAGGTTGTCTGGGCTGGGAGTTGGAGGCACTGCATTGCAGTGGTTCCGCTCCTACTTGGATGGCTGATTCCAGAAGGTGGTGCTGGGGAATTATTGCTCTGTGCCATGGCATTTAGGCCATGGGGTTCCACAGGGCTCTATTTTATCCCCTATGCTGTTTAACATTTACATGAAACCGCTGGGAGAGGTTATCCGGAGACGTGGGTTGAGGTGTCATCAATATGCGGCTGACACCCAGCTCTACCTCTCCTTTTCATCAAACCCAGGAGAGGTTCTGAATCAGTGCCGGACCATGGTAATGGACTGGATGAGGGCCAATAAACTGACACTCAATCCAGATAAGATGGAGGTACTGTTAACGGGTGGTTGGCCTGTCTGGCTAGGTGATGTTCACCCTGTTCTGGATGGGGTTGCACTCCCCCTAAAGGATCAGGTTCATAGTTTGGGGGTGCTCTTGGATCCAGAACTGTCACTTGAGGCACAGGTGAACTCAGTGGCAAAGAGCACCTTTTATCAGCTTAGGCTGATATACCAACTGTGCCCTTATCTGGACGGAGATAGTTTAGCTACAGTTATCCATGCTCTGATAACCTCTCATTTGGATTGCTGCAATGCCTTATACATGGGGATACCTTTGAAAACTGTCCGGAAACTTCAACTGGTACGAAACAGGGCAGCACAGTTACTAACTGGGACTGGCAACGAGACCGCATAACGCAAGTCCTTTTCCAGCTTCCTTGGCTGCCAGTCCAGGTCTGGGCCCAATTCAAAGTGCTGGTATTAACATTTAAAGGCCTAAGGCTATCTGAAGGAACACCTCCTCCCATATGTACCTACCCAGACCTTAACATCATCCACAGGGGTCCTTCTCTGTGAGCCCCTGCCAAAGGAAGTGAGGCAGGTGGCTACCAGGAGGAGGGCCTTCTCTGCTGTGGCACCCCGGTTGTGGAATGAGCTCTCTAAGGAGGTTCGCCTGGCACCTACACTATATTCTTTCAGATGCCAGGTGAAGACCTTTTTATTCTCTCAGCATTTTAACAGTCTATACATTTAATTTTAACTTTGCTGTTTTAAATTTGTATTTTAAATTTGTATTTCTGCATTGCTGCTGATTTTATCCTGGTTGTGCTTTTATATTGTATTTTATATCATGTTTTAAACTGTTTGTTTTATACTTTGAATGGTTTTAATTTTTGTGAACAGCCCAGAGAGCTTCAGCTATTGGGCGGTATAAAAATGGAATAAATAAAAACACACAGTTAAATGATTAAAAATTGAGAATGTAACAACTGGAGAAAAGCAATAAAGAAGTAATTAATTTTTTCAGCTAGAATGAAGTCTAATTTTTGGCACTGCGGTTTTGAAAAGAGACTGAGGTGAATCTGTCAGTTCCTATAAAATAATTCCAAAGAAGTTGCTTCTATGGTAACCAATGTAAAATTGTACTTATTTACATTTGTACAAACTTTATATTCCAAAACATTGTGTCTAAATGATAGAGTTAACTTTCTTTCCCAAGACTACAAGTATTCTTTGTGGGTCGAAACATCTGGGCTTACAATTTTTGAAAGAAAAGGAGTGCTCCTAGGAAGCACCATCCATCCACGCTGGAAGCAAATATTTGTTTTGGGAAGAGAGAATAGCTGTCCCCAGAGCAGCAGGCTTAGCAAAAGTGGGAATTGAAGAGCCAAACTCATCTTTTATGAAAGTCAGATAAATTTCATGCTCTTTAACATCAACTGTGACCTTAGCTTTCTCTCTCTCTCTCTCCTTTCTCTGTCTTCTTTCTTTCTTTCTTTCTTTCTTTCTTTCTTTCTTTCTTTCTTCTTTTTTAATGCAGCCTGGCTCCTTCCCTAGTGTGAATAAAATAGGAAAAGTGATTAAAGTTCACTCAGCATTGGACCACAGGAGGCAACAGCTCCAGTAGCTTCACCAGATGGAGAGAGTGCAAGGAGCTTTTAATAAGGCTTGTGAGGATTCTTTGAAGAAAGGAGACAGAACTCGAAGGAACTATAGAATTCTGTTACATTAGTTCATTTCCTGTACTTGGTATGGCTTCTTTGTGACATTGTATTATTGTCATCCTCCAATAAAATGCTGATTACGAAAAGAAAGCAAGACAAATTCAAATGGTAGGGCTTAATAATGTATCTTGTGGTCCAAATATTATCAGGTAACAAAGTAAACTATCCACAAAAACCATAATCTTTTCTTCTTTTTGATATACCGTACTTGTACGGAACTTGCCTTTGCTTGCAAGTACTGGTCAAATGAATTATGCCACTTTGGATTCTTCCCTTCATCCAACCCTCTTCTTTGTAAAATAATTTTAAAAATTGTGCAATCAGCATTCACACATTCTTATAACTAATAGGATTAGATGTGTTTCAAAGGGATTTAAACAAGATAATTAGTTTGTTTGTCCCCACAATATAGCAGGCAAAAATCTTCTGAAAAATGACACACAAAATGGGTTAGAAAATGTATGTGAAATTAGATAAGACCTCTTGCATGGGCCTCAATCAATTATAACATTATGAAAAAGTCCGAAAATATTCATTCATTATATCAGATAATTTGATTCTTTGGGCCCAGCTACCAGAAGTGTCAAGGAAAAAGACTTAACTGAACAGTTGTAAATGTTTGTGGACACTGAGAAAACTGTTACAAGTGTTTAGATGCAACTTTCTATCTTATGTCATCAAGCAATGTGGAATAATAATGCAATGAAAACACTGAAGTAGTTTGTTTCCATTTTAAGACCAGAATTTAAAGCACAGAATGTTTTCAAAGTGTATTTCAACTACCCTGTTTCTTCGATTCTAAGATGCACTTTTTCCCCCACATAAACATCTCTAAAAATGGGGTGCGTCTTAGAATCGTGGGTGTGTCTTAGTTTCCCCCCCCCCCCTGTTGGTGGTACTGAAATTAGTGTGCGTCTTACAATCGAAGAAATACGGTAGTTGAAAATCTAAGCTAATGTTATGTGTACATTTTAATTTTGACAGCATATATTTGACTCGTGAAAGTGAACCATCGGGATGAAGAGGCTATCCTAAGACCACTTTTGTCCTTGCAAAATTCATTATGAATGCATGCATGCAAAGTGGCTGAGGTGCAGCTAAGAATCAGGATGTCTCCAGTTTTAATCTTGCTTTACTAAGTGGCCTTAGACAAGCCTCGGCCTATAATATTTACCTACAGCACAAGGTTGTTACAGGGACTGCAACAGTATAACATACTTGAACCATATCTAACACAATGGGCTCATCTACACCAAGCAGGATATTCCACTATGAACGTGGTATATAAAAAGCAGGAGCCATACTACTGCTTCATAGTGATATTGAAGTGCACTGACAACAGTTGGGCCCGTGACACAAACACACCAAGCAGGATATCATATAACACTGTGATAGTGGTACGAAAGCGGTATATGGTCTGTGTCAATGGGCCCCAACAGTTGTCAGTGCACTTCAATACCACTATAAAGCAGTCGTGTGGCTCCTGCCTTTTATGTGCCGCTTTCATACCACTTTCATAGTGGAATGTCCTGCTTGGTGTAGATGAACCCTAAGTGCTAACTCGTGGCCATGTTTGAGTTCACAGTCAAAATATGTATTCTAGTGAAGCTAGATTTTTTTCTTTTGGTTTAGAAATAACTGCAAAGTTAAGTGTGGTGTAACATTTCAGAACAGAGAAATATTGGACATCCAGAAGTGAGCTTTAAGTTCCCACAGTGCAAAGACAAGTTGTTATCAATGTCTAATATTTATTTATTTTCATTTTACCTTGTACACTGCTCTGAAATTTTTCAATGGGGAGCGGTATATAAATATTCTAAATAAATAAATAAATAAATAAATAAATAAATAAATAAATAAAAAATTAATAAATAATATGAAGAAGTCAAAGAATAAAATTCTTGCTTACTTTTTAATAAAGCAAAAACAGTTGTGCATCGATGGGCCTGCTTTTTCTTCTTCCCTTGAATCAGAAATATAAATCAAGTACATACATATTATTCTCCAAAGTAACTCTTGTATATTGTGCAAATTCTTTTGTGGACAATTCTAGTTTGTTGATTAGAGTATGGAAAAACTTCAAAGTTTTCTTGGTTTTGTTTTGTTTTTGGTTAAGACTGATCAGAGATGCTCAGAATATTAGAAGACAGATTGACCTTACCTTGTTACACGATTGCTGTGGTCTTCTATCATTTTCTGCAAGAAACAACAGGAACTGCTCTATTCAGCTGAAATGGAATAGGTGCTGGTGCGTGTATAAAGCAGGAGGAAGGGAGGGGTATCCCACAGGAAAACCAGATAGTATAGAATTCAGGTTTACACAGTAGCAAACATGATCGCTTTTTTTAAAAAAAGAACTCCTAACTCTATTGTTAACTTGGATGTTTTTATTTTAAATTCCTTACATTTTAAAATTTTGTTTGCTTTTCAACTCCATTATGTACAATACAAAACAATGATTTTGCCAAGTTAAAATTAATATTGATATTTTTACTCTACAGAAATACTGCTGTGTGTTATAATTGCAATCAGTCTAACATTAAAAGGATCTATGATATCATTTTATCAAAACTAAACATATATTCAATCTATCTATCTATCTTGTTTAAAGGAATGTTAAAACAAGACTTGTAAGGGCATTGCAAGTCAGTGCTCCGAGTTTATATATACAGCAGACATGTCCATTAATTTATGAACCAACCTATACATGATATTCAGCATCCAAGGCCCTCCTCCAGATGCATCCTCTGAGGGAGGGTCAGAGAGTGGCAAAAACAGGGAAGGGATTCTCAGTGGTGGCCTCCCAGTTCCAGAATGATCTTCTCAGCGAGGTCTCCTGGCGCCAACATTGTTATTTTTTGGTGCAAGGATAAAGCTACCCTCTTCTCTCAAGCATTTGGCAGCACGTAACGACTTTTAATTGGGCTGTGGATCATCTTTGGCTCATAGTTTAAAAATTGTTTTTAGATACATGTTGTCTCTGTGTGTGTGCAGGGCCGGTGCCAGACTATTTTGCGCCCTAGGCAGGTGTGCCGTACTGAAGCCGCCCCCGCACCTGCTCCTGGCTTTGAAGCCAGGACACTGGGGTTGGGGGGTGGGGCGGCGGCTTCAGAACAGCGCGTCCAGAAGCCGCTCTAGGAGAGCAGCTTCCGGGCGCGCTGTTCGGCGCCCTCCTTTGGTTGGTGCTCTAGGCCGCTGCCTTAGCTGCCTCTATGGCAGCGCCGGCCTTGTGTGTGTGCTATCTGTTTATATGATTTTTACATAAATGCCTTTTTGTACTTTGTATAATGTGTTTTAATGGTGTGGGTTTTTTAATTTTTGTGAACTGCCCAGAGAGCTTTGGCTATGGGGAAGTATAGAAATATAATAAATGAAATGAAATATATCTGTTTGTTGTTTGTCTGTTACATCTCATGTTTGGGATTTTCCTATGAATGGCACATCCCTGTACTATATCTCAAACATTTGAAATGGTTCTATTTTAAGCAGGCATTGTCATTCAGCATGGAGAGTTTATGTCAGGGAATTCTATGTCCAAAGTCCACTTGGGTGCTCAGGTCTAGCGGTGCAGTTCTTTGAATCCTGGCCTATATGTGAGTCTTGTTATGATTTAAGTATAGAGTTAAATGATTATTAAGAAAGTAACCAGTAGGAAGGATTGTTTGTTACACTTTAATATCTGATAAATGACAGCTTCATGGGAAAGTGTTCATGGCAGAACGTTCTTTGTACAACTGTCTCCATTTTAAATGAGCACAGTCTACAATCTTGCTACACTACACTGATGTGAGCCTGTGGTTTTGCAGCAGGCATCAACCCTACTATAATTAGTCAAACAATTCCAAGCCAACCTTAAGTCAGTTGAGGGAGGGGAAGCGTATTATAGATTTGCAGATTCTGACCAGGTGTGACTTCGATTATGCTAACCATATGCTTGGTTTCTGGATATGTGTGAGGATTTAATGGGATGTGTACCGGTGCTGGAAGATTTGTGTCAGGGGAGCAGGTATGTGGATTTCACTAGGTGACCAAAGGTGTCATTTTGTAAATACAAAAAGGTTTAACTATAGTACATATATTTTCTAGCTGGGATCCAAACAATTAATTCAATATTATATCAATAGACCAAAGTTGAAAGTGTTGTAGGTTCCGTTACAGTTACTATACAAAACAACAAAATTACCGATACAAAACAATGTAAAGTAACATCAGGTAACTTCTGCAGGGGCAATTTTCAAGACTGCAAGTCAAGCTGTCATTTCACCAGATGCTTTCTGGTCTTTTCTGCTACAGCCAGGATCTTTGCCATTGCCAAAGATATTATAAGAATTTTATCTGATAGTAGGAAACTTGTATAAAACCCAGGCATCTACCAGGCAAATACACCCAAAGTGGGGCAATTTTGTCGCAAACTAGCTGATATGCCCGGGTCCATGAATAGTTACTGAAGTCAAACAAGTCAAACTTCCAGCTGGGTTATGTGATCATGTACTACATCATAATTTGAGGCTGAAGGACGATAGATAATTCACTTTGTGAGTTTTTAAGTTTGGAAACTGATGCTGGGCCTGATAGAACGTTCAGTGTTTAATAATAATGGACATCCACATTCAAAATACAGAAGACACATCGTACAGCATTAAAATATGACTGACCTGAATCACAAAGATTTCTGTAAAATGAGGCATCAGAAACAGCTGTTCCAATGATTTTTTTTTAAAAAAAACATTGGTTAAACAAGTAGGATGTTATACTGACAAATGAAGTGTGAGGAAACGGAACACAAGTTCTTCATAATGTAATATATTTTCTTAGGCACATTAAATATGTGACTCTTTAGAAAATACAGCCATTTGAGACAGTAAGTTTATGGCAGTGTTTTTATGAATTCACTAATATCATAGCACATTTCTTCATGGAAGCTGAATAAATTGGGAAGCGTTTTAACAAATGCATTTCACTAACTGTTTTGACAGATCACACTTATTGATGTGATTTGAAGGCACAGGGAACGCAGCGCACCTGCCACTTATCATTGTACAAAGCTTTCCATCTTTTTCCACTTTACTTTTCCAAATCCACCCCTAATGAAAAAATTCCAGTATGTAATTTAATTTTCCTTCTTTCCTTTTGTTTTTTTTTTTGCCAGAAGATCAATTAATTCATGGAACTTTTCAACCACTGGAATTTATCCATTAGAAAGTACTTTGTCCTAGGTTTCTATATCATTAAATCTCATCACATGCTAGTCATCTCAACATTCTTTAAGAACTGTGGCAGGAAGTTGCAGAAATATAGTCTTGTGCAGTACGATATGAATAAGAGACATGAGTGCAGTTGGATTCCTCCATCATTGCACAGCAACTCCCTAGGGATAAACCTGTATCTACAATTTTCCTGAGCAGATTAATGCTATCAAATGTGGGGAATAGCACAGGTGATACAAAACAAGGTTGAATATGCCCGTATTATCTCCTCTAAATTATTGGACTTGGCTGGTGCGTATCTGAAAAAGTAACATGCTACAATGTAAAATGTTTCCAGTTAAAAAGACTTAAGATTAATTGAGTGTAAAAGACAGCAATTGTAGTAGTGACCTCAAAGTGAGGGGATAAACAGCCTTGTAATCCAGAGATATCTGTGGCTATTACTCACTAGCAACCATTACAAAATTTGTTTTTTTCCCCTGCCCTGCATGACAAGCTACTTTTGTGACTCTAGAATTTCAAAAGCAGTTTATCATTTCGTTTATGGAAATGCTCTCATACAATACAGACTGAACTAGAATAACACATGCCTCCATTTTCCTGTTGTATTTAGGAGCTACATTTTACATTCTTAGAATGACAAAAGTTTAGTTTTTTTAACGGTTTTTAATGCTTTATGTGTGTATGTTCTGTGTTTTAGAATTTTAAATTTTGTATACTTGTTTTAATCTTAATTTTAGAATTTCTGTAAACCGCCCAGAGAGCCCTGGCTATGGGAGCGGTATATAAGTGCAATAAATAAATAAATAAATAAATAAATAAGAGCATGGTATGTGTACGCACAAGTGAATGGAGCACAAAGTATATCTGCATTTGATAATCGCAGGCTTTAGGTTCTGTGAAATGAGAGGGCAATTTAAGTAGGTTGCTGAAATCTGAAGTTTGTTTTGTGTGAGATATCACTTGTTGCACTGCCTGATTTCACCTTGACTGTAGTGTTCTCTACATTAAGAAACCACACACACCCCGCTTTCTTACCACATGCCCCTGTCTCGGGTTTTTTTGTATTCTTCAAAGAGTGGGGATGTCTTGATGGTGTCGCATCAGCGCTGTGAGCCCTGAAACCCCTGCGTTTGTGCTCCTTACTGCTGTCCTTACATGAAGGAGCTAATGCAAGGTTGACTGTTCAGTGCTGGTCAATTTCACACACACCCAGTCTGGAAGTTGACAGCAGAAGGGTGGGGTGGAAGGCCTTGGAGCGCCCGTGCACGGAAGGCTACCAGACCCTCTTGCAGCCCGATTCGATCCCTTCCCCAGAGAGAGGGGGCTGCAAGGTCTCAGACTCCCCCTCCTCCTCCTCGCTCCAGCCCCTGCCTGCTGTGATTGGGTATTCCTTCTGGCGCAGGACTCACACTGAAAGATCCCAGCCAGCCAGATTCCACTGAGGCTGTGGTGGTATGAAACGGATAAGAGCAAGGGAAGAAAATGAACCAACCACCGGCAAGGACAACAGAGCCTCTTAAAGAGAGCAAGAGCGGGGGTGGGGGAGATTAATGGCCTGAGCTCAGAATTGCTGCAGGAAGAAGGAGGCTGCCTTTCCAACCAAATATGGAGATTGCGTCACCCTCTCACTGCCACCACCAGATCACATCTTTACAGGGGAGGAGGAGCAGCTTGCTCAATTTTTTTCCTTAAAACTTTTATCTTTAACTGCGCAGTATCGCAGTTACAGGGAGCCGCAGAGACGGACCGCTCCCTCCCTCCTGTCCCCTGCTGTATACGCACTACTCTTTGAGGGTAGGAGGACGACATTGCTCAATTATTTTTTTTTAAAAAACCCTCTTTAACTGCGTAGTGTTGCAGTTATAGGGAAGCACGGAGATGGACCACCACCTCCCCACTGTCCCGATGTGCCCTGCGATCATTTTTTTAAAAACTTTTGTATTAGTTATTGATTTTTATTTATTTATTTATTTATTACATTTTTATTCCGCCCAATAGTCGAAGCTCTCTGGGCGGTTCACAAAAATTAAAACCATTAAGAACATAATAAAACATCCAACAAGCTAAAAACTCAGATACAAAATACAATATAAAAAGCACAACCAGGATAAAACCACACAGCAGAAATTGATATAGGATTAAAATACAGAATTAAAACAGCAAAGTTTAAATTTAGGTGTTAAAATACTGAGAAAATAAAAAGGTCTTCAGCTGGCGACGAAAATAATACAGTGTAGGCACCAGGCGGACCTCTCTGGGGAGCTCTTTCCACAGCTGGGGTGCCACAGCAGAGAAAGCCCTCCTCCTAGTAGCCACCTGCCTCACTTCCTTTGTCAGGGGCTCACGGAGAAGGGCCCCTGTGGATGATCTTAATGTCTGGGCAGGTACATATGGGAGGAGGTGTTCCTTCAAATAACCTGGCCCCAAACCGTTTAGGGCTTTAAATGTCAATACCAGCACTTTGAATTGGGCCCGGACCTGGACTGGCAGCCAATGAAGTTGTAAAAGGACTGGCGTGATGTGATCTTCGTTATGGAAGCTATGCAAGGTCCATGGCGGCATGGAGGTGGTCCAGTGGCCATTCGGCTTTCTAGACTGCCACCTCCCCAGGGGATGGCACCCAATGAGGGAGCACCAAGGCTGCGCCTTGCTCTGAGGAAAAAGTTGTGGTAAGTCACCAACTTTTTAAATTCGGAGCTTGGGGGGAATGCCTTGGGAGGGCTCCGCATCATATAGCTGACCTGCCGCCACTGTGGATCCATCCCGGGGCAACCCCCTCATCAAGACAATCCCAGTGACCACATGATTTTTAATTGAAAAGGGAATGCCATTGAAAAGAATAAGCTGTGGAACAACCCCATGTAGTAATGTTCATGGTGCTGTACAGAATAAAACAAAAGATAATCTGCCATATGGCTTACTATCTAAAAGCACAGTAACTGGCAGGGGAGGGAGTTTTTTGTATTCTGTTGTCTTACCTGGGAAGAGTGGGAAGAATGCCAGGGCCCTGAAATAAATACATGGTGCTTCCTGCCCCCCAGCTTCACATTCCCTGAATCTCCTCAAAACCCTTCAACCTTCTACAGCAGCTTCTAAGGACTGTGCTCCAGGCATCGTATGGAAGGCTACATTTCACAGGGTATATTTAGTTCTTTCACTGGCCATACTACACGTTCTATTTCGGTGTTCAGAATGCCTGTGTGCACCAGTTGCTGGGAAACATGGGGGGTGGGAGGGTGCTGTTGCACCATGTCCTGATTTGTTGGTCCCTGGTCGACAGCTGGTTGGCCACTGTGTGAACAGAGTTCTGGATTAGATGGATCTCCCCTCCATCTGATCCTGCAGGGCACTTCTTACATTCTTACAATGAATGAATGAGTAAGAAAAAGGAGTGCTCTAATCCCACCCCCTCCTCCTTGCACATTTCCATCTCCCCGTACTCGTGTAGGGCAACAGCCTGAAGAGGAGCACCACTTCCATTGGTGGAGTTACTCCACATGATTAAGAACTCTTGATAATGTGTGCTATGTTTTACCACAATGTGCCTTTATTCAAGTTGCGATAAGCAATGTCTTGTCAACTTCAGCTCCCAACTGAAATGTAGCATTCACAGGGCTGGTACCAGGTTTGAAGAAACCTTGGGTGAGATGTCCTGGTGCCGGGTAAGTGGCTTCTGAGTTGGGCGATATTTCTATTAAGATCAACCATAGTGTCACAAATAGTGAGTAAACTGTATACTATGTGCATGCATGCATGTGTGTCTGTTAGTCCCTGTATTTCATTTTTCAGTATCCCGTGCTTTACACAAGAAGCTCAAAGATCTATATTAGGCATTGTTTTGCTACACAGACCTCCTTCTCTGGATTGGTGAACTTGGGATGTGCAATTAAGATATGTGTAAATGTGCATTACAACTGAACTGCACCACTGAAAGGAGCAAGTAAAACAAACAAACAAAATTCTAAGCCAAAATTCTAAGCCAGTTCCAAATTTGCCAGCTGAAGACCTTTTTATTTTCTCAGTATTTTAACACCACATTTAACTTAAATTTAAACTCTGTTGTTTTAATCTCATATTTTAACCTATATTAATTTTTGCTGTGTGGTTTCATCCTGGTTGTGCTTTTTATATTGTATTTTGTATTTGTGGTTTTAAATTGTTGGTTGTTTTATTATGCTCTTCATGATTTTAATTTTGGTGAACCGCCCAGAGAGCTTTGGCTATTGGGCGGTATAGAAATGAAATAAATAAATAAAATAAAAACCTGTACTTCTAAATATGGAGGGGGATATTTCTAAATACCTGTACTTTCTAAATATGGAGGGAGATATGATTGATTCATATCACATTAAATATGAATCAATCTCCCAGTGCTCCAAATTTGTGTACGCTGATTTTGTTGAATTTGAACTTGATTCTGCATGTTTGCTGTAACCCCAGTCATACTGACCCAAGGTTAATTTCCATGTAGCGTTAGCAGCATCCTTCCAGTTCAAGCTCCTTTCTACTGTGGTTTGTTAGTGTTGCTATGGCAATGGTTTGCATGTAGGGTTTTAAGTTTCTAAACCAAGTACATTCCTGACTGGAGTCCTGGGATATGTAACTGTCACTCATTATGAGGTAGTTGCTAAGACTATATTTCAAATGTGAGAGTTACAGGAGCCACTTGCTCACTGACGTGCCTTCATAGATTGTACTATATGAAAATTCAGATTTTCTGCCGTGTGTTATTGAAGTTGATATAAAAAGAATTTGGCCCGAACAGCTTTATAAACTTCAGTGGAGAATGGGTTCTCTTATTGTCAGAACAGAAGTGAGGAATGGTTACTTAGATCAGTGTGATTGAAGAGAACATTTTCTAAATGATGAGGATAAAATATTGGATTTTAGCTGGGGACACGTGGTTTCATACTTTGGTGTTATTTGGTATCGATGCATTGTTTGACTCCCGACATGGTTGAAATTTTGTAAGTTGAGCACTTGCAAAAGCTTGAGCCTTTTATGAATGCCTGATTTGAGTGTGTGAAAAAGGTTCATTACAAGAAAGAGGGCCAACCTATCCCCCCCACAATTTAAGAAATACTCATCTCCATCAGTCTAGCTTCCACATAGAACACAAAAGGCAGTTTTCGTTAAGACTTCAGGATTGGACACACTGGTATGGGAGGAAGGTATTCTGGATTTAAGCCATTTAGGGCTTTTAAGCTCATTTTGAATTGTCCATTAAAAAAAAATTGGTGCAGCCCTTGTGGAACAAGTGTAATGTGATTTTCTAAGTGTGCACATACCCAGCCTTCTGGACCAATTGCAATTTCCAAAGAGTCTTCAAAGTTAGCCCATACAGAGCACATTACAGTAGACCAATTTAGATGTAACTCAGGTACATGTCTCATGCCAGGTCTCACCTCTGGGAATGATTACTATTGGCATATAATATGCTGGAGAAAGGCCCTCCTGGCTACAGGTGCCACCTAAGCATCCCCAAATTGTGAACCTGGTTCTTCAGTTCCAACCCGCCCCATACAAGTTGAATTCTTATTCCAGTCTCCATATGACTCCTGATCAGGGGCAACTCTGTCTTATCTAGTTTTAAGTCTTAATCTGTCAGCCTTCATGCAGTCCATGACCATTCCCAGAACACCAGCAGCTTCTGTGGCGATGGAGGAAAAGAAGAAATAGATCTCTTTGTTATTGACATATTGGTGACAATGTACCTCAGGTTACCAGACTTTTACATGAAATAGCATGAGGATCAAGACTGGATCCTGAGGGACATCAGTGGCCTACGATCAAACTAGAGTTAGCCCCGTGTGTGTGTGTGTGTAGGAAAAACCCTACAGAGTCCCTGAGCATGTACAGTATGTGTATCCATTAGAAGTACTACCAGCAGATCAGCTGTGTGTGTGCACGCATGCACGTGTGCCTCAGGAAAGAATTTACAGAGTCCCTCAGTACCTAGGTGTACCCATTGGAAATGCTACAAGCAGCCTATCTCAAGTGGCTGTCACTTCCTCCATTCAGTCATTCTCAGCCACTGAAATTTTGTGTTGCCACTTGACTGAGCTCTCCAGCACTCGCATTGCTGATTCTGTGGCCATAGCTAGACCTAAGGTTTATCCCTGGATCATCCAGGGGTCAAACCTGTTCATCTAGGTGACACACAGGGGATCCAGTGCTCAGGCAGGGGCGAACCCTGGAGGATCCCAGGATAAACCTGAGGTCGAGCTGTGGCCTGTGAGGATGCAAGTCACATTCTGGTGAATGGGGGAAGACTGCAGTTTCAGGGCTGGCATTTATTCCTTGCATTTACTCCTCTGAACCATTACATCTACCAAAGGCCATGAAAGTCCAGGCAGGTTGTGAGGCAGTGCCTCCTACTTTAAAAAAAACACCCATGGCTATCGCCCACCCTTGCTCTTCATTGGCTATGTGAAAGAGCCAGCTTGTTTAGCTTTAGAAAACTTTAAGAAAGGAGATGGAATATCCATAGTCAGTCGAGAGCCTCAACCTGTGCTTGGCCATGCCGACTACTTATGTCAAGCTTGCTTCACAGGATTGTCGTGAGAACAAAATGGGCAAACCCCATCTATGCCCTGGAGGAAGGAAAGGGTACAAATGTGATTATAAGAATAAATATAAACGCAACTCAAATCAATAAATGTAAAATGGTGCAATCATATAAACATTTATTTAGGAACAAGAACCGTGGCTTTGAATGGCTTAGTAGGACCACACAAAAAGGGTCAGAAGTCTCAGGATGCTGAAGAAAAGTCTATTGTTCAAAATCCCAACGCATTTCTGCCTCTTGTGTTTTTTTAGGGCCGCCTTCAGGGGGTTGTTATAATGTCTGCAGAAATTATTAAGTCGCCATTACAAGACAATTTGTTGTTAATAATTTCTGCAGACATTGTAACAACCCCCTGAAGAAGGCCTTAAAATAACAAGAGGCCGAAACACATTTGGGCTTTTGTACAATAAACTCTTTTACAGCATCTTGAGACTTTTCTCCCTTTTTGTGTTCGTCTTGGATGTACACCTGCCTTGCAGGCTTAGTAGGATCACAGCCTTTGAAATGCTGTGAAATGTTTCTGTCATCTCATCCAACTGAAATAATGAACTAGGTCCATTTATTTCAGGATTTATACTCCGTATTAGTGTTTGTCAAAATTGATTAGACATGGATTACTGGTGGTACAAGTGATTGATATATAGTTAAAATTTCCAATAGTTCACATTTTAGAGTTGTTGGCTATCCTAAACATCATGGAATTTCTCTCTCACCCTTTTCTGAAAGTAGGACAGAATTAAAACATTACCTGAGCAGCTAAACAAGAAGTTCCAACATCATCCTAAGCTAATAAACAAATATTGATCATGACAAAATATAACCCCCTCAATTATTCTGTTGCTAGAATAATGATGACATTTCCGGATCGAAGCCTATGAACATCCTAATGTTTTGCTGGAATAGATTAAATTTGAAACATGTTATGGTGCATTTCATTCCATGGAGCTCAAAGATAGCACATATTATCCATGTTCTAGCTAGAATTATGGATCAATAGTATCTCACACTTCCTCTGTTGTGGTGTTTATCTCACTAATCTTCAAGGGAACTGCTATTACAATGGCTTGACAGCAAGAAGTCAATAGATGTCACTCAGCTACTTCTGCCATCTTGGCCAATGTGACTTTTTCTGTCAGAGACAGATTTTTTTTTAATTACTAAGAATTTCAAGGACAACTTCGTTGAAAATAACTGCATTGAGGACACACTTTAGAGCGACACTGCAATTCTTTCTCTTCTAGTTGTCAAATGTTCATTTTTCTTCTTAAGATTCATTAATATACACACACATGATCAGCTTGGTAAGTTCCTTCAGGGTACAATGGTCGGGTTTGCACAAAATGATAACAAGACTCCAACGCATTCTGGCTTAACCTTCATGAACAAGCATGTTGGTGGTGCACTCTGACTGATCCCTCCCACTCAGCTTCTCCAACCAGCAGGAGTGTCTTCAGCAACCAGGGACTTGCCAAAATGAAAACGTATAGTGTTAGATCCTAACCTGGCTCTTGGCTTGCTGTTTCCAAACAGATCAGGAATTACAAGTCAACTTCAAGGCCTGGCTTCTCACCCTGCCTTGTTAGGGAAGTGATGACCAGGATACTTGTTTCAAACTACTGCTGTGCTGAACATTTCTGCCACAATTTTTTTGACCATTCTCATTCAATTTGATAGAAAAGAAATTGCTTTCAAAAAGAAATTCAAAGGAGAAGAATTTTCGGAGAAATTCTCATAGGTTTGGCTCAGGTTTTTTGTACTTATGAGATGACAGGAGTATGGGTGAGTGTCCTGTCTATCATTATACAATCATCTCTCTGACAACTTGTAACTTCTTTGGCTTCCCACACTTCCCGCCCAGGGGGAAACATCATGAATTTATCCCTCCCATAAGGCTTTTTCATATCAGGAAGTGCAGGCAGCCTGGGAGATTGCAGAGTAATGGTGAGGTGTGCAATAGAAAGAAAAATACATATAGTACTCTCAGCCACCTCACAGTGATTAGGTAAAGTAAAAAAAAATCACCCACACACATTCAAAATAAATTTAAAAATGCCCTGAAAATAGGCAGAAAAGTGGAAGGCCTCTTTCATGGGAGAAGAAAAGTTCCAGGAAATTAGAGGAAAAGATTTTGGCACAGCATTCGCTTCATCCTTTCCCTGAAGCCGGATGCAAAACTGCAGTGGCAATGCAAAAAACCCATAGGAAAAGAAAGAAGCTGTTCTACAACCCTTGCCAATGGTGATGTCTACCTGGGGGAAACTGTTGGGGAATTTCTCTTCCCCCTGGAAAAATCCAGTGAAATTGTCCTTCTGCTCAGAGTAGCCAAGTAGGATTCATCTGTGATAAGCCAAGATGCTCTGGAATTCTGGCTGAATACAGACACTGAGGGGGGGGGGGTACCACAATTTAAACAGGAGAAATATAAATAAGAACATAAGAACTGTCCTGATAGTTCCATCTGTTCAGACTTTCTAAAAACTGCTAGCCATGTGCTTCTGGGAATCATATAAGTAAAACCTGAAGGCAATAGGGAAGGGAAATCAGGGTCTTGTTCCATTTGGGCTCCCTGCTCTCCCCACTCAAAGGGTAAGCTAACATCAGCTCCAATGTGGGGAAGAAGAGGGAGCTAGAGAGATAGGAGCAGGTGAGAGGGAAGAGCCAGTGTGGTGTAGTGGCTAAAGTGTTGGACTGGGAGTCGGGAGATCTGGGTTCTAGTCCCCACTCAGCCATGGAAACCCACTGGGACTTTGGGCCAGTCACAGGCTCTCAGCCCAACCTACCTCACAGGGTTGTTGTTGTGAGGATAAAATGGAGAGGAAGAGGATTATGTATGCCACCTTAGGTTCCTTGGAGGAAAAAAGGCAGGATATGAAGGTAATAAATAAATAAAATAAAAACATCAGGGACCATTTCCGCCAGGAGATAAGAGGTGAAGCAGGGCCGTTCCACTAGCCCTGCTGAATTTTTATTTCCTTTTCCCTTCCTATCTCTTTCTCCTTGCGTGCCATATTTTTTAGACTGTAAGCCTGCGGGCAAGGACTGCATTTTACTTATTGATTGTAAGACTCTCTGGGAGCCTTTCTTTGGGGATGAGAAGCAACACAAAAATGTTTTAAATAAATGAAAGTTCTCTCCTATTTGACTGTTCACAGTATCATATACTTAGGGTGTATTCTATTCACAGAGGTTAACTATCTCATGTAATACCCATTGAAAGACTCCTCCTCGAATTAGTCTCATTAAAAAAAAACCCATCTAAGCTGGTCCCATCACATTTGAAGTAGTGAATTCCACAAGCTAATTTTACATGTACCAATATTCTAGAAACGTAGACTTACTTACAAGTGCTTCATAGTGAGCGCTTTCTTAGAATAGTCTGCACATTTTTCTTACATCTCCACAAGGAAAAGACCTAGAGTTTCTTCGAAAATGTGTTTTACATACCAAGAAAGATGCCTAGAATTTCCATGAGGGGATTAAATGCTTAAGTCCTTCATTAATAGTTATTCAGAATTGCATATTTTATACATTAGAAAGGTAACTAATGAAGGTCTCATGTCCCTCTCAAAGCATGATTTCTGGGGCTCAAGTAAAGTATATGTGAGGACCTGATGTGCTTCCATTTTATTTTTATAGTTAAGATTTGTTATGCTGAACCATTGTTCGCTTTTGCAATATGAGTGGTGAATCTGCTCAGGAAATTAATTTCCTTTAATGAATAATATTTTCTGTCTGCTTAATATTATGCTGCACCTTCGTCACAAATTACTGTAAGTGCGTTTTTGGATGCATTGCAGGATGGAATTGATTCTTGCCTTGAGAATTGCTAATTCGATGCTTTAGTTTATTCCAAGATTAAATACGAACCTTTAATAAATAAAAGGATTTGCATTCTTCTACCAACTTTCCACTATAAAACTGCAAAATGGAATTTAAAAGCTCTCCAAAACCTCAGAAACAGGTTTAAGATTCAGTTCTGTAGTCCCTGCAGAACCACAAAGGCCCTTCATCCCTAGAACATTGCTGAGAGAAGACTCTGCACTGCATATCAGCCTTTAATGTGGGTTTTCCAGAAAACTTTGAATGGGAAATTCTTTGAATTTTCCCTGGTGCAAACTATAGTCATTTGCATAAGGTCATTTGCATTGGAAAATCACTTCGGAGTGATTTAATGTAGCATGTTTATGAAATGGAATAAACAACAAAGTTAAAACAAAAGTACCCTATGTTATTTTTTTGACCCAATACATCACAGATATGTGACCTAAAATATTTGAGGGGATAAATTATATCACACTTATAGAGCAAACCTACAGGCCCTAGACAGTTTTGGATTCCTGGATCCAGAGTTGGAGACAGCACTCTGAACTCAGGCGTGGAATCCATGTTCCACTGCCCCATGGGCAGAAAGGGGGTATTTGGGAAGGATAGAAGGGAGGGGCCGAGCTATGCTGTCTCCTGAGGCCTCCCCTCCTCCTTCCCTCAGCTAGATGGGCAAAAAGGTCTATCTAGATAAAATGCAGATCGGGAGGCACACATGAGGCAACATTCTCCTACTGCTTTGCATTAGATCCTCGTAAACCTCTGAGTTCAGAGGCTCAGGATTGAGGATTGTGCCCTTAATGTGATTTGAATGTTATATTATGTAGATATTTTTATTAAAATGTAAAGACAGTAGCATGTGCTTCCTTTGCACCGTTTAAATGTAAGAAAGAAACAAAGCTACTGAACACTTTTGCACACGGGGGATGTGTCCAACACATCTGGAGGGCACCAGGTTGGTGAAGGCTGCACTAATTAATTTTAGCAAGCCAAAACACTGTGCATGATATGCTGACAACCACACTCCTATTTCAACACAGTTGAACTCTCTTCCATTATGGTTGTTGGGTCACCTTCAGTTTTGTTGTCACTACTAATTAGTCCCATGTCACACTGAACATATATGTATTTCAGTAACAAATATGTATTGTCTCACATACTTACTAGGGATAATCACCTGAAAAATATTAATTACAACTTTGAAACTGTCAAGCTTGCCTGATATTGCATTTTGCTATTGACATCCATTCATTGTTGCTAATGAACTTCTGAGATGGATTTTTTTTCACAGAAAAATAAAGCACTGGAAAAAAATCATTTTGGGAAATTTTCAGTCCCACATCATTGTTTGAAATTTATACTGGGAAAAGTCCCTACATCAGTATTCTTCAGGAGTTTTGAACTCTGGTGCTCTTTTACAACTTATTTTAACCCAAAATTCTCAAGACCTTGACAGCCATCTCTTTGTCTTGCTAGAGCACACAGTTCTCAAACAGAGCTACATGTATTATGCAATGTACTTTTTTTAAATATGCACACTTTGAAATGTTTTTTTTAAAAGCATTTTGACACTTTAGATAGGAAAAGTGTACAGTTTTGAGAAATGTGCACTTTCCCCTTTTATAATGCACCCTTTCCCAATTCAAACAAGCCAAAAGCAGGTCAAAAATAAAAACGGGAGCAAGCCAAAATGAATTTCTGCCTCTCCCATCTTGAGTTTTACTCGCTCATTTAAAGTTAACCCTAACAGAGTTGAACTGCCTTCCACATCGATTGTTACAGTGCAACTTGTGCTACAGTTGTTAAAGCCCTTGGATAGGATTGGGCTGCCAATGCAATGAAAAATGTAAATTAGTATAAAATATTGCATATGTATAGACAGATTATCTGGAATGTGTTTATATCTTAAAAGTATTCAAAAAAGCAAGGCAGTAGTATGAATAATCTAATGTTTAGAGAATGACCAAAGCACACTGCTACATAATATACACACAGTGATAGAATGTGATCATTAACCTTATTTATTCACAACTATACCTGATGCATCCACCTGCATGGTCATCAATGGCAAACAGTTAGTTGCCTAACAAAACTGTGCATGAAATTTACTCCTGAAACAATCATTTTTTAATAGTAAATACATATACCTCATTCACAGTTTTTAGACACAATACAGTGCTGGTAATGGCATCAGTGTAGTACTGTTTATACATATATTTATAATACACAATTATGTTTATTATTATTTTGTTCTTATCGGCGTTATGAACTTGACAGACCTCCGGTTTTTTGTCCTGTTTAAACGACAGCTTCTATGGAAAAAACGCAACGCCGAGTCGGCTGAAACCCGTAAATTTTGTGGGGTAGAAGCCTCCAAAATGAAAAATAGCCGGTATGCCTCAAGCTTGGAGAAACGCGAATAGCAGCTGAGAGTTGGGATTAATGAATCAATCAACTAATTGGTCATTGATTAAAGTTTCTTCAATTTCTTGCTATTTCGCCAGCCCCAAAGTTATTGGCCTGAGAAAAAAAGCTGGGTAGGTGTCCATCGCAATCAATATAGAAATGAATGAAACAGTAATAGAACGGAAACAAATTGAATGGGGCTGCCAAAAATGGATTGGAAAAAGAAATGGAATCACAAAAATGTTCAACTGCCCATTTCTAACCCTGGCAGTGGAAGAGCCCTGCTACCTCTGACATCACTGGCTGCACCGGGTCACTGATATCTGACCTTTTCTGAAGGGCGGAGCTTGGGCTACACAGAATTGCATGAGGTATAAGGCTGATTTGCCTACGACTCTAGGCACAGTGAGAAAAGGAGTTGGGCACCGCTACTGCCATCTTTCAGTCCTCAAAGTTGGCTCAGCACCGTTTGCGGGGGTGGGGGATGTAAGTTGACACGTTGCCTTGGTCTTCACGTCTAACAGAAAAGCTGAGCCACAAGCTCTCTCCTCTTCAGCTTTTGAAATGAGTGCAATAAGCTGCACTAGTGTCCCCCCCCCATCCATTTTAAAAGAGTTTCACCTTTCAACAGCTCCTAAGACAACCCGGAAGCTGAATTCTTCCTCTGCTTATAGAATCATAGAATCATAGAATAGCAGAGTTGGAAGGGGCCTACAAGGCCATCAAGTCCAACTCCCTGCTCAATGCAGAAATCCACCCTAAAGCATCCCTGATAGATGGTTGTCCAGCTGCCTCATGAAGGCCTCTAGGGTGGGAGAGCCCACAACCTCCCTAGGTAACTGATTCCATTGTCGTACTGCTCTAACAGTCAGGAAGTTTTTCCTGAAGTCCAGCTGGAATCTAGCTTTCTTTAACTTGAGCCCGTTATTCCGTGTCCTGCACTCTGGGAGGATCAAGAAGAGATCCTGACCCTCCTCTGTGTGACAACCTTTTAAGTATTTGAAGAGTGCTATCATGTCTCCCCTCAATCTTCTCTTCTCCAGGCTAATTCACTTGCTGGCTCTAGTGATGACAATAGCATGTTAATTGTTGGGTTGGGTTGTTGGCTGGCATGGGGCACCTTTTCTTGGTACCCTGGAGGCAAAAGGATTCCAGCATGAGAAATTGGCAGGGGTTGCAGGCTGGTGTAAGGGGACACACACCAGAAAATGGAACCTAGGATGGGGCTTACAAAGCAGATAAGAGTAGGTAGAAAACAGGTTGTCCTCTTTACTTCACTTCATCTAAATAAATGGCTGCTATTCATTCTTATAAGAAAATTTGAAGTCCTAGCTTAAAAACAATGTGAGAAGGGGGCCAGCTTCCACATTTCCCACTTTAACCTTAGCACTGGGTAGTGATTTTCTGTGGCAATGGTATTTCGATTTAAATCTGTTTTAATCTTGAATTTGAGTAATTTCAGTTTAACTGAGTTGGGGCATTTCTCATCATACAGATTTACAACCGGAACTGTGTGTATTTGAAGCAATAAAATACAAAATGTTTAGGAAGGAGGGAAAGAAGATATATAATTAAGGGTGCAGCCCTATGCATATTTAGACAGAAAAATGTCCTTCGACTCCTAGCATTCTTTAGCCAGCCATGCACTGCCCCAACATCCAGGAAAAAGCCCTCAATGGCTGCTGCTTTCCTATGTACCTGGCATTCACGATCAGCTGTAGTCTAGTGGGCTCGCTGACATGTTAGATTTCAAAATGCAGGATATTTTTTTATGGAGTATGTGTGTGGGAAGAGTTTAAACCTATTATTCACTTCACCTACATTCTGACGTTTAGCCAGGAAAGGAGCTCCACAGGATATTTCTGAAGATGTTTAGATCAAACACACTCTCCACCAGAATGTGGGCAAGCCTTGAAGGGTGGAATCCAGCAAAGAAGAGAGAGATTTGCAGTGGAACAGTCCTCTGTGTTACTGTGCAGTTAATGCTGATTTATATCTGTTGTCTCTGGCAAAAATGTGATATCTTTTTTGGGACTAGCTAAAGTAAGAATTGTTGTGGTTTATTAATTTGTGTTCAAAGCTTGTAGGTTTTGCATCTGTATTTCCACCTCTTAGCACTAAAAATAGGGACACACTGTTCCTTCCATGGTCAGTTTCTATAAAGTATTAGATATCCTTATAGATTTATGATACAACTGATCGGACTCTTAAGAGAGGTTAAACCATGGAGGAAAAATAAAATTACCGGTAATTAAATTTGGAGGCAGTTTTGCCTTCTACAGAAAATTTATTGCCTTAACATAAATGATGGTTTAGCTATACAGGGGGGGAAAGAACCCTGATACAACCTTAGAAGTGCATGATATAGTTATTGCACACAGCAATTTCCATTTATACAATTAAAATAATAGCACTCTGTGCTTTGAGAATTAAATGGCACATTCAACTAGAAGTCTTCAGAGTAATAAAATAGCCGCAATGCAGAACTGGCTGCATTTGCAAAGAGCTGGTGCATTATATGTGATTCACTAATATGCTCTGCATAAGTTTTAATAAAAAAAAAAATACATACAGAAATCTGCAGTGCATTTTCAATTAGGAGTTTCTTCCTTGAATACAGAATATAGCATTCTGATTTAAAATGCAGCTATTAATTTCACAGTAGAATCACCTAAATATGTACGCTCAATAAATCTTGTGTAAGATCCAGTAATTCTTCCATTTTATTCTACCTATAAGTTGCTCTAATGAGCACTTGTTTGTAAGCTGTCACTACTGCTACATAGCAATATATGCTGTTATCCAGTAACTTGTGTAGTCCATCATTAATCCAAATACAGAATAGATAATACCTATGTATTATCCATATTTATTCATTCACTAATTTCTTATAAAATCTTTCATGATTCAGTTTCTCTGAGGATGCAAAAGAAGTCATATTCACATAAAAACCAGTGTTGCTTAATTAGTCTTGAAAGGAAAACTTGTCACTGTAAAACAAAACCAAGTACCGTAATTCCAATTTGATTTGAGTAGATCAGTCTTGCTCTGGTTGTTCTTGTAGAGCAGAATTGGAAGCTTACTTTTATGTATGTATGTATGTATGTATGTATTTAACTTAAAACATGTCTTGGGGCATGACTGCACCTAAGAGTGTAGAGGGGAGGGAGGGGGAGAATCATGGGCTTAACTGCTTCCGCAATCCTCCCCCAGTGTCTAGACAGCCGTCCCAGAAGTAAGGAGGGACATTGCAGCCGCTATTTTTTGTTTTATTTATTTATTCATTCATTTATTACATATTTATACTTCCCAACAGCCTAGGCTCTCTGGGCAGTTTACAACTAAAACCATAAAATCCCATTTAAAACTTTAAAATCATATAAAACCAGAATAAGTTATGGTCCAGGGAAGGCTTGTTTAAAGAGAGATGTTTTTAGGAGATATTACATTTCCTTACGTTTCAAAGATATTACATTTTCCGCCTCCCGATCCTCATGAGGGAGGGTTTTCCAGAGGGTGGGTGCCACTGCAGAGAAAGCCCTGCTGTCGAGGTTTACAGAAGAGGAGCTGCACATGCAGGGCAAAAAGGTAAAACAAAAAACCCAAAACAAACCCGTGCCCGCCCGCCCCATCATCCCAGGGATGGTGAAATTGCTGCCACCACCACCACCATGGGTACAAAGCCACCCCACGCAGCTCCCTGTCCGTTTCAGGCCCCAGGACCACCCGGCACACCAGCTGCGGTCCTCAGGATGGTCATGAGACTTTGGGGGAAATCAGGATAACTGAGCAACCAGTTACCCTGTGAAAATGGAGGGGTCATCCCTGCCTGCAACTGGGATCTCCTGTACACAGGGACTATCCAGGGAAAACCGTAAGGGGGGTGGGGAACCTGGTGTAGAAATGCTCCTGGTTGCCTTTCAGGGCAGAAGCCCTTGCAAGGCAGCTTCAAACAATAAAATACATAAAATATTAAAAACAATAAAAACATAGACACAATAGAATAGCAATTAAAAACAATGAAAGGCAACAAAACCAGCAACAACAATGACAATAGCAGCAACCACAGTAATGTCCTGAGAAGGCCATGGTAAAATCATATGTTTTCAAGGCCTTTTTAAAATTATTATTATTATTATTTATTTATATAGCACCATCAATGTACTTTTAAAAGCCTGCAAGGACGGAACATGGCGGACTTCCAACAGGAGTTTTTCCCCCAAAGGTATGGGGCACTGCAGAGAAAGCCCTCTCCTGTGTGATCACTCATCTCATTGCTCTCACGGGTGAGCAAATGAGAAGGGCGTCTCTTTCTGATCTCAAGGTGTGGGCAGGCTAATATACGTGAAGGCATTCCTTTAAGTAACTGACAGGCCTGTACTTATGGCACTCTCCCAAGGGAAATTGTAAATACTCATTGGCCCAGTTTGCACAATCACCACAGCCTACCATGGTTTAAATAAGCCACGGTGGGTCTCAGCACATGTTGGTGGCCGTTTTGAATCTTCAACTCCTGGCAGTGGGTTGCCATGGTTTCTTATGTCTTCAAACCCAGGCAGTAGGGGTTGTTTGAGGATTAGACCATAGATTTGAAATAGGTTAATTTTCTGAATTCAGAGCTGAAGCAAGCATGTGTGTTTCATGAGAAACTCTCAAGTTCAATGCCCAGTCTCTCCAGATATTTTTATTTATTTATTTACTGCATACTTTTACCACTTTTCTGGCAATTATTCTTTCCCACGGCATCTCACATCCAAATACTTACAATCTAAAAAGACTTGGCATGCAGAGAAAAGGGAAGAAGGAGGGATTAAGTAGACTTTCACCAGGGTTAGTGGAATGTCTCTGTTTGCCCTCTCATCTCCGGGGTGGGAGTGTCCAATTGGAGCAGACCCTGATGTTCCTCTTACCAGCTGCTGCCTCATTCAGGGAAGTTGATGTCAGTTAGACCTGGGGGCAGGGGGAAACTTGAGCAGGTCCTGAAGTTTTAGAAGAAGGTACAGTTTATGAGGAGTTTATGTATCCATTTCACTAGCACAATTCTACTGATTTATAATTCTGGTTTTTGTATTTTAGTGTTTTTGAGTGCATTGGCAAAAGTGGTATATGAAAGCAATAAATGACATTTTATGTTGTGTGTGTACTTATTTTTAAACTACCATATCCCAATTCTACACACATCTGAATTAAGTGAGAATAAGTCCCAGCTAAGCCTGCATAAAATTGCAGCATTGCTGTATTAGAGGTGTTTGGCTAAGATTCGTTACAAGTGAATGTATGGTGGCGGCCATTCTCAGAAGATGCATTCAAATATGGATATTTTTAAGTTAAAATTGCTTTGATGTAACTGTTTAACCCAAGGCATTTAATTTTAAGTTTTCTTCTATTTGCAGGGCTACTTAATCTGATAGAAATTAAATCACATCACTAATCTGTTCCTTGAATTTCCATGCAGTCCTAAAATAAGTTAAGCTGTGCCTTCGTTGTGTATATACATAATGCAAAAAATAATAATCAGTAAAATAGCACTTTCTTCTTCCTTTTTATTGCAAGTGATATGGTTCAAAAAGCTTACTGAAATATACACCTACCATTGATACTCTACCAACTTTATTCTCATTCTGTTTTAAAACCTTTTCCTCCGCTTTGTTTCTTGGTTTTTTACAATGAAAACATTATAAACCTTGAATGAATGTTTGAAAACTTTGAGAAGCTTTAAAAATGTGCATTTGAGAAGCCTTAAAAACGTCCATTCTTTTCAATTCTGCAATTCTGGCTAAGGATTGCCTTGAATGGTGCAAATTAACTTTTTTGAAAGGAACTGTTCATTGCTATGAAGCTTAACAATCTTCTTTTTTTTTAAGTGATTGCTCTTCTGTAGTTGATAGCACATCATTTATTCTAAGGAAATGTGTATAATTTAGATTGTTGATTGAATTACAGTGATTTAGATTAACTTGAAATACCTGTTCTTAAGAGATAAAAAGATCCTTTACAGAAGATCCTTTATAGTTAAGTATTGTCTTTTTTTTTCTTAGGGATCTCAGTGAAAACCAGATTCATGCCATTCCAAGGAAGGCTTTTCGTGGAGCTGTAGATATTAAAAATCTGTAAGTATTTTAATTGACTTTTTATTATAAATTTAATATTATAAAATGGGGACTCTTCAGATAACACTATTTCATTACTTCTATATAGTTTATACATTTATTTATATTATATTTACACACACACACACACACAGACACCATATACAGTCGTGAAAAAAAAAGTTTGTGAACCCTAATGATAATTACGGAAATTCTATAGTTTTACCATAATAGCTTTCGTAAATCAAAACCAGTCTTTTCCTAAATATCCAGTAGGGTTTATATTAATTGTTTTCGGGTCTTGTGAAATGAAACGATGCATAAATTAGGCAAACAGTCAGTACCTAACAGTCAGGGTATGTGCAAAAGTAAGTAAAAGTCTGGTTGCCTCTGCTCAATTAAAAAGGAATAATTAGAATCAGGTGTTTAAGTAATTAAGCTGATCTACAAAAGAAAAGCTGCAGAAGAAGAAATGGTCTAGTCAAAGTCCGGACCTAAACCCCATTGAAATGTTGTAGCTGGACCTGAAGCGAGCTGTTCGTGCAAGGAAACCCTCAAATGTCATGGAGTTGAAGAAGTTCTGTAAGGAGGAATGAACCAAATCCTCAAACCAATGTGAGAGAATGACCAATAGTTACAAGAAATGGTTACTCGACATCATTGCTGCTGACGCAGATGCCATCAATTACTGAATCTAAAGATCTACATTTTTTTCAGAACAGACATTGAACTTTGAATCATATTTGTGTGTCATTTATTTAATCACATTATCTATTGTTCCTTATTAGATCAAGATCTAACAACATTTTAGATGGAAATATGTGACAATCCTAAGGGGTTCACAAACTTTTTGTGGAGTGTGGAGTGTGCGAAATAACGAGATGGAGACATTAGCTGGGTTTTAAACAGGGCCACATTTATTGATGGATCTGCAGTAGGGAACCTAAGCAGGCATCTTCTTCTAAAACGGCATACAGTATGTCTGTTAACTGAAAATGGGCGAGACATTCTCAGCCAAGGGGTGGCGTCTTAAAGTTTGCCGCCCCCAAGCTTCCCCTTCCAGGGTAGGGAGGCCTTCCGTGTCACCCTCCCCCCACGGTAACCGCGAGTGGGTGAGAAAAGGTTGGCCTCAGAGGTAATCCTTATTTCCCCAGCTGGGTCACAGAACTCGCAGCTGTTGAACCTCAGGTATTTACCAATCACCACCAGGTGCTCACCGTCCCTCGCCAGTTGAAGATTCCTGCCAATGGGGGCATTCCTGCCAATGGGGGCGACAAGCCTTATGCTTTGTCGTCTCCTCCCCACACACTCATAATAATATCGCTCAAGGCCCTCTGCAAATCCATCAAAAACAGATTGTTGCCGAGGTCCGAAAGATGGACTCCATCGCTCCTATAAAGCTCCCTCCACGCATGAGAGATTGCGAGGTGCTGAATGCTCCAGTCGCCATTCCTAGTTAATTCATGGTAAATCTCCCTATTTACCCTTCTACGAGCACGTTCAATAGCCTTGGGATCACTAGCACTCCAATTTAACCTGGGAATCAGGCAAGACCAAATTATAACTATTCCCGGCCACCGTTGCCTGATCAAATGGAAATCGGCCGCTGCCTGGAGAATTAAGGGCTTGCCCTTGAGCAGGCCCAGATCATTTCCTCCCAAGTGCACTAAAAGCACCTGTGGGATAGGGGAGAATGCACGCTGCTGAAATAACGTAGGAAGGAGGTGCTCCCACCGCATGCCACACCTGCCCAACCATTGTACGTTGGCAATTCGGCTCAAACCCAACTGTGTACCAAAATTTGTGCAGGATGCCCTCCTTCCGGCCCAGAAGACAAAACTGTGCCCGCAGATGAGAACCCGAACCGGGTCTCGGCGCTCCCACCAATCTAGGAAGAAAACGGAACTATGTAAAACACAATTAACGCAATCAGTGGTGCAATCTGCGCACATAAGACCGGAAAGCCTGCGAACGCCATCTGCCAACGACCTGTACTCTTTCAGGAGTCAGACCAATTGCTGCTTCTGTAGAAGCAGCCCCGATTCGAAAGGAATGTGTCCCAAACTGTTGTGAATCTAAGCCCAAACTGTGAAGTGCCCGCTTTGTAATGGCCCAAAACTGAAACTTAGTCAGGGGGGATAAATCCTGGTGGCAAAACAACCAGCCTTGTGTTAGGCCCCGCAAAGCAATAAAAGAATTAATGGCACGGACCGGGCAAAGTTCCTCCAAAGTTGAGGGATGTAGGGATATAACTTTTCCCCTGCCCAGTTGGTCTGTTTTGGATCTTCTCAGATTTAAAGTTACCAATTGAGGTGAATATTGCAAATCTGTAATTTGAAAGGCCCGTGTTGTGCCATCCCCCTTTGATGCTGCAACCAATTCTGAAATGCGAAAGGCACCAAAAAAGGCAGTCAGGGCGGCAGCGTGAAAAAGAGCAGCCTCAAAAGGGGCTGAGCACAAAGATGGCCAAATAGCTTTTAAGCCAATTAATATATTTGGGGATAGAGGTCTCCTAGTGTCTGGAACCTTGGGAGAAGCCCTAGCCCACCCTTGCAGGGTCCTCCTTAACCTGAAATCTGTGGTGTTGTCGGCTACGCCACGGATCTTTGCACAAAAGGCGAGGGCAGCTAGCTTGCCCCCTATAGTCCGTGGTGCTAATCCTTTCCTTCTTTCCTCAACGCAAAACTGCAATAAGTGCTCTACTGGAATGAGCCAGATTTGTGGTAGGTGAAGGAGATTTCTAAATGATTGAAACTCCCTACTTGCCTTCTTGTACGCTGCCCCGGTGCTAGGGGCCACAGAGTGCCACATGGCCATCTCTATCTCACTCTGCCAATCTCCCAGAGGGCCTCGGGCATGATCTCCGGCATCTGCCTTGCCCATGGAGCCAGACTCCGAAATCTCTCGACCTGCTGATGCGAAAGAGCGTCAGCAATGGAGTTGTCTAAACCTGGGATATGTCTTGCACGGAATAAAACATTATTCCGCAGACAATACAAAGTAAACGCACGAACCATCGTCATTACTCTGGGGTTATGCGATGACAGGGTGTTGATTACTTGAACTGTGGCCTGGTTGTCGCACCAAAAATGGACAGAGGAGTTAGCTAACTCGCTCGTCCAAAGATGCACAGCTACATGTATTGGAAAAAATTCCAAAAATGTTAAGTCTCTGCATATGCCCGACGTGCTCCAATCGGCAGGCCACAGTTCAGCACACCACCGATCACCCCAGATGACACCGAAACCTAAAGCACCAGAGGAGTCTGAATGTATTTGTAATTCAGCTTCTAATTACCGCTCAGAACGCCAGAAAGAAATTCCATTGAATTCCTCGAGGAAAGAAAGCCAAACGCTTAAATCCTTGCACATTGCTTGTGTAATTCTGATTCTGTGATGCGGGGAGGAAATGCCTTGCAAGGCATTACAAAGATGGCGTATGAATGCTCTGCCTGGAGCAATTACTCTGCAGGCAAAGTTGAGATGTCCAACCAGCTGCTGCATCTGCAGTAAGGTCACTTTCTTACACCCTCGAATTGCCAGTAGCAACTCCTTAAGAGAGCCCAGTTTGTCAGCGGGTAACCTACAACACTGTTGGATGGAATCCAATTCGATTCCCAAATAAATTAGCGTGGCAAGGGGGCCCTCCGTTTTTTTGTGCGCCAGTGGGACACCCAGCTCCTCTGTTAGCATTTTGAATTCCTCCATAAGCCAAGCACACTGGCCAGAGTCAGCTGGACCAGCGAATAGAAAATCGTCCAAATAATGGGTAGTGTCCACCTTACCCGTTCGATACTGCAACGCCCATTGTAAAAAGGAGCTAAATTTCTCAAACATGGAGCATGGAATGGCGCAGCCCATTGGCAACGCTCTGTCGATGAAATAATGCCCCCGAAAATACAGGCCCAAAAGATCAAAATCCTTGGGGTTTATGGGCAATAGGCGAAATGCAGATTTGATATCGCATTTGCCCATCAAGGCTCCCGGACCATTCCGGCGCACAATGGCTACCGCTTCCTCAAAGGAAGTGTAACGCACTGTGCAGAGGTGTTCTGGTATAGCATCATTTACTGATCTCCTCTTTGGAGCAGATAGATTATGAATCAATCTGTAATCCCCAGGGGTCTTCTTGGGAACAATGCCCAATGGTGACACCCGTAGATTGGGAATTGGGGGTGGTGATGAACGGACCAATCATTCTACCAGCCGCAACTTTGTAGCTGGCAAGAGATGAAAACCAAGTGGGGAAGAAGTACTTCCGGAAGGAATTACGTCCATATCCGCTCCAGCATAAATATCTTTAATGACTTGCATGCCAGTGTTTGCCTTTGAGGCAACAGCCCCAGCTGGGCCCTGCCATACAGCTGCACATGCTGCTGCTGTAGAATTTGATTGGGCTGTATCTGCTGCAACTAAAGAAGGGGTCAGTGCTGCTGTGCTATTTGGAGCTGATGCATCCACCTCCGCAGGAGTAGTAGCAGGAGCTGAATTACCAGAGCCCAAAGTCTCACTGTCAGATGATCCTAAACCTATGATTCCAGTTGCTGGGGGCACCACAGCATTGGTAATAGCATCAGCAGTTGGTGCCACATTCACTGATGTAGGATTGGATGCACTGGACAACGTGTTCAAAGTTGTGACATAAGAAGTCAGAACATTTGAATTCCTCTGGGGTACCAGGCCTTAAGCCTGCATGGGAGGCCAACCCATTCCCATGGACCAGGGATGCCAACTCCAAGGAGGGATAGGTCCCCACTGCTGAAATATGTTCTGTGGGATTGTGTGTGTTTGCTGACCTTGTACCAGTAGAGGCTGCAATGCTGGGTTTGGATTTGAAGTGCTGGCTATTGCAGGTGTTGCTTGAGCCATAGGCTGCGTGGTCTGCGAAGCACTTGCAGTGGGCACAGTTGTTATGTCGCTGCCTTGTGTTGCTGGAGGTGTGGGAATGGCCTCAATTGCATCTATGCGTGCTGCAAGAGAAAGCCAAAGTTTATCTTGAGCCTGTTTTCTGATTTGTGGGCGGCGAGGTGTAGTTACCTCAGGCCGGGGCACAGTAGTGTTTAATGGGGGATTAATCCCCCTGCTCTGCTCAATGGCTTGCACCTTAGCAAGCATAGCTGCAATATCTGGTGTCTCATCCTCATCCGAGGATGATTCAATGACAGTTCTGATTCGTTTGGATGGTGGGGCAGGGGCCTTCCCTTTGCCCTTCTTACCCCCTATGCCCTTCTTGGGAGGCATTGTACTCAAAAATAAGATATTAATTCCTTAGAATTAAAAGGTTCAAAAGGGGAACAATTTGCAATAGGCCAGGCTACCAAGGCTCACACAAAACCCCACGTGGCTATACTCTATAATAGGATATTATTCCCTTTATAATTAAAAAGGTTCAGAAGGGGAACAAAATTGCTGTGGCCTGACTACCAGGCTGAGGCTCTGCCCCTTGGGCCTGCAGGCTTTGCTTGAGTGCAGGCCTCAAACAGCTCTGCGTGGCTCTATCAAGCAAATGCTAAGTCCCCACCCCTTGGGCCTGCAGGCTTTGCCTGCGCTTTATGGCCTCAAACAAATCACCCTAGGTCTCTCAAGTCCTGGCACCCAGAACTCAACTCCAGTTGGGCCCACCCACTCTCAAAGGATATTCCCAGCTACTTAAAGGGGGGCTCAAGAACAAGCCCTCCCCTCTATGGCCTAGGCCAGGCTCTGTAATTTAATCCCCCCGATAGTTCCAATATAGCATGGGAAACACGTCTCCTCACAAGAAAACCAACCCCCTACAAACGCCTATGGGTGGCGGGGGGGGGGGGCAGGGAGGACCAGCCGGCCCTCTCTCAAACCTGGGCCTATCTAAGGCCAGACGCCGAAGTCTGCTGCTCCTGGGCCGCTCCTGCTCCTCAACAACCCTGGGCTGGCCTGCAAGCTACTCCGAGGCGTGCGCGCGTGCGACTCAGGAGCAAGAGGCGTGGCTGTAGAGCCCAACCGCGCCCTTTTCCCACTCGCGCTGGCTCCTGGCTGGGCTCAAGGACGCTGCTGGCCGGCAAGCTAAGGACGCTGCCAGCCAGCCAGCTACTCCGAGGCATGCGTGCACGCGACTCGGAAGCAAGAGGCGCCAACAGCACCCTTTCCACACTCGTGCTGGCTCCTGGCTGGGCTCAAAGACGCTGAGTTTAAACTCAGCAGTGTCTGTTCCTGCCGAGAGCCGCGTTGCCAAGGCGAGACGGGGAGAAGCACCAGCCCTTGAATAGGCTCCTAGCCCCTCCCCGAGTCACGTGGGCCCGGGAGGAGGCCGTCAATTGACAGCCTCCGCGCCTCGTTTCACGCACCCCCCACAACAGCCCCACCCTGCCAAGCTATGCCGGGCAAGGGTTTAGGGCGTTTCTTGCCACTGTATAAAGAAGACCTACATAGCTTTCAATTAACCATTATCCAAACCAGGAAATAGAACAAACCAGAAAATGGTTACAAGATTCAGAACAAATTAGGATCTTAAACCAACTTCAAAATGTGGTTTATGATCCTGGTTTGTTCTCAACCTCGTAACTATAGCTTCCAGTTCAGCCATAATGGAAATCTATGGTGAATTGTAAATATCCTGGTTTATTGCTGCATTGTGAGGAGGGAAGGAGTAGCAAAAGGATAGAACATGTGTGGGAAGGGCTTGATTCAGTACAACTGAACAGTATGACTTAATTCAGTACAACGTATTCAAGAAAATGATACAATTTATTTACAAAACCGCATCTGTGATGGTCCCCCGTGTCCCTGGACCCTTCTTGATCCACCTGCTGCCACGGGAGAGATGTCCACCCTCCACTGGGTATCCTCCTGGATCACTTCACTACTTTTGCGACTCCAAAGGACCCAGCTCAGGTGCACAAGTTAGGACTATAGATGCCACGTCTGTCTCTGTGGCGCGCCTGCTTCAGCTTAGGCCCCACAGCAGCCCAGATCAACACCTTTGCCCCAACCTTCTCCTTTCCGTTGCCACCATAGATTTCACCCGTACCCTTTCCCAGGTACTTCACTGTCCACACCAGGATTAATTAAACGATATTTATTTAACAAGAAGATTGTTCAGGTTCAAAGCGTATTGGTTTCCTTCAGTTAACAAGCGTATGGTTACAAGCACAGAGCGTAATGGTTTCTTAGGTTCATTCACTTAAACGTTTCACAATATAACACACAGACCCTTCTTAACTCTAACCCAAAACTTTCTCTCTCTACCTTTTATCTAAGAAGCAGTTTTCTTTTATTCAGCTCAGTCTTCCGACTCCTCCCCCTCTCACACACAGCCAATCCAGGCACTCCCCACCAACATCCAATCAGCACTCACCTTCATCCAGCACTCATTAACCCTTTTATGCCTCATACTTACCAATCAGCAACACACACACGGTGAGTACTACCTTTTAAACTCTGGAACTCTATATAAAATACTTTATATTTAGCAAACTTAACACTGAACAGTAAAACATCACAGCATCATTTTCTATTATTTAAGTAATTTACACTCCTATTTCCTATTATAATACAATGCGTTTTCAGTATAATTTCAACACCGACAGTAGTTACTTCTTTTCGCCTGAATGAGGAGTTCCTTATTCTTTGGGGAACACTCTATTTGTTTTTTTGATCTGGAATTAGCATTGGTCCTATTTTTTCTTGCTTTTCAATTATCAACAATGTTATTATTCTTATTCTTAATATTAAAATGCATATACTGCTTTTTGAAAAGGAATTATAGCAGTGAACATAAAATACAATGGCATAAAAACAACAATAAATATAAAAATAAAAATCAGCAATAAAACTGTGCACTCTATTATATGCTACTAACTGTAACTGGCTGGTTCACACTTCAGGGAAAGGCTATATAAAGAGATGAGTTTTAAGAAGACATTCAAGCATCAGAACTGTGGGGGCCTGTAATTCGTGGTCACAGCAACTGACCAGAAATTTACTTCGTATCCCACCACTCCCACTAAATATGCGACGGCACCGACCTTATACAGAAGGCCTTGCCTAGCACACCCTTCTCAAGCCAAGCACTAACACCTCTCTGATGTGAGTTGGGGATCATCTTGTCAGAGCTGCAATGCTAAATAGTCTACTGCAAGTGCTCCTGAGGTGGCACTCTCAGAAGTGCTCCCTCTGATGTATGCAAAGATCAGGCAAAGACTTAAGGGCTGAAGCAGCCCCTAAGGTAACCTGGTTTGAAGTTGTTTTGGGCTTTATATGTTAACAACAACACCTTGAACTTATCCCGGTTGCTTATTGGCAGCCAATGCAATTCTTTTAGCAAGCTTGTTGTCAGAAGAAGGTCCCAGAATGCAGCATAGGTGCTGCATTATGCACCGGCTCCAACTTCCAGACCAAGCCCAAAGGTAGCCCCACATAGAATGCCTTACCTATTCCATTCTTGAGGTTACCAGTGCCTGTACCACTGTGGATAAGCTATCAAGGGGGCAGGAACAGCTGTAATTGGCATGCTAGCTGAAGCACTTCTAGCTACTGAAGCCACCTGATCCTCAAGTGGCAAATATGAATATAGGAGCACCCCCAAACTATGCATCTAATCCTTCAGGGGACACGTAGATCCATCCAAGACAGGCAATTGACCAATTTCCTGAACCTGTGACCCACCCACCGTACTTCTATCTTGGTAGGATTCAAGCTCAGTTCATTGGCCCTCATCCAGCCCATCAAAGTATCCAGTGCTTGCCTGGCCACACCTGATTCAGATGATATGGAAAAATAGAGTAAGATGACACCTCACTCCAAATCCCCAGATGACTTCTCCCATATAGATATTGGCTTCATATAGATGTTGAATAGCATTGGGAATAAGATAGTGCCCTGTAGGTAGCAAAAGAACCACTGAAGTACAGTTCTCATTAATAATAATAATAATAATAATAATAATAATAATAATAATAATAATAATAATTTATTTCTTACCCGCCTCTCCATTTGGATTGAGGCAGGGAACAACAATAAGTATAAATACATACAATTAGTTAAAAACATAGTACACATTATTTAAACATCCCAAAAACATCCTAAAATTCCATTGGGTGGGCCTGCTGGAAGAGATCAGCTTTCTTAAATGCTAAAAGACTTCTAGGTTGACGAGTTTCCTCCGGCAGGCCATTCCACAGTCTGGGAGCAGCAGAAGAGAAGGTCCTCTGGGTAATGGTTGTCAGCCTAATTTTGGCTGACTGAAGTAGATTCTTCCCAAAGGACCTGAATGTGTGGGGCAGATTGTACGGGAGAAGGCGATCCCACAAGTAGCCTGGACCCAAACCATGTAGGGCTTTAAAGGTGATAACCAACACTTTATGCTTCGCCCGGAAACTAATTAGCAGTCAGTGAAGAGATTTTAAAACTGGTGTAATGTGGTCCTTGCTAGGTGTATCGGTGACCAGCCTGGCTGCCATATTTTGAACTAATTGAAGTTTCCAGACTAGGCACAAAGGTAGCCCTATGTAGAGTGCATTGCAGAAGTCGAGCCTCGAAGTTACCAGCGCGTGCACTACCGTCTTTAGGTCTTCCGACTCTAGGAAGGGGCGCAGCTGGCGTATCAGCCGAAGCTGATAGTAGGCACTCCTGGCCGTTGCATCTACCTGGGCTGTCATTTGAAGCGACGGATCCAGGAGTACCCATCCCCTGAAACTGATCTAAAAAAATAAGTTCAGTGGTATCAAAAGCCACAGAGAGAATGAGTAAGGAGAGCAAAATTTATTTTATTTCTCTATCTCTTCATTTTCAACATTTATATATCTCTGTAACAGCAAACAATAAAAGATACAAAATAGGATAATCGAATAAAACACTTAAGGCTTGTCTACACCTACCAGATATCCCGGGGTAGTACACTAGCTACAACTGCAATGCAAAAGTTTTTCAAAAAGCTCTATTGATCTGAATGTTATGGGGAAGAATTGTGGGACAACAGGAGAAGATCTGATGGATGTCCTAATGCTTTTTGAGGATAGGAGCAAAGATCCCCATTCCGCACACAATCCTGAAGGAAAGCTGTCAGGGCTTTTCTTGATAATTTGTAAAGATTGAAGGTGATTCTCTGACACAGATATTTAAAATGCAGATCAGATTCAAGAATGATAACCTGCTTAGGTCATGAGAAATCTTTACAATATGTGAACTGAAACTGAATTTTATTGCGTTACTTTCAAAAAAATGAAACTCATGAAACTCCTTAAAGGCTGAAGGATACAAGTTTTTTTCCAGGCATTTCCCAGCAATTATTGAAAGAGGGCATATCAAACTCTTATTGTGTGTATATGTAATATTTGAGAGGCAGTGGAAAAGGAGATAAATATTTAACTGATAATCACAGTAGTTCAAAGAGCAGATGAAACCTGTATAACCAAACTTAACTTGTTTCTTTCTCCTGAAAGACTGGCTGCAGTGATGGTTCCAAGGGCAGAATTCCCCAAAATTCAGATGATGCTATAAATATGGGCATCTTCTGGATCTTTCAGGATAGCGTTAAGCAACTGAAGAAGAAACATACATGTGTTACAAAATATGAATGGCTGTTTTTCCTAGACAAAAGTAACTTTTAGAGAGTGATATGGAGTGGTAGGGGACAGAGGGTGCTTAATCTACCCCACACATGCGTACACACCCGCACCCACACACCCCTTCGGTGTGCATATCTGTCTACCAGTTATTGATAAGGAATTGAGTTTCTGATGCATGCTTGTCCACAGGTGTGAGTGTGGTCTGGCTTAGAGAATAAAATGTTGAACTTGGACCACGGAGGTGTGGGTTCAAATGGGTTCATGGCTCAACCATGAAGCTCGCTGGATGGCCTTGGGGCAATTTTCATTTATGTCAAACCATGTTATTTATTTATTTTATGTCTATTTATACCCTATTTCCGGTATCAATTAAAAGCATAAAAACAATATAAAACAGAAATGAAAAACGGCAGCAGATAAAATTATAAATCTGCAACCTGTCCTGTAGGAAATACACGATACATATGCACATTGTGCACATGCTGTTCAGTGGTACAGCTAGGTAATTTCAGAACCTGACTTTAATGAAAAAAATCTGAGAGTGTGTAATTTTACATTTAAACTCATCTCAATCATAGCACTAACATGACTACAGGGATAAAATAGAGTTTGCATCTGCTTCTCTGATGCCTGCGTCATTTGCCACTCGCTGGGTGGTCATTTGGGAGCCTCGTGGGCTGCAGGGCCCTGAACTTTGGTCCTAAGGTCCAGCCCTAGCTGTTCGTGCTTCACCAACATAGTGATCATTCTGTATACTGGAGAAAGGGGCCCCATGTGCTGGTTTCTTTACATGTGAAGATCTCCACATGTTCTGGACTGTTTCCCCTGGCTATTAAGATTTTTGCAGAGAAGATGTATACACAAGTTCTTTCAGTACAAGCACACAAAGCTAAAGGATTTTTTAAATTATTAAATAAAACTGCTATATTACCAGTTCTATTCTGGTCTACAGACTGCAGAAAGACTGGATTCTACTCCTGCAGATGACTTGACTAAGGCCTTTGCTAGACCACGGGTTAGCCCAGGGTGAATTTCGAGCTCGTCCCTGTGCATCCAGATGACGCACATGATCTTGGGGTCAGGCAGGGGTCAACCCTCCCTTGCCCTGGGATATTGGGCACCACTTTTGGCCTGGTATTTCCCACAAGCGTGTAGCCCATTCTGCTGCTTTTCCCGGCTACTGCAATTACTCGTGAGTAGCCGGGAAAAGCAGTGGATGCGGTGCAGGGTGGGGAGATCAGGGGGAGATTGGAGCTGGGGGCGGGGGGGAAGTTCGGAGCCAGGAGCAGGAGGAAAGATTGGAGCCAGGGGGCGGGGGGGGGAGATTGGAGCCAGGGGGTGGGTGGGGAGATTAGGGCAGGGTGGGGAGATCGGGGGGGAGATCGGAGCCAGGGGGCGGGGGGGAAGATCGGAGCCAGGAGCAGGGGGAAAGATCGGAGCCAGGGGCGGGGGGGGAGATTGGAGCCAGGGGGTGGGGGGGAAGATCGGGGCAGGGTGGGGAGATCGGGGGGAGATCGGAGCCAGGGGGCAGGGGAAAGATCGGAGCCAGGGGGTGGGGGGTGAAGATCGGAGCCAGGGGGTGGGTGGGAAGATCAGAGCTGGGGGAGATCAGGGCGGGGGGAGATCGGAGCCAGGGGTGAGGGGAGCGGGGATAACTTTAAAAAAAAACCTTACCTAAGCGCACGAACGTTCGTGCGCATCCGGCTCCTTTAAAAATAAGAAAAAATGGCGGACGTGCCGGGGCTTTCCTGCAGCCCATCGCGTCTGATGTGTGGATAGGAGCGACAGCCCACACTACTTCTAGCGTGGGCTGGCCCCTCCTCACCACCGGATTATCAGGTAGGTCTAGCAAAGCCCTAAGACTTGCCGGCCCATCGCCTCCTACTTTCCCCCATGGAATCTAGTTTTCTCCATCTGCTTCCATTCATTACAATGCAACAGGTTGTTGTTATTGTTCCCTTCTTTGCTTCCAAATATGCATTATAAGAATCTGGTAAACTCTTTCACATGTAAATTCCATACAGCGTTAATTTTAGCATTCTTGCAGTAATAGTATTTGCATTTTTAATTGAATAAACTTTATTGAATTGACAAGGATTTTTAAAAAATATATTCAGAAAGACATGCGCACACTGAACATTCTAGTGGGCATGCCAGAAATTTGATTCTTACAACTCCTTTGCTACCACATTGACCCAAATGAACAGTATTTTGTTTAATTTTTTTGTAATATTTGCATTTATTATCATAAAACATATTTTGTCTGCCTAGTAAAAGATAGCAGTTTTGATAGATAAAAGGGGTGCCTCTTCACATTCATTGACAAATTTTCAATAATAAACTTCAATTATTGACTTCTTGCAATAATAATTTTCTTCCTAACTACTATGCTTTCAGTAGTCTTTTAAAATCTGCTGCCACTACTCCACGCTACCTTGAAGCATATGAAACAAAAAGGAAATGCTACATTTTAATCAACAGCCTTGCTGCCAAGAAAGGAGTTTGTGCCAAGTTTTATCCCAGGGTGGACAGAAAAATAACTATGTGAGAAAGCAACTTATCTGCAAGTTTGAAAACTGCTATCCAGACTTAACCACAGCAGTGTTTGGAGGGCATCATTAAAAGAAAGATCCCCAACTTTTTTTCAGACACACCTGAACTCCTGCCAGTTTAGGAAAAGGAATCTGCCTTTCAGTTCTTGTAGGACAAGATTTGCTCGAGTGCTTTCTGTGCCGTTAAATCTTTCCCTTTGTGTATAATATGGATGATTTAGGAGGAGCTGTGTCAGTGCTGATTTATACATTGACAGCTAAGGATAATAAGATATGGGCCAACATACTACTCACCCTTTTACAGATTAACCTGCAGACTGCATTAGGCAAATTTGATGGCATTAAAAGATTTTACCAATTTGTCTCAAAACAATTTCTCTTTTGTGTTGTGTCAGGGGGATAACATTTCATGCCATCGTACTAATTTAAATGGCTTTGATAAATTGCTCCGGAGGTTAGAGAACCGTACTGGAGATATTATTTTGGCCCTTTAAAATAAAAAGCCTATTAGCTTAATTGTTAAATGCCTTTAATTAGTTAAAATGGAATGCGCCCAAGAATATATTTTTTTAATGCTCTGCCACACAAACATTGCACCAAAATGATTAACTGCAGGGTCTAGAAAATGATTGTTCCTAGTAGACAAGTAATACATTGCAGAGGAGAATACTGAAAAAAGTAGGACACAATCCAGTTGATGTTCTCTTGCGCAAGGTGAATGGAAGCACTACTGTGCCCTTGTACAGCTCCTATTTCAGTGGGGCTTGCACAGAACAACTTCCTGCTGGATTGTGAGAATATTAACAAGTGTTTATGGTCCTTGATTGTATCTGGCACCACCCCTCAACATTAGATGGATCATGGCTTCTCAAAATTCATATTCCAGTATCGCCTCGTAGAGCTAAGCCAAGGGTCCCTTCTATGCTGTGGCTGCGAGATGAGAGAAGAAAGCTAGGAAGGAGCTAGACTGTGGCAAGCTATGAAAGTCAACAGGAGAAGCTTATATTGGATTCTGAGGTGAATTGGAAGCCAATGAAGAGATTTCAAAAGTGGAGCGATGAGCCAAGAAGATGATCTTAGCAACAGAGTGGTGAATAGAAACCATTGCACTGATGTGAGAAGAAGAAAGGCCAGTCAGAAGAAGGTTTCAATAGTCCAGCCGAGAAATAACCAAAGCATGAACAAGAGTCTTGGCAGAAGAGTCAAACAAAAACTATTGGATCCTGGCAATATTGTATAAGAAAAAATGACAGGACTTTGCTACTGCCTCTCAGTAAAAGAGAGTGAGAAGTCAAATATAAAACTCAGGCCACTGCTAGACCTAAGGTTTATCCTGGGATCCTCCAGGGTTCGCCCCTGCCTGAGTACTGGATCCCCTGTGTGTCACCTAGATGAACAGGTTTGACCCCTGGACGATCCAGGGATAAACCTTTGGTCTAGCTATGGCCCAAGACTACGAGCTTCCTCAACTGGAGTAGGTGTAACATTATTGATGGTAATAGAGAATGAAAGATAGGAAGAAGGTCTGGGAGGGAAAACAAGCAATTCTGTCTTTGCCATATTAAGTTTCAAACGATGCTAAAGCAACCAAGCTGAGACATGCCGAGATACGATCGTGAACATCAGGAGAAAGTTCTGGAGATGAAAGATATAATTGTGTATCATCAGTATACAGATGATATTGGAGGCCATAAGATGGAATAAGATTACCCAAGGACAACATATATAAAGAAAACAACAATGGGCCAAGCGCCATGCCCTGTGGAACCAGCATAAATCAAAGCATTTTACCTTAGTGTTGGTGTAGATAAGCATGTTAACTAAAGCTGCAGTATTACTAGGTGGTCAGAGACTTAAAAGTTACAACCATTAGAATAAATATATGCTTAGGATCAAGCAGTCCAATAACAGTCCTGACTATTACTGGACTGCTTGATCTAATGGTAGTGAGATTTCTATCAATTGTTTGTGGGTCTATCATTTAAACAGATGTTTTTAAATATTTACATGCTCACCTGAAAATCTACTTTACTTGCTTGAATATATAGAAAGATGAAAACGTGTGTGTGTGTGTGTGTGTGTGTGTGTGTGTGTATGCAACTTGATTAAAAGATAACTAAAACAGCAGCATTTAGCATTAAGGCCAACAATTTAGAAAAACTAAACTTGTCACCCCAATCCTAAACACATTTGTTTGGAAGGATGTCCTATGAAATCTCTTTCAGATTTTATTTATTTATTTATTTTGCCAGTACTTATGCTTATTAGCTTTATGGAAATGGTGGTTTCATTTATTTCAACAAGAGTTTGTGGTTTTTCTTAGTACAAAAGTATATCAAGCTGCCATCCCACACCACACTCTGAATGAGGCAGTAAACACTATAGTAACGCTTTGAGTTGGAGAAAGTAATAATCTTCAGGAAACAGAGTGTAAATTTTTCATGTCTTAATACTTAAAGATTAATAATGTATGGGAGGCATTGCTGGAGTTTATGGCTAGAATTCCAATGTTTCTTTATTACATCTTATCTGCATAGAATCATGAAGAATAAGAACTGCAGAAGTCATATGTTGAGGGTTGTTTTCAGAAACTAAAATACGCATTGGCTTTATTCAGAGGGGAATTGGAAAATGTAACAGACACCCTATACATGCCTAAGAATGTGGAAATCTGGAAGGCGGCTGCCTTTACAGAGCTAAGGGGGATCTCGCCTGCTCTTCCTTGCCAAGGATAGAGAAATTAACATGCAGCTGGGCTTCTCTGATAAATGGATTCTGTTAGGTCACTGAGGGGATGCATGTGACATTAAGTGATTTACAGCCCTTTACCTTAATGAAATTGTTTCAGCGAGATGACGCTGAGAGCTTTTAATGGATAGCTTTTCTTGATGTAATGAAATTGCATTCCTTTGGCATTTAATATAAGGTGCAGTTATTATTTACTGGAGCTTTCCCAGGGCTGCCGTGTTTTTGCACACGCAGTTCGAAACAAAAAGAGATTTCAGTGGCAGCGTCAAGACCAGAATGGCGTGTGACATTCTTAAGCAGATGAGTGTATTTGGGCAGTGCATTTCAGTTAGTGTGGCCTACCTTTCAAGCCTCATCTCTTAAGAAGACTTTCTTATCCGTAATGCTGCCAGCCTTCATCTGTTTCACATATCATCTCCTAATCTATTTAACAGGCAACTGGATTACAACCAGATCAGCTGTATTGAAGATGGGGCATTTAGGGCTCTCCGTGATCTGGAAGTGCTGTAAGTAATTGCTTGTCTCTCTTACTTCTTAAACACGAAAGTATGAATGCAGAAGCTTATCTGGTAACTGCAGCTTTGGTGTCAAAATGCTTGAATGAAATGATGTATTAGAATGAATCCACTTTGATTAGGCTAATATTACCTTGTAAGATATGAAAAGCTTATAGAAAGAGTGTCTGTATTTTCCATATTTAACAGGAACATCACATTCACCAGATATAACCATGTAAGGCAAAATAACTCCCTTGAAAAATAAATAAAGGATTTTATGATTCAATATATTCTCGTAAACCCATTTTCCATTGTTCATATTGCACACCATTATGTTCCACCATTCAAATATAATCTTTTTGCATTAAACACAGAGCAAAGCCTTGCACATACTTTATCAGCTTATATAAAATGAATTTTGTAGGAGGAGGACATGTGGTATTATCAAGAGATGTGGCTTTCCATATTCAGTTTTTTACAATTGATTTTGGTACCTGAACTCTGCCTGCAAGCTGTTCACTGTGAAATAGTCTTGCAGAAGTCAATTGGGCTTGGATTGCCATACCAATAAGGCATTGCCTATCTACACTGAACTGATGGTATGAACAACCTAGCACCCTGACATTTCCCTTGCTACCAGGCTTTTCATTGTTATAAATGTGACAGTAATCATAAAATAATCCCTTGTTGCCATAAAATAAAATGTAAATACGATGAATAAAATGTCTACTAATTTCCAGGGGGGAAAATGATAGCATGTAATCATTAAATATTCTGCCACTCCAAATGGCAAGTTCATTGAGAAAATCTTTTGAGGTAATTAAGCTGCAATTCTGTACACACTTACCTGGGAGCAAGTCCCACTGAATTGTTTGTAAGTAGATATGAATAGGATTGTGTTGTATTGTTTCTGTCAATTTATGATGCTCCATGTTGGTGCTCTATTCATTGTTTTCATTTACACACAAAAACCCAAACAATTAGGAGAAACAATTATAACTTTACTTCATAGGAGAAAAGTTTCCGTCTTAATTCATACTTAGTTGATAGATTCAAAACTGGACATTTCCAGTTGTTTTTAAGTAAAAGGAACCCAGAAGCTCAGATAGAGAGCACTAATGTGATCATTATTTACCAATTTGAGAACTGATCTCTGTTCAGTTGGACTTCTAAAATATGGTTAATGGTAATGCTACAATTTTAAAATAACTCCGTTATTATTATTATTATTATTATTATTATTACAGTTTTATTCAAAGTAACATATGTCAATATAGATAGTATAATATTTTAAAGAGAAAGATGACTTTTTAATGTCAAAATATTTGGATTATTTAAGCATGCAAATAGATCATATTCCATTAATATGTGTTCTACATTATTTCATCAGCATTTTCCAAAGAATTGATCTGTAAGGACCTTTTTCAACGATGCGTATTAAGAAGCGTATTATACTTTTCCTTGTTTATATAAAGTTTAACCTCATCTCTTAGTAGTTAAATCTCAATAGAACTTATCCCATTGAAAATCTCACTCAATATAAGTCAAGCAAGACCATTCCAATGTGGTTTCACAAGGCCCTGGTAAATTAGTGTATCATATATATTAAAGAAATCAGAAACTACTTGTACTCATGTCATTTATGGTAAGTCTATTTGTTGTTCGATCAATTCACCATAAAACAGTATGGTACCATATAAGGAAATAATGACACGTCATTACAGGAATAGCTAGATGTAGCTTGGAGATGGACATAGCTGTCTACAAAGTAATGAACAATTAAGATATATATTCAAGGAAACACATTAATTCTATTGTATAGATTTTGTTCCTTTTGCAATTGTATATGTTGTTCAGAAAAGATGAAAAAAGAAACAAAGGATCAATATTTTGACTGGTAACAGTTTGAAGGTAACCATTGTTATAAATGAGGTGACATTCCTTTGGTTTTCTATATGACTACTTGTACTGTTGGTAGGAATACAGCATTACTGTACTGTGCATTTTATATACGTATGAATCTATAGTAAGGTTTTTGTGTACTATAAATATATGCAAACTTTACCCACAGTTCTTTTAAGGTATAACTGCAGAACTGGTATATTCCTGCCAAAAAATAATAATAGTGTGCGAGAATACTTCCGGTGAGTGAAAATGCAGGAGATCTTATTAAACGGTCAATCTGAAATTTAGACAGTTCAAAAAGATGACTTGAAAGGTATTTAGGAAGTACTTCCGCTGGTGAATCCCTCCTGTGGTTTCAAAAACGTATCTTCCTATTGTTAATTTCCCCCTCCTGATGTTGCGGGAGAGGGTGTTGAGTAGGTGTCAGTCAAATAGTAGAAAAAATGGCAGTGAGAAAAGCAACAATTCTAGCAACTGTTACAATGCTGTCAAATTTTCCAGATGAATTTTAAAAATAATGAAAAGGAAATACAAGTTTCAGTGTGAGGTTACTTGGACCCAGTAAGTGTAAACATATTATAGAAATATATTGGGGAGTTGAGTTTGGTGGTAGAGATTTAATTAAATAAAGTACTTTTAACTGATAAAAGAGTTTCTTATGTAATATATCGTATGCTTCTGCTACGTGTTCGGGCAGCAGGTTCAGAGAACTAAACTGGCCCTGTAAAAACTGATGAAATAGGTTTTCACTAAACACTTGTCTTGGAGAATCCCATGGACTTTAGCAGGACTAATCTGGCACTTTAAGTTTTGTAGTTCTCGCAAAACTCACATCTGTTTTAATGGCAAAATGATGTGCCTTCTCAGAGTATACGTATAGTTTTGGTCTTATCTACTCTGTCTTGGGTTTGTTACATTACTCAAGATCATATAGGAGATAGCTTATATTTAGGGAAAATATTTCAGCAGATATGGGATAACATTCCATCATATTGTACCAGCAATTCACAGAACAATCAGCACTAAAATTAATTGGAAATGCAGAACACCATTCCAGCTGCGGCACTGGTAAACGAGTCTTGCGTGTTTCAAGAACACTTTGTTCCTTTTTACAAAATGTACTGAGAGAACGCATTTTGCATGCATAGTAATAAAACAGTGAAGTTTAGATTTTTCAAAGACTATTAAGCTGCAATGTGGTTCTCATTAGTTTGGTGACACTGATAAGTGCAAACCCAAATAATATTTTGAAACTGTTCTCCATGTTCTTCTAATAAAAAGGGATTATAGAGCAAAAGTGTTGGCAATGGCATCAGCCCTCTCATCTTTCACTTGCGTCATGTTTACAGGAATTTAATATTAATTGAGCAAAGACTCTCTGTGTTATTGAATTAGGTTTGCTGTACAAGCACACAGTCCAAGTCTGGGAATGTCATTTGTGCCATCCTGGAGCATCACAGGCATCCCTCTATTGTGGTATTATTAACATCACAGTGATAGTAGGAATCAGAACATTAGCATGTCCAACATCCCACTCCAAGGCAGGATTCTTCATATAACAACCCCTTTCCATTCTGCTATACCATCGCCACCCTTCCACCACAGACTGAAATACTTAATCTTGCCCCAAACAGCAGTTTAGATGCATCGTGCCAAGAGCCTGCCCAGAAGAAAGCTTCAGATTACACATATGTATTGTCTGAGCTGAACACTGCAGAAGGACAAATTCCATCAGGATCACTCCTAGCCAACATGTTCTGGGAGAAAATCCATTCGTGGACACAAGCATAGTAGTCAGCTGAATAGGAACCAAATGGTTGAAATGGAAACCATTTCACCCTCTTCTGCATGGCAGGGCTGGCCCTGGAGGAAGGTACTTCCTCCACTGGATCTAACCCATACAGTTTACCTTTTCCCAATTTGTTCCCCTTCCTATCTCTACAAGCTGCCAAGCATATGCCTGGCCAACATCTTTGCTTCAAACCCATAGTTTAATCAGAGCAACTCTGTATCCCACTCAGATGTCATTCTTCCCACTTATGGGCTAGTCCTCCTTCTTCCCTCTATGCCACTGCAGGCTTGGCCATTTTAAAGTGTTATATTAAGAAATGCTTTTCAGGGTGTAGGTTCTTTGGAGGTTCATACAGAGATCTACATTTTCAAAGAGGAAGGCATTCTTTTAGATTTGAGACACTTCTCCTGCCTACTGTTTCTAGAATGGTTTATATCATAATAAGTCTGTGCAGGTGTTTATGAAGTTTGGCCGGCCCTACTAGGGGCCAAACTAAACATTTGGGTAAGCACACATAGTGGAGCTTTGTGTGCTAACCTTTCCTACTCCCCTGTAAGTGCATGCAGTCCCACAGCGCTCCAGGAAGGGGAGTGGGTTAAACCTTCCCACCCTATTTTTCTTTTGCAAAATTCCACACAAACACCTGCAGGGTTAGGGGTGTTTAAAAAGGATCTGATCCAGATTAGGGGCATGTGATCTTACATAACAGTGGGAAAATCTATCTCCACTATGGCTGTGGCTAGACCAGGCGATATCCTGGTGATCGCCCCGGGATCATCCCTGTGCATCCACATGATGCACAGGGCATCCCGGGAGCAAGGAGGGATGATCCATCGCTTGGCCCAGGATATCACCCTACCCTTTTCCCCCACTTTTTCTGTGGTCTTGGGATGATCCCTAGACGGCAGAAAGTGTGGCCAGGCATCGCGGATTGTCCCAGCTCCTCACGAGTAATTGCGAGGAGCCGGGAACTGGGCATGGGGCACGGAGGTCTGTGCCTATCAAAGATGGGGTGGGGAGGGGGCAAGTTTTTTTGTGTTTTTTTAAACCTTACCTTGCATTAAAGTGTTTGTGCACTCCTTTTCCTTTAAAAAAAAAATCCAAAATGGCAGCCGCGATGTTGCGTGCTGTGTGTAGGCAAAGGCAACGATCTCGTGATCATAAAACCGTGAGATCGTCGCCCTCTGACCCCCTTGTCTAGCCATGGCCTATATGTGCTTACCAGAATGTTTAGTCTACCCTTCATGCTAGGACAGGGACTCTTTCTCTTGCTTATGTCAGTTTTCTGCCAAAATTCAGAGAGAAGGGAGAGAAATCGCTTTTTCTTTCCTCTCCCATATTTTCTGTAGAGGAAAAAGGAGGAGGATGCTATTCCCATTCTCACAGGGCTTTTTTCTAGAGGTGCTGATCCCTGCAAAAGTCCTATTGGATATCTGCATTAGGGCTAGGGATGTACGAATTTTACAATTTTGGTTTCTCTTAGTTTTTCAAGTCCTAAATTCAATTCATCTGGAACTTTGAGAATGTCTTTTTTTAGTTCGTTCAGAAGGCTTTTTGTGCACATTTCTCTTAATAGTCATTTTTTGCCTAGCACAGATATTTGGCAAACAATTTTCTGAATAAAATGCATTTTTAAGTGTTATTTCCCCTACAATACACATTGTGTACCCATGTTTTGATTGGAGAACCCCAATGAGTTTTGGTTTGTATAGTAGTTCAATAGTGCAAAATTGGGTAAGTTCACATTGAAATGCCAACTATACGAATTCCTCCCCCATCCCTAGGCATGATCAAGGTGCTTGCCTCTGGCAAGTAGGTAAGTAGCTTTATGGTCCCCTGGTTCTGTGAATCATTTTCTGTGGGTTCCCTTGAAACACTTTCCTGGAATATTCTTGGGGCAGGTAGGAGAAGAGAAGAATTATGATACATTTTAAATTTTAAAGTAGATTTGTGACCCATCCAAAATATTTGCCTCATCAGCAGATAAGTACCTATAACGGGCCCTGCTGTTTGCTTTACCGTTATCTTATGTTGCAGGTCAATGAACCATTGCAAATGTTTGTGATCAAGGTATAAATATTTTTATTAGTGTTTTTAAACACACACACACACCTTGGGTTTTATTAAGGCTGATCGGGTAATTCTGTACTTATTTTTAATCTATCTGTCCTTTAACTATTTAGGGAGTGCCTAAACAAATGAACAAATCCCTTTTAGAGTGCATTTTACTACACATACCTAGATATTTCCATGCCTGTTTTAAGACTAGTGTTGATCGGCTTAAGCTCTCCAGCACTAATAATTAGGAATATTAAGTGCTGAATGCCAAAACATAGTTATCATTTATTAATGTTTATGGAAATTAGAGACATGACTGTGGTCCTTCATGCGTCAATTATTTTGAGATTGGACTACTATAATGCACTCTATCCAAGGCTGCCTGTGAGTACTGTCTGGAAACTACTTCTGGTTCAAAATGTAACAGCAAGACTTCTGACCACAGGCAGGTTTTTTAAAAAATATCATGCCATTATTATAATGTATCCACTGGTTTCTGGACCATTTCCAAAGTACAACTGCAAGTGCTGTTTATCCTTAAATGCCTAAATAGCTTAGTAACGGATTATCTAAAGCAGAGTAGGGGATGATAGATCTACTGGGAGATCTCTGGATGATTTACAGATTTCAAGTGTGATCGAGAAGACTTCTTGATTCCCAGTTGTTTAAAAAGGACAAATAAAAGCTTTTTATTTTAATAAGTTTTTTCTAAATTATTCTGGTCCCACCATCACTTCCTTTGTTTATACAGCAGTTGGTTTTTTTGTCTAAAAGAACTGTGAGCAATTTTCTCAGGCTGAAAACAAACTACTGTTACTCCTTTTAACGAATTCTTCTCCCTTGAGGCACTGTTTCGCAGTTGGTTTGGTTGGTGCATCTCAGAGTTCTAATATAAAGCAAAGTGGATTCCATAAGCCTGAAGCCAGCACATCACTGATCTAAAGGACAATCTCCCGAAAAATAAACTAACCAACCTCTAATATCAGGTAGTGAGGTATATGTGTTCATCCCACCACCTTGTGAAGCACAGGGTGGGGATGTGCAAGATGGCGTTTACTCTTGCAGTACCCAAATTGTGGAACTGCCTGCCCTGAGAGATCTGCCTGGTCTCCTCTCCACCCTCCGCTCCATCAGCAATCAAACATTTAAAATTAGATCAGGTTTTGGTTTGTCTTAACTTAGTTAATTTGTATTACTTTTATTCTGGCATTCTGATTGGTTTTATTTGCTTTTTATACTTATTGATGAGTTGTTGATTTTATGGGCCCAGTTTGCATATCATAACAACCCACAATTTCTTTAAAATGTGGGTTGTATGAACAAGGCCAGTCGCTCCCATGGCAGGTGTTCTGTCCAAACCTGGATCTCTGGCTTGTTTCTCCCCTGACAAGCCAGAAAAATAATTCATGGTTGTTCTAGGGTTGTTTCTCTGGCTTGTCATGGAAGAGAAAATCCAGAAGTCCAGGTTCGGATGCAGCATCCCTGGGTTGCTTAACTGCTCCTGCTGATCTCTTAACAAGTAATATAAATACAGAAATAACGTGTTCCTAATCTTGCTTTCAAAAGCAAGGTGTCATGTGCGTGCCTGTTCCCTCTGGCATTCACACGTGCTGGCAAACTGACACGAGACACTCACATCAGTGAGGCTTCTTTTTATTGAGGAAATCTCATGGTGAAAGGCTTAACTGTTAACACACTCCCAAAACACTTAAAGCTGAATGAACGTCAGAAAGCTTTAGGCTCCATGCTTCAGGCAATCACAAAGGGAATTCTTGAAAGGATTAACCAACCATCCCAAGGGAGCTAGTCCAAACGTGGCCACACATATTCCTAATAAATCTGCCTACAATCGACAAGGCTTCTGACCTTGTTGAAGACTTATACCTGACACAAGGTGCCACTTTCTGTGTGGTGTAGTGGTTAGATTGCTGGGCTAGGACTTAGGAGACCTGGGTTCTATTTCCCACTTGACCCTGAAGCTCACAAGCAACTTTGAGCCACAGCCTAACCTACCTCACAGGGTTGTGGTGAAGATAAAATGGAGAAGAGGAGGATCATGTATGCCATCTTGGACTCCTTAAATATAAGTAATAAAAGTAATAGATATCGCATTCTGTTGTTGTTGTAGACATGTCTGGAGTAGTGGAATTAAATATTTGTCAGATATTTTTGTATATTTGGAATACTGAGAGAACTGGTGTGTGATTTGAGACATTTGTACTTGTCCTTAATATTTTACAGCACTCTCAACAACAACAACATCACGCGGCTCTCAGTGGCAAGTTTCAACCATATGCCCAAACTCAGAACCTTGTAAGTAGTTATGGTACTTTACTCAGAATGTGATGAAAGTGCAATTTCTCTAAAGAAGACCATTTTAATTTTTCCATTCATCAGTTTTATGTGTCAGGGCCTGTATTTTTGGGTTGACCATTTGGTAATACTAAGGTTCTCCCTTGTTGCATTTTAGGTTACCCCTAATGGCACAGATGGAAAATGGGAAGTTAATAAAGTTAGGGGGTTGTGAGTGTGGATGACAGATCAGACCTCATAAATCTGCAGGAGCCTTTTGGGGGTCCCATTACCAGCAGAGGCCCATTTGCCAGACACATGTGAAAGGGTTTTCTCCTATGTTTTCTCCAAACTATGGAATGTGTGCCTTCAAGAACTTTAATTAGTCCCCACTCTCTTGGATTTTAAAAAAGGGTGCTAAGATACATCTCTTCAAATTATCCCTTTAAAATATATACTTTATAAGATTTGATAATGTTAAGTTTTTTTCCGAGGAAATTGGAGGCTTCCAAAAGCCACCAAAAATCCTGTGTCCTGTTTGATTGCTGCCAGCAGAGGGAAGGAATGACAGAGATGTTTTTGCCTTCCATTCCTCCTCCAACACACACACACACCCCAAACCACAGCTAGACGGGCCTCTGAGGTTGGGCGACAGGGAGGTCATTCCGTGGCCTCTTCTCTCTTGCCCAATAGCCTTCCTGCCCACTGCGTGCCTCCTTTTGGACCTCTATGGGGTCGTGTGAAATCACTGATGCCACCTTAGAAAGCAGCTGCTGTGAGGGTTTTTTTCCATGGCAGCTGCAAGAGGCAGGGGCAGGGAGTGGATATATCGGATTCCCCCTACCGACGTCATAGCAGTGTCCACGGCCTCAAAAGGAGGAATGTGAAATATCCGATGGGCCCTAGGACCCTTTCCAAGGATCACAGCATTGCACCTTAACCATTTTAATGTTCTTGTTTTTATTGTTTCAAGGTGTTATTCTTTGAAATGGTTGTACACCAAATGGATGGCTTTTTAGCAGATAAGGCGGTATAAAAATGTTAATAAATAAAGTGATCAGAAATGTGATTGTGCCACAAACCGTGTTTTAATTTGGCTGACCCAGAAGTCATCCAGACATCCTGATCAATAGACTTTTCAGAAACTGTGATTAATATTATTATTATTATTATTATTATTATTATTATTATTATTATTATTATTTATTTATATAGCGCCATCAATGTACATGGTGCTGTACAGAGTAAAACAATAAAATAGCAAAACCCTGCCGCATAGGCTTACATTCTAATAAAATCATAATAAAACAAATGTTGATAATACCATGAAGAAGAAATCTGATCCTGCGCTATATTGAAATTTGGAATAATTAAAATTTAGTTGGAATACTGGAGAGATATTTTGAGAGATTGAATAGGTCATGTTTCATTTAAGATCACAGCAGAACCTGTGACTGTCAGATATGATAAATGTAAAATCTTTAAGCGTTTATTGCTGTAATTCTGGCAGGCCTAATTAAATTAAAATGGATCTTCCAAATTCTTTCTAATAAAAAATACAACATCTTCCAATAGTGCTATAGTTAAAGGTCCTGTCAGCATTTACTTCAAAATCCAGATTTTTAGGTATTGAATCTTGCATATGGATTATTCTTACGGCAATTGAGAAACATAATTGAACAAATTCTAGTCAGTATTGATTACAAATAACAATGTATTTGATGTTTTATTTAAAAATAGCTAAGTAAAGGTATTTTAGGACATTATCTGAAGCTCACTGCTGGATGTCTCTAAATACTGAGAAAATCAGGATTGAGACACAAAGGTTTGTCGTTCTCATGTCCTCACAGCACAGGGGTGGAGACAGGTGGATTAGGTCAGGCCTGCTGCACTGAGGGCTGTTTTCCACAGGTGAAAATATGCAGGTACCGAATGGGTTCCTGTCAATTTTACCACCCAGTACAAATATCAGACCAGGGGAGGGGGAGATTTATGTCAGCACTGGAAAAAAGGTTATGGTCTCCTCATCCCATTGCAGCCATCTTGGCCTAACCCTCTCCATGACTATTTTTAAGGTTCAAAAAAAGGTTTGTGACATTAACATGGACCTCCTACTTACCTTGTCTAGTTTGAATCCAGGTTTCCCAGTCTAAAAACCAGCTTCCAAGGCTTTACTGACTAGTATAGATGGTCTTGTACAGATGGTCAAAGTGTGTAAAAATGTACGCACAGGGGAGTCAAGAATTCCAGTGGTTCTGCCCATTCGCCATACTTAATCTCCATTCTTTCCAGGTCATGCACATACACCACAATACATGTAGACTCTGATGTATATCTCTACATGCTCAGACTTTATACACAAGGGACGGCTTTAGTGTTTCTCATTAATCTTGTGCCTTGCATCAAAGAATCCATATTCTATACAATGTTACTTAGTCCACCTTTTTATAAGTGTCTTTAACTTTATGCAATTACTCTGGTCTTATCTGCAGAAGAATACTTCTGTGCCATCATGGATTATTTAAAAAGTAAGGGTTGATTTATACATCAACATCCATATTTCTCTAGTTTGAGGAAAGCTTTAAACCCTATTCTCATAAATTCTGATAAATTTAATGGATATATTTATCTAGTATCTTATCTCAGAGAAAATGCCTTTTACTACTTGTCAAGGAGCCATGCATTTTGCTGAGGTCCTTGCCAAGAAAGAGGTGTATTAATCCCTTCACTCACTGCTATTTAGTTGTTGTTTTTTGTTTTTAATTTCAAGCATTGTTTTGAGTTTGGGTCTCTAAGACCCAAAAGCAACCTATTCTCTGATTAAACCAAAAGAGCTGGAAGAGAAAATATGTGTGAACTGTTTTGTCTTGTTTAGCAGAAAATGGATATATGCTATTTAAAAGGTCACTGCAAACAGTTATTGTGGTGATTAGTTATACCTAAAAATACTCATATCTTCAATAGAGATTGTTCCTAAATTTCCCAGAATTGTTGTCCCAGATTTCGGTGTGGGACAATGATGACTTCATCATTAGATAGCTTGTCATGTTACCCATGAATTTCCTAGGGTTGAGATTCAGATAGAAGAGTTGCTTCTGGACTTTGGGGAGAGGAAGGTGGTGAATGGACTTGTTGCTAGTCCTTCCATGGGCATTCTTTTCACTTAGATCAGTAATCCATCCTCCTTGAAGGCAGCCCACCTCACTACAAACATTCCTAGGATCTTCAGCGGGAGTTTCTCCATGTCGTCCTCCAACACACACACACACACACATCTTACATTACAGCTAAAGTATGAAACTTTCTCACCTGAAAGGCCTGAGAAGATTGGAGGCTACAAGATAACAGATCTTTCTGTTAGGCAGGAAAGAATGTGAAAACCCAGCTCAATAGATGGAGCAAAAAACTAGTGGCGTCATAAGCATGCCATCCAGTAGAGGGTAGATTTCAGGTTTTCGAGTTTCCAGCTCAACTTTAAAGTATATTTTCTTAAACTGATGGCTGTGGTAGTGATTATTATTTAACCAGTTATTGACTAATTAACTGATGCAGTTATGGGACTGACACTGGTATCTGAGATGTAGGGAAAATTTGGAAAACAAATATAATAATAATAATAATAATAATAATAATAATAATAAGAAGAAGAAGAAGAAGAAGAAGAAGAAGAAGAAGAAGAAGAAGAAGTCATACATAAAACATGTTCAATAGAAAATTCCTGAATCAGTAAAAGACAGCATGCATTGGCAAAACCCATCATGTTAATCTAGAAAAAAACTATGAGTGTGAAAAAAGAGATAATAATAATGCCATCTCCTTGTTAGTGCTTTGGTTTTCTTTCACAGATACAAACTAAAGGATGCAATATTTTCTTTTACAAATACTTATATATTTTGTTTTCTTCATTTAGTGGAAAGGAAACAAAGGGTTAGCAAACCTAATATTCGATTAAATGTAAAAGCTGAGTGGTTTTATTTACTTATGTAAGTTGTTTTGGCTGCTTAAATGTTAATTAATAACCAGTTATTGACTAATTAACTGATGCAGTTATGGGACTGACACTGGTATCTGAGATGTAGGGAAAATTTGGAAAACAAATATAATAATAATAATAATAATAATAATAATAATAAGAAGAAGAAGAAGAAGAAGAAGAAGAAGAAGAAGAAGAAGAAGTCATACATAAAACATGTTCAATAGAAAATTCCTGAATCAGTAAAAGACAGCATGCATTGGCAAAACCCATCATGTTAATCTAGAAAAAAACTATGAGTGTGAAAAAAGAGATAATAATAATGCCATCTCCTTGTTAGTGCTTTGGTTTTCTTTCACAGATACAAACTAAAGGATGCAATATTTTCTTTTACAAATACTTATATATTTTGTTTTCTTCATTTAGTGGAAAGGAAACAAAGGGTTAGCAAACCTAATATTCGATTAAATGTAAAAGCTGAGTGGTTTTATTTACTTATGTAAGTTGTTTTGGCTGCTTAAATGTTAATTAATAAGTTATTTAATTATTTAATAAACTACCCACATTTCTAGCTCCTTGAATATATCTTAATAGTAACTTTCTATTAACCAGATCCCTTCTGCATGGTTACTCAGTTGTTAAATCAATGGTATTGGAACTGGCAGAGATGGCAAAACTTATGGCGATAATGAGAGAAAGGTCAACAGTCTCATTTATGTTAGAATGGAAACCTTTGAAAGAATATTTGAAAGAGACAGAGAAAAATGATGGTTTTATTTGTGGATTTTAAATCAGGGGGAAAGGGAACAATTTTATGAATCTAATGTATGTAAATTAGGTGGAAGGGCAATTGAGAAATTAAGGGGCATTTCTGGCATGAAGAGGGCAAAAGAAGAATATATATATATATATATATATATATATATATATTAACCTCACCCCTAAATGTTTTTAGTGTAATTGTAGTTGTTATGTAGTGTATGTTGTGTGATGTTTGTTTAGATGTTGGAAAAAATAAAATTGATGAAATCGAGAAAAGTTAAATCAATGGGATTTATTCCCAACTAAATGTGCATAGCATTACAGATGTAGACGGTAATAACCTGCCATTCCGAGAACGCATTTTTATTCACTGGAATGTATTGATTTCTGCATTTACGGTTTTGTTTTTTGTTCAGCCGGCTTCACTCCAACAACCTTTACTGTGATTGCCATCTGGCTTGGTTATCTGATTGGCTACGCCAGCGTCCTCGGGTTGGCCTATATACTCAGTGCATGGGCCCATCACACTTAAGGGGTCACAATGTAGCTGAAGTTCAGAAAAGAGAATTCGTCTGCAATGGTAAGAACATCGATATTATTAAAGCAGCGGTTTGTTGATGTAGTGCATGAGAAGAACAGCCTGGAAAAAAGCATGAGTGGCACACGCTTCACTAACAGTGCACAAAACATCATGTGTTCAATCCACTCATAGTGCTATCATCGGCCATAGCTAGACCTAAGGTTTATCCCTGGATCGTCCAGGGGTCAAACCTGCTCATCTATGTGACACACACGGGATCCAGTGCTCAGGCAGAGGCGAACCCTGAATGATCCCAGAATAAACCTTCGGTCTAGCTGTGGTCATCCTCTCCTCTGCTTATGCAAACACAGGCAGCACGGCTGGAAGTTGAGCGAAGGGAAGGCATACCTGCACCTCCCATATCTTCATTCAAACTTCCCTTTAAGCACTGTACATGCACTCCAGAGCATGAGTAACTTGTACTGGAGCAAGAGGGTGGACTGGGTGTGAATATTGGAGGTGCACAAACATCTCCCGTCTCTCCTAACAACCAGCTGCACCCTCCATAGGTGTGTGGAAACCCGCCATATGAGGTTATAATATAAACCCATCTATTTATTTCATTTGTTTTGGTGAAATAAAAATTGAATCTTTGACATTTATACACAGTTGAACCTCTTGCTCCAGCATTTTGTATGGAATACATTTTGCACCTTTTACCATGTCTGTGGCATTTTTGTGTGCTTGTAATGAAATAACAGTAAAGTAACTAACGATTTATTATTAACGTTTTTCTTTACTTTTGTCTGTTCGTATCCCCTAGATGAGGAAGAAGGCAAGTTCATTTAAATATAACAACCTGTTTAATTATCAATTAAAGTATTAGTAAACATTGATACATCACACTCCCCTGAAGCGTGTATATAAAATAGGAGTATCTTCCCATTTCGCAGCCAAAAGGTCTGTGGAAGTGCAAAAGATTGCTCAAGAAAGCTTCAACTACTATTAATAGCATGAAGCAGTCTTTGTGGTTTCTATGAAATTCTACATGTGGGTATTGCGCATGCATAGACCAAAGTATGGAACCTTCTGGAGCTGGGCAATACGAGTCTTGGTGGTAAGGCCACTCCCAACCTTCAGGACTCAGTTCCTACTTGACCACTGCAGTGCTTAATCTCTGCTCAGAACTTTCTCCATGTGTTCCCTTGAAAAATATTTTAAAAACAATGGTGGTAAGAAAAAGACTATACATTGGCAATTATAGATTATTGCCTTCATTTAACAGCTAAAGAATGTTCCCTATAAAAGCTTTATTATGTTACTCAAGAGGTCGATACGTTATGGTGGAATCTGAATTACTTTCACCCAGGTTTTAGTTGTAGACCTGGTTCACACATAATGCAAATGCATGGTTTCTGTAACCCATGGGTTGTTGAATTCTGTGTTGCCTTGATGTATGAACTACCCACACTCACAAACTACCCAGAAAGAGAATCCATGGGGTTTTTGAACATTGTATTGTTATTTCATGTGAACCCAGAACCATTGTTTGCACATGGGTTATTTCACCAGGGTACAGAGGTGCTGGGCTATTGTGCTAAATAAATAAATAAATCAGGCACTCTGAGTGCCAGTACTACGGAGCCACAAAAGTATTTGGGATACAGGGAGGGAGCGGACGAAGGAAGAGGGAAACAAACAATCTAGGGATTTAGAAAACAAACCACAATTTGTTCAATTGTCTGCCAGACAAACCGTTGGTAGGGCAACAAGCAATGGATTAGTGTTATATGAATCATAAAACCCTAGATTAGCAGAGTTGGAAGGGGCCCACAATGCCATCGAGTCCAACCCCCTGCTCAATGCAGGAATCCACCCTAAAGCATCCCTGACAGATGGTTGTTCAGCTGCCTCTTGAATGCCTCTAGTGTGGGAGAGCCCACAAACTAGGACTATGTGAAAGCTATCGAAGTATTTTGTTTTGTCTAATCCAGTGGTTCCCAAAGTGGGTGGTACTGCCCCCTTGGGGGCAGTGGGATTGCATAGGTGGGTGTTAAGAGGCAAGGGGGCGGCAGGGGGCACTAAGAGGCAAAGGGGTGGTCTTTTCCAAGAAGCGCCTCTCCAGAAGGTCTTAAAACCCAGGGACATTTTTATGGGAGTAGATAGTTTGGTCCCAAGCCATATAGAGGAAGAATCCACACATGTATTAATACCGTTTAAGAAGAGTCCTTTTCACGGTGAGTTGAAATGTTTCAAAAGCACCAAAACACTAATGAAGAGACATACCACGCTTGGTGTGCCCCGCCACGCCGGCTGCAAAACAGAGGCGTTTGCTCTCTTTTCCCTCCCTCCCTCGGCAAGCCTGCAGCGGGTGCTTCAGATTTTGAATAAATATTCAATTAATTGTTACTGTTTTGAATTTTATTGTTATTATCTTCCTTAGTGGGTCGTTGAAAACCACTATTGTGAATAATGATTTTTATAGGGGGTACTGGGCATGAGTTTTTGGAACCAAGGGGGTGGTTACCTGAAAACGTTTGGGAACCACTGGTCTAATCAAAGTAGCTTTTGTTTTATATTAAGGCATTTTAAAATGTGTTTTCTGGAGTTGGGGAGTGGAGGGGAAACACGTAGGGTTTTCATTAATAACATTCTTGCAGTTTTAGAAGTAGCAATTTGTTACTGTTTCCAGGTCATCAGTCTTTTATGGCTCCCTCCTGCAGCGTCTTGCACTGCCCCGCTGCATGTACCTGTAGTAACAACATTGTCGATTGCCGGGGGAAAGGCCTTGCTGAAATCCCAACCAATCTTCCAGAGACCATAACTGAAATGTACGTAACAGGATTTGCCCTGCATTTACTTATTACGCTTATGCTTCCAATTGTTTTAATATTTGTCATCACTAGTTAATACAGTGATCAGGTGGAATCTAGAGAAATGTAACATAACTTTCGAATAACAGTATTTGGTGTGAATGAAATAAGAGTTTAATTCAGAGAGCTTCGGCTATTGGGCGGTATAGAAATATAAATAAATAAATAAATAGGTTCTGTTCCTTCGTTTGGAACAAAAGGGATTCCTGAGCCAAGGTATCAAGGTGATATCAAGAAAAATGTAAAGCATTTTTTCATGTGTACCGAAAGCCAGCATGTCTAAACTCTTCTGCAACAATTCCTTAACACACACTTTAAAAAAAAAAAAGACAGAGGGTAATGCATCTGTTCATCACTCTTTAGGTTGGTTACAAAAGCATTGCAATTCTATACATTTCCAACATATACAAAATTGTTTTGTTGGACAGATTTTGACATTCTGCAAAAACAGTTGCATACTCATGGTACATGGAAGAATCTTATTTGCATACGTTGCAATCATTTCCAGTTTGAAAGAGAGTGAGCATTATTGTAAATCTGATATTTAGAGGATACTTTTAATGCTGTGGGCAGTATTGTTAGTGTACTTTGACCATGATAAAACTCCTCCACCCCATGTACTTCATTTCATGTATTAAGGAGAGGGCAATATTTTCTTTCAGCAGTTCATGGTGCAGTTCGCCCTTTCTTTATGCTTTCTCTAACACATGGTGCCCAAAAAGGAGCGCCCTGGAAGATTCAGAGAAATGCTGTACCTAAATGTCAGAAGATAAGCTGCGACTTCCTTGTTAAAACAAACTTTTATGCTAAATAAAGATAATTCATTGTTGTCTAACTCTATAATGACAGCATTTGTCTCTTTTACTGATAAAATGCAACTGGAGGCATTTGTGTCATTACCAACCAGTCCCTTGAGGTACTGTTTGATAGAACAGTTTGTGTGGATATTAAAAATTAGTCAAGCTGTAGGGCAATGTTTACAAAATCCATAACATAGATATTGAGTACACTGTCAGCCAAATTTATTTAACAAGGAGGCAACAAGAATCCTGAACAACAGTTTGGAACAGCACTTCAAAAGAACATTATTATTATTGCTAGACATTAAGGACAGAAATAGGACTTTGATGATATTATTTTGCAACTAACATTTGAAGCAATATTTTGTGCATGCAAATGCTTTGGAGTACATTGTTAAGAGGGATGGATGCCCTTCTGTACAATACCCCAAAGGCTTCCCAAGATAAGATGCAGAACACGAGATCTCTTTCTTTCTTAAAAGACAGACAGATATTAGACTTAGTAAGAAATGTGTCAACATCTGTGACCATGTTTTAGATCAGTGGTTCCCAAACTTTTTCAGGTCACCGCACCCTTGGTTCCACAAACTCATGCCCAGCGCCCCCCTACCCTACACTATAAAAATCATTATTCAGAATAGTGGTTTTCAATGACCCACCAAGGAAGATAATAACAATAAAATTCAAAACAGTAACAATTAATTGAATACTTTATTCAAAATCCAATTGGTGTGCCCTGCCATGTTGGCTGCAAACAGGCGTTTGCTCTCTTTTCCCTCCCTCCCTCGGCATGCCTGGGGCAGGTGCTTCTCATTTAGAGGGGATTCTAGGAGTTGAAGGACTTTTTTCTGTCTAAACATGCATAAAATTGTGCCTTTAACTTATCATGTCACACTAGCATGAATACAGGAATTAAATAGGATTTCCTTCTTCAGTGGAACACACTTACTTAGGAGTAAGCACCATTTTGTTATAGGAAAGGATAATGTATTTTAATTAAAATTTTAAAATAATTATCTGCCACCTGGTACAGAATTTTCCTATGGAAAATCTGGCTGGGACTGAAGTAGAGGGGCACTAATTTTACTGTACTTATTGTCTTTAAATATGGTAAAATATCCCACAGTTACCTTGCTATTTTATTTCTACAATTCATTTTCTCCTGTCTTTACTTCATCCTCTCTTCGTTTTCAGGCTGAATCCTATGCACATTTACCTCAGAGTAAGTTCTATTGATCTCAGTGGGGCTTACTTCTGAGTAGACATACTTAGGATCGTGTTGCAGCTCTGTTTTTATGGTGACACAAGATACACGCATACCATGTTTACCAAAAGAACACTTGAAAAAAGGGGGTTGGGCAACCTGAAATAAGCAAGGGCAGATAGGAATTGTTTCAGCAAGCATTCTGGAAAAAGGTGCTGCTGAATCTTCTTTAGCCAGGAAGGACCTGGGGAATTGCAATTCTCTCTCCTTCCCCCTTTTCTTTTCTCTCCCAATCCTGTTGTAGTCCAGATTTTTTGGGGGGTGGGAGCATACACACAGACACACAGCATCTCTCTCTCTCTCCAACCCCCCCTCCCCCCAAGCCTCACAATAGCTGCCGGGCTGATTACGACAGGAGGGCAGCAGCTCAGAGGGGAGATGGCCCCAATCTGCAACTCCTGACAGGGGAAGGGAGCCTGGTGATACCTTGCAGCAGCACAAGCAGTCCTGCTCCCCACCCAGCCTGCCGGCTGACTGCTGTTCTTGGCAGCTGCTCTGCCGCCCGCCGTCCTCCACATACTCCTTCCTCTCCGCTGCAGGGCTGCTGCTCCCACCTTGTGCAGCAACTATCGCGAGAGGTCTGCCGGAGCAGCTTGTAGGAGGGAGCAGTTCTGACCGAGCGAGCAGGCGGCGGTGGCTCCAGCAGGAAAGAAGCCCTGGGCCCTCCTAGGCAGGAGAAGAGTGGGCAGAGCAGCTGAATTCGCCACTGTTTCCTGCTCTGCTGCCTCCTGTGGGCGCTTCCCCCACCCCCTACTTCTGGTGGGGCCGCTGTGGGCTTGAGATAGGAGGAGAGAGCGGCTGCGTGAGTGAGAAAGTCCTTCCTGAGCAGGAGCGGTGTGGGGAGAGCAGCTGAATTTGCCGCTCTTTCCTGCTCGGTCCCTGGGTTTTAGGCCCTTCTGGAGAGACCATCTCGAGCGCCCCCCTGCCGCCCCTTTGCCTGTTAGCCTGTTAGTGCTCCCCTGCCGTCCCTTTGCCTCTTAACGCCCCCTATGCAATCCCACCGCCCCCAAGGGGGCAATACCGCCCACGTTGGGAACCACTGTTTTAGATTGAGGAGCTGCAGTGAATCCCGTCTCTAAAATCTATTTTGTTTTCTGACTTTTGTTTTTGCCATTTACACTAAAAGCAGACAGGAAATCTGCTAAGATGGGCTGTCATTTTTATTGCCATGTTTTATTGCTACGTGTACTGATTACACACACACACACACACTGTGTTAGAGAAGTTTCTTTTTGCGAATGATAAAAAGCAAACTCATAAGCAGGACAATCGAATCGCCCTGCCGCCCAGCAGCTGCTATGCCACAGTTACATTAGTGCAATATAGTTGAGATCACAGCAAAGTAGAAGCCAAAATAATACCAAAGTAAAAGCAAGCTATAGCTTAACAATGCTGACAAGACGCTGTGACAACATCCATGGCAACAACAACAAAAACACTACCCACCAATCCCAGTGAAGCACACCAACAACACCCCTACATTATGCATGCACTGAAGGCACCAATCAAGACATAGTAGTGGCAGAATGCCCCTGTGACATCCGCCTTCACAGTAGAAGTACACAACGCTTTCACACACAATGCACAAATAGGCGGCCAGGGAGATTCCACCATGGCACCTGCACAAGCCCTATCTATGGTGCCGTGGAGAGGAGGGCAGCAACAGACACATAGAGCCATAAGCTCCAGGCCTCACATCAGACATGTGTTTGAGATCTCTGTTAGTCCACGCAGCACTACATTAGACAGGGCTAATCAGCAAAGGACATTTAGGAATTCTCATCAGTCCTGGGAGGACCAATGAGTGTAAACCCCACAGGGCAACAGCTGGATTCCCATTGATCACTCCTGTAGTTAGTTTTTGTTGTAGGTTTTGTGTATATTATGCCCTATGTGGGAATGGGGAACATCCTGGCCTGTGCACCCATTGGGGGGCTACCTGGATGGTTCTGCAAAGCCAGGAACTGATGGCTGTTAGCTGCAATAGAGAATTATTTTGACTAGGTGTGCTTAGAAGAAGTTGGTGAACAAGTGAATGAGAGTGTTGCCACCTAGATGCTCTTCCAGTCTTCATGTCTCACCCTCATTCACCTGCTGCCCAGGCCTGGTGGTTCACATGTGGGTGGTAGATAGTATAGTCATTAAGACAAATTGAACCAAGGGCATGTAGGAAGTTGCACTAGATCTCTGTCTCCAGTTACTTTCTTTAGCAATTAATACTGCAAGAACAGGGAGGACTGAGCATCTGGTCAGCAGTACCAGTAATTGGCGTATAGTGCTTTGTGTTCTCCAATAAAGGTGAGTGTGGTCTGCATTGCCTTCACCAGTGGATGGTGGGAGCTAACTTACATTTGAAGGCTCATGGTCTGCCGCCCTTTTGCATAATGCATACTTACTTTGTGGAAAATGCTACTACTATCTGTTGAATAGGGGAGGTATATTTACTCACAACAGTTTCACCACAGTGCGTGTAGGTAGGTGGGATGTGCAGGAGACATGCCTTGAGGTAAGGGGTCCCTGCTTCCTTGCCTTAAGGGTGGTTTTTGTCCTTGCATTCCAAATGTAGAAGTGGAGTTGAGGTTCCCACTGGTTTTGGAGTCTGAATTTCTGTTAAGGACCCTCTGGAGCAGATTTAGAGTATGCACCGGGGGGGGGAAGGGGGCTACAGGGAGAGAAGAGAACGGGGAAGTCTTGTTGCAGAAGTCCCATTGGCGCAATGGAAGTCCGTTCATGTGACTTTGGATCCAACCCATTGTTTTATGTTTTTAAACTTGTACACCACTTTGGGAGGGTTTTTCTCTAGAAGGTGGCTTATAAATCTTTTAAATTAAGGAATTAAATGCCTCAGCTGACCTGTCACTCTCTGACAGATATATAGCTGGAATGTACACAGACAAGGAGTTCTGGTTGTGGGTAAAATTTTGTCCATTTTCTTGGGTTGCACATGCTGAGAAGTATCCAAAAAAAGTCAAGTGAAAATCACAGTCAGATCCAGACCAACATCTGTGGTTAATGTGGCATCCAACCAGAATTGATGCAAATGATATCCATATTCTGCAATGCAAATGGTTAAGAATGGGCCAATTAAATCCTATAAATCGTCCTGCAGGCCAGAATGTAATCAGTCCTTAACCTTTCAGTACGGTGCCACTCAACATTTGGATGCACTTGTAGTGGAGAAATATGATTTCTTTATCACTATCGCTACAACAGAGCCGTCATGCATATTCAGGGCTTCCTCCACAGTCACTCAAGCCTCTGTCTGTGCTACTTCATTGGCTCTGAGAACAAGGAGACCAATTGGGCTCTAACTCGTGGAAGAGAGCTTCTGCAAGTGGTTGTGTAGACTCCCTGAGTCATTTCCATATTCCAAGACTGACAAGAGGACAGACAGGAGTGCCATCCATCCAGCTTCTGGGGGGAAACCATTTTAAATGATTCCATAGACTGCTGAGTTTGAGTCCATGTGAGCCTAAACTCCATCTGGTAAAGATTTGACTGTGACAAAGGATCTATATAATATTCCTCCCCCCTCAGACCACTTTCAATACACCGATATTCTAGAGTGTGCAAATAGCCACATGGATGGAACCAGATATAGTTAGAGATGAAACCATTTCTGTGGTTCAGAGAAGGCCTTGGCAAGAGAATTGTCCTGAGAGTTTTCAACACCACCCCTAGGACAATCTAGGGGAGAGATCAGTTCAGGGAGAGAGATCTGGGCAGTGGGGTGGAAGTGCACCAACACAGTACTTAATTCATCATGCTTCCTCAGCCCAATGACATTTTCCAAGGAAGTCACAAGGTGATGGAGTAGATCTAGACCTGGTTTGCATATAATGACAAGTTTGGTCATTTTGTGAATGGCCTTCTGGCTTGTGTTCCCTTCCTGGTGCTTACCCTGTGTGCTCTGCTCTGTAACTTAGAAGTATGATCAAACCATTACTGCTACATCCAAGCCAGGCAAACTATGGTTTGTGCAAGCCATAGTTTGCCTCCAAACCAGAACTGGAAAACTTTTCAATACATTACAGGCTACCACAATATGTTACAGTTTAGCTGCCATGTTTTTCTGGAAGCCCTACCTTCCCAAACACACTTTTAACTCCTCAAGTACTGTAAATTTTGCAGAAACATGAGGCACTACTCAGAACAAGGACTTTTTAATTAAAGTGATTTTTATCAGTAAAATGCAAATTTCCTTCCACTCTTCATATCTAATTAGAATTTTCATAGAATGATGGATGTAACTTTCTGCTACATGAAAATCAGTAGATAAAAGAGATTAGAGAACAACAAAGCTTGAAAATAATTTTTATTTGCTCAAAATGTGGACAAAGAGTAATTAATACCAAACTTCTATGTGGGTTTATAATTAATATTTTTTTATCTTTCTAAGGAAAATCATTTAGCGCATCCTACTGTAACCAATCATTTATCATGAACAGCCTGTAAGTTTATCTATACATGGGTTTATTATGCTGTACATTTGCCACTGAAAGGAACAGCTGACAATCTGAGAGGTTATTTATTATGACTACCAGCTATTATTTCCTTATTCCTACTTTCATCTTCTCATACCAACCTCAACAATAGTTATTGTCCTCCCTTAGGTAGCTTCTGATTTCTCTTGCCACATGTGTTGAGTCTTTTGTAATTTAGCAGACCTTCTCTTAACATCTATACAGATGTGGGAGGAAAGTTGCCAAAAATTAAGGATCCTATAGTTAAAGCGGTAGTTTTCAAGAGATACATGTACAGCATGTTGACTTGAGATAGTAAAACACTAAAACACTGATAGATCAACAGTCAAGGTTATTTTTGTATAAAAACATGAATTCATATTAGTTTATAATGTGAATATATAGCAAAATCTTTGTTGACCTTGGGGCTGAGCAATAACTCCCAAGGACCACCTTCTGGAGCTGGCCATCCAAGTAGAATTGAAACCACTGCCTAAGAGTATCTCCCAATCCCCAACTCAGATAGTCGCCCCAGAAGGACACTATGTTCTTTGGTATTGAAAGCTGCCAAGACATCAAGGAGAATGAATATGGTCACAATCCTCTTGTCTCTCTCCCAGTGTAGGTCATCATACAGGGCAACCAAGGTTGTTTCCATGCCAAAACCCAGCCCAACCCGCAACTGAAATGGATCCAGTTAACAGGTCTCATCCAGGAGACTCTGGAGTTGGTTGGGAGCTACCCTCATATTTTCAATGCTAACTTTGCTTTTTCTAACCAGGTCTGCCAGAGTTTCAGATAATGGACACTCACCAGGGATACACTACAGTATTTTGTTATGAGACCCTGTGTGTTACCTCTGTGCTTCCATATCTGTACTGACTGTAAGTTAGCTTCCAGGCCCAATTCAAGGAGCTGGTTATTACCTTTAAAGTCTCAACAGTGTGACCTCTGCATATCTGAACGTGGGGCTTTGTAATTCCATGATTTGGAATATGAACCTTAGTAACTCGTAATGCTCTCCTTCAATTCAAGGTGAACATTATGTCCCTTGAGTTCTTCTCCACCTTGAAATTTAACTGGAGGAAAACTCTCTCCTCTCTACCTGCCCATGTACCTGGCTGCTGCTACAGTGGCAGGTCTCTGTCTCATCTTCTTCCTCTTTCCTCCCCCTCCCTCCCCTCCCTCCTTCCTTCCTCTGGTGCCTGGACCAAACCTTGTTTTAGCAGCATGTCAAAGGCCTGAGAAGAATATACTTTCTAGGGTCCCTGCATCTGAGATACCACCATAGCACCATTCAGTACAGAGAAGAGGGAGACTTCCCTCCCTCTCTGCTGCTGGACTAGCCACTATTGTCAGGGAGAAAGATAATCTTTTTTGCCAATTAAAAATTGCCTGTTGGATAGATCTTTCCATGGGCTGACTAGCTGGTGCAACTTAATTAACCATCTTTTTCTATAATATTTGGATTATTTATTTTGTATTGTTTTTATTTTAATATATAACCCTTCCTGTACTTTGAATAGAACAATATTTCATCAATAAATTCTAATAATTATTTTATTTGTAGATGGAATGTAATTCAGCGTTCTAATGTAGACAGTTTGATTTTTTTTTTAATTCAAAACAGTTTTATACTGCTCTCCAATGCTTTAGGCAACTCATGTAAAATTTAAAACAAACATCTTAATATAAACTTGTCCACAAAATTAAACAATAATCAAAAACACATTTTAATTGAAAGATCATTAGATAACCAGTTTCTAAAACCAACAGCAAAACCAGCAAAGTTTTTCCATTCCCACCAGAAGACAGGGAAGAAGAAATAATCCCCCAAACAGGCATGGCATTCCAGCATTGTGGGAAGAGCCCACATCCCTTCTGTGCTCCAATGCTCCATACAACATCTAGCATAGCAGTGGTGCTAAACTGGTTATAATATCACATCAACCTACAACCTTATCTTTGAGCCTGTTGAGTGTAACTTTTATGCTCTAGTCTATCTGTGGCATGAATTAGAAGTCTGGGATAGGCAACTGCAAGAGATCCAAGGGACAATCACACACACACACACACACACACACACACACACACCATGGGTCACATCCCAGAGAGCACTGCACAGCTTGTGCGGTGCCTGGAAAAACAACAACAACCTTTAAACATGGGTAGTTTGCTGCTAAAATTTGTAACACAGATTTAAATTTAGCTCATCCTCTGTCTAAATTTGATTCTTTAAGCACTCCAGAGCACTAAATTTAATGCTTAAATTTAGCATCTGCACAATGTGTGGCCACCCCACTTTTAGAAATCTGGGGATCGGAAGACCTAAAGACGGTAGTGCATGCGCTGGTAACTTCAAGGTTCAACTTTTGCAATACGCTCTACATAGGGCTACCTTTGTGCCTAGTCCAGAAACTTCAACTAGTTCAAAATATGGCAGCCAGGCTGGTCACCGGTACACCTAGGTGTGTCCACATTACACCAGTTTTAAAATCTCTTCACTGGCTGCCAATTAGTTTCCGGGCGAAGTATAAAGTGTTGGTTATCACCTTTAAAGCCCTACATGGTTTGGGTCCAGGCTACCTGCAGGATCGCCTTCTCCCGTACAATCCGCCCTGCACACCCAGGTCCTCTGGGAAGAATCTACTTCAGTCAGCCAAAACTAGATTGACAACTGTTATCCAGAGGACCTTCTCTTCTGCTGCTCTCAGACTGTGGAATGGTCTGCCGGAGGAGATTCGTCAACTTAACAGTCTATCAGCATTTAAGAAAGCTATTAAGACTGATCTCTTCCCACAGGCCTGCACGGTTGAATTTTAAGATGCTGCTTTTAATAATGTATTAGTTTTAAATGTTTTAATTAGTTATATGTATTTTATGGTGTTTACATTTGTGTTGTGCCCTGCCTTGATCCAGAGGGAGAGGCGGGTAACAAATAAAATTATTATTATTATTATTAATCTATTGTAATGCAAGATTCAATTAGAAAACCCATTTGAAATGGTTAAAATAAAGTACTATCCACCAAATCCTGAAAATGTTTTTTTGATAGGACCTGTCCTTAAAAACATATGTAGGGAAAGCAGTTGGCCAAAAGTGGTGTGGCTGTGAGATCTGGAGAAGCAGCAAGGGAGCACTTCAGAAGAGGTTTTGGAAGAAAATTCTTGTATTATCCCCAAGTACAATATTCGATATCTGTCTCCCCACCCTGGTGAACTTGCGATGTGTTGGACTCCAAACCCCCTAGTACCCAGCCAGCATGGCCAATTGTCGTGATGGTTAGGATGATGGGAGTTGCAGTCCAACACATCTATAGAGTATGTAGCTGTACATGGACTCCAGTCTGAACTTGGTGAGCGTATTATGTACAACTGCTTTAGAGTATTATGAGGGACCATAGCTTTTCATGAGGGGCCATAGCTCAGTGGTAGAAGGTCCCAGGTTCAACCCCGGTGTCTCTAGGTAGGGCAGGAAAAAACCCCGGAGACCTGCTGCCAGTCTGTCTCAACAAGAGACCCCGGAATTGTTGTTTTAAATGAATACTGTTGTTGTTTTTATACTGTTTTTATGTTTTTTTAAAAAAATTGTATACTTTTAATGTCTACTATTTTAATTGTTGTAAACCGCCCAGAGAGCTTCGGCTGGGGGGCGGTATATAAATGTAATAAAATAAATAAATAAATAAATAAATAAACAGTACTGGGCCAGATGGACCAGTGGTCTGAATCAGTGTAAGGCAGCTTCCTTTGTAGCTGCACATGCCTACAACTTGGTGCCACCAGATGTGTTGACTACAGTTCCCATACCAGTTGGGGATGATGATAGCTGTCAAAAACGTAACCTAGTTGTACATGACTTTCAGCCTGGACTTGGTGAGCATATTACTTGCTACCACACACTTCAGGATAGGAAAGTGAGTGATAATAATTGTTCTTCTCAATGATTTGGCATTATAAAACAAGATAATCAAAAGTATTTATTTACGGAGTAACACTTTTCCACAGTTGAAAGAAGCCGTCACAGAACTTAGATACCAAACGCTTATTGGGAAGGCATGTACCAACATATTCCTGTGAGGGATACATTATGTATCTATGGAGACAGACTTCCCATTTGGGGCCTGTTCAGAAGACACCTTAAACCATGGCTTTAACCATGGTGGTTAAGCCAGAAAGCAAAGCTGTGTTCAGAAGACACCTTAAACCATGGCTTTAACCATGCTGGTTAAGCCAGAAAGCAAAGCTGTGTTCAGAAGACACCTTAAACCATGGCTTTAAGCTTTGTTCACCATGGTTAAAGCCATGGTTTAAGGTGTCTTCTGAATGGGGCCTATGTATTGTTTTGTCCATTCTATGACTCTCCCAGAACTAAATTTTTATCTTACAGTGTGTCTCAATGTACTGAGCGATCAATACATGACATATTGGCATTTGTACTTTCAGATTAGTATAAATATATATCCTATCAAGTTGCATTAACATTGATCAAATACCTTGAAAAACATGTTAGTGAGTTGCAAAGGTGATTCACTAATCTGAGTAAGCTAAGTCAAAAGTAATTACTGGAAGTTTTATTAAAGATTTATTTTAACTATGCTTTTTATGTTAAATGAGAATTGAGAAACTCAGTTACTCATGTTTTATGTCTTTGCTTCTGACATTTTTTGCTTCATTTGTATCATTTGCCCATGGCTATAAGCAATAAATGTTCATTGTATCAAAATGGTAATCTTAGATGGTTCACAGTAAAAATAAATTAAAAAATGTTCAAATTGCATAGATGAAAAGAATTTCTCCATCTCAGTTTCACACCAGCTTTATGGGAATATCAAATATAAACAGATATGATCAAATGATTCTTTTTATTTTGTTGGCTCATATTCCTAAAATGTATTCACTTTTTAAAAGAAACAAATACAGGTTTATTATGCAATAAAAATGGGAAACACCATAAGGCTTCTGAGAAGACAAGAGTTAGCAATCTGCACTTTTGATATTTGTTCTGAGTCTCATCCTCACCATCCCAAAAAGCTGAATTACCTCCTAGTTAGTGTTGGTCTTTATACATTGGATATAGGATGTTATGTGTTGTTTACTGTTGCAGCTGTCACTTGAAGCAGGGAACTGTCCAATAAGGGGCATGCTAGAAACTGGAGTCCTGTAGGCAGTATCCCCTGAAGAATGCCACAGCAGGCGGGGAATCTACAATCAGCATACCTGCAGAAGCCCTAGGTCAGGTCATTTACCCAGGGGTGGCCCTAGACTAGCTGCCAGCAACTGGCACCTTGGGCAAACCGTGCAATCAGCAGACCAAACCCCAAGGCCAGTTGGTTTTTGGTAAACTGGGAAACATTTTGCCCCGATTTTCCGTTTAATGAAGAGGTAACCTGCCTTGCCCCTGCCCTTGCACATCTTTGGAATGTGTGTGTATTTTTATTTTTATTAAGCCCTGTATCAGCACAGAGGGTCTGATAAAAACCACAAAGGAGATTAGCACAATCCTGGAAGAAGGGTCCCGGTTGCATCCTCAGGGAGTTATGGCCAAAAAGGCGCCGCCAGCTCCTTGGCTCAGCCTTCCAAGGACGAAGGAAGCTACTACTCTCCAGGAGGGCTCTCAATCCCTGCCTCCAACTGGGAGCAGCAGCAGAGGAGGATACCACCCCACGTCACCTGAGGGAGGACTGGGTCCCAAAGGCAGGCAGCTTGATGTTGTCCCGCCATCCCCAATCAGTCCCTCGCTCACTTCCACAGCCTCGGTCATATTTCCTCTGTACGCGCACAGGAATTGAAATGATGGCATCTGCGCTATTTTATTTGTTTTGCTTAATTTGGATCCCCGCTCAAATTGGGTACCCTATTTAACTTGGCACCCTAGGGGACTGCCTAGTTCGCCTATGTGGGCAAGCCACCCCCTGCACTTACCTGGGTAGAACTTTCCTCTATCTTTAGGACTGTAAAATAGATTGGCTTGCTAAAATTGGAATGGTTGGATCACCTAGATCAGTGGTTCCCAAAGTGGGCGGTACTGCCCCCTTGGGGGCGGTGGGATTGCATAGGGGGGAGTTAAGAGGCAAGGGGTTGGCAGGGGGGGGCTCGAGGTGGTCTTTTCCGAGAAGCATCTCTCCAGAAGGTCTTAAAACCCAGGGACATTTTTATGGGAGAAGGTAGTTTGGTCCCAAGCCATATAGGGGAAGAATCCACACATGTATTAATACCGTTTAAGAAGAGTCCTTTTAACGGTGAATTGAAATGTTTCAAAAGCACCAAAACCCTAATGAAGAGACATATCCTGCTTGGTGTGCTCCGCCACGCTGGGTGCAAAACAGAGGCATTCGCTCTCTTTTCCCTCCCTCCCTCGGCAAGCCTACGGCGGGTGCTTCGGATTTTGAATAAATAGTCAATTAATTGTTGCTGTTTTGAATTTTATTGTTATTATTTTCCTTAGTCGGTCATTAAAAACCGCTATTCTGAATAGTGATTTTTATAGTGTAGGGTAGGGGGGCACTGGGCATGAGTTTGTGGAACCAAGGGGGCGGTGACCTGAAAAAGTTTGGGAACCACTGACCTAGATGTTGTTGTACTTCGGGAGCAATGTTAAGCTACAGTATTTCCCATCGCAAATTCTGTAACAAGGTTACATCATTCTGGCAGTCTGCCAGAACATACGGAACATCGAGTCAGCATACTAAAGACCCATCAGAAAGTAACTTACCGTATCATTATTAGAAAAGGACAGGCAAAAATTGCATCTTAATACTTGTCTAGGGAGGAAAGGCTTCAGTTTTGTTATCAATTTAATTATCCATAAATACACAGTTTATGTAAGTCAGGAATTTGGGACCATATTACTTGAAGTATAATAACTTTGCCATGGATGTCTTGCTTGCTGCTTGAGTGATCCTTTTGATTCCCTCTGGTAAGCAAATACAGACTATTTAGTTTCTTTCTTGCTGGTTGTAACATAAAATGTCCCAGATACGCAACATATGTAAAATCAGATTAGTGCTTAATTTAAACAGTCACTACCCCGCATGTCAAGATGATAGACTGTTTTTTCAATGTTTAAAAATGAAAACAATTGCTGGTCCTTGTTACTAATGGCGTAATCTTTCACTGTAATGGAAAAAACAACAACACCCTACCTATGTTTTTAAAATGCATTCCTTTTCATTGATACTGACAGGAAATATACATATTTTAGATTGCCCTCTTGTGCTGTGTTTTAGGGTTTTCAATGGTATTATATTTTTTCCTTCGCTAGACGGTTAGAGCAAAATTCAATCAAGGCCATCCCCCCTGGAGCGTTCTCACCATATAAAAAGCTTAGAAGAATGTAAGTAAGAAATATTTTGGAATTTATATCAAAACATTTGTATTTTTTTTTTTTAAAAAAAAGCAGGTCATGGTTTATACAAAATACCTTCCATCAACGTATGAGTATTTAAGAATGTCTGACAGCTGACAGATTAGTTGATATGGTTGTGTCTGATTGTTGAGTCTACATAGCTCCTTTGTCATGTTAATAAACTGACACTTATGACAACTTATTAATGAATTCACTGAATATTTAAGTTGAGCAGTTGACAAAAATAATCCTTTAAAAATCTATTTTAAGTCTTTGCGTTTCATTACGATATCACTGAAAGTGTAACATTTAGTTCCTTTACTAATCTAATTTTTTCCACCCCAAATATATAAAATGCATTAAATCTTTAAATTATTACCAAAATGTTTGCCATTGTTTCTGGATGGTGTGGTATACTGAACTGTGTTTTTAAATAATATTAAAAGCTAATTAGTTGGCTTTTATGATTAAATCCATTAACTGTGCCTGATGAGATTGAAATAAATAGCTGTTTATCCTTTTCAGCAATGATGAAGCCTGACAGCATTATGTGTATACTAAAATTAATGCAATCTCATTTCTCATTTTAGTGATCTGAGCAATAATCAGATCTCAGAGGCAGCACCAGATGCATTCCAGGGTTTGCGCTCACTAAATTCACTGTAAGTATCAGTATAATCTCTTAGAAGAAATACAAAATTCCCAGAATTCATAGAGTTCAAGTAGTGATTAGTTTTTATATCATCAGACACGTACATATTAGTCTGTTGGCATTGACATTATGAAATAAGTTCAGTGACATCAGAACTCCATTAAGTAGAGCCCTGCTGGATTAGAACAAAGGTCTATTTCATTCCGCATCCTCCGTCCATTATTGGCTAGCCTTTCCAAGTAGCCCGCAATCAGGGCATTTATTTATTTTATTTGTTATTAAATTTATATCCTACCTTTCCACCAAAATGGCACCCAAGGAGGCTAACAATGATCAAATACAGATTACCGTATTTCTTCAACTGTAAGACACCATCGTTTGTAAGACTCACACTAATTTCAGTACCACCAACAGAAAAAAAGCTTTGATTCTAAGAATAATAATCGCACCCACGATTCTAAGACGCACCCTGTTTTTAGAGATGTTTATATGGGGGGAAAAGTGCGTCTTAGAATCGAAGAAATATGGTAAATCAAAATCCCGGTTAAAACATAACATAAAAATAAATCTGTTAAACACACAACAATGAACAAAATAAATAGCACCAACTAATTAAAAAACCCTTCAGGAACAAGTTAGTGTATATGCCAAAAGCTTTCCTCAATAAAAACATCTTTGCCTGTCAGCAAAGTAAGGAAAGCCTAGGGCATGCCCACACCAGGGGGAGGGCGTGGGAGGATCTCGCGATATGCTGATCGCAAGATTCTCTTTCTGGGTTCACACATGGCACGTGACGTCCAGGGAGGAAGGAGGACATCACGCCCGCCTTTTTTTTTTTTAAAGAAGACAGGAGCTGGAGCGCACCTGCACTCCAGCAAAAAAGTAAGTTAAAAAAAAATCCCCAACCCCACTCCCCACCCACTCCTGATGGCCCTGGATTCCACCTCTCCCAGCTCCTTCCCTCTGATGACCTCTGCTACTCACGGGGAGGAGAAAAGCCAGGATGGGCAGCCACACCACCCATGGTCCTCGGGATCGTTGCAGGACCATGGGAAAAAACACCCAAAAAAAGGGGGGTATGGCAATATCCTGGGGAAATGAAGGGATCATCCTGCCCTGCTCCCGGGATCCCCTATGCATCATATGGACACACAGGGACGATCCCGGGACAATCCTTGGGATATCCTTGGGATTTCTGTAAACTGCCGAGAGAGCCCTGGCTATGGGAGCGGTATATAAGTGCAATAAATAAATAAATAAATAAATATCGCCTGGTTTAGACATGGCCCTTGCCTTCCTCATGTGGAAGATTCAGAGCTGGAGAGAAGCCATCAAAAAGGCCCTTTCTTGCATCTCCACTGAACCGATGATAGAACTGTGGGACTGAGAGAAGGGCTTCCTCAGAGGATCTTAAATCCCAGGCAGGTTTGAATGGGAGATTGCAGCCTTTCAGATAATATTATGTGTAAAAGAACTCATCCACAAGAAACCTGTTTGGGCAGAAACCAATACTTTGATATATAAGTATATAGTGAGACCGTTCACATGACACGTAGGCGCCAACCTAAATATTCAATCCCTGACCATGGGTTGTCGTGTTGTGCAAACTTTGCCAGTGGGGATCATGTGATGGTTAAATAAGCCATAGCGAGCTGTGGATGTTGTGCAAAACCCTAGTCCCAAATTTGTAGAAAGTGTGATGGATTCATAACTAGGCATCCCTGACATTGTCTTAAGGAAGGTAATTTATGCATGAATAGTTACTGAAGCAAATAGTTTGGAACTGCTGCGGAGGAAACTAAAGAGTTTTAGATGCTGTGCCACATGTATTTCCTTTGGCTCATGCTCCTGGCTAGTACACAGGGGTGGGCAACATGCATGTGGCCATGCTGCCCCTGTACTCCAATTTCCCCCCCCCCAAAATTTAATGAAAAACATGGTGTCCCGGGCCATATTTAGCTTGTTTGCAAGGCCCACAGGGGAGGGGAGTGGTCTGGTGGGTGAAAATAGCCACATCCCTGCAGTTTCAGTTTCAATTGCACTAGTTCCTCTCTATTCAGCCCTGGTTAGGCCTCATCTAGAGTATTGCATCCAGTTCTGGGCTCCACAATTCAAGAAAGACACAGACAAGCTGGAGTGTGTTCAGAGGAGGGCAACCAGGATGATCAGGGGTCTGGAAACAAAGCCCTAGGAAGAGAGACTGAAACAACTGGGCATGTTTAGCCTGGAGAAGAGAAGATTGAGGGGAGACATGATAGCACTCTTCAAATACTTAAAAGGTTGTCACACAGAGGAGGGCCAGGATCTCTTCTTGATCCTCCCAGAGTGCAGGACACGGGCTCAAATTAAAGGAAGCCAGATTCCAGCTGGACATCAGGAAAAACTTCCTGACTGTTAGAGCAGTGCAACAATGGAATCAGTTACCTAGGGAGGTTGTGGGCTCTCCCACACTAGAGGCATTGAAGAGGCAACTGGACAACTGTCAGGGATGCTTTAGGGTGGATTCCTGCATTGAGCAGGGGGTTGGACTCGATGGCCTTGTAGGCCCCTTCCAACTCTGCTATTCTATGATTCTATGATTCAGATATCCTAACACATGAAGACAATGTACTTGCATATGATTCAGTTTAATTGTATTGATTTTAATAAGATGGCATTTTCTCAAACTCAGTTTGCAGCCTAATCACATTTATTTGGAAATAAATCCCACCGAAGCACAAACGTTTAGGATCAAAACCTAAAAACTGTAGACCTCCTTGGCAATGACCATGTACCTAGCATTCTATTGCTGTTAAATGAATGTTTTATCTAACAGTCTTATGGACCCTTATGCAGGAGCATGTCTCATTCTGAATAAATATGTCCAGGGTTAGGTAGCTACACTTTTTTTTAGTAAGGTTGCAGCTTTCACAGGAGCTTTGTCAGGCAGCAAAACAGGATGTTTACTGAACCTCTGATGAGTTGCTGTACAAGGCCGGTGGAATGCAGTCTGTTTGGTCAGTCACATCATCATCTTCATCATCATCATCATCATCATCATCATCATATATTTATTTCTTACCCGCCTCTCCCTTTGGAACGAGGCGGTGAACAACGTTAGAACAGGAATCAATACATCTTAAAAACTCTTGATTTAACATTGATCTGGATAGGCCTGCCGGAAAAGGCTAGTCTTTAAAGCTGCCTTAAAATCACACCGAGAGTTAATTTTACGAATCTCCTCCGGCAGGCCATTCCACAATCTGGGGGCGACAGAAGAAAAGGTCCTCTGGGAAACTGATGTCAGCCTAGTTTTAGCTGACTGAAGTAAGTTCACCTCAGAGGACCTGAGTGTGCGGGGCGAACTGTATGGGAGAAGGTGATCCCACAGGTAACCTGGACCCAAACCATTTAGGGCTTTAAAGGTAATGACCAACACTTTGTACTTTGCCCGGAAACGAATTGGCAGCCAGTGGAGTGATTTTAATGTTGGGGTAATATGCTCACCCCTAGATGTACCGGTAACCAACCTGGCTGCCATATTTTGAACTAGTTGAAGTTTCCGAACTAGGTACAATGGTAGCCCTATGTAGAGCGCATTGCAGAAGTCAAGCCTTGAGGTTACCAGCGCATGCACTACTGTCTTTAGGTCTTCTGACTCTAGGAAGGGGCGCAGCTGGCGTATCAGCCAAAGCTGATAGTAGGCACTACTGGCCGTCGCATCTATCTGGGCTGCCATTTGGAGCGACGGATCCAGGAGCACCCCCAAACTGTGAACACAGTCTTTCGGGGGGGGGGTGTAGCCCCATCCAGAAATGGTTGACACACCTCCAAACCTAGGTCAGAGCCCTTGACAGCAAGCACCTCTGTTTTGTCTGTGCTGGCCTGATTAGGGCAGCATTACTCTACCCCAAATTCTTACTGAGGAATTTCATCTGAGCCTGCTCACAGAGAAGCTGATGTTCTGCTTGCTACATTTTAGAACTGGAAATTTTGAATTTCATGTTTACCCTTATCTGATCAACTTTGCAAAAGTGCTTTGGTGTTATAAACAGATGTTTTGATCTAGTAGCTAAGTGCTACACAACTTATTTTAATCAGCTTGCACAGAGTTTTGATTTTTTCTAGCAAGCACATTTCCTGGACAGTTACTTCACTTTACTAATAGCATTATTTAGGAAAAGTCAATGAAAATATTGTGATACATTGAGTGGAACTGACCAGAACAAAAGCAAAATGAAAGGAGATTAACATTAACTCCACAGTGAGACTACTGATTATTGATTGTTGACAGGTATGTTAGTGTTGTTTTTAATATAATCACTAAATTCTGAAGCCTTTGTTCTGCTTGTGTCCAGGGCATATCATTTTATAGATTTCTAGATAAATTAATTTCTGTTTCCAATCAATCACTTTTCTGGATTATTTCTTACAGTGTTCTATATGGAAACAAAATCACGGAACTTGCCAAAGGCCTGTTTGAAGGACTTTTCTCTTTGCAGTTGCTGTGAGTATTCATTTACTAAAATCTGGTTTTATTTCTGTTCACAAAGAAGGGATTTTTTATATTAAAGGTGGTTTGTACAAAGGACTATATCAACTTTTGAAAATGCTTTGTGCAAGGGAATATCAATCTTTTCAAGTTGAAAGAACTCTTTATGACCCTTTCCTAGAGTATTTTCCCTTTCTATTCTTTCTAATTACAAGTGAACCTTTTCACATTTGCTGTAGTTTTTGAGTATTAATAATGACATTTTCCTGCTTTGGTTAGTTGCCTTTACACACACACACACTTTCAGAATTCAAATCTTTTAAAAATACTGTTTATTTATATTTCTACTATTTAGATGGGCTTTTTCACAGGGTTGGCCCTCCCATGAAGCGGACTGAAGCCCCTGCCTCAGGCGGTGAAATGGCAAATTGCTTTTCCCTCACTGCCACCATGCTGCCTCCCTTTGCTACCACCGCTGTTGGCCCCACCTTGTCTCCCATCCCATCCCTCTCAGAACAATAGGGTACAGGCAATTTTAAGGCAATGGTCATTTCAGGCATACCAAAGTTTGCTTTTGATCTGGGGAAAAGAGAACATTGCAAGAAAGATTCTTGCTCAATGTAGTTCATATCCCAGACAGGTCAAAAATACAAAGGACAAGTTGGGAAATTTCTATAGAACTGTATAAGTAAAAGCAAAATGCCATCCAATATGAATAAATACAAGGAGGCAGGATTAAAAGAGTACAGTAGCCAATCAAAGTACAGTAAGCAATCACATCACATATCATGTTCAAGTGTAAAACTACAAAAGTAACAGGAAGATACTGGGTGGATTTCCTCCTGGCAGAAATCTGTGTTGGTAATGTATGCACTGTGCTTTGTCTTGTTTCTTGTTTTTCCTATTGTAACCTTTGTCAACAAATATCCTGCTATCAATTTCTTTCTATAATTGTCTTACACTTGTCTTAATCAATGTTTAAAATAGAATCTTTGAGCATCTGTTTGTAGAGTAACTGTTCAGAGTGTAAAATGACTGGGTCCTTCGCAGCATCAGAAAAACCACATCTCTATGGACCCAGTTAGAGACAGAAAGTAGGAGCCTGTCAAGGTAATATAAGGTCTGTTTAATTAGATTTATTATCCATAAATTATTTGTCCTACAAGGGCAGGCAGCCAAATACAGGTGATCTCCAGGGACACACTTTCTCCTATACTTCCTGACTGTAAGGAAGGACCGTTAGGGCCAGGTAGATATGGAGTCGGGGTGTGGGGGAAGACAGACACAGGCAGGTGGCCGGACAAGACAGACAGAGCAGTAAAAAAACAACAACAACAACCTAAGAAACTCTTGAGAAAAGCAAAAGTGGCAGAAGCACTTCTAGATCATTGGAAAACTCTATCCCAAGGCTTAAACTCAAGTCCAGCACAAAGGTTAATGTTAAAGAAGAAAGACACTTTTACCAACAAGTAGGAGGCTGTTGGAGGCAGGGGATACAGGAGAATCCCTTGGTGAACTGAAGAGACAGCAGCATCAAAGACAGGACCTGTATTATAAGGGATCTGCAAGAGATCTCCCAAGCTAAGAGCCAAGAGACACATTGTCTGAGCCCTATGCAATTGTAATTCAACATGATAATCCGTGATCATAGAAAGTAAAGATGGACAGCGGACAAATACCGACACATAACAGAAGACTTCTAAGGAAAACAACAGAAGAATCAGGTGAGGCAATGAATTTGAATGAGGGGCAAGCATGTAATTAGCAGAGGGTCCTTTGGGATGAGACAAGAAGGGAATCCTTGCCATATGCTGACCAGAGGGTAGTCCAGGGGAGATGACTGCAGAAGAAGAGACTGTGGCAAGGGCACAACCTAAGTCCAGAGGAAAGAAGATTAAAGGATGGCAGCTGAAGGATATCATCAACACTGAACATAGACACACCTGAAGTGAGTGAGTTATTAAGAGACCTGCACACCTGAAAGACTGTTCCAGTTTACCTTTTTTTTTTTTTTAACGTTAGCCTTTGCTTTCTCAAAAATGAAGAGATGTAACAATATGAAAGAATTGCTGGATTCTGCTTGGTTGGGGCGAGGGCGTGCTTCCTGCGAGGACCCAGGAACTATTGAGGGCTAAACCCATGGCTACTGGGCTGCCACAACCTGAGATTCTGTTTGGTTTTATGGCTTTGAAACACAACCTACATTTATATTACAATGTAAAATCCTAGTCACATCACATGGATCTGTCCTGTGTTTGAAGGAACTCCGGTTGAGCTGAAAGAACTCACTTAGGCTGAGGCAGGAAGGAGAGGGAAAGAGGAAAGATGTGTGCGTGTGTAACTGCTGTGTTGGGTGATCCCTTTTTTAGCCCTTGTGAAAACATTCATGTTGTTTCCATACAGTCCTTGTCTTTGCCATTTTCCTTCTTTGTTCTTACAGCCTTTGGTCTTGTTTGCCCACTCACATGATTTTGTTGGCAATGTCAGAATGCTGTATCTAATGGGATGAGTCATAGTTCAGATATCATGCTAATCCATAATTTTACCATTATGAGAAACCCTCTGGCTCGCATTCACCCTTTCCCTATGGCAGCTGAGAGGAAAGTTCAGAAACGTTCACTTCTGTTTTAGATGATGATCATAGAATCATAGAATAGTAGAGTTGGAAGGGGCCTACAAAGCCATCGAGTCCAACCCCCTGCTCAATGCAGGAATCCACCCTACAGCATACCTGACAGATGGTTGTCCAGCTGCCTCTTGAAGGCCTCTAGTGTGGGAGAGCCCACAACCTTCCTAGGCAACTGGTTCCATTGTCGCACTGCTCTAACAGGAAGTTTTTCCTGAAGTCCACCCAGAATCTGGCTTCTTGATGATGATGATGATGATGATGAAGAAGAAGATGATTTCAAAATACCACAGTTTGTCATGTCATGCAAACCTGGAAAAACTGTAGTTAATCTTAACTATGGTTCATTGTAACAAGCATACTTCAAACCACAGGTTATATAACAGATGGCATGCTAAATTGCAATTAATAAAAAATGGAAGCGTCAGATCTCCTCGTGCCTGCACGATAGAAAGAAAGACCGAGATTCATGTAGTCTTGTTCTTCTAAAGCTGAACGATGTTTGAGGATTGCATCTGAACACAGCTAATAACTTCCCATCTAGTTTCCCCATATATTCATTTTCAAATAAATACTCCCATATATATGCAATGTACATTTGATACTGAAATTTTATTTTAAAGAAGTAGATATATTACTGTGTGCGCTGGGTACAGGACTGTTACGCTTAAATTAGTTGTAAATTATATTACATGAGTGAAATCCTAGAAAATGAACTTACTGCAATAAAGATTGTTGAACTACTGAAGCTTAAGAAACAATAAAACAATCCTTACTTTGTTTTATAATTCTTTTTGGTTTCACAGATTATTAAACGCTAACAAGATAAATTGCCTGAGGGTAGATGCTTTCCAAGACCTCCACAACTTGAACCTTCTCTCTTTATACGACAATAAGCTTCAAACCATTGCGAAGGGCACCTTTTCCCCGCTACGAGCTATTCAAACCCTGTATGTATTAGAATTGTCTATTTGTTATGTGCTTCGGGCTTTTGATTTCTGTTCCCAAATAGACCAAGAAAACTTTGGGAACTGCAGAGACCAACCCCAAACATGTAAAGACGCTCTTTTCTTTTTATTTGTGAAAGGCATTTGGCTCAGAACCCATTTATTTGTGACTGCCATCTGAAGTGGTTGGCGGATTATCTCCACACAAACCCTATTGAAACCAGCGGTGCTCGCTGCACCAGCCCCCGCCGTCTGGCAAACAAAAGGATTGGCCAGATCAAAAGCAAGAAGTTTCGCTGTTCAGGTAATTTCCTTAGTTCAGCTGCTACTTTTCTTTCATTTCCAAAAAAACTTGCACAACCCCCCTCCTCCGTCCCCCCCCCCAAAAAAAGAACCAGTGGTTGCAGACGGCTTTAACAAAAAAGCAGTCTTGTTCTTGACTGAATTAGTTCACAATTGTGGCAACTGTGGACTGAGGCTGTTTTATCATGCAGCATTCCTGTAGTTAACACACATGCTCCTACCTCGGTCAGACACAAATTATGTGTGAAGAAATGGTATACCTCGTGCTTTGTGATTAATACAGTTCTCAGGTATCCCTCTTGTCAGCTGCTTTTTAAAAACTAAAAATCAGTATATTCCAGTATATCAGGAATATCAGTAAAACCTTAAAAAAAAACAAAATCTACCCGCAGAATGTAAAAACATGACATTCATATTACACAGGGAAGCTTATATCATGCTGAAATGTACTGTTTGCTTTTCCTAATCTTATTCCATTTCCTACTTGCTTGTTTCTAAAGCCTAACTTCTGTCATCTGGTGTCCAGCTGTTCCAGGTGTATTTCATATTCTGCAGTTAATTCTGTCTTTAGTGTAAATACCAGAAGAGTGCAGCTGATCTTGGCTGCAAATATATTTATATCTAGTCACATTGCATCAGCAGTTGATTTGAATACACGTTTTCCCCTCACAATTACCTATAATTAACTCTAGTCCATACTCAGTCTAATAGACTTAATTCTTTGCTTGCTGACATTCAGGTGCATATTCTATTTTTTTCTCTTTTTTATTTAGCTAAAGAACAGTATTTCATTCCAGGTAGGTTTGGCTCTGCAGTAAAAATGACTAACTGCAGGCCCCTATTCCTCCCTCACCAAAAACTTTTTTTTTTAAACTTTCTAAAAAATGGTTGCATGCATTTTAACCCTAGTGGAAACCTCTTAGAATAGTAATAATTTTCTAGTTTATGTTTTCCCAGTACATGGGCTTTGCATGCAGCTCCTGATAACCAACTCACCATTGAGCACAGAAACTACTCAGATGGGGCTTGATTTACACTTGCTAGGTTGCACTGTCTGCTTTTGTACCTATCTTGCATATCCTATTTACTGTTAACACCTCTGTTCATTAAATGTAGCTACTGAGCTGCTTTTAAATGAAGAGAACCCTGCTATGATCAAAGAGCTAAGAGAACCTAAACACCCTTTCAAACGAAATACTTTCCTGCTTTGCTTTTATGCACTAAACTCTTGGTTTCCTGCTGACTGTCTGAACTGTTGCTTGCTCACCTATGACCTTTGATCCCTGTGTTGTGAAATCACAAAAATGCCAAGCAAAACTATGTTTATGTTCTTTGCACAAGCATCCAAAGGCTGCAGATGTCTTGTATGAAAAATACTTCTTGATGAAAGAAACAAAAATTAAAACGTTAACACACTTATACTATGCTTTAAACTAATTGCTAATTCTCTTGACATATCTTGACATATCCACATGAATGATTGATGTTGGCTCCAGCTCTTTGAGACGTGTTTCCTTTTTTTCTTCTGTTTTCCTGCCGCTAACAAATGAGTACTGTGCTTTCCTAATAGGGGAAAAAAACCAAACCAACACAGTCATCCGCTTACATTATAGTGTCCCTAACAGGTATAAATAATTGATTGGCAAAAATGCTCAAAGGTCTAATGAAGCTTCTGATTGAACCACAGATGCATGAATTGCCAGCCAAAAAAAAATTCAATTATAATTTACTGTCTAGAAAAAAGCACTATATAATAGTTGAGTGTGCAATCAATGAGACTTGTTCTTTTAAGCACATTCAGGTACATGATCAGTCTGCAGTGTTCTGTGTGCGCTGTAATTTATCTATTGGTTTGACTGCAACCATTTAAGCTGGTGTGTTTAACCTATGCTGCTTTTACTGTCATGTAGCAGATTTTCTTTTAGCTGCGGTGATCATATGAGGAATTTTTATGCCCCATTTCTATTACTCTGAGTGCAGAAAGAAGAAAATAGACAAGACTGGTCATTTGCCATTCTTGGTTATGATACAAGTTTATTCTTGTAAAGGACCAGAAGTCAACCTGAGAAGTGATTCGTATATTACATTTTTAAATGCATGGCAGTCACCTCTGCATTCACATACAGTGGGGGGAAACATAACATGGAAAGAATAACGCATGGGAAAAGGGGCACACATCAAAGTTCTAGAAATTTATGAATCCCGAAGATCAGAGATCTGTTCACATGTGGGATCCACAAATTACTCTTTTGCATCAGCTACAAATTGGAAGAATGTAATTCGGGAATCAGCGATTACTTATAAACATGTTGGATCATCAGAATTCCAAAATGAAAACTCATAACTTTATGGCAAGAAAAATAATCATTTTTAATTAGTGAACAGATAAAGTCTTCAGTGAGCCATTTCTAATGTAGTTATGACACTGTTCTTTTGTATCTTTTAAAAAATATGTTCACTCTGTTCCTTGAATCAGTGTAGCACATGAAGAAGTAGTAGGAACCAGCAGCTGCCACTAATTTTCACCAATATTAGTAATCACTAGGAGATAGAAGTGGAGAATGGAGCAGTCATCAGCGTCATGTAAGTAGACAGTTGGTGACTGGCTAGCCACTGCCGGTGTGCTGGTACCAGTGAAGGCAGGTAGCTAGTCAGCAACTGTATGTTTCCACAGTGCTGGCCAAGATGCCCCCATGCCTTCACCACTGTCTCCCAGCTTGGGCTTGGTTATGGCTGGAAGTACCTTCTCCCCCTTCAAGTTGCCCCATAGTCATGACTGGTGGTTCCTACTAGCAAACCACTTCACCCACCTGAAAAAATGGTGCAGTGTTGATGCAAAACTACCATAATTCATAACACCCCATTATAAGCCAGACATATTTTAGTAGGGAAAATAAATTATAAAGTGAAGATTCTTGCATGGATGACTTTATAAAAAGAGGCGATAGTGATGTATTACAACAGTGGTTCCCAAACTTTTTCAGGTCACCGCCCCCTTGGTTCCACAAACTCATGCCCAGTGCCCCCTTCCCTACACTATAAAAATCATTATTCAGAATAGCGGTTTTCAACGACCCACTAAGGAAGATAATAACAACAAAATTCAAAACAGTAAGAATTAATTGAATATTTATTCAAAATCCAGTTACATTTTTTTAGTTTATTCAATTAAACATAATTGATGAACTTGATCCAGTGATATCATCTTTTCAAAGTCTGATAGTCATTTAGCAAGATTATTAGATATCACATTTAGTAACTAGGGTAGAGTACCTCACTATTCTGTAAATTCTTAATGTGACGGATGGGCTTGATGAAGTGATACCAGTTTCCCAATGTCTGGTTTAAAGTCACTTAACATGAGTCTTAAATCAACATGTTTAGTAATCTGGAGTCGATTTCTTTGCTTGGAGAGAAGTAGGCAGACCACACTAAAACCACATTCCACTAAATATGATGTTGGGAATGCAACCAGGAGCTTCTGAACCACCCTCCATATTGCAGGATAGCGATCAGAAATTTTCTTCTGTAACCGAAACTCCTGGTACAGAGAAGACCACCTTGAGCACCCCCCTGCCGCCCCTTTGCCTCTTAGCGGCCCCCTGCTGCCCCCTTGCCTCTTAGCGCCCCCCTATGCCATCCCACTGCCCCCAAGGCGGCGGTACCACCCACTTTGGGAACCACTGTATTACAAAGTACTTGTGATCTTGCTCTTAGGTAATTTCTATCTCCTTTTTTAAAAAAATAAATAAATACTGAATATACTTTGCTAGTCCACACATACCTAATTGGTAATTTGAAGGCAGACATTTAAATATTTAATAATTCTAATCCATATGAAAGGTACTCAGGTCCTAAACTATGTTTGAAAATTATAGATTATTTAACAAGAAGGTGAATAACCCAGGAATAAGCTTTTCATAGAACTGTTACAAATAACACTAGAATATGAATTTGTTTGGGTGCTGAATACAATACCCTTGAACAATCCAAGCCATGTTTGCGTAGTTGGAACTCTTCCACAACATTTTTTGATTATATTTTTTAAATGATTTATCAAATGATTGTGGAAGTGCCCTAAAACTATAGTATCTTTCTGTAAAGATATTTTAGTATGTTAACACTGTTGCATATGAGACGTAGCATATATTTGCACGGTAGACCAATCAAGACGAGTTTTGTTATTTCTGGGTAGTTTGTTTTGTTTTTGCCATTGGGATCACTCTGTCTTTCTTTCCTCCTTGGCTGTCTTTCCTATTTCAGGAGTTCACCATTTGGGCTGTAAGTAAAGTTCCGAGTGTGAACTAAACAACAATACATTTCCTAATCCTGATCCTAATTCCACTTGCAGTCTCAAGTCTTTGCACTTTTCATCCAGGAAGAACTTACTGGTTGTTTGAGTTTGTTTTGTTTGTTTTCCTGTTGCCTACCCATAAGTCCTTGCTAGATGTTTCTTCCTGATATGTATAGGATATTCTCTCCATTCTGTAACTTGTGAAGAATGGCGAAGTAATAGTTCTTCCTGAAGTCCACATTTGTGTCATTTCTAGTTAAGCTGTGTTGCAGTGACAGTGGGCATCCTGTAAGGAGAATGCCAATGCCGTCCCAAGCAGTTTCCCACTGCATTACTTTCCCACTCTTTTCCTCTTTCTCCCATTGCTTCTTCTCCTTGGTCTAAGTGGATGAAGTTGTGATAACTTAGCGAGATTTTCTGTTGTGCTTGATCTAACCATGTGGTTGCGAGGTATGAGTAAAACATGGTTCTGTCAAGCACCATGGAACGTCACGCAGCTTTCTACAGCATGGCAAGCTGCTGAGGCTTAAATCAGGATAATACACTTCTTTTTTTAAAAAAAAAATTGAAGAAGAAACGTAGGGCTTTAAATTTTATGGTTCTGAGATTATGGAGAGGGCTGTGGTCAGTAAAACAGAAGAATAAAGGAGGGTAATGAAATGAGATTCAGAGATCTACTTAATTCTGAAACTGGGATAAGATATGTAGAACATGAATTAGTGCTGTTTTCTGTTTTTTAACTGTAAAATGGAATAGATTGGATGACACCTTAATCAGCAGAAACTACAGCTGAGAAAAGCTCAAGCAGTTAATGTTATCCCACTATGTGACTGTTATGCCCTCCCCAGCAAATTTCAAGCTCTCTGAAATTTAACCCACTCTTAAACCTTACTGTTCCTTCATTATCACAAAACATACCCCAAATTATCCATTTGTCTGTACTGCAGATCTGTCCCTTTTCTCTTCTTCTTCTTCTTTGAGAAATTAGTTTCATCTCCCCCTAAATTGACTTAGGACCTGTGTTTTTATTCTGCTTGTACACAGGCACAGAAGACTACAGATCCAAGCTAAGTGGAGATTGCTTTGCAGACCTGGCGTGCCCTGAAAAATGCCGTTGTGAGGGGACAACAGTTGACTGCTCCAATCAAAAGCTCAGCAAAATTCCTGACCACATTCCTCAGTATACAGCAGAACTGTAAGTCTGAGCTTCAACGGGTGTGCGGTTTGAATATTACTGATAACAACGTTACTGCTTCTGTTCTTGCTTTTTGGAATGTTACAGACTTTACCAGCTTCAGTTCATGTATTTTCATTTTTGTAAGTTTTTTATTTTAATTAAAGTATTTGGTTAAGGGAAAAGAAAAATAAATTTCAAGTTTAGTGTAGAAAGGAACACAAAAAGCTGGCTGTAGCATTCCTGCCCAGGTTCTATTGTCCAGCTTCTACATTAGAAAATGAGAAGCAAACACCTAGGCCACAGCGAGACCGAAGGTTTATCCTGGGATCATCCAGGGTTCGCCCCTGCCTGAGCACTGGATCCCCTGTGTGTCACCTAGATGAACAGGTTTGACCCCTGGACGATCCAGGGAGAAACCTTAGGTCTAGCTATGGCCGTACTTTCACTTGAATCAGCTGTCCCCACTGACACCCAAGCTTCACCCCTTTCCCTCTCTCTGGGTTCCAGAGATACCCAGTATGACTTATTGGTTCTCTCAACCCACTACACAAGATGTAATAAGGAAATTGATTTAATAATGGTAGCATAATAAGTCAGTCAACATGTGGGAGTTTGTATTTTAAAAAAACAAAGATTCATTAATATTAATAACAGGCATATGTTACATTGGTACTCTCTAGATTGCTTTGCTGTGGCATCTACTGCCAAAATACAGTGTGAGAGCCAGTGTGGTGTAGTGGCTAAGTAACTTTCTTACTCAGCCAATTATCCCCACTTGTTGTGGCAAACACAGTGAGCCGGTGTAGTGTAGTGGCTAAAGTGTTGGACTGGGAGGTGGAGATCCGGGTTCTAGTCCCCACTCTGCCATGAAAACCCATTGGGTGACTTTGGGGCAGTCATAGACTCTCAGCCCGACCCACCTCACAGGGTTGTTGTTGTGAGGACAAAATGGAGAGGAGGAGGAGGATCACATACGCCGCCTTGGGTTCCTTGGAGGACAACAGGTGGGATATAAATGCAATAATAAATAATATTCACCTGCCTTGAGCTGTCAGTTCACCTCTCTCATTGTCCCACCAGCACTACCTAGCAGCACAAGTTCTCCCTCGTCCAGCCTCTCCTATCCCATTCCATCTTGCCGCATTAAGAAAAATCCCATACATTCTTCGTCTAATCAAGCTTTTTGCTGAAGGAAGCAAAAAGAGTCTGCAAAGTAGTCATGCTGCTGCTGCTGCTGCTGCTGTCATAGTTGGAGAGTTCAGTGCAATAAACTCAGGAATTTGCTTCTCCTAGAGCCGATTAGGAGCAGAGTCCAAACCCCGCCAAAGTTCAGACCTGCTTGTTTGTAACAGGCTCAGCTTGACACCACCCAAATATACACTTCCAGTTCTGGCGTATGTCAGGGCAGCCATCGCTACCAGGAAGCTTGGGAATTATTCTGCCTTGTTCAATAGATTAAGCCAGGTGGAACTCAAAACACAGTTTTCTAGCAGCAGTGACTCCAAAGCATTCTCAGAAACACCTGTTACTGTGGGGAAGGTTGGAACGTGAGGATGTAAGAACATGTTCTTGCCGGCCTTTCTTGCCACTGTTTACTTTCCCCAGCTGACAAGGTAATTTTGGGAAGGGAGGAAAGAATGATGACGGAACACGGGCAGCATTGGAGAATTTCTTTTTTCTGAGAACTCCCAGAAAGCCATTGTCGATCTCAGATAATTCTCTGAGAAATTTGAGAAAGATCAAGCCAATTACACACTGGACCCAGGGGATGTTGTCTATCATTACCAAATACACTGTGACATTTCTTCCTCCTCCTGCTGCATTCTTCTCCCCATAATTGTTTAAGAAGAGGAATGCTGTGTGCTTGCTACCTAAAACCTTCAAAGGAAAGCAGACGACTTAACTCAGCATGGCTTTTACGAAAACCGAGCATAATTATAGAGATGGGGGAAGGTATACAATTATAAGAATTCTTTTGAATACCTTCAGTAATTCCTCAGATTAGCAGTCACTGAAATAAGATAGGTTTGTGTGCTGTATTTTGAAAGAACTAAAGAGATTAACTAAAGGAATTAAACATGCAGTGTTTATAAATATGTAACGTAAGAGTATGAATGGACCAATAAGCAAAAGGTCAGAATTTTTCTTCCCTAGTTTAGCCTGCATCTTTTGTGGTCTACTTTGCTGCACGTTGGTCCACTCTTCCCATTGGTCCACTCTCAATAAAGGACAGACAGATTGCTGTAGAACCATCTAATCTATCACAGGTTTTTTGGCGTTGTTTTTAAAATACACACAACACACAGGAGCACAACAAAAAATGTTAATGAAAGGCAAATGTCTAATAAGCAATGGTAATCAAGATGGCTTTGTGCAAAATATGATCAGTTTAGGCACAGTTAGCAAATGTATGCCGGTGTTTGCATGCACACAAATAGAGCTAATTCAGGGAGGGGAGGTGGACACACATGTGGATTTTGAATGCACAGGAATATTGTGGGGGGGAGGTTATGTATGTGTAAGTGTCTCCTCCCCACTACTGAGTAATCAGAATGACCAAATGATACAAATGCCCCATGTGTTGCTGGGTATCAATAGGAGACTTTAAAACAACCCATTGTTTATGAACCAGGCACCCTACATCCAAAGGACCTTATATATTAGCACTTTCATGTTCTACTGTAGTCCTATGCAGGTGTTTGCTGCTTGTGTGCAGAGCAAAGTGGGGAAGGAGATGTGGGCCTTGTGCACCCACCTACCGGTCTGACATTCTTGCATTATGTGCGAAGCTCTGAAAAGGCGCTATAAGCATTTTCAACTGAATGCACTTACAGAGCTTCCATGATCGTGAATCCCGCCTTATCAAGGTTTCCGGTCACAGGAGCTCTGTAAGCATGTTCAGATGAATGTGCTTATAAAAAATCTAACTGGCAGACAGTTACATGCAGTTCATGATGTCACAGAGAGCTGACGTTTTAAGTCTAAGACCAGTTTCAGCCTTAATCTCTCCACTGGGTGCATTCAGTGCCAACTCCAGGTTTTGGGGACCCACGGACAAAATACCCTCAGTGGATCTCCCTCCCTGTAGGCCAAGGCACTACCACCTACTCGTTTGCCCTCTTCCGTTGGGCCCAATCCAGAGAAAAAAACCAAAGGGATGTAGAAGATGCTGTTCATTCTCCTCTCCCTTGTCCTTGGGCATGTAGAGGGAGGGACGGGGGAGGATTGCGGACTTACCTGCTTTTGCAATACTCCCCCAGCATCTTGATGGCCGTGTGATGTCCTAGAAGGGAAGAGGGACATCACGGCCACCATTATTATTATTTTAAGAGGAGCTGGTCATGCAGCGAAAAGGTAAGGACCCCCCCCACCCCGGCACACACACCCTGCCATCCCAGGAATGGCAAAATTGCTGGCCCCCCCTCCCAGGCATGGAGCCTCCCTGTGCAGTTCCATGCCCAGCCCCACTACTTGCGGGGAAGAAGGGACAACCCAGGAGCAGCGGCCACACCGCCTGCGCTCCTCGGGATGGTCCCGGGACTGCAGAAATATCAAGAAACCCACAGTCTCAGATATCCTGGGGGAAGTCCTTGGCTGTCCCGGATTGCTCCTGGGATCCCCTGTGCGTCATAGGGACACACAGGGATGACCTAGAGACGACCCCGGGATATCTGGCAGGTGTAGACATGCCCCTTGTTCGCATGCTCAGAGGCATAGGTGAATAGCCAATAAGATCAAGGAGGAGGAAGACCAGGAGGCTCCAGAGCATTTCCGTGGACGACCTGCAAGCTGTGTGCCTCAGTAGGTGGCTGATGCTGGCCCTGGGTGTGTTGTTTTGTTTTCAAACTCTTGAAGTGGGGAGAAGGGAGCAGAAAGGCATCGGGAGCAGCTTCCTGTGCTTCCCTGCGGTCTCTCAGTTGCACAGATTGGTCCCAGAGGGAGAGGGCAAGCCTGGGAGTAAGGTAGAAGGAACCTTTTCAGATTGCCAAAGCCAGTAGGTATGAATGCCTTTGCGGAATCTGTAACTGAGAAATAGTGTCTTATTAAAAGAGAAAAGAAGGTCTGAATTACAGCTGCTTATATTTGTTTTCTGCATTATTATAATTATTTTGTGTTCCTAGTATGCAGTTCTGTTTGCTTGTGATTCCGATTATAGTTAATGGGCCTTCGCATCCTTGAGTCACAGAAGTGATTGAGAAACGGCCGCTTACATGCTGCACAGAAATTACTGCCTCTATATCACAGCATGTACGCTGCTGAGATTCAATCTAATTATTCCGAAATAAACTATATGTTCAGGAAACAGGCCTGCTAAAATCATATGTGTGCATAGATTGTCATTGATGTGATTCAGTGGAAAGTTGCACAAGTGCTAATTATTATGCACGTTCATGTGGAGGCAAGGGGGGTGCGAACACGTTTTACATATCGCCAGGTTGACATGTGTGCTCTGCAAATGATATTGACTGATTAATTGAGTAGTGAGTACAGTGGCCTGTCAATGTGTATATATTTCAACTTATGGAGTATGCATATTCATGGGCTAGGTACAAAAGTTATGTGTAAGCTATGTGTATTAACCAGGCTTTTAAAACGGCACCTAAAGCTATTCCTGCCTGACTCTCTTGTTCCTTGTAAACTTACAGGGAGTGACTTCCTTATGTTTTTGCATTTTATACAGTCCTTAGTTCTTTGAAATGAAGTTATGATTATTATTAAGTAACAGGCAATGTAGGGAAAAAAATCCATGGCTGGCTGGAGAATGCTGGGAGTTGTGAGCCGTTTCTTGTCTAAATGGCTATTCCTGTTCATACATGTTAATGTTTATACATTAACCTCTGCATCTAGCTGTAATACACATTATACTGTTCCTTGTACAGGCGACTCAACAACAATGAATTTACAGTGTTGGAGGCTACAGGGATCTTTAAGAAGCTTCCTCAACTGCGCAAAATGTAGGTTTATCTATTATCCTGTCTTGCTTAGGTAGACTTCGTAGTTTTCCTTTAGAAGAGGTAGGAAGTATCTTAGCAGAGTTCAAAAGTGTGGAAGTTCTCAACCTCAAAGGTTCAGTGCAGAACATTCGCATAGGTTGATTAGGTTATGTTTCAGCCATATTTTCTCTTCCGTTATCTCCAACAGTATATATGCAAGCACAGGGTGGGTGGGGAGGAGCCATAGGTCAATGGTAGCGCCATGCTTTCATGCACAAAGTCCAAGTTCAATCTCTGACATTTTCAGCTGAAAAGATCTCACATGACCTGGAAAGGCCCCTGCCCAAGACCCTTTAAAGCCATTGCCACTCCGAGTTCCAGGCTAGATATGAGCAATGATCTGACATAGTATAAGGCAGCTTCATATCTCCCAAAGAGAAGGGATGGTGGCAGGTTAAAAACTAATGATATTGGCATACTGAAGGGAGGCTCATTGAAGTTTGCACATTTCTTATAGTTTATCCAAGTATTTTGTATCGATAATATCCTTCCAAATTTTCCTGTACTGGGGAAAAATTGTGAAATTTCCTTAATGTTCTTTAATTCCAGGTTTTATCAACAGCGTATCAACCATGACTGATTGGAACAGTGTCACCCTGTTGACTCTGTTTGCTCAGCTAGCAGAGATCGGCATATTGGGCTCATCTACACCAAGCAGGATAATCCACTATGAACGCAGTATGAAAGCACTATATAAAAGGCAGGAGCCACACTACTGCTTTATAGCAATATTGAAGTGCACTGACAACTGTTGGGGCCCATTGACACAGACCATATACCTGCTTTCATAGTGTTATATCCTGCTTGGTGTAGATGTGTCAATGGGCCCCAACAGTTGTCAGTGCACTTCAGTACCGCTGTAAAGCAGTAGTGTGGCTCCTCACTTTTATATACCGCTTTCATAGTGGAATATCCTGCTTGGTGTAGATGAGCCCATCGTCTCTATCTGACTTGTTTAACTGACTGAATCAGTACACTGACATGCCAAACCCCCGCCCCTCAAAATCCCCTTTTGGAATCACCTGATTCTTTCTTTGGAATAGCTCAGGCAGTTTCCTGATGCTAATAATGGGATTCCTAATAGACAATAAAATATTCAGAGATCAGAATTTAATTGATGTTGTTATGGAAGATCTAATGTTTTTTAAATGTTTTCACTTTATTATTGCAGTGTCTTAAAAATAGATTTTCTTTCTGTATCCTTTCTGGGATCGCTATCTCAATTCCAAATAAATCCCAACCAATGGTTATAGCTATCTTAAAGTTTTATTGTTATACCTGCATTCAGTCACTGTTATATGGATCATCTTATCCAAAACGTTTTTGCTTTTAATTCTCTTTGTTATGACTTTACCATAGAAATCTGAGCAATAACAAAATCACTGATATTGAAGAAGGAGCATTTGAAGGCGCATCTGGTGTAAATGAGCTGTTGCTCACCAGTAATCGGTTGGAGAACGTTCGACAGAAAATGTTCAAAGGACTAGACAGTCTCAAAACTTTGTAAGTCTATTGCTTTCTCCACCTTTCTGTTTATGCTACACTTCCTTTCCTTTATTAATTTTCTATTTTTTAAAAAATTCAAACTCGTAGAAATGGATGCATGCTTTGCTTTTACTCCCATTATACCAGTGTGGTGAACTAGTTAGAGTGTGGGACTGGAAGTTGGGAGATCCGGGTTCTAGTCCCCACTCAGCCAGGGAAGCTCACTGGCTGGCTTTGGGCCAGTCACAGACTCTCAGCCCAGCCCACCTCACAGGGTTGTTGTTGTGAGGATAAAAATGGAGAGGAGGAGAATGATTATGTACGCCGCCTTGGGTTCCTTGGAGGAAAAAAGGTGGGATATAAATGTAATAAATAAATAAACAATTAAAATAAATAAATATGGTGAATCATGTACCTTGTCTATTTGCAGTTAATCTCTGAGAATACTGGTTTGGATACTTTGTGTAAACATTTGGCAGCATAGAACAAATGCAGCAAATTTTGAAGTGGGATATCAACCAGATGTGGCTCTGAGTATTTGGGTTTCTCTGTTGAATGATTTATTTATTTTATTACATCTATATACCGCCCCATAGCCAAAACTCTCTGGGTGGTTTACAAAAGTTAAAAACAATGAACATTAAAAACAGATATACAAAAATTTAAAACCATCCAAAGCATAAAAAACAATATCGATTTAAAAACAATATCAAATTCCATCAAATATAAGATCAGTGGAAAATGAAATCATCAGGATTTTAGGTAAGCCCTCATATGATCACAAAGGGTAGACAAAAAAAAAGCCAAGTTTTTTTTAACAAATACTTTGGCTGAAGGAGATTTTTCCTTTTCTAATTTAAACTGCCCTCTTTCCCTCAATCTTTCACCAATCATCTTGAAATTTGCAGGTTATGTAAAACCAACATTTCTTTCTGGCACATGTAAATTTCTGTAAGATTGGTGAAATATGTTTGATTTTATGAATGTTAGAATGACCAACCCCCTGATTACCCCTTTATCATGGTAGTGGAATGCTTTTTTTCCTGTCGAACCTTAACTAAGGACACATGGCTGTGTGTCCTTAAATAGAATAAATTGAATGCACTGCAATATTTATTGCTAGAAACTTTATTACTTGTGGAAAACACAAGTCATCGTATCATATGCTGTTTAGTAAACATAAGGAAACGTAGACAGATGTGATGTGTGATACTTCCTTTTTGTGTTCATATTTTTCCTCAGAATGCTAAGGAGCAATCGCATTAGCTGTGTGAGTAACGACAGTTTCACAGGCCTGAGTTCTGTCCGACTGCTGTCCTTGTATGATAACCAAATAACTACAATTGCTCCCGGTGCCTTTGACACTCTCCATTCCCTGTCTACACTGTAAGTTATTCTTGCATTTGCAGCCAATCCTTTATGTGCTTTTTCTCTTTAGATAGGTAGATATTAAATATAATCTTACTGTTAACATAAAGATTCCACTAATTAACAAACTCAATGCAGCCAGGATTGCTTGGAAAATTCTGTGTGTGATGCTTTTCACAGAATGCTAAAAATCAAATTAACAGGTGCACAAAAAAATGTGAAAATATGTTGGCAACCGATGCTAATATTAGTTGGTTCACACTTTTTGAAAAGGACTCTATGCATAGCGTCTAAACTATTCTTGGAGATGTATTTATATGAAAAATGGTTGAATGTGAACCAGTTCCCCACAGATGCATCTGTAGCTTCCTATCAGTAATGATCTCCCCTGATCCAGGCTGCCACTTCAGCTGAATCAGCCAAATGGCATGGTTCTCACATGCTGCATTTTCTTCGTGACAAAATAGCCAAAGAAGAAAATAAATGAGCAACTTTAATGATAACTGGCAAATTTAGACTATGCAGCTTTTCCTGATATAGGACCTATATGGTTTGATAGCAGAGAGAAGGAAGGAAGTTTTCTGAGTGTGGAGTGTGGTGTTGTTGTATGAGCTTTTTTCCTTTTGTTGGAGAATTGAAGCCTTTTTGGACCAAGGTCAAAGTCTCATGATGATAAGGGACTATCAAAACTGTTTTAATTTGCATTATATTCAGATATAAACACAATGTCCTCTGATATAGGCCATTTGAGCTGCAAAAGTTTTCTGCCATTTTGTAGCACAAGAAAGTTAGGGTTGCCAAGCATCTGTACATTTTAATAGCTGCATAGAAAGGATAATTTTGGGATGTGTCGTTTTTTATTCACTGCACCACTATGGTGAGAAAAGCTGGATTTTCAACTGTTCTTCACATGCAATTCAAGATAAATCAGTTCTAGTACTGAAACCCTTGCCACTGATATATACGGGTATCCACTTTAATGAGATGGCTTTGAGTGCCTGACCCTCATGACTTAAAGCCATGGGTTGTGATAATTGCCCTTGAGTAGCATAGAATTGTCAACATTTTTTTACTGTCCTTGTTCCCATGCATTAACAACAGCTAGAAAATTGGTAACAGGAAATGTCAAGTTGGTATTAGGAGCCAGCTTCGGCTGGGAGGAGGGGGAGCTAGAGAAGTTGACAACTCTAGTGCTGTTTTCCTAACAAGGTTGCAGTTTTAGGTTGGCAAACAAGTAACAGAGCATTGTATGTGGGCTTACTTAGAAGTAGGTAAGTGCCACTCTATTCAATAGAGCTTACTCCCAGATAAGATTGCATAGGATTGCATCCTAAATGGATATATTTGAAATGTACTTTTCCAGAGCCTATTCTTAAACATATTTTGCCTTCAGTGGAAGAAAAGATGAAGATAGGAAGGGCAGGGGAAGAGGACAGTAAGAAATGTGGCATTTTAACAATTCAGGTTTCCGTGGTGGGAATTGGTACAGGAAGAATGTAATTTCCAACATACTTAATCCTCTTCTTGCTTAAAATGTGACAAGTTACAACTAATGACTAATTCATGCATATTTAAGATGACATGTTTATAAATAATGAAATTGTCAAAAGGCCTCTGCTGAAATGTGGAGATGCCAAAAAGATGCCAAAAGCACTGAGACTTCTGGAAGTAAATTCATTTTTATAACTGGCATGTAATCAACTTAGCTGTCAGTGTAGATGGGAAACCTATTCTCTGGAGCAAATAAAAGATGGAAATCTTGAGGGGGCAAATTAATGAAAGAGATGTTGTCAGGTTAAAGCTAATAATGTAACGTAATCAGCCTTCATCTCTACATTAAATTACAGCGTTATCGTGTGTAGATAGCCTGACAGCAAGTCAGATCTGTGACACCTCTAAATTATTTCTAAATAAGATGTATCAGGGCTTTCTCAGCTCAGACACAGAAATTGCTGTCCTGAACTTTGGTTGGGGTATGAGGGAATTGTTCTGAGGGAGGAATTTGTGTTTATGGGATGGAAAATACACAAGTATGGTCAGAGACGTGAGGAGATGAGAGTAGTTAGCAAAAGGAACCCTGCCTTTTTTCATTGCAAAAATGGTATCCATTTTTGTGAAGGTGTTTTTTTAAAAATGTTTTCTGTGTATTGTCTGCATGTGCTGATCAGAAACCTCCTAGCTAATCCTTTCAACTGCAACTGCCACTTAGCATGGCTGGGAGAATGGTTGAGGAAAAAGCGCATCGTAACAGGGAACCCTCGCTGCCAGAAACCCTACTTTCTCAAAGAAATTCCTATCCAGGATGTTGCCATTCAGGATTTCACTTGTGATGACGGTAAGAAATGTCGCTTGCATGTTGACTGGGGCAAAGTAGTCATAGTAGTATTGCATGAAGTAACTTCAATCTGTTATTACTGCTGCGTTTAAAGCAGTCTTTCAGTGCGATCTGTGTTGTCTTCTTGCACTGTCCCAAATAACATCAGAAGTCAAAGGTCGCATGAAAGGAGCTAGCAACATGACTACTGACATGGACCCCTCCGATGTGACACTTCTGGTATAGCAGACGCATGAGAGCCGTTTCCATGCTGAGGTGGTATCAGAATGGATACCCTCAGAATCATTGCTGTAGATGTTAATGGGCCCATTCAGATGATACTAAGGACTCTGTGGTTAGCGTAACCATGCTTATCTATGGTTAGCACTAACAACAAGTCATACGCTTGCAAACAACACCGTTAACCCTGTCCGGTTCCCGGTTCCCTAAACCACGCAGTAACCACAAAGCAGTTAGATGAATGCCTGAATCTTCCGAATACCGCACTTCATATCCCATCAGCCTTTGCACTAAGAGAGCCGGCAGTTGCGCGATTTAGGCCATTTAAACCGCTCTATACTGCTAGCTCTATGATTTTGGCCCCTTAACCACAGCTGCATCACATAAAACACGTTAAGCCAAAGTTAGTGCCACTAACCCTAACTGCAGAACAGGGTTAGTGAAGCCAACCACAATGTGATTAGCGGAGGCGCCTGGTTAAGGAAAACGCATGTCAGAGAACACCATTAACCCTGCTGCTTAACCAAAACCCCTTAACCAGCATGTCTAATGGTGCTGTCTGAATGGGGCAAATACCAGCTTTAACAAGGCCTCTCTTATGTGGTCCAGCCATATTTTTGTATGACGTACACACCAATGCACACATACACACAGAGAGACTTCAGACATTATTTTATAGGATTGTTTCTCAGGTGAGATTAGGAAATGGCCTTAGGCTCACCTGTTCCCATCCTTCCCACCCTATGGGGAAAGAATGACAGAACTGGAGATCCTGTGGCAGTTTTAATGTGGTATCTCCTCTGATCTTTTAGGAGTGGGGGAAGAAGTGGAGTGGTGAAAGTCTGCTCCCTGTCTCTCACTGGGACAAAGTTCCTTTCTAAAGAAAGTACTGGCTCTACCTGTTGGTATCTCTGCTGTGTATGTGCAGAAGTGGCAAGCCAAGAAAACAAGTTCAGCTCTTAAATTCCCATAACAGAATGTCAAATTTGCCATCTTCTCATTTGGTCTCTACAGCCTGCAGCTCACCCTTAAACTCCCAAAAGCGGGATGCTGCTTTTTGTACACTTGCTAGAGATCTTGATATTGAACTGATTTCGATCTAGTCAATGTCTAAACCACAGTTAAGGCCCCTGGTGCCTAGGAAAGCTTCTTTGAATGGATATGCTAACTGTCCATTCATCAACATTTTCGAGGCTGTATTAAGACAGACCGTCGGGAAGCTAATTAAATTCACCAAGTTTGCACATTGTTTTAACTGTTTTAATTGTTTTTACTGCTTTTAAATTATATACTGGTTTTAACTTGATTCATGGTACTCCTGGGTACTCGGTGCAGCACCAGCACAGACTCAAGGGCCGGGGAGGGAGGGTTGCCATGGTCTATAGGAATACAATCTCCCTCTCTAGGCTTCCTGTTCAGTCGAGTGCTGATCTTGAGTGTTTGTACTGTGTGTTGGGTACTCGAGACAGATTAGGGATTCTGCTGGTGTACCGTCCACCCCGCTGTCCAACAGTCTCCCTGCCTGAGCTGCCGGAGGTTGTCTCGGACCTGGTGTTGAGGACCTCCAGGATGGTGGTTCTGGTGGATCTCAACTTCCATGCTGAGGCTGCTGTATCCGGAGCGGCTCAGGAGTTCATGGCTGCCATGACAACCATGGGGCTGTCTCAACATGTTACTGGCCCAACGCATGTAAAAGGACACACGATTGATCTGGTTTTCTCGACTGGTCAGGAGGATGGTGATCTGAAAGTGGGGGAATTAACATCTACCCCCTTGTCATGGTCGGATCACTTCCTATTGAGGTTTAGACTCTCGGCGGTCTTTCCCCTCTGCAAGGGTGGGGGGCCTATTAAAATGGTCCGTCCCGGAGGCTAATGGACTCCGATGGATTCCAGAGGGCTCTGGGGGATTTTCCTGCTGATATGGCCGATGCTCCTGTCGAAGCCTAGGTCGCTTTGTGGAATGCAGAGATGACTCGGGCGGTTGACAAGATCGCGCCCAAGCGCCCTCTCCCTCTGAGCAGAGCCCGGTCAGCTCCTTGGTATACACCTGAGCTGAGGGCAATGAAGCAAGAGGGGAGACGGCTAGAACACAGGTGGAGGAAAACTTGTGCTGGGTCTGATCGAACACGGGTTAGAGCTCACTATCGAGCCTACTCTGTGGCGGTGAGGGTGGCAAAGAGGCAGTTCTTTTCCACCAGCATTGCGTCTTCTCAGTGTCGTCCGGCGGAGCTTTTCCGGGTGGTTCGCGGCCTGTTACACTCTGGGCCAGGGCGTGAGATAGTTGAACCCTCGGTAGCACGCTGTGACGAGTTTGCACGGCACTTTGAAGATAAAGTCGCTCAGATTCGTCATGAATTGGACACCACACTTAATGCAGCTCCACTAGTAGAGGCGTTCAGAGCGCCGTCCGGCTCAGTTTTATTGGATGAGTTTCAGTTATTGAGGCCCGAGGATGTGGACAAGGTGCTTGGCCAAGTCCGGTCGACCACCTGTGTGCTTGCCCCTTGCCCCTCTTGGCTCATTACATCAAATAAGGAGGGGATCGCCGGCTGGGTCCAGGAGGTTGTAAATGCCTCCTTGAGAGAGGGAGTGGTGCCGCCCTCTTTAAAAGAGGCGGTGATTAGACCACTCCTGAAGAAGCCTAATCTGGACCCGGAGGACGTTAACAACTACAGGCCAGTGGCTAATATCCCTTTCCTGGGCAAGGTGCTTGAGCGGGTGGTTGCAGGACAACTCCAGGCACTCTTGAATGAAACGGATTATCTAGATCCATTTCAATCGGGTTTCAGGCCTGGTTTTGGAACGGGAACTGCCTTGGTCGCCCTGTGGGATGACCTCTGTCAGGAGAGAGACAGGGGGAGTGCGACCCTGTTGGTTCTCCTGGACTTCTCAGCAGCCTTCGATACCATCGACCATGGTATCCTTCTGGATAGGTTGTCTGAGCTGGGCGTTGCAGTGGTTCCGCTCCTACTTGGATGGCTGATTCCAGAAGGTGGTGCTGGGGGATTATTGCTCTGTGCCGTGGCTTCTAAGCTATGGGGTTCCACAGGGCTCTATCTTATCCCCTATGCTGTTTAACATATACATGAAGCCGCTGGGGGAGGTTATCTGGAGATGTGGACTAAGGTGTCATCAATATGCGGATGATACCCAGCTCTACCTTTCCTTTTCATCAAACCCAGGTGAGGCAGTGACTGTTCTGAACCAGTGCCTGGGCACTTTAATGGACAGGATGAGGGCTAACAAACTGAGACTCAGTCCAGACAAGACGGAGGTACTGTTAGCGGGTGGTTCATCTGTCCGGCGAGGTGATGTTTGCCCTGTCCTGGACGGGGTTGCACTCTCCCTAAAGGATCGGGTCCGTAGTTTGGGGGTGCTCTTGGATCCAGAACTGTCACTTGAGGCACAGGTGAACTCAGTGGCAAAGAGCACCTTTTATCAGCTTAGGTTGATATACCAACTATGCCCTTATCTGGACAGAGATAGCCTAGCTACAGTTATCCATGCTCTGATAACCTCTCGCTTGGATTACTGCAATGCGTTATACGTGGGGCTGCCTTTGAAAACGGTCCGGAAGCTTCAGCTGGTACAAAACAGGGCAGCCCGTTTACTAACAGGGACTGGCCAGCGAGATCACATTACACCAGTCCTTTTACAACTTCCTTGGCTGCCAGTCCAGGTCCGGGCCCGATTCAAAGTGCTGGTATTGACATTTAAAGCCCTAAACGGTTTGGGGCCAGGTTATCTGAAGGAACGCCTCCTCCCATATGTACCTGCCCGGACCTTAAGATCATCTACAGGGGTCCTTCTCCGTGAGCCCCTGCCAAAAGAAGTGAGGCAGGTGGCTACTAGAAGGAGGGCTTTCTCCGCTGTGGCACCCTGGTTGTGGAATGAGCTCCCCAGAGAGGTCCGCCTGGCGCCTACACTGTACTGCTTTCGTCGCCAACTGAAGACCTTTTTATTCTCTCAATATTTTAACAATTAATTTTAACTTAAATTTAAATCTTACTGTTTTAACTCTGTATTTTAATCTTATATCAATTTTGCTGCATGGTTTTATCCTGGTTGTGCTTTTTATACTGTATTTTGTATTTGTGCTTTTAACCTGTTGGTTGTTTTATTGTGGTTTTAATTTTTATGAACCGCCCAGAGAGCTTTGGCTATTGGGCGGTATAAATGTGTAATAAATAAATAAATAAATAAATAAATGGTTTAATTTATTTTTAGCTGTGTGTATTTATTGATTTTTATTGTATGATTTTATCTGAGATCCTAGTGATACAGGGTGGGATACAAATGTTTTAAATAAATAAATAAATAAATATTTGGAGGCAATTACCATAGCTCCACGCAGAATTGTCTTTACATAACTAAGGTTTAACGTTATCATAGAATCATAGAATAGCAGAGTTGGAAGGGACCTACAAGGCCATTGAGTCCAACCCCCTGCTCAATGTAGGAACCCACCCTAAAACATCCCTGACAGATGGTTGTCCAGCTGCCTCTTGAATGCCTCTAGTGTGGGAGAGCCCACAACCACCCTAGGTAACTAATTCTATTGTCGTACTGCTCTAACAGTCAGGAAGTTTTTCCTGATGTCCAGCTGGAATCTGGCTTCCTTTAACTTGAGCCCGTTATTCCGTGTCCTACACTCTGGGAGGATCAAGAAGGGCAGGGTGGTGGTGGGCCAGCTCCAGACACTCTTGGATGAGACTGATTATCTGGATCCATTTCAGTTGGGTTCCAGGCCTGGCTTTGGCACGGAAACAGCCTTGGTCGCCCTGTATGATGACCCATGTCGGGAGAAAGACAGGGGGAGTGTGACTCTGTTGATTCTCCTTGATCTCTCAGTGGCTTTCGATACCATCGACCATGGTATCCTTCTGGAACGTCTGGCTGAGTTGGGAGTGGTGGGCACTGCATTGCAGTGGTTCTGCTCCTACTTAGCAGGACGGCTCCAGAAGGTGGTGCTTGGGGGACATTGCTTGGCCCCGTGGACTCTCCGGTATGGGGTTCCGCAGGGGTCGGTCTTGTCCCCCATGCTGTTTAACATGTACATGAAACCGTTGGGTGCGGTCATCCAGAGTTTTGGAGTGCGCTGTCATCAGTACGCTGATGACGGAGTGCTTTCTACCAACTTTGGTTCGTGGCCCAGCTACGCCCCTATCTGGACAGGGATAACCTAGCTTCAGTTGTCCATACTTTGGTAACTTCCAAATTAGATTACTGCAATGCCCTCTACATGGGGCAGCCTTTGAAGACGGTCCAGAAGCTGCAGCTTGTGCAAAATGCGGCGGCCAGATTGATAGCTGGAACAGGGAGGTTTGAGCATATAACACCGATTCTGGCCCACTTGCATTGGCTGCCTATATGTTTCCAAGCCCAATTCAAGGTGCTGGTCTTAATATTTATTTATTTATTATTTATTTATCATATTTATACCCCGCTCCTCAGCCAAAAAAGGCTCTCAGAGCGGCTTACACTTAGCAAAATAGAGACAGTCCCTGCCCTCAGGCTTACAGTCTAATAAAGACATGACACACAAGGAACAGGAGTTCAGGAGGGAGGGAGGGAGGAGAGAGAGAGACTCCAACAGGAGCAGACCATGATGTTTCTTCTGCCTGCTCCTGTCCCCTTGCTCTTTCTTCTTCCTCACAGGGCCAAGATGACAGTTTGCCCTGTTGGGGGGGGGGGGGGAAGAGTCCAACAGGAGCAGGCCATGATGTTTCTTCTGCCTGCTCCTGTCCCCTTGTTCTTTCTTCTTCCCCACAGGGCCAAGATGACAGTTTGCCCTGTGGGGGTGGGGGAAGAGTCCAACAGGAGCAGGCCATGATGTTTCTTCTGCCTGCTCCTGTCCCCTTGTTCTTTCTTCTTCCCCACAGGGCCAAGATGACAGTTTGCCCTGTGGGGGTGGGGGAAGAGTCCAACAGGAGCAGGCCATGATGTTTCTTCTGCCTGCTCCTGTCCCCTTCTTCTTTCTTAACCTATAAAGCCCTATATGGCTTGGGACCACAATACCTGATGGAACGCCTCTCCCGACATGAACCTACCCGTACACTGCGCTCAACATCTAAGGTCCTCCTCCGAGTGCCTACTCCGAGGGAAGCTCGGAGGATGGCAACAAGGGAGAGGGCCTTCTCAGTGGTTGCCCCCCGACTGTGGAATGATCTCCCCGATGAGGCTCGCCTGGCGCCAATGTTATCTTTTCGGCGCCAGGTCAAAACTTTTCTATTCTCCCAGGCATTTTAACAGCATTTAACAACGTTAAGTTTGTTTTTAATGAACCCCAGAATTGTTGTTTTTAAATGGATACTGTTGTTTTTATACTGTTTTTATGTTTTTTTAATTTTTGTATACTTTTAATGTTTACTATTTTTAATTGTTGTAAACCGCCCAGAGAGCTTCAGCTGTGGGGCGGTATATAAATGTAAATAAATAAATAAATAAATCAAGAAGAGATACTGGCCCTCCTCTGTGTGACAACCTTTTAAGTATTTGAAGAGTGCTGTCATGTCTCCCCTCAATCTTCTCTTCTCCAGGCTAAACATGCCCAGTTCTTTCAGTCTCTCTTCATAGGGCTTTGTTTCCAGACCCCTGGAAATGCCTTTATGCCTTCTGCCTTTCTGGATGGACATTATATTAAACTAAAAAATAAATAAAAATAAATTGGACAGTCTCTCTGTATACTCTTATCAAACGTGTATAGAGAACATAATCCACTATATTACTTATTGTCCCCTAAGACCTGCTGAGTTTAGTCTTAGGAAAAATTTTGTTACACCAACTGAGATATCCTAATGAATATGCAGTGGAAGTGAAGAATAGATTTAAGGGACTAGATTTAGTAGATAGGGTCCCGGAAGAACTATGGACAGAAGTTCGCAACATTGTCCAAGAGGTGGCAACAAAAAATGTCCCAAAGAAAAAGAAAACCAAGAAGGCAAGATGGCTGTCTGCTGAGACACTGGAAGTAGTCCAAGAAAGAAGGAAAGCAAAAGGCAACAGTGATAGGGGGAGATATGCCCAATTAAATGCAAAATTCCAGAGGTTAGCCAGAAGAGATAAGGAATTATTTTAAACAAGCAATGCGTGGAAGTGGAAGAAGGCAATAGAATCGGAAGGACAAGAGACCTCTTCCAGAAAATTAGAAACATTGGAGGTAAATTCCAGGCAAAAATGGGTATGATCAAAAACAAAGATGGCAAGGACCTAACAGAAACAGAAGAGATCAAGAAAAGGTGGCAAGAATATACGGAAGATCTGTATAGGAAGGATAATAATATCGGGGATAGCTCAGACGGTGTGGTCAGTGAGTTAGAGCCAGACATCCTGAAGAGTGAGGTTGAATGGGCCTTAAGAAGCATTGCTAATAACAAGGCAGCAGGAGACGACGGTATCCCAGCTGAACTGTTTAAAATATTGCAAGATGATGCTGTCAAGGTGATGCATGCCATATGCCAGCAAATTTGGAAAACACAAGAATGGCCATCAGACTGGAAAAAATCAACTTATATCCCCATACCAAAAAAGGGAAACACTAAAGAATGTTCCAACTATCGGACAGTGGTACTTATTTCACATGCCAGCAAGGTAATGCTCAAGATCCTGCAAGGTAGACTCCAGCAATTCATGGAGCGAGAATTGCCAGATGTACAAGCTGGGTTTAGAAAAGGCAGAGGAACTAGAGACCAAATTGCCAACATCCGCTGGATAATGGAGAAAGCTAGGGAGCTCCAGAAAAACATCTATTTCTGTTTTATTGACTATTCTAAAGCCTTTGACTGTGTGGATCATAACAAACTGTGGCAAGTTCTTGGTGGTATGGGGATACCAAGTCATCTTGTCTGCCTCCTGAGGAATCTGTATAACGAACAAGTAGCAACGGTAAGAACAGACCATGGAACAACGGACTGGTTTAAGATTGGGAAAGGAGTACGGCAGGGATGTATACTCTCACCTTATCTATTCAACTTGTATGCAGAACACATCATGCGACGTGCTGGGCTTGACGAATCCAAGGCTGGAGTTAAAATCGCAGGAAGAAACATTAACAATCTCAGATATGCAGATGACACCACTTTGATGGCTGAAAGCGAGGAGGAGCTGAGGAGCCTTATGACGAAGGTGAAAGAAGAAAGTGCAAAACCTGGGTTGCAGTTAAACCTCAAAAAAACCAAGATTATGGCAACCAGCTTGATTGATAACTGGCAAATAGAGGGAGAAAACGTGGAGGCAGTGGCAGACTTTGTATTTCTGGGCGCAAAGATTACTGCAGATGCTGACTGCAGCCAGGAAATCAGAAGACGTTTACTTCTTGGGAGGAGAGCAATGACAAATCTTGATAAAATAGTTAAGAGCAGAGACACCACACTGACAACAAAGCTCCGCAGAGTTAAAGCAATGGTATTCCCCGTAGTAACCTATGGCTGCGAGAGCTGGACCTTAAGGAAGGCTGAGCGAAGGAGGATAGATGCTTTTGAACTGTGGTGTTGGAGGAGAATTCTGAGAGTGCCTTGGACCGCAAGAAGATCAAACCAGTCCATACTCCAGGAAATAAAGCCAGACTGCTCACTTGAGGGAATGGTATTAAAGGCAAAACTGAAGTACTTTGGCCACATAATGAGAAGACAGGATACCCTGGAGAAGAGGCTGATGCTAGGGAAAGTGGAAGGCAAAAGGAAGAGGGGCCGACCAAGGGCAAGATGGATGGATGATATTCTGGAGGTGACAGACTTGACCTTGGGGGAGCTAGGGGTGGCGACATTATTATTATTATTATTATTTATTTATATAGCACCATCAGTGTACATGGTGCTGTACAGAGTAAAACAGTATGAAGTCACGAAGAGTCGGAAATGATTGAACGAATAAACAGCAATTATATTACAATGCATGTTTCTTTATTTGTGTTGGCAGCCAGGAGACCTAGCTTTTTGGCCCAAATTTGAATGGCTTCATGTTTGTAATGGGTTAGCATTAAACAAATAACATCATATTTCTCTCTCACTGGGACAAGATAGGGAGCAAGCATCCTCACTATGGTCAGTAAACCTGCATCATTCATGTTATAATAATAATTTATTATTAATAGTAATTTATTTGTTACCCCCCCCCCTCTGGATCGAGGCAGGGTACAACATGCCTATGCCATTCCTTCAGTACCATCAAGTACCATCAAGTGCGTGATGGAGGGCTTCCCTAAAGAAATAGGCTCCTATACAGTGGAAGCTTGTTGTTGAAAACATAATTGAAGTTATAGTGGATTTTAACTTTGTTTTTACTTACAGAGCTACTTGAAAGCAGAACATTTATATCTAGAACAGCTTAAAATAATTGTGCTGCTGCCGGATGTGTTAAGTGCCCTTAGCCAAGCAAAGCTTATATTTAGGTTTCTTTTTATGAACTAGGAAATGATGACAACAGTTGCTCTCCGCTCTCCCGCTGTCCCGTAGAATGTACTTGCCTAGATACTGTAGTCCGTTGTAGCAACAAAGGTTTGAAGACTTTGCCCAAAAGCATCCCAAAAGATGTAACTGAACTGTAAGTAGTACAAGAATTTCCTTTCTTAAACTCCCAGGAATGATGTTTGTTTCAAGAATGACTATGAGTGCATTTGACAAGTAAGTAGCACTATTGGGCAGCCCGCTACTCCAGAACCCAATTCTGGTTTGCTAAAATTTTTTGAAGGGAATCTCATGTATCTTGTTCATACTTTGGTACTTTACCGTTTGAACATGGCTCTTCAGAAGCTATCCAAGATTGGACATCTTATGCTTTTTCTACTGTACCTTAGGGCATGTGATGAAGCAATCAGTTGGGGTTAGGGGGACACATTTGAAATTTGACTGTCCAAGTGAATAGTTAAACCAGAAACCTTTTTAACCAAATGGGACCTATTCGTATTCAGAAAAAATCTGTTTTATCTGAATTCATATTTTATTTGCCAACAGTTCAAAATAGTTCATCTTTAAAGCCTTAGGTAACTTGAGCGAGTATCTAAAGGACCATCTTGAGCCTTGATGTCCTCTAAGGCCCTTCATCTAATCCCATGCACTCAGAGGTTAGGCAGATAGTGACCAGAGCTAGTGCCTTTTCAATACTGGTGCATCATCTTACCCAGGGAGGCTCACCTGAAGTCATATTTGTTTTGTTTTCAATACCAGATAAAGACCTTTTTATTTGATTTATAATTTGACATACTGGAGAATTTATGAAACAAATTTGCTCAAGGTGTCAACTTTGACCACCAATGAAAGGCTACTTAATGTTCAGCTTACCTGGCTCAAGATGACTAAAGTTCTGACAAGCGTGAATATTAAGTGTGTTTAATATTTCCAGAACAGGGTTCATATGTGTGCAGAAGATTCCAATAAGAACAAATTGTAATTGTACAAAGTTAATGAAAAATGGCATAACAGATACTTCTAAACATTCTCCAAGTAGGTCCTAAACACACCCAGAATTCAAGCATGACTGTATTGGATGTCATGGGCTCATGGGGTGCCAATATGGTGATGTCTGCTTCCCCGCCCCCCATTATCTGCCCCAAGCAGGTCCTGATATTCACCCAGTTGTGGCATATTTTTAAAGACTAAGTGCCTCGCTGTTGCAGCTAAGATCAAAAGTAGCTCGTAAGCATAGCCATTCATTTATTCTCTACACTGAGCAAGAATTATTTAATTCATAATTATACTCTATAAAGCAGTACTGAGATACAACTAATACCCTTTTGGGACAGCAGGCCAGATGTGTTTGCATCAAATAGAAAATAATGGTTCACCATGGTAAAATTATTTCTGCTAAACCAGTGTGCAGGTGTGCATCTGGCTATTAAATTGGTGGTTGATCTCATTCATTCCCTGTTTTTCATATCCCTAAAAGAAAAAAAATGTAGGCAACTATAGCTGCAAAACCAGTATTTTATTTATTAAGTTGAGGGTATCTAGTATGAGCCTTTTATTGCTTTATTTTTGAATATTGTCATCTTGGAAGCGACTATTAAAATTTCATTTAAATAATATTGCATTCTGGGTTTTTTTGTAGTTACTTGGATGGAAACCAATTTACCCTTGTCCCCAAAGAACTTTCAAACTACAAGCACTTAACTCTGATGTAAGTAGCTTCAGAGCATGTCTCTGTTCTGATGTTGTTTAAATTCTGCTCTTTCATTAAACAAAATCATTTCAAGTAAACATAACATCTACTTTTACATTTATAACTCTAGAGCACATTTTAGAAATGATGTACTTTTAGTTTCCTGATCACAGCACAATTCATTAGGTAGCAGGAGACAGAAATCCTCATTATCTACTCCAGAAGATACAGACTCCCACGAAATGCACCATAACATCTGCTGGGTGCAGCTGCTTGTCATATAGATGAAGTACAGTATTAGAGAGCATAAAGGCATTTAAGTGAATTACAAAGAGAAATTGGGATCATTTGTTTGGAACAGGGTTATACAGCGGTAGATGATTTACAGTAAGAGAACAGTGAGAAATCACAGTACTATTTAGCTTTTTTAGAGGAGACTTTCTAAGAAGGCTTGCTGCATTGGTAGTACAGCAGTACTTTTAGGAACTATCCATTACATCCCAGGAAATAACCTGGTTATTTTCTTTTTGTATTTGGGTTCTTGTTTGGTTTGGATTCCAAACCCAACACCCCACCCCACCCTGGTTATTTTGCTATATTTGTGTTTTGTTTGGCATTAGTTCTATATAAGTCCAATGCTTGCTGGGTTCTTAAGCTGCATGTAGCAATATAAACTGAATGACATTTTTAATAAGGCATTAATAATACTCCATTTACTAATAGGGTTTGTTTTTTCAGCAGCTGTGTTATAACTTAAAGAATTTTTGAATTTATTTTTTGTAGAGATTTAAGTAACAACAGAATCAGCACACTTTCTAACCAGAGCTTCAGCAACATGACCCAGCTGCTTACTTTGTAAGTGTATATGTGTACCAATGAAACTTTGAAAAGAGTACAGTGTTTGTCATCTTTAATAAGCTACTAGCTGATCTCGATTTTGGATGTGTGATTTCAGCAAAAAAAAAGCAATCTGCAAACTGGAATGGTCTACTTACAGCTGTGTGGTTTGTGGTTCATAGTTTGAACATTAATTCTTGGTATACTTTCAGAATTCTCAGTTACAATCGCCTCAGATGTATTCCAGCACGAACATTTGATGGCTTGAAATCACTTAGGCTGCTGTAAGTAGTAGTGTTCTGTTCTTCATTTGCTTGTGCATGCCACTTGGAGAATTAGACCAGAATTATAATGTTACTCAAACAGTGTGGTTGCCCCTTCCCCGTGACTTCATCCCATATTACTATACTAGCATGAATGGCAAAAGCTGGCAATAGATATTCCTCTGCCAGTAGTATTTGAGCTAGGCTATATGGGGTGATTGTATGGGAACTTCCCACATGATCCATCCCCAGTGATTTCGCCATTTCATAAATCATCAGATTGGCGGGAGATTCAGCAATCTGAAGTGCCACCTATCCTACTCAGATATTATACAAACTGAGCCTTAGTATTTTCTTATTGGGATAATTGATATGGTGTCTGATGGAATCAAGCTGTAATGGCTTTAGTAAGTAAACTGCTGTTATTCTATAAGTAAATAATTCACAGGGCTACATGCAAACAATTTATAAAGTAAGAACTATAGTTCACAGAGAAATACATGCCATTTTCATTCTTGAGTTTTAATCATGAGACATAGAGCGCTAGGATTGCCAACTCTCCTGACCTGTTAGAGGGACAGGGTAGCAAGAAGACGCGATACAAGCCTCGCACCCTATTATGCAGTGGTCCTTTCATTTCATTTCCTTATTTCCCTCTGTCCCATCATAGCAAACAGAAAAAGAAAATGGACTTATGTTGCATTAGGGTGAGAAACACACTATCTATACCATGTCATCTTGTTGCCCTAGTTTTGGCACCAAAGCACAAGTAGAATGTAAGAGAAACCAAAACAGTATCATCTTAATGTTAAGCAAAGTGGAGTATTCTGTTGTCCATTATATTGCATAATAGACATTCCTAAATTTTAAAAGCAACACACGTTCTAAGATGCCCAGCTTCTGCTGTCCTACAGGGTTCTTGTTATGCCTTGTGCTGAAGCCTGGTTGTGGAAGTCTTCAGGTCACACTAATGGGTCACTCTCCCAGACTACCTCCCCTCCTCTGCCCATCAGTGCAAAGCACGGTCATCTTGGGTTGGGTCAAGAGTTGAAATGGGCCACAGCTTTCTTTTACAGTTCAACGCATGCCCTCATAAGCAGAAAGCCTTTAATTCACTTTGTGCCTGCTTTTTTCAAACTGAACCTAGTAACTCGACAGAACTAAACTGTATCTAGTAATTACTCAACAGAACTAAAAGTGAACATGTCTCTGTTAAGAGCAAAGTTTATTTTATGTAGATACATCCAATAAATCTCTAATAGTATGTAAATATGAATGTGAACATGTCATGGAAATAGTCTGTGTAGACTGCTAGCTTGACTGGATACGTTTTGAATGTTTTAGCATTATTTGAAATGACACTGCGGCTTTCCAATTAAATCCTGTTCACCATTTAAGAATGTCACATTCTGTCTGGCTGGAATTCCATATTGCATCTTACGCCTGGACATCACTGAAAGCAGCAACCCGATTTCTCCTCCACTCTAATATTGGCATATTGCAAATTTCCCTGCCTCCTCCATTTTCTTTGCCGCATGTAGCGGGAGGGAACACTCAAGTGTGTGACATGAAATGTGATCATTCAATGCCACACGTTTGGGCTTACTAAACATTATGAGGCAGATGGGATGAGGGAGACGTTGGGCTGCTGCTTCTGGCAGTGGTCATGCTGCAATCACAACATGTTGTTCCTGTTTCTAAGAGCAAAGGCTACATTATCTACAGATTAAAAATAAATTATAAAGATGTGTTTTGGGGAGGATTTTAAGCTTACAAAGAACTGAAACTGCAAATCTACTGTGCTAAATTTGATGCCATCAAATAAAGAACTACTGCTTCATCAGCTTCTGTGTACATAAATGTTTCTCCTTTGCTTAGGTCTTTACATGGAAACGATATTTCTGTTGTTCCTGAAGGTGCTTTTAATGATCTTTCAGCATTATCCCATCTGTGAGTATTTAGCCAATAATATCATTAATATTCTGACTGGGCAGTTCACTAGTTAGTGAGATTAACACCCTTATCCTAACCATTTGTATCAAATAGTTCAGGGAAACACTAGTTGTGATGTGCGTACACTATGCATAGATAACACTTTTAGCTAGTATTCTTGCAGCAGGTAGACGCGCCCATCATAAGAATGTGTTTAATGGTGCAATTCATCTTGTAATAGGGCAATGAGTTGTGCGATATATTCATGACTTTACGGAATTAACTGGAAAGAGTGCACAACTGAAATTATTTGGTGGGCTCCCAATGGGAGATGGGCCATAGGTAAACATTTATTTGTGTTTGATTCTTTTTATGCTTTTAATAATCTTTCAACCATCTCTCAAATCTGACCCATAAGTTAGTATTTATGTTTATGTTCTAGCTGGGCATGTCATATTTAGGCATGATCAAAAAGCCTTCTGAAAATTCACATTGAAATTAACAAATGTCTCAAGGTTCCCTCCGCCCACTCAAACGACTTAGTGGACATTGTGTTTTGTTTCAAGTCTCTGTCATTGAGGTTTGTGAAAAGAGTTTATTATCGTATTCTAGAGTAATGGTTTCTTTGGACTTCTTGCAAAACATGGTTAGTTTTGCAAACATTTATTTGAATTCCTGATGTTTGCAACAAAACGTTAACTGGCTAACAGCGTAGATGTTTACACTGGAAATCTGTGTTTCCCTAATTCTTAGGTTTCTTGACCTTGTATTTGATAGCTCTCTCTGATGACATCACCTACTTTCATTATATTTCCTTTTCATCCCCAGAGCACTTGGGGGAGGGACAGAGGTTTTTTTATCCCCTCTTTTTGGAATATAGCAAATATGAGCAATTAATGTGTGAAACATTGTCCAGCTCTTTGTTTGCCTAGAGAGGTTACAAGTGCTTGGTTTCCCCTTGTGTAAGGGAATGCAGGATTTCTATTCCGTGTTTCCTTTCAACCTTTACTACTTAAGCTCCGTTTTCAGTACATCGCTTTTATAGAACAGAATACATCTGCACTACACTTGATATGGTCAGCCAATCCCAGAGGCCATACATTACATTACTCATTTCAGTACCTAATTACTTCCAGCGAAGCACTAATTATATTGTATGTTCATCTTTGAACACGTTTCCTCAAAATATAATTGGTTTGCTTCCAAACATCCTAGCAAGAAGTTACTAGTTTGGAGATACTCCAGTTTGCTTTTATGTCCCAGAGCGCCCAAGGGCAATGTGTGTCTGAATGAAGTGGGTGAGGGATTTGCAGGGCAGCCAAGAAGTGCTACCATGTTCCCGTGCCCACCTCTTTACATAGGCCCTCCCCCGGCCATTCTTCTGCACAGCTGGATTTCTTCCGATCTCAGAGCTTTCCTGGGGGGGGGGGGAGGGGGAAGTAAAAAAAAAAATTAAAGAGGAGAGGAGAGGGCATTCGGGAAATTTGCAAGCACAGGAAGAGATAAGCACACCCTCTACTTTCCAATTTCCACCTGCCAATACTCTTAACCCAACATTTGCATTGTGAGGAGAACATGGGTTTGTGCTTCCTAATGTTTCATTTAGCTCTTTAAAGCGAAACCTTTTATAATGAATTATTCAGGCAGTTGCTTACCGCCAAGTTCCCTTGAAGCCCGTTTTGAACCAAAGCTTCATGATCTCTTTGAAATATAGTGACGCAGTAGCCTTCGCTTTGGAGTATTTTCTGTGACATTTTCATTTAACCCAAGCTCTGTGGGAGAGCAAAAGAGAGAGTTTGTGCATATGAAATAGCGGTTCTGCTTTTTTTGTTTGTCCTGCAGCGCCATTGGAGCAAATCCACTTCACTGTGACTGTAACATGCAGTGGCTGTCGGACTGGGTCAAGTCAGAATACAAAGAACCAGGCATAGCCCGATGTGCTGGTCCGGGAGAAATGGCGGACAAGTTACTTCTCACCACTCCATCTAAGAAATTCACTTGTCAAGGTATGGTTTTCTGGGGGGTGGGGGAACCAATATTGTCATACTCAAGTACGTTTTAGAATTTCAGAACGTAGCAGTTAACTACGAGGATAGTTGCTTTAGCTGCTGATTGATTCGTACAGGATGCTCCCCATTTCATATAACCCAAAGTGAGACATTCCTACTCTTATCCAAAATGTTAACAATATCCAATTTCTTGATGCTGACAATTGGCAAAGCACCTACCAGAGTTTTTTGCTGAAGTAAAACACCAAGGATTATTGCTGATATATACCGTATTCCTTCGATTCTAAGACGCCATCGATTGTAAGATGCACACTAATTTCAGTACCACCAACAGAAAAAAAGCTTTGATTCTAAGAAATAATAAATGCACCCACGATTCTAAGATGCACCCCGTTTTTAGAGATGTTTATATGGGGGGGAAAAGTGTGTCTTAGAATTGAAGAAATACGGTACTACATTTTCTCTGACTGAATCAGTGAATTTTACACATCTTGCGGAGGCAAACCCAGGGTTGCCAATGAGTGTACTCTCAACAAGAAGCTGCAGTCAATTAGAGTTTGAGTGTACCTGGATTACACATGTATTTACAAGTACAGTTTTACACGTTTAGGGGGTACAATTAAGAATGTAATGTGTGAAGTAGCACTCCCAGATAATGTCAGGATGCCTAGAGATTCACTGTTCTAAATTCTGTCTCAGTTGTATTCGTTTTACTTAAAAATTAAAAATAAAGAAGAAGTACGTATCTTAACTGGTGTCTTTCGGAAAAGGAAATTTCTACAGCAGTTCTCTTGGGGCTCCTTGGGATCCTTACCCTTTCTAAGTCTGGAATACCCATGTGGAATCGATTGTTTTGTAATCGCTTTATTACTAAGTAATTTTTGTTAGTCATATAACAGTTCTAGAAAGAGACAGGAGGTGGGACACTTGAAATTATCTATGTTTTTAATAATCGGATGGAGTATGACTTGTTTCTTGCTATGACTATGAATTCCGGAATTATGAGTGGGGACATTCTTTGCTTTGTCCTTATGTACAAGCCCAGAATGAAGAATGAAAAATCTTGTCAACAAATTCTTGCTATTTTTGTAATCAAAAATCTTGCTGGGATGTCAATGAAAAATCCTGTTACCAGGGCACCAGCGAATAACTGTATAATCAAAAATAAAAATAACTACTTCCAAGAACATTTGCTAAATTCCCTTCTGAAGTATAATGTTCTACATAAATTACTATTAGAAGTACGGTGAGCAAAGGGCATATTTCCATTGAAACCCTTTCCCTAGAATATTCACCCACTGCTCATGTACAATATTTCTTTTGGGGTGTCATGTCTAATGGACTTTCAATTTTTTCTACTTCTGGCATTTCACAACCCACACCCTGCTTCTAGAGATTCCAGGGCCTTGTGGTTTTCTTATACCAGGTAAGAGTGTAAAGTGCCCTGAATTGGATTTCTGTTCAGGACAAGACCTTCTGACTTCCCCTCTATGTTTCTCAAGCAAACTTTTTTCCAAAGACCTGCATGTTGTTATTGGTCTCCCCTCTCTTTGCTTGGATAATTTTTATAGATGAGTCTTTATTATGTGCTATAGCACATGCACCCCCTGGCATTCTAAATAACATTTTGGTCTTTTAAAGCTATAGATAATTTACCCTGTTAAATTATAATTGTTAATTTAACCATCTCACTGTATGTTACCATCTCACTATATTCCTCACTAATCTCTGTGACTTTGATGCTTTATTTTCCTATCCTTTCCCTTCCTTATATTTGAAAGCTTCAGTATTGGTATTGATGAGCCTTCCAATTCCTTGACTACTTGCTTTCGTTCTCAATTTTTTAAAAAATTCTTCCTACCTTCCCCTCCCACTCCCACGCGTCAAGTGTGAGTATAGTCTTCTTCTTGTCCTTTCTAAGGACTCTTCCCTCCATTGAGTTCTCTACATTGGCTTTTTTTTAATGGCATTCAGGACTAACGTCCAGATCAGAAACCTACAAGATTCAGTTTCTGTAGTAGATTGGGGGAGGGGGGGTACTTTTAACTATAACGTATGATGCTGACACTTTACACAAGCAGAATCAGATGTAGTGGATAAGGGTTTGCACACCTGCTTCACCAACATCACCAACATTTTTCAAGCAAGCACACAATGCTATAGCTTCACAAGCCCACAGACTCTACAAAACGCTTAACATTCCTGTTCCTGGGAGAGAGAACTAGCAAAAACCACTGAAATTGTGCTCTATTACTTTGACATCTATGCCCCAAAGCACTGGGATTGGAGAGCCCTCCAATGTGATTAGAAGCCGTAACTGTCAGTCACAACACTATATCCCTTCATCTCCCTTACCCCTCTCCTCCCCCTGGTATTTTTACTTATATGAAGAGCTTGAGAAGAAATGCATCAGTTTTTGTAGGCACACTGTTTGGATCTCTAAACCACTAACAAAACCTCTGGAGGATTCATATTTGGTCCATTTTAGAACCCAGTTCAGTTTGGACATCTTTTGAATCAACCCTATTTAGTTCAGGATTTGGATGAACCCAAAGCATACCTAGTTATTGCCAAAATTTCCAACAACCTTTTTCTTTAAGAGTTACAGGAAATCCTCTCAACCACTTCCTGGTCTTTTGAACAGTGTTGACTTTTCTCTCCTCTTAAATCCTTCCCCATAAGACTTCAATCATGCAGCCTTTCCCTGTTTTTCCTTTGGTCTTTCTTTTAGCGACAAGCCTTTTTCCTATATCTTACCTTTCATCTGGGTCCTGTTCAGTTCTGTCTTTGGCTCTCACTGTGTCTTTTCCATATTTGGAATACCTCCAGTCCAACTCAACTTCTCTACTCCAACTCTCTCGCCTTGTCCTGTCAAATATCTCCAACTGTTTTCCTTGCAATTCCTGCTGCAACTTTTTCTGCCCTTGTTTATGAAGGTAAATTTATTTACACCTAAATCTTTATTTATAGCTCTCATTGTTAATTCCTTTGCATTTCAGGCATGAACCTTGGAGTCATCTTCAGCTCCTCTATTTATTTCTACCTCACACTATTTTTCCATTACTTTTCCAGTCTTCAGCTTTGTGCATCTGCTGCCCAAATCTCCCTATTGCTTCCCCCTAGACAGCAACTGACAATACGAGTGCCTCTCTGCTCAATTTTCCACACTCTTTTCCCTTCTCTCTCTATTTTAGTTTGTTTACCATTTTGTGCTGTCATTTTATTTCTGTCCTCTCCTTAAGTTGTTGCACACATTCCTTGCTACTTTCCACGTCAGCTTCAATCACTAATTTTTTAAATCTTTTCTCCACACACTCCATAGTGTCTCCCCGTAGTACCTCTTCTTTCTCCCTTAAATTCCTTTCCTCCCTGTGTAAACCCCTTTCTCCCATGTCTATCTTCAGGACTTGTATTTTATACATTTAATTTGAATCCACTTCTCCAAGGTGTTTAGAGTGTCATCTCCATTTTCTCTGTGAAATGACTCCTCAGAATTGGCTTATTTCACAGTGTCTTTAGTGTACCTCTGCAAATTCAGAGCCCATTTCAGTTCTTCCCATTCCTTTAGCAAACCTCTTCCTTTCCGTGTTCTGCCTGTCACTTTTGTCTTGTTTACATTCTTTGGATTTCGAGAACGGATGGTGTCTCCTCTGTGTTCTAGTCATCATCTAGTGCACAGACAGTGTTGCTTAGTGCCTAACATGATAGTGGGTACTAAACATGGTTAAAAGGTGCTTTCCTTGATCATTAACATTTTGTTAAAAAGCAAATGTTCTTTGTCCATGATCTAAAGGACTACATGTGTAGTACAAGGAACATACGTGTTTTTACATGCCGGTATAGAATGCCTTGTGCGGGATCTTCACCCCTCCATCCCGCTAAACCAGTAGGTCTAGCTAAGGCCAGAGAATAGGGAGGTGATGCTAAAGAGGTGAAAGGGTTTGGCCATCTCATCCATGTGCACTCCTTCTTTTTTCTTTATTGTTTTCCTGGTAAAAATTGGACCCATCAACACCCCCACCCCTGATGTAGCATACAGATATATGTTATGTCACGTCATGAAAGTATAACAGTGTCAGCACAATGTAAGTCTGTACGCCGCCCTGAGGCCCTTGTGATATAGGGCAAGATATAAATGTTTTAATAAATAAATCTCCCTGGGGAGGGAATTCAAAGGTGGATGAAACTTGGGCCACAGCTAGACCTAAGGTTTATCCTGGGATCCTCCAGGGTTCGCCCCTGCCTGAGCACTGGCTCCCCTGTGTGTCACCTAGATGAACAGGTTTGACCCCTGGACGATCCAGGGATAAACCTTAGGTCTAGCTATGGCCTTGGATAATGTAGAATGTGAAACTATTGCATGGTTCAAACTTGGGCAGACATGAATGAATTTGGGATGACCTGCCTAAATAATTTTCAAAGCAAGCTGTCTAGGTGCAACAACTCTCCCTTCTTTATGTTTCTGTTAAACTGTTATAATAGAATTGCAACTTACAGGCTAACAGAACAGGTCAATCTTCCTTTACCTGGCAAGCAAAGGTTACTAGTAACGCCGTTCTAATGATATATGCTCCATTGTTACAATTGTGCATAGCTATGGGATTCATTTTCATGATTTACTCCATGTTGTTTCGTGACAGCTTAGAGCTAAACCTCACATGACATTAAAAATGTGATTTAATGTCCTGTGTGTCTTTTTAAACTGAAAATGGCAGCTTCTGGGAGACCCAATTAGGACTGGGACTACAGTGAGTGGGAAGGGGAAACCCCCTTGCTTGGTGCGACAACCTTACAAAGATCCTATTGACACCAATGGGAGCTCCCCTCCCATACCCAACAGGAATAATTTGGAGGAATAATTTTCATTGGAACCATGTTGTCCCAGTCCTGAGCAGTTGTCCCAGGCAGCTGCTATTTGCATTTAAAAAGAGGACACCTTACATGATGGCATGCTTATTTTCCGTTATTATTATTTATTGTTCTCTAGTATTATATTCACTATTATAACAACTTTCTGGGAAATCCTAAAATGCTGTTTAAGAAACAAAAAACATGAGATTGGTTAGAAAAGAAGCAGCTGTTTATAACAGATACAGCCGCTTTATTCATTCAGTCTACTTACAACCCTCACGAAAATAATGAATTATTGGAGGCGTGCTCTGAAGCGTAAACTACACTTGGCAATTGCAGATCCATTTCTTTAAAATGCAACTAATGTATAAAGTAGGGGAGGGGTGAGATTTAGACAAACCACCTCCTCCTACTTACCTACCTTCTGATGTTAACTCTATTTTTCAGCTGAGTCCTGGCTGAAGGAATCCAGGGGCAAATGTTACAGGGAGGTTTCAGCTCCCTCGACCTGCCTGCCCCCTTTACTCCAAAAACAGGGCCCCATTCACCCTCACATTTTGCACAACTGGGTCTGATGCAAGCTTAAACAGGTCCGTCACCGTCATGAGGAGACTGATCTGAAACTACTTTAATAATTGGCAAAATCAGTAATTTGGGAAAGGGGATAAAGATCATATAGTGGGTGGGTGACTAATTTTGCTCAAAATTCAGTTATTTTAAAGAATATAGAATTCTCATGTTTCTGGCAAATGCAGATTAAATGCAGTGTGGTGTATTGGTTAGAGTGTTGGCTTGGGAGTCAGGTTACTCTCTGAGTGACTTTGGGCCAGTCACAACCTCTCAGCTCAACCGATCTCACAGGTTTATTGTTGTGAGGGTAAAATGGAGAGGAGGAGGAGGGTCATGTACGCTGCCTTGGGTTCCGTGGAGGAAAAAAGGCGGGCTTTAAATGCAATAAGTAAATAAAGTGCTGAATTCTTAAAACTACAGTCCTTCCCTAGAAAAACTGACTTTATGAAACTTCACATTTCTTCAAGCATGGTTATTTTGTGGTTTTAAAGAGCTGCTCCCTCCCTTCTTGACTCTCAAAAACACATGATATTTATGTCAGCAAATACAACCTGTACAAGAATACACACTGTCCAGGTGAAGTGTGACTTCTCATTCCCAATAATACTTAACATTTTGGCATGCATTGAGTGAATTATTGATTTATAGTACAAATTATTAATATACCACTTTTTGGCTCTAAAAGCACCGTACAAAGTGACTCACTTAAAAACAAAATGAAAAAAAAAAAAAAAACAATTAAAATATAGTAAAAATGAAAAACAAAATAAAACACCAAAGCATAATTAGGAAGGGGAGACAGAAATTTCTCACAGACTAAAAATTATACAATAACTGGGTTTGGATGACACGTTAACCAATAATGGGTTAAATAGTCAACAGTTGGTTATTTTGTCATCTGTCGGGACTTTTTCACACCACAGTTGGTTATTCAGCCAAAATAACCAACACAAATAATCAACACTGTGCAGAGTTGATTATTTAAAAAAACCATTGGTTATCATGTTGTGTGTTGGGCACCAATGACTATTTCGATGCGCACAGTTCATTATTTTCAGTGACTACAGAGTCCCCTGGCAAGAGTGACCAAAGCGGCAGCTGCCGTTCAAGTTCAGCCAGCAGAACTCACAATGGCTGATGGGATACCAGCAGGAGGACTCAGGTGGGGAGAGGGCAGGTGATGTGTCAATCAAGCTCACTGTTGATTAATAGTCAGCTTAATGCTGGCCTTAATCCACACCACGGTTGATTATAATCATGTTATGTGGGTAGTACCCCCCCGATAACCAACCGTGGAGTTGACTATTAACCCACCATTGTCTATTATGTTGTCCGAACACAACATCATGTTTTAAAAGTCTTAACAGATCATATTTCAAGTCCATCCTGAACCTTTTGATTATGTGTACAGCAATGGTGCTCATTTTCTTCTTGGTAGGCTGGTCAGCCAGCAACTGAGACTACAGTCTTACAGTCTGGTTTTCATATGAGAGCAACAACCACTAGAATACTTTCATGTTATGTAAATATCTTTTTGGGTGTGCTAGGATTGTCTTGGAATGGTGGATCTAGCCAGGGTTTGTTGATTCAATTCAAATGAAAAAAAATGATTAAAATAATGATAGGCTTCTGTTTGTGACTATGATTTTTTGTTTATTTTAAGGTATGGTGGATGTCAACATTCTTGCCAAGTGTAGTCCTTGCTTGTCAAATCCATGCAAAAATGATGGAACTTGTAATAATGACCCTGTAGATTTCTACAGATGCTCCTGTCCATATGGTTTCAAGGTATGGAGAACAGGCGGCTTAATTTTATTGATTTATTCAGCATTATTTATAAGCTGTCTTTCAGGATGATCCCTCCCATTTGTCGACGTAGCCCAGTACTTGCTACTCTGGCTGCCAATTCCAATGGCGATCCCGCCCTTTTTTTTACCAGCTCCATGGGGGTGGGGCGAGTGGAATTTCAATAAAAAAGAAAAGAAGTGAGGTGAAAGCTTAAACCCTCTTCTTCCGAATTGCCGTAGTCCCAGTCCAGGCTAGGACCACTTGTGTTTACATGAAAATAAAGAAAAATAGCCTCAGCTACACTAAGTAGAACATGTAGTTTGGCCCAAGGACTCAGCCAGACAGAGGTCTTTCACACTCGGTTACCTAACAGAGATGCCAGGAGTTGAACTTGAAGATCCCGCTTTCTAAGCAACTATTCTGATCCTGAGCTGTAGCTTCTCCATGGGGGGAGAGAGACAGAGAAGCAAGAATATCAAGAGAGAGGTGGAATATGTATCTTTGCTATTTTATAAGAAAATCCAATTTGCCTTCGTCCTATACAGTCTCACAATTTCGCTGTTTTATCCCTAGGGCCAAGACTGTGATGCTCCAATTCATGCCTGCATTAGCAACCCTTGTAAACAAGGGGGGACTTGTCACTTAAAAGAAGGCGAAAAGGATGGATTTTGGTAGGTTCCTTTTAATCTTGAAACACAGGAAAGAAGCCCTATGGAGTTTGTAAGTCTGTGTATGCTATGAATCTTTCATCCCACAAAGTAATGAGAAGAGGTGATGGGTCTTGATAAACACAAACCCACTGTGGTGACTCTTCTAAGGCTGTAGCATTCAGGAAACAGAGTAACATCAAAGAGCTTAGTGTGCTCTAGAAGTTTTTCGTTTTTAAATACGTTGTTATGAGTCAAGGCATAACAGGGCAAGACAACATGGTGTTGACTCTATTATGCTAATTAATAGCTAGCGAGATCCCTGCTGAAAAGTCTCACAATTCAGCTGTTGTTCTGTGCGTTATATCAACAGACAGCCTGTAAATGATCAGATGTAAATCCCAGTGAAACAGAAAATTAATGATTCATTGCCAAACCAGCACACCAGTGGATAAACATGCTGTGAGCATTTTTAATCTAGAGTTATTTAATCACACAGTACAAGCACCCCAGATGTACCTCATGAATTATGAAATAGAGTTCTTTAATAAATGGATTCAATAATTTCAAATAAGAATGCTGATCCATTCCTCTAGCTTGTTAGAAACATTCTTAATTCCTTCTGTTCATTAAGAAATTATCCTCCTTTTTTTACATCTTAATTTTGGCCAAAGGTTAGATTGCTTTCTATTTGAAATTAATCTGATACATTTTAATATCTTGGTAAATTAATGTTTTAATCACAACTTCAAATGACTAAAATGAATAAGTAGCACTCCAGAACACGTTATGTTAGTGGGCTGTACGCAGGACAAGTGAATAAGCGTGTCCTAAGTATCAGCTTATAGCATAGCCACTAGTACCCACAGAATAAATGTCCAATAATAAATAAATAAATACCATATTTCTTTGATTCTAAGACACACTTTTTTCCCATATAAACATCTCTAAAAATGGGGTGCATCTTAGAATCGTGGGTGCGTTTATTATTTTTTAGAATCAAAGCTTTTTTTTCTGTTGGTGGTACTGAAATTAGTGTGCGTCTTACAATTGATGGCATCTTCGAATCGAAGAAATACGGTAATACAATTTTTGCCCCAAAGAAACTACATTCCTTGAGTACTGAGGTTTCAGCTCTCCTATCCACACACACATGATGTGTCTACATGCATTCATTCCATAATAGGCTACAACATTTGAAAATCATATTCAGATGAGTAATGTATTTGCAGAAGTGCTGCAACAGTGGAAAGAAAGTTTTCATTTAATTGTTCCCAGTTTACCTACCAATTTTAAGTAATTCTCTGATTTTTCTGACCAGGTCTTTTATATTTGAAAAAAAATCTTGACATTTATTTATTTAAAATGTTTGTATCCCGCCCTATATCACTAGGATCTCAGGGTGGTGTACAGATAAAATCATACAATATAAAACTAGGGTGACCATATAAAAAAGAGGACAGGGCTCCTGTATCTTTCACTGTTGTATTGAAAGGGGCATTTCAGTGAGTGTTATTTGTATATATGGAGAACCTGGTGAAATTCCCTCTTCATCACAACAGTTAAAGCTGCAGGTGCCCTGCCCTCTTTTAAATCTGGTCACTCTAGTATAGCTCCTGCAGCTTTTACTGCTGTGATGAAGAGTGAATTTCACCAGGTTCTCCATGATACCTGCTGAAATTCCCTTTCCTATGCAACTGTTAAAGATACAGGAGCCCTGTTCTCCTTTTCATCTGGTCACCCTAATAAAACAATATACACAGCTAAAAACAAATTAAACCATTAATCAAGTTATAATGGCCCTGAACAGAGGAGTTATACGAAAAACAGCATAAATGCTGCAAAGAAAGAGAAATGGGAAATACAATGTCCTGTGGTCCAGTTGAGATACTCAGAACAGAGATAGGGAACCTTCTCTGCTACAGAATCTTTTCTTTTGGGAGTGTCTGCAAAGCAGCTCTAAAGAGGAAGCTGGTTTTAGGAATGGGATTCCTTTTTCTCTGCTGTGTTGGCCTCGCCTCCTATAGGAAAACCTCATCAGATCAGGCCAAACCTCCAAGTGTCCTGGTCACTCTGAGCAGTTGATACAATAAGCTGAATACTGCCCGTTCGATTCTTTGATTTACCAGGGAACTGGGAGAAATTAGGCAGTTGTAGAGACATCTATTGGGGAATTTGGAACCCCTATACTTAGGATCTTTCAGTGGGGGTCAAGAAGTCTCAAGGCAACGTCTCTGTAAGGAAGTTTTACTGCAAGCAATAAAAGTGGTCAGCACATAGAGCAAGTTCAAGTGAGAGAACCCACGATCATACAGAAACACACGCCTTTCATAGTTTTCAGGTGGCTTGAAAATACCAATCAGCACACAAATACAGACCCCAAACCCACCAATCAATATTCTGGCTTTCTGGTCCAATCGCAGCACGCGTATAGTTCAAAACTACCCAATCAGCACACAAGCTATAATTCAAGTTAACAACCCATTAAGTTAAAGGATTCAAACCTTCCAATCAGAATTGCATTGTTTGAATCCTACTTATGCAAATAAGAAATGCAATAACAACTTTGTATCACTGCTCAACACATGCTGCTGGCAGGGTGGGGTACAAGGTAGAAGCAAGCAAAGCATCTTAATTATGCAAAGTTGTGTTGTTTGGACAGTTTGGAGTGCAGCTAATATTGCCCTCTGTTATGACTTTTGACAGGCCAAGCTCACACTCTGGTTCACTTTCCTGTCTGTGTATAAGAGCAGATTCAGGCTCACAAGCTTTCAGGTGTTTCTAATTTCCTCCACAACATCTTTGAAACACAAGTGACAGAAAACCTGAAGCACATCTGACCGAAATCTGGTTAAGCACTCCTTATTTAGCCTACTTTGTGGTGGTGACAGTGATGAAGATACATCTCCACTCTGATACTGCTGCATCTGTGCAGTGCATTTTGGCAGAGATTTTCAGAGTGGGTCAGGGCCTTCTTCAGTTTGGAACCCATGGTGGCCCACTGTGATTTGTTTGCTAAGCACTTCAAGGATAAAGTCACTTGGTCTAGATGTTGCTACTCTGCAGTTCAGTATTTGAAACCATCTGAGGTCCCTTGTTTTGGGATGACTAGATGGTTCCTGTAGTTTGGTTGATTGGGGAGGGGGATGTAGGTTAAAATGTGTTTGTTTAGCCCTTGTCCTTCATGGCTTATATACTTATACACTCTCCCCCAAGGATCATATTTGCATTCTGGGGATGCTAATGAATCCACCCTAGTCATTGGATGCCAAACTGGCATGTGTGACACCAGTGAAAGGAGATGCACCAGCTGTGACCCCTCCTGGGCAGAGAGGACCTACTACTGCAAAGTGTTATAAGTAGAGCAGCCCTTGAAGACTACTCTGAAAGTACAGTTACTAACTTGGACCAGCCGAAAGGAACACTTCTTGCTGTTTCTCAAATATTGACTATTCATTCTCTCTCTGAGCACAATTCAAAGATCTAGTATTTATTTTTATACCCCTAAATGGCTTGGGACCTGGATGTCAAAATAACCACTACCTGATGCATGCAGGGATAAGACCTAGACTCAGCTTTTATCACCCCAGTGAGAACTAGATCAAAGACACAAAGACAGAACGTGGATCCCATCAAAAGCAGGATAGGGAAATGGAAAAATTGCAAAGTGCCCAGTGAAAAAGCGGTTAGAGGTTAATTTTTCCTACCTGCCTGAAATTCTCCACTCCTATTGAAAAGGGAAAGGTCTGAATTCCAGTTGAAAAACATTAAACCTGAGGATAATTTGGCATGGGTACATGCCTTTTTAAGCATCCCCGTGTAATGTTTGGATGATGCCCATGTTTGAAAATATAGCATATTTTCCTTCTTTACAGGTGTGCCTGCGCAGATGGATTTGAAGGCGAAAACTGTGAAGTGAATATTGATGATTGTGAAGATAACGATTGTGAAAATAATTCCACGTGTGTAGATGGAATTAACAACTATACTTGTTTGTGTCCACCTGAATATACAGGTAGGAAAAAGAAAAAAAATCTTGTTCTAATAGCTCTTAAATATCATGCCAGACTGTGATATTGATTCCCTTTTCTCCTAGTTTACTTAGCAAAATGTGCCTTTTAGGGTTGTTCTAATTCATCCCTTTGTTTAGCTGCTGCCTCTGGGATTCTTAAAAGTATTGCTTAATCAGAAAATGCACATCTTGCAAAAGCAGAGCACAGTAAGAGGAAGAGCCCTGTTTTTCACTAATCCTTGGTCACACGCAGTTGGCGAATTCGCCTGTCACACTAAGCCACCCTGTGAATAAGCCACAGTGGGTGGGTTGTTCGTAGAACAATCCATAGTACACCTGACAGACAATCACACTTGCTGTGGCTTATTCTCCCCTCCTTCCCCCTCTGACAGTCAGACGGCTCTGGCACATATCCCAGGCACCTTTCCATCAAAACCCATTTTGCCTCCTTGTCCTGGCCCCCTCCCCATTCTGATCACTGCACCTTTTCATTCGCCACCTTTTTTCTTTTTCTTTCAGTGCTTTCAGAGTATTAAAATGGGGTCGGTTTTTGACATCGTCCCCCATTCCTTTCACCCATCCAGTATATATGTAGCCTTGCCTTGTCAATTTCCTTGTATCTTTAAGCTATCAAAGGGAGGAGTGCTGAAGGGAGAGAAATAGGTGCACCAAAAAAGAATGTGCTGGTTTTGGACAACACAACAACCCACCATGGCTGGCTGCCCATGGTGGGCTTTCATGTCGTGTGGACCTGGTCAGTGTGCTGCCTGTTGAAATTGTTGAGGATTTACTTCCCAGAATTGGTCATGATCCAGAAGAGCCATTTTTGTACATTTTGTCATGAGTGTACACCCACAGTTCCAGGTTTACTTTCATTTTCACACCCCTGCTATTCTTCTACACCAAATTACAATCCCCTTTTCAAAACTCGCAGCACATGTTTAAACATTATTTGTAGTTTGAGTGTGGGGAGATGATGCTTTATCAAATATGGAAATAAAACCTACATATGTAGATTTGGTGAATTTTGACCAAGGTAGCATTGTTGCGAAATTCCGCCTCGTCAAAGGCGGGCCCCGGCTGAGCATACCAAACCCTAGACCAAGGTGTCTAGCTGAAGATGTTGCATGATGGAGTCGGTGGGTGGGAGTATTTCTAAAGAAAGTGACCTGGATAATTCAACATGACAGCCCAGAGTGGGTTAAGTAACCCTCAGGACACCGCAGTGTGTTCTGTCCAACATTATGAAGGTGCAAGTCCAGGCTGGGGTTATCATGGCTTATTGTGTTGTCTGAACCCATGTGGGGTTATTTGAGATTTAAACACTTGCATAACCCATAATATGTTTTACGATTATATGAGGGTTGTTTAAGTCTGTGTCTTCTCCAACACACATCCCACTATAAGTTCTATATATCCAACAAACTCACAGTACAACCTGAATTAAACCATTCTTCTTGAATTAACACAGATTGGTTTTGGTCAAGTATTTTGAAAATAAGTTGTCAAGTATGCCTTGAGCTAATTTTGCTAGTTATTATTTTTTAAAACATAATGTAAAAAGTTACTGGGCTGGATGGACACGGTGCTAGGAGATGTACTAGGTTGTGTGTTTGGGTTTTTAGGGACCATAAAAAGAGAAAAAGTTAATCGTTCATTTTAATATACATCATGCATGACAATAATTAAAATAGTTAAGCATGGATAACTAATTCAATATGTGGGAGAAAATCTGCCATTTTATCAGTGATCAATTGGGTGGGGAACTTGTGGCCCTCCAGTTGTTTTGGACTACAATTCCCACCATTGGCTACACTAGCTAGACTGATGGATGTTGTAGGCCAAAACAGCTGGAGGGCCACACATTGTATACCCCTTTCGTGGATGCAGTGCTGGTTCCAATTTTTTAAAGGCCCTTGGACAAGAGGGTTCAAGGTGGGTGAACATCCAAGATGTACACAAAAAGGAAGAGAAGTCTCAGGAAGCTGGAGAAGACTTTAATTATACAAAAGACACTCTCCATGGCCCACTCCTTCAAAGCGTCTATCTTCTCACTACCATTGTCACCATCTGCGATGCTCCTCATCCTCTTTCTCATCACGTTGCATCAAACATTTCACATTTGAGTTCTTTAGGGCACAATCCTATGGGATTGCTGCCTGCTAGATAGAAGCCTCCAATCTTGGAACCTTCGGAGTATTCAGTGCCCTTGCCAGGCTGCTGCTCCCAGGGCAGGAAGAGCGATGGAGGGGATTTTCACTTCTCCATCCTCCTCTTTTGTTTCATCTAGACACCTATTTGAACCTGTCTACAGAGTTGCGCTGGTGGAGATGGGGAGGCCACAGGATACAGCCTGTCCCAGCCTCCCCTTTTTCCTCCCCACCCACCAGAATGCCCGCTTTTGACCTCATCTGGGGTTGCTTTTCTGATTTCAGAAAACAGCTGCTACTTTTCTTTCTGCAGCAACTGGGTTGGGGAGAGGCAGGAGTCAGATTGGAACACAGAGTCCGCCTACCCTGAGTTATAACAGTGTCCATGGCATTTGGGAGGGAGACTCAAACATATCCTATGGCCTCTAGGACACTCTACCAGGACCATAGGATGGCTCTGTTAAGAACTCTTGAATGAATACTATCTGGACCATGTTTTGGATTACAACCCCCATAAGCCCCATCCAGCATGGCAAATGGTCAGGGGTCAAGGACGTTGTAGTCTAAAATGTATGTATTTATTTATTACATTCATATACCGCCCTATAGCTGAAGCTCTCTGGGCGGTTTAGAAAAGTTAAAAAAGTAAACATTTAAAAAGTAAACAAAATTTAAAAACCATCAGAAACATAAAAACAACAGTATAAAAACAACAGTATCCATTTAAAAACAACAGTTCTGGGGTCCATTAGAAAACAAACTTAGCAGTTAAATGCTGTTAAATGCCAGGGAGAAGAGAAAAGTCTTGGCCTGGCGCCTGAAAGGTAACAGTGTTGGCGCCCGGCCATCAGGGAGATCATTCCACAGTCTGGGGGCCACCACCGAAAAGGCCCTCTCCCTTGTTGCCATCCTCCAAGCTTCCCTCGGAGTAGGCACTCAGAGGAGGACCTTAGATGTTGAGAGCATTGTATGGGTAGGTTAATGTTGGGAGAAGTGTTCCATCAGGTATTGCAGTCCCAAGGCTAAACATCTTGAGTGCACCAGGTTACTTTCCCCTTGTCTAGAACTTAATTGCCTTCACCACTATTTGCCTCATTTGTGCAGACTGAAAATAATGGTTCAGGCACAGGTACTGTGCATGTTTTGTAGTGAAGACAGACCCAAATAGTTGATCTTAATGCTCCTCAAAATCCCTTTCTCTACCCCACCCCCCACAAAAAAATATTTTGTGCAAGCCTGTGTTCCTTTTTGTCCTTTTTTGGGCAAAACTTCCACTTTCTGAAGGAAGCCTTCTTTTCTCCAATAGCTGCCTTGACTCTGCTTGTTAACCATATTTGTGACCCTTTGGGTTTAGTACTATCTTTACTGAACTGCAGTATATAGTCTAGCTGAGCCTCTGTTACCGTGGTTTCAAGAATGCACATGTTCTGGAGAGATTTGTCCCTCCTGATTTTCTTTCAACTTTCTTTTTTACTTCTTCTTTTGAAGCCAAACGTGAAGGTGTTGGACTTCCTTGGCAATTTTATACTTACATATACATTTAATTTGATGGCACTGCGGTCACTGAACCCAGTTGGTTCAATAACACTTGCATCTCACGTTAGGTCCGGGTGCCACTTAGGGTTAAGTCGATGTTCTCCTCCTCTCTGGTCAGTTCCATGATCAATAGCTCTAGAGCACAGTCGTTTAGGGAATCTAGAAAATGTTATCTTTGTCATGATCAGAACATGTATTTATCCAATCTATGTGAGGATTATTGAATTCACCCATTACTACAACCCTTTATCTTTTGGATGTGTCTAACAATATGGAGGAGCTTCATTAATAATGAAAGCTCTTTATTCCAAAATTTAATTACAAATAAAGCTCTTTATTCCAAAATGGCACTCAATAAGACAAATCAAACATTGTTGTTTCCCTCCTGATGTCTTATCAGATTGCTTCACATTTTAGTAACAGTTGAACTTAGCGCACCTATGAATGCTATAACTGAAAGCTGACAATTGGTTGTAATCTTTAAACTATTTTATTCTGAATCCAAAAGTAGCTTAAAGATCAATTCAAACAATCCTTGTTTCTGTGCCAGCTGGAAATTCAACTGAGTTGTTACTCCGTGTTGCTTTACGACAAACTGGTGCCCTGATCATCCCGCCTTTTTTTTTTTTACCAGTAGCTTTTTCTTTTCTTTTCTTAAGGTCTTTGTCAGCCATGTCTGGACCTTTTCCTTTCACAGATTTCAGAGGCATGGATAATCTGATTAATTTCCTATTGAAGTGGAACACTCAAGTTTTGCTAGTCCTGGTGATTTAAAACTGGATTTTATGTTTCGTCTTACTATGTTTTCCCCACTTGTATTTTTAGAGGTGCTCTATACATCTGGAAAATCAGTGTGGCAGGAATAATGTGCATGTTGTGTGGGATTCAACAGTCAATATTCAAAAGGGGCATAGCGTAGCTCAGTGTTGTGTTACTTTACTAAGTTCCTTAGTACTATAACTGCATATTTTGAGGTCTAGTTTGCTCAGAAGGTCATTAAGGCTAGGGCCCTCTTCTTTATTACCGTATTTCTTCGATTCTAAGATGCACTTTTCCCCCCATATAAACATCTCTAAAAACATCTCTAATAAACAGGTGTGATTATTCTTCTTAGAATCAAAGCTTTTTTTTCTGTTGGTGGTACTGAAATTAGTGTGCGTCTTACAATCGGTGGCGTCTTACAATCGAAGAAATACGGTGCTACCATTCCTTTTACCCTCTCCTTGAAATTATCCTTTCAGTAGTGTGGCAAAGGGTGGCAGAATTCCAGGAACGAGTGCAAAAAGCTCCCTTGCAACACCCATACTGACCCCACAATGCCAGAGAAAAAAGCAAGCTGTGTTTTTTGTTTGTTTTAATAACGTGATTTGTTTCTTTCATTTCAAAGTTAGGAGTCTGGTTTTAAATAAGGGATACATTTTATTCATTGAAAATATTTTATACTGCGTTTCCATTAAAAATTATCATAGCAGTTTACAAAAAAAGATACAATTCAGTGAAAATATAACATATCAAGACTGGCCTAATAAAAAGCAGAACAAAAACAGTTGGCCTGCCTTCACAAAGAGAATTAAGATGGAGCTTTCAAAGAAGGATGCCCGAAAGGTGTAGAGCCACAGCAGAAACAGAAGATACCGTTTTTCTTGTGGAAGATAATCCAGACTTCACATGTGATCAAATATTTAGCAAAGCTTTATTAGTAGATCCCAGTAGGAAGGGGAGCTCATACAGGAGGAGGCATTCCCTGAGGCTATAAATGGCTATAAAAATGAAAAAATGGATTGGGCCCAGAAAAATGGGTGTTAGGTGAGAAAATTTCCTTACTGTAGTTCAGTCTGGAGGCAACTAAAGTGTGAATGATACTGACCAAGTCTCTGTCTTCCAGTAGCAGCTGCACCTGGCATATCAGCAAAACCTGGGCCATAGTTGCAATTCTGGACCTCCAGAAGCAATGCCAGGTCCAGTAGTATCCCCAGACTGAAAACATGGTCCTTTGTTGACGTGTGTGATCCCATTCAGACTGGCATTTCCCCAGCTAGGTAGTCCAGTGAGTCCCTGCGCTAGCATCAATTCTGTCTTAATTGGATTAGTCTTAAATTTATGCACCTTCATCAAGACTATCACTGGTTCCGGACAAGCATTCAAAACAGCTATTGCTTCATCTGGATCTGATGAAAAGGAGAAACAAAGCTGGGTGTTGTGAACTCTGTTTCTTACTTTTGCTTTCTTTTAAAGGCTGCACTTTCTGTTCTACTAATAGGTTTTCAGCTGTGTTTGGGTTTAACTGATTTTTCTAATCCTATGTAATAAAAATTGTTAACATCCTGCAAGAGAAAACATACCTGGAAATTAACAGTATATAGATAGTGACTCTAAAGGCCTTGTGGATGAGTCTGGAAGAAGCGGATGCAGTAGCGTTGCTGAAGGTGGGATTATGTGAATTTAGTCAACTCCTTGGACGGAGGGCCAGTGGAGGGACCTTGTGGGAGTGGGATATAAGTGTCATAAATAACTATTTTTAAAATATGGTGAATCAGCTGCATTGCAATCCTAGCTGGATAGATTTGGTAGATTCTACTTTGTTTGTGGAAAACACCAGTGCCCTCCAGAGCAGCCCTTGCTCAACCTGATGCCCTCCTGATGTGTTGGATTACAACTTCCAGAATTCCCCAGACAGGTGCAGGTTGGGGGAAGTCTGCTCTAGACGGAAATGTACAAAACTCTGGTGAGAATTTCCAGTTAAAACGTTAAATAAAAATGAATCTTATGTGTCTGTCTACTGTAGATTTTTGAATGTCATTTGACTACTGCTGGTGTTGGATTGAAGAGCACAGCTTATCTTTACTTCCAGCAGCCAGAATTCTGTGTCAGAAGAATAACAGCATAGACAATACCAATGTGGCATTGCTCTGTGAATTTTTGCAGACCTGAGTCTGCAAAATGAAAAATACACCCATGAAAAATACATAAGAACAGATAAAACCTGCAGAAGTGAAACATTTCCAAGTTCCCCTTACATTATGTCTTGTATACTTTTAAGCTCTGTCTGGCTTTCTTAGCATGTTCACATTTGTAAACCTTTTGAATGTCAGGATCATTAAGTGTACATTCTGTAGATTATCTGACCATTTTTCTTGCTGTTCGTTATCACCTGCCATTAAGATCACAAATATCATGAGTCTAACAAACCTCTTGTTTGTTTTGTTGTGCTGTAGATTAAAAAATGAAACGCTTGCCATCACTCTTGCTACATCAACTTAGCTTTTCTGCTGCTGCTAATTGTGCATTAATTTATATGTGCTATGCTGTTTCAGTACAATGTAAAAGTCTCTTTGTCTCTTCTGTCTTTGTCACTGCAAGCTGCTAATCTGAATGAAGTGGAAAAAGGTTAGTTGCCTTTTAAGCCTATTTCATTACCTTGGTTTCTCTTTTCTCTGTTACTTCAGTTTCCTCATGGGTATATGGGTTTCAGCTACTTAAACAACCATCAAAAGATGACATTCAGGGCACTCATCCAAAATGATTACAATAATTTCCCTAATAAACAGATATATTGACACATGTTATGACCGTTAAAGCAACTAAAATTATTAATTTTGAGGTTCTTCATGCTTCAGCATTTTTTAAAGTTTATTTTTAAAATTAAAATCACAAAATATGTTAACAGGAGCATATATTTCTCAGGATTGAACTTGTTTGTTTAATGTAATCTATATACTCATATTTTCCGGTTGCTAATTTAGGCCAAGAAAATGTGGAGCTTAGATAACAAAATATAAATCAGGGTATTGTCGGCGTATTGATGACCGCAAACTCCAAAGTTCCAGATGATATCTTCCTATAAATAGATAGAATTTTAATAGAATTGGTGATAATGCCAAGTTCAAGGCTTAACACCACAACCTACAATACATTTTGGCTAGGTGGTGGTCTTTTGCAAAAGTACACTTAAAAGTACACTATTGTATTCCTGCGGTCTAAAATTTCATTGTAAAACCTACTTTGCCTATATGACATATTATTCATTAAAAATAGCTCTTTTGCTTCCTATCTTACTTTAACAATTCACTAAAGAGCAGTCTTAGTGCACATAGATTCTTCATGCTGTGTCTCTATATGGTATAATTTTATTTCTGGAACTAAGGCCTCAACACTCAGCTGTCTAAAGGTTCTGCTCCTATTGGCAGTTTTGATTAGTTTAGAACAGCATTGGGCATTATCATCACATAGCCATTTCACTCATTCTGACACCAATAGCATTAGAAAAAATTTTAAAATATGAAGGACCAACAAATCCCCCAAACAAGAATCTCTGTGATCCTTTGGCCACTCTCATTTCTCTTTTATTCATACAATAGATAATGGACCCGGGTTGGGAACAGCCCTTAGTTTGATACAACAAAGCCATACACACCTGTCTAGACTTGGAGACATTGTGCCTGCTCCATTTGAGTAAAGCGATGCCACTAGCATATTGCATTTATAATTAATACAGACCATACATTTTTTCACTCTATTTCGACCACTAAATATTATCCTTTTGACATCCAAATGATCTCAAATTAAAGTTGCTAATGCCTAAGTTTGCAAAAACAACAATTGCATCCTCGAAAATAAACTGACAGTTTTGCAATTACTTGTTAAAGTTTATAATAATTTGTATTATAGAGCTGAATAGGATGGGTGTGTGGTGTGGGTGAGAGAGATGGGGTGTGTTGATTGAGGAGAGGGATGGGTGTGTGTTGTGTGGTGGTATATGGAGGTGTAGTATGGGGGGTAGATGGAGATGGCAGTATGTTATGGGTGGGATCGGAACTTCTTTGCTTACTGTACCAGTTTATCTATAGCAGTTTTAATACAGTTTTAATTCAAACTTAATACGAAGTTTTGAAATCCAGAAATCAGGTAAAAGAGCTGATAACAAAGTTACTATATCATAAGTTGTACACATGGTTGCAAAAAAAATTGCCACAAGCACAGCAAGTTTGTATTACTTTTCAGCCAATTTCAGGTATAGTTTATTAATTGCTAGTAATTATATAGTGCTTTTCATATGGTTTTAAATTTGCTTGCTGCAGTGCTGAATCATCATGCCAAGTTTGGTTGAAATCTATAAAATGGTATTGAAGGTATAAATACTTTAAAAAATTGACTCACTGCCATTTTGTTTCAAGATGGCAGTTGAAATGTTTGCTGTGCCTAAACCATCCCAGATAGAGGTAGAACAAATTCTAAAAGTTTCATAACAATCGATCAAATAGCAGAGGCAGTGAGTGTCCAAACATTTCAATCAGCCACCATTTGTTTTCCAAGGTGGCAGTCGGAATTTTCACTCTGCCTAAAACCATCCCAGATGGAGGTAGAACAAATCTTGAAGCTTTCATAATAATCAAATGGCATAGAAGCAGTGACTGTATGAACATTGATTGGCCACTATTTTGTTAAATTGTCACTATGACTAAAACCATCCCAAATAGAGGTGCAACAAATCATGAAAGTTTCATACCAATTGGATCTATGGATTTCAAGTCTATGAAGGACATAGAATCATAGAATAGCAGAGTTGGAAGGGGCCTACAAGGCCATCGAGTCCAACCCCCTGCTCAATGCAGGAATCCACCCTACAGCATCCCTGACAGATGCTTGTCCAGCTGCCTCTTGAAGGCCTCTAGTGTGGGAGAGCCCACAACCTCCCTAGGTAACTGCCTCCCTAGGCAACCTCCCTAGGTAACATTCAGACACTTCCATGAGAGGATTACTGATTACCCCACCCCAAACTGTTGAAAATTGGTTGAGTTCAGTGACAACTGTAACAAAGATTAGTATATTTACTGTTCATACGAATTGCTTTTGCTTTGCTGATCTACCTGGCCCTCTCTTCTCTTTGTGTGTGTGTGTGAGTGTGCGTGCGCACATGTGTGTGTATAATCACACTCCAAAGGCTATGTGTGTGTGTCCTGTAGTTTGTGTGTGTGGGGGGGGGGGTTGCTTATCTCCTTTCATGTCATATCACAAACTGCTTATGAAACTATTCTGTTTCAAAGGAGGTTTGACATGCAACATGGGGGTTGCTGTTCAATAAAAATAAGATAAACCACCTTTGTGCTCATAGAACTATTTGCACAGTGCCTGGATCCACAGCTGTTACCTTACAGAAGTCATCCTCAATCTTGTATTCTTCAGATGTTACGGCCAATGGCCAGGAAACTTTGGAATTGCAGTTTAAAACATCTGGAAAGCACCAGGTTGGGGAAGGCTGTCTTACTGTATACTTGTCAATAATTCTAGACAATTGACAGTTAATGCTCTTGTAGTTAATGGTACCATTAAAAGGATGAATCAGTACCAGAGATATTTAAAATCTGTTTTTGCGAGTCAAGCGTTTTTCCCAGTGAAAAAGTATTCAGCACTGATTAGCTTGTTGTGACTATATAAAGTGTGGTTTTTCAAATGTGGTCATAATGGCTGCATATGGCAACTGGAGAGCATCAATGGCCTGGTTCAGACAACACACTAAACCATGCTGCTTAACTACAAAATGGTTTAGGGAATGCATTCCCTTAACTATTTTGTGGTTAGGCAACATGATTTAGCATGTTGTCTGAACCAGGCCAGTGTGTCCACTAAGTTGTAAAGTGGAAGGTAGGAGGACAGTGCTGCGAAGGGAAAGGGGCAATGAATGCTGACTGCAGGAAGGCTAAGTGAGTAGGAACAGAAAACCATTGGTTGCTGGGGGTGGGGCTACACTTGTCCATGCTCAGGCCCTTTGAGACTAGAGCTGGAGCGGGTGTGCATCCCTTACCACTGGTCTCTTTTCTATATAAGTCAATAGAGCAATATTTGTTCCAATGGGAAGGAAAGGATCAGCAGTCAGGAGAACCATTGATGAGGAGGCTATATTGTGGTTGCACCTGTGGCCATAGTTAAAGCTCAGTTTGAGACCCACTGAATGAACCTGACTGTGGCCTTTTTGTATGTAAACTGTTTCCCTGTCACTACTTCCTGCAGTGGTACAGTGGAGCAACGTAGATGGAGCCAATACTAAGGTTTCTACCTATTCAGATATCATTCTCTTTCCAAGGGCTCATCTACACCAAGCTGGATATTCCACTATGAAAGTGGTATATAAAAGGCAGGAGCCACACGACTGCTTCATCGTGATGTTGAAGTGCCCTGCAGGATCTACACTACTGCCTTATAGTGGTACTGAAGTGCACTGACAACTGTTGGGGCCCGTGACACATCTACACCAAGCAGGATATAACACTATGAAAGTGGTATGAAAGTGGTCTATGGTCTGTGTCAATGGGCCCCAACAGTTGTCAGTGTACTTCAATACCGTAATAAAGCAGTCGTGTGGCTCCTGCCTTTTATATACCACTTTCATAGTGGAATATCCTGCTTGGTGTAGATGAGCCCGTAGCTAGGCATCATTCTGTCATTGGCCCACACAAATGTTTCTGAGATGTACAAGCTTCTGGGTGTCATGGGAAGACGCAAAGGAGAAGAAACTCCAGTGCCCACTAAGCAGAGGGTGAACTAGGCCTGTGTGAGTTCACATGTGGGGTGCTGTAAAAGTGGGACCCACCTGTAAAAGAGGCTTGGAACACCTTTGCAATGATATAGAATTAAGATGTGATGTGTATAAAATTATTGTAGGTGGGACAAAAAGCATGACTCTCTTTAGCCAAGATATACTATTAACTTTATTAAACAGTTTTGAAACCTCAACTGCGATGTAAGATTTTCAGTGAGTTGATTAGTCAATGAGTAGGATGACAGATCTACTGATGACTTGGCACAACGGGGAACATTTATTGTCAGTCTGCTAAGCAACTTCTTTGGAGCAGTCTTACATGTCTGTCTGAATCTTGTAGACTTGATTATTATTGATGGCCTCCAGCAAATCCAAGTATATAAGCAAACAAGTTGAAATGGCAGTTTTGTGCATAAAGAAATGTCGCTGCAGAAAAGTCTGAAAGGCAAGATTACACTGAGAGGGGTGGGTGAGACATAGTCATTTGCCAAGTGTTTTAGCTTACAAGAGCTGTTTGGTTGTACGAAGAGTTGCTATAGGAATAAGTAGTGCATACATTTTACTTCTCAGGTCCTCTGGTGGTCTGGTTGTGCTGACTGGATATACTTTGTTACAGGTGAGCTGTGTGAGGAGAAGCTGGATTTCTGTGCCCAAGACCTGAACCCCTGTCAGCATGACTCAAAGTGCATCCTGACGCCCAAAGGATACAAGTAAGCCCTGTATCCTTATAGTCCACTTTGTGTTTTTAATCACTGCTTTGTTCTCCTGAATGGCTGCGGGCTTTGTTTTCATTGGGGTGAATTGTGCTGTCAGTCTTCATTCACAGGAGTTGTGATCACAGAATAATGGCTCAATACGTTTTTCCTTTGGTTCGCATGGAGCCCCATGTAATAACATGAGGATTCTCTGTTCAGTGACCAGTTTCCTAGCAGTGAGGATTAACTACAGACAATGAAGAACGGAGAGTTTTTATCCTGTGTAACAATCCACACAAAATCCTTTCAGTTTCTTGGACTAGGAAGTGAATAATTACATTAAATTAAAGCTGGATTATAAAGCTGCAATTACAAGATGGGTTATTAGCAAGACACATTGAAACCCATTATACAAGAATGAGGTTCATCACCAGGAAAGCTAATCTTTAATTAAATTGACATCCTTATTATCATTAATTAGTATGCACTTGAAAAGTAGTTTTTCATGGACTTTTGGGAAAGCTGCTGTTCTGATCTGCACCTGCTTTGTTTACTTCGTTTTGTTATGCCAAAATTACATTAGGCCACTTGTGAGTTGTCATTTAAACATTGGTTTCTCTTTTAAATTGCTAACCTTCCTTTGTTAATCCATGCAAACCTACACCTATGAAGTGGAGCCAGTCTTTTGAGAAGCATGGTTCCTCCTCGTTCATTTTCTCACTGATTTGTTCCCTTTCTTTGAGTCATTAGAGATGGCTACAACTGGAGTGGGAAATCAGAAGTGGGGACACTGGTGCTAAAGCAATAGAACAGGCTTCTACAGCAACCCGAACAAAGCCCACCAGTAGCCATGTATGCAAGCCAATACTGGGCTTTGATAAACCTGTTTTTGTAGGTTGCCTGGGGCTGTCAAAACAAGGGGTATCGTCAACCACATGGTTAGGGACCTGCATTTGTCTTGCTGGGCCAATTCATGGTGCACCTCAACAAAGAGAAATTTATTGGAAGAATGGAGGATGGGTAATGTGTTACAGCTGATAAAAGTAGGAAGGAATTTCACTAATGATCAGATAAGCCAGTTTTGTGGAAAGCACATTGGTCACTTGCCACATTGCATTTTTATTCATGGGGAATGCACCCGCAAGCGATGCCCTAATTGAAATCTTTAACTTGTTTAGGATTTATACCTGCATAACAGAAATGCTGAGCCAGGCCTTGGTTCTCATATAATTGTGTCAGACTCATCAGTAACTTATAATTGCTTCCTGTATTACAGTCTTTCGTATTTTAGCAATGTTACAGGTAAAGCACAATACTCAGGAATTCGCCAGAGACTCAGAGAGGATTCCTTAACCACCTTCTTTGAGAGAAGGAGCTGTCTTACCCTCCCAGACCAGCACTGCTGATTATTATTTCAGAAAATTTACCACTACTCAATAAATATCCAGGATTATGAAAGAATTTTTTAACACAAAATCACAGTGAAATAAATAACCTCTTATAAATTAAGGATAACTCACTTACTCACATATCTTCTTGGTCAAACAGTAGACTGTTCTTCTTCGGGAGCTTTTAAAACTAGGGCCTTTTCTTTTGGGGCCCCCTGGGGCCTGTACATTTAGCAGCAGAAATGGCTCCTTGCAAGGACACAGAAAATGGCAGCATGAATAAGCAACTCTGGAGACCATTATCACCTCTGGAGAGCCGGTGTGGTATAGTGGCTAAAGTGTCGGACTGGGAGTGGGGCGATCCGGGTTCTAGGCCCCACTCGGCCAAGGAAACCGACTGGGTGACTTTGGGCCAGTCACAGACTCTCAGCCCAACCCACCTCACAGGGTTGTTGTTGTGAGGATAAAATGGAGAGGAGGAGGATGCATGCTGCCTTGGGTTCCTTGGAAGAAAAAAGGCAGGATATAAATGCAAGCAGCAGCATCATTAGAAGGCACAATTCTCTCCCTCTCTTTTTCTCTCCCTCCCTCTCAAGCAAGCAATCCTAGGGTATCATTAAAGAAATATTGTTCCATATATAGCGAGGCTGTATCAAGAAAGACTTTAGGAAAGCCAGATTTCAGAATATTAACTTCTAAGTTATACTTTAAAAAAGGCTAACAGTTTGGTTTCCCACCCTCACAGTGTAATAACAACAGCATAAATAATGTACATATTTATAGAAGTTGAATTAATGCTGCAGCTACTATTTTTCCTAGTAGCAGCGAGTTCCACAACAAAACTAGCTTTCTTCAAGATATGGATATCTAATCCCACTTTGGAAATTATTAAATTCTGCCACAGACATTAGGAGGTCCGTAGAATAAAATGGGTCAGTGGGTGGGGAAACCACATTTTAAGAAGGGCATTATGAACTGAGCACATCCAGAGAAGAATGACCAGGGTGGTATGGGGTCTGGAAACCAATTCCTTTGAGGAAGAGCTGCTTAAATGTCTAGCTTGGAGAAGAGAAGATATTAAGCGGAGACACAATCATGAACTTCAAGTATCTGAAAGGTTGTCATGCAGAAGATGGCGCAACCTTGCTCTCTGTTGCTCTAGAGGGCAGGAGTAGAACCAATAGGTGGAAATTGCAGGGAAGCAGATTTTGGCTAAAAATTCGCTCTTGTTCCCGGGCAGCTGAACGCCTTTGGCGTAAGACCAGGGACCGGGCAGACTTTGTCCATTACAAATTTGTACTTTCCTCTTTCTCTTCTGCCATCTCACTGGCCAAACAGCAGTACTACTCAACGCTGATCCAGTCAAATGCTAGGCATCCTCAGCGGCTCTTTGCGTCCTTCAATTCTCTTCTGAAGCCTAATCCGCCATCTCTCCCCGCCTCTCTGTCTGCTAACAACTTTGCCTCTTTTTTCAATGCTAAAATCCAAACTATCCGCTCTGATCTGGCCAGCTCTGCTCCTCTTCCAGTTCCTGTTCCTCATCTGTCAGCTCCTCCTGCAAATTTCTCTGCGTTTCCTTCGGTCTCTGCGGATGAACTGTCTACAATACTGCGCTCTTCGAAGCCTTCCACTTGTTCTCGTGATCCGATTCCTTCTCGCGTCTTTATTAATCTTATTCCTGCTATCCTCCCTTCCTTGCTACATATTATTAATCTTTCTCTGTCCTCTGGTTCATTTCCTTCTGCTTTTAAACATGCTACAGTCTCTCCCATTCTCAAGAAACCTACTCTTGATAGGCTATCTCTGTCTAACTACCGACCTGTCTCTTTGTTGCCGTTTGTTTCAAAGATCCTGGAGCGTGCGGTCTACTCTCGCTGTCTTGACTTTCTTTGTAGTAACTCTGCTTTGGATCCATTTCAATCTGGATTCCGTCCTCTGCATTCCACCGAAACAGCCCTTACTAAGATCACCAATGATCTCCTTACTGCCAAGTCTAAAGGCCATTATTCCGTTCTTATTCTCCTTGATCTAACTGCAGCCTTTGACACGGTTGATCATGATCTTCTCTTAGATTCCCTTCATGACCTTGGATTTTGTGGCTCTGTCTATAACTGGTTTGCCTCCTATCTAGCGGGTCGCTCTTTCAGCGTGTTGACTAATGGCAGCTCGTCTTCCTCCTTTCCCCTTTCAGTAGGGGTTCCGCAAGGCTCGGTGCTTGGCCCGTTGTTGTTTTCCTTATACATGTTGCCCTTGGGCAAGCTTATTCAATCTCATGGTCTCCAATATCATCTGTACGCCGATGATACACAACTATATCTGTCATCTCCGGAACTTTCTCCTGATGTTCACGATCGTATCTCGGCATGTCTTTCAGATATCTCAGCTTGGCTGCTTCATCGTCGCTTGAAGCTTAACATGGCAAAGACTGAATTGCTTGTTTTTCCTCCTAAACCTTCTCCTCATCTCTCATTCTCTCTTACTGTCAATGATGTTACGCTTACTCCGGTCAAGGAAGCTCGTAGCCTTGGCTTTATCTTCGACTCCTCGCTCTCCTTTATTCCTCATATTGAGGCAGTAGCTAAATCTTGTCGATTTTTCCTGTATAATATTGCCAGGATTCGATCATTTTTGTCTGTCTCTTCTGCCAAGACGCTTGTTCATGCACTGGTTATTTCACGGTTGGACTACTGCAACCTTCTTCTCTCTGGCCTTCCTTCTTCTCACATCAGCCCGTTGGTTTCTGTTCACCACTCTGCCGCAAAGATCATCTTCTTAGCACGCCGCTCCGACCATGTTACTCCGCTTCTGAAATCTCTTCATTGGCTTCCAATTCACTTCAGAATCCAATATAAACTTCTCCTGTTAACCTTCAAAGCTTTTCACGGTCTAGCTCCTTCCTATCTCTCCTCTCTCATCTCACACTATTGCCCCGCTCGTGCTCTTCGCTCCTCTGATGCCATGTTTCTCGCCTGCCCAAGGGCCTCTACTTCCCTTGCTCGGCTTCGTCCATTTTCGTCTGCTGCCCCTTACGCCTGGAACGCTCTTCCAGAACATTTGAGAACTACAAGTTCAACCACAGCTTTTAAAGCTCAACTAAAAACTTTTCTTTTTCCTAAAGCTTTTAAAACTTGATGTTGTGCAGACTTCTACTGTTACTTTCTACTGTTAGTTTTTCCCTACCCTGTGCCTGCTTACCCTTCCCTGTACCTGTTGGCATTCTCTTCCCCTCCTTATTGTTTTACTATGATTTTATTAGATTGTAAGCCTATGCGGCAGAGTCTTGCTATTTACTGTTTTACTCTGTACAGCACCATGTACATTGATGGTGCTATATAAATAAATAATAATAATAATAATAATAATAAAATTAGGAGAAACTTTCTAACAGTGAGAACTGTTCAGCAGTGAAAACTGTTCATCTCTCTGGAGGAAAAGAGGAAGTAAAGTAGAGGCCCTGGCAATGTGGGGTAGGCACCAGAGTGGACCAAAAATTGTACTACAAAAGGTTCAGGAGGAATCAATCAGATCCCAGGTTATTCTCAGAGTGAGAACATGCCAGCTTGAGGGATACCCACGCAGAAAGACTACCTGCCTGAACTCCAAGGTAGTTATACGATTCAAAACAAAGAGCTTGATAGCTTTGAGGCTGGACCCAAGATGGGTTAAAGCAAAGGGACAATGGTTTGGTTCTGGCAACTGAACAGAACGTTTCAGGACTGGATCATTTTTCCCATCGGGACTTTTCATTGGCCAGTTCAAAAGAACCCACATGGATTAGTTCACTTGCAGTGAACAGTCTTCTTTAATCAAAGAGGAAACATTCTGTGTCTCTTGTGGCTCTGCGGTGGTTCCATAGCTTTCACAACATTCCTGGTAGTTTTCAGGCTGTGCCTTCTGGAAAAAAAAATGGATTCTTGAGTCAAGGTATCGGGATAATACCAATTAAATCTACAGCACACAGTCCACATATCAGAGAGCCAGCTCCTGTGTAACACAGCCCTAGTAGTCCAATTCTAGACTGGCCTCATTGCTATGCTTCTAGAAGGAGAAAATATTGTTTTTGACAGTCCCGTCTCCCCTGTCCCCACACAGACTGAACTTTTTCTGAGGAACTGACAAATTTGGTAAAATAATCTTGACATTTACTCTAAAGAAATGTAGAGTTAAAACTTCATAGGTAACAGAGCTAAACCTCTTGTCTCATTTTTTCATCTTTGTTCGATGGTAAAATGTGTTTCTGCTCATGCTAATTTGATGTAAAATGTACTCTTGGTTCAGTCACTATTTTCAAGTAAAAATGTATAACTCCAAAGCAAAAAATCTTGGAATATTTGTCTGGCTCTCTCCAAGTGAGGTTCATATATTTGCTAATTTTGAAAAAAGTATGTGTGTACTCCAGTTGAAAGGAGAGGTGTCAGAATGATTCATGGGAGCCCTCAAGATGTACAGTCTTAATATGTGATATAATATCATATAATCAGACAGAGAAGCAAACAAGAAAAAGCCTAGAAATATTAAATTGTGGTCTCTCATGCAAAGCAAGGTCTTCAGTCAATAATACTAGCTTTCAACACTAAGATCTAAAGTATTTTATTTAAAGTGCAGTGCAACGCATCTCAGAATTTCAAGATATTCTTTTCCCTGAACACTGCTTACACTTTGTAGTAATTTGAAATGACACCAGTCATAGAATCATAAAATAGCAGAGTTGGAAGGGGCCTACAAGGCCATCGAGTCCAACCCCCTGCTCAATGCAGGAATCCACTCTAAAGCATCCCTGACAGATGGTTGTCCAGCTGCCTCTTGAAGGCCTCTAGGGTGGGAGAGCCCACAACCTCCTTAGGTAACTGATTCCATTGTCGTACTGCTCTAACAGTCAGGAAGTTTTTCCTGATGTCCAGCTGGAATCTGGCTTCCTTTAATTTGAGCCCATTATTCCATCTTTTCTCTCTTTCTTGAGCCTGCTGCTTAGGAGTTAGGAATTGCATTTACCTTGTATTTTTCCATTCTATAGATGCAATTGCACACCTGGCTACGTAGGAGAACACTGTGATATGGACTATGATGACTGCCAGGACAACAAATGTAAAAATGGAGCACAGTGTACTGATGCAGTGAATGGCTACACATGCAAATGCCCTGAAGGGTACAGGTGAGAGCCATTTAGGACATGACAGAGTATCTGTTATCTCATGGGTGAGAGAAACGTGTTTGATGTAATTGTATCTCCCTTTGCATCTAGTGGACTGTTCTGTGAGTTCTCTCCCCCAATGGTCTTGCCTCGCACCAGCCCATGTGATAACTATGAGTGTCAAAATGGAGCCCAGTGCATCATCAAAGCCAATGAGCCCATCTGTCAGTGCTTGTCAGGTTACCAGGGTGATAGATGTGAAAAGCTGGTCAGCATAAACTTTGTGAACAAAGAGTCCTACTTGCAAATTCCTTCGGCAAAGAGTCGCCCTCAGACCAATATCACTCTCCAGGTAAAGTGGCTTATTTTCATGCTTTATAATAAGCTAATCATGAAATATCTAGTTAGTGTGAATCTCTCCTGTACCCTAATAAAAAGTGTTGGTTTTTTAAAATGAGCCTGATCATGATTCTGACATCATTTGGGTCAGGGTTAGACAACCTGTGCCCTCTCAATATTTTGGACTGCAACGCAACTCCTACTAACCCTCGTCAGCAAGGCCAATGGTCTAGGATTGTGGGAACTGTAGTCCAAAATGTTGCCTACCCCTGGTTTAGCAAAAACAAAAAGAAATAAGGAGGAGCCCTCACTGAAAGAATGAAAAGAAAGGGAAAGGATCCACCAACACTCCTGAAGTTAAGTGCGCTACGTCTGGGAAGCCCAGCGTGTTGTACACATACCAAAAGCCTCAATATGATTTATCCAAGTCAGCAGTCATATAATAAATATCAATAGACATTTGGCAAACATTTAATAAACATATAACAAAGTTACTGGTGATTAACAAGTACAAAAACATGTCATAGACATGAGAGAATATAAACAAGGGAGAACGCATAAATGTAGTATTAAACGATGATTCCGGACTGTATACACTGTTTCCACCTTTGTGGGTAATACGTTTTCAGTTTACAAAGTTAAGAATTCACCACAACATAAACATATAGGCTTGGTATAATGGCTGCGAGTTCTAACCCCCGTGGTAGACTGTTGGCTTCCTGAAGAAAAATGTTGGACTCTGTGTCCAAAAGTATATGGAGTGGATTTCTAATCTGTAATTAACAGCTTCTAGAGATAGTGTAAGTCTAAACTGACGAGGAGAAGGCCAAATTTAGGACATATGTTCCATGTCACTTACCATATACAGTGTTTAGGGCCAAACCATATGTTTGGCAACAAACATGGATCAACCACTGTCCCACCCTAAAGCAGGAAGAACATATTCAGGGCAGAAGGGGCAAGGGGTGGTGGTCTAACCCTTTCCTCAACAGCTGCTTTTCTCCAGCAACTCCCTCACCCTAGCTGTTTTTTTCCCTGCTGGATTTCCCAAATAATTTTTTTATTATTATTTATCATTGCATTTATATCTCGCCTTTTTTCCTCCAAGGAACCCAAGGCGGCGTACATAATCCTCCTCCTCCTCCTCCTCCTCCTCCTCCTCTCCATTTTTATCCTCGCAACAACAACCCTGTGAGGTGGGTTGGGCTGAGAGTGCATGACTGGCCCAAAATCACCCAGTGGGTTTCCATGGCCGAGTGGGGACTAGAACCCGGATCTCCCAACTCCCAGTCCAACACTTTAGCCACTACACCTCACTGGCTCACTGTGTTTGCCACAACAACGGGGGATAATTGGCTGAATAAGAAAGTTCAGGACAAAAGCAGTGGATGTGAGGAAGGGTTATGCTTTTCAGGAAGCCACTTTGTGGCAAACCCAAGATCTGTATGGTGGCCCTGGCACAGTGGCACTCATGGTTGGCACTGCATTGAAGCAGGGCAAAGGCTTATCTAATGTTTGGAGAAATTGTCACATAAAACTGCAATTCACTAATCGTCACATAGTGAGAAGAATTTTTATGAGCTGAGCAATGCAATTTTTTTAAGAAACGAAATAATACTTATTATTGTTTTAAATGGATATTGCTGTTTTTATGCCTTTAAATTTTTGATTATTTGTTTTTAATGTTCACTGTTTTGTACACCAACCAGAGAGCTTTGGCTATGGTGCGGTACATAAATGTAATAAATAAATATAAATAAATAAATGTTATGGGTGATTGGTTGGCTGTAGTGAATAGCTTGCTTTACAGTGAAGCCGTTTAATTTCATTGTCTTCTAACAACAAATGGTTTGTGACAAGATTGCCACAGATGAAGACAGTGGAATCCTGCTGTACAAAGGTGACAGGGATCATATAGCAGTGGAACTGTACCGTGGAAGGGTGAGAGTCAGCTATGATTCAGGATCATATCCAGCATCTGCCATTTACAGGTGAGCCTAGAAATGATAAACCACATTTTAAAGAGATTCTATTATTTGAGGTGCCTGATTTTTTCCCCTCTAAATAGCAGGATGTTTTATTTCAAAATATAGCTTTCAAATTTTTGAGATTGAAATTTCACAAGACACTGTACTTTCCAGGGGAAATGGTCAATAATAGGAAAAAATTATAGTCAGGGATGGGCAACCTCTTTCAGTCTGAGGGCCAGATTCAGTTTCAGAGAAGTTCTTGGGAGATGCATTCCAGTGGTGGGTGGGGCCAAGGCAAAAGGGGCGGACCTAAAAATGCCAGTATATTGTAGCTTAGAGCTCTTACAGCCAGTGTCTAAGCCTTAGGAGAGGCATTTCAACCTTTTAGAGTGGGGGAAAGACTGCAAAAAAGCCAGAAAACCACCATATGATCGATGGTTGTAGCAAAGAGGATGTACAGCACCATGTACATTGATGGTGCTATATAAATAAATAAATAATAATAATAATAATAATAATAATAATAATGTCGCCAGGGGAAGGGAACATGGTCTTCTGGGGAACCCCAGAGGGCTGAATATGGACCACAGGTGGACCAGACCTGGCCCCAGGTCCTGAGTTTAGGACCTTTCAATAAATGTTCTCATACCTACTCAGGCAATACTAATACTGGACCATGTTAAAGCAGCCATAACATGAAGGGCTGTTTCAGCTGTGAAAAATGTCATTATCTGCCAAAAACCACCTTTGTGCTTAAGGATAAATCAAATGCTACAAAAGGCAACACCCAGAAACCACTGTGTGAACAGTTCAGCGTTTCCCAGGACTTAGTACCTATGCTCTTAGAATCACCGGGCCGGATCACATGAACCATGTGTGGAGGGGAAATCACCAGAAGTCCATTTCTACACGCACACAGTTGTGCAGCAGTTCAAATGCGAGCAAAATTCTCCTAAGCCAGGCTTAGAGGTGAGATTTGTAAAAGCCCACTCCAGTGATGAGGCAAGCTTTACAAGGCCCTGATTTATTCGCCAGCTTGCGGCAGCTTGCTCAGCATCACCCAGGGAGACTTTGGGGAGTCCCTGGTGAGCCTTGAGGATGGTTGTCTTCAGTGCTGGTGCAAGCTCTGCCAACACCTGTGGCAAAAGAGCATACACCCGTGCACCCGCCATTGCCCTCACGTCAGCCTCCCTCCCTACTTGCCCCGCTCACTGCTAGATCTTTCTCCCGCCCACCTTCCCACTGCCATGTTTTTCTTCCTCCCTGCTCTCCCCTCCCCACTCACTGGGCCTAGTTGCTTTTTGCAGCCTGAATCTGGAGCACTCGGGCTGCAAATAGCAGCCATTAGCCTTTGCTATCAAGGGATTGTCAGGCTTCCAAGCCTCTACAATCCCTTGCTGATAAATAACAGTGAAAGGCCACCTGTAGCTGTGAGCTTGTCTTGGACGTCTTTCAAATTACCAAGCCACCGAATACTGAAATCGGACCTAGAACCTAAGTAGTGTGCCGATATCTTATTGTTTTGAGGAAGCACTTCTGAATTCAGTTTTTCCTTTAACCAGATTAAATGGTGGTTTAAGAGAACGCATGCATATTCATGAGATAGATACCATTAAGCAAAGTCTCTCTTGCTCATGAGCTAGTTTGGCCAGGACAGTCTTTGCTCATATTGCAGCAATCGCAGAAGCAGTTTGATTGCTAGATGAAGAGTGCCGTGATATGAGTAGGCCAAACAAAGGAGAGGTTCTCCCAGCTTGCCCCAAGAGTTGGTAGCTGGAACAATGTGAACTGTGAGAGAGATGGGAGTGTGCAAGCAAAGGATTCAGTCCTTTCCCCTCTTGCAAGGAGGGGAAGAGTGGCAAGGTTCACACAACACACTAACCCACACTCAGTGGTTGAGCATGGGTTGTTGTTGAACTGTGGGTTGTTCGTTGAAACGTAGGTTAGCGTATTGTCCAAACCCAAGAAATTTTCCTCAGGGTGGCTTATTAACCATTCAGTGTGGCTTCATCCCGCGCCCCCCCCCCCCCCGGCGCCTCAAACCCATGGTCTGTTGTTGGATTGTTCAGGCCACACTGCATGGTTAGCAAGCTACCCTGTGGAAAATGTCCTGGGTTCAGACAACACGCTAACCCACAATTCAACAAACAACCCACAATTCAACTACAACCCACACTCAGCTACTGAATATTGCTTAGCATTTTGTGTGAACCCAGCCAGTGAGTCATAAGCTGCATCATGAGAAGAACTGATCAGACAGGAGGCATTTACCATATTCATTCATATACCTCAGTCATTCTCTTCCCCCCCCCCCCCCCCAATTCCTGAGGATCATCAAGGACTCAAATGCAACATCTGCTCACGCTGCTGGGCTGGGGAAGATGTTGGGAGGGAAAGACCTGGAGCCACCTTTCCACCATCACACATTTATCTTCGAGACGAGTATTTCAGCTACTATTACAGATATTTTAGAAGTTGCTGTCTGCTTCTTTGGGGGGAAAAAAGGATTTTCAAATAATTCACCTGAAATGGAATGAAAAACTATAATCATTCTCTGGGAAATAATGCAACACTTTGCTAAGAAATATTATTTTAAAAAATCAAGATGTTAGTAGGTGTATAAATTCCAAAGAAAAATTATCCCTGTAAAATCCAGCATTTTCTATAAAATAAAGCAGACTTAATATTCCTTTAAGAAAGCACTTTAAAATGCTCTGTGCCTCTTTATGATGCTTTGTTTATATTTCTAAAAAAAAGTACCATAATTTGTGCAACCAATGTATTATTTTCCACATGCACGCATTTAATCACACTGAATAAAAACAGGACTACTGTATACAAAAGAATTGACGTAAACATTAAAGCACAAAGGGGAATTAAGATATATAGGTTTTTCTTTTTCTTTACAAACCTAGAAGAGATTGAAACTAGAGCCTTGTATTTGAGAAACTGGAAAGACTCTGGGAGTATTGCTCTTGGATTTATATTTTAGTCTACTTCTGCCAGCTATTTGCTGGAGAACAATGAGCAATCAAAGCGCTGCATTATTTCTACCTTTGTGTATTCCAGCTTCCTTAATCCATTACAGCCATCTATTGGCTGTCTTTTTTCTTCTCCTAGTCAACTTTGAAAGTTGGATGTAAAGTTCCTTCCACTATATTATCCTACTTGTTTCAGTCTTCCATAGAAATGCTGGGATCCAAAGGACCAACTGGAAAACTTCCACGTGAGCACTGAACCCCTTCTCCTTTTGCAGCTTTTATCCTACAGGAAGCTGCAGCCTCTGGCCCAGCACAGAGGCCTGCGATTGGAAAAGGAATGTACCTCTCTATGCTTGGATTTGTGTGCCGGGTTCTTTGAATACCAAACACGCTTTCCAAAAGTTTTAAGGTACTGGTGACACCGAGGGATGGTGGCTTCCCAAAGGCCAAGATCACCCAAAATTCACTAGCTCTCTTGTGAGCATGGCACTTCACTTTTGCAAGGGTGTTCCCTTTCGCCTCCATTAATAGGGGAATTATCAACACAAGGATTAGAATAGCTCTGCAAGCATGGATGTTTTCTGTTTCTTTCATGTATTCCCCATATATGAAAATTTGATACAGTTGGGAGTAGTAGAATAGGTATTACATATGTGGAATTAGAAGAGCTAAATCAGGTGTGGGCCATATGCAGGTTAAAGCTTCCCCCAAAACCCCAGCAATCTTATTTATGTATTTATTTATTTAAATTTAAAACATTTTTATAGCGCCACTTCACCATTACTGGCATCGTGTCGCTTTACAATCACATATAAAACAATTTCATTAAAACCCTCAACCCACATTAAGACAATTCCATTAACCCTCATCCTCAATCCATTAAAGTCCCTCAACCCCAATTTAAACCACCCCCTCCCCAAACTCTTGTGAAAATAAAAACGCGTTACAAAGGCGTTTAAAAGAATTGAGAGTGGGAGCCTGTCTAATCTCCAGGGGCACATTATTCCATAACCGGGGGCCAGCCACTGAAAAAGCCTTGGCCCCGGCACATTCCAATTTGTAGCGGGGGACCATCAGGGCGCCCTGCTCCTGAGAGCGAGTCTGCCAATGGTGAGACACAGGAGAAAAGCAAGTAGTAGGATTTGGGAGGAGGAGTGTGCATGATACGTGCAAGTGGGTATGTATGCATATGTGGAGGGGGTGTACTTACGTGTGTGGGGGGGGGGGTGTTTATGTGCATAAATGGCTCCTGACTAATCCCTCTGCAGCCCTTGTCCACCTCTGGGCTAAAGAGAAGCAAAGATGCAAGCTATTCTGACTAGCCAAATAAATGGCATGATTACAACAACAGATATCTTAGAGCCAAACTAGACATGATGGTCATTGTGTGATTTCAATTAGTGTGGCTAGCTTTTAAATTTTACCGTATTTCTTCAATTCTAAGATGCACTTTTTCCCCTAAATAAACAGCTCTAAAAATGGGGTGCGTCTTAGAATCGAAGAAATATGGTAAAAGGAGCTGTGAGGGGGGAGGGAGAAAACAAGATAAGCCCCATGATTTTCATGGGGGGGGGGTAATTCCCCAATGCTACAGTCCCAATGAAAACTGCCCTTGCCCTCCAAGTTGCTGTTCATCCCAGAAGGGAAGCTTCCATTGGTGCAACTGGCTCCAGAGAAGAGGCGCAAAATACACGTGTTTGGTCTTGATGCACCTGATGATTTCCCAGAATTTGTGGGGTGCTTACCCTTTATTCCACTCTGTTGCTACTTTCATCATCTCTGTGATAGTTGGGAGGGACAGGGCAAGATCTGGCAGGGAAGTACGTTAGGTACCCGAACTATCACCTGAACTAGGCCACCATTGAGATTAAATGCAGTCCACAGGTAAGAAAGGATTATGATCTAAATGTGTTTGGCAGAGGAACATGCAAACCAAGGAGGATGTTATTGGTTTCTGGGTAAATGTCTATACTGTAATATGTCTGTCATATGAAGTCAATCTGGCATTGGTATATGCCTTTAAATAGTAAGACCTCACCGTTCAAGACTACAGATAATGTGCTTTGGTGACTTTAATTATATCTTGATTTCCTCATCTGTAATTATGTTGAAATCAACAGGGAAACTGAAGTCCTTTGGGATGCCACATTTCATGATACTTAAACATCTAGGGAATACACAGCTGATGACAATTGACAATTTGGAGACAGATTGAAGATCATTGACAAGGCCATGCACACCTAGAGAATTGTTCTGGTTTAATTTTTGTTTTGCAGTTTTCGGAATGCTAAATGCCTGGAAAAATCTGGCCCCACAACTGTATAGGACAAAATACGCGCACGCACACACACACACCTCGGTACAATGTCTTAAATATTTCAGAAGTTAAATCACCCTTATTCTTGTTTCAGTGTTGAGACAATCAATGATGGGAACTTCCACATAGTTGAGTTACTGACCATGGATCAGATTCTGTCTTTATCTATTGATGGAGGAAGTCCCAAGATCATCACCAATTTATCTAAACAATCCACTTTGAATTTTGACTCCCCACTCTATGTAGGAGGTAAGAAAACAAGTTATTTATACTGTAGATTTGAATAGCTTAAGAATCTTCGGGAAAGGTAAATGGTCATATGTTTCAGCTAATACTCCAAGTGAAAGTGAAAACAATATTATTTTAGTAGTTTTGCAGGGCTGCGTTGTCTAAATATACTTGTGGACATTCAGTAAATGACTGTCTTTGTGGAACTGGAGAACTAGTGTGTTGGCCATGTTCTTTTATACTGCAATAGGGAGCACAGAGAGAAGTTGATCATCCCTTTACTTAACTTTATCCAGAAGACCCGCTAAAACTCTGGTATCTTTCTGATTAAGGGATGACACTATATTACTGAAAGTGCAGTTTAATTTATTTTTATCCTCAATACAAATTAAGAAGAACTCCCTTTGGTCTCTTCAGTGTTTTAATTTGTGTTCTTATCATGTATTCACTTCTTGTATCACCTTTTAACAGTTTTATTGTATTAACTTCTGTTGATTTGATAGCAATACACTATTCATTCTATTAAAAAAAACCTGTGCTAATTGTGATATGTTCCATAGCTTATCACAGTTACTTATAGTATATTTATTCATTATTACAATTATGTTGTGGTTTACATGGTCCTCCTCCTCCTCCTCTTCATGACAAACCTGTGAGGTAGGTTAGGCTGAGAGTCAATGACTGGCCCAAAATCACTTAGGGGGCTTCATGGTGGGGGGACTAGAGACTTTATCTCCCGAGTCCCAGTCCAACGCTCTAACCACTACACCACAATGGCTATTTTAATAGGTGACAGTGGTCTTCAGCTTAGCTGCGGTGGTTCAGGCATTGGTGTCCTCAAGATTGGATTATTGTAATGCATTCTATGTGGGCCTATGCTTGGGCTTGGTCCAGAAGCTGCCGTGGCAAGACTGTTAACTAGAACCTCTTTCCAATAGCAAATTACAACCTTGCTAAAAAAACAAAAACCAACTGCAGAGGCTGCCAGTAAGTTAAGTGTAAGATGTTATGATTAACATATAAAGCTCTACACAATTTAGAAAGGTTACCTTAGGGATCACCTCACCCCTTATGGCCTCGCTGGATCTCTGCAAGCCTCTGTAGGAGGAATTTGTGAGGGTGCTACGTGCTCCTGAGGTTCAAGTCAGGAGCAGTTGCTGCAGAACATTTAGTGTTCCAGCACCCACCCTCTGGAAAGTTTTACCACCTGTCATTAGAGGACACCCCCACCCCCCCAGAGTTCTGTTGTTGAAGTTACCTAGGAAGGTTGTGAGCTTTCCCACATTACAATCATAGAATAGCAGAGTTGGAAGGGGCCTACAAGGCCATCGAGTCCAACCCCCTGCTTAATGCAGGAATCCACCCTAAAGCATCCCTGACAGATGGCTGTCCAGCTGCCTCTTCCTGACTGTTAGAGCAGTACGACAATGGAATCAGTTACCTAAGGAGGTTGTGGGCTCTCCCGCACTAGAGCCATTCAAGAGGCAGCTGGACAACCACCTGTCAGGAATGCTTTAGGGTGGATCCCTGCATTGAGCAGGGGGTTGGACTCGATGGCCTAGTAGGCCCCTTCCAACTCTGCCATTCTATGATTCTATGATGTCTTCTTAAGACCCATCTCAACAACATTAAATGTGACCCCCACCAAGTATGGTACATAGCACACAGTAGAATGTGTTTTTTTATTGCTGATTAACATTGTTATTATTATACCTTATTGCTGTTTTGATATGTTTTAAGTTCACACTTTGACACCTCTGTGGAAAGTGGTATATACATGTGAGTTAATAATAAACACAGTGACGGTAACTCATTTCAAGTAACGAATGGGTGGCTTGATTTCTAGGCATGCCTATGAAGAACAACGTTGCCGCGCTGCGCCAAACCCCAGGGCACAATGGCACCAGTTTCCATGGCTGCATTCGTAATTTGTATATCAATAGTGAACTCCAAGACTTTAGGAATGTTCCACTACAAGTTGGAATCCTCCCAGGCTGTGAACCCTGTCATAAGAAGGTGTGCGTCCATGGAGCCTGCCTTGCCACGAGCCAGTCAGGCTTCACCTGCGAGTGTGATGGAGGATGGACTGGCTCTCTGTGTGATCAGCAAGCCAACGATCCTTGTCTAGGAAACAAGTAAGTCCTTGTTGAACACTATTTTCTAATGTTGAGCATTTACATATGAGCATTATGACAGGTTTTAACTATCACACCATTTCTTTTTCCAATATTAATAATCTAATGGACCCCTTCAACGTCCTAACTAAAAATAAAGTTAATGGTTTATTTAAAATTTACTCCAGTTTAAAACTAAAATAGGTTTAATTGCTATTTTACTCTACCCTGTGCCTGTTTGGTGCATTCTCTTCCCCTTATTGTTTTATGATTTTATTAGAATGTAAGCCTATGCGGCAGGGTTTTGCTATTTTATTGTTTTACTCTGTACAGCACCATGTACATTGATAAATAATATAATAATGATAAATAAATAAATAAATAAATAATGATAATAATAATAATATCACATTCCCAAAATGTATTCTGATACAAAAACTGTTAGGGTACGTTGGGCCATACAAAGTTAACAAATTTCTTATTCGGGTATCAGGAAGCCGTAGAGTAGAAACATAAGAGATGCATCGATGAAATAGTAGGATAGGCTCACAAAAGAATAGAGAGCAAAACAAACTGAAAAAATGCCTGGGTGAAATTCTGGGCTCATAGTAAATAATGCGAATGGTTCAATATACCCCAACAGCCTAATAAAGCGGCGGTGCTGGTGGAGGTTGAATAGAACATTATAAATAAGAATCAGTGTTGCAAGCTTGCTCTACGAGAGCGTTAACTCCCTTAAGATAAAGCTAACCTGGAGCAGAATTAACCCCCTAGGATAAAATTCATTCTTGGTGTCAATTTGACCCCTTTAATGCAATAATAATAATAATAATAATAATAATAATAATAATAATAATAATTTTATTTGTTACCCACCTCTCCCTCTGGATCGAGGCAGGGTACAACATCTGACCATCTGCCAGGGATGCTTTAGGGTGGATTCCTGCATTGAGCAGGGGGTTGGACTCGATGGCCTTGTAGGCCCCTTCCAACTCTGCTGTTCTATGATTCGATGAAAACACCATAAAATATATATAACTAATTAAAACATTTAAAACTAATACATTATTAGAAGCAGCACATTATTTAAAAAAGGCATCTTAAAATTCAACTGGGAGGAAAAAAAATTAAAAATCCAAAAATCTACCCCTGTGCTCTTGAAGTGGTATAACCACACCAAAAAAAGGGAAATTTATTACACTGGCAAAATGTGAAGTTATTTTCCATATTCTATATCCTAGTTTGATAAATTTCTGTGGATCGAAAGGACTCTAGCTTAGGTGTTTGGTAGCTTCACTTTTCTGTTCGTTTCCATAGGGATAAATTGGACTCCTGATAGTAGCTTAAACATACTATATATAAACTGAAAAGGGGGAAGGGGAGATATGGAACACTACAGGGTAACTGTGGAATCCATGGGCTATGAAGTGTTTCAAGTTTGCAAACAAAGTTTTAGAAACATATCAAATAGCTGCAACGTCCATAGCAACCCTATTAGCTTGGGAGGATTAACAAATAGTAATATTAACATTTGAAAGTCTCCATTTAAAAAAATAAAGCAACCAGTAGAAAAGAGAAGACATTTGTTTGATATGTTACTACCTGCTATGTTTCTCTTGCATAATGAAGGAAAGAACAAGCTGGGGTCAGTAGTGTAGTTAGGGCTGGGTCTTGGGTTTATATTTTAGTCTACTTCTGCCAGCTGTTTGCTGGGAAACAATGAGCAACCAACACTCTGCATTATTCCTACCTTTGTGTATTCCAGCTTCCTTAATCCATTACAGCCATCTATTGGCTGTCTTTTTTCTTCTCCTGGTCAACTTTGAAAGTTGAATGTAAAGGGTCTGTCTTATGAAGGTCATAATTAAGTCAATGACAATAAAGGAAGTAAATGACATCCTTTTTTCTACCCTTAAGTTTTTAGTTTGGTTTTGAATTTAAATCTCACCTTGTCTTTGGTCAAAGTTCAAAAGAGCTTTCTCAGGGTATACCTGTCCTTCATATTAGAATGCAATCATTAGGTTTACTTTACAGTGGGCGTGTCTACACCTCCCGATGATCCGGGAGGGAGGGGGGAGGATATAGCGATAAGCTGATCGTGAGATCCTCCCCCTGCGTTCACATGCGGTGCTGATGTCCAGGAAGGAAGGAGGACGTCGCAGCTGCCTTTTTTAAAAAAAAGACAAGACCTGGAGTGCACCTGCACTCCAGCGCAAAAGTTTTTTAAAAAGGCCAACCCCCACCCCACCCCCAATGGCCCTGGACTCTTCCCGTCCCAACTCCTTCCCTCAGATGACTCCTGCTACTCATGGGGAAGAGAGAAGAAGCCGGGACAGCCGGCCACAGGATCGTCCCAGGACCGTGGGTAAAACCGAGGAAAAAAGGGTATGGCGGTATCCCAGGGAAATGGAAGGATCGTCCCTCGCTACTCCCAGGGTCCCCTGTGTCATGTGGGACGATCCCTGGGATATCGCCTGATATAGACATGCAGAGCGTCTGCGGTCCATAGCACAATCACTTTGATTCAAAGCCCCTTTTTACTGTGAGATACGTCATAACGTAGAAGAGATTCATTTAAAAGAGAGGTGGGCGTTCTAGACCATGTTACAAACGAATGCCAAAACCTAGGGCAGTTCTTCTTGCTCTTGCATCCATAAGGGTACAAAACGAGTTGCCATTTCCTGATGAACATATTTTTTCCTTATGAAAGTTTTTGTGGGGGAGGGGGAGAATGAACATTTTACAGGTAAGCGGTTCTTCTTCTTCTTCTTTTTTCCTTGTTAAACTTTAACAACTCTTTCAATTTGAGTAATTTTCAGCCAGATTTTGCATTCCTTGCTCCCCCACCAGTGTTTCACACACACACAAATGCAAAAGCCCTGGTTGCTTGAGGAATGCAGAATCTGGTAGCTGTGACACCCTGTTCAGGTCTTCCATAACACATCTACAGTGGCAGTATTCCAGCACTAACAAAATAATGGCCTTTGTGCTTCTTCATCCTTGCACTAACCTTGCATACCAATTAGTCTAATACAAACTGCTTCAGCATGTCTTACTTGAAAAAGTGCAATCCAAAAAGAAAGGGGGGGGGAACTATAAGCAATTTCCTTTTTGAGTACAGTCCAAAGCATTTATAGTTAATGTCGCTTAGCCTTAGGTTGGATGAATAATTTATTTTTATTCTCTTGGGCTTGTCTCCCCCTGTAGATGTGTGCATGGTACCTGCTTGCCAATCAATGCGTTTTCATACAGTTGTAAATGCCTGCAGGGACATGGGGGAGTCCTCTGTGATGAAGATGAAGAACTGTTTAACCCCTGCCAGTCCATCAGATGTAAACATGGTAAATGCAGGCTTTCAGGCCTTGGGAAACCGTATTGCGAATGCAGCAGCGGATACACTGGGGACAGCTGCGATAAAGGTAAATACACAACAGGTTATCATTTCATGTAAGAGGGAAAAATGTCAAAACATATAAAAAAATGTAATTGTGCACGCACACCGTACATTTTTGTTTGGGATCTTTTAAATTCCTTTCCCTGTTATCCCCTACAAACTATACAGCATTTATATCAATGATTTTTTAAAAAAAACAAAATAAACTTTAAGGATTTTGAAAAATATTTTTTAAAAATGGTTCTTGAATTTAATATTAATACCCGGAAGATTTTTCCCCCCCTACAAAGATTTTGCTGTGCAAACGTATTTTTTTCTTTATTCAGAAGCAACTTTTTGCTATATTTAAACTGCCACCTTTTACCTGCTATATCTTTCTGTATTTATTGTTTCTCTGCCTTCTGCAACTGCGAAGCCAAATCCAATGATTCTGCTCCTAGTTTTATCACAAACTCTACTTTTGACCTCTCATCTTCAACTGATTTATCACAGCGAATTATACAGGTGAGATGGATGAAAACAGGATGACTTTTTTCTCTCCACTGTCTTGTTCTTTTCTCTCCTTGTCTATCAAGGCTCTTTCACTACTCCTGTCTTTTCTTTCCCCCCCTCCCTTGCTTGCACCATCTCTTTCTTTCTTGAGCTGACATTTATTTATTTTGTACTTTGCATCAATGTGACTAGAATAGAATATGGAGGCTGAGCTTTTAAACCAGATGTCTCCTGTTTAAACTGATTTTATGCCTCAGCAATTTATGAAGTTAGTGGAATGTAGCTTCTATTAAATAACAGATTGAATAATATTTAACTCAAGGTCTAATAAATGAAATTGCATGCTGTCTCAAGCACTTCCCAACAGAAAAAGAAACCAGCTGGCTATCCTGTTAAGAATAGATGATGTGTATTTTTGTAATAAAGAAAAAGATTTAAATTTCCAATTTTCTTGTCATTGTAATAGTAGTGTATTTATGCTTTAGATATAAATCATCACTGAAAATAAGCCACTCTGGAATTGCAATCCAATTGTAATCCTGTATATCAAAACCGTTATTTTCTAAGTTAAAAGAAACGTAAAACAGAAACTATATTTAGAAGCATTTTATCCTGTTCATTGACACCATTTTAAGGTTGATATCATTACACGGTGTGTCATTTGGTCGATGTTCTTTTTTCATGTTACAGAAATCTCTTGTCGAGGGGAACGAATCAGAGATTACTTCCAAAAGCAGCAAGGTTACGCCGCGTGCCAGACGACCAAGAAGGTATCGAGACTAGAATGCAGAGGAGGCTGCACAAGTGGGCCGTGCTGCGGGCCGTTGAGGAGCAAGAGGCGGAAATATTCTTTTGAATGCACTGATGGGTCCTCTTTTGTGGACGAGGTTGAGAAGGTGGTGAAGTGTGGCTGTACAAAGTGCCCCTCCTAAACGTGTCCCATGTGCCCTGCTTGTTGTTGTTGTTTTTTTTTAAAAAAATGTTGTATACTTATTGACCATGTCCTGGACTAATTAATGCTTCATAGTGGAAATATTTGAAATATATTGTAAAATACAGAACAGACTTATTTTTATTATGAGAATAAAGACTTTTTTCTTCAACTGCAGCAAAAAAATAATAATCAAGTGCTTGAGCTGAGACTTCTTGTAATCAAGAGGACATCTGAAGGAAAAATGAATAAAATAAAGACCTGGTAACTTTTCAACAGACAGTGATGGGGAAACTTAACTACTTTTAACATCAACCATTCTTTATAACATGCTGAAGATATACAGGCACTCTGCTCAAGTGACTTTCAATCCTACCATCTTATTGATGGGGAAAAATCAATCAAAATAAGAGACTTTTTTTTAAAAAAAAAAAAAAACCTACTTTAACAGTAAGTTTTGGGTTGGGTTTTACTCTCTTGACACGATCATATCAGTCTCTTGTAGGGCATGGAAGGAAGAGTGTTGGATAAAAAGAATCCATTCCGGAAAGTTTAACAAATATGTGGTCCATTTTGTATGACATACATGATGAAGTTGGGAAATGAGGGCTCTTGCCTCACAAACAGAAGAGGACACTCCATACCCTTAAAATCTCCTGATGTATTCTTTTACGTTGGCATGTTAGCAGAAAGAAAGAAAGAAAGAAAAAGAAATCAAGCATTTATCTACCCTCTTCCAGTATTAATTTTTTTTTGTAATATAAATGTTAAGAGGATGATAAAAAAAATAGATTATTGTTGGGAAAATTAGGTATAATATGGAGTTTTGTTTCTATGAGTTCTGAACAGCTCTATACAGTATTCAGTTTATTGAGAAATATTTATTGTATCAAAGTACACTGTACTTAACATTTAGGCCACCCCTTTTACTGTTTTTCAATGCTTTAATATATATTAATTTATATTTGTCCTGATATTTTTGTATTTCCTGTTGTTGTTGTTTTTTTTTAAAAAAGGACTTAAAATCAGGATATTTGCAATAGGACTAACATAGCATGTTCTCATGGGGTAAATAGATTTGGTCTGGGTTAATTTGTTTTCCTTAGTAACCTATCATCTGCTGTCATTGAAGAAATGGGATGCTGGTAGCAGCAACAGATTGTAGTTTTCATTGTAGAAAATTATTGTGACATCTCAAGTCCTTTTAATGTGTGAGGAAAAATGTCTTTACAGTAGATGGCAAGTGTAGAGAAGTGATCACTCCCTAACTATATATTACTTTACAGAAAATGAAATGATGTGTAGAAAATGACACTAGAAAGTAGACCTTTACAAACTAATATTCCCTTGGAGTTCCTTGCCTTTAAAATTAAAGAGAGGCTGTGTTGCCAAGAACTGTGACTTTCCCCAAATATTAAAACTGCGTTACTTGCCCTAATGTTTCCCTTTGTTAACATGTTGCTGCTAAATCACAACATAGAATTGGTAATGATTATTCATAGTGGGTTGTGTTCTTTTTTCAGTAAATCTCGGGGTACCCTATAAAAAGGGTTTTTTCAATTTTTTAAAAAAGAAAATTTAGATGTACATGTGTAATACAGTGTTGCTTTGTCTTATTTGGACTGATATCAGTACCTTTACTGATGTTTGTAAATTAAACAGGTACTTACTTCAGCGCCATCTCTTACTTGTATTCTTCTAACAAGTTTTACTTGCTCAACATCCTTTAATTAAACGTCTTTAGCTCTCTCTCTCTTTTTTTTTTTTTTTAAAGGAAATTTGGCAAATGATTATAATAAAAACTCATCCAGGATGTATGTTGCTAAACAACTAAAGGAAGAATTTTCATGGACATATTGCAACTTTGGTACTGCTCACCAGTGGTATCACCAAAGGAATAAAGTAGCGCTACTGAACATTAGCCAAAATTTCTGTTGAGAGGGAACGGCAAGCATTATGCTGCATTTTAATTCTATATGTACAAAAATTGGTAGATAATGCATATTGCGCAACACAGAGAACTTCATGGATGTTGTAATATGTAAAAGACAATGTCTTCGTATTGGAAGGATGGATGCAAAGGCTTATTTCTCAAGTTATTGTTCTCCAGCATAAGAGTGCTCCCCAAAGTCACTTCAGTGTCCAAAAATGTAATATGGGCAGGTAGTTAGGGGAGAAAACCATAGGTCAATGGCAGTATTCATTCTTTCCATGCAAAATGCCCCTGGTTCCAGCCTTGGCATCTCCAGGTACCAAAGGATCTCAGGAAGCAGGCCTGGTAAAGACTGCTCTCTTAAGCTGCTGCCAGTTTCTGCCACTACTGGGGCTAGATGGATCTGTCTCCGTATAAGGCACTTGTCTACACTGACTAGCAGTAGTTCTCTTAGGGTTTCACAGACAGGTTTTTTTCCCAGGCCTATCTGAGGCTGTTGCTAGACCACGGGTTCGCCCGGGCTGACACCGGGGTTCGCCCTTGTGCGTCCAGATGACGCACAGGGGATCCCGGGGTCAGGCAGGGGTCAGGCAGGGGTCAACCCTCCCTTGGCCTGGGGTAACGGGCTCCGCTTGTAGCCCAGTATTTCCGCAGTCCCGGGCTGAGCCCAAGACTGCAGAAGGCCTAGCCCATTCTGCAGCTTTTCCCAGCTACGCGGCTTACTCACACATAGCCAGGAGAAGCCGCACATGGGGCGCAGCGCTCCACAGGAGTGCTGGGCCCATCGGAGCCGGGGTGGAGAGATCGGGGGGGGAGAGATCGGAGCGAGGGAGAGAGATGGGGGAGATTGGAGCCGGGGGAGAGATGGGGGGAGCGGGGGTAGGGGGAGCAGGGAACCCTGTTTTAAAACAAACAAACAAACTTACCTTGGTCACTGGTGCGCTCCTGCGCACCCGGCCCTTTAAGACCAGAAAAATGACAGACGCGACAGGGCTTTCCTAAAGCCCCGTCGCATCTGACATGTAGACTGGGGCGACAGCCCACGCTAGCTGCAGCGTGGGCTCGCCCCTCCTCCCAACCGGACTTTCAGGTAGGTCTAGCAACGCCCTCGCCCCAGGACTGGAGAGCAGAAGGGAAGTACATTACTCTGGTTTGTGTCATCAACCAGGGGACCTAGGGCTACTGGGAGTTTGTATACCCCCCCTGCTTACCAAGGCAGGATCTATACTACTGTTTATAACGGTTTATAATGGTTATGACTACCGTTCAAGCCCAGGACACATTACATATACAGTTTTCATACCGTTTTAAAAGTGTTATATCCTGGTTGGTGTAGATTGGCCCCAAGAATAACAACAAGTCAAGTGGGAGACCAGCCTGGCCCATTCATCAGCCAGAGAAGCAGCTCCACCTCCCTGCCAGAAAGGACACTCCGCTCCAATTCACAGTGGCCCTGAAACAGCAGAAGTAAGGAGAAAGAATGTGCTTGTCCCACCCTTCATCTAAAGGAACAAGAGCCACAATTGCTATTCAAGCAAGAACACCAGCAAAGGAAGATCAGCCTGGCCCAAACGGTGTTTGGATGCTCACTTGTAGCTGACCACCACGTTGTGGGCCTTGATGCGCTGATCACCCTCCTCTTCCATTTCCCTCCACTTTCCTCTGCCTGTACTTTTTGACATTTTAATTTGTAAGCCTGATGGCAGGGTCTCTGTCTCTCTTTTTCATTGATGTGAGATGCTTTGGGCAACAACAATTGCTGGAAAAGCAGAATAAATATGCAGTACATCTATCTATCGCTATCTGGAAGGGCTGGGCATCGAACCTGGGAGTTTCTCATGCAACACAGATGCTTCAGCTCTTAACGTAGAAAATTACCCTAATTCAAATCAGAGGTTTTCTGTAAGAATTTCCAGAGGGATAGCTGTGGTAGCCTGTTGGAGCATGATCATTTAAACCTTACTGTTTAACCAGGTACGTCACACAATTTTAAAAAGAGAGCACACCGTCCCTTTCCTCAAAGTGTAGTGAAAGTACTTTTGCTGAAAAAATATTTGGTTTATCAAATTCAAATCTATCCGCTAAAACCATATTAAGATATAGCATTTATTTAGCAAGTGAAGGGTGGAAATGCAACAAACAATGTATTTCTGGGTTGTTTTGCACTGGGAAGGATCACGTTTTTAAACATCAGTTTCCTTTAGAAGGTGACAATACTAGAGATTTATAGTGTCTTTGTGACCTTTTTGTTTATATGTAGGAGATTTAAACACACACGCACATGTGTGCACACACACGCAGGTCACACTAGTCCATTCCCCTGAAATATGAGAAGCCCCTAACCATTCTGTCCCTATGTTAGAAGAGCTAGAGTAGGCACTAAAATTTGAATTCAAGGCATTTTGATAGCTATATGGGAACTTGCCACATCCTAAAAAAAAGACATTCTGATGCTCGAGTTGGACTCCACAGATCCAAAGGTTAGTCTGTACAGAAAATGGTATATGCAGCAACCCATCCAAACATGCTACCTAGACAAGAAACATTAACATTTAACACACTCCAGATTTCCAATGATGTCACGAGCACAAAGCAAGAATTGGAAGTACAATTAGAGCAGGTGAGCCCAGCTTTCATATCAAACTACATTTCATTCTCTCTCTCTCTCTCTCTCTCTCTCTCTCTCTCTCTCTCTCTCTCTCTCTCTCACACACACACACACACACACACACACACACCATATTGAGAATTAAATATTTAGAAGACATTCTAGAAAACACTTATTTTACAGATAGGAAGCACTGAGGTTGAGACACTCCAATACAAAGGACAATCTGTAAATCAATGGCTGAGAAACCAAAAACCCCATGCAAAGCAAATCACTCAAAAGTGTGGCAAACCACAGAATGTAAAATCAAGGGAATCTGTGGCAGAAAACTCAAAGTCAATGTACAGCAGATCACTCAAGAAAAGAGACAAGTCTCCCATCCATATAAACCTCATTATATCCCTCACACATGCATGCTATTATCCCCCCATATATATACCCCACATTCACTCAAACAAACCCACCCACCCACTCACCTGGTAAATACAGCTGTTGGCTGTCTCATGTCCTTTTCTCCAGGGCCTTGGTGTACCACTCACCAGCCTCAGCAAAGAGAAAACCTGGCAGGCAGATTTGATGCAAGCAATGTTGTTTACAGTGCAGACAGGGAAAAAAAAAGTCCTATGACTGCCACTCAACTGGCTAGGGAATGCTGGGAGCTGTAGGACGTCTTTCTGTTTAAACATATATGGGACGGTGTAAAAGCCGGAACAGAATGGAACAGGCCGGAACAGCCCCATTATATTAAAAAACCATACCAAAAAGAGTGGCATGTGTTAGCAACACTTGAGAACAATATTTTAGGACTAAAACCATACCAATATTATATCACTATTAACCCCAAAACTCCCAAAACGACGTCCGGACCAGAATGGGATGGCCGGAACGGCCACTAGGGAACGAGCGATACCAACCAAACTCACCAGTCATGCATAACTAAATGGCAGGGATGCAATAAGCCACAAAAGTTGCCCCGAAACCACGTTCAGATACCCGTTCCGGGCAAAAAAACGTATTGCGCAAAACGGGCCGTAACGGCAGCTTCCCTATGAGATAAGTGAACCAAACTCACCAGATGCACATAACTAGGTGGGACAAATATAGAAAGCTCCAAAAGTTGCCCCCAAACCATGTTCAGATAACCGTTCTGGGCAAAAACGTGTATTGCGCAAAACGGGCCGTAACGGCAGCTTCCCAATAAGGTAAGTGAACCAAACTCACCAGATGCACTTGACAAGGTGGGGCAAATATAGAAAGCTCCAAAAGTTGCCCCGAAACCACGTTCAGATACCTGTTCCGGGCAAAAATGCGTATTGCGCAAAACGGCCGTAACGGCAGCTTCCCAATGAGGTAAGTGAACCAAACTCACCAGATGCACTTGACAAGGTGGGGCAAATATAGGAAGCTCCAAAAGTTGCCCCGAAACCACGTTCAGATACCCGTTCCGGGCAAAAACGTGTATTGCGCAAAACGGGCCGTAACGGCAGCTTCCCAATGAGGTAAGTGAACCAAACTCACCAGATGCACTTGACAAGGTGGGGCAAATATAGGAAGCTCCAAAAGTTGCCCCGAAACCACGTTCAGATACCCGTTCCGGGCAAAAACGCGTATTGCGCAAAAATGGCCGTAACGGCAGCTTCCCAATGCGATAAGTGAACCAAACTCACCAGATGCACATGACAAGGTGGGACAAATATAGAAAGCTCTAAAAGTTGCCCCGAAACCACGTTCAGATACCTGTTCTGGGCAAAAACACGTATTGCGCAAAACCGGCCGTAACGGCAGCTTCCCAATGAGGTAAGTGAACCAAACTCACCAGATGCACATGACAAGGTGGGACAAATATAGAAAGCTCCAAAAGTTGCCCCGAAACCACGTTCAGATACCCGTTCCGGGCAAAAACGAGTATTGCGCAAAACCGGCCGTAACGGCAGCTTCCCAATGAGGTAAGTGAGCCAAACTCACCAGATGCACATAACTAGGTGGGACAAATATAGAAAGCTCTAAAAGTTGCCCCCAAACCACGTTCAGATACCCGTTCCGGGCAAAAACGTTTATTGCGCAAAACGGGCCGTAACGGCAGCTTCCCAATGAGGTAAGTGAACCAAACTCACCAGATGCACATGACAAGGTGGGACAAATATAGAAAGCTCTAAAAGTTGCCCCGAAACCACGTTCAGATACCCGTTCCGGGCAAAAACACGTATTGCGCAAAACCGGCCGTAACGGCAGCTTCCCAATGAGGTAAGTGAACCAAACTCACCAGAGGCACATGACAAGGTGGGACAAATATAGAACACTCCAAAAGTTGCCTCAAAACCACGTTCAGATACCCGTTCCGGGCAAAAAAAGTGCTTTCTATATTTGTCCCACCTTGTCATGTGGATCTGGTGAGAAGGGACGTATGAGAATTTCATTTCAGTTTGCTAAACATCAGAATTTGCCCCATTCACACCCCCAAATGGGAACATGAGCACATTCTTTGGGCAAAGCTCATTCTCCCATACCTAAGCCTGAGGTCACACAGGAAGAAACACTGACGGATCCAAAATAAAAAAATAAAAAAATAGCATCTTACCACTTTTCTGAGGATAGCACAGGGCAGCATTGGGCGTAGATAGCTTTCTCCATGAACGTTTGGTGGTCGTTGCTATGATTTGACCAGCAGAATCCATGTCCAGGAAGTGGACTTAACAGTGCAGTCCTACGCCTATTCCTCCCAGGTAAGTCCTACTAGGTCTTACTCCCAGGTAAGAGCTCATAGGATTGAGATTTTAAGAACTGTTCTTCTGGCCTTAAGTCAGAAGAGCAGAGGAGCTTCTCCCACATGGTCATTTCCAACCCCGCCCCAGTAACATGAAAAAGCTTGCCTGGGAGAGACTACTAATAAAGTTCCTTCCTAGAAAAGAGGGCTGCTTTGACGGCACCACATTGACACCATGTTGCCCCTAAAGCCCACAGTTTTCCTCCTGCAGGGTTGCGCTTGGTAATCCTCACGCCAAGGAGGGAGCACAGAGTTTCCAGTGTCCTCCTCCCCCACCCGTTTCTGGCTTGAGAACCAATCATCAGTCCAATAAAAGGGGGGCACCAGTTGAATTTGCAATTAAAAATAAATGCTAAAGAGCACACAACTCTACAAACAATATTATAATGCGTGACAAACCATAACATAGGAATGATGCAATTAAACAGAAAATAGTAAATTGAACGAGTCTACACAAAACATGCTAGACACTCAGTATGAAATGAAGACGTAAATAAAGTGCAAAAAGCAATGAGGTTTAACAGCTGGGCGACAGAGAGAACATGAGAGCGTGCATTGAACACAGGTTTTCTACAAGATAGGCAAAGTATAACATGCACCCATTTCAGTCCTGTTTTGCCAAGTTTTGGCTTCTTCAGAAAGCCAAATTTCAAACTGAATCTTTAAATCTGTGAAAACCAAAAAACATACATAAGACAAAGTTATTGGCAAATAGCAACAGATAAGGCTCAGAGACTTTTCTGTTAGGACTCGCTGCAATTCACAAGCAATGTGGTGGGAGTAAGGGAAAGTTGAAACACCTTAAGTAATCTTTCTGTCCCAGAAACTTATTAATTCCCCACCCCAGGAAGTTTGGCTGCAAAACAAATACAAAGTTTCAGAAACATGATCAAATTAACAGCCAAATGTTAATTAAGGAGCTCAACCCTCAATCCCAAGCAACTCTATTGAACAGATTCAATGGTGGCCAGTTCTGCAGACAGGTGTGTTAGTTTAGTCTTTATCTACCTGTATCTTAAAGGTACAGGTAACACTCTAGTCCAGACTAGAACAGAGGTAGTAACCCATCCTGCAGCTACTGAGGGAAGTAACAAACAGGAAGAGGTCACCTTCCAGGATTTCTCTAGCAAAACTCGAGCAACATGAGGTAGCCTTAACCCTGGTCTTAAACCAACACGTGTTTTGATAATGAAATAGTATGGTGTCTAAAGTTATATGGGAAGCACTGCAGAAAGTGATTTGATTTAATTCCCTCCTGCCCTCCCAAGTTAAGGGCATTTCCCCCCTTCTGCAGGGGACAAATGGTCCTGTGGAAGGGAAGGGTGTGATATTCAGCCCAGCTGAAATAAAAGCAACAGCTTCAAAGTAACTTAAGAGTTTAGGAGAACACAGAATTAAAATGGAAAATCAGCCGCAATAATTAAATTATTTTTTATGTTAAATGGGAAGGATCCCTCTTCCATATGCATGTGAAGTGGGCTGTTAAGCAAATTAAAGCAACTGTAGTTGCTGTTTCAATTCATTCCTGGGCAAATATAATGTATGCATCCCTTCATTCATTCTTTAGTTGTCAAGGTGGTTCAGAGCAAAAATAATAATAATTCCTAAAAGATATAAAACCAATAGGCATAGCAAACCAAAACAAGAAAATACCAAAACCAATATACGTAATTGTTGGGAAATCACACTCTGAACCAGAGTTGAGCAGAAGTAGCAGCGGCTCTCAGTTTAGGACGCAGCAAAGACTCGATGAGGCAAAGGATTCTTTGTAAGTTAAAAGCAAACCCTTTAGTGACAGTTGAAATAATTTAGTTATGGCAGCATATATACAAATACTCACAGACGATCAATACACATCAGCATACATCAAGATGGGGTAAGATGAAGAATAAGAAACATGAAAACATGCAATCACTAATTGATTAATTGATGAAAATGCTGCCATACAATAATTCAATAACTGTCCAGCTGAGACCTTGACATTTAAGGGAATTGCGCGTTCTGCTGACTCCTCATTTTCTTCAAGATCCAACACCCGTTCTTTTGATTTTTACGCAACAGTTTTTACAACACAACACTTGTACAGACGTTTACATTTCATCCTGCCTGAAACCTAGTGTTTCCCAAATCTCCCTATGTTTTGTAGCTCCTAAAGGTTTTGTGAATATGTCAGCAAAGTTTTCTTGTGACTCACAATAACACAACTTCAGAGTTCCACTACTTATGTGTTCTTTCACATTTTGGTACTTAATAGCAATGTGTTTGGATTTTGACTTGAACATGTCTGCGTTTGCCAACGCAATACATGCCTGGGAGTCACAGAACACTGTGATTGGCGTTTCAATTTGGATTTTGAAATCCTTTATTAATTGCATTAGCCAAGTGATTTCTCCACACAACTCTGACAGTGCCCCATACTCTGCTTCGCAGGAAGATCTGGAGACAAAAGCCTGCTTTCTGGACTTCTAAGAGATTAGTCCTTTTCCCAACATTAGCACAATTCCAGACGTTGACTTCCGGTCTTCTATACAGCCTGCCCAATCCGAATCCACATAACTCAAGAGCTTTTTATCTGGCTCAGCAGATAACTTCAAACTGTAATTTAAGGTGCCTTTGAGGTACTTAACACTCTCTTGGTTGCATGCCAAGCAGGCACTGTTGGCTTGGCAATGAACCAGGGGGGGATCCGCACGTCGCTCCCAGAGCGCTTCTATGGGACCCCAGTGCACCCCGAAAACGATAGTCTGACTTCCCTGTAAAAGAAACGAGGAAGAGCCGTCCATGCCGCCGAAGACGAGGAGGAGGAGGAGAGCTCTCCGCTGATGAGGAGAGCTCGGCAAAAGAAGGCGGGCTCTCCTCACCGAGCTTTTGCCGAGCTCTCCTCGCCGGCGGAGAGCTCTCTGCGGCGGCGGCATGGACGGCTCTTCCTCGTTTCTTTTACAGGGAAGTCAGACTATCGTTTTCGGGGTGCACTGGGGTCCCATAGAAGCGCTCTGGGAGTGACGTGCGGATCCCCCCCTGCTTAAGATAGCAACCGCAGCAGACAGATCTGGCCTTGACCAGCTTACCAAATACAATAACATACCCACCACAGAGTGATACAGGCTTGGATCACTGAAACTTTCTCCTTGCAGGTTTTTCTGGATATCCAATTCCATGGGGCTTTTGACCCCTTTGCAATCCTGCATTCCAAAATCCTCTAGCAGCTTTAGAATTTTTTGCTTCTGACTGAGCAAAAAACCTCCGTCTTCTGCTAGTTTAACTTCTACTCCTAGGTCCTTCACTGGACCTAAGGATTTCAAATTATACCTGCTTCCAAGCTGATTTGCAACTTTCTGGACCTCTGCATCACTAGGACAAGCAATCAAAACATCATCAACAAAAACCATGAGAGCTTTATCATTCTGACCACTCCCCTTTGTGTACAGACACAGCTCCTTTCAAATCCCATCTCACTTACCAAAGTGGTGTTTTGGACAGAATTCCAACACCTGGCACTCTGTCTAAGGCCATAAATTGCTTTCTTCAGGAACCAAACTTTGTTGTCATCTGACTCAAAACCTTCAGGTTTTCTCATGTATATTTTTTCCTGAATTGGGGCGTTCAGGTATGCAGTTTGGAAATCATATTGCCTAATTTTTAACTTTTCTTTTGCTGCAATAGTTAAAAATAATCTTAAAGTTTCTGCTTTTACAGTTGAGGTATAGTCTACCTCCTTAACTTGATTAAAACCCCTTGCGACAAGTCGGGCTTTGAATTTTTCTTCCCCTGTCTCTAACTGTTTGCGCTTAAAAACCCATCGACACATTACAGACTTCTGCCCTGGAGGCAAAACTGTTTCTTGAAAAACTTCATTGTCTTTTAGGCTTTTCAACTCACTTTCCATGGCTTCTAGCCATTTCTGCCTTTCTAAAGAACCGAATCTTTGTACATCTGCGTAAGAATTCGGCTCAAAGCTTATATTAAAGGCTTCAGAGGCAAACCGCTTTGGCGGGACTCCTTTATTTGCTCTCTGAGAGCGAGGGGGGATAAATGCCGCCTCCTCTTTCTGTTCTGGCTGCGTTTCTAACTCTGATCCGGCCTCTGTTAACTCCTGTGGTGTTCAATTCAATAACTGTCCAGCTGACACCTTGACATTTGAGGGAATTGCATGTTCTGCTGACTCCTCATTTTCTTCAGGTCTCCAGGTAATTGGAAAAATAGTGGAAAAAGAAAAACCAGATCCAATCCAGGATCCAACAGTAATAATGAAACAGAATGAAGCTGAAGTCAATAAAACCTTTATATTTTTTAATGTACAATATGTTAATATTTTTTTTCATACATGCAGTACATTGTGTCATCACTTCAAAAAACAGGCTGTGCTACTGCTTGGAGTCAGGCGTGTGTCAGAGAGAGAGAGAGAGAGAGAGAGGCCTTTGCTAGACCTACCGTTAAATCTGCGACGGAGGAGGGGATTGACCACGATGCAACTATCGTGGGCTGTTGCACTAGTCCAGACGTCACGCGTGACGAGCTCAAGAAGAGAGCCGTCACATCCGCCATTTTTTTGTTTTCTTAAAGGGATGATGCGCATGAACGCTCGTGCACACAGGTAATTTATTTTTAGAAATTAAATTGATTTTCCCACTCCCCCACCCTGCCCCCGATAGGCGCAGCACTCCTGGAGAGTGTTGCGCCCTGTGCGCGGCTCCCAGCCTCGCACGAGTAACAGCGTGGAGCCGGGGTCAAGCCACGGAAACGGGCCACACCTTCTGCGGTCCCGGGCTCAGCCCGGCACCGTGGAAAAAGCAGTCCCAAAGTGTAGGGCTATATCCCGAGGCCAGGCAGGGTTGATCCTTGCCGGAGCCTAAGATCCCCTGTGCATCATCTGGACACACAGGGGTGATCCCGGTTATACGCCAGGGATATAGCCTGGTCTAGCAAAGGCCTGTGGGCCCGATTTCTCCACAGTCCCAAGCTGAGCCCAGGACCGCGGAAGGTGTGGCCCGTTTCTGTGGATTGACCCCGGCCCCGCGCAGTTACTCGCAGGTAGCTGGGAGCCGCGCACGGGGTGCAGTGCTCCCCAGGAGTGCTGTGCCCATCGGGGGCAGGGTGGGGGGAGCAGGAAAATCAATTTAATTTTTTTAAAAAACCAATACCTGTGCGCATGAAAACAAAAAAAATGGCAGACGTGACTGCTCTCTCCTTGAGCTCACCACACGTGATGTCTGGATAGTTGCATCGTGGGCTTTCCCCTCCTCAGTTGCAGATTTAACGGTAAGTCTAGCAAAGGAGAGAGAGAGAGAGAGAAGCCCCAGTTGAATTGACAGCCTAAATAATTGCAGGTCATCAATCCCTCTTCAAGACTGGTGTTCTTCATTCATGTTCTTAAAGGGCCGAACTTGGAAAAGGCTTCCGTATCTTTCCTGGAGAAAGAGTTATGAAGGAAAAAGCATTAGTTCTCATGTGGGTTCAACTGCACTGGCCACTAGGGCTAGATGAGAATTTAATTGGGTCTCCATTTTACTGCAGACCTATCCAGTTGGCACACCCCTCAGACCAAAACGCATTCCAGAATGCAGTTGTAACTGGAAATCTGCACTTTCTTTGGCAGCTGGGCTAAAGTTCCGTCAATTAAAAAACATCTGTCCCCAAATTGTGCATGTTTCAAAAGGCACGTCATGTGGGCAAATACGTGCACTGTCGCTTTATCTGATGGGGAGAGCAAATGCATACATGTGCACCTTTGGATAATCCACACACAAAACAAGCCATGGATTTGTATCCTGCAGATTAGTACAGAAATGAATCGGAATGATTTTTGGTGTGCAAATCCAAGAGCCTGTTTTGAAAAACGACTTCACAGCACTGCCCGCTTATTGTACAGTTCATATCACTCCCCAGTCCTTGGCTTCCTCTTAAGAAGCCATCCCGTCTAGTTACATTTAATGGCAATTCATGGTATCCCAAACTTTAAAATATAAGGATTATCGAAATACGTTTGGTACCGTAAAAGCTGAGTCAAACAGGCAACCATCCCTTCAAATTGACACTTACTGTTGAAGCAATCTTTTCAATAGACTCCACAAGTATGTTCTGGATGTTATCCTAAGTGGAATAGACAGAGAATATCTTTTAAGTCCCTCTAGTGCTATTAAGAAACTTGTCAGAATTTTGTAATGTGAAGATGTGAAAAGCTTACGGTGCAGATATGCATGACTACTCGGAAGTAAGCCTCAGGGAAGTTATTTTCACGTAAATGTGAGCACATCTCCGAACAGGGAAAATGTACACTTATTCAAGCAAGAATGCAAATGCCCCCCCACCACATTAACCATGGTGTAAAAATGTGTCCTTTTTTGAAAAATGCTCATGTTAGAGTGTGCATTTTTCAAAACGGATACACCCTTCCAAATGTGATGGCAAGCTCAAGAATGCACAAGTTTGCATTCAGGGTGCTTTCCTCACATTTTCACAGGTGAAGGAAGTTCTCATACATCCCTAGTATAGGATTTCAGCCTTAACTGGTAAAAGTGACTTTTTACTTAGAACTTCCCTAGCTAATCAAATTGTATAGTGATGTTAATCGACAATTATGTGCAAGTATGAAGAAGCCATCAGGGATCAAATACCACGAACAGGATATCCCTATGTTACATCAATTCACAAATGAACTTCCCAGTGCCTGCACACTTTGAAGCTCCTTCAAGTCATCCTGCTAAAAAGCCCTCCAAAGGCTGGCTGGTTTGCCTGCCTGGCTACGACCACATAAACAAGCATCAGGCAGGCCATCATGATACATGATTAGTCGTCAGGTTTGTCCTGGAAGCTCCTGATTTATGCTGGGGGTGGGTGAGCAGAACATGGATCTCCATGAAACACTGAAGTCAAAAACATCTGGAGATCTATCTTCTGGCCACCCCTGATGTACAGAGCCCCAGTTCAGTGAGTGAGGAGAGACCATAACTTCTCGCACATGCTTAGTGTGCTGGCTCACAGTTCTTCCCAAATGCATTATCTTTCTGACATGATACCTGATGAGGTTCTGCTGAAAGGACCTCCTCTGAAGAGTACTTCTTCAGGACTTTGAAAACGGACTCGATATGGCTAGATGCAATAAGCCCGATGGCAGAAAGAATGCCCTAGGAAGAATCAGGGGTTATTCAGTTGATTCCTATTTCCTTGAGAGTCTGAAAAACATTTATCTGATGTATTTTCAAATTATTGTCTCCCAAAGTGGTCCACAACAATTGAAAAGAGAGACAGTTCTTGCCATTAGGTTGCAAAGTAAAGAGACAATAGAGACAAGGAGTAGAGGGAAAATGTAAAGAGGAGGGAGATTGTTTTTCAAGGCCAGAACAAACCACTGAGCTATAGCAGTGGCATTTAAATGGACATTGGGCCAAGCGGGTGTTCTCTCCCTGGGGTTCTTGCTCAAATACTATTTGGTGGCTATTTGGCCAATGGATGGGACCAGAGCATTCTCTCTGTTGATACTGTAGTTGCAGAGCTACAGGCAGTAGGAGCTGAGTGGTCTTTCTGGCAAGGAGGGAGGAGAGAATTCCCTGCAACCGCTCCTTCTCTGGCTGAAGGATGGGTCAGGTTGGTCTCCCCCTTGGCATGGTGTTATTCCTGGGAAGCAGGAGAGGCAGCCTCCCAGTGTCCCTCAGTCGCCTGGCGGATTTTGGAAGCCAGGGTGTGCTTCCTTTCTGCTCTCCAACTCCAGGGCAAGAAATACAGAATGAAAAGGGACACGGGGCTCCATTTATAGCTCCATTGTGAATGGGGGTCATAGATCCCTGCTCAATGCGCGATATCTTCGAGACATCGCACATTCATAATTTCATCGTGCATCCCACAAAGGCTGAGAAAACAGAACACTCTAGAAGCCTGTGGATCTCCCCTGCTATGCTTCCCCATATTCTAACAAGAAATTCTCTTCTCCAAAGTATGAGGGAAGTTGGTTTCCTTTCCAAGCTCTGTTCAGCCTATGATCTGCTCAGAGACATATTCCTTTGTAGTGCAGGTAGGGAAGTGCATTAAATACCCAGGTCTGATTAAGGGGCGGACTGCTAATGTGCACACATGGGGAAGCAGGAGGAGTATTTAATTGGCAGTGAAGTAAGTTCCCTCTTATCAGGTGCCTGGATGCCGAAGGGGGAGGGATCTCAAAGGATGTAAATTCCCGCTTGCTGCGGGAATTTACAGTCACAATCCGAGAGGGTCACTGTAGCAACACTTTGAGGGCCTTTTCAAATCATACCAGGATGGAAGGCAAGAAGCTAAAAGTGCAGGATGGTTTCACGTTGTAAAATATTAATACAATGCATGGATCAACGTTATGTATCAATGCATGTATCAATGTAACACTTTAATAATCATGATTATGCTAAATAGAGCTAAAAATAAATATCACGGTTCCAAGCCTGACAGCTGTATTCCTCTCACCTCCTTATCTGATGGTTTCGTCAGCAATGACTGCAGGAGGTTGTTCAGAGATTCCTCCACGAGGGCATGATCTCCTGAGGCATGGAGAATGGCCCCATAATATTGGTACAGGAAGAGCTGCAAGAAGGAGTGGCAAAGATTGCATTTATTGGGACAGCAAATGTAGATAGACTCCATTATCTCATGATTTCATCTTGCCCTAAAGAAAGTTGGATATTACTATTATTGTACCACCATTACATCTTCATGGTAGTTTACAAAGTGCAGGTTTTGGTCAATATACAATCTTTATTTTGACATAGGGGAGATAACAGAAGGAGGGGAGGGACGGGGAGGCAGGAATGAATGAGCAAGACTTCCGTGTCATGTCAATGTCACACACTTAAACTTAGTCATAGTCTAAACATGCTGTATTAGCACTAGTCTGTACCCCTGTTCATTTGTGAAGAGAAAAAGACAAAAAGAGAGACACCTCCCTGCCACTCTGGACCAAACCTCATTATCAAAAAGAAAATACAGAAGCAGATACTGGCTCTGCATCTAGAAAGACATCTCCAAACTGGACTATTCCACCTTGCTTTACGGTGAGCTTGGTCACCATAAACTTTAGACAGCTTCCACTGACCTTTGGCAGGGCAGAATCCCTTGAGGTCTTTCCCTCCTCCCTGAATACTTGGTGGAGGATTCCAGATAATTCCTTCTCCTGGTGGTAGTGAAGGGATCTGGCGCCAAGCTGTTGGAAAAGAAATCAAGCCTTTCACCATTCATGGATGTCTAACCCTCCCACTGTCCGAACAGGCTTGATCCAGCATTCCTTTCCATTGCGCCCTGTCATCTTCTGTTCCTCTCTTTTATTTTGGATTCCAATCTCAGGTCAAGGTGCTCTGAGGATGGCCATTGTATCCCTGACACTGAAATAGTCATTCCCGACTACCACCATGCTTAGGCTGACAGGTTCTGGCTATGCCACAGTCTACTTCACAGGTTCTAGTCAGAGTAGGCCTCCAGGAGGGCATGAGTTACACAGGGACACTTCTCTATCATCTCAGGTCTTGTTACCCAGCAAGCCTAGTTCAGAGCTCCACATTCTGATCAGCAGTCCTTGGCCATGCCATGCTGGCACAAAGGGGGGAACCCCTCAGATAACAGTGCTGGGGAGATGCAGGAGTCCATCAAAGCAGAGCTGCCACTGATGAAGATGGATAGTTTTGCAAGGCAGAAGTTTCACCTGCCATGTGTTTTGCCTCATAAGACAAGCAAACATTTTATCTGCCCTGGGTGTAACATCAATATGGCTTCCCTGCCATTAATGGGCCCCATCCTGGGCATAACTTCCAGAATAATTTATTAAATCGACCATCATGTCGAGAGAACCACGAAGTTCCCAATTCTATGCTTTGTTCTCTGATGTCAACGTTAAACCCAGCCGAAAGCAACCCAGATGCAAGAGGTGGAGATCCTTCCTTACCCTCTTCAGTTTGCTCCTCCATTCCTCTGCTTTTGAGGAATCCTCCTCTAAAAGTTCTGTGGAAGAAGAAGAAGAAGAAGAAGAAGAAGAAGAAGAAGAAGAAGAAGAAGAAGAAGAAGAAGAAGAAGAAGAAATGCATTGGTTAGGAATATTGTTCTATTGGACAAGATGGCTGTGAGGTTTTCTTTCTAAATCAGACCTGGCAAATCAAATAAATAACATGCCTGACTTGTAAAATAACTAAAATGAGCTCTGCATGAAACCTCCCATTTACAATATGTCTGGGAGCTTTAACTGACCCAAAACAATGTGATAGGCTGTGAAAAAATGGGGTCCCATGTTAGTACTCGCTATACTTCAGGGTTAAACTACACGTTACATTAACTCACTAGTGTGCTGCTCCCCCCTTCTATTATTTATTTATTTCAGAGGAAACACACTCCCTGCCAACTGGATTGGAACTGCAGTGTGTGGGGAGGTTTAATTCTTCTCTCCCCAACTGGGCCCTCCGATGAAAACACCCCCATGTGGCAGTTAGCAGCAGTAAAAAAAAAAAAAAATCCTCCTTGACCCTCAGACAGTGAGGGAAACACAGAGCAGGCTGCTGTGGGAGATATTAATGGGCAGGCAGGTTCCTATGGGAGAAGACAGTCCTTGAAGTATCTTGGCCCCAGCATGTTTAGAGCAACTGAATGGGCTTGCAAACCAAGTAGAAGCCAAAGAACATGTAAAATCAGCATTTGTATGCTCCACATGGCCAGCCCCAGTACAATCTAGCAGCTACTTTTGAACCAGCTGCTCGTTCCAAATACATTCTAAAGGCAGGCCCACATTGAGCGTATTACATCTATCTAATCTAGATACCCGTGGCAGGAATTTGCATGAATTAGCTTCTCTTTGCCAGCTTTCTGTCATTTTCTCCCACACTGATTTCATTTTATCCAACTAAGATACTTAACAATAAGAACTAGAAGCTTAGTTCCTTTTAAAAGTTGGGTCATGGAAGATCCAATTGAAGATGGCAAAGGCTTCTTCGCATTACCCACTGATTCTTCCTTCTATTTGCTCAACTTCTGCAATGCGCTCTACATGGGGCTACCTCTGTGCCTAGTCCGGAAACTTCAATTAGTCCAAAATATGGCAGCCAGGCTGGTCACTGGTAAATAAATAAATAAATAAATAACAGGGACTGGCCGGTGAGATCTCATTATGCCATTCCTTTTACAACTTCATTGGTTGCCAGTCCAGGTCCGGGCCCAATTCAAAGTGCTGGTATTGACATTTAAAGCCCTAAACGGTTTGGGGGCAGGTTATTTGAAGGAACGCCTCCTCCCATATGTAGCCCGGACCTTAAGATCATCTACAGGGGCCCTTGTCCGTGAGCCCCTGCCAAAGGAAGTGAGGCAGGTGGCTACTAGGAGGAGGGCTTTCTCTGCTGTGGCACCCCAGTTGTGGAATGAGCTCCCCAGAGAGGTCCGCCTGGCGCCTTCACTGTACTCCTTTCGTCGCCAGCTGAAGACCTTTTTATTCTCTCAGTATTTTAACACTTAATTTTAACTTAAATTTAAATTTTACTGTTTTAACTCTGTATTTTAATTTTATATCAATTTTGCTGCGAGGTTTTTATCCTGGTGGTGCTTTTTATACTGTATTTTGTATTTGTGCTTTTAACCTGTTGGTTGTTTTATTATGGTTTTAATTTTTGTGAACAGCCCAGAGAGCTTTGGCTATTGGGCGGTATAAAAATGTAATAAATAAATAAATAAACATGGTATATAAAAGCCAGGAGCCACACTCCTGCTTTATAGTGGTATTGAACTGCACTGACAACTGTTGGGGCCCATTGACACAAACCACATACTGCTTTCACAGTGCTATATCCTGTTCGGTGTGGCTCCTGCCTTTTATATACCGCTTTCATACCACTTCCATAGTGCAATATCCTGCTTGGGGTAAATTAGGCCTAGGCCTCAGTGAGCTGCACACATATGAAGAGATTCACTGCTGCTGTTATGGTAATACGAAATCTGTGCTCCTGCAAACATCAAAGTGACATGGTGGGAGACCCTCTTCTACCTTTGGAGGCAAGTGTCCTGAGCACTTTCCAGGAGCTGCGATCTGATAACAGCTGGCCCTGGAAAGTCTCCAGCAGCTTGGTGAGGACTTCTGCTGGGATGTAGCTCCAGAGAGCTTCGACGATGGCTCCAGCTGCATCGTTGTACAGATTCTGAAGATCCTACAGCACAAAGAGAGATCGGCATACCCTTTTGGAAACCATCTAAGGCAGGCCTCACAACTTTGGATCTATCAAGCTAATGGAACCCCACCATCCATGTATTGTACCGCATCAGGACCTTGGCAGCCTCCCTGCTTGCAGTCCTAGGCAGGCAGCAAGTTCAGGAGATTTCTCAAGCTCATCATGGGCCACTATACAGGGCAAATGGGGTACATTAAGCTTAGTGGGTCACAAGTTGCATAGGCTTCATCTAAGGAAGAAGGGGAGGAGTTTCAGAACAGGTTAATCAAGTGGCAATGTTTGGAATAGGGCTTAAATCAAAGCAGGGCTCAATCTGGGAACCTGCATTCCAATATCAGTGGGCCTTATGAAAACAAGGGGTAGGAGGTGGGAAAGCAAGCACAGAGTGCTTTTTGGCCTGTAACTGGCATGGCTTTTATCTCCCGCCAAGGACCCCCTCCCACAACACCTTATACACAGATCTGGGATTATGAAGAAGATTGACAAGTGAACCAGAGTAGCTGAGCCCCCACACCCATCAAATTAATGGGTGTGGGGGCTCAGCTAGTTAATGTCACAAATTAAGCAGTGTGACATTAACTCTCAATATTAACATGGACTCTGTGCGAACCTCCTTGCAAAGTTCTTTAAATTCATCCAGGGGCCACCATAGCCATAGGAACATGTGGAAGCAGAACCCTGGTTTCTCTCAGTGCATGGCTCACCAAATCGTATGCATGTTCCTCCAAACAATTTGGACTGGTGAGACTGCATTTTTGGAATGAGGAGGCATGCGTTTTTCACAGAATCTCCAAACAGGCCAGACTACATATAAATGTCCAACCTTGCCATTGCGATACTCACTGTTTTCTTATCAATGTCCTCCATGGCAAGATGGAGCAGGTTCATGGCCAAATTGCCACTTATTTCGCTGGCCGACTTGATAAAAGATGGCAGAAGTTCATTGATGCGCATCCGGTGTACTGGTGCGATCTGCATAGGATTAAAAATGAGTAAGAATTCAAATGAAATCAATAATTTCTCAGTTTGCTTGTGTGTGTGTGTCCCCGTGTCTCCAAGAGAGAAAGAGGGGGAAACACCAAATCCAAGATTTCTATTTGCTAAAAAACAAAAACAAAAACCCCACAATAAGAAAGGTCTAACCATGCAATCCCATGCCCAAGTAAGCCCATCACGATCAATGCATTTTACCCCACAGTAGCCATGTTTAGGATTAGAGCCTAAGAATAAAAACAAGACATTTAAACGTTTTTTAAAACAATGGAAGTGGGTGTTAAAATAAAATAATAGTGCCCCAGCTCAATATGGCCTTAGCTAGACTTAAGATTTATCCTGGGATCGTCCCTGCCTGCTCCCCGGATCCCCTGTGTGTCATTTACATGAACAGAGATGACCCTGGGACAATCTTGGGATAAACCTTAGGTCTAGCTAAGGCCTATGTCCCCTTGAACTGAAGGGGATCATCCCCAAAATGGGTTGTATGCAAATGTAAAGTCACAAAAATGAATTTAAAACAAAGCTTCTAAAGAGCAAGTGGATTGTGCTGCCAATGTGGCTGGTAGTCTCTTCTGCCAGCGTGTAATTTGTCTTTTCTTTGTAGGTCAAAGAATCAACCAATACTTTTCTGTGAAAGGAACACTCATCCAAGGTTTACAAAAAGCAAGGAGTTGTTCAGAAACTCAGGCCACAGCTAGACCTAAGGTTTATCTTGGGATCATCCAGGGTTCGCCCCTGCCTGAGCACTGGATCCCCTGTGTGTCACCTAGATGAACAGGTTTGACCCCTGGACGATCCAGGGATAAACCTTAGGTCTAGCTATGGCCAAAGTGTTGCCCAGTATGCAAGTAGAAATACCATATTAAAAAGATTAAGAAGAGTTGTACCCCATAAAACTGCTGCAGGTAGTTGCACGCACTCGTTAAGACCACCACAGGCTGAGTGATCCTCATGGCCCATAGGCTGAGGTTAGAATGGGCCAAGGTGTGGGTGTTACTTGACCCCAAATTCTGGAGGTGTGTAAAGCACAGCTGTGCATCTAGGAAGAAAGAGAAAACAAAAGACCTACAGCAAGTGACACTAACAGATCAGTTACAGAAAACACTTCAAGGACTTCTTGTTCAACAGGACAGCGTGTCCTTATCATGTCTCGTATGTGCACTTCTACCTCCTTTTCTAGAAGGATAAGTAACAAGTAACAAGTAACTTCTTGCTTTTTTTAGATCTCTCCTACCTTAAAAAGATGCCTGTGACCCATAACTCTCATGTTTTCTACCTTCAGAACTTAAGGGCTGCTATCCCCCTTTCATGGAAGGCTGCTCTTGAAGTCTGTTCCAAAGCCTCAGCTAATACCGAATGTAGTGACACAGCCAGGCCTGGCACCAATACATGTCATCTTTGGACAGATGATGGGGCATTGGGGCTCCAGCAGTGCCCACTCCTAGTCTGGGCCACCCTTCAATTTAATTTTGTATTAGCAGTGGGGAAACAGTGATCTTGTGTGTGTGCGTGTGCGTGTGCGTGTGCGTGTGCGTAAGAGAGGGAGAGAATTCATGAGTGTGTGAGAAATGAATGGGAATTGTAGGTCTTACCCCACCCACCACTGCCATTCTCACCATCAACCCTGCTCACTCGTGCAGCCCTTGAACATTTCATCAAGGGCCAGTACAGCACTCAAACCCCAAAAGTTTGCCTAGCTATTCCATAAAATGGACAAGTTTGTTGGGCTATCCCTGCAATTTAATTTTGTCACCATCAGAATGATACAGCCCTGCCCCTGGATTCAATCTCAGGCAAAGTCTGAAACATGGCAATCCTAAATTGGTGAATGAATGGACAGGTGGGGCCCATTGGTGTCCTCTCTGGGCTTAGTGATTCTCTTCCTCAAAAAGCCTGACGAAACACAAAGGCTCCCTTACAACAACAGTGTCTCTTGGCATGTACAGACTCCCTCTGTTCCAAGAGGCAGAATTCAGTGGCTAATCTGCACTTGTAGCTGAATTTTGGAAGGGTATCTAAAAGGCAGGAGCCACAATACTGCTTTATAGTGGTATTGAAGTGCACTGACAACTGTTGGGGCCCATTGACACATACCCTATACTGCTTTCATACCACTAGATCCTGCTTGGTGTGGCTCCTGCCTTAATGTTTGCAGAAGCCACCCACAGCAGTGCAGGGCAATGATGTGTTCAGATGATGTGGAATATAGTCAAAAGGTATGATTTCTAGTTTAATAAAGCACTGGATGCGTATCAAATCTTATCCCAAAGAGACTTCCTACTGATGGAATAGAAATTCAAAGGTATGAAACCCCAATTCTGCCTAAGCCAATCCTTAGACACCAGAAGTACAAGACTTAGATCCTCACCAGATACACCCAAATCATCCTTTGGATACACATGGGGACTCCTCCAGTTCATTAGCCTTCTTAACGAAGAGAAAAACCTGCAGAAGTGTTGCAAAATGAAACATGTGTAAAATGCCAGAGTTGTGATGAGAGTTGCTGTAACCCAAAGAAATGTTATAAGACATTTTTGTGCAATGAAAGTAGATCAAGAACTTCTTTCAAAATTTCATATCAGCTTGTGGAAACAAAGAAAGAAAGACAGAACGCTGCTACTTAGCACCAACACCAAATTGATGCTAACCAGTTGGCCCTCCCTTCCACAAAGGATTTCCAGAACCAAATGTAAGGCCAGACGTGGGGGAGGTCCGTTAGCCTCCAGGACCCAGTTGGGTGCTGTCAACAACCCTAGTGGAGACCCCTCTTGATTGCTGCACCATATTTTATTCCAGCCTTCCCTTATCATCCAGGCCTCGTCTACACCAAGCAGGATATTCCACTATGAAAAGTGGTATCTAAAAGGCAGGAGCCACACTACTGCTTTATAGCGGTATTGAAGTGCACTGACAACTGTTGGGGCCCATTGATACATACCCTATACTGCTTTCATACCACTATATCCTGCTTGGTGTGGCTCCGGCCTTTCAGATACCACTTTCACACTGATTTCATAGTGCTATATCCTGCTTGGTGTAGATGAGGCCCCAGAGTGAAGTCTCTGTATTAGCACTCAGAACCCCCCTTGGCAGCAATGTTAGCTAAAACCTTAGGAAGCTTCCATTGATGGGCTTCTTCTCTGTCAAATACGTGGTCCTATACAACCAGTAGGAGAACCCCTTCCATTTCAATACAAAGAATTGAAGTATTAAACTATCACCATAACGATCACAGTGAGGATAAAATAAATTAGTGTCACGGTATGGATGTAGTTTTGAAGACCTACAATTATAGGCAGACCATGACTAAGTAACTTCCCTTGTATTGCTTGGAGTATGGCTGTAAAGGTGAATTTCATAACCATTTCAGCTGAAGTCTCGGAAAAGTCTTCCTTATATGATAATATAAAACAGAAAATGATATTATCCTGTGGGTCTGCCTTTCCAAGATCACAATGCATATTTAACCATATTTAAATCTTCAATATGGTTTTGTGGATCTCACCAAACCACTCTCATATAAGGTTGGCTCTTTGATGGGAAAAGTGTTTAAAATGTGTATTAATTGCCCTTAGCTTTGGTGGGTTATGAATTGGAAATCCAATCTGCAAACCAGCCCTAAGTAAAAGTTAATATAGCTCCAAAATAAACCTTTTTCAATACCTGTTACGAAGACCCATTTTTACTGCATTCAGACTCAGTCTGACTGTAAACTGTCTTACACTTTGCCAGAACTTAAAGTGTATCCTGATTGTGACATCATCCATGATATTCAAGCATAACATTTGAACTCACCAGGTTATCCCTGTGCCACATAATGCTCTGCAACTAAGTGGCACATAATGCTCTGCAACTAAGTAACCATCAGCCTGACTATCCAAGTGTGATGTTTAGTTTCAAACTCATAACCTACATCTGAAGAAGCATTTAGCATAACCTGAAAGTGTGCTTCCAGTATTAAGTGAAGAAACATCCAATAAAAGGTGCAATCTTACTTGCTGTGTGTATTAATGCTCACATATTAGTCTACTTTAAGGAGAGAATCAGCTAGTGTAATATTATTTTTGTTCAGATAAATCCTTGCCCTGATATCTTTCAGGCGCTAGGTCAAGACTTTCCTCTTCTCCCAGGCATTTAATGGCATTGAACGCAAAGTTTGTTTTTTAATGGACCCAAGAATTGTTGTTTTAAATGGATGCTGCTGTTTTTATGCTGTTGTTGTTACATCTCTGATGGTTTTTAAAGTGTGTGTGTGTGTGTGTGTGTGTGTGTGTATATATATATATTGCGCAAAAACGGCCGTAACGGCAGCTTCCCAATGAGATAAGTGAACCAAACTCACCAGAGGCACATGACAAGGTGGGACAAATATAGAAAGCTTATCTCATTGGGAAGCTGCCGTTACGGCCCGTTTTGCGCAATACACGTTTTTGCCCGGAACGGGTATCTGAACGTGGTTTCGGGGCAACTTTTGGAGCTTTCTATATTTGCCCCACCTTGTCAAGTGCATCTGGTGAGTTTGGTTCACTTACCTCATTGGGAAGCTGCCGTTACGTCCCGTTTTGCGCAATACGTGTTTTTGCCCGGAACGGGTATCTGAACGTGGTTTCGGGGCAACTTTTGGAGCTTTCTATATTTGCCCCACCTAGTTATGTGCATCTGGTGAGTTTGGCTCACTTATCTCATTGGGAAGCTGCCGTTAAGGCCCATTTTGCGCAATACGCGTTTTTGCCCGGAACGGGTATCTGAACGTGGTTTCGGGGCAACTTTTGGAGCTTTCTATATTTGTCCCACCTTGTCATGTGCCTCTGGTGAGTTTGGTTCACTTACCTCATTGGGAAGCTGCCGTTACAGCCCTTTTTGCGCAATACACTTTTTTGCCCGGAACGGGTATCTGAACGTGGTTTTGAGGCAACTTTTGGAGCGTTCTATATTTGTCCCACCTTGTCATGTGCCTCTGGTGAGTTTGGTTCACTTACCTCATTGGGAAGCTGCCGTTACGGCCGGTTTTGCGCAATACGTGTTTTTGCCCAGAACGGGTATCTGAACGTGGTTTCGGGGCAACTTTTAGAGCTTTCTATATTTGTCCCACCTTGTCATGTGCATCTGGTGAGTTTGGTTCACTTATCTCATTGGGAAGCTGCCGTTACGGCCGTTTTTGCGCAATACGCGTTTTTGCCCGGAACGGGTATCTGAACGTGGTTTCGGAGCAACTTTTGGAGCTTTCTATATTTGTCCCACCTTGTCATGTGCATCTGGTGAGTTTGGTTCACTTACCTCATTCGGAAGCTGCCGTTACGGCCCGTTTTGCTCAATACGTGTTTTTGCCCGGAACGGGTATCTGAACGTGGTTTCGGGGCAACTTTTGGAGCTTTCTATATTTGCCCCACCTTGTCAAGTGCCTCTGGTGAGTTTGTTTCACTTACCTCATTGGGAAGCCGCTGTTACGGCCCGTTTTGCGCAATACACGTTTTTGCCCGGAACGGGTATCTGAACGTGGTTTGGGGGCAACTTTTGGAGCTTTCTATATTTGTCCCACCTAGTTATGTGCATCTGGTGAGTTTGGTTCACTTATCTCATTGGGAAGCTGCCGTTACGGCCCGTTTTGTGCAATACGTGTTTTTGCCCGGAACGGGTATCTGAACATGGTTTCGGGGCAACTTTTGTGGCTTATTGCATCCCTGCCATTTAGTTATGCATGACTGGTGAGTTTGGTTGGTATCGCTCGTTCCCTAGTGGCCGTTCCGGCCATCCCATTCTGTTCCAGACGTCGTTTTGGGAGTTTTGGGGTTAATAGTGATATAATATTGGTATGGTTTTAGTACTAAAATATTGTTCTCAAGTGTTGCTAACACATGCCACTGTTTTTGGTATGGTTTTTTAATATAATGGGGCTGTTCCGGCCTGTTCCGTTCCGTTCCGGCTTTTACACCGTCCCAACATATATTGGATTTTGCCCAAGGACCTTTAAGCACCCCTCTCGAAGCTGGTTAGGAGGCTGGGCCCAGGGGCAGGGTTTCAGAAAGAGAAAGTTGCTCTTGGAAAGATGAGCTTTTGTATACAGTTCATTAATAAAATAATTCATTGGCTATCTCCTCTGACAGAACTATGAATGCTACCAGGAGTGAAGTTAGGAAAAAACAAAAAGTAGGGAGAAAAGAAAATGAGACTCAGAAAACTGAGGTAAAAGGAGGGAGCGCTCAAGACCCAAGGGGAGTTAAAGCCCACAGGCAATGCAGCAGAATCCTAGAAAAGATTTAAGCAGCCCTTCATCATCTACATGCAAGCCATAGGACTGGATGAGAAAGATTTTTCTGCATAGAGCAGAGAATGAGGCGGTTGTTGACCAATAGCATGCTGTGCAATTAAACCAAGAGAAACAGGCTAGTTTTTCAGTAGGTCTAAACAAATTTGAGGAGTATTGCATACCCAAGAACAACAAAACTTATGAAACATACAAGTTTTGCCTCAAGGTGTAGCAAGAAGGGGAAATCAATCAAATAATTATTTTTACTGAGTTTGAATTGATAAGTTAATCTGGTAGTTTTGAGACACTGGGTCATTAATTAGAGATCAGATAGTTTGGGAGATGGGGAACTGCAAAAATGCCTTCTGGAAGACGCTGATCTGGCTATAGAAAAGGCAATCAAGATTGCACAAGCTGCTGCTGTAACAGAGGCAAGGATGCAAGTCAGAACAAACAGAACTATGAATGTTTTTATTGATGCAGTAAATGCAGCCAGAAGCCCCAAGGATCCTAAATTGTAGAGCCAAGTTTTCACAGAAGGAACATGGAGGAACAGAAGGCAAAAGAATTAGGAAAACCTATCTACTTGGATGCAACAAACACATGTCATACCGGGGGGTTAACACGCTCCATACCTTCACTTCTCTGCCCGTGTTTTCCTTCCTCAGTTCGTTCCTCTTTCAAAAGAGGAAGTACCCAATGAGCACAAGGTCCGTTGAGTCCGCTGTTCTAATGGCGCTGCTTCTCCTGCACACAGCAGGAGGGAGCAGCAATTCCGAGTTTTAAAAAAAAATCGGACTTAACCAGGGTTTTTTTTTGTCACGTGAGGAAGGCCAGAAGGGGCGGAAGTCGTGCAGGAGGCAGACAACGTCATGTGAGGGACCTGAGCAAACTCTGTGAGTGCCCAATAACGAGCGTGCAATAAAACACTCGTCGGATGGAGCTTATAATCAAAACTTTAGCTAGAGAAGTGTATGCCGTGTGGAGGCAGTGACAGAGTCAAACAGCGTTCTGCAATGGAGAACCGGTGCAACACATGCAGATAATACAGACACTTCTTTTTAAAAAAAACATTTTATCAGGTTCAGAAAAAAGTACAAGTCCAAACAGTTATCTCCTCACATGACAACCAGAGGTGCCATGCTCTCTGGCCTTGACGGAGCGGAGGAGAAATTATCCACTTACCCATTATTGGCTACTCCAGGACCTTCTAGGCTAGAGCATATAGCTTTACCAGATGACTCAGAGAGCCCCTCTCTGATTAAGTCCTCTCTGCCTTTATGTAGGAGCCAGCAGCTGCAAAATCAGACAACCTCTCTTTAAGAAAAAGCTCTTCAGACGGGCCAAGGTTAACAGCAGGTCTAGATTTCAGAAGGCCTACATGTTGCTGACAACTGCTGTCTTTGTTGCGTAGGTTTCAGGAAATGATCTGTCAGGACTCTGGCATGTGTAGCCTAGAGAAGTAAAATTTCCAGAAATTATGAAGCCATGGGAAAATAAGGGAGGAGGGTGTTCAGAAAGAAGATGGAAATTTAGTGGGAAATTAAAAAAAAAACACATTTTTTTTTAATCAGGCTTTGCAGGTTTAAAGTCACTTCGTTGCTTTAGGATAACTGTCCTCACCATGGAACCCTCCTGATGTTTTAGACTTCAGCTCCCATCAGCCACTGGCAGCATGGCCAAAGGTCAGGAATGCTGGGTGTTTCAATACAACTGGAGGGCATCAGGTTAGGGAACAGTGCATCAGGAACGTAAATTATATTGTGTATAACTTATCTAGCAGCTATATCTTTTTTCTCCCTTTTTCCTCTAGAGAAGATGTTGGGGGGAATCAGAGACAGAATTCATTTATTTATATAAAAGTGCACTCTCCTCATGGCAGGCGCTTAGAGGAATGTACAATAAACAATATTAAAACTTTGCATAAATCCCAAGGAATAAAAACACTGCAGAAATAACAGATAGAAATTTGCCTCTGTTATTTTAGTAGATTAACTATGGAGAAATTAAATCGAATCTTTTGTAATCAGAGTGTTTGGGAAGAGGCAGCCTACTCGAATTGGTCTTCTAATAAGCTGCACCCAAAATGGGTGTTTGAATATAAGTCTCAGTGCCATCTGCCCTTAAAAAGAGTCATATGAAACTCTGGCATGCATTTTTCAGTTGTTCGTTGCCTGCTCTTACAGTGTAAGAATCAGTGCAGCTTTTATTTCACAAAAGACTGAAAATGCTATGGGGCAGAGAAACATAATATCGAAAGCCGAGGAGGAGGAACAGAGTGAAAAGCAGCCCCGGAATATCAAGTTAGGTGACTTGAAAAAAAGAAGAAGGGGAAGGATGGATGAGAGGAGGTCCAGACATGTTAGGCAAACATCCAAAACCTTAGTGGCTTCTGAATGACTTCATCACTATTAAAAGAAATAAAGGCATTTGAACAAAAGAAACATCTCTGAATGAGAGTTCACACTTGACCTTTCTTTGAGAGTCAAAGAGCTTGGTTTTCATAAGGGCCCTTCAAAAGTACCCCATGGGGGTGTCCTTGCTATCCCCCCATGTATTCATTCTTCTTCATTAATTGGGGATGTGACAGTGCTTGATCCTGCCCAGCTTATCAAGAGAGGTCTAGAGCATATTCACAGGTCTTTAAATCCTCCCTTGAGACTTGCCTTATCTCTTAAAGATATTTATGAAGGGGTTGTATTTTCTACCTTGTTTAAAATCTTTGAAGTGGCAATAATCAGTCCTTGCCTGCTATAATTGTGTCACACATAGTTTTCAAGAATAGAAATGATACTTTTGGGGGACTTGTATCTATACCTGTTTTTCACTAAACATCTGTCTATACCCAGATTAATATGATGTGTACAAAGTTGTACTCTCAGCCACTTGCAGAGTTTTTAGTAGGTTGTGCACCTGCCTTTTATTTAAGTGAATCAATTAACTCACTTGAATTTAATTAAGATCGCAAATGACCAATGCTTCAATATGCTTTTCTAAAATATAAAAGTATATAATGATTTATACTTTAATAAATAAAAGCTACTGCCGTTGTTAGAAGGAAATGTCGTCTTTTTTTTTAAAAAAAAACTTTTTAATTTTAATTTTGCAATATTTAAATATTTTTCTTGAATACATCACAAAACAAAAAAAGAGAAAAATTAAATAATACAACACTGGGAGAGAGAACAGAAAAAAAATAGATTTTTTATTTATTGTCATGATAATACAGTGGCCTTTATTCCATTGTAATTTGTTTATTAGCCTTCTGTTCATACGTTAATATTATATCATCCTCTTAAATAGAAAACTCAGGTGAGTTCTGACAGAAATGGAACAAAAATTCAACTCCTTAGAAACAAAGAGGGATCAGCAGGCTGAGGGGAAGCCTGAGGTTTGCGGAAATACAAAAAATTAAAAACACAAAATCAAGTTGCAAAAAACCCTTCCACCTCGTGAGGACTAAGCATGCTCAGTAATCGAAGGAAGTTCAGTGTCCATAGGAATAAAAAAAAAATGAAAAAGATAGGAGGGGTGGGATATTTGCTTAAGCTCCTTACAACTTACAGTATTTTGGAGGAGGGCATTCTTGTTGGCTAGAACCCTGAAGAAGCACACTCCTGATAGGAGGTAAGGATACGCTACAATATTTTGTTGCAGGTGCAACTTGGGCAGTCTGCTGTACGTTGATCTTATCTTCACTGGAATTAGGAAGCTGAAAAATGGTGAAAGACTCGAGACTACCCTTAAGATCTGAGTCCAAAGAGGTCAGAACTTATGGCTTCAAGACACCATGTTTAATTACAAGATAGTTCCATCAGCTCCTGTGGACGTGGGTGAGGTTCATTTGGGAGATGGGTCCAACACAATTAATGAATTGTCCCTTTGGCAGTTTGGCCTTAATTATTATCTCTCCTTAATGATGAGAATTGTATTCTGTCAGGTGGAGATAATAAATTCTATTTATTTAATACATTTTTATACTGCCCAATAGCCGAAGCTCTCTGAGCGGTTCACAAAAATTAAAACCATAATAAAACAACCAACAGTCTAAAAACACAAATACAAAATGCAGTATAAAAAGCACAACCAGGATAAAACCACGCAGGAAAAAATTATATAAGATTAAAATACAGAGTTGGAACAGTAAAATTTAAATTTAAGTTAAAATTAAGTGTTAAAATACTGAGAGAATAAAAAGGTCTTCAGCTGGCGACGAAAAGAGTACAGTGTACTCTTGGCAACAAGGGAGAGGGCCTTTTCAGTGGTGGCCCCCCGACTGTGGAATGATCTCCCCGATGAGGCTCGCCTGGCGCCAACATTGTTATCTTTTCGGCGCCAGGTCAAGACTTTTCTCTTCTCCCAGGCATTTTTAACAGCATTTTAACAGCATTTAACAACGTTAAGTTTGTTTTTAATGGACCCCACAATTGTTGTTTTTAAATGGATACTGTTGTTTTATACTGTTTTTATGTGTGTGTGTGTGTGTGTGTGTGTGTGTTTTTAAATTGTATACTTTTAATGTTTACTATTTTTAAATGTTGTAAACCGCCCAGAGAGCTTCGGCTGTGGGGCGGTATATAAATGTAATTAAATAAATAAATAAATAAATAAATAGGCGCCAGGCGGACCTCTCTGGGGAGCTCATTCCACAGCGGAGAAAGCCCTGGCCAGTTTAGTGCACTTCATAATGCTTATAAAAGCCATTCCCAATATTAAATCATGCTCTAGCATGACCCGGATACAGTACCAGGATAAGGCTATGCACATGAATGGACACGGTTATCACAACAGGAACAAATTTGGTTTCAGAGCCTACTCGCCGGTGTCCTCAAGCACACCTGTTTACTTTCTCTAGTATCAATGCAAGTAAAGTAAAGTTCAAGCTGGATGTTACAGTCACTGTTGAAAGGAATCCCAATGTACATATATACATACAATACATACACAGAAAGAGAGTGAGTTCTTGCAATATACACGCTGTATATGTCATCATGATGAGCGTTTTGCTAGCAATAGAATAAAACCTGCTACGTAGCACTGCAAGAGTAATACAAGGAAAAGGGCACCCTGTATTTGAAGTAAATGTGTACACAAGCTGCACAGATAAAATCGGAATGAGAGCAGCTGATTTGGGAAAAGAATATCCTGTTAACTAATTGCCCAAGGTCAGCCTCCTCATATAAGTGGACTAACATCTCTAGGGTAACATAAAACCATTAAGTTGTTCTTTGATCTCACACCTTCTGTAGAACCTTTAAATCAATTAACCATGAAGCTACTCACTTCTCTTCTTTACAGCACATAAAACTTCTTTGGTGTGCCTGACACGTTACTACATTATAGATCAAAGCTGGTGGAGCGCTCCAAAATCAAGCAAGATATTTATGAGGTTTATTCTGCCCCTTCCCCCACTCCCAAACATTTACTTGTTGCGTTCATTTGAGTCCTAGGGATGGAGGAAAATGGCATTTCGATCTAGAGTTAAACGAAAGCTTCAAGAGTATTTAATAGGAAACGAGAACTGATTAGGGGGGAAGGCAACAGTAACTACATTCATCTAAACAGTTTGAATATGTGTAAGAAACATGTTCTTAAAAATACAGATACAATTTCTGCATTTAATCAGAACACTAGTGTCGTGTTACTGTTGCCGAGTATTATGCAGTGTTGAAGAGATAAGCCCTTGATTAAGCCGTGATTTCAAACCTATGGCATTTGTAAAAAACAGCATCCTGTTACATTTTCTGTAAACATGAACGTTTTCATACAAGTAGCGACACAATTATTCTCCCAGGTTGTATGCACTGAGATTACCTGTTGTGTTACATGTTTGCCATATTTGTATGCCACCAGTTTTAAAATACAGACACACACACAAAATCCACCCCAAAACACAGAGCATTTAATCTAAACTGAAGTTCAATGCTTACATTTTGTATGCAAGAGTTAACAGGAACCACTCATCATCATCATCATCATCATCATCATCATCATCATATTTATTTCTTACCTGCCTCTCCATTTTGATCGAGGCAGGGAACAACAGTAAATATAAAATACATAAAACTGAATTAAAACATAATATACATTGTTAAAACATTCTAAAATCATCCTAAGATTCCAATGGATAGGCCTGCCGGAAGAGGCCATTTTAGGTTGCAGTAAAGTTGCTCTTGAGTATTTTAGTAGAAACTGTTCTTTCTCTTTCTCTCTCTTTAAAATAACTCACAGTTATAGCAGTGTTATTAACTTTTTTTAGTCAACAGAGCTTGTGCGTTTGCCCTAGTACCAAGGGCAGCCTTTTATTTCTTTAGAACAAGTCACCCAGTGAAACCTTGTTCAGGCCTCCACCAAGAGCATGCGGGGAAAGGCTGGAGGCCACGGGCACTGGCCCCACCTCTGGCCTCCTTGTCCCTGCTGGCTACAGCCTCAGACGTCCGTGCACTGAGTAGGAAGGTCTAAAGGGGAGGCTCTTAGCACAATCAGCTCAACACACATAATTTCCTCTGCGATCAGGCAGATCAAATGGAGGATTCTAAGAACATTCCGTCAAATATGTGAAGATTCCCCATCCAAGTCTGCTTAATGAAAGGCCAGAGTCCGCAGCCAGCAGGGACAAGGACATCCAGAGCAGGGCTAGTTCTGAGGATGTGTGAACAGGTCTTGACCCAAAATACAGACGCTTCTGATTAATACATTTGGGTAGCACCACCTGCACGTGTGCTTCCTATCTATCACTCTTTTGTAAATAAACAGATATTACAAAAGTGTTCAAGGCATTCTCATCAAAAATTGACCTGATAAAGGCATCCCTTGAACGTCTCTCTTGAGAGCATGAGTAATACAATTTTATTATGAGGAACATGGAAGTTTACATTTGCCTGTGAACAGGAGGAAACTAGTGTATTTAAAAGAAAATCAAAACTTTTGGCACTTCATTGTTTTCCCAAAATAGCTTTGGTATTTTTAGAAATGAAAATGTAATTATAGATTACCATTTGGTTCTTGCTGGCGCATCTATAATGCTAAATAATTAATTTTGTGAACTGCTCAGAGAGCTTCGGCTATTGGGCAGTATAAAAATGTAATAAATAAATAAATAAAATAAATAAATTTATTCTGCCACTAAGCTTTCTCTATATAAAGGGCACACAATTTTGTAATATTTGCTCTTAATATTTTCTGCACTTTTTTTCTGAGCTGGGATGAAATGGGTAAAAATGACTGAAGGAAATAGCCTGTCTGAAATGCCCCATCTGAGCTACTGGACACTTTATCTTACATTTTCAATAAGTAAATTAATTTTTAAAATCGCCTTTTGTTTTGAACCTGACAGTAGCAGCTGAGCAACGACCAAGAAGTTACACTGAATGGTATGAGGGGGAAAAGTGGAAAGGAATGAGATAGTGCATCAGCACCACCATCAGGTGAAGAAAATATAAAACAAATATAAAATAAAAACCAAGGACCTTCCATTGCTTCCCTTCTTTTTCTGAAGTATGGCCTCAGTGAAAGCGGTTTTCCCTTATGAGACTCCAACTGGCTTTCTTTTAAATCAATTTCTGACGTAAATGTAGACTATGCCAGGTGGTTCCAGAGGGAGCGCTCCTGTTGCTACCATTAGAAGGCATTGTGCTGCAATTCCATCTTTTCCACCTTAATAAAAACAATTCTGGTAAGGAAAAAGACGGACACGATGGCAAAACACGGGAGGACGAGGACCCCGGTCAACTTCCATGAAGGAGACCAGGCAAAGGTGTTATAAAAGCCTGTTGCGGAGAGTGGAGGCAAGAAATAAAGAGACAACACCAAGTATTGGATTTAAACTGGGCCACATTTTATTAAGTGATCTGCAGGGGGTGGGAAATGCCTATCCTAAGAGGGCATCGTCAATCAGGCCTCTTGACAGGCCTGTTCCTCATTTGGGCGAGCCATTCGCCACCTGTGGGTTGGCGCCTGGGACTTCGCCATCCCACGGGCTTCCCCTTACGGGGTAGGGAGACCTTCCGGTGTCGCTCCAGCACAGGCCGCCTAAGCTCTGCGTGAGAGAGGAGGGTCAGCCTCAGAGGTAAGCCTTATCTCCCCTGCCAGGCCGCTAGGCTCAAAACAGGGAGTCTCAGGAGTTACCCCTCACCTCAACGGTCCCTGCGAATGCTCACCACCCCATAACCCCTCTCAGAATGCCCTTACCTACCGCCCTAAATCAAATGTGACCGAATTATGAACATGAACCGATTAACCTATTTAATACTCCCAAGCTGTCCTACAGTATGGAGTAGTATGCCGGGCGTGGCAGGATGGCATTTCTTGGAGCACCCGGAGGGGCTGGATGCGATGGAGGGGGCAGGGCAAGCACACATATTCACACTCTGCTCTACCCCGTTCTCTGTGATGGGGAAAGCCTGATGGGAAGCAAGGGATACCTGCCATACAATCCATTCTGTTCCAATGATTTAAACGATGGAGATTAAGGCTGCAATCCTATGTTCACTTACTTAGCTCCATTTAATTCAGTGGGCCTTACTTTTGAGTAAACACATATAAGACTGCACTGTGAAATAGGGGCTCTCTCATTGAAATCAATGTGGGTTGAAAATGCTTCAATTTGGATGGATTCTATCGGTGTGTTTGGATGACATATTAGTTAACAGAGAGGAAATGGTCCACGTGACAGGCGGTAAACCTGTGTGCACCTTTGGGAGACTCCCTGGCAGTGGATGCATCCCATCACCGGTCAACAGGAGAGAGGGCTAGAGGAAAAGTTTCGAGGCAGCCCTCTCTCCTGTTGACAGGAGAAGGGATTCATGAGCTGCCATTGCTAGGTAACCAGGGTGCTGTGTCTCTCCTGTGAGGGGAGGTGATGCGCCTCGGTTGTCGGTAAGAGGGGCCTCCATCGGAGCGGGGAATCGAGTGTCCTGACATTTATTTTATTTATTTATTACCACCCAATAGCTGAAGCTCTCTGGGTGGTTCACAAAACTTTCTGGGTGGTTCACATGCAAGACCAACCCCAAGCCTCCCTGCCACCAGAAAGAAGAGGCTTAGGGCTGGTCTCCTTACATGTCACGGCCCTCGATCTCTACTCCAGCAAAGGTGCTATCATCGAAACACGTCATCCCTCTGAGGGGCTATGTGGCTCAGCGATGATGCATCCATCAGCGTCAGGCCCATGGCAACAGAGAAGGGCAGTGGAGTCACCCCTTCTCTGTTCCCATGGCTCCGACGCTGAAAGGCACATCGCCGGTGGGGCAGGGGGAGGTCTTCTGGATGAGTCTTAAATGGATGGGGCTGCTGCACCATCTAGTCATGTTATGGATAACTTTCAGCTTGTGCAACCTGAGGATGTAGACAAACTGCTTGGGAGACTGAGGCCTACTGCTTGCTCTTTAGATCGTTGTCCATCCTGGCTTTTGAAATCTGCCAGAGCTGGGCTGGATGGCTGGATAGCTGGACCTCTGAGGTGGTAAATGCCTCCTTGAGGTCTTATGAGGTCCCCACAGCTTTGAAAGAAGCTGTGGTGAGGTCCATGTTGAAAAATACAAATTTATATCCCATGGTTTTAGATAACTATCGTCCTGTGTAAAATTTGCCATTCTTGGGCAAGGTGCTCGAGGGTGTGGTGGCCTCACAACACTAAGCTGTTTACAGGGCTGGATTAAGGCCAGCTGATGCCCTAAGCGCAGCCCAATAATGGTGCCCCCTTGGCCTTTCCATGGCTTAGCTGCCAAGACATTAAGACTCAATAAGTGCTGGAGGTGAAATAAGACAATAAAAACAGTTTTCTTCAAGGCCAGAACATCCCCCACGCCAGAACACACAACTATATTAAATATAAACTGTTTTCATTATATTTATTTAATACTAAATGGCAGCAAGCAATATAAGCCAATTCCCTACTTATAACTTGGGCAACAGAAAAAAACACAAATGTCCATCACTGTTTTATGCATATATATTTTAAATAAAATTGTTATAAGGGGGAAAATGCAAATGCAAAAATTTCTTAGAATATGCCGCTAGGCCCTTTCTATGAATCTGGAATGCCTTAAAATTAGATGGCTACAACTATGGTACCGGTGCTCTGTGGTGCCCCCCTTCCCGTGGTGCCTGAAGCACATGCTTATATGGTTTAAAGTTTAATCCAGGGCTGGCTGTTTACCTAGATCCATTCCAATCAGGTTTCAGGCCTGGTTATGAGACGGAAACAGCCTTGGTTGCCGCGGTTGATAGCTTACACCAGGAATGGATGGGAGGAGTGCAACTCTTTTAGTTCTTCTGGACCTTTCAGTGGCTTTTGATTCCATCGAACATGGTACAGTATCCTTCTGATTGTTTATCTGGTTTGGGCTTGGGATGCATGACTTTAAAGTGGTTCTGGTCCTTTCTGAGGGAGCTCTCTCAGAAGGTGGTGCTGGAGAACTTCTATTCCACCCCATGGCCATTAGCCTGTGGGGTACCACAAGGTTCTATCTTGTCCCCCCGGCCCTGCTTTTTAACATCTACAGTGCATGAAACTGCTGGAGGAAGTCATCGGGAGGTTTGGGCTGAAGTGTCATCAGTATGCAGAGGATACCCAGCTCTACCTCTTGATTGTACCTGCTCAACCCTGGGAGCCTGTGGAACTCTTGAACCAGTATCTGGAGGCTGTTTCAGGCTGGATGAGCATGAACAAGCTGAAACTTAATCCAGACAAGACAGAGGTACTGTGGATTGGGAAACCAACAACTTCGGATGGAGGTTTACAACTAGTCTTAGATGGGTTTGGGTGCAAGGGGGTTGAGCATCCAAGGTGTACACACCTTAGATGGGGTTGCACTCCCCCTAAAAGACCAAGTGTGCAATCTGGGAGTCCTCCTGGACTCGGAGCTAACAGGGGAAGCCCAGGTGGCTGCAGTTTCCAGGAGTGCATTCTACCAGCTTGCCTCAGTTATTCACGCACTAGTCACATCGAGGCTGGATGACTGTAACGCGGTGTATGTGGGGCTGCCTTTGAAGATGATTCAGTTGAAACTTTAGTTGGTGCAGAATGCGGCTGCCCGAGTATTGGTGGAGGCGAGGTGATGTGATCACATAATGCCTGCACTGCACCAGTTGAATTGGTTACCTGTGTGTTTCCGAGCCCAATTCAAAGTGCTGGTTTTGAACTTTAAAGTGCTAAATAATTTGGGACCAAGTTACTTGAACGACCGCCTTCACCCATATTGTCCTGCCTGCACTTTAAGATCAGAGAGGCCCTTCTCACTTGTCCACCTGTGAGAGCAATCATGTGGGTGAGCACACAGGAGGGCCTTCTCTGCCATGGCCCCACCTGTGGAAAAACCTCCCATTGGCGATCTGCCATGCACTGTCCTTGCAGGCTTTTAAAAAGGCCTTGGAAACATTTTATTTTACTGTGGCCTCCTTGGGATAGGAGTACTGTTGTTGCTATTACCATTGTTGTTGTTGCTGGTTTTATAGTTTTTAATTGCGATTTTATTGTGATTGTTTTTATTCCTTTTAGTATTTTAACTGTTTTATGTATTTTATTGTTATAAGCCACCTTGTGAAGGCTTCTGCCCTGAAAAGCGGCCAAGAAATGTTTTAAATAATAAATACTGTTGTTTTTTAACACTGAGTTTGCAATCCTTTGCACACTTCCCTGAAGTAAGTGATTGAACACAGCAAGTCTTATTTCTCTGAGTATAAGATTCCTTTGTAAGGGCACTCTGCGCACTCTTGCTTGGCAAATTCCCTTTCTTCTGGGTAAACATGTATAAGGTAGGTCAAACCCTGACCACCTGAAACGTAACCTTTATTTATTTTATTACAACCTTTATTTACTTTTCTTTATTACAATATTTATCAATTACCTTTCTGCCTTAATAAGGTCCCCAAGGCAATGTACAGAGCCAAACATGAAAACAAACCCACAATAACAGTCACTAGCTTGAGAGCTTCCTCGAGAACAGAATCAACTTCCACAACTAAAGAAAAAGGCGTTGTTCAGTCCGGTTATGGCTCCTTTGCAGGATGCAGCCAATTACAGCAATTTCTAGAGGAGGAGAAGCGGTGGACATTTAACAGCGTTTTACAACATGAGCTGAGTTTGTTTGTTTTTAACGGACCCCAGAACAGCTGTTTTTATAAGGATACTGTTGTTTTTATGCTTTTTATGTTTTTAAACTTTGTATATTAGTTTTTAATGTTTACTGTTTTTAACTTTTGTAAACTGCCCAGAGAGCTTCGGCTATGGGGCGGTATATAATAGGGTGCAATGAAAAAGAAGAGATAGTCTCTAGTGTTGGAAAATAGAAAAAGGATTTTTATTTTTTATTACATATATCTTCAATCTATTGTTGTAAAAGGACTAATTGTATAAAAAGCTCGACGTTTCGGATCTCCCAATCCTTCTTCAGGAGTTAGAAATAAACAAAAAACTTTTTTATCAACACATTTATTTATTTATTTATTACATTTTCATACCGCCCAATAGCCGAAGCTCTCTGGGCAGTTCACAAAAAATACTTACATTGAATTTTATCATAAATGGTATATACATTAACATTAAAATATGCAAAAAGCAAATGAAAAAGGAGGAGCGAGAAGGGAGGATAGGAGGACAAGAGAAAAAAGTCCTTTTACAACACAATTTTTAAAGATTAAAGATATATGTAACAAAAAATAAAAATCTTTTTCTATTTTCCAACACTAGAGACTATCTCTTCTTTTTTATTGGATTCGCATAGTTCCCCCCCTCCTTCATTTTGACAATATAAATGTAGTAAATAATAATAAAAAAAGAGAGAGCAAAATAAAGCTATTAAGGGCGCATATTCCTAGGCATGTTTAGAGAGCCAGTGTGGTATAGTGGCTAGAGTGTTGGCCTGGGAGTTGGGAGATCCGGGTTCTAGTCCCCACCCGGCCATGGAAGCTCACTGGGTGACTTTGAGCCAGTCACAGACTCTCAGCCAAGCCTACCTCACAGGGTTGTTGTGGTGAGGATAAAGTGGAGAGGAGGAGGATGCCGCCTTGGGTTCCTTGGAGGAAAAAAGGCGGGATATAAATGCAATGCAATGCAATGCAATGCAATAAAATTAAAAATAAAATAAAATATAATAATAATAATAATAATAGGAACGCCTTCCTTCGTCTCACATCAGTCCGCTGGTCTGCTGCTCTTCCAGAACACTTGAGAACTACAAACTCAATCACAGCTTTTAAAACTCAGCTAAAAACTTTTCTGTTCCCTATAGCTTTTAAATATTGAGTTTGTTCTGACTCTATACTGTTAGCCTCACCCTACCCGGTGCCTGTTTACACTTCCCTGTGCCTGTTTGCATTCTCTTTCCCTCCTTATTGTTTACTACAACTTTATTAGATTGTAAGCCTATGCGGCAGGGTCTTGCTATTTACTGTGTAATCTGTACAGCACCATGTACATTGATGGTGCTATATTTATTTATTTATTTATTTATTTATTACATTTTTATACCGCCCAATAGCCGAAGCTCTCTGGGCGGTTCACAAAAATTAGGGCGGTTCACAAAAATAAATAATATAAAATAATATAAATAAATAATAATAATAATAATAATAATAATAATAATAATAATAATAATAATAATAATGATAAGAGAGGGGGGAACTCCCCAGCCTGGGAAGCGCAGGACTTTGTTCGGCCTAAACACGTGTAGGTTTTGCGGCCTAAACGCTTCGCCTTCCACCACAGATCTCTCTGGTGTGGAAAGCGAGGAGACCCTCCCGCTGGGCGCGCCTGGGATTGCCCGGCCAGGGAGGAGAGCAGGCCGCGCACGCGGTAGGCACTTCCCTCCGAAGAAGTTTGGCCTGCTCGCTGCCCGTAGTTGCCTTAGCAACCGATTGGAAGCTGCGAGTCCGGCCTGCCTTCCGCACCGGAGCAAGACGGGGCCGCTCGCTCGCCTTCGTCTCTTCCTTTGGAGGACTCGGTAAGCGATGGGGGATGGAAAGGGGACCACCACCACCACCACCACCACCACCCGCGCCCCGCTCCTCTGGCCGGAGCCCATAATAATGCCCCCTGCGTCGGCCTTCGAGGCGCGCTGATATCCCTCCGCCGACGCAGCACCGCTTGGCCCGAGTACGTTGCGCTGCCGCCGCAGGTTCCTCCTCATCCCACCCGCTTCATCTAAAACAACAACCTGGCGCCCTCCAGGTGTTGTTGTAGACTACAGCGCTTATCATTCTGTCTGGGGCTGTTGGGAGTTGTAGTTCAAAGCTCCAGCTTGCAAGTGTTAACAAATGCTTAATGCTGCTTTAATTTATCCGGACGGGGGGTGGGTGGGGGAGAGATACTTCTTCCCTGAGTATGTGCAGAGTGCCTAAAGGAAAGGGAAAAGAGACTTCCAATGAAGAAGAGGCTGCCATTTGCAGGCTGGCGTTAGTATTAGTAGCTCTTACTAGTACACAAACCCAATCCCATGTTCAATTGGCACTGAGCTGTACTGGCTTCAATAATTTAATTTATTTATATTTATTTAGGGTGACCATATGAAAAGGAGGACAGAGCTCCTGTAACTGGGGGGAGGCAACGAGTGGGGTGCCGCAGGGCTCAGTCCTGGGCCCAGTGCTCTTCAACATTTTTATTAATGATTTGGACGAGGAGGTGCAGGGAACGCTGATCAAATATGCAGATGACACAAAATTGGGTGGGATAGCTAATACCCTGGAAGACAGAAACAAACTTCAAAGTGATCTTGATAGGCTGGAGTGCTGGGCTGAAAACAACAGAATGAAATTTAATAGGGATAAATGCCAAGTTCTACATTTAGGGAATAGAAACCAAATGCACAGTTACAAGATGGGGGACACTTGGCTCAGCAATACTACAAACGAGAAAGATCTTGGAATTGTTGTAGATCACAAGCTGAATATGAGCCAACAGTGCGATATGGCTGCAAGAAAGGCAAATGCTATTTTGGGCTGCATTAATAGAAGTATAGCTTCCAAATCACGTGAGGTACTGGTTCCTCTCTATTTGGCCCTGGTTAGGCCTCATCTAGAGTATTGCGTCCAGTTCTGGGCTCCACAATTCAAGAAGGACGCAGACAAGCTGGAGCGTGTTCAGAAGAGGGCAACCAGGATGATCAGGGGTCTAGAAACAAAGCCCTATGAAGAGAGACTGAAAGAACTGGTCATGTTTAGCCTGGAGAAGATAAGATTGAGGGGAGACATGATAGCACTCTTCAAATACTTAAAAGGTTGTCACACAGAGGAGGGCCAGGATCTCTTCTCGATCCTCCCAGAGTGCAGGACACGGAATAACGGGCTCAAGTTAAAGGAAGCCAGATTCTAGCTGGACATCAGGAAAAACTTCCTGACTGTTAGAGCAGTGCGACGGTGGAATCAGCTACCTAGGGAGGTTGTGGGCTAGAGGCACACTAGAGGCATTCAAGAGGCAGCTGGACAACCATCTGTCAGGGATGCTTTAGGGTGGATTCCTGCATTGAGCAGGGGGTTGGACTCGATGGCCTTGTAGGCCCCTTCCAACTCTGCTATTCTATGATTCTATGATTCTATGATACCATCTTTAACAATTGCATAGAAAAAGGAATTTCAGCAGGTGTCATTTGTATATATAGAGTTGTTGTTTATTCGTTCAGTCGCTTCCGACTCTTCGTGACTTCATGGACCAGCCCATGACAGAGCTTTCTGTCGGCTGTCGCCACCCCCAGCTCCCCCAAGGTCAAGTCTGTCCCCTCCAGAATATCATCCATCCATCTGGCCCTTGGTCGACCCCTCTTCCTTTTGCCTTCCACTTTCTCTAGCATCAGCCTCTTCTCCAGGGTATCCTGTCTTCTCATTATGTGGCCAAAGTACTTCAGTTTTGCCTTTAATACCATTCCCTCAAGTGAGCAGTCTGGCTTTATTTCCTGGAGTATGGACTGGTTTGATCTTCTTGCAGTCCAAGGCACTCTCAGAATTTTCCTCCAACACCACAGTTCAAAAGCATCTATCTTCCTTCGCTCAGCCTTCCTTATGGTCCAGCTCTCGCAGCCATAGGTTACTACGGGGAATACCATTGCTTTAACTATGCGGAGCTTTGTTGTCAGTGTGGTGTCTCTGCTCTTAACTATTTTATCAAGATTTGTCATTGCTCTCCTCCGAAGAAGTAAACATCTTCTGATTTCCTGGTTGCAGTCAGCGTCTGCAGTAATCTTTGCGCCCAGAAATACAAAGTCTGTCACTGCCTCCACGTTTTCTCCCTCTATTTGCCAGTTATCAATCAAGCTGGTTGCCATAATCTTGGTTTTTTTGAGGTTTAACTGCAACCCAGCTTTTGCACTTTCTTCTTTCACCTTCGTCATAAGGCTCCTCAGCTCCTCCTCGCTTTCAGCCATCAAAGTGGTGTCATCTGCATATCTGAGATTGTTAATGTTTCTTCCTGCGATTTTAACTCCAGCCTTGGATTCGTCAAGCCCAGCACGTCGCATGATGTGTTCTGCATACAAGTTGAATAGGTAAGGTGAGCGTATACAACCCTGCTGTACTCCTTTCCCAATCTTAAACCAGTCCGTTGTTCCGTGGTCTGTTCTTACTGTTGCTACTTGTTCGTTATACAGATTCCTCAGGAGGCAGACAAGATGACTTGGTATCCCCATACCACCAAGAACTTGCTACAGTTTGTTATGATCCACACAGTCAAAGGCTTCAGAATAGTCAATAAAACAGAAATAGATGTTTTTCTGGAACTCCCTGGCTTTCTCCATTATCCAGCGGATATTGGCAATTTGGTTTCTAGTTCCTCTGCCTTTTCTAAACCCAGCTTGTACATCTGGCAATTCTCGCTCCATGAATTGCTGGAGTCTACCTTGCAGGATCTTGAGCATTACCTTGCTGGCATGTGAAATAAATGCCACTGTCCGATAGTTTGAACATTCTTTAGTGTTTCCCTTTTTTGGTATGGGGATATAAGTTGATTTTTTCCAGTCTGATGGCCATTCTTGTGTTTTCCAAATTTGCTGGCATATGGCATGCATCACCTTGACAGCATCATCTTGCAATATTTTAAACAGTTCACCTGGGATACCGTCGTCTCCTGCTGCCTTGTTATTAGCAATGCTTCTTAAGGCCCATTCAACCTCACTCTTCAGGATGTCTGGCTCTAACTCACTGACCACACCGTCTGAGCTATCCCCGATATTATTATCCTTCCTATTCAGATCTTCCGTATATTCTTGCCACCTTTTCTTGATCTCTTCTGTTTCTGTTAGGTCTTTGCCATCTTTGTTTTTGATCATACCCATTTTTCCCTGGAATTTACCTCTGATGTTTCTAATTTTCTGGAAGAGGTCTCTTGTCCTTCCTATTCTATTGTCTTCTTCCACTTCCATGCATTGCTTGTTTAAAAATAATTCCTTATCTCTTCTGGCTAACCTCTGGAATTTTGCATTTAATTGGGCATATCTCCCCCTATCACTGTTGCCTTTTGCTTTCCTTCTTTCTTGGGCTACTTCCAGTGTCTCAGCAGACAGCCATCTTGCCTTCTTGGTTTTCTTTTTCTCCATATTCAGAGGCAGTTGTGGCTAATTGCTATTGATACACACCTATTTTCCATGAATTTGTTTAATGCTTTTGAGCACCATCTGGTCATTGTCACATCTTGTAGCAGTGAATTCCATTTAATGATGCTTTGTGATTTCATTAGGTGATCGTCAGTTCTAATGTTATAAAAGAGGAAGAGGGAGAGAAAACCTTTATCGTGTGTAAGTGTGAATCCAATTTTAGTTCAGATGTTAGGCATTGTTTATAGATAGCTCTGTGCTGCTTAGAATGTGCAAGGTTGCAAGAGATCTATCTGTTAGTGATAATTCCCTCAAATGTCCCTAGAAAAATAGTGCTCCCGATACAGAATGTAGTGTAGCTCCATATGTTGTTCTTGTCTTCTGTTCTTGTCCTCTGTTAGAACACTTGCTTCAGAAGTTGTGCTACTGAACAGAAAAATCGGAGTGAAACCAACCAGCATCATCTTTTCTTTGCTACAGGTGACCTCAGAAAGTGTCCCAAGGAGGTATGCAACAAACAAAGAAATGTGAAGGCACACATTTGAAAAATGGAGTGGCTGGTATGTGTCTTTACTGTTTAGTTTAGCTGGGCTGTATTTTATTTATCTTTCTCAATCTGATTATTTTTCATTATTTTAAACTAATAATGCAAATTCTCCGAATTCATCTGTGGGGTCTTCTTGTGTCACTTTTTTATATTACAGAAAGCATTGGTAAAAGAATTTCTTCAGGCTCTCACATGAAAGAGAAGTCTGTGACACAGAAAAGGAAGACATTGTCTACTTCATCTACTTCTCCGGATTCTGTAATTAAGCCACAGCCCCGGCCCAGTGACAGACTTAATCCCAAAACGATTGATCCGGTATGTATAGTTATAATCTAAAGAGTTTGCATTGTGATGGGGTTGATCGTAACCCCATATTTTCTGCGAGTAATGTGTAAAGACAGACGAATGACCCTCTCTCAAACCAGACAGACCCACAACCCTCTCTCAAACTTCCAAATGTGCCAACTGACCTAAAAAGGTTGAGGGGCCCTGCTATACGCACACTTATCTGGGAGTACGTTCCATTGATCTCATGCATAGGATTGTTCTGTTAACCCCTGTATGATTTTAAAGAATGGACTTGCTCCTTTTGATTTTTGTACTTTTACAGTACAAGACCATTTTTCTTGCGTGGTCACTTGTAAATGTTGATGTCATTGCGATAGGACAAATATGGTTGTTTACTGGCAAATACTTAAATTTTTAAAGGTCATTGTGTACAATCCAAATTAAAATGAACTAATGGAACCTGCACTTACCGCCAAGCACTTGCAGGATACTCCATTCCATTCTACCTACCTCTCCGGTTTTCTATTCCTCCCAAGCGTTCTGCATTCCATGCTCACTGAGCCTGCCTCATTGGGCTGGATTCCACCACCCACCCACCCCCTCTTCTGCAATTTTGTGTGTGGATTGGGCCACTTTGGCTGTGTTCAAAATGAGTTTGCTGTTTGTGGATAGGATTATAATAACCATCATTACATAAAAGGAAGGTGAGGCATTAACAATTTGAGGCTACTGAATTATTTCATAATTTGAAACATTCATTCTATGCTCCTTAGGGACAGAAATCTATGTATCTGGGGGGAAAACTGCTTTAACATCCTGGAATCAAATAAACAATACTCTCAGTTTTTCCTTGTGACTAAACTATTTATACCAGAGCAACTGAATTTATCATATTTGCAATGAATTTTGGAAAATCCTATTTGGAAAATCTGGCAAATAACTTATTTCCTCAAAATTCTGGACATCCTCCACCTATCTTGGTAAATGTTGGTATTTTACAGATAAATGTGGAAATGAAGATAATGTTTGGCCTCTAGCTGGCAGCAATTAGTGGTTTGGGGAATTTATCACTGAATGTTTGAATTTTCAGATATTTACAACTGTTCTCTAAGATTGAGTTTGGACAATGGCGCAGGGGGAAGAAGTCACCGTGGCTTCTCCCCCCGCCCCTCTCCATGCTGCGCGCATGACCACTATTTGCATAATCCCTTGTGATGCAGCGCAGGCTGGTGTGCTGTTCGAACCTGGCATGGGACGCAGTGGGATGTACTTCAAATGTATACGGCAACCCAGGATGTGCGTAGAGGTTGCAGGATAGATACGATGCCAACCCTGCTGCACCCCGCACAAGGTGTGGAACATCCTGAAATCATTAGTCGCCAGTCTTCCTCTGGTTCCTAATCTAATCAAAGCATCACTCTAGTTTGTTTGAACACACAAATCCCACAAGTGAATAGGGGGCAGGAGAGTGCACCCAATCCTTGCCTCCCAACATCCCTGCATATGAGGACTTCTCTTCAAACATTCACACATTCAGTGCAAAGGACTGGAGGGGATTTCTGTACACATTGGGCTGAATGCAGTTAGAAACCTCCCTGCCTTATTAGAGTTTCCAGTTGCAGAATGTTTCTAAACAATTTCAGCCATACATGCTTAGAAACTCTCTCCAGGCTTTTGTGCTCAATGTGTGAAAGTTTGAAGAGGTGTCTCTGTGTAGGGGAACCTCCTAGCTTTTCAGTGTCCAGGCAAATACCTGAATAGGGTTTGTATTGCCTATCGATTGGTTATGAAAGCCTAAGATTTCAACTGAGCTTTGCAAGAAGTATTTTAAACTCCACCTAAAGTTTAGATCCTTTATTAAGCAGGAACAAAACAATTCTCTCTCTCTCTCTCTCTCTCTTGAACCCACTCAAGACAATCTTTATTCTTTTGTGAGTCTTTGTAATCAAAGGCTGTAATTGCCCCAGCACTTCTGTGTTGAATGAGTCTCTTATCTATTGTTTTCAAGTGACTTCAGAAGCAGCCATGCTGGCAAACACCTAACTATGTTCTTGAGTTCCTAGTTGATTGCCTGTTCTTACACCTCTGAATCACTGAACTCCAGGAAATTACAGAAAGGCATCTTGCTGTGATAAACATAGCCTAACCCATCCTGTAAACCTGGCTTTGAGAGATCCTTTTTCTGCTCTACGTTAAGTGGACTCTAGCCAGTAAAGCTTTGCTGAAGCCGAGGAAAGTCCCCTTATTTTGGATTTACCCTGATACCCAGGATCTTCACATCCGCTACCCATGTTTCAAACATAACATAAGGAAGGAAAGGTATGATTTTCTCTCTTGCCAGCTTTTCAGTTCCTACCTGGAAGCTGAAGCAATGCACTGTGCAGTCGCCTTGGCAACAATCACCTATCATTTCCTGTCTCTGGGACAGCCCTCAACAGTTACCTATTACATTGTCCTTTTGTTATTCAGTCTTAATAAAACTCAGTCTCTGAAAAAGACCAGAATCCTCTTCAGAATAGAGCCAGGTTTGTTGTGGGAAATTGTTCTCCTACTTAGCACATTTGAGGTAATTTTTCAGTCATTCATGTTTCAAAAGTGTTTTCTTCCTGGACGCAGAGAAGCAGTTTGCAGAAAGAAATGCAGTAACATATTACAGGTTGCCTCTCTTGAAGATGGAAACATGAACAACTCAGAGATAATTGAATCTCAATCTTAAACATTGTGTTAGCCACATAGCAAAACCTCAATATCCTCTTAAGATTCTAACGATTAGTACGTTAAGTATTTTAATTTGAGGGAAAGTGTGTTCACTCAACTATCCAAAAAACAATGAATGTTTGATTGTTTTTGGAAGTTTATTTTATTAATGGGCAATGGAATCAGCCTTTGCACACTACTGTAGCCTTCTTGTGTTCCTTTCTTCTTCCTGCTGTTATGGCTACCTCTCTGTTTTCTGACCTTTGTGGAGATGGAATTAGGACAGGCTGCTTCATTGATAGGAAAATGAGAGAGCTGAATACACACATTGTCCCTCATGGGGGCTGTTCACAGAGCTCTTTCCCTGGTGGTTGTCATGATCGGATTTAATGGGAGAAGGTACCCCTCTCAGGTGACATGGCGAATGCTAAATTACAAGATGGCATAATGGCAATTTCCCCAGGTTTTATCATTCTGACCTTGCTGGAGAAGCTGTGAAAATTCCTTTTAAAAATTAATAATAAAGTGCATAAATCACTTCATAAATACCGTTCTTTTATGTATTTGGTAAGATAAGAAATTATTGCAATTAAGCATTCCTGCTTATTATTACATTATTTTCCAAGCTGCCCCAAACATTTGATAAATCCTGTGTTGCCTGCCCTCTTTAATTTTATTTTGTGTTCTGATTTTGTTGTTTTGTGCTTTTATTCTGTAATATACGTCCTGCATTAGATATGCTGTTTTGTAAAACATGAAATGTAAGGTACGATCCAGCCAAAGTTAAGCATTTTCAAGTCCTGTTGATTTCACTGGAAAGGATTTAAAGTTGATTAAATAGGAGTGAAGAGCTTAACTTTGACTGGAATGTGCATGTGTAGTGTTGTTAATATTATTGCTAATTTAATATTTATAACTGTGTAACACATCTTCAACTTTTCATTATAGTTTGGTGTTCAGTCAAGAGCTCCGACTGCCTTTGCTGCCATTTACTCCAAAGGGGGCATTCCTTGCAGGTAACACTGGGGGCCAGAGGTGGGTGAGCCAAATTAATGTATTAAAGCAATAGGCTTTATATCATCAAGCGAGTATTGCTGTTGAAATAATAAAAATAGTGCAGCTGAACAACATTCAGTTGCCAGGTGTACCATTTAGGCTGCAATCCAATGGTCAGGGGACCAGTTCTCTTTTTCTGCCTGCAGAGAATAAGAGCTCTCCCATCACATGCTTCATTGCAGGTGCAGAAACCTGCACCACCTTATTGCTCTGCTTTACACATCCCCCAGAATGTGGTGTGGGGAGGGAAGTGCCCCAGGTCTGAAAGTTGCATGCTTACGTCCCTTCCAAAGCATGGCGTGTAAGGTGATATGAACGTTCTGTCTCTGGACCTTGGTCTGTGATTGCTCATCCACACAGAGCAGTCATGATATTGTAGCCATCAAATGGTGGGAACAGGCATCTTTGTAAACAGACCTTCTCACATACTCTCCCTAGAGAGGCTCGACTCACCCCATCATGGATAGATTTTCATTGCTGTGTGATACTATCCCTGTTTAGGAAGGGATAATGGGATTTGCAATGGGACTTGCAAAATTATTATTATTATTGTTTTCTTTGAAATGATGTTCTTGTTACTTTTTATGTTTCGTTTTCTTTGACATGCTGTTGTTACTTTTTATATTTTATTAGTATTTTATCTGCTCTTCTGTTATTCCAGTTATATCAACTGTTTCTTAGTTTTTATTCTTTGAGCGGTTTTGCTACAATTTAAAATTGTTTCATTATTCTATTAAATTGTGTATTTTATTATAATTGGTAGCTGCCTTGGGCATGATTTATGGAAAAGTAGAATATAAATAATATACATAAATAAATTTGTCACAAACCACAAATTACTCACGTTGAGTTCGACTCTAAATAAATTTGTTTTATTCTTGGATGCATCTTAATCTTGTTGGATCACAGCTTCACCTGAGCGTTAAATTATGCTTTTCACTTGCTAAGATTGTAATACATTTACCTTGGTGTAAAACCTATTGAACTTAATGGGTCTTATTTCTCAGAAGACATGCAAAGGATTGTGCTGCATGTGGATAAGCATCAAAGAGCAAACAAGTACAGAGGTGGCCACAATAGCAGGACTATAAGAGTATTTCAGTTCCCTTTTATTTATATTTCTGCTCCATTTCTGCTTTTGCATACTTTTTTCATACATACAAAATTGTAAAAAGGTATTTTAGCATTACAGCCATCATTCAGATATTGTTAGTGATTGTAATACATTTTGTGAAGCCTCTGACATTTGGGATGCAGTCCATAGAAATTTTGTGTTGTGCTCCCGTATCCCTCGTTCCCAATGTAAGCAGCTGACACCTGTGTAAATTGGTCAGGGATTGTAGAGCCACCACTGAGGCTTCCTTGTTCCCGCTTGGAAGTTCAATCCTTCATGCCAATAATATTTATTTATTTATTACATTTATATACCGCCCCATAGCCGAAGCTCTCTGGGCAGTTTACAAAGGTTAAGATAGTAATTTAACATGCTGCTATTAATAAAAACATGAGTGTTTGATATTTCATTAAGAATATATGTAGCGATAGTTGTTTGTTAATAATAACAGAAATCAATAATCTTTGCAGCTGTTATAAAATGTCTGAACTGCATATTACTAGACATTGCATTGTTATTCTATAATGGTTATTAGTAGAAAACTTTTGTCTCTGTTGTTATTTAAATAAGACTTAATTGTGTTAAAGTGGAAAAAATAACTTATTTATTTGGAGTCTCTTAAAGATATTTTTATAAGGTAGCATCGAAATCTGATCTTAATAGGGTAGTGGAAGGTCATACAAAGTATACCTTAAACACATGCAGTTAAGGTATACTTTGGAAACAATATGTTAGAATCTTTGGTGTGAAGTAAAAAGGGCAACTATCAATACTTCCTTGTCTTTCACTATTGATATTTAAAATTTTGATTTGTTTCAGGTTAGTTCATGGCTCTGTAAAACACAAACTTCAGTGGGATTGTCGTCCTGAAACCCTTCAGTTTGATCCTCTTCTCATAACTTTAGCAGAGGTAAACCTTTTTTGCCCTTATTATTTAAAGTAAAGTTGATGCCACTCTTTTTTATGTTATATTGTTTGATAATACAGTTTCCAAAGATGGCAGTAATTCTCTGGCTGTTTTTGCTCAAAGTGCAATGGGACTCTGGGACTACCTTAAACCCATGACATTAGTTATTATAAGCTTTGTTTTTAATTGATAGAAATTTGGGGAAAGCATGTGTGAGTAGTCTTTTGAAGAAAAATGGAAAAAAAAACCTTGGTGAAAGCTGTTCTTAATATATGTAATCCAGAAGCAACCAATATATAGCAACCTGGTAATATTCTACCCAATAAAACACCCTTCCCAACATATTGTTCAGTTTTGTTACCTTATGTCCAGAAGGAGCATATTCTGTCTTTCCTGCTCAGGGCTGAATGTGCCTGCTTGTATCCTTGTTTGAGCAGTATTCATTTGTATCTCAGTCAGAGAGCTATTTGAGTATACAATATCCTGTTGAACTTTTACATTAATTCCACATCTGACCTAGCCCCCCCCCCCCCCAATGACTTACCTGACACATTTTGGAATTCATAATTTCTTCTGCTCCTGCCTAGAGTGTGAGTGAAATCAATTATTAAATCTCATAAAGTGCTCCGTCAGGTGAGCATTTTATTGTACGCTCGTTACTGGGTGCTCATAGATTTTTGCGGGCCCCTCGCCCAATCTTGTCTGCCTCCCACACGCCTCCTGCCCCTTCTAGCCGCCTTTGCACCACAAAAAAACACCCCAGTAAGTCCAACTTCTTTTTTGAGACGAAAGTTGCTGCTATTCCCTGCTGTGTGCAGGGGAAGCAGCATGATCAAAACGGCCCACTGAATGGGCCACGAGTACATTGTTTACTTCCTCTTTCAAAAGAAAATGTAACGAGGGACAAACGTGCAGGCGGAGAAGCAACGTTAAGCAAACGCGGTTTCCCCCCATGTGATGACTCTGAAAATGTAAACTTAATGCTGTAGCAGCAGTATGTCAAACTGAATGTAGAATTTGTACAGGCTTTCAAAATTTGTGCAGGCTTTCAAAATGGGTTTGATATGTAAAGCTTGCTTATTTTTTATGTTTGATGTCACCACAAGGTGGCATGAGTGTGTTTTGAATGTCTGTAATGAAACTCTAGTAGCATATGCTATTGCTTGAGGAAATTTTAAATTGTTTTAATGTATGACTATGGGGGCAGCGACATATCAATGTCATGTTGTAATTCTGTGGCAGGGGCTAAGGGAGACCAGGCACCCGCATACGTTTGTATCCAAGGAAGGCTTTAAAGAATTGCTCTTGGTGGAAGGTGCTGCTCAGAAAGCCATTCCATTGTTGCCCCGGCTTGTTCCAGTGTTAAAAACTGCTCTGGTATGTCTCTTTTTCTTTGTGAAATCTAAGAACATCTTACTGTGTTATTTAAGAATTTTGATGATGGTTGCAGTCTCTAGCGCATGTTATCAAAATGTTAAATGAAAGTTTCTGCATGGAAAATCAGATTACTTCAACTGATCTTTCTCCATCGGATTTTAATCCCGCTGAGTCCTACAGATTTTCAGTATTGGGTAACCTACTATATTATATCTTGGTTGGGACAACCATTATCATAATTTGATTATTTATAACAGAAGTGGCTAAAGCTTGCTTGGTTCTGTACAGGAGTACAATGCATGATCCCTGCCCAGAAGCTCCCAATGTAGATTTGCAAATGTGAGATAAGAGGAGTGAAAGGTTTTTACCTTCTTTCCAAGTGCAATCAGAAACATTCTATCCCGAGCACACTAAAACTGTATTAAAAGCCCAACCACTACATACATTGTGAGGTATGTAAGTTGCCTTTCTGGGAAGTAGGTGAAAGTGTCCATGGCAGCAATGAATGAGTAGACTTGATCCAGGAGATGTGATGAAAGAGTGCATAGTGAAAAGGGGAAGTCCTGTTATGGTGGCTGTAGGCTAATTAGGCTCTTACATTCATGGGAGAGTACCAGTTATGGTATTTTACTGTGCTGAATCATTTGGGATTAAGATTTCAGAAATGCTGACTGTGACACTTTCTGTAAATCCAGGATGTAACCCCATTTTTAATATATATTGTGTGTGTGTGAATGCACTCATGTTGAGAAGTAGAACCCCATAGAACAAATATGGAGAGATGAGCAGTGGTACAGAAGTACCTGAAAAGGCAATATAGTTTTTTGAAGTGTAAGTATTTAAGGCCGGAGCAAAAAAAAATGTACTTTTGCCTAATGGAAAGTCAATTTTTATCTTCATTACTCACTGATAGCCAACACAGGCCAGGATGAGCAAGTAGAACATGTTACTGGAGCCTTGGTTATCTGAATTTGCAGTATGGGTTCCAGACATCCCTGTGTAAAAGTGATTGTGTTTGGGGCCTCTGATGTTTCCTGAGTAGTGTCCATAAAGTGGTTTGATTATGTGTCTAGCTCTCTATAAATCAGTATGACTAGGTTTGGACGACACAATAGTCAACAGTTGATTAAATATTCAACAGTTGATTAAATATTTAACTCTTGCTTAAATAGTCAACCTTTGACTATTGTATCATCTGGTGAGCCTTTTCCACACCATGGTTGGTTATTTCCCCAAAATAACCAATGCAAATAATCAGTGGTGTGCAGAGTTGACTATCTGCACAACCGTTGATTATAGTGTTGTGTGGCGGGCTCCGTTGACTATTTCACAGGTCTACAGAGTTGTGAAGCAAGAGAGGCAGAAACCCCTGCTGCTCTTGCCCAGTGGGGCTCTATAGTCATGTGTCAGCTGTCCCAGGAAGCTTGTTTGAAGCTGCCGTTCGTGGTGGCCCCTAGGTGGGGAGTTACAATCGGCACCTCTGCATGCACTTCCCAGAATGTGCATGTCCTGGCCCTGGGTGGGCTGCTGGGAATGGGGAGGGTGGGGTGCAAGCATATTTCCTGTGGCCCTCTCCGTTCTCCCCAAAGTGGTGGCAAATGGGGAGCTTTTGAGCTGCATGAGCAATCCTTGTGCCCCACCCCCACCCCGTATTCTTGTTCTCCACCACTTTGGGGACAACGGGGATGGGGCCCAGGGATCTCTCCTGTGGCTTTCTAGGAGAGATCCTTGCATCTCTGTTCTCCATCTTGACAGCCACAGGAGAGATGCTTGCGCCCCGCCCTCTCCATTCTTGGTGCCCCACCAAGGGATGGGACATTCACGTCCCAGGAAGCGCGTGGGGTGACACAAATCACGGTGCCCCACCCAAGGACAGCACGTCCCATGAGAATTCCCCTTCATGCCAGGTCCTGACTGGGGAGACCCAGCACAAAGGGGGATTCTCATGGGAGCCAGCACTATTTGGTGGGAAGGACAGAGAGGGTGTGTGGTTAACTTTGTGTTAATAGACAACTCCACAAATGACTATTACATTGTGTGGGGAGTACCCCCTAAATAGTCATCCGTGGAGTTGACTGTTGACACAGGGTTGACTATTGTGTCATCCGAACACAGCCAATATGTAGCCAACCTATGTGTCGATTCTTCTCTGTGTTAATCTTCCTGGTAGCTGCAGGAATGCAAAAATTCTTGTAATGAGGAGATTTTAGGGTCATGGTTTTGGCTTCACATTACTAGGAAGTAATGTAAGCCCCATTGAGCACAGTGGGACTTACTTCAAGTAAACGTGCATGAGATTGTGCTGTGAGTATATCAAAGGAAGTCACATGCAGCATTGATTTTAATGGGACCTACTTCCAAGTAAAAAAAGCAAGGCTTGCAAGCTGAACACTTCTCAACCTTTATCATTTTGGATGCAACAATGCACACTTTGCTGTACTCTGTGGGCTAATTATTAGTCTAGTCAAGCAACTGTCATCCTAGGGAACATGCAGTTTGGCAGAGAATTCTTAAACTAGATGGACATATTGGGCTAATTCTTTCCCCCTTTTTTATAAGGCCCACTCCGATGGTGAAGTATTTGAAAGGGGACTGAATGCTTTAGTGCAGCTAAGTGCTGTTGTTGGCCCGTCGCTTAATGATTATCTGAAGCATCTACTTTCAAGTGTGAGTACAATATTTAGCACTTGCTTTCCTGCATTTCTTCTGGAACTTGAGACACATTTGGATTCAGGTTACAGTATGTGATAGATTGCATGAGTCGGTGTGAGTAGACTTCAGGCTTGTGGGATGTACTTTTTTGTTAGAACCCTGAGATCCACCAACTGGAGCCTAATGCAAACAACACACGCTTTGAATTATAGAACCCTGAGCCCAGGAATTAGTTTTGAGTACAGTTCTTCCACACAAAAACCCACTCCTAGTTACTCCAAGTTTTCTTTATTTCGGTGGTATAGTTCAAAGGGGTGTGTGTAGTCATTTTGTTGCTGCTGTTGTTAAATAATTGGGAGTCAGAAATCCTTGTTGAACTCTTGTAAATCACCCAGAGATCTACCATTAGGTCCATATCTAGGTTCTGTCCACCCTTGCATTAGAGGCATATTGGGATCTGGACACTCCTGAACTAGATCAGGACTGCACAACTTGTGACATGCCAAACTATCAGCCATGTTTTGTGGCCTGGCAGATGTTTGTTTTGTGGCCTACCCCACCTTTTGCAAGCCCAGGCAGGCAGCAAATTCAGGGTGATCAAGGTGTTGCTGGTGGGACTCAATGAGTTAAATCACGGCTTGTGGAAGTCTAGGCAAGGCCTCATTACAAATTTCTGCATGTAATTAAGACAAGGGAGGATACCGGGACAACATTTAAATAGAAAGCATTTACTTTTACCACAGCTTTCAAAGAGACAGATGAGCAAGAAGTTCAAAGAGCAAACTACAGAGGCTTTACAAAAGCTGGAACAGTATGGTGGAAAGGTAAGCTGAATCGACTGCAGCAAGCCTAGGTTTAGATTTGTTGGCACTGCTTTGGTAGCGTTAATTCCAGGCGTGCTATTTATTTATTTATTTATTTATTTATTGCATTTTTATACCGCCCAATGGCTGAAGCTCTCTGGGCGGTTCACACGGCTATAATGCTGCTCTAGAGGCTGGTCAGTATTGCATCGAGTTAGCTTTAGTTTCTCTGACCCAATGGAATTAGTTACTTTATATACTGAAAGGTGGCTTGGAAATGATGTGGGATTGATGCGCAAGAGTGAATTGCTCTTGGATCTCTTTGTGGGGGAGATGCAGGTACTCGTAAGGGTACACAAATACCTTTCCTCTAGGTCCCATCTACATTACTGTTTTCTCAGCACTCACATCAGGCCCAGCGCAAGGTCTCTCGCCATCTGAGGTGAGAAAGAAGACGGGCCGCTGCAATCCTCCCCACCCTCCACCCTGTGACCCCCCCTACCTTTACATTTGTCATCACTCTAAAGAGAACCTCGTGCCCAGAAGAAGAGGCTGTGAGAGTCTTGTGGGTCTCACGAGATCTTGTGGGAGTTCGCATGAGTTTCGTGAGACTGTGCGGGTCTTGCAAGAGCTCCCTGGCTGCGGCTTCCAGCCACACGTGATGATGGAAGGAGAAGGTGCGTGGCTGCTCTAGAGAAACCCACCAGCACTGATGCCATGGTGGGAGAACAGCTGGCAGGATTGGAACAGCCGTTACATTATATTGACATTACACCCCAATTACAGAGTGGTTGAAATAGCATCCATAACCACTGAATTAATTTTATGCTTGGCTCATACTGGATCAACCTTAAACATGACAAAAGACTCCAAGGCGCTCTGGCCTCTTAGGACTGCCACAACCATGGACGTTCTATGGAAGGACTTCAGTCTAACATAAACCTCAGTAATTGCACCAAGTATGGGCTAGTTCATATATGCAGGGAATTGTTTGGTTTTCCCTGCAATTGGTTACTGGACACTTTGCACAGATTCCGATGAAAATCATTGTGTTTGAGGTGATGTAACATTCTGACTCTGATTCAGCTGGAGCTGTGCATACAGAGCCTTTTAAAAAAAACTCCTACTCAACAGTTAATTTGTGTGTGTGTGTGTGATGGGGGTGGGGCAGAGAATAATACAGCCCTCTGCTTCCTCTTCTGTAGAACTAACTGTGGGCTTTGAGTTTTCTTAAAGGGCTGCCTACACTTGTGCTCTGAAAGGGGAACAGAGTTCCTTTTCACACATTTGCATTATGTTTTCTCACGCTAAGAATATGTACACCAAACTGGAGCTAAATGTTTTGCTTGGTTCAAGAGAAAGACTGGAGTTCATAAGTCTTTTTTTCGTTTTTCTTATGGGTGTGGTTGCTCCAGGTTGCATGCCTGTCATTTATATCAATTTTGGTTTTAGATCAACTTTATTTCATTATAAACCTAGTACTCATTATATTCAATTTTCATTTTATCAACAGGAAAGTTTAACTATTATCAAATCTAAAATCCCAACGTATTGTTCAATTTCCTCCTGAAGAGAGAAGTGATGAAGAAGCTGTTTGAAACTATTTGGTGATAGATTTCCACTGTTCTCTATCTATCAGGGAAATAAAGGAGTAATATTATAAAAAAGATAATGTTAAAATGAAAATGTATTCAAGACATTTAATTATGAGAAACATCAGAAGTGGCATTATTGTTGTTTCAGTACTTCTACCAGGAATTGTTAATCATTCTGTCTACTTTGTTATACTACTAATGGGGTTATCCATCTTTATCAAATAATAACTACCAAGGAAATATGAATACTTACTTGCTGTGTTTACATGTTCTTAAATGGAGGTATAGGATATGTTTAACAAATGTGATGCACTAGAAATTGAGGACGTAATCCAGCCAAAGTTAAGCACTTTGTTTGGTAGAAGAAAGGTAAGCATGTCCTAAAGCTAATAGTACCTGAAAGTGTTTAATGTTGCCTGGATTATTAATTTATTTTTAAGCAGATATCAAGTCATTGCTAAGTCACAAAGATATATTTATTTTTATACTTTCAGATTAGGGGAATGTTTCTTTCTCTATAGGTTCTGGAGAGGAAAATGTATAAAGGATGTTTCACTGACACTGAGATCTGTCTTAGTGCAAACGTTTAACATGCTAGGATTACTTAACTCTTGCATTAAAAACATAGATTTTAAGTATTACAGGATAACTTAAAGCATTCAACATGTGCTTCAAGTATTAAACTTATAATAAATATGTTTTGTGAACACTTACTTCACAGATGTTCTTTTAAAAAGTGAACAAAACAACAAGAAAGAGCTGTGTTTTTGTTTTATTATAAAATGTGCACATTTAATTTTCACAAACAGACTACAGCAAATTTCAGGTGTACATGTATTGTACTACTCATATTCCTACACTGGTGATAGCAGAGCAGCCTTTAACATGCTTTCCTCTTCCATCTCTACACCAGAATAGATGCCTGCTTTATTTTTGCAAAAATAATTTGCAGCATTCTTCTTCGTACATCTTTAAGCTCTTCAGATCCTTTGTGAAGAAATGTCATAATTGAGGTTGTCATATGTCTTGTACCAGTAGTTATAGGCTTCTGGACAGACAGTAATTTAATAATGATCTGTGTGACGATGCTGGGGCAAACATGACTTCTTATAAGTTACGATCCATCCTCAATGCGTTGGAGCCCAGGGAGAAAGGTAGTGACTGGGCCAGCCTATACTGCTCCCCTCTCCCCTCTTGGCCCGTGCATTTCCTCCCCGGTCACTTCCAAAGGCCTCATTGATCCTGCTACTTATGTGTGTTGCGTGCATGTGAATAAGCCACACACAAACAAATGCTCCCTTAATTTTTCACTCTTCCCTTGGTCTGCCAGCTTCCTTTGCATTATACAGCCTTCCATCTCGTTATATACAATCGCAATGGATCATGGCCATTAAAGAAAGGACTTGCACCTTCTCCACTATTGTAATCCATTGCTTCTAAATAGCCGTGTTAATAAACTTTAGTTCCCTCGCTACTCTGAGTATGCAACAGGGAAACACATCCTTTGACACGGGTGTCTGTCACCAGGCATGGCCATATACAGCTATGTTTCCTGAGCAGTGAATCCTGGAACCTTCCAGAGCATTCTCTCCTTCCGCACGAATTAGCTGGCCAAACCTGTACTCAGAACGCAGTAATTAAATTCACTCTCGCTTTATTCAACTAAAGATCTAGTACGAGTAAACTAATTTATGTCCTTTATTTAGGGGCATAAAACGTTATGTAAATTTCTGGCTGCATTTTAATTCAACTGGTAGTCGAGGACAGAAGCTGTTTGCCATAGGCAACTATTAATTCATTCATTCATTTAAACTTTATACTATAAAAAGAACTTTTTCTATAAAATGAGTAGATCATGGAATTTAAAAATAAATAAATTGCCGGTCACTGCATCAAGATACTGAGAGCACAATTCTTCCCCACATGACCAGGATCTCTGTATAGTATAATGGCCTCTGGTTCTCCCTCTGCCCCATGACAGTTATGCGCACACATGTGCATATTTGACAAATCCGCAGTGTCTCATGTCATTATGGGTAGCAGAGGACCTGTAGATGCCTCCTATATGTTTGCCCAGCTGCTCCCCTCAGTCAAGGACCACTAGTTCCAGAGAGGCAGCTTAGATGCATTCAGGCTTCCTGTTTTCAGTAATGGGCTGGTGTGATGTCTTGTGTGTGGTGAGGGGACTTGGAACAGAGCCGTACTCTTCCCCGTAGAAATCCCAGCTATGCATAGGATAGTCAGTTGTACTCAAAGTATAATTGGCTGTAATGACCTATCACTGAGAATAGTGTAAAATGGCGTTAATACAAAAAGGGGGCATGAAATCACAGTTTTATATTCTAGAAACTATTTAATAAAAATTAGTTACATATCCTGCCCTTTTCCATCTCTCCAGGACCTCTTCTTTCAAGGTTGGGATGGCAATAATGCAGTATTCATTTTTGTTGTTTTCTTTGGATTGATCTCTGAATCAAATGAGGCTTTCAGAACAACTACAAGAGCATTGTTGAACAGGACTGTTTTACCTGAACTAGTGGAAAAATACAGTCTCAGTAGGAAGGCTTTAATTAAACAAAGCTTATTTGCATTATACACATCTCAGTGTAAAGCTGAGCAATCCTGTTTTATGGTAAAAGTGGCAACAGCTTTATGGATTTGTTGCTGCAGAATTGTTCATATTGTCCATTAATTGAAGAGAGAACTGCATGAGGTTAAATCACATTTTCAAAGAGTTGCATGGAACGCATTATGTTTTCATCCTGTAGGAAAAACACATCATCTCATTATATGAGGAAGAGAATTGAAAGCTGAAAGTGAAAATAAGTCAGAAATGTCTATAGTTATTTTATGCAAACAATAATTTCTCTTTATTGGGGTGAAAACCATACCTTAAAAATGTATTCATACGCAGCTGAAATTTGGATTGTGATCCTTTAGGTGTGCCCAAGGGCTGAGGGTGTTCTGAGTAGGATTTTTAATTATTTTGTCTCTGACCATTAGGTTTATCTGTCCCCATAGCAGCATCCAAAAAGATGCACGTCTTCTGATGGTGCAACTCCCCTCTTCATTTAAAAGCCACTTTGTTCCCCCAGTGCATAGCCTATTTATTTACTGGAGTGACTTATTTCAGAAAAACAAAACAAAATATCCTTTGCTACACTTGCAATTAACACATAGAACTTAGTGATAGGAACAAAAACAGTATTAATATGTATGAATCAATGGAGCAGCAGTACCAGCAATACAATTATACAAATTATTGTGTAAAGGGAAGGTGCTGTTGGGTTCATTTAAATATTTTCCATTATTTTTGTGAATTTGAAAGTAGACTATAACGGATGGCAGCTGACCTTTATCTTCAGTCACCTGCAAATGGGGTAGGGCAAAGTGGATGGACACATTTCTGCCTCGCAGTCTGACGAGGAAAAGTGGCAAGCAGGGGAAAGCATGTAAGTTTAGAGATGTTTAAGCTGCAATCTTATATATACTTACCAGGGAGACATACAAACATAAGACGACCCATGCTGGATCAGTCCAAGGGGCCATTTAGTCCAGCATTCTGTTTGCAAAGTGGCTAACCAGCTGTCAACTGGGAATCCCCAAACAGGACCCTCCCGCTCATGTTCCCCAGCAACTGGTGCACATAGATTTATTGCCTCTGATACTAGACGTAGCACCTACCCATCCGGACTAGTAGCCATTGAGAGCCTTCTCCTCCAGGAATGTGTCATAATGGGACTTAATTCTGAATAAATATATGTAACTTTGCTCTGTTAGTGACACGTTTGAAAACTGCGGTCATTGCATAGACTTCTGCCAATAGTATTTGCTTACAATCTATTGCAAATAATTTCTGGAGAAAACTTTGTGAGGAATGTCAGGAGCGGTGCTATGGGTATTAAATTTGGCTATGCTGTGCAGTTGTGAACCCCTAGGTTGCAATTCTACGCATGCTTAACTGGTAGCTATTATTCAGCTCAGTTGGATTTACTTTTGAGGCTGCCCTGGGGAAATGCTGGGCTCTTTCAAGCTTGACACGTTCTTGCAGCAGGTTAGACTAGATGGCCGACAAGTCCCCTCCCACTGTATTAATCTATGCAGTAATAAATGTGTTTTTAAAGTACAGCAGGAATTTATGAAATATTGTATGTGCAAAGTTTTAACACATCAGTTTCGTAATCGACTTTTCACTTCCCCATGGCTCACAACCTCCAAGTTAGTAACCTCCAACTTAGATTACTGCAATGCGCTCTACATAGGGCTGCCTTTGAAGACAGTTCGGAAGCTGCAGCTCATGCAAAATGCAGCAGCCAGATTGATTTCGGGAACCAGAAGGTTCAACCATATAACACCTGCTCTGGTCCGCTTGCACTGGCTGCCTGTATGTTTCCGAGCCCAATTCAAGGTGCTGGTTTTGACCTATAAAGCCTTACACGGCTTGGGACCACAATACCTGACGGAACGCCTCTCCCGATGTGAATATACCCGGCCACTACGTTCAACATCTAAGGTCCTCCTCCGGGTGCCTACTCTGAGAGAGGCTCAGAGTGTGGCAACAAGGGATAGGGCCTTTTCGGTGGTGGCCCCCAGACTGTGGAATGATCTCCCTGATGAGGCTCGCCTGGCGCCAATGCTGCTATCCTTCCGGCGCCAGGTTAAGACTTTCCTCTTTGCCCAGGCATATGGCAGCACATCCTAATTACCCACATGTAATTTAGTTTTTAATCATTTTTAATGCTTTATGTGTGTATGTTCTGTGTTTTAGAGTTTTAAATTTTAAACTTGTTTTTACCTCAATTTTAGAATTTCTGTAAACCGCCCAGAGAGCCCTGGCTATGGGAGCAGTATATAAGTTTAATAAATAAATAAAATCAGTTACTCACTTTTTGGCAGCTTTCAATGAATTCATCTATGGTAACTACACCATCCTTATTCTTGTCCATTTTCTGTCAAAGAAGAAATTTTTGGTTAAGTGATGTCATCCTCTTGTAAAGACTGCCTTTTTTCATTACTGTTTGAAACGAAGACTGTGTGAAAATTGCAGCATAACGCCAACCCAAAGAAGCTGCTTGCAAGGTTGTAGCAATGGGGCAAAAATCTCTGCCTCCCAGGCCCCAACATCTGCACTGGGTGGATTTTCACCCAATGGCTCCTGTAGGACAAAGGGGACTGCAGGTCTGAGCAGCACTTACTTCCACCCTGACCTGCACGCACCCTTTGTCCTCCTTTCCCCCTGCTGTGTTAATGGCGGCCACCATTAATGCAGAGGGGAGAAATATACAATTTTCCCTACCTTGGAGAAGTTGCATTTCCCCTCCCTCCTGCCTGGCCGATGGGGGCCTTAAAGGCCCTAATAACATTGATGGTGGTGGGGGGAAACACGATTTCCCCAAGGTTGGGGCAATTGCATTCCCCTCCCCAGCCACGCCAGTCATGGCCTCAAAGGCCCTCGGAGGGCTTTGAGGCCATGATAGGCATGGAATGGGGGGGAGGGAGGCAAAGTGCGCTTTCCGGGGCCTCCGTAAAGTGTGCAATTTCCCCAGCGTGCCATTAGTGCACATATTGCCCAAGCACTCAACCATCCGGGCTGTGCTGGAACAGGGCCAGCCAGGCAGCACTCCGTGAACTCGCAGGCCAGGGACCCTGCACATTGTTCAGTCACTACAAGATCATTAGCTATCATATTTATTTATTTATTTATTACATTTATATACCGCCCCATAGCCAAAGCTCATATTTCCTTTGACAATTGCAGGGTTTTATAAGTCTCAAAACATCTAATCCAAGTAGATGAAAGCCCCCCAATACAGGTAAGGCAAAAAAAGAAACGGGCAGGAAGGGGTAAATATGATTGCTCAGTAAAGGAAACAGCCAATCTCTTTACCCTAGCAATAAAAATCACCAATGTGATGTTCCTAAGACCAGCATTTTTTCCTACTATGAGTGGATGAATCCTACCTGGAAAAAGGTTTCCACATGTTGTTTTGGAGCATCATCTTTAAGAACAGGATAAGTACATTTCCCCATCATATCATATATAGCTTTCATAATATCCAGCATTTCCTGGTGGGAGAAAAACAAAAGTTTTTTACCTGTGAGATTAATAATACAAGGTTGTTTTATTTCTCTACATGTTTCAAAATGTAGGAGGGAATGTTATTTATCCCTTTTTTCAGCTACCAGCTGCATGACGAGGATTACAGAGTTTGTATAGATAATACTGGTAAATTGTTTTTTTATTGGATTACATTTATCCGATTATTTGGGTGAGAGATATTATTCCAAGTTTGTGTATTTTGTTTTACGAGTTCCATGTAGGAAGTTTAACATCATGAAAACATTATTTTAGTAAGGACTGTTTATATTTTCCCACTGAAGAGGACCAGTTTGGTCGAGATGCGTTTGGGACTTAGGTATTGTGTATTTGTACAGCCTTTTGATTTGAAAGTCATTGTTGTAATTATGTATATGTGACATTCTGATAAACTGCTAATTGTTTTAAACTTGGTGCAAAATATCAGTATATTCAAATTTGGACATTTGACATATTTTTTTAAACACACAAGTCATGTACAATTGGGCTGATGGAAGTGGTCTTTTCTCCCACATCAATCCATCCAATCCCCTGAAAATGCTGCACACAGAATCAGGGAACTCTGGTGAAACGGGTGAGCTTTGATGTGGGGAGGGAGGGGGGATCCCCCGAAAACTGGGCAGAGACACCTTCCATGAGCAGCCTCCTTCTGGAGGCAGGTCCTGGGTCCAAGCCAAGAGCTTTCAAGTTAAAAGAGTGAAATGGACTCCTTACCTCTTTAGTGATATAGCCGTCCTTATTTATATCATATAAATTAAAAGCCCAGTTGAGTTTTTCCTGCACTGTGCCCCGGAGCAAAATTGAAAGGCCCATTACAAAATCCTAAAAGAAAGAAAAGTGGATTTAATATTTTTTTTAAACTGACATAACAATACTACAAAAACCAGTTCATACGGCTGTCATGTGAAACCCTATTCCTCAAACAGAATTGTCCTGTTCAGTGATGGTGGTGAAGGCTCTTTTGTTAACAAAAAAAGCCTTAACCACCGTAGTGGTTTAAGGTGACTTCTGAACAGGGCCATTGGTGGCTGTGCCTTCTCCCTTGCATGGAAAAACTCTCTTGCAAGTAGCAAAATTAGCTAGTTTTATAGCTAAGCATACATTTAATTATGTTGAAATCTGATTTTGTATGAGATGGTAGTTGTCTTTGGCACTTTTGCATTAGCAATATACAAGTTAATTAATTTAGCAATATAGTTTAGTAATAAAGTTCCATCCTAGGAGGGATAAAAGTGATGAGTGAGTTACTGGGAACTTATATATCTCATATCTTACAGCAAACAGAAGTTAATTCCAGAGCCCAATTAAAGTGGGTCGACAGTTCTTTTGCAGACTTTATATATGTAGGGATGTATTTAACATCCACCTTTGGGATCATCTGTGCGTATTCTAAATTTCATATAGATCTGGATTCTGTGGACAAGTATCGTGGATGGGATCAAATGACCGGCAGATTCACCAGCAGACAGGCATTTCCCAAGTTGCACAGATTCCATGGACTTAAGGACCCTTTTTTTTATTTTTTTAACTTTAACACAAATTTAGTCAGAAAAATATGTAAACTAAAAGAACATCAAAAATGTACATTGCACCCATAGGCTAAAGTATGAAAATGCACATGGGGGGAGGGGGGAAAGGTTATGCACATTTGTGCAAATTCGGGAAGGTGGAAAAAATATGATTCTGGCAATTGGAGGCATAACAGAAAAGCAGCAGCTTCTGTAGCTCCCAGGACCTTGGGAAGACCAGCTGCCGTGTGTCTGCCGCTCTAGGCTTCCACCGTGCCGAGGTACAAGCCAATGGGGAGTGTTCACTCCCTGGAGGGAGCCCTGACAGCAGCCAGAAGGAACCCTCACCACCTTGCTGCCTCTTTCTCCAGAATTCATTTGCCGACTTGCTGTTCAGGAGGAAGGAGAACATCAAACCAACCTTTTTTTTGAAGATGGAAAAAGGTTCACACAATGGAACTCATCAAAAACTCTGCTACGCTTCCACTAGCAGGGCCAGTTTGGGAGGATAAGGTAGACCTTCCCCAGGAAAAGATTATGAGATCGGATCCCCCTCCTGCTGCTCTGGGAAAATGGTATCCCTGAAAGTTCTTGAATTCCCTCCAGGAGATACAAAGGACAAGAATTCAAAGTAAGAAACTTCCTACTCTGCCCTCCAGCTCCTTATTCTAGAGGAAATTTATACTCTGTGGGTTGGATCCAACTTTGATGTTACAACGATGGAACAGATACTGCTGGAGGAATCGGACTTTTGCTTCTCTCTCCCCCCCCCCAGACATCCCCAGTGCACTTTCCAAATTTCTAGAGGGTCTCCCAACCTCCAGAGCAGATTTAGATGGTGTGCTGGGGGAGGGGGGGTGTCTGCATGCAGAAGGTGAGGATTGGGAAATCCCATTCCCTCAGCAGTATCACAAGCGCAAGGACAAAGTTGGACTCATCCCCAAGTCCTTGTCAAAACAATGATTGCAGTTAATAGTTTTAGGAGTTGGCCATGAACTTCTGACATCCTTAAGCTCACTAATAGGAAAACATAATAGTATTCAAGGGAAGGAACGGGAAGTGTTATTTTTCTCAGCAGCCCCCACCCCCACCCCCCGCTCCCTCCATGACAAACGGGTAACCACTTTCAGAACTAGGCAGCCAGTCAAACACAGTTTGTGATTTAACTGCAATGATTCCACGTGGCTAGCAGCTCAGCCACTCTTTGGATTTCAGCCTCTGTCTTTCTTGGGGATTTTTCCGAGTGATAAACTATCCAAATCAGCCAAAACGGGAAATGAGTGAATGGATTTCATGTATCTGGTTTTTTTTTTTAACACTAAAAGAGCAACTATCCAATCTCAGACTGTGATGTGGAGGGAGGCAGGTTTTGAAACCTTTCCCCCATGCTGCAATTGTAATGATTTCCTGCACAAACACAGACACATAAGCTGCTGCTCACCCTAAGAGAGAAGTTGGGAAATAGAAGGTTGGGGGCAATTTTTTATTGGAACTACAGCAGGAGGAAACTGCGCTCCCCACAGTTCTGATCCAAACAGCTGCTATTTAAGCTGTAAAAACTGATTTGTGAAATGCATTCATGCACCAACAAGTTTGGTCTGAAGATCTTATAGGAAGAGAGAAAAGAAGACTAATCTGTTGGTAAAGCAGCAAAAATTGGTTAGGATGAGTAACAGGAAGTTACATAGCCTGATCTGGATGATCATATCTCACCTGAATAAGCCAGGATATACACAAGCCTTTTACCTGCCCGCTCTCTCCTTGCACAGCCCCTTCCTCATTGACACGCAGCAATAACCCAGGAAGTTGTCAATTAACCATAACTGCAGTGCTATTCTTGTGCAACAAGTTACATTAAATTATGTTAATTTAATTTTTTTAAAAAACTGCAATCGGACCCTATATACCATTTGGGAAGGCTTCTGTACCTTATTTTGTCAGGGATTATTGCTTTTGATGAGTAATGTGAAATTACATTGTTTTGCTGCAAAATGCAAGGGTCTCAATAAAGGCATGATTTTTTTCCACTTGTGCATGGTGTCACACTTAATAATTTCCACCAGGCTTTTTATTTGCATGGCTTTCTTGGATACATTTGTCCTGATACTAGAAAGGTATGGTCATTTTTTATAGTGATGAAGGGTTTAAACACATCCTTTAGTCTTCTACTGAAATCAATGATAATTAAAAGAACTGAATTGTGCCCGGATTATGTGACGTTGATTACACCCCACTGATTTCAATGTTACGGTATTGTATCTATGCTTTACACTCTTTAATATCTTGTTTAGACGGACGCCGTAACCACAAACAATGACTGGGAGCACCCAATACTTTGGGGCAGGGTCCAGGAATTGCCTTCTGTGAGCCTCCACTCATAGAACCCCCCACACACACCTAATTTTGGGGGATCCGGGCTTCCTATGCCACCCCACAGCTCACTTCAGCAAGGTCTCTTCACTCTCTGTGTAGCATTTGAAGGGGCTGCCATGGGAAGGAAGGGGAGAAGACCACTCCCACTAACGCAGTTCAACCCGCGTAAATCTGGATTCAGTCCTATAGCACTGTTGAAGCTAAGTGGGTGTGGTCCTGAGCATGCTCTGGTAAGCAGCTCTGAACTTCCTAAATTAGAACAAGACATAGCTTAATAAATAGATAAAAATATCAGCCATGATCCAACCAGCATTAAGCACTTTTCAATCTCACTGATTTCAACTGAGGAATCAGGCATGCACTTAAATAATTCTCTTTAAAAGCAGTGGAAATTGAAAGTGCTTAACTTTGGTTGGATCATGCCCATTATCCTTATCTGTGACTTGCCTTATATCCCTCACACAGATCATGCAAGCCTCACAAACTACACAAATGGAGTGGACAACATTGACAGAATTGGAAATTCAACACATACAAAATCCTCCTCCTATGGCCATTCCACATTCTATTTAAATAGTATTTATATACTTTCTTCAGCTGACTACTCTTTTACAGGCTATATTCAGAAAATTATTTTCACTTTTAATAAAAAAACAGAGCAAAGGTTTTTGGAGAAATACATAAACTGAAATGTCAAAGGCCTTAGGATGCATCTATACATTGTAGTTATAATGCAATAACGGCTTAATGCTCAACAAAGTTTTGCTACTTATCATGTGGCTGTTTTGTTGTGATAGGAAAGAAAAGCACAGGTACATGGTTGTTATGCCCTAGGCTGGCACACTAATAAGATTACATCTAAAAATAGCTCTGTGTGTGTTCCTTTATTTTCTTTTTCAGATTCATATTCTTTCTGGAATCTCTTGCTCTCTACACAACTTCGCTTACAAGCAGCAAAACAAAACAAAAGTTTAAGCTATAAGAAAAAGATGACAAACTGCCCACTTCCTTAGATTTTGCTCCCGACGTGGGAAATCAGCAAAATGACATAGGAGAGATTAAGAGGATTCATTTTGAAGCTCTGGTGCCACCACCCTCTGTCTGAGCTGCTTCCGACCTTGGAAAGAAAAAGAGGCAAAAATGCCAAAGGTGCAAATGAAGGCCTCAATCTTTCTCCTGGTTGGTAACACTCCAAGCTTCCCCAAAGCTGTTTTGACATGAGACTCCACTTACACACAGCCAGGGATAGGCCTGGGAATTGACTGCGATCAAATAGGTCTTCCAGTATAAACCCAGCAATATGTTCCATAGAAATTTGTTCCAAATGAAAAGAATCTGCAAGCAACACCTCAAACAGCTAAACAATTATGACTCTATTGATATAAAGAGGTTTAACACCTATTTTTCTATCAGTTCAGCACAATATAATTGTGTCATCCGAAGCAAATAGGCAGAAATTATTTTTCCACCCCAGCGACACAGCAGATTTATCTCTGATCCTAGGAATGTTTATCCAGAGAAGAACATTCCACTGATGTCAAAACGGCTTACGTGTAGGTGACTGAGCTTCGGATCACAGACTTAAGGGGTTTATCACCATATTGCCACCAAAAGTTTTAAAATTCTGAGATGGGTCATTATTTCTGGCAGGAACTACCCCTGTTTTATGCAGCAAAAAGTCTAGTTTTGATTCATTACAGACTTATTTACACAATTATTACCCTTTATTGATCGAAAACATGATGCTACCAATCTGGTATTGGGCTTATATATACCCCAAGAAAGCCACACAAATAAAATACTGTGTGAAGTCTTTAAGCATGACACCATTTGTAAGTGAAAAAAGAAAAGAAAAAGCATGCCTTTACTGAGACCATTCCTTTTTTACTTTTAGAAAACAACATAGTTGCACATAAGTTGTCAGGGTCAACAATGCCACACCCTGTAAAGGACAAAAACACATGATATGGGATCTATCTGACCCCTCAGTTATTTAAACATGAAAAACTTATTGGGCCGTTAACGCAATACATAGCACAAGAATAAGAGTGCAGTAAGCATGAGTTGTGAATTACTACTAATAACAATAAACCTTGCAATTATGGCACATGCTACCCAAATGGCCTATCCAAAATAACTACATGTCACAACTGCATGAGTTGGACAGGCAAAACAGTTACATGACACACATCATTGGTGCCATTTTCTGTCATTGTGTCAACCACAGAGATGATCCCTTCCCATTTTCTTGGTGCTAGTAGTAAAGCTGCCTGTCTTAACATCCGAGGCACATTGTCTATGCATCTAGCAGATTCAACATGGGGTTCAAAACTATGTCTGGTAGGAAGAGATGTATTCTGGGATACTATTAGAGAACAGAAGACTTCCTTCAGAAAATGGAAGTCTTGCCCGAATAAGGAAAACAAAAGGAAGCACAAGCTTGCACAAAGGAGATGTAAGCAGACAATAAAAGATGCAAAAAAGCATTCTGAAGAGCATATTGCTAACAATATCAAGGCCAATAATAAAGAATTCTTTAAATATATCAGAAGCGAGAAATCAGCTTTGGAGACAGTTGGACCACTAGATGACAATGGAGTTAAGGAAGACAGAGAGATTGCAGAGAAGCTGAATGAATTCTTTGCATCGGTGCTCACTGCAGAAGATACAGGACAGATGCCTGTGCCTGAACTGATGTTTTCAGGGAGTCTGAGGAACTGAGGCAAATAGTAGTGACAAAAGATGAAGTTCTCAACCTTCTTGACAAATTGAAAGCAAATAAATCACCAGGCCCAGATGGTGTCCATCCTAGAGTTCTCAAAGAACTCAATTATGAAATTGCAGTCCTTCTAAGAAAAATATGCAACATTTCCCTAAGTTCAGCCTCTGTACCAGAGGACTGGAGGATGGCCAATGTAACACCAATTTTTAAAAGACCCAGGAAAGATCCAGAAAATTACAGGCTGGTTAGTTTAACAACTTTTCTGGTTAAATGAATTGAAAGCATTATTAAAGATAAAATTAATAAGTATATAGAACGGCAAGCACTGCTGAAAAAGAATCAACATGGCTTTTGCAAAGGTAAATCCTGTCTCACTAACCTTTCAGAGTTCTTTGAGAATGTCAATATACACGTGGACAGGGGTGGTTCAGTGGATATTATTTACTTGGACTTCCAAAAGGCTTTTGGCAAAGTCCGTCACCAAAAACTTACCAAACTTAGTAGTCATGGAATAAGAGGAGAGGTCCTCTTACAAATCAGTAACTGGTTAAAGAACAGAAAGCAGAGAGTAGCAATAAATGGTAAATTCTCCCAATGGAGGGAAATAAACAGCGAGTTCCCACAGGGATCTGTATTGGGACTGATGCTTTTCAACTTATTCATAAATTATCTGGAATTAGGAATGGGCAGTGAAGTGGCCAAGTTTGCCGATAATACCAAATTAAAACAAAAGGGCTGCAACAAGCTCCAAAGGATCTTTTCAAACTGGGAGAAGGAGCATCAAAATGGCAAATGCAGTTCAATGTCAGTATAAAATGATGAACATTGGGCCTTCCCCTAATGACCAGATGTGTTTTTATTGCACTTTTGTTCTTTTAAAAACGTATTTTTAATTGTGTTTTTATTATGTTTTTGTTCTTTTATTCAGTTTGTCCACAGTGCTGAGATTCCTGAATGATGAGCAGTATATAAATATTGTAAATAAAATAAAGTAAAAATAAAATAAAATCCCAACTTCTAGTATAAGCTGGTGGGATCTGAGCTAGTAGTGGCTGAGCAAGAAAGAGATCTTGGGGTTGTGTGTGTGTGGGGGGGGGCTCAATGAAACTGTCATCCCCAGGGCCAGCGCTGCCATAGAGGCAACTCAGGCAGCAGCCTAGAGCGCCAAGCAAACAAGGGTGCCGAACAGCACACCCGGAAGCTGCTCTCCTAGAGCGGCTTCCAGGCACGCTGTTCCAAAGCCGCCGCCCCCCAACCCCAGCGACCTGGCTTCGAAGCCAGGAGTGGGCACAGGGCGAAGGCTTCAGTACGGCGCGCCAGGAAGCCACTTCCGGGCGCGCCGCTTCAAAGCCTCCGCCCCGCCAGCGTCCTGGCTTCAAAGCCAGGAGTGGGCGCGCACGCACAGGAGGGGGCGGGGTGGAGGCTTCAGAACTTCACCACACCTAAAAAAGGATATTATGGAGCTGGAAAAAGTGCAGAAAAGGACAACTAAAATGATCAAGGGGCTGGAGCATCTCCCCTATGAGAGAAGGTTACAACAGCTGCAATTGTTTAGCTTGGAAAAAAAGAGGGTAAGGAGAGACATGATAGAGGTGTACAAAATTATGCACAGCATGAGAAAGTGGATAGGGAGACATATCTCTCTCTCTCTCTCTCTCTCTCTCTCTCTCTCATAATTCTAGAACCCAGGGTCATCCCGTGATGCTGGTTGGTGGGAGATTCCGGATAAGCAAAAGGAAGGACTTCATAAAGCTCATAGTTAAACTATGGAATTTGGCACAACAAAACACAGGGATGGCCACCAGTTGGGTTGGCTTTATAAGGGAGTTAGACAAATTCGTTTAGGATAAGGCTATCAATGGCTACTAGTCCAGATGGCTACTTCAGTATCAGAGGCAGTATACTGGCCAACATGGGTTCCTTATCCACTAATTCAAACACATATTTATATTAGCTCCAAATCACCTCCTCACGAACTGGACTTTCGTTACACTTGTAACATGCAGTTAGGTGTTCAGGTCGTCCATCTATAATATGGGAGTGATAATATTGGCCAACATCACAGCACTGTTGTGTAGGATACTGAGATAACGTAATGATACGTAGGAAAACTGGCGTAGAGCTAGATCCAGCCCAAGAAAAAAAAACTTTTAAGTCCCATTTATTTCAATGGGCAGATTTGAACAGATGCTTAATTCTTTTATTAACATCAATAGGACTTCGGCCTCTAATTATTATAATCATTATCATTATTATCCTATAGACAGAGTTCTTTGTATGGCAACTAGTAATCACAAAACTCATTGGTGGTGTTTAGACCACAGTTGACAAGAACCGAAAGAAATTGTTGGCCTTACCTCAAAACTCACACATCCGTTGTGATCTGTGTCAAATGCATTGAACAGAAAATGTGCATATGTTGTAGAATCTGCAATTTAAACAAGGTTGTGCTATATTAACTGCGTTTTTTAAAACTCTGTATCGTTAAATTAAGTTTAGACGTTTCTTCACCCTCACCAATTATTCTTTTCTTTTTTGAATAAATATTGGATGAAATATTTACAAAAACTGACCAAGTGACCTAAGCTGGACATCAGTTACTCTTATTTATGGAGAATAGGGAGCTCAGTGCTGTCAACACTGACTGGCAGCAATGGCTCTCCAGGATTTCAGTCAGGACTCATTCCCATCCTTACCTGGTGATGCCTTACCTGGGATTGAACTTCAAACCTTCTGTAGGCAAAGCAGGTGCTCAACCACTGCTCTCCCAAATGAGCATGAAGTCATAAACTTTACACTGGGCCTGTTCAGAAAACATACTAAGCGATGGTTAGGCCTCTAACCCTTCTGCAGCAAATGGTTAGTGTGTCTGTTTAAACTGTAGTTGTGCGGCCACTATGGTTAGGAATGGTTCACATAGGGTAACCATATGGAAGGGAGGACAGGGCTCCTGTATCACTAACAATTTCACCAGGTGCTTCCTGCATACAAATGACACCTGAGGAAATTCCCTTTTCTATACAACTGTTAAAGATACAGGAGCCCTGTCCTCCTTTTCATATGGTCACCCTAGTTCACACAACATGCTAAGTAATGGTTTACATGATATGCCAAATCTTAGTGTTTAGCTCAAAATGCTTAACCACTGTAGCTTAGCATGTCATCTGTACAGGGTCATTATGTAAGCTCCAGAATCTGTTCTTCAATCCAACCGGTGTCATAGATTTGGAATATTACACAAGAATTGTTTATAGATCTGCAACTTTCTAAGAAGACCGTTGCTCAACCACATGGTTTAGACTGACACTGAATTAAATGAGACTTAAAAGTACTATGATTCTGCTGAATGGTACCTAATAATAATAGTAATAATACTGCATTTTAAATGTTCAAAGTGTTCAGAAATGTACTTTATAAAATGCACTGTGTTATGGAAGATACGTAGGGCATATTTATGACCATTTGAAGGAAGGGAAAGGATTTTATGAGAGACAAGAATCAATAAGGCACAAAAGTTCTACATGCAAACATTCAAGGTTAAATTTCGATCCATCAAGCAACTGTACATTAAGATGTTTTTTACACCTCATAAAAAACACACCAACGTTATCAAGACTGATGAATTTTGTTTGGGTTTTTTGTTTGGGTTGTAAGGTTTGTTGCTTTATTGATTATTGTTTTTAGAATGGTTGTTCAGTGCCTTGAGAGTTCCATTTTAGAATAGAAAGATGTACCAATAATTATAAATATTTGTAAAATACACATACTTACAAATATTTGTATAATACAAATTTTTTAATAAACAAAGTTAATCTGCTTTAAACCAAGAGATCTGTGTCTTTGGCATGCATACCTAAAACAATTGTTAACATGTAGAAAACATGTGACTTGGCTATAGATACAGCTACACTCTGAGGAATAATCACATTTTTTTTTAAAAAAAAAGACAAAGATTGACTCACCCTCTTCCTAAATAGTGCCCCTGATTTCCTGATTTTACAATGTTATACGCAAGAGAATGAAATAGTTTGCTAGCTGGCTACATGGTATTAGTTTCTTATAACTTCTTCCCTATTTATTTGTACCTGGTGATTTAAAAACAAAAACTAGAAATGAGTTAAAAGCTATTTTATATTATGCTGTTTCTCAGATTTCTGCCACTGGAAATGATCAAACCTTTTAACCCACACAATGTAAAAACTCATAAAGATTTCCAGCTGTAACAGACCTGACTTGCACAGTCTTTATTCAGTAAAACATCCAAGGCTGTGAAGACAACAGTGATTAAAGGGAGGATGAAGTCCTTAAGCTTTTAATTAGAGCCACTTAACGTGATTTCTCTCCCACTAAATATGGAATATAAATCAGAAGAGAAAGGGGGTGGATTTTGTAATGAAACATGGTTTGTCTTTAGCAGCCAGTAATCATAACTATTATGACACATTAACATTCTGACAGGTGGCAACAGTGAATATTCACTGTTGGCGTATTCACAGTGGCCACACATTCACCAATCCAGTCCAACAGATTTCATAAAGAAGGCCAGGTCAGATGTTACTGAAAGAATGGGCAGAACTACACGGTACAGGAAACACGCGGCTGTTTCTTGTTCGTCTCTGTGTACACAGTCACACTGCCATCCAACACACATCACAGCACATGTTTTTGTGCATGATGTGATGATAGCCACCAACTTAGACAAATTCATGGACAGTGGAACATGCCCTGATCAGATTCCTGTAATGGGCTCTACATGGAGCTGCCCTTAAAGACAATTCAGAAACTGCAGCTGGTACAGAATGCAGCAACCAGAACATGCTAAGCGCCTGGTTCGCACAATCCCAGGATGGTTAATAAGCCACTATATGTGCCGGACAGGTTTCCATAATTACGCTCACTGGCACAGTTTACCATGTTGTGCAGACTTAGGGAGGGTGACTCCCTAAGAAACCATCCCACAGCTCTAAAACAGCCCATGGGGTCTGGGTGGTTTGGGACCCACCTCAATAAGCCACCCTCACCGGGTTTCTACATCACGAGAAGCTTTGTCGGCAAGGATAATTATGCAAATTCAGCCAGTACAAGCAGAGTGGCTTGTTAGCCACCGTGGCTTGTTAGCCACCGTGCCAGCTGGCCTGTGGCCATCACCCTCTTTATACCAGGCTTGAGGAGAACCCTGGTTTTAGTACACTTCTCCACTGCAGATTGACCAAGGGCCATGCCTTCCAAAATGTTGCAAACCACTATCTGCTTGGGGTGGCATTCGGGCCTCAGGATTAATTAGGAAAAGAGAGAGAAATGTCACTGAATTTGATATTTCCTGTTGTTACTATCCCAGAGCCTTTGGGATGGACCGGACTAAAAATCTACACAAAGAAACAAATTGCAGATTGCGCTTTTGTAAATAGCTGTTGCTAGTAGTTATGCTCAGTCTTTAATTAAAGCCCCAAAGTACTTCTGTCCACCCATTAAGAAGTATGAAAGGCTTAATTAACTAGAACAACAACCTGTTTAGGCTAGATTTCAAAGCAATTACAAGCAATTGGTTGTGCATGCAAACAAGACTAATTATCCACAGAGTACTCACCTCCCTGTGGGAAGAACTGGGAGTAAATTTCTTTGAAGGTCTCTTCATTAACAATCCCACTGGGACATTCCTAATGGAGAAGGCAAAGAACTCATATGAATAATATGCCCATGTAGGATTTGTCCATGAGAAATTCATGGTTTCAAAAACGTAGCACACAAAATAAAACCTTTCCTGCCAAGAGGGAGCCACGGCCAGCAGAAGCACCATTTCCTCAAAGAAAATTGATGCCTGGTCCCTTGTCTCCTGGCAGAGTTGATGGGCCAATTCACATGATCGCCGCAATTGCGTGGTGGATTGCAACACTCTTTTGAATATTCACACTGTGGCAGCTGGGTACCATGGGCTTAGCGTGTCATGCAAGCCTGGTGAGGGTGGATTATGCAAGGATTAAACAACCCTAAAACAGTCCATGGGTTATGTGAGGGTTGTTTAACCTTCGTTGCATAAGCCATCCTTGCCAGGTTTGCATGACACGATAACCCATGGTGATCTCCTGTAGTGCCTTAAAAGAACAGGCAGCACACAGTGGGCTTCGATGATCATTAGCAACATTTTTATATTCCAGAACAGCCCCACATTCTATGCATTAGGAGAAGTTGTACTATTGACTACAATGTTCAGAAAAAATATGATATACTCGCTCTAAGATACCAGAAAGATAATTGGCTGAGCAGAGTAAGTCCATTAGTTTAACCCGCCCATTTAGCATCCTTTGTAACACAACTGAGATCTCAGAATGAAATGTGGCATGCACCAGTCTATGTTTCAAGTTTTGACCCCACCTTGACCTGTGTGTCCATTTTCAAAGGGCCCAGGAAAGATGCAGAACACACCACAATATGATAGCTGTTGAGGTGACTGAGATATAGGAACAAAGGTTGATGAGGATATTTCGGACACTTTTATATTCCAAATTTCTACTGCCATTGACACCCCCCCCCCAAAGGGGGCTAGAAAATATATATAACATGCTGTGAAGCGACACCACCTACCCTCACTTTGCTGTAATTGCAATATATATGTATGTAAGTGATTTCAATCCAAAAGTATCACTGGGTTACATAAGATCGCAATATACAGTCAAACCTATAAAAACATTAAAATATCCAATTAAAAATCAATCAACCAGTGAGCCTGTGTATGCATTATGCAGTATCTATTGTTTACTATCTAGTTTACAATGGCTTGGATCCAGAATATGCCTTTCATGAATAAGATGGCGATCTTGTAGAGGTTCCAACTCATGGAATGGAGAAGGAGGCAATTTTCACCAATGCCCCCTTCTCTCTGCACCCTCCTTTGCCGCTTCCTATGGTGTTCTGGAAGAGTAGGGGGCGGGGGAATCAGCAAAAATCACTTTCCCCACTTTCATGAGTGGGATGTTCCTTGAGTGGAATTCTATTAACTGGATCTCTGGATCCAATCCTATATATCAGGGGTAGGCAACCTTTTGGGTTCATAGGCACAGCTGGAAATTTGAGAGACTGTCCTTGGCACAACCATAAAATGTCTACAATGAGTGGGCATGGTTGGTCAAAAAGGACAAGAAATCTGTCCAGAGGTATTCATGGGAAATTAAGATGGCATCAACTAGAGGGTTCCCGCTTCACTTTAAAGCATTCCCAGTATATAGGGAGAAATAAGTTATCTTGGTGGGCACCAAGGAAGGTGTCTGAGAACACCTATATGTGCTTGCAGGCATCACACTGCCTGCCCCTGCTGTATATTAAAGCTCCATCCAACGAGCATTTTATTGCAAGCTCATTCCTGGGCACTCACGGAGTTTGCTCAGGTCCCTCACATGATGTCTGCCTCCCGCGCGCGCCCACCCCTTCTGGCCTTCCTTTCATGTCAAAAAAAACCTCATTAAGTCGAATATTTTTTAAAACTCAGAATTGCTGCTCTCTCCTGCTGTGTGCAGGAGAAGCAGCATCATTAGAACAGCAGACTCAACGGGCCTCGTGCTCGTTCTGTACCTCCTCTTTTGAAAAGAGGAAGTAACTGAGGAAGGAAAACACCGGCGGAGAAGCGAAGGTAGGGAGCGTGTTAACCCCCGGTGCAATGGAGCGTTTTATCTTATGTGAACCGCCCAGAGAGCTTCGGCTATGGGGCAGTATACAAATGCAATAAATAAATAAATAAATAAATAAAGGCATGCTTTATCATGCTTTTATCAGTTAATTGTTTGGGTACTATCTGGCACGGGGAAACATGATCAGTTTGCTCTAATGCCTTTAAAGTACCCAAGTGGTCAGTTACGCAAGCAGACATTCATACTCATATATTGAAAGAAACCAGCAAACCAGGATCAGGTGTGGAAAATCTCTTTAAGACGTAGAATCTGCTTTTCTTGGAAATTTGTCAAAATTCTGAGACACTAGAGGGCAGCAACGTGCTCAAAAAAGCCCCCTTTTAAAACAAAAGCCACAAAAATATTCAGTATTTCGGCACCCAACCTCTCTACACTGCAAACTCTTTAAGCAACCATATAGTTACCTATGTGGAAGGACAATAAGTAAGAATAAAAGAAAATGTATCCATTTATTAGCCCCTCATTTATTATTCTAATACATGGGATTAGAATAGGGGTTGGAATTTCATTGTGCAAATTCTGCAGACAGAAAACCCCACTTGGATTTTGACTACAGAGCAGATGATTAGCATATTCGGTGCTACATTAATGAAATTGCCTAAAGGAGCTGAAAATATCAATTTTATTTTCTGAATAAGCAACCAACACAAACATTGCTCAGAAATATTGCCCTTTGCCAAATCAGCACAATTTTCCTAAGTTTCTGTTTCCATTCCTAACATTTTGTCATATTTTATTCTAGTGTGACTAAGAAAAAGGACTCGCAGCAATGGTGTTGGCTGGGCTGCAATCTGGAATACATCTAAGGAAGGGCAAAACCTGCTTCTCACGGAGTCACCAGGGGGCAGGCTTGGCTCCCCCTCCAAAGTGTCCATGAAGGTACCCCTTTATGGTATCCCACATCAGTGAAAGGCTATTTGTTCTGATCAGGAAAAGTAAAGTTGTAGGTGGGATATTATCATGGTGGCAAAATCCATTTTCCATCATTAACACTAGGGGCTCATCTACACCAAGCAGACTATTTATATACCGCCCCACAGCCAAAGCTCTCTGGACGGTTCAGAAAAGCTAAAAACAGTAAACATTAAAAGTATACAAAATTTAAAAACCATCAGAGACATAAAAACAACAGTAAAAACAGCAGCAGCCTTTTAAAACAACAGTTCTGGGGTCCATTAAAAAACTTAGCGTTGTTCAATACCGTTAAATGCCTGGGAAAAGAGAAAAGTCTTGACCTGGCACCTGAAAGATAACAATGTTGGCGCCAGGTGAGACTCATCGGGGAGATCATTCCACAGTCGGGGGGCAACCACTGAGAAGGCCCTCTCCCTTGTTGCCATCCTCCAAGCTTCCCTCAGAGTAGGCACTTGGAGGAGGACCTCAGATGTTGAGCGCAGTGTATGGGTAGGTTCATGTCGGGAGAGGCGTTCCATCAGGTATTGCGGTCCCAAGCCATGGAAGAGGTATGAAAGCAGTATATAAAAGGCAGGAGCCACACTACTGCTTTATAGTGGTATTGAAGTGCACTGACAACTGTTGGGGCCCATTGACACAGACCATATACTGCTTTCATACCACTTTCAAAGTGTTCTATCCTGCTTGGTGTAGATGTGTCATGGGCCCCAACAGTTGTCAGTGCACTTCAGTACCACTTTAAGGCAGTAGTGTAGATCCTGCAGTGCACTTCAATACCGCTATAAAGCAGTAGTGTGGCTCCTTCCTTTTATATACTGCTTTCATACCGCTTTCATTGTTTAACATCCTGCTTGGTGTAGATGAGCCCCAGGTGACCTAGCTTCCACTAACAGGGAACACCAGGTGTTCTTGTAATACTCAGGCCCTTCCTCAATTGACATTCTGCTCATGAGAAATATGGGACTTCTTTTGTTGTTGTTGTTTCAACTTCTTTAATACTGTTCATTACTTCTGGCAGCTGTCTTGATGTTGATGTTTCCCTGGTGGGGGGTGTTTCCGAATCCACGCTGCATCAGTTAGATGATGCAGTCACAGATTCGAAGCCACCCTGGGGCAAAGAGGTGAAGACGCGCGGCTAAAAAGTCGGGGACTTACTCTGACTTTTCCAGCCAGTCTGCCTCACTTGGAGCCATTCTAGGGGTGTTCCCGGACGGAAGGCAACCTCCTATTGGTTGCTGGAAGCTGGTGGAGGCTGCCAGAAATCTTGCATTGCCTCTCCTCGTTAGGACAAGTTTCCGCTGCCGTGTACCAGCAAAAACATGGGGTTTGGTGATGGAGCAGTACCAACCCAGTGCCATGAAGACAGCTCCCTGGTAAAGCAGCAGCAGCTGCAGCAATTTAAAAACATAATAAGAACCCTGCTGAATCAGACCAAAGACTTATCTAGTCCAGCTTTCTGTTCCCACAGTGGCCAGATGGGAAGCCTACAGGCAGAATGTGAGTGTAACAGAACCCTCCTCCTCGTGTTCCCCAAAAACTGGTATTAAGAGGCATATTGCCTCTGATATTGGAGGTAATATTTTATTTATTTATTTATTTATTTATTCATTTATATACTGCCCCATAGCCGAAGCTCTCTGGGCGGTTTACAAAAGTTAAAAACAGTGAACAGTGAATATATAGTTGTGGTGTGCAAAGTGGGTCTTCTCCACCTTGAAATTCAAGCCAGAGCTCTGTTGAGGTGATTCTCTGCTCTGATTTCAGAGCACATCTCCTCACTCCACCCTGTCAGATTACCCATCAAAGAACCGCCCGTTTTTGGATAACTGCTCTGGTCAATGGAAATTTACCAAATGCTTACCGTGCCCTCATTTTTAAATATAAAGAGATGAAACTTGGCACGGTGATAGCTCTTAAGGAGGGCTTCAGCCATGCTAAGTTTGTCTCAGATCTGTTCATGCTTTGATTTTTAGGAATTTTTAAAATGGAAATTAACAAAAATGCTTACATCTGCGTAGTTTTGAAAGATAAAGAGATGAAACTTGACATGGTGATAGTTCTCAAGGAGGGCTTTAGGCATGCCAAGTTTGTAGCAGATATATTCATGCCTTGATTTTTAAGGAATTTTTAATTTTTTCCTCCTCAAACCATTATCTCCCTTAAACACACACACACACACACACACACACACACACTAATCCACCCCTGTGCATTTATGGAGGGAGCTTTTATCCTATACTTTGCTGATGCAGAGTTTCTACTCCAGCCTTCTCCAACCTAGTGTCCTCCAGGTCTATTGGATGGAGCCCCCTCCCTAACTCCACTGGAAGCCCAGCCAGCCAACAGGAGTAATAGTTTAACTGAAATAAAGGGTCTGTCTGTGCCTGACTTGGGTGTAGAAGCTTCCTCACTCACAGTGCCAGCCAGCCCAGCAGCACTTTCACACTGTGGAAATGTGGATGATTGACTTCTCTGAGCCCGAGCAGAAACGTGCTCCCTCTCCCCACGGCCAGAATAAGCAGCCAGTTAATGTTTCCCACTCCACCGAACACTGCAATTAGGGGAGAACATGGTCACAGACAGCGCTGTGGCAATTCCTAATTGGTTAGCCAGAGATGTCAATATCAAAGCTGCCCCTCACCCCACTCAGCGTCTTCCAAATATGGAGATATTCAATTGAGAAACACACATACAGCATTGACACCTGAAAAACAGTTGGAGACTTTAGAAGCTCCAATTGAGCACGTCTCCACTCTGATATTAATTGATGGGTTTGGAAGCGGCCAATCTCCGCTCTGGAAGATCGAATGCTCTGTGGATATTTGCGGTTACGAGATAATTCCAGGGTGAAGTGCACACCCCTAACATGTAGCCATCATTACTAGTAGCCATGGATATCTTTAACCCCTATGAATTTATCCAATTCCCTTTTAAACCGATCCAAATTGGAGGCCATCATTACATTGTGTGGTAATGAATTCCACCGTTTAATTATGTGGTGCGTGAAGAAGTACTTCCTTTTGTCTCCTGAATCTTCCACCATTCTGCTTCATTGGATAACCCTGGCTTCTAGTATTATGTGAGAGGAGAAAAAAAGTCTCCTTATCCACGTTTACCTTATCATACATAATTTTATACATCTCTATCATGTCTCTTCTAACTTGTCTTTTTTCTAAGATGAATAGTTCCAAATGTTGTAACCTTTCCTCACAGCGGAGTGTCTCCAGCAACGTCATCATTTCAATTGCTCTTTTATGCACCTTTTCTAGCTCTACAATGTCCTTTATGAGGTGTAGCGATCAGAAATGTATTTCAAGCATGGTCACACTGTAGATTTTCTATAAAGGCATACTGACAGTTTTCTTTTTTATTCTCCCGATGACCTCCAACACAGAATTTGTGTTTTTCACAGCAGCCACATACTGGGTCAATATTTCCATTCAACTATCCTCCATGACCCCAAGAACCCTTTCCTGGTCAGTCAGCATGAGTTCCAACCATAACAGCATATACATAGTTAGGATGTTTTGCCCCAAGGTATATCAGATCCTTTTGGAGCTCTTCACTAGCTCTTTTTGTTTTAAACACCCTAAATAATTTGGTGTCATCAGCAAACATTTTATTTATTATTTATTTATTTATTTATTGCATTTCTATACTGCCCAATAGCTGGAGCTCTCTGGGCGGTTCACAAAAATTAAAACCTTGCAAAGTATAAAACAACAGTATAAAACCATTATATAAAATTCAATATAAAAGCTCAACCAGATAAAAACTCTTTAAGCAACCATATAGTTACATGGCCAGCTCATTGCTTATTCATGAACAAGTTAAAAAGCACTGATCCCATTCAGATCTTAGTGGGTTCCCACAGTTTACATCCGTCCATTGCAGGAAGTCCATCTTTGCTTCCTGTTCTTTAAGCTGTTGTTTTAACAAGTTTGCAAGTCCAAGCATACAACGTCTGTTGTGACTAACGGTAAACACTTCTTGTTATTTTTGAAATGATGTGCTTATTTTCCCGGTAGCAACTACCGTATTTCTTCGATTGTAAGACACCATTGATTGTAAGACGCACACTAATTTCAGTACCACCAACAGAACCCCCCCCCCCCCGCAATTCTAAGATGCACCCCGTTTTTAGAGATGTTTATATGGGAAAAAAGTGCATCTTAGAATTGAAGAAATACGGTATATATCTAGGTAATTCTGATAATAGCTAGAATTGTCAAAGGCTTATCTCTTCTATGGTCACCAAGTAAAAACAGAAACTCCGGACACCAAAATGATCATAAAACCAGTTTTGTATAACCTGGTTTAATGAAAAGACCAAAAATAAAATAAAAATCAGGCTTTTTACCAGGCACTTTAGCCCCTTCATTATAGCTAGTAATATTACTTCCACTCGCAGTCTCTGTTACGGGATCACGACCTTCCAGGACAAGATAGGATTTCATCTTTTAAAAATAGAAACCTAACAGTAACAAAAGATGGAAGGGGGAAAAAAACTACTTTAAAAATGGCTTGCCAAGTCCTACATTATGGTACGTACCTTGCTATGTTCTAGCCAGTTCGAGTACTCAAAGGTCATGGGTTAATAAGCTACTCACAGTAACTTATTTTGAAAATAAGCTACTGCTATCCTCCACACCATCAGTCAAATAAGGTACTGTGTGTAATCTGAGTCATCCCCCTTCCACGCCCCCTGTCCTGCTGTAGTTCTTCTGCCCAAGCAATGGCGCTATTTCACCCATTGACAATATCACAGCTAGTGATGGGGCAAAAACCTGCGAGGGGCCGGGCGTCCCTGTGTCCAGCCCTCCCGGGCCCTGACAGATGCATTGAGCAGATTTTTGCCCCATGGCTGCTGCAGGACAGGGGTCTAAAAGGCCTTTTAAGGCCCCAATGAGTGTGGGGGGAGGAGGAGAAGGGTTTTCCATTCTACTCTGATGGCAGCCACCATTAGAATAGAAAGGAAAAGAACTTCCCCTCCATTCCTGTCAGGCCTGGAAGGGCCTCTTAATGCTTGCGTGCCTGGGGGAAAGCGGACTTTCCCTCGCCCCTCCCCCCTCCAGCACCAATGGGGGCCTGAAAGGGTCTCTTAATGGAAGCGTTAAGATGCCCTTTCAGGCCCTGATGGGCATGTGGGGGGAGGGAAAATGCACTTTCCGGGGCCTCTTGAAAATGCACTTTGCCTCCCACCCTGCACCAATCAGGGAGATGTTAATTCAGTGCTTCCAGCATCACCCCGAGAAGAGGGTGGAGGCTCTAAAGCACTGGAAGTATGAAGGATTGGGACCAAACTTCATACACAGCCTCTCCATAACTTTAAGGCACCCGATGCACATTCACCCTCCACAAAAGAGTGAAAACCCTGGGTGCAACAAAAATGGAGATGGCACAGATAAACTCTTGGAAGGTTGCAGGATGAGGGCCAAACTTCATACACAGGATCTCCTAGCAGGGATGCACACTAGGCCCATTGAAAACCCTGTATACTAACAAAGACATGCGAGCGAAAGCACCTTTTCACCCCCCCCCCAAAAATAAATAATAATAAAAAATGGGGTGGCTGCTATAACTCCATAGAAGTTTGCAGGAGTGGGACAAAACTTCATACACTGCATCCGCTGGTAGTGATGCTCACAAGGCAAAAGGACAATGCTGTGCAGCTGCTGCCACCCAACCGAAATGATGTTTGACACTTGGGGAGGTTGCAGAGCGCACCAGTGGGGAAGGGTTAGGGCTGAGTCGGGCTGCGAGTGCAATCAGTGGCTGGGTGGATCATGGAAACAGAGATCTGCTGGCCGGAAGAGAGTAGAGGCAGCGGTTTTGACTGCTCTTGCCAAACAACTCTGTAGGCAACCAAAATGAGTCATGGTGTCCACCACACAACACGATAATCCATGATGGGTTAAATAACCCACTCTGCAGACCATGGGTTATCAGAGTGGATTATTTTGGCAAAATAATACATTGTGTATTAAAAAAAACCTCTCCTGAATGCCATTGAAGTTTATTTAATCACGACATCCGAATCCAATCAAACTTTGTATTTTCAGAAATTATTATTTCTAACCTATTTATGTCAGAGATGATACAAAATTTTAAAAATATGAACCTCTTTTTTCCTTTCTCTCCCCTTTTAAAATAAAATTAAATGTATGCTGAATTCTCAATGATATTAAAGGTTTACTGAACTTTGAGGAAATACTTAAAAGTAGTGTTATTAACCCATTAAATATTGTAGGTGCTATATTAGTGATCACTTAAATAAACAGAATAAATAAATATTACACCACCACAAACTCTCAATATAGGTGCATATTTGAGTTAACTTACAAGTTAATTAAATTCTACCTATCAGCATGGAAGTAAAAAACGTATAACATTTTCTTTCTCAACAACTATTACTACAGCACGCCAGAATCAAAACAGATTCCCAAAACTGACAAGTGTTAACTTTAGCTCTAAGCCTCACCACTTAAAACTGTGCTTGACCCCTTAATCAGCTTTAGCTGGGTGGCAGCGGGAGTCGTCCCTGAGAAAGCCTCCAAACGTGCTTTGTGCCTCCCCACGTACCACACCTTCAATACCTTCAATTTTCCCCGTTACATGATGTTGTTGTTTTGCCAGCACAAGGGACTTGTGGCACAGCCCAATATACCCATATCAATTCACAGCACCAGCATAACTTCGATTTCCCTACTGCGTGAAGGGTGTGTTCAAAATATAATATTCCACCCATCACGTGTAACTCAAAGCCAGGACTGACCTACTGATTAAAGCTTGCAGCTATTAAAAATAAATATTTCCGTTCTGGGGGTTTGGCCTTGTTGGTTAAATACCGACAGCATCCAGTAATTTCTCACCATTGCTGTGGGGTATTTTTAAAAGGGGGAAATAATTTCAATTGGTCCTTACAAACCCAAGGGATCGGCTCTTTCAGGCCTGCTTATTTTCACCCTTTCATTCATTTTCATTTTGTTCACACTGATTAACTACCAAATCCCCCTAGTTATAGTTTTCAATTTGCTTAGGGCAAAATCTGCACAGTTCTTAGCAATTAAAATATCATTTCAGCAGGAATAATTTCACCAAAGTTTGCACTGAAAAAGGCATGTGTGGTGAAAATGAAGATTAATTATTTTATTAACTGAAATATTTTTCTGCTTTGCAAGAATGCTGTGAGCCCCAATTCATTATGTGTCAGGGAACCCTGAGATCCTCAGTTGGAAGGAACTGTAAATGTTCCAAATTATTAAGTGTTATGAGGATATAGCATTGAGTAATTTCATGAGAGTTTCAGCTCTAAGACCAGAATTAATATAGTTTTAGTGATATTATCCCTGGTATCTGCAAGAATATACATTATATATGAGAATGTGCTTATGAGGAGGTAGGATTTATCAGGAAGGATTTTTCCCCTCCACTTTTGTCTAATTACCTGTGCTTGATTCAATTATGCTGCACACCAGTTTTTAAAAACTTCAATTATCTGCTGTTATCAGGGGAGAGAGAGGGAGACGTTACAGTGCTATTCGTTTAATATCCTGACTACTTCCATAAAATTTATTCTTCCTTTCTTGTTGTTTGTGTGTGCTTATACTGCAGCCAAACTGAAGAATTAAAGAGTATTTCTATTGCTGGCAATAAGCCAAACACTTTGCTTAATTATTTGAGGTAATATTCCAGAACATGTATGCAGGGATGGTGTAGGGTGCAGATTTTGAGCTAGGTCTGCCCTTTTGACATATATAGGGCAGTATCCAGCTGTCTTATCCTCCTGGTGCAAATGACATTGTGCTAGCAGAAATTAAATTCTGAACCCTGCAAGAGGAGAAGCCAAGTAAATTTACGTTTGTGCATGCATGATTACACAACCGTTTGAGCATCACGCTTGTTCAACAGTTTGCACAACTGGTTGCACAAACAATTATGCATCACACTTGTACAATCAGTCATGCAAGCATAATGCGCGGATGCTTGCAGGACGGAAATATTTGGTGGAGGTCCACTAATGTGCTTTGAGTCAATGTCTAACGTTTAAGACTTGGCAAGAGATGCTCCCGATGGCTTTTCTTGGACCACTTGCAGCTTCGTAGTAATCTTAAGAGGCAGCCCCACGTACAGTTATTATCTGTACCATCCCCATATTGTTCCCATATTAGCAGTTACGCAATGAAAACTCCCCTTCTTGCCCCTTCACAATAGGACAGACATTTTACATGACTTGAAACAATCAGAAAATAATGCAGGCAATGATACTTTCATAAAATTGGCCTGATTCAGAAAACAGATGAGCCTCGTGTGGCGCAGAGCAGTAAAGCAGCAGTTTCTGCAGCTGAAACTCTCCCCACAGCCTGAGTTCGATCGACTCAGCCTTCCATCCTCCCGAGGTCGGTAAAAGGAGTACCCAGCTAGCTGGGGGAAAGGTAATAACGGCCGGGGAAGGCAACGGCAAACCAACCACCCCGCTATAAGGCCTGCCAAGAAAATGTCAGCAAAAGCTGGCGTACCTCCAAGAGTCAGTAATGACTCAGTGCTCGCACGAGAGGTTCCTTTCCCTTTTCAGAAAACAATGTCATTTATTCTTCTGAATTACACAGGATTTGTATAGACAACCCTTGTTCAGATATTTGAAGGATGGGTTATAAAGCTAATATTGCCCAAGGTACACGCATTTTCCCCACCCACCCTGATCAAACAGGTTTTGCAGGTCTTTCTAAAAACCTGCAAAACCTGTGAGATGGGGGCGGGGGATGAATGCATCACCGTGCATTCAGCAATATTTTTGCTGAAGATAGCCATAATTCCACCCAGCTTTTCATTACTTTGCTAATGCCTCCAGAAAAGCGTAAGAAGAATTAAATGGCTGACACGGCCCTCTAAATAAGCAGATTCGCCATCATTCAGCTCGGAATGATTTCACAAAAACACAGTCAAGCTGTCTCCCTGAGCCCTTGGGGCAATTCTCCCCACTTTGTATCACTCCTCTAACACTCAACAACAAAGCTTTAATGCTTCTTAGATAAGGATACATTCTTTTTATACTTGAAAAGTAGTTTGAGCCTTTTTCCTATTAAAGGCAGGTCATAAACACAAAGCAATATGTTCTCCTACCCACCAACACATCATCCAACAAGGTTTTACAATCGGACTACTTACTAAGTACAAGAGCTACATAAGAAACCTGGCTCACGTCCACCCCATTTAACTTTACAAACTATTAACTCCTTCTACTAATGCCTGGTTAGCTGCTGGAGGGCAAAGAGAGATGTAATATAGAAAGAGTTCTTCACCTATGCAGGGGACCCTGCAAGGGAAATGACAGATATACCAAAGAACTGAATGCTGGCTCAGCCATTCAGTCTCTCCCCCACTCCCCATATTTAAGGAGGGATTGCCTGGTGCCTTTTTTAATGTTAATTAATGTTGGTGTGCTTATCCATTCATCCACCATCTAAACTTTTTTTAAAAAAGTTCAATGGTGTTCTGGGTATTTGGGGGAAGGGTTCATAGTGACATCAGGAAGGACAATCAATCAGTACTGCTAACAACTGGCTTCTGCTTCAGATACATAGAACTGTCTCCTAAAAGAGCTCAGCCTTGAAGACGAAGGGTGCATTTGACTTGAACATAGTTAAGCAGGGCTTGCCTCAGTCAGCAGCTGCTGAGGGTCAGCATTGGTAGCCTCTCTGCTGTTCCTCACGAACCCTCCAGTTGTTCCCCTCCATTGGAGGACAGAGCTGTGTTGGCCACACAACCTGTCCTGGACACCCACACAATAGTCCAACGCCCCTAAACAAACCAGCTTCCTCAGATGCGGTGGAGAACTATTCCATCACCAGTGTTGGGGCAAGATTCAAGTGCCAGTCCAGCTGGCTTTCGCACATGGAATGGGGAAGGGGCGCCATCTTGTCCTTTGCCTCAGGCAGTGAAATGCATTGGGCCAGGCTTGTGGTGAGGATGCTTCCAAAATGGTAGCACTGCTCTAAAAATAATGTACCTATATTATATGTGTATGTACCAATACACATTCATTTAAATAACTTGAGAAGCTCTAAATGTATTAAGCAACTAAAAAACTGTAAATAAATAATTTGGCAAACAATCGGACGTAAATAATAATCCCAAGGACATCCTACTCTGCTGGGAGAATCCAGTTTTTGGGTTTTTTAGTGCACGCTCATCACTCCAAGCAGGAGATCTGATGATGCTGTTTTTAAGAACAGCAAGGGAGGCAGGAACTGTAATTACGCTTAATGTAGCAGAACCATGAGTTCAGAGAGGTTGTACAAAATTTGCTGCTACAAACACTTTAGTAGTCACACAGGGCACACGCAGGTGGGTGGAGAGGAGAGAGAGAGAGAGAGAGAGAGAGAGAGAGAGAGAGAGAGAGAGAGAGAGAGAGAGAGAGAGAGAGAGAGAGACTGCACTTGCACCCACTTTTGCTTCTGGAACATTTTCTTCACTCTCAACCCCCAAGCCAGAATTGCCTTCTTACTCAGCCTTCCATCCTCCCGAGGTCGGTAAAATGCGTACCCAGTTAGCTGGGGGAAAGGTAATAACGGCCGGGGAAGGCAACGGCAAACCACCCCGCTATAAGGCCTGCCAAGAAAACGTCAGCGAAAGCTGGCATCCCTCCAAGAGTCAGTAATGACTCAGTGCTTGCATGAGAGGTTCCTTTCCTTTCCTTCTCCTTTATTTAATAAATTATTGCTTAGTTGTTGTTTATCTTTTTAACAATGTTTTTAACAAAAACATGCAAAATGCGCATACAATTAAAACCACTGTAACAACTTTAGAAAAGATGAGCCAAAAAAACAGACCCAGGCTCATTACATATTGCTAAATGCCTGGGAGAAGCGAAAAGTCTTGAACTGGCACCAAAAAGATGACAATGTCGGCGCCAGGTGGGCCTCATTAGGGAGATTGTTCCACAGTTGGGGGGCCACCACAAAGAAGGCTCTCTCTCTCTCTCTATTGGCTGTATCATTTTATTATTTAAAGATGGCATGAAAATAACCAACAATAGCTTAAACACATACAGCTATGCCTCCTCAAAACTTAGCCTGGCCAAAAATGGATGTACTCAAGTGACATATGCAGTCAGTGCTAGCTCTAAGGTACCATCAGTGGGCCTCCTTCCTCAGTGAGTCTGTGTTCTCACTGCCATTGTCGCTAGCTGTTATTGGTCCTCCTCCTCTTTCTCATCATTGTTCTCACTTGTTTACTCAACAGGCAGAGAGCCAGTGAGCAGCTAGGCAGCGGCATCTACTGGTCCTCCTCCCCCTCCTCCTCCTGAGCCAGAGTGAGAGGCAGGTTGCAATGGTAAGAGGAGGAGCAACTCCAGGGGACTCTTGTCATTGGGCCCCTGCTGGTATGTAGGTCCTGGTCAAAGGCTCAACTAGGCCTACCCTGGACCCAGTTGTAATGAATACCCAGAGAATTCAGTATTCAGCATTCATATCAGTGTGTTTTTATGTTGGAATGGAAGAATTAGTATTTCCAAGCAGTCATGATCTACTCGTCAATGCCAACTACTGATAACTTGAAAAGGGAAAGATTTGCTCCTTAGATTTACTATTTTCTTAATGTTTACTATTTTCTTACTAACATGATCCACCCATTGGTTTCAAAAGCAATTACACACACAAACTTAGAAGAACTTACAACACCTGGGTCACACGTATATAAATTACATAGTTCATCATTAAGAAATATTCACGATACTCAAATTCCATGACCAATATTCTAGTCCAAGTAAAGCTAGCCATATTCACAAAAGGGCAAGGCCATAATGTTATAAAATTATTTGCAAGCATGGGTCAACTGCAAAATCTCCTAAACAGAAACACTAGAAGACAGTCCAAACTGCCACATTTGATACTTGGGTTTGCACTGGGTTTTGCTAGAACCAATATACATTTCAAAATTGGATGGGCATGAATATATGCATGAAGCCACATCGCAGTGCCACACTGGGAAGTACATCTCTATGCACTTCTCCACTGGGAAACATGCATGCGTGTTATGATTTGAAATTTAGCATTGGAAAGACCCTGGGTAAAAATATTCCCTGCTATCGCAATTCAGCTTCTACATCCAGTCACTGCATTGTTCTCAACTTCAGAGTTCTGATGAAAACGTGACGATATTCTGGAACATGCTACATATTTAGGAGAGAGTTAGGCCTCAGCTAGACTTACGGGTCTTGCGCGATGCAGGGGTGAGGATCTCGCAATATTTTTATCATGAGATCTCCCCCTCCATTTACACGTGGTGCGTGATGACCTCGGAAAGAGAGGATGTCGCACCCAACATTTTGTTTTGTTTTTTGTTAAAGGAGAAGAGCGCACGAACACTTGTGCGCAAAAGGTAAGGTTTTTTTAATTTTCAATATTTTCCCCTGCTCCCCCACCCCACCCCACCCCCAATGGGCACAGAGCTCCTGAGGAGCTCTGCACCCTGTGCATGGGTAACGGCTCCTTGTGAGTAACCATGAGGAGCCAGGACAAACCGTGACGCCTGCCCACATGTTCCGCGGTCTCGGGATCAGCCTGAGCCCATGGAAAAAGTGGGCTCAAAGGGTAGGGCGAGATCCTGGGGAAAGTGAGGGATCATGTCTCCATGATCCCGGGATCCCCTGTGTGTCATGTGGAGGCACAGGGACGATCCCGGGGATCGCCCTTGGATATCACCCTGTCTAGCTATGGCCTTAGACACAAAAAAAGATATGCAGCTTTCAGTCTTCAGTCACATGTATTTGCAGCATCACGAACATAGGACAGTACACTACAGAAGCCGGATCAAGGTGACAGAGTTTATACTGCTAAGAAGAGAATTAGGGGGTTGAATTTGCTTGGAAGGGTCCTATTTAACTAACTACTTGGGGGAGGGAAATATATAGAGGTATAAAAGATTTTTTTTTTTCATTTTCATTTTTAGCTGTGAGGAACTTATCAGTGCCCAAAAGAGAAAGAAAGGCTGCATGCCAGGCGCATACTTGATAGTCTGGGCCATTTACTGTGAAGTGCCACTTGTACAAGGCATGCCACAGAGCGATTGGTTTGAAAGGTTAATGACTGCAGCAATCACAGTTTCATTTTGCAGCAAGTGGAGATGACAGGAAGCCAGTTACAAAATGGAGCTCTCCCACTGTGATGGCAGCTTGGCAATGATTCATCAGCAATGGTACTGAAGACTGGGAAGGTGGAAAAGACTGGGGGCAGCCTTAAAAGCTTGGGGAGTTGAGGACCTATTATCCAATTGCGATGTAAAAACTTCTTTAAATCCCCCCAAATTACTCAGCTGAAACAACAAAGCAGACCAAACAACTTAAGCAGTTGAAAATGCCTGGGCAAATGAAGATGTTTTGACCTGCCCCTGGAAAGATTGTAACGACAGCACCTTTTATACCTCCACATTTTAGCCTACAATTCCCATCAGCCCTATTTATTTATTTTTATTTATTTATTGCATTTTTATACCTCCCAACAGCCGAAGCTCTCTGGGCCTAGCTGGCATAGCCAATGAGGAAGCATGATGGGAATTGCAGACCATGGGCACATCTATATGGAGTATTTACTCCATCATGACTGCGAAGTTTCTCACCTTCGTTTAAACGGCTCAGCCGCCAATTCATAGCCACGCTGTGGTATCTGTCCCAAAGCTGCACATTTCCACGGTGCTGTTTTACCGCATATTTTAACTTTGCTCTGCTGTCACCATGGTTCTTTGTACATGTGTCATTGGCAGGGACAATGCAGCGCAGGTGAACTTTGGTGAACTTAATAAAGTGTGCAACTTTCTTAGTGAAATAAATTGGACTTATAAATGCTAAAGTAAGATTGAATCACACTCTTTGTTGGAGTTTGATTTGGGTCTTTGAAGTTGCTGCAAAGCATACCTTAATACCCAGTTTGGTGCATCTGAACAGAGGTTTTATCATATGATAAGCTTATCTCTTCTGTTGTGACACAGACGTGACATGAACAGTAAGTAGAAAATACTTCTAAAAGCTCTATGAGTCAAGCTCTTTCACTTTCACAATATTTCTGGCAAATATATAATGAGTGGTTTCATCCTAACTTGACAAGATTAATAGCCTTGGGACTTGAATAAATATAATTCAGTCATCGTGATTGTCCTTGCTGCAGTGAAGTGATCATAAGATGGCATTCAGTGGTCATTTTCAATGATAAGTTGTTTTGGTGATGCCAGTGCTATCTTCCAGAATCAAAAGTTAGATGCCTTTAAGGCCACCTGACAGGAAAACTAGAGGTCTGCACTTAAAGATTTGTCTGGCAATTTCAAAGCAATAAGTGAACTTCCGTCTTTCTCACCGCTACAGCCTGACCATATGCAGGTCTCCTCCCTGTCTATCCCACATGGCTGTTTTCTTTCTAACTGACACTTTTCTATTTCTAGTTCTCCTCTCCTTTCTGTGGATCACACCCTCTTCTAATCCTCCTTTCCTAGACTGCTCTGTTTCTTTAGCCTGTTGCCTTCTCAGGTTCCTGCTTCCTCCATTTCTAGACTTTTGCTTCTTTTACTGCTCCTTTCCTAGGCCTTATTGAGCATCTTATCCAATAGCTTCCAGAGACACCCTCTGCCCCCACCCCTCCATTATGACATTAGGGCAGTTCAGCCAATCACTGCCAGGGATCGTATCACCACCAGCACGTCGCATCCCTATGTATATTAATATCTTGATGGCAGGTCAAAGCCACCTTGTAGTTTCTTGGCAGCTTTGCAGAAGGGATCAGCATACAAATTTCACCCGCTTCCTAATTTTTATGAATTTGATGCTACTTGAGCTTGTGGCAGAGTCAACGAGCACCACTTACATTTTTGAACCCTCTGTACAGGATCTGAAGTTCCTTCTTGGTGAATCTGCTTTGTGCTTCCAGGAGTTCAAGGGCTTCGGGTTGATGCCGCACTGTGGCCATTTCCATTTCATCTTCTACACTGTCTGTGAGACCAATCAGAACGAAAAGTCAGCAGGAATAACCCACATATGGGAACAGTTCTCCAATGCACAAATGATGAATAAAACGAAGCAAAGGGGATTTGAGAGTGGACAATAATTAAAAACAACAAGCTCATCAACATAGAGGCAGCACTTAACAGTTATGTAGACTTAACATTTATCTTCAATAAAATTACATTCTACTACTTGGAGTGGTTGGTTACAGCTACCTAATGTTTTTTTTTTTTCTACTCCTAATATTTATAATTCTATAATTTAAAAAAATCCATTTGCCAAACTTATCTTCTACAACCCGGATACAGAGATCCTAGCTGCAATCCACTCAAGACTTTGGCATCTGCCCTTCAAAGTGCAAATATGAATCACGTTGTATATTGTCCCCAGAGTCCAAGCTGAAGTGGTCCATCAGCACATTTAATTATTCATATATTATTAATTACACCTGAGAATGTAAGGACGGGGGAGAAATTTGTTCAGTTTGCATTTTAATATGAGCTTACCTAACTTGGTAATTTTGAACCACGATGCAAACTGAAACTGGGTTATACTTTAAAACTGGCACTTTTCCCAATTTTGCAGTTGAGCTCTCCAATTAAAACACGCATACCGGGGGTGGGGGAGGGGGGATCATGAAAATGCATTATACCAGGAAAATTGCTTGCAAAAATGTGTACATTAGTCAAAATCCATGTATGAAAAGGAATGTGCACAGAACTGCATACAAATTTTCATGACAACTTTAAAAATATTTTCTGAAGTTGGAGAACTGAATTTAAGATTGAAAAATGAGAAACTGAGAGAAACTGAAATTGACAGATTCATCCATCCCTAAGAGTAAGTCCCATTGAACTAAATCAGACTTACTTCTAAGCAAATATATGTAGGGTTGCACTTTTAGTCATATTCGTGATGTTAAGACCACCTGATCCTACGTGTGCCTGCCTAGAAGTAACTCCCACTAAGATCAATGGAATTTACTCCTGTTACAAAGCCATACTAGGAAGGAAGGATATATTTCATTGGCTTCCAATTGGCTTCATTGGCTTCCAATTCACTTCAGAATCCAATATAAACTTCTCCTGTTGATCTTCAAAGCTTTTCACGGTCTAGCTCCTTCCTATCTCTCCTCTCTCATCTCACACTATTGCCCCGCTCGTGCTCTTCGCTCCTCTGATGCCATGTTTCTCGCCTGCCCAAGGGCCTCTACTTCCCTTGCTCGGCTCCGTCCATTTTCTTCTGCTGCCCCTTATGCCTGGAACGCTCTTCCAGAACATTTGAGAACTACAACTTCAATCGCAGCTTTTAAAGCTCAACTAAAAACTTTTCTTTTTCCTAAAGCTTTTAAAACTTGATGTTGTGCAGACTTTATACTGTTAGTTTTACCCTACCCTGTGCCTGCTTCCCTACCCTGTGCCTGTTTGCATTCTCTTCCCCTCCTTATTGTTTTACTATGATTTTATTAGATTGTAAGCCTATGCGGCAGAGTCTTGCTATTTACTGTTTTACTCTGTACAGCACCATGTACATTGATGGTGCTATATAAATAAATAAATAAATAAATAAATAAATAAATAATAATAATAATAATAGAAAATATGAATGGGCCTGTAAAACAGCTGAAATCCTAGGACCAGTCCGCCCATAGATGTTCATCACTTCACCACAGCATGAAGCAATATATAAATGCGCCATCACAAAAATCACCACAAACAGAACTTTCATATCGCTTCACGGTACTGCAAATGTACGGTAGGGCTGTGGCTCAGTGGTAGAGCACCTGCTTTGCATGCAGAAGGTTCCAGGTTTGATTCCGGGCATCTCCAGGTAGGGCTAGGAAAAGAATCCTGCCTAAAACCCTGGAGAATCGCTGCCAGTCAGTGTCGACAGTACTGGGCCAGATGGACCAAGGGTCTGATTTAGTATAAGGCGGCTTCCTATGTTCCTATGTTTCAATTGAGGCAATTCATACATTGAGTTACCAGTCCTCAAGTGATGCATGTGTGAATCAACCCCAGTACATAAAGGTGAACTTAAATCAAATAAAGGTAGTAGGTACAGAGGCAAACCTTTATGTAAGTCAAGACTCGTTAAAAAGCCTATGGATGAAAAAGATATATAGCAGATAGGGTGATAGCTTTTATTGGATCAAGGGCACCCACTGCACGTGTAAACCTCAGAATCAACTAGCACAGCGGTTCTCAACCTGTGGGTCGGGACCCCTTTAGGGGTCGAACGACCCTTTCACAGGGGTCGCCTAAGACCATTGGAAAACACATATTTCCGATGGTCTTAGGAAACTGTATTGACTGAACTATGTCATGTATCATCTTTTGTATTATTAAAGCTATTGTTATGTATTTTCATTAGCAAACCATCCCATGACAATGGATCGTGTGGACAAGAACGAAAATAATTTTATGGTTGGGGGTCACCACAACATGAGGAACTGTATTAAAGGGTCGCGGCATTAGGAAGGTAGAGAACCACTGAACTAGCATATCGCCTGCTTTCAGAGCTGGAACACCAGTGTAGGGAGCACAACTAGATAATGGAGTGGACAAGGGTCCCTTGAGTCTCAGATTGTAGAAACAGGATTCAGTGGTAGTGGTGGGACTCACAGAATCCTAGAATAGTAGAGTTGGAAGGGGCCTATAAGGCCATCAAGTCCAATCCCCAGCTCACACCTGACAGATGGTTGTCTAGAGGCATTCACGAGGCAGCTGGACAAACATCTGTCAGGTATGCTTTAAGGTGGATTCCTGCATTGAGCAGGGGGTTGGACTTGATGGCCTTATAGGACCCTTCCAACTCTATTATTCTATGATTCAATGAGTCCCACCACTACCACTGAATCCTGTTTCTACAATCGGAGCAGACATTGCAACCATCATAAACTGGCTCTGATCCGCAAAAGGCCAGGGTGTGCCAAAGGTGAAAACTGCTATACAGGATTCCAAGTTATTTGGTTCTGTGCGTCCAAACATCAAAGAGATGCTCGACCAGGGAGCATAAGCATAGCTCAGCTGGATTGAAACAAAGGCCTCTCTAGTCCAGAATCTTGCTTCCCATAGTGGCAAATCAGATGCCTGTAGGAAGCCCTCAAACAGGATATTAGGCAACAGCCCTCTCTCACTTTTGTTCCCTCCAACTGGTATTCAGGAACATGCTGCCTTTGATCTTGTTGTAACATATAGCCATCGTGAGTAATAGCTATTAATGGTTTTATTCACAAACTTGTCTAATTCCCTTTGAAAGCTGTCTCACAGCGAAACTAAATGTTCTTCAAAATCAAATCACCCGTAATAGAGTTATACATGATTGGCTTATTTACTTCAGTGAAAGCACGCATGGCCCTGATTCAAATTGGGACTATGGCGCTCTGGGAGGGAGGATTTACGTTCTAACCACGCCCCGTTTTCATTCCCGAAACGGAGATGCTTTTCTTTCTTTTTTTACCCCTCCGTGGGGTGGACGGGGTAGAAGTTTGGGTTGAAAAGAGGGGGAGCTTAAATCTTCCATAATTTGGATCAGGATCTGGAGCACCATGGTCCTGATCCAAATTAGCATGGTGCATTCTTACACTGAAGTAAATAAGCCAATCATGCATAGCACTGATATGCGTGATTTGAAGAACATTTAATTTGGCCTTCAGTTGCTGGCCATGGGACATTTACCACAGATCTGCACCCAATTCCCATTACCAGGATTAAATGATAGGGGTGTGCACAGACCCCCCGATCCTCTTCAAGCCCGATCCGCAAATTGCGGATCGGGCCCGCTCCACCCCGCCTCGATCCGCCTGGGGGCCACTCTGCTGCGGAGCTCCGGATCGAGGCGAAGGATCCGCCTTCACCTCGATTCGCTCCGCAACGCTCCGCGGCTCCCCCGATCCTCTTCTCCTCCGCCTTAAGGGGAGGCGAAGCCCCCCCGATCCGCTTCTGCTTCTTCGGTCCGAGGAGAAGCGGAGCACATCCCTATTAAATGATAGTGGCAGTGATGATGTTAATAATAATAATATTGAGTGTCTACATTTAAGCACTTTAAAAATATCAGTAAAATCAAAAGGAATCACATACAACCAGCTTTCTTCTGTTGGAGCTGTCAGTTCAGATAAAACAAAAGTAGTGGGTCATTTAGTCTTCTCCTATGAATCATTAGTCAGATTTACAGCCTGATCCTATGAATGCTTAGTCAGACATCCCAAGGTCTTCAATGGGGCTTACTCCCAAGTATTCATAAGATCACTGGCCTTAATGGCTGAACATTTGATGGAAATGGAAATTAGATGGAGCATCTACACGCTGTGGGAATATCATCAATGCACACCACACACTTTTTCAAAGCTGGTTGAGGGCAAAACTACACCTTACATTATTCTCCCCCGCTCCTGGTTTTCTTTAACCATGTAAATCAGTTGCGCTGGGATTCAGGTTGAGTGCATATTGTGAAAGGCGGGGAGAGAGAAAGGTCCATTACTTTTCTTCTAAACAATTTGCTTTTCTCCCCAAGAGGCAAAAGACAGGGGACCTGAATCTTTTATCCCTTGGGCAGGGGCACAAGTTCGACCTGACAAACAGCTGGGTAGGAAAGAATTAAAGCTGTCCTCCCATCCCCACCTATCAGGCACTTAACCTAAAAACCACTCAAAGCTGCTTTACAGGATAAAAGGAAGTCCTGAGAAGGAGGAATAATGGAAATACAGCTAACATGTTCTGCCCTGAGCATGACACAAGTCATCAAATCTGGGAGTTTGTAAACTGTGGGGGCAGGAGCAGGGGCAATGAGGGGCAGGTCTTGAATGGACCTGCAAGAGTCAACTTCCTGCATCATCACTCACCAGCACTCTGGTTCCTCAGTCACCCAGATAGACTCCGCTCTCTGTGTCAATGGTGCCCTCTAGGCCACAGTACTAACCTGTTAGCTGATCTCATTGCCTGAAGATGGTCAGATGACCTCACAAGCCTGGAGACATCCCTGTTTCTATCAAACCTTTCCTTCCAAGCCAGCTCCACATTGGGTGAGGCCATAAGAAGTTTGGGGGTTGGGTGCCATCTGTATGATGATACTCGGTTCTAGTTCTCCTTGTCATTGGAGTGAGCTGGGGCAGTGAAGGTGCTGGACCAGTGCCTGGAGGCTGTAATGGGCTGGATGAGGGCCAATAAACTGAAGCTGAATCCTGCTAAGACGGAAGCTCTGTGGATTGGTGGTTCCCAAGTTTGGGAATTGGATAAGCAACCTGTCCTGGATGGGATTGCACTCACCCTGAAGGAGCAGGTACATAGCTTGGGAGTACTCCTAGATCTATCCTTGTCACTGGAGGCATGGGTGGACTCCATGGCTTGGAGTTCTTGGGGCCAGCTTCAGCTGATTCCACCAGCTATGGCCTTTCCTGGACAGGGGGACAGTCTAGTCATAGCAGTGCATACGCTGCTAACTTCTTGATTAGACTACTGCAATGCACTTTACATGGAGCTGCCCTTGAAGATGACTTGGAAGTTGCAGCTAGTGCAAAATGCAGCAGCTAGATTGCGGACCGGAAAATTATGAAGAGACCATACAACACCAGACTTAAAGGAATTGCACGAGCTGACTATATGCTTCTGGTTGGAATTCAAAGCCCTGAACAGCTTGGGACCTCAATACTTGAGGAAGCGCCTCTCCCTACATATGCCTGCCTTAGATTTGAGAACTGTTGAGGAGCCCTCTTCTGCATCCCATCAACGTGAGACGTACATGATGTTGGGACATGGGCGAGGGCTTTCTCTGTTGTGGCATCCCAGTTATGAAGTGCCCTCCCCTTGGAGGCCTGACTGGTGCCAACGCTGGTTCATTTCGGTGCCAAGTTAAACACAGCTTTTTATCAAAGCCTTTGAGGGCTAAAGCTGCATATAATTTTAATTGTTTTTAATTCCTTTTAAATTTTCTACCGTTTTAACTTGTTAATGGTTTAATATGTTTTTAGCACTGTGCATTATTTATTGTTTTATACGGTTTGATTTTATCTGTACGCCGCCCTGGGATCCTGATGATATAGTAGCAGGGTACAAATGTTATAATAAATTGTGAGAAACTTCTCATTTAGAGCAACAACACTCACACTCTATTGAAGGGGTTCCCAGAGTGGCGCCCACAAAGCTCACCCCTCCATGCCCCTTAAAAAAAAAATAGTTTTAAGAAAAATTCTGGAAATGAATGTCAGATGTCTCTGCAAGCTGATCTCTGTAAGAAGTTCTCATGGGATCTAGCTTGCTTACTCCCTGTTGCGGCCTTGAAGCTGCTGGTTCTCTGGGATCTTAAGAGTGTTTTGATAAAGAGTAGGCTGCTCTTAGCCTTGTGTGGCGCAGAGCGGTAAAGCAGCAGTTTCTGCAGCTGAAACTCTCCCCACGGCCTGAGTTCGATCGCAGCGGAAGCTGGTTTCAGGCAGCCGGCTCGGATCGACTCAGCCTTCCATCTTCCCGAGGTCGGTAAAAGGAGTACCCAGTTAGCTGGGGGAAAGGTAATAACAGCCAGGGAAGGCAACGGCAAACCACCCCGCTATAAGGCCTGCCAAGAAAACGTCAATGAAAGCTGGCGTCCCTTCAAGAGTCAGGAATGACTCAGTGCTTGCACGAGAGGTTCCTTTCTTTCCAGGCTGCTCTTGGAAGCTGTTGCGCCAACCCAAGCTGTTGGCACATGGGCATGGCTCGGTCAGAGGACCTGGAATTTGGCCCCATTTCCTGTCTCTGGCCACTGTGACTAATCCAACTTCCCCCAACATAGTACCCTCCAGAGGTACTGAATTTCTGAAGGATGCCAGTTTGGGGAAAGCTGGACAAGTGTCTGCCCATGTCAGACAAGGCTCCACTTCAGTCTGTCAAAAACTAAGCTTCAAGCCTGACAAACATAGATTTTATTAATGTTTTTCCATCGAGGAGTTAACATTAGATAGCTCAGAAACGCTGTGCCCCAAAGCCTTCACATAACAAAACACTGCAACTATTTTTGTTTTGTTCTCTGATAGTACCTCTTTCTGATGCCAGCAATATACTTAAACAGAAGTCAGCATTCAGAGTGCAATTTATTTAAGAACCCAGAGACAAAAACATCAATAAATCTCCTACCTTGTTTTAGGGTAATAGCTGATCCTTCTACAGAAATGTAATCTGAATCAAAACAAAAACTCAATACATCACACAAACATGGACAATGTCTTACTTGGTATTGAGAAAAAGGGTTAACAAACATTACAATGTGCCCAGCTTCATTAAACTTACTCACAAATGAACTAATTAAGTAACAACGTTGAAAACTTAAACTTTAGGCTTTGACCTAATGTTTGCCATTATTGAGTCCCATTGAAAGCGTCAGAAATTAAGTTACTTTTCTACCCTAGTTTCAATGGGACACAGGATTTGTTCTCATTTACAGCCGATATGATGGACTGTAGTAATTCAGATTGCTGGTGAGGGCTCACCTGATGAAATTCTCATCCAAACCCCTACCACAAATCCCTGCATGCAGAAAAGTAGATGCCTGGAAACAGAGTTCTAGCTTAGCCTTCTCCTTGAAAAGCTAATTTCTATATTCAGGACCCCCCCCCCTCTACCCCATAGGGGAGCATTCCACTATGTGATCCCACGCTTGCAATCTGGTGGTACAGTCCAGATGTAGCTTTATTATTTGCTATTTGAGAGGTTTTACTTGGCCTTATTCACAAGTAACTTTAGTTGAATTGATGATCCATATTCTTTCGCACGTCAAGTCAGGCAATTTGTCTATCCAGTTAAGTGCTTTCTGCTCTGACTGACAGAGAGCTCCAAGGTCTCGGAATACCTGGATCTTTTTCACCTGTACAAGAAAAGTAATTGGAGGTTTTGATTTCGAGTGAGAAAACATCTGGAGGCAGTCCGTCCTTACTCAGACTTGGTCTAAGTCAGCTTTTGGTCAGGGGAAAAATATATGTGATTGGGTGTCACAGCCTGCCCATTAGAGCTGCTAACACAAAAGTTGAGCTTGTTTCCCCAGTGTCTCTTCTTGTTGAAATAAATACAATATAGAATTTGCCTCTTAACATATGTGATCATGTTATTAAAAGGAAGATTGTTTTGGGCTAAACTTCATAAGGAAAATACAAATATAGGATAAAAGCCAACCTAAGTCTTACTTAGAATAGACCAATTTCAATGGGTCTACTCTAAGTAGGACTTCGGTTGAATTTACCCATATTTTAATGGCTGAATTGCCTTGTAATAAAAAATCTCTACACATGAAGAGTTAGCCTGTCAGAGTTCTAGCTTAGCCTTTTCCCCAAGTGCTAATTTCTTATATGGCAGGAACCTGTTTCATAGGAGAGCTTTCAGATGCCTCCCCTGACCTGCAGCACAAAATGGTACAGACCAAGAACAGCCTCACCACGTTTGTCCTGCATGTGGCCTTCTCGGTGGCTGCTCCACTGCCCTGGAACTCTCTTCCCAGGGAAGCTAGACTGGCTCCCTCCTTGATATGCTTTCAGAAGCAGGCAAAAACGTCTTTGTTCCGGCAGGCCTTTGGAGAGTAATCTGGGCCTTCGTCTATGTTAAGGACTTGTAAAATTGTTGTGTATTTTAAATGTTCAATGTTTATATATATACATATAATTTATTTATTTATTTAAACTTTTGTATATTTCTTTTTATAGGTTTTAAAATGTATATGTTTTAAATTTTGTAAGGCCGCCCTGAGGCCCAGTATTGGGCAAAAGGCGGGATACAAATAAATATAATAATATAATAATAATGTGTAAATTGGCTCTAATTCTGTGTGCTGGATTGTAAGTAAGGTGTTAGGAATGAGCATTAGTCATTTGTGGACTGTAATCTCCATAAGCACATTAAAATGCATCTCTAGGTTAAAACAATTTATTATGGACAGCACAGTGAATATTAAGATCTTACAAATTAAAAATTAAAGGCTTTTTATAATCTGCACATTTTGAATACTGCTAATTTGCATTTGAATATTAAATCTCCCATTTCTTATTACAAAGGAAGTGGCATACTTTTCAATATTCAAGAGGCCAACAGTCCTGAATTTTCAGGTCATGATAAACAGCCACTGAACTTTTGCTAGAACCTGCCACGCAAGCTCAGTGTCACAGGGTTGTTTGTTTTTTTAGCTGACAAGTTTCTGTTCCGCTAATTTATAACTTAAAATTTGTTCAGGTCAGAACTAATTAAATGAAAGGACATCCAATTAGCATTCAACTAAATGGCTATTTCATCTCTGCATATTCTGTTCTTCGTAAGCATAGGTTTCCAATCTGTGCTATACACATCCATACACATCTAAGTCTAAACAAGCAGGATCTGTCCATAATGTATATTCTTCTAACGCCATAATAAGATGTAAACAACATAGACTAGGTTCTTTTCACCCTAGAGCAACCATTTTAAAAGCTAGTCTCCCAAGAAAAGTAGCCTGACCATACCCACTGGAGAAGTCTGGACCCCCTCTGGGATAATAAGGCCTACTGGAGGAACCAGGACAGGAGCAACAGCAGCAGGACCAGGAACACGACGACTCATGTCCAGCATCCACCGGTAGGATGCCTTCCGCCTCATTCGTGGAGGGCATCCTACTGGTGGGCCTGGCCTGGGCCGCGGCAATGCGGGCGGCCATCCCGGGGGCACAGGGGGGGGGGGGCGGGAAGGCAGTTTCCTCCACTGCCAGTCCCGGGCGGCTGGGCCTGGCCTGCGGCAGTGCAGGCAGTCATCCGGGGTGGGTGGGATGTGGAGAGTAAACCCCATTACTGAAAACAACAATAACTGGGAATGCTCACAAAAAGTTTATTACTACATCTCCATCCAGTCTTCAGAAAACCTCAGTGCCTAAAATAAACATTTGATCTGCCATATTTATCATTATTATGTGTGTGTGTGCACGCATGTGTGTGCATATAACCTCCTAGTGTGGGTTCTATGGGGCTTAATCAGAACAAACTTGCAAAGAAAACATATATATATATATATATATATATATATATGTATGTATGTATGTATAACAAAACATGTCTTTAGTAAACATTCAAACACAGAAATATGCCATAATCTGTCCTTTGTGCAACAACAACACTAACAAACATGGATTTCTTGCTTGCAGTTCAATCCTGCGTGGTATGCCGAGTACTCTGGGAGTCTTTTTTGTAGACTTTTTCAACTTTTATATCCCAAGGCAAAATTCCAGGGAGCAACAAAACAGTTCAGAGTATTAGCCCTGCAATAATATAATTAGTACAAATATCAATATAAAAATGATTCCTCACCCCCTTGAAATGCTATTGTACACAATTAATATTTCAATTTACCTTATACAAGGTGATAAGGGCTTATAATTAAACAGAATTCTCAAACACTCAGCTTTCAGCAGAGCTGGATCTTTCTTTCTGCTGTTTCTTCTCCAGCCCTCCATCTGAGTGAGAGCCCCACCCAAGGGACTAAACCATCTGCTCCATAGGGGTTACATGCGCATTCATATTTTTGATGCTCTTGGCACCATCTCCTAGGAAGCTCTCCTTTGAAGACCTTCTGAAAAGAATAGGAGCTGAGCCAGAGCAAAATCCTTGAAGCCAAAATATTTTGGACAAGCCAGGAAAATTCCACGAGAATTCCAGTTATGGTTGACTGTAGAGTCCATCACTCATTGTACACTTACTGACAATTTTAGCCTACTTCTCACCCAGATGGTTTGATATTTGGCAGACTTCATACCACTTCCCTCACATGACTGAACTCTCCTCTCTGTGTGTGTGTGTGTGTGTGTGTGTGTGTGTGAGAGAGAGAGAGAGAGAGAGAGAGAGAGAGAGAGAGAGAGTTTGTGTGTGTTATGAACACAAACACACACACATAATTCCTGCACATAGAAAACTAGTAGATCAAGAAGGTTTCTATCCTAACTGTCTCACTGACGTGCTAGTTTTCTGTGTAGAATTTTTTTTAAAAAAATTATTATTATTATATGGAGAAACTTTAAGTCATACCAGTCTCCAACTGCGATTTTGAGACTTCTTTCTTTTCTAAATCCCCATCCAGGGTATGTGGTAAAATTTTGGGAAGCAAATGGAAGTTGGGTAATTGTCCCGTCCCAGTGCATGCTAGTCCCGATCTGAATTTGGAGCACAGTTAACTCCACAGTGAAAAGAAGAAAAAAGATCGCCTCAGCTACATTCTATACAGTTAACGTACTATGTAGTTTGACCCTCACAGTGCTTTTGGGAGGCATGTAGAAGGATCAACTGATGTCAGTCAGTCGGTGTCAACTGAGGAGAAAATTTAAAAAAAGCCTAAAACTATTTTTCTTCATCATAAATCCCTAACCTCTGCACCAATCTGTCTGATATTTGCTTACCTACGGGCAACTTCCTCACAAAACAAACAGGGAGAGACGTGAGTTCCTTTTTAGCATCCCTAAACTGTAAATGCTGCCCTTGCACGACAACCCCTGCATCTATTTGTTTGGTATTTGGCAGAAAGCGCTAACAGATTCCAACGAATTCTTACAAAAAAGTTATAGCTGTTTGATAATTTCCTCTATATAAGTCATTAGCGAGACATACGAAGCCTTGCATTATCCAATTCAAGGTTCTGCTTTGGTCCTGAGTCACAGTGGGCCATGCGCCAAATGGTCTGAGCTGAATCAGCCCACTTTCTGAAGTGGGGACCGAGCTGAAACTTGCCTTCATTCCACAACCCTAGTTAGTTCTTCAATAGGTCCACTGTTGCTATATTTAACTGTGGCCTCAAACATGCTAAAAATACACTAAAAATCAACAATAGTTATCTGCTTATGGTTAAGAAGTTGGTCCCATAATGCATCTTTGGGTAAAGGTGTGACCAGGTCCCCAATCTGAAGTTGAAAACCACTGTTTTAGAGCACACCTAAGAGGCTCGTGGCCTAGACCACACCTAAAATCTCTACATTTCAGGATTGGGCAGATGACTTTTGGGGAAGACATTTCACCATTACTGATCTTTTGATTTGAAGAACACTGATAAGGTCCTGAGGTTTCCCCAAAACACGGTTTGAAAACGCAGAACCTGGCAGCTTCACAGAAAATCCTGGAAGCCCCTTGTTGTAGGTTCTATCAAGTTCAGCTGCACTTTACAGAACTTAAGCCACAGTAGCCCATAATGTTCAGATTTTGATATTGTAGGGCCCTCAGATACTTCAAGGTTATTCAACAAATATCTAACATATGGTTGGTTACATAAGCGGACTTTTTTGTTTTTTTAAATAGAGGAAAGTTAGCAGAATTGTGTTTAAAACACACTTTGTAACACGTGCAGAACTAAACACCAACATTTAGCAAATGGGAAGAGAAAAACTTGCTTTGAATATCAGGAGATGTCGTTTTGGCAGCTGAACAGGGAAAGAGCTTCATAAGTCTCTCTTTAATGCTGTGTCTGGTGCTGCTCTGGGTATAGAGGAAACCTAGAAAATACATTATCAGGGCTGTTACATTCCTCAAGTATAAACTCGCATGCTGCATACCAAACATTTGCATTTGGAGAAAGGGAGCACAAGGAACCACCAAGTAGTTCCCAGCTGAGACACATCAAGAAGACAACAAAATCTCTTCCTCTTGCCTTTTGTTCCATACCTGGGAGGCCTTTGTACAAATGCTCACTTTTTAAGAAGTGGATTGGCCCGGCACAATAAATACATAAATGCAAGCAGTGGCATTAACTCATCTTTAAATGAGAGCCAGATGTCTGAGTGTCTGTGTGTGCTTTTCAAGATTAAATGGCAAAATATTGACAGACATCTCCATAATTGCTTTAATTGGATGGTGATTTAATAATAAAACAAAAATCCACTTTGTTGTCCCCTATGATGTCTAAAGCTCTGCTACTGAGCCGCATCAAACAATTTGCACATGCCATTCATCCAGGAGCTCTGATAACCAGCTGGTACTTTTTGCCTTTCTTTGACAGACACCAATTCCTTGCTTTTTCCCCCTGTATCATTTCATGATAATAATGACAGTTCTTGATGGATTTTTCAAGTACAGACTAAATTAAGATTCAATTTGGCTGTTTAGTTGTAATAAAGAAAAAAAAATGAATATCTTTGAAATACCAGAGATCAATACCATGAGGAATGAGAAGGATGATGGAATGTAGTGTTAGCTTGGATTTATGGGGAAAGGAAGCCTACCAGAGTTTGCCTTACATTTTCCAACTGCAGATTATGACAGATAATTTAAATAATATTACAATTTAACATAATTGTCACTGATGTTTTTTTTTCTTTTTGCACTTCGTTTCCATCTGACCTCACTGTTTCCATTCCCCCCTCCTAAACCTGCTGACTAAGGATAATACTTCATGCATATGATGAAATTGACTCTAGTTCACAAATGTTTATGCCATAATAAATTTGTTCATTTTTAAAGTGCCACAAGGCTGTCCACTGTTCCAACTAAAGTAAGCAATCATTTAGATGAGTGTTTTCTTTCAACTGCTCCAGGGAACCCTAAAATGCCTTGGACGCCTATCTTCGGAATCAATGCATCAGAATTGATAAACCTTTGCCATATATTCATCTCCTCTTTGATCTTTAAGGCCTATGATCTCCTGACAATATCACGACTTTGACCTAAAGCCATACATTTGTAGCATGCCTATCAGATAAAGCTGATAGTATTGTGAAATTGAAGATTTTGTCAAGGACTACTGTCTGTGTAATCATGTTTATTTTCGCTGAGATTATTCCAACTTTTCTTTCAGAAGTTAAAGTTTTGGAAGAAATTAAACACATATCATGCACTGATTGATATATTTGGGGAAAGACAACACGAAAGAAAACTATTCCCTTAAAACTAAAAAGTAAAGAAGAGCCGTGTTGGATCAGAACTGTTTAACAGTCCAGCATTCTGTTCCCACGGTGACGGCAATGAGATGTCTATGGCAAGCTCACAACAGGCCATAAAAGCAACAGCACCATCGCACGAATGTTCCCCAGCAACCAGCCTTCAGAGGCACATTTTCTATGATATTGGAGATAACATATACGTAACCATCCGGAGTCATAGCCACTGCTAGCCTTATCTGCCTTGAATTTGTCTAATCCCCTTTTAAAACCATCCAAGTTGGAGGCTGTCACTACAGAACGTGGAACAAATTCCATAGTTCAACTATGCGCTGTTTTGAGGCATACTTCCTTTTGTCTGTCCTGCATCTCCTACCATTCAGCTTCATCAGATGATCCCAATTTCTAGTATTATGAGAGGCAGGGAAAAACCGTTGACTTCTAACTTTACACCATGCTCTCCTGTGCCTGGTTTTATTTTATTTTTTAAAAAGCCTGATGTTTCTGCAAGCAATATATTTAATATCACAGTTTGGCTCTGAAGACATCTGGCTGGTAAACGTCAGATTGCCTTTGTAATTAGTTTACTCACAGGAATTCTTAACTGTGCTTAAGAAAGCAAGGGAGATGACGCCAATATGCATAATGTATCTTAGAGAGTTTGTGTAGCATAATGTCTAAGAGACGGAGCTATAAATCAGGATGTCTGTGATTCAAATCTCATCTTTGCCAGAAACTGCATAGGTGATATCAAGCAAACTCTTTCTCCCAGCATCCAGGCCCCCATATGCAATATGGGGTAATAATTCTGACTTGCTTTATAAGCCAGTTGTATGTGATGCACTTCAGAATGCTAAATATTACTAATAACATTTGGGTGGGGGGGTGGAACTAGAGAGTTGTGGGGAATGTGTGACTACTGCTAAAAGAAGCAGCCCCACATCTCCTCCTTCCCTAATAATGTCCAGTAAACAAAATGTGTGCTTGAGTTGCACTGAGAGTGCTCCATCCTCTAAGTGGCAGCCAATGAAGTGTGTGTGTGTGGTGGTGGTGGGGACAAAACAACTGCAAAGCAGTAACAACACATTCGGCTCATCTACACCAAGCAGGATATTCCACTATGAAAGCGGTATATAAAAGGCAGGAGCCACACGACTGCTTTATAGTGGTATTGAGGTGTTCTGCAGGATCTACACAACTGCTTTATAGTGGTACTGAAGTGCTCTGCAGGATCTACACAACTGCTTTATAGTGGTATTGAAGTGCACTGCAGGATCTACACGACTGCTTTATAGTGGTATTGACGTGCACTGCAGGATCTACACGACTGCTTTATAGTGGTATTGAAGTGCTCTGCAGGATCTACACAACTGCTTTATAGCAGTATTGAAGTGCTCTGCAGGATCTACACTACTGCTTTATAGCGGTACTGAAGTGCACTGCAGGATCTACACTACTGCTTTATAGCGGTACTGAAGTGCTCTGCAGGATCTATACTACTGCTTTATAGCGGTACTGAAGTGCTCTGCAGGATCTACACTACTGCTTTATAGCGGTACTGAAGTGCACTGCAGGATCTACACTACTGCTTTATAGCAGTACTGAAGTGCTCTGCAGGATCTACACTACTGCTTTATAGCGGTACTGAAGTGCTCTGCAGGATCTACACTACTGCTTTATAGCGGTATTGAAGTGCACTGCAGGGTCTACACGACTGCTTTATAGTGGTATTGAAGTGCTCTGCAGGATCTACACTACTGCTTTATAGCGGTACTGAAGTGCACTGCAGGATCTACACTACTGCTTTATAGCAGTACTGAAGTGCTCTGCAGGATCTATACTACTGCTTTATAGCGGTACTGAAGTGCTCTGCAGGATCTACACTACTGCTTTATAGCGGTACTGAAGTGCTCTGCAGGATCTACACTACTGCTTTATAGCGGTACTGAAGTGCTCTGCAGGATCTACACTACTGCTTCATAGCGGTACTGAAGTGCTCTGCAGGATCTACACTACTGCTTTATAGCGGTATTGAAGTGCACTGCAGGATCTACACTACTGCTTTATAGCGGTACTGAAGTGCACTGACAACTGGAGTGTTGTCTTGCAGGCAGGGAGTGTCTTGTCTTACCTCTGAATAGCACTTAGAAAACGTTAGATGGTTTATATTTGTTAACAGCAACCCAAATAGTTGGTTCCTTGATTCCGGGACAAAACAGCCTTCTGTGTTTGTTCGTGTATACACTCACCCACGCGCGCACACACACTCACACACATAATTGTCTTTTTCTGCTCCCTCTACCCTCTCTTATTTCAGTTGCAGATGATTCACCCTTTCCATTTATTTACTCAACAAAAGAAATTGAGTAGACTTCATGTTCCACAATTTACAGTCCTGTTCTGTTTCCATGCCATTGCTTTGAATTATGGCATCTCCTTCCGAGAATATGTCTGCAGAAGAGTACTGGACAAAGAAGGCAACTAATGTTTCTTTAGAGACATTCTGCCTCCTGTGAATCAATAAATATCATAAAATCACCACTGATGATTGAAGCAGCAGTGAGGGTTAAGATAGACTATTTTTTGATGGTGTGAAAATGGACCAACAGTTCCCACACTACCAGCTAGTTTCAAGTCTGAATTTTCTAAAGGATAGTTTGTAAAAGATTAATTGATACCTTCACAATCTTCTGAAACTGTCTGGAAAGAGATTTTGTTGTTGTTGTTGTTTAGAGAAAACAGAAGGCAGTTTGATTCACCCTGTGTGCGCGCTTAATCCCACTTTTGCCTCTGGTAGGCTGGCTTCTGCAGGCTTTTGTAGCATAATTTCAAAAACCTGCAAAAATTGTTTGACCAGAGATAAGAGTGAAACAAAAAAATATGTATGTGTGTGTGAGTGTGTATGTCAGTTTGTGTCTGGAAACTTCCAACTGGTACAAAACAGGGCAGCACAGTTACTAACAGGGACTGTCCGACGAGACCACATCACGCCAGTCCTTTTCCAGCTTCATTGGCTGCCAGTCCAGGTCCAGGCCTGATTCAAAGTGCTGGTATTAACATTTAAAGCCCTAAACGGCTTGGGGCCAGGTGATCTGAAGGAACGCCTCCTCCCGTATGTACCTGCCCGGACCCTAAGGTCATCCTCAGGGGTCCTTCTCCGCGAGCCCCTGCCAAAGGAAGTGAGGCAGGTGGCTACCAGGAGGAGGGCCTTCTCTGCTGTGGCACCCCGGCTGTGGAATGAGCTCCCTAAGGAGGTTCACTTGGCACCTACATCATATGCTTTTAGACACCAGGTGAAGACCTTTTTATTCTCCCAGCATTTTAACAGTCTATAAATAAATTTTAACTGGTGTTTTAAATTTGTAATTTTGCACTGCTGCTGTTTTTATCTGGTTGAGCTTTTATATTGTATTTTATATTATGGTTTTATACTGTTGTTTTATACTTTGAATGTTTTAAATTTTTGTGAACCGCCCAGAGAGCTCCGGCTATTGGGCGGTATAGAAATGCAATAAATAAATAAATACATACATACATACATCACGGTAAGCAAAACCTCTATCAGCTTACAAAACTAATGGCTGTTTCAGCATTACAGCTTTACTGGTATGTGACAAGCACACCAGTAATAAGATGAATTGTCTTCCAGTTAACTATTTGCAATAATTGGTCATCACAAAGAGCATCATCAAAGGAGCATTTTATCGCACGCTTGTTACTGCCCACTCATGGTTGTTCACGGGTCCTTTTGACAATGCTGTCCACCTCCCGTGCGTCGCTCGCTCCTTCTGTTCTTCTTTCCATCACAAATAAGACCCCAGTAAATCCAATTTTGGGAGGGGGGGAGCAAAATGTGCTGCCATTTCCTGCTGTGTGCAGGAAAAGCAGTGTGATAAAAATGCCCAATGAATGGGCAATGAAGAAAGAGGAAGTATTGTGGGACAGAAGCAGAGGGAAAGTGACAGTGAGAAATGTGATTCCCCCTCCCACCCCATCTGATGATGCTCAAAGTTATTTACAGCTCGACTCTAGGCACCTGAAATATTCCAGGGATGTACTCAGTACAGAGCAGAGAAGCATACTGCTACCAAAATGTTCAAGATACCAATAGACAGCATGCACAGAAAATTACCTAGGGCTCATCTACACCAACAAGGATATTCCACTATGAAAGTGGTATGAAAGTGGTATATAAAAGGCAGGAGCCACACAACAGTTGTCATGAAGTGCAATGACAACTGTTGGGGCCCATTGACACAGACCATATACCGCTTTCATACCACTTTCATAGTGTTCTATCATGCTTGGTGTAGATGTGTCATGAGCCCCAACAGTCGTCAGTGCACTTCAGTACCACTCTAAAGCAGTAGTGCAGCTCCTGCAGTGCACTTCAAGACTGCTATAAAGCAATACTGCTTTCATACCGCTTTCATAGTGGAATATCCTGCTTGGTGTAGATGAGCCCCTGGTGTGCACACTCAGCTCAATTCTACCTGTTTCCAATTGAGGTAGTAGGACTAATACAAGGTCCAAGGGCTCATCTACACCAAGCAGGATATTCCACTATGAAAGCAGTATGAAAGCGGTATATAAAAGGCAGGATCTACACTACTGCTTTATAGTGGTACTGAAGTGCACTGACAACTGTTGGGGCCTGTGACACATCTACTCCAAGTAGGATATAACACTACGAAAGCAGTAAGAAAGTGATGTGTGGTCTGTGTCAATGGGCCCCAACAGTTGTCAGTGCTCTTCAATACCACTATAAAAAAGTAGTGTGGTTCCTGCCTTTTATATACCGCTTTCATACTGCTTTCATAGTGGAATATCCTGCTTGGTGTAGATGAGCCCCTAGACTATTTCATCAGTGTCTGGACTAACTCAAATCTACCAGCTTTACTGCAAAATGGTTCAGTTTGAGGGAATATTCAGAGAACAAGCAGACAAACCTCATATTGGATCGATTGGGGCAGATGTAGGGACGCAAACAGCTTGGTTGGGGGCAGTATTACCCTTCCCTCCTGGTGCACAGTGGTCTCAATCCAAATCAGGGCTGCACGCACACATAGAGACAAAATAGGGTTCAACTACATGCCACATAATTAACTGAGAGTTCGACCCTCAATAAGGGGAAAGAAATTTTAAATGGCCTGCTCCAGTTCTACTTGGCCATGTGGGTCTCTTTAAGTTCTCCCCCCTCCTCACTGCATGTCCAGCACTGAGAAAAGCACCAGGAGGCTGAAGAAAAGGAGCTGTGTCTTTAATAATTCCCCAGTGCCTGCGATATGGGTGTGGTGCTACGTCAGGGGCACTGGAGAGGGATTAAACAGGCGGCTCCTTTGCTTGCAGCACTGCAGCAACTACTTGGAATCCATCCATTTTCTCCTTGCTGAGTACCGAGTGACTGCAGGGAGCAAACGGTGCCATCAGTTGAATCCCTCTCCATGGTTTCCAGTCTAGTGGCACTACTTTAGGGCTTTGAGGGGACGACGATAGTTACGCCTTTGCTGAAGGTGCAAAGTGCCCCTCTCAGGCCACAGTTCCTGCCACTAACAGCATCGCTGTTACTTGCCCCTAGCCTGTAAGACTCCAAGGACAGGGGCACAGGAGCGGGGCCACAAGGGCACTTTACCCAGGGCCCGCAAAACTGGGGCCGGCTCTGCATACCTCAATGTATTGTGTTGCTCTCACTCACAATTCTTGTCAGAAACTTGTTTTGAAACTTATATTTTATGACACAAGAGATTCCATTTGTATGAGCTTTGGAACTTAATTGAAAGCTGTATCCTGGAACCTTTACATCAGGGACAAAATATTGAATACCTTAGTCTCTTGCATCTCTAATAAACCCAAAGTTTAAATTTCTTACTCCTTGGACAGTTTTTTTAAAAATGTTTTGTTAAAGTTTTGATTAAAAGGAATCTGGCTTCCTGTAATCACAACAGAAGTTAAATCCATTCATGCTGTTACTTTAGCTCTGGAAATTGCTTTTAAATGTTGGCATTGTTCACAAGCATTCTGGAATGCATTTAATCAGTTTTACTTGGTTGCTTGTGAATGGTATCACAGAAGTGTGGAAATATTAATTGAGAATAATAATAATAATTATTATTATTATTATTATTATTATTATTATTATTATTTTAAAAAACATGTGGAGTCCTTATACACAGTACACCACTGGAAAAATTGATTCCACCAATGTATTCTAAAACCAGGGGAAAGCTTTCTTCTTATGAAGTTTGTTTTAACGTGTATGATTTAAGAAAGCAATGTAGGCGCAATCCTATGGGATCAGCCCTTGATGCTCAGAGGGTTAGGAGTATCCAGGGCAGAGTGGGAGGCGCATCGCCGGCTGCGATGGGGAGGGGGCAGAGAGCTCAGATTCCTGGGTCTGAGATCAGAGTGCTGTCTCTGATCTCAGATCCAGGAATCCGAAATATCCTATGGCCTCCCAGACTCTGCCTAGGGGCCATAGGATTGCTCCCATAGCCATACATCTAAAGCTTCATCTGACGAGCGTCAATGAGCGGCTCCCGTCGTTTCTTCTGTCGCCGCTGCAACATTGCTTCCTGAAAACAGGAAGTAATTAGCACCATAGAATCAGGTAGGGGAGAGCTCCAACCGGACTTTTAATGGTTTTTGCGCCGCGTCTTCTGCCAGAAGGGGCGCAAGATGTGCGAGAGGCGGACGACGTCATGTAAGTATTTCGTGAGTGCCCTATAACGAGCGTGCATTAAAACGCTCGTCGGATGAGGCTATTAGGATGTGTGTAGGCATCAGACTCAACAATAATTCCAAAAATAGTCACCAACTAACCAAATAACCCTTAGTTTGATACAGAGAAGCCTTCTTTCAAGCAAACTTTCACAGCTCACAGAGTTGGACACATTAGACCCACCCCGTTTGGGTGAAGTCACTGCTGCTGCCATGGTGCAGCCCTATAGCCCCCCTGAGGGAAAAATCTGTTCACTCTATTGCCTTGAGTGGGGGCTGCCCCATAGCACGGGGGAAGGGGAAGCCATATAACTGTCCCTCAGACTGCTTCCTCCTGGCTCCAAACTGCATCAACTAGTTTGGAAACTCGTGTGTGATGCCAGTGGAGTCAACTTGATGTCAGTGGAGGCATTTGTTCTGTTTGTAACCCCTGTAATTTGGGGTGGGTGGGGGAGTGGAATTTCAAGAACCAAGCAGCTGTGGGGAAAAGGTTTAAACTTCCCTTCTTAGAGCACAGCTACCCCAGCCAGGCCCTTTCTACACCTAAGGATTATCCCAGGAAAATGGAGGGATCATCCCTGCCTGCTCCTGGGATACCCTGTGTGTCATTTGGATGCACAGGGATGATCCCGGGTCAATCCCTGGAAAAAAGCAGGCGTAGAATCTGAACCGCCCAGAGAGCTCCAGATATTGGGTGGTATAGAAATGCAATAAATAAATAAATAGAAACGGCCCCAATCTGGCTCAGGGCCCTGTGCACTTAGTTTACAACAATTTTTTTAAAAAAATTGCTGGGTTTTTTGGTTCTTTTTATTGTTTTATTCTTATGTGCACCACTCCAGAATCTATTTTAGCCATGGAGCAGTATATATTGTGAATAAAACAAAAACAAAAAGGGGTCAGTTGCATGCTAGTGATTAACATAATGCGTAATTTCACCCTGAGTTCTAAGTAAAGCCTGGGTTGGAACTGCTCCAAATTCTAAATAAATAAATAAATAAATAAATAAATAATGCACTTTCTAATGAGACAAAATAGGTCAGGAGTTTACAAAAATGCTACAACTGAGTAGACTTGTACATATTACAAGGAACAACTCTGAAGACATGGGAAAATGTTTATTGATCTCTTTGAGGTTTATTGACCACTAGTATAAACCTTTAAGGCTGCAAGAGCATATTAACCATCTGTCTATTAACAATTTGCCATAAAACAGCAACAGAAAAAACTGTTCAAAAGTTCGTCTATCGCTATAAGCTCAGGCAAATAAAAAAGATCTTGTACTGGTGACTGATGGTTAAAAAAGAAGACCTTAGGTGGACCCTCTCTGGAAAGGCCATTCCATGTCTGGAAAGACCCTCTCTGGTCCCCACCTGACTCACCTCTGAAGGTAGGAGCACCAGGGAGAAGGCTTCCAATGCCTGGGCAGGTTCCCGTGGTAAATTTAGCAAGCATGAATAAAACAGAATTTATAAAGTGCTATTCTTTTCCCAAGATAAGAGAATGACACTAATAATTATTCACACATAACAAATAAGCCCACTTGTTTTATATGAACAAAAACATTATTTGCTTCACTGGGCTGAATTAATAAATAACATGGATAACGTAACCCATATCCTATAATTAGAAAAATGGGAACCTGTTTGATTTTGAAAGCTGTCCTGATACCCTGCCACCATCAATCACAGTCAGACTGTTATTATTACTAATTATTTTAGAATGCAAAGTACGTGAAAAATGTTTTCTGCCCGAAAGAACTAACCATCAACAAGGGGATACGAACTGCTGCAAGTGCAGCCATGCAAACGTCTTCAAAGTTGAATAAAATCAGCAACTTACTTTGCTCAGATTTATTCATTAAAAGCATTTTTCTCACAACTTTTCTTGGGGGGGGGGAACACCTCCAAAACATAACAAAATATCAAACTAAAACATAAATAGAAACAAGCCAGAATGGAGAGGACCAAATGGGCCTCCTGGTGTACAATGTTCCACAGCCTGTGCACCTCAAGAGAGAAGGCTCTGTTCCACAATCCCCCTCCCATCCTCCCCAACTAGACTTGGCTTCAGGTACACAGCAGTACTTCAGCTCAATTCACTGGGCTTATCCACTGAATATTGTTTTAAGAAATAGGCCTAGGTGCTAGCCTGTCTAGAGACCATTTCTGTAATATGAGGTAGAAACAACACATTCCAATCCACTGACCTGGTTTGCACGATCAAAACATGGGATTTGCATATTCAATGTCCAGCCACAGCTTGTTGTGTCATACAACCTCGGAGCCATGGGTTATGCGAGGGTTATGCAAGGGTCTCCGTGGCTGGGTGCTGAATGTTCAAAATGGCCACCAGCGCAGGCAACAGCGGCCTGTTTGATCATGCAAACCGGCCGAATCTCTTTAAAGGAATGGGTTTTCTTTGAGGGTGGCTATGGCCTTAGCTAGACCTACCTTAAAAAGCGCAACGGAGGAGGGGAGAGCCCGCGATGCAATTATCGCGGGCTGTCACCTTCGTCTACACATCAGATGCGACAGGCTAAAGGAATGACCCGTCGCGTCTGCCATTTTAATTTTTTTTTTTAAAGAGGCCAGATGCGCATGAACACTCGTGCGCTTAGGTGAGTAGATTTTTTTTTAAAAAAAATAGTTTTCCCTGCTCCCCCCACCCTGCCCCCAAAAGCGCTGCACCCCGTGTTCGACTTCTCCTGGCTACATGTGAGTAATCTCCCGTAGCTGGGGAAAGCGGCAGAACAGGCTACACGCTCGCGGTCTTGGGCTCAGCCTGAGACCGCGGGAAAAATCAGGCCAAAAGTGCTGCCCATTATTCCAGGGCAAGGGAGGGTTGATCCCTGCCTGAGCCCGGGATCTCCTGAGCGTCATCTGGATACTCAGGGACGATTCCGGGTATCAGCCCGAGATAACCCCTCGTCTAGCTAAGGCCTATGTATCCTCTTTTACAGCAACTGTCCTCCATTTGAAGGTGTCCTCTATTTGAAGGGTTGTTCAATACACGTCCAGTTTAAAGGTAAAGAACCATCAGAAGGAAGAGCTGGACTTTCTATTTTTATTTTAATTCACATATTTCTAAATTTTCATATAGCACATGCAAATGTTATGCAAATCACTGTTCTCTTTTACCCTCTTTTTTGACATTTCATAAGTGCCACCCTAGTTTGTTGGGTGGTTTGGGCTTTTGCAATTTAATCTTAAATATACCCAAGAGCGAGTCCTTCAACGTTGCTGAAAATCTTGCCCTCTTCCACTGAAACTGATATGCTCGCCCCCTTCTGAAATCTTGAAATGGCACTCCTGCATAACAGCCAAGTAGAAAAACATGTTCCCCTTTCCTTTCACCAAATGAACAAGTTGAGAAATGAGGTATCTGGTAGCAGCATGCTGACAGGGGAACTACAACAACAGGTCAAGGGTTAAACCTCAAGTCATCCTTTTATCAACACCTCACCATATTATTCACACACACAGTACATGCTTCAGAGTGGTATTAATTAGAATTTATTGTACATAATGTGGTGGAAAGTTCCTGACCCAAGGGGTTCAACAGATTTATTTTATATTGCCTTGACTCCTGAAACCTGTTTTCTATGACACATCTTCCTAGGAGGTTACATTAGGATGGCCTTAAATTGCAGATGAGATTATGAGTACTGACAAAACAGGCAGATCTATAGTGCCACATTTTATTGCCTTGTCAGTTTTAATGAAAAGAACTCTGTTCATCAGCTTCTTGAAAATTAAAAATATCCCAAATTAAAATACATAAAAGACATCTCTCTCCTAAGAAAAAAAGAAAGATACAGAATTCAGTAGGCCTTGCAGGTGGATTATCCATGAGCATTTGTTAAAGTTGTGCTGATAAAGGCAATGTTAAATACATTCATTCTAAGTAGAAGCAACTTCAGCCTATTCCGGAATTACTTGTAATTTTCTCTAAAAGTAGTGCCAGCTAATAATGGCTCTAAACTAACAGTACAGAAATGTGGGTTCAAATGCCCTCCTTTACTAGGGCCTGTCTTCACAGTGCCTAGTTGGTACCGCTCCGCTGCCAAACCCCACAGTATCACTGGTGACGAGTAATATAGATGAAGGGAGGCAGTGCAGGCTCTCCGGTGGCCATTATGCTCACCGCCCCGCCCCCTGCCTGGGTGGCCGGTGCCCAATCAGGGGTCACCATCTGCTTGGCCATGTCTCCGCCAAGTCTCTGGAACAAGGATAGATGGTGGATGTGCTGTACTCACCTTGCTCCGGAGAAAAAAGTCAAGGTAAGTCCCCGACTTTTCTCCTCTGCAGCTTTGCTGGAAAGCCCTGGAGTGGCGCGGGGTGGCTGCTGCATCATATAATTGATGCAGCGCCACTGCACACTCACCCCGGGGATTTCCTTTTCTTTCTTTCTTAATTGTTCTGGTGTCATAAGTCAAATATTACATCATACATGAACATTCAGTTCATACAGATTTCAATACAGATCCGCCTGGATTTAGTCTTATTAACCATTAACTTACTTAAGATGTTTAATTCCCTTCCCACCCCCATCCTATACTTTCCATAATTCTGTATATGCCGATGGAGGTGTTCTCCCATCTTCTTCCTTATTCACAAAGTCCATAAATTTCCTTCATACCCCTTCACTTAATTGTCCTTGTATTATCCTTAATTTTTGTGCCGGTTTCTCTAAGAGAGCAATCTGCCATAACCTCTGGTACCAGTTATCAATTTGGAGCCCTTTACCATCTTTCCAGTGCTTGGTTATCAACCATCTAGCTACTAGCAGAAGATGATTTATTAATTCCTTACTTGCCAAGTTACAATCTGGTCCTCTATATAGATTTAGCAGGGCTCGACGAGAAGATGGGTGAACTCATTGTCTGGTTATTGAGCTAATCTCTTAAAACACTGATTTCCCAAAACTGTTTACCTTAGGGCAAGGCCACCACATATGTATATACATTCCTGTGCCCAAACTTACCCTCCAATATTCTGGGGATGTCCCTGGGCTCGTCAATGATATTTTCCTAGGTGTGAGATACCATCTGTGGGTCAGTTTTAACATTCAGTCCTTATTTTTGATTGCTATTGTTTTAAATGGACATTTGTCCCACAAGGCATTCCAGTCTTTCCCCTCTATTTGAATTCCTAAATCTGTTTCCCACACCATCTGAGATGAAACTTTTGTACCAATTTCCTGAGCCAGTATCCAGTGATATAAATTGGATATATATTTGGTTGCTCCTTTATATCCCACACTCTCCCACACTAGAGGCATTCAAGAGGCAGCTGGACAACCCTCTGTCAGGGATGCTTTAGGGTGGATTCCTGCATTGAGCAGGAGGTTGGACTCGATGGCCTTGTAGGCCCCTTCCAATTCTACTATTCTATGATCCCACTACCTCCTGTTCAAATGCCGTTAGACTCCTGGTGGCTGCTGTTTGTATTTCTGACTGAGAGGGAAAGACATGAGTTTGTGTGATTTTTATCCATTGTCCCCTCTCCTGGCCTAATTTTTCTATCAATTGCTCCTGCTTGGTCAATTGCCCATTTTTAAAGAAATTCAGAAGGCGGTAGAGTCCTTTGGACTTACATTTAGCCATTTCCAGGGGGGGATCTACACATCGTTGTGAAGTTTTTTAATACGTACCTAAATGAAGCGCGTCCTTCTTTACTGCCTCATGCGCTTTTTCTTTCGTTTCGTTTTGTTGGAGCTGTTCACACTCTTCTCAATTCCTGTCCCTTCCGTTGCAAGTAGGCGTTTCTTAGAGGCTGGCTTTGGTGGATGCTTGTGACGTTCTCCTTTGCTCCCCCCCTTTTTAAAATCCCTCAAATCCCAGAATTCCCTGTTTGGGTTGTTGTGCTCGTTGTGGAGAAGATGGAGTCCATGGATAGCCAAACGGAGTTACTCTGCACCATGGCTGTTTCTATCAATTTACTTCTATGTGCTCTTCGAGCACTGTCTGTGCTCGAGGATGAGTACCGTCATCACCGGGCGCAACTCCGAAAAACCATCAAAATTCACCGCAGACGGAGGATGCTGTTCTTTCAGCAGCTTGAGCAGGACACCAACTTTTTGGTGCTAGGCACAGAGTTCATTCATCTCCCTGCTGTTTTCAGATGCTACTGGGTCCGTCCCAGTAGCAAGGACTGGTGGGAGAATTTAGTTCTGAAAGTATGGAATGATAAAAGGTGGATCGAGAGCTTCAGGATGAGTCGAGCCACGCTGTTTGAAATCGTTGCTGAGCTTACTCCAGCACTACAGAGGAACCAGACGGCCGTGAGGGAGCCACTTTCTGTCACAAAGCATGTTGCCATTGGTATTGGAAGCTGGGTAACCCTGGGTTCTATTAAAATGCAGCAGAGCAGTTTAGGGTTGGCCACTCGACAGTTGGCGAAGTCTTCGTTGAAGTGTGCTTGGCAATGGAGCTAGTTCTTCTTCGTCGCACAGTCTATCTTGGCGATTTTCGAAAGGTAATTTTTTTTCTTCTAAGCTAAATTGGATGCACACGTGCGCATGTGTGACGAACGACCGCATTATGTTTATAGGAATTTTTTTTCTTTGGCCCGTAGTTGGATGCACACGTGCGCATGTGTGACGAACGAACTCATGCTATGTATAGGAATTTTTTTTCTCCCTTTCGCCTGAAGTTGCCGGTACACGTGTGTATGTGAGACGAAGGATCGAGAGTTTTTTATAGGCAGGTTTTGTCTCCCTTTGGCCCCAAGTTGCCTGTATACGTGCGCATGTGAGACAATCGAACTCCTGTTATGAATATAGGAAGGGTTTTTTTCTTCTTTGGCCCGTAGTTGGATGCACACGTGCGCATGTGTGATGAACGAACTAGTGCTATGTATAGGAAGGTTTTTTCTCCCCTTTGGCCCAAAGTTGCCGGTACATGTGCGCATGTGAGACGAACTGCTATGTGTTTCAATTTAAACATTCCTGTAGGTTTAAACATTGTCTTTCACTTTTTAATACAGGTAATTAAATACAGCAGCTTTGGGATTTCGGGGCTCCTGCGATCAGTCCCAAAACTTTTATTTGTGTTTCAAACATTGCCAGTATGGATTTCACCCTGGGGATTTCCATGAGTTTAGACAACTCCCTAGTTGTTATGCCTACCCTGGAGAAATCCTCATTAGAGGATAATTTGGAGCCTCCTGAGCCAGACATTTTGGGGGAATGAGCCATTTAATGGGACCTTGGAGCTGATTAATAAGATCAGCCCCAAGGAGAGAGGACTTCAGATCTTTCCCCTCGAAAAGTGGAAAGCTTTGCTCCCAAGTCAGAGGGGAATGTTGTGCCACCACCCAGCCCCTGAGAGCACTGGTACCTGAAAGTACAGGCTAAGACCATGGTCAGATAAAGGAATGCCTGCTTTCAGAAAAAGACTCCTCAAGAGTAAAGGGCTTCTTGGCACTAAGGCCCTCCTCTTGAGTAGGACTTTTGCCAGATGACCTGTGGTGAACGTCAGCTGAGACTGTGTGTGTGTGTGGGGGGGAGAGAGAGTGGGTCTAAGAGCTCAAGCTACAAAATCTTTCAACTGAAACCTCCTGGCTGCTGGAAACAACATCTTTCTCCCAGCTCTAGCACCTCCTTGTTACCAAGGCTTTACTTTGTGACTGGTCCTTTGTGCTGCTGTCCTTGGACCGCCGCTTGATTCTGCTCCTTGGACCGCATTTCTGTTGGACTGCTTATCTTGGCCAAACCTCAAGCACTTTTCGTGGAACTCTCCTTCTTGATTGGTAACACTGAGTTCTGCCTATTTCCTGACTACTCTGGCTTGAACTGCCCTCTTGTTGGACTGATCTAAATATGCTGCACTTTTGCCTGGTTGCTTATTTGCTACTGGGCATGCCTCTTCATTTGCCCTAGCACTTAGCCTGATCCAGCCATAGCAAGACACTTGTTTATCCAATATGTGGGGAGAGATTGGAATTGTGCCTAATGGCTGGCTGGGCTCCTAAACACTGATTCACTCACTGGCCATGACCACTGCAGCCACACTTGCACCTTTAATGAGAAAATGCCCTACATTTGTACAGCTGGATGCATGTAGAGTTCTTCCTCACATTTCAAAATCCCGAGTGGCCCATGGTTTCCAATCCTGAGGAAGAATACAATGCATCCACATAGTTTGCCAAGCGAGGTCGGGGGAACCAGGAGGTATCACATATAATACTTCTGTGTTGCACATAATTTGCTGAACCCATGGTAAGTGCTGTCTGCTGTGAAGAGATTAAAGGCTACCAATCAATTAAAACATTTTAGCTGATTAATCATTTGCCTTTTTAGTAACTAGCTGATTAATCAATTACATTTAATTAAAGTGTCCATATGACCAAATCTCAATGTAAGCATGCTAAAAGGAGTGTGAGACAATTTGCAACTTAATAAACCAAAAGCTACTGTTCATTATCTGAAGGAAATGCCATCTTTAATATTTTGATCTCCTGTTACAGCAGCACATCAGAACCAAAAAGCAAAACATAACAAGTGCACCCTTAATTTTCTCAGCCCGTCAGTTACAATTGGTCTACACTAACGAATCTGCTGAAGAATTAGTTGAATATTGTACTGAATAAATTAAAAGGTACACCCCTAAAACAAAAGGCCACATCTGGGCAGGTGGAGATAGTCAAAGGATAGATTCAAGACACCCTTTTTCCACTCCACCATATGATTGGAGCCGTCAAAATCATGGGTGCTGAGCATATGTTTGGCACGGAAAATCCTTGTACAAAGTAGAGTGCTCACAGAGAACTGTTGCATGCAAGGATCTCGGAACTTCGAACTCAATCTTCAAAAGCATAATGTTGTCACATCTCTCTTCCTATGAGAAACAGCCACCACCCCGACCCCAAAGAAAGATACTACTTAAACTACTAGCAAGAAAATATCTGCATTATGAAATAAGGAAAGCATAACTCCTTCAGGGTAATGCAAGCAGGACTTTGAAGCAAATGTTGCTGCTTTAGTGTTTTTCTCATCAAGCTTACAGTGTTTAATTGTAAAAATCATTCATTAACAAAGCCCTATGAAGAGAGACTGAAAGAACTGGGCATGTTTAGCCTGGAGAAGAGAAGATTGAGGGGAGACATGATAGCACTCTTCAAATACTTGAAAGGTTGTTGCACAGAGGAGGGCCAGGATCTCTTCTCGATCCTTGCAGAGTGCAGGACATGGAATATCGCGCTCAAGTTAAAGGAAACCAGATTCCAGCTGGACATCAGTAAAAACTTCCTGACTGTTAGAGCAGTACGACAATGGAACCAGTTACCTAGGGAGGTTGTGGGCTCTCCCACACTAGAGGCATTCAAGAGGCAGCTGGACAACCACCTGTCAGGGAAGCTTTAGGGTGGATTCCTGCATTGAGCAGGGGGTTGGACTCAATGGCCTTGTAGGCCCCTTCCAACTCTGCTATTCTATGATTATATGAATATTAGAAAGCAATTGTACACGGTAACTCAGGAGTAAGTCCCACTTTGTTCATGGGGTTATACACTTCAGACCTAGAAAGTATTTTAGGATTTCAGCTTTATCCGTATAAAGGAGACGACGCTCCTATTCATTTCCTCCTTACTGATTTCCCAGAAGTATCCACTGATCAGAGCACCAGTCCCACTTCCAACCCAGCAGGACTTCCTGCAGATCCAATTCTTTGGAGCCAATAGCAGGACGTGGTTCTCCCACTGGCCTAAAGGTTGCTGTTTTCCAAAAGTTTATGAAATAACTGACAAGAAGGGGAAATAAAATTAAAATGAGATATGATTTGATATTTTATGAAGATTAGACCCCAGAGTCACAGCACATTTGGATTTACAGCCAAAATAATAAAAGAACCAAAGATTTAAAATGTCAGGCTGATGTCTATTTGTGCTGATTGGCAAGACTAATATCAAAAGTTCACATTATATTTTGCCCCGATCATAAAAACGTCACTGTTGCGTTACTCCTAGCAGATTTGTTACCAAGGTCTTTTGGCATTCAATGGTCTTCTACTAGTAGTTGGCAGACACATAATCTGATGTAAAATGTTAGCAATGTATAGTTATTAATCACTTAGAAATCTGCAAAGTGCTTTACAATTTTAATGTGGTTACTTGAAGGTGAGCTTTTATTCACATGGATATTTATATCCTGCTGTCCAGCTGAAAAGGATTAATTATGGATGGCACCTTGCTCAAGACTGGGTCACAGGTCAAGGGATACTACAGTTCAGATCTCTCAGGTGAAAGTCCAACACACCATGACTGAAACACTCTGAGTACTCCACAGCCAAGATGTTAGTGTTTGAACCCCCACTCCCCTGATGGCCATAGAACCATTCATTAACCGCAGGAAACTGTGGTCCTCCAGAAGTGGCTGAATTCCAACTTCCATCCACTCATGCAAACATGACCAATGGTTGAGAATGATGGAAATTGTAGTCCAAAAACATCTGGAGAGCCACAGGTTCCTCCTCCCTGCCTTAACCTCACCAACTAGCTCCAGTTCTGCATAGCAGTCTGTTTTTAAACAATTTAATCCAGAGTGTCTCTATACATTGAGAGGACTTTCTCCTTCCATATTCTCAACAGGACAGCCCAGTTCCAAGCGTCTTCATCAGGAATTCAACATCCATGCACCAATTGTTCTCCCTTTTCCATTATTTATGACAATGGTCTCCCATCCTTCTTCCAAAGGAAACAAGGATGGCATACCACAAGCTTGTGCCATGTGAGAATTGCGTGAGTATTCATTGTGGCAAGGTAATTGTAGTGCTGGCACCACAGATTCCCTTGTGCTGACTGCAAAGCCTGCACAATTCCTGTATTGGTCCCTGAATGTGGTCTGTGCATGGGCTTACAGAGATCATTGAGTTTGAATACATTGTACAAGCCTTCCAAAGTCTCCCAAAATGTCCATGTCAAAACAGAGAGAAAGAATTGTACTCTATCACAGAGGGCTGCTGCAGAATAAGTGAGTATGTGTGGCGTTACCCCACAATTTATTATCTTGCATACTGTATGTCTTGATTAGTATGTCTGGTAAGTATGAAATGTTAGAACTGAGTGGGTGTGGTTTATGAAGTAATAGGTGGTGGTGGGAAGGAGTATATAAGGAGAGTGTTGGGAGTTGTTGATGTGAGTTTGGGAGATGAGTGAGTTGTTTATTGAAGAGTTTGGATTCTAGGGATTTAGGACTGGTGTGAAAAGAGTGAAGTGGTTGGTGTGTGGAGAGTTTAGATTAGGCAGGATTGAAAATATTATATTTTTATTTAAAGCTTCTAAAATAACAATACACTTATTATTTTGTTAGCTACCAAATACCACGTGTCACCTTGGCATTATTTACCTGCCTTACAGTTATTAAACACCCACACCAGAGTATTCCCACAGTATATTTTGAGAGATCCTATATTAAACCTGTTTCCCTCATAGCTAGGGAAAAGGTTTTAATTAGCCCTCCCTCAGGGTGGTACTTGGCCTGAGAAGGCTTTATGTGATGGGCCTTATGTAAAGGGCTAGTGACGTCGCAGTATGACATAAGGATGGAAGAGGAGGAGGAGGAGGAGGAGAGGGCTCCTCCTCCATCCTTATGTCATACTGCGACATCACTAGCCCTTTACACAAGGCCCATCACATAAAGCCTTCTCAGGCCAAGTACCACCCTGAGGGAGGGTGTCAATATATTATGTAAATTAGAGTAGAGGATGTTGTAAGTAGAGAGAAATGCTGGAGTGTATGTGATCTGCTATGCCATACTGTTCAAGCAACAGCATTTTGGGGGTTCTCTTCACCTGGGAAGAGAGCCTTTCTCTGCCAGATGGTGGCATACCCATGTATTTTGATCTATGGGCAATATTTTTTAAAAATCTTGGGTCTATGAAGCAGGATGAGTGCTCTCTTAGAGAAGAGTCAGCTTAAGACCTTGTGATAGGGTGCAGAACCTCAGGCCCGGGGGCCAACTCCAACCCACCTGAGGTCCCACTCCAGCCCTCTAGGATTCCCCAAATGGACCTGGCTCCTTTCCCTCCAACCATTAGTCGTTTGGTGGTTTCCTGGCTTTTGTATAGTTTCTTCCCCATTCATTAAGGCTGGGATGCTTCTCTTAAGGCTCAGTTACAGGCAATGAGAGCTTTAAGCCAAAATATGCTGTATTTTGGGGGGCCTTTTACCTTCAGCCCCACCCACTAGTGCAATGTGGCCCCCGAGAGCGTCTTTAAAATGGAATTTGGCCCCTGGGGATGGAAGAGGTTCTGCACCAACCAGCCAGAGCATAGATGGTCCATGGCTATTTGGCATCCTCTTTATTCACCATTGCAGAAGAACTGGGACTAAGCAGCAACAATATCCGTTCAATATGAATATGAGACAACTGAGGCTGGAACTGCAGGCAACCCTTCATGTTGCTTCACTCAGAATGAAAAGTAAGGAAAGAGAAACATTTTTAACTCCAAATTGCTTTCCATTCCAATTAAAACAACACCACACTTGCTCATGTGAGCTAATATATACATTTTCAGTTATTAAAATTGCATTCCATTGTGACTTAGAGAAAAATAAATACTTCTTTCCTTTGGAGTAACAGATGGAAAAAGCAGTTAGTTGGTATCACGCTTGGACTTTTTTATATATATAATGTTTCTCCTTAGTACTATACTAAAAAAAAAATCTAATTTCCTCTGAACAGAATGCATGTTATCATCCATCACAGCTCTTTTGTGTTGGATGCTCACTAATACTGCTCATAACAGCTTGTAGTGATAAGATTGCCATGTTGTGATGCCACAATATCTCACAACAGATGGCTGGTGTCCTAATCAAACAGACACAAATAAGATCTGTGCGTGAGGAACAATATCAGCAGTTCATGTCAGGTTTTCCTTCCAGGATCTCCTGCTGCTGTTTTTTCTTTCTTTCTTTCTTCTTTTTGTTGGAGCTGGAGTCTTTAAATCCAGTGTAACTCTATAACTGCCAGTGCTGGGTTCTTAGGCATATTAACAGTAGTCTGAGTGACTCCTGGTTGGAGCTGCTCCCCTCAGGTGCAATAGAGGTCCCATCGTCAATGTCCAGGGCTCGCCCAAGAAATGTTCTTACTTCTGGTGAAAGACAAGATGCCTCTTGCTATAACCTCAGCCAGAAGTTGACTGAATAGGACAGTTAAATCGGACTTCAACACTGGCAATGAAGGGACAGCATCCTCCACAACACCTGAGCACAGTAGGCTACATTTGGGGGGGGGGGAGAGGCAGGCCACACACCATACACAGTTATTCTCGCTGCCACTCACTCATCACTCCACCTGGCTCTGCTTACTACCTGCTGGAACAAATGCCGCTAGGAAGCAGCGCCAGCATGCATCTTGTGAGGACACAATATCTGCTGGCGTGTGTGACCTGGGCTGGCGCTCTCTCTCTCTCTCCTCTTGCTCTGCATTGGGAGATGGAAACTATAGACAAACATGTCCACTGGTTCTGAGTCCCTGAAGAGGAACCAGATTCAGATGAAGGCACAGGCTGGCCCACATTGGGGGGAGTCTTTGGCACCCTGTTCTATCCCTTCCCAGCCCAAAGGCACAGCCCTTCCATTAACCTCTGCCTCTGAGCACTATTCTCCTCCAGCTTATCCAACCCATCAGCCATGGACCCTTTATAAATTACACTGAGCACCCAGCAGGAGAGGAACCACTTGAAGACCAGGCTTGCCAGCCTTTGCTAAGACATCTTTCTGCAGCTCAGCTGAGCACACAATGAGCTAACCACAGTCCTGATTGCCTGAAGTGGCTTAGACAATGGGCTTCTCTACACCAGGATTTGTATCCCACAACTTTACCAGGGTTTCTGCTTCCAGTTTCTTGGCAGGATTAAGAGCAGTCCTTTAAATCAGTGGTTCCCAAAGTGGGCGGTACCGCCCCCTTGGGGGCAGTGGGATTGCATAGGGGGCGCTAAGAGGCAAAGGGGTGGCAGGGGGGGCGCTCGAGGTGGTCTTTTCCAAGAAGCGCCTCTCTAGAAGGTCTTAAAACCCAGGGACATTTTTATGGGAGAAGGTAGTTTGGTCCCAAGCCATATAGGGGAAGAATCCACACATGTATTAATACCGTTTAAGAAGAGTCCTTTTAACGGTGAATTGAAATGTTAAAAAAGCACCAAAACGCTAATGAAGAGACATACCCTGCTTGGTGTGCCCCACAAAACAGAGGTGTTCGCTCTCTTTTCCATCCCTCCCTTGGCAAGCCCGCAGCGGGTGCTTCCTATCTAAAGGTGCTGTGCGCAGCACGGCCCCTTTTTCATTTTCAGCTCCTCAGCTCAGCTCTTCTGCTCAGCCTGGGCACCCAGACCAGCAGGATCCAGAGGAGCGTGGCCCCTTTGAATAGGAGGCACCCACCCCAGGCTTGCCAAGGGAGGGAGGGAAAAGATGTAATTGGATTTTGAATAAATATTCAAATAATTGTTACTGTTTTGAATTTTATTGTTATTATCTTCCTTAGTGCGTCATTGAAAACTGCTATTCTCAATAATGATATTTATAGGGTAGGGTAGGGGGCACTGGGCATGAGTTTGTGGAGCCAAGGCGGCGGTTACCTGAAAAAGTTTGGGAACTTTAAATGGACTTCCTCCTTTTTTCCTGGAGTTTTCCTTATGTCCGAGTTCTATGTTTCATTACACAGCCACTAGATGGTTCTGTAGTATATCTGCTGGTAGAGCGCAAGTCTGTCATTACACGTTGAGATTCAAATCACCATTTTTTAAATAGCTCATTATCCTTGAGAAAACTGCAGAAATAGTCACAAAGCAAGAGAGTCCCCTGGAGGTTGACAACATCATGTCATGGACCCACAAACTTCCACGAGTAACCCATCCCAATCGCAGAATAAAAACCTTGTGTAGAGCAGCCCAAAGCCTATAATGAATTGGCTGGCCTTGACCTACCGTGATGTACTGTGACTAGGGAGTGCAGAACCCATGGGACACTTGACTTGTGAGTTCACCGAGCCCTCCCCAGCTGGCCCTGTTCTGGGGAGCTGAGCCAGCCAAGTGCTCGGCGAAGCACACTTTCTGGAGGCACTGAAAAGTGAACTTTGCCTCCCCCTTGCACCAATCATGCAAGGTTTAAAGAGGAACTTTAAGGCCATGATTGTCGCAGGAGGGGAAAAAATGCAATTTCCCCAAGGCTGGGGAAATCATGTATTTCCCCCCTCCACTCTAATAGCGGCCACCACCATTAATAGGGCCTTTAAGGGCCCCATTAATATGGTGTGTGTGTGGGAAATGCAATTTCCCAAAGGCTGGAGAAATTGCGTATTTCCTCCCTCCACTGGAGTGCTGGCTCAGAAGTATGGAAATGGCCAGAGGGCTCAGGACGTAAGCCGTGGCAGGGGGGGGGCACCTTCAGCACCTGCTGCCTAGTAGTAAAATGTAATTGTCTGGTCAGTTTCTATGAGTATTACAGGGGATGGGGTAGGCGCCATCTTGTCCATTGACACTGGCAGCAAAATGTAGATCAGTACTGCCTACATTTGTCCTCTTTCTGCAGCTGGGGAGAGAGAAACATGCCTTCAAGAATGGCAGCCCTCTTAGAAAGTCTTCTTTAAGGTAACATCCTAGTCCAAAATAGCAGTACTGCCTTGGCAACTGCAGAAGCCCTGGTGATGTCACCTTTCTCTAGCTGCTGGGAAAAGACAGAATATTGGTGAAGATGGAAAAAATGGGCATGAACTATGATGCACCTGATGGTTACCCCACCACCACCACCCATAACCTGGTACATGAGTTAGGCCAGCTTTCCCCAGCCTGGTACCCTCCAGATGCATTGGAGAGTCTGCTGGGAGTTGTAGTCCAACACATCTGGAAGTCACCAGCTTGGGGAAGGCAGAGGTAGGCATTTCATCCCCCCCCACAAAAAAAAGGGTCTGTCCACAAATAGGGATGTAGAAGAAATCCACAATGGATTCAAATGAGATCAGATTCCTGTGATAGAGACCCGTGAATTCCGAAGTGGGCTGCTGTAGTGCATGGATTCCACAGACCTGCAGACCAGTTTTGTACATTCCAGAATTGTATGCAAATTTAGCTGTGCAAAAACACAAAAAATACAAAAGCCTTCCAAAAATGTGCATCCCCCCTCCCTAAGGGTACACACATTTGGGGGGATTTGTGCATTTGGGGGGTAGGGTTTGCACAAGAGGATTTTTTTTCTTTTTTATATAAGTATTTTTTATTGTTTCACAAGCATACATAACATAAAAACATTACTTAAAGACATTACACAAAATACAAATATCTGGAAGAAAAAGAAAAGAAAAAAACAAAGGCAAGAAAAAAGAAAGAAAAGGAAAAACAACACAAAGGTTAAGGTGTATTTTCAGCTCTCTACACATCATGAATGTGAGTTATATTCTCTCATTACTTAATTACATTTCACACGAGGATGTTTTTTCAATCCACACACAAGTTCAGGCAATTGAGAAAAATCCAATTCTGTCAATGACCGGGCAATGGAATGAAAGAAGCCTGACAATCTGGGAAACAGACACAACCAATTAGAAAGTCGGCAAACTCAGATTTATCAAGGTGGAATAGAGGAAGAAGGCAATTTTCCAAAGAACGAAATAATGACCTGACAACATCTTCAAAAATTCTCCGGTTAATAATATCCAGAAGGCAAACAAGTGCTCATTTGTTAATTTAAGCCAAAATGTGTTGGGGGTGGGGGGACCACATTCAAAAATACTTTCAACATCACTGAATCTAATTGCTTATTAACATAACTGTTTAAGTGTCAGAAGTTGACACTTCTGAGTGAACAAATTTGCTGCCTATCTTGTGTTTCATGAAAAATAGTACATACGGCAATCAATAAATATAATCTAGCAACTCTGGTTCAGTCTTTAGATGGGCATCCATAAACAACATTTTGTCATCCATTGATGGGAAGCCATCCCCTACCCTTTGCGTCTCGCAACTGGAGGAAACTATGGGCATGTCTAGACGGGGCGATATCCAGGGGATCGTCCCTGTGTGTCCACATGACGCACAGAGGATCCTGGGAGCAGGGAGGGATGATCTCTCCATTTTCCCAGGAGCTCCATGCCCATCGGGGGTGGGCTGGGGGGAGCAGGAGGTGTTGTTGTTTTTTAAAAAACTTACTATTTTCACTGGAGTGCTCCTGTGCTCATTTCCGTTTTTTTTAAAATGGCGGGCACAACGTCCTCTTCCTCCCAGGACATCACGCGCTGCCTGTAGACTGAGGGGGAGGATCTCACAAGCATAATACCATGAGATCCTCCCCACTCCCTCCTGGATTGCCAGGACATGTAAACGTACCCAATGTCCGCAATATCAAAGACGAAGAATATAGAGGCATACTAATTCCCATGACAAGGACCACCTCCTGAAGCCTCCCACCCCATTCATGAATGCTCTAGTTCTCTAGTGCATACACATGTCACAAGATCTGCCCTCTCCCGAGGGTGGCTGCATTTGACGACGCCACTTTAAGCCATAATAGGTTAATAAGCTACTTACAGTAGCTTATTTTGAAACCAAACTACTTTTATGCTCCACACGCTCAGACCTGAGCCATCCCCACATCCCCTGTCCTCCTACCCCAGCAATACCGCTGTCTCGCCCATTGACAAAATCGTAGCAGCCTGTTTTAACCTTCCACAACATCCCAATGAGAGGGGAGAGGTTAATTCAGCGCTTCAAGCATCACTCCGACAATGGGGTGTAGGCTCTAAAGAGCTGGAAGTTTGCAGGATCGGGACCAAACGTCATAAAGAGCATCCTCTGGTAAGGATGCAAACAAGGTACAATGACAACCTGCACAGCTGCCACCACCTGACCAAGACAGTGTTTGACACTTGGGAAGGTTGCAGAGTGCGCTGCCAGGGGAAGGGTTAGGGCCGGGTCGGGCTGCAAACACAAGCCGTTGCTAAGCAGATCATGAAAACAGAGGCCTGGCAGCCGGAGGAGAGTGGTGGCAGTGGTTTTGACCGCTCTTACTAAGTGACTCTGTAGATAACCCACTGTGACTGCCGCACAACACAATAAGCCATGATCGGTTAAATAACCCACTCTGCAGACAAAGGTTTTAAAAAAACAAAAAACAAAACCTCCCAACAGATTACATGATAACCCATAATGGGTTAAATAAACAACATCATGGATTATCGATTATCGTGATGTCCGAACCCAGTCTTTTGGTTAAAAACACATTAGAATACATCATTGTCCTACAAGATATTATCAGAAGTTCAAAATAAGCCCCAGCTGACTCAATATGTGAAATGGCACGCTGGCAAGAGGTTTAACTCTTCTAGTCCTTGGCAAGGGGGTTAAAATCAGAAGAAGAAGAAGAAGAAGAAGAAGAAGAAGAAGAAGAAGAAGAAGAAGAAGCTGCTGCTGACGACATTAACAAGGGGAAAACTGGACAGTGTTTTACCTGAGGACTGCAGTAGGAAATTGGAGCATATGGGGAAGAAGGAGCTGGTTCTTTACAGGGTCAGACCTTGAATGGTAGGTTGCTCAGTCTGAGGTATCTGACCAAGGGGAGAGAGAAAACCATAGGTCAGAGGGTAGTTCTAATGTCAGCCCGGGCAGATAACAGAAGGAAGTGACTCGCTGGGGAAAGAGATGGAACAGCAGGTTAGAGCACAGAGACAGTGAGCTGTGAGCTGTGTCTAGTAGGAGCTTTGCTGCATAAAGAAAAGATGCTGCATAAAGAAAAGATGCAAGAAAGGGAGTTTATGTAGGGGCAGGAAAGGTTACTGACCAATCGCAGTGAGGAGAGACAGAGAAAAGCAAAGTGCCCATAAAGCTACTTAGTTTTATTCAGGAGTCTATAATTGTTTATTTTTAAGGCAACCTAAAGTAGGTTTTAGCCCAAAATCACAGTTAACATCATAGAGAACTGGCATTACAATATAAAGTGAGGCAGAAGGGATATACACGTACAAAATAGTTTATATAAATACACAGCTATGGTCCCCCTTTCTTTAAATGGCATCACTGCCCTCTAAAACTTCCCAAATCCGTGCTGCTTTTGCAGAGAACCTAGCCAGGTTGGTTTTATTCATGTTGCTTATAAACATTTTTTATCCTGCCTTTTAGCCTCACTCACTTGGCACAAGGCAGCCTGGGCTTTCCAGCCAGATAAGGTTGTTCACGGTCCAAAGCCCCACCTCAGCTTCTAAAAAGTCAACCGTTCAAGGCTGATGGCCCTGTCGTATTTGTTTCATGCATATCTTCCTCCAGTTCCAGGAACTAAGCTTAGACGCTCCCCTCTCCCCCTAGTTGGGACACAACACGTGGAGTTTGACACCTGTGCACCAAATAGCCTATGCCCACTCTCTCCCCACCTACGAGAAGAAATTCTTTGTCTCAGCCCTTACACACACACACACACACACACACACACACACACACACACACACACACACACACTACTACAGTACCTAGTTGCAATAGCTGCCAGCCAGCCAGGAAATACAAAACCCATGGACCAGGGCTGTAGGTATGCTGCTATTCCAGGGGGGAGAATCACTGCTTTTATTTTGTTTTGGGTGTTGTCGTTGTTTTAAAAAACCCTCATTAAAACCCCTCAGCCATTCAAAAATATTAAAATACATGTAGATACTATATTAAAAGCACAACACTAAAAGAGTTGCAGTAAACACTGTTTAGGGAACAGCAAAATGGAGTGGCACAAATACTTTACTTACAGCACAGGGAAAGCCTGGGTAAAAAGGTGCATTTTTAGGAGATGTTTGAAAGATGCTGCATTTTCTGCCTCCCAAACTGCATGAGGGAGGGTTTTTCCAGGTGTGCATGTGTGTGCCATTACAGAGAAGGGTCTTCATGGCAACATTCCTTTCATTTTGGAATAACCACCAAGGCCTCTTCTGATGATCTTAAATATTGCCTGGGTATATATAAGGGAAAGTGGACTGCTAGGTATTCTGGTCCCAAGCTATTTAGGACTTTATATGATAACATAACCTTGTATGTGGCTTAGTAGAAAATAAGCAGCGGGTGAAGTACTTTTAACACAGGTGTTATGTGAGCATGTCCCAGTGAGCACCCTAGAGTGCATTGCAGTAGAGGCCAGTGGAGGGAAACCTCCCACCTGCAAGCATAATCCAACCTGTGGAGATTTTCCAATCCAGTTTGGAGAGGAACCAAACTGTGGGCACCCTCTGTGGGCCCCTCCCTTTCCTGGACACTCCTCTGCTCCCCAATCCCCACGGCCTTGACTTGAGGAGAGGAATCCCCATGTTATCTCCAATCTCTGATCAAAGATAATAAAGGATTCCGCCCCTGGGAGGGTGAGTTTCACAAAGTGGAATAATTTTGTTATTTCCAATCAGAGATAACAAGGGGATTCATTGACACTCAGTGCATAATAGAGGAAACTAGGATCATCCGGTGTGAAGGTGGTAAATTCAAGACAGATAATAGGAATTATTTCTTCACACAGCACTTAGTTAAACTTTGAAATTTGTTACCACAACATGGAGCGATGGCCAGCAAGGGAAGTAGACACATTCATGGAAGAGAAAGGCTATTAATGGTTCAGGATCAGAGACAGTTTGCTTCTGAATACCAGTTGCTGAGAAGCACACATGATACATTGCTATTGGAGTTGCGGCCTGCTTGTGGGCTCGCCATAGGTATTTGGTTGGCCACTGTGGGAACGGAACACTGGACTAGATAAGCCGTGGGGGGTGGGGGAGCTTATCCAAAATGTGGGTGGGACAAATCCTGCAAATGAGATTATGCAAAATAGGACATGCCGTATGAATTTGCTGGCAATGAATACACTGGCAATACAAATTTGGTGCGAGCTGCATTTGCCAACTTGCTTAGGTCAAGCAAAATTTATACAAGTTGCAAAATGCAGCTTTTCTTGATGCAGAACCCGGATTGCGAGGCACAACATTTTTATTTCTCTGTAGGGAAGAAGCACCACACTGTCCGTGACATGAACCCCATCAACGTAGTTTCCCCGTTACCATCTCCACAGATCTGAACTCAAGGGAAGGTCAATCATAGAATAGTAGAGTTGGAAGGGGCCTAGAAGGCCATCTAGGCAACCCTTCTGCAACCCCCCACCCTTTCTCTATCAGACAGGCAGCTCACAGGCAGCTTCTCCGGCAAGGCTGAGGCAAGCAGGTGCCTTCCGCTTTGAGAACGCTGACAGAGATCAGTTCACACAGATTCTGACATTCCAGAATCCAAACAAGCCCAAAGCTTTCCAGATTATTTGTAATTAAATCTTTGCTAAAAAGTACAAGACCCACAGCGAGTACCTTAACTATCCCTGACACTATTTTATTTCAGGATTCCAAAACTAACCGAAAGCCTGTGTGGGAGATGTAAAGGAGGAGTAAGAGGAATGCTTTACCTGTGGCTTACACTACACTGAGATGGGGGTTGGAGTAGATGACATTCAAGATCCTTTTCAACGCTATCATTCTATGTGGATTGCAGTAGTGGCTAGACCCCAGACACATGAAGTGCTCCATTTTAAAAGCTGGTTGTCTCAATATATTTCACATGATTGGTCAGAACCATGACACCTGTACCAATTGACAGAAAGCACATATTGCTGTAAGCCTGGGAGTTCAGGATGGCCTTGGCCCTTCACCACACCTGATCTCCACGCACTGGATCTTCCGTGTGTGTGTGTGTACTTTCCTATCCCAATGAGTGATAGGATCACTGAATGCCAGATCACCGAAAAACTGAGCTTCACAAATCCTACCACCATGTGGGTAGGTCCTTTCCTGTGCATATGCAACACCCCTCCCCCCCACATACTACATGCACGTTGCAACTATGCATGGCCGGTGCTACCATAGAGGCCACTCAGGCGGCCGCCTAGAGCGCCAAGGTAAGGGGGCACCAAACGCCGCACCCAAAAGCCGTTCTCCCACAGTGGCTCTGAGAGAGCAGCTTCTGGGGGCATCGTTCTGAAGCCACCTGCATGCCCCAGCGTCCTGGCACCCCCCAGCCGAAGCGAAGCCACGCCCACCTCCCCACCCCAGTGTCCTGGCTTCGGAAGCCAGGACACTGGGGTGGGCGGCTTCAGAACACGCGCCTGGAAGTTGCTCTCCCAGAGCGGCTTCCGGCCGGGCGCGCCATTCTGAAGCCACACCCACCCACCCCAGCGTCCTGGCTTTGCTTTGGCTGGGCAGGCGAGATGGTACCCCGTGCCCAGGTACGCTGGGGTGGGTGTGGGTGAAAGCAGCTCACCTGCCTAGGGCGCAAAATAGTCTGGCACCGGCCCTGCAACTATGGCTTTAGCAGTTATATTAGGAGAAACAGTTCCCAAGCCAGACTGATCATGCAAAGTTACAAAAAGGAAGCTAGACAAATACACAGCATATTAATGTCATTGTAACTATAAAATTTCTCTCCTCTTTACGGAGTCATTATTTCTTTCACAGCTCTCATTATCTATGTGCCGTGAGCAACTATTGTAGATATTTTGTATTTGATACTAAACTGCAGGGATCACAGATTGGAACAGAAAAAAATAGCTACCATTAAAAATGCTGGGGAACAGCAGCAGGGGCTGGCTATTACCCTCACGTCCTGCTCATGGGTTTTCCAGAAGCACCAGGCTGATCCCTGCTGGAAACAGAATTCTTCTTATGTTCTTTTCTAAAAGTGGGAACACTACGGGCTTTTGCAACAATCTAGGAAAGTAGCCAACCATAGAACTATACATTTTTCATACTAGAATACATATGCACAATTTAGTAAACATGCTGCAGAAATGACTCAGAGCTATTTATTAAAATTGTATGCCTTTTCTTCTTCAAGAGCAACCCAAAGTGACAGACATGCTGTTTATCATTAAATAGATAGATCTTTAAAAATATATATCAGACAACCAGAGCTTCAAGAGAACAACGATGTCAACTTGTTTTTCATTAAGCATATTTGTGCTTTGGAAACACGGGAGGAGTACTCATAAATTAAACCATACATAATACATGCAAATACACATAAGTAATTAATGTCTTTACTTACTTACTGAGGCTTTTTCACACACCCATCTCCGGGTATGTGCATGGTTTACTCAAGAGTTTGAAAATGAGGTATCATACAGGTATAATTGACGGAGACTTTAGGGCTGCTGTGGCTCCCTGTTGAGCATGGATTTTGTAACTGGCATGTTGCTATGCAATATGTGAAAGGGCCCAACATTGTACTCCTGTGTTAAGGATATTTCTAGAATGTGTACAAACATGGCAGAATCCAATACTGCTGTTGTGCCTCCGCTTGTTCCGTTGTACCCACAAGACGAGCCGCTAGCACAATAGGAACTAGTCCTTCCTAAAAAGGAAAGGAAAGGAACCTCTCGTGCAAGCACTGAGTCATTACTGACTCTTGGAGGGAGGGCAGCTTTCGCTGACGTTTTCTTGGCAGGCCTTATAGCGGGGTGGTTTGCCGTTGCCTTCCCCGGCCGTTATTACCTTTCCCCCAGCTAACTGGGTACTCATTTTACCGACCTCGGGAGGATGGAAGGCTAAGTCGACCCAAGCCGGCTGCCTGAAACCAGCTTCTGCTGGGATCGAACTCAGGCCGTGAGGAGAGTTTCAGCTGCAGAAACTGCTACTTTACCGCTCTGCGCCACACGAGGCTCAGTCCTTCCTAAAGCAACCCTGAAAATGAATGGAAACACTCATTTCCAGAATGGGACGTTATCAGCAGAGCTCCCTCCTCTGAGCACCACTAACCCGCCTCATTCCAGAAATAAATATTTCTGCTCATTCCTGATCACTTCAGAAACCACTAGTTCCCAATGTGGGCAGCAGAAACTGCCCTTACAATGATAAGAGTATCCTGGAGGGGTTTTTTTTCTTTCTCTCCTGAGAACCCCCCCCAATACTTTCATGATTCCTGTAGGGACAGGAACTTTTGCAGTGTGCCACAGGTTCCATCTCATCATATATCATCGCTGTTCTGGTCTGTGGCTTGGTTTGGTTCATCTTTATGGCAAGTATGTAATAGTTTACCATGGAATGATAAAAAGACATTTGGGGTAAGGGCAGTAACTCCTCTTTGACAGAGGTGACAGTTACCCTTTGGGAAGAATATTTGGTAATGGTAGTCCTAATAAAAATACAGTGTGAACCATGACATCAAATTGCTACTTGAAAAATTAATTAAAAAAGCATTTTTTAAAAAAAAAGTTCGACCTCTAAAATAGTTAAGAGCAGAGACACCACACTGACAACAAATGTCCGCAGAGTTAAAGCAATGGTATTCCCCGTAGTAACCTATGGCTGCGAGAGCTGGACCATAAGGAAAGCTGAGCGAAGGAAGATAGATGCTTTTGAACTGTGGTGTTGGAGGAAAGTTCTGAGAGTGCCTTGGACTGCAAGAAGATCAAACCAGTCCATACTCCAGGAAATAAAGCCAGACTGCTCACTTGAGGGAATGGTATTAAAGGCAAAACTGAAGTACTTTGGCCACATAATGAGAAGACAGGACACCCTGGAGAAGAGGCTGATGCTAGGGAAAGTGGAAGGCAAAAGACCAAGGGCAAAATGGATGGATGATATTCTGGAGGTGACAGACTTGACCTTGGGGGAGCTTGGGGTGGCAACGGCCGACAGAAAGCTCTGGCGTGGGTCCATGAAGTCACGAAGAGTCGGAAGCGACTGAACGAATAAACAACAACAATAAGTGCTCAGAAAGACAGTTATTATGTATAGGGTTTTTTCTTGCCATAGAAGCTAGAAAATGCCTTCATACACATTCAAAATCTCTCCCCTTACAGCTAATATTATAATGCATCATAATACAGTAAGTGAATGTGTTGGCTTGAAACTATGGATTATTTATGCAGGAATAGTTGTATAATTTATGCAAAATACCACTATTACTTAAGCAAATTATCTAATATACAATCCAAAGAATAAATGTTTTGGCTATTTCGCAATCCTTTACATTCTTGCATTCATTCAAGGATTTTTTCTCTTCCAAAGAGAGCATTTATCAAATCTATGCTATTTATATTATATTAAAGTAAAGATTATTTCCCCGTAGTAGTACTTTCCCCCACAATTAATGATAGGATCTAAACAAAGTGTTTGTGCTATGGGCAGCAATTTTCAGTATTTCATTCCTCCAAAAGAAAAGAAAAGAAATGATTAGTTAGATTTAGTAATTTAACAAAAGAAAAAAAGATGTTATAAATGTAAGTGGATTCAGTACAACAAATTTTCACAGCTGGATGCATGATCTTCGTAGATAATAAATTATCCTTTACGTGCCCTTGGAACACAAATATACCAATTTCTCTCCCAGAGCGCCTGGATTTAGCAGTTTCAGTGTGACAGCCATTGCTCATTCACAATCAGTTCTGGAAGTCTGGAGATGGTGTGACTGGAAATATTTCAGAAATCTATCCATTAAGCCTAAGGCAATGGCATCACTCAACAGAGCAAAACAACACAAATTGCAATTTCTTCTAACTCCGTCCTGAATCTTTTTATTTTAATCAACAAATTGCTAATTGTGACACCCAGTTTATATTAATGCTTCGAGGAAGAATATGCAGACATTGACTTAAAATGTTAACACATGTTGAGTTCAATATGTTCAAAGTAACTGTTAAGTGGTCAGTGGTGACTCTAAGATTTTAGGAACCCTCAATTCTGAGAGTGCCTTGGACTGCAAGAAGATCAAACCAGTCCATACTCCAGGAAATAAAGCCAGACTGCTCACTTGGGGGAATGATACTAAAGGCAAAACTGAAGTACTTTGGCCACATAATGAGAAGACAGGATCCCCTGGAGAAGAGGCTGATGCTAGGGAAAGTGGAAGGCAAAAGGAAGAGGGGCCGACCAAGGGCAAGATGGAGGGATGATATTCTGGAGGTGACGGACTTGACCTTGGGGGAGCTAGGGGTGGCATCGGCCGACAGAAAGCTTTGGCGTGGGCTGGTCCATGAAATCACAAAGAGACTGAATGAATAAGCAACAACAGAGAACATTCTTATTGTCTCCCTCTTACTCTGGATGAGACAAGATATGGCTAACCAAAATATTTCCCATGCTCCCTCTGACCAACTGTGACCTTCCAGGGTGCTCCATGCAAAGCAAGAATGTCAATAAAGCCCTGCTCCAATTGGACTCCCCCACCCCAACCTGGAGGGCTAACTGATACCAATGACCCTGTGGGTAAAAATGAGGAGGGAGACAGGAGCAGACAAATGGGACATCAGGGCCCACTCCAGTTGCACTGAACTTCTTTGAGAGATATGCGGAGGGAACAGGGCCATTCCACCAGAATTAATTAATTAATTCTACTTAATTAATTAATGTTATTTATTTATTGCATTTATATCCCACCTTTTTTCCTCCAAGGAACCCAAGGCGGCGTACATCCTCTTCATTTTATCCTCACAACAACCACCCTGTGAGGTAGGTTGGGTTGAGAGTCTGTGACTAGCCCAAAATCACCCAATGAGCTTCCATGGCCAAGTGGGGACTGGAACTCGGATCTCCCGACTCCCAGTCCAACACTTTTAGCACTATTTTTTCCTCTCGCCTCCCCATTGCCTTTTCCTTGAGTGTCGTGACTTTTTTTTAGATTGTAAGCCTGGGGGTATGGGCTGCCTTCTTTGCTGATTAATTGTAAGCTGCTCTGGGAGCCTTTTTTGGCTGAGGAGCTGGACAAAATTACTATATATAAATAAATAAATGTCGTTGGGGAAATAGGCCCTTTGCTGTCCTTAGATCCCTGGCAAATGCCCAGATTTGCCACTGCCTGGAGCCAGCTTTACAACTGCTAGTTACACTATGGCTACGGAGAAGGGCTGTCTACTCCAAGGCAAGGGCCTGAGGACAAAGGGCTGTTGGGAGGCTTCACCCTCTCTCTCCCACGGACATCAGTCTAGAACATCAGCAAAAGAAGATCAGCCTAGAGATGGGACCTATGTGGGATAAATACCCAAAGGCAGATGAACTCTAGATGTTATTTGAGTGATCTTGGGGACTTCTGTTCATAGCCCAGTGAAATGCTTGGAAGCACCTGATTCTGAACTATTGCTGAAGCTAACTAGGTGTGGGGCTGATTGGGGACTGGATGGAAGACCACCAGCAGCACATCCTGTGCATATCTACTCACTGAGACCGTTTCTACACCTGCCTTTCCCCCCAGGATTGTCCCAGGATCATCCCTGTGCATCCAAATGACACACACAGGATCCCGGGAGCAGGCAGGGACAATCCCTCCATTTTCCTGGGATAATCCTTAGGTGTAGAAAGGGTCTGAGACTCACTCACTGAATTCAAGGGGACTTACTCTTACGTAAGTATATATAGAAAACATATATGTAAGTTGCTTCTAAAGGCTTAAATCAGTAAAACAATGTTTAGATTCATCCCAGGGCCCAGTCCTTAAGACCCTTCAGAATATTTCCAGTAGCATTGGTGCAAACAATGAGCCTTGTGTGGCGCAGAGCAGTAAAGCAGCAGTTTCTGCAGCTGAAACTCCCCACGGCCTGAGTTCGATCCCAGCGGAAGCTGGTTTCAGGCAGCCGGCTTTACAAAGTCCTAGACAAATTAATCAAGGATGTTGTTTATCAATTACTAAATTGAATCCCTAAATTCAGAGGCATTAAAGCTTTCAATTCTTAATTATGGGGTACAAACAGCAGAGAAGTGCTGTTGCCTTCATGCCCTTGCTTGTGACCGTTCCAGAAACATCTTGTTTATTCGTTCAGTCGTTTCCGACTCTTCGTGACTTCATGGACCAGCCCACGCCAGAGCTTTCTGTCGGCTGTCGCCACCCCTAGCTCCCCCAAGGTCAAGTCTGTCACCTCCAGAATATCATCCATCCATCTTGCCCTTGGTCGGCCCCTCTTCCTTTTGCCTTCCACTTTCCCTAGCATCAGCCTCTTCTCCGGGGTATCCTGTCTTCTCATTATGTGGCCAAAGTAGTTCAGTTTTGCCTTTAATGCCATTCCCTCAAGTGAGCAGTCTGGCTTTATTTCCTGGAGGATGGACTGGTTTGATCTTCTTGCAGTCTGAGGCACTCTCAGCATTTTCCTCCAACACCACAGTTCAAAAGCATCTATCTTCCTTCGCTCAGCTTTCCTTATGGTCCAGCTCTCGCAGCCATAGGTTACTACGGGGAATACCATTGCTTTAACTATGCAGACCTTTGTTGTCAGTGTGGTGTCTCTGCTCTTAACTATTTTGTCAAGATTTGTCATTGCTCTCCTCCCAAGAAGTAAACGTCTTCTGATTTCCTGGCTGCAGTCAGCGTCTGCAGTAATCTTTGCGCCCAGATATACAAAGTCTGTCACTGCCTCCACGTTTTCTCCCTCTATTTGCCAGTTATCAATCAAGCTAGTTGCCATAATCTTGGTTTTTTTGAGGTTTAATTGCAACCCAGCTTTTGCACTTTCTTCTTTCACCTTTGTCATAAGGCTCCTCAGCTCCTCCTCGCTTTCAGCCATCAAAGTGGTGTCATCTGCATATCTGAGATTGTTAATGTTTCTTCCTGCGATTTTAACTCCAGCCTTGGATTCGTCAAGCCCAGCACGTCGCATGATGTGTTCTGCATACAAGTTGAATAGGTAAGGTGAGAGTATACAACCCTGCCGTACTCCTTTCCCAATCTTAAACCAGTCTGTTGTTCCGTGGTCTGTTCTTACCGTTGCTACTTGTTCGTTATACAGATTCCTCAGGAGGCAGACAAGATGACTTGGTATCCCCATACCCCCAAGAACTTGCCACAGTTTGTTATGATCCATACAGTCAAAGGCTTTAGAATAGTCAATAAAACAGAAATAGATGTTTTTCTGGAACTCCCTGGCTTTCTCCATTACCAAGCGGATATTGGCAATTTGGTCTCTAGTTCCTCTGCCTTTTCTAAACCCAGCTTGTACATCTGGCAATTCTCGTTCCATGAATTGCTGGAGTCTACCTTGCAGGATCTTGAGCATTACCTTGCTGGCGTGTGAAATAAGTGCCACTGTCCGATAGTTTGAACATTCTTTAGTGTTTCCCTTTTTTGGTATGGGGATATAAGTTGATTTTTTCCAGTCTGATGGCCAGAAACATCTAGCTGGGCATTAATGGAAACAGAAGCCTAGACTAGATGGGCCTGTGGTACATTCCAGCACAGATCTTATTTATCTTTCTTTAAGGCTGCAAGAGCCTCATGTGGCGCAGAGCGGTAAAGCAGCAGTTTCTGCAGCCGAAACTCTCCCCATGGCCTGAGTTCGATCCCAGCGGAAGCTGGTTTCAGGCAGCCGGCTTGGGTTAACTCAGCCTTCCATCCTCCCGAGGTCGGTAAAATGAGTACCCAGCTAGCTGGGGGAAAGGTAATAACGGCCAGGGAAGGCAACGGCAAACCACCCCGCTATAAGGCCTGCCAAGAAAACGTCAGCGAAAACTGGCAACCCTCCAAGAGTCAGTAATGACTCAGTGCTTGCACGAGAGGTTCCTTTCCTTTCCTTGGTGCAAACTACCTGTTTGACTTAACAATGGGTATAACCACCCAAATTTGCTATAGAAATAGTCCAGAATAACAATGAAGTGTATACAACTCCATATTGAATTGGGCCCTTAGCCTCAGAGTTGCAGAGTGATTACGCAATCATTATATGCGAGGCCTCAGGGACTTTGGCAACCGCCATCCCCTCTCCTGGTGCCAGGTTTAGGAATAAGCCAAGCAAGCCATAGTTTAGGGCTTCATATTATGAGGGGCCTCTAAATATGTTGGAGATAATTAAGATGAAATTGCTTTGGCTTAAATACGTTGGGAAGTTTGGCGTAACTTACAGCAGAAATGCCTTATAGAGAGAAAGCATGGGAATGCAGTATTTAGTATTGGAGGCAATAAGTGCAAACTAAAGCCAGTTTAAAAGAAGTGTAAATCAACTTACTTTTTTAGTCCTTCTATGCACATCTTCAGAGAAGGCTATCTAAAACTGTTTAACTGCAAACACCCCTTAATGCCAGGTGGTACCCGTTCATTATAATGTAATATATGTTTCCCTCTGCATAATAATAATAATAATAATAATAATAATAATAATAATAATAATAATAATATTTGTACAACACAATTAAAAACAACATAAAGTACATAAAACTAATTCAAACATATAACTAGTGCATCATTAAAAGCAGCACACCATTAAAAAAGACATCTTAAAATTCAGCTGGGTAGGCCTGCCGGAAGCAATCAGTCTTTATGGCTTTCTTAAATTCTGGAAGACTGTTAACTTGATGGATCTCTCCCAGCAAGCCATTCCACAAACTGGGAGCAGCAGAACAAAAGGTCCTCTGGGTAATAGTTGTCAGCCTTGTTTTTGTTGGCTGGAGTAAATTCTCCCCAGAGGACCTGAGTGTGCGGGGCGGATTGTACGGGAGAAGGCGATCCCGCAGGTAGCCTGGACCCAAACCATGTAGGGCTTTAAAGGTGATAACCAAGACTTTATACTTCTCCCGGAAACTAATTGGCAGCCAGTGAAGAGATTTTAAGATTTTAGTGTGTGACCTCCGAATCTTGATATGGTTTAGGGTCTCAGCAGGTCTTAATCCAGCCCTGCCCTTTCCCCAACATACATACATACATACCCTGTATAATTACAGACATAGAAGTCTCCAGGAAATGCCACAACAGGAACTGTAGCTTATTCAGACATATTTTAAGATTCGGCTAGACCCCAGATAGTTTGCCATCTGATCCAAAATGGTCTGGGAGGCAAATTTCAAACATTCCGAATGCACCTCGCATTTTGGAGTTTCCATATCTCTACTCATGAATGTGTTTCTTTTAAAGACACAGCGGCTTCTAGCAGTATTCTCCTGTGAAAGGGCTCACCATGTATCCTAATGCTACACACAACCTTATGTGGCTTTCACAAGTGATTACTTTCCTTCTTTAATCCTTCTCTTAGAAAACAGGTGGGGACATGGGTGAACACGTTAATATGAAATGTTGCTGCTCTCATTCAGGCAAGGAAGCATAGGGTTTATTGAAGAAGGCATCATGAAATAATAGGTTAAAATGGCCAGTGGGGAGAAAAATCAATGAAACAGTTTAAATTTGTATCAACATCTGATGGGAGAGAGATGTCTTCACACAAAAATGCAAGCTAAGATGTATTACTTATTATCCCTCCTTAGCCTAGGCAGTTTGCTTTCTGAAGATTCACAGACGGGGAAGATTCTGCCTGCAGTTGATGTGGATTTTACAGAATTCAACATGACCAAACTACACTTGTATTTATTTTCTATTTGAACATGAATGGGATGATTTATTGGCAGGGCAGGACAGTGGGGACATACCTTTTATCCCTCTGCACTGTGGGAAACTTTACAGCCCCAGCAGAGCTGAATAAGTGTGCTGAAAAAGGTGTGGAAGAGACTGCCCCATAGTGAGACTCCAACAACAATTAGTTCCAGGTAGATCAGATGAGGGGAAGGACCAGGTAAAGGTCCCAGTGCAATCTTCCAGGAGGTTACTGCTTCACAAAAGCAATACACGAAATCCATGGTTTAAAATGGAATTAGACAGATTCAGGGAGAATAGGGCTGGCAGCAGCTATTAGCCATGAGGGCTGAGTAGAACTTCTAACTTCAGGGAGAGTGTTGCCACCAAATACCTGTCCGGTATAGGATTTCCATTATCCACACTTTTAGGCTTGCCCATAGAAGAATATTCTACAGAAGGCTGTTAATTGTCAAGGTCAGCCACCTGGATTTTGACAGGGCATTTTTAGTGGGGTGACTTGATTGCCAATTATTGGCTTAATTGGTTGCACAGGTAATCTGTTGTATATATATGCTTAGTGCATGAATGTATTTTACTTCTCTCCTGTGTATACGCTGTTACTGTGAGTATTGTGTTATGTGCCACGTATGCTGTAAATATATTTTTTTATCAAACTAAGTTAAGCCTCAGTAAATGTTATTGAAGAACTCAAGTGTTTTGTGGTTTCTGGTTATCTTCGCTGTCTTTGGCTGTGTCTTCGCATACTAAAATCTTCCAGCTGTCTTCTCTCTAACAAGAGAAACTTAGCTACCTCGACAATACCAGTGATTGGGAACCAGTGATTGGCATGGGAGCATATTTCCTCCATCTCCTTCTTGAGGGTTTCCTGGAGGCATTTGGCTGGCCCCTGGAAATAGGATACTGGACTAGAGTCTCAGTTAGAGGAAGCCAGATTCCAGCTCGACATCAGGAAAAACTTCCTGACAAGTAGAGCAGTACGACAATGGAACCAGTGAACTAGGGAGGTTGTGGGCTCTCCCACACTAGAGGCCTTCAAGAGGCAGCTGGACAACCGTCTGTCAGGGATGATTTAAGGGGGATTCCTGCATTGAGCAGGGGGTTGGACTTGATGGCCTTATAGCCCCCTTCCAACTCTACTATTCTATGATTCTAGATGGATCCAGCAGCACTTTTCTTATGGCCAAGGGCCTATAAACAGGATGGTAGTGCCCTTGTTCAGAGCTTGGTGCTATTCCAGCTCTATTGAATGCAGCCAATATTTCTTTAGGGACAAAAAGCTGCTTCTCTTTGCCCTCAAGGGACTGATTTAAAATGGTTAAGCCTGAGTCTCACATCATCACCATTTCAGATTGGCAAAGGGCTCCAATTATACTAACAAACAAATACATTGAAATGTTTGCAAACATATCTAGTTGTGAATACTTCCTTAGTTCGCCCTTATCTTTATTATTATAACCTGATCATTGTACCATGACTTGTATTTTTGGCAGCAAAAGGCATTTTATCTTGCTCACCTACAACTTTGCCTTAAAAATAAAAACTACTATTATTTCTTCAAGGCGATTTGGTGATGAAGAACTACTGTAAATAGAGAGCTACACCTGTTAAGAATGCATGCTACTGATATGCCAATGGTCTTTTCTAGTTAAAAATAGCTTCTAAGTGAAATTGCTGCTCAGAATAAAGGGCATATGGTTTGTTTCACTTATTTAAACATGACAGGTATAATGTCTCAGTGCTTATTAACCCAATTTGAAATATTATTGCAGCAAAAATTATAGGAGGTGAATTCTTAACCTACAGTTCGTTTCAGTTATAATGAGTGTGTATCTTAACAAATGACTGTTTCTCAAATATTGTAGCATTCAAGGCTCTTCGCTATGGAAAAGGTTGATACAGTATCACTGCACCTAAGGGCCTTGCTAGACCTACTGGGGAATCCATGTGGGAGGAGGGGCCAGCCCGCGCAAAAAGTAGCGGGGGCCGTCGCCCCTATCTACACGTAAGATGTGACGGGCTGCTAGAAGGACCCGTCACGTCCACCATTTTTTTTAGTTTAAAGGGGCCACGTGCACAGGAGCGCACCACCGGAAAAGGTAGGTGTTTTTTTTAAAAAAAATTGGATCCCCTGCTCCCCCTTCCCCCGATTTCCCCTCCCCATGATTTCCCCTGGCCTCCAATCCCCCCGATCTCTCGATGTCCTCTGTTTCCCACCCACCCATGTCCCCTGGCCTGCGATCCTGCCGCTGCCAAGTCCCCAGTCTCCATTTCCTGCCATCCCCCATGTCCCCAGCCTCCGTTTCCCGCCCCCTCATGTCCCCAGCCTCCATTTCCCACCCACCCCATGTTCTCAGCCTCCATTTCCCACCCACCCCATGTCCCCTGGCCTGCGATCCTGCTGCCGCCGAGTCCCCAGCCTGTGTTGGCCTCCACCGCTGAGTCCCCGGCCTGTGTTGGCCTCCGCTGCCACGTCCCTGGCCTGTGATGCCTGGCGCTGCCATGTCGCCGGCCTGTGATGCCTGGCCGGGGGACATGGCAGGGCCGGGCATCACATGCCAGGGATGCAGCGGCGGCGGGATCGCAGGCCAGGGGACATGGGGCGGGCGGGAAATGGAGGCCAGGGGACTCCCGTGTAAATGCGGTAGCCGGGGAAAGCGGTGGAATGGTCTACACACCCTCGGGCTCAGCCCGAGACTGCAGGAAAAACCGGGCCAAAAGCAGTGCTGGTTAGCCCGGGGCCAGGGCGGCTTGAGCCCTGCCTGAGCCCGGGATCCTCTGTGCGTCATTTGGACGCACAGGGACGAGCCCGGGCCTCGCACCGGGCTAACCTGCCATCTAGCAAGGCCCTAAGTCACATAAAGAAAATGACACGCAGACCAGCCTTCTGAGCACTTCTTCCCATCTGCTCAACAAAAACGGTCATGAAAATGATGTTCAGTGAAGATGGTGGAGTTAGAGTGGGGTCAGTTGTCTACGTGTGAGGGGCATGGTGGCTTAAATCTGGAATTAAGCCCTGAACAGGTCTACCTTGGAATCTCCAACCAGCTACTCGTGCATAAGTGCAGTAGTCGGGGAAAACGGTGGACCAGTCCACACGCCCGTGGTCCCGGCCTCAGCCCGACCTGAGGCCGGGACCGTGGGAAGAACTGCGCTACAAGCGGTTCCTGTTAGCACGGTGCCAGGGCGGCTCGAGTCCTGGCTGAGGCCAGGATCCCCTGTGCGCTAACCCGTGGTCTAGTAACAGCCTAAATTGAGGTTGGCCCAAGCTCTAGTTGAGATGGAGTTTGGCACCATTCCTAGTCAAAAGATTGATTTCAACCTTTGAACAGTTTTATCTTTCATTTCTAATTCTATAAAACTGTACATTGGTGGAACAAATATCAACCCAATTTGATTAGCAAAATAAAGGAACTAAAATAAATCAGACAAAACCCCAAAGCTTTCAGTTGATTTTGTTCTGTAAGGATATTGCTTCAGAGTGCTCAATATGCTTAAATGAAACAGCAAGTTAGAGAAAAAGCATATGATGTCACCCTATCTTTGTTCAATACTTAAAGACCAGAGAGTACAAACTTGATTTAATAAATATCGATATCCATTGTTATTGTGCAATTGGAAGTGACAATGACCTTTATCACACAGTTAATTAAGACAATTTAGCCATAGAGCTTTGGATTACATGGTGCATCTTAATTAAAACATCCCAATTGCATTTTTTAGGGTTTGTAAACTCAAGGTCTGCTTGCTGTATCTTTAGCCCTTCATGATGACATTTCAAATAGCTACAGGATAGTTTTGAAGGTTTTGCTTTGTACCATAACAAGGGGGACTAACATTTTGCAAGGCTACAAATAAAGTGCTTTGCTGCCTTGATCATAATGCTGAGAGCCAGTTTGCATGTCACACAGAAGCAGAGAAGCACAAGTGAGAAGCGTTTTTGGTGCAAAGTCAAGTGGTGGCCTGTGGATCTTGTCTATGAGTCCTACTTTTGGATCATATAAGGGAAAAGAGAAAAGCTGAATCCTGAAGCCCAGTTCACATCTACACTTCTAAATGAGGCAGTGCTTGAACGAAGCCTCTGTAGATCTGGAATTGCTGTCAGTTCCGATAGCTGCTTTAGACACGGGACAGGTGAGTCTACTTCCAGCATTTGTCCCAGCTCGGATATTCTAAAGGAAGGAATGTTCTTTCAGAATTTCCATACTAATTGAGCAGATAGTAGCTAGGTTCACACAACATGCTAACCCATTATGGCTTATCATGTTGTCTGAACACAGCATGTTTTCTCCAAAGTGGCTAGGTTAAAAAGCCACATTGCATGATTAATGAGCAACCCTGTGGAAAACGTGCTGCATTCAGACAATATGATAACCCACCCTGAGTAAAACATGCTGCATTTAGACAACATGATAACCCACAGCAACAACAAGAACCCAGCCAGAGACTACAAGAGAATGAGTTCACAACATTCTCTGGCTGCTCTCTCCTACCAGAAACAAACAGCTGCTTCAGGAACTACATGTTTTGGCTTCTGAAGATGATCTGTAGAAAGTATACAATTAAAGGCACAGTCCAATGCATGTTTAAAGAGGAAAATCTCCTACAACTCCTGGCACTCCGCAGACACCCATGCTGCGAGTTGTAGGACTTTTCTTCTGTCTAAATATGCATAGGATTGCACCCTAAAGCCTTAATTCCATGGTGGTTAAGCTCAACCAGGCCTGGACTGGCACATCCACTCTGCTTTTTAGAATATAGAACATAGGAACCCCGAGGAGGAATTTGCTGGGCCTAATTAACAAACATATTTAACAAATGTTCAGCACATCATATGTCTCATTCATCGAATCTAATTTCCTGATCTCAACACGCACTAGAACTGAAATCCTCAGTGAAAAGCGGCCTCCCTAAAGATGTGTGGCAGTAAAGATGCAAGTTCTTCCTTCCCTCCATGATATCCACTTCCCCAATTCTTGCATTGTATCAACATCTTTGCCCCCTCCCAACCAGTACTGTGAAGAAAGCATTGCCTGGGCCCTTGTATTAATCATTGGGTTTGAATATGGTTGGAGAACAAACTGTGTTCCTTCCACCCTCTTCACTTGACCTGGTAGCCCACCTGACCATGTTCCTTCCTTTCCCTTTATTCTGTCTTTCTTTGTATTGGATCATCATTTTTTAAAAAAAACCCATAAAAGACCATTGACCAACAATATACAGAATAAAATTGCCTAGTAAGTTTCATAAACAGTATACAGTGGGGTTTTTAAAGAGAAACGGGTAATACATAGCATTCCGATCAATGAAAAAGTGCACAGGGTCTTGTATTGCCATTATATTTATCATTCTAGAAAATTTCAAATATACCCCATTTCTAGAGAAACTGAATTGTATGCCATTCCCTGACCTACAAGTAGAACACATCTCACTGACATTTGGTTTTCTATAGAGCCTTACGTCTTACTTGCATAAAGGGGCAAAGTATTTTGAAACTCATTTCAGGGTTGCACCTTTAGCCCCACCGCACACCTACCTTCATACTTTACTGTAGATGTCTGGAGGCAGGGACACTTTTTGAGCATATACTTCTACATGTGGAGGATTCCCCCAGATCTTGGGACCTCGATCACACAAGGTTACAGGAAGTGGGAAAGCCTCTACGTCTAGAGGTCTATGCATGAAGGTTTTCCTGCCTTAGATGTTCCCGTTAATGCATAAACAGCAAGGCCACAACTAGTAGGAGTTGCATGTAGCTGGGGGCGGGGCTAAAGCTGTGACTCGCAGTTCCTTTCAACATGTTTTGCCCCTTTGTGTAGGGTGACCATATGACTGGATTTGCCCGGGTTTTTGATGGCAAATCCGGGAGGGGAAATCCAGATTTTTTCAAAGAGCAGCTCTAATAGGAATTAACAAAAATGCTTATAACTCCATCATTTTTTAAGATAAAGACATGAAACTTGGCGCAATGGTAGCTCTTAGGAAGAGCTTAAGTCATACCAAATTTGAAATAGATCCGTTCATCCATTGATTTTTTAGGAATTTTTTAAAAATTGAGATTTTAAAATTATTATTTTTAAAATCATCATTTTTAAAGATAAAGAGATGAAACTTTGCACCATGAAAGGATTTAGGTAGAGCTTTAGCCACACAAAATTTGAAACAGATCCGTTCATCCACTGATTTTTAAGGAATTTTTTAAAAATTGAGGTTTTAAAATTATTATTTTTAATATTGTCATTTTTAAATATAAAGAGATGAAACTTTGTACCTTGATAGGATTTAGGTAGAGCTTTAGCCACATCAAATTTGAAACAGATCCGTTCATCCATTGATTTTTTAAGAATTTTTTAAAAATTGAGGTTTTAAAATTATTATTTTTAAAATCGTCATTTTTAAAGATAAAGAGATGAAACTTTGTACCATGATAGGATTTAGGTAGAGCTTTAGCCACACCAAATTTGAAACAGATCCGTTCATCCATTGATATTTTAGGATTTTTTTTAAAAAAACAAGGTTTTAAAATTATTATTTTTTTAAACTGTCATTTTTAAAGATAAAGAGCTGAAAGTTGGCACCATGATAGCTTTTAGGTAGAGCTTTAGCCATACCAAATTTGAAACAGATCTGGGACCAGTAGCAAACCCTGTTAACAACAACAGCAGCTTGCAATGAGTGAAGATACAGTCAGAAAAGTTATTTGAGGGAAGGGGAGAATGTAACACACAGAGTATAGCAAAAGCTTCAAAGTACAGCAAAATCTACAAAAGTTGGAGTGAGTGAGGTTAATTTCAGATACATTGAATCTCTCACTTGTTCTTTATTTCAGTGATTTTAACATTAAGATGTTATGTAGAACAGATTTGTTTTAAATGTGTGCTGTAAAATCAGACATGTGACCAAGGCTATGTTCGGGTGGGCACGCTCCCTTGGTTCTGGACATGCCCCTTGGGGGCGACCATGTTGTCCTCCTTTTTGGTTTCCAAAATATGGTCACCCTACCTTTGTGTCAGAAATATGCAAAGAGCGTTTATGGGCAGTATCCAATGGTGCCATTCCGCAAACTCAAATGGCATTAGCGAAGTGGAACTGAATTTTTCTGTTGCACCACTGGTTGCCCATTATACCTGCACAACACAACACACAACAGGTTGCACAGGACTTATGCACAACTGGTTGTGCAATGGGTTGCATAACCATGCTTGTACAAATGTAACTTTAGTTGGATTCTTCTCAGGCACACCGTTCAGAACCTAGTTCCGGTAGTGCAACATCACTTGTACACTGCCCTATGAGTTTTTTTATATGGAGGATTCACAGTTATGTTACACACACACACTTCTGAAATTTGAATTTCTACAATCCTGGAACCATTTAACCACTTCCTCCATGGTTTATGCGTGAACTAGACCATATTACAGGAGCCCTGCTGCAAAAACCAAACCAATTGAGAAAAAAGAGGGGGAAAGCACCACGAAAAGGCTATAAGAAAAAGAGGCTATTAGCTCTGGTGCTAAGAAATGTCAAAAGAAATTTCTTTATTTTTATCCGAAATATAAAAATTTTAAAATGTTCAAAAAAACTTTCAACCAAACTTGTACAACGTTCAACGTTTCGGATCCGGAGATCCTTCGTCAGGAGCTGTACAACAAAATAAATTACTTTTTGAAGTAATTATAAATTTAAAACCTTCTAGATTTTTTTGATTTTTTTTTACAAAACCACAGTTGTGTTCATTCTGTCTCCATCAGCAGCATCACAAAACAGTTTGACTCTTGATGGAGACAGAATGAACACAACTGCAGTTTTGTAAAAAAAATATCTAGAAGGTTTTAAATTTATAATTACTTCAAAAAGTAATTTATTTCATTGTACAGCTCCTGAGGAAGGATCTCCGGATCTGAAACGCTGAGCATTGTACAAGTTTGGTTGAAAGTTTTTTTTGAACATTTTAAAAATTTTATATTTCAGATAAAAATAAAGAAATTTCTTTTGACATTTCTTAGCACCAGAGGTACTAAAAACCAATCCAATCCAATATTTTTGCTTAGATAATAGCAAAATGTGTAATATAAGCCAATAATTTTACTAGTACTGTGATTTATAGCAGAATATATCACACTATTGAGAAATTCTTCACGGAAAAGAACAAACAGGTTATCACCAACTTAGCTTGATCCCTTACAAATTAATGAGAACTGATACAAACTAGCATATGGTCCTCCCCCACTTTCTTTTGATTAAGAAGTATTGCTTTTCAAGGAATTATAGAACACTTGTGCTTTTCAAACCCACAAAGATTACAACCTTTGAATCAAATCCCACAATTATGATGCAATTATACATTTTCTCCTCACGAATTCAACTTCCCAACAAAGACAGTTGATCAGCATCAAACATGCAAAACTGACAGCCGTTAGTTGAAATATTATTGTCATGTTCTGGCAGCTTTCTCCCCTCCATGATAGCTACAGTCCCAGTCATTAACGAAGAGGATTATCAACATGCCTGAACTTCTGTGTAATCAGGTAGATGATATACATGAAACATGTTCAACCACTGCTCCTTAGTGGCTTTCCATATAAATCTAAAACAGAAATGCCTCCTTGAGGTATTGATAGTAATGTGAGATAACATACAATTTAACAAATAAAATACATCTTCCTTCTTTAATACTTTCCCTTTTTTAATTCTGTTTCACAGTGGGCCTGTTCAGACAACACTTCAGGCTCTGCGGTTAGTGAAACTGGTTCTCTAGGGTTAGCACTAACCACAAGCCATGCTGTTGCATGCAACAGTTTAAGACATGGTTAGAGCCGCTAACCCTGCTGAAGACGGTCCGACTGTGGTTAGTGAGTGAGCAGGGTTTAGCAAAACACGTCGCACAAGACACCTTAAACCCTGCTGCTTAACCAAAAGCCTTAACACTCCAGAGCCAAAATAGTTGCATAGAAAAGGAAGTATACCCTTAAGTTTCAGCTTCACTGTTTTTCTATTGCCCTATCAACCCTTGATGACAGGGCAGAAGTCAAGAGGGAGCTGGGGCTGACAGTAATTTTCTTCCATCTACAGATGGGAGAGACAGTTTAAGATGTATTCTTGAATGTGTCTAAATCAGTGGTTCTCAACCTGTGGATCGGGACCCCTTTCACAGGGGAAAACACATATTTCCGATGGTCTTAGGAAACTGTATTGACTGAACTATGTCATGTATCATCTTTTGTATTATTAAAGCTATTGTTATGTATTTTCATTAGCAAACCATCCCATGACAATGGATCGTGTAGAGAAGAACGAAAATAATTTTATGGTTGGGGTCACCACAACATGAGGAACTGTATTAAAGGGTCGCGGCATTACGAAGGTTGAGAACCACTGGTCTAAATGTTTCCCTGCAACAGGGGCATGGTCAAGAGATGGAAGAACTTAGGATCCCTTATATCCTCAGCCACTCCCTCCCTCTTGACTGGCATGTCCCCAAGGCATTCATTTCCCCCTCTAACAGGTTGGAGTTCTAACCTCATAGAGGGAGCTGTTTTGGAGGTTCTAGTGGAGCCAAAATAATGGCTCTGGTGTCAGAAAAATCCTTGTTGGAGCTCTGGGCCAAAACAGACATTACTTTAGATGTGTGTTTAAGCAGTCATGTATTTATTTTATTTTTACTCTAGAGTGGGCACAGAGCACCCTATCTGGATTGGGACCCTAGTATAGATAGTAAGAAGGCTTTTCAAGATTCAGATCAGAGGCCCTGCACCTACTCTAGAGTAAATATGAAAAGACAACATCACTGTTAGACATACATTTACAGTAATGTGTGTTTTGGCCCTTTGTCTCCAGAATGGTTTTCCCACACAGTCTTCTGGCAGCTGGGGGGGGGGGGGGGCTGTCTAGATGTGGGGAAATCCCTAGGGTGGCTCCGCAGTGGTGCTGTGTTGTTTATAAGATGCAGAAGCCACTGCAGAGCCATCCCAGGGCTTTCCCCTGAAGCACTGAAATAAAGAAGTTGAGGACTTACCCCAACTTTTTTGTCCAGAGCGCAGTGAGGATGGCGCATCGCCATCTGTTGCTGTCCTCTGGAGTCAGGACAGAGGCATGGCTTGGCGATTAGCAACCCCTGATTGGTCAGTAAAATCAATGGATGAGCCCAGGCCTCTCAGGTCCAAGTTCAACACTCCACCCAGTTCACCATATTGGCTCTCAGTAGTAATCTTTGGTAGCAAACCACTGGTGGTGGTGGTCATGCTTGTGATATTTGCCACTTGGCAATATTTCCTTCCAAATTATTCTAAAGCATCATTATCAAAAGTTTATAAACTTGCTTTAAGGAAACAATTCCTTTGCTATTATGAAAGTAAGAAGCTGGTTAGATGACAGAGCTTACAATTGTTACTTGCATGTTGACTGCCCAATGAATCTTCTCATGTGTTTCTACTTATGTAACTACTACTTTCTTTATTGCGATCCATAGATCCATAAAAAGAAACAAACAAACAACAGACAAACAAACACAAGAATCAGACATGAAATCATACAGTTAGAGCTATTGTCAGACTTATGTAAGCATAACTAGAGAAGTTTGAAATGTTAACTGGGCTACTTTTCTCTCCCCCAAACTGTTCAACTGTTTAAGCTTTATATCATAGACTAGAACAATGGTAGGCAACTTTGGGCAGTATCCTATATTACATAAGCATTAACATAAATTACTTGGCACTAGAGTAAGCGACCTGTAGTACAATGCCAATAGTGTTAGCTGGTGTGATGGGTTTTCCAGGGAATCCCACTGTGACAGCTACTACTGGGTTGCACGAGAGGTCACTTACACTAGTGCAACAGAATTTGTTAGCACTTTTTGCAATATATACAAAAATACAGTTACACTTATTCCGTTTAGTCAGTCTTGTATCTTTTCAAGTGTAATTGCTGTGTTTTTGGTTTTATGTAGTTGCTTAAGCTTTTATCCAGTTTTATTCAGTAAAAGCTTTTATCTTGATGTTTCTTCCTTGGGCAATAGCACAGTATCTATTGTATTGTTTTGTTACTGTTTTAGGATGGCTTAAGGCCATCCAAGGCAGAGCAGGAGAAGCAGCGGAGGCAATGTTCATCTCCGTGCTCCTCCTGCTTCGTATTCTGGCTAGATGGGCTTTTTCGCCTGTCTAGCTGGAACACATCAGAGAGGGGGATAAAGAGGCTGGGCAGGCTTGAGGATCATAGAATCATAGAATAGTAGAGTTGGAAGGGGTCTATAAGGCCACTGAGTCCAACCCCCTGCTCAACGCAGGAATCTACCCTAAAGCATACCTGACAGATGGTTGTCCAGCTGCCTCTGGAAGGCCTCCAGTGTGGAAGAGACCACAACCTCCCTGGGTAACTGGTTTCATTGTCGTACTGCTCTAAATGTCAGGAAGTTTTTCCTGATGTCGAGCTGGAATCTGGCTTCCTTTAACTTGAGCCCGTTATTCCGTGTCCTGCACTCTGGGAGGATCGAGAAGATATCCTGGCCCTCCTGTGTGTGACAACTTTTCAAGTATTTGAAGAGTGCTGTCATGTCTCCCCTCCATCTTATCTGTAAGGCAGCCTCCTCAGTCCCCTCCTCTCCCCGTCCACTGACACTTTCCCTTCCTTTCTGAGGTTGCTTTTGCGAGCTCAGAGAGGCAGTCAGTGCAGTTCGTTCTGAGATGGCTTCAAGGGGGAGAGCGAAAGGGAACCTGGATCCCTGAGTCCAACGTCAGAGCACCATCTCCAATCTCAGATCCAGGAATCCAAAGTACCCTATGTCCCCACCCCAAACTCTGACCAGGGGCCATAAGATTAGTCCTCCATCACTTTTTATTTAAGGTTGTAAGAGGCCTTGAGTGCACATACAGTTACTTTGTGGGGGGGTGGGGAGGATAGGGTTAATTCACTTCCTTGTAATCACTATATTCTGTGGAGCACAAGAGTTCATTCACTCAACAGTTTAGGTCAGAGAGGCAAAAGACTGACTTAGCAGGAGCCATTAGCTCACCTTTCAGCTTCAAAGAAGAAAAAAAGCCTACTAAGCATTCATTTGCACATCAGAAACCCAGGCTATGGCCAGCCAGCAGTTCTGCAGCTTGAGTTTCAGCATATATAACAGCCTGATTCATACTGATGTGCATCTTACCACAAGATGTATGAACAGACGTAGGGCTTTCCCCTGATAGATACTTATCTCAAGCTTTACTTGCTGGGCTCCTGTCCTTAGTACATGGCTGGGCCAAGGGGATAGTGGGTCATAGCCATTGTTAATCTAGTACAATTACATGTTGTGTAGGCCCCAGCCTCCATACTATAGCCAGAACAGCCCTACTATCTTGATTGTGGTTACTGCTCTAGAATAAATTGTTTAAGGACTGGCACTACCATTCCAATGTTTATACCACTAAATTATTACTTGTACTATTTCTTATAGTTAATACAAAGCTTTTCTAAAAGGTTTCCCCCCTTCAAATGATAGATTTTGATATTGTGTATCTGTCATTTTTCATACTGTATGTCATATTGCATATCTCTAAATTTAACACCGTATGATAGAATAATTAACAAAACAGAGCCGAAGATGAATATTTATCAGCTTTTATAAAATACCTATTCCTTCAAGCTTTCTATAAAAGCATAGTCTTTAGTGACAAGATAGGTTCTTGCCACTGTTAGAAATTCACACTAGTTGCAATTTAAAGGCTGAATTATTTAACAAGTCTTAAAAAGTGAAAGGCTGCCAACTTCACTTTATGAAGTGATTATACAAATTACCATTAGTAAAATAACAACAACCATCCTATAATGCAAAAGAGAAGAAAACAAGAAGAGTTATAACTTTAGACATTTGTGGCATACTCTGTGCATGTGCAACTTGTAGTATAATCACCGGCAGTGCCTGGGAGGGAGACTTACAATGCAATTCTAAGAAAGTCTACTCAAAAGTAAGCCCCATTGAATTCAGTGGGACACTTATGTGTGTAGAATTGCGGCCTTAATGCATTATAAAACTGAATGGTTTCAGTTTCCCACAACACCAGAGAGATAAATTTGACTTGTGCATGCTTTAATTTTTAAGATCAGATTAAATAACAATGAAAAAGTGTAATACATTATTAGGTGTTACTTTTTGTACTCACAATTTGCCAGAGTAATTAAGCAACCTCCATAGTGAAACCAAGAGGAACATTTGCTTAAAAATACGGTGGCCATTCCTACAGAAATAAACTAAATACTATGTAAACCAATATTATTTTTTACACGATGACAACCAGTGTTCGGAAGTGGTTTAAAATATTGATCTAGACAGATTAATACCAGACTTACAGTTCTCCTCCTGTTCTGAAGTGATAAAGCAGTAGAATGCAGACAAAGGGTTTTTTTAGAAATCAGTTGTGCGTGGAAGAAACCTCTGAATAGTATTAACATTAATATGGAAACAGAAATATGCCTACTTTACAAAGCAACAATCTATATGCAGAGAGAGCTTTTCAGTTATGAACTTTTTCTACTAGCTTGAAAAGGTTGTTCTGACTGATGGATGCCTATACATGCTGTTTTCAGTCTCATTCCCTGCAACTGGTTCTCTGTAAAAGGTAATATTCTAAAACTGCACTGATTAGAATAGGGGCAATAAAAGCAAGATTTATAGCCCATAGGTTAATTAAATCATAAGCTGCTTAGCAAAATGGTATTAACAACAGATTTTACACCCAAGACAGCTAACGTACTTACACAGCCTCTCTGAGAAGACCAGAGACTCTCTACCTACAAAGAGCACAAACCAGAGCGACCACTTTACCTTCTGAAAAATCAATCAGTCCAAGCAAATGGAGCAGCTTCAGAGACGCAAATATAATCACAACAATACCCACTGTTTGCAGACCCTCGGACTCCCATTCTAAAGTCAACATTCTTCGAGCAAACAAATCATTCCAGTCAGCTGTCAAGCCAGTTTGCAATCTGAAGGAAAGTTGAGAGGATTTTACCAGTATTTTGCTTCACACACACACAAAAGTTGCAGACGTGGTGGAATGGGCTGAGGAAATTAACTGACCACGCAGGTGGAGGCAAAGTCTTAAGTGAAGCCCCTCATTTCATGCATCTCAATGCTGTTTGATCCCAGTGTTTCTTCTCAGAGAGCTGAAGTGGATGGACCATCCCTTGACATGGCATTGTATCCAGCAGGCGCTCTCACTTCTGAGCTGCCAGGAGAGCATTCGTTTCAGAACTCGAGAATTTGCTATGTCAGTTCAGAAAAAAAGGAAGCCTCTCTGGGAAGTTGCACGAGAGAGAGCATGCAGCACGGTTTGATCAAGGGCTTGCAGACTCATGCCTCAGACTTCAGCTCTAGCTGACATGAACACTCCTTTGGAGCTTGTCAAATACCAGATTAATCATCGAATCAGTTCACCGCTTTTTCATTTGTGATGATCAGAATACGTTGGCTGCTGGATTTTAGTAGGTGTTAGCTGCAGACGTACTGACGCTGTAACCAAGGATTCAAACTGATGTGATGCAAATGGGGCTTTGTCCTGGCCTTTGACACCTTACACAGAGGCAAAACTGTGTTTGCCCCGAAGTCTACGCTCAGTGGGGAGCAATTCCCAGCCTGTTTAACTGCTGGCACAGGTAATTTACCAGAATAGCTAAGGTACCAAAATCATTCCAGAAACAAGACTGGAAAGATCCAAATAATCTGTATTCACACAAGAAACTCTGAAGCTAACTTGTGCCATGGGCTCTAGCACATTACTAAAAAAATAAAAATAAGGCAGATTAGAAACAGGGCAAAAGTTATAAAATCAGAAGGAGAAAGACTCTTTTTTCAGAGGTGAGGATCGGAAAGTCACGTTCCCTCAAAGACATTTACCTCTTCTGCAATCAGGGCTAGCTCTAGATTTTTTTGGGTCCTGAGCAACAGAGTTATCAGTACACCCCTTTTTGTACTGACCACTGCGTACTATATCACTTCTTCCTCTAACCACACCACTTCCATCTTTTGGCCTTTCCTTTTTTTTTTTTAACTTAAGAGAGGTTTTGTCCATGATCAAACTCTCCATTGTCAAAGAAAAAACCACACATCATCAAACCAGACAGCAAAATGATTCGATATACATGGAATTATCTCACTTTACCTCAAAAGAGTCCTGAGAGGCAGACTAGGACAAGCAATAGTGACATGCCACAAGGGAGAGATGAAAAGCTATATTTACTCAGGTTGATGCTGCTCCAGATTCTAGGTTCATATTAATAATAAAAATACTTCTGAGACTGAAAATTGTTTCCTCTATCAGTAAAGGAATAGCTGATAAGAAAACTACCACAGAGTGATTTATTATTTCACCCACTAACTGACTAAGAAAGATAGTCAGTGAAGAATCACAAGACTGATTTGGGACTATAATCTCTACCGATAAAGCGGAAAGTATGTGTGTATCACGTACGTCTCCAAATGTTTACCTACTTCGTATGGTACTGCCTTAATGTTGTTCACCCAGACAGGACTTCGTGTACATGGATCAGAAAAAAAATCTAAAAACATGAATTTTGGGGGTTTAAGCATTTTTTTGAAAGAATTTAATAAAAAACTAGGTAGGAGGCCAGACTTACTGGCCTTTGGTGGCCATTGTGATTCCAAAAGTCAGTCAACCCAATTCCACTAAAAGGAACAACCCACATAAATGGGCTGTATCCATTTGCAGTGCTTCCTCACACCTGCCATGTGTGGTTTTAAAATCATAACTAGATACAACAGTGTGCCTTTGAGAGGCCAAACTCTGGACATGCTCAAAGGCACCCCATCCTGATATTGGTTTTCTCAGAAACTGAGGGAAGCACATGCATAGCCTTCACCCTTAAGAGGATGGGAGGGAAGGAAGGAGGAAAGGGAAGCACTCTGCGCATGCCCAGAAACAGGCTTGACAAAGAGGGGCAAGTGCCCAGCCCAGTCCTGGCCCTTCAGTACAGGCTTCTGATGGAGCACTTCATGGGTGAGAAGTGTGGGCTGAGGCAGTCCCAGTAGGACTTGCCCAGAGTTGTGCATGTCCACTGACAACTGCTTACTTCCCCTCCTTAGTGATGCAACTCCTCTATGCTGTGTCAAGGAGTAGCATCAGCCACGAGAGGAGGAAAGCGTCTCTCAGAGGACATGGGCACCTGAGGGCGCCAAAGGCATGCTGGGAGGTGTAGCACTGTCATCACTATCTCTCAGTCCTAACTCGGCCGCCACTTTCCTGACCTCTCGCTATTTGCCTTTTTTCTCCTTCTAACTGACTTTCCCCAACTGCCACTCACCCCACCCACCATTCCATTCTAGCCTCAGCTGTCAGTCATTCCTCCATTCACTCTTCTGTTTCAATAGTAAAGTCAATTTTTTCCATAAAAATCATAAACTTTATTCAGTAATTCTTGAATCAGTCTTGGAATGTTGTGGTTTAGTTATAACGGGGGGCGGGGGGAAACCAACATAAAAAATCTCATCAAGTTAAAAGGCCTTGGAATTTTATTTTATTTTAAAAAAATCACTTCGCATTTAGAAGCCATCACTAGGCAAGCCAGGCTGGGAAAAAGAAATCCCTAAGCAGGGTGCCACGACTAAGATGGCCTGCTCCCCAGTTGTCTTCCACCACACCTCAGATGGTGTTCAAAGATTTAACACATTATTCAGGAGCTAGGCTTATGCCTACAACTCCCAGCATACCATGGGTGGGAGGGAAGATTTATCAGGCTTTGGGAGCCATTATCTGGAAGTGACTCACCATCCTGGGCCTGAAGGGAGAGCGCCTGGGTTGGCTGCCTCTGTTACCTAGGCTCCATTGGGAGCAGAAGGGAAGGATGTCACAGCTCTGGGCAAAAGGCATGCTGGGAGTTGTAGATTTTGTTTTCTGTGGGCACAAGGAAAATCATGATGACAGCTTCCAGGAGGACCTGGCCAGGTGTTGAGGGAGAGAGAGAAAGAGAGAGAAAAGAAACTAATTTGTTTTAAAGTTACCTCACAGGCCTAGGACAGGCCTACCTTGCAGGGTTGCCATGAGGGTAAGAGAAAAGGGGAAATGAATTTAATTTGTTTAGAGGTTAACTCACAGGCCTGGCACCAGGCTGCTACTTTAAGATGATTACCTCACAGACAAAGGGGGCCCCGAGCACCATAAGGTGGTAGATCCACTTCCCTATTATTATTATTATTATTATTATTATTATTATTATTATTATTTATTTATTTATATAGCACCATCAATGTACATGGTGCTGTACAGATAACACAGTAAATAGCAAGACCCTGCCGCATAGGCTTACAATCTAATAAGTTGTAGTAAACAATAAAGAGGGGAGGAGAATGCAAACAGGCACAGGGAAGTGTAAACAGGCACCGGGTAGGGAGAAGCTAACAGTATAGAGTCAGAACAAACTCAATATTTGAAGGCTATAGGGAAAAGAAAAGTTTTTAGCTGAGTTTTAAAAGCAGTGATTGAGTTTGTAGTTCTCAAGTGTTCTGGAAGAGCGTTCCAGGCGTAAGGGGCAGCAGAAGAAAAAGGACGAAGCCGAGTAAGGGAAGTGGAGGTCCTAGGGCAGGCGAGAAGCATGGCATTAGAGGAGCGGAGAGCACGAGCGGGGCAATAGTGTGAGATGAGAGAGGAGAGATAGGCAGGAGCTAGACCGTGAAGAGCTTTGAAGGTCAGCAGGAGAAGTTTATATTGAATTCTGGAGTGAACTGGAAGCCAATGAAGAGATTTCAGAAGTGGAGTGACATGGTCAGAGCGGCGGGCCAAGAAGATGATCTTAGCGGCAGAGTGGTGGACAGAGACCAGCGGACTGATGTGAGACGAAGGAAGGCCAGAGAGAAGAAGGTTGCAGTAGTCCAACCGAGAGATAACCAGTGCGTGAACGAGAGTCTTGGCAGAAGAGACAGACAAAAATGGTCGAATCCTGGCAATATTATACAGGAAGAAACGACAGGATTTAGCTACTGCCTCGATGTGAGGAGTAAAGGAGAGCGAGGAGTCAAATATAAAGCCAAGACTACGAGCTTCCTTGACCGGAGTAAGCGTGACATCGTTGACAGTAAGTATGTTAATCAGATATCTGAGCAGTGCCGGGTATATTTCGAAAACATATTTTTAGGTTTGCATCGTTTTTAGCTGGAGGAAAGGGTGTTGTGTGTCCTGATTGTATTTGAAGTTTAGATGGCTGCTCCAGCCAAGCCATGATGGAAAGTGTAGGCTTTTCAGGTAAAACAAAAAATGTGGTTTATCACGAAGCTCTAATTTAAATAACAGTTCTTATTAACACCATTTCCTCTTTATTCTAACAAAACAATTTACTAACTTAACCAAACTAAAAGCAACAACAACCAACCTAAAGATGAATAAGTTGCATAGAAATTTATAATATCAAATCAATGTTATAAACGTTATTCACGGACTCGAGCAATGCCGGGCATATTAGCTAGTCCTATATAAATTGATTTGGGAATATGTATTCCACAGCTGAATTAACTACTAGTTTAGTGTGTAGCTGTCCGCAGGCAGTGGGTCCTCCTGAAACCCCGGGGCCTCAGTATGCCAACCTGTAACACCAGGCCTGCCTGCAACTCAAACTCCAAAAGGCCTGTTCTAGCTGATTTTACAAGCTAAGGTGGTCAGAGATCAAGCACACATATGGTGGATTTCACCTCTCTAAGAGCCACAGGCTGCACAAACTGCAAAGTAAGTATAGAAAAATGACTAGACAGAATACTAGTGCCAACCAGTACCAACTCTGAAATAATTATCAGACTTAAAACAGACCAGATATGAGCAATTTTATCTGGCAAATTGCTCACAATGGGGCACTGAGAGTTCTAATCCATCCTCTACTTAGCCAAGATGTAACACACTTCTAACCACTCGGAAGAGGTCCACTGGACAGGACCAAGAAGACACAATAGTGGCACAGAAGTTTCCCCCCACTGTTGTTACCACCAAAGATTAGGCCCTAAAATAGGCTCTAAGCAATGTTTAGTTGGATTTGGTCTAAATCAGTGGTTCCCAAAGTGGGCGGTACTGCCCCCTTGAGGGCAGTGGGATTGCATAGCGGGGCGTTAAGAGGCAAAGGGACGGCAGGGGGGCGCTGGCAGGCAGGGGGGCGCTGGCAGGGGGGCGCTCGAGGTGGTCTCTCCAGAAGGGCCTAAAACCCAGGGACCGAGCAGGAAAGAGCGGCAAATTCAGCTGCTCTCCCCACACCGCTCCTGCTCAGGAAGGACTTTCTCACTCACGCAGCCACTCTCTCCTCCTATCTCAAGCCCACAGCGGCCCCACCAAAAGTAGGGGGTGGGGGAAGCGCCCACAGGAGGCAGTAGAGCAGGAAACAGCGGCGAATTCAGCTGCTCTGTCCACTCTTCTCCTGCCTAGGAGGGCCCAGGGCTTCTTTCCTGCTGGAGCCACCACCGCCGCCTGCTTGCTCGCTCCCTCCGCCAGAGCTGCTCCCTCCTACAAGATGCCCCAGCAGACCTCTCGCGATAGTTGCTGCACAAGGTGGGAGCAGCAGCCCTGCGGCAGAGAGGAAGAGGCACGTGGAGGCCGGCAGAGCAGCTGCCAAGAACAGCAGTCAGCCGGCAGGCTGGGTGGGGAGCAGGACTGCTTGTGCTGCTGCAAGGTATCACCAGGCTCCCTTCCCCTGTCAGGAGTTGCAGATTGGGGCCATCTCCCCTCTGAGCTGCTGCCCTCCTGTCGTAATCAGCCCGGCAGCTATTGTGAGGCTTGCGGGGAGGGGGGGGTTGGAGAGAGAGGGGGGGGGGGGCTTGGAGGGAGGGGGTTGGAGAGAGAGAGAGATGCTGTGTGTCTGTGTGTGTGCTCCCACCCACCCCCAAAAAATCTGGACTACAACAGGATTGGGAGAGAAAAGAAAAGGGAGAGGGAGAGAGAATTGCAATTCCCCAGGTCCTTCCTGGCTAAAGAAGATTCAGCAGCACCTTTTTCCAGAATGCTTGCTGAAACAATTCCTATCTGCCCTTGCTTATTTCAGGGTGTCCAACCCCCTTTTTTTCAAGCGTTCTTTTGGTAAACATGGTATGCGTGTATCTTGTGTCACCATAAAAACGGAGCTGCAACATGATCCTAAGTATGTCTACTCAGAAGTAAGCCCCACTGAGATCAATAGAACTTACTCTGAGGTAAATGTGCATAGGATTCAGCCTGAAAACGAAGAGAGGGTGAAGAAAAAACAGGAGAAAATGAATTGTAGAAATAGAATAGCAAGGTAACTGTGGGATATTTAACCATATTTAAAGACAATAGGTACAGTAAAATTAGTGCCCCTCTACTTCAGTCCCAGCCAGGTTTTCCATAGGAAAACTCTGTACCAGGTGGCAGATAATTATTTTAAAATTTTAATTAAAATACATTATCCTTTCCTATAACAAAATGGTGCTTACTCCTAAGTAAGTGTGTTCCACTGAAGAAGGAAATCCTATTTGATTCCTGTATTCATGCTACTGTGACATGATAAGTTAAAGGCACAATTTTATCCATGTTTAGACAGAAAAAAGTCCTTCAACTCCTAGAATCCCCTCTAAACAACAACTTGATGTTGTGCGGACTTTATACTGTTAGTTTTACCCTACCCTGTGCCTGCTTACCCTACCCTGTGCCTGTTTGCATTCTCTTCCCCTCCTTATTGTTTTACTATGATTTTATTAGATTGTAAGCCTATGCGGCAGGGTCTTGCTATTTACTGTTTTACTCTGTACAGCACCATGTACATTGATGGTGCTATATAAATAAATAAATAATAATAATAATAATAATAATAATAATAATAATAATAATAAATGGGAAGCACCAGCCCCAGGCTTGCTGAGGGAGGGAGGGAAACGAGAGCGAACGCCTCTGTTTGCAGCCAGCATGACAGGGCACACCAATTGGATTTTGAATAAAGTATTCAATTAATTGTTACTGTTTTGAATTTTATTGTTATTATCTTCCTTGGTGGGTCGTTGAAAACCACTATTCCGAATAATGATTTTTATAGTGTAGGGTAGGGGGGCGCTGGGCATGAGTTTGTGGAACCAAGGGGGCGGTGACCTGAAAAAGTTTGGGAACCACTGGTCTAAATTGTCAACAAGCTGTGCTCTTGCTGTTGCTCCACTTGTTACACTTCCAACTTCTCAGTTAACCAAGGCGATGGCTTGGCTCTAGGAGCAATTGCATATTGATTCTTACAGTCAGGAGAATCCCCCAAAGACATGAGGAAATTATTTGGATCTGTCAGTTTCCAGGGGCAGGTTATCTTAATAGACCTTCCCAGCCCTGCAGAGGTCAGACAACATCCCTAGCCTAAACCATAAAAGGAAAGGAAAGGAACCTCTCATGCAAAGCACTTGAGTCATTGCTGACTCCTAGAGGGACGCCTGCTTTCGCTGACATTTTCTTGGCAGACTTTGTAGTGGGGTGGTTTGCCATTGCCTTCCCCAGTCGCAGTTACCTTTCTCCCAGCTAGCTGGGTACTCATTTTACCGACCTCGGAAGGATGGAAGGCTGAGTCCACCTGAGCCGGCTGGCTGAGAACCAGCTTTTGCTGGGATCGAACTCAAGCTGTGGGGAGAGTTTCGGCTGCAGTAACTGCCACTTACCACTCTGCGCCACACGAGGCCTAACCAGAGGGAAATCTGTTCAAAGCATGGGAACCACATGTAGTTGCCTCCACCTGCAGGTCACTATCTTCCTGCCAAGAACAGAAGACTAGAATGAGTGTATGAATGAGTGTAAGGCAATGGACTTGTGGTTGCACCTGTTAAGGTGGCTGTGGTGTAGCTGTTTATTTATTATTTCTTCAAAATGTTTTTAGCCCTCTTTCTTATTAGAATACTCTATGGCTTTAAAATATTAAAAAGATAACATACTAAATACTATAAAAACACAAAATGGCTAACAATGAGCCTGAGCGTTTCAAAAAAACTTGCTTGAAACAACCACTAAGGCTCAGGCAGGGAGACTGTTGGGTGATAGGGTGAGTGGTGCACCGACGGAATCCCAATTCTGCCTTGAAGGCTCAATTTCCTGCACAATAACTCTGCAAACTGCACCGCAGAGCATCTAGAAAAGAAAAGGGAATCCCAATAGACCAGGGCTGCATCCCTTCCCTGTCCATTAAATCTAGAGGGCTTCTGCACTGAAAAACCAAGTGGGCAAAAGTGAGAGGAAGTTACACGTCTACCATCTCCCAAGCCAGGTCCCAGTGGTACTCATCAGGCCAGTATTCTCATCCAGGATCAAATCAACTTCACATTCAGCAGCACTATTTGAAAACCTGATGGGTTGATGCTAACACAGCTACCTGGTGGGAATCTACACTGGTGTTATTCTAACGCTTTGAATGGGTTACTGTGACGCATAGCGTCACGTGACCCTGGGTCTCCAACGTTGTAAATGAGTCATACTTACAGGTTCTGTTTCTTAGTTCCAGCGTGGCTGCAGATCCATGTGCCTTGTCCTACCGGTAATTCTCCTCTCGCAACCCAGAGCTGCTGAGTTTGCTCCGCCCACTTCCTGTTCTCCTTCCTTCACCCCGTTTGCTATCTTATCTGCTACAGCAGATAAATCACACCAGCCTTATACTGTGCAATCACTGACAATTGTATGCAACGGACTCAGAGGTTTTCCACCTTAGAATCTGCTTTTATTGTGAAGTACTCCCATGCATCCTGCCTTAAAATTTGAATCAAATTGGGTCATCGGTTGATTTTTTATAATTTTTAAAAAACATTTCCCCCCTCTTTGCAAAGGAGCTGTAGCTCCCTGCAGGAAAATTAACAAGGGTCCAAAGCCCAAAACTCATGACCAGCGGGGCTTAAATGCGGCTGCTGCTAAAACTTTTCAATTTGGTCTCCCATCCAAATTCTCACCAGACCTGACGCTGCTTAGCTTCAGCAAAGTGGCTGGCTCTTATGCATTCAAGCAATTCTCTGGGACTTTTTTAAAGATGTTTTGGGAGGGAGGGATTTGTGTGTGCTTATGACTTGCTAGCTAGGAATGAGGCAGGCAGTGGGCAGAGCAAACCCAGCAACGAAAGGATTTAACAATGTGCCCTGCAGTAACGTTACAGCTACAGAGAACCAATACAGAGAACCACGTTAGAAAGGGACATTAGCAACGTTATAAGACTAGTGTAGATCCGGCCCTGATGGGTTGATGCTAGCACAAGGGTTGTGTGGAAAGACCGGAAGGAGAGATAGCACATAAATGCAAAACAAACATATACACCAGGAATAGACAGCATGACGCTCACGAGCACAAAGTGCCCCTGGACATCTTCCTCTGTGCCCATCAAGGCACACCCCCTCCTCCCCATTTCTACATTTCTCAGCGGCAGCAAGATCACTTCAATGTAGTGTAGTAGCTAGAGTGTTGGACTGGGAGTCGAGAGCACATCATATTCTCCATCCTGTCCTCATGGTTTATCTGCTTTGGGAGATGTGGCTTTAAGGCTTGTGAGCCTTAACTCCCAATTTCCCTGCTTTTTGGTGCTTGGTTGAAAGCTCTAGAGCAGCCTTCCTCAACCTGGGGCGCTCCAGATGTGTTGGACTACAACTCCCAGAATGGGGCATTCTGGGAGATGCAGTCCAACACATCTGGAGCACCCCAGGTTGAAGAAGGCTGCTCTAGAGCCTTCCAAAATGTTGTTTTGTAAACTGTAGGTTTTTTATTTAATGAATATAGTGTTCTTTGCGAGTGGGTCCTATCTGCACAAATATTGGGAGGGGTTGGAACACCCTGTGCCCCTGGGTTTTGCAAAGTTGTATTTTAGCTACTTGGTTCTTTGGATTGTAGCTAAGATATGCATAACAGAAACTGCTGAGCATAATTAGCATTAGAATATTAAGAGGATATTTGGGAAACAATGTCTGCTTAGAATTCTCCCATTTCATTCAGTTGTACTAGTTAATTCTTATTGGTTATTCATCTGTTCCTTGGTCTAAAAACTATACAGATGTAACAAATTACTGCAATACTCACTCATCTCAAGAGTGAAAATGTAGATCTGTTCATGTTCTCAGTTTCCTATGTGTGTTCATTTCAGTGAATAATGCTACCTGTGGTTATCTCAAGTCTATTCCAGTCCAATTATGTCAACTATATTGGAGAAACATCTGAGTACATTATCAGTTTGCAAATGTTGAATCTCATACAGCGATGGATGTGACAAGGCTCATGTTCCAGTTTCCATAACATTTATTAAAAAAAAGTGTGCTCAAATGTCAAGATTAGAGGAAACTGGTGAGTCCAAAGAACATGGGAAAAGTTTAGCAGCCTTTGTGACTAAACTGGATGGTCTTCTTAAAACACTTCAGGAGAATCTTTATTCTGTATGCTGTAGGGTGGATTCCTGCACTGAGCAGGGGGTTGGACTTGATGGCCTTTTAGGCCCCTTCCAACTCTACTATTCTATGGTTCTATGATTTACAGGTATTCTCCATATGGAAGGGGACAGCTCAGTGGTAGAAAACTTATTTTACACATGTAAGTTCTCCGGTTCAAACAGTGATATCTCAGTTAGCAGACCAGAGAAAGACCAAAGCCTGCGCCCTTGGGGAGTCATTGCTTGTCAGGAAAGAAAAATACTAGCTTAGATGGACTAGTCACATCTGACAGCATAATGCACCTCCTTACATTCTTAATGCTATTATGTACAGAGAGTAAGAAAACACAGAACAGGTTAGAGGGGGGGGAAGCTGGTGCAATGTGAAGAAGGGTTCCAAGCAACACACTGGCTACGCAGTACATTGACCAGGAACCAAATGAAGGCATGGCCATACCCTGACATACAGCACTATTAATTTGTCAATCCCTGGTGTATAAAATTGCATCCTAAATCCCACTGAAGCCAGTAGAACAAATTCCTCACAGCTAACTCAAGCTGAATTGCTTTTGACACTAGTTATGACCATGGCTGCCTAGAGCGGTGAGAATTGGGGCAATCTGCCCTGGGCCATGCCCAGGGGTTCCCGGTCCATGCCTTGGTTCCCAGTGCATACTGATGGTCCTTGTCCTGGGCTTGCCATAAATCCTACACATCCATAAGTCCTTGCAAGGGGCAGTGACAGAACCCCCAATGTCACATAAATTGTCTGGCTAACTTTAGCTGGATTTGGCCATTTCTCTCAGTTATTTGATTCCAGTTTGCCATTACCTGGACTCACTTCCGCTGTATCTGAATACACTGCCAAGGTTGAGGGCACAGCATCTATTTGCATAATGGTACTATAAAAGGTTTTCTAAGTGACAGAAGGGCACATAAAAGCCTAAATTGACCAGCATGGGAGGATAGTTCATCATGAAATAGTTACTCCACCACAATCACCCCTTCTCCCCCAAAATGGGAAACAGCTAATGAATCACAATATTCTGAAATTTTAAATTGATTGCCCTTACTTCTATACTATTTCCACAGAGACTGTCAGATTGCAAGCAATCTTCTGTTAGCAATCTTCTGTTAGTTTTGAAACTAACAGAAAACTGAGTGTATGGCAAATTCATCTTACAATCTTCGGTTTTCATTTCCAAATAACTAAGTATCCTGTTCTGTCCTAAAGATAAAATTATATGGCTTTGGTCTTCTTTTAAAGTACAAGATCCTTTTCTTTGTTCATAATATTTTGCAAGGGTTTTACACACAAATGTGTTTTCAGTTTCAAGTAGGATGCCTTACTTTGTACAAATTATGGTTACAAGCAGGATGGGAGTAATTTTCTCACTTTATGCATGCCAAGGAGCCACACCCCTTGAGTATCTTTCTACTCTTTATAATATAGCATACTAAAAATGTCCAGAAATGTAAAACTGGCACATAGATAATTTTGTTCAACTCAACCAATTATTTTGGAGTGTAATATTAGATATAACTTAACTAATTATTAATTATTAATTTATCAAAAGTACAGGAAACATTCCCTGGAATTATAATGTCCCAGAATAGTAATTGGTGTTATCCTGAAGCTCACATTATTGCTAAATAGATATATACTTAAGCAACAGAAAATTATGATGAATTTCTCTTCACCAGGATTCTGTGAAGGAATGAAATTGTTCAGCCATTTTGTATTCAGCCAACTTCCTGACTGTTAGAGCAGTACGACAATGGAGCCAGTTACCTAGGGAGGTTGTGGGCTCTCCCACACTAGCAGCCTTCAAGAGGCAGCTGGACAACCATCTGTTAGGGATGCTTTAGGGTGGATTCCTGCATTGAGCAGGGGGTTGGACTCGATGGCCTTATTGGCCCCTTCCAACACTACTATTCTATGATTCTATTTTATTTTTGGTTGTAAAATGGTTGCTTGCTGTTTAGAGGCTGTTCTTGCCAAAGGGTTTAAAAGGTTAACCCAGGAAACTAAAATGTAAGTGGGGAGAGAAAACTAGTTTGTTATGGGAAATAGAAACTTAATACTAGGGTGACCATATGGAAAAGAGGATAGGGCTCCTGTACCTTCAACAGCCGTATAGAAATGGGAATTTTAGCAGGTGTCATTTGTATGTATGCAGCATCTGGTGAAATGTCTTTATTGGTATAACTTGGCATAAGTAGGGAACCAATGACTAAGTTTAGATCAATGTGCTTTTCCATATGATTTTTGTATTCTAATTACTTTTATAGTTAACTGCTAAAACAGCTTTAAGATCGCCCCTCCTCAATAGAAAAACCATCACAGTAACAGTGAAATTGCGGTGTTTCAAAACTTTTAGTAAAATATAAATTTGTTGTTGGCTTAGCCTTGATGTGTTGTCTTAATTTTCTCCGCATGCTCAATTGCCTTAACCACAGTACACGATGTAGAGAGGTTGGATAGGTCAGCAAGCAAGGCCATGGGAAGTAACACAGTCACAGGGGAGAAGGGGCAATCACCGTACAAGCAGTCAGGAAAATAAACTTCCAGTTGATGACAGCAGCGAGGACCACAGGGGAGGTTCATTTGGCTGATTACTTTACCTCCTTCTTTCTTTCTTTCTTTCTTTCTTTCTTTCTTTCTTTTTCTTGCCCAAAGCACCAACAGGAAACCCATTCCATCTGACCATCAGGACTGAATCAGCAATGGGTTTTGACTCCTGACGGGAACTGCTGGGGAATGAACTTCCCCAGCAAGGAAGCCACTTTACACCAATATGCAAGAGAGGGTTGGACAATTCTTCCTGCCTCCTCTAAAGGCTTCCTGGGACTTGTCTTGATGGAGGGTTACATGATGCAGCCGCCACTGCAAAGCCATCCAGGGGCAAACCCCAGAAACTCCACTGAAAAAAAATCGGGCACTTACCCTCAACTATTTTGGCTGCGGAGGCGTGTCACAGCCAATGGCGCCCCCTGATTGGTCGCCATCGGCTGGACAGGGAACGGGGTGGACCTCCGGGAGCACAGCAGAGCTCCGCACATCCCTGTAAATTTAAAAAATAATAAATGGAGGGGGGAGAAGAGGAATGGGGCTCATTCTCCCTCCCCTGTTTTTTTTTTTTTATCTGTATCAAGATCAGTTCACCAAACCAGGAAAATTTCAGCTGTCCACTGAGCTCACTGTTACATCTTATATAACAAAAACATGTTTTAAAAGGTCAAATAGAAATGAGAATATACTACATCCTGGGGAGGGGAAAATATTTTGTATAACTCACAGGCAAGCCCTTTGGCAGCCTTTTGGCTGCACTGTATTACTAACAACCATTTTTCCTGGGAGAGTTGATTTGTACCTCACAGTGCACTGACATATACACCTTCATAAACAATAAATCATTTGTACTCCTCTCTCACACACATTCCTATCTCTGTGGATCGTGCTTGAGAAGAAAAGTTTGTGCTGGGCTGAGTGTAGCTGGAGAAAAGGGATCCCTGCTGGCAAAGGTTGTTTTGAAAGCAGGTAGAACAAATAAATATTGCATATATGATGTTTTCTCTCTCTCTCTCCCTCCCTCCCTCCCTCTTTAATAATAAAAAAGCTTTCAAACATGGCTGTCTGCTGGGGGGCTCGTCTTGACTTCTTCATGTAAAACTCATTTAGATTTACATTTGCTTTAGCTGAAGCCTGGCATCCATTATACAGGATAGGGAGATAGATCCCATTCTACAAAGTGTTGTGTGGGGGGGAGAATCACCCAGAGGCCATTCAAAACAATGGAGATAAAATAAGCATCAGGGTAGTTAGGTGAAATAAAGAGATTTAATAAATCTGTTTAATACACCACGTGCTACAGTGTGTGCCCAAAATATGGCACCTGTCAACAATTGTAAGACTATGTTGATATAGGACCTGTACAGACAACATGCTAAGCCATGGCTAGGCCACTAACCCTTTTGCAGTAAATGCTTAGTAAGCATGTTTAAACTGTGGTTATGTAGCTACCATTGTTCACATGGCACGCTAAGTCATGATTCACATGACACACCATGGCTTAAGTGTGTTGTCTGAACAGGGTCATAATTACCTAATGGCTGTTGTCAACAGTTACTAGTGTTGTATACAGACAGTTACTACAGTCATGAAGAATTGTCAACAGTCTCTTCTGTAGTTAGTTAACACATTTTGGACATTTACTATACCATATATTATTATTTATTATTATTATTATTATTATTATTATTATTATTATTTATTTATATAGCACCATCAATGTACATGGTGCTATACAGAGTAAAACAGTAAATAGCAAGACTCTGCCGCATAGGCTTACAATCTAATAAAATCATAGTAAAACAATAAGGAGGGGAAGAGAAGGCAAACAGGGTAGGGTAAGCAGGCACAGGGTAGGGTAAAACTAACAGTATAAAGTCTGCACAACATCAAGTTTTAAAAGCTTTAGGAAAAAGAAAAGTTTTTAGTTGAGCTTTAATAAAATTCCTAAATATATGGCATAATAAGTCACAAAAAATGATGAATGACTTGACCCTTACTACGGATCTTAAAAAATTTAAAGGGCCAGAGGGAAATGTCAGAAAATTCTGATATTTACCAGTAAACTTCAAAGTCATCTCAGTGTCTTCAGAAAGTGTCCAAATGTCATCTTCATTTCCATAATTTACCAGTAAAGGAGGTCTTTCCTGCCATGGATTTAAATATCAAAACCAAATATCATTACACAAATCTTTCTGGCATTTTTCACTGGGCCTCACTTGTTTTTGACATTTGCTTCAACATATACATTTATTAAATAATTAACAAGGCATGTTCATAACAAGTCTGTTAAGTGTCGGGTTATGTGTAAAGGCTGGACTCACAGCACTTTCAGGATTTAAGTTGAACCAGGCATCATGAGAGCTTAGCCTCTGAAGCTACGTCTGATACCAGGATTCATTTTATGTGAAAGATAATGCCAAGCAGATATGAACTTTGAGCATATGCATGTGCTACAGGAAATCCTCATACAGATCTAGGATTCAAAAAAATAAATTTCTAGGCCAGTATATGAGTTGTCCAGGCAGGCTTGATGCCTGCTCCCATGAGGGCTTACAACATTTTAAAATACAGTAAATTCTGTAAAATCCCATATACTTCATCACGTATTATTCATGAACTCATATTGTCTTGTTCTTAATGGGATTTCTGCTGTACCTCAGTTTACTTGCTATTTGTTGCAATCGTATTGAACTCTGATTTGAATTTTATCCATTTGAATGTTAAGCTTTTAATTTTGTAAGTTTGGCTGAGGGTCCATGATTGCACTATGGCTGGAGGGAGAAACCTGCGGCCCTCCAGATGTTGTTGGACTCCAAGTCCCACTACCTCCAACCAGCGCAGCCAATGGTCAGGCATGATGGGGGTTGTAGTTCAAAATCTGAAGAGCCACAGGTTCCTGTCCATGAACTATGTTTGATAGGATGTTTTATTTTCAACCTTTGTTCTTATAACAAGTGGGACCACAGAACTTCAGCACAGGTGGCTTTCCCCAACACAGCATTGGGTCAAAGCAGAAGATGCACGGGACTGGATGTCAACTTCCATGGAACTTCAAAGGTACATGAGGTCTCTCCAGTTCTGGATTTCGCAACACTGTGGTTAACTTCGTCTACTAACACGGTTGGTATAGGGAAGGAAAGAAGTATACCAGAACAAATTAGAAAATACTAGAAAAATACCAGCTACTTACAGAGTCTATTTTGCCAACCAGACACCACTGAGGAAGGAGGACCTTTGAGGCTCTCTCAAAGTTCTGTCTATCTGAATACAGTTTGGATAAGATTAAAAAAAACCACTTGTCCTGATACAGGTTAGAGTGACATTAACTGATCAGGAACACAAAAGGAGGAATGGTACACATTTCAGTTTCTCCTTTGAAAACCAGAAGTAGTAAGAACAATGAGGAAGGTATGTCAGAGACATAAAAGCTTTAGTATTTCTGTTGCTTTGCCAAGAGAGCAAGAAAAAAGGAGGAACAGATTAGCCTCCTGTTGCGACAATCAGAATGGACTTTAGACTGACTCAGTTGTTATATTCCAATTGCTTTCAATCTATTTATCTGAAATGTAGAGACAAGTACATAACTGTCAAAACTGCACAAATATTTTTCAAAAAACAATGCTGTAAGGACAATTTTGGCATCCCTATTGAAGAACTCGACCAACAATTCCAGCTCTCCAAAAATTCTCTGATAACAAAACATATTTTCTGAAAAATTGGATAAAGAAGCATGCTATTTATCAGGGAAATTTGCAATCCTGGAATCAAAAAGCAGACAGCAATTTCAGGAAGTGGAGTTAGGAATTAAGGGCCATTCCACACATCACGTGGCAACAAACATAGCTTTGTCACCAAGTGTACAATATTTGGTAGAAAGCTGCAGCCAATCCTGGCTCTCCAGTGAATGTACCTGTATAACACATAAGCTTCTAAACATGACCCTCTTTTTCATGTTACATTCTTAAATGTGTACACTTTTAAATGTTGCAATTGTACACCCCCTGAAATGGAAATACATCCATCTCTAGTTGCAGGCATGTGTATTACAACCGATCATCCTGGCGCAGCACAAAGCACATAAAAAGATGCCTCCACTCACTGCTGCACCTAGGGGTGACCACATTACACCAGTTTTAAAATCTCTTCACTGGTGGCCAATTAGTTTCCGAGTGAAGTATAAAGTGTTGGTTATCACCTTTAAAGCCCTACATGGTTTGGGTCCAGGCTACCTGCAGGATCACCTTCTCGCATACAATCCACCCCGCACACTCAGGTCCTCTGGGAAAAATCTACTTCAGCTAGCAAAAACTAGGTTAACAACTGTTACCCAGAGGACCTTCTCTTCTGCTGCTCCCAGACTGTGCAATGGCCTGCCGGAGGAGACTCTCCAACTTAACAGTCTATTAGCATTCAAGAACGCTATCAAGACTGATCTCTTCCAGCAGGCCTATCCAGGGGAATTTTAGGATGTTTTTAGAATGTTTTTAGGATGTTTTAACAATATATATTATGTTCTTAATTCAGTTTTATGTATTTTATATTTACTGTTGTTCCCCCCCTTCGATCAAAATGGAGAGGCGGGTAAGAAAAAATTATTATTATTATTATTATTATTATTATTATTATTATTATTATTATTATTAAGTTAGATGGGTCCCTGTTGAGCCTGTAATGTGGAAGCACATAGAATCATAGAATAGTAGAGTTGGAAGGGGCCTACAAGGCCATCGAGTCCAACCCCCTGCCCATTGCAGGAATCATATAATCATAGAATAGAATAGAATAGAATAGAATAGAATAGAATAGAATAGAATAGAATAGAATAGAATCGATGGCCTACAAGGCCATTGAGTCCAACCCCCTGCTCAATGCAGGAATCCACCCTAAAGCATCCCTGACAGATGGTTGTCCAGCTGCCTCTTGAATGCCTCTAGTGTGGGAGAGCCCACAACCTCCCTATGCACATGGAAGGCTGTTTCCACATGCATATCTCCCATGGCAGATCAAGGCAGATGTGGGAAAGAGCACTTATGAATTCCTAAACTGAGATGCAGAATTCTGTGCACTACAAAGAAAAGTCCTGCCTGCATTGTCATCTCCATTTATCCGGGACCAGAGCCATAGAAGTGCTATACTGTCAGTGTGATATTCCCAGCCCCTTTGTTGAATGTTCAGATTTCATTCCTTACTTTTTAAAGTAAAGCTCCAGTCTTTTACTTACGGAGATATCATGAAAAGTATGCAGCCAACATTCTACCTGGTTGCCCATTAATCTGCTGCCAGCTTTCCCATGGTCCAGTCAATGAGCACAAAATCACTGAGACAACTGACAAGCATCTGTGTGGCTTGGCACTTATTTTTAATTTTATTAAAATCTATATTCTTTTAATATTTTAATGTCTTGGGGCTGTAATCCTACAGCCACTTATCTTGGGGGCATCTACACAGAGCTTTTACTCTGGTTCTACTCCACCTCCCAAGTCAATCATGTCAGATGCTGCATGCCCCTCTGCGCAGCTACGGATTTTCCTGTAACTGAAGATTCAGTGCAGTTTGGGAGTCTGTGTGTCCTCAGTGGGCTGGTGGAAGCGGCGCTGATTGGCCAAAGGGAAAGTTGCGTGGGTGGGGATGTCGTGGGGCAGAAGGCTAAACCATGGCTATCTGGAAGGAAGTCATTGCCCTCCATTGCACTTTGTTAAGTACAGGAGTGGGGAGAGGAGCCAGCCCTGCTGTTCTGAAACTGCACAGTTGCAAATGTGGGCTGAATCACTGCATTTCCTCTCTTTACTGTTGCACTATTTTGCAGTTGTGCAGTTGCTGAAGCCTGTTGATTCAAAGGTTCGCAACTATGAAGGAGCACAACTGAGAGAGGCTGTGTAGGTGTGCGGAGGCATCCTTTCACTGCTCGGAGTTGAGCAGAAAGGGGGAATTATTTATTTATTTATTTATTACACTTATTATTATTTATTATTATTTATACACTATCTGAAGGAACGACTCCTCCCGTATGTACCTGCCCGGACCCTAAGGTCATCCTCAGGGGTCCTTCTCCACGAGCCCCTGCCAAAGGAAGTGAGGCAGGTGGCTACCAGGAGGAGGGCCTTCTCTGCTGTGGCACCCCGGCTGTGGAATGAGCTCCCTAAGGAGGTTCGCTTGGCACCTACATTATATGCCTTTAGACGCCAGGTGAAGACCTTTTTATTCTCCCAGCATTTTAACAGTCTATAAATAAATTTTAACTTGGTGTTTTAAATTTGTAATTTTGCATTGCTGCTGTTTTTATCTGCTCAAGCTTTTATACTGAATTTTATAGTGTGGTTTTATACTGTTGCTTTATACTTTGAATGTTTTAATTTTTGTGAACCGCCCAGAGAGCTCCGGCTATTGGGCAGTATAGAAATGTAATCAATCAATAAAATAAATATACCACCCCACAGCTGAAGCTCTCTGGGCAGTTTACAAAAGTAAACATTGAAAACAAATATAAAAATTTAAAAGCATAGAAAGCATAAAAACAACAATATCCATTACAGCTGTGTAACGGATCATGCAAAGTTTCAGGGCAGGATATTCCACGTTCAATCCTGCACATGTATTGTGGTGGTTGTCACTTCACAACTACAATGCTGTAGACTTTTTGAGGAATCAGCAGTGAAAGTGGCACCGTGTAGACGGCCCCTCAGAATAATCTTGGAGTTCAGTGGGACACATTTCTCGGTAGATACGTATAGGACTGCGCTGGAAATATCTAAAACATATTTGAATAGCTGCATTTAGGTTTGTGTTGTGTTATGTTCCTCCTAACTCCCTACTGCATATCCACCAATGGACACACAGCTACCATATGAGGAATCAAAAAAGAACACTTTCTGGAACGTTACAAAATTTATCTAACTTATTTTAAGAATATAAACAGCCTAGGCCCATTTCAACTAGGAATCAATTTAGCAATCCAAATATCTCCTTCTAATTTCAAACTATATTGTAAATCCCCCAATCACCTACCACAAAGATTTCTCAGTTTTGAAACATATTACACTGTTATACCAGATTATGCAGGGTTCCACCACCACCCTGTAATGATTGTGTGCTGATTGGGTTAATTGACTTGAGTGAGTGTTTTAGTGATTTGTATAAATGCATTCACCTGACATGGGAGAGGCAGTTTTTGTATGTATCGTGACTCACTTGAAATAAAGGTTATTCTTCGTATGCTGGCTGTAGGAAGTTCTTCAGATATATGAAACCATAAATACTACACACCCCTCTCCAAAGTAGGCACCAGTTTTTACCATTCTTTCTTTCTGGTAAGCAAAGAACCAGACATAGTTTAAAAATAAACAACCTCCATGTGAACTCTATTCTCCACAATTATCTTCAGGATGGAAACTGTCAAGGAATTTACCCTATAACCAATAATGTAGGGTGACCAACTGTCAGGATTTCCCCGGATTTGTCCTGGTTTTTGTTCTTTCCATGGTGTCAGGGGGGATTTTCTATAATTTTCAATAATGTCCTGGAATGACACACCTTCCTCTTTAAGGCTGCCATTAGCATGGCAGGAGGGAATGACATGCTTTCTTGAGGCACATCATTCCCCCACCCCGAGCTCCAATTGAGGTCTTAAAGGGGAAAGTGGGTCATTCGTGGACTTTATAGAAAAGGCCCCAATTGGAGTGGATGGTGGTGGTGCAGAATGAAATCCTTTCCCCTCCTCCACTCCAATCGAGTTCTGTAAGGTGGCGGGGGAATAACGTACTTTCTGCAGGACTCAGAAAGCTGCTTCCCCACACACACACTAGGTGTCCTCTTTTTTGGTTTCCCAAATATGGTCACCCTACAATAATGTCACACAATTGTTACTTTGTGGGATTGGGGTCTGTTTCAACAAGAGTTCCAGCACAGGCCTTGGAAGTTGTTTCTACGCACTCCCTTCTCAAATTGTACCTCCAACAACTTGTTGCAGACCACACATTTAAATTCATTAGGCATAATTTACCAGTGATTTATCCTGAGAAAACACAATTTTAATTGTTTAAGACAGACCCACCAAGCCTCAATCAACCCTTGAACTGTATATTTGCAGCCGGCCAGGACCTGTTGATGCCACTTCAGGCAAATAGCAAGCAAAGGTTTATTGAGCCCAGGTGTACTCCACCTTTGGTTGATATTCAGCTTGGTGAATCACAAGTTGTGTAGGGACTAGCTTCTGAGCATAGCCCATGCTTTTGTAAAATTCCCAATTCTTACAATTCACATTGCCTGGCTGACATTCTGGGTGAATTGTATAGCTTGCTTAAGATTCAGACAGGCCAGCAAGATGCCTTTGTTGGTTATGGAAGGCAAAGAACTATGAGCCCAACCTGTTTAAAAGCCAATATTGAGAAATCACGCCATGCTATTCACTTCCAAGATCATGTCCGTGATCTCTTGGTAAACCATTGTAGAATGTCAGCCTCAACAAGGTTTTCCTGGTTATTTGAGATGACTGAACACAATTGCAATATTAACAGAAATAATATAGACAATATTATCAAGCTTTCTCAATAAAGTTTTAAGTTTTATCTATTCCATCAAAGCTCCTAATCTCCCCCAGGTTTTATTGGCAATGATAAAACTTTCCAATAAACTCTAGTGAATGCTTGGATTTTTGCAATAAACAAGGACTAAATAATTGTGCAAGGCACAAAAAATACTTAATATTTTTGTTTCCCCAGGTTTAGAAACAATTTCTCAAGCAGGATGGGTCACAGGCTCCAGCAGCTTCGAGTAAAACCAATCTTGAAAAGTGCTACATGAGCTGTTTCATGCTGGCTTTTTAAATAAAACACTGGAAGATTCAAGAGTTCACTATGATACAGCATCAGTTTGGTACAAACCTGTTTGGAAACTGTAAATCAGCAGACCTTTTCTTTTAGGAGATGTCAGAAAAGTTAAAGGCCACAATAAGCAATAAAGGTGCTGCACAATATGTGCTTTATGTGCATTTTGTGAGTATCTATTAACCGAAGTTGATGAACTGGTGGAGGATGCACCCGGCATTTACACACACACACACACACACTTTTCAGTTTGTTGCAGTAACAGTGATTTCTACTACCCAACAGGTAGTAGAAAACATTGTCCAGCTGTATCATCGCATTTCAAGAAGAAACTCTCTCCACCCATCCTCTCCAAGGATAATACATCTTGACCAATTTGAATTACTTGAAACATGGTGGTCTCATTGCAATGCTACTTGGGGTTGCCCACCATTTTGTTTCCTCCTCATTAACATGCCAGCCCACTGCAGTTTTGTTCTAAATGACTACAACCATGGAGGGAAAGGAAAGGACTTACCAGGGATCTGAATCACCAGAGTTCACTAAAAGATGGCCTACTCTGGAGTAAAGCACAACATTGAAATGAGGTATTCATGCTTCTACATCTTGTATCATACTCAGAAATGCTTGCTTCCTCCTCACTCTTGACTCTGATGGGACTTGGTCATTTCCAATGACCCTTGAAAAGATCATATTCTTCTGACCAGCAAATCATAAATTGCTGCATTTTTCTGTCTCTATTTTAACCACATCTTTGTCACACACGTATTTTCACAATTCTGAATTGCTGCCAGTGGGGGGGACGGGGACGGGACGACTGCTTAAGAATCATAGAATCATAGAATAGTAGAGTTGGAAGGGGCCTATAACGCCATCAAGTCCAACCCCCTGCTCAATGCAGGAATCCACCTTAAAGCATCCCTGACAGGTGGTTGTCCAGCTGCCTCTTGAATGCCTCTAGTGTGGAAGAGCCCACGACCTCCCTAGGTAACTGGTTCCATTGTCGTACTGCTGTAACAGTCAGGAAGTTTTTCCTGATATCCAGCCGGAATCTGGCTTCCTGTACCTTGAGCCCGTTATTCTGTGTCCTGCACTCTGGGAGGATCGAGAAGAGATCCTGGCCCTCCTCTGTGTGACAACCTTTTAAGTATTTGAAGAGTGCTATCATGTCTCCCCTCAATCTTCTCTTCTCCAGGCTAAACATGCCCAGTTCTTTCAGTCTCTCTTCATAGGGAGAGAGGAAACATTTTGCTTCGAGAGCAGTTTAATTCTTTCCTGGGAGTTGCTGGCATGAATTTAAGGAGAAACATAGTATTATTCAAATAAGAACTGGTGGAGGCAATTCTGTATTCATCTGCACATTTCAACATTCCCAGTGAATTAATAAATTAGCTGATTAGGCAACCAGTATATCAACTTTCATTGCTTAAATTTCTCCAACAGTTGATATCCCAAAAACGCTACTTACCTACCCACAATTACGTTGCAGCCAGTAGAATGATTAACAATGCTGCAAGTCACACTGGGTGAAAACCAGAGCCATAAAATCTTTCTTTTTGGGCCATATAATTCAATGGAAAGTGAACTGGGACTGCAAGTGGAAAGAAGTCTTTTTTCGTGCATTGCTATTACAAGAAAAGGAATCCTGCCCATGGCCTTTTTCATGAAAGGGGGATTAATTTCCATTTAGGTTTCCCTAAGCTTATTTATTAGATCAAATTGAGAATTAATGCTATTCACCTACTTCCACCAGACAATTACACAAGCTTTAATGTGACACATCTTTCAAGTTTCAAGTCTGAATTGAATTAACAAGGGGATATTCAATTTGTTTCAGTCTTCTGATACCATTGTTGTTTCATAATTTAAATGCCCCTCTCATGCCTGGTGCTGAGAAGGACCTAGATGAATAGCAAATCTGAAAAGGAATATTCTTAATGTTTGTAAACCGGTATTATTATGTCTAATGGAGTAGGGGGGAAATATTGTGAAATTCTTTTGCATGCTGGCAATTCATCTTTATTTGCCATCTCATTCAGAATGATTTACTTTGTGAAACAAACATGAAACCATGAAATTCAAAAATAATAAACCACAATAACAACTTTGTGCAAGGCTACATGAGAGCAAGACTATCATCCTCAATAGGTCTGGGATCATATAGTCAAGGATGGACATGGTGAGGAACAACCAGCAATCCATGAAGTGGCAACGCAGAACCTGGAGAGGATCTACACTAGTCAAGTTGGAATATGTCTTACCATTTTTAAGTGTGCGTTTGGTAGTATTTCACCACATGATGTTCAGTTTGTGACATTTTATTGTCTGTTCTCCGGTTTTTATTCTATTTTATTTTATTTTATCTCTGAAATAAGTCATTCTATTTGGTATGATGTGGCTGATTTCATCGTATTAAATGGGTTTCCTGTAGTTCTTAATTAGCCAATCGCATTCCTGGGGGCCTGTTTATGTAATTTCCGTGCCCAAAGTTGGAGCCGTTTTTTTCTTTCAAGCCTCTTTTTTGCAGACACTTTTAGTTTCACTTTTGGGAGGCTGCGTGCTGGATTGTTTGTAAGTGGAGGATTCTCAGAGAGAAGAGGAAGTGGGAGGGGAAATTGGCAGACATGGGGGGAGAAGAACAAACGGATTTCTTTTCTTAGTGTGGCCAAAAGGAATGCATTCCCACGGAAAGAGAAAAGTAAGTAAATATTTTAAGAACTGCTATGTTTTAAATTGTTCAAAAATGACTGTAAAAACAACGTTTCATATACTAGTGTAGATCCCCTCCTGGAGTACTAGGGACAAAGAGGAAGTTTCCAAGGGATGAAGCAAGAGAAAGGAAGCAGGGGACAAAAGAAAGAGAAGAAAGGCAACACTAACTGGGAAGTGAAGAAGTTGGAATTAGTCCTTTCCCACCCACTCAGCTATAGCTCATCTTTATCTCTAAATGTTCCTACACATTACCACCGCTTGGTGGGCATCTCATTCTTCCAGGCACATGGAAAAGATGGTCCCTAAAATACAGGATTGCATATTTTTTGTGATGACTGAAAGCCAGATGAAGTACTAAATTCTAAAGACAGCCATTTCCTTGAGTTGCACAACTTGCTTAAGAGAAAGGCTGGTGCATCTGTTGGTAATAAAACATATTGTTGGTCCAAGTTTGGATGGTGAAAATAGGCAATCACTCATAGAAATTCCCCCACCCTCCACATCCCACACTGAGATGCACATATGTCTTCCAATAGCTTACCCCTGCTTTTTGGAATAATGCTTTAAGAAATGCTTCTCTCTTTATTTGCAATAGTATACACTAAGCTGCATTATAAGTAAATGAGATGCAACATCTCTCAGATTTCCAATAAATTATAACTTAACCTTGATACACTGCTGTAACTGTTCTTTCATTTTCCCTTAGTGGTAGCTTGGTAAATTTCTGATCTGATATGTTGTCATAAATTGGCATCATTTCAGTAAAGCTTTCTTCAGTTCCATATTGTAAAATGCAGGCTGGAGCCTTTTTCTGTCTGGCCAGAAAAAGAAGTGCTTCAGAGTCACTGACCTGGTTTGCACATAATGGCAACAAATCATGGTTTCATTAGCGTATGATTTGTCGAGCTGTGTGTTTTGCACAAGCAACTTCTTCTTCACATAATCAATCTCTGGTTGGCCCAGTTGCAAGATGTTCTGTGACATGCACATCTATTAGTTGTTTGTCAGTTAAACAAGCCAAAGTTAACCTACAGTTAGTCCTACAATTAGGTTTTAGGTTAACTTTCGTTTGTTTAACTCACAAATAACCCAGAGTGTCCAGGTTTGCACGCCATGCAACAAACCTTTTCCTCAGCTCCTTCAAAGCGTAGAAAACATGACTCAGTGCTCTAGTGGGTGAGTTTGCACATGGGAACCATGGCTTTATGACCAGCATGCTAGTGCATGCTGCCTGATCACAACCATGGACCTTCCAACCATGATTTGCTTACCATGATGTGCGAACTCAGAACTCCAACTTGTCTCTCCCCCAACAAGCCAGAATCATAATCCAACAACAACAACAAAACAAGGGCTCTAGCATTGGTTTGCTTGGGAAGGGAAAGGCCAGAGTTCTGAATTCACATGTACTGATAAGCAATCACAGACAGAAAGTCCATGCTAGCTGCTTCCTGCTGGAGCAGCAGCGATCAGGCAGTGTGCACCAGGATGCTGTCTCACTCACCAGGCCAATGTTGACATTACATTTCAGCAACTAGAACTTTCTGGGGCTAACCTAGAGAATAGCAATAAAGGCTGAAAGGGAATGCCTTCACATGTCAATTTTATTGCATATCAATCAATGTTGCATGGATGTTCTCCAGTGAATATTGTAGGCACAATATTGGTGTTTTGAAATGCCCTCTGAACATCCCAGAATTCACCCTTTTTGCACCTGTCTGCTGGTGCTCTAGCGCTACTTTCCACTTGCCTCTTCCACTTGTTATCCCAGTCAACCAGGGTTGAAGATGTGACCATGGTAATGTAATGATGCCCATGTCACCAGATTTGGCTATATGAAGACATTCACCAACCCACTTCAGAATGAAGACTGCAAACAGTTTTGTCTGCAGAACCCTGAAAAGTCATCAAAAGGGGATGTGTTCCACATAAGGTGAAAAGTTCCTGTTTCAGCTCAGCTCTGATCCAAACAAAAAGTAATAATAAGGGGGCAGGGGAATAAAATGGTGTATATTTGTTTTCAGGAAGTTTAGGCACAAACGTCCAGCTGTAACTAAGTGAATAAGAAACCAGAAGAAATATCCAAACAGAGATCTCAGTATGAAAAGCATATTCATATTGAGCTAAAAGCATATTTGTGTATTTTCCTTTTATTGAATTTTGTGGATTCTTAAGCAAGAATACTTTATTCCCTTAGCAAATGAAGAAACTAAAAAAGAGGACTGTCATGAATATCTATGATGTTCTGCTCCTGAAGTGAAAAGCGCTTATTTACTATTATGGATAAGTGTTCCAAACAGCCAGCAGGTTTGTAAATCTTCCCTTTTGATATACATGGGCAAGCCTCTAGCCAAAGTTAAGTACTTTTAAGTTCTCTTTATTTTAGTGGGAGAGTTAATCACATTCTTTGCCTCACTGGGAATGAAATAGGCCCCATATGGTTATTGTTTGGGTTAACACAGATTAAACACAATTGCAAATATAGATATTAAATTATACAGATTAAAAAAAAAAACCTCTCTGGAGTTTAGGAGTGGGATAGGTCTAGAACTGCCCTCAGTTTAGCAAATCCACTCCTTTTGGCCACATTTTAGCCAAAGCTTCTAAAATGAGGCTGTAAAGGCATCTAGGGCCTATCATACTGCAAAGGACAACTCAGAGACAAGACAAGACATTCCTAGAAAAGTATTTACTCTTATACTGTTGGGACACTGCTGTGATTCAAAATTATTGTAGGGGGGAAAAGCCTTCTCAGGTCTCACCCTTTCTTAGGCCTCATCTACACCAAGCAGGATATTGCACTATGAAAGTGTTATATAAAAGGCAGGAGCCACACCAAGCAGGCGATAGCGGTATGAAAGCAGTATATGGTATGTGTCAATGGGCCCCAACAGTTGTCAGTGCACTTCAATGCCACTGTAAAGCAGCCGTGTGGCTCCTGCCTTTTATATACCACTTTCATACCACTTTCATAGTGGAATATCCTGCTTTGTGTAGACGAGGTCTTAGATCCAAGTTAGCAGAGTGGGGTAGGAGTCATTTCTCCATGATTTATTCTGGTAATGCCTATGAGAAAAGAACCATGTCAGTCTGCCAAATTATGTTACTCACTGACATACTTACAACTCCTTTCCCTTACAGATGCGGAGAGCATACACAGAACCTGTGCAGAAAGAGTGCAAATAATTAGGTACCCATGTACTTCCATCTTGCCTACTCTTATTTAATAGAGAACACCTTTTTGCCTCATTTGCACTTTTATATGGCCACAGGTTTGGAGAAAACATTTAAAAAATTGATTGTGCTTGTCATGACAAATTGTCATGATAATGACTTCACAATATCATTCAAGGTCACACAATAGGTCTGCCTATAAAGCTTCAGAATTCATAGAATCATAGAATAGCAGAGTTGGGAGGGGCCTACAAGGCCATCGAGTCCAACCCCCTGCTCAATGCAGGAATCCACCCTAAAGCATCCCTGATAGATGGTTGTCCAGCTGCCTCTTGAATGCCTCTAGTGTGGGAGAGCCCACAACCTCCCTAGGTAACTGATTCCATTGTCGTACAGCTGTAACAGTCAGGAAGTTTTTCCTGATGTCCAGCCGGAATCTGTCTTCCTTTAACTTGAGCCCGTTATTCCGTGTCCTGCACTCTGGGAGGATCGAGAAGAGATCCTGGCCCTTCTCTGGGTGACAACCTTTTAAGTATTTGAAGAGTGCTATCATGTCTCCTCTCAATCTTCTCTTCTCCAGGCTAAACATGCCCAGTTCTTGCAGTCTCTCTTCATAGGGCTTTGTTTCCAGACCCCTAATCATCCTGGTTGCCCTCCTCTGAACATGCTCTGGCTTGTCTGCGTCCTTCTTGAATTGTGGAGCCCAGAACTGGACGCAATTGATTAAGGACAGATCAGTGCAGCTTATAGGAGACTCTGAGAAAGCAATACATTTCCATTTGAGTAGCCTCCATCACCTAGATCTCAAAGACAATTCCTTGTGATAATATACTTTTACACTTCTTAGAAGCAGATTGTTAGCAGATACCATCGTTTGAAATATGCAATACTAGCGAATGGACTCGACTTCACACAGGTTGGAATTGCCTTTGGGTTTATACAGAGACTGAGTTTGGACAACATGATATTTTAATCCATGTGGCTTATTTCCTGCAACCCCCCCCCCCCCCCCAAGGTTCTATAGCTGCCATCCCCTTTTTGGTGCATTCTGGATTTTCACTCTTTGGAGAGTAGGTGTGCAGGGTTTTGATGTTGGATCGGGTGCCTCCTGACTGTAAATACCCAGTGCTTTAGAGGTGAAACTGCACCACAGGATAAGGGGCAGGTGGTGGTGAGTCAAATTATACCCAGCTTAATAAGCTACAAACAATAGCTAATTAGCTTGTTCATGTGGCTGAGAATCGTGGACTATTTCAAAATAAGCTACTGTGCATAGCTTATTAACTCAGTATGGGTTATCGTGATGTCCGAATGCAGAGTTGCACATATTGTGCTCGACCTGCCTGTCTGAAGGCATGCCTGTTGGCTGGGATGCCTAGGCACGGTGCCTGTGATGGTCCATCCCTATAGTCCCCTGAGGGGAGGCGTTTATCCACTCCATCCCCTTATCTATTTATTTAGATGGAGCTGCCCCAAAGAAGAGGGGAGGGGGCAGGCCTATAACTCAGCCTACTAAAATTCCCTGGTTTCAAACTGTGCTTGCTCTTTTTTTCATTCTTTAACATGGTCTTTTCCCCATCCACCCCAATATTTGCGGAGTGGTGTTTTTTTTTTTAATGTCTAAAAACCATGAATGTTGTGTGCTTAAAATCTGCTTGCCGGAGTGCTGAATGTGAATCTTGGTTTCCCGCCTTTTTTAGTTCAAGATGGTGATCAACATTTTTATTATGCCAGAAACCATTCATGATAGAGGTAGAACAAATCCTAAAAATTTTGAAACAATCAGATGTACAATTTTTGAGTCCGTCAAGGACATACAAACTAACACTTCCTTTTATTTAGATATGATACAATAAGAAGATAAGAAGAAGACTGAGGGCCTTGTTAGACCTACCGGATAATCCAGTCGGGAGTTGGGGTGACGACGCGCTGCACCTAGCGCGCGCCGTAGCCCTTTTCTAGACGTAACACGTGATGGGGTAAGGGGAAGCCCCATCGCGTCCTAAATTTTCTTTGCATGTGCGCAGGAGCGCACCAACGGAAAGGTAAGTCCTTTTTTTTAAAAAAAAATAAAGGGTTCCCCGCTCCCCCTGCTCCTGATTTCCCCCCACAATACCTGATGCCCCCCTGCCCGTTCACTCACCTGTCCTCCCCCCGCTTGCCATATCCTCCCCCGCTCGCCCGTGCCCATCCCCCATCCGCCATGCTTGTCCCTGCCCTTCTTCCCCCCCGTCCGCCAGGCCCTGTCCCCGCCTGCCATGGTTGTTCCCTGTCCTTCGTCCGCCAGGCCCTGCCCGCTCGTCATGCCCGTCCCCTGTCCCTGCTCGTCATGTCTGAGGCCCCCTCCGTGCCCCCCGGTCCGTGATTCCCCCCCCAGCCCGATGGGCACAGTGCTCCAGCGCTGTGCCCAGTCCGTGGCTTCTCCCAGCTACTTGCGAGTAAGCGAGCAGCCTGGAAAAGCCACAGACCCTGCTAGACCTTCTATGGCCCGGAAAAGCTGGGCCATAAGCGAATCCGCTTATCCCGGTTCAAGTGAGGACTTAGCCTGGCCTGACCCCGGGATCCCCTGTGCGTCATCTGAATGCACAGGAGGGAGACCGGGCCTCACACCGTGCTAACTCCTCGTCTAGCAACGGCCTGAGTAATGACTAATAGAAAGCCAACAGAACATGGTGGGTTTTTTTTGTTTTTTTTTAACTTTTTGCTATACCAACCTAAACTAATTTCAAAATAACTTCTAGGTAATTTCTAAAGCTATACTAACCACTGTAAGCACACTCTGCTTGGAAAAGGTGGCCATGCTATTCCTCCATGGCACATCTGAGATGGAGCAAAGTTATTCTGTGTTAGGTTATGGAATCATGAGATATTCCTACTCTGCAATTCTTTCTGCAGAAATTATCTCCTACTCTCTATTTTCAACTACTGTCTCCCATAATTTTTTTGTGTCTAAGTGAATGATCTGCCCCCTCTGACCATATATGGTTGAACCGTAGCACAGCCCATGCTTGCTGAGCTCGTGTGACATAATAACCCCTGGCTAAAACCCATTCAGGGTTGCCATAATAATAAATGAGTGTACCCCTGAGCTGGAATTACATATTAAAAATGGCAGCCACATGCAACCTCCATGCACTGCAGCCTCACCATGGGTTAAATAATCGATGGTGAGCTTTTGCGTCATGCCTACAGCGCCTGTGTGAGGAGTTAGAAGCATGCCTGGTTAAATAAAAAACTTTATTTTACATAACCCCTGCCTGATTCTTAAGTTGGTTGCAAACACCACTTGAAACATACACCACCAAAGTACCTTCATCTGAGGTTAAGATGTTTTCTGAGCCGGTTTGTCTAATCTGTACAGAGAATATTTAATTAATTCCAGCCATTCTCTCTCATGGGTATTTAATACATTTATCGCAAATGAAACCAACCTAAACGTGTTTTCCTCCTTTAACTGGAAATCATTTTAAGGCCAAAGTTGTTTCCTTTTTGAACAGCGCATTGTTGTCCAGAGTGCACAAAGAAATCACTGATGAATGCAACCCAGTAAGTCTTGCTTTGGCGTGGAACTCCAAGGCACGCATTACAGGAAACAACTTCAATCAGCACCTGAAGCAACAATGCTTTTGGCAGTGACAACTATCTGATAAATGCTTTTGTGCAGTTTGAATACTGGCATTTGACCTCACTGTGTAAAAGAAACAACAACAAACAAAACCAAGTGCCGAAAACTGGGACAAATCTCCACCCCACCCCCTGTGACCTGCTATCTGCACTGTGATACAATTCAGGAACAGTTATAACTTCCCATGTTATCCATCTTGAGCGTCATCAGATGGGTGAAATCGTGTTGCCCTACCGTCGCTTTGCCTCCTTCTTGTGTCCCACAATAGGGATGCGCAACTTACTTTTTCTTCACATGGGGAAAAAAGGAGGAGGAAGCAACGACCACGTGGCCCATTCAGTGGGTGTTTTTCTCACGCTGCTTCTCCTGCACCCAGCAGGAAATGGTGGCAAATTTCGTCACAGCCAGGAAAAATGTGATTTTCTGGGTTTTCCTTTGTGATGGAAAAACAAGAAGAAGGAGCGGCAGACGCATGGGAGGCAGACAGAGTCAAAAGGATCTGTGAACAACCATGAGTGGCGTGCTATAACATGCTAGTCTGATGACGCTCCTTGTCTTCTGTTTGTATGAATTGGGCCAGAGGAGGGCAAACCTTTTTTGTGTACAGGAGTAATTTGGGGGCGAGGCAGTGAATGGGGTCAGAGCTAAAAGTGCTGGGGCCAGCCTGTTTCGCTTTTCCCCTCTTCTCCCCACCCCAATGTTTCTGCCAACTCCTCTTTTTTTCTTTTACTCCGCCATTCTTTCTGCCTAGCAAACTCTTGCTAGAGGTCTGAACGTAGAGGGCGAGGCCTTATATTAGGCTAAATTCTGCTTTGGGGGGAGTGGTAGGGAGAGGATAAACTTGAGCCTATATTCACTGTCAGTATTTGTTTGGGCTTTCACATTAGTATAGCTATATGTCCTATTGTGCAGAGGATAGTCCTACTTTTGAAGGGCAGTCAGAGGACAGACCTCTATTTAAATGTGGTCTCTATTGGAAGGGCTGCCCAGTCCAATGCCTGTTTAAAGATAAAGAGCCGTAAGAAGGAAGGCATTGAAAGGGGTCCTCAAGTTGCTGATCAACAGTGAGCCCATGGACAGCAGCTGACTGAGCAGGCACTATACTTCCCCATTATAGTCAGATGTATTCTATTTTATTTAAGTTACAAGACAAACGGGGAAAGTGCTCAGGGGGAAACTGGGAAGCAGAGGCTGGATCAGTTTAGAATCATAGAATAGCAGAGTTGGAAGGGGCCTACAAGGCCATCGAGTCCAACCCCCTGCTCAATGCAGGAACCCCCTGCATAACGGGCTCAAGTTAAAGGAAGCCAGATTCCAGCTGGACATCAGGAAAAACTTCCTGACTGTTAGAGCAGTACGACAATGGAATCAGTTACCTAGGGAGGTGGTGGGCTCTCCCACACTAGAGGCATTCAAGAGGCAGCAGGACAACCACCTGTCAGGGATGCTTTAGGGTGGATTCCTGCATTGAGCAGGGAGTTGGACTCGATGGCCTTGTAGGCCCCTTCCAACTCTGCTATTCTATGATTCTATGATTCCCTAGGTAACTGATTCCACTGTCGCACTGCTCTAACAGTCAGGAAGTTTTTCCTGATGTCCAGCTGGAATCTGGTTTCCTGTAACTTGAGCCCGATATTCCATGTCCTGCACTCTGGGAGGATCAAGAAGAGATCCTGGCCCTCCTCTGTGCGACAACCTTTCAAGTATTTGAAGAGTGCTATCATGTCTCCCCTCAATCTTATCTTCTCCAGGCTAAACATGCCCAGTTCTTTCAGTCTCTCTTCATAGGGTTTTGTTTCCAGACCCCTGATCATCCTGGTTGACCTCCTCTGAACACGCTCCAGCTTGTCTGCGTCCTTCTTGAATTGTGGAGCCCAGAACTGGATGCAATACTCTAGATGAGGCTTAACCAGGGCCGAATAGAGAGGAACCAGGACCTCACGTGATTTGGAAGCTATACTTCTATTAATGCAGCCCAAAATAGCATTTGCCTTTCTTGCAGCCATATCACACAGTTGGCTCATATTCAATCTACAATCTTGCAATCTACAACAATTCCAAGATCCTTCTCGTTTGTAGTATTGCTGAGCCAAGTATCCCCCATCTTGGTGGGAGATGGAGATGGGCAGGAGTGAGAAGAAGGAGTCATGGCTGACTGAGAGAGAAGCTAAAGAAAGTCTTCGCGGGAGAAAAAATAAAAACAGATGAGAAAGTCAAGAATTAGCACCTGAGCCAGCAGAAAACCAAGAGTAGCAGATCTAACAGAGAAAGTGAGCACTTACTGTGAATAGAAGAAGCATCTGTTCCTGGGTCTGTGCTGTGTCAGGCCTGACTGAAGCAGAAAACAGGACTTTAGGGTTTTGTGTGTTTTCTGAAGGGACACCTCCGGAGGATGGGGAAAGGAGGAACAGGACCACAACAGACTTACTGTATTACTGTTACCATTTGCTGAAACTGTATTTATTTAAATGCTGGCATCAGTGTTATATGTTTAGACTCCCCTTTCTTTATTAAGTAGATTCTGTACTTGCCTTGCCTTTGTTTATTTATTTTTAAAATGTGTTTGTCTCGCCTTATTGTTTAGATCTAGTGTGGATCTACACTTCTGCTTATATCTATTTTTTGAGCCTTTGTAACGTTGTAACTTGTATTGCTACCTTGTATACCATTGCTCAGTAGCGTTACTTAACATTGTTGCGGAGCACACTGTTCCCAGACTGTCCTTTCTCTGCACCTTACACTTCCTTGTTTTTGTATTTTCCGCACCTCTCTAGCTAACATTCCTTTTTGCACATGCTCTTAATTTCAAATCTTTGTGGCGGGAGTTCTTCAGAGAGAATGGTTTGTGGATTATCAGAGTTGTCTGTCTCTTGAGGAAAGTGTAGGGATGGCTGGTGAATGGAATGTGTTAAATCTTTCTCATTTTTAAAACATTATTTCCGTGGCATTACATGCAACCTACCTCGGGTAAAAACTTTTTTTTTAAATTAAATTAAGGATGCGCATATGTGCATCCTTTAATATATTTATTTTTTAAAAAAAAGTTTTTACCCAAGGTAGGTTGCATGTAATGCCACGGAAATAATGTTTTAAAAACGAGAAAGATTTAACACATTCCATTCACCAGTTCTAACAATGGTTACTGAAGGTGCGTAGAAGAAGTTACATCAGACAGGAAGCCCGGTGAGGGATCATGTGACATTAGTTTCGCAATGCGACACAGAAGACATTGTAACAACGGAGCACATTGAAAGAAGTCTAATGACGCAGAAGCGTTACAACAAAAGGTAAAACGGTACAAAACCTTTCTGAATAACGTTATAAGGAACACATCACGTGATCACTGATGTCATCCAGAGCTATCTAAAACGTTAGAGCTACAGTAATGTAGATTCGGCCCTAGTTACATATCTAGGAACCTGAGGTCTGTTACAATATTATGTCATAGAATCATAGAATAGTAGAGCTGGAAGGGGCCTATAAGGCCTTCGAGTCCAACCCCCTGCTCATTGCTGGGTCCTTCTGCCGGACCCAGATACTCAATCTTCTTCATTATCAAAAAGGGGCAATCCCCCCCCCATGTACACTACAGATTATAGGGTTACCGTGTGCAGGGAATATTTTTAACTCTTACTCTTTGTTGAGTCAACCTCTTTACTTCCTCTCATATCAGTGACTAATTTCCATTATACTTTTATTTTTAATGAGATTTCTGTCAACTTTAGGGCAAAAGTAGCTGAGACATCAGGAGAGCCATGATTGGATCATATGTGTGTTTTGTAATGCAGTCATGGGGGAAGGGGGTAATTCAGATTGTAGCCACACTCCTTGGGGAGAGGGATTTAACCCTTTCCTCTGTGCTGCTTTCCCCGTGTGAATTGCCCCCGTGAAGCCGCTCTTTACTTCGTGAGGGGGAACTGAGAAGTACTCTCCAAGGACTGCAGCCCCAATCTGAATTGCCCCCCCTCACCATTTAAAAAAAAAAACTGTTAGAAGATCTGGTCACAGATTTTCCATTGTTAGGTGTGGTTTGGCTTTCATCTCTGTTTTTCAAGAGTGTGGAATACAAAAAAGCTGTATGTTAAATAGTGTTGGCATTAAATTGCTTACTGTGGTAGTCAGAATACTTTTACCTGCTCCACTCATTATCTTCAACTCTAGCAGAGCAATCCTAGTCATGTCTACTGAGAAGTAAGCCCCACTGAGTTCAATGGGACTTATTCCCAGGTAAACGTGTATAGGATTGCAGCCTAAGTAGCTAAATTTATATTTCTAGGTTAAATATTTCAAAGTAGGCTATGCAATTTAGACAACGTTTCATCAAAACTATTGGGAATTCTATGATTAAATAGCTTGATCAGACTTGGTTATTATTATCACAGCACCCATGTTTTTTATGCTAAGAATGTAAAACAATTAACGTGATTTTGAAACATCCTTAACCTAAATTTTATTAGTGATTTTTATCTCCTCGTTTGAGATAACTTAAAGGATATTTAATTCTGAGAATATTCAATAGTACCATTGAAAAGGAGCATCCTTTTAACAAGCTGCAAACAATTCTTGAGTGTGGATCTGTATACATATAATTCTCCCATTTATGCATTTAACTTCCAATAAAGATTGACATGTGCATTTAGCATTATCTGTGAAATTCAGTTGGACTTTGCATGAAGTAAATACAAAGAATATGTTAACCAGAATGTGTTTTTAGAAAGTTTTTTTCAACTCAAGATAGAATTGAGAATTGCTTAGCTGTGGATTAAAATATATTTATATATTCATTTATTTATTGTATTTTTATACCGCCCAATAGCCAAAGCTCTCTGGGCTGTTCACAAAAATTAAAACCATGAAAAGGATAATTAAACAACCAACAATCTAAAAACACAAATACAAAATACAATATAAAAAGCACAACCAGGATAAAACCACACAGCAGAAATTTATATAGATTAAAATATGGAATTAAAACAGCAAAATTTAAATTTAAGTTTTAAATATAAAACAAATCTTAAGTTGTTCCATGAACTTTACAAGAAAGACTCTGCTAACTAAAGGGCATTTGAATTGTGTTAAAGGCAACTTGACATTTAGGACAGGACGTGTATTACTTAATTCATATTCTGTCTGAGAAATGTGATGTCAACTGTGTTTAAACCAGACTGAATTGGGACCAGAACTTAGTTTTGCTAACTCTGATTAAATATGGGTGGGTGTGTATAAGGTTTAAATATGTAACTTAGAAAATTGTTGTTGTTGTTTTGTTATATATATACTTGGCTAATACACCTGTTTCATTCTCTGAGTTGAATTTCTTGAACCTAATTGTTGTATTTCTCAAAACCTCTTGTCTTCTTGGGAGACAATAACAAGACCTGCTAAGTAATCTACAAAGCTTTATTTAAGCAATAAACATCTCTTCCCACCTGAAGAGAGTCTACTGACTTGGAACTTTCCCCTAGGCAAAACTATGCAAACTAAACGAGACAATTGTCCTTTTAAGAAGAATGGAAAGCCTTTTTCCAAGATGCGTTAACTTCAGAGAGACTAGTTCTGAGGTGGCTTCTGACATGATGCAAGCGGGGCAGACTTTCTCTCACCTTCCTTTTGCTCTGCCCGTTTTAGTCTGTGGCGTACTCTAGGATCGGCTAACCTCTCTGTGCTCTCTCCTTCAGAAGAATGTTGGCTTCCCACTGACTGTGTATAAGCTCGAGATAAGCTCTGGAGAGAGTTCACTCCCAGCTGGTGATGAGCCCGTGAGAGCTTTCTCCCCCACTGGCACAGGCTGGCCTGTTTCTGGTGCTGACTCCTCTACTTCAGAGTCTGATTCTGATTGATCACCTGAAAAACCTTCTTCCAACCCAGGGGCTAGACATGACAATAATCTTCCCCCGCCTTGTGCCTTCTAGACATGTTGAATTGCAACTCTCATGGTCATGCGGGCCAGAAATTATGAGAGTTGTAGTTGAAATATAGTCTGGAAGGCACCAGGTTGGGGAGGGGGAACTGCCGGTATGCCTATCGCTGTGTGTCTTCTTATAGGGAGAAATCCTAGGAGGCCTTAAGTTGGATAGCTTGAGAACCATAGACAACAAGATTCCAAACCTCATGTCTATATTTTTTAGCAGTAAATGGGAGCAGTAAACACAGCTAGAGGAACAAAGGTATCTTATGTGCATATCTAAATGTGATTGCATGGAAATTTCAAGTGTGTGTGTGTGTGTGTGTTTTAATGAATTTTGGCCCAATAAGTCCTGGCTCACAAGAATTTGGGCACATGAGACTGGATGAGTCCTAGAGGTTTTGCGCCACATGGCATTCCATTAAAACCAGCAGAATGGCAGGCATGATTAAGCCAATAAGTCTTAAGCCAATTAGGGCTTTCATTGGATTTAAGCACATTTAAGCACATCTAACAATATACTGGTTTATGGCCTTTGTTACCCTCAACAACCAATCACAAGTATACCCTATTGGGAAGAAGAAGAAAAATCTAATCTATCCCATAGACTAGCAGATGGGAATCTGTAGCCCTCCAAATGTTGTTGGATGGGCATGGCCAATAGGGCAACCAGGATGATCATATGCCCTGGTCATATGGCAACCAGGATGATCAGGGGTCTGGAAACAAAGCCCTATGAAGAGAGACTGAAAGAACTGAGCATGTTTAGCCTGGAGAAGAGAAGATTGAGGGAAGACATGATAGCACTCTTCAAATATTTAAAAGGCTGTCACACAGAGGAGGGCCAGGATCTCTTCTCGATCCTCCCAGAGTGCAGGACACGGAATAACGGGCTCAAGTTAAAGGAAGCCAGATTCCAGCTGGACATTAGGAAAAACTTCCTGACTGTTAGAGCAGTGCGACGGTGGAATCAGCTACCTAGGGAGGTTGTGGGCTCTCCCACCCTAGAGGCCTTCAAAAGGCAGCTGGACAACCATCTGTCAGCGATGCTTTAGGGTGGATTCCTGTATTGAGCAGGGGGTTGGACTCGATGGCCTTGTAGGCCCCTTCCAACTCTGCTATTCTATGATTCTCTGCTGGCTGGAACTGATGTGAGTTGGTTTATATGGAGGGCCACAGGTCCCCTCCTGCCATGGACCATTGAACCTGGTTGTTCATTATGATGCAGAGGTAACATGACAACCATTAGACATGTGGCATTCTTCAGTTTTAGCTATCTCTTAAACTGCCTCATTTCTGAAAGTACATTGTTTAAAAATCAATAGCGAAGGAAAAAACATCAGGAAGAAACATTTTAAATAATTCATGTTTTAAGGTAATTTTAAATTTTAATGGCTCATCTTTTTCTCTCTGAAAAAGATTTAAATTTCAAAAGTTTAGTTGTAAGTGATTTAACAATGAAATCTGAAGCAGGCTGATGACTTTATTACATTTTGTTCCCACTTTTATAGCTAAGAGGTGAAATTAAACTGATTTTATTTAACAGTACATGAAGGTAAGAGATGAAGGAAAATGTCATTGAAAACACTGATTGAAAACAAAGGGGAAATGGATATATGTCACAATTATATTTTCAGTAGATTTAATTTTGTACCATAAAGAAATCTGTGTAACATAAAATCAGAGAATGTTATATTACCATTAAATCTATAATAAATTCACTATTTCTAGAAGGAATTGCACCTTGACCTTACAGAAATAGTGGCTATTAATCAAAGGAAAGGTGGAGCATTGAAAGAGATGGCTTATAGTTTCCTCATTATCCATTGTATTTCTTGTCTGATATCACTAAATTGTTCAATAAAAGCTCATTGCCTTCAGTGGATCTTGGATACAATGACCAATTACATGCCAAAAAAAGAGAATTCCTTCTCCTGCTGCTTTTGCTACCAGCCTCACTGACTCCAATGGGATAAGTATAAACTAGCTTTAGGATTACAGCCTTAGCAGCAATTCCTGAGGTTAAAAAGGTCAGGAAGGGGATTTTGAGGAGGCTTTCTTGACCCCACCGTGTCCCTTTAAACACCCAGCAAAGATTAGGAGAACTTTTACTATGAGACTAGCTGATATACCCGGCATTGCTCGGGCCCCCTAAGGTATATGTCTGTGAAGAATCATCTTTAAACACCTAGCAAAGGTTAGGGAAACTTTTACTATGAGATGGAATCCTTGGTCACTCCTGCCATGTAACCAACTGATGCCAATTTGCAGCAGCAATGCTGCAGGATTTGGGAGAAATCAGTAGGCAGTAGGCAAAGCACCATCATATAGATTCCACCCCACCGCCAGGTTAGGTTTTCTTCAGGAATTGTCTCAACACTGAAACACAGGAGTTTTGCAAAGGCTAGCATATCTAATACATGAGAAACGGCCCATCTGTTTCTGAACAATGGTACAACATTGAAGCCTTTGCAAGGGGAGAACGAGAGAAGCTTTTCAAGGTGAAAACGGATGAAGACTTGGGGCATGCTGCTTCTATCACTGCAAATCTTAGCAGGTAGAGATCAGGATTCACAAAACTTTGCAGAACTACCGGAGACAGCCAGCCATTTCTCATGCATTAAGTATGCTAGTCTTTGCAAAACATAGCTCTGTTGCAACCCAGTGTTGCATTGTGACACATCCTTTTTTGTTTGTCTGTTGAGTTCAGTTGACAAGTCTTTTATACATTTTTTTTCTCAAAGTGGTGATTTCGGGTGAGATTCAAGGAATGGGCCAATGAGAAGTCTGTGCTGATAAAAGATTGTGCATACAAAAGGTTGGTCAAGGCTACTATAGTTCTTTTTCAAACTTAGCGCAGGGATGTTACTTATGCCTGACTGGGTCCAAAATTTAACACAAGAGATGTTTTCTTAATGGCTGGACTCACAACAGAGATAGTATTGGCCAGCACCCACGCACCCTCTTCGTTTCCTAAGAATGTCTCTGAGCCAAGGTGTTCATGGGAAGGGAAGATGGCAGGCGCTGGGGGCCTTCACTTTGCTTTGAAGCAATTCCAGCTGCTTGAATGAAACTGTTGAATGAAACCATCCCCCTCGTACCCTCCGTTCTTCAAATGCTATGTTGCTCTCCTGCCCAAGAGTTTCTATCTCTCTTGCCTGGCTTCGCCCATTTTCTCTGGCTGCCCCGTTTGCTTGGAATGCTCTTCCAGAGCAACTACGTACCACGAGTTCCATTGTAGATTTTAAAAAGCATTTGAAAACTCATTTGTTTTCAATAGCTTTTGGTATTTTGGCTTGATTTACTGTTCTTATTACTATGATTTTTCTCTTATTTCTTTGTGAATCCCTTCCCCCCCTTCATATGTTTTAATGTGATTTTAGATTGTAAGCCTCTAGGCAGGGTATCGCTGTTTTATTTGTATATTTTGTACAGCACCAAGTACATTGTTGGTGCCATAATAATAATAATAATAATAATAATAATGTTAATTTTTAAAAGTTGGAGAGGTAGATCAACTTGGTCAGCATCAAGAAAAGTGTTTGACTATGCACTGGTGACCACGGGCATCTTGTTTCTTACCTCTGCTCTAAATAAACAAAGCAATTCTCCTGTCCTTAGCTGAATTTGAAATGGCAATGATTTGTTAGCTGGAATGATTGTCAGTGAGTATGCTTTTCTTGGTTTAGACATATTTGAAAAAAGATGAAAGCAAGCAAAAGCATTTGTCAAAGGGTTGCATGAAGGTAGGCACAATACAGCAAAAACTCTGTGTATTACTTAGCCTTTTAAATACTGTTCTTTTTAAAGGCTTTAGTGGTTTTTCTAGTCTGCAGGGGATATTAAAGTGAATAGGGAGGACATCCCCACCCCTTAATGTTCATTATCATAATCACAGAAGGATCAAAATCTGCCATAGATTTTCTTTTAGTTGTTGCAAGTTCCTGCCCCTTTGTCGAAATGTTGTTCATTATTTTGATGTTTTTATAAAACTGCACACTTCTCAGCAGCAATGAATATTTCTCAACTGCTCTGTGAGGCTCCATCTGTTCTTTATGAATTGCTAGGGGTGTCCCTGGGCTAAATTATTGCAAACGTTACATTGATGCTCCAAGAAAAGAAGTAATTTTGGATATATGAATACAAAGGTGGTCACCAATCCAAGTTCTTTTTGTAGGCTTCCTGGAAGCACCTGGCTGTGTTCTATTCGGAACAGGAAGCTGTAGTAGATGATCTGAGACACCAGTCCTGCTCTTGGGTTCCTATGTAACGTTCCCATGCACTGAATCTTTTTCTTAGATTATCACAGTCGGAAGCCCTGATTCACTAAAATCTGTGCTTTTCTTCATCTGAAAATACTGTGAGAGGAGGTCTTCAAAAGTGCCTTTCATGTATCAAGTCAGATAAGAACTACATGTAATGTGTGCTTAACAAGGACAATCTTACCTCAAGGAAACTCATATATTCTGCTTTAGGAAAAGCTAAATTCTGTAACCTTAATATTATGCAACTTAAATTTGCATTTCTTATTTTGAATAATTCATCCTGTATTTTTACTTTTTTAAAAAATAGTTTGTTCTCCATCTGCTATGTATGGAGAGAAATGAAGAGCTGTAAAAAAAAAAAAAAAACCCAAAAAAACCATTGAAGCCCGACATATACCCAGGGGGCTGGGGAACTCACAAACTTTCAGGGATCTGTATTTTTATGTATAATACCTTCTCTTTGTTCACATAGTGTCCTCAGTCCTTGTATTCTGCCATTTTTTAAAAACGTTTTCATAAGTTTGAATGTTCATAAACATTCTGTAACAACTCAGCAGTTGAACTGATTCCAAAATAACTTAAATCAGAGTTCTTACAGCTAATTACTATGAGGGTGTCAAAATATGTTTTATATTGATGTTTTTGTTGTTGGTGTTGAGCTTATCTGATTTGGGGGATAAATTGAGAAAAGAATTCATTCTTTGCCAATGTACATGTTTTGTGCTATAATTTGACATCTTATATATTCCTGCCAGTGCTATGAGATTGTCAACAGAGGCCAATGTACTTAGTATTCAATATTTGACAGTCAGGAGCTGGTGCAATTTCATGTTTGATACCTGCCAAAATTAAGATACTAAAGACAATCCTAAAGTATGCTAAAATAGTTTTAATGCATGTATTCCTTCTCTTGAAAGAAGTCACGGTCCCATAAGAGGAGTATAACTAGGCTACAACTTTATTACATTATTCAACTGGTAAGACTGTTAACTGTAATATGAAATATTGTAGCCTTAAGGGAGTGTATAGTTGCCACCTCCCACTCTGCAAACCAGGCACAAAGCCACCCCTGTGCCTTGTCACCGTCACACCCATGAAAGCCTCAGCATATTTCAGGCTCTGTATTTTTGGCCAGGTTTTCACTGAGGTGATTCACTTATGTCTGGGCTTATACAACTGAATGCATCTCCATATAAAACATTCTCTTAATATAGAAAATGGGCATGTGAGGCAGAAGGGTTGGCACTTAACCTTCTCTAGAACATCTGATTTCCTATATGCAGGAATGAGCTCCCCACATTAGTATACCCTTGACACAAGCTGACCATCTCTGAGAGAATTTGACCCCAGAATGGCTGGAGGATTTCCTTGGCCAGCTGCCAGTCTCCCCAGCACTGTGGGACTGTACCAAACCAACCCTTACCTCAACATGTTCTCTGGGGGCTTGCCAACACACACACTATTACAGAATCATAGAATAGCAGAGTTGGAAGGTGCCTAACAAGGCCATCGAGTCCAACCTCCTGCTCAGTGCAGGAATCCACCCTAAAGCATCCCTGACAGCTGCCTCTTGAATGCCTCTAGTGTGGGAGAGCCCACAACCTCCCTAGGTAACTGGTTCCATTGTTGTACTGCTCTAACTGTCAGGATGTTTTTCCTGAAGTCCAGCTGGAATCTGGCTTCCTGTAACTTGAGGCCGTTATTCTGTGTCCTGCACTCTGGGATGATCGAGAAGAGATCCTGGCCCTCCTCTGTGTGAATATTCAATTCCCCCAGTCTCCCCTGCCCTCACCTAAACTGGGAAATCTATGGTATTGAAAGACAACTAATAAATGGGTAAAATAAATAAATCCCACATAGAGACCCAAAAAAGAGGACATATTTGCATAAAAATGTATATGTATATGTATAAATGCAAATTTATAGATTAAGGCTATAACAATTAAAAATTCAAGACATCTCAGCACAGTGGGGAAGACTATAACAAGGAGCTTTGTGTGCCTGCTCAGTCTGTTGTCCCTGCTTCACTGTTGATGGGCAACTTCAAAGCCCTACTTATGCTTCTTTATTTCCTTTGTTAGGGTTCTCTGTCTTTAAACTGAACTTGGATTGGATAACCTTTCAAATAGAAGACATGTTGAAATAGAGGGCTGTCCACTGTAAAGCAGAACACATGGCCATTCTAACCCCATACCAAATCAATCCTGGTTTTACTCTCTATCTGGGTCATCTCAGTTTTGTAGCCGTCCTAAGAAGAAAACACTTTAGAATAGGAATAGGAAAAATAAAACCTGTTTCCAGAAAGCTTACCCCCCACCCCCCACAAATAATAGCAGCTTTAGACTTTGAAACTTGCAAGGTGAACAGAAAGCATGAGTAACTGGTGATTTCTGTTTTCACACTTCTTTGAAAGGCTTGAAATGAAGGTCACACATATCCAACAGTGGGAGAAGCAAGAGAGCACAATAGAGAAGTGCACAGAAAAAAAGGTTTCTTGCACTTCCTGTTTCTCCTGCAGGTTAGGACTTGTGGAACTGCTTTTTAGGTATAGTAGCTAGCTTAGAAAATGATTCTAAGCTACCATCCACAGTGAGGAAATGGCACGCTCAAGAAGAATTAACATGGTCCCATCTGGTCCCACATGGTGTAGCTCGTTTATGAAATGAGATTTAGCCTACTGTTGGTCAACACTCTTCTGCTCTCTTTTTCCAGCTAATGAAGGGGAGCACCACAAAATCTGTTGGTGATGTATTTGCAGGTTAAAAGAGAGAACAGATGCAACAACATAATTTAGGCTTCTTCTTCATCATCATCATCATCATCATCATCATCAAGCCCCAATAATAGAGGTAGGGTGGTATAATGGGTGGGAAGGGAGACGGCTCAAGAAATATTCTATTGAAGAATGGTATAAAGAAGTATGGGATATAGCTATTAATGATAAATTGACAAGTAATATTAAATGGAGAAGAGGTATAGCTAAATCAAATGATTTTGAAGGAATTTGGAAACAGTTCCTAATATTTGTGTTTTCTAAAGGAAGTGGGAAACCACCAGCAGAAGAAAGTATGAGATTCTGGAATCAGGAATGAGATCCCGAGGTGGGGGGTGCACTTCTATGTTAATTTTGATTATGTATTTAGATAAGATATTACGTATTCAACGTTTCAATATTATGTAGTATGTTGTTGTTTTTTCTTTATGAGAGGATGTAATGTGTATGTTTAAGTATTGTAGAAAAATAAAATTATTAAAAAAAAAAAAAGAAATACTTCCAAATCACTCTTGAGAATGATTTTCCTAATGAAGTGCAGATCATGCTACGGAGAACAAAATGTTAAAGTAGATATCAATATGACCTGTACTAAAGTGATTATTGTGTTACATTGGTTTTTATTTTAGCCAAGATAGAAACTCATATTGAATACTTTCGTTAGCTTGAGAATACTTTTCTAATCCCATCAAATACAGCACAGATCTAAAAGCTCCTTGGGCTTTGTGCCACAATTCCTCAAACGGGGGGGGGGGGGGGGAGAGAGAGAGCTTTAGTAAAAATGATCAATCATGTCAGCTATGAATTCTGTTTTAATTGGTTTACTGCCTTGGGCACATCACACTATATTGCAGATTTTAAAAAATGCTAATTTGATAAGACGGTAAACAATGTAACAATTGCTGTTAGAATAACTTCAGACCTAAACTTCTAGGGAAATGTAAAATAGTACAATCTAATAATGAAACAGCCACTGAAGATCCTTTTCTCCCAAGTTCTGCCCCATTGAGATTTCTGCTGTGAAATGAGAGGAGTCCCTTGAGAATGCTATTTGTACCTTCACTATCAAGTTGAGCAGATGTTAGAGATCAGTTCGAATTATGGTTTTCTTTCAGAGGTTATATTGTGCATCTGATTTGCACATCTGAATCTCCTTACTTGGATCAGCAAGGAACAGCAAGTGCTAGTAACTCACTGATGCCGATAACGAAGAAATGTGAAACGTTTAAGAAAAGGAAAGCCATGGATTTTTATCGGTCAGGCACCAATTATTTACTCTCTGTATTGAGAAAGAGGAACTCTAAAATGGAATACATATGATCCCCTCCACACATAGAATGGAGACGTGGCCATGAGAGCTAGCCCTGGCCAACACCACAACTGCTCTACCCACTGCCATCATTGTGCACCACAGCACAATTCCCTGATGAACATCCTTTTGTCAATTATCAGAAAGAGTTCTTTGCACATACAGATGAAGGCATGGAGAACTCCTACATGCACAGAGGCCCACTTATTGACCAGGATCCCTCCTCATGTGTAGGGAGCTCTCCAAAGAACTCTTCCTGACAAATGTCAATCTGAGATTGGAGATAACTATGCTCTATTTCATATAAGGATGAGATGGTGTGTACCCCTTTACATAATTGAAACCAGGACACTAATACCACAGACCAGAATCCTCCTCCAAGGTGATCTTGGAGAATTCGGCCTTAGCTAGACTTAAGGTTTATCCCGGGGTCGTCCCAGGGTCGTCCCTGCCTGCTCCTGGGATCCCGTGTGTCATTTACATGAACAGGGATGACCCCGGGACGATCCTGGAATAAACCTTAGGTCTAGCTAAGGCCAAAGTTGCTGTTTGAAAGTTGTGATGTCAATATTTGCTGCTTTCCTTCTGGATGAGTAACATATTGCTGAGGGAAACCAATTAGACCCTCTAAATTTGACTGATTGCTGGTCCCCTTACCTGGTCCCCTTACCATGTACCTGCTGCTTCATGAATTGAGGATGGTGTGGGGGCTAGACCCTGCCAGCTCTTGAACCTTAGTACTTCATACTTTAGTGCACACACACACACACACACACACACACACACACACACACACACACACACGTGATACACATCTCCTTGATCTGGTTGGTTAACTATGGCTAACAAAATAATGGTCGCACAATATCCAAGCCAGAATTGGATATTGCCAGTATGTGGCTTAGCCCTTTCCAGTTAAGTTCCAGTGACAGAAAATCAATAAATATTGTATCCAAAGGTACCTTACTTTGTACTAAGCTGACAGACTTGCTAATAAAATAAAAATAAAATCCCAGGTTATATTAATCATCCAAGCATTAATTCTCCTCAACGTCCTTATCTAATTGAGAATAAAAACACTTTTTTCTTATCAAGTCCAGTGCTTTATCCACGCCTAAATGATATATGACTCACCATGCAAAAAGGTCAGTATTATGCTTCCCAGTTTTTCTACTACCACTAATTAAGCCAAATGGTGACATAGATTTCTCCTGATTTCTCAATGTAACAAGCCTTCTTTCAAAGACCTGGGCCTAATCTATACTAAGCAGGATATTGCACTATGAAAGTGGTATATAAAAGGCAAGAGCCACACCAAGCAGGATATTGCACTATGGAAGTGATATATAAAAGGCAGGAGCCACACCAAGCAGGATATAGTGGTATGAAAGTGGTATATGGTATGTGTCAATGGGCCCCAACAGTTGTCAGTGCACTTCAATACCGCCCAGAGAGCTTCAGCTATGGGACAGTATATAAATGCAACAAATAAATAAATAAATAAAAATAAATAAATAAATATAAAGCAGTAGTGTGGCTCCTGCCTTTATATACCACTTTCATACTGCTTTCATAGTGTTAGTGTAATATCCTGCTTGGTGTAGATTAGACCCTGATCTCCACCACAGAGCATTAGCAAATATAAAACATTTTGTAATATTTTCTGTTGTTGTTGTTTAGCAACAGTATGGCACAGGGCTTCGGCTATTGGGTGGTATAAAAATGTAATAAATAAATAAAATAAATAAATAAATCTCCAGTAGTGCTATCTCCATATTGAATTCATAATCAATCTGTTTAAAATTGGTTTGTTAAGAAGCTGTCCACTAAATTAATCAGGTTAATCACTGAATAAACTTGTGAACCCGTGATCAGAGTTTGTCTTGGATTCACTTCGGGCTCATCTACACCAAGCAGGATATTCCACTACGAAAGCGGTATGAAAGCAGTATAGAAAAGGCAGAAGCCACACTCCTGCTTTATAGTGGTATTGAAGTGCACTGACAACTGTTGGGGCCCATTGACACATACCACATACCGCTTTCATACTACTTTCATAGTGTTATATCCTACTTGGTGTAGATGTGTCACAGGCCCCAACAGTTGTCAGTGCACTTCAGTACCACTATAAAGCAGTAGTGTAGATCCTGCAGTGCACTTCAATACCGCTATAAAGCAGTAGTGTGGCTCCTGCCTTTTATATACCGCTTTCATAGTGGAATATCCTGCTTGGTGTAGATGAGGCCTAAGTCTATTATCTCTTTTTTAAAAACAGCTGTCTTCTCTCTCACACTATCTTATAATCTGTCTCTCTTTTACTTCTATAAAAAGCCAGAGTAATACTTAGTTATTAGTTATTAATAATAAATCAATGGAAATAGATAACAGAGTAATAAATAACTAATATTATTTATTTCTTTATTTCTCCCCAACTCTCTATCTTAAGTTTCCAAGAAGCCTTACAACAAGATTTAAAGTTAATTGATTCAGTTAAATTAGTTAGCCCAACAGATGTTTTGACCTTCTCTATTCATCCTCTCAGCAAACTGTGAATACTCACTGCCAACATTTACATTATATACAGTTGGGTATAAAGGGAGGGAAGGATAGCTTAACTTGCGGAGAAGTTTGAATGTTTTATCTGAAGTTCACGGCATAACATTGCTGCTCTCTGCTGGTGAAAAAAATAAAATCAAAATGATTTTTAAAAAATAAACAAAAATGTTTGCCAACCTCCCTATTTCTCTTAGCAAACTGGTTCAATAATAAGGACTCATTAGAATGGATGGGCTATCACATTTCAAAGGATGAGTTCATCCATTACAATGGATGAGATATCATACTAATCACATTTGTAATACCGTATTTCTTCAATTCTAAGAGGCACTTTCCCCCCCATATAAACACCTCTAAAAACGGGGTGCGTCTTAGAATCGTGGGTGTGTCTTAGGGTGTTTTTTTCTGTTGGTGGTATTGAAATTAGTGTGCGTCTTACAATCGATGGCATCTTACAATCGAAGAAATACGGTAGCGTTGCTATATTCAGCAACATATTCTGAATAACACAATGATTCAAAATGTAAGATCATAAAATAGTTGAGGATGCAATCTTATAAACACTTACTTGGGAGTAAGCAAAACTAAACCCAATGGGTTGTACTTCTGAGTAGACATGAGTAGGATTGCACTGTCACTTTATAACAACACAGTGTATTAATGCTTTTCACGTTTCCAAGGTGATATGTAAAGTATTAAAAAGTTAATAAAAAAACAAGAAAAAAATAGCCAGAAATCTTAAAATTCCATCTAAAATCAGCAGCAGCACACAAAAACATTAAATACCACCACACACTTACTGGAACAAGTAGGTTTTTCTAAAACACAATAAAGATGAATAAGCTGAGGGATTCTCAAACATCACAGCAGAGAGGGCCTGTCCCTCTGTCCTCACTGCCCAATCCTTCCTAAGTCCTGATGTACAGATGAACAGAATGAGGCAGAGGAGATTTGAAGTAGCAGAATGGTCTGCAGCACTTTAGACTGCATGTGGAGGATGCCATTTTGGAATGTGCTGGGAAGAGGGCCCATTCCATCTCTGAGATACCTAACTGAGGCTATTTTAGGCTGACCATATTTTGGAAACTAAAAAGGAGGACAACATGGCCGCCCCAAGGGGGCGTGTCCACCAACTTGTCCAACCCCCAAGGGTGTGTGCCCACCAACATGAACAGCCCCTAAGTGGGCATCCCCACCCAGAAACAAGTCCCATTGATTTCAATAAAGCTTACTTCCAGATAAATGAATACAGGATTGCAGCCTCTTCACGTCTGTTCACCTTACAGTAGCAAGTGCAAGCCTCTCCTGTCAAGGACAACCATGCACTCACAGAACCTGGCCTCGTGGCTCATGCCACCAACAGGTGCTCTCCAGAAAGATGCTTTCAGAGCCTAGGAGGTCCAGACACACTCAAGGAAGTCAGGCCAAATCATGCTATGCACTCTATCTCACTAGGACAGAACGATTCTGGTACAACATTTGAGACATTAGCTACCATGCCACAACAACAGTTTGTTCACAGATAATTGAGAATAAAAAGTGAACATGCCAAGATAAGTACAGATGGCTACTGAGAGGAGACTTAGTATAGCTGAACGAGTAGCCCATGCTTGCAGAGTAGAGCAATTGTCTTTCAAATCATGCCAAAAGACAAACAAGCTGATTTTCAAAACCATGGGTTGTATTCAGAGTCTAAATTCCATTCATTTCAATGGGTCTAAGACTAACATTGGATACAACCAATTGTTCTTTTTCATGGGATTTTTTCATACACCATTGTCTTCATCTTCTTGCTATTGGTTAGACAAATGTGTATGGCAGCTGCAGATTAAATGCAACTAGTATGCTGACATGAATACTACTAAAACCAGATATCTCCAATATATTATACTGATTTTACTGAGGCAACTGCCCCATCATTCCAGATGTTCTTAAAACAACTTTCAGATATTCCCATTCAGTTACAACGAAATACAATGGAAAACTTTACTGAGGTATCATTTTATGGCAATTCCAAACCCACCCTCCCTAAGACAATTAAAAACAAACAAACAAACAAATAAACCTACACACACACACACACACACTTAACTGGGGGTCAGGAGGAGCACAACAAAAATCCAGCCCACACTCATGAAAGGCAAAATAATAATAAACCACAGCAACCCACACAAGGAAAAATAACGTTTATCAACATAATAAATCCACACAGGCATACACACACCCAAGGCAAACTAAACAAACAAACAAAAAACACCATTAAAAACACAACACACCCATCTACTCTCCCAAAGCATTGTGAGCAGCAGCATCCCACACATGCACTAAGGCAAAAACCAAACAAACGAGAAACATACACACACAACCGGGGCTAAAAAGTAAAATGCAAATCTACACACACCAACATGCTCACCCACTAATAATTGTTTTAAAATACACCCAAGGCAAGCCCACTCCCAGCACACACTCACCCAATTAATTCATCAAAACCAGTTCCCAAAGAATGTATAGAAAATCAGTGACAATTTATTTCATCAATGCAGCCAGCGATTAAATCCAATCTACCCCCTCCACTATAGGTTGCAGCTAGAGGCATTTCATTTGGACTTCAATTACTTTAATAAACCCCACACACATACAAGAGCAGCAATTCCCAGAAGTGCAGAGAAACATGCCTGTCCAAAATACACACACACACACACACAATTTATATAGTTGAGCAACTTTTAAAACCACTACTTGAAGAGATGCCCTCTTTTTGGAGACCTGGGCATGCTGTGGCTGGGAGGGAGTTGCTGGACAACAAGGTGGGCTGCGCTGACTCAAGCAAGCAAGCTGGTATGGCCCCCCAAAAATTCAAGCCTCATGAGTGCCTATGGCAGCTGAAGAAATGCTGGCTGAAGAGAGCAAGTCTGGGCATGTCCCGAAAATCAACCAATTTTCTGTCTTCCTTTTTTAAATTTATCCTTTTTTTGCCCTCTCAGTCACAGTTATAAGAACATTGTTTTTGTCTTTAATAGAAGGTAAAATTAAACGTATCCTACCTATGCGACAACAATATTCCACAGCTTCTAATTCCAGGGGAAAGAAAGGAGGACAGGGGCGGGCTAACAGCCCAGCAAAACTCATCGCTCCAGTCTCACAGGGGCACTGGCTCCAACTCCAGCTCCAGCCCCAACTCCGGCTCCGGTTCCGGCTCTCCAGCCCCAGCTCCAGCCCCAGCCCCTCCCTGGCTCCAACTCCAGCCCCAGCCCTGGCTCCAGCTCCAGCTCTGCCCTGGCTCCAACTCCAGCCCCGGCTCCAACTCCAGCTTCAGGCTGATTGCGCAGGCCAAATACAAGGCCAGATCGGGGCTGGGTAGGGCTAGGGAACATGCCGGGTGGCGCATGTTTGTCCCGGAGTTTTGGGGGCCAGAGCCGGTTGCCCCGGAGATGCCTCATCTTGCCAGAGGTCTCCGGGTTTTCCCGGTGCATCTGGTCACCCTAGATTTGCATCCCCTCTCCTCCAGGTGCTGAAGATAGGGTGACCCTATGAAAAGGAGGACAGGGCTCCTGTATCTTCAACAGTTGTATTGAAAAGGGAATTTCAGCAGGGGTCATTTGGAAATATGAGGAACCTGGTGAAATTTCCTCTTCATCACAACAGTTAAAGCTGTAGGTGCCCTGCCCTCTTTTAAATCTGGTCACTCTAGTATAGCTCCTGCAGCTTTAACTGTGGTGATGAAGAGGAAATTTCACCAGGTGATTCATGCATACAAATGACACCTGCTGAAATTCCCTTTTCTATGCAACTGTTAAAGATACAGGAGCCCTGTCCTTCTTTTCATATGGTCACCCTAGCTGAAAACAAACACTTAGGCAGAGGTATGAGCCAAAGGATGAGAGTGAAACTGTTTTTAGCCTGTGGTTTATAACCTGAAGTATCATTTGGAAAGAGGAATATCACTAACTGAGAGTTATTTTCTATTTCCCCAGTCTTGGCTGCTAGCTGAGGGATTTTTTTTTGGGGGGGGGGGAAGAGAGAGCCTGGTGAGTGGCCCAATGGAATAGCCGTGGCCCATAGAACAGTGTGATATCTGCATTCTAGTGGCTACTTCTAGGTATTGGATTATTTGAGGGGCTTCATGGCATAGCAAACCTATCTCCTCAGCATGATGAGCAAACAACAGCAACGGAGCCAGGAGAACAGAGGAGCAGGCAACAATGTTTTAAAATCTACTAAACTCTGCTCCCTTACCTGCTGCTTCCCTGAGACATCATGGTGGAAGGTCTGCAGCAACATCACTTCCATCTGATGCAATAAATATCTTGGGGATTAATTAGATGTTTTCTAATTTTCGGGGTGGATATCCCCCAGGCCCAAAATAGATATTGATGTCCCCAAAGGGCGTGACACCAAAAGGGGTGATGCTCATTTGAGAAGGAACCATTTAAGAGAGGACACAATAGCAAAGGCCACTTCATTTACTCCTGATTTCTAGGTTTAGCCAGTTTGAAAATGCTACCTTCCATTTTAAAAAGACAAAATTGTATTTTAGAAAGTTGCAAAACAGTCTAAATTGATATAGGCATGTATTTTTTTTTTACACATTTATTTATTATATTTCTATATCACCCAATTGCTGAAGCTCTCTGGGAGGTTCATAAAAATTAAAACCTTACAATACAGCATAAAATACAATATAAAATATAAAACCTTAAAACTACAGTATAAAAGCACAACCAGAATAAAACCGAAGTTGTTTTTTCTTTGTTTAACCCTGTTGGTCATCTACATCACTAGGAAGTATTTACTGGTGTTCCCTAGGGTCATATAAAGTCAAAAGTGTAATTTCCAATAAATGCTAATATGTTTGTTACCAGGCAGAGCCATAGCTACCCAGTTCAGCCTTCGTTCACATAATGAACGGAAAGCTCTTGTTAGGATAAGCTTTCCTGATTGGCTTTTCACAAGCTTGCATCACGGTGTCTCTGAGGTCTAATGATTGTTGTTTAACACTTGTAAAGCACTTAAAATTTTCTAAGCACTGTATAAGTAAAAGATACCTTGTGGGTGGGTGGTGTGATTCTGACAACAGAAGGACCAATACTTGGAGAACTGAGATCCCACTGAGTATATACAAATGGGTCTTACCTAATCTCTTTAAAGCCATCTAAGTTGGTGACCATCACCACATTTTGTGGTAGCAAATTATTTATTATTTATTATTATTATTATTTATTATTTAGAATATTTCTATATTGCTCCCCATTGAAAAATTTCGGAGCGGTGTACAAGATAAAATGAAAATAAAAACAGAATAAAACAGTTAAAACAAAATTTTAAAGAAGCAAAAACAGAGATTCAAGGCTGCATATTAAGGAAAGGCTTCTTGGAATAAAGATGTTTTCAGGAGGCGCCGAAAGGAGTACAAGGTTGGCCCCTGCCTGACCTCCAGAGGCAGGGAATTCCACAGGAGGGGAGCCACCACACTGAAGGCTCTTCCCTTGGTGGACTCGAGTTGGAGGTTGGATCTATGTGGAACCACCAGGAGCAGGCCCTCGGGATGACCTCAGTGACCGGGCAGGTTGGTAAGGGAGAAGGCGCTCTCTCAGGTATCCTGGTCCCAAGTTGTTTAGGGTTAAATTCCATAGTTTAACTATGCCGTATGTAAAGAAGAACTTCTTTTGTCCGTCCTGAATTGCTTGCTGTTCTGTTTCATTGGATGACTTCAGGTTCCAGTGTTATGAGAGTGCAAGAAAATCTCCTCCCTATGCACTCTTCACACCATGCATCATTTTATATACCTTTATCAAGTCCCCCCTTACTTGCCTTTGTTCTAAGTTAAAGAGCCCCAAACATGATAACCTTTCCTCATAGGGAAGATTCTCCAGCCCTTTGATCATTTTGGTTGCCCTTTCCTAAAATGTGGCAACCAAAAGTGTTTATATCTTGACCCAGACAATCAGACCTCTGGGCCTCAGTTGTGTGGGTTCCTGCTTTGGCCAATGTTTCTCAAAAAGGTATCAATTCAGTGATTTCCTTATAATCAAGACATTAAGTGCATTATAAGGGGAAAAACATAACGGTCAGGTTGAAAAGGGAAATATTTGCAATTAGCAGTGTCAAGATTAATTAGACTCAGGCACCTTCAGGACTTCCCCATTTAACAGTTATAAATATGTTGTAACTTATCAACTGGATAAGGTTGACAGAGGGCAATTTTTTTTCACCATAGTTCTTACTACTGTTTTCAATTTGGTTTTATGTTTTTATAGTGGTTTTAGTCTTTGCTGTTGGTTTCATCTTCATTTTATTCCATGCTGGTTTTTGTTTATTTTAATCCTACTACTGTATGTTTTTAATGTATGTGTGTACTGTATGTACACTGCCTATAGAACTTCGGTTATTGGGCTGTTTAAAAGTACAATAAATAAATTAATAAAATACAATAATATAAATAAAATAATAATAATACTGGTCCCTGCCCATAGATCTCCAAATAAAGTTTTTAGTAAAAAAAATATGAAGCCAATCCATTGGCTTATTTTAAGCATATTTAAAAGGGGGTTTTGTGGACATTTTTATTTGCCCTTTTTTTTATGCACAAAGGCTATACAATTCTACACCTTTAAATTAAATTTAGTAGTTACTTTCTTAGATAACTACCAAACAAATAATCATTTGTGCCCTTCTTAAATTAACAGTTGATTTTACCAGATATCTCTGTAATTATAATCAATTTCATTTTATTTATAACCAATGAAATAATTAAAGCTCTTTGGGCAGCTTACAAAGATTAAAATCCAGTCCGGGAAAACTCCATCTCTGTAATATGCAACCCAAAGGTATACTAATATAGTAGAGTAAATCTTGACATGCAATTGCTTTGTAATCCAAATTACAGGTTTTTCAGAGCAGTTGCAAGATAGCAAATAAATGGATTTTAAAAAGCCAGAGAGTAGTTACTCAGGGGGGAAAAGAGTCTTGGAGTCTTGCTTACATTGGCACCTTAGACTGACCTCTTCAGACGATCGCTGGAGATGTGGTGCAGCAGGAGCGGGCTTTATATCATATGATGCAGAGTGATAGTGCCGTTATGCTAGCCAAAGCGGGGCCATCTTTGCTTAAACTGCATTGCCTTTTGAGTATGTTGACCGAGTCAGTGCAGGTTTTTTGAGCTTAGGTTCAGTAAGAGTTCATCCTAAGATGCGCTTATGTGTGCCAAAGGAATGCTATGTAGCCTGGTAGGTATCTGGAGGTGTTAATGAGCTGACATTCTAGTGTTGCCCTATCGAGGGCTATGTCATAAATCCATCCAATTAGTAAGTGTACCTGAGTGAAGGAGATGTGACTGCTATTCTGGCTCAAACCGACTCCAGCCAGTCTGTCTCCTACCTAGGACATCTGGCTTCACGCAGATGGGGCATCGCTTAGGTAGAGATGTCAGTTAGGAATGCCTTTGTCTGCTTAAGCTATATAATGGAGGAGCTTGTATGCTTCAGGTGTGACTCTCCACAGCACGAGCTAAGTGAGAGCTCACCCGCTCAGCTGACTGTAATAAAATTGCATTGGACTGGTCTGAAGTCTCTGTGCCTCTTAGTGGGAGATCCGACTGTCCTCCTAGGAGCATGAACCCCAATTTTTGGGCAACAGTTCTGGAAAAAGGTTTTGGCTTATGTCTGGTCTTCAGCCTAAATCTGTGGTTCATCTGTTGCCCTTGGGCCTCATGGAGCTCCTTCCTTCCCTATATGCACCTGTGAGCCCTGAAACCGCCCCCCTCCCCAGCTTCTTCCATACCTTCATGCCACTGTGAATAGAAAGAGAAGAGAAGGTGTTTGCATGGGGTGTGTGGATGGATGTTGTGTGTGGCATTTTCATGAGAAAAAGAATAGATAATCAAGGGGAGAAAGAGAAACAGAGGGAGGGACAGAGGGAGAGAGAGAGAAGGGGCATCCACACCCATTCTTATGAGGCCTCCAGACACTTCTCCCAAGAGAATGAGGCCCCGACTTCAAAAATGTTTCCCACCTGACCTAAAGCAAACCCCAAATTTCAAAGGGCAGTGCTGGTGGCCAAGAGGCCTACCTTGGAAAAATGGAAGGCCGAAATGGGACGAGTTATAGATCAATGGTCTTGTGATCTCTTTACCCTTGCAGCAAATGATGAAAAAGTGATTTATATAAAAAGAGAAAATCCAGATAAGTTTGAAGACACTTGGCAGGACTTCCTTGACCTCTTTAGGGATTGACAGGCAGTGTAGAACCTCTGTTTAACTGGGGAAGCTCACAGAGAATCTCAGAAAATTGCCCCCCTTTTTTTTGGCTGTACTCTTTTCACTCCACTATTTTTAATCAAATTATTCACTTAGTTAAGTGTAGATGGTTTGGGAATCCTGAGGTTGGGGTTCTGGGAGGGTGGAAGAACATTTAAAGGGGCAGCACAGCTTTATGAGAAAAGGTTGGTTGGATTGAGGAACGGAGGGATGAATTTGTTATGGATTAAAAGTTTTGGAATGCGAGTTATTTTACTGCACTGTTACATTTCAGATGTTTAAAACTGTTGAATTAAAGAGAGAAAAATAACAAAGCTTTCACGGGCCAGAACCCTCTTCTGTCAGAATGTTGTTTTTGCTGCAGTGGACTAAAGGAAGTTACCTTTCGTGCAGCAAAAGAATCGTTTAGTAGATGCTGATTGTCAATATCTGGTTAGAGAAAGTTTCTTTACTTTTTATTCAATGTGAATTTAAAAGAACGAGCAACGGAAGGATTTTAGGACAGGACTGTATAAACAGCTAATTTAATTCAGCGCTTTGCTCAGGTTGGGCTCTTATGGATTAATTATTTAAAGCTACACTGGGGAAAACTACATATTTGTGTAAACATTTTATGCCAACAAAGACTTCCGGATGCTTTCCCACATGGCGCTAGAAGGTTGTTTGCATTGTTAGCAATCCTATTATTAGGAGATGTCATTCAAAAGAATGGCAGCACATTTATTATTTATCTGGGGAGTTGATTTAAGGCATATGGGGAAACAGGGATCAGAAAGAACATGCATGGCATTGAAAGAGCCCATTCAACTGTCATAGGTAAATTATTCTACAATAAGGATGCATATCAAATTTCTTTCAATGAAGAACAACAACAGAAACCATAATTATGAGCAACTGGCATCTACTGATGTTAAATCTTCAGCGACCAGCTCTACTCTAGAGGGTGTTATGGTAGGGCAATTGTGAGGACCTTGTGGGCAACGCACTAAACAGGCCAGAGAAGGATGGACAAATCTACAAATGAAGTCACCATATGTCATTGTTTTCCCTTAGGATGCTGCTGCCTTCAGTTGAAAGGATCAGATGCCTAATTCTGTACTCATATACCCACTGGTAAAACTAGTTAGGTTGGCAAGCATGAGAGAAAAGGCCTTCTTGGTACTAGCCTCACAGTTATGGAACCCCCTTCCAGTTGACATTCATTTGGCTTTTCAATACAGACCTTTAAGAGGGCCTTCAAAACTTTTTTTTTTTTAAAAAAATCTGCCTTTCCTTGAGGAACTGATGGCTGTGTGACCCTAAGCAGTTGTTTAATACATCTGTTTGATGTATCTACTGTACACTTCCATGATCTACCTAATGTACCATTGTTTCATTCATTTTCTGTATGTTTCACAATGGCCCTAAAAACATCTTATACATAAATTATAAATAATATAATTTATTAGATACAATTATATTTTATATTAAATTATATTTTCTCATGTGCTTATCAGATACAATTTTCAGCCAAACAACATAAATTATAAATAATATAATTTATGTTGTTTGGCAGAAAATTGTATCTGAGAAAATACAAGAATTTATGGTGTAATCAAATATAGACGTTGAAGATAACACGTAATCTTGAAAGGCAAACCTTGATCTGAATGAGTCATTTGGGCAATGGACTGTCTGCATATTTCACCTTCCACCCTTTGTTAACTCAGGAAGCTCATTGATGATCTTTTGCCTAGGGGACCACTGAATCATGAAGCCAGACCTTCTGGCCAGAGAAAAGGACATATTTTAAAACTCCCATCAACTGCCAACTTTCAATTCTAAGCAATTCCATTAAAAGAATGGCATGCACAACATGCAATAAACCATAATCACCAATACAGTCAGCAAAATTTATAGTAATATGTTCTAATCTCCAGGGAGTGTAGTTTATAAAGTCAGAGTAAACCTTTTTTTGTGAGCAAAACAAAGCACTTGTTTCAAACAGCAGTGCAAGTGTAGGCAATATTTTCTGCTACCTGCTCTCATAATTGTAAGCCTTCATTCCAAAGAGAAATAGATTTCACCTTCTCCCTCAACGATAATACTTTTTTCTTTGGCCAATTTCAATACCCACACAGTGAAATAGTAAAAAAGATTTAGAGCAAATATGAGACAAGACATACAAATATTACCAGAAAATAGAAGCTTCCAGGTCTTGTTTTTAATTCACCATTAACTGCCATTTTATGCCTCTTTCTTTGCAAACTATAGTTTACCATTAAACCAAGATCCAAAACCACAGATTGATCTTGATTTAGGATTTTGATTTGAGCTCAATTATTTTTTGTGCAACCTATCGTTTGCTATATAACGACAAACTGTGGCCAGTTGTTACATCTGAACTGCACCAGTGTGTCATTAAATGAAAATGAATTATAGAGAGTGTCACTTTGACATTTTATTTCAGGTGCAAAAATGCCCATTGGTCATCAAGAGGCTCATACACCTAACTCAACCTAGGTGCAGGCATCCATAATTTATAACAGAGAAGGAGAGAGAGAAAGAGAGCAGGGGTATGAAGAAGTAGAGTTCCAGATGGTCGTCTTGTTATTCTTTCACTCTATTAAAAATAATTGGAACACATGCATGTGCATATCTTTACATTGGTGTGCAAAGTGGGCATCCAAGATGAACACACACAAAAAGAATAATTTCAGGGTGCTGTAAACTAATTTATTCCTGAAAAATTAGTTTACAAAATTACAAAATTAGTTTACAAAATTAGTTGTATAGTTACAAGAGACTATACAATAGGGGTGTGCATGGACCCCCTGCTCCGCCCTGCGGGCCGATCCGAAAATTTCGGATTGGCCTGCTCCGCTCCGCGCTGCTCCGCCCATACTCCGCTCCTCTTCGCCGCGGAGCTCCGGCTACGAATCGGAGCTCCGCAGTGGAGGGGAGTGGCACCAGGTAAGGCCGGGAGAGGAGGGCGGGGGGGGGGTTACCGGGCCCTGCCGCCGTCGCCGCCCGTGCGGTGATGGCGGCAGAGCCCGGTAAGAGACCAAGGGGGAGGGGGGGCCTTACCTGCCTCCGTCCGCGGTCCGTCGGCTTCTTCAATTGAGCCCGCGGTTCAACCAGGAAGTATGGGCCGCAAGTGTGGCCTAGACTTCCTGGTTGAACCGCGGGCTCAATTGAAGAAGCCAACGGACCGCGGATGGACGCAGGTAAGGGAGAGGAGGGGGGGTTTTACGGGGCCCTGCCGCTGTCGCCGCATGGGCGACAGCAGCAGGGCCCGGTAAACCCCACTTACCTTTCCGGCGGAGCTCCGGATTGAGGCGAAGGATCCGCCTTCATCTCGATCCTCTTCGCCACGCTCCGCCGGCCCCCCAATCCTCTTCACCTCCGCCTTAAAGGCAGGCGAAGCCCCCCGCTCCGCTTCTAATTCACCGGTCCGATTAGAAGCGGAGCACATCCCTACTATACAACATCTGCAGAAATTATTAAAAACAAATTGTTTTGCAATGGTGACTAACGGACATTGGGAAGGCCTGATAAAAAGCAAGTGGCCGAAATACATCGGGCTTTTCAGCAATACGTTTGTTTTCACCATCCTGAGATTATTCTCTCTCGTTTTTCCATGTCTTTATATTGTCCCTCATGCATCAGTTGTAGTTGAAAAAAAGTGTTTCTTTTAACTTTAGGACAGCTATGGAATGATTGGTCTATTCTGTATAAGTAAGAAAGCATTTAATGTTAAATTTAAATTAAGATTCTCTTAAAACCAGAGGTTCAGTGAAAACACAGTTCTCTCAACTGAGACTAGCACCACATGATGGAATTATTTTTAAAGTATTAACTCACTTTAGAATTTCATTTGCTTTTGACAAGGATCATTCAGGTTGAAGCTAGATCATACTTAAGGAAAAATGGCCTGAAATTGCAAAAGGTTACAAGTACTCTTTTGCAGTTGTAAAAGGGTTTGGTAATTAATGCTGAAGTACTACTGTGTGTCAATTACAGACCTACTTATAGTAAAAATGACAGAATTATACTCCAGAGAGGTGTAAATCTTCAATGTTACCCAGTCCTGCCTTTCAAAAGGTAATACCTTTAGCATAAGCATTAAAAGTCAATTTTATTCAAGTCTACAAGCCTAAAATAGAATAAGTCATCTGGTTTGCATGATATGACAACTTAATTTACCTGCAGGGGTTATTGCATTGTGCCTGGCACCTGTGGTGCAGTTTTTGCATGGTGTCCACAGGTGCCCAATCCAGGCAGCAGGGGTAATTTGAGGCTTACTCAAATAACATATGGGTTGTTTTAGGGTTATTTGAGGGTTGTCTAACCCTATTGCCTTGTTTCACATGACACAAGCCATGGCAAGCCAAGTAACCCATGTGACAGCCCTGTGGGTAAATTAAACCACAGTGAGCAGTCGTGTCATGCAAACCGGGACACTGATTGGCAGCAGCCCTCTAGGGTTTTAGGCTGGAATTTTTCCAGCCATACTTGGAGATGTGGGGATTAAACCAGGAACCTTCTGTATATAAAGTGTATGTTTTATCACTGAGTTATGGCCACTCCTGGTTGCTGAACCCAAATGAATCCATCTGAAGACAATTGCTCTGTTTACAATGTGACAGCCCCCACAGGGAAAATAAGCCATGCTGAGCTATCATGATGTCCAAATAGGCTCAGTGTCAACAACGCTGGGCTAGATAGTTGCTGTTTCTTATGTGGAGGAGCATGCAAAACGCACTCCCACCTATAGCTGCTATGGCATGGCTATTTTATCATTTCAGTTTGGATGACATGTGTGATTATTTTAGGCATATTCAGGCATATCTAATAGTTTTTATATATCATAATTTATATTTATACATAATGCTTATTATAGCCTGTGAAGAGTGCTGGCTGATGCATGCTAGGAGTAGTGGGGCATTTTTCTGTCAAAACATGCATAGGATTGCGCCCTGTTTGAGAAGCAGATACTAGACTCCTTCCCAGTGTACCATTAAAGTCCAAGATATGAGCAATTCAGTGCTGGGGTGGAATGAGAGTGAAAAGTGTTTCTCACAATCCATAATAAATTATGATTCTCCCCAGTAGTCATAGAGTTAGACACCAGGAGGGGATCTACACTCGTATATGAAATGTTTTTACAGTCATTGAATGTTTTGTTTTTGAACTATTTAAAACGTAGCAGTTTTTAAAACGTTTACTTACTTTTCTCTTTCTGTGGGAATGCATTCCTTTTGGCCACACTAAGAAAAGAAATCTGTTTGTAATTTTCCCTTCCACTTCCTCGTCTCTCCGAGACAAACCTCCCCCTACAAACAATCCAGCCAGCAGCCTCCCAAAAGTGAAACTGGAAGTGGCTGCAAAAAAGAGGCTTGAAAGAAAAAACGGCTCCAACTTTGGGCACGGAAATTACATAAACATGCCCCCAGGAATGCGACTGGCTAATTAAGAACTACAGGAAACCCATTTAATACGATGAAAACAGCCACATCATACCAAATAGAATGACTGATTTCAGAGAAGTTCAAAATAAAAACCGGAGAACAATAAAACATCACAAACTGAACGCACACTTAAAAACAGTAAGACACGTTCTAACTTGACTAGTGTAGATCCCCTCCAAGACTGTAACCCAAACAATCAAAACTGCAGGATCTTAAAAACGAGGGGAAACAGGATGAATGGTATAAACATGCTGTTCTATTAAGACTTTAGTGCATCTGCTTGATTCTTTATTGAGGACAAATCTTTCACAAGCAGTTGCACAGTCTACATGAGCATATTTGAACCACACATATAAAATAAGAATACCATACCTATCATACCTGCTACAAAATGAAGTCAGATTAAGTCTTACAATTGACATGAAAGCAATACCCATTGATTGTGCTCCTGCCTCTTATCTGAATCAGGAAAGGGAACACTGGAAGGGAAGGGAAGTTGTCTTCAAGTAGTCTGAGATGGGGATAGTATGGTCAAAAGAACTGGCTTAGGTAATTGCTGAAGCCACTCAGTACTAACCAGGTTGTGATGTGATTATTTGGTGGAGATTGAGAGAGGGAGACTAGAATTTTGATTGATTGGGAAATATAGCTTCCCAATCAATCAATAAGTATAGCCTCCCCTTTATGTATTTTATACCAATATTTATGGAGAGGATAATCTGTCTCAGTATCTCCCTTATTTTGTTCACTAGGACCAATTCATACACTCATTTGAAGAATACTGTATATGCAGTTGAACCATGGTCACAAAAGTATTCCCACAAACAGAAACGGAGACACACACACACACATGCTACAATCCAGTGGGTGATGTAGATACCTGATCTGCATAATCCTGGCCTCCCCTTCCCCCCACCCCAGAGAAAGATCACGCCAGGACATATTCATGCACAGTTATACACATCATGAACCACGTACAGTGCACTCAACATCATAGGCAAAATAGAATGCACCACAGATTCAGTTCAGTAAAAGCAAGATTCAATAAATCTATCTTTGAACAACTTTGATCATGATTTCTTTGGATAGGAAAGGCCATATGTCTACATAAACACATGAGAGAATGTTCTTAGCTGTGGAAAGTATAGTTAGCTTTCTGATAAAGAGCTACTACAAATCATTTGATGACTCAGAGAAAGGTGCAAAATATTCCAGTACCAAGGAATAAATCAGGGACACCAGCAGATTCAAATTCATTATGCAATACCTGTCACAAATGTGCAAAGTCTAATAAACATTACACATGCACTGACTGAGAAATCCCAAAGATGTCTAATACTGACTGCTCCTCTCCCTTTTGGCATGTGACCCCGAAGCTCAGCATGGCAGAGATGAGAGCCTTCTCTTTCTTCTGAGCTTGTGTAATTGTACGTTGTTGATCTTTTTTAAAAATGGTCTTGTTGGTTTGTGATGTTGTGGAATCCTGGAAGGGCAGTTTATACATTTTAAAAATAAACTTGGGAGGAGCCTTGTTCTGGGCTTCAAAGGAAATCTAACTGCTTCCAAAGATCAGGATGACTTCAAAGAGAAGTACCTGCTTTTCTGGATCAGGGCATCAACCAAGAAACTAAATCCAGGATGGGGCTTGGCAAAAGGTAGCAGCTTAGATTGCTTGGGCTCTGAAATGACAAGACCACCAGGTAGAACAGCTTTAGTACTGCCCCACTATGTACCCAACTACACTCTTATGAGGAAAAGTCAGCACTACACTTTTGCCATGGAAGAGAAACTGCCCTCCATCCCTGATACTGCAACAAGGCAAACCCTTACTTCTCTTCTTTCACTACTTTGCTAAATATTGTTATGCTGGTAAGATTTGCTGCATTGTCAATAAAGCATGTAAATATAAGACTCAAAGTTCCACCCATCTAACCTAAACTGATCGGTGGGAAGAAATGTGGAATTCCACTGCTGAAATATCTTTGCATGTATTTGGGGACACAAAAAGTTAGAGAACACTATTCCCATTTTTACTCACATCTGCAAATCATTCTTAAGTAGGGCTTCCACAGCTGAGAAGCCATACTTGAAGGTTTAGAGATGAGTATTAAAGATCCTATAGTCATTGTAATTATTACAGCTTTACTATCAAATGATGGATTCTGCTCAATTAGCTTTGCATAATCTGCTTCAGTTGCTTTTTCAGCAAATCAGCAGTTCAGTTTTAAACACTGTCCACGTTTTGAAGCATATGGTATCAGCAGAACAACTGCAACATCGTACATTAGGTCAGTAACTTTTAAAGAGGAGCTTTAAAGCTTATGCCTAAAGCAAATCTAAACACAGGTTGTGAAAATGCTTTTAGACACAGATGGTGAATTTTGTGAATTGTGCCTCACCGATTGTCATGGCTTGACAGCTGACAGGTTGCTTTAGTCTGGTTTGGTTTGGTTTGGCAACATCACCTGGGCTGATATGCAAAATATTCATAGCTTTCAGAATTGTTTTATGTTTTGCTGATGAGGTGCAAATTAATTGAAATTCTTAATGCACATCAAATGAAACAGTACTAGCTTGAGTGGCCAGACAGCATACTTTCAGGATGGAACCGTAGCCATGTCCTTAGATCCAAAGAGTCTGTTTCTGAGAAAAACTGATATCCTGGTTTTATCCTGGTTGTGCTTTTTATATTGTATTTTGTATTTGTGTTTTTAGACTGTTGGTTGTTTTGTTATGCTTTTCATGGTTTTAATTTCTGTGAACCTCCCAGAGAGCTTCGGCTATTGGGTGGTATAAAAATAAATAAATAAACAAACTTCATTCTTTATTAATCTTTATTTCACTCGCTTCCACTTCTAAGGCTCTTCTTTGTATCCCTCCTCTATTAGCATAACAGAAAGGGTCTTTTCAACTGTGGCACCCAGAGTGTTGAAGAGTTTCTTGAGAGAAGTTAATCAGGTCTCTTCAATGTCCACTTCTAGATGGTTTTATTTCAGCAAGCATTTCAAATCATGTTGCCTTTGAAATTGGTTTTAGCCTGCTGCTATCGTTTTGCCACTTGATGTATATGATTTTAGATATGTGTGTGTGTGGGGGGGGTCTTTAAAAATGTTTTTTATTAGTATTTGTTGTAAAGATGTAAGCTCCCTTTCTTATAGTCAATATAGGTAAGTGACTTAAAAAAATCTGATATAAACAAGCAGACAAACTAGAAAGACAAAGGTGGGAAGTCACATGCAGCATAAACATACAGGTTAGAGCTGCGTTAAAGAATTTTGCTGAAATGCTCGGCTTGTGCAGGGCTTACCTAAGGTCTGGGGAAAGGCTGTTTCTCCCTCTGTGTACCTCCCCTTTGCAGCCATAGCAGGAGTGAGGTCACTGGAAGCAACATTTGTGGTTAGGTCTGCATTTAGGTTCCAAAGGCCACAAAGCTACTTACTTATCAGAGTACTTACAAGGAGGCTGGAAGGATTTTACAGCTTTGCAGAGTCCTCTTTCCCACTTAGCTGAGAGTCATACTTAATAGTTTGATACACAGCTAATTCCCATTCTGTTTCCTTTGATAAAGTTTTGGCCTTCATTGTGCCCAAGATATTTTGTAGCACCATCTTTCTGGGACCGGGGTGGTGGTGGTGAAACACAGTCTAAACACAGTCTTCTGATTTAAGCCGGTATAAAAGATATTTAACAATGCAATTTAATTTAAGCTAATTTAAAAGAATGTGTACATGCGTAAATATTAAACAGATTTCCAATACAAAGTTTATCCATATAATAATCTCCTCCCCAGGAGAGGCAACTGTTGGGCATTGCCAGAATGTATGGTTAAAGGAAGCATTAGCTGTGTGACACGTCCAACAATTAGCCAACTTAGACAAACACTTATTAAAGAGACTGCACTGCCCCTGCCCCTGAAGTCCTTATGCACTGGCCCCATCCTCTAAGTCCTCTGATGGGGAGGTCAAAGGCATAGAGGGTAAGCCTAATGCGTTCATAATGCTTGATTAGGGCTTACACCTTCCTGGAAAGTATTTTTTATATAATGGTTGCTGATAGGTCTGTTGGACTTGGTCTGTTTTCTCCATACTGTCTGGATTTAGGGATTTAGGGAAGCCTTACCACATCATGTGGCGCAGAGTGGTAAGCGGCAGTTACTGCAGCCGAAACTCTCCCCACAGCCTGAGTTCGATCCCAGCGGAAGCTGGTTCTCAGGCAGCCGGCTCAGGTCGACTCAGCCTTCCATCCTTCCGAGGTCGGTAAAACGAGTACCCAGCTAGCTGGGGGAAAGGTAACTGCGACTGGGGAAGCCAATGGCAAACCACCCCGCTACAAAGTCTGCCAGGAAAATGTCAGCTAAAGCAGGCGTCCCTCTAGGAGTCAGCAATGACTCAAGTGCTTGCACGAGAGGTTCCTTTCCTTTCCTACCACATCAACCTTCCTGCTGAGGAACCTCAGGGCCTCTGCTATGGAACTCCTGCATGTTATAGAATATTCTGATGAACCTATTCAGTTCATGTTGGATTCATGCTTGCCCTGAATCAGTTAGAATGTACCCATAAATACACCCAACACCCAACTGTAGATTGAAGGGGAAAATAAGTAGAGGCCAAACTTGATGGTATGTGAAATGTAATGAAGCATTTCATGTGTTTGTTTGTTTGTTTATTTGTTTATTAAATAGCAGTTATGTGGGCAATAATTAGGATCAGGACCATGGTGTAAAGGTGCGGTAGACCTTTTACTCCATGTTGTAGTCCCAACCAATACTCATCACTATTTGCTGTGAACTTGGTGCCAACAGCAACTTTCCTCTCATGGCAAATACCAGCTTCAGGAGTGTTGGTGTTGTGACTGCAGTAAGGGCAAATGGTTAACCCCCATGACCCCAATCCTGACTTCCCACCTCCACCCTGCTATTTAATCCCCCCAAAAGAGATACATCTTATGCATCATGCATAACAACCTACAATTGTGGGTAGTCGTGATGTGTGAACTGGACCATTATTAAGCCAAAACCCAAAACTCACAGAGTGGAAAATATGTCTCCGGAGTGGAAAATATCACTCTGTTGCTGCTGCTGAGATACAGAATTTTAATTTCACCTCATCCCTGACTCTGAATCTAAAAATAAACCTTTAGATGCGCTTCAAGATTCTCAAGTTCTGGTTTGTTTGAGCTGATTAACATACAATCAACCTTTGGCACAAATGCTTAATTAAAACTGCTAGTCAGAAATAGATATGGAGAACTGCCTGCCCTCCTCCTCCTCCTCTTCTTCTTCTTCTTCTTCTTCTTTTAAAAAACCCTGTAACTCCTGACCTAGTATGACACAAATAAGGAGGTTAAACATTTTCATCCATCTTGCAACTTTCAATACAACATATTGAAAGTGGGGGGCGGGGGGAGAGAAACTGTGATCCAGTAATCAAACTAAAAATAATTCCTGCCTCTGATTAAATGGAATGTACCAACAGTCTCTTTAATGTTTGGAGGTGGGTGGGAGTATTTGTAATGTCCTCAATTATTATCTTCTGTAGATTCTTTATTAATAGAGTCATGCAGTAATTTGAACCTCTGAAAATAAAAAAAAATACTCCTAACCTAAAAGGTTAAACTTACAAGCGTGGAGGCTGATGGTTGTTACTAAGTGGCAATGGAAAGGCTCTTCATGTGTACTTTAGAGGCACTTAGCTTTATTAAATGTGGAAGATACTCAAGAGGTGAATCCTGACATTTAAAAAAAAGTTTATATCCATTCCTACCTTTTCTGTATGCATATAACAAAGATTAATAGCACACATCAATATATGGATTTCTTTAACACATAGTGTAAATATTCAGCTCTTAGTACTTTCCTTTAGCCTGCCTCTAATACCTGTTTTGACATCATACCGAACCATATATTGGTACGTGAAGGACCTCAGAGCAATACCCCTAGCCTAACAACCCTTACTGTTGCTCACAGCAATGGATGACATGGGTTAGTCTGAGAGACTGTGAGATATGTCTAAGGGACTTGCCAAGGTCACCCAGCGAGCTTAATGGTTGAAAGGTAACTTGGACCCAGGCTTCCTCAGTCCAAGTCCAGCATTCTATCTGCTACACAGTGCTAGCTTTTTACATCCATTTATGCATAATTTTTTTTTCTGACATTGTATGCTGTCATACAATGAAAGAACTGGGCATGTTTAGCCTGGAGAAGTGAAGATTGAGGGGAGACATGATAGCACTCTTCAAATACTTAAAAGGTTGTCACACAGAGGAGGGCCAGGATCTCTTCTTGATCCTCCCAGAGTGCAGGACATGGAATAATGGGCTCAAGTTACAGGAAGCCAGATTCCGGCTGGACATGAGGAAAAACTTCCTGACTTTTAGAGCAGTACGACAATGGAATCAGTTACCTAGGGAGGTTGTGGGCTCTCCCACACTAGAGGCATTCAAGAGGCAGCTGGACAACCATCTGTCAGGGATGCTTTAGGGTGGATCCCTGCATTGAGCAGGAGGTTGGACTTGATGGCGTTTTAGGCCCCTTCCAACTCTGCTATTCTATGATTCTATGATTTTTCAGTATTCCTCTCAATACTGATCTCTCTCAGAAGGGCCAACATAAGTAGCCTAAAGAAAATAACTCAAAAGGTGGTTTGTAAGTCATTACCTTTTGTTTGCTAATGAAAGAGTAAAATAGATTCACAGATCAACATAGTATTACTATCCCCACATGTTCCGGAACTCTCCTATATTGTAAGGCATTGACAAGAAAGGAAAAGATGTTTATGGTAGCAGAATCTTTCAAAACGGAGGAAGTCTTTTATAAACTAAGCAAATAATGTCTGTTACAGATGTGCCTGTGTTGCATTTATTCAACATATGCATGCATGAAAGACCATAAAGTATGTAAGGTTATATAATTACATTAAGACTGCATTCGGACAATACAATAGTCAATGGTAGGTTAATAGTCAACTCCACAGTTGATTATCGATAGGGGTACTCCGCACACAATATGATTATAACACATGCACATCCTTCACAGCTGATGGAGTATACATATTCAATAAACAAAAAACCTACCGTTTACAAAACAACGTTAAGGATGTACAGTTTTCAACCAAGCACCAAAAAGCAGGGAAATTGGGAGTTAAGGCTCACCAGCCTTAACGCCACATCCTCCCTAAGGAGGCAGAAAGTACCAGTGAAATTCTCATTCTTCCAAAGCAGATAAACCATGAGGACAGGATGGAGAATAGGATATGCAGAGGTGACTGTGGGGTTGTGGAAAACTGATGATGAACAACTTAGAGCCACCTACTTCTTTTTTTGTTTAGAGCAGCCCTTCCCCAACCTAGTGCCCTCCAAAGGTGTTGGACTGCAACGATGGAGCAGGTAAGAAAATCTCTCGCGGCTGAGCGCAGGCCGCACTCTCCCTGCTTCTCCCCCCCTCCCTCCAGGGAATCTGAGGCACATGCGTTGCCTTATCAGATTCCCCATAGGGAAACATAGGGGTTTTAAAAAATTAATTAAAAATTGATGGAATGGTCTTTTGAAAAAAGAAAGACCGTTCTATCAATGGGGAGGATAGGGCAACACATTCCTACAACTGGATTGCATCGTTAGGCTCCCAATTCGGAGCTTTTAGTGCGCAAAAAAATGGTCGCCAGCCCAGAAGCATTTCTATGCCAGTTTGGAACAGAGAGGCTTCCCCCCTTTTGTCATTTAAAGTGACATCCTGCCCTCAATATTTCACCAATCTTCTTGAAACGCGCAGGGTATGTAAAACCAGAATTTCTTTCTGGCAGGACTTCGTTTCAGAAAGATTGGTGAAATATTTTTCATTTTAGGATGCTAGAATGACCCACCCCCCAATAACTCCTTTTAACATGGTGGAATGCTTTTTTTACTGAGCATCCTTAACACAGGGAAACACTGCTGTGTTTCCCTGTAATACATTGGACTCATATAGCATACCTTAGCACAAACAATAGGTTAGAATCGCGTCACAATGTTAAGAAAAAGGTTTAAAATCAAAGAGAGGGAGGAAATGAGCAAATCGGTGACAATATCATTTAGGCCTTAGCTAGATCTAAGGTTTATCCCAGGATCGTCCAGGGGTCATCCCTGCCTGCTCCTGGGATATCCTGTGTGTCATTTACATGAACAGGGATGATCCCGGGACAATCCCAGGATAAACCTTAGGTCTAGCTAAGGCCTTAGATAACTACCTTTTCAATTTAAGGAGTCATATTGTTACTCGGTATCTATATAGTGCAATTTACGAAGTGCTTCAAGTATTTTTCAAGCATTACTTTAAAAATCAGTACAACAAGTCTGCACGGGTAGACAAGAAGTATTATTCCCATAGGATGGGTAAGGGCTGAGGCTGAGAGGGACCGTGGGTTTGGTTTGATGGAAGGCCACCTGATGGGTTTGTGGCTGAGTGAAGTGATCTTTGAACTGGGCCCTTCCGAGTTCTCATAGCTTATTCTTTAAGAATGCAATCCTATGCATAAATAGAAAAAAGTAATCCTTAAAAAAGTAATTTTCTGTGTAAACATGCATACGATTGCACCTTTGGTCATTATACTTCTCTGATGCTTGTAACCCTTCTCTATTTCTCCATCTGCCTGTTCACGCGCAGATAAGGCATCATTTAATGAGAGTTTTACTAACCCAATACTTTGTTTTATCTTTCAAAGTATCATATTTAACAGCTTAAAACTGAATCCTTTACTTAATGAGGCAAAAGCAGATGAGGATAAACCCTTGTTAATCATTTCAGACTTTAATGAAAAAGGTCAGAAACCTAACATGGATATTTCAATAGGAAAAAATATATCAGTTACTACCATTTCCTAATAGGCTATGCTAATGAAACACAGTAGAATTTGGGCTGAAATAATCTATAGTTTAGAAGGAAAAAACCAAAAGATTCTTGAAAAACATGGGGCCGTCTGTGTGAAAGCCAGTAAATGTGTTATTCTGTTGAACAAGCCTGGTAAGAAATAAAATTTGTGACCCACCACTGTTGTCCTATGCAGATGGCGCATTTGTCAATTTTACATGGGGGGAGGGTGGGGAGGGGGAATTGCACCTGCTGGACTCACCTTTGACCATGTATTCATCTGACCTTCTATTGTGTGTTACCCTCGCTATCTGTAGCCTGCAAAATGCAGAGTACTGATTCCACATACAGCTTTCACAAACACAGGCTCCGTACAGAAGCCTGGATGAAAAATGTGTGACGGAGCTGACGCAGGACAGGTGGGGAATCATTCCTTTTCTTTGAGAAAAGGGCTGTAGCTCAGGAATGGAGTCATGCTCCATACGCAGAAGGTCATTGCTTGGAAAAGACCAATGGTTGAAATTGTGGAAAGCCATTGCCACCCAGGGTAGGGAAGACTGAAGGATGGTGAAGAATGTCCATTCTTCCTGTATATGCTGTCTACTGGGGGCAAAAGTGATAACCGGAAGAGCTCCAGCTCTTGGATTTAAAATGACACAGAAAGAGAGACCAAATCAATCCTTGCAAACATTTGGTGCTTTTTAAGGAAACTGTTAACAAATTGGCGTATTTGGCTGTTTGAGAGAGCTATCCCTGGTTAGCTGGGTTTGCTCTTGTATGTCTGTTGCTCCTGAATTATGATGTACTTCTCCTGTATTTTAATTGTTGCTTTTATTTTATTTTACTGTTTTTATTTGATTTTATTGTAGAACACTGTGTAGTTTGAATAAAAAGAAAAGAACAAATAACCCACAGCAGCCCTTGTCTAGAAAGCTCCTCCATATCCCAACTCCATCGGCCTCGCCTGATGAACCTCTAACATAGTCACTCTTCTGGAATCCATCCCATGGAGAAATGGAAAAGTGTATGCAATGTTTCTTTAAAAGGTCCACATATCATGTAGTAGAATTAAAACAGGCTTTTCTGAGAGATGCCTGCTCATTGTGCTGAAACCTTCAACAACAAACATTTTGCAAAGCACACACCAAAAGACTTTATTATTATTATTATTATTATTATTATTATTATTATTATTATTTATATAGCACCATTTATATAGGCTTACATTCTAATAAAATCATAATAAAACAATAAGGAGGGGAAGAGAATGCAAACAGGCACAGGGTAGGGTAAACAGGCACTGGGTAGGGTAAAACTAATAGTATAAAGTCAGAACAAAATCAAGTTTTAAAAGCTTTAGGAAAAAGAAAAGTTTTTAGCTGAGCTTTAAAAGCTGCGGTTGAACTTGTAGTTCTCAAATGTTCTGGAAGAGCGTTCCAGGCGTAAGGGGCAGCAGAAGAAAATGGACGAAGCCAAGCAAGGGAAGTAGAGACCCTTGGGCAGGCGAGAAACATGGCATCAGAGGAGCGAAGAGCACGAGCGGGGCAATAGTGTGAGATGAGAGAGGAGAGATAGGAAGGAGCTAGACAGTGAAAAGCTTTGTAGGTCAACAGGAGAAGTTTATATTGGATTCTGAAGTGAATTGGAAGCCAATGAAGAGATTTCAGAAGTGGAGTTACATGGTCAGAGCGGTGAGCCAAGAAGATGATCTTAGCAGCAGAGTGGTGAACAGAAACCAACGGACTGATGTGAGAAGAAGGAAGGCCAGTGAGAAGAAGGTTGCAGTAGTCCAACCGAGAAATAACCAATGCATGAACAAGAGTCTTGGCAGAAGAGACAGACAAAAATGATCGAATCCTGGCAATATATCTGCCAGTTATGATTTAGGCACCAGGAGACAAGAAGAGACGGAACCTTGATACATTTTGATCATTTAGGAGATATTTCCTTTAGCTTGGTAAAACTTCACATAGTTGCAAAGGGCACTTTCCCCCCAGAAAAATATCCAACTAGGTTATTGGTGATCCAGAGAGAGCAGGCAGATTTTTGCTTGTTTATTGATCAAATGAAGATATTTACACAATGTGAAGCGGCTTGTTATCCTCTAAAGCTTTGGAAGACTTCCAACAAACCAGAAACATAAAATTAAATTCTGGAGAGCAAAAATGATCTCTACAAAACATCATGATTAAAAACAAACAAATAATCGCACAAAACCCCTCCTAAATACATTAGATTTAAATCCTAGCTGAACCTGCCTATCCTTCTTGTGGGCATCAAGAAAAAGGAATGCAAAATAATAATCCCTAGAAAAACAGAATGACATGCAAGTCATATTACAAACTGTGCTTTTTATCCAGTACGGATGATTCATGGAGATCACAGTGTGGGGAGAGCATTGTGATGATCCTAGTGGGTTGCTGTTTGGATCACACATAGTGATTGTGGCATTGTTAGCAGAATATCAGCGTCAACCACAGACTGCTGAAGTCTGACATAGAATCATAGAATAGCAGAGTTGGAAGGGACCTACAAGGCCATCGAGTCCAACCCCCTGCTCAATGCAGGGATCCACCCTAAAGCATCCCTGACAGATGGTTGTCTTGAATGCCGCTAGTGTGGGGCAGCCCACCACCTCCCTAGGTAACTGGTTCCATTGTTGTACTGCTCTAACCATCAGGAAGTTTTTCCTGATGTCCAGCTGGAATCTGGCTTCCTTTAACTTGAGCCCATTATTCCGTGTCCTGCACACTGGGAGGATCAAGAAGAGATCCTGGCCCTCCTCTGTGTGACAACCTTTCAAGTATTTGAAGAGTGCTCTCATGTCTCCCCTCAGTCTTCTCTTCTCCAGGCTAAACATGCCCAGTTCTTTCAGTCTCTCTTCATAGGGCTCCTTCATCTCCACTTATGCATTACATTTGCTAGAAAGTGGTAATAAGGTCACTTTTCTTTATAAAAGTTCATCACCCAACACATTTTAATTTTTAATTTTTGTGAACCGCCCAGAGAGCTCCGGCTATTGGGCGGTATAAAAATGTAATAAATAAATAAATAAAATAAATAATACCATCTAACATAGGCATAGCTTCCACTGTGATACTGACAAAACAGTTCACAGATATATAAAACATAAGTATAACATGCTTGTTAATAAAACCTATTAGACAATAGCTGGAGTTGCAACTGTTCAGAAAAAATACAGTTTTTGTGCCTTTAAGAGCAGCTTGATTCACATAAGACCACAGGTAAAATAACTCACAACATGGTGATCAACATCAGTGTCTTTTAATATCTGTGCATTAACACACTTTTAAAGACACAGCTGCAGAGCATGATTGAAAAGTTAGTAACTATCAGCTATTCAATGCAAAAACAGATTGATGGTAGAAGAATAAGGCCAAAACTTGTGCCGTTATATGGAAATAAGCCCCTTTGAACAAAGTGTGATTTAATTCTCAGTAAGCATGTACAAGTATGCTTGCTATTATTCCCTTTTTACAGCTTTTGTGCAGCTATATCTAATCTTTGCAGAAACAGTGCTTTTCCTCCCTTCCTTTATGTTTAAACAAGAAGTATTTTTTTCTTTTACACATCTTCTCTTAAATAGGATAAGAACATAAGAAGAGCCAGTTTATCTGCCAATAATACATTTCTTTGTAAACACTTATTCCCATTTAAAATGGCAGAGCCTTTTTAAGGCCTTGTTCAGATGATATTTCAGGGGCTGTGCTTAGCAAAACTGTGGTTCTCTGTGGTTTGCACTAACCGCACGCAATGCTGTTGCACACAACACCATAAGCCCGGCCTGTTTTCCGATTTCCTAAACCACATGCTAACCACAAATCATTCAGCTATGCTCCCAGGTCCTCCGAATGCTCTACCCCAAATCCCAGCATCCTTTGCGGTAGAAGCGCTTGAGCGGCCAATTCTATACTTTCCTGTTTCCTCAACACTATGCTGAATGTGTTGACTCAGAGGGAATCTACACGTCGATTCGAAGGCGCACTCCAGGCGCAGGCAAGCACCCCGAAGCTCCACGTATAGACCCTGCCTTTGAGAGGCGGGAAAAGACGCCTTTTCTATTCTCCTCAATTCTCAACGGGGAGATTCCCAGCTGCTGTTGATCAGCTCGGGATTCTAATACTGAGCGCGCTTACACGCAAGTAAAACCTGTTGAACCCAATTGGGCTTCTGAGTAGACATGTATATAGGATTGCCTTGCTCGTGTCAGGTGTGTGGGGGGTCAAAAAAGAGGGGCATTTCCCTTAAAAGGCGGGAGATGTTGGTATTTTGGAGTTGTGATTGGCGACAGCATAAATTACCAGTTCTCCCGGTTGCTGCTGCTGCCGCTCCCTCTCTCCCTCTCTCCCTCTCTCTCTCACACACACACACGCTGTTCAACCAGCCGCCCCCGCCGCCCACCTCCCCACTGGCCTCCTGCTCCCGGGGAAAGAGCCACCCGGGCTCTCCGACCCAGGTGGCTCTTTCCCCGGCAGCAGGAGGCCGGCGGGGAGGTGGGCGGCGGCAAGGACGCAGCTGGATTCCCCAGCCGCCTCCTCCTCCGCCTCTTCCTCCGTCTCTTCGAAGGCAGGATCTACACGATTGTTTTGGGGGCGCACTGGAGGCGCACGCAAGTGCCTTCAGTACGACGTGTAGATCCCCTCACAGAGATCCCCACCCCCTCTCTAACCCCTCTCTAACCAGCCAGGACACTTGCTGCCATTTACTTTGCTGACAGTTACGAACATGACGGCTGCTTTCCCTTTCCCCTGCAGCCATTTTGATCAGCAATTGATGGCTAGGAATAGTAATTTTACAGGCCCTGGGGGGAGGGCACATCAGTGAGAGGGGATTCCAAAGGCCTTTCAGTTGGATACGTGAGGGAGCATAGCAATTAATCGATGCGGGACCATAGATGGGCTTGCGAAGTGCATGTAGCACATAGGAATCAGCATAAAGATAGCAAAATGGCGCCCAGTGTGGCCATAGAAGCATGGCAGCAATCGGCAGTGGAGATCCAGCTTGCTGGCTAGAGCATCCTAACCTATTAAGGCCACTCTTACTCTATGATACCGGCCCACAAGCCCCAGGGAGATCACATACAACACTTTAAGCCAGGGTTACGGCCGCTAACCCTGTTGTAGTACACGATTAGTGAAGTCAGTCTGACTGTGATTACGAAGTGACCAGGGTTTAGCAAAAACCCTGCTGCTTAACCAGAATCCCTTAACCAGCAGGGTTTAGCATGTCATCTGAACAAGGACAATATCTCATTTGCAGAAGTTCTGTATATTGGATCAATATATGTGGCATTGTTTAAAAATAGACTTTGTATTACATATTTTAATGACTTGGTGTTATAATTCATTTTGCAGAAATTCCAATGATGGAGAGAGGAATGCAGCTAAAAAGCATTGGGTTGGTTTTTTTTGGGTGGGTGTGTATGAAATCCTATGCATCTTTAGGTAGAAAAATATACTTACAAATCCCAGCATGGGGAATATGCTGGGGGTTGTAGGCATTTTTTTCTGTCTAAATATTCATAGGGTTGTGCCTTCAGTATTTTCTACAAATCTCTTTGTTTTGATCTCAGTGACTGTTAATTCTCAGCTCTGTGTTGCTAAAGTGAGACCCTCCCAATGGGCTACTAATTGAACCACAAATATTATGGTTTTAGAAACTTCCTTGGAATTTTGCAGAAGCATCATACTCTAATGATTCACCCCTATTATTCCAAGACATTTAGCTATAAAGTACTACTGCCACTTTCTGGGCCCCAGAGGAACTGTGCACAAAAATATAATGAATTCTTCTGCCATATCAAATACTCACAATAAGTCTTCGTACATTGCACTGGTGTGAATGTTAGATAAAACAATTTGACAAGTGGCATGGCTGGATGCACCATATGTCGAGGTGAGGAAGTCAATATTTAAATGGTCTTTCAGGTAAACAAACAAACAAACAAAACTTTCTACACAGTGAAACCTAAGGGTCATAACAGGCATTACTTTAAATCCTTAGCTAGCATTTATGTCTCTTTTTTCATTTTTACTCTAGATCTTAAAAGCCCCCTATCTTGATTGGGCCCACTTACTCTTACTCTAGAGTAAAAAATGAGGGGGGAAAGCCATGACAGCTACATAGGGATTCAGACTTCACGGCTGAAACCTATTCCCTAACATGCTAGCTTTATATGCTATAGAAGTTCAGGGTGTGATTCCATCTGCCAAAATCTCCAAATGCAAGAATTGGTCCATCATATGGGGCACGGAGGGAAGAAGAATGCTGAATGGAAAAAGGAGCATATGGGGTTCTGCCATGGAGGCAGCAGGTTGTTGGTCAGCTAGCTGAAGATGCCTTCTTGTGAGTAATAGTTCAGTCACATGCAAAGCAAGACAGTTTGATATCTCTATTTAGTACAGTAAGAATGTCAGTCTTTAGGCTGAGCACAAAGCCTAGGTTCTCTACACCCAGGACAGTCTGGAGCTTAGCCAGAGGAGCACCCACACCAACAGCCCCCAATGCATGTGATAACCAAGGTTTACATGGATACAGCTAGATTTCTGAGCATTGTTTCCAATCACTGCGGTCACAACTAGCTGCATCCTGTTTCACATTGACTTTTCCAAATGCAAGTATGTGCCTGAAAATGCTTTCGGGTCGCTCACATATATTAAGAAAGCACTCTGTGATCCATACTTTATAACTGATATACTTTAAAACAAGTATGTGACTTTTACAAATTACACACCTAAATTTAAAGTAAAATTGTACACACAAATTCCATTGACGTCTACAGGATTTAATGGAACTCAAATAAATTTCATAAAGGAAGCAAGCTCATATATGAATTAAAGTGATTGTGTCCAGTAATCTGAATTCTCTAAAGTCAGTAGTACTATATAAACCAGAACCATAATGAATCCCCGTAATTATTTTCAAAATTCTCTTCCACAAATTTATATTGTCTGAGTTTCTTTTCTAGATGGGTGAATATTTGCTAGTCAAATATTCATCAGTATTTTCAAGAAATAGTTAGCATTTATCATCAAAAGTTTGAATTCCAACAGGTCACATTCAGTCAAATTTCAAATGCTAACAATACATTTTAGTTCTGAAATTTAGATGTTGAGTTCAAAGTTTGCTTTTGAATTAATATTGGAATTGCAAGACTTGAAAGTATGCCAGATTCTGAATATTTTCTTTCTAGTAGCTAGGGTCTTCTGGGCATTTTAACTAGATGTTTGTCCATTCTAGCGTTAGTGTTCAGACAGCTGGGTTTCTTCCCTTAGTAGTTAATAGCTAGGATTTGATCAGCAGTAATCTGGAAGGATCTGGGCCTACTGAGACTGTGGAATGTCAGAATCTGTGTGAGTTTATCTCAGTCAGTGTTCTCAAAGCAGAGCTTGGGGTTGGAGGAGTCACCCTCCTCACCGTCCACCTGCTCCACATTATTAACACTTCTCTGTCTTCTGGCACATGTCCTTCTGCCTTTAAGCATGCTTCAGTCTCTCCCATTCTAAAAAAATCCTCTCTCGACATGTTTTCTCTTGCTAATTATTGCCCTATTTCTTTGCTGCCATTAGTGTCAAAAGTCTTGGAACGAGTGGTTTGTTCTCGGTGTCTTCATATTCTTTCTAGTTCTTCAGCCTTGGATCCTTTTCAGTCTGGCTTCCATCCTCTGCATTCTACTGAGACAGCTCTTACTAAGATTACCAATTATTTTCTTATCGCCAAATCTAAAGGCTTGTTTTCGGTTCTTATTCTTTTGGATCTTACTGCAGCCTTTGATACGGTTGATCATGACCTCCTATTGGCTACCCTATGTGACCTTGGATTCCACGAATCTGTCTATGACTGGTTTGCCTCCTATCTTGCAGGTCACTCATTTAGTGTGTGTGCTAATGGCCACTCGTCTTCTTTTCCCCTTCAAGTTGGGGTGCCACAGGGCTCAGTACATGATATCTTTAGGTAATCTTATTCGTTCTCATGGCCTCCAATATCATCTGTATGCAGACAATACACAATTGTATCTCTCTTCTCCTGAACTTAGTCTGACGTTCAGGCTAGGATCTCAGCCTGTTTGTCTGACATCTCAGCCTGGATGGTTCAGCGTCATTTAAAACTAAACATGGCAAAAACAGTATTGCTTGTCTTCCCTCCTAAACCGTCCCCTCACTCTTCATTCTTTGTTACAGTTAATAATGTCACACTTTATCTGGTGGAAGAAGCTCGTAGTCTTGGCTTTATATTTGATTCTTCACTTTCCTTCTCCTCACATGTCGAGGCTGTAGCTAAGTCCTGCCACTTTTTCCTATATAACATTGCTAGGATCCGTCTGTTCTTATCTGTATCTTCTGCTAAGACTCTTGTACACGCTTTGGTTATCTCCCCTTTGGACTTTTGTAATCTTCTCTTGACTGGTCTTCCTTCTGTTCATCTTCCCTCTTTGGTCTCTCTTCACCATTCTGCAGCCAAGATTATTTTCTTGGCTCATCGCATGTTTCTCTTTTGTTGAAATCTCTCCATTGGCTTCCAATTCCTTATAGAATTCAATATAAGCTTCTTTTGCTGACATTTAAAGCATGCCATGGTCTTACGCCTTCTTATCTCTCTTCTCTCATTTCACTCTACCATCCCCCTCGTATCCTCCGTTCTTCAAATGCTATGTTGCTCTCCTGCCTAAGAGTTTCTACCTCTTTTGTCCGGCTTCACCCATTCTCTTTGGCTGCCCTGTTTGCTTGGAATGCTCTTCCAGAGAATCTACGAACTACGAGTTCCATTTTAGATTTTAAAATGCATTGTTTTCCATAGCTTTTGGTATTTTAGCCTGATTTACTGTTCTCATTGCTATGATTAGTCCTTTATTTCTGTTTTGTGTAACCCCTTCCCCCTTTCATATGTTTTAATGTGATTTTAGACTGTAAGCCTCTAGGCAGGGTATTGCTGTTTTACTTGTATATTCTGTACAGCACCAAGTACATTGTTGGTGCTATATAAATAATAATAATAATAATAATAATAATAATAATAATAATAATAATAATAGAATATTATATGGCCTTGGCAAACAGGAAGGCTGGAAGTTCTCCATGAGAACCTGACAGAGGTGAGAAGGGGTTTGCAGAAAGGTCACCCAGATTGAAACGTCAGCACTGCGGGGCTGAGCAGATATGCCCTGTTTGGACAAGGGCCTTGCTGAAAGGCCAAAGGCCACTGTCTGTCAAATCTGGAGGATGTATCTTACAGTCATGTTGGCCCCCTTTAAGTTGACCCACCACACGGCTCTGCTCTGAGAATGCTGACAGAGACAAACTCACAGAGATTCTGACATTACAGAGCTTCAATAGGCTCCAGACCCTTCCAGACTACTTCTGATCAAATCCTTGCTATAAACTACAAATCCTAACTATTAATTGCAATGCTGAAGCTGACCCCTGACATTGGGAAATATATGGATTGATTCAGACAACCATCTTTTCGCATTGAAATGGGAAGTTCGTAGTTAATCAAGTATGACTAGGTTGTCTGACCATTATTTATTTATTTATTTATTTATTACATTTCTATACTGCCCAATAGCTGAAGCTCTCTGGGCGGTTCACAAAAATTAAAATCATAGCAAGACAATCAACAGGTTAAAAGCACAAATACACAATACAATATAAAAAGCACAACCAGAATAAAAACCACGCAGCAAAATTGATATAAAATTAAAATACAGAGTTAAAACAGTAAAATTTAAATTTAAGTTAAAATTAAGTGTTAAAATACTGGGAGAATAAAAAGGTCTTCAGCTGGCGACGAAAGGAGTACAGTGTAGGTGCCAGGCGGACCTCTCTGGGGAGCTCATTCCACCATGTACCAGAAGCCAGAACCACTGCTCATCAGGAATATATGATTTTGTGGCTTGATGAGTAATGGCTGCAGAATCTATCACTCAGTCCTCTCCAGACAACCTAGTTCCGGTTGATTCTGGGAAAAACTTCCTGACTGTTAGAGCAGTATGACAATGGAATCAGTTACCTAGGGAGATTGTGGGCTCTCCCACACTAGAGGCATTCAAGAGGCAGCTGGACAACCATCTGTCAGGGATGCTTTAGGGTGGATTCCTGCATTGAGCGGGGGGTTGGACTCGATGGCCTTATAGGCCCCTTCCAACTCTACTATTCTATGATTCTCACCACCTGGTGAGTTTTGGAAGTCAACAGTCATACTAGAGCTATAGGTTATATTAAAAGCATGGCAGATGTTGGAAGTGGGAAGTACACATTTAATCCCCATTTCCATTCCGCATCTCATGTCTAGAATAATTTACCTTTGTCCTGACATCAAAACGTTTTACATCGGACCAATCACATGCAGTGGGAGACCATGTAATGTCATAACATGAAAACAGGCATGACAGAAGGATGGAGGGGGGGGGAGGCATGGCTTCTGTGACACAGTTGCTACAAATGCTACACAGAAGAATGGGGGTGAGCTGTGGTGTGTGTGGGGGATCCCCCAAAATCAAATGGATGGACCATCTGTGAATGGAGTCCTTCCTCTCATGCAAAGTCCCTTCCTCTTGCAGAAGACAGACCCTGGATCCTACTCCTTGATTACAATGCTTATGAAATATCATTAAACATGGGTCTTCTGTAACAGTGAATTTGACTGGGCCTACTGCAGAGAATAACTCACTGGCCATGTTTGCATGACCAGCCTGCAAATAAATTATGCTGTGGTTTTTTTCTTTCCAGAACAGCCCATGGTGAACCTGACAAACTATCAGGCTCACCATGGGTTGTTCTCCCCCTCCTTCCCCCTCAATCCTCTGTCTGGTATCCCAGTGTCCTGCACGACAGAACCTGCCATGTGTGTCCATCCCATCCCCTGCCCCAGCTTGAAAGAAGAATATGTTCCTAGGCATTTCCATAAATGGGACCATAATATTTTTCACCACAGGAGATGTCTTCTTAATTTATTTTTATTTTATTTTATTGTTGGTTTTTCACAGTGGTGCAAGTATGCACTTGCAGCTGTCAGATATGTGCAACATTGCCCTGGCAATATCCTTGTATGTTTCAGCTGTCAAAGAGAACCAGGTGCAGTATGAACTATACAAAGAAAACTGCATATAGGCTAATCTGTGCACGGTTTGACAGTAGCAGTTGGGGAGAAAGGACAAGCTCAGTCACTTAGCAAGATTTTAAGGGTTGAACTGACACTTGTGGGTGCCCTGATTCCATCCCATACTTTCCAGTGTCTTCAGCAAGTCCTTTAAGAGAAAACTAGGCTCCCCTGCTTTTTTGAGGCTCCCATTCGGAAGAATTATTGCTGCAGTTACTGCGAGGGAAGCTTAAAGCAACTTGGGCAGATGTGAACGGAAAGAATGACCCCAGTTTTGCTGCTCTTGCTGAACGGCAAGGTGAGTTGGCTCAGCTAGGTTCAATTGACAACTTCTAGAACAAGCCATGGGTTCTCAGGGTAGCTTGTTGTCCAAACACAACCCACCCTGCGGTAAGCAGTCAAACTTTGGTGGACATGACAACCCACTGTGGCTTGTTATCTGTGATGGGTTGACATTTCACCCAGTTGCTTACACACTCCAGTTTTTTCTTTGAATGAAGTTGGTGCCGGTGATGTCCATGGAAAAATTTCCCACCTCACATTTTTCCAGTGCTTTATTTTTCTGCATTAAAATTTCCATTTCATAAGTTCTTTGGTAATGATGGATGCCAATTTCAAATACAATATTAGGCCAGCTTGACGGTTTCAATGAGACAATACTTACATGTCACTGAAATACATAAATGTCTCAGTGTAAGTTAGAAATAATAGGTAGTGACAGTGAAACTGAAGGTGTCCCAACAATGTCAGTGGAAGAGAGTTGAAATATTCTGTTGAAATAGATGATAGTTGTCAACATATCATGCACAGTTCTTCAGGTTGCTAAAATTAATTAACGTGTCGGCAGTTTTCAGTACCTTGGTTTCCTCCCCCTCCCCCTAAAATTAAACAATGTAAGTACATACAATTGTCTTTAATTTTTTTGCAGGTATCCCAATAAAAATATATACATAATATAACGTAAGATCCTATTTTTATGCATGTTTAGACAGAAAAAAGTCCTACAACTTGAGTTGTAGGACTTTTTTCTGTCTAAACATATATAGGATTGAGCCTAAATCATATTAAGTGTGCCTTAATTTCTGTTGTGCCTGCAGTTACAGCACAGAGCAAGGAGGAGAAGGTAGGTTCTGGGAGGGGAGAAAGCAGAAGTTCCAGGGACAGTACTAAAGCAGGGGAATACCTGCTCCTAAAAAGAAGATGCATGACCCTGGTGTCTTGACAGCGGCACATTAGGGCTGCGAGCCCTGAAACCCCCGCATTTGCTCTCCTTAGCATTGTCCTTACACGAAAGAGCTAATGCAGGGTTGAGTGTTCAACGCTGGTCAATTTCTGACACACCCAGTCTGCAAGTTGACAGCAGAAGGGTGGGTTGGAAGTCCTTGGAGCGCCCATGCATGGTAGGCTGCCAGACCCTCTTGCAGCCTGATTCGATCCCCTCCCCGGAGAGGGGGGCTGCAAGGTCTCAGACTCCCCCTCCTCCTTCTCGCTCCAGCCCCTGCCTGCTGTGATTGGGTATTCCTTCTGGCACAGGACTCACGCTGAAAGATCCCAGCCAGCCAGGTTCCACTGAGGCTGTGGTGGTGCAAAACGGATAAGAGCAAGGGAAGAAAATGAACCAACCACCAGTGAGGACGACAGAGCCTCTTAAAGAGAGCAAGAAAGAGGGGGAGAGAGAGAGATTAATGGCCTGAGCTCAGAATTGCTGCGAGAAGAAGGAGGCTGCCTTCCAACCAAATATGGTGATTGCGTCATCCTCTCCCTGCCACCGCCAGATCACATCTTTACAGGGGAGGAGGAGCAGCTTGCTTATTTTTCCCCCTTAAAAATTGTATCTTTAACTGCGCAGCGTTGCAGTTATAGGGAGCCGCAGAGACGGACCGCCACCTCCCTCTCATCCCCTACTGTATACGCGCTACTCTTTGAGGGTAGGAGGAAGACATTGCTCAATTGTTATTTTTAAATAAACCTCTTTAACTGCGTAGTGTTGCAGTTATAGGGAAGCACGGAGATGGACCACCACCTGCCCACTGTCCCGATGTGCCCTGCGATCAATTTTTAAAAAACTTTTGTATTAGTTATTGTTTCTTTATGGGAAGCTACGCAAGGTCTGTGGAGGCGGCCCAGTGGCCATTCGGCTTGCTGGACTGCCCCCTCCCCAGGGGATGGCACCCAATCAGGGAGCGCCATTGCCCCGGCCACGCTTCCGCTGTAACACCAGAGCAAGGCGACAGACAGCAAATGCGAGTCTGCGCCTTGCTCTGAGGAAAAAGTTGTGGTAAGTCTCCAACTTTTTAAATTCAGAGCTTGGGGGGAATGCCTTGTTTAAAACAGAAAAATTAAAACTAAATTTATAGACTGTTAAAATACTGAGAGAATAAAAAGGTCTTTACCTGCCGTCTGAAAGAATATAGTGTAGGTGCCAGGCAAACCAACTTAGGGAGCTTATATTTTTATTTATTTATTATTGCATTTATATCCTGCCTTTTCCCCTCTCTAATGAACCCAAAGCAGCATACATAATCCTCCGTCTCTCCTCCTCCATTTTATCCTCACAACAATAACAACCCTGTGAGGTGGGTTGGGCTGAGAGTCTGTGACTGGCCCAAAGTCACCCAGTCGGTTTCCATGGCTGAGTGGGGACTAGAACCCGGATCTCCTGACTCCCAGCCTCTCTAGCCACTACACCACGCTGGCTCATATAACTGACCTGCCGCCACTGTGGATCCATTCCGGGGCAAACCCCTCATCAAGACAAGCCCACTGACTTTTGCAGAGCTAGGAAGCAAGGCCCCCTCGCTCTTTCCACTGCTCTCACAAGATGTCATAACGCATGTGGCAATAAGCTGCACGTACATGAAGTTCTTGAAAATAACTGGCTGGTCAATGGATTTGGGTCCCAACCCTAGCACCATAACAAAGCTTCTTGCTTTTCAAGACCAGATGTTCTTATTAAGAAAGCTTACCCTGAGGATATTTATTTCAACCAACTGACATCTAGAAGAAATAATATATATGAAGAATATTTGAGGGATTGATTGTTCAACATTTGATCGATTTTAAATAAAAAGTGATTACAAATGAATATATACTCTAAAAGTTCAAAAGTTTTGCACAAAAAGCACACACATGTATTGGATGCATAGTCCTAATAAGTTATCTTCTTTATATCTTAACCACATTGTCCTAATTTTTCAATTTACTAAATTCAGGTAGGCTAAGCTTCAAATTTGAAGGGGGGGAAAGTAAAATTGGCATCTCCAGAACACATTCTAGAAAAGACTGTTATTCTTCTTTGCTTTATACTGATTGAAACAATTCTATTACTAAATGTAATGCATTTTACATTGAAATTACATTCCAACTCCCCCAGACATCTTTCCACTAGTTCTAAATCTTTCAAGAATGTGTTAGGAAAACATTCCTTCCAAAGCTTTCCCTCAGCTGGAAGTCTCATAGAAAGAACATCATTAAGAAGAAGAGGCGAAACATATCCAGGGGAATACTAGAAACACAGCCAGCAAAAGCATTCAGCTGAGCTGCCTAACAAACTTGGCAATCGTACAGAATTCTTCAAAGCAACGTCAGTGTGCCATTTCTTAACACTCCTACAAACAACGAAAGCCACCTTTTCGAATCTACTATGGAAACACATTGGAAGGAGTACTGCAACTGTTCACACCTAAATCAACAACACAAAAACAGATCAGCCTAATTTAAAATGTAAGTACAGTTATTTACACATCTGAATTCTCATGATGTACTTAACTTCTAACACGGTGTTTCTGAAGGAAATCAATGGGCTTGTCATAGTCCATTATGTTAGTGAAATGAAGGCAGGTGATAGAAATTTCTACACAAAAGTAAACACCCAGTTACTTATACCAAAATAGGAAGCATTCTTTCTAATGGACACATAAGCCTTCCCAAATAATCTGCTTTATAGAAATGTGCTGGGTACCAAAATTATTGAAGGCACCATCGTCACTCAAGCTGCAGTTGAGTGATGCTGTTTATATGTGGGTTTCCTAAATGCACAGCACAGAACAGAAAAACACAGCCTGCTGCGAACTTTCTCTCATGTACAATTTCTTATAGAAAAGATTACATTTCTTTAAAGGGTTATATAAACAGGATTACTTTAAGCCAAAGCAGCAAACTTACATTTTGCTGCTTTTGTTTTTACTGGTTACACTATAAAACCTTAATCTACTCACAGAGCAGATTCTTGATGTCATGTGCACAGATATTGTGTATAATGCAAGCTTGTGGAATATTTTGAATGCATGCCATGGCATTTCACATGCATTCAAAATATTCCACAAGCTTGTATTATACACAGTATCTACTTGTATTATACACAATATCTGCAAGAACTTGGTACCAAAAATGCATCTCCCTACATTATATGCTAGGCTAAGAATCAGTTTCTGGGCTGAGTTAACTATGCAAAAGATGGAGCTCAACAAAACAAAAAAGATCAACTTTTTACCAACTTGTATTACAACAGACAAAGCTATACTCAAACTAAAACTCTGAAAAGCTACTCTTTTTTCCACACATGTGTTCTGCATTGAAAATTCAGTTCTAAGGAGGATAAGGATAAGACACACTACAAATCAAACACTTGGCAATGAAAATATGCAGTTAAATGACTCTGGCCAGCCAATTATAATTTTTCCTCAACCAAAGTTTAAACATTTTAATGACTACTGTACACAATATCAAAGCAGAATGATTAGATAGTTGCCACAGCTTTCACTCTCACACTATGTTATGAGCTATAATAGTATAGCACAATTTATATGCTGCTGTTATTTAAAAAATTGGGGGCGGGTGGGAATCCTGTTAATACAAATTCTACAAAACCTGGGTAATACAATTATCAGGATCCTTTTCTAAAGTTTTCTTCCCACTACATCCCTCTTCCCCTAAAACACTTGGGAATATTTTCAATGTCTGTCACAGTTCAGCTGCAAGAACGGGGGAGGAGGGGGGGAGAGAAGCATCAGGTGTAGGTGTTGCTCCGAGGGTAACTCAGGTAGCATCGTAAAAGTCTTATTAACAGGTTCCCTTCATAATGTCGCTCAAGATTCACGATCTAGCGAAACGAAAAATAAGTTTAGAAGCCACTCTCTTACCTTCTAAGCCAGAGTCAATCAGCCCAAATTGTTCCAACACCTTAACAAAGAGCACAATCAAAACCAAGACGGCTATCATTTCAAGCCCTTCCAGGTTCATGTTGAGCTAGGTCATGGTCTGGCACAGCCACTGAGGAAAGAACTCGTCTGCCTGGCTTTCTTTGTAAAGCCATTAAACTACATTAAGAAATCTACAGCAGCAAGGGAAGGGGGGAAAAGAGAGAGAGAGAGAGAGAGACCGGATGCCTGACTGACAGAGTGTGAATGCATTCGATCTACACTAACGGAGGCCAGAAGTGGCAGCCGGATAAACTCCGGCCTGTCAGGATTATCCGTTTGCTCATTATCACTCTGACACACAACAACAGCCATGTGTGGAGAAAAGTACCGGTCGCCCCAGGGCCCAAGAGGTCATCCAGCAAACGTCCCCTGGAGAATATGATGCGTCTTGAAGTGATAGCTGCACAACTGGGAATATTCTTTCTTCCTCCCTCTTATGCCAGCAGTGCCGATACTGTAGCATTGTTGTGGATATCCAGTTGCCTGGGTAACAGAAGCTAACTAATATGTGGACTGGCATTGGATACTGAGGGACTAAAAGGCTTCGCATCAAAGGATGACTGGGAACATGCAAATAGTCAAGAAGTTTATGATTAAATCTTAAATATTCCTTTATTGAAAACCAATACTCTAAGCTTCTCTATAAGCTACTGTATAAGCTATATGCAAATATTCAGACAACTGTTTGCCAAGAGGTAACTTACAACATTGTGCATGTATCCTCTAGAGGGAAGAGAATTTTACACTTCCAACCAGTAAGGAATCTAGGAAGTAAGGAAGTGGCTCCCATGGCTAGCATCATAGCCTTGACTGTCCCAATGAAATTGGATTTCTACCTGCTTGAGGGCACTACCCCAAAATATTAATTTCCACTAAATACTACTATAATATCTCAAAGTTACACAGGCCTCACTAATAATATGACATGCTAAATGCAGCTGTCTTGTAAAACACCAGAACGCAATCCTAAAGATCCTTTCTAGAAAGTGTTCCTGAAACCAGTAGGACTTTCAGTTGAATAAACCAAAGTGAACAAACATGTTTAGTTGTGGGCTGTAAATAAATGGGCTGCAAATAACTTAACTTCCATGGATTTGTAGATGTATAATAGGTTTGGGGAATCTGTAAGACATTGGGGGATCTTAAACCATGGACCCTAGCAGCAGCACTTTACCTGTTATACCAGCCTTCCGCAACATGGTATCTTCCAGAGCAGGATCTACACTATTGCTTTAAACCACTTTATAACAGTTTTATAGCGCTTTAAAGCAGTTAAAGCGCTTTATAACTGTTATAAAGCGCTTTAAAGCAGTAGTGTAGATCCGGCCCAGATGTTTTGGACCTCAGCTGTCTTCAGTCGCAGCCAGCATGGTCAACGTTCAGGAATGCTGGACGTTGTTGTCCAAAACTTCTGGAGGGCATCAGATTGGGTAAGGCTGTGCTACTACATCACCGTGATAGCTTGCTAGAGGAAGGAGCTGCTGGTCTGTTTCTGCTATGCTTCAGCTCATTGCTATGGATGGGTAGAGTACACTATCACAGCTACTAGTAGGACTAAGCATAGAACACAGGTATCCACCGTATATCAAGACAGGTCATTGGTCCATTTCGCTTGGTATTGTCTACACCAGGCTGGGAAACCTTAGGTCCAGGGGCCAAATCTGACCCTCCTTGTGTCCCAATCTGGTCCTCCAGGGTTCCACAGATGACCACGCCACTGGTCCCATTCCCTTCCCTTCAACCACCGATCATTTAGAGGTTCCTCTGCTTTTGTGCAGTTTGTTCCCCATTCTAAAGGTTGAAATGCATCTCCTAAGGCTTAGTTACCGGCAGTAAAAGCTTTACCCTAAAATGTGCTGGAATCTTTTGTATTTTTTGGGCCCACCCCTTTTGCCTTCAGCCCTACTACTACTGGAATGTGGCCCTCCAGAGCTTCTCTGAAATTTAATTCAGCCTTTGAGGTGAAAGAGGTTACCCATCCCTGGTACACAGACTGACAGAAGTTTCCAAGGTTCCAGAAAGGAATCCAGGACAGTAGACAGCAGTCTTTTCCAGCCAACCTGGAGATGTTGGATATTGAACATGGGACCTTCTGTCTATCACTGAGCTACAGCCCTTCTCCAAGGTAACACAAGGAGCCAATAAGTTTCCACCTGATCCTATAAATGTTATGGTACAAAGCTCTTCACTTTGGTGGGCTGCTTAGTCTGAGCTGCTCTCAGACTGCTGATCTGTGCTTCCTGGCTTGATGGCATACCTGCATCCCAGCCCAACTACTAGCTTTCCTAAATCTGACGGGATGTCATCTAGAGAATCCTCAGCATCTGTGCAGAACTGTGATTGCCCAAGGTCCTTGGGGGAAAGCCGTGATACTTAAACTAGTTTAAAATCTATTCACTTGAGGGATAATACATTTTCAAGGAGAGTTATGCAGTGATGTGAATAGAATTGGGAAGCAAATTGTAAACAGACTGTCTGAGTCACTTTCAATACAACGGGTGCTGATGTGACACACAAAAGCTTCAGACTAACAGTCAAAAATAGAGGTCAAAGTGATGTGTCTCCTCCTCCCGCACAGCAAAATTGTGAAAATAATTGAAACATTTCAAAGTTTTTATAAGCCTTTAAACTTTTCTCATAAATTGTTTTAAAAAGCTTTCAAAGATTTTGAAATAATGACCACATGAATAATGCATATTATGATTTAAGGAAAGGAAAGGAACCTCTTGTGCAAGCACTGAGTCATTACTGACTCTTGGAGGGAGGGCAGCTTTCGCTGACGTTTTCTTGGCAGGCCTTATGGTGGGGTGGTTTGCCGTTGCCTTCCCCGGCCGTTATTACCTTTCCCCCAGCTAACTGGGTACTCATTTTACCGACCTCAGGAGAATGGAAGGCGGAGTTGACCTGAGCCAGCTGCCTGAAACCAGCTTCTGCTGGGACCGAACTTAGGCCGTGGGGAGAGTTTCAGCTGCAGAAACTGCTGCTTTACCGCTCTGCTCCACACGAGGTTCGTATTATGATTTAAAGTGGTAGGTTAATTATATCAATTATATCAATATTAATTATATTATTTTCCACAACCCCACAGTCACCTCTGCATACCATATTCTCCATTCTGTCCTCACATTTTTCTGCTTTGGGAGAATGAGAATTTCACTAGCACTTTCTGCCTCCTTAGGGAGAATGTGGCGTTAAGGCTTGTGAGCCTTAACTCCCAATTTCCCTGCTTTTTGCTGCTTGATTGAAAACTGTAGAGCCTTAACGTTGTTTTGTAAACTGTAGGCTTTTTATTGAATTTCATGGCTTTGTGAAACTGATGTCTGGATGTTATTCAGGTAGCAACTAAGCCAATGTCAGCCAGGATGTTATACCACATTGACATCCAATATAAAATCAAAGTTATGTGTTGAACTCACTTTTCTATTATTATTATTATTAATTATTATTATTATTTACATTTATATACCACCCCATAGCCGAAGCTCTCTGGACAGTTTACAGAAGTTAATTAATAAATGAGCCCCAGAAGTTATGCTCTGATGATACACATTTGAACTTTTAAATAGCCAGTGTCCAGAGATAAAAGCTTTTTATCAATGCCTCATGAAAAGGAAGCATTTTATGTTTTGTGTCTGTATTTGGGGACAACTTGAAAAAACGTTATACTGGAATTAAAAATCCCTGATTAATTCTGGAAGCACGAAAGATGATACAGGAAAATATTTTATATTAGAATAAATTTCCGTTTACTATGTTAATTATTATAGCTCATTTTATGCTACATGCTCTTTCGTCCCGTTTGGATCTCAATGTAGAAGATTGTGATCAAGTTTGATGTCAAGTTTTGTTCTGGGTTCAGAGGTAATTGCTTCAGCTATTGGGCAATAAAGAAATGCAATCAATAAAATAAAATAAAATGTTCTAAATAATCCAGAGCTCACAACAAACCATGGTTCTCTTTCTGGGTTGTTAGTAGTTAACAAACCACGGTTTGGAATGCAGTTCAATTCACGCATCCTGACAATCCAGAATTCAGCAACCCAAAATATGGGTTGGGGTTATGTACTAACCAGGCAATTGTAAATAAAATAGAAACTGCAACTTAACACACCACACTCATTTCCAGATGAACTCTTGATATTAACAAGTATCCAAAAGGTTGCACATGATATGGGGACTTCTCAACCTCCCACTTCTGGTGGCAAGTCCACCCCACTTCCAAGAGCTGGAAAGTTTTCAGTGTGGTATCCATAAAGTGTGAGTGCTGCCTTCCAAAGGGAAAAACATCAGCATCTCAATGGATGTACTTTGCATGGGCCTTGTTAGGTCCTGGTTAATATCCATAACACATGTAGCAAATTCCACCTACTCTTTAAATGATAGGAATATGCCTGCTAAATCATAAAATCAAACGAATCATAACGATTTGAGGATTCCTTCGAAGTCCACCATTCTCTGGCTCCATGCTAGGTGAACTTTTATATGGCTAAAGGTAAGGTGAGATTGTCTCTGCTCAAATAGTTGCTAAAATTCTAAATAAACCATGGGTTCAAGATAAGTTTATGGGAGTAATACTGTATAGAAATGTGTGTGTTTCTTTTGAAAAGCAGCTGTATGCTTTAATGCCAACCACAAATTAACAGTTTGAATCCTGAAACATGACATTCTATAACCAAAGAATGTCCCGATATGTTTATCCCACAATGAAGTTTTAAATCTCATGTTGACTGAATGCACTGAAGTATTTATAGTTTACCATGACAATTCTTAAACTGTGTACTTAGAGGATTAGACGGAAAGGATTAAAGACAAAAAGAAATAAATAGTTGTAGATCTGCACTGGGTCTCGTTTTAATTTTTCTTTAATCCAGAAATACCAAAGGATTTTGAACTGAAAACAGAAAATCTGTTTGCTGTGTGCAGCACATGCTTTATCTTTGTGTGTGTACAAAAAATGACAGTTACATCTAAGGAAGAAGAGGGGGTGAATTAAAGGGAAATAGAGTTAAATGTACAGCTGTTACCTTATTCAGGCAGAAAGTTCCATTTAGCCAAATACTTGATTCTAGATATTTTACTGTTTTAGTCTGTAATAAGATAGCAAATTATGCATCAACAAAAAAAGGAGGACAAAAGATTATACTGATTTGCATAAAATTTGCATATATTAATTTCTACAAATACATGCAAATTTGGAGATAATTATTATAGTTTAAACAGAAAAATAATTTCACAGCCGGGAAGAGTATGACCAGGTGACCTGGTGACAGCCTCTTCGGACTGCTGTCAAGGTGTTGATAGTCAACTTCACGGTCCCTCTTCTGCTCTCTCTTCTTATGGTTCTTTATCTTTAAAGTGGACAGCAGGCCTTCTGATAGAGGACAATCCTCTGACAGCCTTTCAAAGAGAGGACTGTTCTCTGGACTGTTTTAGAATGTTTTAAGGATGTTTTAATCATGTATGCTATGTTTTTAATCAGTTTTTAAAGTGTTTTATATTCACTGTTGCTATAAAGCCTATAAAGGCTTTATAAATAAGGCCTATAAAGCCATCGAAGAGATTTTGAACCAAGGCTATAAACCAATGGCTATAAACCAATGGCTATAAACCAATGGCTATAAAGCCATCGAAGAGATTTTTAACCTGTTGGGTGTTTTACTGTGGTTTTAATTTTTGTGAACCGCCCAGAGAGCTTCGGCTATTGGGCGGTATAAAAATGTAATAAATAAATAAATAAATAAATAAAAAAGAAATGAAAGGAGGGAAGGGGATTGTTAACTCTTCTTCACCTACTAATTGATTTTCTCCCTGAACCCCCTGCACCAGCTGAATTTACCCCTGTAGATTTTCACACCCATTGAAGCTGTGAAAGCACAGGACCAGAACCCTAGTGGGAGTAAAAGCAATTGGTAAGGTATTTCAGTGGGAAAACGGCTGGGAGGGGAGGGGCTATGAACCCTCCCACCCTTTCCTTTACTGATGCAAATCCCATGGCCACACTGGCAGTGAAGAAGGACTGTCAGGGCTCCTCAGATGCGTCATTTAATGGAGCGACCTCCTTAAAAAGGATTACAATCAGCTTGCCATTAACATAGCATGACTTCATTCTCCAACATCACTTGTCAACACCAGGCTCGTCACTTGGAGAGAGTGTTAGATCTAGACCACTGAGACCTGGGGACAATTGCCCACATAGTCAGGAAACTCATTAGGTTCCTTGGCCATTCATCAGGGAAGCTTTATGGCTTACCACCATCATGTCAAAAGTAATATAAACATAAATTAAATATACATTTGCTAAATAAATATGAGGTTCACGTGACATTAAAACAACCATGTTGCACAGAGAAGTTACGATAGAGATGGCAGCACTTTCAGGAGAGGGGAAGACCCTATTTTCCCTGTTTAAAAACAACTAATGCTGAGAAATGTGATGTCCCTCTAATGTAATTGCTACTTTTAGAAAGGGCATCTGGCTCCTATGCAACAAATGAACAACTTTACAGTTATTTTAGAAACAATAAATACCTCACATTCTTGTGACAAAGGGCTCATCTACACCAAGCAGGATATTCCACGCTGAAAGTGGCATGAAAGCGATACTTAAAAGGCAGGAGCCACACTACTACTTTATAGCGGTATTGAAGTGCACTGCAGGATCTACACTACTGTGGTACTGAAGTGCACTGACAACTGATGGAGCCCATAACACAACTACACCAAGCAGGATATAACACTATGAAAGTGGTCTATGGTATGTGTCAATGGGCCCCAATAGTTGTCAGTGCACTTCAATACCGCTATAAAGCAGTCATATGGCTCTTACATTTTATATACCACTTTCATAGTGGAATATCTGCTCGGTGTAGGTGAGCCCAAAGTCTTTTATTTGTTCTGCTCTATCAAAGCTGACATAAGCTACATGTGTATAAAACATACATCATGACATGCATTTTCCTAGATACCAAAATTAATTTCGTAGCATCCCCGTTAACTGAACATTGTTTCTAGTCACAAGTATGCTGTGCTCTCTATGGGCTTTGCTAGACCTACCAGGTGTTCCATCGTTGAGGAGCGGTGAAAGCGGATTTTCCCATTCAGCCGTGACGCCTCATGCTCCACACCTGCCTTCGATTTGTGGCGGAAGTTTGCGCCGGTTATGCTGCTGCCGCCGCGAGCACGGTTGCGCAGCCACACCGGCCTGATTGCCGTGGGGTTTTTTTTCGCTCGCTGCACGGTTTGCGCACGTCCGAAAGACCACAAACTTGCGCAGCCATCAGCGATGCCGCCGCCGGCCCCGGCGGCAGCGGCGGCGGCAGTGGCAGTGCCAGCTGAAGTGCTGCTGGTGCTGTTGAGGGTCAACATTGATGTGCTCACTTCCTGATGGGGGTCGTGGCGGGTGTAATATGACCCGAGGTCAATCGTCTGCATGGGCACTCTGTGCCTACATCTCCCATCATGCCTCTGAGGTGTCGGCGGTGATGACCGCCTCTGTGCCCTGTGCCCTATCCCAAGGAGCCAACCCACATCTGGCCGTAGCCATGGCAGCAGCCCACAAACAGCTCTGCCCTCTGCCAGCCTGGTACCCACACTAACAGGCAGCGTACAGCACCACCATTATGCGGCCACGGTAGCTGCCCACCGCAAGGAGTCACCAGCCACTTTTCCGTTCCTCCGTTCCTGCGCAAACTGTCACTGGGGGAGTAAAAAAAAAAAGCCGCTCCGCCGCGCTGCCCCAGCTGGCGGACTGCGCGCAAATGGCGGACGCGGCTTGACCGAAGCCGCTGACCACTCCCCCTTAGCATGCCTTTTCCTGACCAGTGCGGACCGCAGTGACCTCACATCCTCCCACACGTACTCCGAATTACCGTGGGACGCCAGGAAAAGGCGCACTAGAACTCACTTTTTTAAAGTCGGGAGAAAGAGGCTTCACCGCAGGATAATGGCAGATCCTCGTGAACGTCATCTGGAAGCCTCGACGTGACTGCGGAAGGTAACGCACGCTAGAGCCTCATCTAGTAACGCCCTATGACAGTAGTTTGTTCTTCTGTGGAAAATGCAACGACCTCCATCCAGCAACTCCATCTGGCCACTTAGCTGGGGTGGTTTTGCCTGCTCTACACCTTTTCACACTGCGGAGGAAATGGGGCAGGCAAAGCTAAGCCTTGAGCTCCATTTTCTTGGCCAAGTCGTTGGGTTAATTGTGCACCAGGTGCTTCAGCCAAGGAGACAGCTTCACCCTATGCAGGGATCCTTGGCCAGGGAATCCATCCAGCACCTGGGGAGGACGTGGAGCAGGCTAAGCAGAGCTGACTAGGTGTCACTCCACCCAGGCTGATGCAAAATGGTCCCCTTCGCTCCCAGTTTTGGCACACTCGTGCTTTCTCTGGCTGAGGCACTGGGGATTGCTCCTCTTTCTGGTGCCTTCAGCTGGGTAAGGATTTAGCATGCTGCTCACCCTCCCAATGAAGAGGGCAAGTGACACACTGAGTAAGGGGAATCCCTGCTGTTATGTCCAATCTGTGAGCCACCCCTTATAAAACATTAAAAAGTGCTGGTGATATTGCTAAACACAAGCTTAAACCTTACAGTAGTTTTGTTTGTTTGATATATATGTTGCTTTACATGTTGTCATTAACCACATCAAGCACACTAAGGCAAGAACAAAATATTTTAAAATTAATACTATAAAAAGAAAAGCAAATGCCCCAATATCCTGGTAACACACTTTCATACAAAGCACTAGAAGTACCTTCGCACACACACATTTTCCATGTCCCTAATCAATCAAATTCAATGTAAAATCAACACTGATCAATGGAACAAGTGTCTCTCACTTTTATCCCACGTAAGCATTTAGCTCAGCAGTGCATATAAAGAAGCCACGGTGGGCTGATTTGATCGTATGAACTGACCCATTTGCTTTACCCCACATGAAAGCAGACCCAAGTAATTCTGGGAATCCACTTTGTTCAAAGAAAAACCAGTCAGTATATGGATTGGATTGCACCGATCGTCTGATGAGTGGCCCCTTTCCCCATTGCCTCTACTATGTGGCTATCACATCATCGTAGATTCTAAGACGCACCCCATTTTTAGAAATGTTTATATGGGGGGAAAAGTGCGTCTTAGAATCGAAGAAATAGGATAGCATAATTCACAGCAGCAGCACTTACATCAACTGGCAGCCACCAAGAAAAGCCTTGCTGTCACCACTGCCACTGGAAAACGTATGGTGGTAGAACAGCAAAAGGGGTAATTAGATTTGGTCTCCCCTGCTCCACATAAGCATCTGAAGTGGGCCAAACCTTTGATGTATTTATATACATTTATATTCATACACCACATGAAGTTAAGACTTAACTTTCAAAGTTTCCTGACATCACCCACTAGCTGATATCACTTGGTTTGGCTTCTTTCATAGTGCACCATCTAAAATTAATTGCCAGCCTTCCTAATATAAAGACTACCACGTTTCTCTTCACTTCTGCTTTCTGCCACACAAGGCACCCATAATGACAGAGACAGATTAAAGTAACTGCAGGTTTTGTATTTTCAAAAGAAATGGGGAACATTTTTGTCTCAGTAGCAGTAGCCCTTGGTTCAACCTGAAATCTATTTTACACCTAACACATGCGAATTATGTTCACCTAACAGCTCCTGTGCTGTTCGAAGAACAGGCTTCAGCATCAAACCCCACTTTTTCTCTTCTCCCATCTCCACCCCAATTGATTTGTTTTACTTCCAGGCTGAAGAAAAGTTCAGGGAACTCAAAAGCTTGCTTGCTACTTTGCAATATTTTAATTGTTGCAAGGAAGTGTATTATCCAACCAAGGCTTTTGGATGGGGTCCCCACACACGCACCCTAATGGACCAACTTGGGTACCTTTGCTTTCCATATAAAGCCTGGTTCTCCCTAACAATTCCCTGTGCAGTTGTGGACAAATGTGGTCAAAGATGGGTCTTGGCTGCAGTAATTTAACAGACATTGAATTGCAAGTGTATTAAACACACACACACACACACACACACACACACACACACAGAATTAAGAACTGTTGCCATACATAGTCAACTGCTGCTATAGAATGCCAGGCAAAGAACTTCTCTGTTAATTGCAGTATTGGGTCTTTATAGATGATTATATTAAAAGTATCTTCTCAGAAGGCAAGAAATGTGCTTCAAAGCAATGTTTATAAAATGCTAGCATTAGAAGATATATCCAGTTTATAGCAAGTGGGAATACAAGAGGTTAAACTGGAGAGATCAAAAAATAAGACACTTCTGTTGCAAATCCTGCAGGTATGAGATCAAAGGAATACATGAGTGAGTACAAGGGAGAGGAAGTTATGAGAAAGTCAAGAGTTTCTCTAAAGGCTCAGCACTGAAAAGTGTTAACTGCAGGCTCCTCCATCACATATTTAATGCCATACACATCTGAGAGTTTTTCCAAAGGCTTCCCTCCACTGATCTGCACTTGGATATATTCTCAGGCTCTGCAGCAGCCCTCCAGCCAATCTCCCTCCAGCACCCTGGTCCCTTTAGTACCTGTAGGAGTGGGCAGGACAAACAAACACTCTCAGGCTTTGCAGCAGCCCTCCAGCCGCACTTGGATATATGCTTATAGACCTTAGTACATAAATAACTATACACACACACACACACACACACACACACACACACACACGTTCCATCTAGTTAACTAAGCTGAGTAACATAGATACACATATATGGAATAAACAGACCAGTACTCATTACCTAAAGGGTCTTTTCATCTGCTCATTTTAAATATAAAAATGAAGCGTTGGCACTTCTTACTTATTGGTTGTGGGTAACCGAGCTGCAATAGTGGAAGCTTTTACTTCCATTTTCAATTAGTCCGATTTGCCGTTATGCCTGAACCTGGAATTCCCAATTTTAAATATAGTTTAGGGAAACAATTCAGAATCAGAAACCAGTTTAAAATCAGCTTGTTTCCCTAAGGCGCTTATTAGTGAAAGACTAACATCAAGGCGCTGGGCGTTTCAGCTTGTCTCCCCTACTATCTCTAGGGTCTGCTGTCTGAAGACAGTGCTGGAAGGGATGTTTGATGGAGAGAGACTCAGTAATCTCACAACTTTGAGCATGGGTTGGGCCTGAAGGAGGACTGACAATCTTTATCTCCCTACCTAAGAAATGGGGAAGGGACTGAGAAAGTAGAGTCAGGTGAGAGCTGGATGGAAAGCTGCCACAATTGAGTGGTGTGGTTGCCAAGCAATGTCTGAAGGTTAATTGTGGAGAACCAACTCCATGTCATCCTGCTTTGGCTGTTTAAGGTCTCATCTACACCTTCAGCCCAGTGGGGAGGGATGATCACAGATATTTCCACTTCTGGGATCATCCTTCAGGGACCACACGCCAGCAAGCTGACCCAGAAGTAAAAAGGGATGGTCTGGGGTGACTTTTTTTTAAAAAAAAGGGGAAACATTTGCACAATTGCGTGGGCACGAACTTGTGTGAAGGAAAGGTGTTTTTTTAAAAAAAACAACAACAACCCCACATACTTGTCACTGGAAGATGCTGAGTGCAATCCTAAAAATGGGGAAAATGCACTCCCCCTCACCCCAAACTCCCCCCGCACAGCTCTATGCCCATTTACTGAGCCCTAATACTTGTGGGGAAGAGGGAGGACCCCAGGAGGGAGAGCCACACTGCCCATGGACCTCGGGATGGTCCCGAGATGGCAGAATTTTTTTTTGATAAAAACAGTCCCAGCTATCCCAGGAGAACTGAGTGTATGTCCCAGGATCACCCCAGGATCAGCTGTGTGTCATTTGGGCCGTAGCTAGACCTAAGGTTTATCCCAGGATTGTCCTGGGGTCAACCCTGTTCATCTAAGTGCCACACAGGGCATCCAGCGCTCAGACAGGGACGAATACGGGATGATCCTGTCATGAACCTTAGGTCTAGCTACGGCCTTGGATGCGCAGGGACAACCTTGTGACCACCCCGGGATAAATGGCAGGAGTAGATTCTTTTAAATCATTCCACTAATTCTCAGATTGTACCTCTCTCACAATAACATGCTGGCAGTGTTATATCTTTCATGTTCTTTGGGGTGGTATCTAAGGGTCAAAGCAGATGTAACAGTGGCAGACATATATATCAGACATAGGTTGCTGGCAATTCCCAACCAAGCAAGTGTTGGGGGAGACGGAATGCAGTTTTGCTCAGTGATGGGCTATCTGTGGGCCTCCAGATGTTTTGGCCTACAACTCCCAGTACAAGCCAAAATAGCCCTTTTCAAATCCTTCTCTGCATCATTTTTTCCTAGTAAGGCTCCATGACCAGAAGCCTGATGGGAGAAAAATGGTGGAGGAGAACAGTATGGGTGAGGAATAGTTCAGAACTTCTCCTAATATAAATCTCCCTTGTTCCTGCTTAATAGGGAATTCACAAAAGCCAAACTGGGTTATGTCTAGTTGAGCCTTAATAGTTTTTTTTTTGTGACATACACACAACCCTATTTCTACTGTGCCATTGCAATAGGAGGAAAGGCATATATTTTGTGGGGTGGGGTGGGGGGAATAGCATCTTCACTGAGGATAATAAATAACTCCACAGATTAGATATAGATATAGATGCTACGTACTAGTTGAAAATTTAACACTTTAAATAGCAGCTTCTGAAAATTTCCCAGCATAAAATAAGGTGCTAGAAACATTTCCCCAAATGTCACTCAAGTCAAATGAATCAGGACTTTTTCAGGTACAAACCTGCTGTTTAAACCATAAATCAGTGATAAAATGCCTGAATATTTGATATGAAAATTTAAAGACAAGCAAGGAAAAATATTAGGGTATTTGTGAGCAGGGCAATCTCAAAGCTGGTGCTTACTTTTAAAGCCTTATATTGAAAGGAGCACCTCCTCCTATAGCTTTATGATCATCAGAGGAGACCCTTTATTCCACTTTTAAGAGAAGTACATTTTTTCATCTATGAAAGGGCCTTCGATGTGGTACCCTAACTCTGCAATACCCTCTAACAGGAAAATACCTTGGGGCCAACACTGTACTCTTTTTGGCACCAGATTAACACTTTTATTTGACCAAGCATTTTAAATAATTTTTAAATAATTCTTTTTAGTTGCTTGAAATAATGTTTACATCTCTCAGTTTTACTGAATTGACGTTCAGGTTTTATGCTATTTTCATTGCACCGAATATTAGATTTTTGCGTATCCCACCCTGAGATCCTGCTTTGGACAAACGAATGGTCTATAAATTAAATCAAACAATATGTTACCTTGTGTGTTTATTTGCACTGGCAGCCAGGAAATTGTGAGAGAATATTGGTGCGCAACTTTGAACGTTCCTTCCATTTTCGGTACGGCTTATAACTAAACAATATCATTACTACAGTGCAACAAGCAAACAAATAAATATGCAGGGGGTATGTCTAGCTTGGAGGAGAGAAGATAAGGAGGGGACATGATAATGGTTTTCAAATATTTGAAGAGCTGTCAAGGAGAAGGTGGAACAAATGTTTTCTTTGTTGTTCTAGTTTTGCAATACTAGTTTTGGCTGAACGTTAAGCCAAAACTAGTATTGAGCAGTGCAAGAGTAAAATAGACTCTTAGGAGGTGAGGGGCTCTAATTTACTGGAGATATTTAATCAGGGGTCATCTGCCAGGGATGTTGTAGTTGCTTTGTATTGCAGATCCTGAAATGAGCAGGTCAGGCTTGATGACCACCAAGCCTCTTTGCAACTCTAAAATTCTGTGATGCTCTTATTCTTCTTGGCTCTCTCTCAGACTGCTTGTCCTGACTCAGTATTTCAAAGTGGACTAGCTTATTACTGTAAAAGAAATGATATCAAAAGAGATGAAGAATTCACAAAAAGAATTCAACTTTATTTTCTTCTGTCTTCAAAGAAACCTGATAGAATGCCTCATGGGGATCTTTAAATTTTAAAAAATAGTAGAGACACGAAAGGATCCTTTCATATGATTTTTGAAAGCAAATTGTCGTTCTGTTGTCAAGACTCTCTTCATCTCTCCTTTGTTAATTTTTTTTAAAGTTATTTATTTTGTGCAAAAGGCCATATCATATCTAAATACAAGAAGAAATAGTTAATTCTTTACTGTTGTTTTTATGTTTCTGATGGTTTTTAAATTTTGTATACTTTTAATGTTTACTGTTTTAACTTTTGTGAACCACCCAGAGAGCTTCGGCTGTGGGGCGGTATATAAATGTAATAAATAAATAAATAAATTTAGCTAAGCTGCATGGTAATAATTATTTATCTGAAAAGTAACAGACAACTTTGTAATAAACATACACATATTAGAAAAGTATGGGATGAAAATATACTAAAAGTTATGTTATGGGTTTCCTTTAGAATATTTTATTTGCCTGGAACCAAAAATAAGTAAGACACAGCTTAAAATAGACTGAAAGACACTTTTATGCAACCTATTGTGAAATGCTGTTGAGGTTGCCCATGGACTTATATGATTAAATTTCACTCTAAATGTGAATATAAATAGTTGAATTTCACCAAATGTCCAGTCATGACAGCCCCGACTGGTCTGTAATGGCAGCAGACCCCTCTTTCAGTTTTGGACAGTCACTACAAAAAAAAGTTCCAAATGATCTGAGACACTGCATTTGTACTGCAGGGGTTCTTGAAGGCCTACAACATTACCAACTGCAGTGCCCAATATAAAAGAATATGATCCAAATATTTTCTCATTCGAAGGGCCTATTAGTCAAACTACTTTTTTTAAAGATTTTGGTTAGCCAACAGAGATACCAATGTTCTGGAAAAAAAATGTGTCTCTTGCCTTTGCAACTGCTAAGATGCTTCAGAATGTTTTAGATACATACATAGTTGACTGTCCTACAGTAACTAATCATATTTATATTTCAGTTTGTGCTTCCCTCAGGTTATTGTTTATGTTTTCTGGAAATATGATTTTATTATACACTACGATCTGAATAAATAAACACATTCATGCATGCATGATCAGTAACCTCACATGATGCTGATTGTACCAGTTCAGGGTGCAAAATTCCTTGCACATCAAAAACAGGCAAATAAAGGAGAGGGGGAAAATCTAAGGGTGCAATCCTATGCATCTTTAGACAGAAAAAAGTCCTACAACTCTGGGGAATGTTGCGTGTTGAGGATGTTTTCCTGCCTAAGCATGAATAGGATTGTGCCTTAAATTAGCCTACTCCACGAGAAGGCTTCTACGTTTAGGAAGATTTTATATGGGACTTTTCAGTCATTTAACATGCACAACTGTAATCTCAAATAATATAGTCTATCTACCTTCATAATCCTGGTCCTTCCTAATGTGTTGCATAAATTGCTTTGCTTCAGACAGTAATTGTGCTGTAATTTCTATAAAGGAATTTAAGATGTTTTGAGAAAATTTCCAGCTATAAGATGCCCACATCTTTACTGACATCGCCCAAAGTCACCTGGTTACATGGCAAAATAGAGATGAGATCTCTTATCCAGACTCACTAGACATAACAGAAAGTTTAATTCAGATTTGGAATGAAATATCAGGTGGAAATTCGTGGTTTTATTCAATTTCAAATAGGGTTAGAGAAACATTATCTCTCTAATTTCATTCATGAATTTAATAAACATGGATGTTTCTCAAGAGCAACAAAGGTGTTGATGGTCTGGATATGTGGTTCAACAACAATCTGACTGAGAATGGCTTTTCACATGTTCTTATATTAACTTTTAATGTGAAATTCGGATTTTATATATGTTTTTATTATATGTTACCAGTTAGATTTGCACATGAATAACATCAGTTTTTCAACATAAAGTGTATTTCAACTCCATTTGTTTTGCAGATTTCTCTTTTCTGCATCACCTAGAAACTGATGGGGACTGGATGCACTTTGTGCTTGAAAATCCGTACATTTCAGAACTTGCAATGTGTTCTGCAGAACAAGAAACACATATCTGAAAAAAAATGGACAGATTTAAAAAGTTGCAAAGAAAAATGTGTCCATTCAGAAAAGCATGCCTTAGCAGATGTGCACAAAAATTCATAACATTTGAAAAATGCACACAAAAATGCACATTTTTTTAAAAAAAAAAACCTGCTAAAAATCCATCAATTGAATATATATGCATGGAACTGGCATGAAACAGACTTGGAGGTAGGAAGTGAAGATGCAAATCTGCCTATCCCTAATTTTAGGTATATTCTCTAATAAAGAAAAGTTCTGCTTTTTCTTCTCCCTTTAGGTCCTATCACTGAGGGTAGTAATAAAATAGCTTTTCTTTATTGAAGTCCATTGCTAAAAATTCTGGTGTCTCAAAGCATCGGAGGGATTTGGCATTGGAGACTTTACTTTGTATATTCAGCTCTTGAGAATTAAGCCTATGATTGGACAACATCCCATCAGAAACAAATAAAAAGATAGCAGCAAAAAAGTCCCCCTGGCCCCCTCTTTTTAGAACAAAACAACTTGACAGAGAATGATACATCTAAAATGCATTGAAATATCCTTGTGGTGCAAGAGATGGTAGAAGGAAAAGTTACAATAGTTTATATAGAAGCATGGAGCCAGGTGAATAGAATGGAGAATCTCAAATGTGATAATCACTAGTGGGGAAATGATGGACAGTAACAGAGCAGGAGATGCAGCTGGGTCTACGTTTATATTAATCATCACATGGATATACCTGAAGACAGAGGAGATATAGGATTCATTTCTTGTACCTGCTCCATTCATTCCCTCCCTTTGCCTTTCACTCTTCATTTGCTACTTCCAAAGCTATGCAAATGTATTCAGATTTATGCAAACAGTTGGGAGTGCATTTACACTCACATTTTCCCCTTTCAGTTTTCAATTAGGAAGCTGCTGGCATGCACCTGCCTACTTTTATTGGCTATGCAAAGCTATTTAAATCCCGTCTGCTCCTTCCGATGATGTGGGCTAATAGTTTTCACACTGCGAAATACGTTTCATCCATTGCAATTAGAGCACAGTGAGCAAATTAGACAAGAGAAAGGTGTTCCGAAATATACAGGCTTCCATTGTAACTCCATCAAAGATGATAGAACCGATTCCTTAACTCCATATTCTGTTTCAGGTTTGTGCCAGCAAGCCATGAAAATAATCACACTATTAATAGAGTATAAATAACACTATTTATAGAGTAGCTGCCACTGCCACAAATGACACGATGAGCGATACACGTTGATAGAGTGTGTGCTATTAGTCTGTGATTACAAAAATGACCATTTCCTTCCAAGAGGAAAGCCTCAGTGTAAATTCAACAAGATTTATTAAAAGCCTGATCTCGGTAGAAGACATACATAATATAGTGGGTGTCCAAGGAGCCTGTAGCACTTATTTAATAACCAATTGAACAGAACTGACCTTTCATTATACTGAACTGACGATCACAAGCTGTAAACTTACCCTAAGGCGAAACTGGGAATGCTGTACTATTGACTATAACAGCTCCAATAACACAAAACAAATTATGCCTTTGTGCAGGCCAGGCCAGGGTCCAGACTTTCATATATTATGCACCTGTTGGCGGATTTCCCCTCTGTTAGTAATATAGGAACTCACCCACCCCAGGATGTAAAGATCCTCAGACCCTGGATATTCAGCATTTCTTTACTAACCATCTGGCATTTGTGCATGCAGTTGTAACATTGACTAGAAACCTCACTTAGAAGAACACTGATGGCTATCAGTAGAAACATCACAAAAAAGCCTAACTAGATGTGACTAAGAAATTAAGAATAACACAGGGATGAAACCCAATGTTCTCCCTCTTCTCCTCTGTAACATGTAGTTTTGGAAAGACATTGTGCAACATAACGGCCATTTCCTTGTCCTTTGCCACAGATCATAAGCCACCATGGTTGGGCGGGATGGGGAGGCGGGGAAATGCCGTCAAGTCTTACATTTCATTACTACATATTACAAAACAGAGGACGGGAAACTTGGCAGCGTTATTTTCAAGAACAGCCCCATATTTGTGGATCATGTCTATGGCTGCATACACTTTCAACAGTTGAACAGGTGGTATATAGACACCACCTTCAGATGGATATTTATTTGGATATTTGGTCACTGCAGCTGAACCCTATGTATAATTGCTAGAAAGCTGTATGCATTTCATATGTATTCATTCCTATGGATATATTCAAATCCATGTAAAAATGGGGGGGGGAATAATAGAAGGGGTTTTTGGGTGTGTGCGTTAGGCCCTCTGAAGAGTTTCTGGGGATGGACTCAGAGGAGGAGGAAGCAGAACCGGTGCAGACAGAGGCTAGTGTCACGGCTGCTGAACTGGTGCCAGCTGGGAGCGGGGCCAACTCAGAGAATGAAGGGGAGGCAGAGTTGAGTAACAGCGTGCCGGTAATTAAACCAGCAGGGAGTTTGGCCAATTCTGAAGACACAGAGGGAGAAGCAACAAACTTACCTGCACAGTTGTTTAGGCAGCATAGGGCGGAAAAGGAAGCCCAGCACAGGTCTTTGTGTATTTATGCTAAACACTAGGTCAATAGGGAACACCTGTAGCTGCCAGGGAGGCGTATTTAGACAGCAGGGAAGCAACAGGAACTTTGCCAGAGATTAACTGAGCATCCTGGCGAAAGCTCTTGGTTCCTGTTTCAGATCTTCGTGACCTTGTATCCTGGTTGAACATCGGACTGCCTTGGAATTCGTGACTTGCTCGTACCCCTGGACTTCTGGACTGTTTTCTTGGACTCTCTCTGCCTCTCGTAAGCCTTTGACTCTCAGAACGGAACTGGACTCTGCCTCATGTTTAACAGTCTTGCACTCTGATATTAAAGAGTTAACTGTGTTGCTTCATAGCACAGCTGAAGACGAACTCCACTGTTTGTTTGCTGGGTTTTTGGCCGAATTCATGGACTTGACTGGGCATGCTGCCCACGTCTGTAGCTCTGTCTAATTAGCTGGTCTATTGGCTGCTTTCCTGGACAGTGTGCCCGGGCACCAAGTTGAGGACCCCTTCATGGGTGCCATGGGAGTTGCCTGCCACATTAGGGGCCTCTGCACTATGATATAACTGATTCCCAGAGCCACTGTGATATCAGAGCAGGGCACCAATGGCAACAGGAGTGGCAAAGCAGGCAGAGGTCAAGGGGGAGAGGACATTAAACACTTCCTGTGACTGTAGGATCTATACAACCTTCCATGTTGGTTGCATAGATCATTTGATTCCTATGGCTATAGGGAAAATAGCAATTTTAACAACATTTATTATTAAATAATAATAGTGGGCACATATTCAAGATAATTTAATATAGATTAATTAGCACAAACAGGCAGGGTGATTAGAAGATGGTAAATGAGTGGGATTTTCTTTCACAGAGTTCTGTTGCACATTGGTAGAGATAAGTAAACACAGTCAATGGTAGAGATAAGTAAACACAGTGTACCCAGATGTTGTCTAGCATTTGACATACTGAAGCTTGGAGAATAAGACTTCTCAGTGTGTCCTAAAAATTTGGCCTGGCTCTTTCAACAGGTGTATAAAACTAATTATTCATTATTTCATCATTACTTCAGATTGAATTTATCAGCTCTCTGGGGCTAGGCTCAAAACTACTGCATATGATTCTACAGCGCTAACCCAAACTAGACCCTAATTCATATTGCCTCCAGAGAACAGTACTATAATAAAACTTTGTATTATCTAACAAGAATTCTGCACCTGAGGCTATACTAGAACTGGTTCAATATACATTATGTTCAGTGCAGCAAACATCTATGTTGGTGCTGGTTGTCCTGACAGCTAGATTTTGCATTCTGCAAAAAAGAAATCCATATTATTTTGGTTTTCTGCTCCATTTCCCCACTCAAGCTGTCTTTTACAGGTCATATTGCAGAGCGTTTTAACAAGATAAGGTGATTGTTTTCCAACATACATTGCACGAGACTGGCTCCTGGCATCACACAAAACAAAGCTGTTGTCAAGGGGTGATTTTTTTAAACAAAGAGTCTGCTTGACATTCTGGCACTAAACAGACAGCTAGAACTAGCAATTTCTCATCTTATAAAAACACATCTTTGAAGACATTAAAGCAACCAACATGTAGGGGAAATTAGGGCTGTCAACCAATTAAAGAAATTTAATTCTACTGCCTTTTTTATGTATAAATTAAATTAAAATAAACCAACATTACGGAAACCTTAACACCAGTGTATTTTTCAGATACTGTTGAATGAATGAAATTCTAATTTAACAAAAACTACTATTTTTGTTAGAAAGTATTTTAAATAACGCTGTAATATTCTTTTTAATTTCCTATTACAGTAATGCGTCTGAATCCCAACAATCTAAATTACACACGTGTGCCCTGAAATAAAAATAATAAAAAACCTCACCAAAAAACAATTGTCCTCATTCTATGGGGAATCACTAACCATTGAGAATTCAGAAAACTGGGAGTTTCTCTAGTAAGGAAGAAGTATGCCTTAACCTTTTTTGTAGTTGATAACTCATCTTTTTGGTCTTTAGCTTGATTTTAGAGGAAGATGACGCTATCAGAACCACTGGACAAGTTTTCAAGTGAATTTAAAGCCTTTTTATGCAATTAAGGGATAGGAATTAAAAGTCCAGAAAAGAAGTGTATTCACAGGCATATTTTATTCTCTACCTAAGATTGCTAAAATTCAAAGTGTACTGTGGATTCCATGTGGATTCCATAACTACAGACCAGGTAGTCAATTCAAATTGTGCGAGGTATTGGTTCCATTCTATTCAGCACTGGAGAAGCTTCATCTAGAGTATTGCGTCCAATTCTGGGCACCACACTTCAAGAAGGATGCAGACAAGCTGGAGCGTGTTCAGAGGAGGGCAACCAGGATGATAAGGGGTCTGGAAACATAGCCCTATGAAGAGAGACTGAAAGAACTAGGCACGTTTAGCCTGGAGAAGAGAAGATTGAGGGGAGACATGATAGCACTCTTCAAATACTTGAAAGGTTGTCACACAGAGGAGGGCCAGGATCTCTTCTTGATCCTCCCAGAGTGCAAAACACGTTACAGGAAGCCAGATTCCAGTGGACATCAGGAAAAACTTCCTGACTGTTAGAGCAGTACCCAGATCTCCTGACTCCCAGTTCAACACTCTAGCCACTACACCACACTGGCTCTCCCATTAATGTGTCCCAGAATACATTCTGGGAATTACTGGTGTTGGGTCTTTCAGCAGTGCAAGAAGAGAAGGACCCTGTCAGATCTGAGCTATGAAGCACAAAAAATCTGCCTCACCCATTATAGCCAACTGTGCGTACAAACCTGCAGAAAAGCTCTGGTTTTTAAGCATCTGGGCATTTTACTGTTTATTCTAAAAGGGCACTGAACAACCCAAAATCTTAGAAAGCTCTTATGTTGCCCCTGAACACTGATTGGAGATTAATGAGAAACACATTAATTTAAATATCACTGATAAGAATAAAGAGCACTCAACTAAAGGGTTATTTTAATTATGCTCCTTTGGCTTGATTATGTCCTGCAGAGAAGGTAGGAAAGACAAAAGTCTTGTTTGGCCTCTGCAAGAAAATTAACACAGAGCAGGAGATTACAAGGGAAGGGAAGATGAGTCTAGCAACAGCTGGTGCTTGTGACATCTCTTTGTAACCCACCAAAGCTCTGCTAAAGAACTTCCACATTATGTCAAAAAGGGTTATTAATACACCATGTAATAATACTTAGCATTTTTCTACCAGTTCAGAGACTTTTCAGCATAGACATTATTATCTCAGTAATCCTTACAATAACCCAGAAAGGTCATTACTATTATCCCCATAATGCAAATATGGAGCTGGGGGCTGAGGGTGAGACTGCCACCTACTGAGTTCATGGCTGAGGTGAGATTTGGACACTGGGTTCAGAGAATAATCTACTAGCCGTTATGACAGCTGTCAGACAAATAGATGTTGTTGCTTATTCGTTCAGTCGCTTCCGACTCTTCGTGACTTCATGGACCAGCCCACGCCAGAGCTTTCTGTCGGCCGTCGCCACCCCTAGCTCCCCCAAGGTCGAGTCCGTCATTTCCAGAATATCATCCATCCATCTTGCCCTTGGTTGGCCCCTCTTCCTTTTGCCTTCCACTTTCCCTAGCACCAGCCTCTTCTCCAGGGTATCCTGTCTTCTCATTATGGGGCCAAAGTACTTCAGTTTTGCCTTTAATACCATTCCCTCAAGTGAGCAGTCTGGCTTTATTTCCTGGAGGATGGACTGGTTTGATCTTCTTGCAGTCCAAGGCACTCTCAGAATTTTCCTCCAGCACCACAGTTCAAAAGCATCTATCTTCCTTCGCTCAGCCTTCCTTATGGTCCAGCTCTCGCAGCCATAGGTTACTACGGGGAATACCATTGCTTTAACTCTGCGGACCTTTGTTGTCAGTGTGGTGTCTCTGCTCTTAACTATTTTATCAAGATTTGTCATTGCTCTCCTCCCAAGAAGTAAACGTCTTCTGATTTCCTGGCTGCAGTCAGCGTCTGCAGTAATCTTTGCGCCCAGAAATACAAAGTCTGTCACTGCCTCCATGTTTTCTCCCTCTATTTGCCAGTTATCAATCAAGCTGGTTGCCATCATCTTGGTTTTTTTGAGGTTTAACTGCAACCCAGCTTTTGCACTTTCTTCTTTCACCTTTGTCATAAGGCTCCTCAGCTCCTCCTCGCTTTCAGCCATCAAAGTGGTATCATCTGCATATCTGAGATTGTTAATGTTTCTTCCCCCGATTTTAACTCCAGCCTTGGATTCGTCAAGCCCAGCACGTCGCATGATGTCTTCTGCGTACAAGTTGAATAGGTAGGGTGAGAGTATACAACCCTGCCGTACTCCTTTCCCAATCTTAAACCAGTCCGTTGTTCTATGGTCTGTTCTTACCGCTGCTACTTAAATATGACCTGACAATCCCACACAAATGTATTAACAGATGAAACTGCTTTATATCAAGTCAGCCCATTATTGTAGTATTGTTTGTTCTAGCAGTGCTTCTCCGGGGTCTTTTCTCAGCCCTGCTATGAGAGATCATGGCATACAAAGAACATAACCTACCTTTGAACTTTGGCTGACTAATGGTTCATTGCCACAACCCTCTGCTCGAGATGCCTTACCACCAATGCTGCATGTGGAGGTGATCATTTGCAGGCCAACAGCATGTGTAAAAATCCCTCTGCAATGATATCCTTCAACAGCATGAAGGATATCAACGTCCACAGAGGTCTGCACAGGCACTTGGTGAGCACCTGTCTATCTCCATGCCCACATCCAGAAGTCAGCACAAGCTGTAGAAATGATGCTGCAGGCAGTCATGTGAATGGGTTTGTCTCCATCAAGACAACAAGCCTCTCCCACCTCTGGTTAGTTAGAGGAGAGCAACCAGGATGATCAGGGGTCTGGAGACAAAGCCCCATGAAGAGAGACTGAAACAATTGGGCATGTTTAGAAGATTGAGGGGAGACATGATAGTACTCGTCAAATACTTAAAAGGTTGTCACACAGAGGAGGGCCAGGATCTCTTCTCGATCCTCCCAGAGTGCAGGACACATAATAATGGGCTCAAGTTACAGCAAGCCAGATTCCAGCTTGACATCAGGAAAAACTTCCTGACTGTTAAAGCAGTACGACAATGGGACCAGTTACCTAGTGAGGTTGTGGGCTCTCCCACACTAGAGGCCTTCAAGAGGCAGCTGGACAACCACCTGTCAGGGATGCTTTAAGGTGGATTCCTGCATTGAGCAGAGGGTTGGACTCGATGGCCCTTCCAACTCTACTATTCTATGATGCTATGAAATGGTCTCCAGGTTTCTCCTTTTTGATTTCTCTACTTCAGGCAGCCTAGGCTTGCATAAGTTTCTTGATTTAATAGCAGGGCTGTCTTTGCCCACCTTCACCTTTGGCTCTACCATGATAGTTTAATAATTTTATTCCTCGTGAAGCTGTTTTTAAAAAGGAGCCAAAGTCTGGTAAACATGCAGCAAAATGTGGGTCTCAAGAGAGAAATGTTAACAGAACTTAACTAATGTAACATGTGTGGTGGTTTTTTAAAAAAGCTTTAATATCTACAAATCGTAGGGCTATCGTCTCTCCCACTAGCTTGCCATCTCTGATTGATTGCTATTAAATTACGCTTTACCTCCTCAGTTCTGTCCAGATTAAATACATTTATAGCTCAGCACAACACAATGAGAGCAAAGAATAAGTGGCAATTGCATTATCTATTTTAGTCTTCTACATTAACCATAATTTAAATACAGAAACAAGGAGCTAGGTGGGAAGAGAGGATGATGAAATCTAAAGAAAATGAAAATGGTTAATTTGACCTACAATATAGCCCTCTTTAAGCTACAGTAATTTGCAAATGACATTATTCAAATGTTGTGCTTTTTGTCTTAAAGGGCCCCAAATCTCATTTTATAGATGCAAGAAAAACGTATGTTGCTAATTTGACTTTCAGCCCTCATGGTCTAAATTACAGTAATACTGCATTCTCTCAGCACCCAAATCAAATTGTCTTGTTACTGGAAAAAAAATGCAGTTCTTACCTCCCTGTACGTGATTTGAAGTGCTATGTGGAATGCAGTTTGCAAGCGTATATCGAATAGTGTCCACCACAGCTGTGATGATGCCGAACACAATTCCCCCTCCTTTACACCTTTGCCATGTTGTGATCCTAAGTACTTAGCCTGAGTAAAACCACATGTGACATAAAATATGTAGCATGTAGCTGACCTGCTTCTTTTATTCCAAAGTAAGTGTACTGAACACCGATCAGGGGCATTCTCCTAGCTGCCTGTTTCCCAAAATTTGTCTCCTGCATGGGGGTTAAAAAAAGAAAAGGTTCCATTGCAATTTGATCCTGAGGGTAATAGCTAAGTCTTGGAACACCGATGCATCAGGTTTGAACTGCAAAGGTACACACAGAGGCATTTTCAATGCCCTCCTTCCAAAGCTATGGAAATGTATCCCACTACAGTCGCCCTACACTCAGTGAAATCTAAACTTGAGTACCTTTCAAAAATTTGATAATGTCCACTGGTTTGGGCTGATCCCTGAGAGCTTTCCCACACAATGTTAATCAGCTGTTAAGCCACTGTATCTATTTTCAGTCTTGTCACCGAACTGAGATCAGAGCTCTACACAAAGAATGTTTTCTTTCCTGCTTTTCTATTACGTTATCTCAAGATGGCACTGTAGTATAGCGGAATAGCACAAATACACAAGAGGAAATGACACTTCCTTTTGCTTACACAATTAAATACCACATTTTCCCTGCTCTAAAAAAACCACCCTCACTGAAAATGCTGGTTAGAAGCAAAAATATGTGTGTGGGGGGGTGGGGGGGAAATCACATTGTCATCTAAATAACCCCTAAACAACCATGAGTAGGGGAATGATTGTGCAGAAAAGTCCTGGGACTCAGGGTTATGCTAAGAATGAGCAGAAAAATGTCAGTGAACCTCTACACCAAGCAGGATATTCTACTATGAAAGCGGTATGAAAAAGGTATATACTGTAAAAGGCAGGAGCCACACTCCTGCTTTATAGCAGTATTGAGGTGCACTGACAACTGTTGGGGCCCATTGACACATACCATATACCGCTTTCATACCAGTATATCCTGCCTGGTGTGGCTCCTGCCTTTTATATACCGCTTCCATAGTGCAATATCCTGCATGGTGCAGATGAGGCCTATGTTACTCTTTTGATACTTACTGAGAGCCTACAGGATGAGGCAAAATAAACATCTACATATAGACATGTTTACAGTAGTTGACGCCATACAAATTATTCCTCATGGTTGGGATTCCATATGGCTGTCAGGGCACATTTAAGAGCCACACCATGTATACTAACACCATCATGTGGAAACTCCTACAAATGTATGAAACTACCATGACACCAATGAGATGGGAGCCCAAAACAAGCAGTCCTAAAGAAAAATGTGGAGAAGCCTATTGTCAGTTTTGAACCCTCAAAGCAAATCTTCAGATTTTTGCCTTGAGGTTGCACTTGCTGGTGCTCCATATTCATTCACTTCTCCTCCCATTAGTTTATCTTCTTGGAACTATTGTCTCAATACCCAATGCTACAGGGCCCTCTTTTGAGGGCTAGGATTCCTTCATGGCAGGAACTTCATGATCACAGCCATCCCCATTCCTGCCTGTTGCAGACAGATACCTGGTCCAATAGTTTGGGGAAAGCATTTGCGTTTAATTCTGCCCCACTCCCACTCAAACTGAGACAGTGTAACTATGGGGGACCGAACCTGGAAAGGTTGCCAGTTTAGTGCATACTACCCTCTTCCTCTAATCATACACCAGGAATGTTCTAATTTTCATTGTGGGTTGTACAGTTTGAAGAAAACGTCTAACCACTGGACACACACACACACACACACACACACACACACACACACACACACACCCCTTGGTGAAAAAGACTTCCAGGATTCAATGGACTTCCTTCCATTAAAGAAAATAAAAACATTCACAAGTTTAGAAAGTGCATCTTTGGAAAGCTTATCACCAGAAATTTGCAACAAATCACATTTTTATTTAACTATTTGTTAGTATTAATATAGATTAGCACATTTCCTAAGTGTTCAAAGTATATCATATGCATTACATCAGTAATCCTTAAATGATCCTGTAGTCAGTATGGTGTAGTGGCTAGGCCACTATTATTACTCCAATATTGGGGTGGGATAAAGCTGAGAGATACTGGCTTGCCTAAGGGTACTACCTGAGTGCAAGTCTGTAGTAGGAGTTGAATTGCAGACTTACAGCTTACTCTCTTAACTACACAAATCTGTAATTGCATTTTACATTTCATAAATAAATAATAATAATAATAATAATAATAATAATAATAATAATAATAATGTTTTGACACAAAATCTACATTTTGAGTTTAGGACACTATATTTTTCTGATGCCTACAAGAAGAGGGGTTAGAAGATTCCAGAATGGGATTAGACGTGAAATGTAAAACAAAAAAAGTCTAACTGCACTGCTTTCTGTTGAGATCCTAATGGTATATTTCCATTTATGGTAGAAATCGATTGCTAGTATTCAAAAACCAGGGAGCATTAATAATGTCTAATGATGCTCCAGATGTTTACCTAGTCTTCTGCCCACTTCTCTTCTGCATTGCTTCATAGGAGATGAACCTTCAGAAAGGTTGGGAGGGAGAAGTGGCTAAAAAGGATGTGGTTGGAGAAACTGAGTCCTTTACTAGGAGAGAGTCCTTCAAATGCCTTCTCCAGCCCCCCAAAATAGCAGTAAGGACAAGGTTCTCTCAAGGCAGAGTTAAAGGGTGTAGTTGTGACATCAGCGGCAACTTTTTCAATCTTCTTTCTCTGCCTTCTCACATATTTAAAAATGTCAAACAAAATGGCAAACTGAGCCATTCTGTGGATTTCATACTTGCCTACAATTTGATGGGCTTGTCACTAGAGCTTTCAGAATGCCATTCACAAGTTAAGTTCTAGTGCTTTGGGTGGGGGCGCCTGGCTAAGGGCATATTCAGTCAAAACGAATTAATCCCTTAGCGCTGAAATAGTAATTCTGCATATCACAACATTTAATTGAAATCAAATTTGAAGCTTATTTGTTATATAGCAAGGAGAGTCCTCATGTCATTGAAATAACCACAGTCATTTTATGTGCCACTCTCCTGAGAAATATAAAACAAAGCCTTCAATAATTGCTGTTATTTCAGCTCTGCCTGGTAATTTTCCACGGCATTAATAGGTATTCATGGTTGACACTGATGGAAAACTGTACTTGTCTAGTTAATGAAACTTTTACTTATTTCAATCAACTCTTTATTAATACACCTGCTATCTAAACAATAGCTTACCTTTTTTTCCTTTCCCCCCACTAATAACTTGACAGGCTTAGAGATGTCTGGCTAACACACATACTATTAAAATCATAATAAGCAAACAAGATGGATGATGTGGAAGGATAGTTCCCTAATGATGTTTTTGAAATATTTTAATCAAAATCATATGCAAAAATATCAGCAGGAGGAGCATCTGAAGTGACACTGTGAATTTCAAGCAGGCTCTATAACAGAACCGGGCAACTAGAACAAGACTAAAATGTCATTGCTTCAAAGCCTATCAAACAAGCTACTGTCTGACACAAAGGTACATGATGATGTAAGGAAATAAGAGTTCTCCTAGTTGAAGGTACACCCACAGGAGACCTCAGAACAGGGGTGGGAACACATGGTCCATGTGCTGTGTATACAGCCCCCCGGGCAGTTTTCTGGCTCGCATTGCCCTACAAGTCATCACCACAACATTGCAAAATCTTCACACATCTTGTTTTAATGCAAATTTGCACTCCCTGGCACTTCCAAAAGCATGACTGTGCATTTAAAAAGGCACATGCTCCCTTCATGCCTTGCCTTAAAGTAAAAATGCAGCCATTTAACCACCGCTGAATTGCTGCCGAATTTTGGTGATAATTCAGCAGCAGTGATTTCGATGAGGGATGGGTTGTGGCCTACAGTGGGTTCCAGAGGGGGGTGTAATTGGCCACTGGACCACCTGTAGTTGCCCACCCTTGCCCTAGAATATGGTGTTAACATTGGAGGGGGGAGAGAGGGTTGCATGGCTATGACGCAACTTAGATGGATACCCAATCTTAGAGCTCTTCTGCTTGCCCACCCTTTCAACCTTAGAAAGTGCACTTTAATCTTCAACTTTTTACACAAACAGTTTCTGTTACAGAAATAGGCAACAGCAGATCGCCGTGGGAGGAAGTTTGCAGGCAGACGCTTCCACCCCGTTCACCTTGATGGTTTAAAAATCACATCTGGAATGTGAATGGCCTGGGCTGTGTTGTTAAAAGGCAGAGTAACAAATGTTCTTGTGAAGTGGTGACCTATTATAATGCTTCAGGAAACCCAATGTCACCCGGCATCAAAGTAATCCTGTCTCACCTGATATTTTGGGATCAGTGGATTGCATGAGGAGAGGGTGTCATCTAAAGCACAAGAGATGGCTATAATCCTAACCAAGAATTGCTCACTAAAAGTAGAAGACTCCAGAAGGAGCACTTTATTTTCATGGAAGGTACTCTAGCAAACCTCCAGCTTACACAAATCTGTTTACGCCCCAAATTAATCACATCTTCCTTTCATGTCAGCCACGTTTGATACCCTAGCACACTTTAAAACAGGGGAGATAAGTGTTGGGTGGAGACACGTTCACTCTCTTTCATCATAATTTCAATAGAAGTGCCAATATATCTTGACCACCCAAGGTATACACCATCCTAAAAAACCTTTTTGCATGCGGAATGAGCATAATTATACCTATTACACACCAACCATGTACACTGATGGTGCTATATAAATAAATAATAATAATAATAAGGCATGGGTCATACTCAAGAATACTGGAGATCTCCTCTTGGAGATTCTCACATGAGTCTTTTATCCTGTGATTGAGATTGTTTACTCATGAAAGTTTGCAGATCCTTTACATGACGTCATCACCCTTCAGGGTCTGTCTTGTGCTTTGTGACCATTTCTGCAGCTTTATATGTAACAGGGATAATGAGCTATAAAGAAATTGGTGATTTGTACTACAACTTCAGTGCCATCTAGTGGCTGTATAATGAAACATATATAACTTGCAGATAAAGGAACTCCCCTGGGGCAGCGCGGGGGTGGGGGGAGAATTGAGTTTAACCAAGAGTTTAATCTGAAGGCCAAAGCCCCTGTAAAATTGTAGAATAAAAAGCCTGGTGTAGAGAAACCTGTGTCCACTACTCTTCTACCAGCTTTAAATGACATGGGCATAGATTTGATTGATGTCTCTGTTCCCATGTCACTGACAAAACATTTATGTGGAGATTGCATCCAAACTTGCTCATGAAGTAGCCTTTTAAAGAGAAAATTACTGAAAACATAGCAAATGTCTGTATGGATAATCAGTGTGATACAGATTCTATGTTTTTGTGAACCGCCCAGAGAGCTTCGGCTATTGGGCGGTATAAAAATGTAATAAATAATAAAATAAAATAAATATGTCATTTCTGTGGGATACTTTGAAGGATGTTTTGAGAGCGCTGTTCATCTAAAAGGTCTCCCTCTCAAAAACATTTTTTAGAAAAATGGGAAAACAGGAATAAAGAATTAGCAAAGGAAGTGGGAACCCTTGTAGAGGAAGACAAACAAATAGGAAACTTGAATAGCTAAATGGGCAGAACTTAAAGCCCTCAAAATTGGCAAAATTCAATACTCCCTAATCTATCTGAAACACCATTATTATGGTTTTGGTAATATGGGAGCAAAGGTTCTATCTAGAACCCTTAAAGTCTAGAACAATTATCCTAGCTAAAAAAAAAAAAGGAGGGGGGACAAAAACAACAGCATACACTAAGCCTATTAGCAAAATGTTTCAGGAATTCTATGTGAATTTATATACATCTGAGAATCCAGATTCTCTGAATATGGAGAACTTTGTAAACACCCTGGACATAAAACCAATTCAGGCTGAACATAGATTGGTGCTTAACCAACCCGTAACAGAACGAGAGGTCATAGACTCTTATTAAACACCTGCAACCAGGCAAATCTCCAGGCACTGATGGTTTACTGGAGAATTTTAATTGGCTGAATAGAATATGGAAAATTGCTCTCTCTGAAAAACTGACACACTGATTGAGACTTATTATGGGATTGAACTGAGACTTATTTATATAAGCATGTGCAAAATCACATCAGGCGACACTCACCCACCCATCCGTCAGTACAATTCAAATTTTGGAATGATATACTATGAAACTGACCACTTTGTTTCCAATACAGTTTGAGGCTCTTACAAATTTTGATGACATTTATACAAAAAAAAAATTCTTTAAAACATTATTGGAGGCCCTACTTGGGCCAAAAGCTGACTCGCACATTTACAATATTGAAAAATGATTTTATCACAGTTGAATATAAATCTACACACCTCAGAATTTGTGTGGAATTCAACCCACTATACCCCCATTGCTCTTTCACACAAGTAACACCTATACAGGGCTCGTAACTCACTCCTTATCTAAAGCCAGAGGGTTTATGGTACATTATTTAGCATCTAGCCTTGTGTTTATCAGAACCTAGATGTGGAAAGTTAATTTCCCTAATATCGCTATTGCTGCCTCTAAGGCCTTTGATAAATCCCCTCTTTTCCTAAGAGCTATTGTTCTATCCTCCACCATTCCTTCTGGTTCACACTTCTGACTCTACTGCTTCCCTTTCTGTAGTTCACACCCCTCCTAAAATGCATATGTTAACAAAGCAATACCTTCTTTAACTGTAATCTTATGTGACTTCACAACAAGTGGTCACATCCCAAAACTATATGCAGGTCATGTATTTTCTGTAGTTTTATACTTCAGTGATGACAGAGCACGCATGAAAAGCACTAGTAGCCAAGTGTTAAGGTAGCCAAGTGTTAAGGTAGCAGAAGCCAAAGGCAGTTTCTCTAATGGGGACTTCACATTTCTTGCTGCTCTCCATGTGCAAAGGAAGCAAGATTGCTCCCATTGTAGCTATTTCTGGAGGAATGTTTCCCCTCTGAAAATAGCATAATACTCTTATCAACAGTAGTATGGTCATTTATCAAAAAAACAATAATCACTTTTTTCAATTAATGTCTAATTAGGAAACACTCTTCCGAAAAACCAATTCTCTTTGAAAAATCAAAGCTGTATTTGTCAGCAGCTGTTCTTTTCTGTGGACACATCATTCTGAATACAAATCAGTCTTCTGGGTAGATGACAAATGATACATTCCACACCCTCCAACATTTCCCAGATGGAAAAGAGAGACACGGCTGTAAACACATGAGTGGGTGTGGCTTGGCAGGCCAGTGGGCGTGGCCCACAATTCCAAATGCAAACATACTACAAGCAGAAAACAGGACATAAAGCAGAAAGAGTACCTTCTCTGAGGTTGTTCTTGATATAACCAACAGAATGCGCAATTCAGTAAGTCAAGTCACAGCAAAATAAACAAAATTCCACACAAACGAGGTGAAAATGCCTCCTCACCAGTAGCAACCAGTTATGCCAACTGTCCAACCAGCTGCAAAGCAAAAGCTCCCTCCCCCCAATCAAGAGGTTGGCACAGCTGTAGGACCTCAGCCACTGCCACAGGGCACCAAGCACAAACCCCAACTGCCTGAATATAAGAGGAAGCATCCATGTGATTGCAAATCCCGATAAAGCAGGGCTCCTGCTCACATGAACACACATAGCATCCTCCTCCCTCCAGGCCTTCCTTCTCAAAGCAGGAAGCTCAGGCACCAATTGGATGTGTGCGTGTGTGTGTTGGGGGCAGGGCTTGCGTGCATGCTTCATGTCGCCTCTCCACATTTAGCCCCCATGTGAGTAGGCTGAATGCTTGCATAGGGCATGGACAGAATCACACAATAAACAATAGCGGGAGGGTATGGTGCCTGTTGGCTCTCACCTACTGTCCCATCCCAGTGTTGGGGGCATCTCTGTAGAAGGGAGCTTACTCTATGTCCATTGGCAACCACCGTGAAGGTGAGGCTCTGCCGTTCTACCCCTCAAGAGCTTGTTAATCACATGAGAGGAAACTCCCAAATAGGCCTTATGGCCTCTGAGTAAGGAGTGGAACAGCAGCTCCTGATTAATTAAAAAGAGCACGAACAGGCTAGATTTCTAACGCATATACAGCAGGCAGTCTAAAATTTGTGATTCCCCCCACCCACCCCCCAGGACAATGAATTACCCGTGATTATGAGCAGACAAACATGAAAATCTAAGGTGATTGGGATAGCTGGAATTTGGTGTGTGGGTATGGAATTTATGCTGCTCTCATCAGTATTTGAAAAATGTCTTGAATAATAATAGGAGAATTCTTCTACGCTCTGTGGAAGCCTATGCTGACTCTGGCTCTCATCCCTTGGATAAATGCCGGAGCCAAATTAGATATTATAGAGCAGATGGAAGTCTCCTGACTGTTGGAAGCAGCCGTGGAAGGCCTTGCGTTAGAGTGGAAGAGTGGTTGCTTGATCCTTTTCCCGCTGGCTGGTTTTCTATTCAGAATCAATCTTCACTCAGGCTACAAATAAAGAGATTCAGGCGAGCATATCTTTCCCCCTGCAGTCGTGCAATTTTGAGCAGAAAAAACTGATTAGGGCGAATGTGTTAAGCAGCTTCTCTCCTATCATTCCTCACAAAATCAGAGCTTCCAAAAGCTGTTTTTATTAAACAAATGTTGTTGTTTTTAAAGTTTTGTAGATTGTTATATGCATCTGCTGTGTGATAGATGTGATTTATTTATATAGCACCATGTACACTGATGGTGCTATATAAATAAATAATAATAATAATAATAATATTTAATTTGGCCCTCAGTTTGTGCCAAACAGAGCTCTGAATCCTGAATCAAGGTATCCCATTCACAGCTCTCTTTCTATGTGCACTAACTTTCCTCTCACCTGCCACAAAATCTTTATTCTGCTTGGTGTTAGTCAACAATAGTAAAGGCATATAAAGCAACCAGTTCACAGTGTGCTGGTTAATAATAATACTTAGCATTTATATAATGTATTTCAGGAGCTCAAAGCATATATATTACATACATATTCGCATATTTATTCTATGAAGGCCATTATTATCATCATCATCATCATCATCATCATAGAATAGCAGAGTTGGAAGGGGCCTACAAGGCCATCGAGTCCAACCCCCTGCTCAATGCAGGAATCCACCCTAAAGCATCCCTGACAGATGGTTGTCCAGCTGCCTCTTGAAGGCCTCTAGTGTGGGAGCGCCCACAACCTCCCTAGGTAACTGATTCCATTGTTGTACTGCTCTAACAGTCAGGAAGTTTTTCCTGATGTCCAGCTGGAATCTTCCTTCCTTTAACTTGAGCCCGTTATTCTGTGTCTTGCACTCTGGAAGGATTGAGAAGAGATCCTGGCCCTCCTCTGTGTGACAACCTTTTAAGTATTTGAAGAGTGCTATCACTAATGGACTTCTTCAGACATATACAAAACATACAGTAAGTGTATCTTAGGGACAGAAAGAATGGTGCTGCTATGTGAATGTGAGTCTGTGAGAAAGACTGTAGTTTGGAGGAACAGGATTGGACATGCCTGTACAGGAAGTATCATTGTCAAGATAAGACAGTCGTTGGGGTTTTGTTTTTATTTTTAAAATTTCAATACATTACATTAAGCAGTATTTAAATAAAATTTATCTCAAAGTATAGTCCATTTTGTTATACCTGTGGCCTTATGGCATCCAAACTGGCATATAGCAATTTCTTCACAAACTACTGCTAGATTACAATGTGAATCTAGTCCATAACCCTTATCTGTTTGAAATACAGAACCAACAAAAGCTCCCCCCCACAAGACAAACAAACAAACAAAAAACCACCACCTCCTATGTCACAACCCAGTTATATTCATGCTAACTAGGAAGTACAGCCCCCTGAATTCAGTGGGACTAGAGTTACCACTAAATTTCTTCTTAAGCAAGATTTCAAGGTGAATTTAGATAATTCATTTGGGTGAAACATCTGCGGAATTTTGGGAGAAGCAAAAAGCATTTTGAAAAGCCACATAAAGCTTCTCAAAGGAGTCTTGGAGATCCCTACCCATGACCCACCTATTAATGCAGGTTGTGCCATCTGCCTTCAAGCAACACTGAGTGCTGTTGGGGGCCCAACACTGGTGAAGAAACCCCCCACGAAGCGAGTGAAGTTGATGAGATCTGGGATAGAGTGTGTTTATGGTCATTAACTCAGAAGCAAGTCCAACTACACTCAATAGGACTTACTAGAGACACCTTTCCGGTGAGCCAACAGATGCACATACTTTCTATGAAGATGAAAGGTGTCTTACAAGTCCTATTGAAAATAGTGGGACTTACTTCTCAATAAATGTTTATAAGATCAGACTAGACGAGTGCAATGCTGTACCCATGTACTTAGGATTAAGCGGAGAGGGCTGAGCTTGGAGCTTTTTACATGCAAAAGCGCCCAGCTTCAATCCCTGGCATCTTCAAGTAGGTGTGGCAAGGACTCCTGTCTGAAAACCTGGGGAACCACTGCAGCACCACTCAGGATAATCAAGCCTTCCTCAACCTAATGCCCTACAGATGTGTTTGACGGTGACTCCCATCAAGGTTACATCAGCTGGGATTGTTTAGTTTGGAGAAGAGGAGGCAGAGGGGAGACATGATAGAGGTGTACAAAATTATGCATGGTATGGAGAATGTGGCTAGGGATACATTTTTCTTCCTCTCTCAAAATACTAAAACCCAAAGGGGTCATCCCATGAAGCTGATTGGTGGGAGATTCAGGCCAAATAAAAGGAAGTACTTCTTCACACAGCGCATAGTTAAATTATGGAACTCACTACCACAGGATGTAGTGCTGGCCATCAATTTGGATGGCTTTAAAAGGGGGTTGGATAAATTCCTGGAGGCAAAGGCTATCAATGGCTAGTAGCCCTGATGGTTGTGTGCTATCTCCAGTATTTGAGGCAGTAAGCCTGTGTGCATCAGTTGCTGGGGAACATGGGTGGGAGGGTGCTGTTGCACCATCTCCTGCTTGTTCATCCCTGGCCGATGGCTGGTTGGCCACTGTGTGAACAGAAGTCTGGACTAGATGGACCCTTGGTCTGATCCAGTATCAGGGCACTTCTTAGGTTCTTAACACAACCATAACTGTAGATATAACCTGCAAGCCGGTTATGTCATGGTTGTGACAGCCATCTCGGTCAGAGTGTTAAAATAGTGAGCAATGTTGAAGGCCAGCTGGATAAGAAAACCATGGCTTCATTCTGAAGCCAGAAGAGGCACTACAAAACCATTGCACAACTTCAACAGACAAAATTTCTTGGGGCTCTCAACAGTCCAAGAGTGATTTAATCTCATAAGAGCCTCTGGGCAAGTGGTGGAAGTCTTAGAAGAGAAGCATGCCTCATGCATGCGGTTTCTAACTTGACAGGCTCGCTGCAGGGCCTTGTTATTAGCCTGTATTTTTAGCAAATGCAGAACTGCTCTTCATAGCTTCTTTGCTGCCCTCTACAGCTCATCCGAAAAACAGATGAACCAAATGCAAAAGCAGGCATAGCAAAGTTTTTCCACAAAGCAACTGCAAGAAAGAAAATCCATCTGGAATTAGGTACTGTTGACAAACACTTTCCAGCATTATTTCTCTAATCTGCTTCACCAGGAGATTTGAATACATGTTCTTAGCAAAAAACAACAACAAATAAATCAAAACTTGAAATCCCAAATATCACAAAGATGCTAGGTTCACTGTTTTTATTCATCTTTATTCTGTATAGTTCTCTATTTTTAAGATCTTCCCTTAAATGTGTATTTCATGTGTGTGTGTGACTTTTATGTCTCTCATCTCAGGCTCCTTCTAGAGTTAAATGGATTATGGCTTCAGGGCATTAAAGGCCACCTTTGACATTACTTCTATGGGTTGGTAGGTGCTGCAGCAAGATTCCTTTCTGTGCTTTGAAGGTAATACCACGGGAGTTACATGGGAGATGCCCACAATGCAGCTTTTCCCATGCCAACCTCACATGTCCCCCAAACTGGAATAATATGACAATTTGAAGGAGCTCCAGTACAGACTCCTCCTCTCATGTAACCCCGTGCTTCTTATGTTAGCCAAGCAGTATGGAACGCTGCACTGCTTGACAAGTTATTGGGTTTTACAGTTTGGTCTGAAACACACACACACCCTGTTCAGAGTTGGGTGAGTGTGTCTACATGGCCTATTTATCCCGTCGTCGCTGCACAGTGGCCCTACGTTGTGGCCTTGCGTTGTTTCTATGGCACAGCTGCCACATCGGGCTTTTATCCCCGAAACTGCACTTTTTTTGCAATGTGGTTTTACTACGATTTTTTTAGTTCCACTGAGGTCACCACGTTGTGTCTCAGTCTGGCAGTGGTGTCCATGGTTCAGGTTAAGCCAGTAGGTGTTGCTGGGGGCAGATGCAAGTTCAGGGTAAGTCCGCGGTAAGCACAGGGGGCGGACCTGACAAGCCAGCCCTGCCGCCATCTATATTTATCATTTCCATCTCGCAAAGGCCAGTTTTGCCTACACTGGGATTTAGTGACACCTTCCCCAACCCTATGCCATCCAGTTACATTTGGCTACAACACCCATCAGCCTCAACGAAGATAGCTATTGGCACCAGGCTGGGGGAGGCTGACTCCAACAGCAGCTCAGTCTGCAGCTGAGTGATGCGATGTTCAGACTGAGGAACCAAGCCAGAGCCAGTTGCTTTATACGATCAGACGGAACTCTATTGATCCTCCCTGATCCTTGCTGAGTTTGTACCTACAATACTGACCAATTAAGCCCATTGATGGCAGCAGAACATAGGTTGGAGACAGCTGCTGTTATGAGGGACATAAGACAGCTGGTATCGGATTTCTGCCTAAAATGGATACTGTTGTTTTTATACTGTTGTTTTTGATGGTTTTAAATTTTGTATATTTTTAATGTTTACTGTTTTTAACTTTTGTAAACAACCCAGAGAGCTTTGGCTATGGGGCGGTACATAAATGTAATAAATAAATAAATAAATAAATAAATAAAGCTTTGACTGAAGTGGTGTCGTAGAAACACCCCGTTGGTGATTGTTGAAATATGTATAGAGAGAGTGAAGGTAGAGTGTATGATACCTCCGAAGTATCTGCAGTTTTCGCAACTCCACAGTTACTTCCTCCACTCCCCCTCCCTGAAAGCAGACTACTAGAGAAGGGGAACTTTTGTTGTCTCCTCAAAACAGCTGTCCAGTAATCTTAGCTGCCAAGGAAAGGCTTTACCAAGGACAACTAAACCAAACAAAACTCCTGGCTTATTACAACAGGGTTTGGAGCAGGGAATAGCATAGTCTGGAAAACTTTCAAAGCAAACTGTTAATGGATCCATCCTGTGAACCGCCCAGCAAGCTTCGGCTATTCGGCTGTATAAAAATGCAATAAATAATTTAAAAAATCACTTATTGAATATGAAGACTAGCTGAGCGTATTCTACTAATGTAATCACTACTAAACTTTTAGATGCAAAATATGATACGTAAGAGACTCAAGACAGAGAGAGAAATTAAAATAATGTTAAGATTTAAAAAATCCCTGGAATCAAATTTATTTATAATAGTTTATTTTTTTATTTTTGATGTTATATTTGAATTGATAGTGCAGGCAAACATTTCTTATAACGTATTCAATAATTTTTATTATTTATTGCAAAAAGTCCCTTGCTGTACTGAATGCTAGGTTGCTTTTTGATAATAAAAGCACTATTACAATTAAGCTTAAAATAGCATCATAAATGTTAAGTTGTAGCTTTACATGTCTTAATTAAAATGGAACATCTTTTACACGAACTCCATAATAATAAAGAAAAATAGCTCTTATCTATAGTGCCATTCAAAAAGTCTTAACTACTGTGTTTTTTAAAAGCTTCACTGAATATGGATATGAAAGCCATGTTCCTTGCCGCAGGGTTTAATATCCCTCATTTGATTGCTTTAATTAAAATGCAAATTTCGTTATAGTGCAGATGTGGAGACAAAAGCTTTGAGGAATACAGCATATTATATCTAAAGAACTATTAGCCTACATCATAACCGATGAGATTACTGCCACTGAATTGCAAAATTAACATTCATTCCTTCTGAGCTCTGCAGATATTATAAATTAAAGGAAGACTACATTACCACCTAGAGTTTTAATTTCCACAAACTTCACTTCAAAACACTTAGGAACTTACTATGAATAGAAAAACTTCTGGATTGTAGTATATTAGAGTTTCAGATTAAAGTATTGTGCCCTCTAATGGTACAACTCCCAGAGAAAAAAAATCAGCCCTCTCACGTCAGTCTATATAGCCTGCTATCCCAATTAAATAGAATTTCATTCAAAGCAGACTTGTATGATAAATGAATCCCTCCTGTGGAAACGCTAGCAAATTGTAGCAAATGCACCTTGCTTAAAAAGATGAAGCTGGAAAAGTACAAGCTTAATGCACACGCAGAATTCACTCCTGTACTTTCATTTTTGGGGGAGCCAGAAACTTGAAAGACAAGTTCACTGACGGAAAAATAGCCCAGGGCGTGATATCTGGAACATAGAACACCTGCTGTGAAAGACTTGCACTGGAGGCCAATTAATTTCCAGGCTCAATTCAAGAAGTTGGTTTTAACCTTTCAAACCCTAATTAGCTTAGGATCTGGCAAAATAACAGACTACCTGTCAGTTGTTATGAACCTCTCTGGTTATTAACATATGCAGGAGAGACCTGCTACCCACAGAAACATGTTTTGACACATGTAACAGCTTTCTCCTGTGTTGCTCCCAAACAGTGGAACACGCTCCCTAAGAACTACAATTGATCCCCACTCTTTTGGCTTTTAGAAAGGGTGTGAAGGTGCATCTTTTTAATCTACCCTTTTAAATTATGTAGTCATTTGAATATTTCACAGTTTTTTAATTTTCTTGTTTCTTATTGTTTTAAGGTTTTATTGTTTAAAATTGTTGTGCTCAACATCTAAGGTCCTCCTCTGAGTGCCTACTCCGAGGGAAGCTCGGAGGATAGCAACAAGGGAGAGGGACTTTTCGGTGGTGGCCCCCCAACTGTGGAATGATCTCCCCGATGAGGCTCGCCTGGTGCCAACATTGTTATCTTTTCGGCGCCAGGTCAAGACTTTTCTATTCTCCCAGGCATTTTAACAGCATTTAACAACGTTAAGTTTGTTTTTAATGGACCCCAGAATTGTTGTTTTTTAAATGGATACTGTTGTTTTTATATTTTAGATGGTTTTTAAATTTTGTATACTTTTTAATGTTTACCATTTTTAACTGTCGTAAACCGCCCAGAGAGCTTCAGCTGTGGGGCGGTATATAAATGTAATAAATAATAATAATAATAATTAATAATAATAATAATAATAATAATTGATGGCATTTTGGCAAATAAGATGGTATATAAATATTAATAATAAATTAATGAATATATAAATAGTACACATGGTAGGAGTCCAAGACAATTGGGTTTCTCTCTGCAATTATTACCAAAGCAACACGGGACCAGAACATGTAACAGGAGCTCACACAAGACACTCTGAGAATGTACGAATTGGGCCTATTTCATATCTTTGAGTCGGCATGAGTTACAATAATTACCGTTTCATATGACTCTGTGGGGCAGAAGTTTGACATATGTTCTAGTTAGGACAACTGGGAAGTTACAAATTCTAAATTGGGTTGCCATCTCCCTCAGCAAATGCAAGACGTTCATCACAACTAGGAATGGGTAAGTTCTCCAGGCTCTTAATGGGTTGATTAAGAAACAAGCCAAACTATCTCCCACCCTAAAAGGGGAAATAGTCCCATTAATCTTTAATCCAATCAAAATCAACCTAATACCCACCACAAACCCATGCCCTTCTACTCAATACTGATCCCCCAACCCCTCCTGTTCCCTTCAAAACTTCGTGCTCCACTACCAGCAAGCAGCCCTATGAAGAGAGAAGAGAGGGAGATATCTCCCTTACATACACACTGGTACCTGGTGCATTGCACAAGTTTTTGGAAATGTAGCTGCCTCCTGGGCTACTGAAGTGTCAGGGGCCTTACATCATAGTAAGCAGCGCACCAGGCACCAGCAAGGGTACGAAAGCAAGGCCTCCCTCTCTTCCTCATTCCCATAGCTGCTTGTCATTGATGGCTGCAACAGCCAGTTAAGTAAGGTTTAGAGGGCAGGGGATTTAGAGATTGTGTGCTGTGTGGAAATTCTTCTCTGACTTTTATTTTAAGCAGAGCTGAAGAAGAATTTGGGCTTTGTAAAGCTCACCATACATGGGACAAATATTGTGAGGCCCCAGTAGAATGAGTTCAGCAACATCTCCAATCCTATCCATGGAGATAAACAGCAGAACAGTAGCCATCTTAGTTTTGCTTCCACCATTATTTTTCTACTCAGTCTTCTCTGAGCAGAAAAGGCCACATGCTAAGACGTAGTTCTAGCAGGGAGCTTTTGCCAGACACACGTATGTGTTTTCCTACATAATGAAGCCTCTTGTCCACGACCATTTTATGGCCACTATCTTACATTTTTAAAATAAATAAATAAAGCAAAGTGCACGAGAGCATTGACATCCCAATTTATATGGGATTAAAAGGGTAGCACTGCAATAGCATGAGAGAGAACATCACATATCCCTCCCTTTCGCCACATGGTGTGAACCAAGACTTCTATGTAAGCACATGATTGTACAGTGGCCCAGCTCAAGCCATTTCTCTCTTTCTAAACACCAGAGGAAGGTCACACAAATCTGGTCTCCATACAATCAGGCATTCAAACGCCGGTCCTGGTTCATACTTCAGGCCACATGATTCGTAGAGTGCAAGGACTTCCACCATTCCTCTATCAAGTTACTGCAGAGTCACCCCCAGATGAACATTATTAACTGGGGTACAGTATTTCTGCACACCTCATAGTGGGCCTTAGCACAACAGAAGCATAGATAATTGCCACACACAACCTCAGACTACTTGTCCACTTGGCCCAATATTATTAATATATTATTAATATTATTAATATATATATGCTTATCAAATTTGCAGATGACAGAAAATTGGGTGGGATAGCTAATACCCTGGAAGACAGAAACAAACTTCAAAGTGATCTTGATAGGCTGGGGTGCTGGGCTGGAAACAACAGAATGAAATTTAATAGGGATAAATGCCAAGTTCTACATTTAGGGAATAGAAACCAAAGGCACAGTTACAAGATGGGGGATACTTGGCTCAGCAATACCACAAACGAGAAGGATCTTGGAATTGTTGTAGATCGCAAACTGAATATGAGCCAACAGTGCGATATGGCTGCAAGAAAGGCAAATGCTATTTTGGGCTGCATTAATAGAAGTATAGCTTCCAAATCACGTGAGGTACTGGTTCCTCTCTATTCGGCCCTGGTTAGGCCTCATCTAGAGTATTGCGTCCAGTTCTGGGCTCCACAATTCAAGAAGGACGCAGACAAGCTGGAGCATGTTCAAAGGAGGGCAACCAGGATGATCAGGGGTCTGGAAACAAAGCCCTATGAAGAGAGACTGAAAGAACTGAGCATGTTTAGCCTGGAGAAGAGAAGATTGAGGGGAGACATGATAGCACTCTTCAAATACTTAAAAGGTTGTCACACAGAGGAGGGCCAGGATCTCTTCTTGATCCTCCCAGAGTGCAAGACACGGAATAACGGGCTCAAGTTAAAGGAAGCCAGATTCCAGCTGGACATCAGGAAAAACTTCCTGACTGTTAGAGCAGTACGACAATGGAATCAGTTGCCCGGTGAGGTTGTGGACTCTCCCACACTAGAGGCCTTCAAGAAGCAGCTGGACAACCATCTGTCAGGGATGCTTTATGGTGGATTCCTGCATTGAGCAGGGGGTTGGACTCGATGGCCTTGTAGGCCCCTTCCAACTCTGCTATTCTATGATTCTATTTACTCTAATTGACAGAAGGTTTTAACTGGAGATGCCAGAGACTGAAGCTGGAACCTACCACATACAAAGCATGTATTTTATTTATTTATTTATTACATTTTTATACCACCCAATAGTCGAAGCTCTCTGGGAGGTTCACAAAAATTAAAACCATAATAAAACAACCAACAGGTTAAAAACACAAATGCAAAATACAGTATAAAAAGCACAACCAGGATAAAATCATGCAGCAAAAATTGATATTTGATTAAAATCCAGAGTTAGAACCGTAAAATTTAAATTTAAGTTAAAATTAAGTGTTAAAATACTGAGAGAATAAAAAGGTCTTCATCTGGCGATGAAGAGTACAGTGTAGGCGCCAGGCGGACCTCTCTGAGGAGCTCTACTACCAAGCTGCAGTTCCTCTCCTAAAAGTGCCTGAGAACTCAAATAAAAATATTAACCATACAACTACTGACTTATTCTTCAATGAAGTGATTTAATATAACTCCACAGCCAATTAAAATTCACAGTAAACTAGGAACTGAGATCTCTTGCAGAGGAATGTGTACTATATACAAGGAAAGACAACCTCACCCCACAACCCAGTCCAGAGCTTTTATTGTATGTCAACATTCCTATTACTTTCTGAAACACTTTTAACTCATTGACCGAGTTCAGAAGACACCTTCAACCATGGCTTTAACTATGGTGGTTAAGCCAGAAAGCCGGGCTGTGTTCAGAAGATACCTTAAACCGTGGCTTTAACCACGGTGAATAAGGCTTTTTTGCTACTACAATTTCCTTTAATTTGCTCACAAGCTAGATCATTCTTATGGAGAAGAAATGGTTAATACTATCTGTGGATTCATTTCTTTCCTATTGTATACTACTGTTTTAAATCTTGCTCTTGGAAACTCTAAGCTGCCAGTTTTGCATTTAATAAGATTTCCCACTCATCGTACTTTAACTCCCACACCAATATTGTGATTCTTTTAAGATAACTCAGTGTTTGCTTTGGAAATGCTCTGACCTAAATATGTGACTGGCTGGTTTGCAGAACTGTCAGTTTTATTTATTTAACCTATATATTCCACTAACATGTGTAAATGTTTGAGCATAAATTTATCATAAAGTCAAACCTTCTCTGCCTTCGCTCAAGTGATGTCTGGAGCAGACCGGAAGAAAGAATGGGGTGTGCTAAAAGAAGTTCTTCATACAATTTACATATAATGGTGAAACGCATTTCCATAAAATAAGGGAGATTTGCCATGAGGCATGGGGTGCACGGGAGGGCTCTGTTTGAGATAAATGCGTGTAAATTAACATAGATGGAGGGCCAGATTATTCTCCAAAGGACTGCTGGAACAAAAAAGTTTTAGCCTGCTTCCTAAAGCCCATCATGGAGGGAGCCAGCCTAGCTTCCCCGGGAAGAGAGGGTTATGTAGGGTGACCATATGAAAAGGAGGACAGGGCTCCTGTATCTTTAACAGTTGCATAGAAAAGGGAATTTCAGCAGGTATCATTTGTATATATGGAGAACCTGGTGAAATCCCCTCTTCTTCACAGCAGTCAAAGGTGCAAGAGCTATACTAGAGCAACTTTAACTGTTGTGATGAAGAGGAAATTTCACTTTCCTCTTCATCACAAGAAGGTTCCCCATATATACAAATGACACCTGCTGAAATTTCCTTTTCAATACAACTGTCAAAGATACAGGAGCCCTGTCCTCCTTTTCATATGGTCACCCTAGGGTTATGTAGACAAAATTCATTGTTGCTTGTTGATCAAAATATACCAAGAGTCTACGATATATCTAAATAATACAACCTTAATCTTTTTAGACATCCATTGTACTGTTATCTAGAGTACAATGGAACTTACTCTCAAGTAAAAGAGCACATTACAACTGAAATCTCATTTAACTTTTGATTTGAAAATTATAGCCTAGCGAGAAAGCAGGCTGTAAAACACAGAACACCTTCCTCAAGTTTCAGTGCCATAATCCAGCATGCAGAGTTACAATGGTGCTTATAAGGATGAGGTACAACAAATAATCTATAACAATTTTAAAATCTATACTACCCTGTTTCCTTAATTACTTGTTAAAGGCAATTTTTAAAAAATTACAGGAAAGTTCATCACACATTAAACTCTTATTTTGCAAGGTATATCTATGTCTATTGTTGTGCTCTAAACAGAGCACTGTGGATAAACCTTGTCTCAAATAATTAGAGAATGGAAGAATAAGGGGCACAAATGCAAACTCACATTGATATAATCAGTGTTTATAGTTTAAGTTGGCTAGCAGCATAGTTTAATTTGAATGAGAGATACTTTGAGGTGAAAACATTGTGCATGCCAGCTGAATGCATTAATAAAGCTGCTATTCCCAAATGTTTCATTATTATAATTAACTGTCATCAAAGGATGAGAATAGCATCAATACAGTTTATTTTGCTCTTTTAATTCATGGCATCCTAATCTGAGATACAAACATTTACCCTTATTTTCCTTTCACATGTGACCTAAACAATTAATTCAATTACAGAGTCTTTTAAATTAAGATACCTAACCTCTAGGCCGCTGCTGTGGTGTTTAAATTTAAACACTCACAAAGCATCAGGGCTTTTCACCTATCAGTGCATGGTTTTGTAAAAAGCACCATTGCGAATTTTAATCTTGTTCAAATGTTACAATTCAACGACCAAGTCCAGCTACCGTTGGGATTCCAAACAATCAAACTTCTCTAGGAACACACGCTTCAACTAACCCCATATCTAGTGAAAATTGAAACAATTGTGAAAAGTCACACCAGCAAATATCGGTTTTAAAACATTTTGTAGACAGCGCACTCTGTGCCAGTTACAAATATGCAAAAGTGGAGAGTAATCCCCCTACCTCTGCTGTAGTTCCTCTGTTTCATTAGTATGAAAAAGGTCACCATCACAGCCCCCATCTTCACAAACGTCAGCCCCAAACGAGCTGATTCCTCATGCTACACTCTGGTATTCAGGATTTCTTTGTCACAGCGTGCATTAAAAACAAACAAACTGTGGCAAACTAAATACAGGAGAATTCTACAGCTAAGTAACAGGGCTTCAGTGCCTTAACTGCTTGCATCACATCTGTTGGCAATATACATATTTCAGAGCTGTGCTCCCTGGCTTCCTAATTTTGATTCACATGCTTTGGGTGGTTCAGAGATGTGCTTCAAAGGGAGAGACGGAATGCAACACAGTGCAGCCCCATTGTCTCTGCACATCTAGGTTAATTGAGCTCTCAGTACTGCTCTAACTTCTGCATCAGTGTTTACTGCAGCATAATTTACATAATTCTGAATACAGTAGTAGATTTTACACAATATGAAGGATTTGCTGGCTACAGCGTATAATGTAATTATACATGTAATTATACAATTATATATGTAATTATACACTGTAGGCAGCTGGACAACCCTCTGTCAGGGATGCTTTAGGGTGGTTTCCTGCACTGAGCAGGGGGTCGGACTCGATGGCCTTGTAGGCCCCTTGCAACTCTACTATTTTATGATAGGGTGACCATATGACCAGATTTGTCCAGTTTTTGATGACAAATCCGGGAGGGGGAGGGGAAATCCGGATTTTCCCCCAAAGAGCAGCTCTAATGGGAATTAACAAAAATGCTTATAACTCTGTCATTTTTTAAGATAAAGACATGAAACTTGGCACGATGGTAGCTCTTAGGAAGGGCTTTAGTCATACCACATTTGAAACAGATCCATTCATCCATTGATTTTTTAGGATATTTTTAAAAATTGAGGTTTTAAAATTATTATTTTTAAAATCGTCATTTTTAAAGATAAAGAGATGAAACTTCGCACCATGATAGGATTTAGGTAGAGCTTTAGCCATACCAAATTTGAAACAGATCTGTTCATGCATTGATTTTTTGGAATTTTTTAAAATTTGAGGATTTAATTTTTTTTTTTAAAAAAAATTATTTTTAAAGATAAAGAGATGAAACTTGGCACTGTGATTGCTCTTAACAAGGACTTTAGCTATGCCAAGTTTGAAACAGATCTGTCCATCCATTGAGTTTTAGGATTTTTTTTTAAAGTTTGAGCTTTTAAAATTATTTTTTAAAAATGACATTTTTAAAACATAAAGGGCTGAAAGTTGGCACCATGATAGCTCTTAAGGAGAGATTTAGCCATGCCAGGTTTGAATCAGATCTGTTCATCCATTGTTTTTTTTAGGATTTTTTTTAAAAGTTCAAAGTTTTAAAATGATTGTGTTTTAAAACTGCTGGAGCCATATCCTTCAAACTCAGGTTGTCAAACCTCCTCTTTGGGGTTTTGCATATTGAGCAGTTTCAGCCCTTGGCATTAAGGGGATCTCCAGTCTTTAGGTAAACTGCCACAACATCCACCCTAATGTTAGAGTAGAGAAACTTGTGACAATTATACACAAGCTTTTTTAAAAAATTGAAATTTTAAAAAGCCAGCCATTCGGCCGGCCAGTAACAAACCCTATTAACAACAACAGCAGCTTGCAATGAGTGACGATACAGTCAGAAAAGATATTTGAGGGAAGGGGAGACTGTATCACACAAAGCATAGCAAAAGCTTCAAAGTACAGCAAAACCTACAAAAGTAGGGGTGAGTGAAGTTAATTTCAGATACATTGAATCTCTCACTTGTTCTTTATTTCAGTGATTTTAACATTAAGATGTTATGTAGAACAGATTTGTCTTAAATGTGTGCTGTAAAATCAGACATGTGACCAAGGCTATGTTCGGGTGGGCACGCCCCCTTGGTGCTGGACACGCCCCCTTGGGGCCAGCCATGTTGTCCTCCTTTTTGGTTTCCAAAATATGGTCACCCTATTCTATGATTCTATAATAAGAGCTAAGATAGGGTGACCATATGACCGGATTTGCCTGGATTTGTCCAGGTTTTTGGTGACAAATCCAGGAGAGGGAGAGGAAATTCGGATTTTCCCAATCTTCCCCAGCCAAAGAGCAGATCTAATGGGAATTAACAAAAATGCTTATAACTCTGTCATTTTTAAAGATAAAGTCATGAAACTTGGCATGATGGTAGCTCTTAGGTAGGGCTTTAGTCATACCAAATTTGAAACAGATCCGTTCATCCATTGATTTTTAAGGATTTTTTTAAAATTGAGGTTTTTAAATTATTATTTTTAAAATCGTCATTTTTAAAGATAAAGAGATGAAACTTCGCACCATGATAGGTTTTAGGTAGAGATTTAGCCACACCAAATTTGAAACAGATCTGCTCATCCATTGATTTTTAAGATTTTTTTTTTAAAAAAATTGAGGTTTTATTTTATTTATTTATTTATTTATTACATTTTTATACCGCCCAATAGCCGAAGCTCTCTGGGCGGTTCACAAAAATTAAAACCACAGTAAAACACCCAACAGGTTAAAACACAATTACGAAATACAGTATAAAAAGCGCAACCAGGATAAAACCACACAGCAAAGTTGATATAAGATTTAGAATTATTATTTTTAAAGCCGTCATTTTTAAAAATAAAGAGCTGAAAGTTGGCACCATGATAGCTTTTAGGTAGAGCTTTAGCCATATCAAATTTGAAACAGATCCGTTTATCCATTGATTTTAAGGAATTTTTTAAAATTTGAGGATTTAAAAGTATTTTTTTTTAAAAAATGTTATTTTTAAAGATAAAGAGATGAAACTTAGCACCATGATTGCTCTAAACAAGGACTTTAGCTATGCCAAGTTTGAAACAGATCTGTTCATCCGTTGAGTTTTAGAATTTTTTTTAAAGTTTGAGGTTTTAAAATTATTTTTTAAAAATGACATTTTTACAGATAAAGGGCTGAAAGTTGGCACCATGATAGCTCTTGAGGAGAGATTTAGCCATGCCAAGTTTGAATCAGATCTGTTCATCCTTTTTTTTAAAAGGATTTTTTTAGAAGTTCAAAATTTTAAAATTATTGTTTTTTAAACTGCTGGAGCCATATCCTTCAAACTCAGGTTGTCAAACCTCCTCTTTGGGGTGTTGCACATTGAACAGTTTCAGCCCTTGGCATTAAGGGGATCTCCAGTCTTTAGTTAAGAAGTCCTGGGCAAGCAGGGCACCTTTCCTATTGCAGATTTGGTGTGCAGTCGGGTACCTGGAGCTCAGCAGAGGCAAGGCATCCACAAATCAAAATGTGGGAAAGGAGAGGTCAGTCAAAGCCACCCACAGAGCAAAACAGAATGGGCCAGAGGCCTTTTTCTCAAATTTCCACATCATGAGCGATGAAGGGTCATCTTTAGAGAAAAACTCTCACGACCAACAGTAGGGTGCCAGTCGAGAAAGAGGCTCTCTTCTTTGTGGATGCCCTGTTGCTGTGAATGTTGGAACCTGGCATATCATTGCTTTGCTTCGCTACCACTTCCCTTCCACTTCCCTTTGTACATTTGTGAGCTAGGCTCTGACTGCACTGCTGGGATGCAATGCAGAACATTTGAAGTGCATACCAGAGAAAAATAGATAGATTTGTGGCTTTGGCTGGCTGGCATATCTCTTAGAGACAGAGTTAGACTGAAGCCACAACTCAGAGATGGCTGTAGCTGAACCTGAGAGGCTGCTGTACCACACAGAGCCTTTTTAAGAGTGTCTCAGAGTCCAGTTTTAGTGCAGGCAGAGGCGGCTGGCAGTGGAGTTTTTTTTAAAAAACAAGAGTCACTGGATGCAACCAAGCTATAAGCTGTTGCCCTACCCCCAGCCACAGGGTACAAGTGCACAGCCTGGCTGGACGGTTGGGAGACTTTGGCAGAGAGAGAAGGGGGGTGGGGGATTATTTGAGGCTGGAAATGTTGACAGGCTGGCATAAGGCAGAGAGAGGTTGAAGGCAACCCAGATGCACCTGTAGCTTGGCCCTGAGGCTGGCTTGCCACGCAGAGTGTTTTAAGAGTACATCAAAGTTGTGCAGGAGGAATGGAGGTGGAGGTGGCTGGTGGCAGAGGTTTTTAAAGTATTGGGCAAAAGGCAGGAGATGATGATGATGATGATGATGATGATGTAAGAATCAGCAGACATGATCAAGCAATAACCTGCAATAAGCAATATCCCAAGCCACAAGTGTGCAGCCTAGCTGGACCATTGGGAGACTTTGGGGTGGGGGGGAGAGAGAGAGAGATTGTTTGAGGCTGGAGGCTTTGGTTTGTCTGCAATGACTTAGAGTGAGAGACAACAGAGGCTGCACAGACAACCCAGAGACATCTATTGTAACTTAGCCCCATGGTGCTGGCATGAAACGCAGGGCATTGGGAAGAGGGTCTCAGAGTCGCATGTTTGTGCAGGAAGTAGACAGGAGTTCAAAGTCTGGATGTGTGTAGTGGTGCCAAAACACAAGCCTTGAGAAGCTAATGTATATAAGTGAGAAGTGTGAATGGGCAAAGTAGTGTTCACTGCCACAACACCCACCCTAATGTTAGAGTAGAGAAACTTGCAACAATTATACACAAGCTTTTTTAAAAAATTGAAATTAAAAAAGCCAGCCATCCTGCTGGCCAGTAGCAAACCCTGTTAACAACAACAGCAGCTTGCAATGAGTGAAGATACAGTCAGAAAAGATATTTGAGGGAAGGGGAGAATGTATCACACAGAGTACAGCAAAAGCTTCAAAGTACAGCAAAACCCACAAAAGTAGGAGTGAGTGAAGTTAATTTCAGATACATTGAATCTCTCACTTGTTCTTTATTTCAGTGATTTTAAGATAAAGATGTTATGTAGAACAGATTTGTCATATATGTGTGCTGTAAAATCAGACATGTGACCAAGGCTATGTTTGGGTGGGTACGCCCCCTTGGTGCTGGACACGCCCCCTTGGGGGCCAATCATGTTGTCCTCCTTTTTGGTTTCCAAAATATGGTCACCCTAGCTAAGATAACATCATGGCTAACAGTGTGCGCTGGGAAGTCCCTAATTCAAATCTTACCACAATTATGAATTCAACAGGTGGCCTAGGACAAGGCATTAGAGTGTTTAGGATAAGGTTGCAAGTAACTTAACTGAGTGATTGATTCATAGAATCATAGAATAGCAGAGTTGGAAGGGGCCTACAAGGCCATTGAGTCCAACCCCCTGCTAAATGCAGGAATCCACCCTAAAGCATCCCTGACAGATGGTTGTCCAGCTGCCTCTTGAAGGCCTCTAGTGTGGGAGAGCCCACAACCTCCGTAGGTAACTGATTCCATTGTCGTACTGCTCTAACCGTCAGGAAGTTTTTCCTGCTGTCCAGCTGGAATCTGGCTTCCTTTAACTTGAGCCCATTATTCTGTGTCCTGCACTCTGGGAGGTTCGAGAAGAGATCCTGGCCCTCCTCTGTGTGATAACCTTTTAAGTATTTGAGGGGCTGACAGTAACATGGAGACAACTATATTTTGCTATGAAATCTTTAATGAGAAGGTATTCTGAATTAGATCTCTTTTGACAAGCTTTGGGTCATTTTATAAAAAAGAAGACAACCACCTTCTAGCTTCAAAGGTTTAGTCTATGTTCTGCTTTTACATGTAAAAAAAGAGAGGAAAGGAACCCCAATGTTGGAAGGGCAAACTATATCTATTCTGCCAACATGATGCAAACAGGATGACATTTCCAGTCCAGCAATTGGCCAAGGTGACTTGAGGAAGTCAAAGATTCGGTGGATGAGGCACTGCTAGTAACATTCCTTTATTATTATTATTATTATTATTATTATTATTATTATTATTATTATTATTGCACCATCTATGTACATGGTGCTGTACAGCGTAAAACAGTAAATAGCAAGACCCTGCTGCATAGGCTTACATTCTATTAAAATCATAGTAGAGCGATAAGGAGGGGAAGAGAATGCAAACAGGCGCAGGGTAGGGTAAAACTAACAGTATAAAAGTATAAAGTCCAAACAGCATCAAGTTGTAAAAGCTTTAGGAAAAAGAAAAGTTTTTAGCTGAGCTTTAAAAGCTGCGATTGAACTTGTGGATCTCAGATGTTCTGGAAGAGCGTTCCAGGCGTAAGGGGCAGCAGAAGAAAATGGACGAAGATGAGCAAGGGAAGTAGAGACCCTTGGGCAGACGAGAAGCATGGCATCAGAGGAGCGAAGAGCACGAGCGGGGCAATAGTGTGAGATGAGAGAGGAGAGAGAGGAAGGAGCTAGACCGTGAAAAGCTTTGAAGGTCAACAGGAGTTTATATTGGATTCTGAAGTGAATTGGAAGCCAATGAAGAGATTTGAAGGACGCAAAGAGTCGCTGAGGATGCCTAGCATTTGACTGGATCAACGTTGAGTAGTACTGCTGTTTGGCCAGTGAAATGTTTATCTGGTAGTGAAAGCTTCCAGAAGTCATGTATAACTTTTTCCTGTCTACATTTTTCATTTTTGTATAGCAAGCAAGGAAAAGTATAATTATGTTTCAATGTACATACATGACACACCCCTCAAATTCTTCTTCACTGGTTCTTTTGTTTTTCTAAATAGCTGTTGGTGTATGTGACATGACATGGGAGTATGATGAGACACCTTGGAGTATGATGAGATACCTTGGAGATACCTTGGCTTTTATTGATATATGGGAGGCAAACAGACAGTTCTGAATTGCTAAACACAAAGAATAATGGAAGAATGTATTGAATAATGAATGTGTTGTTGAGTCTTCAGAAGGATAAATGGCCCATGTAAAGCCCAAGAAAGGGACCAAGAATAGTAAGATAAATTTCTTTGGTGGAGTGGAACGAATTATCACTTCTGGACTCAACCTGATGGTGTGGAATGCTGGAATGCAATTTTATGACAGAAGCAGTTATGTACGGAGCTCAGACTGTACAGTTTAGGTCACACTGGGGTGGATCACTGCACAGTGCTCAATAATGCGACTTCTGTATGCAGTCTTACTGATCTATGCTGTTCCATTAGCGTACATGGTGCAGTTTCATAACTCGGTTCTTGGCCTTTTGGCTAAGATCAAGTATAGTATCTGTTTTTGTGAACAGCCCAGAAAGCTTTGGCTATTGGGCAGTATAAAAATGCAATAAATAAATAAAAGACACATCATTGCCTCCAACTAGGTTAAAATCTAAATTTTGGTAATGGGGAACACAGAGCAGGCAAGATAACGTAAGGATACCAAGGGATCTATTTGAGCAACTGCACTCCCAGGATGTCTTGATATTGCTTAATAATAATAATGATAATAAATTTATTTCTTACCCGCCTCTCCGTTTGGATCGAGGCGGGGAACAACAATAAGTATAAAATACATAAAACTGAATTTAAAATATAGTATATGTTATTAAAACATCCTACTTCCAGATGGCGATGAGGATTAAAGGCTTAAGACAAACACTACAAGGATTTTTTTGCGGAAGGATCTGGAAGTGGGAGTGGGGTAGCATCACGTACTCATTCCAGGTATAGGGGCAACAAGCCAAAATGGATGGAATCCTCTAAGAAAATGGCAGAATTTGGGGCAACTGAGAATGGCAGTGTTGCAAAGTTTTCTTCCCCTCCTGCTGCCCCCCCAATAAACGTGCACACAGTCCATCAATATAATATATATTTGCACTAGCCTGCAAAGTTTTACCAGAAAAAGAAGGAAAGAATATTATCCCAATGCTGGAGGGAATCTACACGTCGTACTGAAGGCGCATGCATGTGCCCCCAGTACGCCCCCCAAATGATGGTGAAGATTCTGCCTACCTGCAGCCCAGAAGAGACGGAGGAGGAGGAGGCTGGGGAATCCGTCCGCGTCCTTGCTGCCGCCGCTGCCTCCCTGCCGGCCTCCTGCTGCCGGCGAAAGAGCCACCCAGGTCGCTCTTACCCCGGCAGCAGGAGGCTGGCGGGGGGGAGGCGGCGGCGGGGAGGCAGCAGCGGTGGCAAGGAGGCGGCCGGTTCCCCAGCCGCCTCCTTGCCGCCTCCCCGCTGGCCTCCTGCTGCCGGGGTAAGAGCAACCCGGGTCGGAGAGCTCGGCTTCCACTTCTGCCGAGCTCTCCGACCCGGGTGGCTCTTTCGCCGGCAGCAGGAGGCCGGCGGGGAGGCGGCAGCGGCAAGGATGCGGCCAGATTCCCCAGCCTCCTCCTCCTCCGTCTCTTCTGGGCTGCAGGTAGGCAGAATCTACACCATCTTTTGGGGGCGTACTGGGGGCGCATGCATGCGCCTTCAGTACGACGTGTAGATTCCCTCCTGGTTAGTACTTTGCATTATACCAATGTTATACATTCAGTGAATATTCAAATACAAAATTCCTGGTGAATATCTAACATCAAAATTGGCAGCCCTGGTACCTCCTATAGTAGAATCTGCTAGTGGATACTTATGATACTTATTGAAACATAATAACCACTAGCAGCACCCCTTCAGTAGCTGATTTAGATATATCACAGGGCAAGAAATATTCCTTCTTCAAGTGGAATAGGTGGATCATAGAATCATAGAACAGTAGAGTTGGAAGGGGCCTATAAGGCCACCGAGTCCCCTGCTCAATGCAGGAATCCACCCTAAAGCATCCCTGACGGATGGTTGTCCAGCTGCCTCTTGAAGGCCTCTAGTGTGGGAGAGCCCACAACCTCCCTAGGTAACTGGTTCCATTGTCTGGGTTATCATCATATAGCCATGTTATTATAAGCCCAATTCACCTGTATGTCTGCTCACTTGTAGGGCTACAGTGTATAGCGGGATCTGCGTGCACATGAAAACCCCACCACAAGTGTCCCTATGGCCCCAGCTTCCAGTTAGATGTTTGTACATTGAGTGCAAAGTCCGAAGTGGGCACTGTAAGCACATTCAGGTGAACGCACTTACAGAGTTTCCACAGTCATGAACCTTGCCTTATCAGGGTGTAACTGGAATGCTTAACATACCTGAGGCTGAGACAGAGCTTTCAGCTATTCAGGCTCTTACGATGCTTTCATATAATTCAGCAAAATTGGATGTTTAAAGAAAAACAGATCTAACTTGTCTTTTATGAACTGAAAATGTCCAGTTAACATCAATCCATAATGAATGCACAAGTTCTTGGGTTGAATATGGATCTGTGTGGCGTGAGTCTCTTGGAGGAAAGGCTGAGAAGTATCTGTACATAACAAATGGATGCCTTCGGAGCTAAGGCCCTATTTGACTGGGGCTTCATACAGCAACATTGCCATTCAAATCAAGTATCCTCTCACCACTAGGGTCTAAACATGACTTGTATCTGGAATGGTGACAGGGCAGGCCTCAAACACTGAATTTTACAGGCTTTTTTAAAATCAGACCACATCTCTGAACCCTCTGAAATACAATTATTTAAGCTTATTTTCTCTCTCTCCTCCTCCTCCTCCTCCTCCTCCTCCACCCTTCTTGCCAAACTTACACTAGCGAAGTGTTGAAATAAATACATGCCTTGATGCTCCTGTAGAAAATTATTGTGGCATCCACTTGGGTCAGGAAGCATGAGTTTGTTGGTTTTTGAAAAGAATATCTCCTTTTGAGGTTGTCAACTCTTTTTGACTTTGTTGTTGTGGTAAACACTTCCAGCCCAGAATCCTGGTCTGTCTGTTTCCATGAAGGATGCCAACCCAAATATCATCATTTCTGACTCTTCCTACCATATTATTTGGAAATGTTGCCTTTTTCAAATTTTGACGTTCCACTTATTTGTCAAACAGAATCTTCTCAAAGTATAATTGTCAACATATTTCTGAAACCGGATGACAGACTTATTATGTGTTTATGTGTAGAATTGCTTTCCCCTCCACAGTGTGGCAGCAGAGCCTTTAAAAAAAAAGGAAAGGACTTCAACATATGAGAAAACACTATGGCTGAATATAATGGCTGGAAAGAAGCTGGAGCTAGATGTTATTGCTGTCAAAAGCGGTTGTTAAAGCCGAGGAAGTCAGGCTTTTGATATTTATATTAGGGCTGACAAAATGGAGGCTTCATGCTGCTTGTCTATTTATGCTGCTTACCAGGTGCTAAGTGCTGATGGGGCCATGTCAGCACACACACACACACACACAAGCTCTCTTTTATTTTAGTTCTTTATCTTTAAACTGTACTAGGACAGAATAGCTCTTCAAATAGAGGATGCCTTCCAATAGAGTGTAATCCTCTGACAGCCCTTCAGATAGAGAACTGTTCTCTGTAAAAGAGGACACATGGCCATTCTAGCCTCAGGTGCCTGGTTCAAGCTCCAATTCTTGTCAGAAGGCTTCAGCATAGGACATTGTCATATGTAGCATTTGGTATAATGAATCAGTCAACCCAATAGCTACGCATGTACTGTGTTAACAAATTTGCTGGTTACTAGTTCAATCATATCACCAGCACAGCAATCAGAGTGCGAAACCACATACCATAGCACTAACCTGCTTGGCAGAGGTCCAGGGCAGAGCCAGAAAGTGCATGATGCAGGGACTGTGCTAAAGCTATCATCATCGGTTTCTGGATGGGAGGCCACCTAGGGACTCTGTGTACAGAGTCATGAAAGAAAGGTGACATTTCTTGGCAATAACTAACAAAGCCATTGCTGGTGTTTGTCCATTATTAGTGCTTGGGGGAAGAATGGGTGTTTGCCTTTGCAGAAGGTGCAAGAACCACATTACTGCTGTCTTCTACAAAGCCAAGTGGGAAGGGAGGGAAACCACAGCTTCTTTCCTTCCCCACATTCTCTGTGGAGGAAAAAGAGGATTCATTTCTCTCCCATAAACCAGCCTTTTGCAGGAAGCACCAGTAGTACCTCCCTACTGCTCCATCTCCTGTAATAGTGAGGGAAACCACCTTCATTTCTTCCATGGAGAACATGGGTCACCCACCACATGTTGCATTTTTGCAAGAGAAGTTTACCCTGTCCTGGACGGGGTTGCACTCTCCCTAAAGGATCAGGTTCATAGTTTGGGGGTGCTCTTGGATCCAGAACTGTCACTTGAGGCACAGGTGAACTCAGTGGCAAAGAGCACCTTTTATCAGCTTAGGCTGATATACCAACTGCACCCTTTTCTGGACGGAGATAACCTAGCTACAGTGATCCATGCTCTGATAACCTCTCATTTGGATTACTGCAATGCGTTATACGTGGGGCTGCCTTTGAAAACGGTCCGGAAACTTCAGCTGGTATAAAACAGGGCAGCCCACCTACTAACAGGGACTGGACAGCGAGATCATATCACGCCAGTCCTTCTACAACTTCATTGGCTGCTAGTCCAGGTCCGGGTCCGATTCAAAGTGCTGGTATTAACATTTAAAGCCCTAAATGGTTTGGGCCAGATTATCTGAAGGAACGCTTCCTCCCATATGTACCTGCCCGGACCTAAGGTCATCCTCAGGGGTCCTTCCCTGTGAGCCCCTGCCAAAGAAAGTGAGGCAGGTGGCTACTAGGAGGAAGGCTTTCTCCGCTGTGGCACCCGGGTTGTGGAACGAGCTCCCTAAGGAGGTTCGCCTGGCGCCTACATTGTTTTCTTTCCATCGCCAGCTGAAGACCTTTTTATTTTCTCAGTATTTTAACACCTAATTTAACTTAAATTTAAACTTTGCTGTTTTAATCTCATATTTTAACCTATATTACTTTTTGCTGTGTGGTTTTATTCTGGTTGTGCTTTTTACATTGTATTTTGTATTTGTGTTTTAAATTTGTCGGTTGTTTTTATGCTCTTCATGGTTTTAATTTTTGTGAACCGTGCAGAGAGCTTCGGCTATTGGGCGGTATAGAAATGTAATAAATAAATAAATAAATAAATAAATAAGAGAGGAAGGAAAACACACTACTCCTTTTCTCCCCACATTCTTCACAAAGAAGTGATATTCTTGTGAATACCACTTGTGGGGAGATGGGGCCAGCAGGGGAAAGGCAGTTGCTTTTGTGGGCTGCCTGGAGCATCTGAATGGCCACTGGAAAAAGGATGCTTGGCCTAATGAGGCATTCTCTTTTCTGGGCTCCTGTGTTTTTTCTGGAAGTGTGGGTGTTCACTATTTATGAATTTATTTGATTTGTACCCTGCCTTTCTAACCAAGAAAAATGGCACTCAAGGCAGCCTACAAGCACAAATAAAAGTTGATTAAAACAATAATAAAACAAATGCATTAAACACACAGTTAAAAACATAACTGTTAATGTTAATGGCTCACTTTGGAGCGTGACTAAATTTCTGGAACCTTGGCCTCTACGCTAGGAATGATTGCCCTCTTCTTTAAAAGTGCTTTCTGTGTTGGGGCTGTGGACCCACCTACAGTCTGCTTTCCCCATTCATCTCAATAACAAAGCTCAGGCCATGAAAACTGGAGCAGTTGGGGGGTATTAATCTGATTCAAAGACTTGCTGAGAGAACATGAGGTCTGTTCAACATTTAGTTAGTACCACGAGGTCATCCTTAATCAGTACTTACTTTTAGTGTATTATCATAAAGCGATATGAATTAATTTCATACATCTTTAATGACTGCACTTTAAAGAATTGAGTGTCCGCCGCCTCAAGCTATTACATGCCCCTGCTCTTATTGATCCAAGATCAATCCTTCACTTATGTTAAAGGTTCATTGTTACATTCCCATCATTCAATTAAATTTTCTAAATACCTAGATAACCATTTCCTGTATAAAGATTACTCTGTTTTGTTTAAGGAAAGCAATTGCATTAAAGCTTTGGACTTCTAGACATTCTGTATTTTAGCCTTGCGTGGTTATAGAATCATAGAATAGCAGAGTTGGAAGGGGCCTACAAGGCCATCGAGTCCAACCCCCTGCTCAACGCAGGAATCCACCCTAAAGCAGCCCTGACAGTTATGAAGTATCAGGTGAGGGGAGCCCTGCTACGGATCTGGAACATTGTGTGGGAGAAAGGTTTTGACTCCTCCTTCCCCTGTACAGTAATCCTGCCCTTGTCTATAGGACTTCGATAAGGCTGAGACAGGTGGCGTGAGCTGGGGTGCAGCTGCACTGATGCTTCTCTGCATCTACATGGGAAGGAGCACAGTTGAGGGTTTCCAGCTGCCGTGCCCACCCACCCGAGCAATCACGAGGATGGTCCGGGGCACCTGGGAGCGTCTCCGCCCCCCTCTTCTCTGGTTAGTGGTGGGTTTAATGGGAAAATGGGCCTGACGTGTTGTTGTTTTGGTTAGCTGTAAATGTGAAGGATTTAAATATATAAATCTATAAATTTATCCCCCCCCCTTTAAATTTTATTTATTTCTCCTTAGCAAGGATCCACAGAGGCGCGGAGCTTTGCTCCAATCTTAAAAAGTCGGGGTAAGTCCTCGACTTCTTTAGTGTGGAGCTTCGGGGCTTTGCCCCTGGATCACTTCGGAGTGGCAGCTGCATCATGTAGATCCCCTGCTGCCATTCCAAAGCAATCCAGGGGCAAATCGCCCGTTTGGATCACCCCCCTGACCCAAGTCCCCCCCACCTGCTATTTGTGTTGGGAAGTAACTTCTTAGTGGCGCCAGCGGCAGCTTCCCTCTAAATCCTAGTAACAGCTTTGAGAAGTAGGATTTTCATTGCAATCACAGCATGGGATTGTTTTGTTTTTGTTTTTAAAAGCCTTCCCCCTCTATTCTGATCAGGCATTCCCACGTCTGCTACCCAAGGGAGAAAAGATAAGCATGCAGGTCTAAACTACATGTTTAGCATAGCGTGTAGTCTGACACTTATTAATGGCTCATTCAATTTGCTGCTGGATTGGCAACTTCAGATATAGGATCAGGTGCAAAGACCAGCAGAACATCCTGGGTATTGCACAAGTAACATGATGCCAAATAGATTGCACCAGTTCAGAAGTGTGTGCATGTGTGTGTGTCCGTTACTGTACCAGTCATCAGCAGCAGTTGAAGTTTAGTGTGGGATTGCAAACCGACTGGATAGCATAGAAAGGCAATACTGCAAAGCATGTTTAATGCTCAATAATGACAGGACAGACTTCTCAGACTTCTGTGACTCTTCACCTCTCAGAATGGATCAAATTTGTTTCCATGATCAAAAAATTAAGAGTATCGCAAACTTCCAGAAATCCAACTAAGATCCTCAGAGTAGAAGCCAAAGTAGTCGAGCACATTGTTGCAGACAAGATGTCACGGCTGTCCGTGCCAATGTGCAACAAAAGCTATGACAAACGCTCCCCAATGTTATGGAAAGAGCTGCTTTGTACTCCCTTTAGACATGAGCCAGAGATTACTACAGTTTTTTGTTTTTACTGCAGCTTCAGATTCTACTGACCCCAACGTTGTCAGAAAAGGGTTCTATTTACAGCACACTGCCAAACCACCGAGGCTGACTGAAATAATTTGTTTAAAAAGAATTAGGCTACATGAATATGACCAGTCATATCATAAACTCCTCCGCCCCACGTCTATACAGCTGTGAGCAAAACTCAAATCACTAATACACATTATTTGCATGTACAAAACCTGCACAGAGGAAAACATGCTAATTATATTCAAACAGGTTAGGGTGACCTCAAGACTGTGAGAGTGGAACCGATCAGAGCTCCCCACATTTCTTGTCTGCTTCCTTGATATCCAGGGATACCTTGCTTTCTACAAATCTTTAATTGTATGTGTTCCTAGAAATTGCTGTGGTGGTGGCGATTTGCAGTACAGCTTTCCTCAGGGGTTACTATTAGGAAGGGTGGGGGTTGTTACCACCATCCTATATTCCAGAACACATGTAATTATCCCTCAAGAACACCTATATTTCTTGCCAAAGCATTTGTCATGGATTAGACCAAAAATGTAGATGATCCAACCAGATCCAACCCCATACAGTTCACAAGGAGGGTATGAAGGTGACGCTACTTCCCCATGTTTGACTCCCAGTCAACTTTCTGGATACAGAGATTCTGCCTACCAAAAACTATTCTTAGAATCAATTAAATATTTTTAATTTTACAGTGGCTTTAATTCTATTTTAACTTTTGTAAATTTATATTTATATGTTTTAATTGTATATGTTTTAATCTTGTAAACCACCCTGAACCCCAGTACTGGAGAGAAGGTGGGATATAAATAATAACAATAATAATAATAATAATAATAATAATAATAATAATAATAATAATGTGTTGCAACAATGGACTGGATGAGGGCTAATACATAAACTCAATCCAGACAAGACTGAGATGCTGTTAGTAGGTGATTCTGCTGGCAGGATGGGGTGTGTTCTACCGGTTCTGGATGGGATTGCACTCACCCTGAAGGAGCAGGTTCGTAGCTTGGGGGTTCTTTTAGATCCATCATTGTCACTTGAGGCTCAGGTGAACTCGGTGGCACGGAGTGCCTTCTACAAACTCCGATTGGTGGCCCAGCTACGCCCCTATCTGGACAGGGATCACCTGGCTTCAGTTGTCCATGCTCTGGTAACCTCCAAGTTAGATTACTGCAATGCACTCTACGTAGGGCTGCCTTTGAAGACGGTTCGGAAGCTGCAGCTCGTGCAAAATGCAGCGGCCAGATTGATTGCGGGAACCAGAAGGTTCAACCATATAACACCTGCTCTGGTCCGCTTGCACTGGCTGCCTTTATGTTTCAGAGCCCAATTCAAGGTGCTGGTTTTGACCTATAAAGCCTTACACAGCTTGGGACCACAATACCTGATGGAACGCCTCTCCCGATGTGAATATACCCAGGGCCTTGCTAGACCCGGCCGGATAAGCCGGCAGGGAGGCGGGGCAACGGCGCGCTAACTTTAGCGCGCACTGCCCAGCCTCCTAGATGGCCGACGCGCAGGGACTACGGAAGCCCTGCAGCGTCAGCCAGTTTTTTGTTTTTGTTTTTAAAGGGGCCACATGCGGCCCGAAGATTCTGGACAAGGTAAGGTTTTTTTAAAAATTTTTTAGCCCCCCACCCTTTTTTAAAGTAAGCCCCCTGCCCCCTCTTTCCCTGCCCTCCCTCCCCGTCCCATCCCGTGTCGCCCTCCACCATCCCTCCCCGTCCCGTCTCACCCTCCCTCGTCATCCCGTCTCGCCCTCCCTCGTCGTCCCGTCTTGCCCTCCCTCGTCGTCCCGTGCCGCCCTTTGCCCTCCCTCGTAGCCCCGTGCCGCCCTTTGCCCTCCCTCGTCATCCCATGCCACCTTTCGCCCTCCCTCGTCATCCCGTGCCGCCCTTCACCCTCCCTCATCGTCCCGTGCCACCCTTCGCCCTCCCTCGTCGTCCCGTGCCACCCTTCGCCATAGCTCGTCGTCCCGTGTCGCCCTCCCTCGTCATCCCGTGTCGCCCTGTGCCCTTCCCCTCTCCTGCCAGTCCGACCTTCCCCCCTATCTCCCCCCCTGGGATCCCCCCGGCCCGATGGGCACATCGCTCAGCACTGTGCCCAGTCCGTGGTTTTTCCCAGCTACTAGCGAGTAAGCGAGTAGCCACAAAAAGCCACAGACCCTGCTAGATGTTCCGCAGCCCCGGCCTCAGGCCAGCGCTGCGGAAAAGGCGCGACGTAAGCGAATTCGCTTATGGCGCGTTAAGGCAGGCTTCAGTGCAGCCTGGGCCCGGATTCCCCTGTGCGTCATCTGGATGCACACCAGGGAAACCGGGTCTCAAAGCGCGCTAAGGCCTCGTCTAGCAAGGCCCCCAGTCACTACGTTCAACATCTAAGGTCCTCCTCCGGGTGCCTACTCTGAGAGAGGCTCGGAGTGTGGCAACGAGGGACAGGGCCTTTTCGGTGGTGGCCCCCAGACTATGGAATGATCTCCCTGACGAGGCTTGCCTGGCGCCAATGCTGCTATCTTTCCGGCGCCAGGTTAAGACTTTCCTCTTTGCCCAGGCATATGGCAGTACATCTTAATCACTCACATGTTTAATTTTTTAACGGTTTTTAATGCTTTATGTGTGTAGGTTCTGTGTCTTAAAATTTTAAATTTTGTATACTTGTTTTTATCTCAATTTTAGAATTTCTGTAAACCGCCCAGAGAGCTCTGGCTATGGGGGTGATATATAAGTGTAATAAATAAATAAATAAATAAATAAATAAATAATAATAGATTTTACATTGCATCCCAGATATGCAATGGTGATCTAGATTACTTCTTTCGCCATGAGAATCAAGCCTATCCCCCAGCGCTGTCAACGATGGGGAGTCTGAGAACAGGAACAACGTCTGACTTGTTGCACTGTTTGGACGAACTCACACCTGTGAAAGAAAATTTCTCCAATCCTATAGTGCAGGTGACCATTCTTGATGGTGCTGCCTTCGTCAACATGCTGCGACCAGGGCTTGCAAAAACATCCCAAGATTATGCCCCTGATGTTTTCCTTCCCCATATCAAATCACATCTTCAGTATGTAACAAGATTAGACATCCTCTGGGGTGTGTATAGGCATGAAAGCTTGGAGAGTGATGCAGCAAAAGGGGAAAAGGTTATTGGAAATGTGTTGAGCCAACAAGTCCAGTCCCAAACAACTGGCAAAAGTATCTCCGCGTTTCAACCCTGCACTGAAGTTTCAACCGTGCACTGAAATCTGAATTAACACCCTTGGTTATTCCCTGCAATGTGATACATGATAACAGAATATTCAAATGGAATGAACAGCAGTACTTCAAATCTTTTCAGATCTTGGACTCACCTTCAATCCCAACCTGAAACAAGAGACTCGCTTTTCATTTCATTTCTTGTACGTCTGTCTCTACAAGAAACGAAAATCTGGCCAAGTCCAACCCCCCCCACACACACACTACAAAAAAACAAAACCAAGAACATAAGGAGGGCTTTTGAATGTCAGTTTTCTCAGTCACCATTGAATATCATAGGAGACAATCACCTTTTTAGAAGTATTTCTGCAGACATCTTTTAACAAGTAAGGATTTGTATATTATACTTACATTAAAAATGGTTTTTATATGATTTTGTATGCTTTTTATATATATGTGTGTGTACAGGCCCTGGTGCCTTCATGCAATATTAAAAGTTTTAAGACTTCTATATGGGCATAGGCCCCTGTGGCAATGTGCCTAATTAACCGTAAAATACAAATATATCTCTATGTTATGTGTTGTCCCACAAATGTAACTTAATGCATTTTTAATATTACAGCCCCCTGAGGAAGGCTTTTGAAAGAACACAGGACGAAACGCGTTGGGCTTTGAAATAAATAATTTCTTGCATCCTGAGAACCTGTTTCTCCATTTTCTCCAAGATTCACACACAAGGCAGGACAATGTTCCTATACTTTAATATTTGTCGATCAGAGGAATTTTCTCATTGTTCATGCATATATTAAAACCACTGCACCTGGCGAAAACCTCATCTTTCACACAATTTAACATAAAGAGACAACGTTGCTTTGTGGTGGTGGGAAGGATAGGAAGACAAATACAGTGGTGGCCAAAATTGTGGACACTTTTTGAAATTTTCATGTTTTGCAACTTTGCAACTTGGCATGCTTATTAGAAAATGTTCTGTTTCACGAAATTCAAATGTTTATATATCAATTGAAAGAGAATTTAATGCTGAATTCAATATAAAAAAACAGAATGCAAATATCTGCAGTACAAAAAAACTTATGCTTACTTTAGTCTAAAAACAAACAGGTGTGATTGAGTGAAGAAGCGGATTGGAATTGCAAACCCTACTGGCCAATCACAGTCCTTGTTCTGGGGACCAATCACATGGCAGTAGCTGCGATACATCATGTTCCAAGTTGGGGAAAGTCAGTTTTGCTGTTTGTTCTGTAACTGAAGCGCAGTTGGAGATTGCGTGAATATTTGAAGTATTTCTCAAATTAAAAGTGTACGTACGTACATCATAAACAGAGCAATGGCACCAAAGAAAAGTGTTGATTGGACACCCAAGAAAAGAAGCAGGATTGTTGTATTACGTGAATCACGTCTTTCAACTGATATATAAACATTTGAATTTTGTGAAGCAGAACATTTTGTATAAGCATGCAAAGTTGCAAAACATGAAAATTTCAAAAAGTGTCCATAGTTTTGGCCACCACTGTAGGACCATATTTACCAGTATTCAAACAAGACTGTACACAGCTTAGTTAGAATGTATGGAAATGTGTGGTATTTCAAGATCAATTCAAAGAATAAATCTATTTCATACAGCAATGCCCCACAAAGGTATTACTGATTACAACATGACCATCTAGATTAAAGGGGCCCACCAGCCATTTATAGGCCCACCTCACTTGCATTTTTATACCTCCCAGTAGCCAAAGCTCTCTGGGCGGGTCACAAAAATTAAAACCATTCAAAGTATAAAACAACAGTATAAAAACATGATATAAAATACAATATAAAAGGAAGAAGAGGTGTAGTCAAGCATCTGGGCACACCACAAGAAACACAGCAGATGGGCTGCAATTAGCTTGGTGAGTCAAGCTTAAGCAAAAGCATTTTCTTAATAAAAAGCATTTTAAACTATTATGTTTTTAAAAGTTCTTTTCAATGCAACAGAAACAGAGCTTTAAACACTGTCTTCTTGATGCAGTACTCTTCCATCCTTTCCATTCTAAATACATCTTTTTTTGAAGTGGAATCTAGCAAGCTTTCTGCTGTTGAGACACATGGACATTTCTGTTCTGAATTATTTAAATGCTTTTTAGATCTGGCTAGAGTTTATAAAAATCTGACATTCTGACATACCCCATCACTTTGATGTGCTACCAAAAGAATAAACATTTCGACAACCTAATAAAAATGCATTCCTGTAATTCAGGAGGGTAAAAAAATATGGCAAAAACAACAAAGCTGGAGACACAAATGATAGGTGGGAAGCTTTGAAATAAAAATATATTATTCTGGAATAATTAGCAGAACTTAATTTGGGGGATGTATTGTTTATTTGAAGCACAGGGATAAGTTTAAGGCCTTAGCTAGACCTACAGTAAAGTCCGGGGGAGAGGAGGGGAGACCTCGCGTTGTGAATAATGCCAGATCATGCCCTCGTTTACACGCAAGGTGCAATGACCTCTAGAAGAGAGGCGTTGCGCCCGCCATTTTTTTATTTCCTTAAAGGGCTGGCAGCGCACGAGCGCTCAAGCGGAAAGGTAAGGGTTTTGGTTTTTTTAAAAAAAAATATTTCCACGCTCCCCCCACCCTAGCCCCAATGGGCATAGCGCTCCTGAGGAGCGCTGCGCCCTGTGTGCGGCTCCTGGCTCTACGCGAGTAATCACGCAGAGCCGGGTCAAGCCGCAGCAATGGGCCACACCTCCTGCGGTCCCGGGCTCAGCCCAGGACCGCTGCAAAACCAGGCCCCAAGTGTAAGGGGGCAGGGAGGGATGATCCCGCCCTAATCCTGGGATCCCCTGTGCGTCATCTGGATAAAGGCTGGTCTAGCTAAGGCCTTTGTTGTACTCTTTAAAAAATTCTTGTAGCTGTACCTGGCTTTCTCCTTGCTTATGGGCCAGTTATTCTGGCAGAAGGGAGTGGTAATCAGCTAACATTTTGATAACCACATGGAAGTACGGAATCCAGTCAAGTCAATGGGATTTATTTCTCTTCCTTATTTGCTGTTAGCTGCCCTTGGGCATCATTCTGTGGAAAGGGCAGGCATACATTTAAATAGTAGATGAATAAAAGAACGGTCCTGATCCAGGATAAAGAAGGGAATCAAGAACAAGAAAAGAAACGCCCACAGTTCTTCCACCATTCCCCTCCACAAAACAATATCCTATCTTAAAAAGTGACAGAATATATTTTACTCAGTAGAAGGTGAAGTATATAATTATTAATTAAATTTCAGTTCCACTAAAGTCAGGTTGGCCAGTGGCCAATTAACATAAAAGGTCTTCTTCTTCCTTACGTGAAATAGCCAAATAACAAGCCTTTAAGATCTGATAATGCAGTCTTGCTCCAATTTTTTCCTGTTTACTGAGGTGAAATTAATAGGGGCAAAAAGTATACTATTTCCTGTGGTGATGTCCACTTTATGAATTATCCTATCTAGGGAAAACCATCAACTTACATTGTTGGCTTCTTTCCATCAAGAGTTAAAAACTTATTTTCCTACAGGTATTTCTGACTACTGGCTGATGTGAATTATTAGTCTCAGTGCAATTTTTACTGTGCCCAAAAAGGGACTTGAGAGACCTGACTGTGAACATGTAGAGATCCCCAATGCAACACCTGCAGGGATAGTTGTGCAGACAGTCAACTCTGCATACCATTGATTATTTGCTTTGTTTATTTCAAGAAAACAACCAACGGTTGTGTGAAAAGGCTCAACAGTCAACACAATAGTCAAGGGTTGACTATTGTTTCATCCGAACCCAGTCATAGTGTGGTCACCTTATGATCCTATGACTGAATCTGTATGAACTAACAAATGATACAAGAAAGCATTTAAGGCGAGAAAGGGTCAGCAGAGCTGAACTTTGAAAATTCAGCCTAAACAGTAACTTGTCCTACATATTTATTTAGGGTTTGGTAGGGGGCTGTTCTGTTTGAAAGCAATTTAAATCAAGATGTGCATCAATAAATTCAATTTATAAGCACTAAGGCCCCTGGGCTCACTGTTTTCCACAAAAGCCATTCATTTCACATAAAAATCCTTAAGCAAATAATAAAATTCAATCTGCCGAATCCTAATGACAACAAAACGTCAAGTATGTCATTTAAGCTTCATCTGCAAAGAAAGGAAGTTATCTACAAGTGGGAAAACTCCTGGAATATCTTTGAAGGCCATAAAAAAGTTTTAACAATAAATAGCTTGACATAGTGTAGTTTGTTATAAATGGTGTTTGCTTATCAACAAAAGAAGTAAATGCAACATTAAAGTGTGTGTTAGCTAAAGGGCTTTAAGAGCTAAATATACACTTTGCATAATGCTGCAGGAGTTTAAAAAATATTTGTATGTATTTCATTTACATTCCACCCTTTCTCCTAGCTGGCAATGCACATGGTACTCATTCTACCCATTTTTCCTGACAACAACCCAGCAAAGTAGGTTAGTCAGAGTGGGAGTGATTGGCTCAAGTTCAGCCAATGAGCTTTTTGGCTGAGTAGGGGTTTAGCCCTGAGTCTTCAGTTCAGTCCAACACTTTAACCACTATATAATGCTGCAGAGTCCCATGCAATTTAAAAGGTAAAAGGTAAACAGAACCTCATTTCTGAAAGCACACTTTATTATTTACTTATTTAATTTACATGCTGCCCAACTGACTCAGGGTAGGTTACAAAACCCACCAAAACAATAAAATAATCAAAACAATAAATACGACTAAACGATTAAAGAGCCAGCTTAGGAACCAGAACATTAGATTAGAAATTAAGTGCTGCTTGAAAGAGAAAGGTCTTAACTTCTCATCTAAACAGACAGTGAAGATGCCAGGCACATTTCACAGACAGGAAGGCTTGGGGAGAGGCACTACAGAGAAGGCTCTTCCCTTGGTACCCACCTGTCTCACCATTGCGGCAAGCACCAATCAGAGGAGAGCCTCCAAAGATGAACTTAGCAATTGAGCAGGAACATATGGGAGAAGGCACTCTTTCAGGTAGACTGGTCCTAAGCTGTTTAGGGTTTTAAAGGTCAGCACCGGCACTTTGAATTGGGCCCAGAAAGTGACGAGCAACCAATGGAGTTGTCACAGTACTGGAGTAGTTTGTTCAAAATGGCCAAGCTCTATTCTGTACTAATAGGAACTGCGCCCTCATTCCAAATCTAATCGAAACATGTAAAAAATAAAAGTAAACCTAGAGATGTAAAATTTCCAGAAATTTTGAAGCAATGGAAAAAACTCAGGGTTTTTTTCCGGGGGGTGGGGGTTTCGGGGGGAAATGGAAATTTTCGGGAAAATTTAAATAATGCAATATTAGCACTTTTTACAGATTGAAAGTCACTTTGTTACTTTAGTAACATAAAATGTAATTGTGTTCAAGTTGGTTTGGCATAAAATTATTACATTTGGTATATTAAAAGTACAGTGTATTCAAACAATTATTACAAATTTAATTTACTTTTTTACCTTTTTTTTTTTTTTGGTAACAAATGGAGCTACAAGCGCCTGTTAGGAACACCTGAACTGTAAGGAACCTCTTTGGTTCTGCCAGTTTATGGGGGCAGGCAAAAAAATCAATTAAAAAAAAAACCATTAGTAACGAAGAAAATTATTTATGTTTCTGCTAGTCCCCCAGTGTCAAGACATAAAGCACCCATTCCCATAAAAAGAACTGAGAAAAAAGGGGGGAACCAAGATTCAATTAATATGCAAATTATTTAATCAGACTCATTTCCTGACCTGTAGCTATCACTAGTAGTTTCAGTCTCTGCTTCAATTGCAGTGCTGCCCCCTAGAGGCAGAAATGCATCTTCCTCTTGCATTTGAGAGTTGTAGCCTCAGTTTGCAACCTAGGACTTGCTTGTCCTTGGTGCACAAACATTGTAATAATCTGATACTGTACAGTTTTTAGAAATCATTTGGAGAAGTAAATATCTGAACACCTTGTCTGAAACATTTTATTCATCATGCTAAAATAAAACATCCCATAATCCATTTTTTTCTTCATTTTTTCCCCAATTTTTCAGAAAAAAACCCAAAAGAGGCTTCGGAAAAAACCAGTTTTTCCCCTAATTTTTCCAGTTTTTTCGGGTCCTTCACATCTCTAAGTAAACCCCATACACGCTAGCGTCCCAATTTGCTAGCATGCTCCCAGTCTGCACATATTTAGTCCACACCAGGCTTAGACAACCTGGTGCTTTCCCAAAATTTTGGACTACAACTCCCACAATCCCTGACTATTGGCCACACCATCTGGGGCTTATGGGAGTTCTACATGAGTGCAGAACCCATGTTAACTATTTGATAATGGCCCTCATTTTGAATTATGCACTTTACATGCCACCAGCATAAGAAAAAAATGTACAGTTCAGACTGATAAAGACTTGTCCTCTAACGTTCACAGTCCAGATTCTCATTTAGGCCTCTGCAAGCTTCGGATTTGGAATTCTGGTGTATGGGAGCCATTTTGTCTACAAGACAGGCATTGGTTTAGGATGTACACAGCCTCTCCCAGTTCAGATTATATAGAGAAACAGAGCTGAGCATCATTCCCATGCTCGTGACACCTTTCCCTAAACCTCACAATGACCACCCCCAGCAGCTTCATGTAAATATTAAATAGTATTGGGGACAGAATAGTGTCCTGTGGCACTCCACAGTCCAACTGCTAGGGGGCTGAGGCATAGTTACCTGGTGTTATTTTCTGCAACTGACTCCCTAAGTAAGAACTGAAGCACTGTAAAACAATGCACAGAACTCACCGAGCTAAGAGGATACCATAATCAACAGTATCAAAAGCTGCTTAGAAATCGAGAAAAATGAATAAGGTCACTCTAGCCCCATCCTTCTCCATAAATTCATTCTACTAAAATAGATTTTCAGTGATAATTCAGTTAAGAAAAGCAGTTTGCAACTTATTGGCCTGTTCAGACAACGCACTAAGCCATGGTTAGATTGTTTACTGATGTGTTTCTCAAAAACCTCCTGCCTTCTTGGGAGACAATAACAACTACTATTATTATTATTATTATTATTATTATTATTATTATTATTATTATTATTATTTATTACATTTTTATACCGCCCAATACCGAAGCTCTCTGGGTGGTTCACAAAAATTAAAACCATAATAAAACTAATAACAGGTTAAAAACTAGGGATGTGCTCCGCTCCGATTAGAAGCGGAGAATCAGAAGTGAATTGGCCTGCTCCGCCTTGCCCAGAGGCGGAGTAGAAGCGGACCGGGGACCCATAGAAGCATGGCGAGGAGAAGTGCCCATACGCGGAGCGCTTCTCTTTTCGCGGACTGATCCGATTGCCATTTTGAAAAATTTCGCCCATAGGATTGCATTGCGGAAAAGAATAGGGGATAACTGTGTTGTTTTTTAAGCTATCTTTCTGAAACTTCTTGTGCTTAGAGAGTCGTGGCTGGGGGTCATTTTGAGCCTACTCTCAGCTCTCTGCGTACTGTGGTTCGCTTGCTAGAATTTTTGGAAAAATCGGGTAAAACAGCGGGGAAAATACCTTTTTCGAAGGGCTGAGGGGCAGAGTCAACTCCCGGTCATGATCACATGATCCCAAAGTTGGAGGAGGGGATAGGCAAAATGGGTAACTTGGGATTCTGGGAACTTCTCTTTCTTAGTCTGAACAGACTTTTCCCAGTTTTTTTTAAAACAGTAGCCCCACCAAATGCACAAACACAACCTGAAATCATATACTAAGCCAATAATAAGAGATAGAAAAAGCACAGCACTGCTACCCACCCTAACTTTGGGGAACAACTGAATAGATGTGGTGCAAGGGGATGAGCTCCCCTAGGGCATGGACGTGCCCTGTGCACTCTCCTGTCCTTGGAGGGCCATCAGAGCCCTCCAAAGGTAAATCAGAGAATGCCTATCATGAGTTGAAGTGATCCTTTGCTTCTTAAAGACTGGTACCTAGACAGGACCAGTCAAATTGGCAGATGATTCCCCCTCCTCTTGGGCACGTCCACTCCCCTCTTACTGGTAAAAGACAGATATAGCCTTTTTTTAAAAAAAATCTTCTTGTTGTTTATTCAGCAACACTGCTGCTTTTAATTCCACCCCTCCTTTGTTTATTTATTTATTTATTTATTCCATTTTTATGCATTACTGGCTTTGTAACTATCCTTGGCTCACTTCCTTGTGCCTCCAGAAATGTCTGCTGCCTGCCTGCCTTCCCTCCCTCCTCCCCTGCCCACCTCGCAGGGATGGTTTTTGTGTGTCTTGCTTTGACTCAGGGGAGAAGTCCTTCCTGTGCTCAAGTTCCAAATCAATTTTTCAAGTGTGGAAAAAGATTTATATTTAGGTTTATCTCTACTCCCCATTCATCGCATGTTGGGATTTCCTTTGAAATGGGCCCATTGAGCTGTCTGCAGATACTGGGGTGTCTGACTTTCATAAATTCCCCCAAAATCCGGGAATGATGGGATTGGCTTGAAACTTGGCGTCCATGTGAACACATGGGTAAGCTGTCATGGGACCAAAGGTGAGGTTTCTGACATGCAAATTGACATAGTTGTAAAATGGGACTTGATTTGGGGTGAGTTAAAAGGTTAGAGCCCCCGCCAAAAATCAGGGGATGATGGGATTGCCTTGAGTCTTGGCATGCATGTGTATCCCTGGATAAGCTGTCATGGTGCCGAGTTTGAGGTTTCTAACATGCAAATTGACGGAGCTATCAAAAGGGGTGTGAATGGGGTGCCCGGTTTTCAAAAATTCCCCAAAAATCAGGGGATGATGGGATTGGCTTGAAACTTAGCATCCATGTGGGACCGAAGGTGAGGTTTCTGACATGCAAATTGATGGAGCTAACGAAAGGGGTGTGAATTGGGGTTATGGGTGGTGCGTTAGAGGTTAGAGCCCCGCCAAAAATCAGGGGATGATGGGATTGCCTTGAGTCTTGGTGTGCATGTTTATCCCTGGATAAGCTATCATGGTGCCGAGTTTGAGGTTTCTAACGTGCAAATTGACGGAGCTATCGAAAGGGGTGTGAATGGGGTGCCTGATTTCCAAAAATTCCCCAAAAATCAGGGGATGATGGGATTGGCTTGAAACTTGGTGTGTGTGTGTATACCTCCATGAGGTGTCATGGTGCCAAACTTTAGGTTTCTAACTTTAACAGAAAAAAAGTTGTATACTTTTTTAGCTTTCAATGCAAGCCTATGGGGGGAAAACGGAGCTCCGATCCGGATCCGGAGCTCCGCAGCGGAGTGGACATAGGCGTAGCGGGGGCGTAGCGGAGCGGCCCAATCCACAAATCGTGGGTCTGGAAGAGAAGCGGAGCGGGGGGGTCCGTGCACACCCCTATTAAAAACACAAATACAAAATACAGTATCAAAAGCACAACCAGGATACTGTAGCACAACAAGGCGTGCTGAGAAATCCACAACGCTTTATTTAAGCAATAAACATCTCTTCCCGCCTGAAGAGGGTCTAATCTCTTGGAACTTTCCCCTAGGCAAAACTATGCAAACTAAGTGAGACAATTGTCCTTTTAAGAAGAATGGAAAGCCTTTTTCCAAGACGCGTTAACTTCAGAGAGACTAGTTCTGAGGTGGCTTCTGATGCGATGCGAGCCGGGCCGACTTTCTCTCGCCTTCCTTTCGCTCTGCCCTTTTTAGTCTGCGGCGTACTCTAGGATCGGCTAACCTGTTGGTGTTCTTTCCTTCGGAAGAATGTTGGCTTCCAACTGGCTGTGTATTATTTGCCTTTGACAAGATAAGCTCTGGAAAGAGTTCACCACCAGCTGGTATAGAACCTGTGAGAGCTTTCTCCCCCACTGGTACAGGCTGGCCTGTGTCTGGCGCCGACTCCTCTACTTCAGAGTGTGATTCTGATTGATTACCTGAAACACCTTCTTCCAAACTAGGGGGAGTAGGGCTAGACATGACACTAACCCTTTTGCAGTAGTTAGAGAGTGCGTTTAAACCGTGGTTATGTAGCCACCATGGTTAGGAATGGTTCACATGACACACTAAGTCATGGTTCACATGACGTGCTAAGACATAATGTTTAGCTCAAAATGCTTAACCACCGTGCTTAGCATATTGTCTGAACAGGGTCAATACATTTGTCTGCCACTCTATGCCAATTGGTGTAATATTTGTTTGCATCCAGCCTTTAATTCTCACCCTGAACCGCATTGTAGCATGGAAGGAAATAAATTATTTTTGTGATGCTGCTGTGCATCCAACATATTAGTGAATGCTTACTCTGAAAAATGTAAGAGATTCCACAGCTATTATTTCAGTCACACATTTGTATATGGAGGGACACCCCACCCACCCCCTTTATCTTTAATAGTCAATTTCCCTTCTGTAACTTTATAAATTATAAGTTATTTAGTATGAATATTGAAAATAGCAAAATAAGAGATATGAAGAGAACACCTTGGGCTCATCTACACCAAGCAGGATATACCACTATGAAAGTGGTATGAAAGCAGTATATAAAAGGCAGGAGCCACACTACTGCTTTATAGCAGTATTGAAGTGCACTGACAATTGTTAGGGCCTATGACACGTCTATACCAAGCAGGATATAACACTATGAAAGCGGTATATGGTATGTGTCAGTGGGCCCCAAGTTATCAACGAACTTCAATACCTCTATAAAGCATTAGTGTTATATACCACTTTCATAGTGCAATATCCTGCTTGGTGTAGATGAGCCCTGGGTCTAAGCAGATGTTCTCCTGCAACACAAATAGACTTCAGCTGGGGAGAGGATCTGGGCCCGACGGATGCTGAGCTCTTTGTGTTCAGCTCTTGGATGCTCAACCAGCACTAGGTCAAAATTCTGGGGGTCCAAAGAGAGCTGAACACAGTATCTTTACTCCTATTTTCTTTTCTGTATCCACATGAGGAGGAGCTGAGGAGCCTTATGACAAAGGTGAAAGAAGCAAGTGCAAAAGCTGGGCTGCAGTTAAACCTCAAAAAAACCAAGATTATGGCAACCAGTTTGATTGATAACTGGCAAATAGAGGGAGAAAACGTGGAGGCAGTGACAGACTTTGTATTTTTGGGCGCAAAGATTACTGCAAACGCTGACTGCAGCCAGGAAATCAGAAGACGTTTACTTCTTGGGAGGAGAGCAATGACAAATCTTGATAAAATAGTTAAGAGCAGAGACACCACACTGACAACAAAGGTCCGCATAGTTAAAGCAATGGTATTCCCCGTAGTAACCTATGGCTGCGAGAGCTGGACCATAAGGAAAGCTGAGCGAAGGAAGATAGATGCTTTTGAACTGTGGTGTTGGAGGAAAATTCTGAGAGTGCCTTGGACTGCAAGAAGATCAAACCAGTCCATACTCCAGGAAATAAAGCCAGACTGCTCACTTGAGGGGATGGTATTCAAGGCAAAACTGAAGTACTTTGGCCACATAATGAGAAGACAGGATCCCCTGGAGAAGAGGCTGATGCTAGGGAAAGTGGAAGGCAAAAGGAAGAGGGGCCGACCAAGGGCAAGATGGGTGGATGATATTCTGGAGGTGACGGACTTGACCTTGGGGGAGTTGGGGGTGGCGACAGCCGACAGAAAGCTCTGGCGTGGGCTGGTCCATGAAGTCACGAAGAGTCGGAAGCGACTGAACGAATAAACAACAAATCCACATGAGAGAGACAGGAAAAAAAAGATTGTTTAGTAAACCGGCAGTGTAAAAATGAACATGGAATCAGGAAGCATGTTTCTTCACTAATTAATTCCCCCTCAGCAGAAATATGGGCCCCTGGACAGTACAACCTTAAATTTTCCAAATTGAAATTCTAGAAGTTTGCACTTATACTTTAATATAATTCAGACGTGCATGCCAAACTACCCATGATATTTTGCCTATTTATTCAAGCCTTTCACTTTTTTGACTCAGCAGAATGGATCTCAAAAGTGCATTGGTTAATGAGGCATGGGTTTCAGCTTTCCACTGAAATGACTAATGGCAACTGTGCTGAAGAACCTGTGATCCTTCAACGACTTTCTCTAGAGAGATCCCATTAAAAACAAAGGGCCTCGTTAACTAAAGTATTTTAGGCTGCAATCCTAAGTGTGCTTACCTGGGACTTACCTCTGCGTAAACACATATAGGATTTTGCTGTGAAAGTAAGACAAGCTGAGCTCATAAATTAAAAAGAAATAGACAAATTTATAAATCCATGCTGCAGGTTCAGGTATCCGATTCTGCATACTTTGCTGCAAGGCAGAATTCTCAAAGTCAGGAAGTTACGTGCTGATTTAGCACCTTGAATGAATTATGAGCTACAAAGTAGCTCATAATTACAAAGTAGCTCATAAACTACAAAGCCCCAAGAAAATGCTTGCCATATATATTTATGTTGCACTTATAGACATTTCTAACTTAAGGATATAGAACTGACAATTATCTTAGAAATTGTTTGAGAAAAAAAAAAGTGTCCTTGAAAACAAACAGATGAACATTTTTAGGTGCAAAAAAAGTATGTTTTTAAACAACATGCTTGTATATGGGCTTATACAGCATTTAGTGTTCTTAGCAGCTAGATGAGTAATAAATAGTATATCCATGCTGCTCTTTCTATAAAAGATAGTTTATACTCTCTTTATTTTTTAAGGGATGACCCAAAATTAGGGTGACCATATGAAAAGGAGGACAGGGCTCCTATATCTTTAACAGTTGCATAGGAAAGGGAATTTCAGCAGGTGTCATTTGTATATATGGAGAACCTGGTGAAATTCCCTCTTCATCACAACAGTTAAAGTGCAGGAGCTGTACTAGAGTGACCAGATTTAAAAGAGGGCAGGGCACCTGAAGCTTTAACTGTTGTGATGAAGAGGGAATTTCACCAGGTTCTCCATATATACAAATGACACCTGCTGAAATTTCCTTTTCAATACAACTGTTAAAGATACAGGAGCCCTGTCCTCCTTTTCATATGGTCACCCTACCCAAAATAGAAAGCTTGTTTTTGTAAAATATTTTTCCCCTCTCCCACCTATTTTAGTGGTATTTTGGAGGCATAGGAAGAGAAGAAGACATGTGTACCTTTAGAAGAACAATCTTTTCCTTTTCTTGGCAAGTGCTTTGCCACAAGGAGGGATTGCAATTTCACTAAGGTTTCATTCTGAGACTTGAAAGACCAGTCTTCACGAACTTGTCGCTGTCCAGGAGTGCTGAAATACAACTCCTATTATTCCTAGCCATCTTGGCATGCTGGCTGGGGATGCTGGGAGTTGCAGTCCAAATCATCTGATCAGCAGGTTGGGGAAGGCTAGGCTAGACTATTGTTTCAGGTTTTCAAAAACTAATCAATACTTGTTGCTTTATGAGCCAGAAAAACAGCCCATTTTGTGAGCTGCTGTATGAGTAGAGCAACTCATAAGATTAATTTGTAGACTCCCCATCGTGGCATGAACACATAATAATCAGAGCCTCCAATTAGGTGACGGCAGCTTTCCCCAGGCTGGTGCCCACTAGATGTTTTGGACTACAACTCCCAGCACTCATGACTATTGGCCATGCTTTCTGGGGCTGATAGGAACTGGCATCCAAAAGACTTGGAGGGCCTATGGAATCAATTTCCGATCCACTGCTGGAGATGGTGAGGTCTGTTCCTTCCTTCCTTCCTTCCTTCCAATGGAAGGAGTCTTCTTCAGAGGATCCTTTGGACCCACCCCTAAATATGTTGAGCTGCACTTTTCTCATGTGCTAACCTAATTATTGCAGTTCACTGAAGGGAACATGTAAATATTTCTCAAGTTAACAATCTACTATTACTGACCATTAGTTTTAGCATTCTTTGGGTTCTGCTCATACTTGGGCACTTTTGAGGAGATTTTCAAGGACTTCCTAAGAGAACAAAGAAACAGCTCTGGGACTGAATTTGATAAAATCTCCCTTGGATTTTGAGAACTCTGGAAGCATGCTTTGGAATAATGTTGTAAGACTGCAACCTAATTCATTTGGCATGGATCTAAATGGCCAACCTCTTTCTGATTCCAATAAGAACTGTTGTTTCTCATTCACTCCAAAGGACAAACTAGACTTGAAATGAGATTTTGCATCTAATGTGAAGATTTTTAAAATACAAATTGCATCATCTAGGATGGAGACTAACATTTTAACAGTATCAGAGCAATGAGGAAGAGGGAATTTAACCCTTTCCTCCCCTGTTGTGGACCTGAGGAAAATCTATCACCTGAAAGTATTTTGTTTTGTTTTGAGGGAGGTCCCTCAAAGGCATCAATGAAGCTTCACACCTCCAAGGTAGAGACAGTGTTATGACCTCAGAAGGGTTAGTTGGCGATCCAACGTCACAACCGGTGTGAAAAGAACCATGGCAGTAACCTCAAGGTCAGAAAATTTACCTCAGAGAGGAGGAAAAGGGGGCATTGTGGTGGGTGGGGAGGGGATGAGACCGGAGCGGCCAGGATATGAGGTATCATGAACCTCTTCCAGCTTTCTTCTTTCCCTCTCCAAAGCGCCATTGCTAGTTGGGCAAAAAAGCCCATGTAGTGAAAACATGAAGGACAAGTGGACAGACAGGTGAAGATTTCCTTTGCCCCTCTTCCCACACTGCATTGGATGATCGGAAGCCTCCGAGTTTAATGGGATTGCAGCCTTAGGCCATGGCTAGACCTACTGGGTCTAGCGCGACAGAGGAGGGAGGATCTCGCAATATGGTTATCAGGAGATCTCCCCCTTGTCTACACGTGGCGTGCGATGTCCTAGGAGGAAGAGGATGTCACGCCCGCCATTTTGTTTTAAAGGAGACTGAGCACACGAACACTCAAGGAAAAACATTAAGGTGGTTTTTTTTTTTTTAAAAAAAAATCCCTGCTCCATGAAGAGCCAGGGCAAACCACGACACCCACCCACACGTTCCACGCTCTTGGGAGACTGCGGAAAAACTGTTGAAAGAAAAAGAAAAAAAGAGAGAGGGTAGGACAATATCCCGGGCCAAGGGAAGGATCATCCCTCCCTGCTCCCGGGATCCCCCGTGCATCATGTGAACGCACAGGGATGATCCCGGGGCGATCCCCAGGATATTGGCAGGTCTAGCCATGGCCTTAGTCTCATCATCCCTTTAGCTCACCAATATTCATGCACCCACTCATGCCCTTAGGCACACAGAAGTAGTTGTTTGGTTTTTTGGAACCAGGCCATTCTCGACCTTAAAGCTTTTTAAGCTGATACTTTTCAGTCTTATTTTTCACACTGCTAAATACGTTTTTATTGTCTGTTCCCAATCAGCAGAGTTATTTCCCTAAACGGTCTCCTTTCCTTCCTGCAATCTCAGATAAGCACCATTTAAAATAAAAATCCAATCTAGCATCACAGTTCCTCTATGTAAACACTCTGTGTGATGTATCATAAATACAAATGAGTCTTGAAATTCAGTTCCAATTCAGAAATAAGACCAGGACATTCAACATTCCAAAACTCAAGAAGAAATACTGGGCCGGTCTACACCAAGTAGCATATAACACTTTCAAAATGGTATGAAAACAGTATATGTAACGTGTCCTGGGCCTGAACAATTGTCGTAACCATTATAAACTGTTATAAGCAGTAGTGTAGATCCTGCCATGGATAACTTTGGAAGAATTCCTCTACCCATGCAGAAAAAAAAGGAAAGGAATACCCCTCCTACATTGTTTGTCCCCGGCAAATGGTATTGCAAGCTATATTGCCTCTCCGCATGGAAGTTCCAGTTGACTATTATGGCTAGTAGCCATTGACAAGTAGGACCAATAACAAATGTTGTATCTCCGCTCTCTAGGAATGCTCTTGTTCCGGGTTCCATCTAGCCTGAAACAGGAGCCTGTAGTTCAGTTCTCTCAGCAGGGGAGATTGAGACGAGGGAGGCCTACTAAAAGACTTGGGCCTGGGGCTGGCTGCCAGTTGCTATTTGGTAGGGATGGGAGATCTGGGGGGGATCTACACTACTGCTTTTAAAGCGCTTTAAAGCTCTTTAAAACGCTTTGCAAACGTTTTGAAACCTGTATATGCAGTGTGTCCTGGGCCCCAACAGTTGTCAAAACTGTTATAAAGCGCTTTAAAGCAGTAGTGTAGATCCCCCTTTGGAAAGTGTGAAAAAGAAAATGTGAGTTTTTCCTTTTCCTTTGTCCTGAAATATCCCCTTGTAGCACATCGAAGGTGTTTAAAAACAGCACCAACTCATTACATGCATCCATCCTCCAGGATACTTACGAAAAGCTATTAGGCGCTTGAGCAGAGCAGATTTCTCTCTCTCCATCTGCTCTCCTTTTCCTTTCCCACATTTGCTATCAACATATCTTGCAGCAGCATATTCCATAATTTAATTATATGTTCACTTGCATTTTAAAAAGTAACGCTTTTTTTACCGTCCTGAATCTATCGCCCATCGGTTTCATTTGCTGACTATAAGTTCTAGTATTACAGGAGAGAAAGAAAAAAAGGTTGTCACCATCTATTTTCTCCACATCATGCATTGTTTTATAAACCTCTGTCACGTTGTCTGTTAATCTTTATTTTGAACTAGAAAGTGGCCACCTGAGAGAGATTAAGTGCCCATTTTTGCCCGACAGGTTGCACTAGGAGGAGAGGGAAAATTTAAAAATCATCACTGGTTTGCCACCAAATTCAGCAGCAAATTACAACATAGCACTCAGGACTAAATTTAAATTGCGATTAAACTAAACCTGACCCTTTTAGTGCTCTGTAGCCACTATGGTAGGGTGACCAACTGTCAGGATTTCCCCGGATTTGTCCTGGTTTTTGTTCTTTCCATGGTGTCAGGGGGGATTTTCTATAATTTTCAATAATGTCCTGGAATGACACACCTTCCCCTTTAAGGCTGCCATTAGCATGGCAGGAGGGAATGACATGCTTTCTTGAGGCACATCATTCCCCCACCCTGAGCTCCAATTGAGGTCTTAAAGGGGAAAGTGGGTCATTCGTGGACATTATAGAAAAGGCCCCAATTGGAGTGGATGGTGGTGCAGAATGAAATCCTTTCCCCTCCTCCACTCCAATCGGGTTCTTTAAGGTGGCGGGGGAATAACGTACTTTCTGCAGGACTCAGAAAGCTGCTTCCCCCCCACACACACTAGGTGTCCTCTTTTTTGGTTTCCCAAATATGATCACCCTAGTACTATGACTGTTGTGGTTGTTTATTATGTTATAAAAAATAAAGAAATGGTTTTATATAAGTGTAAGTTCCTTTTTTAGTATTTAGTATATTATTATAGTAGTTGTGTGCTTTTGCTACTCATTGGTTGCTATCATTTACTTTTTGTGAACCGCCCAGAGAGCTTCAGCTGTTGGGCAGTATAAAAATGTAATAAATAAATAAATGTGACCGAGGCCACGCCCCCTTGGAGGCCGGACATGTTGAGTTGGCACCGGCTTGGGGGTGGGCATGTTGGGGTGGCCACGCCTCCTGAGGGCGGCCATTTTGTCCTCCTTTTTGGTTTCCAAAATATGGTCACCCTACACTATGGAAAACATTTTTTTTCTAAAAACAACCCCCCTCCAGACATTTAGGAAGGGGTACAGTGGGGGCTGCACTGGAGGCAGTGGTCTGCATGTTGCCCACCCCTGGTTTAAATGGTCCTCCAAATTCCTGCTTATTGATTTCCCTTCTCTGCATTTTTTCCAGTCCCACAATAGTCTTTTTGAGATGGGGAAACCAGAACTGAGGAATGTTCTAAAGTCTAAAACAAGGGGTTTAAAATTGTTAATTTAAAAGTATTATTTATCATCTATCTCATCATATTTAGTGAGGTTTTGAAGATGGCTTTCCTGTCTTCATGAGGGCCCGATCCCTCCAGGAGTTGTCTGCCATACAATAGTAGAGTTGGAAGGGGCCTATGAGGCCATGGGTTGATGATTCTTCAGGAATTACATTCAATATATATTCCAACTGTCAAGTAGGCTTCTGCTATTTGCTTAGGTTTCTAATCGGTGTATCATGTTTTTATAATTAAAAGAATATGGCATTCCTGTCTATTGTTACAACAACTGCATATTCTAATTGTCACCAACTGTGATTGTTCATAAGCAGTAGTGACTCCAAAGTTATTTCTTGGAGTAAACTTACATGATCTGACTTACAGAGAAATGTCACCATATGGTGAAAACCAACATGACAATCTGAGTGATTTGTTTTTATAATCCCACCCACCCCCAATTTGGTAAAACAACCATAGAAAAGCTTCTTATAATTTTTTTAATCGCTGACCACTGAAGAATTACAGTGAAGATTTTGGGGCACAGTGCCTTGTGTGCCACATGGTTTACTCTGTACTCCCTAAGCTAGCCTACTGCCGTCAGGTGTATTGATGGATACACTTTAGACTCCAGTGTCAAAGTAAGATTCAGCTGCCAGTCTGGTCAGATTCTGTATATGGAATGGGAGGGGCCGCCATCTTGACCTGTGCTCAGGCAGCAAAGTATCTTGGGCTGGCCATGCTCTCAAGGCAGCTTCCAACAAACTTAACACTATCTAAATATTTAGCATACCAAACCTTTGCCACTCAAGGATACAGTGCCTGCACACAGACCGATACCCAAAGGGCTCAATGGAACCCTGTTCTAACCACATAAGGAACCTCCACTGGAGAGGTTATCCCTCAAGACAAGAGAAGTCATGCAACCTCTGGGGAGAAGCTAAATGCTTTGCCCCACAGCCCACTGTACTTGTGAACCCCCTTCACAGAGGTAGCCCATGTATGGTTAGATCTAAACCAGGGAAAAACACCAGAGGTCATATAACTGGATGTTTTCATGTTTCCTGTAAAAGTATGTACTCGTACCTTACCTGATGTGGGGCTAAAAGCGGGGGGGGGGGGGGTTTGCACGGGCAGCTATTTAGATTTTTAATATAGGGTTACTTACTTAAAAAGGGTTACTTACACCCCCTTTCTCCAGTATTGTTGCTGTGATTGAATTCAGAGTTCCTGTAGCTTCTTTCAGTCAAAATGAAAATGCTGTGATATTCAATCACAAATCTCCTGTGTCATCTTTTTGGCCCTCAGGTACGCAAAGGAACCATTTTCTGGAGACATTGACAATTAAACACAAAACTAAAGTTCAATTAAGTAATTTTTTTCCCTCAAGGATTGAGAGATACAGATATTAACTGAGAAAATAACGTCTAACTTTTTCCTGGTCAACACCTGGTTGGCCACCGTATGAACAGAATGCTGGGCTAGATGGACTCTTGGTCTGATCCAGCATGGCTCTTAGATTCTTATGTGTGAGCCAGGATCAGTGGTGGAGGCTTTAATTTCTGGTATCCTCTCATTCATTTTGAAATAATGCTGTGAAGTAGCTTAGATCTGAAGAAAAGACAGTTGTCCCCCCGCCCCCCGAGTTTCAGACTAGAGAGGGATCTTTCCAAGCCCTTCCTTGAAATGCCAGCGGTTGAGCCTGAGATCTTCTCCATGCAAATATAGGTTCTCCCACTATGGTGATTCTTCCACAATCATCTAGAGGGCTTCATGGCTGAATGGGGATTTGAACCCAGGTCCCTCTGCTGAAGTCTAGTATTTGTTTCCCCCCAATATTTAAATACTGCCCGATAGGAGAACTTCTCTGAGCAGTTTTCAAACACTCTAATCATTTCACCATATTGGTCCTCAACCGATAATGTCCAAATTTCTCCAGTGAGCTCATGGTAGTGTTCATGACATTTTATTCTCACAACAAGCCTGTGAGGTATACTAAGCTGAGAGCTAGTGGCCTGTCTAAGCTTTCTTCATGGCTGAATGGGGCTTGCCCCCAATTTATTACATCACACTGGCTTTCTAATTATAGAAAGAGAGACCTTTAACAACTGCCAAATTAACCAACAGTATACTATCAAGAGGGCAGAAATGCGACGTAGTATTAACTTATCAAAATACCATTTTAAAGAGCTTTTTCTATCAGTTCCTTCAATAATCCCCCCATATATATTCAATTTCTTTGACAGGCTTACCTATGTAACAGATTATCCGGCTGCCTTATTTTACCCAGCAGAGAATACAACAAAAATTAAATTACCTGTAATACTATTAGCTTACATTACTGGAATCATTCATGTGCTGCACGTTTTGGATCCAACTGACAAGAAATGTCTCTTTATCAAAAAAGTAAGTGCACACAAAGGTCAGAAATAAACCTAATTTCCCATTAAAGATTGAGAGATAAAAGATGTGGTTGGAACACACACATATTTGCAGCTATATAAGGAAAGTTTTGTCTTTGAGAAAATGTGCAAGAGAGAAGAAGATATTAGAGACACAATACTAGATGCCTGCAGATGAAGAATTGGCTGATTAGTGCGCACTCTCATACACACACTCTTTTTGCTCCTCATTGCTCCTTTAAGGAATGGTTTGCCAATTCACAATGCTGCAGTGACAGCTGCAACTGGAAGAAATTCCCTGTTAGGGTCTACTGTAGACCATGCTCTTCTGACACCCTGCTCACAATACCTAGCCCTTCAATGTCCCTTCACTGCCCACTTGTTTTTCCACTTGTTTTGTCAATAGGCAATGGTTTTGTTGGGATATTCAGAAGCATTGAACACACCGATGGGTGGAAGAAAGAAGTTTATTTAGCTAACACATCCTAATAGCATAAAAGCATAACAAGCATGAAGCATACATGCTGTAGCTGAAAGGACACATGCTTTATGCTTTTAATGTATTATGTGGCTTTTTCTTGCTCAGTTAGGATGCGTTAGCTAAATAAATTTCTTTTCCCCACCCATTGGTGTGTTAATTGCCTCTGAATATCCCAACAGGACCATTGCCTGTTGACAAAACAAGTGGAAAAACACTCCTTCTCCCTATTTCTGCCAAAGGTACTCAAACCCAATCCAACTTCTCTCCTTGGCTCCTCCGCCTCTCTTCAGTTCTATGGGCGCTTCCAGAAAACACTTTTATAGCACCATCACCCTGCCTCATTCAGAGAATTTCACAGGGGGTCCAGATGTTACCTCTACTGTTCAGGGTTTCTCATAAGTGATTTTGAGATCATTGCCTATTTGTCCTACTTCTTTTAGTCACTGGGCCTCTTGACCAACCTCCCCAATACTCCTCTCTCCCTTTTCCAACAGCATACAGCTGATCTTAGGCCAGGGGTGGGCAACTTGTGATCCTCCAGATGCCTTGGTCTACAACTTTCATCTTCCCTTACCATTGGCTATGCTGCTATGGCTGATGGGAGTTGTAGGACAAATCATCTGGTGGGCCACAAGTTGACCACCGCTGACTTAAAACACTGAGATTTTTTTCCAAAGCTCTCTCGCTCATTAGCCTTCTCTGTCTTTTTTTTAATGTCCTCTTCTCTACATACCCTTCTGTCAGGTTCTTGTTTCTCAGTTAATTGTCTGCTCTGTAGCTTTACGTCAGCCTTCTTGCGCTATATCCTAAGAGCTGTCTATACACACTGAAAACCCCGGAGTGGATGCGTGATGGCGCTGCGTCGATTATATGACACAGCAGACACCTTGCAGTCATTGCGGAACTTTCCGCAAAGCTGCGAAGAAAAAACGTTGGGGACTTAACCCACCTTCCCGCTCTCTATCCTCACCCCGGAGTCACGCCGGAGGTATGGCAGGGGAGATGGTGTCTCCTGATAGGTCACCATCCGCCCAGGCAGAGGGCAGGCCTGGCCGCTGGAAACCCCATGCTTTCGCTGCGTTGGGATTTGCTGCCACCACCTGGAACAGCATAAGCATGGGGGTTTGCTTATCGCAGTAGCAACCCGCTGCCATAGAGGCAACCCATTAGGTTCTTTTCTTTGTTCTCAACCTGCACTACAGCAGGCATTAATCCCACCCAAACAGAAAACAATCCTCCAGAACTAGAACAGCCAACTTTTAAATTCCCTGAGCAAGTGAACATTCTCAGCCATCACACCAGTTCATCCAATCTGTGTCAAAAGGCTTCACCGTTATAAGCACACACAGACCCACCCACCCACACACACACACACAGACATACACACACATTTCAAAATACTGTTAAGTCATTCTTGGATAAATTATATTTTCATTAACCCTCCCATCCTATGATTCACAACTTCACTCCTCCTTTATCCTCTCATCAAGAACTCTATTTTCAACTTCTTCTTCTTCTTCTTCTTCTTCTTCTTCTTCTTCTTCTTCTTCTTCTTCTTCTTGCCTAGCCTTTCAACTAAAGAATAGGCGGAAAAAACAGATGAATTCCTATGCAACAAAATATTGGAACTGACAAGTTACTTTGCTGTCACAAACAATTAAATTCACTTGCAAGTTTTTTATTCCCTACTGTAGGGAAAGATTATTTTGTGGAGTCAAAGAAAGTATTTATCTTTAAAGTTTTAAATGTTTCTTAATAAAGTCAGTTGCCTGTGTCATGAAAGACTGTAAAATATAATCACGTAGTTGAATCTTCATGTAAATATTAGCAGAAGGTGATTATTATTATTTTGTTTAATTATCCTTTAAGCTGTGTTACTAGTTTGATGGTCTCCATTGCTCTGCAAAATTCTGTACAATGGTTTGGGAGAAGTTGGTGGTGTAATAGGCAGCACTAGTTATTGTGGTAGCAGTCACATCTGCTTGGCTCCTAACATACAATGAAAAAGCAGAGGCCGATGGTAAATCACCTGCCAACACTGTCAGATAAAATAAACTACCTGGATAGTATGGCTGGCTAATGCAGAAGGACATTATCTGGGGAGGTTAAGTAGGCCAGTAGTACAAGCCCTTAAGGAAAAAGTGACATTTAAAACAAAACAAAGGGGAAAGTAAATGTAAAAGACATTGGCAGTCTAGCAACTTCACTTGGCCAAGGGTGTGCTGTGCTATGATAGGTTACACCTAGATGATTCCTGATTGCCAATTATTTTGAATGTACCATTAAGAGGACTTGGCAGAAGTGATAGTAATAGTGCCTAATTAGCAAGGGATGACATAGTATGGTCTGTGTCTGAGATAGCTAGTAGCTTCACAATAGCTAGAGCCTTGTGTGGTGCAGAGCGGTAAAGCAGCAGTTTCTGCAGCTGAAACTCTCCCCACGGCCTGAGTTCGATCCCAGCGGAAGCTGGTTTCAGGCAGCCGGCTCGGGTCAACTCAGCCTTCCATCCTCCTGAGGTCAGTAAAATGAGTACCCAGTTAGCTGGGGGAAAGGTAATAACGGCCGGGGAAGGCAACGGCAAACCACCCCGCTATAAGGCCTGCCAAGAAAACGTCAGCAAAAGCTGGCATCCCTCCAAGAGTCAGTAATGACTCAGTGCTTGCACGAGAGGTTCCTTTGGTCAGTCATGCCTTGTTTTCATTTATGTCCTTTGGAGGACTAGTAATACTATGGGGAAAGGATATTTAAATGGAAAGATTTTCAGCACAAGAATTACTAGCAACATTAGACTACACAAGCCTGATACAGCTGCCTTCTCCACACGTTAGTTATTTGTATTGAGGGGGCTCTTGAGAATAGGCATAGAAACATACACCCCCAAGGAGATTCAGGAAAGCCAGTAAGTGGACTCTGTAAAGATATATTCACATTTATGTATTTGATTTCTCTCTATGTATTTGATTTATAGCTAACAATAAATCCAAGATTAAAACAAAAGTTAATTAAAACAACCATAAAGAATTAAAGCAGAATTACAAACACTAGTATAAAATAAAATGAACAGTACCCAACGAATTGCCCACTGCCCTTCCAGCAACAGACCCTTTTTAACTTTTATTTCTGGCCTGACAGTCCAAGCAGCACTTTAACGCTAATTACTGTTAAGGGAGAGAGAAAATGTGTTTATGTAGGGATACATAGGGTGTGTGTGTGTGTGTGTGTGTGTGTGAGTGAGTGAGTGAGAGAGAGAGAGAGAGAGAGAGAGAGAGAGAGAGAGTCTGTGTGTGTGTGAGAGAGAAAGAGACAGAAAAAAGATGGAATAAGTTAGCTGGTGGGAGAAAAGAAGAATTTGCATTCTGTGAAATAGTTTTTTGTTGATGCTGAAAACTGTTTTAAAGGAGTTGTTTAATACGTTGGGGCTCAGAACCAACTCGTCTTTTGGTCTTTACTTGTCCACTGCTTTTCATGGCAGTTACTTTGTGGTGATGCCCCAGGACACCCTGACAGCCTCAAGGTCAGCTCAATAATGAACTCCAACCCATTTTGTGTTGGAATGCCAGGTGTTTAGGCATTTTTGTGTTTTTTAAATGGGAGAGGACTCAAAGAGGCACTCCCCCACCCCACTTGACAAACACGCCTGAAGTAGTAGGCTCAAAGTAAGGCGGACACTTCATTACACTAATTTATTTATTATTATTATTTATTTATTTAATTACATTTATATACTGCCCCACAGCCGAAGCTCTCTGGGCGGTTTACAACATTAAAAATAGTAAACATTAAAAGTATACATTTTTTTTAAAAAAAAACATAAAAACAGTATAAAAACAGTATCCATTTAAAAACAATTCTGGAGTCCATTAAAAACAAACTAAACGTTGTTAAATGCTGTTAAAATGCCTGGGAGAAGAGAAAACTGCATAAGCTGCCCCTTGCTTGGAGTGCTGTAAATACTAAAATGATGAGTTTATATGCTGAGTGAACTTCTATCATTGAAAACTTATATTGCAGTGCCAGTATTTTACTATTACAGATATGCTTGTGTTCATAATCCTTAGTAGGTCATCACTAAGGACTACTTTTTCACATCAAGCTTCTTTGATGCTTTTCCCCTCCACTCGTTTATTAAGTTTCTAAAAAAATATTAGTCTAGTTGAAGAAGGAAGAGAATAAGCACCCAGAAAGAAGGGTTTAAGTTAACTAAGCAAATTGGCAAAAGGTTCTAAAGGTTTCAGTCATTAAATTTTCTTTTGTGTGCACTGTTCCTCTCTTGGAACAAAAACTTGTATATCCTTGGGCTTCTAATGTATAAAAATGATCACAAGGTTTAACAGAGTATATATATTTCGTGCTGCAGTAACCGACATCTACTTTTTGAGTCCATTCTTCATCTTGAAACATTTCTCTGTCTTGACACATACTAGGTAACAAAAACCCTTGAATCACTGTGGAAATATGTCTCTCTACCTGCCTCAATGAAAGCAATAAAGTCACTAACTAGAATCAGGAACATCTGTTCCTGAGGAGGAAGACCAAAAAAAAAAAAAAAAAATTCTGGTCATTAGGGAGAAGAATTCTCCTCAGATCAGCTGCTCTTAAAATTAGTGCATCAGTGGAATGGAAGATGTTAGGAAGGCAGATTTAAGTGGTATCCCATGTATTCCGTCCAGACTTTCTCCCTGCTAAGGCAAAACATCTCTCCACAATCAACATTATAACAGCTGCTGGGATATAAACAACATTTGTGGCAGAACAGGAAGCCAAATGAGCATTCATCAGACACTAATGTGAGAGATAAAAAGAGAGTGAGATGCTTGGCTATTGCCTCTTGCCAGGCACATTTTAACGCCTAGTTTGTCACCTCAGATCCTCTCTGGAACAGCAACCCAAGGGCTTCCCACAACCTATTTCTATTTTTCATGCCTAAAGAAACTGTCATGATAAAATTCATTGGTAACTGTTAAAATCCTATATTTTTTAAAAAAAGGTATGCACAATTAAAATAAAATGCCAAAAAACAAACAAAACCCCATGCCATCTTATCCATCCCAATGCTGTTCAACATGTATGTGAAACCGCTGGGAGAGATCATCCAGAGGCATGGGGCAGGGTGCTGTCAGTATGTTGATGACACCCAAATATATTTCTCTATGCCTTCAGCAACAGCGTCAGCTAAGGATAGTGTGTCTCCTCTGAATGAATGCTTGGATGAGGAAAAAACAAACTGAAGCTGAATCCAGACAAGATGGAGATGCTTGCTGTCAAAGGCCGCAACCTGGGTTTGGAGGTGTGTCAACCAGTTCTGGATGGGGTTACACTCCCCCTGAAAGACTGTGTTCCCAGCTTGAGGGGTGCTTCTGGATCCGTCGCTCCAAATGACAGCCCAGATAGATGCAACGGCCAGGAGTGCCTACTATCAGCTTCGGCTGATACGCCAGCTATGCCCCTTCCTAGAGTTAAAAGACCTAAAGACGGTAACGCACACACTGGTAACTTCGAGGCTTGACTTCAGCAATGCGCTGTACATAGGGCTACCTTTGTACCTAGTTCAGAAACTTCAACTAGTTCAAAATATGGCAGCCAGGTTGGTCACCGGCACACCTAGGGATGACCATATCACACTAACATTAAAATCACTCCACTAGCTGCCAATTAGTTTCCGACTGAAGTATAAAGTGTTGATTATTACCCTTAAAGCCCTACATGGTTTGGGTTCAGGTTACCTGCGGGATCACCTTCCCCCGTACAATCTGTCCCCCACACTCAGGTCCTCTGGGAAGAATTTACTTCTGTCAGCCAAAACTAGGCTGACAGGTATTACCCAGAGAACCTTTTCTTCTGCTGCTCCCAGACTGTGGAATGGCCTGCTGGGAGAGATTCATCAACTTAATGCTCTCTCTGAGTTGAAGGCAACCATAAAGACTAGTCTCTTCTGGCAGTTCTACCCAGATGAATTTTAAGATGTCCAATTATTATTTTAATATTGTATCAGTTTTATGCATTTTATTTATATGGTATTTTTGTATTAAATGTTGTTCTGTGCCTCAATCCAGTGGGAGAGACAGGTAATATATAAACAAACAAACAAACAAACAAACTATCTCTTTCTCGCTCATGGCGTTTTTTCTAGACAGACGTTTTGGGCTTTGCCAAGTCATGCTGCCTTTTACAGATTCAGGAATTCCCTGACAATTGAGCATGCTTTAATTACGACTGCTTTCTGGATGTTGGTGTGGATGAATTTTCGTAGGCCTAGTTTCTAAAAGTTTTCTGTATAGTTTTTTGACACAATGCTGGTGACTGATGTGACTAGTGGAATAATTGTGAACTTTTGCCGTTGTCGTTCTTCTTCTTCTTCTTCTTCTTCTTCTTCTTCTTCTTCTTCTTCTTCTTCTTCTTCTTCTTCTTCTTCTTCTTCTTCTATTTTGACTGTGAAGCCAAATTTGCTAGAAGAGAACTACAATGTAAGCTACATCTAAGGAAGCATTACTATACTAAAGCAGCAGCTTTACCTCAACTCCTTCCTCCCCATGTCAGGAAAGAATTTGAGCTCAGAAGGCAGGCTGTCAATTCATATGGACCACAGGTGCCCACAGAAAGGAGACTCCCATGGTATATTGCTATATTGCTATAGCTACTACTGCCATTGAAAGTGGTAGCAGGAGTTGTTGTTAGGCCCTGAAAAGTAAAAAGGTGCAAGTTACAAGTGAAGTGCAGAGAAGGCCCTGCTATTGCGTCCAGTTCTGGGCACCACACTTCAAGAAGGATGCAGACAAGCTGGAGTGTGTTCAGAGGAAGGCAACGAGGATGATCAAGGGTCTGGAAACAAAGCCCTATGAGGAGAGACTGAAAGAACTGGGCATGTTTAGCCTAGAGAAGAGAAGATTGAGGGGAGACATGATAGCACTCTTCAAAGACTTGAAAGGTTGTCACACAGAGGAGGGCCAGGATCTCTTCTCAATTATCCCAGAGTGCAGGACACGGAATAATGGGCTCAAGTTACAGGAAGCCAGATTCCGGCTGGACATCAGGAAAAACTTCCTGACTGTTAGAACAGTATGACAATTTACCCTAGGTAAATGGAACCAATTACCTAGGGAGGTGGTGGGCTCTCCCATACTAGAGGCATTCAAGAGACAGCTGGACAACCATCTGTCGGGTATGCTTTGAGGTGGATTCCTGCATTGAGCAGGGGGTTGGACTTGATGGCCTTAAAGGCCCCTTCGAACTCTACTATTCTATAATTCTATGATTCTAAGGGAGCTGCATGAGAAAGCCCCAGGTGCTGCTTTGGTACTTTAGTGGTATACCGATTTAGCGCTATAACGATTTAGCTGCATGGCAACTTTAGCAGTAGAGAAATTTAGCTGTATGGCAACTTTAGCCACTACTACCGTATTTCTTCGATTGTAAGACGCCATCGATCGTAAGATGCACACTAATTTCAGTACCACCATTAGAAAAAAAAAACCCTAAGACACACCTGCGATTCTAAGACACACCCCGTTTTTAGAGATGTTTATATTATTATTATTTATTATTATTTATTTATATAGCACCATCAATGTACATGGTGCTGTACAGATTACACAGTAAATAGCAAGACCCTGCCGCATAGGCTTACAATCTAATAAAGTTGTAGTAAACAATAAGGAGGGAAAGAGAATGCAAACAGGCACAGGGAAGTGTAAACATGGGGGGGGATGTAAATATGGGGGGGAAAGTGAGTCTTAGAATTGAAGAAATACAGTACCCTCACCCAAGTTCATTTATTGAATTTGGTGGCTGAAAGAGATTCGAAACAAAGTTTCTTTGATCTAGCTCTGATATACTGTGCTGTCCACTGCTTGACACTGGCTCACAGTTATTTAATTAAATGATAATGTTAGGCTGTAAGAGGTACCTGGGCCTATGGCTACACTATATTTCCCCCTTTCCAGTTATATTTATTTGATTATTTATTTATTTGATTTATATTCTGCCCTTCCTCCCAAGGAGCCCAAAGTGGTTATCTGACCTTTCAAATTTTATACTCTTTTGTCATGGCCTTTGACTTGTGCAATACATGTTGATGATGATGGTTTCAGTTCACTGCTCAATGTTATATATTTGTTCTGCAATACAATAACCACCATAGAAAACATTGATCTATATTGTCTTTGCCACAAAATGCTTGAGAAAATACACAGTATACATATTATTCTGCCATAACATTACTGAAACCCATCTGGCAATTCAGGTTGTTCAATTACCTTTCTACAAAAAACTTAATTAAATAAAAAGGTTAATCGCCATACTTCAAGACTCTTGTGCTGTGTGTATGACTGGGCAATTTGTCATACTTTTCCAGATAGTTAGCCACTTCGTACTTTAAAAAGAGAAACTCTGCCAGTAACAAGGAGAAGAGTGCAATAAACAGCACATGACAGATGCTGAATCGGACCAGCCGTGTTAGATGGCTTTTATTTACACATAGCAATAGATCCACCCTTCCAGGAAAATACATTCTTACCTGCATGCATTTGGATAATCTTTAGTCCTTCAAAATTGTGTCAAGTGTATTTTCCTCCCTCTTTTAAGATCTGAAAGAATTCACCTTGTTGAAAACCAAGAGGGAAATAGGAGAAATTACCAGAAAGGGCTAGTTCAGTGTTTTGAGGGCTTACATTTGGACAAGATACCTGCTCAAGTCCAAGTGATTCTTAATGCATCTCCAATGTTGATCATCTGAGCATCCAGAGAGAAGTGGGGAGGGAGGGTTAAAAAATGGACACAGTTGCATAGAAACAGAAGTGATGCAAAGCAAAGTAGGCAGTGAGTTCTCATAGGTGAAGGTGCTCATAACAGTGGACCTAATGGCACATTGCATCCAAGTAGCGAGCTTGTTCAGTCCCAAAAGGAACACGGCACTCCCTTTCTGTACCCCTTAGTCTATTGCTCCCTGCTGTTCTCCTGAGCATGGGAAAAGCAGATTAAAATGCACAGCTTGCCATTAAACATGCAGGGACCTTGAAGGGCTATCTGGCCTTGCCATACAATAGCTCAACAGAACATGTGCTGCAATGCCACTGGGAAACAGGAAATGCCCAATGACATAGCCTGGCTTATATTTCCAACTCTTCTGAGCACTGACACCAGCACCTTTACCAACATGACATACAGCATTTATGGCAGCAAGGGTTAAGTTGCAAGCTTATGCTGGTGAATAGAACCATTCCTTGTGATGTGCATTTAAAATAAAGCCAACACCAGAAATTGATCTTTCAGGGACACATCCATGTCCCGCATACATTGCAATTTTGGTGTTTTTTTTTTTTTTAATTAACTAGATTAACTAGAAACTCAGTTCTGTAGCACAGCATATCCTGTGCAGTTAGGGATCTCAGATAGGCTGGGAATTACCTTTGTTTAAACCTTGGAAAGCCCCTGCCAGTAGGAGTAGGTAGGCGGTGCCGAAGGACCAATGGTCTGGCCCAAATTAAGGAAGCTTCTCTGCTCATCGCTCTCACCCATCCTAACACTATGGGACACAGGAAAGACATGGCCACATCCACCTTGGGATAAATATGCAACGGCAGCGATTCTGGGGGGAAATTATCCTGGATAAATCTAACCTATCATGGATATGTGCACAAGCCATTGGTCTCCTTCCTGTTCTCCATACTTTATATTTTTTGAAGAGGAACTCATGAATCCCTCTTGTGCAGGGATGCACCATCTCCATATAAGGAACCAGCTCACAGGTTGTACCATGTGAAGAGATGGTACATGTTCCACTGTGGAGATATTAAGCTGCATGGAGAGCATTTTACACTTCATATTCTTACACTTCCTCCCTGTAACACTGAAGACTCCTCTGAGTCAGTATGACATTTTCACTTTCCCTTCAAGTTTCATTTTCACGAAACGTATTGCTTGCTCTGTGGGCACTTGGGCTAGGGCAAGCTTGTTTGTTCCAGCATTTTCCTGCTGTGAGACTGCAGACGCTGGAGCAAAAGTTGGGATTATATAGGGTTCTGCTTCAGAGCAGGTCCCAAAGAAGCCCCTTTGGATCCTATACTTTTCAGTTTTCTTTACCACCATCAGTCACATAGAGAAAGGCATGAGTCTGTCAACAATTTCCTATTTACTTCATTTCTATCTGAAGATAAAGTTTCTTTGATATTTTATTTATTTAACCAACAATGCTCCTGGGAATTCCCATCTGGGTATTCTGTCAGCCAGATGGCCAATGGGCTGCAAAGCTATGATTGTTTTGTTTAAAAGGGGTGGTGGTGGTGGAAGGGAAAACCTCTACTGCCTTGTGTCATATCGGTAAGCCCTCCACACCCCACAAAACTTTACCAAACATACCTCTATGAAAAAAGGCAGGTTTCAGTTGCATTCCTCACCCCACCCCACCCCAAATCTCTGGAAATAGCTGGACGGAAACAACTTACCCACCGCCTTGTATGCCAAATTAACCCAGAGATTTAAAAGATTATGAGACAGGACTCTAAGGCTCTTGCTAGACAACGAGTTAGCCCGGTGTGAGCCCTGGGCCCGCCCCTGTGCATCCAGATGACGCACAGGGGATCCCGGGCTCAAGCAGGGGTAACCCTCCCTTGGCCTGGGATAACTGGCACCACTTTTGGTCTGGTATTTCCCGCAGTATCAGGCTGATTGGAGATCACGGGGGGAATCGGGGGAGCGGGGAACCTTGTTTTTAAAAACAAAAATGCCTACCTTTGCCACTGGTGTGCTCCTGTGCACCCGGCCCTTTAAGAGTGAAACAAAATGGAGGACGCAACAGGGCTTTCCTTTACCCCATCATGTCTGACATGTGGATAGGAGCAACAGCCCGCGCTACATTTTGCACGGGCTGGCCCCTCCTCACCACCGGATTTTAAGGTAGGTCTAGCAAAGCCCTAAGGCTCCTTTGTATGAAAGGGTGGCAGCATCACTACCTTCTTTGCATCATGGATCCCTCTGGCTAGTGCAGTCCAGGGGACTTGCCTTGTACCCTACAGCTTGTTTTCATATGCCAAGGAAGTCACTGTTGCCAAACTGCTTGCTGGCGACTATGCAGGCTTGCCCTACCTACTCCTATTCATGACTTCCACAGCATATTGGTAAGCAAAAAAAATCCTCCTTCCTCTGTCCCTGATTGATAATGGGATCCTGGCAATTCTTCCCTTCCACACTGTGTCTGTAACAGAACAAAAAAAGAAAATGCAGACATAGCACTGAGTCTTAAGTGGATATACTTGTACATCATGTAAGATTCTGTTTCACCTAAAAAGGGCAGAATCATTGGAAGCTACACAGGATGACCTAGAAAGACATTTATTCTTCATGCACTCAGACGAAAAATTATTTAGAGAATGATCCTTTTATACACACAAGATTTATTATGAAGGATAAAGAAAGAGTTCACACGGAGAAGTAATATGTGGCTAATGTAGCATTTATTCCTTTTAGAAATTAAAAAAAAAGGATGCTACTATGGGATGACAAATAAAGCCTCACATGGCTGAATCCAATGATCTGGGAGAGAGGTTTTAGGCTTGTTCTGTAGCACTTTTAAAATGTTTAGGAAAATTACATATGTTTGCAGCTTTGGAGAATCCCAGCAAAAGCTCTACAAATTCTAAAAATCCACATTAGCAAGAATTAGAAAAATAATGGGATTTTAAAAAAGCCATGGAAAGTTTAACATATTGTGGTGTGACCAATACCACATGTTTTGTAAAGGGGAAAAAGTATACCCAGGAATTGAGATGAATACTTTGTGTGATCTATCTAGACCATTAAATCAGAGTAACCTCAAGACTTCCAGAATTGTATATAAAATAAAAGTTGTCAGAGGCCTGAACATGTCCGGAATTTCTAGTTTTCTTTCTTTCTAGCTTTCTTTCTTCCTAGCAGGATCCTTCTTCAGCTAGGAGAGTCTAAAGCTCTTCTTAGTTCAAGGAGAAGAATGTAAAACCAGATATTTCACATCTCCATAGAATCATAGAATAGCAGAGTTGGAAGGGGCCTACAAGGCCATTGAGTCCAACCCCCTGCTCAATGCTTTCTTCTGCACACCTTTTCCCCTGTCCTTTAGGCTCCTCTTCTATTTACTTACAGGGAATTTACCACAACACTCCCATAAGCTGAAGTACTCCCCTTAACCTCTTCCAATAATTTCTAATGTTAGACACATGATTTCTAATTTCTAATATTAAACACAAGCCAAAGTTCTTTAGACTCCTGTCCCTATCTCGATGGATCTCTGGCCTCAGGCATCCTAAACAAGGTAAAGGTTAACACCTGAGGAGAGGGAGAACTCTAGTGCTGCCCTCTCCATCACATTTGTCACCCTCTCTCATGTCAGGCAGATTTCTGAAGAGGAGAGCCTATATCCATGGAGGCTATCCATGCATTCTAGAATGCTATAAAATCAGTCTTAGCGGAACTCATTTTTGCACTCCTTCAACATTCCTCAGAGATTTTGCTAAAGAATGAACCCCCAAAAGCACTTCAGGATTTAGCTATATGTGAAATTTCAGCATCAACTTTAGCCTTTGTATCCTCACAACAGTGAGGGTAAAAGGGTAGTGTAGGGTAAGACACTGTGACTTGCACAAGGCCATCAGCTGAATGGAATTATTTTAAACGTTTTGTTGGTTCAATAGCTTAACACGCATCACAACAAAACAAATTAGAAAATGTGTTACCTTTTACTTGGAAATGGCCTGAACATGATGACAATGCTACCTTTCTGCACGTAAAAGCTGTTTAATGTAATAACTCACTTCTGAATTTCCTGTAAACAGCAGTGCATACAATTAAATTAGATGCCCACAATAGACTACACTGATTCTTTGAGGAGCTTCAAACCTCTTCTCCAATAAACGTTCTGGAGGAACAGTTTGCACTCACATTGGCTGCTCTCTATTGAATGGAAGACTTCGAATATGAATACCAAAACAGTCTCTTCGTTACAAGGTATGGGGGGTTACTATAACAATTGTGCAAAAGGAAAGAAGAGGTAAATGATTCCCTGGCACCATTCTAAGCCATTTGGGGACTAAATTAAACTCTCCAAAAGGGCTCTGAAATGGCCATTCCAAATTCATCATCTGCAAATAGCTTGGCAAATTGGGGGCAGACATTTTGTTCCAGGTTTCAGAGATACGTCATGATGTCTGCTCAAGCCCATAGCAACCAATATGCAATTTGGGAAAGGAACAAAATCATGGATCCATGCTCAACTAGTGCTGACCCCTCTCCTATTTTCATTGCCACATTCGCAGGCAGTGAAAATTGAAGGTATATCCGAGGGTGACGTTTTCTTTCTTTTTGCTTTGCACAGTTCTTATAGCATGTGTTTGGAGGGAACCCAACAGTGCTACTCCCAAAGGACACCAGCTGCCATAGCATAACTTGGATGGGGACTTATGAGTTTACAAAAGAAAAAAGATGTCTCCCAGCACTGACTAGAGCACTATAATCTTTTTCACTATGTTGCTCCAAACAGAGCAACATTTCATAACCACATGGCATTGTACTAGAGCACCTCTGAGTAAAAATATGGCAGGTAGTGAGAGAAGCACTGATGTTGTCTGGTGAGATTTGCCTCCCAACAATGAATTTTGCCCCCACTCCAAAACGTGCAGGGGGTTCACCTTTCCACCCAAACCCTCTAATCGTTAGGTGGGGATCTCCAATTAAAAGGTGATGGGAAACCTCTCTCAATGAGCTCTCAGAGAGCCACTGCAAGTCTGATTACATAATGTTGGGCTATATCAGAGGTGGGCAACCTCAGCTCTCCTGATCATGTTGGACCCCAACTCCCATCAGCCCCCGCCAGAGTGGCCAATGATCGGCGATGGGGAATCAAAGATCACCTCTGTTACTTCTCCTGCCCTGCATAGGATGATTGTAAGCCTCTGAGTTTGCAGGCTTACAATCATTGAGGTTGAGATCCCCCAGAACCATCATCCTGGGGGGTCTTCAACACCAGATCTGAGACAACCTCCGTCAGTGCAGGCAGCAGGGTGGATGGTACACCAGTAGAATCCCTAATCTGTCTTGAGTACCCAACACAAAATAAAGACACTCAAGACCAGCACTAGAATGAACAGGAAGCCTAAAGAGGGAGATCATATTTCTATAGACCACTGCAACCACACACCCCTGGCCCTCAAGTCGGTGCTGATGCTGCACCGAGTACCTGGGAGAGCAAAGCTGGGTGAGAGTAACCCCTCCCAGTTCACCCACCCAGGTCTCCATGATATATACCAGGTCAGCCCCCTCATCCACAATCAAATCATGGATGAGGGAGATTTTATTTTGGACTGACCTGGCGTTCAGCAGAAGCACCACCAAACCCGAGGGCAAGCTTGTAAGGCCGCCAGGAACCATCCGGTTGGGGGAAGAACCAGAAGAGGGGATAGCTGTAAGAAATCTAGCCCCTCTTCTCCTCATCTGGCCCATTGTTCCCCCATCACCATACCTCCCCTTACCTGTGACCACAGCTTAAAGTGATGTCTGTTTTGGCCCTCTGTTAAACTAGAACGTTGGATCTGTAACTCCCACGTTTGATCACAACACTGTTTCTTGTATTTCAGTACCATAACATTGGCCACCAAACTTTATTTATATCTAAGATGTTTTCCTGAGGAAAAGAAAGTGGAGCAATAAAAGGAAATGATTAGAAGAGTGTGACACAGAGCTCAGAAAGAACAATTTAAGTTTGGATGGGAAAAGCCAACAGAGTAGGCAGTGTCCAGGGAGTTGGGGTTTTTTGGAAGCTGGCCACCTGTTTTACACTTTGTAGAGAAATTAAACTATATGATTTGTGCTATCTGTAGCAAGCAATACCATGTGTTCCTTTTTTCCAGAGGCTTCACTCTTTTATTTTCTTTTAAAATTGGATCTGCCACAAGTAATAATACCTGACTGTGATGAGAAGCTAGGTACATTGATTGATATCAAAAGATCCCTTTCACATCCATAATCCCTTAGGGATCTTTTTAGATGATGTTTACAATTTGTAAGGCACTGAGAAGAAGAAAGCTATATTTGAGTTGGAGCATATGCAGTACAGGAGACTCTTTCAGGACAGGAGAGACGAAAATATGTTCTAGCAGATGTTTTAACCTTGGCTGATCAAAACCGGACCCACTGCACTTTGTTGAATAATAATGCTTTTATTAAGGCTTGTTTTCAAAATAGTACATCTATGTTCAGAATGCTAACTTCTAGGGATAAGTGTAATCCTACTGAGAAATTTTAGTAATTTATCGGAATTCTTTTGGTTTCCCTAGAAATTCCTCAGGTGTTTTGCCTCTCAAGGAAATTACTGAAACAAATTCCAAATTTGTTTCAGTAACAATATTATTTAGTATATTTAGACATTCTTTCTGGCTAAGCCACCATAAGAATCATCACCATCATCTAATAAAAACAGTAAATCATTTAAAACACACACATAACCTTACAACTGAAAGGCCAAGTTAAAGAGATACATCAAAAAGCAGAGAGAGTGACAACCATGGGCGCACATTTCAGAGTTTAGAAGCAACACAAGCAGAAACCCATCTCACGTGTGCCCATCGTGAAGGCCTCTGCAAGAGGAGGCAGGGCACACCATGGCACATGTGTCTTACAATAAAGTCTCAATTAATGAGAGCATGGATAATGGATGTTCGGACACTGCAATTAGAGTAAAATGCCATTGGCCTAATTAAGATGCAGCAATATCACATTAACACTTCATTAGAGTGTTACAACCTTCCTATTCACCCCAGGACAGAGGGGCATTATTAAAACTATGGTGTTTTACATTTTCTTGGCATGAATAGGTTCTTCCTAGCCAACTTGGCTGCCTCAATAGTCTTGTGAGCGACATTTTGTAAAGGACAATTTTCTTTCCTAATGCTGGATATATGTTAAGAGCACAACTTTGTTTTTACCAATTTGGACCAACAGTTCAAATATTATTATTATTATTATTATTATTATTATTATTATTATTATTATTATTATTATTATTTCTTACACACCTCTCCATCTTGATTGAGGCAGGGAACAAAAGTAAAGATAAAATACATAAAACTGAATTAAGAACAAAATGTACATTGTTAAAACACCTAAAAACAGTCTAAAAACATCCTAAAATTCCACTGGATAGGCCTAGATTCAATGGCATAGTGTAACCATATCCTATCCCAAGCAACCACTTCCCACAAAACTCTGTTTTTTGGCAAAAAATCTACCCACTCTTTTTTCTTTTCTACATTACTGCCAACACTTACTCACCAATAAAGGTTTAGTACTAGAAAATGTGGCCACAGCAGGAAGGACTTCTGTTCAGGAGAACCAGTAGGAAAAGTTTAACAAGAGAGCTAACAAGCTTTCATGGGGAGTGTCTACGAATAGGAGGAGGGGTGCATAATGACTGCTTTTGTGGTGGGATGCAGTGCGCCCAGTCCGAGCTGCCACTCCCTGCCTTTCCCGCTCTCGGTCTCGCATCTTGCAAGACTTCTGGGATAAAGTCATCCTGGAAGTCTCACAAGATGGGGGACTTCTGGGACAGGCCTTGCCCAAGGGCCTTAAAAAACACCTGGACCTGGTACTGAACAGGAGCCAGGCAAGTCTGTTGGCAGGGAGCTCTATAAAAGTGGGGTTATGACAGAAACATGGCATTTTTTTTCTTGCAGAGAGCCATACCAGCTGTGACATTGGAATTCCATGATCATTGGTTGCTTGCGTGTATGTGTGTGTTACTTTGGGTGACCATATGAAAAGGAGGACAGGGCTCCTGTATCTTTAACAGTTGTATTGAAAAGGGAATTTCAGCAGGTGTCCTTTTGTATGCATGCAGCACCTGGTGAAATTCCCTCTTCATCACAACAGTTAAAGCTGCAGGAGCCCTGCCCTCTTTTGTATCTGCTCACTCTCAGGGCTCCTGCAGCTTTAACTGTTGTGATGAAGGGGAAATTTCACCAGGTGCTGCATGCATATAAATCACACCTGATAAAATCCCATTTTCTCGGCAACTGTTAAAGATACATGAGCCCTGTCCTTCTTTTCATATGGTCACCCTAGTGTTACACCTGTTTTAAAGTTTAAAAAGGGGTGGAATTCTCAACCCAAATCTCCTCTATTCTGTATGCTTTGTCTCTGGAGTGATCAAAAATAATGGTGTGCATTTGTGGAGAGAAAGGGATCATAATGGAGAAAATTGTCCAAGGCGTCATTTGGGAAATACCTTCATAGTCAGGAAAGATGCTGTCAGGGCGGGCAGGCAGGGGAATTGAAAATCACTAAGTATATAAATGATTATGAACTATTCACACAACTGTGTTAATGTTCCTCATACTGTCAGTTGCTCACTCCTGTCATTACTAAGTCAATCATTTTTACCTTCTGTCAGCCTGGGAAGCAGCTGCCTTGATAAATATGCATTGAGATACATAGATGGGCATGAAAATTCTCAGCTGCTGCGAGAGAGGAAAACATTATTTTTCAACATCTTAGGGTGGTGGATAGGAGAGAGATTTCCTTACTGAAAATAGTATTTTTATTTCATCTCTCTCAGACAGTGATAAAAAGACAAGGAATTGTTTTCTTTCACTATTGCTCATTAGTTTACTCAGCTAAAAAATTTTAAACCCCAGAATAATTACATGAAAAAATGTAATTATCTTAGAATTCTATTTGATTTAACTTCTGTCTTAACGGGTGGTTTTTTGAGGTAACTACTGTTATTAAAGCATTTTAAACCATTATTCAGATTATTTAAAAGATTCCTTTAATTAATTTCTATTGTATGTAATTCATTATATACTGGGGAACATGGGTGGGAGAGTGCCATTGCACCGTCTACTGCTTGTGGATCCCTGGTTGACCACTGGTTGGCCACTGTGTGAACAAGTGCTGGGCTAATGGACGCTTGGTCTGATCCAGTATGACTCTTCTTACGTTCTTACTCTTATTAACTTTAGGGGCAAAAGAATAATACTGATGTAAAAGGTACTACAGAAACATGGACACAGGTCTAACCACCCAGGTGTAAACTAAACACAGCCAGTGATGCCATACCTCAACATCCGTGCCTTCAGCAGGAAGTCTGAAAAGGGATGCCTACACATCTATGTGCATATGCACTCCACATGATTGAGTACCTAGGGTTTCTGATTACATGGAGTGCCTACGCACATAAAGTTCTATGCACATAGGCGCCCCTTTTCAGACATCCCACTGAACAAGCAGACATCAGGGATTGGGCTGGTGAGGACCAGCCACTGAGCATAGCCCCCCTCTTCTTTGATGTGTTTACCATACCTCTGAAAGGCCATATAAAGAAGGCATAAAGCACTGGGATATTCTCCTCTGCAAACCCCATTGAAATGAATGGAAGCTGGCACAGAGCACAGCACTTAACGTAGTTCTATTAATATTCTACCTGGGCTTCTCCTTGCATAGGCCTGATTCCAACTTCCTGTCCAGGATCTCATCATCTCCCTGCCCTCATCGCATCCACAGGCCCCTTAGTTTCTTGTGCAGTTTCAGGCATTTCTTACTGCAAAACTCCCTCTCTCCTGGAAGCTGTAACTGTGGTGGGTGGAGGCTTTTCTACAATGGTCTCTATTGGTTGTTGTTGTTGTTATTATTATTATTATTTGCTCAGGATCTCTGTCTTTCATTTTATGAGATTCAGCATTTACATGCAGATTGTATATTATGGGTATAATTCAGCCAAAGTAAAGCACATTGCTATCCCACTGCTGTAGCTGTATCGTGTCCTATTTATGGGATGTATGCTTTTTCACAAAAGAGGTCGTCCAATGCCTGCTCATGGTAATTATGATCAACTGATACTTCACAGACAACTGTAGTACCTCATTCTGTGATCTGGAAACAGTTTTCAGGGGAAACGTATCAGATAAGAACCAAGTTCAGAGTTTTAACACTGATTAAGCACACGTTTCACATTATTATTTTGCTCTCCTTTTTTGGAAAGTAAAGCATCATCTTGATTAGTGCTAATTTTAACCTGCAAGAATTTATTTACGAAGCACTGCATAAAATTTACCGTACTAATAAACAATGTGGAGATCTTATCTCAGGGAATTGAGGGCCCATCCAGATGTTTTTGCCCACCTCTTCTCCGCTGCCAGTGTCCCCCGCCCCTTGCCAGTATATATAAGGAACTGCTAACTAGTAGAAGTAGGGAGCCTGGGTCACTACTCAGAAGCATCTTCAGTCAGCCTGTCGACTAGGGAGCTAGCTCTTGATTGTGCTTGGCCTGAAAACCACAGTTTGATCCTGTTTCCAGTCTTGGTTTGCAGGAAAAGTGCAGAGTACGGTTTGCCTGTTTAGACAAAATAGCAAGCTATAGTTTGCCTCAAACCAGGGAGCACTTGGTTCTACATCTACTCTGGTAATGTGCAAGTAGACATCCCAAGACTAGACAAAGTGGAGTGGTCCTTGTTTTTCTTCTAGTCCTTGAATCTCTGGTAGGTGGATACTGCATACACACAAACACACACCTTATAGAGTTTATTTAGAGTTGATTAGAAGAAAATGGAACACCCTCATAGTCAGCTGAAATGACATTGCACACTCACCTGGGAGTAACATGACATTGATTTCAATGGGATCAGATTTGTCTTCATGAGACTTATTCCCAATGAAATGTGGGCAGAACTGCAGACTTAGGCAGCAATCCCAATCACACTTATTAAGGAGTGATAAATACCACTGAACATAATGGGACATATTTATGAGTTGTTGGAGCCCATCCTAATTCACTCCAAAGCAAACCCTATCCATTTCAATAGAACTTACTTCCTGTCACGTGTGGATCTAGCACCCAATTCTGGCCCACATTGGATTGGCTCAGAAATCAGCTGGACATCACGAAGTAGCCCAGCTAATTTCTGAGCCAACATGAAATCTCTCCCTTCTACCTACCCAAGTCCCCACCGATCCTTTAACTCCCCGCCCTTCCTTCTCACGGCACTTATAAGCTGCAATGGCACTCTGGTTTGGGCACTGGCAGCGATGGCGGAAAGCCACAGGGAGAGAGAAAGGATGGAGAGAGGTTTCTCTCCCCGCTCTTGTCTCTGATGTCTAGTATACTACATAGGACATAGAAGCTCCTGGGAAATGTGATTTTCCCAATGGCTACTGCAATGTGAATAGGCCTTTTGAAAACTAGACCGCATTGTGGCCTTGTGGTCTGCTGTGCTTTATGCAGTGTGCTGGCTACTGCCATCCTCTATAGCTAACCATCATGAGCTGCACTGCTAGTAAGTCAGATTAATTAGGGTGACCATATGGAAAAGAGGACAGGGCTCCTGTATCTTTAACAGTTGCATAGAAAAGGGAATTTCAGCATGCAGCACCTGGAGAAATTCCCTCTTCATCACAACAGTTAAAGCAGCCGGAGCCCTGCCCTATTTTGTATCTGGTCATGCTAGGCAGGGCTCCTGCAGCTTTAACTGTTGTGATGAAGAGGGAATTTCTTCAGGTGCTGCATGCATACAAATGACACCTGCTGGAATTCCCTTTTCCATACAACTGTAAAAGATACAGGAGCCCCGTCATCCTTTCCATATGGTCACGCTAGATGAAGTTTGGAAGCTGGCAGAATCAAATTGGCGTTGGGGGGTGGGTGGGATTCCTCTCCAGCTTGACTTAAAAATTGAAGCTGGAGAAGAATTAGGGGAAATTTGACCTGTTAGCTGAGGGAAGTATTATGAAAGCCACGTATCTGGACAAATTTGGCCACATCACTCATTGTGTTTAGAGATTCTCTGACAGTCATCTTTATTCAGAGGAGGGGAAAAGAATGGTGTTGGGATCAGGATCATGAATGGGATCTGAGTCTACGAAGAATGGTGATGGGAATGTGGGGAGACAATGGCCGTGGCATCCACAGGCATCTGAAAGACTAGAGTAACTTGGGAACTCACAAAAGGGCAAGAAATATTTTTCCTTATTGTGATTTATTTTTAGAACGCTAGGGAGCAGAATGTCTAGGCAGAGCACAGATGTTAGAGCACATTATCCTGTTGCTGTTTCCCCTCAATTAAGGCCTTCAGAGGAGCAAAAGCAGAGCTCTGATTCGAAAGGAGGAGGGTTTAGAAAGTGCTTGCAGTTGCGACAATCAATCAGATTCCAGCTGGACATCAGGAAAAACTTCCTGACTGTTAGAGCAGTACGACAATGGAACCAGTTACCTAGGGAGGTTGTGGGCTCTCCCACACTAGAGGCTTTCAAGAGGCATCTGGACAACCATCTGTCGGGGATGCTTTAGGGTGGATTCCTGCATTGAGCAGAGGGTTGGACTCAATGGCCTTATAGGCCCCTTCCAACTCTGCGATTCTATGATTCTCCTCCTCGCAAGGTAAATGCAGCAGGTTAACCCCCCTGTCATCTTCCCCCGCAATCCAGTTAGCCAGCCCGGCCCCTTCCTTGCCACTTTGTCCGTGGCTGCCGTTCAGCTCGGTGGTTTTGCAATACCAAGTGGATCAGTGGGTGGCATTGGCCCAGGTAGGTGTTCCTTTGGGGTGCCAGGATGCCAGATGATGATGATTATTGTAAAATAGGGTGACCATATGAAAAGGAGGACAAGGTTCCTGTATCTTTAAAAGTAGCATTGAAAAGGGAATTTTAGCAGGTGTCATTTGTATATATGGAGAACCTGGGGAAATTCCCTCTTCATCACAACAGTTAAAGCTGCGGGAGCTATATTAGAGTGACCAGACTTAAAAGACGGCAGGGCTCCTGCAGCTTTAACTGTTGTGATGAAGAGGGAATTTCACCAGGTGCTGCATGCATACAAATGACACCTGCTGAAATTCCCTTTTCAATACAACTGTTAAAGATACAGGAGCCCGGTCCTCCTTTTCATATGGTCACCCTATGTAAAAGCTCTCCATTTTTGTTTTGTTTTGTTTATGTAACAAACACAATTAAAAAAGAAAAGAAATACAGATTGGTTGACAATTCAAAGCTGTACTGACTTCCTATGCAGCACCTTTACATTCTGCCATGTGTGTGCGTGTGTGCGTGTGTGCGCACGCATAGGGTAGGACTGGGGTCTAAAATTCAAGCTGTAGTTCAAGAAAAGTGATGTCATTTATTATTATTATATTATTATTATTAATTCAATTTTAAAAGATAAATCAATAAAACCATACAGCATAAAAAAAATTAGAGCAGAGAAGACAGGCTTCAGGTTATCTGTGAAATAAGCGTAGGAAAAAATTAAAGGAACCTCTCGTTCAAGCACTTCAGTCATTGCTGACTCCTAGAGGGACGCCTGCTTTCGCTGACGTTTTCTTGGCAGACTTTGTAGCCGGGTGGTTTACCATTGCCTTCCCCAGTCGCGGTTACCTTTCCCCCAGCTAGCTGGGTACTCATTTTGCCGACCTCAGGAGGATGGAAGGCTGAGTTGACCTGAGCCAGCTGGCTGAGAACCAGCTTCCGCTGGGATCGAACTCAAGCCGTGGGGAGAGTTTCGGCTGCAGTAACTGCCGCTTACCACTCTGCGCTACACGAGGCTCTGAAATAAGCATAACCCACAGCAAAATTCTGTGCCTGCTTCCAGTCAACCCTATTGAAAACAATGGTCACAATCTGGGCAAAGTTAAGCACTTTCAATTCCCTGCAGATTTCAGTAGGAGAGTTAAGCTTTGTCCCATTTACTTCAATGGGGCTTTTTAAATGTCTTAAACTCTGGCTGGATTGAGCCCACTGCTTGGAGGTAGGCAGTCTAAAACCCTGGAAGGACAAGGAACAGGAGGCATGAATCCCTTGGACTGGGGACTAGAAGGAATGACCAGGGAATAAGAGTCAGGGATGGACACCAGCAAGACAAAGCTGACTCGGCAAAGTACAAGCCTGGCCCAGAACCATGCAAATCCTTAACTGATCAAGGGGAGACCAGCAGAATTTCTGGGTGGTCTGGAAGGACATCAAAGAACTGGGAACTTTTCAATTGGCAGCCCTGGGTGCTCACCGCAAGGAGCAGCAGAGCACAGATCCAAAAGTTGCTGGTTCTAGCTCCAAATACTCTGACAACTAATTTGTACTGCAACCTACAGGAATGTGATAAAACATACATAAAAATACCCAAGAAGATATATCCTAGTTTGGCTATCAATGCCCTAAAAAGTAAAAAATAATAATATTATGCCAGCAATGATGGTAATTTAACACGTGTTGTACATTGGAATGAAAACATTCCAGTGTACCACATTCTAAAGAAAGAGAGAGGGAGAGAGAGAGAGAGAGAGAGATTAGCAAATACGGGACAAAAGATACATACAATTTTAAAAGTCCTTTTGCCTTTCTGCACACAACTGGTGATATAAAGTATTTTATTTTGATAGTTAAAAGGAAACTTGGGATTTGATTTGAATCTTTTCCAGCCATGAGGTTTCAAGAATAATAACCGTTATGTACAAACTCATTATAGCCTGGCACACAGTGGTCTCTTCCATTAATGTGGAGATGCAATTATAAATATTAATTCTATACACACACACCTCTTTCAAATTTCATGCTTATATACTCACAACTCAAATTGATGATTTTAACAAGAAAGAGAAAATACATTGCCCCCAAAACAGCAGTTTCTGTTAGTGTCACCTGGAACATGCATAGCATTATATAAGCTATACTATTTATCTCTGTCACCTGACAAAAACGCCTTATCCCATGCATATCACAACGGGGAAAGTATATTTTCCAAAGTCTCATTTAGAAGGATAGATGGCCTCTTTTCTGAAACTCAGGATTTTTAAAAAGAAAAAGCTGCCACCTGGACTCACAGTTATTTTCACCCACCTTAAAGCAGAGATTAATCAACACAAGCACATACACACCTACCCCTTACAAGATTCCAATTTCAAGAGCTCTCCTGCCAAGAGAAAGATTACAGAAATTTCACAGATTGTAAATACTCTAAAACCCAATCGTTTCAAAACTCTTCCTGAGAGAATTTTAATGTCTTGCTAACATCCAGCAGCTGATTTATATTTCAAAACCAGCTCTGCTTGCCAACTAAGATAACATGAACATCATTCATACATTAAAGCCTGCCTTTATAAGCCAAACAGAGGGAAACGTAATGGACAACATTTCTCAATACACTCCCCTCCAAACAATATGGAAACACATCTGCATATTCAACAGCAGGGTTCCAATTTGAATGTAATTATAGGTTAAATATAATTTAACACAACTTACAGATGCCTGCATAGTTTGCAGCAAACAACCCATAAATAAATTTGTTATAGTGCCCCCCTCCCTAACATTTTACTAAATAAAGACTACCACAAAACAGAGCAATGAAGTAAGCATTGTAAATGAAGAGAGTACAACATTATCACACCACATATTTCACGATAAAGAAAAGAACAGTCATTACCTGTATGGAGAGAACCTGTGATTAGCCTGAGAAGATACTGGGCAAATTTCAGTATTTCACGTTTACACCGTTTTCGACATCCACTCATCTTATGCAATACGGTTGTCCTCTGAGGAGAGCCAGAACAGTTTTGCTAATAAAAGTGAATAGTTTCTGACAGAGAACTTATGTCCCAGTTTCTCTCACAGTCTGCCTTTTCAGAAGCTGCCTTGTTAAAGCCAGACAAACTCCTTTGGATTTATTTGAAAAAGGAGATTCCTTTAAAAGACTAGAGAGGTGAAGAAAAAAAGAATGCAAGTCAAATACTGGAATGGCAGGGGAATGCTGAACAGGGTGGTCACACTCAGGTCCTCCTGTAACTGCATAGACAGGCTGTCTGGTGTGATGAACACTTGTAGTCCAACTGGATACAGGACGGCAAAGATCCACTTTCCACAGCAGCCTCCTCAGCAGACACTGCTGCAACCTCACAGACCATTCAGTCAGAGGCGGGGCCTGTAAGCCAAACTCTACACACAGAAATTTGTCCTCATCAATGAATCAGCGTGTAAGCAGGTGGGGAAAGAACAGCAAGGCACTCCGTCTGAAATCTGTTTTGAAAGGGGTGACCTGGGGGAGAGAAACACGAGCCACCCATTTCCTGCCCAACCCCCCCCCCCCAAATAAATAGCTGTGCCACAATTATTAGGCAGAAAGAAAATACGAAAGTGTGTTGTTCAAGGTCAGGTTAACTGCACGGTCACAGTAAGACAATCTATAACCATCCATATCAAAAACGATCAAGGTAAAGGATATTTGTCTCTTGTATAACGTGCTAGTGCTGACATAAATGACAAGGCTAAATCCCACTGTTTGTTGTAAAGGTTGTGGAAGAGCCAAACTCCGTAGCCCGGCCAAGTGGAGTGAAAAGTTTCAACTGAGGTAAAGCTAGCACACATCCATTCCTGTAACAGGCCAACAAATATGTAAAGCATCCCTTACAGTAGTACTTGCAGAAGAAATGCTTCCAAAGTGTATTTCTGCTGTAAAGGAGATGCTGAGCGCTGTTTATATAAGCCCATCAACGTACATAATGCTTTATGCATGATCTAGTGTCCTAGTAAGCAATATGTGGCTAATTTATAATCTAAATTCCACATAAAAACATAAGAAGAGCCCTGATGCTGGATCAGACCAAGGGTCCTTCTAGTCCAGAGTTCTGTTCACACAGTGGCCAACCAGCCATCGACCAGGGATGTACAAGCAGGACATGGTGCAACAGCACCCTCCCACCCATGTTCCCCAGCAACACAGACTTACTGCCTCGAATACTGGAGACAGCACACAACCATCAGGGCTAGTAGACATTGATAGCCTTCGCCTCCAGGAATTTATCCAATCCCCCTTTTAAAGCCATCCAAATTGGTGGTCATCACTACATCTTGTGGTAGTGAGTTCCATAATTTAACTATGTGCTGTGTGAAGAAGTACTTCCTCTTATTTGGCCTGGATCTCCCACCAATCAGCTTCATGGGAGGACCCCGGGTTGTAGTATTTTGAGAGAGGGAGAAAAATGTCTCCCTATCCACATTCTCCACATCATGCATCATTTTGTACACCTCTATCATGTCTCTCCTTAGCCTCCTTTTTTCCAAGCTAAACAATCGCAGTTGATGTAACATTCCCTCATAGGGAAGATGTTCCAGCCCCTTAATCATTTTAGTTGCCCTTTTCTGCACTTTTCCCAGCTCTATAATATCCTTTTTAGGTGTGGTGACCAGAACTGCACACAGTATTCTAAGTGTGGTCGCACCATGGGTTTGTATAATGGCAGAAAGATACTGGCCATTTTATTCTCAATTCTTTTTCTTATAATGCCTTACATGGAGTTTGCCTTCTTTACAGCGGCCGCACACTGGGTGGACATTTTCATCGAGCTGCCCACCACAATGCCAAGATCTCTTTCTTGTTCGGTCACCGCCAGCTCAGATCCCATTAGGTTATACAGAGTGGAAACACAGTGGAAGAGAGGAGACAAAATCCAATTACACATGCTTAGGCTTTGCTTCAATCACAAATAGATGTGATCTAAGTTCCAAAACAGATAATATTTTAATTTTTAATTTGGAGTAAACACAAAGGCCCTGATCTGGATTGGAACCCTAGTATGGGGCAGAAAGGCTTTTAAGATCTGAATCAGGGCCCCATATCTACTCTAGAGTAAAAATAAAAAAGATGTAACTGTTAGAAAAAGATTTAAAGTAATGTCTGATTTGGCCCAAAGGCAGTCATAGAAATAGATTTCTTTGAGTTGGAGTGTGAAAGCACAGATATGTGTAGCGGGGAGCTCCAACTTTATCTGGCAGTGAGGAAGAAATAGTGGAGTCATTTATGGGAGCAGGAGGACTTTGGGCAGCTGTGGATGGTGGAGCTGAGATTCACAGAAAAGGACATGTCAAGATACAGGCAGATGGTAGGTGGCAATAAGCCATGCTAAGCTGGAAGGGAAGGGAAATAACCGTTGTACTAGAAGACTGAGGTGTAACAATGGAACACCAGAAAGGAGAAGGTTTGCAGGAGTGGAGCCCGATGGTGACAAGAGAATAAACTAGTGTTTTCACTTGGGGAACAGGGGAAGAGTCAGGTAAATCATTATTTTCCCCAACACATTTTCTGATTCTGAGCTTCTCTCTATGAGCGATTTATTGCACACTCATGATCAGCCACTCACGGAGGTTTGCAGGTCCATTACATGATGGTGTCAACCTCTAGGGTATCTCTTGCGCCTCCCCCCCCCCCCCGGAAATCTCACTAAAATTCAAACCCCAGAGATAATCCAGTAACTAAAATAATTGCAGGATTAATTTCACCACTAAATGGCACTGTTTCCTTGAGCTTTATGAAACATTGTCCAGAGGGGAAAGTTTCAATTACAAATCACACCTTCACACCTGTAGTGAGTGCAGAAAGGCCCAAGAGAAAAAAGACTGGTAAGGGGTTAGGGTTTTTCCTTAATGTAGAGACAGTCTCTGTTTCATAGTGAATATTTTAAGGTTTTAATTAACCCACGCAGCAGCATCCACATACATCTGTGGTGCCAATACCTCTGAATTTAGGTCCACAACTCTATTTCTACTTTTCATCATGCCCAGTTGAGGCAGTGCAGTCTCTTTGATTACATGTCTGTGCTCAGTGGTGGAAAGGATGAGAGGAATAAACTTAAGATCAGTCCAAATAAGGCTGGGTTGACGATAGTGGGGACACAGTAGACCACTTGGATTGGGATTTGCCTATTTTGGATGGTATCACACACCCCAATAAAGACCATGTTTGTAGCTTGTGAGTATTTCTGGACCAAGCCGTGCTGTAGAACTCCTAGGTATTAGTCATCAACCAGAATGCCATCAAGACACTTCAATCAATATGGCAGCTATGCTGGCTGCTAGAAGATGGGACACCTGGCAGCTGTTATTCAAGCTTTGCTGTCTTCCAGATTTCTACCAGGTCTTGGATGGGGGACAAAAGACAGATCTCCAAATGGTTTGGACTTCAACTCCCACAAGTCCTTACCAGCATAGCCAATGGTCAGGAATTCTGGGATTTGAGGTCCAAAATATTTCTAGATCTGTCTTTTGCCTCCCAGCGGAAATCTGGAAGACAACAAAGCTTGAATAACTGCTGTCCCATGCCTGGATTAGATTACTATAATAAACTAGTACACACTTACCCAACTGGTATCCTCCGGATGTTTTGGAGTAAACTGTCATCAGCCCTAGTCAGTCTGAACAATGGTTAGGGATGATGGGGTTGTAGTCCAAAACATATGGGCACCAGGTTGGGGAAGGCTGAGCCAGTACATGATGCTGCAAGATGGTTTGGAAGCTTCACCTCAGGCAGAATGCAGCAGCCCAGTTGTTAGCAGGTATGTACACACACATACACACACACAGAGAGAGAGAGTTTTGAAGCACTTGCACTTACTGCCAATTCATTTCCAGACCTAATTCAACATATTGGTTCTCATCTTTAAAGCTCTAAACAGCTTGGGTACCAATTATTTCAGCGATCATATTATCCAATATGAGCCCATCTGTGGCACTTAAGATCTTCTGATAAGACCCTCATCAGAAGAACGAGGCCTTTTCTGTAGCAGCCCTGGTACTATGAAACGAAACTCTCAACTAGTAGATGTTCATGCAGCCTTCTCTCTATTGATCTTCCAAAATCAATCAATCAATTTATTTTATTTCAATTGGCCTTTGAGTATTAATTGTTGCTGTTTTATTCTGACCTTGACCAAGAGTACAACAGGGCATAACAATTCACCTTAGGGCAGCGCAGTCTAGGAGGTAGTGGTAGCTGGTGGCCAACGTGACTGGTGCGGCCAACCCACAACATCAAGTTACAAATAAATTGTAAAAACACAACAAAACAGAGGTATTTTTCTACAACCCCAGTCCCACCAAAATGAAATGACTCACAACCACATCTTGCTCTGAAAAAACAAACAAAAAAGACTCACAGCAACATCTTCCTCAGGAGAAAAACAACACATAACCACCTTATCCCCCCACTCTGATAAAAGGAAGAAAGTAATTTTATATATGGTTATGAGTGGTTCTTCTCAGCTGGACAGAAAACATTCAAAAAAGAACTTTCCTAACAATGGAATCTCCTTCTATTATGCCAAAGGAGATCAGCACATACCATCAACCTTACAAGTTTTCAATGCCAAGGTGTTAACACAAATGCTATATGGTGTGCAACTGGGTGTTTACAGTAATTTTGCTGCTATAGAATCCACCCAAACAAAATTCCTGAGAACTATTCTCAGTCTTCCCGGGTTTGGATATATAAGTTAAAGCTTTGTCTAAAAATGATATTCACTCCTCAAGGTTTGGCTCCTTTGACTTTAACTGATGTATTTCAGTCTAATGGAAAAGGGTGGTGGAAGAGAAACTGTGTAATTTGGGTTCCACGTGAAAGGCCATCTTGGCCCTGGGCCGTACAAAGAACAAAGGGGACATAAGCCAGCACATCAGAGACAACCAGCTCCAAGATCACATAACAACCCTGAATTTCGAGATAGGGGGCAGGCATTTTTATCTGCGATCTACTTGATTATTTTAACAGTCCCCAAATATAGGAAAATGTTTATGCTAGCCAAGCTTATTGTGTTACTTTCTGCACTTCTGGAAGGAAAATACAATAGTACCCCATATTTTGAATGCTTATGTCCCTCTGAACCTAGTGTGGTAGAGATTCTGGGCCACATACTTCTGTATTGTTCTTTCTATCACGATTTCCGGCATATTTTTATGACTCCTATTTTACAAGGAATACCTGGGGAGATCTGATGTATTTTATATAGATTATATCTTGGCTGACCAGAATCCACAGGTAACTACCATGGTGGCTAGATTTTGCACTGCCGCAATCGCCTGGCGGTGTGGGATGATGTTAAATGTCTGACAATGTTTTTACTTGCTAAATCTTGTATCATTATGAGTGAGACATGTTCAATTGGTGTTTTTTTTAAAAAAATCTAATGATCCAATTTTACTTCTTTTTAATTTAATTTTTAATCAACTCTTATTGCTTTTATATCATTGTATTCACAGGGCTATTTTACTTTGCTGGTCTTGTGACCATAATAAACTACTACTACTACTACTCCTGGTCTGTACTGGTGAACCAGTAGGCTGGCCATTGATGTCATCTTTAGGACCATGGAAAGAAAGTGCATCTTGGTATTATCCACAGTATTAGGAGTTTTGGTCCGTCTGTGTTACATCATGATGGATATCCCCCCCCAAAAAAAATCCCCACAATCCAGACATATGAAATAAACATATGTTTGGGTTGGCAGGTGCAGCCCCATGTATAAGGTAGGCTTGTTTCCTGCCCCTGTTTAACCCCCCCCCCGATAATACATTATTCTGAAAGGAAAGTAACTAACAGTAGAAACAGTAATTTCTTGAAGGAAGGTTAGTGACTCACTTCCCATAAGAACATCCCATTAGCGCAAATGTCCCTGTCAGGGAATTCAAGCTTCAACCCATTTCTCCTGTTCTGCTATTTCTCCCTGCTTGCAATGTCAGCCTCCCTCTCATCACTACTTCAATTCAGTGCAAATGCACAATTGTGTAATTGCAAAGAAAAGAGTACAAATTCCCTGTTTGCAACTCTGAAAATGTGCACATTCAGAAATTCGTAAATGTACAAAGAAAAAAAGAAAAGAAATATTGAGGGGGGGGGGAATCCCCACTTTTCCATGAAGAAGGAAAAATCCCAAATTATCCTGGGCAGGATCTGAAGGCTTCCTATGAGAGCACATCTCCACTAAACTGTCACAGAGTTATAGCTCAACCCCCTTTTCTCATTTTGCCCACTTTTCCATGAAGTAGGGGGGGAACTCAAATGATCCTGGGCGCTTTCTGAAGGCTCCCTATGAGAACACCCTACCACCACAATTTTGCCCCTTTTGGCAAATTGTCATAGAGTTATAGCTTCCTACCTACTTTTACTCCAAACATCAGAGAAGCTACATATCACAAACATCAGAGAACTGCAAATTAGTGCAAAGTAAAAAATCAAAATGAGTAGGAAAGCCCTAACTACGCTATATTGAAAGTGCACAACTACACAATCACACCGTTGCAAAATAGTGCAGCTTTAAAGAGTGGAAAGGCAGCTATTGGCACCACATTTGCAATGGCACAGTTACAAAACAGCAGGGCCGGCTCCCCTCCCAACTCCTGTTCTTGGCAAAGTGCAATGGAAGGCAATGAGTTACTTTTGGGTAGCCATGTTTAGCCCTCTGCTCTCACCACACCCACGCCCCATGCCATGCATCTTTCCGTTTGGCCAATCAGTGCTGCTTCTACCATCCCATGCTGAAGGTAGTTGGGGTCACACAGACCCCCAAATTGCTCTGAATCCACAGTGACAGGAAAATCCATCACAAGATGAGTTTGAAAGAAAAGAAAAGAAAAGATTTCGAGCAAGAAATGCTGCACTAACTACATAGAGGGCCATGCATCATCGAATACAATCAACTTGGGAATGGAGTAGATTCAGAGTAAAAGCCCGTGTCGATACCCTCACTTACATAGTACCAAAAAAGAGGAAATGCAACCGTCAACCATTGGTTATCATGTTGTCTGAACTCAGTCTGTGAGTAGTAGAGAACATGGGACCTAGCTGAGAGGCAGTCAGTTCCTTGAGGACTTCAGAGGTTGCTGTTTCTGGAGATCACTGTGCGTAGGGGGATCTTGGAGGATAGGGTCTTGCTCAAGCCCAGTGTCAGACCTGTGCCTGGTCCGGTCTAGCTCTTCTAGGGTGCTTATTGCTGATCTTTCTGATCTTGATGGCCCCTCCTCGTCTAGGTCAGCGTCTGAGTTGCTGCCCAGAGTTGGGCATCTTGACAGTTGCTTTGCCCTTGCCCCATTACCAGATTTTGTTTTGTTTTGTGTGTGTGTGTGTTCTGGTTTTAAATGTGTATTATTTTTTTATGTTTTAATGGTAGTTTTAATTTTGCAAATCGCTTTTGAAATTTGTATGAAAGAACAATATTGAAATACTTTAAACAAATAATATGTGGAAAGAAAGTGGTAACCACGCCCTAACATACTAAATGCTGAGATGTCCTATAGTATTTCCAAACTTGGTGTGCTATTCTTCTTCTCAATGATTGTGAAAAGGCCTAGATTATACTATGTTTGCATTCAGAGCACTTGCCTCCTGGATTGAGCAGGAATATTAAAAACACTTTGAGAAATTTTAATTGTCTTATTTTTTTAAAAAAATCAAGTTTCCTCAAAGTTCTTTGAATATTCCACCTGAAGAGAAACCTCCAAATTTGCTTCTGGCAAAATTTCAGTACCAACTTTAGGCTTAAATATTAGCAAAAAAGCAAAACACATCCTTTAAAAGATTTATCTTAATGCAGCTTTACAGAAAGGGTGTGTTCAGATAACCATGGTTAGGCCACTAACCTTTTTACAGCAAATGCTTAGTGAGTGTGTTTAAACCGTGGTTATAGAATCATAGAATAGCAGAGTTGGAAGGGACCTACAAGGCCATTGAGTCCAACCCCCTGCTCAATGCAGGAATCCACCCTAAAGCATCCCTGACAGATGATTGTCCAGCTGCCTCTTGAAGGCCTCTAGCGTGGGAGAGCCCACAACCTCCCTAGGTAACTGATTCCATTGTCATACTGCTCTAACAGTCAGGAAGTTTTTCCTGATGTCCAGCTGGAATCTGGCTTCCTTTAACTTGAGCCTGTTATTCCGTGTCCTGCACTCTGGGAGGATCGAGAAGAGCCACTGTCGTTAGGAATGGTTCATATGACATGCTAAGTCATGGTTCACATGACACGCTAAGCCACAACGTATAGCTCAAAATGCTTAACCACCATGGCTTAGCATGTCGTCTAAACAGGGTCAGTGAAAAAACAGGAAATGAGGCATATTTATGCCATTGCACAGAATGGATTGCCTTACCGTGGCAGGTTTCATGAGAAAAGTGGTCTCCATGTGGTAATTGTTTCATGTGCTCTGTTTTTAAGACCTCTTCTTGTCTTCTCGTAACACTTTGATTTGCACAGAACTATCACGTGTGTGCTAAAAATTGCAAATACAATTTCAAAAGAAAAAAGCAAATGATAAATGGCAGTTCAGTTGATGGACAAGAACCAAATTAGCTCTTTTAATATCCTCATTCATTATTTACAAGTAGGGATATAGGATGCTCAAGAATGCTAGATTGGAGAATGTTATAAATACCCTGGAGAACAAGTTCTGTTATAAAAAAGGACAGCAATGGTTGAATCAGAGGGAGCGGGTAAAAGTAATTGAACTTTAAAAATGAAAGACCTTAAATAACGGGAATTAACAGTAACAAACCTTCTATATGGAAGCAGAATATGAAGGCAAGAATGGTCACCCAAAGCGAGATATAGATTTGTAATGCGTTATGGCAAAAGACAGGGAAATCAATGTATGTGTAAAGATATACAGATAAACGAAATATGCAGTTAATATAATACTAGGTAACAATGGGGCTACAGCTGGTGATCTATACAAATTGCATATCCGTAATTCTCCATCAACTTCAGTTTATGATGAATCGTCTTTGTCATCAAATAATATGGCCACCATCTAGCCAAAGTTAAGTACTTTTAAGTCCCATTAATTTCAATGGGAACTCTCCCACTAAAATTATGGATCTGCAATTCATTATAGATTTCTATTGGTAGTCCCACTATTACATAGCTTTGTATTAACTGCATATTTCATGCTTTTGCATATCTTTACACTTACATTGATTTTCCTGTCTTGTGCCACAATGTGTTATATTTCATCAGGGGAGACTGAAATGTGTGCTTAATACTTCCAATGAAATGAGCAGGACTTAAAGTGCTCCACGTTGGCTGAGTCATGACTACTATGTCTGCTCAATAGGCTGGAAGCACCTCCAAACGTTTGATGTATGCTCTGGTTTCAATGGGAACTTTTGTGCATGCGTCTTTTTTGCAGGATTGTGGCCAGAGAAAGTCCGAGGTGTAGATAAATGGGGATCATCATGATCATATTTTATTTATAAAGGACCTAAAATTACTAGGTGCTGTATAATACATTTTTTAAAAGACAATTCTCTGCCTAAAGGTCCACACAATTGAAAACTAACTAATACAATAAGAAGGGTAAAGCAGCGAAGGCAAAAGGAGGGAGGGCAAGGGGAGCACACGAAATTTGGAAATAGGAACTTTGATCCAAAATCAAGGACAGCTTAAAAGTTTATAAAAGAAAATGCAATGCAGAAAACATAAGCTTTAAACAGCTTTTTAAAAGAAGAGAGATATTAAGAGGTGGAGAATTTCATGCATAGAGAGAACCAAGAGGTATGTGACTCAGAGGTATGTGAGAACTACCGCCCCATTGCTAATATCCCCATTTTTGGGCAAGGTGCTTGAGCGTGTGGTGGAGGGGCAACTTCAGACATTCCTGGAAGAAACAGATTATCTGGACCCATTTCAGTCTGGTTTCAGGCCAGGGCACGGCACTGAAACGGCCTTGGTGGCTGTGACTGACGACCTACTCCAGGTGAAAGACAGGGGGAGTGCTACCCTGTTGATCTTCCTGGATCTCTCAGCGGCTTTTGATACCATTGATCATGGTATCTTACTGTTATTATTATTATTATTATTATTATTTATTTATATAGCACCATCAATGTACATGGTGCTGTACAGAGTAAAACAGTAAATAGCAAGACTCTGCCGCATAGGCTTACAATCTAATAAAATCATAGTAAAACAATAAGGAGGGGAAGAGAATGCCAACAGGTACAGGGAAGGGTAAGCAGGCACAGGGTAGGGAAAAACTAACAGTAGAAAGTAACAGTAGAAGTCTGCACAACATCAAGTTTTAAAAGCTTTAGGAAAAAGAAAAGTTTTTAGTTGAGCTTTAAAAGCTGTGGTTGAACTTGTAGTTCTCAAATGTTCTGGCTCTGTGAGATGGGAGTAGGAGGCACTGTGTTACAGTGGTTCCACTCCTACTTGCGGGACCAACTCCAGAGAGTGGTATTGGGGGGTTCCTGTTCCACCCCATGGCAATTAAGCTGTGGGGTGCCACAGGGTTCTATTCTGTCCCCCATGCGGTTCAACATCTATATGAAGCCGTCATTAGGGGTTTTGGGGTTGGGTGCCATCAGTATGCTGATGATACTCAGCTCTACTTCTCCTTGTCGTTGGAGTCAGCGGGGGCTGTGAAGGTGCTGGACCAGTGCCTGGAGGCTGTAATGGGCTGGATGAGGGCCAATAAACTGAAGCTGAATCCTGATAAGCTCTGTGGATTGGTGGTTCCTGAGTCCGGGAATTGGGTAAGCGACCTGTTCTGGATGAGGTGGCGCTCCCTCTGAAGGAGCAGGTACGTAGCTTGGGAGTACTCCTAGACCCATCATTGTCACTGGATGCCCAGGTGGACTCTGTGGCACGGAGTACTTGGGGTCAGCTTTGGCTAATCCGCCAGCTACAGCCTTTCCTAGACAGGGACAACCTAGCCACAGTAGTGCATGCACTAGTAACTTCCCGATTAGACTACTGCAATGCACTCTACGTGGGGCTGCCCTTGAAGATGACGCAGAAGTTGCAGCTAGTGCAAAATGCAGCAGCTAGACTTTGTACATGTTACAGAGACCGCATAACACTTAAAGGAATTGCACTGGCTGCCTATACGCTTCCGGTCAAATTCAAGGTGCTGGTAATGACGTTTAAAGCCCTAAACAGCTTGGGACCTCGATACTTGAGGGAGCGCCTCTCCTTATATATGCCTGCATGAGACCTTAGATCTGTTGGAGGAGCCCTTCTCTGCATCCCACCAGTGCAACACATACGCTATGATGGGACAAGGGAGAGAGCTTTCTCTGTGGTGGCACCCCGACTCTGGAATGCCCTCCCCTTGGAGGCCCGATTGGCGCCAACATTGATTGCATTTTGATGCCAAGTAAAAACATGGCTTTTTAACAAAGCCTTTGATGGTTAAACTCACTGGCACATTGTTTTAACTGTTTTAACTGTATCTATTGCTTTTAAATTATATATTAACTTGGATCATGGTTTAATTTGTTTTTATCTGTGTATATTTATTGTTTTATACTGTATGTTTTTAGCTGTACGTCGCCCTGAGATCTTAGTGATATAGGGTGGGATATAAACATTTTAAATAATAAATAAATAAATAAATAAATAAATAAATAAATAAAGATGAGACAGTGGCCTTAGCTAGACCTAAGATTTATCCTGGGATCGTCCTGGGGTCATCCCTTTGCATCTACTGTAAATGACACACAGGGGATCCTGGGAGCAGTCAGGGACGACCCCGGGATGATCCCAGGATAAACCTTAGGTCTAGCTAAGGCCAGTGTTAGTGATGGCAACATGCACCCCAAACCACTGCAGTGGAGTGCCTTTGAAATAACCAAGCTACTTCCTCCAAGCAATCAGGAAATCGCATGTGCTATGTTGAGGCAACCAGAATGAAGTACATCCTGTCTCCCTCCCAGCTGCCTGCATAGCGCTTTAACCCTCCGTCAAGCCCAATTGCCACTTCCTCTTCCCTTTGACTCCACTTCTCAAACTGCTGCAGTCAGCAGCAGTGTTCTGGGGATGGTACCAAGCCACAGGAAGCGAGAAAAGAAGAAGATCCCTTCCCGCTTCTCCCCGTGGCATGTCCCCAGAGTACCACCACTGCCTCTGTCAACTTGTTAAGCTGGGTCAAAGGGAATAGGGAAAGGTTTGGTGGATGGGAAGGAGCTTGGGGCTGAATGAATGGAAGGGGGATTGGAGGGGAAGTCTTCTTTGACTCTGATTTATATCTAAGCTGGAAAATATGCATTATATTTCATTGGGGGGAATTAATGTAGAGATCATACTACTAGCCTCAGAGTTGATCAACATAATCCAGGTGGGGGAAAAACGAGTTGTGTTTGGGTGGCTTTCTCTCTGGAATTACAGGGGGATTTCCAGCAGTTCTGACAGGTTCTGTAAGTTCTCTCAGAGCTGGAGGACATGGGAGTCATGCCAATTAACCTGGACATCTGGAAATTGCATGGAAGTACAACCCCCAGATTCATCCACAGGACTTTTCCAGCACAGTCTGCCAATCCTATGGAATTTTAATTTCTAATTAATTCATTGAAAGTGAAATTAATGATAATAGAGATCTACAACCAGGGTGCAATATATTCCATCAGGCTGCAACGTGGGGAGAGATATGAAGCAGGGCCATTCCATCAGCTCTGCTGAAGGATCAGCTCTGTTGGCCCTAACCTCCCTCATCTGTTCTCTGGCAGCAGCCACTCCAACAACAGGCTACTACAGCAAAGGGAAACTTGGGAAGCAGACCATTCTGCTGAGAGATCAGCTCCATTTTCGCTCCTTCCTCTTCCTGAAATGTCTCCATTCCAGCTGGTCATTATAAGAACTACTGTTTAACTTTAAGAACTGCTGTGTATTTTTTTAAAAATCTTTTCATTGTCTTTTAGATTGCAAGCTTGTGGCAGGAATTCTTGATTTTATTGATCATATGTATGCCACTCTAGGAGTCTTTTGGGGGTAAAAATAGGGTGACCTTATGAAAAGGAGGGCAGGGCTCCTGTATCTTTAATAGTTGCATAGAAAAGGGGATTTCAGCAGGTGTCATTTGTATATATGGAGAATATATTCATCACAACAGTTAGAGGTGCAGGAGCCATACTAGAGTGACCAGATTTAAAAGAGGGCAGGGCTCCTGCAGCTTTAACTGTTGTGATGAAGAGGGAATTTCACCAGGTTCCCCATATATACAAATGACACCTGCAGAAATTCCCTTTTCAATACAACTGTTAAAGATACAGAGCCCTGTCCTCTTTTTCATATGGTCACCCTAGTAAAAATGTTTAATTAAATAAATAAATAAATAAATAAATAAATAAATACTCATGGTCTCAATAAAAGTTGTAGAACATTGCCTCAATCTTGCACTCAGTTACCTAAAGCTGCATGTACTCTGTGCTTAGAAAACTTAGGATAATTCATTCTGGCTTTCCAGTATTGGAATAAGGAACGAATGCCCTCAGGTACTGGAAATCATATTCTACCACCTTTCTGACTTCTGAAATTTCAGCAGACATTGTCCACACATTTTCAAACATATCTTCATAACCATAAGGACTAAAGTGTGAACTGCCCAGAGAGCTTCGGCTATTGGGCGGTATAAAACTGTAATAAATAAATATAATAAAATAAAGTGGAAGCTGAAATTCTTAGAAGAAAAATTCTCTACCCAGTCATACATTACGTATCTTTTCAGCAGTCGCACAGAATTGTGGGATATGTGTCCCTGCCCAAGCTTAATTGTTTTCGTGATATTTAAACACACATCACTAGTATAGGATTATAATCTGTACAAATAAAAATATAAAGGTATGGGGAGTAGAAGGTACCAGTAACTTGATTTATTATTAGTATAATTACCAAACAGCTGTCAAGGTTAAACTGATTAATATAACTTTGACCTCTTCTAGCTGTTGCTTAGTCATCATTAATTTTAAACTCTCTTAATGTTTCTTTTGAAGTGCAAAAGAAACATCAGCATTGTCTTTGTACAGCAAATTTCCTTGGCAGCCCCCTCTCAGAGGTTTGAGGTTGATGGTTGGGTACAACTCTTGAAGAGGAATAACAAAATGTTTGAATTCTAATGTTCAGGACTCTCCTTATTTGCAGATATAAGCATATAAAATCTATTTCCTTTCAATGCATTTGGATCCAAAATATCATCACCGAAGTGGGTGGTCATTTTGGCATTCACATCTTCAACCATTTCTTAATATCTACTTCATAAACCCAGCCCTAGGAATGGATAGATGTGTTTACCTCTAGGTCTGTTCCATCCCATTTCTGCATTAATCTGTCAATGCTTTTTAGTCTGCACAAAAAATCATATTTAATTTTGTAAAACTTTTCTCTCAAAATACATATTTTTAAATGTGTTGGGTAGAATCCAATCCTGCCCTGCTGCTAGCGGAGATGACTGTTGGCCCTGGTCTGCATACGGCCAGCTGCCCCTCCGCTTCTTGTCTGCAAGCAGCCCCTGCAGAACCATGATTTAGTGCTTTGAGGGTGCAAGCCCCCAAATGAGCAGAAACACTCATTTCTGGAAGGGGACAGGTTGGCAGATCTCTGCCGACCTGCCCCTTTCAAATAATAAGTGTTTCTGTTCATTTGGGGGGCTTGCCTCCCAAAGGAGATGTTGACCGGAAGTGGTGGAACTGGGCACATGGGGACCAGAGTCAGCAGCCAGCTCTGCTAGCTACTGGGCAGGATTGGATCCTTCCCATTTTCACTGAAAATGTGCATTTTTAAAGGATCCCCCTCCCACGAAAAAAACACCTGCTTGATAAAATGAATTTTGATACATTTTTTGAGCCAAGAACTGTGTCAGAACATTCAGAAAATGGATAGCTAAAGGTAGTATCTAACGATGGTGCAGTGCTAGTGCTAATGACGTAGTGCTAGCATTGGCTTCTATTAGTAACATCATAAGCACCAGTGCTACATTATCATTGGAAACTACTCTAAACTTCCAATCTTCAGATTAGTGTAGGTCTGGGAAGTCTGGCTCAGGCCAGTTCGTACTGGAATTCACAAGGATCTAATTCTTCACAGGCCGATGGAGTTTTAGAACCTAGATCCTTATCTGTGACATCACAGAAAGTTCTGGGGCGCTGCGGCATTACCCCACAGTTCTGTTCCCTTAGGTATGTCTGGACTTTGTATGTCTAGTGAGTGCAGAATGTTGGACTGAGTGGGTGTGGCTGATGATGCTGTGAAAGGGGGAGGAGTATAAATGGGAGAGTCTAGAGCAGGAGTGGTTGGTTAGTTAGTTGGGATTGTCAGTGGTGTGGAGAGTGAAAGGAGATAAGCTTTTAAGAGACTTAAGATTACTGTCTTTATTAAAACTAGTAGATCAAGCAGGTTAACTTGAATTTGAAGTAACTAAGATCAGCTAGACAAAAATAAACATTTTATTTTATTTTGTTACCTCAAACCACGTGTCTGCTTGACTTTATCACCTGCTCCACAGTTACTATCGTAAACACCTTATATATAACCTTCGGCTTATTACGTACACAGTAAAACCTTTTCAGGTTCTAGCCTTTACCCTCTCATATGAAGGAAAGCTTGTGTTTTACCCTACCCTCAGGTTGTTCATGTGGTGGCGCTTGGCTTGTGTACGTCAAGGCCTGGTGTGTGAGGCCTGTGTCATGACAGGCACACTCATAGAATCAGAATAGTAGAGTTGGAAGGGGCCTAAAAGGCCATCGAGTCCAACCTCCTGCTCAATGCAGGAATCCATCCTACAGCATACTTGACAGATGGTTGTCCAGCTGCCTCTTGAAGGCCTCTAGGGTGGGAGAGCCCACAACCTCCCTAGGTGACTGGTTCCATTGTCGTACTGCTCTAACAGTCAGGAAGTTTTTCCTGATGTCCAGCCGGAATCTGACTTCCTGACATCTTTTAATGTAACAGAGGCAGTGTGCATACACTTAGTTTAAAATAAAATGGCTGTCACATGTAAACAAATATGAATGGATATGCTGGTTGGCTTCCCTACGTTCTCATGGTTCACATGTGAGAGTGCCTCCTCCCCTGCAGCTGCTTGAAAGAGCCCTGCTATCACCATGGAAATCTCAATGGCTGGATTTACACTGCACATATGGGTGGGGAGCTTCCACATGAATGCAGCCTGGCTCCAGGTCAAGCCCTAGCATGAGGAGTGAATATCTCCTTCTATGAAGAAGATCATTTGTGTGGGAGAGGGGGTGGCGGCAGGAGGAACAGCACCTCTCTCCCATTAATTATGCTTAAAAGTAAGTCCAGACACTATTCAGTTCAATATCTATATTTTTCAGAACATCACAGCCTGTTCTGTTACGATAACATAGTCTGGAATGTCTCTATTTGAGATACGGCTTTATAATTGTCTTTTTGGCAGTCTGGCTAGCTAACATAAGCACGCAATCCCATTTCAGTACCTAGCATCTGAGAACAACAGTTACAGTTATAAGCAATCTACAAATTCAAATTTAAGCCTAGAGGCCTAGGTCTAACATTATGCAAAAATTCCTGAAGTGTCATGCGGGAAGCATACGAGTACACCATTGGTGGTGGTGCGAACGACGACAGAAAAGGAATACTTCTGAAAACCAGATTCACTGTCACTAGTTCATGTGCTGCAATTGGCTGAAAAAGTGAAAATCTTTTTCTCTGCTCCCGTGTCCTTGAGTTCACTTCAAGGATTCATTTTCACACTGCAGCCTCTGGAAGATTATACTGCAGACAGTCATCTCCAACGGCTGCTGTAAAAGCCCTCAATGCCACCCTCACTTGGCTGATTAAATATTCACAAGAACATAGGAAAGATATGGCATCAACACAAGTAACTTCAGGGTCTGACCTTCAGTAGTAGAGAGAGTTCAAGAGTGATGATGGGGGAATAAACCAGAGCAGCGTGTAACAGCTGCAAGATAAAAAGGGGCATAATGCAGTTTTCATGTTACACATTTAAGTACTGTGCATGCATGCACTGTTAAATTCTCACTGTAGAAGCCAAAGTGCCCAGAGTCTCTTCATGCACTATATGAGTCAAAGCCCTCTGTGCCAACCAACAATAAGACCTGACAGCAGAGACAATGACACCAAGATTAATTGTGGACAAAACTGGAGGATTCCACCTAATGCAGGGTGAGACTTAGATTTAAGTATTTAAATATAAAAGTATAAACTTTATATTCAGCATTTACACCTTGCTCTTGAGCAGTCAAACCACATTACATACATTCAGGGCCAGTGCTACCATAGAGGCCACTCAGGCGGCTGCCTAGAGCGCCAAGGTAAGGGGGGCACCGAACGTCACACCCAGAAGCCGCTCTCCCACAGCGGCTCTGAGAGAGCGGCTTCTGGGCGCGCCGTTCTGAAGCCACCTGCATGCCCCAGCATCCTGGTGCCCCTCAGCCGAAGTGAAGCCATGCCCACCCGCCCCGCCCAACGTCCTGGTTTCGCTTTGGCTGGGCGGGCGAGATGGCGCCCCACGCCCAGGTACGCTGGGGTAGGTGTGGGTGAAAGCAGCTCACCTGCCTAGGGCGCAAAATAGTCTGGCACCGGCCCTGCATACATTATCCCAGTAATGTTTACAAGAATCATGTAAAGTAAGCCAGTAATATTACCCCCATATGGCAAATGCCGGCTTAGACAATAGTGCCATACCTAATGCCACTGAGAAATTTGATGGATGTAGAAAAATTCACATTCTTTCCTCTGCGGCGTACTCAGTGGTGTAGTCCAAAAATGCACTGTGTTGATCCATATTAAGAAACCAATTCTAGCAGTTTTCATCTCTTCTAACAATGGGTCTTTTGCAAAGTCTTAACTGTCCATTCAAGAACAGGCCACCCCAAATTACTCTGCAATACAACAGGATTAGTTCTCAACTATATATTGTTGCCTGGGGAATTTGCTTTCCCCACCAGCTATGGTGAGGATTGCAGCTGAGCTCAGAGGGAACAGGGGATTCTGAGGGGGTGGCAGATGACATCAGCATCTCTGCTAATCAAAAAGAGCTGGCTCTGTTCTGCACTACTGAGTGTACTACATCAAGTCCTCTTAAGATTTAAACACACACACTCACACACAGGCACATTTTGCGTAGTCACTAGCTTTTTGTTGTTTATTCGTTCAGTCGTTTCCAACTCTTCATGACTTCATGGACCAGCCCACGCCAGAGCCCTCTGTCGGCCGTCGCCACCCCTAGCTCCCCCAAGGTCAAGTCTGTCCCCTCCAGAATATCATCCATCCATCTTGCCCTTGGTCGGCCCCTCTTCCTTTTGCCTTCCACTTTCCCTAGCATCAGCCTCTTCTCCAGGGTATCCTGTCTTCTCATTATGTGGCCAAAGTACTTCAGTTTTGCCTTTAACACCATTCCTTCAAGTGAGCAGTCTGGCTTTATTTCCTGGAGTATGGACTGGTTTGATCTTCTTGCAGTCCAAGGCACTCTCAGAATTTTCCTCCAACACCACAGTTCAAAAGCATCTATCTTCCTTCGCTCAGCTTTCCTTATGGTCCAGCTCTCGCAGCCATAGGTTACTACGGGGAATACCATTGCTTTAACTATGCGGACCTTTGTTGTCAGTATGGTGTCTCTGCTCTTAACTATTTTATCAAGATTTGTCATTGCTCTCCTCCCAAGAAGTAAACGTCTTCTGATTTCCTGGCTGCAGTCAGCGTCTGCAGTAATCTTTGCGCCCAGAAATACAAAGTCTGTCACTGCCTCCACGTTTTCTCCCTCTATTTGCCAGTTATAAATGATGCACTCATCACTTCCTTTCTTGCAGTCTTTGTCCAGTATGTTCAAAGGCAACATTCACACAATATATCGAGAGACTATGCCTATAAGAACTGGAATATGGGATGTATGTTGGTATCTTTGGTGTGGGCAGTGGGCAGAGTGTTTTGTTTGCAGCTGGAAGCCCTGGTTCAAATCTTGCTCAGCCTTGAACTCAGTGGGTTCTCTTGTGCAAGTGCTAATTGAACCTCTTTTCTAACTATATAGTGGTAGTATTGATGTTATATAAGGTACAAACCTGTGTTTTTTGTTTTTGTAAAATTCTAAAGTGCTATGTACATTGATAGTGCTATTTAAATATGTAAGTACATATTAATAATATTTCAGAATATGGTGATGATGATGATGATGATGATGATGATGATGATGATGAATCCAATTCAGGCTGCAAATTACTTTACCTGCTGGAAATGCTTTAGAATGTATAAACAACATCAATTACTCCTTTAAAAAAAAAGAATATATTTTTCAACAGAGTTCTGAAAGAATGTCATGTTAAGGCTTCAGCTCTTTCTGTTGGTTGCTTTCAGTTGCAGCCAGAGTCTGTTGCAACTAAAGGTAGCAATAGAGTCTGTTTATTACCAGTGTCCATTTTAGTTAATCTTATCCTACATCCGTTGCTGTCGAGCAAAAAGCCTCCCATCCCTTTAATCAGTCACCTAGACATCAGGTTTATCAATATTGAGTGTCCTTAAATTATGGATGAGAGACCTTGTATATCACAGAGATACCGTTGGTGCTATATTATTAAAGAGGGAAAGAGGATTCTTGAAAAGACAGGTAAGAGAGAAAACTAGGAAAGGATTTGTACCTCTTAACTTCACAACAAACTTTGTGAATAGGAAATGAGGTAACTTGTTTGCATTTCCATCAGTAATTGAGAGTAATCAATTGAGGGGCATGCATTTGTGCAATCAATCGGTGGACAGTTCTTGGAACCCAGTCGTTGGAACCCAGTCCTTGGTTCCTCAAAATACACATTAGCTAACTGATGCTGTGCTATACACCCTATTCCAGGGATGGGGAATTTAATTTTGGAGACGCTCTCAGGGGGTGCATTTCAGCGGTGCATGGGGCCAAAGGCAGAGAGGCGGAGGGCCAAAATATCTGCACATTGTAGCTTAAAGCATTTCCTGCCAGTAACTAAGCCTTAGAAGAAGTGGTTCAACCTTTTAGAATGGGGCAAAACCGCACAAAATCTGAGAAACCGCCAAACCAGGGATGAGGCCAAGGCAAGGGGCCATATCCATGTTGGAAATCCTGGAGGCCTGAACTGAGACCCCAGGTGAGCCAGATGGAGTCCTTGGGGATGAGGTTCCCCTCCTCTGCCCTCTTATGTGCTCAAAGACACAATGACAGGTGTGGGTTTATAGCAGCATGAATTGTGTATGCGATTAAGAAAAACCTGATATGCCAAGAGCAGGAAAGAAGGGAAACTTCAGCCCAATTAAATGAATGATTTACTAAGAGAAGTTCGTATCACAGTGTGAAGAGCATGGATTTCTTTCTCAGTTCTATTATAGCAAAAGTGTGAAAATCACTAGCTACCAAAAAGAAGTATTTAAGAACAAAATAAAACCTAATATTTCTGATGCTATAGGCATATGGTACTTAACTGTTTTTATCCCATTTTAATGGTCTCAAGTGTGTTTGTACCTGACCACAGAGAGCAGTCCAAGGAAATATGGTTATTATTTAACAAGCTGCTTATGTACAGCAGAAGGAAAATGATCATCTATTGAGCAGCTCCAGGTGCTTTTCCAGCTCACTAGTCTAGAACTGATCAATCACCTTCGTGATTAGTAGCTGTGTTGCACTTTTCATTTCATTTCTGCTACACAGATCAACACTTACTTTTTTAAAAGTTGTATCACTTGGCGATGAAGAGGTTGAACTATCAGCCAGAAAGACCTCATTTTGAATCTCACCTGAAGCAGAATCTCACTGTGGCTTTAGGCAAGCCACTATTCTCTCACTTTCAGCCTCCCATGTATAATTATTTTGAATAAAAAATACTGGCCTAGTTTACAGGGCTGTGTGTCGTAAGGAGATAAAGCACTTCAAATTCTCAAGGTCTTCTGGACAAGGCTGTGCAATTGCCCTGCCTCATTCACGAAATTTTACAGGGGGCTCCAGACATCGCTGATGTCTCCTTGTAACCCTCCCATATTTTCCCATCACTTAATCTGTCTTGTCTTTTCCTGCAGATAATCTGTTAATGAGAAAATAGCTGCTCAAAGCCTTCCGATTGGTAGTGCTAGGAACCCTCCATCTATAAGAACCCTCTGAAGAAAGGCTAAATAAATCATGAGGAGGAGGAGGAGGAGGAGGAGGAGGAGGAGGAGGAGGACAATGTCATGTCCAGCCCTGCTCCCCCTGGGTTGGAAGAAAGTGTTTCAAATGATCAATCAGAAACAGACTCTGAAGTAGAGGAGTCGGAGCCAAAACAAGCAAGCCTGTACCAGTGGGGGAGAAAGCTCTCACGGGCTCTTCACCAGCTGGGAGTGAACCCTCTCCAGAGCTTATCTCCTCAAGGGCAAACAATACACAGTCAGCGGGAAGCCAATATTCTCCCAAGGGGGAGAGCACAGAGAGGTTAGCTGATCCTAGAGTATGCCGCAGACTAAAACAGATGAAGCTAAAGGAAGGCGAGAGAAAGTCGGCCTGCCTGGCATCCCATCAGAAGCTGCCTCAGAACTAGCCTCTCTGAAGTTAACGCGTCTTGGGAAAGGGCTTTCCATTCCTTTTGAAAGGACAGTTGTCTCATTTAGTTTGCATGGTTTTGCCTAGAAGAAAGTTCCTAGAGATTAGACTCTCTTCAGTTGGGAAGAGATGTTTATTGCTTAAATAAAGCTTTGTGGATTACCGTATTTCTTTGATTGTAAGACGCTATCGATTGTAAGATGCACACTAATTTCAGTACCACCAACAGAAAAAAAACCCACCTAAGACACACCTGCGATTCTAAGACGCACTCCATTTTTAGAGATGTTTATATGGGAAAAAGTGCTTCTTAGAATCGAAGAAATAGGGTACTTAGCAGACCTCGTTATTGTCTCCCAAGAAGGCAGGAGGTTTTGAGAAACACGACAGGCAACAACGTTGGATTCATGCTTTCAGTTTCTCCACATCGTCAAACCTGGCTCCCATTTGGTTCAGTTCCAGGTAGGGTAGGATAGGCAAAGGCCTCCCATAGCCAGCAAGAACAAAGTCTCCTGGTTGGTAAGAACAGCAAGCAAGCCTGACTCAGGAAGTTCCATCTGACTGACTCTGGGGATTCAGGTAAAGATGCCTCATTGACTGTTATATCTCATATTTTTGTATTCCCCTCCCTTGGACAGAGCAAGGTAGGGTGGTGTACAAGTGGAATCCCCATCAACTCCTCCTGGTTGCTTAAAACCCAGGTGGATGTGAAGAGCTCCTTTAGTTTCTCTCAAAACCAGAACAAAGTGGCAAATCAGTTTGAGGTTACCCAATGTTGAGGTTACCCAAGACCACAAACATGCTGTGTAGATTGATGGTATCATCGACCCATGTTGCCACACGACACCCTAGAGAACTCTGGTGCATCATGTGATAACTTGGAATGATAATGGCATTGGCCTGTTTCAGATGCCTTTGTGAATGTGTAACAACATTGACCATATTTCTGAAAGCTTCATCCCACGTACCTGCTTCCTTTGGATTATCCCCGTAGTGCTAAGCTTTTGCGGTGGTTGTTGTTATTTTTGCTACCGGGCGACAGCGATCCTTTGCATACCAGGAAGTGAGTTTAAGGGGGGAAATGTAAAAAATCATTAAAAATCATTGGATGACCCAATTCAATTCAAATTTGGTATGCTTAAAGCTCTCCCTAATATCTATTACTGTGCCAATTTTGGCGTCTTTATCTTTAAAGCTTATGCAGATGTAAGCATTTCTTCAAAATCTTGCTCCTGCGCCCCAGCGGCAGCTCGGAAGATACGCTCAAAAAGTAGGGGCTAAATACGGCGAATCTTTTTGCTTTATTGCACAATTAAGGCAGGATGCATGGGAGTACTTCACAATCAAAGCAGATTATAAGGTGGAAACCTTCTGAGTCCTTTGCATGCAATTCACAGTGATTGCACAGTATAGCGCTGGTGTGATAAAGCTTTGAGTCACTGGTGGATTTTTTTTTCAAGTCCCAGTTCCAACAAGGTCTACCAATGCAGAAGTACAAATACTCTGCCAAAGAACTGTTTTTAACCACATTTTAGTGGCATCCATTGTAACAGCCTTCTCCAACCTGCTGCCCCCCAGATGTGCTGGACTAAAACTCTCAACCTCAGCCAGTATGGCTACTGCTAATGGGAGTTGTAGTCTAACATATCTAGAGGGCACCACATATGGGAAGGCTTTCGTATTGGTAATACTGCAGCCAGTTAATATTTTTTGAGGGACTGTAATAACTTGTTTTACAAGCACAATAGTCTTTCTCCCAAAACACATTTTCCCGAAACTGCAGTGCAAAAGGGGGGGGGGGAATGGCATGAATTCTTTCAAAACTCTTTTGTAAAAGAAAAACCCGGGAATATTAAAACTTTATGACTGTCAGAAGTATTATGATAACATCCATCATTTTTCTCTACAAAATTAAATATAACACTTCCAAACCTCTGAATAAACAGGCAGGCTTGATATGCTATGATGATAATACACTTTCAAAGTCAATAATAATTCCATTCTGCCAATGAACTCTCAAGCAGATAGGACTGTGAGGGGGTGGGCTTAAACTAGGCTTTTTCAAACCTTCTGCCTTAGGAAATAGAATCATAGAATAGTAGAGTTGGAAGGGGCCTCTAAGGCCATTGAGTCCAACCTCCCACTCAGTGCAGGAATCCACCCTAAAGCATACCTAACAGGTGGTTGTCCAGCTGCCTCTTGAAGGCCTCTAGTGTGGGAGAGCCCACAACCTCCCTAGGTAACTGGTTCCACCGTCGCACTGCTCTAACAGCCAGGAAGTTTTTCCTGATGTCCAGCCGGAATCTGGCTTCCTGTAACTTGACAAGATATTTCCACATGGATTCATCTGTTGCGTACAAGCGTCTGCAATGGGTCCTTTGTGTGTCGCAAAGGATTCTGGGCCATGTTTCAGGTTATACAACCAGTTCTGGTAGGGCCTGTTGGGCCTTAAGTTCATTACGTGTGATTGGTGGGGGCTCCCTAGAACACACCAAACACACACGTTTGTAGCTGCAGATTGTAAAGCAGGGTTTCCAAATGTGATGCTCACAGGCACCTAGGGGGGCTTCCAACAGCACCTGTGAAAACCCCCACTCCCTGCCCCTCTCAAAAACATTTTAAATAAAAACCGTGTAAAATGTTAGGGCAGTCTTCTTCCTCTCCCTTTCTTTCCTCTATCCTTTCTCTCTCCCCTCTACCCCCTTGCCTTGCTATTTCCTTCTTCCTCACAGCCTCTATCACTGGTCTCCACCTCCCCACTCTTTAGTTCACAGGCCCCCACAGCTGCCATTTTATGGCTAGCCACATCTTCCGTGGAAACTATTTCGTGGGGTGCCCACAGCAGTTTTTCAAATTCCCAAATGTGCTTGGGACTCCTGTAAAGGATGTCCATTGTGGGCAAGCTGACTTTTGAGGGGGAAAAAATGTCTGCCATTATTGATCTTCAGACCGAAGAACCCCTGATAAACTTCCAGTGAACCTGAGTGTTTCCCTGAACAGAGTCTGAAAACTATTGCTTTAATGGGGATGCTTGAGGAATCCAGTCTTTGCAAATTCCCATATGAATTGACCTGATCCACACTTCTCAGATTGATCTGTAGATTTAAACTTCGTTATCCACTGGATTTCACACTTCTGTGAATTTTGTGATGCAGTTCTGAGATGTTCAAACATATCAAAATACGCATTGAAATACTTACTTTGAAATATATATTTTAAATCACATTTATGTGGAAATGGAATTAAAGTATGGGTACAAATATAAGGAAGTGACACCAATCAGAAATAGGCAGATTCACCCATCCCTATGCTATAAGCTCCAGTTGTCATATTCCAGTCACTTTTATCTTAGGGCTCATCTACACCAAGGAGGATATTGCACTATGAAAGTGGTATGAAAGTGGTATATAAAATGCAGGAGCCACACGACTGCTTTATAGCGGTATTGAAGTCCACTGACAACTGTTGGGGCCCATTGACACATAACATATACCGCTTTCATAATGTTACATCCTGCTTGGTGTAGATGTGTCCTGGGCCTCAACAGTTGTCAGTGCACTTCAGTACCGCTATAAAGCAGTAGTGTGGCTCCTGCCTTTTATATACCGGTTTCATACCGGTTTCATAGTGGAATATCTTGCTTGGTGTAGATGAGCCCTTGTACAATCACCTGCCGTACCCAATTGTGGTACTGGCAACTTGATTACAATCAATGTCTTCTGTGCCAAAGCAGGTTGTGAAACGGGGCCTAGCTTCAGTTTGAGTTTTATTGTGATACACAGATTTTACCAGAACATCAATCTTTCAGAACTCAAGCCTGAGTGAACTCTATGGAGTAAGGTTTCATACTAGCAGAGAAATACACCATAAATGTATTTAATGCTTTCATAAATTAAGGAGGTTTAGATTTCTTCCACTCTAGTGCAATTATTTCTTTATTGCAATCAGCAATCCATATTTGCAAGCATAATAGGAATATCCCTCAAAAATTCACCAAAATCAGCAGCACCATTTGCACGTTCTCCTGTTCAGAAAACAGGGTCTTTGTTTGGAGAACAGGCTTTCCTGTTCAGACCGTCACGATGGATACATTGATGGTTGGGGGTAGGTGGACTGGAGTGTTCCTCTTCTCACACATTCATTCAACACAGAAGAACAAATGCCCACAGAGGGCTTTAGACATTCAGTCATGAATATCTGTAGTGTTTCTTTACTTCATTCCCTACAGCGGGGTGCAGAATCTTTAATTCCAATCTGAAAAATGTCTTGGGGGCCACATTCTTGTGGCAGATTGTGCCAAAGGCAAAATGGGCAGGGCAAAAATGTCAGCCGCTGAGAAAAAGTGTACTTTGAGAAGCACAGCAGAATTCTAGGCCTACTTGAAAGTCATCACGTGCTGAACATGTACATGTGAATTGGGCCATTAACGGTTTGATGGAGAATGCACTACAGCAGCTGGCTTATAGACTGTGTGTGTTCTTCTAGGGAAACAATGGACCAAAATATGACAGAATCTTAGACAGACACAAAACATTTTATTGAGAAGTCACCAACTTTTATTAAATTTCATGTGCGTGTCGTTCAGAAACCCTTTCCCTGAAATGAGATGGTATCGTTCTTGAGCAAAAATGGTTACAGAAATATGGATTGGGTAATAAGTGTCAGATTCTATCAGGAGAAAAATCCATGACAGGCTCCAATCCAGAAAATCGCTGAGGGATTTTATTGCTTTTTAAAAAATATATATCCTCCTCCTCAAATGTGGTTAAGGAAATAGGATTACCAGCTACAGCCTCATTTGTCCATATAATTCAGCAATGCAAACCCAGCATGTAAACCATTTAGATAGACCCACATGGCTGTAAGCACAAAAGGGCCTGCAGTCTGTTATTGGCAGAATTGTTTAAAGTACAATTCTGATGCCCTTGAGATCTTGTTACAACTGGCTATGTATGCGAACGAGTATTGCAAGTGTGTGTGTGTGTGTGTGTCTTTGAGTTACTATTGACTTGCAGCCCTATTCCTCCCTCATCAATCATATTCACATAGCTACACTGTCTCCCATTTCTGGCCATGCCCCTCCTAGTAATAAATATGAAATGTTAAGTAAAGTAGTTTTAAAATCTCTTGACTGGCTGCCAATTAGTGTGCGGGTGAAGTATAAAGTGTTGGTTATCACCTTTAAAGCCCTACATGGTTTGGGTCCAGGCTACCTACAGGATCGCCTTCTCCAGTACAATCCGCCACGCACACTCAGGTCCTCTGGGAAGAATCTACTTCAGTCAGTCAAAACTAGGCTGACAACTGTTATCCAGAGGACCTTCTCTTCTGCTGCTCCCAGACTGTGGAATGGCCTGCTGGAGGAAAGTTGTCAACATTTAAGAAAGCTATCAAGACTGATCTCTTCCGGCAGGCATACACAGTGGAATTTTAAGACTTTTTAGGATGCTTTAATAATGTGTACTCTGTTTTTAATCATTTTTATGTATTTGAAGAGTGCTGTCATGTCTCCCCTAACTCTTCTCTTCTCCAGGCTAAACTTCCTCCCTGTAAGAAACTGCTGGGCGGAAGGATCCCAAGCCCTATAAAAGTAATTAGCAAGGTAGAAGAAGTAGGTTAGAATAGAGGAAAGAGGTGGTCGCTCTCTGGCCAGCAATGTAGAGTTTTGGTTTAGGTGTTATTGCCAAGTTGTTGTAAATGTAATACAGTGTGGGCAAGCACACTAAGCCAGGCTCTGACTTTGTCATTTCTGGCTGATTTAAGAGCATCATCAGTGCAAACCATCATAGAATCATAGAATAATAGAGTTGGAAGGGGCCTATAAGGCCATGAAGTCCAACCCTCCACTCAGTGCAGGAATCCACACCAAAAGCATGCCCAAATTCAGGAGTAAACTATCTGCACTGAGATACTGTGCACATCCTATTGAAAGTAGTGCAAGGCAGACACTTTATTTCCTCATTTGGATTTGCATCTGATTTATGCTTGCTGCAGACCAACTTCTCTGGACTGAAGTCAGTACTAATGAGCTGGCCAATTGTATATGTTCTCCTGAAAAATAATTCCATGGGCTCTGGGACTTGGGGGCAGGGTTTACCTCGGCCTCCCCTCCCCCCTATAAATGATGCCCCAGCAGGTTGTAAAATCAACATCTAAAAAATCAGAATACAATACTACATTAACAAGCCCATTGGAGACTACAATCCTGTGCACACATACCTGGGAGCAAGGCTCTCTGAGCACAGTGGGGCTTGCTTCTGAGTAAACATGCAGAGGTTCAGGCTTCTTTCTTTCTCTCTCTCTCTCTCTCTCTCTCTCTCTCTCTCTCTCTCTTTCTTTCTTTCGACATTATAAATTGTGTGCCAAACCAGACATAAAGACTAATGGATGGGGAAAAGAGCTGCAAAGTGTCAAAGGATCAGTTTTTAATGTGTAAAAAATAGAGAATATCACAGGCAAGTTTTTTTTAAGGTCTATTTTAAAACATTACAGCCTTCTAAGAAAATTATACTTGCTTCAAAACAGTCCAATTTATTCGTTTTTATCGCAAAACTAATGGCTTTTGAATCAGATTGTTTTCTTTTTAAATTGAACTGTGGCACCATTTAAAGTGGCAACTCATCCACAAAATGTGACAGGTCAAAGGCTGTAATCAGTACTAACACAAGTATGTACATTGCACAAGCAACAATGCAGCGTAATTTTGACTTGTGACAAAGGCATGTCAAACCCATGTCACACAACCCTTTTGATCTTTGTGATGGCAAGGAAAGGCTGTGAGCTCTGGTGTCACACAAAGTCTACTACTATTTCAACTAGCAAAGAAATACCTTGAGCAGATAGCAATATAATTCTTGAGTATGCAGTTGAGTGTTCTTATGATAAGAAAATAAATGTTATTAAAAAAAAGCATTCTTGAGAGGAGAAAGGAATCTGTTTGCAGGTACATCTCTGGATCACTGAACACTTGAGGATGCTCAGCTGAATGCCAAGAGGTGACACCAATCAATACAAAAGTTCTGCCTGTGGTGCTTGGTCTGTGACAGCTCATTCATGCACATGAGTCACCACTTGATATTACCATTATCCATTGATCAGCTATCAAGTGTGGACTAGCTCCAGAAAAGAGTGCTATGACTTAATGTTGGCCACTTACAATAAATTAATGGACCCTTGAAGAGAAATATACTCTTATTATTGAAAACATTTTATTTGAAGCATCATCAGATAATATGCAAGTTCTTTTTGTGGAGATAGACCTGCAATGGCTTGGTCAGATATGAAATAATCAGTTCACAAAGTTGCATGAAAAGATGAGCCTTGCCAAGACCATGGATGCTCTCCAACTGACAGCTCTAGAATCATAGAATCATAGAATAGTAGAGTTGAAAGGGGCCTATAAGGCCATCGAGTCCAACCCCCTGTCTAGTAAAGACTGGCAAAACTATTTTGCTCCAAGGACAATGTTTTCCTCGGTAAAGCAGCAGTTTCGGCAGCTGAAACTCTCCCCACGGCCTGAGTTCGATCCCAGCGGAAGCTGGTTTCAGGCAGCTGGCTCGGTTCAACTCAGCCTTCCATCCTCCTGAGGTTGGTAAAATGAGCACCCAGTTAGCTAGGGGAAATATAATAACCACTGGGGAAGGCAACGGCAAACCACCCCGCTATAAGGCCTGCCAAGAAAACATCAGCAAAAGCTGGCGTCCCTCCAAGAGTCAGTAATGACTCAGTGCTTGCATGAGAGGTTCCTTTCCTTTCCTTTCCACATTTTAAGGCGCTTGTTTTTTGCCCATTTCATGGGCAATAATAGTTATAAAGTTTGCAAGAAGCCCAGGATGATTTCTTCAACTAGTTTTCACACTCCACTTTCCAGCTGTATAATGCCATCTCAGGGTAACTGAAGTATAGAGTTCCTCTCTCCCTTAACCAAACAAAATGCCCTACAATATTGCTTTTCACGTGCAAAGTGCAAATATATCAGGCTGGTTCATACCAGACTCAGTTGTTAAACCTCACTAATTCATATTTAATTAATGTTTAGTATATTTCCAGCTATTTGCAATGGTGTAATTCAACATCATATTTTTGTATTAAGAGATGTAATCCATTTTGGCAAGTAGAATCAGTAAAATACTAAAATATGCTTATATCAAAATTCAATATAATTTGCTCATCACATGAAATCACTTCTGAAAAAGGCATGGTACACACACACACCCCTCACACATTTCTATAATTACCTTCCTACTGCAAATCTGCCTTTTGTATACCAGGTGTTGAGTGCATGATTGCTTGTTGGAGTGGTTAACAAACCACCCACAACCCTAAAACAATCCAAGGGTTCTGGGTAGTTTGTTAACCATGCCAACATCCCATCCTCGCTGGGTTTGGATGACATGGCAACCTATGAGCAGGGATTGGGTTACGGCATGTGACACAAGCCACCAAGCTGATTTCATCCACCTTGGCTCAAAATGATCATGTGAACCAGGTCACTCTCTGGTAATGCATGGATTTAGTGCAGAACTGAAGGAGGGAAGCCTCTAAGTGCCTGAATAAAAAAGCACTGCAAGTCGGAAGATCGTGATGCCCTTGAGAAAGGTTTCTCATCTATCTATCTATCTATCTATCTATCTATCTATCTATCTATATATCCCGAAGCGCATTGGGCTTGGAATAAATAACATCACAATTTTAAAATCCTTTCTTGTTTGTTTTTGTCCCTCTTCTACGAGTTCGCCAGATTTCCATACCGAAAATACATATCTCCCTCCTTTTGAGAATCCTTGCAAATATTGTTTTTCATCATCTTTGTCCCCACCCGGTGCTTCTTTTGGGGTTGCTGATGGCCTCCATCTGTGTTCTGTTTTTCCATTAACTTCTTTCTGAGAAACTCATTGCCCTCACCCTTGTTTTTCCACCACGTCAGTTTGGGGAAAAGATTCTTCATAAAAGAAACCCTGTCTGTATGCTTATATGATGATGTATCTTTTCCTCCGCAGAGAAAGTCTAAATAATAAGGTGTGCGTGCTGAACAGGCTTTCCACTTCACCTGCTTTTTTGAACCCTGGCCTACATTTTATCTTCTTCAGAACCTTCCCTGTAGTGGTGCTTTGCCCCTTTTTTTCGGCTCGTGGGAAATACGCCTGCCGTTTGAAAGTGAAGGGAACCGTCCATTTGTCATTTGTGGTTGATGGCTTGCCTGACTTCCCTTGACCTACACGGTGCAGTGCTGCCTCTACATCCATTAACCCAGAAAATGTCACACCTTGACCCTTCACTCCCTTAATGTTCAATCTTACAGTTCCTCTTATGGTTCTAGTATTTTTTAGAAGAGTGAAATGAGTGAAAAATGTGTGTTTGCTCGCTCTTTCTTTCTTTCTTTCCTTCTTTCTACTTGTCTGGGACCCACAACTACAAATACTCATCAGAGTTGAATCTGTAAAGTTCCCCCTAAACAACTTTGTGCTCTACAAGTTACAAAACTCTTTCTTCATTCTGGAAGTGTTCTAGCTCCCAAACCATTTCTCTCTAGTACCCACCCAAGCAGATGAAGTATGCTAAAAGCTAATGACTACAAATCACCATAAAGCATTAAGCAAACAGACTGAAGTCATTTGGAAAACCTGTCAACAGAAGAAGAGCCACTCCGGATAAAAGACTATGAACCTCTCTACACCAGTAATATATGGCACATTTGTGATTGGCCACTCAAGGAAGTTTGCAGGTCCATTAGCCTCCAGGATGTCTCCCATTCTTTCCCATGGAAATCTTGTTCTAAGAAAACCCCACAATATTCTAGGTCTTTGAAATAATGTGGATTTTCCCAGTTCGTAAAGTTGAAGTTGCGCTATATAGCAGCCACTAGATGGCACTGTCCAATTCAAGGCTATAAGCACTGAAAGGAGGGGAAGTTTTCAATTACAAACCACGTGGTTGCTTGCCCCTTTTCACCTGTGTAATGGAGCCTATCACAGTCCTGCACAAAAGCAGCCCCGGAAAGGCAACATGATTTCCCTCCTAATGCAGAGACACTCTAAGCCTGCAATCCTATGCAGGCTCACCTGGAAGTATGTCCCATTGAACCCACTGGGCTTACTTCTGAGTAGACATGCAAGGGCTGGTTCCAATCTACATGTTCATTAGTTCAGGGGTCAACAGAAGGTGGATCTGAATGTACTATCAGATCTCTAGCTGATTTGCATTAGATCAACAAAGGTTTCTGACTCCCCATTGTTTAGCAATAGCAACAATTAAATTATTCCCCTCCCTCCCCGAACTATAGTCCTGAAATGAAGAAAGCTTCGAGGTTACCAGGAGTGGATTCGTCTGGAAGTACTGTGAGCTGTGTTCAGTTCTGGTACTCCGAACAAATTCTTTGGCTCAAAGTTTTTTTAAAATGCTAAGTGTATTTTCTTTTGCACCAGCCTCCGATTGGTAGATCTCAGGTTTCTAGTAAAAAGAAGAAAAAAGAAAATGCAAAGTAGATCCTCAAAGCCTGGAATGTGTTCTCCCAGGCATTATTTGATAGACTGTTGGGAGACACGTTGCCAACTTTGTGCTATCTGTGAAGGTTTTGCAGAATAGCCATTTCAGTCATTTTGCAGCTGGGTATTGTTGACTAGGTGGTTCTTCATGCAGTTTTGACTTACTGGGACAGTGGCAGCCTTCCCTAAGGGCAAATGGTACCCTTGTCGAGACACTGTGCCCTCAGCGGCACCTGCCCTGAGTTCTGATCTAATCATCTTTACAGTTTAGGGAAGAGGAAGCACCCTGTGATTGCTAAGTTCTCTCACCAACACACATGTCACTCAGTAATGCTTAAACTTCAGTGGAGCATGTGGGAGAGTTCCAGGTTGAAATCCCCATTCTCCCATGACTATCACTGGGTGCTTTTGAGCCAGTCATTTATCTTCCTGTTGTCATTCCTCCCAAATCTCTCCCAGAGTTTTGCGGAGGACAAAATGGGGATCTTTTATGTATGAGCTCCTTTAAGATAAGATACAAACTATCTATAGTGGGGCACATATTGAAGCCATACACCTATGGCTATGGTCTTGTGATTAGATTGAAATACATCTGGCCTTTTGTTGTTGTTAATTGTACAGTGATAAGGAAGCTGACTGAAAAGCCAACCCATTTGTAGGACTGGGCCCTACATGATTCTCCAAGGCAAACAGCCATTTTGCAGCACAGAGGTATAGGGAATGGTTAAATTTTAATGAAGCTATCCTCACAAAAGCAGAACTATAAGAAGTGGGGCGTTCTGATTTGATAAAATCACCATTGGCAGTTTAAATTTGCAATTGCCATTTAGAAATGTACTTCAAGTCCTCCCCTTTCTTATAATATGGGGCTAATCCCTTTTTTAATTTTATGCTTCAGCTATTAGATTAAGTTTCTGTTGTGCCAGTCTTTCACAATTTACTTTAACTCCAACGAATATCAAATGTTTTAAAACATGTGTATGAAAACCACGCACAATCACATTGTTGAAATAACATTATTAATGGACTTCGAAAGGCTTTTGAAATGGTCTTTTCTGTAGGGTTTTTTTGGTGTACATTTTATAAGATGATGTATTTTGTTTTACCTATAAGAATAACACCTAATTTGGGGTACCATCTTTCACACACTTGCCCAGGACATAACGTAGGATGTTTCCAGATGGTGGGGTCCCAACACTAATCATTAGAGGCTTCGTGCGGCTATTCTGTCTTTTCTTACTTAACGGATTTTCTGCAGTAAGCAGAAAGATACAAGTGGTTGTGGAAAAACATAAGAGGGCAACTACAAGTAGAAGTTGACATCGTCTGGATCTCCTGTAGAATTCCATGGATGTGGTACGGCAATGGCACAATAAAAGCCTTATCTGGAAGCTTCTTTAGCAAGATTTAACCGGCAAGTCCAAGAAAATGGGAACATATCTACTACTGAGTGGAACATTTCTACTAGGGATGAATGGATTCACCCAAATCCACTCCAGAATTAACAGAATAACCAGACAAATTGGTAGGATATCCTCTGGAACATAAAAAAAGCTGATGACAGCGATAAGAACCTTAAGACTCCCAGTCTTAAGAATACTGCAATATATTTGTCGTATGCCATGACCTACAGGCATTTTTTGATGGCAGCAGATCTCAATCTGTCTACAATGTTCGGTTAAATTAATCCCATTCCAATGCCCATTTTGGAATTCATCACCATTGCTAATTCTAGATCTTAGACTAATACAACTATTAATAATTGTATTACTAATTTATTTTTGTCCACAGGTGATTTCTGTTAAGAAACATATTCATGTGCTCTATATTCCTTGTTGCACATATGCACAGAATCTTCCTACTGGCATGCAAAAAAGTAGGTTAAATTGATACAGATTTGAAATTGTCCATTGCACAATAAATGAGGCAAAATGTTTTCAATAACTGTGGACACTGTCAGCCACATACATGCAGCTACAACATTGCCTAGAAGTATCTGCAAAGAGTGAACCAGCAGAAATATTTCTAGTGCGGAAATCAAACAACACATGAAGGCAAGAACAGAAATTAAAAACAACTCTGCTAGTTTTGTGGCTTTCAAATTATGAAGTAAATGACTGTCATGTCTAACCCTTCTGCCTTTGGAAGAAGATGTTTCAGGTAATCAATCAGAATCAGATTCAGAACTAGAAGACGCAGCGCCAGACACCAGCCAGACTGTACCAGTGGGGGAGGAAGATCTCACGGGTGATTCCCCAGCTGGGAGTTAGCCCTCTCCAGAGCTTATCTCCTCAAGGCCAAATCCTACACACTCAGGGGGAAGTGAGGTTTACTTCCGGAGGTGAGCATCCTGACAAGCTAGCTGATGCTAGGGTTCGCCAGAAGCTCAAACGCACAGGGCAGAAGGAAGGCATGAGCAAGTCTGTTCGATTATGCCAGAACCTGCCTCCTAACCATGCTCTCTGAAGTTACGGGCATTTGGGAAGTGGCTTCCTGTTTTTCTTGAGTGGACAATTGTCTTGCTTAGTTTGCATAGTTTTGCCTAGAGGGATGTTTCCAAGAGGTTAGACTCTCTTCAGGTACAAAAGATGTTTGTTGGATTACTTAGCAAGCCTCGTCATTTGCCTCCCATCAAAAGCAGGAGTTTTCTGAGAAACACGACAACGACTGGCACTCACACCTCTGGCAGTAGCAGGGGATTGCCTTAGGATTTGCAGTATTTCGGGGGGGAGTGTTCTGAATTTGTTCACAATTGTTGCTGCTTCCAAGGACCCTGCCTCACACAGTGGCTGCTCCAGTGGCAAGAGGGAATCCATCTCTCTCCTCTTTCTCCTTCACCTCTTCTCCCACTTCCTTTGCCATCCCTGACACCAGGACCTCTAAGAAATGTAGTATCACAACTTCATAGCCCCTTGGACCTAGGTGTAGCAGCACACTACATACTGGAGACTGGTCTGGGAAGGAGGGAAAGACACTTCCTTCCTTCCCTCCCTTCCTGCCACAGCAAGAATTGGGCAGAGGGTAGAGAAGCCTTCTTATTGAAGGCAAAACACTATGAGCTACCAAGGTTCATATTCGCACGCAGACAATTATGAATTTCAGTGATCTCACTAGTTATAACTTCAAGGCTACCCAGAGGGGATGGAAGCACAGCAAGGCAAACATTGGAAACTTAATAGTTGTTCTCGCTATGAAGTAGTACATACTGTTTTACTCTGTACAGCACCATGTACATTGATGGTGCTATATAAATAAATAAATAAATAAATAAATAATAATAATAATAATAATAATAATAATAATAATAATAATAATAATAATATTTTTTAAAAATCGTATCATATTTTTTTATCAGCTTCAGCTAATACGTCAGCTGAAACCTTACCTGGATGGAGATAGCTTTGCCACAATTGCCCATGTTCTGGTAACCCTCATTTCGATTAAGACAATGTGTTGAACATGAAGCTGTACCTAAGGATCTATGCCTCAGATACGTGTTTTTGGGCCATGGCAGTACTGTGAATTGCTAGGTCCATTTAGTCCTTGGAGCATACGGTAGTTTATGAGGCAATCTGCATAAATAGTCAGAGGATCCTTTTTTTTTCACCGTGGAAACACCAAGAAGTACAGGATCTGTGTTCTTTATGCATCAATCCATGGGTAGGGCTATAACCTGTGATGTGATGGTAATTTGGTGGGTGGGTGGGGATGGATTCAGTGTAAAAATCATGAGGAACTCTGCCTTGGATCCATGTTTTTGTGCCATAGAAGAATGAGGCATCATGAAGTCTGGGACCTGTGATCTGTATGGATCTTTTCATGGGAATGGATGTGATCTCTGATTCAATGGCTTTGTTAGATCCATCTAAAATCACAAGAATCCACAAAAATCTATGCCTCAGATTCATGTTTTTGCACCATGGCTATGCTGGTAACATGACTTTACTGCTTCAATTATGGAGAGACACAATCTGTGATCCGATGCTACGGGAGATCATGCAAATTCAAAAGGTTCTGTCACTTATTAATAGAGCCAACTTTTACCTTCTTCAACTAACTTTACCCTGACTGTAGAATAATGTAAGTAGAAAGGCTAAAGCTACAAATCTAGCTTTGCCGACAATCCCTACAAATGGGCGGTATCCAAAGGGGGCTTTGTGTGCACAGATCATGCCTTCCAGAAATGAGAGCCGCTGGAAGCGCTACATCATGGCCACATGCAGTACAGTAGGGGCCAGGCACAGACTGTAACTGGTCAGGCTGATGGTGAACCAAGGCCCCAGTTGGATACTGTCCCATGGTGGGAGAGCAATTTTCACTGAAATCAGTGGCAATTACTTCTGAGTAAACACCGATAGGATGAAGCCGTGTTCATAATTACTCACAGGTAAATGAGTGGAAGGGGGAAAAGGCAGTGTACATAAACCCATAACGTTTACTGCAGTAGGTTATGGGGAGAAATGATCAGTGGCCCTTCCTCAATTCTTTGGCTTTTGAGGGGGTGCTGTTGCCGAGAAGGACTATTTTCTGTGCCATTTTGAGTGTTTCCCCTGTACCTTCTTTCAAAAGGTCTCCCTTTTATCTCAACTAAAAGAAGATTGACCACACAGAGCAGAATGGGTTGCAAGAATACATTGGCTTTCCTTCATTAGCGTGAAGAGGAGGCGTATTTCCCACCTTCTGTTCAGCAGGCATGGGACCCCTGAGGGTGTAAATGCCCTATTCCTCACTCTGCTCCAATCTCATCAGATCACAGGGTGCCTCTATTGTATTGGCTAAAAAAGTCTGTTGGAGATAGAAGATAGTGCTACGCAGGAAGCCCTATGACACCCACTGCTAGACAATACTGACAATGCTAGATAATACCAAAAGGTGCACATGAGGCCCTTTAGAAAGGAAAGGAACCTCTCGTGCAAGCACTGAGTCATTACTGACTCTTGGAGGGACGCCAGCTTTCGCTGACATTTTCTTGGCAGGCCTTATAGCGGGGTGGTTTGCCATTGCCTTCCCCGGCCGTTTCTTCCGTCATCCTGAACAGGAAACAAACTGCTGTAAAGAAATTCAAAGCAGTCACTGTCCTCCTCCTCTCCCCTTTTGTGTTAAACAAGCCAAAAACAACTTTCTTTTGTTTGTGCATAGAATCATAGAATAGTAGAGTTGGAAGGGGCCTACAAGGCCATCGAGTCCAACCCCCTGCACAATGCAGGAATCCTTTATGGGCAGGTTCCCTCGCAGGACCTTCTCTGCTGTGGCACCCCGGCTATGGAATGAGCTCCCTAAAGAGGTTCGCTTGGCACCTACATTATATGCTTTTAGATGCCAGGTGAAGACCTTTTTATTCTCCCAGCGTTTTAACAAGTCTATAAAAAGTTTTAACTTGGTGTTTTAAATTTGTAATTTTGCATTGCTGCTGTTTTTATCTGGTTGAGCTCTTATATTGTATTTTATATTATGGTTTTATACTGTTGTTTTATACTTTGAATGTTCATACATACTTTCATTCATGTTCATTCATACTTTGAATGTTTTTAATTTTTGTGAACCGCCCAGAGAGCTCCGGCTATTGGGCGGTATAGAAATGTAATAAATAAATAAATAGTAGGACCACCCGTCCCTTTGTGATGTCCTCAACACCCAAGTCTGCCTGGACCTACCAGCCTTTCACTCTTGCCTTGGCCCTCCTGGAGTCACTGCCAGCGCCTCCCCCTCTTGGCCAACCCTCCTCCAGATCTGAACGTGCCTGGTTGGTGCCTGCTTTTACCCTTCCTTGGATCATCACACCCTTTTTCGATAGCAAAGCAAAAAAGAGACAAAGTTATCTTCTTTTTTCCTCCTCCTTAACCCCATTTTCATGCCTTTTTTCCCCTCGGTCAAATTACAGCTATCCCCTTTCTCCACCCGCTTTCTCATCCAAGCCAAAGTTATACTGGCCGGCAGTGTCCACCAACTCATCCCATAATCCCTTCCTCTTCCACCTCTTTTGGGAAAGTCTCAGAGCCAATGGTTTGGTTACTATTTTGCCATATTCCTCTCAATGAAAACCGTTAAAAGAGCTTATTCCAAGACAAGTGGACATAGGGTTGTAGCCTTTGCCTTGGAGTTGGGAAGGGAAAGGATGATTATTCAGCATTATTGGTGACAGAAAATAAAGGTGTAAACACCTCCCAAACATCAAGCTAATTAAAACCGGGCTATCATTTAAGCATAAATGTGACCCCTTCTTTCTATCCTCAACTATAAGTTTTCTGTTTGTTTTCACTCAGTAGATCCAGGAACTTTGTAAACAGAGCTGGAGAAGTTTTACTTTTGTCTCTAGCTGTTAGTTCTTCTTTCTGCTTCATTGTCTCTGTTTGAGGACCCAAAGAGCTTAATAGAAAAATCAGTATAAGTATAATACAGAGTTGGCCAGACCTCAGGCTTGCGGGAGCTATTTCAGTTTTTACTAGAACCACAAAATCCACCAGACATAGCCTGCTGGCACAAAAGACATACACTTGGAGTGAAAGAATTAAGAGCCTGGGAATTTGTTTTGAGTACCAACACTGAACTGAGCTCACAGTCCTTCCACACTAAAATCCTCTCCTGATTATTTCAAGCTTTTTCTTAATTCCAACAATTTATTTTAGGATTATGAGGAAGCATTTTGTTGCTGGTATTATTAAACAACCGGGTCTCAGAAATTCTTGCATAACTCTGCAAGTCACTCAGAAATCTCCCAGTAGATCCAGATGTGCCTTCTGCCTAGCTGTGCTTCTAGGGGTCTTTATCTTATTCTCTTCCCCACCAAGTGCATCATTAATCTGGAGTATTATAAAGGATGGTGTACACACACACACACACACACACACACACACACCCTCCCTCTCTTTCCCTCCTTCTCATACACCCAAACCAACCCTTTCTCCCACATGTCACGGTACTGGTAAATTAGGAGTTAAATTGTAGTACCTAAAAAGTTTGACCTTTATTTCAACCCAGCCTCACAGCCCTAATGTTCTTCCTGCCATCCTTTCTCCCTTCCTTCTTCAGTGTGCAGTCAGGGTTGACCTTTATTTCATATCCAGGCATAGCCTGATGCAGAGTAGGCCACCATGTCAATTTCACAGGCAAAGCTCTATAAATGTTTGACCAAGGCCTTTGCAAATGGTCTTCAGTTGGGGTTACCTGAGAAGGCTACATGAAGGCCATGGCATCTATCTACTGGGAAGGCAGAGCACAGGAAGTTGCTTTATACTGAGGTCACTGTTCCATCTGGCCCAGTATTGTCAACATTGACTAGCAGCAGCCTTCCAAGGTATCAGGCAGGAAGTTTTCCTAGCTATACCTGAAGATGCTACAAAATGAACCTAGAACCTTGTGCATGCAAAGCATATATTCTACCCACTGAGCTACAGTCACTTCCTGCAAAGACTGCTGATTCCAGCTTCCACTATTCCTGCAGCATGTAAGAGAAATTGCCTGGTATTATTAGAGATTGGGGCAGTTTAGTAGCTGGAACCTTTATTTGAATTGACTGCAATATTATTTTCGGTATGTTTTGTCAATAACGCAAATTGTTGTTTAAAGTACAACCAGTCTGATTCAGTCCAAGGATATTCTGTATACAAGCAACTCACTCACAGCCCTGCTTTGGACCTCTTAGCCAAGCTACTGGAGTTTTACTGCTCTCTATATAAGTAGTGTAACTAAACCATCCACTGGGTTACTTGATTGTACAAAGGTGTACAGTGGATTAGTGTCTACTTATCCTTTTGAAGGGCTAAGGTGGGAACAGCTCTAAAAAAGAAGGTATCTTTTGTCAACCTTCCTCAACATCGGGTAGCATTCAACAGGGTGCTCTGCCTTCATTGATACCGTTGTACCCCCACCTCTTCTGTTCTAAACGTGACACCCACTGCTTCCACATTGGAGATTTAGCAGTTCTAAGAACAACTGGAAATTAGTGTTTCTGCTCATTTCTGGAACGGGGCAGGTAAATGGAGATCACATAACACTCATGCCCTGATGCAGGAATGAGCGTTTCTGCTCATTTGGGGGCTTCCTATCGGAAGCATTAAATCTTCGCTGTGCAAACAATGGGTTCCACTTGCACAATGGAATTGGTTGGAGTGCCACTGGAGCAACGTCCCTACTGGATACTGCCCCTGGTACCCTCCAGATGTTTTAGACTACAAGGGGAGGGGCTGTAGATCAGTGGTAGAATACAGGCTTTATATGCAGAAAGTGCCAGGTTGAATCCCTGGCGTCTCAAAATAAGGCTGGAAAAATTTCGGCCAGTCAGTGCCAGCAATACTAGGTTAGATGGACAGATAACTATCCCTAGGAATTACATATATTTATGCACATAGCTCTTTAGGCAGAAATCCAATTAAAAATTAATTGGGAAACCAGCACCACTGTTTCTGCCTGCTTGCCTCCCATGGCACAGGAACAGCTCAGGGTGTGTCCTTGTTAATTATTATTATTATTTATTTATTTATATAGCACCATCAATGTACATGGTGCTGTACAGAGTAAAACAGTAAATAGCAAGACTCTGCCGCATAGGCTTACAATCTAATGCTGCCCTGTTTTGTACCAACTGAAGTTGCCAGACTGTTTCAAAGGCAGCCCCATGTATAACACATTGCAGTAATCCAGACGAGAGGTTATGAGAGCATGGATAACTGTAGCTAGGCTATCTCTGTCCAGTTAAGGGCGCAGTTGGAATATCAGCTTAAGCTGACAAAAGGTGCTCCTTGCCACTGAGTCCACATGTGCCCCAAGTGACAGTCCTGATCCAAGAGTACCACCAAACTATGAACCTGATCGTTTAGGGGGAATGCAACCCCCTCCAGAACAGGGTGAACATCACCTAGCCGGACAGATGAACACCCACTAACAGTACCTTGATCTTGTCTAGATTGAGTCTGTTTGCTGGCACTCATCCAGTCCATTACTGTGCTCAGGCACTGGTTCAGAGCAGCCACTGCGTCACCTGGGTTTGATGAAAAGGAAAGGTAGAGCTGGGTATCATCCGCATATTGATGATGCCTCTCTGGATAACCTCTCCCAGCGGTTTCATGTAGATGTTGAACAGCATAGGGGATAAAATAGAGCCCTGTGGAACCCCGTGGCATAGATGCCATGGCACAGAGCAATAATCCCCCAGCACCACCTTTTGGAATTGGACATCCAAGTAGGAGCAGAACCGCTGCAATGCAGTGCCTCCAACTCCCAGCCCAGACAATCTATCCAGAAGGATACCATGGTCAATGGTATTGAAAGTTGCTGAGAGGTCCAAGAGAATCAACACCCCGTCCCTCTCCAGGAAAAGGTCATCTCATAGGGCGACCAAGACAGTTTCCATTTTTTTTATTACATTTCTATATTTATTACAAATAAATATGCCAAAGCCAGGCCTGAAGCCCGATTGAAATGGATCTAGATAACTCCCTTTGCCCCTCTGAGCTCCTGACACATATTAAAAATTCCAATATATAAAATGAAATGAAGTAACATAAACGAGAGAGCAGCATCTAAGGAGGAGCAGACGAAAATCTGCATTTGTTCCTCAGCTGCTGCCCTCTGCTGCTGCTGCAGTTGCAGATGTCCTTGCAGATAGGGCAGGTCTGTTGTATCCTCCCCTGTGCACACTTAGCATCACACTTTGCACATCGCCAAGGCACGCACAGAAGTGCTGCCTCTGGCAGCCTTGCCCTTCTGTACCTGCAGAGGGAGAAGGAGCAGCTGGTCAGCAGATGTTAAGCTGATGATGTCCAACGGGGTCATGGGAGGGGAAAAGCTAATTTAAAAGCCCAACTTCCTGAGTCTTATGCCGGTGTATTTATGCTACCTCCAATATCAGAGGCAGGATGCCTATGGACACCAGTTGCTGGGGAACATGGGTGGGAGGGTTCTCATTGGTCGCTGTGCGAACAGAATGCTGGACTACATGGATTCTTCTTCTGAACCAGCAGGACTCTTCTTATATAAACTCCATTGAAATGAATGATGCTTACACAGATGAAACCATAAAATTATGACACACACTATTATCCAGGAGCTAATCTCAGACAACAGAATCTCAAACCCCCATGTAGAAACAGACCACGTAGAATGAGAATTATTTACCTGGGAAAGGTAAGAATGCCTTCTTTTTCACAACAAGGTGCTGTGGAAACTAACCCAGCCAGCTTCATTATTTCTGCATGCAGTTTGCCTACCATCTTGGAATCAGACTGCATGCCCCAGGCCAGTTGGAGGCTTAGCAAACTGTTCAAGCGATGCATGCAGACTCTAGACAAAGGGGAACAGGTTTCTCAAAGCTAGTGCTTCCTCTGTACAAAAACACACTGTTTTTTTAGAAAAAGAATTCTCCCTGGTAGATATTTAACCTAACATATAAAACATTTGGGATCCAGATATTTTTTTTCTATGCAACAGTCATGTTCAATATTAAAGCCAGGTTTAAAACATTACCTGTGTGGTGCAGTTGCTGCCTTCCCTGGGGTAGCTTCTAGAGTACTTTGATAGAATGTATAAAAAGCACAGCCCTGTCGGATGAGGCCACTTTGATACTGTATCCTGTTTCCAACAGTGCCTCAGAGAAGCCCATGGGCAGATCGCATGCCCTGTGTGTCCACAGAACTGTTCCGAGATGGATTGCTTCTGAACCTGAGGGTTCCAGTCAGCCATTAACGGACCTATCCTATAACTGCACGGCTTTCCTTTTTCACGAAAAGGTGACCAGGAACTTGCTCTCCTTTCATTTCCTTCTCTTCCCCCTTCACCTTCCCTTCCTATTTATTTAAGTATTTATTTATTACATTTCTATACCGCCCAATAGCCGGAGCTCTCTGGGCGGTTCACAAAAATTAAAACCATTCAAAGTATAAAACAACAGTATAAAACCATAATATAAAATACAATATAAAAGCTCAACCAGATAAAAACAGCAGCAATGCAAAATTACAAATTTAAAACCATGTTATTTAAAATTTATAGATTGTTAAAATGTTGGGAGAATAAAAAGGTCTTCACCTGGTGTCTAAAAGCATATAATGTAGGTGCCAAGCGAACCTCCTTAGGGAGCTCATTCCACAGCCGGGGTGCCACAGCAGAGAAGGCCCTCCTCCTGGTAGCCACCTGCCTCACTTCCTTTGGCAGGGGCTCACGGAGAAGGACCCCTGAGGATGACCTTAGGGTCCGGGCAGGTACATATGGGAGGAGGCGTTCCTTCAGATAACCTGGCCCCAAGTCGTTTAGGGCTTTAAATGTCAATACCAGCACTTTGAATCGGGCCCGGACCTGGACTGGCAGCCAATGAAGCTGGAAAAGGACTGGCGTAATGTGGTCTCATCGGCCAGTCCCTGTTAGTAACCGTGCTGCCCTGTTTTGCACCAGTTGAAGTTTCCGGACCGTTTTCAAAGGCAGCCCCACGTATAACGCATTGCAGTAATCCAAACGAGAGGTTATGAGAGCATGGATAACTGTAGCTAAGCTATCTCTGTCCAGATAAGGGCGCAGCTGGTATATCAGCCTGAGCTGATTTATTTATTTATTTATTTATTTATTTATTACATTTCTATACCGCCCAATAGCCGGAGCTCCCTGGGCGGTTCACAAAAATTAAAACCATTCATAATATAAAACAACAGTATAAAACCATAATATAAAATACAATAAAAATACAATAAAAAGGTGATAAAAGGTGCTCTTTGCCACTGAGTTCACCTGTGCCTCAAGTGACAGTTCTGGATCCAAGAGCACCCCCAAACTACGGACCCGATCCTTTAGGGGGAGTGCAACCCCGTCCAGGACAGGGCAAACATCACCTCGCCGGACAGAAGAACCACCCGCTAACAGTACCTCCGTCTTGTCTGGATTGAGTTTCAGTTTATTAGCCCTCATCCAATCCATTACCGTGCCCAGGCACTGGTTCAGAACAGTCACTGCCTCACCTGGGTTTGATGAAAAGGAAAGGTAGAGCTGGGTATCATCTGCATATTGATGACACCTCAGTCCACATCTCCGGATAACCTCCCCCAGCGGCTTCATGTAAATGTTAAACAGCATAGGGGATAAGATAGAGCCCTGTGGAACCCCATGGCTTAGGAGCCATGGCACAGAGCAATAATCCCCCAGCACCACCTTCTGGAATCGGCCATCCAAGTAGGAGCGGAACCACTGCAACGCAGTACCTCCAACTCCCAGCTCAGACAACCTATCCAGAAGGATACCATGGTCGATGGTATCGAAGGCTGCTGAGAAGTCCAGGAGAACCAACAGGGTCGCACTCCCCCTGTCTCTCTCCCGACAGAGGTCATCCCACAGGGCGACCAAGGCAGTTTCCGTTCCAAAACCAGGCCTGAAACCCGATTGAAATGGATCTAGATAATCCGTTTCATTCAAGAGTGCCTGGAGTTGTCCTGCAACCACCCGCTCAAGCACCTTGCCCAGAAAAGGGATATTAGCCACCGGCCTGTAGTTGTTTACATCTTCCGGGTCCAGATTAGGCTTCTTCAGGAGTGGTCTAATCGCCGCCTCTTTTAAAGAGGCCGGCACCACTCCCTCTCTCAAGGAGGCATTTACAACCTCCTGGACCCAGCCGGCGATCCCCTCCTTATTTGATGTAATGAGCCAAGAGGGGCAAGGGTCAAGCACACAGGTGGTCGACTGGACTTGGCCAAGCACCTTGTCCACATCCGCGGGCCTCAATAACTGAAACTCATCCAATAAAACTGAGCCAGACGGCGCTCTGAACGCCTCTACTAGTGGTGCTGCATTAAGTGTGGTGTCCAATTCATGACAAATCTGAGCGACTTTATCTTCAAAGTGCCGTGCAAACTCGTCACAGCGTGCTACCGAGGGTTCCACCATCTCTCGCCCTGGCCCAGAGTGTAACAGGCCGCGAACCACCCGGAAAAGCTCCGCCGGATGACACTGAGAAGACGCAATGCTGGTGGAAAAGAACTGTCTCTTTGCCACCCTCACTGCCACAGAATAGGCTCGATAGTGAGCTCTAACCCGTGTTCGATCAGACTCAGCACGAGTTTTCCTCCACCTGCGTTCTAGCCGTCTCCCCTCTTGCTTCATTGCCCTCAGCTCAGGTGTATACCAAGGAGCTGACCGGGCTCTGCTCAGAGGGAGAGGGCGCTTGGGCGCGATCGTGTCAACCGCCCGAGTCATCTCTGCATTTCACAGAGCAACCTGGGCTTCGACAGGAGCACCGGCCATATCAGCAGGAAAATCCCCCAGAGCCCTCTGGAATCCATCGGAGTCCATTAGCCTCCGGGGGCGGACCATTTTAATAGGCCCCCCACCCTTGCAGAGGGGAAAGGCTGCCGAAAGTCTAAACCTCAATAGGAAGTGATCCGACCATGACAAGGGGGTAGATGTTAATTCCCCCACTTTCAGATCACCATCCTCCTGCCCAGTTGAGAAAACCAAGTCAAGTGTGTGTCCCTTTGCATGTGTTGGGCTGATGACATATTGAGACAGCCCCATGGTTGTCATGGCGGCCATGAAGTCCTGAGCTGCCCCAGATACAGGAGCCTCAGCATGGAAGTTGAGATCCCCCAGAACCATCATCCTGGGGGTCCTCAACACCAGATCTGAGACAACCTCCGTCAGCTCAGGCAGGGAGACTGTTGGGCAGCGGGGTGGACGGTACACCAGCAGAATCCCTAATCTGTCTCGAGTACCCAACACACAGTACAAACACTCCAGACCAGTACTCGACTGAACAGGAAGCCTAGAGAGGGAGATTGTATTCCTATAGACCACGGCAACCCCCCCTCCCCGGCCCTCAAGTCGGTTCTGGTGCTGCACCGAATACCCAGGAGGGCAGAGCTGGGTGAGAGTAACCCCTCCCAGTTCACCCACGCAGGTCTCCGTGATACATGCCAGGTCAGCCCCCTCATCCAAAATCAAATCATGGATGAGGGAGGTTTTATTTTGGACCGACCTGGCGTTCAGCAGAAGCACAACCAAACCCGAGGGCAAGCTGGTAAGGCTGCCAGGAACCATTTGGTTGGGGGAAAAACCAGAAGAGGGGATAGCTGTAAGAAATCTAGCCCCACTTATCTAGCCCCTCCTATCCCCCACTTATTCCTATCCCATAGCCCAATGTCCTTGCCTCCCCCACCCCCGTCCCCCATAGCAAAGTAACAACACAGAAATCATAGAATCATAGAATAGTAGAGTTGGAAGGGGCCTACAAGGCCATCGAGTCCAACCCCCTGCCCAATGCAGGAATCCACCCTAAAGCATTCCTGACAGATGGTTGTCCAGCTGCCTCTTGTGTGGGAATAAAATAAAACTGTTTATCAGCATACGAAGCAGCTTGTTAGGGTTCTTTTGTGTGCTTGCAACTTGTTTAATGCTGTATTGAAGCTACTAAGCACCATCTGTTGCTAGGTAGATCTCGGGAGCAGAGATCTGCAGGCTGAGAAACGGAGTGGCAGCAGCAGTTTGGACTGCTTTTGCTAAGCAACTCTTTAAGTGATCTTTAAACCACCCTTTAAGCTACTGTGGAATGCCAGAAGACACAATAAGCCATGATGGTTTAAATAAACCTCACTGCAGACTGTGGCTTACCAGGGTGGGGATTTATTTTTTTTTGGTAAATAAGCCACTGTGGTTTGGGGGGGGGGGGGAAACACTTGCAGGTGACACAATAAACCATGGTGGTTTATAAGCAAATGTGAGTAGCTTATAAACCACCATGGCTTAAGGTGACATGCAAACCTAGTCAATATGTCTCCTGTTGAAAGCTATTTCCACCACTATGTTATCTGTTTCCCCTTGTAGCAGCTTTGGATTGGACCCCTCTTCTTCTTCTTCTTCTTCTTCTTCTTCTTCTTCTTCTTCTTCTTCTTCTTCTTCTTCTTCTTCTTGTGCAGTATCTGATCACAGATCTCTTGATGTTTTGTATAGATGTAGTTTTCTATTTGTGCTGTATTTTACTTGAGATTATGAATTAAAATTCTAAAAAATAGACACGCTTGCAATGTATTTCAGAATTCTGCCATATCAATTCTGCCCTCTTAGTATACTCCCATTTGCTATCGGGGTGGGGCAGAAACTATATGCACACACAAAATCCTGAGTACAGTATGTTGCTTCAAAAATTCTCCAACAATAAATTGGGTTAGATAGCAAAATGTGAATAAGCAGTACTCATAGGATCACGAGCAAAACTAGCTAGAAAACACAGAATGCTTCAAGCGTTCAGTTTCATTTCCTGTCTTTGGGATAGCGAAGGCTGTGCTGGCAGAGGGCGATTTATGAGATACTGGGAGTTGTTACCTGCTTGCTTGCTAAACCGTACAACCCTACAAAAATCAATACAGGAGACAGGCCATTTTGCTTTAAGTGTTTTAATCTTACTTTTTATTTAGAAATTGCTTCCTCATGATAGCACACACACACACACACACACACACACGGTAGCATACTAGGTTCAGGAACAATTGTGTTTTCTTCATGCCAGTTCACGTGAATACAATGATTGATGTCTCATTTTCTAGTAATGAACGTGTAAGTTTTGTGTCAGATGAACAAGTTATGGGGCTTAGCAAAAAACCATAGAATCACAGAATAGCAGAGTTGGAAGGGGCCCACAAGGCCATCGAGTCCAACCCCCTATTGGGGATTTTCATTGTTGCTGGGAAGGGAAGAGTGGTTTTAAACCTCCCATCCCTGTGTAAATACCCCCACCCCCACCACAGTTACAATTAAATAATGGACGGGGGGGGGAACAGACATAGTTCATAATGATGCAATAAGCACCACCTGTAGTTTGAACCTGAGCAGATGTCAGCTGACAGGAAGTTCTGTGTATGGTCTTTGATTTGTGATGGATGATAAATATTGATCTTGCAGTTTAAAGCAAGAGGGCTTTCCAAGAGAAAGAAATGCCTGGGCACCATTAATATCTATATCATTGCCATGGGAACAGAATCAGGTCATGGGAACAGGGCCAGAGTCTGTCCTCACAAGCCTCTCGGGTCGGGGAAATGGCCTACAGTTCTCTTGAGGCAAGAGGAACCTCGAAGGCAGTCCCAGCCAGCCTTATGTCATGAGCAAGGAGAGCACAGCTAAGAAGGAGCTCCCATGGGGCATTCTGGACTCTTCTCAACTCTTTGGCAAGAGGAAGTAAACGTGGCCCATTCAGTGGGCCGTTTTGATTGCGCTGCTTTAAAATACCCTTTAAAATAAGTCGGACTTACTGGGGTGTTTTTTTGTGGCGTGAAGAAGGCTAGAAGGGGCGGGAGGCGCACGGGAGGCAGATGATGTCGTGAGAGGAGCCCGCAAAAATCCATGAGTGCCCAGTAATGAGTGTGCAATAAAACGCTTGTCTGATGGAATTCTATTACTCCACTCCTTCTCCTATACAAGAGCCTCATGTGGCGCAGAGTGGTAAGCGGCAGTTACTGCAGCTGAAACCCTCCCCACGGCCTGAGTTCGATCCCAGTGGAAGCTGGTTCTCAGCCAGCCGGCTCAGGTCGACTCAGCCTTCCATCCTTCCGAGGTTGGTAAAATGAGTACCCAGCTAGCTGGGGGAAAGGTAACCATGACTGGGGAAGGCAATGGCAAACCACCCCGCTACAAAGTCTGCCAAGAAAACGTCAGCGAAAGCAGGCGTCCCTCTAGGAGTCAGCAATGACTCAAGTGCTTGCACGAGAGGTTCCTTTCCTTTCCTTTCCTTCCCCTATGCAGCAAGCTTCAAGTGATGAACACACAAGCAAATATCTTGCCACCTAGAACCAGTGAACAACAATTTATAAGTAGCATTGAAGTATGTGGGCCTGTAATTACTATAGCAGCAAGCCACAGCTGTGAATCTACTTGAGGTATTCTGTTTTAAAGAGCCATGGACACTTAAAAGCTATCAACTAAGGGCTTCAGATAAACTATGTTCCTTGTGAATAATTTTCACAACTTCTGATGAGTTTTGGCTATTCAGGGTGGTATAGAAATTTAATAAATAAACAAATAATCCTACAATTGCAACTCCCCTAACATACCTCAAACTTTGATTTAGTAAATCCAAATCTAAACGAAGTTTAAAGTAAGGTAAGAGCATGAGGATGATCAGGGGTGGTTTGCTTTATTTCTGTTTCCGCTCAGAACAGCTTTCTGCACAGTCAATAATTCAAAAAGGCAAAGATCATAGAGCTTCCCAATAAGCAAAATTGATCTGAGATTGACCAAGCACACAGAACATGGGGCAGGATCAAGAGATTCAGAACGGTCTTCATTCAGCTCATGTTTATACCATTCAACTACAAAATTACCCAAACCTCTGTTATGGGAGACTGCTCTCAACACTGCATTTTCCAGATCCAAACCCCTAGTTCTAATGCCTCTCATATCTGTGAATTCCCATCCCTATTTTCATTTTTTTCATAGCCCCAAACCATAATCTCTGTCAAATTGTCAGTCTCGGTTTATTAAGTAGAAAGCCAGAATTATAAAAAACAAACAAAAAACAACACGTTATCCTTTGTCAACGTTTGTCGATGCTGCCATCTCGTGGCTACTAGCTTCCTAGTATTGTTCCAAGTTTAAACTACTGCATCAATTAGACTGGAGCCCTGCTGCCAATGTTTTGGTTGGGACTACCTACGCATACACAGCTTTCGGACCCCGCTAACATTAGACTGCTGGATAATGACCTACCCATTCTCCATGCTGTTTCTATGGCTGGACTCCTTCCTGCACGAGTCCAGCACCCAACCCACTCTTTCTCCCTGCCTCTCATAATACAACCCTCCACTTCACACTTTCCCTCTCACTCCCAATCTCAAATCCTCCTTCATCCTCTCAATGCCAACCCCAACCGCACTTCTTCATCCTCCCTTTAACCATGGCTGCCAGAATATCCCCTGAATTTAACTCCCCCACCCCTGTCCATCTCGTCCTCTCCTCTCTCCCTGAAGCACTTTCTGTACATGGCAAGGCTTCAACACAAGCACAATACAAAATGTCTTGATCTCTTGTTGTAATGTTAATACCGAGTACATCTTTTATTCATCTGCTACATTGTCCCCAGCCATACTTCTGTAGAAGTGTCCTGTGTTCACCAATTAACACAGGCCCAGTTCAGATGCTTACTAGGAAGTGACAGGCCTCTAAGGGCAGAAGGCCCCCTTCCTCCCCCCCCCCACTGGGCACCTAAAGTATCACATGATGCAGATACTCTACGTGGAGACCCCTATGTGGACGGCCACCCCATTTCTGCAATTTTTACCTTTTAAAAAAACAGGGAACAGTCTCTTAAGTGAGACGCTAGAGATGTTTTTAAATGTTCAGCTGGGATTTTTTCGGGGCTGGGGCTGGTGTCAAGGGTAGGCATAGTGGGCCACCTGCCAAGGACCCACACCCCAGCAGGGCCCCACTGACAAGCACCACCTAGAGTTGCCTAGGGTGACCATATGGAAAGGAGGACATGGCTCCTGTATCTTTAACAGTTGTACTGAAAAGAGAATTTCAGCAGGTACCATTGTTATGCATGCAGCACCTGGTAAAATTCCCTCTCCATCATCATCATCATCATCATCATCATCATTATTATTATTGCATTTATATCCTGCCATTTTTTTCCTCCAATGAACCCAAGGCGGCGTCCATCCTCCTCCTCTCCATTCTGTCCTCACAACAACAACCCTGTGAGGTAGGTTGGGCTGAGAGTTTGTGACTGGGCCAAAGACACCCAAGTGGGTTTCCATGGTTGTGATGAAGAGGGAATTTCACCAGGTGCTGCATGCATAAAAATGACAACTGCTGAAATTCCCTTTTCAATACAGGTGTTAAAGATACAGGAGCCCGATCCTCCTTTTTAGATAGTCAGCCTAGCGTTGCTCCTCCTCTTCACCACTGCAACCTACGTCTTCATCTGCCTCTCACTCTGGCCCAGACAACAGTGTTGGTGAGAAGGGGAATGGTGGGTACCACTGCCTACTTGCTCACTGGCTCTTTGCCTGTCAAGCAAGCAAGTGCAGCTGGAGATGAGTAAGTGGTGAGTAACCTCATTGCCCAAGAGCTCTCAAAAACTTGGAGCCAGCACAGAATGAATTCCAATTCCTTGTTATAATTGTCCTTTGAATTTTTTCTGGAATATAATTTGAGCTACCCTCGTAACATAATCCTAAACATGTCTACTCAGAAAACTTTACTAAGAAGAATATAGCTTAAGCCAGTCTACTTGTATAGTAAAGCCCGGTCTTATTATCTTTATTCAGACGCAAGTCCCACTGAGCTCAATAGAACTCAGAGAGATTTTGTAGTACAATAGCTAAGAAAATTAGCTATTGTACTACAGGACATCCCTGGTTCACATCTCACCTCTGTCACATATACAGTGAGACAAAGAAATACAAAGCCCACTTGTAAGAATAAAACAGTGTAAGTAATACTCTATTTGGTTGTAAATTAAAATGACAGGGGCAGCCATCCAATTTCCCCTAGAGAGAGCGGATCCAAGGTCAGAGACAAGAGTTAGGCCTAGTTAGGCCTCATCTTGAGTACTGCATCCAGTTCTGAGCACTACACTTCAAGAAGGATGCAGACAAGCTGGAGCGTGTGCAGAGGAGGGCAACCAGGATGATCAGAGGCCTGGAAACAAAGCCCTATGAGGAGAGACTGAAAGAACTGGGCATGTTTAGCCTGGAGAAGAGAAGATTGAGGGGAGACTTGATAGCACTCTTCAAATACTTAAAAGGTTGTCACACAGAGGAGGGCCAGGATCTCTTCTCGACCCTCCCAGAGTGCAGGACACAGAATAACGGGCTCAAGGTACAGGAAGCCAGATTCCAGCTGGACATCAGGAAAAACGTCCTGACTCTTAGAGCAGTACGGCAATGGAATCAGTTACCTAGGGAGGTTGTGGGCTCTCCCACACTAGAGGCATCCAAGAGGCAGCTGAACAACCATCAGGGATGCTTTAGGGTGGATTCCTGCACTGAGCAGGGGGTTGGACTCGATGGCCTTGTAGGCCCCTTCCAACTCTACTATTCTATGATTCTATGACAGGAATCCTGAGAACCAACCAATGAATGTCTAAGAAACCACTCTGAGGTTTTACTCCAGATTAATTCAACAGCCAACGTACTTGTGAATCAGAAACTTTATGATTATGTTGTGTGGCTAAGTTGCAATGAGTTGTTAATGCCAGTGCTTCTGTGTGCACACCTGGGTTTTACATTCCTTCTCATTCCTTGTGCCCTGTCGGAAGCCACTCACATCATTCCCCTGAGCAGCTTTTCAGGTGGCATGGTAGATGGAGGGGGTACAGTGTAAAGGTAGGGCCTCAGCAAAGAGCACTTTGGATCGTGGGATTTGTCTTTAAGCCAAGAGAAGCCATGCTTTCGCTGTACAATTTCCCCGTGGTTGCTGGAAAAATGCCACAAGATGGATTACATTAATTAAATCCTGTTCTTACTGCTGTGTTGACAGCACTGGTTACACTGTTGACAAGGAGAAAATAAATGAATTGAAGGCACAGCAAGGAAAAAAAACATCTGAAAAGTAAAAGTAGCTGGCATTTAGATCGTGCTTTTGAATGTTCAAATTATATCAAAGGCATTTACTTCATCAATCCTTACAACAACCCTATAAGGTAGGTTGGTGTTGTTAGTCCAATCATGCAAAACAACAACAAGACTAAATGACTGGTCTGCTCACCAAAAAAGTGAGTGCTCACTGTCTTTTGGTGAGGGAAGGATGGCGCTCATAATGAATTAATGTTTTTAACAATGCAGCTACAGATATTTATCTACCAGCTCTTTATTTGTATGTGAGTCCTTACCTACAATTCTGTGGTTTCCCTACAATTCTTGTGGTTAATAGTAGCCTAGCGCCAGGGGCTCCAGAGACTCTTTGCAAAGAACACACAACCCCATTTCCTATCTCTGTAGCTGTAATAGACATCACACAAGAGTTAGTTGTATGAACAATCATATAGCCCCCAGTGAGTAGCCCAGGGGTCAATCTGGCCCCCAGGGCCAGAACCATCTACCACCTGTTTTACAATAAGATCATTTTAAAAGCCTCTAATTCAGGAGTCCTCAACCCCCGGGCCACGGACCGGTACCAGTTCGTGGCCCGGGGGTTGAGGATCCCTGAATTAGAGGCTTTTAGGAACTGGGCCGAATTCTCATTGACAACAATGCAATTCCTGCATTGACAACAACCAAAATGAGATTACGGAGTAGAATGGACATAAGCAAAACACTTTGGGTGTCACTGTCTCCCATCACCCCCAGATGGGACCGTCTAGTTGCAGGAAAACAAGCTCAGGGCTCCCACTGATTCTGCATTATAGTGAGTTGTATAATTATTTCATTATATATTACTATGTAATAATAATAGAAATAAAGTGCACAATAAATGTAATGTGCTTGAATCATCCCAAAACCATCTCCTCAACACCTCCCACCCCCCGGTCCATGGAAAAATGGTCTTCCACGAAACCAGTCCCTGGTGCCAAAAAGGTTGGGGACTGCTGCTCTAATTCACTTTGTGCTTATAAAACAGGGATGAGGAAAGTGTGGTCCTCCATATGTTGTTGGACTGCAACTCCCATCATCCTTCACCATGCTGGCTGGGGCTAATGGGAACTGGCTGGGGCTGATGAGTACTGCAATCCACCAACATCTGGAGGGTCACACATTCCCCAAGGGAAGTTGGGGAAGGGGGGGGGGAGGAAAGATAAAAATTCAATGACTTGAGCAACAATGCAAGTATAAGATAATTTTTACAAAATACTGCAGTCCATTGTTATCCTGACTGATTTCATTTATTTAAACAAATTCTATTGCTAATAAAGATTCCTTATCTGTGATTATCTAAAGAAAGCATTTAAAGCTGAGGAACCACCAAATTTAAAATTCTGCAATTAAGGAGATTATAGCAACAGTGAGATTAAGAAGGTTCTTTTTCTAAACTGGTTCTCCGGGCTAAAATACGAAGCGTGCAGCTGCTGCTGCTTTATCTCGGAGTAAACATACATAGAATCATAGAATCATAGAATAGCAGAGTTGGAAGGGGCCTACAAGGCCATCGAGTCCAACCCCCTGCTCAATGCAGGAATCCACCCTAAAGCATCCCTGACAGATGGTTGTCCAGCTGCCTCTTGAATGCCTCCAGTGTGGGAGGCATTCAGTGTGGGATACATCAGTCTGTATTGGGACCACAGCAAGTGGCTAGGAGAGGTTTAAACCTTCCCATCCAACCAATTCCCTTAGCTCAAAAATTTCTCTCAGCCAATGCTAGAAAAAATAGGGGGTGGGACAAAAAGGTGAGGATTTAACACAGTTCAGCTCTCAGAATCTAACAAACAACTGTCAGCTACAGGAGGTCACCATCTAAATTTTTTATCAAATGCTGATAAGTAAAGATCTAAATAACGGAAGTTTTAATGAAAGTTGGGAGAATAAGGTGGTTACAGTAATTCGTGAAAATGGTTCACTAATTACTAACAAAGGTGTTGGGGTTTTTTGGTGCTTTTTGGAGAAGTAGCCAATTCTGTGTGTGTCGATTTAAAAGATTCCCTCCCATAAATTAATGTACTTTGGTACTTGACATCAAAAAAATTAATAATATTTTTAAAGACAACATTGTTGGTGATGCTGTTTAATAGCAGCAAGTATTTTATACATGTGGTGGATGTGTCTGTATTCAGACATATGGGGTTCAAATTAACAGAGATAAGCAGAGAAAAATAAGGTAAGAACAAACATTACAATTAAAAATATTGCTGCTTAAACTTACTTATTTAAATAAATGTAAAATACATTGTGCCTATAGTCTACTAATAGCTGTTTAACTGGGCATAGGTAAACAGGAGAAATCCTAAAATCTCATTTTGTAAAGAATGAATGAGTCAAGTCTGGCAGTTAATGCAATTGACTAAATGATGGATAAACTACATGTTGCCTTAAAGGTGTAGCATGTAGCTGCCCTTCTAGGTCTTTATTTATTTACACGTAGGCGGGCAGAGCTCCAATCTGGATCAAGACTACTGTGCACAGGGAGGAGGAAATTTAAGCCGCCTTGAGTCCCAGTATTGGAAAAAAGGCGGGAGATAAAAATAATAGGAATAATCACCCTTCTGTTCCAGTTCTCTCTTGATATCCCCCTCACACACACATGTGGCGGAAGAAAGAAGTGGAGGGGAAACCAGTGGAGTTTTTCTCCCCCAAACCTCTAGGCAGTGCAGTATTGTCATCAAATTTATAATTTTCTAACTTTTTATATGGATATTTCACATTTATACTACTACAATAATTAGAACTATAATTGTATTGTAATCCTTCTGTGTGTGTGTGTGTGTGTGTGTGTGTGTGTGTGTGTGTACGTGCATGTACTTGTGAGAAGGAGACAGCTATTACAGCCTGAGTTGTAGAGTATTTTCATGGCTTTCCATGCATGCAGCCATCATGGACAAAATATTATTAACGGGCCATATTCTGAAGTGTACTTAGCATAAGGTTTAATTCAGCCTGAAAGAAAGAACTGTTTCGCTACATGATCAAGTGGCAATATAAAGCTAAGTCGCTAAAGTACATAGAGTTATCTTTAGCTAGGCAGTCTTTAACTATCATGATGCATATTCCAGCATCTCCAAATGCAATTTTATCACATAATTCTAACCTTGTGTGGACACTCTTCCCAGAAACCACATAGGACAACACATGCTACTAGGAGCAATAAATGTCAGAAACAGTAACAGTAGGCCATGCAATTACCCCCACAGACAAATTTTCACTAGAGACAGATGAAATTATAATAGTTTCTAACAGAAACATAGAATTTACCAGATGGTACACAGAGCTCCTGGCTTGCTGCCAGAAGGGTGCTCATTTGTCAGACACTGCCCTGAATTTTACATCCATTTTCAGCGCCATGCACAGCAGCTAGTCATATCTGCTAGGCGAAAATGTTCAGCTGCCAATATTTTAAAGTTTCAAAGCTGTGTCTTATGATTAATTATTCCATAAAATAATGAATGCATGATGAAAATATACTGATTCTATTATGGGAGAAGTGTCTTACAGGAGACCTTTTTAAATAGGTACTTAAGAGATTCCATAGTAAGGATATAAGTGGAATATTCTATAAGAAGCCTCACTGTGGTATCTTGTAAGTTCTGCCAACCCTACCTCTCCAGTTTTGAAAAAAGTAACTGCATGCATTTTTCTCTGATGCATTCAATGGTTCTTTACTTTGTGTTCCTAATTCATAGAATAATAGAATCATAGAATAGCAGAGTTGGAAGGGGCCTACAAGGCCATCAAGTCCAACCCCCTGCTCAATGCAGGAACCCACCCTAAAGCATCCCTGACAGATGGTTGTCCAGCTGCCTCTTGAATGGCTCTAGTGTGGGAGAGCCCACAACCTCCCTAGGTAACTGATTCCATTGGTTTGGGCATTCCAATGCCTAAACCCACCCAATCCTTGGTTGTATTCCAGCATGACGAAAACATTGTGACCTGGTTTGCATGTAATGAGAAGTCGCCATGGGTGAATTTCCCTGCAGGGCTTGTGGTGGTGGTGGCTACCATTTTGAATATTCTGACGCAACAAAATCCTAAGCCTTTCTACTAAGAAATCTTTACTGAGAAGAATATAGCTTAAGTCTATTTACTTGTGTGGTACAGCCAATCCTATTATCTTTACTCAGAAGTAAATCCCACTTTCAATGGAACTCAAAGAGCTTGTGTAGTACAGTAGTGAAGAAACTGAGCTACAAATCAGGACATCCCTCATTCGAATCTTGCATCTGCCACAAGTTCACACACTCACCCTCAGCTTCAGCCCCAGTGCACTAAACTCAAGCTACACACTCACCCTCAGCTTCAGCCCCAGTGCACTAAACTCAAGCTGCACTTACTATCTACACTTTCTCAGGACTATTTGTCCCCTGAGAAAGGGGGAGCCGGGAGCAGCTGACGAACTTTGAGGTGGTGCTGGGCTTACCTTTAAAGGTAGCTGAGGGACTTTTTTGTTTAACAAGAAAAAGGAAGAAGAGAGCATTGTCGCCAGTTCAAACAGTGGCTTGGCTGCTCTCAGCTACGCAATAACATTCCCATTGGAATTGAGGACACACACTCTTCACACACCCTGAAGATTAATCCAATTTTTGAAGCATTTTTTATTCAACCACTGCTGCAAGAGCTGAAAATTGCTGTGTCAAATACCTCAGCCTAGCTCTACATTAAACACCTTATAGCACTATAAAAATGCTTATATGGGAAGTAAGGCAACCCCAATGAGCTCACTTGGAAGTAAGCCTCATTGAACACAAGGCCTATTTCCCAGGAAATATGGTTATGATTGAATGCAAAGTCAATTGAACGAAGTGGGACTGCTGCTAAGTTGAACTGGTTAAATCTCAGATCCAGAGGCAAAGTGGAAATATTAGATACCCAATAAAAAGGCAACACAGTAATTCAGATAAGAGGAACTGCAATATCATTGAAATAAATCACACTTTGCTTCGGTTTATAAAAATCATTGAGTGCCTTATGCTTTCAGTCCCGTATACTAGCCACACACACACACACACACACACACACACACACACACACACCCTTACCCTTCCCAAACACAAATAAAGATGTGCTTTATACTGTACACCACAAGGTGGTGATCATTCAACACAGAGTAGCTCCTTCTCTTCTGAATAAATGCAAAGCACAAACCAGCTCTTATGCACCTGATTTCAGCTTCAATTACACATTTTAGGCTGCAGTCCTAAACATTTGAAAAAGGACGTCTCGTGAAAATCAGCGGGATTTTCTTCAACGGAAAGGCGTTCAAGACCAAGGTGTTCAAGATTTTACACCATCATGGGTGTAGTGGAGAGAGGCTGAGTAACGTCAAAGGGCTGAACATTTTCACCTCTCCTGTCCCACTCTTTTGCCCTGGAGCCTGATAAAAACAGCTGCCTTAAAGACAGTGCCAGAAGGAGTGTTTGGTACAGCCTGAATAAAAGCAACGAGCTGAGCCAGATTGAAGGAGGATTGGCCTTGGGCACATCTGCACCATGCAGGATATTCCATGATGAAAGTGGTATATAAAAGGCAGGAGCCACACTACTGCCTTATAGCGGTATTGAAATGCACTGACAACTGTTGGGGCCCATTGACACAGACCATAGACCGCTTTCATACCGCTATATTCTGCTTGGTGTGGCTCCTGCCTTTTATATACTGCTTTCATAGTGCAATATCCTGCTTGGTGTAGATGAGCCCCTAATCTCCCCAGGTGAGAAGCAGGGAAGGGACTAACAGAAGGGAGGTGACATCTTAGAGGATGGCTGCCATAAATCAGGGTATTGCTGCTATCGACCATGGTAGCTTTTTGTATTGCTTGAGTGAGTGGGTGGTGGCTTATAGTCCTTTGCTAGAAGGATGTCCCCAGAAGGTGAACCTGGAAGTTTACTGTACTAACCTGTGGCCTTTGACTTACAAGGTGTCAAAGGAACTTTCTTCCCCCCCCCCCCAATGCTATTTAACATCTACATAGCACCACTGGGAGAGATCATTCAAAGTTGGGCTGATCACAAAGTGTGCCCTTCCCCCCCAAGAGACATACTCAGACAGAGGCACTTTCTGCAAAGGTGAGTTGAAGAAATTTTGTAAACTTCTGGGGCTGGGGGACATACCTCTTTTTTTTTTCAATTGGTGAGTCAGCTGGTGAATCTTCTCTTTTGCTTTTTAACTCCCCCCCGCCCTCTTTATTAAAACAGGTTTACCACCAAGGGAAAAGATCAGCAGTGAACTTCCCTGGATTCAGGGCCATTCTCACCATAAAATACATGTGAAAAGGGAATTCAAGTCACAACACAGCATCCTTTCAAGTGCACTGTTGGAGAAAACATGGCTGCCTCCCACTACCATACTGTACCTGTTACTAAATTACCTAAGTAACTGCTACCGCCCCCCCCCACCCCCCAGACTGAACAAGATAAGAGGTGAAAAAAGGCATCTATTACTAAGAAAAAACACCTCCAGTTTATTATTATTTCATACCACCATTTGATCTTGGGGCTGTTTTGATGACAGCACATGGGTGCCACAAGACCCAAACCCCCACAGTTTCGCTCCTGCAGGGTTGTGCCATGTTAGCGCCATGCCAAGGAGTGGGGGGTTTATATGGATCGTAGGGGGGAGCCACCCCCGTCGCCACTGCTTGTCCCTCCCTGGCTCCCCCCCTTACCTCACAGGGACTGAAGCCAAGGGAAGGGAGAACTTTCCGCCCAGCAAAAGAGAGACTCTTCTCCCCACCCAGAGGCAGAGCAGGGGCGTTCCAGCAGCCATTCAGCTTACCAGCTGGCTGTCCCACCCCCTCCCTGCTGCTTAGGTGGATGGCGACCAATTAAGGTTCACCAGCCACACCTCCTTGTGACAGACGGCAATCTGCCATCCTCGCCATGCTCCAGACAAAAAGGTCAGGGTAAATCCCCAACTTTTTGCTCTGGAGCTTCAAGGGAAGCCCTGGGGTGCCTGCACAGTGGTTTCTGCATCATATAATTGATGCCGCACCACCGCGTACCCACCCCCCAGTGCTTTCATTGGGTTTAGACAGCCCCCTTGCTTCCTTATTAGCTGATTGCCTGAAACTCAATAGTTCTCTTTATCACTTCAACCATCTTTACTACCAAAGTCTATTTCAATGGAAATACTGAACAGAATACAGCCAATGTCCAGCATATTTTGATTTCAAAAGCTGATACTTAACATTTTCCCATTGAAATTAATAGGACTTCAGGGCTCACTCTTGGCTGGATGATCTCCCAAAACTTCTTTCACTTTCTGTTAATCAAAATGTCAAGTGATGTAATTTTTAGGAACTGTTTCATATTGTTTTACAACATAACCGAGATTTGAATAAATATTCTTGTGTTCATTTCCCAACCACAAAATGTGAAGAGAAGAAAGCAGATCTTTAGAGGCAACCTTCATTAAGCAGTGTATTATAAATAGTTCAGATTACCAGAGAACAAAAGTGTGGCGCAGTCATAGAGCCCAGCCGAAAATAAAGGGACTAATAAATCGTTGGGTTTTTTTACAATCTATAGTTATTTCATCTCTTCCTATAACCTTTCAGAACCCAGAACATTAATTTAAACAAGCAATTTTTTTTAAAAAAGGGTATTGAAATTCCAAGTCTTCATCACTCCAGCACACGTCTGCTGAGGTGAGTCTACAGATCTCAGCTAAAAACAGGAACCTTGGATCAAATCTCACCCATGCCGCAAACTCACAAGGGCCCTTTCTACACCTAAGGATTATCCCAGGAAAATGGAGGGGTCGTCCCTGCCTGATCCTGGGATCCCCTGTGTGTCCTTTGGATGCACAGGGATGATCCTGGAACGATCCTTGGAAAAAAGGCAGGTGTAGAAACGGCCAAGGTCAGCCTTCCCCAACATGTTTTGAGCAGAACAACAGGTTGTTTGTGAATCTCTTAGAAAAAAAACAAAAAGTTATTTTATTTATTTCACACATTCAACATGCTGTTGTACACTTGGCCCTGGGTTGTGCACATATTAGACTAGGCAAAGTTTGTCCAAACTTTAATGTATGGCAGCCTTCTCCAACTTGGTGCCTGTGGCGTTACACCCCACAAGTCAGTTCCCAAAGGTATGTCTGCAGTTTATAAGTTTTTAGAATGTTGGCCTGAGTGGGCAGAGTTAGAATGTCTTGGGAGGGGGAGGAGTGATATATAAGGGAATGACTGAGGGGATTGAGAGATCTTTTCAGGGGGACTTGTTAGGTACTCTTAGAGTCTGTAGTGCTCTACGTGTTTATGGTACTTAAGTTCTGGGAAATTTGAGGGTCAGTGTAGTGAGTGGTGTCTTTAGAGTGTGGTGTGCACGTAGTGGATGTATATTAATCAATACTGAGAATAAAGAAAGTTCAAGAGTGATTGTGTGAGAAAAAGGAAAGTGCGTATGTGAATGAGTTACAGGATTCTATGAAAGGTTTCAAAAAGGTTTTTAAATGTTGTTATTTGAAACAAAGCTTATGAACTTTTAAAAATAAATTTTGATTGTTTTGTTTTTAAACTACCACAAAAAGCCCACGTGTCTGTTTGGCATTTATCATCTTAAGTTTACACATATAACACCCACTCTGACAATCATTCACCTAAGCAGATATAACTCACAGCGGATTATTATATATATTAAAATACACTCTCCATTTTAAACCCCTTTCTCCACATAGTTTGGAGGAAGGTGGGCTTTATCCCTTGCCTCAGGCGTATCAAGTAGTGGTGCTTGACTTGAGCAGGGAGTAGCTGCGGCCGGGTCTGGTGTTCAGAGCCTGTGTCGTGGTAGTGCCCTCTAGATATGTTGGTCATTGGCCATGCTGGCTTGGAATGGTGGGAGTTCTAGTCCAAAACATCAGGTTGGGAAAGACTGGACTGTGGTATATTTATACTGTAGATTTGAACCAGTTTAACAAACATTCCTTCTTCCCAGGGACCCTGAGAACAGGAGTGGGGTGAGGGCTATGGTTCTTCAATCACAGAGCAAAGAAAACCCTAGAATGACACACAGGTCTATATTTCTATAACCTAAATCAAATCAAATCAAATCTGTTTATTGCAATCTATGACCAGATTGAAAAAGCAAGGTGTGGAGGATATATTTACAAAAACATACAGAGCAACAAAGAACAGTGTATCATCCATGCTGAGCAAATAAAAAAGAGGTTAATTGGGCTCTCGACTTAATTGCAACAGAAAAACGCTTAGTACAACCTGGACAGTAACTATGAGAATGGTGTCAATTAAATAATAAGATACATGAAACCGTTTTTTTTTTTCCTGCCAGGAAACCTAGATAATAAAGGCACAATCAGCTCACTTCTGAAATCAATGTAATAAAACAAGCATTACAGTCTCTAAATCTCCTGAACCAAAAGGGACAACAAGGTTGCAATCAAGAATACTTATTTAATCTAAATTCCTCTCTTATATGGCAGATGCTATAGCATTCATATCATCCAGTGTAAATGCAACCTGAGGCTTATACACATGTTTTTAGATGGTTAGCCCCTTTGTTTCCAACTGGGGACTGAATGCCAAAAATAAGAGAACAAACTATCTGCCAGGGATATCAAATGTTGCCATTCAATATCGTACAATCTTAAGAACTACTTTTGCTTTTACGAGCCCAAAGCAAAGTTTGAATGGGGAAATACCCGCTTCCATTATTTTTCAGTGAATAGCATTCAACCAGCTATTTCTAGAAGAGTCTGGCCAGATCATAGTATAGTAGCAAGAGTAGAGACGTGAAGGCCCAAAAAAAAACCAGGATTTTTTTTTGTGTGTGTGTGGAGGGGAGGACTGGAACATGATAGCACTCTTCAAATACTTAAAAGGTTGTCACACAGAGGAGGGCCAGGATCTCTTCTCGATCCTCCCAGAGTGTAGGACACGGAATAACGGGCTCAAGTTAAAGGAAGACAGATTCCAGCTGGACATCAGGAAAAGCTTCCTGACTGTTAGAGAAGTACAACAATGGAATCAGTTACCTAGGGAGGTGGTGGGCTCTCCCACACTAGAGGCCTTCAAGAGGCAGCTGGACAAGCATCTGTCAGGGATGCTTTAGGGTGGATTCCTGCATTGAGCATGGGGTTGGACTCAATGGCCTTGTAGGCTCCTTCCAACTCTGCTATTCTATGATTCTATGAACAGTGACTCCAATAACTTAATGAAAATGGCATTTAGCTATTCTTTTCCCTCTTTTATATGAGGAGGGAACCATAAATTGAAAATGAAATAGCAAGTCCCTTCAGGCAGTAATCTTCCATTTATGACTGTTAGATTTAGTTCATCAGAGCCTGACCCAACATGGCATGTGAGATTATCATGCTGTGTCTTTAGGAAGCACTTAGAGCTATAAGGACGGAATACATGAATGTGTTACCTGAGTTCTCTTCATCAAGTGAAAAACAACACTGAAAACCTGAGGCCAGAAACCTTGATGAGGAAAATGAACTCCAACAAAATAAAATGAATACAATTAACCACTTTGAGTCTAAGGAGGAATCCAGAGCCACGTGCTACAACTTTTGCCTGTACAGTTTCTACCCTTGTCTGATGCCGACCGAACTTGTTCTATAAGTACCTACCAAATATAAATAATAAAGTAATATTGTAATCTACACCTAATCTTAGGCTGAAGATAGACATAAGAAAATGCCCCTTAGGGCAAGTTCTTTGGACAGGCTCCAAGCCTGCCTTTAGAGCTGAACTTACCAGCACATCAGGCAGTCAAATATCGGCCGGACCCTATCATCTTGCTCCAACTTTTAGGCTCCACTGTTTGTCACTACTGCAACTTTCCCCACCACTTCTGTCTGGGGAAAACTAATGAAGCTTTCCTCAGCTGGGAATGGGGGAGGAAATGGGCAGCGATAGCATGCAGGGGGTAACAGCAGTAGGAAGCCACAGAGCCAGTGATATCATAGAATCATAGAATAGCAGAGTTGGAAGGGGCCTACAAGGCCATCGAGTCCAACCCCCTGCTCAATGCAGGAATCCACCCTAAAGCATACACACATATGTCTGCATATGTGTGTATGCACGTGTGTGCATGTGTGAATGCATTCCTTCCACTAGCATTCCAGTTACAGATCTGCCTATTTAACTCTGAAGAGCGCCCTTGGCCTTATTTACTGTAAATTAAGTAAGTCCCACTGAAATTGCTTCCTTTGATGCAAGGCGGCTTTAGCCATAGGCTAACTCAGAACTTTGAATGGAGTGAATGTGGGTCCATTTAAGAAACATGAACATAGCGCAGCTCTTCAGACAACCAACTTTGATTAGCACATTTCAATTTATCAAGTATATATCAACACCCACAAACTCTCTGGTAGGAATGCAGTGTGAGATCAAAGAAAAGCTGGACCCCATGATCCCTGGCCTGGTTGGCTTCAGAGTGCGCCGGGATGAGACAGATGCCAGGGCCAACAAGAAGAGGTTCAATTGAGGAAGCTAGAGGAAAGGGGTTTTGAATTAAAGCACCACATTGTGTTTGATCCTTTCCCAGTTTTATTTTCTTAAATTAAAATACCAACATGTAAATAATTTTGATTCTTTCAATAAAAATATAGCAATTGATTATGTGATAAAACCAGGGACACATGCTCAGAATCATACAACATATGTTAGTTGCACCATACTAACCATTTGTTTTATACTCACAATCAGTTAAGAGAAAGGGTAGGGTTTTTTTCCCCTTTCAGTTGCTTGTATTGGGAATTGTAAATTCCATTTCTGATTGTAACCATCAGAAATTGTGTAGTACTTACACTAAGAATTGGGGGAGGGGGAAGACATGGAAGAAAGCATTTTTCCGGTCAGCGGAGGTGTGGAAAACTGTTAAAACACTGTTTAAATTCACAAAATAAATAATAATAAAAAAGACTTGGAATAAATCATGGTTTGCATAGGCAGCCTAAGCAGGGGGCTCTGTGAGTGTGGCCTCTCTCTCTCTCTCTCTCATTTGTGTATAGCCTTGGCTATATTCTTGAGATATCTAAGAGAAGGTTGCTTTGGTGACTGTGATATTTTAAATATTCTATCATATTAGGGATATTATTTGTGCCTCTGAATTACTCTTGAGGTGTACGACTGAGGTCTGTGACTTACTGTCAAAGCTTGCCTCAGTCTAGATGGATTTCTTTAAAATTAATGTTCTTACGTATGGTTATATTGTCTGTTGGTTACATTACAGGGAACACAGTCGTGTTCCCTGTAGTTAAGGACGGTCAGTAAAACAAGCATTCCACCATGTTAAATGGAGTTACTTGGTGGGGGGGTCAACCTAGCAGCCTAAAATGAAAAATATTTCGGCAATCTTTCTGAAACGCAGTACTGCCAGAAAGAAATGCTGGTTTTACATACCTTGCGCATTTCAGGAAGATTGGTGAAATATTGAGGGCTGGATGGGAGTTCAGAGGACAAAAGGGGGGAAGCATGTCTGTTTCAAAGTGTTCAGACATACTTCCGGGTTGGCAACCATTTTTTTGCACACTTATAGCACCAAATTGGAAGCCTCCCCATGCAATCCATTAGTAGGATTGCATTGCCCTATACTCCCCATTGATGGGATGGCCTTTGTTTTTTCAAAAGACCATTCCATCAATTTTTAATCCTTTTTTAAAAATCCCCATGTTTCAATATGGGGAATCTGATTAGCTAACGCATGTGCGTCAGCATCAGATTCCCCGGAGGGAGGGGGGAGAAGCAGGGAGAGCGCAGCCTGTGCTCATCTCCGACAGATAAGGTAAGTGGGGGGGTTTCGCTGGAGCCACCGCTGCAGTTCGTGCAGCAGTGGGCCCAGGCGGGGTGGGGGGAGCGCGACTTACCCGGTCCATCGGTGGCAGGCCGGGGTTTCAATTGAGCCCCCGGCTCCACCCAAAAGCTAGGCCGCAATAAGCCAAAAAAAGGGAGGATTGGGTCTCCCAAATATAAAATTATACTATGCAGCAAACAGGTTAAGACATATTGTAGAAGCAATTATAGGAGTAGGAGATTTAGATTGGATGGAGGATAAAATTACATGTAATGTAGAGATGAGTTTGGAAAATGTTTTTTTTAAGGAAGGAGGGAGAAAGTGGGTTGAAAGTATAGATAATCCACTCCTGAGGTTTCAATGGGAAATTTGGAGTAAATTTAAAGGGAAGCTGCTTCCGAGCAACTCTCCCTTGTCACCGGTAATAATGTTAAAGAATTTCCCAGAGGAACTGAAGGGTAGATTAAGTAAAATATTAAAAGAGAAAAATAAAATGAAATTAAAGGATTGGTTAAGAGATATAAATACAAGAGAAGATATGGAAGAGTTGTTAAAGGAGAAAAAATTATCTTGGTTAGAGTTTAGGCAATTAGAACAATGGAATAAAAAGTGGATTAAAGAAAATAGAGTTTGTAGAGAAATGACAAAGTTTGAGGAGTTAATAGTAAATAAGGAAAAAGGTAAAGGAGGAAGTATAGTCTTAAAAGGGTTAATGAGCGAAATATATAAAATATTGTTAGAAAAGGGGCTAATGGATAGCTCAGGAAAAACGGTATGGGAGACAGATTTGAAAGTACAAATAGGGCGACAGAGCTGGGAGGGACTGTGGAAACAAAGAGTGTTGAGAAGTATGTCAGTGAGAATAAAAGAGAATTATTTTAAAATTTTGTGGAGGTGGTACCTAACCCCGATTAGATTGAATAAGATAAATAATCAGCATTCAGCAAATTGTTGGAGAGGTTGTGGGGGAAAAGGAACGTATTTACATATGTGGTGGGAATGCAAATATGTACAAAGATTATGGAAGAAGGTGTTTTTTGAAATTGAAGAAATAGTGGGAATGAAAATAGAACAAACACCAAAAATTGCATTACTGTCACTATTTGAAGATTTAAAATGTGGAAAAGAAATTAAAGAATTGATATCGAGTTTGCTGACTGCAGCACGATTGATGGTAGCTAGGAACTGGAAGATCCAGGGGGAATATTCTATTGAAGAATAGTATAAAGAAGTTTGGGATATAGCTATTAATGATAAATTGACTTGTGATATTAAGTGGAGGAAAGGTATAACGAAAATAAATGAGTTTGAAGGAATTTGGAAACAGTTCCTAATATTTGTGTTTTCTAAGGGAAGTGGGAAACCGCCAGTGGAAGAAAGTATGAGATTTTGGAAGCAGGAATAGATCCCGAGGTGGAGGGTGCACTTATATGTTAAGAAAGATTATATTTGTAATGATAGGATAGGTTATAGTTAATATTTACTCAATATATATGTATTCAACATTTATTCAAAATGTATGTAGTATGTTGTGTTGTTGTTTCTTTTTTGTAAGATGTTTATTCTGTGTTTTAAAATAAAAAAATTAATAAATAAAAAAAAAGGATCACAAAAAAGAAAAAAAGAAAAAAAGAAACCCGGGCCTGCCACCGACGGACAAGGTAAGTGAAGTCTGTGGGGGGGTGTTGGGCTTGCCTGGGGCCGCCGCTACCGCCGCAGTTCATGCGGCAACAGCGGTGGGCCCAGGCCGGGGGGGGGGGGAGCAGCGACTTGCCCGGCTTGCCCGGGTTGAAATGGAGCCCCCGGCTTCACCGGAAGTTAGGCCTTGGCTGTTGGTTACATATCCAATATTGTTTCAAACGTTAATCCTCCAACTTAGGTTAAATGATCTCAAAAATTATAGCCTTTACAAAAATATTTTGGGTAATGTGATCCGGAACGTAAGTGTTCATAAAGCTGCACAGATTTAGTGAGATAGTCAAAGCCCTCATATGTGTACACCAGCGGACTCATTCACCTCAACTTCACACATCAGTTATTTCAGAATTCAATGATAAAACTACAACAAGGAGTCATTCAGAAAAGCAAAACAAAATGGCATCTTTTTATTCATTAGTGATAAGGCCTAAGATGCAGTTCAAGCCACTCTTTTATTAGGAACACTTGATACGTTATTAACTTTAATTTTATTTTATTTATTCATTACTTATTTTCATGTTTGTTTTATTATCTGTATTGTTAAAGTTGATATTTTAGAAGTGATGATCATGTTTTCTGTATAATTATAGTATTACCGAAATAATAAATATATTTTTAAAAGGGGAAAGAAATGCAGACTAAAACTATCAACAAGTTTTTATACTGTTGTTTTTATGTCTCTGATGGTTTTTAAATTTTGTATACTTTTAATGTTTATTGTTTTTAGCTTTTGTGAACCGCGCAGAGAGCTTCGGCTGCGGGGTGGTATATAAATGTAATAAAATAAAATAAATAAAATAAAGTTATTAATAGGACAGTGGATTTGAAAGAGATATGCCCATGAGTATGGGCATGCCCAACCAGACTGTGTATCATTTTTAAATTCCAGTTGAATTAACAAGCCTTCATGCAGTATCATCAGCTACTTCTATAACTCTTCTCAAAACATGTTGTCAATGAAGCATGGGGATGGATCATACACCATTTTAGAAATGCAAGGCCAACATCCCCACATGCGTGGAGAACCAGTTCTGTGATTTTCTGGATTCAGGCCATCTTTATTAGTAATTGTTATGAATACATGGGAGCCCCACCTTAAGGTCAAGCTAAATGCTACTTTCCTTTCTCCTCCCCCACTGCAGTCAAATATAAGCACGAAACACAATTGTAACACAAGGTGTAACAAGGCAAACATGACGCCATATTCTGCTTGCCCTGACTGCGTTCTGGAAGACCGCATTCAGATCTACCTCTCCAAGAGCATGTCTCAGTTCTTGCAATACAATCGAAAGACATTGGAGCCTGGGTTATTCTTTCTTCTTTTCTTAAATTAAATAATCATGCTAAGTATTTACATAGTGCTTTTCGTACATGTCAAAGTAAGTCCCTCTCTCTTGGTCTCATGATACTAGAACTCAGGCTCACCCAATAACACTTATTGGCAGTAGGCTCAAGACTGACAAAAGAAGCACTTCAATGCATTATTAACTTATGGAGCTCACTGCTACAAGACATGGTGGGACAGCCACTGGCTTACCAGACAATTATGGAGGATAGCGGGGGCGGGGGCCCCTGCCAACTCTGCTTTCACCACTAGAATGCATATCACATTCTGCTTCCATTCCTCACATATGCACTGGCATCATTATTTGAGTCTCTGCTTTGCATGTGTTTGTTGATGTTTCTTCACCTGAATGAAGCTGAAATTCTGAAGGCAATCAAAGTAGTGTTCCTGAATGAAAGCTTTGTTAGAAAGTTAAAATGATCAGTCCTCACCCTGAATTCAAATTTGGGTAAATCTTAAGCAAGGCTGAAACACACATGTGCATTCTTCAACTACAAATAATGTTCCACGAACAGGCCTTGGACAATCTCAGTCAGATTATCTTCTGTAACACTACAAAACAGCAGAGTCATCCCCATCCAGGAGTTCTGCAATCCACACTTCAGAAATAATACATCTAAATCTATTCATGATTCACATATGAAAAAACACATCACATTTTAGCCAGTGGCCATGCATCTTCTTTGGGATGACATATTGTTTTTATCAATAACTGTTAACTCTTTTCTTTGTTGCCTGGTTATACATTATTTTATTATTATTATTATTATTATTATTATTATTATTATTATTATTATTATTATTATTGCTGTTCTTTGGCCATGCAAATAGAATTCAGTCCATTTTTGTTAAAGCCAAACTAATTAGAGGGCTTGAAATGGAGAAAGGCATTCACATGTCCACACCGTCAAACCGCTTTGTGTCAACACATTAGCCTTCGACCATTAAAGAGCCTTCTTCAATCTGCACCATCTGTGCTACCAGCTGGCACTGAGCTCCAAAAATAACTCTTCAATTACAGTATGCAATTAGATTTTAGTATAAAATCAATTGTCTCTTAAGTGAATTATAAAAATTAAAAACCTGTTTTGCAATTTGGTTTTTGTGATGCGATCTTCATAATCAGGATTTTTTGTTTGTTTATTTATTCCAATACTGGGAGCTTCCTGTGGCAGAAGCACTCCCATTGAAAGCATCAGGGCTATCAAGTGCTGTTGGATCACAGTGGCTGTGCAAATGAGCTATTCTTATTTTTGTGAACCGCCCAGAGAGCTTCGGCTATTGGGCGGTATAAAAATGTAATAAATAAATAAATAAATAAATAAATAAATATTATTATTATTATTAATTTATTTTTTTATATAGCACCATCAGTGTACATGGTGCTGTACAGAGTAAAACAATAAAATAGCAAAACCCTGCCGCATAGGCTTACATTCTAATAGAATCATAATAAAACAATAAGAAGGGGAAGAGAATGCACCAAACAGGCACAGGTTAGAGTAAAACTAACAGTATAAAAGTAAGATCAAAATCAAGTTCTAAAAGGAAAGGAAAGGAACCTCTCATGCAAGCATAGAGTCATTACTGACTGTTGGAGGGATGCCAGCTTTCGCTGACGTTTTCTTGGCAGGCCTTATAGCGGGGTGGTTTGCCGTTGCCTTCCCCGGCCGTTATTACCTTTCCCCAGCTAACTGGGTACTCATTTTACCGACCTCGGGAGGATGGAAAGCTGAGATCGATCTCAGGCCGTGGGGAGAGTTTCAGCTGCAGAAACTGCTGCTTTACAAGGCTGCAAGGTCTAAAAGCTTTAGAAAAAATAAAAGTTTTTAGCTGAGCTTTAAAAACTGTAATTGAACTTGTAGTTTGCAAATGTTCTGGAAGAGCATTCCAGGCATAAGGGGCAGCGGAAGAAAATATATGATCCATGTATGACCAATTCAATTCAGTTCATTTTTGATCAGGAGTTACCCAGTTCACACATTCTGGAACAAATGTGGATTCAGACACAATCTCCGGCCAAAGTCTGTACATTTGTGACTTAACAATATGATTTGCAACCAAAAAAAAAAAAAAAAGTATTTAGCCTCATGTGAATAGTTGAAAAATGTGCATGAAAATGCATGCTTTTAAAAATGTTCACAAATACACTTTAATCAATGGGAGAAGAATGGGTGAATAGGATAACCCAGTGGAAGAGAGGGTCAAAGATGATTCACGAAATGCTCCTGGAATCAGAAGTACTAATAGTTTAAAGAAAGCAAACTAAACGACTTGCTTTATGCCCTGATCCTGTGCCTTGAGTGAACGTTATTGAAATCTTTAAACCCTGATCCTATATATGTTTACTCTAAAATCCTGTTTAGTTCAAAAGGGTTTACACCAAAATCACTGTGAACAGGATTGCAGCCTCAGTCTTGAAATTATGCAGTGAGAGACACAGTAAGAAAGTTGTATTGCAAGAGATGGAAATGTTCATTGCACCACTTCAGGACCTTGGACAGAGAACTCTGTGGCTTAAGCAATTCTCTTGCCGTGCAGCTGTAGCCTCCTTTCTAACCATAACCTATATAAATACTAAGTCAACATATCCAATATAAATATTCAATTTACATTGTATTCAACATAAATATTAAATCAATAATATTCAGAAAGCAGTGACACTGCTTGCTGTGAGGCTTCCTCTTCCTCTTCCCTGTGACGCAAACTTTTGTGCTGCGATTAATTATTATTATTATTATTATTTATTTATATAGCACCATCAATGTACATGGTGCTGTACAGAGTAAAACAATAAATAGCAGGACCCTGCCGCATAGGCTTACATTCTAATAAAGTCATAATAAAACAATAAGGAGGGGAAGAGAATGCACCAAACAGGCAGTATAAAAGTCAGAACAAAATCAAGTTTTAAAAGCTTTAGGAAAAAGAAAAGTTTTTAGCTGAGCTTTAAAAGCTGCGACTGAACTTGTAGTTCTCAAATGTTCTGGAAGAGCGTTCTAGGCGTAAGGCGAAGCCGAAGAAAATGGATGAAGCTGAGCAAGGGAAGGAGAGGTGAAGGTAGTGATGCCAACGGCCGGGGGGGGGGGGGGCGGGGCGGAGCATGGGCGCTTCACAATCCACATTTGGGGGCCACATGCCTTCAAGGGCCATGGCTTCTACATTCCAAGTTTTCATGCTGTGTCTCTTCCACATCACATCATAATACCGTTCCACAGATTCTACAGCCCTGAAGTACAGCTTTTGGCGAGACATTGGGAACTGCAGAGAGAAACGGGAACAGCAAAAATTGAGTGTCCCACCTTGTGCAAACAGAAGTGCTTTTTGGCAGCAGAAACCCACCATTGGATGCAACACATCCAATGAAGAAAGAGAGTGAGGTTAAGGCAAGCCAGACAGTGTTGTTTTTCTTTTCCTTTGGAATAAACCCCTGCTGTTGAAACCCGAAACTGGCTTTGTCCTGTGCTCTTCACCAAAATCTGGCACCCTCTGACATATAGCTGTCCCCAACAAAAACAGATGCTGTGACAGAGTTCAAACCAGTTTTCATATTTAGTAGAGTCCGGACTTCGAAACAATCAATCCTTTCAAAGCTGCTATTGAAAATATAAACCCTTCGCATCAGAACAAATCAAATAGTCATAGAATCATAGAATAGCAGAGTTGGAAGGGGCCTACAAGGCCATCGAGTCTAACCCCCTGCTCAATGCAGGAATCAACCCTAAAGCATCCCTGACAGATGCTTGTCCAGCTGCCTCTTGAAGGCCTCTAGTGTGGGAGAGCCCACCACCTCCCTAGGTAACTGGTTCCATTGTCGTACTGCTCTAACAGTCAGGAAGTTTTTCCTGATGTCCAGCTGGAATCTGGCTTCCTTTAACTTGAGCCCGTTATTCCGTGTCCTGCACTCTGGGAGGATCGAGAAGAGATCCTGGCCCTCCTCTGTGTGACAACCTTTCAAGTATTTGAAGAGTGCTATCATGTCTCCCCTCAATCTTCTCTTCTCCAGGCTAAACATGCCCAGTTCTTTCAGTCTCTCTTCATATGGCTTTGTTTCCAGACCCCTGATCATCCTGGTTGCCCTCCTCTGAACACGCTCCAGCTTGTTTGCGTCCTTCTTGAATTGTAGAGCCCAGAACTGAACGCAATACTCTGGATGAGACCTAACCAGGGCTGAATAGAGGAACCAGTACCTCACGTGATTTGGAAGCTATACTTCTATTAATGCAGCCCAAAATAGCATTTGCCTTTCTTGCAGCCATATCCCACTGTTGGCTCATATTCAGCTTGTGATCTACAACAATTCCAAGATCCTTCTCGTTTGTCGTATTGCTGAGCCAAGTATCCCCCATCTTGTAACTGTGCCTTTGGTTTCTATTTCCTAAATGTTTCCTAGTTGTAGAACTTGGCATTTATCCCTATTCAATTTCATCCTGTTGTTTTCAGCCCAGCACTCCAGCCTATCAAGATCACTTTGAAGTTTGTTTCTATCTTCCAGGGTATTAGCTATCCCATCCAATTGACATGAGTGCCTTGTCAGCTATTAATAAATCCAACACCTGGAGGTGTTTGGATAGAAATATTTTATAGTTATAAATGTTCTTGTGGGGGTCATCTGCTGAACATTGATACCATGTAAACTTAATTGGTAATTTGCATGAAGTTGGTTTCTGAAAGTATCATATATTTGTGAATAAGGGAAAAAAGTTTGACAACTGTAGAATGCAGTTATTATAATAATGTGAAGTGAAACTGTAGCATCTTCCACTTCTGTCATGTCTGCTATGTGTTTCTCCTAAAACAAGAAATAATCAAGAAATATTAATTGGCATAATGAAATAAAACCTTTGCTTTGATTTCCCCCATTATTGGTAACATAATATCTCTATCAAGGATTGAGATACTGGAATAAAACTTGGTATTCAGTGTGGAAAATTGTATTGCGAGCTGTTGTAGACAAGAGGGATTGGTGAATTTCAGGAGCCTCACCTTGTGCAAGCAGAAGCACTTTCGCTTTCAAAAAGTGGATACAGCCCTTTGACTCTCACTGGTCTGAATGACACCTTCCCTGCAATCTATTGGCTAAGGAGAGCTGTATACGTTGCCATCCATCTTGCTTCTGCTTGAATTGAGCTTCCCAACTGGGATACAGTTGCAGCCATTTTTTCTGCACTCATTGGTTCTGCTGCTGAGCCCACTGAGGTGTTGGCTTCAGAAAGGCATTCCCGGCCCTGCTGCTCCTTAGCACATGGCCCTGGGGGTTACTTCCCTCACTCCTCAGCTTCCTGCTTCCATTTGGCATCTTCACCTTTTTATTCTCCCAGTATTTTAACACTTAATTTTAACTTAAATTTAAATTTTACTGTTTTAACTCTGTATTTTAATTTTATATCAATTTTGCTGCGTGGTTTTTATTCTGGTTGTGCTTTTTACATTGTATTGTGTATTTGTGCTTTTAACCTGTTGATTGTTTTACTATGATTTTAATTTTTGTGAACCGCCCAGAGAGCTTCGGCTGTTGGGCGGTATACAAATGTAATAAATAAATAAATAAATAAGCCTGTCTTCCTTCCTTTGCCCTGCCTTGGCCCTTTACATGTTGCACTGACCAGCTGCACCCCTCAATTCTTTCAGTCAGGTTAAGGTGTGGAGCCAGAGGTTGCAACATATAAAAGTGCAAGGCATGGCATGGCATGGGGAGGGGGAGGGAGGATGCTGAAAGGGAGCAAGAGGCTGAGGAGAGGGGAAGGAATAACTTCCACAAGTCCCTGATGAGTTGCTTTTTAAAAACCTCTGAGCGCTTCGTTTTACATTGTTAAGCAGTATGTGTCTGCAACTCTCATAGTAGATTTACTACAGCAAGTTCAAAATGTCCAGGATGCTATTTCATACCCATTTATTGGAGAGACCAGTGGCAGTTGGGATTCTGATGGTACATTAATTTCATATGAATCTGTCCGACGCTTGACTTCTTCTAAGCATCAGCTATTACCGCATCTGTCCATCCCATTTTATATTAGCCCACTTGGAACTTCAAATCCATTTTAAAAATGTTGTTTTGGAAATATATTTTCCCAATTCGCCTTCTAATGTCCTGAAAGATAACATGCAATTGTATCAAGAATGTTTGCTAGTTAATTTGTGCTATTAAGAGATCATTAGGGTTTCACTGGAACTATTGCTCTGACAGGAACTACACCAACATCTTTAACTTGGTTTTGATTATCTAAATAAGAAGTCACTCCTGACAAGAATGCTCTGCTTTGGAAAAAAAATATCTGTTTAATCATCAGGAAACCAAATATGGTGCCTTGTAAAGGGCAGGTTATTATTTGAGCATTATGTAAGTGGAAGAAAGTTTCCTTGAATTCAGAAGTGATGGCTTCTGAATAAATATGGTTTGGGCCAGGATATTAGAATCAAGACGAATTCTGGATTTTACTCTGTGGCGTAGTATGAAACAAAAATCCTACTGAAGTAGATTAATGCAATGGCAATATTCACTGCTTGATCCCTCCCAATTGGCTCCTCCTACCAGTGGGAGGAGCCAAACAAACCAGAAATTAATTAGGAAGCAAAAACTTAGGTTTATGTCTCCTGGTTACTCCCCTAAGAAACCTGAGTCTTGAAAGCAGGGTTTGCGGTTGGTTTCTGATTTCTGGTTGTTTGGGGGAATACTAAGCTTTTGCTTCCTCATTTGCTTCTAATTTGTTTAGTCGCTTCTGGCTGCAGGAGGAGCCAACAGAGAAAGATCAGGCAGCATGTATGAGCATATTGTTCATGAACAATAAGCCAGAATTATCTGCATTATTATGTGTGAATGCAGCAAATGATTCTCATCAGGGTGATGACCAGGGCTGTGGATGCTCTAAGCTGCAAATAAATAAAATTCTGTTTTAACCAGTTTCCTTCTTGCAGAATGTATTTTGCAACAGTTACCATAATTTATCCCAGTATTGCTAATAATGGAGAGGGTCAAGGAGCTTTGCAAGGCACTGAAAGTCTCCGCCAATCACTGGAAATCTGATGCGGCTGCCTTTTGGCATCTAAGAATTCACCAGCCATTGCCCACAGACTTTCAAGCACATCTTTGCAGTCATATTTTCCCTCCAGAAATTATTTGTTCATTTATTTATTACATTTTTATACTGCCCAATAGCCGAAGCTCTCTGGGCGGTTCACAAAAAGAAAGCTAAGATTCTTACTGAGCTGACTTCTGTGCCCAATACAGCCTTGCAGAACTGAAGCATGCGCTGGCTATGAACTTAATGCCCAATTATTATTTTTTCTGATGAGTAAAAGCAGTTTTGGGGAAAATGTTTTTCATCAGGAAGAAGAGCCAGAGGCAAAACAGTTAAGAACCCCCCTTTCTCCCAGTGCCAGGCTCTTCTTTTGGTGGGGGGGGGGGGGAGATGTAAAAGCATAGAATGCCTTCTCCCAGGCATGTTAACATTTTAACAGCATTTAACAACATTAAGTTTGTTTTTAATGGACCCCAGAATTGTTGTTTTTAAATGGATACTGTTGTTTTTATGTTTTTGAGGTTTAAAATTTTGTATACTTTTAATGTTTGTTTTTAACTTTTGTAAACCGCCCAGAGAGCTTCGACTGTGGGGCGTTATATAAATTTAATAAATAAATAAATAAATAAATAAATAAATATTATTTTCATCTTCAGTCAAGCCTACAAGCAACACCTAGTGAGCTGTCATGCAACAAGCTAGGTACCACATCCCAAGCAGCTGAGTTTAGCTAAACTATGAGTGAGGATTCATGGAGCAAAGGCTGTGGTACCTAGAAAATATGTATAGCTGCACCCCTCTATCTTACGAAGTGGTGTTTTCAGCAACCACTCTTCAAGAACCTACAAAGTAAGACTAGTTGCAATGGTACTGAGCGGGCAGAAAAACCAGATGCTGGGGAAAATGAAAATCTCTTAGCTTACCCTGTCTTTTAGTGTTTCTTCCCATTAATATTTATTCTCTTCATTGGCTTCCAATTCACCTCAGAATCCAATATAAACTTCTCCTGTTGACCTACAAAGCTTTTCACAGTCTAGCTCCTTCCTATCTTTCCTCTCTCATCTCACACTATTGCCCCGCTCGTGCTCTTCGCTCCTCTGATGCCATGTTTCTCACCTGCCCAAGGGTCTCTCCACTTCCCTTGCTCGGCTTCGTCCATTTTCTTCCGCTGTTCCTTACACCTGGAATGCTCTTCCAGAACATTTGCGAACTACAAGTTCAGTCGCATTTTTTAAAACTCAGCTAAAAACTTTTCTTTTTTCTAAAGCTTTTGAAACTTGATTTTGATCTGACTTTTATACTGTTAGTTTTACTCTAACCTGTGCCTGTTTGGTGCATTATTATGATTCTATTAGAATGTAAGCCTATGCGGCAGGGTTTTGCTATTTTATTGTTTTACTCTGTACAGCACCATGTACACTGAAGGTGCTATATAAATAAATAAATAAATAATTTATCTGTTGGTTGAAGTTACAGTCACTGTGCACTTCCTTTGCAAATAGGTGTCGATATTCCCTGTGATTTGGCTAGGTATGTGCTCAGAGACATCAAAAGACTTTTTTTTAACTTCATAGTTATTGATTTTTTTAAAAAAATGTTGCTTTTTGAGACAGGCTGAGTAAATCAAAGTTTATGTTCTTATCCCAGCATGCAAAGAGCCTGGGCAAGCAACTAATCCTTGATTAGAAAATATTCCCTACGGCTACATCCACCTCAGAATTTTCTACCTGGTATCTCTATGTGCAGTTATATACTGGTAAGGTCTGTCAAAAGACAGCATCTAAAATATTTATTCTCAATGTCAAATCTTCTATAAACATTCGAAGAAAGTATTTGATACCTGAAAGACATCCTACTTTATTTTACGGAGGAAGGTCATTGATGCAACTGGGACATTTACAGAACATATGGACAGAAAGCACTGTAGTAAGAGTTCAGTTCTTGTTTTCATTTAAAAAAAACATTTATATTGTTCCCTTTGACCTCAGCAAATCCCTCAAGACATCTCACATAACATCATTAACCACTATCAGGAGCAAAGCTGGTTCCAGGAGCATCCCCAAACTACACACCTGACCCTTCTGAAAAAGTGGGTCCTTGCCCTGAATAAACTTTCTACCAAACCTTTGATTTGCTCTTCTCCTGAGAAATAGCATCTCTGTCCTGCCCAAGTGAAAAGAGCCTTCCAAAATTCTCCATCCTACTTTTCCATTTTGTTGCATATTCTTAGAGGCTGAGGGGAGAATCTCTAACAGTTCTGGGGAGCAAATTCCCCTCTCCCCGAAAATTATTTTCTATCAGCTCAGTTAATATCAAATGTAACTATAAATGAAAGTCTAACAAACAAATGCTCATCAAACTCCCCATTCAATTAAAGAAAATATCAGCAAGTTATTGTGCAACCAGATAGTTTTCCTAGTGTTCATCACGGATCCCTACTATTTCTGAGACACTCTTGCCATGCCTCATGATGCCATGGATTTATCACAGCTCTATATCTGATTGCTGATTCACATTCTTCACCCATCCTATGCAATTTGTTTAACTGCACAAGAACCACCACTTTTCTTTTTCCCACTGAGCTACTAACTCTTCTGAAGCCTATTGCTATATTTGGGGTATTTCCCCATAGCCAAAAATATGTGATTCCCTTCCCCGTAAATAAATCATGGATATTTGCTTCATTTTTATTCATTTCTCAGATCTGGATATTTCCTTGGAGAAACAGTCAACCATGGCTTACAAGACTTATGTGACTGCAACAGAGTTACAACTTGATTACTATGTTGACAAATATGTGTACAAAAATATTTATTACATTAAAAGAATGAAAAAAACAAATCACAAGGAGGCCAAATGCATTTTGACAATTTTGTCTTCGTCAGTGGCTTTTTGTTTAAGCCTTGATTTAAATGGAGGATCGGTATTCAATGTAGAGTTTGGAAGCAGTATCTGCTATTCAACATGGGAGTAATTTCCCAGCATTGGTATCCTAAAACTATTTGTTCACAGAGAATGACCAAGCAAAAAATTACAATACTGATCTTCCAAATCAAGGCTTAAACAAAAAGGGCCACTGATAAAGACAAAATTGTCTAAACACGTTTGGCCTCTTTCTAATTTGTTTTTTTTAATTCTTTTAAAGTAATAAATATTTTTGTACACATAAGAAGATAAGAAGTGCCATGCTGGATCAGACCAAGGGTCCATCTAGTCCAGCATTCTGTTCACATAGTGGCCAGCCATCGGTCAGGGATGAACAAGCAGGACATGGTGCAACAGCACTCTCCCACCCATGTTCCCCAGCAACTGGTGCACACAGGCTTATTGCCTCGAATACTGGAGATAGCACACAACCATCAGGGCTAGTAGCCATTAATAGCCTTTGCCTCCAGGAATTTATCCAACTCCCTTTTGAAGCCATCCAGATTGGTGGCCATCACTACATCTTGTGGTAGTGAGTTCCATAATTTAACTATGTGCTGTGTGAAGAACTACTTCCTTTTATTTGGCCTGGATCTCCCATCAATCAGCTTCATGGGATGACCCCGGGTTCTAGTATTTTGGGAGAGGGAGAAAAATGTCTCCCTGTCCACATGTTCCATACCATGCATAATTTTGTACACCTCTATCATGTCTCCCCTTAGCCTCCTTTTTTCCAAGCTAAACAATCACAGTTGACGTAACCTTCCCTCATAGGGGAGATGCTCCAGCCCCCTAATCATTTTAGTAATCAAGTTGTAACTGCTGGTGCCATTTATGTTGTTTTCCTTAACTCTGATGCAGTCATTTAGAGTTGTCTGTTAAGGACAACTGTGGTTTTTTGCTTGTGAAATGTTCCATGGGAAGGGAAAAAATTCTAACAGATTTATTATAGTTTATACATGTATATTTCTGTAAGCATAATAATCATAATCATAATAATGGGAACACGGTAATTCAGTAATAACTCAAGACCAAGATCCAGGATTTCAAAGGTCTTCAGAAATTTTGGGGTAAGCTGTGATTTTGTATTATTTCAGAAATAAAAAAGTTTAAGCCAAAATAAACTTGTTAATATCTAGGGTGCCACAAGATACTTCATTGTTTTCGCTGCAAAAGACCAACATGGCTACTCTTCTGGAATCAAAATAGGAGTTTCATATCTAAGGCTGAGATCCATTTATTTGAAGATTACCTGGGGGATATCCATCTAAAAACTTCATACATAGTTCTGAGACTTCATTAGAAGAAATCAAGTAGCCTTCTCCGTGAATAATCAAATTTCAATCTGCTCCTCAAAGTTCAGCCTGATGACTTCCTACACTGCTGCCTCCTTCCCTTGATTAAGAAGGTCCTGTGGAGAGGAAGCTTTTTTCCCCTGCTAGTATCCTTTTCTATTCCACCACTCCACACAGTGAAAACCACAGGCCCAGGCAGCGCTGAGCTAATGCAACCGATATAAGTGCTATTGCCCTGAATGGATTTTTACTGGCCCTGTGCCCCAAGGATGAGGCTAAAAACATGTAATATTACAGGTTTCTTCAACCGTAGCAGTGTAATTACTGTATTTCCCAATTGCTTCCTGGCATATTTTAAACCTCTCTCAAAGGGGGTTGGGTAAGTTTTAAATCATGCCTTTCAGTACTCAGTCCACAGCTCCACAGTCTTCATGTGACAGATGCTGGCAATACTTAAGAGAGCAGAGTCAATCCCAGAGGTCACGTCATTTTAGGAGTTTAAAAACAATAATTAATGATTCTTAATCTGAACCAGAGGTTAAATCATTGTCTGAATTACTGCAATGTTTTATATGTGGGGCTGCTTTGCAACGGTCTGGAAACTTCATCTGTTCCAAAACAGGGCAGCAAGATGGTTAACGGAAATTGGTCAAGTATCAACATATCACACCAGTGCTTTGTGATCTGCTCTGGCTGCAGGTCCATTTCTGGGCCAAAATGCTGGTAATAACCTCCAAAGCCCTAAATGGCTTGGGACAGGTTATCTGAAGGACCCTAAGCTCATCTTCAGAAGCCCTTAGCCAGATGCCCCCACCAAATGAAGTAAGACGGGTGGCTATTAAGGAGACAAACTTTTCCACTGTGGCATTCCCGGTTGCAGAATGCCCTCCCTGTGAAGAACAACGGGTCTGTTCTTCTTAGTTGCCCCCTAGAAATATCAGCCATGAAGCTTGTGCCTGTGGCCTACCTTGCCAGGCCGGTGTTCATAGGAATCAAATCATTGGGGAAGGCACATGCGCCTTGTTGAGGGTTCTGTTCCGCCGTCCTTGGGCAGAATGATTACTAAAGCAGCCATCTGGCTCCATTATTCCAAGGCCATTCGTCAGGGCTGTTAACCATGCCAACATGTTTTGCAGCTGAAGGTGGGAAACTTCTCTCCTCACCGGTAAGGAGGAACTCTGGAGAGCTTGCTGCTCATGGATTGGTGGAGCCAACCACCCCACCCGCTTAGCTGGGGGGTTAAGTTAGTTAGCCTTTTCCAATCTATGGTCCCATGCTACTCGGGACCCTGAAGGCTGGAGCAGAAGGGACCCCTGTGCCTTCAGGTATTCAGTAGCCAGGATTTGTTGTTTTTCTTTGTGTTGATCTAGGTCAGCCTTCCTCAACCTGGGGCATTCCAGATGTGTTGGACTGCATACCTGGAACTAGAGCGGTATCTATATTTCAACTAATTTGAAAGTTGCTGCCAAGCTGAAACAGCAGCAGGAATTCAGAGGGAGATCAGTGGGGCTTCACACAACTCAAAAGAGATCTCCAATTTTGTCTAGAGCAAGCATGAACAAATCTTTTCAGCCCTGACAGCCACATCAGGTGTCTGCTCGAATGGTGAGGGCTGCACATGTAGGTACATGCACATACGCACATGAAGTCACACTCACATAAAACTCATGCACACCACTCATTTACTCTCTCCCTCACACACACCACTCACTCAATTTTCAACTCCTGTCCAAGAGCATTTCAGAGGCCAACACTCCTCCTAGAAACCTCAGCTCACAAACCAGCCAGCCAGCCAGGAATCCTGGTTCCTAACCTTTCTCCCTCCTGTAATCCATTCTTCTGCTGAGTGTTCCTGACATTCCACACTCCATTACTTGCATCACTTTCAGGAAAAAATGGGGCAGGGGACCCTCTAGGAACAGACTCTACGGTTTCTGCCCTAGAAGTCCTATTCCTAGCACATCGTAAGAAGAAGGCAGGAGCCTTCTATGACAGGAACAATAGTGTCCATTCCTAGAGCACATCCCTCCTTTTTTCTGGGGATCTGTGTAGGGAGGGTGACTATGGATCAAAAAGAGATGGAGGGTGACTATGGATCACATTTTCTTCACTCTAGACACTTACTTGTCTAGAGTTAGAACAAGGTGAACTTGTCTAGAGTTAGAACAAGGTGAATTTGGTGGGCCCTGCAGTGGCAAAGCAGAAGAAGTTTCAAGGAAATTTAATTTTCTCATCATGAAAGTTCCTCAGTGAAGATTTCTGCAACTTTATTAGAACTATGTTTTCATTATATTAGTGGTTATTTAGTGTTCAGTAGTGGGAGTGAAAATTCAGCTTAAGGACTACTGAAGAGAAGCAGATAAATAAATTGTCTGCAAAAGGGAGAGTTAAACAGAAAACAAGTGGTCCAAAAGCTGAAGAATAGGATTTTTATTTGTGGGTTCTGAATTCACATTTAACTTGCCATAGATAGATAGTATGTTTGGATAATTTGATCTTCCTTACGCTCAGTTTCCCAGCAGCAAAATGAAAACAAGCTGGACCCTGCAATAAAATGTTGCAGTGTATCCGTGGCATGTGTTACCTGAGCCTTTGGCAAAAAAGAGGCTGAAAAAAAAAAGAATGAACTTGGGTCTTACTTCATGTTCTGCAGCATCATCATCATCATCATCATTCTTTTTGAAAATTTGGAAGTGTAACCAGTCTGCATATAAGTCAACAAACCATAAGTCCTCTGCATGCAACTCAGTGCTTGGTTTGACAGGGAAGGAGCTGCATTTAAGCCTTATCTCTAGCCTGCAATATTAACAGTGGACTACACTGCAATGCTGCCTTTCCGATCTTCTATAGGCTATAACAATGAACTAAACTGCAGGATTATTGCATGCTAGTCTTTCAGCGGAAGCTATAATTTGGGGATCAAAGCAATGGCTAACAATGCAGGGTTGTTGTAAGCTTTTGGCTTCCAACCAATCCCTAATCTGCAATAGGGGTATAATATTTCTAGACAACACTGCAGGGTTGTTTTACACTGACCTGTGGTGTTCAGTGTGTCATAAACCACTCTCTTAGCCACAGCCCCTTCCAACCTGCAATATCGGGGCAATGAACTGTATGTGGTTTGGAATTTGCATCAGCTGGATTTTTTTTAATGTTTCACACTAAATAACTGAGTTATACAGAGCAGGAATACTTCTCTTTACTGCTACGTTTTATTGGATGAAGGGGTCAGAAACACTGACCCCCATTCCCAGCTACATTAAAATCTTTGGTTTCCCCACTGATTTCTATGGATAGCTCTCTTTCATTCTTGGGGCCATTAAAAAGGAGTTTTCAGTGTGAACCAGGAAATGTCCCATCCAGACAATAAGATGGTTCTCTCTACACTTTTTATATCTGTGCATCTCTTCCTCTTCCCTCCTTTTCCATACTCTCTATCCCTCTCCCTGCAGTTTTCTGTTCTCCACCCCCATAGTCAACCAGAATTTCATGCGCAGTGAGAATGTTCAGTCATAATGGGGCTGTTTTGGGGAGTTTCTGCAGCCCTTAGAAGTTTTTTTCCTGATTTTTCAGCAAAAAAATATATCTAGTGAGACTTCTCTTTTCTGTGTGGCTGTTGCTGTGTTATGTTTAGATGACCAGAAATAGAATGTAAAAAAAGATGATCTCACAGGGTTGTTTTGTGACTAAATATGACAACAAGATTAAAGCAGTGGATGGCACCATATCCTACCGCAGACAGGGAACCACATTTCTAAAGTTCCTTATGTATAAATTTTCCCTTCAAGTAGACTAGCACAACCGTGAACCAGCTGGGGCAGAATCTTTCTCCTTGTTGTTCTTGTTTTTTTTTATTGGCAGAGACCTTTTTTTTTTAATATGGGAGAAAATTCAAAAATGTTATCTTCCACCTTCATTTTGAAATAGTACAGTCTATTCTACCATCTCAGTTAGCAACATTTGTGGACCAGGCTTGGGAATCTCTGTTGAAATAGATCAGCGTTATCATCTTTTTATTGCCTGTGCAGAGGGCAGCACCAGGTTGAGTGGACAGTGACTTTCATAGATCTCTTTAGTGATTGCTGGCTGAGGCAGGATTTATAGCAGAGATTTCCTCTTTTATACCTCTAGCTCAACCCTTAGTCACACCATCATCTTACAGATACAAAATATCCTGACTACTTTTTATGGATCCCATGATGATGGGGTTGTTCAACACACGCACAAAATTAGTCACACAGTTCTTTGGACTGTGGCCGCTCTTTCACCAGGGAATATCCCTTTCTCTTAATTAATACTTCAATAGGAAAAGTACCTCTGGAACTTGAATGTGCCAAGACAATCATTCGCATTATCCAACAACAAATTCTGCACATTTTCGTAAAAACGCCAGGGTTCTTGTGATCTTGTTGAAAATCTTCCATCCTCCATTTCATCTCAGGGGTCAATGATGCCATCCTAAACAACAACTTATATGTTTAGGTTTTATGGAATAGATTTAATCATCAGAGTTTTCTGAGGACATTTTTAGCTACAAGGCTCAATGAACTATGTAAATTGATCCCTTTTGTATTCATCCCCCATTGGAACCAAAGTTCATACTTTATATACTAATCAGCTACTCTGTCTTTTATAACAAAATTCAATTGCATTACATATTTATAAAGGAAAACCTGAATGATATTTTAATCTGGATTAAGACAACATTAACATTTTAAGATTACAAACAAATCTTTAATTCCTTACCTTGATGGGTTGTTTAGGCAAACAAAAATGTAGTTTAGTATTATCCTTTCTGTTTTAGATATTTTCCTCCTCTTAGATTTGTGTTCTAAGTGAGTGTTGCACCCTTCTAGCTGGTTGCTGAAAGACAGCTGTTCTGCCTCAGGGGTGGGGGATGAATAATACCACTAAGAATGCTTTAATTCCACTGTCACTCAAATGCAGAAAAGCAGCTGAAACTATTTGTAACATAGAGTTTTCCTCTCTCTTGTTATCCTTTACAGTATCACTGACTTCGGAAGTGTATTGTTTACCAGGGAAACAGTTATGGGTGCCTTAAAGAACCACGAGCTCACCCTTGGCTCACCTAACTGAAAAAACTCAACTGCTGCCTAAATCATCACTTTTTTCTATTGCATGAGCCTCCTCTCAGGCCCTAGGCACCACAGAGGCAGCAGACAGCACAACCTTCAAGCACAGGACGAAATATTTAATCCACTTCTCCCACCCTTTGCGCCAGTGAGACCAGATGTAGATTTTATTTCTTTTTCTTGTACATTACATAGGAATATTTGAAGAATTTGTATGTTTTAAAGATCATTTGACACTAGTACCTGAATACAAAAATTAAGGTTGCCAGGTCCCCTGAGGCTAGCCAAAAGATTGTGTCTTGTCAAAAGAATATACGAAGATGTCTGCTGGATCAGACCAAGACTCCATCCAGTCTAACATTTATTTATTTATTTATTACATTTTTATACTGCCCAATAGCCAAAGCTCTTTGGGCGGTTCACAAAAATTAAAACCATAATAAAACAACCAACAGGTTAAAAACATAAATACAAAATACAGTATCAAAAGCACAACCAGGATAAAACCACGCAGCAAAATTGATATAAGATTAAAATATAGAGTTAGAACAGTAAAATTAAAATTAAAATTAAGTGTTAAAATACTGAATAAAAAAGTCTTCAGCTGGCAATGCAAGGAGTAGAGTGTAGGCGCCAGGCGGGCCTCTCTGGGGTGCTCATTCCACAGCCGGGGTGCCACAGCAGAGAAGGCCCTCCTCCTAGTAGCCACCTGCCTCACATCCTTTGGCAGAGACTCATGGAGAAGGGCCCCTGTGGATGATATTAAGGTCCGGGCAGGTACATATGGGAGGAGGCGTTCCTTCAAATAACCTGGCCCCAAACCATTTAGGGCTTTGAATGTCAATACCATTCAATACCTTTGAATGTCCTGTTTCCACCAGCCAGACACTTCCAGGAAATCTATAACAGGGCATGAAGATAAAAGCCCCGCCCAGCTATACTCTTAAACCCACAAATAACTGGTATTCAATGACATACCACCTCAGAAGCTGGAAGTTCCATTTAGCTATCATAACGACAAAACCCATCCTCCATTTTTTAAAAATTTTTTTAGTCTAAAGCTATTTAAGTCTATAGCAGCCACTACATTTTATGGCAATTAATTTCATATATTAATCATACTTTCTTTGTTCTGTCCTGATTGTCCTGCTGATCACTTTCACCTGGTAATCTCCAATTCTGGCATTATGAAGGAGAGAAAGTATTTTTAGGATATTATAATGTTTTGACATTTTATTTCATGAATTGCAGTCATGTTTTAATATTGTAAAATTTCAAATTATTGCCCTGATACTCCGACGTCTGGAGGCTTCAAGACAGGGTAGCATATAAATAAATTTAAAATGATTGGGGTCCAAAGGTCCAAGTGTGAGCTGCATATATGCTCTGGAATATCTGAGCCTCTCCTTCCCACTGGAACTCCTCCTTGATCAGAAAAGCACCTATGAAGTCTTATAGCCTTTTAAGCATCCTACCACAGTGTAAGGAGCTGCAGCCAGAAAGGGCAATTGGCTCAAACCCTATGCATGGTCAAAAGCATTTTGGATATACACACAAGATGCTTTGGATCCCAGACAAATAAATAAAATAAATTCCTCACTAACAGATACCCATATTAAAAATAACAAAAACTGCCAACATTTTTGAAAGGTGCCTAAATGAAAAAATAAGAATTCTTGTACTAATATAGACAGTACATTGGTACAGAAGTGTTTGCAATATACAAGGCTTTCATTTGGGACACAGGCCTGCTATCAGTCTCAATTAGTCTTTACCTAAAACCAGAAAGTTTGCTTCTTCTTAGTTTTTCACTCAATGCATTTTGCCTTAAATACTCTGTGACATTAAGTGTGCCAACAAAAACTGAATTGTTCAAACAGTTCTAAAACAAGAATCATTTAAAGAATTGACATTATCACAAGGGGTGTTCAAATGAATCCAGTCAGATGGTCAATGAACACATGAGCGAATAACAGGGAGGCACCGGCTGGCCACATGCCTCACACATGCTGGCCACTTTCCCCTGGTAATTCTGTCACTAGAGTGGGAATCGTGGCCCATCAGGTTTCTCAATCAGAGGACCATATGCTTGTAGGCCTCCTTTCTCACTAACGCTTTATGCATGGGTGATAAATCTTAGTCAGCCCAACGGCCAAATTCCAATCCGGGAAAGGTCTTGGGAGCCACATGGCATCTGTGAATGGCACCAAAGTAGGCAGGCCCAAAATGTGTTTCTTACTGATGTTAAGCCTATTCAGAAGTAAGACAAGCCTTTGCATGTCTACTCAGAAGAGAAAAGGACTGAATTACTTAGTAGCACTTTCAAATAGTATCCCAAATACCAAGCCTGTGTAGGTCTACTCAGAAGTAAACATGAGCAGCATGTCTACTCACATGTACGAAGAGCAAGCCACAGTTTTCTGCCTCTCCAGGTAGTAAAGCTTGCAGGAGGTATTTTTTCCTCATACACTTCTTCCCAACTTTATTATGCAAAAGACAGATGTACAAACCAGCGATTCCAACATGGGTTTAGCTGGAAGTCTTGCCTCTATGCTTCAGGGAGGGAGTCCACCCGTTTTAAAGTAACTCATGTACGTTTCGTCATTTCAACAATAATCTGTTAGCATAAAAAATTATTAAAAAATTAAAAAGCAAAAACCAAACTATCTAAAAAAAATTGCACAACCACTCAGAGGGGTTGGACATGTCACTTTTGACATCATAGGTGCCATCTGATCAACTCTGTGCACAACCAGTTTGCTGCTGCAATTCAGGGAATCTGTTTTTCCCACGTTCAGGCCTGGAAAGAAAGTTGTTTCAACAGAATGTTGCGCTGAAAGAATGTTACATGTGCATACAACCTTTCCTTCTTACCCAACAGCTCTCCAGCAATCAAAGATCCACACTCATTAAACAGAATTCTGCCATGCCTTCTTCCAACCTTCCCCAACACGGTGTCTTCTGGGGTGTTGGGTTACAATTCCATCATCCTCAGCCAGTATGGCCATTGGCCATCTGGAGGACCCCAAGCTGGGAAAGGCTGCCTTACTCCAAATGCTAACGGAAAGTTCATGAAGTGCTGCATAGCCGGGCCTATGAGATAAAAGCGGTGCAACATCCTGTGTTCAGGGCACTCAGTGTTTCCCAAAGCAAGGAGAAGGAGGGGACGGCAACAGGGGGAGTGAAGGCTTTAAAGCAGTGTTTGTTTTGATTCTCTGGGAGGCTTGTCTAACTATGAATACGCTATGACCTTTCTTTTTATACGATGTCTGTCTTCAGGTTAAAACATTATTTTTACTCTAGCCACCAGATAAAAATAATAATTATATTCTTCAAAGAATCATAGAATAGAAGAGTTGGGGAATGGGCCTACTAGGCCATCGAGTCCAACCCCCTGCTCAATGCAGGAATCTACCCTAAAGCATCCCTGACAGATGGTTGTCCAGCTGCCTCTTAAAGGCCTCTAGTGTGGGAGAGCCCACAACCTCCCTAGGTAACTGGTTCCATTGTCGTACTACTCTAACAGTCAGGAAGCTTTTCCTGATGTCCAGCTGGAATTTGGCTTCCTTTAACTTGAGCCCGTTATTCCGTATCCTGCACTCTGGGAGGATTGAAAAGAGATCCTGGCCCTCCTCTGTGTGACAACCTTTTAAGTATTTGAAGAGTGCTATCATGTCTCCCCTCAATCTTCTCTTCTCCAGGCTAAACATGCCCAGTTGTTTCAGTCTCTCTTCATAGGGCTTTGTTTCCAGACCCCTGATCATCCTGGTTGTCCTCCTCTGAACACGCTCCAGCTTGTCTGCGTCCTTCTTGAATTGTGGAGCCCAGAACTGGACGCAATACTCTAGATGAGGCTTAACCAGAGCCGAATAGAGAGGAACCAGTACCTCATGTGATTCATATACAGTATTGTAGTATGTGTGATTAACTGAAATGATACTTGATTTGGCAAACCCTACATATAGAAAAGCAGCAGCTATACCCCTTCGTGGTACGCTAATTTTCTAAGTGCAAAAAAGGTTTATTTATTTTAATACAAGAGGTTCAATCATGTAATCCCCAAGCTGCAATCAGAAGTAGAGCTGTCCAGGAACAATTTCTCTACGTGTTCTAGTTTTTGTGTAGACATGGCCTTAGGCACAAAAGGATTTATTTGGGTCTTTTTAACTTTGTCTTCACAACCATTAGGGCTCCGAGTCATATGGGGCAGTTATTTTTGCACATAATTTCCAAGAGATTTATTTTTCAGTGAAAAGTCACTGGATAATCCCTGTGTCACAAGATATGAAACCAAGACTCAAAGCGTAAGACACCAAACCTTCCCAAAGGAACATTTGCTCCTGCATTAAAAGATCAAATTATTATTTTGCTGAATAATTGAAGTCATATTTAATGGAATAATCAGCAGTAAAATGTTCCAATTGCCTATCATGCTTTTCATTACTTTGGGCAATACAGCAGTTCCAATTAACTAAGTGCTTTTCATCACACAGCTGGTATTCAAGAATCCTCATCTCAGTTTTTGAAGTTATTGGTGAGGAAGTAATCATAAATACTGCAATAATAATAATAATGAGGTTCTGGACTTTCCAGTGTCACGCAGATTGATGAAGGGCTAAGATAGATTTTTCTGCTACAAGCCATAAAAGCTTTCAGTTTCTTAGACTCACTAATATAAACAGAATACATAGAGTTGAAAGGGCACTGAATATTTGAAATAAACAAAATGCAGACAATGCAAAGATTGCCTTTTTCCGAAAGTAACTGCTTCCAAATTCTCGCAAAAGACAGCTTAATGAGAAATCTCAGTTCAGCATGATTTATGTAGTGTGTGTGCGTGTAAGAGAGAGAAAGAGAGAGAAATCCATATATTCCCTCTACTCATGGACTGCACCCAGTAAATGAGTTGAATCCAGATTTAAGCAGGAGTAGCTCAGCTGGTGGAAGTGGACTCCCTCCACCACACCTCTCCATGGTAGCTCCTCTGGTCCTCCATCTCAAAATGCTACACAGAGGGGCATGGGACCCTGCTGAATTTCAGAGGACCTTGTGATGTACGTGGTGGGGAAATGGGGGATCCCTGAAAATTGAGCATAAGACCCTTCCGTGGGCAGAACTCCATGGGTAGGAGAGGAACTCCAAAGAGGCTGTTCGGGAGGGGGAGAGACATGGAACCCAGCTGCACACATCTAAATCTGGTTCCAATCTTATGACTGTCTATATTACGTATGGCTTCCTACACCTGAATTCCAGATTGTGAAAAACATTTTATCACAGGAAAACCAACCATAACTCCTATGGAACCGTAGGTTAACACATTCTTTGTGACATATGCTTTTGTGGGCTACAATCCACTTTGTCAGATGCATGAAATGGTCTTCTAGGTTAGTGGGTTTATATACACATCAGTGAAAAGGTGTAAAAAGTAGCAGCAGCTTGGACTTCAATGGCTGATTGGCTTAATCATGACATTTTGTTTTAAGGTGCTTCCACAACACAAACAGATTGGTATACTCATGGTGTAAGATGTCTAGATTACTACAAAAAATCTAAAAACAATACCATTTTATGCTTCTTTACCGAAAGTCATGCAAAGGCCCTTTCTACACCTAAAGGTTATCCCAGGAAAATGGAGGGATCATCCCAGGATCCCCTGTGTGGCATATGGATTCACAGGAACGATCCTGGGACAATCCCAGGATTTAGGGCTGGTGTAGATACGTTCAAAGTCTACATTACAATAGGAGACAGCAAACTAAGCCACCTTTCCCATTTGGGTGAGGATAGTTGCGGTGGCAGCCAGAAACACCCCATGCAAATTACCAGAGAAGGGATTTCCTGTATATGTATGCTTATATCTCTTGACTTAAAATTAATAATAATCCCAAATCAAAACTCCCCTGTATCTTAACACGTTTCATTCATAGGTGCCCAAGTAGGTAATTCAGTAGCAACCAACCCACTGGATAAATGCAGGCTGCAATAATATGCACATTAACTTGAGATCAAGTCCCACTGAACCCAGTTTGACTAACTTTCAAGTAAATATGCACAAGATTCAGCTGCACTGATTTAAAATAGAGGTTATGAATAATTAAATAATATATAGTATAGCTGGGTAAAATAAACAAGCTTCTGTCTATGGAAAATATCTGTGGACGTTTTACATGATTACGCAGCCCACCTATGGAGGCATGGGCGGGCAGCCATTTTGAATGTTCAACCCCTAGTGGGGAGTTGCCATGGTTTGTTGTGTGTCATCAAAACGTGGATGGCGAGGGTTGTTCGAGATTTAAACAGCTTTCAAATAACCCTACAACAGACCGTGGATTATTTGAGGGTTGTTTAACCCTCAAACAATTCTTGTCACCCTGGTTCAGATGACACGACAAGCTGTAGCCAGGGCTTGAACAGGCAACCTGGCACCTATGGGAGCTACAGCTCATCACGGCTTAAATAAGCTATGATGGGCCATGGTGATCATGTGAACCAAGTTATTATCAACTGAAGGCGTATAATTAGAGACTTTAAAAAAAAACCTGAATCCACAACAACTTTGTTTCATCTGAAATAAATAATAAATAAATAATGGGTTTATAGAAAACAAAATTCCCCAATTCTAGTAGGTTTGCTTATTATGGTAAGTTATCATCAAATACAAATCTATCTCATCTTAGATTTTGATTTGTTTACATGGATTTAAATCAGGTGAAAATATGGAGGAGAGCCCCTAAATTATTATTCCTTTTATCTTGCCTTTTTCAATTGATGATGACGCCAAGATTAAACACCAACTTGGTCAAAATCCCCAGTATACAGTGGTGGATGATGTTCTTAACGTAATGACCAAAGGTGCTCATACAGATTAAATGCCCTGACACTCCCTATCCCTGTAAACAAGAGTCATTACTGATTTGGGATATAAAATCCCTATACCTATAATCACAATTTCAATTGATTCTAATCCTGCAAATGAGATCAAATGGGGGAGTTTAAAGAGGTATACAATAAACATGCCATTGCATTCCAGTTTACTGGAGTGTAAAAAGAAACTATTTTTTTATTCTCCCACTGACCCTCACCTTGAACATGACAAAAAAGCTTGTAGCAGGTTCTTCTAGGCAAGCCACAGCTCTCAAAATATCAGCTCTACGCAACTCCCCACCTTCGTTGAGGAACCAACTGGAAGTGTATTCAGAGACTGTCATTCCACTGCAGAAGCTATTTTTATTGTTAATAAATGTTCTTATTGTACACTAACAATAGAAAGACTCCTGCTAATATGTTTCAGATGTCTGTTTATGGATTCTTGTAGAAGACTCATGGACTCCTACCGTTAGCATTCAATGCCACAGAGCTATTTTTTATCTCTGCCCCGCTGTATCTTCCTAGGTGATCTAGATGATGGTCTACTAAGTCTTTCATTCAGGCTGACATCATTTGGCTAGAAATGTATCTTATTTTAAGACTCCCGTCAAAGAGATTGTTGTTTGTTCTAAATCTGCATCCCTGTACCAAAGAGAGGGGGGAAATATGATTTCTCAACAGAAATTAAAAGGTGATAATAGCTAGTTTGTTAAATCAAAAGAAGGTTCACTGTTGCCATGAATTCTCAACCTCAGTCCCCCTACTTGACTTTGAAAATAGAACATTAAATGAGCATTGGATTAAACTCCCACAAGCTTTTTGAACTGACAGAGTAATTACCATCAAACAACAACCTTTTATCATGTTTTCCCAAGCACAAAATAAAAGCCAACCGTCAGTTCTAGGGTTGTTGTTTTGTTGTCTTTAAACATTTTTGTAAGTATTCTAGCTAGTTTGAAACCTATTTGGGCTACTTTGGAATATAATGTAACTACCAAAACGGTAGGAAAATGGCAGCCAGGGAAAGAGCCAAACTCCATCCCCATTGCACCATGGTACCAATCCAGATAATTTATTATTATTATTTATTTATTTTAAACATTTGTATCCCACCATATATCATTAAGATCTCAGGGCAGAATACAGATAAAAGCATACAGTATAAAACAATAAATAAGCACAGTTAAAAACAGATTAAAACATGAACCAAGTTTTAAAAATATGTAATTTAAAAGCAGTAAAAACAGTTAAAACAATGTGCCAGTGAGTTTAACCATCAAAGGCTTTGTTAAAATGCCATGTTTTTACTTGGCGTTGAAATGCAATCAATGTTGGTGCCAGTCGGGCCTCCAAGGGGAGGGCATTCCACAGTTGGGGTGCCACCACAGAGAAAGCTCTCTCCCTTGTCCCATCATAGCGAATGTGTTGCATTGGTGGGATGCAGAGATGGGCTCCTCCAACAGATCTAAGGTCTTGGGCAGGCATATATAAGGAGAGGTGCTCCCTCAAGTATCGAGGTCCCAAGCCGTTTAGGGCTTTAAACGTCATTATCAGCACCTTGAAGCATATAGGCAGGCAGTGCATTCTTTTAAGACTGGTGTTATGTGGTCTCTGTAAGATGTACCTGCCAGCAGTCTAGCTGCTGCATTTTGCACTAGCTGCAACTAGAAATATCAATTGTTATTTCTAAACAAAAAACAAAAAACAAGACATAGATAAATACAGGGTAAATACAGTCTAAGGGTAAATACAGTCCCAGTCTTAGAGATGCAAGCCAAGAAGAGAGCTTCATAACTTCGAGGCTCAACTTCTGCAATGCGCTGTACATAGGGCTACCTTTGTGCCTAGTCCAGGAACTTCAACTAGTTCAAAATATGGCAGCCAGGTTGGTCATTGGTGCACCTAGGGGTGACCACATTACACCAGTTTTAAAATCTCTTCACTGGCTGCCAATTAGTTTCTGGGAGAAGTATAAAGTGTTGATTATCACCTTTAAAGCCCTACATGGTTTGGGTCCAGGCTATCTGCGGGATCGCCTTCTCCCTTACAATCCACCACATACACTTAGGTCCTCTGGGAAGAATTTACTTCAGACACCCAAAACTAGATTGATAACTGTTACCCAGAGGACCTTCTCTTGAGCTGTTCCCAGACTGTGGAATTGCCTGCGGAGGAGACATGTCAACTTAATAGTCTATTAGCAATTAAGAAAGCAATTAAGACTGATCTCTTCCGGCAGGCCTATCCAGTGGAATTTTAGGATGTTTTTAGAATGTTTTTATAATGTTTTTAGGATGTTTTAACAATGTATATTATGTTTTAATTCATTTTTATATTTTATATTTTATTTATTTATTTAAGGATTTTTATGCCGCCATTCAGCCAAAAAAGGCTCTGACGGCGGCTTACAAAAGTATTTCTTGACAGTCCCTGCCCACAGGCTTACAATCTAAAAGACATGACACAAAAGGAAAGGGAATTGGGAGGGAGGAGGAGGAGGGGGGAAAGGAAAGCAAATTCGGGTACTACAATCTTAGTTGCAAAGTTCAGCAGTTACAGTTGACAGCAGGAGGGAGGGGGCTCTCAGCTGGAGCTGGACCAAGGCACAGTGGAGAGGTGCCTGGCTGCTGCTTCCTCCCTCACTGATGGCCTCTCCAGAGACAGTTGACAGCAGGAGGGAGGGGGCTCTCAGCTGGAGCTGGACCCAGGCACGGTGGAGAGGTGCCTGGCTGCTGCTTCCTCCCTCGCTGGTGGCCTCTCCAGAGACAGTTTTTATTTTTATATATTTTATATATATTTTATATTTGCTGCTGTTCCCCGCCTCGATCAGAATGGATAGGCGGGTAAGAAATAAATTTATTATTATCATTATCATCATCATCATCATCATCATCATCATCTATTCTTTTCTCTCTCTCTCTCTCTCTCTCACTCACACACACACACACACACAGGTATGGGTCTGACACAATGAATTAAGTATCAACAGGACCTTCTACGCCTAGTATATATATTCACCCCCCCCCCCCGCTTACCCTACCCTGTACCTGTTTGCATTCTCTTCCCCTCCTTATTGTTTTACTATGATTTTATTAGATTGTAAGCCTATGCGGCAGGGTCTTGCTATTTACTGTTTTACTCTGTACAGCACCATGTACACTGATGGTGCTATATAAATAAATAAATAATAATAATAATAATAATAATATGTGTGTGTTCCAATCTTTAGATCAAAAGAATGGAGAAACATCCTCAGGATGCAAAAAACCCAAAAATGTTCAAAGCCTGACACATTTCGGTCTGTGTCCTTTCAAAGGTCTTCTTCAGAAAGCTGTAAGCAGTAAAAGTGCATTTAAAAACATTATGGTACAACACATAGCATTATTTTTTTTCATATTATTAAGTTAATTAGACATATTGCCACAGGGGCCTATGTACATATATAGTTTTTTTAAAAAAAATATTCATATTGCATGGGGCCACTAGAGTCTGTATACATGTGTCCAAATGAAAACATATAAAATTATTATACATCAAAAATATGATATATCATTCCTTACTTGTTAGAAGATGTCTGCAGATTTTCCTCTAGCAATAAACTGCCTCCACTAATAATCACTGGTGGATGAGAAGAATGACATTCAGAGCCATCATTATATCCTTGTTCACTTTTCTTTTCTTTTTTGACATTCAAGCACAACACTCTATAAATTCATTTCCTAGATCTAAAAGTGAAAAAAGAAGAACATCTCATTACCACCATTTACAGAAAACCCACTGATGTGCCTAAATAGCTTATTTATGACAGAGAGGAGGGGGGAGCTAAGAAATAAGACCCCATACGGACAGTTCTTAAGACTAAAGCATAACTGTTCCAAGGTATCAGATTTCAGACAAGAATCTCAGATATTGGGCATGTCTAGATCTAGGGAGGGGAGGGGGAGGATCTCGCGATATAGTGATCCCGAGAACCTCCCCCTCAGTCCACACACGGCGCGCAATGTCCCGGGAGGAAGGAGGACGTCGCGCCTGCCATTTTGTTTGTTTTTCTATTGAAGATGGGCGCATGAGTGCTCCATCGAAAAGGTAAGTGTTGTTGTTGTTTTTTAAAAAATCCTGCTCCCCCCTCCCCCCGATGGGCACGGAGCTCCTGAAGAGCTCTGTGCCCCATGCCTGGTGCTGTTTACTCACGAGGAGCCAGGATAAAACCAGGATGGCAGCCCACACGTCCCGCGTTGTTGGGACGATCCTGAGAACATGGGAAAACTCAGGATTAAAGCCATCCCGGTTATCCCAGGGACAGGGAGGGATCATCCCTCCCTGCCCCCAGGATCCCCTGTGCATCATGTAGATATACACAGGGATGATCCCAGGACGATCCTTGGGAAAAGCCCTCGGGTAGACATGCCCACTGTCACTGCAATTAAGGGAAAGTGAGTATCATTATGCTGTAATTACACAAGGCCTCAAAAAAGCAGAGAAAAAAACACAGACAGAGCTTCTGACAAAAAAAAGAACACAACACCTTCAGAACGAATCAACTGTAATTTAACATATTATGTAACCAATCACCTACAAGGAAGCATAAGGAGGCACTGGCAGGGTGCCAGAAAAAACCAATGGTCTCCTTTAAAAGAACCAGGAATATAAGAAGCTTACTGATCAGGAGTGAATTCAAAGAACATTACAGAAGCACACCCCGTATTTTACCTGGTGCCACCATGCCTAAAGATCACCATGTGGTCACCATGTGGACACTGCGGCTATTGCAAATACACACCACCAAAATCACAGCATTTGCAAATCCCTTTGATCAGCAGAGATATTCTCTGAGACGTTTCACCACCTGCCAGTAGTCCTTTTGTCGTCTCTGCTATCCAATGTAAATGCCCTAAAATCGATGTAGGCAAAACAATCACACCTCTAAAAAGATGCAAAGGAGACACCCCAGCAACGTTAGAAATCACAGGCCAGGTACTCCTCTAGTCAATCATTTCGCAGAACAACATCACTCCCATGCAGATTTAACATTTCGGGCACTGGACAAGCTCAGCATACATGATAACAAGCAACTACTAAGGAGGGAAACTACATGACAGCTGACTTGTATGACCTGTACAAATATCTCTAGCAGTGATCGTTCACACCTTCCTAGATCCACTAGATGTCTATTGGATGCCTTAGGCTGTTTTGCAAGCTATGACCTTCCTTGAAAAAGATGGAAATGGCCTGACCACTGTAATGATGCCTTATTAACAACCTGACTGTACTACTGTAATGGGCTCTACATGGCAAGAAAAGCATTTGGAAATGTTAATTGGCTCAAAATACCAGGATCAGAGAATCAACTGGGGCAAGACATACAGGACAAATGACTCTAGTATCGTTCCCCTCCCATTTGGTTGCCAGATTTCCCCCCCAGGCCCAATTCAAAGTGCTTCCCCACTTCTTACACACAAGCAGCAGTCAGAGAGGAGCCAGGATTGAGGAGTTGTGCCAGGGAGTCAGAGCCAGGGGATGAAGCCAAGAGGCAGGGTCAAAGAATACACTGAAGCATACCAGAGCCACGAAGACTACTACTCAAGCAAAGTCTCAGCCCAAACAGGAAGCCTTTTACAGTACTTTTGTCTACAGAGGCTCAATGACCAATCAGGGCGGGCGCCCAGGGCCAGTACAGAGTTTGAGAAGATTCCACTGCCCAGTTCTCATGGCTCACCATGAGCTCTCTCTGAGTTTAAGACTGCTGTAAAGACCAGTCTCTTCCGGCAGGCATATCCAAATGAATTTTAAACCTAAGAATTTTAAGATGATGTGATTGTTATTTTAATATTGTATTGGTTTTATATGCTCTTTTAACCAATTTTATGTATTATATTGTGGTTGGTGTTGTTCCCCACCTTGATCCAGAGGGAGAGGCGGGTAATAAATTATTATTATTATTATTATTATTATTATTATTATTATTATTATTATTTAGTGCTATATCCTGCTTGGTGTGGCTTCTGCCTTTTATACTATAGTAAGGAAGTGGTGGTGAAAATATGAACAAATTGGAGCCTATGTTATTTGGTGAAACTATGACCAATTTGGTGTAAATGTACAGGTCATGTTATTATGTGAATTGGGCTACTGACTGTCTATATATTGTTCTTATTTAAAATGGGGCTTTATTTCAATGTATTGACTGTCTGAGTTTGGTTTGAATGATTGTTAACTATAATTGAATGCTACACAGAAATGTAATTTAATGTACACTGTTGTGGTTAGTGAATTATTATTGACTTGTATTATTATTGTATTGAATGCAGTTAGTTTAGTGCAATATAGTTGCATACTATTGGAATAACGATTTATTTCACTGGTTTGACTTTGGTTCTATGATGGTCACCTTTGGGGCTCCAATTTGCTCTGCCTTTTATATACCGCTTTCATAGTGCAATATCCTGCTTGGTGTAGATGAGGCCGTGGCCTACAGAGACTGGCAACAAAATGTTGCAGTATGGAGAGCTCCTATTCAAAGTTCCAGCCAACCACAGCCCTTTTTCAAAATATTTCTCCCTGCTGCTGCTATTATATGGTTGTTAATTCTTTTTATTGCGATTTTAAATTTTGGGAATTTTAATGTTCTCTTGTACTGATTTGTTGTAATCCACTTTGGGAGGGTATTCACTCTAAAATATAAGATAGAAATAAAATAGTAAATGCAATTAATAATAATAATAATAATAATAATAATAATAATAATTAACAACAATACTAAACTAGTTCAGATATAACACTAAACCAGTTCAGTGTTACATGCGTGTGCCTACGCCTTCTTCACCTCTCTGAAGTAGCTACAATGAAAAGGTTGGAAGCGTCTGCTTCCATTTTCAACTAACCACATTATGTCCTAACTGGGAACTACAGTCAACACATTAGGGTGAGAAATCAGTTTAACATTGGCTTGTTCATACAAACTATAGTTTAAACTAAACACAGTATGTCCCGGCTCAGACAAAATTACAAACTATGGATAGTTGAAAATAGAAGCAGATGCTTCTGACCACCGGAGGAAGAAAGAGAAAGGGAGTTTAGTATTACTATGGTTTAGCATTTCATACATCCAAACATGGTCTACTAGTATGATTAAATTTTGAAATAACTTTCTAGAGGCCAGAATATTGGGGATCCAATCTTGCAGAACAGGGTTTCTGATACATATCAGCCAAGTGTACAAATCCCAAACAGACCAATTTTTGGCCTTACGTATTTAATCATTCCACTGACAAATTTCAACTTTGTCCTCCGTACCCGGCATTATGCTACATATAGCTAAGAACTGCAAGAATTTAAACAGAATATTAGTCTCTCCCCAATGCATTCTCAATTCTTGGGTCAGCAAGAATGGCTGACCTGATTTTCCCAACCCTCTATAGCTAGCTAATCATTACTGGGGAGAGGCTGGGCTTGCAGAATGTCATCCTGATGAGTGCAAGCTTCATAAAAGCTACAGCTAAAACGGGAAAAGATCAGAAGATTTCCATTTAATTGTGTCAGCTGTATCAGCAGAGAGATATTTGATTACTGGCGTTTGGAAACAGAAGTGTCGTGGCAAGCTTTTAAGATTAGAGTAATTAGAATGGCTAATTATGTGGCTGGAGTTTCAATAAACTAAATTGTAGTTTTAATGTCTGAGCCATTTGAGAAATTTGCACTCACTGGTACTGAAACCAAACATTTCTTTTTCTATAACACAATTACTGAAACCAAACATTTCTTTTTCTATAACCCACCTTCAACTAATAAGCTAAAATTAGCAAAGGAAAACTATTATGCCAGTTGTAAATAGCAATGAAAAACGCCATGGGAAAAAGATTTCTTCTCATATACAATGGCTGTTTCGAAAATGAAACTCAGGGAAATCCTATATCTCATCCCAATAAGGTTTCTACAAATGAAGCTGCCAGGTTGCCACCACGAATCTCTTCTGGGCAACTCTATTTTTGAATGAAAAACCCTTCCCCCAAGTTCTCCACATATTGCAGAATTGTCAGATGGGGGAAAGAGGTCTAAAGTTCTGTACTAGGAAGTAAAAACAGACCTCACTTTTCAGGTTCTCCAGCCTGGTCATAGAAAGAGTCCCCCCTTCTATTTATTTATTACATTTATATACCGCCCCATAGCCAAAGTTTTCACTTCACACAGGGTCAAGGAAGATAACAATCTCTTCCTGTTTCCAATCATCTCCAGATTGAAGCATAGGGACAGTGAACATCATGGCACACACATACACACAATTGTACCTTTAATCCACCCCCACTACAAAATTTCTGTCTACTGTTCTTAATTTCACTTTGCCCAAGATAGATGCCTAGTCACATATACCCAAAAGATCAAACCAAGAGTGGGCAAGGTTCTTGATGCTTGCTAACTCTTAATGCATTCGTTTCTAGCAGTAAAACCATTTATTTAGCACACAGCATAACGTAAGGTAGTTTGTTGAGACTTCATATGCTTCTGTCATTGTACCTGCAAGTGCTCTTCCTGAATGAGGATTCCTATAAATGTACATTTATTTCAGTTGTTGAACCTGGACATCAGCCAGGATCCAAAAGTTATTTGTGCCAGGCTCAATGCCTCTGTTATTCAGAATCAATGTCAGCAGGCTCTGTCAGAAGCAGCACTTTTACACCGTAACCTTGTGAGAATTAAGATAGAAATCTTTGGTAAGTGATTAGATCACAAGTTTCAGGATCATTCAAGAACACCACATTCTTTAATAAGGGTAATTTCTAAGCAAATTTTGTGATTAAACTTCGAGATGAAAGATGTTTTAAAATGATTCAGTTTTTAAAATGAAAAAGAGCCAGTAAAATTCTCCTTTGGTAATTGAAAGCCATTTTAATGACAGCCATCCATTAAATTGAATTCACAGAAAGGTCCATCTTTCATTACCTAGAAATGCTGAACAGTCTGGACTTTTTCCACCTCTTCTCTTGCACTAAAAACGAAGATTTATTTCTATCGGCACAGCAGTGTTTAGTAACAGCCACTTTTCAAGCACAACATCACAAGCTGGTGATAGCATAATTAGCATGTTATGCTGGTGCAACAACATGTGGGAGAGCTATGGAGATATATTCCACTGCTGACAATATCCATCACTGCCTGATATGGTATAGTGGTAGCTCATAAAAGTGTCGCATGGCACTCAAAGAGATGAATGAACTGTAAAATGGGTGATGAACTGTAGGCGAATGGAAGAAAAATCCTGCGGAGTCAGACCAAAGGTTCATTTAGTCCAGGATCCTTTTTCTAACAATGATCAACCAGATGCTTCTGGAAAGGCCACAAGCAAGACAGGAGGGCAATAGCTTGTTGTTCCTCAGCAGCTGGTGTTTGGAGGCATGTCACCTCTCAACTTGGGAGGACGTGTATCACCATCATGTTTTGTACCTGCAGCAACCGGCATTCAGAGGTGACTGTCTCTGGCGTTCCATTTAGTTATCATGGCCAACAGCTGTTGACACACTTATCCAACACAACTTTGTCTCACTTTTTGTTTTGATAACATCCCCAGGATTGCACAGAGAATATAGGATGTGAATCAGTAGTACACACATACACCATTACACAAGATTTCTTTTCTTAAGGGAAGTAAAAAGCCAACACACCTTACCCACCCCCACCTGCTCTTTCAGTGCATGCACTTTGAATTAACAGGATAGCATCCTCTTTGCACATTCTAGGACTGGCATATCCAAGTCCAAGCTGATCATGTAGCAGCTGTAGCCATCTGTGCTCACCAGACTGCAGCCTTCCCTTCTGACGAACAACACTGACATTCAAACATAAACTTCAAGATAATCACTTTTCTCACACAAGCACTGATTTAGGATGTTAGCACCCCCAAAATTCTCTTACATATGGGCCACAATTATTTCCCATTTTTGGATGATGATGCCTAATGGATTTCAGCACAGAATCACGCTGCTGTTTTATTAACAAATCAATTTAACTTTATGTTAAATTGATAGTATTTTATAGTATTTGATAGTAGAGCTCCCTTTTCAAGTGACCGACAAATGGCATAGATAGTTTTTAACTGTGCAATAACCTCTAAACATATCGTGAACAAGAGAAGGCAACTTGGAGGAAGCACACAGACAAACGCCATATCAAAACCTATCCATACCCCTATTAGTAGCTGTATATGTTTACTGACAGTTATAATATAGCAAAACAGATAAGTGGGGGGGGGGTTTGCTGGATTTTTAGATCAACTAATAAAGGTGGCAGATATCTATACAATTGCTCCATTATATGAGCAACAAAAATGGCATAGATGTGTATGAAGCACAGCTGTCAGGTTTAAATTTATCAAACAATAATTTTTATTTTTTTTAAAAAAATAAGTACATCTTTGCTAGGTAGATTACTAGGTGCAGCTCTTTTTCAATATGGTCTTGGAAACATTGTTGTAGTTGTTATGAAATATTATAAAAAATCTAAGACAAATGGTTTTAAACTACATTGGTGTTTTGTTGAGCCATATTACATGTATTCAAGAGTGGGCTTTAATTATGCTGAGAATTTCCCCCTTCCCATTCAAAGCACTTGCCCCCCCCTCCGCCCCACTACTGAAATCAGAAATAATGCCCTTGATTAAAAGCCCAAAGGGGTGGGCAGGTGGGATGGGTGTGGGGGAGAGTTACTCTTTGCAGAAGAGCCATGTGTCCATCTTTATTTGGGTCATGGATCTGAAATAATTTGTACAGACTGGCTCTTTAAACTGCAACATATTCTGAAAGATAGAGCCTTTTTATACCAAATGGTTGTGTGTGTGTTTTCCTTCCCCCCACCCTCTGCCTTCCTTTAATGTTATTTCACCTCATACAAATATATTAGAATTCCCATTTCAAAAATGTATATACTTGATAGGAGTTCTTATCAGCATTGCAACATGGACGTGCTAGCAACCAATTACAAAATCATTCAAGAGAAGCAGCATTTTCTGACAGCTATTTAGAGTGTGTTGAGTACTTCTTTTAGTTTTCTCTGAATTGTTTCCATGGGCAATTACATTTCACATATATCAAGACACTATTGTATGACAACCTATAATTATTCATCAGTTAAAAGAAAAGTTCCCCCCAACCATTTTATTTTAACTTCCAAAGCCAAAAGATGTAAAAATAATCCACTGATTTAAAACAGAGTTTCTGTGTTTCAAAGTCCAACTGTGGGGAGAAACAGGTCCTTAGGACGCAAAGAGATTTATTTGTATAAATAAATCCAAATAAAGGCTATGATGCAGAAATTAAAGACAAAAACCAAATAAAGGCTACGATGCTGGGTGGAGGAACCAAATAAAGGCTATTATACTGAAATAATAATAATAATTAAAATCAAAGGCTATGATACTGGAATAAAAAAATTTAAAAACCAAATAAAGGCTATGATGCTGAAATTAAAAAGTGGGGCTTGCACAAATAAATCTTTTTGCATCCTGAGGACCTGTTTCTCCCTTCTTTTGTTTGACTGGAGCCTTAGCTAGACCTAAGGTTTATCCCGGGGTCGTCCCTGCCTGCTCCCGGGATCCCCTGTGTGTCATTTACATGAACGGGGACGACTCTGGAATGATCCCAGGATAAACCTTAGGTCTAGCTAAGTCCTTGGAAGCTTTCCTCCTTTTGTTTTTGAAAGTTCAACTATGGCCATAAGCAGTTAAACCTGAAACAAGACCTAGAGTGCTTGTTTTCCTGCCGTCAAGAGCTGTAGGCTTGAGTGGAAGCAGGAAGACTGACCATCTGCTTAGTATTATGCTTGGCTTAGCCAATCCAGAAGTCTCCTATAACCTGCCAATCACCAAGGACAATGTTGCAAACCTCAATTCCTCTAAGTGCTTAAAGGAGTTTCCAGATTTGTACTGAAACAATCAATAATATGGAACAATGTCCATGTCCTCCTAAATTACCTACCGCCTTCTTGGTCAACGCAGATGGATCTTCAGAGCCCTTGACAGCCAAAAGACTCATGCTATCACATTGGAAGGACAAATTCACATCTCCCATAATGCAATGGATCGAGGACCTAATAATAACATTATCAACTTTTGAACGGGTGTTATATAGGCGCAACTTGCAAGTGGATAAATACAGATATCTGGTCTGCTTTTTGAAGTATTGCATACAAAAAGCACATATTCAAGAAGTCTGCTTACAAAAATATAGGTAAATCTATATATAAAATGTTCATGAAAACTGTATGAAAATACAAATGAATTTTCATGTACGTCTGCATTTTTAAAAATTGCAGACGGCTGTAGCAGTGGGAGGTTAAACAGATTTATAATTGAATACATGTAAAACTGATGTAGACCGGAAATAGACCTATTTGTCCATCCCTAGTTTTTATTATCTGAAAGTCCAGAAAATAATATCCAGTGAACATTCCCTGTCAAAAGGAGAATTTTGAGATTCATTTCATATCTCCTTGAACCAGCACCCAGGGCTACTCCTCCCAGAGTGCAGGACATGGAATAACGGGCTCAAGTTAAAGGAAGCCGGATTCCAGCTGGACATCAGGAAAAACTTCCTGTTAGAGCAGTACGACAATGGAACCAGTTACCTAGGGAGGTTGTGGGCTCTCCCACACTAGAGGCCTTCAAGAGGCAGCTGGACAACCATCTGTCAGGGATGCTTTAGGGTGGATTCCTGCATTGAGCAGGGGGTTGGACTCGATGGCCTTGATTCTATGAATCAGAATTCTATGATTCTGAACCCACGGGGCAACTTAACAGCTGTACATTACAATCCTATGCATATTTGCTCAGAAGCTCACTGAACCTGAGAGTAAATCCCAGCGAATTATGTTTTCATAGGATCACAGCCTGTTATTTGATCCTATGCATTTTATTCAGAAGGAGGGAAGATTGCGTTAAATGGATTGTACTCCCAGGTAAGCACATAAAGAATTGCAGCTGTAATTCCATGACAATCCTGGAGGAATGAGAGATCAGCTCCAAAAGCGTATCAACTGCAGGATACTTTTGCTTTGGTCACTTTGGAGGTTTCCCCCTCTTTGTTACACTGGAACAATTGTCAGGCATTCTGCCCCACCCCACACAGTGTTCATAACTGCTTTTTTTACTCTTGACTGGGGGTGGGGGGTGAGTTAGTAACTAACTTCTCAGGTACATTTCTTTTCTTTACATGGTTTATGCCAAAACATTTTTTTAAAATGCTGTACTTGAAAAATGATAAATTGATGTTTTTGGAGAAAGTCCATGTTTGCTTCTTATAACTGAAAACCAGACAAATCTGTCTTATTCTGTGCTTAGCAGCAGCCCTTGAACATCAACTGCTCTGTCTGTGTGTGTGTGTGTGTGTGTGAGAGAGAGAGAGAGAGAGAGAGAGAGAGAGAGAGAGAAAGCGAGAGAGAGAGAGCGAAAGAGAAAGATTGGGGGGGGGGTAGAATAGAAGGCAGGCACACTCCTGGGTTTATAGATACACACAGTCTCACATCACTCACAGCCATACACACACACACACACACACACACACCGTTGCTTCTCTGTGAGTGCACGCATGCATACTCTCTTTCAATACAAAGTTCACAATGTCATTTCCATAATAAAAGTAAACAATTACAACATTGTAAAAACCTGCACACCCTCAAAACATAAGGTAAGATTATTTTGCTCCCTGGAGCCTGGTAGTATTTAAATGTTTTCACCTGCTTCCAAAAGAACTCCAGGGAAGACAACCAGCAGATTATTTCTCTGGCAAGTTTGCACAAAACTAGGCAGTCCTTCAGGTACGTCTGTCCCAAGTGTATAGGACTTTAAAGGTTAAAACCAGCACTTTGAGGCATGTCTGGAACAAACTAGAAGCTTGTTTCAGCACTGACAAGATATGTTCCCCAACCACAACATTTTGAACCAGTTCTGGGCACCAGACTTCAAGAAGGACGCAGACAAGCTGGGGCGTGTTCAGAGGAGGGCAACCAGGATGATCAGGGGTCTGGAAACAAAGCCCTATGAAGAGAGACTGAATCAACTGGGCATGTTTAGCCTGGAGAAGAGAAGATTGAGGAGAGACATGATAGCACTCTTCAAATACTTGAAAGGTTGTCACAAAGAAGAGGGCCATGTTCTCTTCTCGATCCTCCCAGAGTGAAGGACACAGAATAATGGGCTCAAGTGAAAGGAAGCCAGATTCCGGCTGGACATCAGGAAAAACTTCCTGACTGTTACAGCAGTATGACAATGGAATCAGTTGCCTAGGAAGGTCGTGGGCTCTCCCATACTAGAGGCATTCAAGAGGCAGCTGGACAACCATCTGTCAGGAATGCTTTAAGGTGGGTTGCTGAATTGAGAGGGGGGTTGGACTCGATGGCCTTATAGGCCCCTTCCAACTCTTCCATTATATGATTCTATGATCCAACTGTGGTCTGTTTCTAATTTCTATCATACGTCCTTTAAGAGACATATACCTAAATCACAATTCTATTACTATTAGCCACCCAAAGCCCTTGGGTATAAATATTAAAATCAAAATCTGTACGTTTATGAGAAGTTCCATAACCCTGAGTCCTGGATTAAATGCAAATAGCCAGGAGTTCAGAAATAAAGAAATGTGCATTATATTCCTTTAGCACCCCCAAGGTTGAAGAAGACACTGAAGTCCACTGAAATCATATAGAAACAGTAATTAATATATATATATATATATATATATATATATATATATATATGGAAACAGCAATTATTACAAGAATGTGGTTTATCTCCATTTGCATTGTGTTCATTTAATGGAGAACAGACTTTGCTTCGGGATTTTCCTAATTGTATACAGACTATGTGAACATTAATTGAAAACAGTGAAATAGCATTAATTAAAAATAATTGCAAAGCAGCAGCACTAAAATGGGAATCCATAATAATCACTCACCAAAGTACATTTAAACTAGCCACAAGGGCTAAAAGAGTTTTAAAAAGAACTTTTAAATCAATATTTCATTCACCTGAATTGAACCCTTCTAAAACTTCTTCCCTTTAGTGATAGATGTCCTGCTTTGTCTTGAATCAGTGACTACTATCCAATTTTGAATTATTCAACAGTAACATTTGGAAAGAACCTAAAAAGGTAAGACAATAGCTGAAGTTGTGCAATCTGTTGTGTTTATGGTTATGCTGGATATAAACACTGTGCCCGTGGAGGAAAATACACACCACGTAGCTGATTATAGCATGTCAGTATGGGCAAAAAGATGCTCAGCCTATCAACATCATCTGTTCAGGATTTCAGAGCGCCAACCAATTTCTCAAGGATTTTTATCCAAACTTCATTCACTACAAACCCCCTTTTGTGGAGAATGTAGGACAGCTTTTCTCAACCTCCCAATGATGGAAGCTGTAGTCCAACACATCTGGAAGGCACCAGGTTGGGAAAGGCTGGTGTAAGATGATTTGTTATTGGGGTGAGGATGAGAGAGCTCTGTCTGTTCCTTACCAACCCTCAGAGACAGCTCAAGAATGGTGAAAGAAACCAACATGTAGAAGTTCTCATGGAACAACGAAGATGGTGGTCAAGTGTATTTATTCTTTACAGACTCTGCATGAGTGACTTGAATGGCAGCTTGATAAGCAGAAATGTTGCAGGTAACGCTTCCCCATCACTCCATCTCCACTTACAGGAACAATCTTGCCTATTTTATTTCTATCTGTCAACCTCTTGTTAACGGCACAGAAGCAAAACTATTTTCAAGCAGCTAGAAACCCTAACTGAGTCCATACAGGTGCATGATTAAATATCAGGTGCTTGGGTCTTACAGCAGTAAGGTACACATCTGAGATAATCAGGGCTGATCTACATGTTCAGAAAAAGCATGTGGTGCAATTAAGATTGCCAACTGCACAGAATAAACAACCTGGTCTGCTCCTGAGCCTTAACAGCTGACTGACCTGCAGATATCAGTAGATAAAGCTTCCCACTGAATTAGCTTACCTGGCAATCCCTGTTGAGAAATCTGCTGTTAAAAGCTCAACAACTACTGCCAGCAACTTTAGATACAGTCCCTCTGGGACCGCACCACTTGACTATGAAATGAAGGCATGACGGAACGCTCCCAATGCTCCACACCAATCCTTTCTGGATCAGTGATCCCTCCTTATCATGGAATGCTCTGCGCTGCTCTTTGCAGGTTTAGACTTTACACCCATGAAGAATAGCATGGGAGTTTTAGTAAGGAAGCAGCCATGCCTGAACATCTTACTAAATGGGTAGAGTTGCTGGGCTGGGAGGGCACCAGCCTCTCACTTCAAATAGAGCCTTCTCTATCTGACAGCTGCTGCACCAACCTGGAAGCCGACCACCAGTCAGTGACCTCACTTGCAATTAAAGATGGGCAAGCTCATCTCAGATTAACTTGGAAATGAATCAAAATCTTCTTCTTCAACAACAACAACAACCTGGAAGACTCCAGACAGTTTTTCAGAGGCAGTCCAATACCACTTTGTACATTTCAGCAAGCACTCCTTTTTACAAAGAAGTCAAGAGGCTGAAGGGTGATAGACCACACACAACTCTCAGGGGCAAATTCTGATGGAGGAATGTCCACCTGAATGGGGGATACACTGTGGCTGGGCTCCTTGGCCTTAGAATTTGCCCTGGAGCCTCTTTACCCCATAGGATCATGTTTGGGTGGTGGGGATGGTGGCAGAGCTGTGTGCGTGGAAAAGATGAGCTTTCCTACCAGCTCAAACAGAAATCCAAACTGGAGGAAATTTGGGGGCGGGGAGGAAGTCTGTCTAAAACTAAAACTCACCTTGGAATTGAGATGGGCTTTAATGAGCCCCTGAAGACTTTTCCTGAGCATAACTGGGCCCCTATTTGGTGTCTCTTGCAAATCTGGTGGCTGGTGCAAGGGGTCAGGAGCATTTCAACCAGTGGTGTCTTCTGAAGATTGAAACAGGACCCTCCTCAGGCTGTCAGTGTGATGGCGCTGATCCATATCTGGCTCTGTTGAACCTGCGTAATACTCCAGTAACAGGTTTCGATTTTGCTCCTGCCCAATTGCTCATGGGACGTTTACTAAGGAGCCCACTGCCAGCTATTACATCTGCCCTGAAGCCCTGGGTGCCACGTGGAGCGCACCCTAGATTACAAGATCGACAGAGGCAGCAGAAAGCATATTATGACAAGCACACAGCACCTCTTCCACCTTTGCAAGTAGGAGATAGGGTCAGGTTGAAAACAGCTTTAGGTTGGATGCCAGCATCAGCAGCTCAGAAAAGAAGAGAGCCACACTCATATGTAGTTGGGACTCCCCAAGGTCAAATTTATAGAAGGAACAGGGGGCACCTCCGGAGGGATTGCTTTTCCCCTGTGGGTGCAACCAATGTGGATCTAGGGGTTGCAGAGGAGCCGGCATCCCCTGAGGCAGTGGTCTTGCCAGAAGGACCTCAAGGTGAGCTGGAGCTTTCGTCAGATGGAACAGCAGATGGAATCGAACGGACACGGAGTGGGCGAGAAGTGAGACTACCAGCAAAGTTTAAGGACTATGTTATGGGATAGTGGTGAAGAGCGAAGATTGACATGTTAAGATTTAATTGAACAAAAGATATTGTTTTTATGGAGAAGGGGGGATGTGATATGTGGATGTATGTACCTTTAAGAGGCTTGTAGCTGCTAGTCTCCAGGTCCTCATCGAAGGCCTGGGCGGGGCCTCTGTTTCATCCACTTGGTGGTGTGGGCCTTGCTGCAGGGAGTTTGGTGTGTCACTGTTCCAGGAGGTTTCAGTAATAAAGGAATCCAGCAAGGAAAAGGCTCTGAAGTTATTGCCTGGTAGTCTAGGGGCAAGCAGCAGGCTGAGCAGGTAAGCTCACCTGTATGGTCCCTATGCCTGAGGGATACTACAGTCAGATTTGCTGCAGAAGATCTATCAACCAGGGTCAAGCAAGAGGCTAGAAATCTCTGAGCCAGCAAGCAGATCAGAAGTTTGCTGCCACGTCTGTTCAGAGATTACACGGACTATATGGGGAAATTGTATTTCTCTTTGGAGAAGAACACACTATCCCTGAAAGCAACTTGGAGGGGTTAGTGGACTAACCATGGCTTAGTGTGTTGTCTGAACAGGCCTAATGAAAGAAGTGGCAGGAACTTAAAAGATCTGCCACAGCTAAACAAAAGCTACTTACATGCCAACTATCTGTTATTTGCTGAGAGTTTAGGACGGTGCAAATACGATTCAGAAGCACTAAAATTACTGCATGGCGGTGCTATAGGAAAAAAGCCAAACATTCTGACTTTGTCCAGGGTTGCATGCATGGATAAGAGCAGAGAAAGAATTGCTAGTTCCAAACCACATTCTAGACAAACAGCCCTGTGTTTATTAAAGTTGAGTGCACACCATTACAAATGAAAAAAGTGGGGGAGACTGATGCACTTGATTCAAAGTGCCAGATGCAGCCACTGAAAAATACTCAGTGTCTAGCCAAGTTTGCACGCTGCCTAGTGCCAATTTTCTTTTTGTTTGAAATATTATGCAGTATCTCACGTTAACTGAAAAACTAAGAGTGTATCTTATGAAAGATACATCCCTACCCAATATATAAGACCCTGAGGTTTTATTCTCAAGGAAGTGTGTAGGGGCTGAAAGCTATAATTTTTAATCCAAACGCCCCCCCCCCCATATTTTTATGTAGATTGTTCCTCCATTTTTTGAGAGAGAAGAAAAAGTCTCTCCATGAAGTGGGAGGAATATTTAGTTACTGTAGCAAATCCAAATCTTCATTATGCAACCAAAATAGGTTTTAGCCAACGTCATCAACATCAACAATAGACACCACAAGGTACAATATAAAACAGAGTATTATAGTATTCTATAATTATTCTACTAACAATAAATTTCATCCAAAATATTCACTGTAATTATAAGATACAAGAATGACCGGATACCCTTATGTAATAATTCTAACTGTCAAAGCCAGGCAGTGTCTACTTTATCCAAATCTAGACATGGATGATGCATTCTCCACCCAACAATTCTCAAGTACAAATACAAACAAGGCATTATATGCAGGCATCTGTCCTGAACCACACTGGTTTGAAATAAAGTAAACTTCCCAAGTCCAGCAGCCCCAGTTTTGAATTCTCCATGTCCTTACATAAACTTTCTAAATAAGATCACAAAATTTAATCAACCATTGACCATTATTATTATTAATTTCCATTTCTATACTGCCCAATATCTGAAGATCTCTGGACAGCTCACAAATATTACTAACCATAAAGACAAGGTGATAAAACAGAGTATGAAAAAATTAGCATACCAAAATTAAAGCAATTTAAACAGTTAAAAACCAATGTCAACATTACTAGAGCTGAAAAAGACAGCCGACATAAATACCCCATCATATGCCATTAAATGCCGGGTGTACAGGATGGACTTAACCTGGCGGCAAAAAGATGACAGCCATACATTATTATTACTAGCCATATGTAACCCAATGGCTTGAGAAGGCAAGGGACAGGAAGAGAGAGAAAATTAATTTTCTTCGTCTACTTTACAAAACCTTTCCTGCCTGATCACCTGGTGAGGATTCTTACTCATCTCAGGCAAACAGTTGAGGAGATGTACATGAAAATTTATTGATTAGTTCCCCAAATACATGTTATCTAACGTGCGAACAAGGTCACAGTGTGATCTCACTTACACGTTATGAAGCCTGAAATTGATTCTGAATTTTCCTATTCTCGTAAGAGTTTAGTTTAAAAATCAAGCTATTACTTTACCGAAGGGTAGTTCTGACCTGAGGAGGGAAGAGTGAAATAGGAAGAAATAGCAATCAGCAAGCTCTTTTTTCACTACTGCAATGAGGTACACTCCATTTGCTAGCACATGAAGATGACTTTGCCACTCACTCCATGCTGTACACAGTTATAATAGTGTTTTAAATCTGTAATTTTGCATTGCTGCTGTTTTTATCTGGTTGAGCTTTTATATTGTATTTTGTACTATGGTTTTATACTGTTGTTTTACACTTCGAATGTTTTTAATTTTTGTGAACCGCCCAGAGAGCTCCGGCTATTGGGCAGTATAGAAATGTAATAAATAAATAAATAATAGGATTCATGTTTAAAGACCTGCAGAGTAAAGCATTTATTGTAATATCTGTTTCAACACATTGTTTGGTTACAAGAGGCATGGCAAATAGAGCAGGAAAAAATTAAGAACACACGTGTGTGTGTGTGTGTGTGTGTGTGTGCATGCAATAACATTAAAAAAGTGCTTTGTTTATTGAAGGTCTGCATAATTTATTTATTATTTTATTTATTAATTACATTTCTATACCGACCAATAGCCAGAGCTCTCTGGGCAGTTCACAAAAATTAAAAACATTCAAAGTATAAAACAACAGTATAAAACCATAATATAAAATACAATATAAAAGCTCAACCAGATAAAAACAGCAGCAATGCAAAATTGCAACTTTAAAACACCAAGTTAAAATTTATTTATAGACTGTTAAAATGCTGGGAGAATAAAAAAGTCTTCACCTGGCATCTAAAAGCATATAATGTAGGTGCCAAGTGAACCTCCTTAGGGAGCTCATTCCACAGCTGGGGTGCCACAGCAGAGAAGGCCCTGCTCCTCCTGGTAGCCACCTGCCTCACTTCCTTTGGCAGGGGCTCATGGAGAAGGACCCCTGAGGATGACCTTAGGGTCCGGGCAGGTACATATGGGAGGAGGCGTTCCTTCAGATAGCCTGGCCCCAAGCCGTTTAGGGCTTTAAATGTTAATACCAGCACTTTGAATTGGGCCTGGACCTATGAGCTAAGCCAAAACAAAACCCATCAATAAAATTAGCTGTTTCAGGTGTGATTTAGCATTATGAGAACAATCTTCAGCAAACTTTGAGCTCACACACTCTCCCCACTCCTCCAGCAGGGTCACAAGGAGGAGTTTTGCTTCCATTTTTGGTCAACTGTAGTTTGCAGTGACATCCAAACACAAACTGTGGATAATCTTAAGTTTGGCTAGTAGAAACAAACCAACTTCAAATCATAGCTGATGAAGTTGGCTCGTTTCCAGCAATTATAATTAGCCACAGTTTAGGGTTTGGATATCATGCTGAACCGCGGTTAATCTAAAAATAGAAGCCAAACTTCCAATCTTCTCCTTCCAGCCACAAGGAGGAACGCATGAACTTGAGGTTCATTTTACATTAGTGTTGTCCAAATGCAGCTATGGTGGCCTGCCACGTGCGTGTCAAATGTTTCAGTATTCCCATACAGGCAGCAAAACAGAAGGTTTATCAGGCAGCTGAAGAGCTGCCTTACACAGTTGATGGGTCACAAGTTGTGCAGGTCTGCTCTATCACATATGTTGGTAACAGACTTAGCACATTGTTACTGTTACCATATAAATAAAGAATACATTTAACCATGGAAATTGACTAAAAGTATAGGATTTGGGTACCTCTTTCCAAAGAGATGCTAGGAACACCTTTTTTAAAAAAATTCTTTTAACATGATTTGGAATTTTCTAATACAGGGTGTCAAGCATACACACAACACTTTATCTGACCAGCTGGAGTACCCAGAATGGCCTGTTGCATCCTGCTTTCACTTCACACTATGCAAGGCTTTCGAGGAAGTAAATGTGCTGGCTTAGGCAATGGCAGCAGGGTCTGCCATACCATCAGATACTATTTGCAATGTAGCAGCATGGCAAATACTGAGATGAGCACAGCATCCTGTTAAATTTAGATGAATCTACACTCAAAGGAAGCTTATATCTGCCCTAGGGTTTCATTGTTTCAATAAAAGAAGATCAAAATAATCTAACATAACACTGAAAATACCAAAGGACTAGTACTCAATTGAGTATCTTCTGCAATTGAATTTGCGATGAAAGATAGGTGTTTTTTTCCTTCTTCAGAGCATTGAGGATGCTGTGAGAACAGCATTATTAAATATGGCTTCTACACTCACCTTACTATCAAATCTGATAGACAGGTTTTATAAGGTTTACAGAGCATCTCTTTAAAATATAAATCGGCCCCTGTTCCCCCAATATTTGGGATTATGGGAGAAAAAGATGAAACATACTGAACTTAAACCCATGACCAGAGCAATGAGATTAAGCACTAGCCATCTTGCGCACTATTTTTAGTGAAAGGACGGGATATAAATTTAATAAATAAATAAATAAATAAACGTAGCTTAAAAGCTAGATGCTGACTCATATATCATCACATAAAGTTCTGGTGACAGGGCAAACAAACAGTGCAAGAGATGATATTCCAAATATGACTTTGAATGTTACCACTAAATACAACCAACTGCTGGTACGATCTTCTCAACCGTCATCTGGTGGTATTCTTTTGCAATGTCTCACATGGAAGTTACCCAGGCTGTATCTGTATCGTACCCCCTGCACACTGTTTGTATACAAGAACCTTTCCACACATCACAGACAGGTGCACAAGCCATCCAGAGAGACCATTGTTCTGGCAGCTGGTAACAGTAGTTTGGAATATCCAAAGCTGCTTTCTGGGCCAAATCAGCAGAATTCAAAACTCAACATTTTTCCAGGACTGTACCTAGCTGCAGATGCAAAATCGCCCTGGTTCAATTCTCTCCCATTAAACAACAACAACTTCCTACACAAAAACCTGTCTGCCAGACAGAACGATGCATCCTAGTTTTTCCTTGGCATACTGGTTTTTTTTATATCACAGAATCATAGAATAGCAGAGTTGGAAGGGGCCTACAAGGCCGTCAAGTCCAACCCCCTGCTCAATGCAGGAATCCACCCTAAAGCATCCCTGACAGAGGGTTGTCCAGCTGCCTCTTGAAGGCCTCTAGTGTAGGAGAGCCCACAATCTCCCTAGGTAACTGGTTCCATTGTTGTACTGCTCTAACAGTCAGGTCATTTTTTCTGATGTCCAGCTGGAGTCTGGCTTCCTTTAACTTGAACCCGTTATTCCGTGTCCTGTACTCTGGGAGGATCGAGAAGAGAGCCTGGCCCTCCTCTGTGTGACAACCTTTTAAGTATTTGAAGAGTGCTATCATGTCTCCCCTCAATCTTCTCTTCTCCAGGCTAAACATGCTCAGTTCTTTCAGTCTCTCTTCATAGGGCTTTGTTTCCAGACCCCTGATCATCCTGGTTGCCCTCCTCTGAACATGCTCCAGTTTGTCTGTGTCCTTCTTGAATTGTGGAGCCCAGAACTGGACACAATACTCTAGATGAGGCTTAACCAGGGCCGAATAGAGAGGAACCAGTACCTCACGCAATGTGGAAGCTATACTTCTATTAATGCAGCCCAAAATAGCATTTGCCTTTCTTGCAGCCATATCCCACTGTTGGCTCATATTCAGCTTGTGATCTACAACAATTCCAAGACCCTTCTCATTTGTAGTATTGCTGAGCCAAGTATCCCCCATCTTGTAACTGTGTATTTGGTTTCTATTCCCTAGGTGTAGAACTTGGCATTTATCCCTATTCAATTTCATTCTGTTGTTTTCAGCCCAGCACTCCAGCCTATCAAGATCACTTTGAAGTCTGTTTCTGTCTACCAGGGTATTAGCTATCCCACCCAATTTTGTGTCATCTGCAAATTTGATAAGTGTTCCCCGCAAGACGGGTAATGAAGTATGGCAATTCTCCACCTACACCATAAAGTATCAGCCTGGAAAAGCTTCACCACTTGATTCTGTTAAATGTATAAACTTGCCCGAAGTATTATATTGCCATCCTACAAACATGCAACAACATGGACATTTAAACATGAACAAAACATTTAAGCAAGAACAGGTAAGGGGAAATTCAATGGGGGAGAACCATGGTTTCTGACCCTCATCTCAAGAATTTCTACCAATGAACAGCCAACATATACAAAACTGAATCCCATAAAAAATGAAGTTCTAACTATATCCTTGGGAAAAAAACATATGAGTCAGACTATATTTTAAAAGTTGCAAAAGTAAGGAGCTCCTTAAGTGTGTCAGTAAAACAACAGATCTAATTTGCTTTTCATTATTAAACCTGACCTGTCTTTGTGTAATTTCTGCATTACAGAAGATTAAAATAGTCTGATGGCACTTTTGTTGACTGTTGCATTTTCCAGCTTACATGTGCTTACTATGATATATGCCACACTTCTATACCAGAGTGGAAACCTTTTCAGTTCAGTGTAAATTGCTTTGTAGCTTCTTTATGTTCCAATGAAAAGTAGGAAACCTACAGAAACTTAATACATCTAGATTTTATTATCCTATGAATCTATTACACCTGTCTGACAGATGGAGTTCGAGATGCTACATCATCACATTGCACTTGCTGATGTTGAGAGGCAAAGTGCTTTGGATGGGTCATAAACTTTGTCACACCAGCACTTTGCTAACAACCAACGGGCTCAAAAATAGTCTAAGGGCACATGATACTGTTGTTGTATTGTTAATGGTAACCATTTCCTAACCTGAACAGTGCTTGGGGTAGACTGCCCCCAGAACCCCATGTAAAATGCTCTGCACTTCCCAATAGGAGAATGGAATATAAATACAATGCTTAAGAAACAGGCGACACAACACTCTTGGAATAAGCTGCCATCAGAGGTCCATCATGCTCCGTCATCGCAGGCTTTTAAGAAGGCCATGAAAACATATTATTTTACCATGGCCTTCTCGTCATATGACACCTGCTGCTGCTGCTATTGCCATTGTTGTTATTGCGGGTTTTATTGTTGGCTTTTATTGTTTTTATTACTATCTTATTGTGTTTTATTGCTCTAAGCCACCTCGGGAGGGCTTCTGCCCTGAAAGCCGGCCAAGAAATGTTTTAAGTAAGTAAATAACGTAAGTCAGCTGAAATAGAAATGATCTGCAAAATATATTCACGCATGGCATCCCTACTACTTTCTAGTCCATCAGCTTTAAATCTTTCCTTTATACTTGTACATCGTCCTGTAACACAAGTTTACCGTCTCTCAGCTCTGGAAGGGCATAAGCCAGCGTACAGGCCAAAATGCAAGTACAAAGATTTAAGGTTGACTGAAGTAGCAGGGTGTCCATGTGTCCATAATTTATTTTATTTTTTTCATATTCCAGATCAATTCAGGACATGTAATGGGTGGAGTGCCCATTCTTTGCTCATAAGAAAAGAAATCCCAATGGACAAAAGGGGGAGGTGCCTGGACCTTGGACAGCCTTCCTCCTCCGGGAGCCCTCCTGTTGCTTGGGATGGCAGCTGTCCGACCACGGACCATGCCGGGTTTCTGGCAGACCCAGCCAGGCAACTTTATGGCCTGATTTATTTATTTATTTATTTAGTCTCCGTTTGGTAGCCTGCAGGAGCACCTTCCTCATAAAGCAAACGGGCACAAGAAAACTGTTATTATGGTCTACAACTTCGTTTGTCTTTAGTAGTCTGTGGTCCTGGCATCTAAAGGAGGGGGAATAGTGTTATGTGGCTGTGGTCAGTCTAAATTACCTCCAGGTACCCCTTATCGATTGCCTCTGATAGCAAGGTGCCTCTTGAAGTTATTAGGATGGTTGAAAATAGATCTTAAAACATAAGCCAGAAAACAGTGAATAACCCTTTTAACTTGTTAAACCAGGGTGGATTTGATTAAAATCAATTTGATTTCAATCACGATTTAAATCACTACTCAGAAAGACTTGATTTAATCACGTGACTTCCTCCCCCCAAAAGTGCACTCTATTCATTGATTTCCCCCCCCCCCCCGAAACTTAGCACTTAAGAGGTCAGGGGTTGATTCTGTGTACATAGATTTGCAAAGGCACAATGGGATTGTGATCTCTGCAGAGACAAATTCACAGTTTTGAGAACTGTAAAACCAAGCATCTGTGATAATATCTTCTTGATAGAAAAACTGCCCAATAATCTTGCAGAAACCTGTGAATGGATTAATGGAATTCATTTACTAAAAATTTTAAACATTGCATGAATATACAGCCTGATGCTACATAATTAAAAATTAAACCTTATTTCTTGATGAATAACCTTTGGACTATAATGTATCTTAAACTATCTTTAGATAGATTTTTCCTCAAAAAGCATTTAATAAAAAAAAATCTGATTTAAATAAAAAACCCCGATTTGATTTAAATAAAAAAAAATTCAGATTTTTTTTAAAAAAAAAATCATTGATTTTTTATCCACCCTCTGTTAAACCATTGAAAACATGCCACACAAGACGTCTTAAAATATGAAGATAAGTAAATACAAAAGAACATCAGATACGGAAGAGAAATGTGAAATATTCAATGATTAGAAAGAAAATACATGTGTATAGTATGCAAAATGCACTACAGTTTAACTGTTGCTGGCCTATTAGAAAAACAGCGTGCGTAGGCTGAAAACAATGTTGTAGGCCCAGAAGCACTTTGAAAGTTTTCAAAGTTGTACTTAAACCTTACCACCAGTTAAATGAAGTGTTAAATGAAGTGTTTGAATCTTGCAACTTTATAGCAGTATGGTTGAAACTCTTAGAAAAACAGAAGGGAGCAGTGTATGTGTATGGGGTTGGTGGTTAAGAGGAATGTATAGCTACCTATTTCAAGGAGAGATCTGAAGTTTAGGTTATCATGGATCCAGAAGAAGGTTGAAAGAGATCTCTCTTAGAATCCAGGGTGTAGAACTCAGCAAAGTCCAGGTTAGGGGAAATTATTCCAGGTAGGAAGTGTAGAAAATATTTTAAAAAGAAAAGTGCGGTGAAGCCCAACCTTCACCAGTGAGCAAAATCAAACAGGGGGCAAAAACTACACTCAGGTGCCTGGGTCAGAGAAATTGGGCTTGGGGAAAAAATAGCCCTAAATAGTCTCAAAACCAAGGGAAAATGTGTTCCAAAAGAAAAAAAAGAGGACTCTTCACCCCTCCAAAGGGAGGCAAAAACTAGGATGAGTCCGCTTCTCAGAATTCAGGCAGCAAAACGCTCTGCCCTCAAGGAAAGACAGGCCTGCTTATGAAATTAAGTTTCACTCCCATTCAATTCCATAGCTCTCTTGTGGCAGGGTCTGGTCATGCTGAAGGGATTGCTTGTCCACATGTACATGTACATACACATACACATACACACCCCAGAAATTCACAGGTGCTTCTGCTTTTACTCCAGGTGGAGTAAAATGATTTATTCCCTCCTCCTTCTCCCCTCACCCTCAACATTCTGAGTGCCATGTTATGAGCTTCCATAGGCTTTTATTAGCAACTAGCAAAAAAACCCATCATACGACAGGTGTAGAGAAGCAGTCTGGTGAGGAGGGTAGTGGGTTTTGGCCCCTCTGTTATTTTGGGGAACAGAGTGAAGGGAGGAGAGATAGTGTACTCTTGAGGGTAGAGTAGGCAGGGTTGTATATGGAACTGTACTGAAACAAATAAGCTTGAAGCTGATGAAACCATTACACTCTTTAACTGCATAACCTTACTTGTTAATAAACATTATTTTTGTTTCACACTGGATTGTTTTGTGACAAGGGTGGCAAGCTACGGAGACAGTGAGTAGCACTCTGATGCCCATTCCGTTGCTGGGATCCTTTGATTTGTAGGGAAGAATAAAGGAGGACCAGAGGGGACGGCGTCACAGCTGGCTCCAGTATTTCGGAGGCCCGTTGGCAAGGCACCCTTAATAGGCCCCTTAACTGGAAGAGGTGGCATAAACAGAGGATTCCTTCATGTCTCCTGAGACCTTGGGTTCTATGTGGCCTCTACCCACTCTGCTAAATGTCTGTGATCACTGTTGTTAAACGGGACAGAAGCTGACCCATTAAGAAAAAAGGTAGTTCTAATACAGATCTAACTTTGGATATTAAAATAATTGAGAAAGGTATGCCCTGAATAGCAACCTGGCACACAAAACTTTAGCAGGTGAAGCTTGCACCTGCTAAATTTTCCGAATGGTGTACTAATGTGGTTTTGTGTACCAAGCTGCTCTCAGGAGCCTTGCTAGGAAAGAAAAAGCTGGCAATTCTACCTCTTTTAAACTGCAAGACCCAGTGTAAATCCAGAGACCTTTGTTTGTTTTTCCAGTAACCTGTGTTGTGATCTACAACGGTTGTCTGAAACACTGACCAACTTGTTGATGAATTGCAAAAGCTTTTTGGGTATAACTGTAACGGCATCCAAGTGTGGCATACATTCAACCTATACAGGCAACTCCATTCCATGCAGCTCCCACATAGAGGCACAAGTAATGGGTGAAAACTGACCACCTGCATGCATCCGCTCCTGTTTCAAGAGCCACAGTGCACAAGGAGAGTCCGCAATTCATCTCCATGTCTATTCGCTTCAAGGCTGATGCAGCTTTTCCACATTGGCACGAAATAGCTCATTGCAAGCAATGTTACAATTCCAAGGGCAGCTAAATAATGTTTCAGGTTTTTGTTTTGGAAATGGCCAGCCTTCTTGCAAGCTGTATATTATATTGGCTTGTTTTCAAATTCCTGCCTGTGCAAGTGGAGCATGTCAGCTTGTGCACAGAGAGGGGAAATCACTGTCAATTCCCCCTCCATTTCCCCCCTCTCATTTCCTTAAATACCACTCCAGAGGGGCAGAGCAAACCTCCAGGGTGGCATGCCATGTGGAGCTGGCAGCACAGAGCATTTGAAACATTAGAACCATGTGCAAGTGAAGCTTCTGCCCCCCACACAGAGTTTTAATTTCCACCCCCCGCCCTCTTTTTCTCCCTCATGTTTCATGATGAAAGGAAAGTGAGATAAATGTGTCTGCTAGACAAACAAATAGAATCCTGGCATGCAAAAATTTGGCTGGTGAACCTCTTCCAGGCATGGAGATACAAAGAACGCATCACCTGCTAGATTTTTGTCTGCTGGCTGCTGTTAAACGTCCAGAAGTAGAGGGAACGGCAGGGAAGCTGACAAGCCCAGTCTAAACAACTTTCAAACTGCCTGATTTCAAAATAAAAATGCTTGATAACATGTATGCTTTTCAATACATGGATAGGATTTTGGGAGAAAAATGAATGCATAGTATTTTTTTTAATTTTGTCATATCAATCTGAAAGTTTAAGTGGATGCGTAGTTTAATAAGGGATTTGCTAACCTTTAGGCATTAATGACCTGTTTTGAATGACATAAAATCATATCCCCACAGAATTATTGCAATTGCAACCTGCTCCTTGATGCCCTTGTTTAATTTCTAAATTCAGTACACCTCCTATGATACTCACCTCATGTGAAACTTTCTAGGATTGTCAATCCAGACTCAGAGATGATTAGGGAAGAAGGGAAGATTCAGTCAGCGTGCCTTCTCCCATCATGGAACACCACTCTGGGAAATAGAACTGCTGGAGAAATTCTGCCTTCTTTGCAACTCTTCATGGTACGGGAGTCATTTAAGGTCAGCATTAACACACTCTAATGACTTCCCAAGACATATACCCTTATGCCTGTTCCTTCCTTCCTAAAATTCTAATGAAATGCTTTAAAAAAAGAAGAAGCAACACTAAGCAGCAGAAGACACGCTCTTGACCTAAATGCATTTATTTTGAATGAGGCCCAACTGGAATTAATGCAATTTGGGGTAAACAAGTGATTATGTCCTGATGTACCATGATGCACCTTTAATTTGGGCATCCTTGGTAATTTTGCCACTCGTCCACTTCTAATCAGATATCTTAGATGTGAACAGAAAACTTAGACAAATAGCCCAACTAGCCCAGGCTGGCTTGATTGTCTATATTATACTCCCTCCCAAGTGGCAAGGAGAATGAGGTGCTGAGCTGCGGTGGATTATCTAGAACTAATCACACTAACAGAGCATTCCCAAGCAGGTTTACTCAGAAGTAAGTCCCACTGAACACAACATTATTTACTCCCTAGTAAGTTTGCTCAGGGGCAGGGTAGTAGCCTAGTTGGTTCAATGCAAACATTTCTAAGTTGCCACTCAGTAATGGCCACCTGTATTCCTCGCTCCTTCCAAGTAAAACATGCTTAGGATAACTATATTTAGAGTTGTCATTTTATTAACTGGCCCAACTCCTGAGCCTTTAGCAGCAGCCTATGATGGAGAGAGATTTAGCGGGGGAAGCTTTTCCAACAGTTTATTCGAGCAAAAAGATTTAACATTTTAAAAAAAATCAGCTGCTGAACTTCTGCAAGGTAAAACTGCTGTTAAAGGCACAAGAGCAGGCTAGGTAAAAAGTTGGCAATTCTAGCTAAAATGGTGACAAGTCAAGAAGAAGAGATGTCTGAGGAATCTTCGGAGAAGCAGTTATGGCTAGAGTAGCGCCCACGATCTACTCCGGGAAGGGAGATTGTAGCCTGTCTTTTTTTATCCTTTGCACGTTGACTTGGAAGGAATCCCCACCGCTTCCAAGGGGACAGGCTCCCCTAAATAAACGTGCGCAGGACGGACTAATACCGGGTGTGACTGATCCAAGCGAACGGAACGAGAGTGAGCAACAGCGCTATAAAGAGAAACGGCGCTTCTCCACCCCGTTTGGGCCGGCCCGTCTTCATTTCAATTTTCATTTCAAGGAAAAACAAAAAGTACCAGCCGGGTTCACACAGCCACCCCACACGCAAACACTCACGCGTCGGGCGGACTCTGCGCAGAACGTAGCAGCAAGGCTGCGCCCCGACACTGGTTCCCCCGCCGACAAACTAGGCACAGGTGAAAATTGGGGGGGGGGGGGTTTGCTGGCGCAAGCGGCAGGCAAAGCGGGCCAAACCTCCCCCCCCCCCCGCCGGAGTTGAAAGCCCAGCGCGTGCTGCTGCTGCTGCCGCCCATGCAGCCCTACCGCCTGTGGAACTGGCTTCCTCCAGCTGCGCCGAGATGCTGGCCACCCTCCTCACGTTCATGGCGGGCGCGGAGTTGCGGGCGAGCAGCAGCCTCGGTCCCCAGCCTTCCCCAGCCTCGGTCCGCTCTTTTTGCAGGCTCGGCGGCGGCGCGAACAACAGCTCGCCTGCCAGGGAGGGGGGACGCGCCGAGCAGCCGCCAATGCGCCTCCAGCCCGGCTCGGCGTGGCCACCTCCTGCCGCCGCCCCCTCCCCGCCCCGGGCGCGCTGCAACCACCTGCGGCTGATTGACTCGCAAGGAACCCGCCGGAGAAAAGCCGTCGCGAAGTTACGCGTCTGGAGAGAGGGTTTACTCGTAAGTAAGGGGGCACCGCCTTCCGAGGAAGGGTGCACCACGCGTTATGCCGACATGGGAAGGGACCACAAGGCTCGGATCCCGTGCATGTTTACTTGGAAGAAAGGCTGCTTAAGGGAATGCAGAAAGGATCGGGGCGGGGGAGGGGGGTTGCAATCCTAAACCCCTTTCTTGAGAGTAAGCCCAGTGAATTTCGTCGTCCGGGAACAACAACTTTATTTATTTATTTATTTATTTATATCCCGCCTTTTGCGGCCTCAAGGCGGCCTTACAAAGTTTAAAACATACGTTTCGGGGTGGGGGACAAAACCATAAACGTTTAAAATACATGACAAAATTATAAGACATTAACATAGATGGAGGGCCAGATTACTCTCCAAAGGCCTGCTGGAACAAACAAGTTTAAGCCTGCTTCCGAAAGCCCATCAAGGAGGGAGCCAGTCTAGCTTCCTGGGGGAAGAGAGTTCCAGAGCACTGGAGCAGCCACCGAGAAGGCCCTCTGCCATGTTCCCACCAAGCGCGTCTCTGAAGATGGTGGGACTGAAAGACAGGCTTCTCCAGAAGAGCTCAAAGCACGGGCAGGCTCATAAGGGAGAATATGGTCTTTCAAATAAACTGGGCCCGAGCCAAGTAAGCGCCCATTGGATGGGGCTGTGAAAGCTTCCAAACCACTGCCACGAAATTAAGGCTCTGTTTAGTGACCACCATTAAGCAGGGGGAGGCGACCATTGAGGCATCAGATTGGGGCGGCGGGGGGGGGGGGGAGGACAGCAGTGGCCCAGCCGTTCCCCCTCTGTCAGAGGATGGCGCTGAGCAGGCCACTTGGCACGTCCTTGATCCCCGAAATTCGCCTGGTGTCTCAGGTGTGGTAATGGATGCTATCTGGTCAGGATCTTTAAAGTGAGATTCACCTGCCCACCCTGTTCACTTCACCACCTGAAATGGGGAGGCACCATGTTGTCCTTCACCTCAGGCAGCGAAATGTCTGGGCCCAGCCCTGCTCCTTTGCTAAGTGTGAGTCCTTCAATTATTTATTTATTTTGCATTTATATCCTGCCTCTTTTCCTGCAAGGAACCCAAGACGGTGTACATAATTCTCTTCCTCTCCACTTTATCCTCACAGCAACCACCCTGTGAGGTGAGTTCAGCCATGGCCAAGTGGGGACTAGAACCCAGATCCTCCCGACTCCCAGCCCGACACTCTAGCCACTACACCACACTGGCCTCCTTCTTCTCTTGCTCAACTCCAGTAGCTTTAACACCTGCATGACAGGCAGACATCCAGCTGGCTTGTTGTACTTATACTTGTTGAATGTATACTTGCTATTGCAGTTGAAGGCATAAAGCTTATATCTCGGGGAAGGGGGGGCTACTATTTCCTCCACTTCCCCAGTTTCTTTAACAGTGACATGACAGGCAGAAATTGAACTGGTGCCAACTTTCTCCAGCTGATGCATGGGGTAGCTGCACCTGTTGAGTGGCTGCTTTGTGCAAGTCTTGAAAGGCATAGGGCCTCTGACAGAAAGAATGGTAGCAACAACCTTACCTCCAATTTGGGTCATAAATATCTTTTCTTTGGAAGGAATGGATACCAGGTAGTTCACTTTTATGTGATCTTTACCTTTTAAGATTTTGAACTATTTCCCTTTTATCCATTGTTTTAAAATCAATCTTTCTAATCAACTGTCTTGCATTTGGAGTTCTGTAAGAACACATGTGAAAACCAGTACAACAAAGGGAGTGGGGGTGAATCTCTGTGCCATAACTTATCCACCCCCCACTCAAATAATTACAGGAATCACTGTAGTGATTCCTGTTGTTAAGGCCGATGAGTAAGTTGAGCATTCCACCATTATATTTATTTAGCGGGGGGGGGGAGGGGAACCTAGGACCCTAAAATGAAAAATATTTCAGGAATCTTTCTGAAACGCGGGTACTGCCAGAAAGAAATGCTGGCTTTACATTCCCTGCGCGTTTCAGGGAGATTCCTGAAATATTGAGGTCTGGGTGGGAGTTTAAAGGAGAAAAAGGGAGAGAAACTCTGTCCGTCACAATCTGCTTTGTTTTTCTCGGGGGGTGGCGACTTTTTTTTTGCGCACTCGTAGCGCAAAAGGGGAAGCCTCCCGGTGGAATCCAAAAACAGGATTAAATTCCCCTATCCATCCGATTGATGGAATGGCCTTTCTTTTTTCAAAAGACCGTTCCATCAATTTTTAATTAATTTTTAAAATCCCCATGTTTCTCAATGGGGAATCTGATAAGCTCACGCATGCGCGTGAGCATCAGAATCCCCAGAGGGAAACGGAGAGCAGGGAGAGCGCGACGGGCCAGGTAAGTGGGGTTAGGGGAGCTTGCCTGGAGCCGCTGCTGCATTCGTGCAGCGGCGGGCCCAGGCGTAGCGGGGGGGGGGGAATCGGGGGGGGAGAAGTCGCCCCCCACCCCCCGGTTTCACCTTGTCCGTCGGCTGCAGCCCGGGGTTTCAATTGAGCGCCCGGCTGCACCCGAAAGCAAGCCGGGCGCTCACTTGAAACCCCGGGCTGCAGTCGACTTGGGCGGAGGGGGGGGGAGGAGAGGGGCCCCCGCGTCGCTGGGGTGGGGGTGCGGGGGGACCTTCCCTAGCCTCGCCGCAGCTCGAACTGCGGCGGCGAGGGCAGGGAAGAGCCGCGCCGCTGGTGTGTGTGTGTGTGTGTGTGTGTGAGAGAGAGAGAGAGAGAGATTGATTCCCTGGTCTCCGCTGCTGCCAACCGCGGCAGCGGCCGGAGGCTAGGGAGTCAATCACTCACTCACTCACTCACACACACACGCAGCCGACTTGGGCGGGGGAGAGGGGGAAGAAGAGGAAGGACTTCCCTTACCTTCCTCTTGCTGCTCTGGTGGGGAAATGGGCTTCCCCGACGGAAACGGAAGTGACGGCACTTCTGTTTCCGGCAGGGAAGCCCATTTCCCCACCAGAGCAGCAAGAGGAAGGTAAGGGAAGTCCTTCCTCTCCCACGGCGCGCGCGCGCGTGTGTGGGGGGGGGGGGTGTGTGTGGGGGAGTGTTGGGGGTGTTGTGTGTGTGTGGGTGGGTGTGTGGGGTGTGTGGGGGGGGTGGAGTGTGTGTGTGGGGTGTGTGTGGGGTGTGTGGGGGGGTGGGGAGGTGTGTGGGGGTGTGTGTGTGGGTGGAGGTGTGTGTGGGGTGGGGTGGGGTGTGGGGGGGTGGATGTGTGGGTGTGTGTGGGGGATGTGGGGGGGTGGTGTGTGTGGTGTGTGTGGGTGGAGGTGTGTGTGTGGGTGGGTGGTGCGTGTGTGTGTGGAGTGTGTGTGTGGGTGTGGGGTGTGTGGGGGTGGTGTGTGTGGGTGTGGTGTGGGGGTGTGGGGGTGGGGTGTGTGGGTGGGGTGGGTGGGGTGGGTGTGGGTGTGTGGGGTGTGGGTGGGTGTGTGGGGTGGGGTGGGGTGTGGGGGGGTGGATGTGTGGGTGTGGGTGGGGGATGTGGGGGGGTGGGGTGTGTGGTGTGTGTGGGTGGAGGTGTGTGGGTGGGTGGGTGAGGTGTGTGTGTGTGTGGAGTGTGTGTGTGGGTGGGGGGTGTGGGTGGGTGGTGTGTGTGGGGTGTGTGTGTGGGTGGGGTGTGTGTGTGTGGGTGGGGGTGGGGGTGGGGTGTGGGTGTGGGGTGTGTGGGTGTGTGGGGTGTGGGTGTGTGTGGGTGTGTGGGATGTGGGTGTGTGTGTGTGGGGGGTGTGTGTGTGGGGTGGGGTGGGGTGTGGGGGGGTGGATGTGTGGGTGTGGGTGGGGGATGTGGGGGGTGTGTGTGTGGTGTGTGTGGGTGGAGGTGTGTGTGTGGGTGTGTGGGGTGTGGGTGTGTGTGGAGTGTGTGTGTGGGTGGGGTGTGTGGAGAACCTGGTGAAATCCCCTCTTCGTCACAACAGTTAAAGCTGCAGGAACCCTGCCATCTTGACCAGATACAAAAGAGGCAAGGCTCCTGCGACTTTAAATGTTGTGTTGAAGAGAGAATTTCACCAGGTGCTACATGCATACAAATGACACCTGCTGAAATTCCCTTTTCTATGCAACTATTAAGCAAACAGGAGCCCTGTACTCTTTTGCATATGGCCTCCCTAGCCACATGAAAAGGAAGAAAGGGCTCCTGCATTTTTAACAGTTGCCTAGAAAAGGGGATTTCAGCAGGTGTCATTTGTATATATGGAGAACCTGGTGAAATTCCCTCTTCGTCACAACAGTTAAAGCTGCAGGAACCCTGCCATCTTGACCAGATACAAAAGAGGCAAGGCTCCTGTGACTTTAAACATTGTGATGAAGAGAGAATTTCACCAGGTGCTACATGCATACAAATGACACCTGCTGAAATTCCCTTTTCTAGGCAATGCACTCTGCCCATGTTCATAGAATCGTAGAATAGCAGAGTTGAAAAGGGGGCCTATGAGGGCATCTAGTCCATCCCACTTCTTAATGCAGGAATTTAGCTGGCAGTTAGGGAGAACTTCCTCCCTCCAGTTATCGTTGCATGTTTGGCTCACATCAGCCACAGGCAATGCACTCTGCCCATGTTCATAGAATCGTAGAATAGCAGAGTTGAAAAGGGGGCCTATGAGGGCATCTAGTCCATCCCACTTCTTAATGCAGGAATTTAGCTGGCAGTTAGGGAGAACTTCCTCCCTCCAGTTATCGTTGCATGTTTGGCTCACATCAGCCACAGGCAATGCACTCTGCCCATGTTCATAGAATCGTAGAATAGCAGAGTTGAAAAGGGGGCCTATGAGGGCATCTAGTCCATCCCACTTCTTAATGCAGGAATTTAGCTGGCAGTTAGGGAGAACTTCCTCCCTCCAGTTATCGTTGCATGTTTGGCTCACATCAGCCACAGGCAATGCACTCTGCCCATGTTCATAGAATCGTAGAATAGCAGAGTTGAAAAGGGGGCCTATGAGGGCATCTAGTCCATCCCACTTCTTAATGCAGGAATTTAGCTGGCAGTTAGGGAGAACTTCCTCCCTCCAGTTATCGTTGCATGTTTGGCTCACATCAGCCACAGGCAATGCACTCTGCCCATGTTCATAGAATCGTAGAATAGCAGAGTTGAAAAGGGGGCCTATGAGGGCATCTAGTCCATCCCACTTCTTAATGCAGGAATTTAGCTGGCAGTTAGGGAGAACTTCCTCCCTCCAGTTATCGTTGCATGTTTGGCTCACATCAGCCACAGGCAATGCACTCTGCTCATGTTCATAGAATCGTAGAATAGCAGAGTTGAAAAGGGGGCCTATGAGGGCATCTAGTCCAACCCCCTTCTTAATGCAGGAATTTAGCTGGCAGTTAGGGAGAACTTCCTCCCTCCAGTTATCGTTGCATGTTTGGCTCACATCAGCCACAGGCAATGCACTCTGCCCATGTTCATAGAATCGTAGAATAGCAGAGTTGAAAAGGGGGCCTATGAGGGCATCTAGTCCAACCCCCTTCTTAATGCAGGAATTTAGCTGGCAGTTAGGGAGAACTTCCTCCCTCCAGTTATCGTTGCATGTTTGGCTCACATCAGCCACAGGCAATGCACTCTGCCCATGTTCATAGAATCGTAGAATAGCAGAGTTGAAAAGGGGGCCTATGAGGGCATCTAGTCCATCCCACTTCTTAATGCAGGAATTTAGCTGGCAGTTAGGGAGAACTTCCTCCCTCCAGTTATCGTTGCATGTTTGGCTCATATCAGCCACAGGCAATGCACTCTGCCCATGTTCATAGAATCGTAGAATAGCAGAGTTGAAAAGGGGGCCTATGAGGGCATCTAGTCCATCCCACTTCTTAATGCAGGAATTTAGCTGGCAGTTTGGTAGAACTTCCTCCCTCCAGTTATCGTTGCATGTTTGGCTCACATCAGCCACAGGCAATGCACTCTGCCCATGTTCATAGAATCGTAGAATAGCAGAGTTGAAAAGGGGGCCTATGAGGGCATCTAGTCCATCCCACTTCTTAATGCAGGAATTTAGCTGGCAGTTAGGGAGAACTTCCTCCCTCCAGTTATCGTTGCATGTTTGGCTCACATCAGCCACAGGCAATGCACTCTGCCCATGTTCATAGAATCGTAGAATAGCAGAGTTGAAAAGGGGGCCTATGAGGGCATCTAGTCCATCCCACTTCTTAATGCAGGAATTTAGCTGGCAGTTAGGGAGAACTTCCTCCCTCCAGTTATCGTTGCATGTTTGGCTCACATCAGCCACAGGCAATGCACTCTGCCCATGTTCATAGAATCGTAGAATAGCAGAGTTGAAAAGGGGGCCTATGAGGGCATCTAGTCCATCCCACTTCTTAATGCAGGAATTTAGCTGGCAGTTAGGGAGAACTTCCTCCCTCCAGTTATCGTTGCATGTTTGGCTCACATCAGCCACAGGCAATGCACTCTGCCCATGTTCATAGAATCGTAGAATAGCAGAGTTGAAAAGGGGGCCTATGAGGGCATCTAGTCCATCCCACTTCTTAATGCAGGAATTTAGCTGGCAGTTAGGGAGAACTTCCTCCCTCCAGTTATCGTTGCATGTTTGGCTCACATCAGCCACAGGCAATGCACTCTGCCCATGTTCATAGAATCGTAGAATAGCAGAGTTGAAAAGGGGGCCTATGAGGGCATCTAGTCCATCCCACTTCTTAATGCAGGAATTTAGCTGGCAGTTAGGGAGAACTTCCTCCCTCCAGTTATCGTTGCATGTTTGGCTCACATCAGCCACAGGCAATGCACTCTGCCCATGTTCATAGAATCGTAGAATAGCAGAGTTGAAAAGGGGGCCTATGAGGGCATCTAGTCCATCCCACTTCTTAATGCAGGAATTTAGCTGGCAGTTAGGGAGAACTTCCTCCCTCCAGTTATCGTTGCATGTTTGGCTCACATCAGCCACAGGCAATGCACTCTGCCCATGTTCATAGAATCGTAGAATAGCAGAGTTGAAAAGGGGGCCTATGAGGGCATCTAGTCCATCCCACTTCTTAATGCAGGAATTTAGCTGGCAGTTAGGGAGAACTTCCTCCCTCCAGTTATCGTTGCATGTTTGGCTCACATCAGCCACAGGCAATGCACTCTGCCCATGTTCATAGAATCGTAGAATAGCAGAGTTGAAAAGGGGGCCTATGAGGGCATCTAGTCCATCCCACTTCTTAATGCAGGAATTTAGCTGGCAGTTAGGGAGAACTTCCTCCCTCCAGTTATCGTTGCATGTTTGGCTCACATCAGCCACAGGCAATGCACTCTGCTCATGTTCATAGAATCGTAGAATAGCAGAGTTGAAAAGGGGGCCTATGAGGGCATCTAGTCCAACCCCCTTCTTAATGCAGGAATTTAGCTGGCAGTTAGGGAGAACTTCCTCCCTCCAGTTATCGTTGCATGTTTGGCTCACATCAGCCACAGGCAATGCACTCTGCTCATGTTCATAGAATCGTAGAATAGCAGAGTTGAAAAGGGGGCCTATGAGGGCATCTAGTCCAACCCCCTTCTTAATGCAGGAATTTAGCTGGCAGTTAGGGAGAACTTCCTCCCTCCAGTTATCGTTGCATGTTTGGCTCACATCAGCCACAGGCAATGCACTCTGCCCATGTTCATAGAATCGTAGAATAGCAGAGTTGAAAAGGGGGCCTATGAGGGCATCTAGTCCATCCCCCTTCTTAATGCAGGAATTTAGCTGGCAGTTAGGGAGAACTTCCTCCCTCCAGTTATCGTTGCATGTTTGGCTCACATCAGCCACAGGCAATGCACTCTGCTCATGTTCATAGAATCATAGAATAGCAGAGTTGAAAAGGGGGCCTATGAGGGCATCTAGTCCAACCCCCTTCTTAATGCAGGAATTTAGCTGGCAGTTAGGGAGAACTTCCTCCCTCCAGTTATCGTTGCATGTTTGGCTCACATCAGCCACAGGCAATGCACTCTGCCCATGTTCATAGAATCGTAGAATAGCAGAGTTGAAAAGGGGGCCTATGAGGGCATCTAGTCCATCCCACTTCTTAATGCAGGAATTTAGCTGGCAGTTAGGGAGAACTTCCTCCCTCCAGTTATCGTTGCATGTTTGGCTCACATCAGCCACAGGCAATGCACTCTGCCCATGTTCATAGAATCGTAGAATAGCAGAGTTGAAAAGGGGGCCTATGAGGGCATCTAGTCCATCCCACTTCTTAATGCAGGAATTTAGCTGGCAGTTTGGTAGAACTTCCTCCCTCCAGTTATCGTTGCATGTTTGGCTCACATCAGCCACAGGCAATGCACTCTGCCCATGTTCATAGAATCGTAGAATAGCAGAGTTGAAAAGGGGGCCTATGAGGGCATCTAGTCCATCCCACTTCTTAATGCAGGAATTTAGCTGGCAGTTAGGGAGAACTTCCTCCCTCCAGTTATCGTTGCATGTTTGGCTCACATCAGCCACAGGCAATGCACTCTGCCCATGTTCATAGAATCGTAGAATAGCAGAGTTGAAAAGGGGGCCTATGAGGGCATCTAGTCCATCCCACTTCTTAATGCAGGAATTTAGCTGGCAGTTAGGGAGAACTTCCTCCCTCCAGTTATCGTTGCATGTTTGGCTCACATCAGCCACAGGCAATGCACTCTGCCCATGTTCATAGAATCGTAGAATAGCAGAGTTGAAAAGGGGGCCTATGAGGGCATCTAGTCCATCCCACTTCTTAATGCAGGAATTTAGCTGGCAGTTAGGGAGAACTTCCTCCCTCCAGTTATCGTTGCATGTTTGGCTCACATCAGCCACAGGCAATGCACTCTGCCCATGTTCATAGAATCGTAGAATAGCAGAGTTGAAAAGGGGGCCTATGAGGGCATCTAGTCCATCCCACTTCTTAATGCAGGAATTTAGCTGGCAGTTAGGGAGAACTTCCTCCCTCCAGTTATCGTTGCATGTTTGGCTCACATCAGCCACAGGCAATGCACTCTGCCCATGTTCATAGAATCGTAGAATAGCAGAGTTGAAAAGGGGGCCTATGAGGGCATCTAGTCCATCCCACTTCTTAATGCAGGAATTTAGCTGGCAGTTAGGGAGAACTTCCTCCCTCCAGTTATCGTTGCATGTTTGGCTCACATCAGCCACAGGCAATGCACTCTGCCCATGTTCATAGAATCGTAGAATAGCAGAGTTGAAAAGGGGGCCTATGAGGGCATCTAGTCCATCCCACTTCTTAATGCAGGAATTTAGCTGGCAGTTAGGGAGAACTTCCTCCCTCCAGTTATCGTTGCATGTTTGGCTCACATCAGCCACAGGCAATGCACTCTGCCCATGTTCATAGAATCGTAGAATAGCAGAGTTGAAAAGGGGGCCTATGAGGGCATCTAGTCCATCCCACTTCTTAATGCAGGAATTTAGCTGGCAGTTAGGGAGAACTTCCTCCCTCCAGTTATCGTTGCATGTTTGGCTCACATCAGCCACAGGCAATGCACTCTGCCCATGTTCATAGAATCGTAGAATAGCAGAGTTGAAAAGGGGGCCTATGAGGGCATCTAGTCCATCCCACTTCTTAATGCAGGAATTTAGCTGGCAGTTAGGGAGAACTTCCTCCCTCCAGTTATCGTTGCATGTTTGGCTCACATCAGCCACAGGCAATGCACTCTGCCCATGTTCATAGAATCGTAGAATAGCAGAGTTGAAAAGGGGGCCTATGAGGGCATCTAGTCCATCCCACTTCTTAATGCAGGAATTTAGCTGGCAGTTAGGGAGAACTTCCTCCCTCCAGTTATCGTTGCATGTTTGGCTCACATCAGCCACAGGCAATGCACTCTGCCCATGTTCATAGAATCGTAGAATAGCAGAGTTGAAAAGGGGGCCTATGAGGGCATCTAGTCCATCCCACTTCTTAATGCAGGAATTTAGCTGGCAGTTAGGGAGAACTTCCTCCCTCCAGTTATCGTTGCATGTTTGGCTCACATCAGCCACAGGCAATGCACTCTGCCCATGTTCATAGAATCGTAGAATAGCAGAGTTGAAAAGGGGGCCTATGAGGGCATCTAGTCCATCCCACTTCTTAATGCAGGAATTTAGCTGGCAGTTAGGGAGAACTTCCTCCCTCCAGTTATCGTTGCATGTTTGGCTCACATCAGCCACAGGCAATGCACTCTGCCCATGTTCATAGAATCGTAGAATAGCAGAGTTGAAAAGGGGGCCTATGAGGGCATCTAGTCCATCCCACTTCTTAATGCAGGAATTTAGCTGGCAGTTAGGGAGAACTTCCTCCCTCCAGTTATCGTTGCATGTTTGGCTCACATCAGCCACAGGCAATGCACTCTGCCCATGTTCATAGAATCGTAGAATAGCAGAGTTGAAAAGGGGGCCTATGAGGGCATCTAGTCCATCCCACTTCTTAATGCAGGAATTTAGCTGGCAGTTAGGGAGAACTTCCTCCCTCCAGTTATCGTTGCATGTTTGGCTCACATCAGCCACAGGCAATGCACTCTGCCCATGTTCATAGAATCGTAGAATAGCAGAGTTGAAAAGGGGGCCTATGAGGGCATCTAGTCCATCCCACTTCTTAATGCAGGAATTTAGCTGGCAGTTAGGGAGAACTTCCTCCCTCCAGTTATCGTTGCATGTTTGGCTCACATCAGCCACAGGCAATGCACTCTGCTCATGTTCATAGAATCGTAGAATAGCAGAGTTGAAAAGGGGGCCTATGAGGGCATCTAGTCCAACCCCCTTCTTAATGCAGGAATTTAGCTGGCAGTTAGGGAGAACTTCCTCCCTCCAGTTATCGTTGCATGTTTGGCTCACATCAGCCACAGGCAATGCACTCTGCCCATGTTCATAGAATCGTAGAATAGCAGAGTTGAAAAGGGGGCCTATGAGGGCATCTAGTCCATCCCACTTCTTAATGCAGGAATTTAGCTGGCAGTTAGGGAGAACTTCCTCCCTCCAGTTATCGTTGCATGTTTGGCTCACATCAGCCACAGGCAATGCACTCTGCTCATGTTCATAGAATCGTAGAATAGCAGAGTTGAAAAGGGGTCCTATGAGGGCATCTAGTCCAACCCCCTTCTTAATGCAGGAATTTAGCTGGCAGTTAGGGAGAACTTCCTCCCTCCAGTTATCGTTGCATGTTTGGCTCACATCAGCCACAGGCAATGCACTCTGCCCATGTTCATAGAATCGTAGAATAGCAGAGTTGAAAAGGGGGCCTATGAGGGCATCTAGTCCATCCCACTTCTTAATGCAGGAATTTAGCTGGCAGTTAGGGAGAACTTCCTCCCTCCAGTTATCGTTGCATGTTTGGCTCACATCAGCCACAGGCAATGCACTCTGCCCATGTTCATAGAATCGTAGAATAGCAGAGTTGAAAAGGGGGCCTATGAGGGCATCTAGTCCATCCCACTTCTTAATGCAGGAATTTAGCTGGCAGTTTGGTAGAACTTCCTCCCTCCAGTTATCGTTGCATGTTTGGCTCACATCAGCCACAGGCAATGCACTCTGCCCATGTTCATAGAATCGTAGAATAGCAGAGTTGAAAAGGGGGCCTATGAGGGCATCTAGTCCATCCCACTTCTTAATGCAGGAATTTAGCTGGCAGTTAGGGAGAACTTCCTCCCTCCAGTTATCGTTGCATGTTTGGCTCACATCAGCCACAGGCAATGCACTCTGCCCATGTTCATAGAATCGTAGAATAGCAGAGTTGAAAAGGGGGCCTATGAGGGCATCTAGTCCATCCCACTTCTTAATGCAGGAATTTAGCTGGCAGTTAGGGAGAACTTCCTCCCTCCAGTTATCGTTGCATGTTTGGCTCACATCAGCCACAGGCAATGCACTCTGCCCATGTTCATAGAATCGTAGAATAGCAGAGTTGAAAAGGGGGCCTATGAGGGCATCTAGTCCATCCCACTTCTTAATGCAGGAATTTAGCTGGCAGTTAGGGAGAACTTCCTCCCTCCAGTTATCGTTGCATGTTTGGCTCACATCAGCCACAGGCAATGCACTCTGCCCATGTTCATAGAATCGTAGAATAGCAGAGTTGAAAAGGGGGCCTATGAGGGCATCTAGTCCATCCCACTTCTTAATGCAGGAATTTAGCTGGCAGTTAGGGAGAACTTCCTCCCTCCAGTTATCGTTGCATGTTTGGCTCACATCAGCCACAGGCAATGCACTCTGCCCATGTTCATAGAATCGTAGAATAGCAGAGTTGAAAAGGGGGCCTATGAGGGCATCTAGTCCATCCCACTTCTTAATGCAGGAATTTAGCTGGCAGTTAGGGAGAACTTCCTCCCTCCAGTTATCGTTGCATGTTTGGCTCACATCAGCCACAGGCAATGCACTCTGCTCATGTTCATAGAATCGTAGAATAGCAGAGTTGGAAAGGGGGCCTATGAGGGCATCTAGTCCAACCCCCTTCTTAATGCAGGAATTTAGCTGGCAGTTAGGGAGAACTTCCTCCCTCCAGTTATCGTTGCATGTTTGGCTCACATCAGCCACAGGCAATGCACTCTGCCCATGTTCATAGAATCGTAGAATAGCAGAGTTGAAAAGGGGGCCTATGAGGGCATCTAGTCCATCCCACTTCTTAATGCAGGAATCCACCTGGGATTCATCACAACATTTAAAGTCACAGGAGCCTTGCCTCTTTTGTGTCTGGTCAAGAGGGCAGGGCTCCTGCAGCTTTAAATGTTGTGATGAAGAGAGAATTTCACCAGGAGGTGCATGCATACAAATGACACCTGCTGAAATTCCCTTTTCTATGCAACTGTAAAAGAGGCAGGAGCCTTGTACTCCTTTGCATATGGTCACAAGGTGGGGCTGGTGACTCCGATGTCAGTGGGTCTATGAATCCGTGGTATATGCATAGGATTGTAGGATTTTATGTCTAACCTTGCATAGGATTGTAGGATTTATGTACCCACAGATTCATAGCCCCACCGACATTGGAGTCACCAGCCCCCTGCCCCTGTGACCATATGAAAAGGAGCACAGGGCTCCTGTATCTTTAACAGTTGCATAGAAAAGGGAATTTCAGCAGAGGGGAACCTGGTGAAGTTCCCTCTTCATCACACCAGTTAAAGGTGCAGGAGAAAAATATATTTTTTACTTAATTAACATTAAAGAATGCACAATGGTTGTGCATTCTTTAATGTTAATTAAGTAAAAAATATAAATTTTTTACAGTTATATTTATAAATATAAATTTCAGCAGATATCATTTGTATATATGGAGAACCTGGTGAAATTTCCTCTTCATCACAACAGTGAAAGCTGCAGGAGCCTTGCCCTCTTTTAAATGGAGTCACTCTAGTACAGCTCCTGCAGATTTCACTGCTGTGATGAAGAGGGAATTTCACCAGGTGCTGCATGAATACAAGTGACACCTGCTGAAATTCCCTTTTCTATGCAACTGTAAAAGATACAGGAGCCCTGTACTCCTTTGCATATGGTCACAAGGTGGGGCTGGTGACTCCGATGTCAGTGGCTCTATGAATCCGTAGGTATATGCATAGAATTGTAGGATTTTATGTCTAACCTTGCATAGGATTGTAGGATTTATGTACCCATGGATTCACTGACATCGGAGTCACCAGCCCCCTGCCCGTGACCATATGAAAAGGAGCACAGGGCTCCTGTATCTTTAACAGTTGCATAGAAAAGAGAATTTCAGCAGTTGTCATTTGTATATATGGAGAACCTGGTGAAATCCCCTCTTCATCACAACAGTGCAAGCTGCAGAAGCCGTGACCTCTTTTGTATCTGATTACTCTAGTATAGCTCTTGCAGCGTGCACTGTTCTGATGAAAAGGGAATTTCACCAGGTGTCATTTGTATATATGGAGAACCTGGTGAAATCTCCTTTTCATCACAACAGTGAAAGCTGCAGGAGCTATACTAAAGTAACCGCATTTAAAAGAGGGAAGGGCTCATTATCCTTTACAAAAAGCCATGAAATTCAATGAACAAAAAACCTACGGTTTATAAAACAATGTTAAGGCCCTACACTTTTCCACCAAGCACCAAAAAGCGGGGAAATTGGGAGTTAAGGCTCGCCAGCCTTAACGCCACATCCTCCCTAAGGAGGCAGAAAGTACCAGTGAAATTCTCATTCTGCCAAAGCAGATAAACCATGAGGACAGGATGGAGAATAGGATATGCAGAGGTGACTGTGGGGTTGTGGAAAACTGATGACGAACAACTTAGAGCCACCTACTTCTTTTTTTGTTTAGAGCAGCCCTTCCCCAACCTGGTGCCCTCCAAAGATGTTGGACTGCGACGACGGAGCAGGTAAGAAACCCCACCCCCTCCTGCCTGGCTCTGCTGCCAGGTAAGCCCCAACCCACTTACGTGTTCCATCGTCACTGGGCCTGGACTTGAACTGAGCACCCTGGTCCATCCAGAACCTCAATTCAAGCCTGGGCCTGGGGACGATGGAGCAGGTAAGCAACCCCCTCCTGCCTTGCCCCTTACCTAGACCCACTGCCACTGCTGTGCAAACTGCAGCAACGGCTCCAGGCAAGCCCCCACCCCAGCCCACCCCACTTACCTGCTCCGTTGTCGCTGGGCGCCGGCTTGAATCGAGTGCCCTGGTCCACCCGGAAGCAAGTCTGCACCTGCAGCCTTGCTTCTGGGTGGACTCAGGGGCTCAATTCAAGCATGGGTCAGGCCATGACGGAGAAGGCAAGTTGTGGGGTGCGACAGTTTGTGCAGTGGCAGCTCCAGGTAAGGGGCCAGGCAGAAGGGGGGTTGGCTGGAGCTGCTGCACTTAGTGCAGCGGTGGCAGCAGGTCCAGGTAAGGGGCCAGGTGTGTGTGTGGGGTTCTTACCTGCTCCGTCGTCACCTGGCCCAGGCTTGAATTGAGCCCCTGGGTCCACCCAGAAGCAAGGCTGCAAGTGTGGCCTTGCTTCTGGGTGCACCAGGGCACTCTGTTCAAGGCCGGGCCCAACGACGACAGAGCAGGTAAGCAGGGTGAGGTGGGGGGGGGGGCTTGCCTGGAGGCGCCGCCCTACGTTCCCCATCCTGCTGTCCCAGCATTCCTGACCATGGGACATACTGACTTGCAATGATCAATCGTTGCAGTCCAACACCTTTGGAGGGCACCAGGTTGGGGAAGGGCTGCTCTAAACAAAAAAAGAAGTAGGTGGCTCTAAGTTGTTCGTCATCAGTTTTCCACAACCCCACAGTCACCTCTGCATATCCTATTCTCCATCCTGTCCTCATGGTTTATCTGCTTTGGCAGAATGAGAATTTCACTGGTACTTTCTGCCTCCTTAGGGAGGATGTGGCGTTAAGGCTGGCGAGCCTTAACTCCCAATTTCCCCGCTTTTTGGTGCTTGGTGGAAAAGTGTAGGGCCTTAACATTGTTTTATAAACCGTAGGTTTTTTGTTCATTGAATAATAATAATCTTGGCCATCATACAAAGAAAGGCAGCCAACTCAAAAGGCCTAACTAATTCTTTTGAAAAATGCTCTAGTTCTGCTTTTTGCCTAACACAATAAGTTGTGATCTGCAACAGATTCTATGTGGGGTGAGGAGGACTGACATAGAACTGCATCTTTCAACATCTGATGACTTGCAGCTGGTGTGTGTGTGTGTGTGTGTGTGTGTGTGTCAAACTTGATACAGCAAAATCAGATGCATTCTGGGTCTTCACTCATTTATTAAGCTGAGAATGGTGGGTGGGTATCCAATGTGAGAACAGAAGGGTTGCAGGGCTGAGTAGAAGGGTCTCTACTTCCCACCCTACAGTGGTGCATTTTCATCAATTCCCCCTGCATATTTTTTAAAAAATCCCATAAGTAGAGCCACAAACCCTATATAGGTGTTCCTGGGAGTAAGTCCCATTGAACTCAATGTTATGTCTAACCAGACATATATAGGATGCAATGTTTCCTAAATAAATCCCATTGAGTGCAATGGGGCTTACTTCTGTGTAGGCATATATACATTTTTCAAAATGAAAAACCATGCCGTCACAGCCAGAAGGGCAATGCTAGAGATGAAAGATAGTCTGGGCCACTTCCCATAAGAAGCAATTTTTCTAACAGCAAGAATGGTTTCACCATGATGCTGAAAATGTTTGAAAATATTGAAAATCAAACCCCATTTCATGCTTTATCAGTCACAATTCTTTTGAATTAAAGGGGTTGAAGTTGTCTGACATGAAGGATATTCATTCCCTATGATGGTATTAAGAATAGTTTGTAGCAGATGCTCTACAATGAGTAGAGACACTTAGGCAGAGGAAGGCCTTTGGTTTGATGATACTGGAATAAAAATTGGTGAGCACATTCAGGACTCAGTTCATATTTGATCCCCAGATTACCATTTATAACCTTTTTCATATGGAGGTAGGTGGATGGAGAGATATTTTTTTAAAAAATGTGTAATTGTTATGTCATAATGAAAGCTGGTGTATTCTGCTCTAAGACATATTTCCAAGGGTCCCCAGTAAGATTTAAAAAAATATTGCAATATATCTTTGAACGTCGAGAGGTCGCATTGAAATATATTTTGTCTTTCAGTTCTAAACATCTCCTGGACTTCCATGCTTATTTTTAACAGGGGGAGAAAAAAGACACGAAATACATGTCTTTTTTTTTCTTTTCTTTTTTTGTACCACAGTCTCAGATATGCAGATGACACCACTTTGATGGCTGAAAGCGAGGAGGAGCTGAGGAGCCTTATGACAAAGGTGAAAGAAGAAAGTGCAAAAGCCGGGTTGCAGTTAAACCTCAAAAAAACCAAGATTATGGCAACCAGCTTGATGGATAACTGGCAAATAGAGGGAGAAAACGTGGAGGCAGTGACAGACTTTGTATTTCTGGGCGCAAAGATTACTGCAGACGCTGACTGCAGCCAGGGAATCAGAAGACGTTTACTTCTTGGGAGGAGAGCAATGACAAATCTTGATAAAATAGTTAAGAGCAGAGACACCACACTGGCAACAAAGGTCCGCATAGTTAAAGCAATGGTATTCCCCGTAGTAACCTATGGCTGTGAGAGCTGGACCATAAGGAAAGCTGAGCAAAGGAAGATAGATGCTTTTGAACTCTGGTGTTGGAGGAAAATTCTGAGAGTGCCGTGGACTGCAAGAAGATCAAACCAGTCCATACTCCAGGAAATAAAGCCAGACTGCTCACTTGAGGGAATGGTATTAAAGGCAAAACTGAAGTACTTTGGCCACATAATGAGAAGACAGGATACCCTGGAGAAGAGGCTGATGCTAGGGAAAGTGGAAGGCAAAAGGAAGAGGGGCCGACCAAGGGCAAGATGGATGGATGATATTCTGGAGGGGACAGACTTGACCTTGGGGGAGCTGGGGGTGGCGACAGCCGACAGAAAGCTCTGGCGTGGGCTGGTCCATGAAGTCACGAAGAGTTGGAAACGACTGAGCGAATAAACTAGGGATGTGCTCTGCTTCTAATCGGACCGGCGAATTAGAAGCGGAGCGGGGGGCTTCGCCTGCCCTTAAGGCGGAGGCGAAGAGGATTGGGGGGGCGGCGGAGCGTGGCGAAGAGGATCAAGGTGAAGGCGGATCCTTCGCCTCGATCCGGAGCTCCGCCGAAAAGGTAAGTGGGGTTTACCGGGCCCTGCCGCTGTCGCTGTTGCCCATGTGGCGACAGCGGCAGGGCCCGGTAACCCCCCCTCCTCTCCCTTACCTGTGTCCATCCGTGGTCCGTCGGCTTCTTCAATTGAGCCCGCGGTTCAACCAGGAAGTCTGGGCCGCAAGTGCGGCCTAGACTTCCTGATTGAACCGCGGGCTCAATTGAAGAAGCCGACGGACCGTGGACGGAGGCAGGTAAGGCCCCCCTCCCCTTTGGTCCCTTACCGGGCTCTGCCGCCGTCGCCGCATGGGCGGTGACAGCGGCAGGGCCCGGTAACCCCCCCCCCGCCCTACTCTCCCGGCCTTACCTGGTGCCACTCCCCTTACTGCGGAGCTCCGATTCGGAGCCGGAGCTCTGCAGCGAAGAGGAGAGGAGTATGGGCGGAGCGGAGCAGGGGGTCCGTGCACACCCCTAGAATAAACAACAAATCTCAAATGTGGCCTCTCAAACATAATGCTTTATGAGTGAAATTAATCTACTAAATTTTCAGATCAGCCTGCGGGGCGGAGCAGGGGGTCCGTGCACACCCCTAGAATCAACAACAAATCTCAAATGTGGCCTCTCAAACATAATGCTTTATGAGTGAAATTAATCTACTGAGGTGGAATGGAACTCTTAAGATACAAGAGCCCTCTTCGAGTCTGGATCCAGTTGCCCTACTTTAGGACATATTCTGTGTACTAATGCAGGTTATTAACACAAATAGGTGTGTAATAGCATGCCAGTCAGAATGCCTCTGCATCTGTCCATTCAAAACCACAAACGTGCTGTCTAAAGAGGTGCAGCGAGACACAGTTTAACACCTTAGTAAGAGCTATGCTGAGTAGACGAAGGATACCATCCTATGGGGACGGCTGTATGCCTCTGAACTGGGGGGCTTAAGGCCATCCAATGCAGAACGGTAAGAGCAGGGAGGCAATCTTTGCCTCTGAGCTCCTTCTGCTCTGCACTTTAGCTAGGCAGGAGTTTCCGTCCATCTTCTTGAGGCATCGGAGGCTTCTGAACACGGCATAAACCAGCCTCCCCATTCCCCTCCCACCCATGGGGATGCCCCGCTTTACCTTCCCTCTCAGGACACTTTCGCAACCTCGTAGGGGAAGCTGGCACACAGTTCTCCCTGCAACGGCTGCATGGGGGAGGAAGAGGTGAATTCGGATTCCTGGATTTGAGGTCGGAGTGGTGTTTCTGTCTAGGGGGCATCGGATTGCTCTCTAACTTAGTACTGAAGATATGAATCTCTGCAAAAGCCCAAATCCCTTGTTAGTTTTGTATATGACAATCAACTGCCACCCCCTCCCAAATACCCTGAATGAGCAAAATAGTCCTACACATCCACAGCTCTTATCTTTCCATTTTAATCTCCCCTAGGCTTATAATTCCGCTTGCTTTTAGCCTGTTTTTTTAAAGCATACAAAAGTAGGAAATAATGCAGTGTGATAGAAATTGTACTTGTCTGAACAAATCTCACCGCTAACTGTGTCTTTGATAACTATCTTTACAGCTATTTTGTTGGCTCTACCAAAAAAAAAAAAAAAAACTATATTCACTGATTCTCCTGACCACCTGTTGTTTTACATATTTGTAATCTTGTTTTAAGAGCTTAAGGGTGCAACCCTATCATCTCCACCCTCGCTGCTTTGGAAGCCTCCGAACTTGGAGGGCTTCCGAGATCCTTATGCCCTGCCGAGTTGAAGTTGGCCAAGTGGAGGAGTGGCAAAGGCAGTCTTGGCCTCCCGGTCCTCTGACCGCCTATATTTTCATTAGAAGTGCTTTTGAAGCTCTGATTCCCCCCTTTTAAGGTTGGAGCACAGCCTCTGTCCTCGAAAGGGGCTTTCCAAGACAAGCATGCGTGGATAACTGACCCTATACTTTCCTTCCTGGCCCTAGGGCATCCTTCCCTAACCTGGCAGCCATTGCCCATTCTGACTTTGGATGATGGGAACTGTAGTCCAACGCAGGAGAGAGGCTGTAGCTCAGTAGTAGCACACACTCTTTGCATGCCGAAGGTCCCACGTTCGATCCTCAATATCTTCAGGTGGTACAGGAAATACTGCCTGAAACCCTGGAAAGCTGCTGCCAGTCAGTGTCAACAATACTGGGCTTGATGGATCAATGGTCTGATTCAGTATAAGGCAGCTTCCTATGTCCCTAACACATCTGGAGGGTACCAGGTTGAAAAAGCTGCCCTAGGAAGTACATAGAAACAGAAGGGAAACACACTCGCTCATTCACTACTGCAAGAACTCTGGTAATTAGACATGAGCTACTGGGACTCTTCTGGTACCTTCCCTTCTATGCATTCTTCCGGACTCTTATCTGGGGCCAGCTAAAGAGCAATAGAGCAATGTATTTGTGAAAATTAAGAGCCATGGCTGCTTCTAATATTTTTAAACTCTGGAATAATAAGAGTTTGCTTCTGCTATCCTTATTACCTGCTGCTCTCTGGGTTGTCATCTATTATTTCATTTTATTGTAGGATGTTTATATGCCACTTCCAGTTTTAAAAATCCTGAAGCAGTTTACAGCAGTTACTCCAACTATTAAGGCAATAATCCTTAAAGCATTTATTTTGTATGGTAATAGTTTGCTGAATGAAAAGGAAGGGAATCTGGCAAAGCAAAAACCTTGTTGAGCAACTTGTTGAAGGTGGATGGGACCATTAAAAGCTGATGTGGTCACAATTTTATTTTAGAGAAGCTCAGATCACTTTAGTTCATAAGGAAAAACAGTTCATCACAGACAGAATTTTTGGGGTAGATTTTTATGAAAATGTCTGTGCCAGCCAATTTCAAACATTTTCCACATTGTACAGCCTTTTTAAGAGCGGACAGTACTTCCAACAGTGCCTTCATGAGTGGACTTTTGTTGTCCTTCATTTTCAAACAATGCCCTAAGCATATTGGGGAGGGAAGTAGAAATGGATACCAGTTGTGTATTTGTGGCACTGGAGAGGTAGAAGATGTAGTTACACTATTACACTGTATAAGAAAACCAGGGCTCGATTTCTGGGGGAATCTTTTGAAAACAAGACTTGGACGGCCTCTGGCTGACATTATCTGTGACTTGTTGGCAGATTATAGTAAATCCATCAAAAACTGTTGCAGTGACAATACAGAAAATTCATTGCAATTTTTTTTTTACAGAATGTCTTCAGTGGACTGCAGTGGAGATCATCTGTTATAGACCGTTTGTGTCACTGTTTGCTTTGCTTTTATAGGTATATTTTGTACTCTCATCACTACATTTTATATAGTATTGTATTTTGCAATGGCCTTTGTACCAGAGACAAATACATTCCATTCCATTCAAATCCCTACTCAGCTGTGAAGCTCAATGAGTGACCACTGGGCCACTTGTTATCTGCCAGACTAATTTATATCACAGGTTTGTTGTGAGGATAGTATCATGGGGTGGGGGCGAGGAAGGACCATGTACACTGCTCTCAACTCCTTGGCATTAGGGCAGAATAAATATTAACAGCAATATCCCAAAAGGCTCCTGCGACACGCCACCTCACACACAAGGCTTTGACATGCACCCCTCCCTCAGGCTAAGCACCACCACTTAAATACCTGAGGAAAGGGTAAAAAGAAAAGTATAATCTTTCCCTTATAGCAGAGGGAAAAGGTAAGAAGATTTGGAAAAGGCTTTTCTGTGAATATAGCAGGCTGAAGGTTTAATGTAATGTGCTTATTTATGAACTAATAGAGCAGGAGACACAGCCAAACTGACGTGGTTTTATGGTAGCAAAGTAATGAAAATGTTTATTGTTGTTTACAGTTCTTAGTTCCTTCGAATTATATTCCAATCCTGCCTATTCTTAATAATACTGGGCGTAACCAATCTAATAATAACAATCCTTAGTCCCTATGATCTTATTTTCACTCCCTCCCCACACAACTCCTGACAAGAAATCACTCAGCTAAACACATCTACCCTCCAAACCCAATCACCAGCCGAACCCCTTGAACCACTCAGCTCCCCCATATATAGACTCCTCCCCCTTTCCACAGCATCCCCAGCCACACCCACTCAGCCCAACATTCAATACTGTCTAGACATACTCACCCACAGACATACCTAAGGGAATAGAAATGTGGGTAATGCCACAGCTCCATATTCAAATTTCTCCATACACTGAAAGAAAACTGTAAACCTGAGGCTTGAAAAATCAATCAAACATTGTACCAAGGAAATATCGATATTCTTATCCAGTGCTGAAGAGAGATTTGGGGACTGAGCTCTAGCAGCAACTAAACTTCTGAGATTAGTTTCAGTAACCATTTGCTTTGTGACACTCACATTTATCTATTTCTAGCCTGAACTGGCTTTCTCGCATTTGTTCATGCTGTTTCTGAATAACTTCAGCGCCTCAAAAGATTCACTAGATAAAGAATGATACAGCAGATAACAAAGTTTGCTTTGCTCAATGAAGTGTAATCTTGCCACTATGTAGACAAGAATAGAAGATCACAATAGCACGCATTCCAAATCCTCCTTTTATTCTTATTCTTACAGTGTCATTGAATCCACGTGACCTGGGTTGTTGTTTTAAACCATGTTGCTTCTCTTAATTTGAATAATTAGGTACTCTGTTGTCATGGGAATCTTCCCCATAAAATCCTAGAAAACTCTCTCAGAACCTCGCTCCGCAGCATCACTGCATAGGATCAGATGGATTAACCTTGGTTTTAAATCTGCATGGAGTGAGGAAGAGATTACAGATTCAGTTGATTTTATTCTTTTGATGCTATGCAGGCCTCAGGTTACACCAGTGGTTCTGAAACAAAGAAGCAATGGCTGATCCCCATTATGGAACAACATATAAAGCTTAATCTGTAGCTTTGCTAATAAAACAACTGCCACGTTTCTCTTTTCTTCTACTCTCCACCTAGCAGCTGGATTTAATATTAAAAAAAATAGGACTCTGCAGTTGCTCCTTTGTCCCAGAATCCTTGGTGTGACTTAAGACCTGCATAGCACCTCGCAAAGATGAAGGCTTCTTCCAGATGGAGGGCTCCTTGCACTAACAATAAAAAGTCATTGTGCAGCTTCTCTAAGCTCCATCCGACGAGCGTTTTATTGCATGCTCATTACTGGGTATTCACGGAGTTTTCTCAGGTCTCTCACATGACATCGTCTGCCTCCTGCACGCCTTCTGCCCCTTCTGGCCTTCCCACACGACAAAAACCCCTCATTAAGTCCAATGTTTTTTTAAACTCGGAATTTCTGCTCTTCCCTGCTGTGTGCAGGAGAAGCAGCGCCATTAGAACAGCAGACTCAATGAGCCTCATGCTCATTGTGCAGTTCCCCTTTTGAAAAGAGGAAGTAACTGAGGAACAAAAACACGGGCGGAGAAGCAAAGGTAGGGAGCATGTTCACCCCCGGTGTGATGGAGCTTTTTGTCTCTTTTTCCTTAACAGTTTTTTCTGTTTTTTTTAAAGTGGAGCAAGATAAATACACGATTATGGTCTGTGAATGAGGCAGTTTGATTGCACAATAAAAGCCTTGTCTGGAAGCTTCCTAACACAATTAACAGCAAAATTCTGTGCAAGTCTACTCACAGGTAAGTCTCACTGAGTTCAATGGTGCTTATCCTCAAGTAAATGCTGTCAGGGCTGGAAAATTTACCCACAGAGGGTTAAGCCCTGGAAGAAAGAAAAAAACTGGACTTTGGCAGGTCAGTGCTAGACAGTAAATGCCAAAGTTAATTGAATAATTGAGTGGTAGAACTGTGTCATAATCTGTGTAAAATGTATATAAAGTTGTACAATTGTATAAAAAGTTTGATGAGGTCTTGGATGTGATTGTCGTTGTTGTGAAATTTATTGCTGGAAGATTTTTGTACTGGAACGTGATTTATGCTGAAAACCTCAGTAAAACTCTTTGCTGAAGAAATCTTGTGTCAGTGCGTATTTTTCTTTCCTGCAAGGCTCTCTGTGCAGAGCGGGAGGTTGTGAGCTGGACTTCTGTTGCTAGAATCTCTTGTTACAGTACCCAACAAATGCATATAGGATTGCAGCCTACTGGTGCAATCCTATGTATGTTCTTAGAAAAACCGCATTGAGTCCAATGAGGCTTATTGGGTCAGACCAAGGTCTGTCTACTACAGCTTTCCAATGTTACTAGCAGCAACCAGGTATTGTTTAGTAGTAGTAATATCCCAATTTTCCATTAAAATAAATGTTTAAGGCATCTTGCAATCTAATCAACATATTAAAACAATAAATTACAAATTAATCAATAAAATAGAAGAGGCAGCAGAAAACATGCTCCCAAAAGATGTCAGGGAGATTGAAATGAAATTCAGCCAAATATCTCCCAGAAAAGAATGTGTTTGTGCAACAGCAGAAGGCCATATGAGAGGGAATGAGTTGAGTTCCCATTGGCAGGGGAGTGCCAATGTCTAGGCACAGCCACATATATAGTCCTCTCACTTCTCAACCAAATGTAACTCATACGTCAGTAGGATGCAGAGGAGAGGCCCCACAGATCTCAAAAGGTGGGTACTGGTGGGTTCAGATGAGAGAAGATAGTCCTCTAAATAATCCTGGGCCTAGACTTGTTAGGGCTTTAAAGGTCATAACCAGCAATTTGAAGTGGGTCCAGAAATGGACTGGAAGCTAGTGAAGGAGTCACATACGCCGGGTTAACAGCTCCAGTCAACAACCTGGCCAAAGCATTCACTGCAGTAGGCCAGTTGCATTGTAACTAAAGCATGCGTCGCCATGGTCAGATCTCCTTTCTCTAGCGATGGTGGACCAACCAAAATTGGGCAAAGGTACTCTTGGTCACAGCTGCCACCTCGACATCTAGGCTCAAAGCCAGATCCAAGAGAACCTGAGACTGCAAATCCATGTCTTCAAGAAGAGTGCAACCCCATCCAAGAAAGACCTAACCAGGTCTTGGCAAGATTAAGCTTCAGTTTGTTCAACCCCATTCATTCCATTATCCGTCTCAAGCAGTGGTCCAGAACCTCAATTTTCTCCATGGAATCTGATGGAAAGGAGATATAAACACTGTTCAGGTGTTTGCTTGAACTTGTGAGCATTGGCGTGCGCACAGCAGGTTCAAGAGGTTCAAATGAACCCCCTAATCCGCTGCCGCCGCCATGTTTGCCCCGCCTGCACAGTGAGCCACTTGAGGGAGAGAGGACAAGCGAGGCGCCGCTGCTCTGGCCCGAGCTCCTCTAAGCGCGGCCCAGCCCCGCAGCTGCTCTGCAGCCTTGCTTCCCAGTCAACTTTCACAGGAAGTAGGAAGGCTTGCAAGAGTTCCTGCGAGACTTCCCAGCCAGCAGCCCAGATCTCGCGCGATTCAAGAGCGCGCCGAAGACCCCGGCTGCTGGCTGAGCTGCACAGCACGAAGCACGAGGCGCGGCGGCGCGAGGGCCAGAGCTGTGGGCAGCGCGAGGAGGGAGGATGAGAAGCAGCAGCAGCAGCAGCAGCACCTTACAAGGCGCAGGGAGTAGCAGCGGGAGGCCAGCAGCGCTGCCAGGGAAGGTACGTGGCCCCCGTGTCCATTCCCCATCCTCAGCTGCTTGGTTTTCGCCCGCCTCCCCCTCCGCAACCTCTAATAATGCCCAACCCAGATTGCTTCTCCTGCAAAAGCCCCCTAGAACAAACGAAGCTCTACTCCAAGGGAGGCTTTGTGTAGGAAACATGGGCTTTGGATTGTGTTTGTGCCGTATTGCTATCCTGGGGATAAGCACACGTCAGGAGGTTCCCACCATCTGTATCTCTCTCTTTTTCTTTAATGTAAAATGTCTTGTCTTCTGTGAGCTCAGCTTAAATACTTTCCAGAGAATAAAATCTTTGCCTATTCTTCTGTTATATTTTTTTCCCCAAAAGGTTACCGGTGGCTTTCTTTAATATGTTTTGGTAGTCTTCATATGTGGCAATTAGGTTCCCAATTCTGACAAATTTGGGAGAGATAAAAAGCTGTGTTTTATTTTTGTTTTTAATTTGACAAGTATTACTTGGAAGCAAATCCTCTCCAAGGCGGCGGGGAGTTACTTCTGAGTAAGCCTCTTGGTATTGTGGTGTTAAGCACATTTCAGCTGTTGCTGTATTGATATTTTTGAGAACTGGAGGGAGGAAGGGGAGGAACGCCTCCTTGAAAAGCTGAGGCTGTTGATCCGATGGTCTACCCAGTAAGATTGCCCGGAGCTGCAGATTGGGGCCCTCCCTCCTTCGGAGCTGCTGCCCTCCTCTCCCCATCAGCCCTGCAGGTACTGTAATGTTTGGGAGAAAGAGGGAGAAGCTGCATGTTTGCGTGCCTTCTCTCCTCATCGCTGCCCCACCGCCCACCCCAGTCTGGTCTCCAGCAAGAGAAAAGAAAGGGGGAAGAGGGGAGAACTGCAATGCCCCCCCCCCGCCCCCAGGACCTCCTGGCTAAGGAGGGTTCATTCAGCAGCACCTTTTTCAGAATGCATGCAAAAACAATTCCTATCTGTCCTTGCTTATTTTAGGGTGTCCAACCCCCTTCTTTCAAGCCATTCTTTTGGTAAACATTGGATGTGTGCATCTTGTGTCACTTTAAAACAGAGCTGCAGCACAATCCTATGTATGTCTACTCAGAAGTAAGCCCCACTGAGATCAATCAAACTTACTCTGAGGTAAATGTTCACCGGATGCAGCCTGAAAATGAAGAGAGGATGAAGAAAGGACAGGAGAAAAAGAATTGTAGAAATAGAATTGCAAAGTAACTGTGGGATATTTAACCATATTAAGTACATCCCACACTGGGATATTTAACCATATTTAAAGACAATAAGTACAGCAAAATTAGTGCCCCTCTACTTCAGTCCCAATCAAATAATTACAACAGTGAACCAGCCAGGTCTTCCATAGGAAAACTCTGTACATATGTAATAGTCTTATAGACCCCTTTATGTCTTAAAATGCATTGCTTCAGTTCAAATGGCAGATATATCTTCCACACTGACAGCTGCTACATTCCTGATACTAGACCAATAGTATATATATGATTCAACACATGTGAGGAGTTTCACATTTTAAACTCATTTAAGGTGCAAGCCTGTGCATATTAGAATGTAAGCCTATGCGGCAGGGTCTTGCTATTTACTGTCTTACTCTGTACAGCGCCATGTGCATTGATGGTGCTATATAAGTAGATAATGATGATACCAGGTGATAGTTATTTTTAAATTTTAATTAAAAAAATATTATCCTTTCCTATAACAAAATGGTACTTACTCCTAAGTAAGTGTGTCCCACTGAAGAAGGAAATCCTATTTGATTCCTGTATTCCTGTTAGTGTGACATGATAAGTTAAAGGCACAATTTTATGCATGTTTAGACAGAAAAAAGTCCTTCAACTCCTAGAATCCCCTAGCTGGCATGGCTGGCTGGGGTATGCTGAGAATTGTAGGACTTCTTTTCTTTCTAAATATGCACAGGCTTGCACCTTAAATGAGTTTAAAATGTGAAACTCCTCACATGTGCTGAATCATATATATACTATTGGTCTAGTATCAGGAATGTAGCAGCTGTCAGTGTGGAAGATATATCTGCCATTTGAACTGAAGCAATGCATTTTAAGACATAAAGGGGTCTATAAGACTATTACATATGGTTTCTAAAATTGCTTAACACCATTGTAAGCTACTACCTGATTATGCAGAGAGAGATGCCCAGGCAATTACTATACTTTGCCATTATAGGCAGCGTGACTCCTGGCAAGGGGAGGAGTGGGTAGACTGGCTGTTGACATGTTCAGTGGAGTGCCATAGGCGTTCTTTACTTGTTGCTTCTTCCAAGCTGCCCAGGCCCCTTATCTGGGTCAAGGGGGCAGAAGTGGCACTGCAGCAAAAAGGGATATGAGCACCAATGTTTGGACTGGGGCAAAATAATACAGTATGTGGGTATGTGGTGTGGTTTGGCTTGAATTGCTTGTGTCTGGATTTCCTTTCTGGACTGTACTTGCTGGTTACATGACCCACAAGGCCAGGTTGTGGTATAGTCCTCTTCTTCTTTTGTGTTCAAAAGCCGTAAAGTATCCTGTGAGATCTGGAAGACTCACAACTTTATTATGGCACAATAAGCTATTGTCCACTGGCCTCAAGTGCCAAAATGACTTTACTGGCTTTGCACTGTGAGTTTGGGGGTGGGGTGGGGGGTCATGTCATTTGCTATTCCACTTTGGGCAGCAAAATATCTTGGGCCAGCCCTGGCAAGAGCTGGCTATAATTTAGATACTGAACAACATACATTGGGTTTCCTAGGTGTACAGGGCCCAGGTGTCTCAAGCAGGATCTACACTACTGTTTTCATAGAATCATAGAATAATAGAGTTGGGAGAGGTCTATAAGGCCATCAAGTCCAACCCCCCCACTCAATGCAGGAATCCAGCTTAAAGCATCTCTGACAGGTGGTTGTCTAGCCGCTTCTTGAATGCCTCTCGTGTGGGAGAGCCCACAACCGTCCTAGGTAACTGGTTCTACTGTCATACTCTAACAGTCAGGAAGTTTTTCCTGATGTCCAGCCGGAATCTGACTTCCTGTAACTTGAGCCCATTATTCCGTGTCCTGCACTCTGGGATGATCGAGAAGAGATCCTGGCCCTCCTGTGTGTGTCAATCTTTCAAGTATTTGAGGAATGTTATCATGTCTCCCCTCAGGCTTCTCCTCAAGGCTAAACATTACCTCTGTTTCCTCTCCCCTCCGGGACACTCCTACCTTTCCTGTCTGCACCCTCTCTCCCTCTTCTACCCCCACACATAGGGGCATTTCTCTCTCTTCTTTCCCCAGGGCTCCCCCTACGCCAATCCTCTTCTTCTGCCCTTATTTTATTTAGAGTATTTTTATTTAGAGTATTTTTATCCCGCACCTCAGCCTAAAAGGCTCCCGGAGCGGCTTACAATTGATCAGTAAAGAAGACTGATGTGCCCTTGTGACGGTTTCCCATCCTCTCTTTTCTCCTTCATCTCCTGTCTTCTGCCAATAGCCCCTTCGCGGCCTTCCAGAGATGTCCCTACTTCCAGATCTCCTACACTCCCACAAGTTCTCCAAATCTTGCCAGCCAGCCCTCTCTTATGCTAGGCTCGCAGCCACCCCTCGTCCTCACTATATTCACCCCAGAAGTCTCTCTCCTGGACCTCATTCCAAATTCTTTGCTCAGCAGCACACAGGGCAATCTTTTAAAATCATTATTAGGGCATTTTATGTATGGTGTATTCTATGTATGGTGCTGGAACTTAAGATGACACTCGTTGTTAATGTGATAGAATCTGTTTTAAATGTGAATCTGTTTTAGAAAGTTTGGATTAGGTCATTATCTGATTAAATTTAAAGATGGTGAAAATTGACTGTGTCTTTATATATGCCTGGTTATCACTACAGCAAAAAAATAGTATTCAGAGTCTCCATTTTAAAATGTGTATTTTTAAAGTACAGATTACTTGTTAATTAAAAAATACAGTTTACTTCAGTTTTCATTTATTTTGTTTGTTTGATGAATGAAAAAAAGTCGTTTATTACTGTATATTTAATCAATGTTTACCTTAAAAAAAATCCCTGGCTGAACCCCCTAATGAAATGTGCTGCGCACGCCTATGCTTGTGAGGGCTTAAAGTGGGCAGAGCAACAGGCTGTGCATGCTGGCCCTAGCTTTACATCTCTGAGCATGTAGGCCCTGCCTTACCCATTTCAGCCCTTGCCATGTTGAATCAGCAAGGTCTGAAAGGGAGTTAATGCTGAGCGTTCTACTCCCATTCAAGAAAACAGGAGTAGAACTACCTTTCAGATCTTGCAAACTGAACATGGTAAGTTTATTTTGTTCAGAAATTGAGCTATATCATCTTTATTAGAGGGTTCTGGAGTGTATAATTCTTTTGTTAGAAGTTAGCAAATTCTTGCATTATTCTATCTTTATAGAATGTCTTGTTGCCATTGCCAGTTTTTAAGGAACAGATTGTCTTTTTGGCTTGGCGTTTTCTTAATAGATGGGCGAGAAGTTTAGAATTTTTGTTACGAAATTCAAAATAATGCTGCTTCATTTAAAAAGGATTCCTGTAGCCATCGTCTAAAAATGATTCCTGTAGTCGTCCAGCTGCATCTTGATTGCCGCTAATGCGGGAAAGCCCACAACCTCCCTAGGTCATTGGTTCCATTGTTGTACTGCTCTGACAGGAAGTTTTTCCTGATGTCCAGACAGAATCGGGCTTCCTGTAATTTGAGCCCATTATTCAGTGTCTTGCACTGTGGGATGATCGAGAAGAGGTCCTGGCCCTCCACTGTGTGACAATCTTCTAATTTTTATTCTACACAAATCCAGATTCTTTAGTCTTGTTCCTAGGAATTGGCTTTTACATAATCCCTTTAGCAGCTAGGCAGAATCACACGATCACCACAGCCCACCGTGGCTTATTTAAGCCCCGTTGGATTGCATGCTGACAGCCATTGTGAACATTCAAGCTGTGGTAGATGTTGCCATGGCTTATCATGACATGTGAATTCATTGAGAGTGAATTGTTGCCATGGTTAACAAACCATCCACAAACCCATAACCTGTTTTGGGTTGTGGGTGGTTTGTTGACCACAGTTCACACTTCATTATAAGCTGCAGCAGCCATCCAGCATGGCATGAATATTCACAATGGCCACCAGCAAGCACCACAACCAATTGTGGCTTAAATAAATCGTAGTGGGCTTTGGCAATCATGCAATTGAGGTTTCTGAATCTTTAGCTTCTCGTCTCCTTCTTAACATTTGGTAGCCTATATGTGAAGCTCACTGGCAGCTGACAAACTGCAAATATTTTAAACTGTTCTCTTTAGACCCTTGACTTCCCCAAATAGATAAGCCAAGATTCTTTTAATGTCTCTTCCTCCCACCACCCAAATGTGGTGGGTGGGTGTGTATAAAACAGGAAGTGGAAAGAAGATTTTAATGACATCCCAAAGGTTCAATGACTAATGCAGTTACTCATAATGGTGTACTGCCATGGTATGATGGAGTAAAGCATTTGTTTTTAAGAAAGATATATATGAATGCTCTTTTGTATGCATGCAATCCCTCTTCCCTGGTGAGCCTGAGGGTGCATAGTTAATCACCACATTGGCCTGTCACATCCGTTACCTCAGACCTGACACTAAAGTCACAGCCAGTCACAAGAAGGCAGCAATTATTTCTGACTGAATAGCTGAGTCTAGGATTTCTGCTGAGTGCAACTTGACAAGGTCCGTCTACCTTTGGGGAGGGGGAGTGAGTGACAAATATGTGATGAAAAAGACAGTCTCACATGAGTTCTGAACTACCCTTAAAGCCACCCTAGCGCTTGTGTTTGTATGTTTAAAAAAATGTACAATTGAAACAAGTGCTTCAGAGATTAAAGGCACACATGCATACACAGTTTCTTTATTAAAAACAATCCTATTCTGTGTTATGAAGACAGCTGATTCCTCAGTTCTAAAATGAAAACTGGCAGGTTTTTGGTGTGTTTTTTAACATGACATTAAGAGAAGAGAAGTCAAAAGCACATAAACACAAGCCCCCTCCTTATCCGATGTACAGTCGTGTGAAAAAGAAAGTACACCCTCTTGGAATGGTATGATTTTACATATCAGGACATAATAACAATCATCTGTTCCTTAGCAGGTCTAAAAATTAGGTAAATACAACCGCAGATGAACAACAACACATGACATATTACACCGTGTCATGATTTATTTAACAGAAATAAAGCCAAAATGGAGAAGTCGTGTGAAAAAGTAAGTACACCTTATGATTCAATAGCTTGTAGAACCACCTTTAGCAGCAATAACTTGAAGTAATCGTTTCCTGTATGACTTTATCAGTCTCTCACATCATTGTGGAGGAATTTTGGCCCACTCTTCTTTACAACGTTGCTTCAGTTCATTGAGGTTTGAGGGCATTTGTTTATGCACAGCTCTCTTAAGGTCCCGCCACAGCATTTCAATCGGGTTGAGGTCTGGACTTTGACTGGGCCATTGCAACACCTTGATTCTTTTCTTTTTCAGCCATTCTGTTGTAGATTTGCTGGTGTGCTTGGGATCATTGTCCTGTTGCATGGCCCAGTTTCGTCCAAACTTTAGCTGTCGAACAGATGGCCTCACATTTGAATCTAGAATACTTTGGTATGCAGAGGAGTTCATGGTCGACTCAATGACTGCAAGGTTCCCAGGTCCTGTGGCTGCAAAACAAGCCCAAATCATCATCTCTCCACCATCGTGCTTGACTGTTGGTATGAGGCGTTTGTGCTGATATGCTGCGTTTGGTTTTCACCAAACGTGGCGCTGTGCATTATGGCCAAACTTCTCCACTTTGGTCTCGTCTGTCCAAAGGACATTGTTCCAGAAGTCTTGTGGTTTGTTCAGATGTAACTTTGCAAACCTAAGCCGTGCTGCCACGTTCTTTTTAGAGAGAAGAGGCTTTCTCCTGGCAACCCTTCCAAACAAACCATACTTGTTCAGTCTTTTTCTAATTGTACTGTCATGAAGTTTAACACTTAACATGCTCACTGAGGCCTGTAGAGTCTGAGTTGTAACTCTTGGGTTTTTTGCAATTTCTCTGAGCATTGCACGGTCTGACCTTGGGGTGATTTTGCTGAGACGTCCTCTCCTGGGAAGATTGGCAACAGTCTTGAATGTTTTCCACTTTTGAATCATCTTTCTCACTGTAGAATGATGGACTTTAAATTGTTTGGAAATGGCCTTATAACCCTTCCCAGATTGATGGGCAGCAGCAATTGCTTCTCTAAGATCATTGCTGATGTCTTTCCTCCTTGGCATTGTGTTAACACATACGTGGATGCTCCAGACCAGCAAACTGAAAAAACTTTGGCTTTTATAGAGGTGGTCATACTTGCTGATGACCAATTAATCACGGGCATTTGATTAGCAGCACCTGCTACTTAGCATCTTTATTCCTATGGAAGCAGTAAGGGTGTACTTACTTTTTCACACATGGCTTCTCCATTTTGGCTTTATTTCTGTTAAATAAATCATGACATGGTGTAATATGTCATGTGTTGTTGTTCATCTGAGGTTGTATTTACCTAATTTTTAGACCTGCTAAGGAACAGATGATTGTTATTATGTCCTGATATGTAAAATCATACAATTCCAAGAGGGTGTACTTTCTTTTTCACACGACTGTACGTCCCTCATACATGCTTAATTAATTTTGAGAAGGAGTCCATATAATGTTTAGTGAACTGTTTAATGAAATCAACAAAAGGAACTTTATCCAGGTAACTGGTATGGGCCCTTCCACACGCCGTAGTGAAGGCGCCTGCATGTGCCCCAACTACAGCCCCAAAACGATAGTGTGTACCAGCCTGAAGAGACGGAGGCAGCGGAGGCGGCTGGGGAATCCGGGCGCGTCTGCCGCTGCCGCCGCTGCTGCCGCCCTCCTGCTGCCGGGGTAAGGGCGACCCGGGTCGGAGAGCTCGGCTTCCGCCTCCGCCGAGCTCTCCGACCCGGGTCGCTCTTACCCAGGCAGCAGGAGGCCGGCGGGGAGGCGGAGGTGGCTGGGGAATCCAGGCGCGTCCTTGCCGCCGCCGCCTCCCCGCCTCAGCCAGGGCTCCGGAAGAGCTGCTAGGCCGTCACTCTCAACCGCCGCAGTTCTCGTTCTCCTCACGGACTGGGACCCAAAGGCTGGCTGCGACGGTGTTGGTTGCGGTGGAGGAGGAGGAGGAGGAGGAGGCTCGCGCCTGCCTGGTCGGTACGGCGGCACTCTGGGTAGCCGCCAGGAGGAGGCAAGGAAAGGGGAGGAGGCAGCGGTGGCGGCAGGAGGAGGCGCGCCGCTTCCCTCGCGGGCTTTCCCCCCTCCGACCCGAGTCGCTCTTACCCCGGCAGCAGGAGGGCGACGGCAGCGGCGACGGCAGCGGCGCCCGGATTCCCCAGCCGCCGCCGCCGTCTCTTCAGACTGGTACACACTATCGTTTTGGGGCCGTAGTTGGGGCGCATGCAGGCGCCTTCACTACGGCGTGTGGAAGGGTATTCCTATTAGGGGAGGACCTGTGTGTGGCCATACCCAATCTAGTGAAATAGCTGAAATGTGTAATTATCTGGTTCCGAATAAAATTTGTCCAGCTCTATTACAAATCCAGCACCATTCCCCGCCTCTCCGCCCCAAGTACTTCTCTAGCTTGGAATGAGATTCTAAACAAGTGCAGTGAGCACACAGCATCCCAAGCCAGCTGCATTGTTAAAACTATTTAATATTAAGCATTGCTTGTTAACTGTGCATGATCTTGTTTTCTTTTGGAAAGACAATGAGGCCTGAAAAATGTGCAGAACCATAGCAAGCCTGCACCACTTTAAATAATTGCCATTTGGATCAGATCAATAATGGTTCCACGGACAATAAACAGGTGTCAGGGTTGAAAGCATTAAGAAATTGCACCAATACAACCTCCATATCCATATAGGCCCCGTTCAGAAGACACCTTAAACCATGGCTTTAACCATGGTGGTTAAGCCAGAAAGCCAGGCCGTGTTCAGAAAGCACCTTAAACCACGGCATTAACCACGGTGAATAAGGCTTTTTGCCTTCGTCACCATGGTTAAAGCCACGGTTTAAAGTGCCTTCTGAACGGGGCCATTGTCACTTCCCCCTTAGCTTGTTTAAGAGTGTGTGTGTATAATACATTGCTTTATATTGTCTTAGAATATTTTATTCCATTGTATTAAAAATAAAGGCCAATTTTCCAGAAATGTAATTAATTAATTAATTAATTATATTTAATATACCAAATTGTGATCCCAAGAGACCACAAAGGTGGCTCCCAAAAATTATATAAATATAAATTGCTTTCCAATTATCTTCCTTTTCATATTCATACTAAGCTTAGACATGGAACAATGTCCACAATTCTGTAAAACCAGAGAATCTTGCAATATGACAATTATTATTAGCAATAATATTACTTAATTAGAGGTGGTTTAGTGTATTGGCTAACAGTGTTAGCTGTCAGCCAGATAAATATCTTCCCCTAACTATGAATTCACTAAGAAGTATTAGGCAAGTATGAGCTCATATGAAGCAATTCACAGTGTTAAATAAATGCTAAGTATGAATACAATTAAACAATCACTACATATTTTACATATGTTTTATCAGAAGTAAATTTACTCACCATGTTCCCATCATGTCCAGCAGGGCTTACTGCCAGGTAAGTGTGCATAGGATTGCAGTCTAATAGTAATAACATATTATGCTAGATTCTAGGAGCTTTTCTACACAAGGCTGTTAATCCATTATATCTACTTTTGGTTTCATCATACAATTGAGAACCAAGCACTACACAAAGAGTGTTTCCTTTCCTATTTTCCACTACATAACAGCTAGGTGGTGCTGTGGTAGTGGAATTACACAATTACACAAGTGGAAAAGCATTTTCTTTCATTTTCACAAATTGTACTGCATTTTTCCTGCTCTGAGAAATGCACTAAAAGCCCTGTTTTAAAACAGAAGCAAAAGTAGCTTTGTGTAAAGAACCTGTAAACACCCATGAGTAGGGAATGACAAGTGCAGGACAAAGACCTTGTGTAGAAAAGCCCTTTTATTTATTTATTTATTTATTTATTTATTTATTACATTTTTATACCGCCCAATAGCCGAAGCTCTCTGGGCGGTTCACAAAAATTAAAACCACAATAAAACAACCAACAGGTTAAAAGCACAATTACAAAATACAGTATAAAAAGCACAACCAGGATAAAATCACGCAGCAAAATTGATATAAGATTAAAATACAGAGTTAAAACAGTAAAATTTAAATTTAAGTTAAAATTAAGTGTTAAAATATTGAGAGAATAAAAAGGTCTTCAGCTGGCGACGAAAGCAGTACAGTGTAGGCGCCAGGCGGACCTCCCTAGAGCACCTAGGCACCATACAAAAATGAATAGAAGTCCTACGCTGAGATTTAGAATATGAAAGGATTAGATTAAACACATGGTTACTTTAATTGAATGATCAGGCTGGTTTTGCTTTTGTTTTTCATTTAATTACCATTTGACCCCACTGTTTACAATTTCCCCCTCTGCACTCAAATGTACTTAAATCTGCCAACAGATTATAACACTTCATGCATCTGATCAAATGGACTTTAGTCCACAAAGAGTTATGACAAAATTAATGTGTTTATCTAAAGGTGCTACAAGAGTTTTCCATGTTTATGCTGCAATAGACTTACACAGCTGCCTTCTGGACGCTATTACAAAGCTGTACTAGTTAGTAGCAAGGGGCAGGGGAGTCACAAAGAAGGCACCACAAACAGCTAGCAGCCCAGACCTGCGAACTAATTGAAAAAGCAGCAACAGAACCTGTTCCCTGTATTTTCCCCCTTTTGGAGAGAGGGGAAGCCAGAGGCCAAGAAATTCTTGCTTCGGTCTTTCACCTGTACCATCACAGCTGAAGACATCAGCACTCTGAAAGTGCTACCTAAAGGCAGTGGGCAGGCTCCCATGTAATGAGAAGCCACTGTGGGTGGATTTTTCCATGGGGCTGCTTGTCGAGATGGTGGCTGTCATTTTGAATATTTGAGCCGTGGTAGGAGCACTCTGTAGCTTGTTGTTGCATGCGAACCCAGTGAGGGTAGGTTGTTGGGGGGTGGTTAACAAGCCACTGGCATACCTAGTGGGTTCTGGGTAGCTTGTAAACCGCTCCAATAAACCACCCTCATTGCGTTCACCCATAATGACAAGCTGCAGTAATAAATTTTAATCATGGCGGCTTCTTGTTACATGCAAATATATTATATATTTGAGGGTCTATCCACCCACCCCCCAAAGAGCATATAAGCTTTTGATTGGATGCTGCAGGAGTTAGGGTGGGGCTATAAGTATATCAATTAAACTTGTTTTATTTGACACTAGCTGTACCCTGCCACGTGTTGCTGTGGTTCTCTTCATTGGCTTCCAATTCACTCCAGAATCCAATATAAACTTCTCCTGTTGACCTTCAAAGCTTTTCACGGTCTAGCTCCTGCCTATCTCTCCTCTCTCATCTCACACTACTGCCCCGCTCGTGCTCTCCGCTCCTCTGATGCCATGCTTCTCGCCTGCCCAAGGGCCTCTACTTCCCTTACTCGGCTTCGTCCTTTTTCTTCTGCTGCCCCTTACGCCTGGAACACTCTTCCAGAACACTTGAGAACTATAAACTCAATCACAGCTTTTAAAACTCAGCTAAAAACTTTTCTTTTCCCTATAGCTTTTAAATATTGAGTTTGTTCTGACTCTACACTGTTAGCTTCACCCTACCCGGTGCCTGTTTACACTTCCCTGTGCCTGTTTGCATTCTCTTTCCCTCCTTATTGTTTACTACAACTTTATTAGATTGTAAGCCTATGCGGCAGGGTCTTGCTATTTACTGTGTAATCTGTACAGCACCATGTACATTGACAGTGCTATATAAATAAATAATGATAATAATAATAATAATAAGAAGAAGAAGAAGTCTGGTTAAATTGAAAAGAAAGAAAAGACAAAGCGGATGTTTCTAATATGTTTAATTTCACAATGCTTGTGGATATACAATATTTTTAGTTGTTCCATTGTCTGTGTAGTTATAGAGATTGTCTGGTTTGCCGACTCTAGAACACGCAACATATAATTGTCCATGTGAGAAGCAATCTGTGTCTAGATCTAAACCGCACAATTCTAAAGATTGGCCCTGAGCTTTGTTGATGGTGATTGCAAACGCCAATCGAATTGGGAATTGTGATCTCTTAAATTGAAATGGCATATCTGTTGGAATCATAGGAATGCGAGGAATGAGGACATCTTCACCTTTGAAAGGTCCTGTCAAGATTGATCTCCGACTATAACAATTGCCACTTCGTCTATAGTTGGAGCATTGAATCTTCGCACATGTTCTCCAGCAGGCGTTTTGTCAGCATGAATAACAATCTTGTGTGTATCAGATAGCATCATGTCAATTGCTGTTTTGAACAAATGTACTAAATTGTTTTTTTCGTGAAGTAGCTGTTGCAGTTTTGAAACGATAGACCTTTTTATGCTGGCATAAATTCCGCAGCGTGCATTCAATTCATCATTGCCATCACCAATGAAATACATTTGTAGGAATTTCTGTTGACTATCTTGAAATGGAAGGAAGGAGCCGGCTTTATGATAAATTTGTCCTTTGACTTTGAAAGTTGGCATAAATGGAGCTGTGATGATTTCTGCGCCGAACGACGTCATTTGGAAGCATGAGTTGTATTTCCTGATGTTAGATAGGAAATGCTTTGATTCTGCGGTATATCCGGCAAGCAAAGTTTGTAATGGCTCTGGTGGTTCTCCAAGTTGAGGCAGTTTAATTTTTCCAGCAGCGCAACACATTCCTTTTGTTTCTCCATTAAATTTAAGAGCCTTGCAATAAGGACACACTTCAGTCACAGTGCTGATGAGAACATGCCACCTCAAACTATAATCATCAGCTGGGTTGTACCGGAATGCAAGGCGATTGTAATTGTGTGATTGTTTACCACGGAGTCGTGTTTGACGCTGATGTGCTGTTTCTCGTTGACGTCTTTCAGCCCCTCTCAGCCTGTTGCATTCATTCTGTTGAGAACAAAGCAGATCTGAAGCTGTAGAACGCGATTGCCGTGCTCGCAACCGTGCATCCTCAAGTCTGGCTGAACGTTGCTTGGCTGGTTCCTTGGCACGTATTTGAGGCATTCTTTTTCTTTTTTTCTCGTTTGCTGATGCCCGTTCTTCCTGAGTCTGATTTGCAATTTCTCGTCGCAGTGCTTCCGCTCTGTGAGTACGACGACCGAAGTGTGATCTTCTGCGAGGCAGTATTTGGATGAAGTAAAGCAGATTGTTTGGTTTTTTAAAAAGGATGTTTTTACGTTGAGGAGGTTAGTGGAAACTCCTGGCAGTTACCTTTCTTCAGAACGTGTAACTGTCACAGGTGTGACATCTATATTCACTCAGCCAATTGTGAGAGAACATGCAAATAGGAGAGGAGGCAGAGGCAGTGGATTGGCCTACTGTTTGGTTTTTTTAAAAAGGATGTTTTTACGGTGAGGAGGTTAGTGGAAACTCCTGGCAGTTACCTTTCTTCAGAACGTGTAACTGTCACAGGTGTGACATCTATATTCACTCAGCCAATTGTGAGAGAACATGCAAATAGGAGAGGAGGCAGAGGCAGTGGATTGGCCTACTGGTTGGCGATGTCACAATGACCTATAAGAGCAAATAGGAGAGAACATGCAAATAGGAGAGAAGGCAGAGGCAGTGGATTGGCCTACTGGTTGGCGATGTCACAATGACCTATAAGAACAAATAGGAGAGAACATGCAAATAGGATTGGAGGCAGAGGCAGTGGATTGGCCTACTGGTTGGCGATGTCACAATGATCAGCAGGACTGGTTTTGAGGAGGCCTATTTCTTCGATTTTAAGACAAACTTTTGACCCCATATAGAACATAGTTACATAACAACGCTCGCATATTCGAATGCAACGTTGTGTCAAAATTTCAAAGCAATCGGTGAAGAACTTTCGGAGATATAACGTCTGTTTCGAACGAACATTTACATTTTTATTTATATAGATGTTGCCAATCTTGCAGTCTTGATACAGGTACAAAATGTTTTCTTTGTATCCAGACGTTTTCCCCAGTAAGAATTGCATATTCAAGTTATACAACTGCAACATTTTTATTTGATTTAATATGGACTCTCTATTCAGTGCTAGACATAATCAATTAACAGTGGGATTTCATTATCTGTACAGTGTTTAGAAATAATTTACACCATCCCTCAGGCTGTGGTTTAAATTATTGCAGCATACTCTCTTGGAATATAAAAACATCTGGGTTTCATGGATAAGACAGAAGAATACTTTATTCCTGTCTATCAGCCTAAGTTCTGAGAAAGAAATTTCCTACAGTCAATTTGTCAGCCCTTAAAATAGGTCTGGGCAAAGTGTTTGCTCCCTCTTTCTTCCGAATAAAGCTGGGGAGGAATTTGGGGACATTCATGGGGGCTCCACGAAAGTTTCTTCACTGTCAGTTGGGGGGGGGGTTGTAGCAGTTACAGTTGTTTATGAGGTGATCTGAGAGTTTGTTGTTCTTTTTTTAAAAAAAATCTTGAATGAGGTAAGCAGCAGCCCACCTGCAACATGTTTTGAAACGGGGCCACTAAACCCCCTGGGAACAGTGTGACATGATGGGGAAAGATAAAGATTGAGCAGGGGGTTGGACTCGATGGCCTTATAGGCCCCTTCCAACTCCACTATTCTATGATTCTATGATAACTGTCCCCATGGGCCTGTGTGTGCAGCCATCTTTTTTTTCTGTGCGACGATGCTCCGTCATCCTGGAGCATTGTTCCCCGTGGTCTCAGTGGTCCCATTTCAAAGGGTTGAGGAATAAGTGGGGGAAAGCACCACAAAAAGGCTATAAGAAAAAGAGGCGACTGGCTCTGGTGCTATGAAATGTCAAACAGTTTGACTCCTGATGGAGACAGAACGAACACAACTGCGGTCTTGTAAAAAAACATCTATAAGGTTACCAAATTTATAACTACTACAAAAAATAATTTATTTTGTTGCACAGTTCCTGACGAAGGATCTCTGGCTCTGAAACGTTGAGCGTTGTACAAGTTTGGTTGAAAGTTTTTTTTGAACATTTTTATATTTTTATATTTCGGATAAAAATAAAGAAACCTCTTCTGACATTTCATAGCGCCAGAGCTAGTCGCCTCTTTTTCTTGTAGCCCATTTCGAAGGGTGCCAGGATGCTGCCAAGAGCACAGCATGGCTTTTTAAAGTCTTTAAAGGACAAGAATCCCTCTGACCAACTCATGAACAAGGGGTGACGGCTACACCTCCACCCACCTGAAAGTCAAGTGACTTTCACAGGCCCCTCACAGATGTTCCCGAATTCCTCTTCCAGCTATATGGGGAGGAGAAGGGCCAACTGGAGGGACAGTAAAAGAATCTATCCCAGCGCAAGCAAAGCCGCAAGGGGGGAGGAGCGTGGGCACTCGGGGTGCTGTCACCCGCTCTCACACTTGCATCTGCCCTGGGGAGCATCTCCAATAGCAGTCAGCATTGAGGGGAGGAAGCCTGTGCTTGGAATTACTAGCAAGAATCTAAAACCATCCTGCTTTTTTGCTATTTGTAATTTTCCACTATAACCTTCGGCTGTAAACAATTTAATAAAACACACAAATTATTTAAACACGTTCACTTGTCCCATCGCAGACTGCCGCTGTTGTTCCTTAGGAAGGTAGCATGACTTACCGTTGAATGGTTTAGACAACACACACACCTGCAAAATCCTAAAAATATAGCTTGAACAGTTGACAGCTCAGCAAAAAATGAGCTTCGGCTGTCATCCTGTACCACTTACCTGGGAGTGGGAGTAAGGTCCATTTAACTCAATGGCACTTACTTCTGAATAGGCATGTATAACAGTGCATGATTTGTGTGGGGTCCCCCCTCCAGTTTGATTAGTCCAGACACTGCAATAATAATTTTCAGCATTCTGTGAGGGAGGAAAACACACACCCCACCCCACACATCCTTCATGTATTCTTCCCTGTCAGACCCCCACCCCCGTCTGCTTATTTAATAACTGTGTGACTTTCACTCCAGAAGTGAGAGCTTCTCACATGACTCCAGAACAGAGGAAACATCTTAACAGGCAATCAATGGCCCCCAGTGACAACGTAGAGCCTTTTTAAAAAGGAAGTTTCACTGTAATACAGTCCCACTATAGTGAGCACCTATTTTTATCCTGCTTTTAGCCATTCAATAGGGATGTCTCAAATATATGGTTGCACTTACCAGAGGATCGGTTTAGGTATGGAAGCCTGTTCTAGGGAATGCTCTAAGAAAAAGAAGCCACCTCCAAATGGGTTTTCTATCTGTCAATTCTATGCCAGAGGCAGCCTTTCCATTCATTGCCTTCCCTTCCCTAGGAATTGGCACTGGGGTGAATCTAGAATGGCTGTAGACCTTGAGCGTTATCATACCAGCGTTATACTGTGCAATCACTGCGAATTGCATGCAAAGGACTCAGAAGTTTTCCACCTTATAATCTGCTTTGATTGTGAAGTACTCCCAGGCATCCTGCCTTAATTGTGCTATAAAGCCAAAAGATTCGCCGTATTTAGCCCCTACTTTTTGAGTGTATCTTCCGAGCCACCACTGGAGCGCAGGAGCAGGATTTTAAAGAAATGCTTACATCTGCATAAGCTTTAAAGATAAAGACACCAAAATTGGCACAGTAATAGATATTAGGAAGACCTTTAAGCACACCAAATTTGAATTGAATTAGGTCATCTGTTGTTGTTTTTATGATTTTTTTACACTTCCCCTCTTAAACTCACTTCCTGGTATGCAAAGGGTCGCTGTCGCCCGGTAGCAAAAACAACAGCAACAACGGCGAAAGCTTGGCACTATGGAGATAATTCAAGGGAAGCAGGTACGTGGGATGAAGCTCCCTGCATGGCACTGCTGCTGTTTGTGCTACTTTGTTCCTGCTCCAAAGAAACTGTGGGGGAACGTCTGCTGTCTGTAGGTGCATTTGGACGACAAGGGGGGAAATAGAATCATAGAATAGTAGAGTTGGAAGGGGCCTACAAGGCCATCGAGTCCAACCCCTTGCTCAATGCAGGAATCCACCCTAAAGCATCCCTGACAGATGGTTGTCCAGCTGCCTCTTGAAGGCCTCTAGTGTGGGAGAGCCCACAACCTCCCTCGGTAACTGGTTCCATTGTTGTACTGCTCTAACAGTCAGGAAGTTTTTCCTGGTTTCCAGCCGGAATCAGGAAGGGAAGGGAAAGAGTTAATATCACACATAGAACCTCCCCCCTCCATTTTAGCATTTTATTTTGTGTGTGTTAGAACGTAATAAATAGAATTTAGTATGTTAAAATTTAGGAAGTGAACTGGCATTAATATTAAATATTAAATAACCTGACTTTAATATTAAAGAAGAGAAGTGTGCTGTCACAGGTGTTTTAAAAACACACACATGTAAAATGAGCTATTGCTTATTTGCAATTTAAATGCCAAGTGGCTAAAATATGCACATTTTAATGTTCTTAAGAAAAAAACACTACATTTTCTCAACCCTTAGCTGTTTTAGATATGTATCCAGGTACCACTGAAACCTTTAAAATATTTAGCGAATACGGAATATTTAAAATATGAGAATTTTTATAAGCCACAATCCTTATTTCTCTCTCTCTCCTTTGAATAATAATGTTTTTTTAATTAAAAAAGCACACACCCATAATTGTGTTGGCATATATATATTAATGGTGTGGAAGTGTAGCATTAGAACCATTTGTCAGATCAAATTTATAATTTTCTTATCAGTGACCCTGTTCAGACAACACATTAAGCCATGGTGGTTTAGCATTTTGAGCTAAACGTTACGGCTTAGCGTGTCATGTCATCCATGACTTAATGTGTTGTGTGAACCATGGTAGCCCCATAACCACAGTTTAAACATGCTACAAAAGGTTAGCAGCCTAACCATTGTTTAGAGTGTGGTCTAAACAGGCCCAGTCTTTTACTAGCTCAAACTTTATGGCCAAACTTAAGGGAAAACATGGTGGCAGGGGTACGGGTGGAGGGGTGGGGTGATGCAATGGTTACAGACCCTTGTTGAAAAAGCAATATAGAAAAGGTGCCTGTTTTATTTATCAGATTTTGGGGGGAAATAGAAAAAGGTTGGAGTTCCTTCCCAGGGCCAAGTCTTTTGTTTTTTAATGTCATGACGGAGTCCTGGCAAGCAGTGCAGACCCAATTTCTATATTAATCAAGCAGTAACGCTATTCTGGACTAGTAACATTTCAGGCTGAGTCTACACCTGTGTGTGTGTAGTACAGGGGTGAGGAATATTTAGCCTGCGAGATGTTGATAGACTGCATAGCTGATGGCATGGAATGATGGGAGTTGTAGTCCAAAAAACATCTGGAAGGCCACACATTCTTCATCCCTGGTGTTGGAGGTCTCCATGGATAAAGCTCTGTATATCAGGGGAAAGGGTTCTACTTAACTGTCTCCCTAACATGCTACTTTCTATGTGAGGGGAATTTATTTCATGAACAGATTCAAGTAAGAGAGCTTATCTCGGCTTTCACAGCCCTTCATGGCATGGGAACAGAGGACCCATGGCCTGTCCCATGTATGTCTTCCTGCACATGACCTTTATTGGAGGCCCTTCTCCAGGCTCCCCTGCCATCTAAGGTCAATCGGGCAATGGACTTCCTTTGTAGCAGCACTCTGACTGTGCAATGATCTCTCCAGGTTGCCCAGTGCTTACCTTTGTTGTCATTTTGGCACTAGGGGGAGAGCTTTCCCTCCTCCCTCAGGCCTTTTGATATAATCTGATCTATTTTGTCTTAGCTGGTGAGTGTTATGCTTTTACGCTGCTCTTATACATCCCACTGTTTTTAGTGTATTCTTGTATGTTTTAAGCATGTTGTATTATATTTTGAAATTTAATACTCCTCCCCTTCTTGGACTTCTGTGACATCCCTATGACTTTATACTCACTTTGAAGTTGTTCTTGTTTTTAAAAAGGATACCTACAACATCGTTATTTCTTGGCAGAATTTGATGAAACTTGCAGTCACAGTTCTCACTTCTGAGGGTATGATGCCTACCAAATTTTGGACAGAGAGGTTCAGGGTGCTTTGTGGAAGCACAATGTTTACAGTTTGTGGGATGTTGAGGAATTTAATTCCACTGCTGTAAGGATGTTCTTGCTTTTGCAAATTTGTATAAAAATGGTATACATCATAGATGTACATACATCTATAATGTATGTACAACTACGTTTGTTTTCTGACGTCCCCCAGAACTGTTGTTTTTAAATGGATACTGTTGTTTTTATACTGTTTATGTTTCTGATGATTTTTTTAAATTTTGTATACTTTTTTTAATGTTTACTGTTTTTAACTTTCGTGAACCGCCCAGAGAGCTTCGGCTATGGGGCAGTTTATAAATGTAATAAGTAAATAAATAAATAAGCCTCTGAAATGTTACACGTTATATGGGTTAGGGCATTATGATTAATGAAAAACAGTTTGAGGCTTGGTTTTGTTTTCTGCTATTGTGAAACCAATAGATAAATATTTCCTGATAACAAGAGCCCTGACTGGAAGCTAGAACTGTCAGTCACAAAACTACACCACCTTCCTTCCTGTCATCTGCCCTGCCTGCTGTTTTACTTTTATGGAGAGCTTGCAGGGGAAATGTAACCATTTTGAACAAACACTTAAGACTTTTTGACTCTGGGTGTGTTTGCACGTCATGCTAAGCTATTCTGAGAAGAAGCCATGGTGAGTGGGTGACTTGTCCATTTGATAGATAATTGCCCACTCTGTGTCTTCCTGTGGCTTGTTTTTCCCACAGTCCCTCTCAGTCCTCCAGACCACGGATGACATGTATCCCAGGGGCTTTTGTGGCAGAAATCCTTGTTTCCTTGTTCTGTACGTCAGCATCCTTTCTGCAATTGGTCTGCTGTGGTTGCCAGTTGACAAGGTGAACTACCCTCACACACCCACTGTATCAGACCAGAAAAAGGAAATAATTTTCTGGATCCTTATAAACATAGGAAGGTGCTTGCGTATTTTTATTTTACCTGCTATAAAATTTGTGCACATTCCCCCATCATTTGCAATGGGTTCTTTTTGTTATTTATGCTCCTGCACAAATGTGAATAACTTCTGCTAGGAATTTTGTGTAAATTTCCCTTCCATTTTACTGCTCTGCAATGAGTTTTGTGCAAATTTCCCCTCCATTCTCTGTAACCCTCATGTACATCTGACAGCAAGCAATGGAGCTGGTGGCTGCAGGACAGAAGGCAGGATGAAATTTACAAAGACATTGACATAATTTTGTTTCAAGTACAATATATATGGTTTTCACTTGCAAGTTATGTGTCCAGGTGGAGGACATTGACAAGGGGGATAAGGGGTTGTGAAATCAAGACACCCCGAAATTAAATTATTGCCTTTTTGCAATCCGAAGCAGGATGCGGTGGGGGTGGGGGTGGGGTTCACTCCCGAAGCACCAAAGTGGAGGATGAAATTGACAAGGACATTTGCAAGAGGGGTATCTGGTCATGTTGAGTTCAATAGCAGGCCAGTGATCTGGGGCTCTGCAGAGAGGGAAGGAAGGAGGCTGAGGCAGCTGTGCAATTTGCAATCTTCTAGATGTTTTGGCCTACAACTCCCATCAACTTTAGCCAGCATAGCCAATGCTAAGGAATGATGGGAGCTGTAGGCCAAAGCAGCTGGAGGGCCACCAGTAATGAAGAGGTGATAGTATAGAGTGATGAATATAATAGCAGCAGACATAAATCAAAGTTATCTTCTGTCTCTTACAGGTCCTGAACCAGTGACTTCTTAAGCAGGTGAGAATACAAGAGCAGTTACTCCTACTCTATGTGTTAGTCTACAAGGCAACGGAGAGAGGCTGGAGTCCAAAGTGATGGGTTTCTCAGTAACTATACTAGCATCAAACTGGACTGGCAAAGCCTGTTGCATACCTCAATGTGGTACCATTATAGCATGCCTGGGGCACATGTAAAGGAGGAATGACAGCCTCAACAAAGCTTACGGCAGCAGCGCTGGGGCTGGCCCTCAGCACCAGTGCAATCCCACTTATTTTGTGGTTCCATTGTCATTGAACAACTTGTGTCCAAAGCAAAGTATTTTGCACCTTTGGGATCAGGCTGTGAGCAAACTCTAATAATACCTTTGATTAAAAATGAAATTTGTTACTATGACATACTGATCTTTTCTTTATAATCGAGTGCTATTTCTTAACGCTTAAAACATGAGAATTGCGTACACTGTAGCATTTACCCTAATCCTACTCTAATAATATTTATGGGATAGCATCAAAGCCAATTCTATTGTTCTTCTGAACACTTGGCAAAGAACCACCTTATAAATACATTTCAGGTTGCTTGAATTACCACGGTATCCCATAAAAGGCATTATCTAGTGATTCTTATTCATATATAGCATTGTTTTCAAGCTGACAGTAGTGACAGGAAATAGAATTTAATGGGTACAGTGAACTACAAGATGTTTGGAAAATTGTTTGGCTCTGTTAATTATATTTTATAAAGAAAAAAATCTGTCATAACAGCAGCATGATCGATTTGTGAATACAGCTAAATTCCTCAAATTGCTGTCTCTAGCCATGCCTTAGCTCTGAAAGTGTTGAACCAGCTTTAAATACATTTCTTTTCATGTTAGTTCTCCTCTCAATGAATGGCTGTTTAAAAAGAGTGGTGGTGGGGAACCACAAGATCCCTTCTAATAATATGTATTCAAAATATGTATCTACTACAAGAAAATGCATATTTATTTTTTATTGCCTTTTTATACCGCCCAATAGCCGAAGCTCCCTGGGCGGTTCACAAAAATTTAAACCATTCAAAGTATAAAACAAACAGTATAAAAACATGATATAAAATACAATATAATACAATATAAAAATGCTGAGAGAAAAAGGTCTTCACCTGTTGCCTGAAAGAATATAGTGTAGGTGCCAGGTGAACCTCCTTGGGGAACTCATTCCACAGCCTGGGTGCCACAGCAAAGAAGGCCCTCCTCCTGGTAGCCACCTGCCTCACTTCCTTTGGCAGGAACCCACGGAGAAGGACCCCTGAGGATGACCTTAGGGTCTGGGCTATGGGAGGAGGCATTCCTTCAGATAGCCTGGCCCCAAGCCATTTAGGGCTTTAAACGTTAATACCAGCACTTTGAATCAGGCCCAGACCTGAACTGGCAGCCAATGAAGCTGGGAAAGGACTGGCGTGATGTGGTCTCATTGGCCAGTCCCAGTTAGTAAATGTGCTGCCCTGTTTTGTACCGGTTGAAGTTTCCAGACCATTTTCAAAGGCAGCCCCACGTATAACGCATTGCAGTAATCCAAATGAGAGGTTATGAGAGCATGGATAACTGTAGCTAGGCTATCTCCGTCCAGATGAGGGTGCAGTTGATATACCAGCCTAAGCTGTTATATGGGTTGTTTGCATCATTTCTACTGTATCAAGCAGTCTTTTTGGCACCCTTGGTAGAGTTGAGAGCCAGGAGGAAGCATGATGAAGAGCTACAATTAAAATACCTTCAGAATGGTTTGGAAGATGTGGGGGGGGGGGGGAATAATATGGTTTCATTTTATTTGCCTGTTTTTCTACAGAACTGTCCCACTCAAAGTTAGAATGGAAATGTATTTCACTGAGGAAAGAAAGAAAAACGGTGGGGGAATATAACAGCAACTTTGATAGCAAACTCAGATGGTTGGGTTCCAACAGGACTAGAACCCAAATAAGGTAATTGAGAAACAAGAAAGACATATCAGAATGCTCAAGGGAAACCAGAGGTTTGCAGAAGTACAAGAAAAACAGGAAGGGGGCACCCAGTCCATGTTCCCCCTCCGCCCACCCTGGAAGTCCAATAAGGACTGAGCATGTTTAATTTATTTATTTATATTTGTATACCGCCCAGTAGCCGAAGCTGTCTGGGCAGTTCACAACAATTAAAACCATAAAATATTGGACAATAAAAACAGCTGATAAAATGCAATAGAAAAACGTATAAGCTACAATATAAAAATAAAAGCATGAAACGGCAGCATAAGATTTAAAATATAGTGCTAGAGAAAAACAAACTGTGGGCCCATCTGCATGGGGCATTTACTCCAGTTCTACTGAGCCCCCCAAGACGATCGTGACACATGACGCTTGTCCCTCTCGGTAGCTAGCACAGTTTTTTCATGCTGTAAAATCCATTTTTTACAAACTTGTTTCCTGATGGATTTTCCTGTTGAGGCAGCTTCAGCGCAGTTGGGGAGTCTGTGTGACCTGAACTGCCTTCGGTGTGGGCTGTGGGGAGCCGTGCCGATTGGTGGAAGGGAAAGTTGCGTAGTGAGAGGGATGTGGGGAAAGCAGAGGGCTAAACTGGTCTACGCAGAAGTAACTCAATGCCTTCAATGGCACTTTGCCAGTACAGGAGCAGAGAGGTCAGGATAATTGCTTTGCCTATTGCTTTTAAAAATACATTGAGTGCCGGAGAAGGGAGTGAGTGAGCCCTGTTGCATCATCATCATCACCATCATCATCATTATTATGATTATTATTATTAGTTTCATTTGTATCCTGGCTTTTTTTCCTTCAATGAACCCAAGGCGGTGTACATCCTCCTCCTCCTCCTCTCCATTTTATTCTCACAACAACCCTGTGAGGTAGGTTGGGCCCAAAGTCGCCCAGTGGGTTTCCATGGCTGAATGAGGACTAGAACCCAGATCTCCCAACTCCCAGTCCAACACCTGAGCCACTGCACCACACTGGTTCTTTAAAACTGCTCTGCTGTGAATGTGCACATAACTTCCGTGATTCTTAAAAGGGACTGTCCGACAAATGGCCCTTATTACTGCTGGGAAATGGTCACCAGCAGGGGAGGTGCTGGCTAACCACGTTTACTTGGAAGCAACTTCTCCTCAATTGCACTTCACTGGCCATGGGAGGTGGAGAAGGGGTGGGGAGCCAGCCTCCGCTCATTCGCTGCCTCACACCTCTGAAGTTGATGATGTTCAGTTCTGCTTGCGAGACTCTGCCCACACAACCTCGAGCAAACACAGTTTCTGGTGCCCTTTGCCCCGAGAAAGCAGGGGTTTCTCCAATGAATACGTTGCTTTATGGACAGTGCGTCCTGTTCAAGAAGCAAATCCGGATGTAAATGTCATCGCCTCATGAAGTGTCTCCATGAAGATGTGGCCTGAAAATGAAAATGAAAAAGGGTTAAGGTTAGCCCCTGCCAAAGGAATTGAGGTGAATGGCTATCAGGAAAAGGGCCTTTTCTGCTGTGGCACCCTAGCTGTGGAATGAGCTTCCCTGAGAAGTTCGCCTGGCATTGAAATGGGCACAACTTAGTCTAAGCTAATAAAAGTTGCTCCATGTCACTGAGTCCACTTGTGCCTCTAGTGACAATGCTGGATCGGATTTCCCCCCAAAACTATGAACCTCATCCTTTAGTAGGAGTGAAACCCCCTCCCAAACAGGTTGAACAACAGTTAGCTGGGCAGATGAATCACCCACTAACAGTACCTCCATCTTGTCTGGGTTGAGTCTCATCTTGTCTGGATTGAATCTGGGTTGGTTCAGAACGCCCACAAATCTCTCACCTGGCTTTGATGAAAAGGAGAGGTAGAGCTGTTGGTGACATCTCAGTCTATATCTCTAGGGAAACCCCCGCCCCCAGCAGTTTCATGTAGACATTAAACAACATGAGGGATAAAATAGAGCCCTATAGCACCCCATGGCATAACTGCCAAGGGACAGGACAATAATCCCCCAGCACCACCTTCTGGATACTGTCACCTGAGCAGGAGCAGAACCACTGCAGTCCAGTGCCTCCAACTCTCAGCCCAGGTAGCCTATCCAGAAAGTTGCAATGACTGATGGCATTGAAAGCTATTGAGAGACCCAAGAGAATCAACAGGGTTGCACTTCCACTGTCCCTGTCCCAGTAATGGTCATCCCACAGGGTGACCAAGACAGTTTCCGCTAGAAAACCAGGCCAGAAGCCCAACTGAAATGAATCTAGATAATCCGTTTAATTCAAAAGTGTCTGGAGTTGGCTGGCCACCACCTCTTCAAGCACCTTACCCAGGTAGTGGATATTAGCAACTGGCCTATAATTGTTAACATCTTCTGGGTTCAGATCAGGCTTTTCCATTACTGCCTAATTACTGCCTAATTACTGCCTCCTTTAAGGAGGCTGGCACCACTCCCTATTTTAAGGAGGAATTGCTAACCTCTTGGACCCAATTGGACATCCCCTCCCTATTAGACGTAAAAAGCCAAGCTCACAGGTGACTGACTGAACTTGGCCAAGCAATTTGTCCACATTCTCGGGCTTCAATAGCTGAAACTCTGGTCAGAGCTACTAATGGAACTGCTTTATTCATGATGTGCAGGTCATGACAAATGCAAGTAACTTTATTTTCAAAATGCCATGTGAGCTTGTCACAGCTTGCTCCCAAGAGTTCCACCATTTCTCTCCCTGGCCCAGATTGGCCAAGAACCATTCGGAAAAGTTGTGCTAGACAACACTGGGAAGATGCAATGTTGGTGGAAAAGAACTCTCTCTTTTTCACCCTCACTGCCACAGAGTAGGCTCAGTTATGAGCGCTAACCTGTGCTTGGTCAGGCTCAGCACAAGTTTTCCTCCACCAGCATTCTAACTTTTGCTTTATGGCCCTCAGCCCAAGGAGCTGCCTGGGCAATGCTCAGAGGGAAAGGGAGCTTGGAGGCAATCATGGCACCTGTCCTAGTCATCTCTGCATTCCAGAGTAGCCACGGCTTTGACAGAACCATCAGCCATATAGGCAGAATAAAACCCCAGAGCCCTCTAAAATCCGCAGAAATCCAGTAGCCTCCAACTGCAGACCATTTTAATAGGCTAATAGGCTAAATTTCAATAGGAAGTGATCTGACTATGCCAAGGGGATAGATACTAATCCCCCCAATTTCAGAACACCATCCTCATGCCCAGTTGAGAAAACTAGATCAAGAGTATGTTCTCCTACATGCGTTAGGCCCATGACATGTTTGGATAGCCCACGGTTGTCATGGTGGCCATGAAGTCCTGAGCCATCCCAGATCCCATGGCCTCAGAATGGAAGTTGAAATCCCCCAGAACCATCATCCTAGGGTCCTCAACACCAAGCCCAAGACCACCTCTTTCAGCTCAGGCAGGGAGTCTGATAGATAGCGGGGTGGACGGTCCAGCAGCAGAATCCTAATCTGTCCTGGATACCCAATGTTAGATACAAACCCTCAAGATTGGCACTCGAAAGAACAGGAAGCCTAACAAGGGAAATAGACTTCTGTAGACCACAGCAACCCCCTGCAACCCTCAAGTCGCTGCACAGAGTAGCCAGGAGGGCAAACAAGGAAGAGACTAACCACTTCCAGTTCACCCACCCAGGTCTCAGTAATGCACACCAGCTTGACCCTTTCATTCATGATTAAATTGTGGAAGACAGAGATTTTATTTTGGACTGACCTGGCAATCAACATCAGCACCAACAGAGCCAAGGGCAAGCTCGTATGGGAGTCAGGAGCCATCTGGTTAGGGAAAGAACCAGAGGAGGGGATAGGTGTGAGGTGTAAGGTGTCTAACTCTACTTCTCAGCTGGCCTGTTAATCCCCCAACACCATACCTTCCCCTACCTGTGACCACACTTATAGGTGCACTCACATTGCTCCCCAGGCTATTCAATGAATTTCCAAGGCACATGTTAAACAATTAAATTTAACTGAAGTAATTATAGCCACTACAAGGGCATAATCTTAAAAATCCACACACGAAGCATATCTGGTGTGTGTTCCTAGGCAGAAGCCAAGCCATCATCTGGAGGACTTCTTGAGCTTGGGCTGAAAGGTAACGCCCCTCTGCCCTCAGGCACACATTACTCTCACCCAAGAGAAACTACAAAGGGCAGCCCACATGAAGCAATCACTCTACAAGGGGATGGGCATTTGGTGAGGTTGGCAGAGTGACAGCTACTTTGAAGTAGGGAACCAGATGTAATCAGTTCCAGGCCTTTTAGTATGCCATGCCATCTTGTGTTATGTCTCTACCTGGCTTCATACCTCATCTGAGAACCACAGGTGCTCTTGCCCTTTGGCTTATATCAAAGGCTCATGCCTTTGTCAAGGTCCAAGCTTTGTATTACCTGAATGGGAGGGAGAGGACAAAAAAAACAGCCTGCAATCAGGAGCCCTTGGTGAAGTCAGGCAGCCAACATATCCTGCACCTGGCTCCTCTCTGAACAGCTCTTGTCCAAGCCCAAACTTCACATTACCTGGTTGGGAGAGAGATGGCAAAAAAGGCTTGTAATCAGGAGCCCCAGGTAAAGTAAGGTGGTCAACACACACAGCAGCTGGTTCCTTCACAAATAGCTCTTGTCCAGAACCAAGCTTTCAAATACCTGGATAAGAGAGAGATGGTGAAAAGAAGCCTGCAGTAACACCACGTAAAGACAAATAGCCTGCAGCAGGTGCCTTCATAAACACATCTGGTCCAAGTCTGACCTGTTGAGAAGGCAAAAGTTCAACTCCAAGAAGACACACCAGCTGAAGTTGGCTAGCCAATAAATCCTGAAGATGGCTCCTCAAACAGCTTCTGTCATGGCCAAGGCAGAATACTACATGGATTGGAGAGAGATGGCAAAAGCTTCCAATACAATGCTCCAGCTGAAGTCGTGTGTCCAATCCAGTCTACAATTTGCTTTTCACCGAAATAGCTGTTGTTCTTGCCTGACTGCAATACTACCTGGTTTTTACGGAGATGGCAAATAATCACTTCCAGTAAGACACCTGAGGGGAATACTGCCTGGCTGGCAGGGAGATGTTGAAATTTCCCATCCAATAAGACTTTAGTTGAAGTTGGGTGTCCAACACAGTCTGCAGCTCGCTCCGAAACAAAAAGTGTGGTTTCGGGCAGAATACTACCTGGCTGGCAGGGAGATGTTGAAAGTTCCCATCCAATAAGACTGCAGCTGAAGTTGGGTGTCCAACACAGCCCGGCGAAATCCATATCAAATATGTTGCCCGAGAAGAATACTACCTGACTGGCAGGCATGAAGCTGATGAAATTTCTCATCCAGTACAATGCTCCAGCTGAAGGCGTGTTTCCAATCCAGTCTACAATTTGAACTTCACCAAAATAGCTGTTGTTCTTGCCTGTCTGGAATACAACCTGTTTTGAACGGAGATGGCAAACAATGACCTCCATTAAGACGCCCGAGGGAAATACTACCTGGTTTGGTGAAGATGAAGAAAGACTAGGAAGATTGCGGCTGGTTCCTTAACAAAACAGCTCTTGTCCAGGCCCGATTGAAATACTCTACCTGGATTTGAAGGAGATTGCGAAAGTACATATCAAATATGTTGCCTGAGTAGAATACTACCTGGCTGGCAGGCATGAAGCTGATGAAATTTCTCATCCAATACAATGCTCCAGCTGAAGGCGTGTGTCCAATCCATTCTACAATTTGAACTTCACCAAAATAGCTGTTGTTCTTGCCTGACTGGAATACTACCTGTTTTGAACGGAGATGGCAAACAATGACCTCCAGTAAGATGCCCGAGGGGAATACTACCTGGTTGAGTGGAGATGGCGAAAGACTAGGAAGACTGCGGCTGATTCCTTAACAAAACAGCTCTTGTCCAGGCCCGATTAAAATATACTACCTGGATTGGAAGGAGATGGCGAAAGTCCATCTCAAATATGCCGCCCGAGGAGAATATTACATGGCTGGCTGGCATGAAGCTGATGAAATTTCTCATCCAATACAATACTCCAGCTGAAGGCGTGTGTCCAATCAAGTCTACAATTTGAACTTCACCAAAATAGCTGTTGTTCTTGCCTGACTGCAATACTACCTAGTTTTTACGGAGTTGGCAAATAATCACTTCCAGTAAGACGCCCGAGGGGAATACTACCTGGTTGGGTGGAGACGGCGAAAGACTAGGAAGACTGCGGCTGGTTCCTTAAAAAAACAGCTCTTGTCCAGGCCCGATTGAAATATACTACCTGGATTGGAAGGAGATGGCGAAAGTCCAGTCAAGTATGGCGCCCGAGTAGAATACTACCTGGCTGGCTGGCATGAAGCTGATGAAATTTCTCATCCAATAGAATGCTCCAGCTGAAGTCGTGTGTCCAATCCAGTCTACAATTTGCTCTTCGCCAAAATAGCTGTTGTTCTTGCCTGACTGCAATACTACCTGGTTTTTACGGAGATGGCAAATAATCACTTCCAGTAAGACGCCCGATTGAAATATACTACATGGATTGGAAGGAGATGGCGAAAGTCCAGTCAAGTATGGCGCCCGAGTAGAATACTACCTGGCTGGCTGGCATGAAGCTGATGAAATTTCTCATCCAATACAATGCTCCAGCTGAAGTCGTGTGTCCAATCCAGTCTACAATTTGCTCTTCACCAAAATCGCTGTTGTTCTTGCCTGACTGGAATACTACCTGTTTTGAACGGAGATGGCAAACAATGACCTCCAGTAAGACGCCCGAGTGGAATACTACCTGGCTGGCAGGGAGATGTTGAAAGTTCCCATCCAATAAGACTGCAGCTGTAGAGGGTGTCCAACACAGCCTGGCGAAAGTACATATCAAATATGTTGCCCGAGTAGAATACCACCTGGCTGGCAGGAATGAAGCTGATGAAATTTCTCATCCGATACAATGCTCCAGCTGAAGGCGTGTGTCCAATCCAGTCTACAATTTGCTCTTCGCCAAAATAGCTGTTGTTCTTGCCTGACTGCAATACTACCTGGTTTTTACGGAGATGGCAAATAATCACTTCCAGTAAGACGCCCGAGGGGAATACTACCTGGGTGGGTGGAGATGGCGAAAGACTAGGAAGACTGCGGCTGGTTCTTTAACAAAACTGCTCTTGTCCAGGCCCGATTAAAATATACTACCTGGATTGGAAGGAGATGGCGAAAGTCCAGTCAAGTATGGCGCCCGAGTGGAATACTACCTGGCTGGCAGGGAGATGTTGAAAGTTCCCATCTAATAAGACTGCCGCTGAAGAGGGTGTCCAACACAGCCTGGCGAAACTCCATCTCAAATATGGCGCCCGAGGAGAATACTACCTGGCTGGCAGGCATGAAGCTGATGAAATTTCTCATCCAATACAATACTCCAGCTGAAGGCGTGTGTCCAATCCAGTCTACAATTTGAACTTCACCAAAATAGCTGTTGTTCTTGCCTGACTGGAATACTACCTGTTTTGAACGGAGATGGCAAACAATGACCTCCAGTAAGACGCCCAAGGGGAATACTACCTGGTTGGGTGGAGATTGCGAAAGACTAGGAAGACTGCGGCTGGTTCTTTAACAAAACAGCACTTGTCCAGGCCCGATTAAAATATACTACCTGGATTGGAAGGAGATGGCGAAAGTCCAGTCAAGTATGGCGCCCGAGTGGAATACTACCTGGCTGGCAGGGAGATGTTGAAAGTTCCCATCTAATAAGACTGCCGCTGAAGAGGGTGTCCAACCCAGCTTGGCGAAAGTACACATCAAATATGTTGCCCGAGTAGAATACTACCTGGCTGGCAGGCATGAAGCTGATGAAATTTCTCATCCAATACAATGCTCCAGCTGAAGTCGTGTGTCCAATCCAGTCTAAAATTTGCTCTTCGTCAAAATAGCTGTTGTTCTTGCCTGACTGCAATACTACCTGGTTTTTACGGAGATGGCAAATAATCACGTCCAGTAAGACGCCCGAGGGGAATACTACCTGGGTGGGTGGAGATGGCGAAAGACTAGGAAGACTGCGGCTGGTTCCTTAACAAAACAGCTCTTGTACAGGCCCGATTGAAATATACTACCTGGATTGGAAGGAGATGGCGAAAGTCCAGTCAAGTATGGCGCCCGAGTGGAATACTACCTGGCTGGCTGGCATGAAGCTGATGAAATTTCTCATCCAATACAATACTCCAGCTGAAGGCGTGTGTCCAATCCAGTCTACAATTTGCTCTTCACCAAAATCGCTGTTGTTCTTGCCTGACTGGAATACTACCTGTTTGGAACGGAGATGGCAAACAATGACCTCCAGTAAGACGCCCGAGGGGAATACTACCTGGTTGGGTGGAGATGGCGAAAGACTAGGAAGACTGCGGCTGGTTCTTTAACAAAACAGCTCTTGTCCAGGCCCGATTGAAATATACTACCTGGATTGGAAGGAGATGGCGAAAGTCCAGTCAAGTATGGCGCCCGAGTGGAATACTACCTGGCTGGCAGCCATGAAGCTGACGAAATTTCTCATCCAATACAATGCTCCAGCTGAAGTCGTGTGTCCAATCCAGTCTACAATTTGCTCTTCACCAAAATCGCTGTTGTTCTTGCCTGACTGGAATACTACCTGTTTTGAACGGAGATGGCAAACAATGACCTCCAGTAAGACGCCCAAGGGGAATACTACCTGGTTTGGTGGAGATGGCGAAAGACTAGGAAGACTGCGGCTGGTTCCTTAACAAAACAGCTCTTGTCCAGGCTCGATTGAAATATACTACCTGGATTAGGAGGATATGGCGAAAGTCCATCTCAAACATGGCGCCCGAGGAGAATACTACCTGGCTGGCTGGCATGAAGCTGATGAAATTTCTCATCCAATACAATGCTCCAGCTGAAGTCGTGTGTCCAATCCAGGCTAAAATTTGCTCTTCGTCAAAATAGCTGTTGTTCTTGCCTGTCTGCAATACTACCTGGTTTTTACGGAAATGGCAAACAATGACCTCCAGTAAGACGCCCGAGGTGAATACTACCTGGGTGGGTGGAGATGGCGAAAGACTAGGAAGACTGCGGCTGGTTCCTTAACAAAACAGCTCTTGTCCAGGCCCGACTGAAATATACTACCTGGATGGGAAGGAAATGGCGAAAGTCCAGTCAAGTATGGCGCCCGAGTGGAATACTACCTGGCTGGCAGGGAGATGTTGAAAGTTCCCATCCAATATGACTGCAGCTGAAGAGGGTGTCCAACACAGCCTGGCGAAAGTACACATCAAATATGTTGCCCGAGTAGAATACTACCTGGCTGGCTGGCATGAAGCTGATGAAATTTCTCATCCGATACAATGCTCCAGCTGAAGTCGTGTGTCCAATCCAGGCTAAAATTTGCTCTTCACCAAAATCGCTGTTGTTCTTGCCTGACTGGAATACTACCTGTTTTGAACGGAGATGGCAAACAATGACCTCCAGTAAGACGCCCGAGGGGAATACTACCTGGTTGGGTGGAGATGGCGAAAGACTAGGAAGACTGCGGCTGGTTCCTTAACAAAACAGCTCTTGTCCAGGCTCGATTGAAATATACTACCTGGATTAGGAGGAGATGGCGAAAGTCCATCTCAAATATGGCGCCCGAGGAGAATACTACCTGGCTGGCTGGCATGAAGCTGATGAAATTTCTCATCCAATACAATGCTCCAGCTGAAGTCGTGTGTCCAATCCAGTCTAAAATTTGCTCTTCGTCAAAATAGCTGTTGTTCTTGCCTGACTGCAATACTACCTGGTTTTTACGGAGATGGCAAATAATCACGTCCAGTAAGACGCCCGAGGGGAATACTACCTGGTTGGGTGGAGATGGCGAAAAACTAGGAAGACTGCGGATGGTTCTTTAACAAAACAGCTCTTGTCCAGGCCCGATTGAAATATACTACCTGGATTGGAAGGAGATGGCGAAAGTCCAGTCAAGTATGGCGCCCGAGTGGAATACTACCTGGCTGGCAGGGAGATGTTGAAAGTTCCCATCCAATAAGACTGCAGCTGAAGAGGGTGTCCAACACAGCCTGGCGAAAGTACACATCAAATATGTTGCCCGAGTAGAATACTACCTGGCTGGCAGGCATGAAGCTGATGAAATTTCTCATCCAATACAATGCTCCAGCTGAAGTCGTGTGTCCAATCCAGTCTAAAATTTGCTCTTCGTCAAAATAGCTGTTGTTCTTGCCTGACTGCAATACTACCTGGTTTTTACGGAGATGGCAAATAATCACGTCCAGTAAGACGCCCGAGGGGAATACTACCTGGGTGGGTGGAGATGGCGAAAGACTAGGAAGACTGCGGCTGGTTCCTTAACAAAACAGCTCTTGTACAGGCCCGATTGAAATATACTACCTGGATTGGAAGGAGATGGCGAAAGTCCAGTCAAGTATGGCGCCCGAGTGGAATACTACCTGGCTGGCTGGCATGAAGCTGATGAAATTTCTCATCCAATACAATACTCCAGCTGAAGGCGTGTGTCCAATCCAGTCTACAATTTGCTCTTCACCAAAATCGCTGTTGTTCTTGCCTGACTGGAATACTACCTGTTTGGAACGGAGATGGCAAACAATGACCTCCAGTAAGACGCCCGAGGGGAATACTACCTGGTTGGGTGGAGATGGCGAAAGACTAGGAAGACTGCGGCTGGTTCCTTAACAAAACAGCTCTTGTCCAGGCTCGATTGAAATATACTACCTGGATTAGGAGGATATGGCGAAAGTCCATCTCAAACATGGCGCCCGAGGAGAATACTACCTGGCTGGCTGGCATGAAGCTGATGAAATTTCTCATCCAATACAATGCTCCAGCTGAAGTCGTGTGTCCAATCCAGGCTAAAATTTGCTCTTCGTCAAAATAGCTGTTGTTCTTGCCTGTCTGCAATACTACCTGGTTTTTACGGAAATGGCAAACAATGACCTCCAGTAAGACGCCCGAGGGGAATACTACCTGGGTGGGTGGAGATGGCGAAAGACTAGGAAGACTGCGGCTGGTTCCTTAACAAAACAGCTCTTGTCCAGGCCCGATTGAAATATACTACCTGGATGGGAAGGAAATGGCGAAAGTCCAGTCAAGTATGGCGCCCGAGTGGAATACTACCTGGCTGGCAGGGAGATGTTGAAAGTTCCCATCCAATATGACTGCAGCTGAAGAGGGTGTCCAACACAGCCTGGCGAAAGTACACATCAAATATGTTGCCCGAGTAGAATACTACCTGGCTGGCTGGCATGAAGCTGATGAAATTTCTCATCCGATACAATGCTCCAGCTGAAGTCGTGTGTCCAATCCAGGCTAAAATTTGCTCTTCACCAAAATCGCTGTTGTTCTTGCCTGACTGGAATACTACCTGTTTTGAACGGAGATGGCAAACAATGACCTCCAGTAAGACGCCCGAGGGGAATACTACCTGGTTGGGTGGAGATGGCGAAAGACTAGGAAGACTGCGGCTGGTTCCTTAACAAAACAACTCTTGTCCAGACCCGATTGAAATATACTACCTGGATTGGAAGGAGATGGCGAAAGTCCATCTCAAGGGCCTCTACTTCCCTTGCTCGGCTTCGTCCATTTTCGTCTGCTGCCCCTTACGCCTGGAACGCTCTTCCAGAACATTTGAGAACTACAAGTTCAACCACAGCTTTTAAAGCTCAACTAAAAACTTTTCTTTTTCCTAAAGCTTTTAAAACTTGATGTTGTGCAGACTTCTACTGTTACTTTCTACTGTTAGTTTTTCCCTACCCTGTGCCTGCTTACCCTTCCCTGTACCTGTTGGCATTCTCTTCCCCTCCTTATTGTTTTACTATGATTTTATTAGATTGTAAGCCTATGCGGCAGAGTCTTGCTATTTACTGTTTTACTCTGTACAGCACCATGTACATTGATGGTGCTATATAAATAAATAATAATAATAATAATAATAATCAAATATAGCGCCCGAGGAGAATACTACCTGGCTGGCTGGCATGAAGCTGATGAAATTTCTCATCCAATACAATGCTCCAGCTGAAGTCGTGTGTCCAATCCAGTCTAAAATTTGCTCTTCGTCAAAATAGCTGTTGTTCTTGCCTGACTGCAATACTACCTGGTTTTTACGGAGATGGCAAATAATCACGTCCAGTAAGACGCCCGAGGGGAATACTACCTGGTTGGGTGGAGATGGCGAAAAACTAGGAAGACTGCGGATGGTTCTTTAACAAAACAGCTCTTGTCCAGGCCCGATTGAAATATACTACCTGGATTGGAAGGAGATGGCGAAAGTCCAGTCAAGTATGGCGCCCGAGTGGAATACTACCTGGCTGGCAGGGAGATGTTGAAAGTTCCCATCCAATAAGACTGCAGCTGAAGAGGGTGTCCAACACAGCCTGGCGAAAGTACACATCAAATATGTTGCCCGAGTAGAATACTACCTGGCTGGCAGGCATGAAGCTGATGAAATTTCTCATCTAATACAATGCTCCAGCTGAAGTCGTGTGTCCAATCCAGGCTAAAATTTGCTCTTCACCAAAATCGCTGTTGTTCTTGCCTGACTGGAATACTACCTGTTTTGAACGGAGATGGCAAACAATGACCTCCAGTAAGACGCCCGAGGGGAATACTACCTGGTTGGGTGGAGATGGCGAAAGACTAGGAAGACTGCGGCTGGTTCCTTAACAAAACAGCTCTTGTCCAGGCCCGATTGAAATATACTACCTAGATTGGAAGGAGATGGCGAAAGTCCAGTCAAGTATGGCGCCCGAGTGGAATACTACCTGGCTGGCAGGGAGATGTTGAAAGTTCCCATCTAATAAGACTGCCGCTGAAGAGGGTGTCCAACACAGCCTGGCGAAAGTACACATCAAATATGTTGCCCGAGTAGAATACTACCTGGCTGGCAGGCATGAAGCTGATGAAATTTCTCATCCAATACAATGCTCCAGCTGAAGTCGTGTGTCCAATCCAGGCTAAAATTTGCTCTTCGTCAAAATAGCTGTTGTTCTTGCCTGACTGCAATACTACCTGGTTTTTACGGAGATGGCAAACAATGACCTCCAGTAAGACGCCCAAGGGGAATACTACCTGGTTGGGTGGAGATGGCGAAAGACTAGGAAGACTGCGGCTGGTTCCTTAACAAAACAGCTCTTGTCCAGGCCCGATTGAAATATACTACCTGGATTGGAAGGAGATGGCGAAAGTCCAGTCACGTATGGCGCCCGAGTGGAATACTACCTGGCTGGCAGGGAGATGTTGAAAGTTCCCATCCAATAAGACTGCAGCTGTAGAGGGTGTCCAACACAGCCTGGCGAAAGTAGATATCTAATATGTTGCCCGAGTAGAATACTACCTGGCTGGCAGGCATGAAGCTGATGAAATTTCTCATCCAATACAATGCTCCAGCTGAAGTCGAGTGTCCAATCCAGTCTACAATTTGCTCTTCACCAAAATCGCTGTTGTTCTTGCCTGACTGGAATACTACCTGTTTTGAACGGAGATGGCAAACAATGACCTCCAGTAAGACGCCCAAGGGGAATACTACCTGGTTGGGTGGAGATGGCGAAAGACTAGGAAGACTGCGACTGGTTCTTTAACAAAACAGCTCTTGTCCAGGCCCGATTGAAATATACTACCTGGATTGGAAGGAGATGGCGAAAGTCCAGTCAAGTATGGCGCCCGAGTGGAATACTACCTGGCTGGCAGGGAGATGTTGAAAGTTCCCATCTAATAAGACTGCCGCTGAAGAGGGTGTCCAACACAGCTTGGCGAAAGTACACATCAAATATGTTGCCCGAGTAGAATACTACCTGGCTGGCAGGCATGAAGCTGATGAAATTTCTCATCCAATACAATGCTCCAGCTGAAGTCGTGTGTCCAATCCAGTCTACAATTTGCTCTTCACCAAAATCGCTGTTGTTCTTGCCTGACTGCAATACTACCTGGTTTTTACGGAGATGGCAAACAATGACCTCCAGTAAGACGCCCAAGGGGAATACTACCTGGTTGGGTGGAGATGGCGAAAGACTAGGAAGACTGCGGCTGGTTCCTTAACAAAACAGCTCTTGTCCAGGCTCGATTGAAATATACTACCTGGATTAGGAGGAGATGGCGAAAGTCCATCTCAAATATGGCGCCCGAGGAGAATACTACCTGGCTGGCTGGCATGAAGCTGATGAAATTTCTCATCCAATACAATGCTCCAGCTGAAGTCGTGTGTCCAATCCAGTCTAAAATTTGCTCTTCGTCAAAACAGCTGTTGTTCTTGCCTGACTGCAATACTACCTGGTTTTTACGGAGATGGCAAATAATCACGTCCAGTAAGACGCCCGAGGGGAATACTACCTGGGTGGGTGGAGATGGCGAAAGACTAGGAAGACTGCGGCTGGTTCCTTAACAAAACAGCTCTTGTCCAGGCCCGATTGAAATATACTACCTGGATTGGAAGGAGATGGCGAAAGTCCAGTCAAGTATGGCGCCCGAGTGGAATACTACCTGGCTGACAGGGAGATGTTGAAAGTTCCCATCTAATAAGACTGCCGCTGAAGAGGGTGTCCAACACAGCCTGGCGAAAGTACACATCAAATATGTTGCCCGAGTAGAATACTACCTGGCTGGCAGGCATGAAGCTGATGAAATTTCTCATCCAATACAATGCTCCAGCTGAAGTCGTGTGTCCAATCCAGGCTAAAATTTGCTCTTCACCAAAATCGCTGTTGTTCTTGCCTGACTGGAATACTACCTGTTTTGAACGGAGATGGCAAACAATGACCTCCATTAAGACGCCCGAGGGGAATACTACCTGGTTGGGTGGAGATGGCGAAAGACTAGGAAGACTGCGGCTGGTTCCTTAACAAAACAGCTCTTGTCCAGGCTCGATTGAAATATACTACCTGGATTAGGAGGATATGGCGAAAGTCCATCTCAAACATGGCGCCCGAGGAGAATACTACCTGGCTGGCTGGCATGAAGCTGATGAAATTTCTCATCCAATACAATGCTCCAGCTGAAGTCGTGTGTCCAATCCAGGCTAAAATTTGCTCTTCGTCAAAATAGCTGTTGTTCTTGCCTGTCTGCAATACTACCTGGTTTTTACGGAAATGGCAAACAATGACCTCCAGTAAGACGCCCGAGGGGAATACTACCTGGGTGGGTGGAGATGGCGAAAGACTAGGAAGACTGCGGCTGGTTCCTTAACAAAACAGCTCTTGTCCAGGCCCGATTGAAATATACTACCTGGATGGGAAGGAAATGGCGAAAGTCCAGTCAAGTATGGCGCCCGAGTGGAATACTACCTGGCTGGCAGGGAGATGTTGAAAGTTCCCATCCAATATGACTGCAGCTGAAGAGGGTGTCCAACACAGCCTGGCGAAAGTACACATCAAATATGTTGCCCGAGTAGAATACTACCTGGCTGGCTGGCATGAAGCTGATGAAATTTCTCATCCGATACAATGCTCCAGCTGAAGTCGTGTGTCCAATCCAGGCTAAAATTTGCTCTTCACCAAAATCGCTGTTGTTCTTGCCTGACTGGAATACTACCTGTTTTGAACGGAGATGGCAAACAATGACCTCCAGTAAGACGCCCGAGGGGAATACTACCTGGTTGGGTGGAGATGGCGAAAGACGGGGGGGCGGAGCTGGCCGCCTGAGCAATGGCGGGTTTCTTCTGAGGCTCTAAGCGGCGTTTGCCGGAAAAAGCAATTATCTCTCTTCTAATGGGCATAAATCTTTGAGCAAACGACAGAAAATGATTATAAAAGTCACAGGAGCTGGAAAAGCTGAGAGATTTGAAGAAGGGAGGTGAGATGATTGATATTTAATACAATGTCTGTATAAACGGCAACACGATCGAAACCGAAAGTAACACTGACGCAGTTTAAAAAGAAGGAATTTATGCTTGCTGGACATTGATTTGTGTTATAACCTTTCATTCTTATCTCACATGGGAAAGATTGAAATGCTGGCTTTGTAAGGTGGAAGTTGTTGATTGGATTTATTGGCGTGGTGAGAAGGGGGGGAGAGAAGGTGGAAGAAGCTGCATTCGGCATTCGGTGAGGGAGATGTGGGAAGCTGAGAGGCTGCGAATGATTAAACTGATCCCCTCTAGTGAATGCTGTTGTGAACTGGATATTCCCCCCCCCTCATGAAGAAAGAAAAAGTGTTTGATATATAACAGAGAAGCCAGCATAAGTTGCTAAGGAAGCGAGTTACACTCTAAGATTTATGCCCTACCCAGAAGAGTCCCATGCCTAACATTAAAAGAAAGATCAAAAGTTGGGCAAAGCTTAATATACAAAAAAAGAAAAAGAAAAAAAAAAAAGAAAAAAGAAAAAAAGAAGAAAAAAAAAAATAAGAAACCTTCAAATTATAAAAAAAAAAGGAACTTTCAAATCATAATTCGGCATGCCTCTCCCTCCTGGAAAGGACAGCCCCTGGAGTTGAGCAAGAGGAGGAAGATAAAGACCCAGTCCCTTTGGATACAATACCAAATAAAGAAAAAATATGACTGAAGGAGGAGAAAGTGGTAGTAACCCTCCCTCGTTGATGGAGATCAGGCCCATTATAGCTGAAAATAACATTGTTATATTTTAAAAAAAAATGGATCAGCATATGAGTGAATTTAGACATTAATTGTGTATTTAGCGGATAAAAAAGGTGGAAAATTCGGATAAGATCAAAAAGATAGAGGCTAAAGCGGACTTGGACCAGAAGGAATAAGAGGCTTTTGAGAAATCAACTAATATACAATTTAAAGAATGGGTACTGTGATCGATTGCCTCGGAAGATTAATCTAGTAGATCTACTTTTTGAATAAGGCAGCTAAAGGAGTCGCAGGGAGAAGATCTTAGAGAAATCATCGTGAACTGGTTCAAGGAGCTGATGCCGATATATCAATAGACGGATTGGATCCGGATCGAGTCCATCGTGTGGGGGGGCAAAACCACAAAGGGGCAAGAGACATTTTGGTGAAATTTGGTAATTATTATAAAAAAGAGCAAATTATGAAAGAATTGAGATTTAAGAATCAGATATAATATAAAGGCAAACCAGTGTAAATTTACAATGATCTTTTTCAACGTACATTAAATTGGAGAAGTAGTCTTAAACTAATAATGGAAACATTAATGAAGAATGAAATTCCTTATGCATGGGGTTACTCGGTTTTTTTTAAGATTTACATATGGGAGGAGGGAACACAGAGTAACCTCATTGGATCAAGGTAAAGATTTGCTGAAGAGGCTGGGTCTGGATGGGGAAGCAGATGGGGCTGGAGTGGGTGGGGGAGGGAATGAGGCTGGGACATCTGGAGAGTAAGAGAATTGTTAATTATGTTTGGAGATAATTGCAAATAAAAATGCTAATATAGAAACCTGCCGGCCAGGCACAGCACTGCCTCCCCCCTCCCCCTTTAAAGTAGATGGCTGGAGTACTAGACTCACGGGGATATGGGGGGGGGATTAGAGTGGGGGGGTGGGGAGGGGGGAAGGTAGGGGAGGAGGGATTGGGGTAGGAGGGTGGGGGTTTTATGTATGGAGTTTGTGTTTTTATGTAAGCAAGTTTGAACTGCTGAGCACAAGGGATCGGAAGAGATTTCAAAAGGGTGATTATGGATAAAAAGATAAAGGTATCAACACTCAATGTTAAAGGTTTAGGGGCAGTCGTGAAAAGGAAGAGAATAGAACAAATGCTTAATAAAGAGGGATCAGATATTATAATGATCCAAGAGACACACCAAGGCTCCGAGAATTCGAATATGATAAAATTAAAGTGGCTAGCCTATTATGAAAAGTCATTAGGGACATCAAAAAAAAATGGAGTGGCCACTTTGATTTCAAAAAAAAGTGGGTTTACATTAGAAGAGGTAAAAAAGGATGATAAGGGTAGATATCTTATGTTAAAAGGTAAAATTGAGGGAAAGGTCTATACTTTGATTAATGTTTATGCCCCAAATGAGAGGCATAGAGAGTTTTTTATAAAGTTGTTTAAAGAAATAGAAGAATTTAAGGAGGGGTATGTTATATTAGCGGGGGATTTTAATATGGTTATGGATAATAAAAGAGACAGGTCAAATCCCACTAATGTTGAAAAGAGAAACAATATGACTATATTGAATAAATTAATAAAAGAAAATGATTATTTAGATTCGTGGCGCTTACTTAACGGGAATAGGCCTGGATTCTCATATTTTTCCCCAGTTCATCATACATACTCCAGGATAGATCATATATTTGTTTCAAAAGACTTTGCAACGAGGATTTGTAAAATGGAAATGGGGGTAATAAAAGTAACTGATCATGCCTTGTTAAGTTTAGAATTTACAGTTAAGAAAGATTATAAAGAGGCATATAGATGGAAGTTGAACACAAAGATATTGAAATACAATAAAATAGTAGATAAAATTCGGAAGGAACTGTCGGAGTCATGGGAAATTAATGAAAAAGGAGGAACAGCTGGGTCAGTCATTTGGGACACCATGAAGGCTGTAGCAAGAGGAATCTGTATTAGAGAAACATGTAGTTTAAAAAGACAACAACGTGCAGAACAGGAAAAGTTAGAGATAGAAATTAAAAACTTGGAGGAAAGATATTGGCGAAGTAAAGATAAATATAAATTAGTGGAAATACAAGCTAAGAAGAAACAATTAGAAAATTTAAATATAGAAGAGATTCAAAAGAATTTAATGTATATGAAAAGGGAATATTTTGAAAATAGTGATAAGAACTCGAGGTTGCTTGCCAAGCTCACACAAAAAGAAAAAGGGAGGAATGGGATAGAAACGTTGAAAGATAGCCGAGGGAATTATTGTCATGCAATGAAAGCTAAAATAAAAATTTTTCAGGAATTTTATCAGGAATTGTACAAGGGTAAAGAAATTCAACAAGAAAAGGTGGAGGAGTATATTGGAAGGTTTATAAAGAAGGAAATAAAATCAGAATATAAGGAGTTAATGGAGTCAGTAATAACTCAAAGAGAAGTTGAAGAGGTTATTGATAAGTTAAAAGTGGGTAAATCACCAGGAGCAGATGGTTTGGGTCCAGAATATTATAAGGTCTTCAAAGATTGTCTAGTTCCAAAATTAATGGAACTTTATAATAGGATATTATCAGGAGAGAAGATACCTGAATCATGGGAACATTCAGTGATAATTCTGATCCCAAAACCAGATAAAGATTTGACTAATCCCGATTCTTATAGACCTATTTCTTTAATAAATCAGGATGCTAAAATTTTTACATCTATTATGGCCAAACGATTAAATAAATTCTTGGCAGAATATATAGGAGCAGATCAATGTGGGTTTGTGGTAGGAAGACATATGCATAATTTAGTGGGTAGAGTTTTAAATATAATAAATGTAATAAAAAAAGCAAATATTAAGGCAGGTATTATGGCATTAGATATTTTTAAAGCTTTTGATTGTGTGAGCTGGCAGGCACTAAAGAGTATTATAGATAAATTGGGATTTGGAAATAAATTTAAAAATGTAATAGAACAGCTATATTCCCAAAATACGGCGGTAGTGGTGGTAAATGACGGACTTACTGAAAAGATACGACTAGCCAGAGGAACAAGACAAGGATGTCTGCTCTCGCCGGTCCTTTTTGTAATGGTTATGGAAGTTTTGGCGAAGGCACTAAGGGAGGATAAAGAATTAGAAGGAATTGGAGAGGTAAGGGAAATAAAGCTAAACATGTTTGCGGATGATACTTTATTGACCATTAAGAATCCATTAAGAAAATTAGAAAGAATTAAATATCAGTTGAGGGAATTTGAGGAAATTACAGGGTTAAAAATAAATTGGTCTAAATCAGAGATGATGTTGTTTAACTATACTAAGAGGGAAGAAAAGGATTGGGAAGTTAAGGGAATGGAATTGAAAGTTAAGAACGAGATTAAATATTTGGGAATTAAAATTACAAAAAATCTAGAGAATTTAGAAAGGGAAAATTTAACGAGGTTAAAGAAGGAGGTACTAGAGAAATTGGAAAAATATAAAAGATTAAATTTATCTTGGTTTGGGAGAATAGCTTTGATAAAAATGAAGATATTAGCTAAAATTAATTTTGTATTTAGGATGTTACCTATAAAAATATCAGAAACCGAGATAAAAAGTTGGCAAAATATTATTAATAAATATTGTAATGGAGAAAAGAGAGCAAGAGTGAATAAAAATAATTGGTACCTAAGCCAAAAAAAGGGGGGAATGGGTCTCCCAAACATAAAATTATACTACGTAGCAAATAGATTAAGACATGTTGTAGAAGCAATTATGGGAGTAGGAGATTTATATTGGATGGAAGAAAAAATTATAAGTAAGGTAGAGATGAATCTGGAGAATGTTTTTTTTAAAGATGGAGGAAGAAAGTGGGTTGGAAGTATAGATAATCCACTCCTGAGGACTCAATGGGAAATTTGGAGTAAATTTAAAGGGAAGCTGCTTCCGAGCAACTCTCCCTTAGCACCGATAATAATGTTAAAGAATTTCCCAGAGGATCTAAAGGGTAGATTATGTAAAATATTAAAAGAGAAAAATAAAATAAAATTAAAGGATTGGGTAAGAGATATTAAAACAAGAGAAGATATGGAAAATTTGTTAAAGGAGAAGAAGCTATCTTGGCTAGAATATGGTCAATTAGAGCAATGGAATAAAAAGTGGATTAAAGATAATAGAATGTGCAGAAAGATGACGAGGTTTGAAGAATTAGTAGTAAGTAAGGAGAAAGGAAAAGGAAGTAGTATAGTTTCAAAAGGATTAATGAGTGAAATATATAAAATATTGTTAGAGAAGGAGTTTAGAGAGAATACAGAGAAAATGATTTGGGAATCAGATTTGAAGATACAAATAGGGCGACAGAGCTGGGAGGGACTATGGAAACAAAGAGTGTTGAGAAGTTTATCAGTAAGAATAAAGGAGAATTATTTTAAAATTTTATGGAGGTGGTACCTAACCCCGGTTAGATTGAATAAGATAAGTGATCAACATTCAGCAAATTGTTGGAGAGGATGTGGGGAAAAAGGAACGTATTTACATATGTGGTGGCAATGCAAATATGTACAAAGATTATGGAAGATGGTGTTTTCAGAAATTGAAGAAATAGTGGGAATGAAAATAGAACAAACACCAAAAATAGCATTGCTGTCACTATTTGAAGATATAAAGTGTGGAAAAGGAACTATAGAGCTGATATCGAGTTTGTTGGTTGCAGCACGATTGATGATAGCTAGGAACTGGAAGATCCAAGGGGAATATTCTATTGAGGAATGGTATAAAGTAGTATGGGACATAGCCATTAATGATAAACTGACATGTAATATTAAGTGGAGAAAAGGCGTAACTAAAATAAATGAGTTCGAAGGAATCTGGAAACAGTTCCTAGTGTTCGTGTTTACTAAGGGAAGTGGGAAACCACCAGCAGAAGAAATGATTAGATTTTGGACTCAAGAATGATCCCGAGGTGGGGGGTGCACATTTATGTTAAGAATGAAGATGTTGTAGAGTGATAAGGCATATGTAATAGTTTTTGATATTTGTACTCAACAATTATTCAATATGTATGCAGCAGATATTTGATGTATTTTTTTTCTTATTGTGTTAGTTTCAGTTATATTTTGGAAATGTTTATCTATGTTTATATAGTGTTGAAAATGAATAAAAATTAAAAAAAAAAAAAAAAAAAAGGAGATGGCGAAAGACTAGGAAGACTGCGGCTGGTTCCTTAACAAAACAACTCTTGTCCAGACCCGATTGAAATATACTACCTGGATTGGAAGGAGATGGCGAAAGTCCATCTCAAGGGCCTCTTCTTCCCTTGCTCGGCGTCGTCCATTTTCGTCTGCTGCCCCTTACGCCTGGAACGCTCTTCCAGAACATTTGAGAACTACAAGTTCAACCACAGCTTTTAAAGCTCAACTAAAAACTTTTCTTTTTCCTAAAGCTTTTAAAACTTGATGTTGTGCAGACTTCTACTGTTACTTTCTACTGTTAGTTTTTCCCTACCCTGTGCCTGCTTACCCTTCCCTGTACCTGTTGGCATTCTCTTCCCCTCCTTATTGTTTTACTATGATTTTATTAGATTGTAAGCCTATGCGGCAGAGTCTTGCTATTTACTGTTTTACTCTGTACAGCACCATGTACATTGATGGTGCTATATAAATAAATAATAATAATAATAATAATAATCAAATATAGCGCCCGAGGAGAATACTACCTGGCTGGCTGGCATGAAGCTGATGAAATTTCTCATCCAATACAATGCTCCAGCTGAAGTCGTGTGTCCAATCCAGTCTAAAATTTGCTCTTCGTCAAAATAGCTGTTGTTCTTGCCTGACTGCAATACTACCTGGTTTTTACGGAGATGGCAAATAATCACGTCCAGTAAGACGCCCGAGGGGAATACTACCTGGGTGGGTGGAGATGGCGAAAGACTAGGAAGACTGCGGCTGGTTCCTTAACAAAACAGCTCTTGTCCAGGCTCGACTGAAATATACTACCTGGATTAGGAGGAGATGGCGAAAGTCCATCTCAAATATGGCGCCCGAGGAGAATACTACCTGGCTGGCTGGCATGAAGCTGATGAAATTTCTCATCCAATACAATGCTCCAGCTGAAGTCGTGTGTCCAATCCAGTCTAAAATTTGCTCTTCGTCAAAATAGCTGTTGTTCTTGCCTGACTGCAATACTACCTGGTTTTTACGGAGATGGCAAATAATCACGTCCAGTAAGACGCCCGAGGGGAATACTACCTGGTTGGGTGGAGATGGCGAAAAACTAGGAAGACTGCGGATGGTTCTTTAACAAAACAGCTCTTGTCCAGGCCCGATTGAAATATACTACCTGGATTGGAAGGAGATGGCGAAAGTCCAGTCAAGTATGGCGCCCGAGTGGAATACTACCTGGCTGGCAGGGAGATGTTGAAAGTTCCCATCCAATAAGACTGCAGCTGAAGAGGGTGTCCAACACAGCCTGGCGAAAGTACACATCAAATATGTTGCCCGAGTAGAATACTACCTGGCTGGCAGGCATGAAGCTGATGAAATTTCTCATCTAATACAATGCTCCAGCTGAAGTCGTGTGTCCAATCCAGGCTAAAATTTGCTCTTCACCAAAATCGCTGTTGTTCTTGCCTGACTGGAATACTACCTGTTTTGAACGGAGATGGCAAACAATGACCTCCAGTAAGACGCCCGAGGGGAATACTACCTGGTTGGGTGGAGATGGCGAAAGACTAGGAAGACTGCGGCTGGTTCCTTAACAAAACAGCTCTTGTCCAGGCCCGATTGAAATATACTACCTAGATTGGAAGGAGATGGCGAAAGTCCAGTCAAGTATGGCGCCCGAGTGGAATACTACCTGGCTGGCAGGGAGATGTTGAAAGTTCCCATCTAATAAGACTGCCGCTGAAGAGGGTGTCCAACACAGCCTGGCGAAAGTACACATCAAATATGTTGCCCGAGTAGAATACTACCTGGCTGGCAGGCATGAAGCTGATGAAATTTCTCATCCAATACAATGCTCCAGCTGAAGTCGTGTGTCCAATCCAGGCTAAAATTTGCTCTTCGTCAAAATAGCTGTTGTTCTTGCCTGACTGCAATACTACCTGGTTTTTACGGAGATGGCAAACAATGACCTCCAGTAAGACGCCCAAGGGGAATACTACCTGGTTGGGTGGAGATGGCGAAAGACTAGGAAGACTGCGGCTGGTTCCTTAACAAAACAGCTCTTGTCCAGGCCCGATTGAAATATACTACCTGGATTGGAAGGAGATGGCGAAAGTCCAGTCACGTATGGCGCCCGAGTGGAATACTACCTGGCTGGCAGGGAGATGTTGAAAGTTCCCATCCAATAAGACTGCAGCTGTAGAGGGTGTCCAACACAGCCTGGCGAAAGTAGATATCTAATATGTTGCCCGAGTAGAATACTACCTGGCTGGCAGGCATGAAGCTGATGAAATTTCTCATCCAATACAATGCTCCAGCTGAAGTCGAGTGTCCAATCCAGTCTACAATTTGCTCTTCACCAAAATCGCTGTTGTTCTTGCCTGACTGGAATACTACCTGTTTTGAACGGAGATGGCAAACAATGACCTCCAGTAAGACGCCCAAGGGGAATACTACCTGGTTGGGTGGAGATGGCGAAAGACTAGGAAGACTGCGACTGGTTCTTTAACAAAACAGCTCTTGTCCAGGCCCGATTGAAATATACTACCTGGATTGGAAGGAGATGGCGAAAGTCCAGTCAAGTATGGCGCCCGAGTGGAATACTACCTGGCTGGCAGGGAGATGTTGAAAGTTCCCATCTAATAAGACTGCCGCTGAAGAGGGTGTCCAACACAGCTTGGCGAAAGTACACATCAAATATGTTGCCCGAGTAGAATACTACCTGGCTGGCAGGCATGAAGCTGATGAAATTTCTCATCCAATACAATGCTCCAGCTGAAGTCGTGTGTCCAATCCAGTCTACAATTTGCTCTTCACCAAAATCGCTGTTGTTCTTGCCTGACTGCAATACTACCTGGTTTTTACGGAGATGGCAAACAATGACCTCCAGTAAGACGCCCAAGGGGAATACTACCTGGTTGGGTGGAGATGGCGAAAGACTAGGAAGACTGCGGCTGGTTCCTTAACAAAACAGCTCTTGTCCAGGCTCGATTGAAATATACTACCTGGATTAGGAGGAGATGGCGAAAGTCCATCTCAAATATGGCGCCCGAGGAGAATACTACCTGGCTGGCTGGCATGAAGCTGATGAAATTTCTCATCCAATACAATGCTCCAGCTGAAGTCGTGTGTCCAATCCAGTCTAAAATTTGCTCTTCGTCAAAACAGCTGTTGTTCTTGCCTGACTGCAATACTACCTGGTTTTTACGGAGATGGCAAATAATCACGTCCAGTAAGACGCCCGAGGGGAATACTACCTGGGTGGGTGGAGATGGCGAAAGACTAGGAAGACTGCGGCTGGTTCCTTAACAAAACAGCTCTTGTCCAGGCCCGATTGAAATATACTACCTGGATTGGAAGGAGATGGCGAAAGTCCAGTCAAGTATGGCGCCCGAGTGGAATACTACCTGGCTGACAGGGAGATGTTGAAAGTTCCCATCTAATAAGACTGCCGCTGAAGAGGGTGTCCAACACAGCCTGGCGAAAGTACACATCAAATATGTTGCCCGAGTAGAATACTACCTGGCTGGCAGGCATGAAGCTGATGAAATTTCTCATCCAATACAATGCTCCAGCTGAAGTCGTGTGTCCAATCCAGGCTAAAATTTGCTCTTCACCAAAATCGCTGTTGTTCTTGCCTGACTGGAATACTACCTGTTTTGAACGGAGATGGCAAACAATGACCTCCATTAAGACGCCCGAGGGGAATACTACCTGGTTGGGTGGAGATGGCGAAAGACTAGGAAGACTGCGGCTGGTTCCTTAACAAAACAGCTCTTGTCCAGGATCGATTGAAATATACTACCTGGATTAGGAGGATATGGCGAAAGTCCATCTCAAACATGGCGCCCGAGGAGAATACTACCTAGCTGGCTGGCATGAAGCTGATGAAATTTCTCATCCAATACAATGCTCCAGCTGAAGTCGTGTGTCCAATCCAGTCTAAAATTTGCTCTTCGTCAAAATAGCTGTTGTTCTTGCCTGACTGCAATACTACCTGGTTTTTACGGAGATGGCAAATAATCACGTCCAGTAAGACCCCCGAGGGGAATACTACCTGGGTGGGTGGAGATGGCGAAAGACTAGGAAGACTGCGGCTGGTTCCTTAACAAAAAAGCTCTTGTCCAGGCCCGATTGAAATATACTACCTGGATTGGAAGGAGATGGCGAAAGTCCAGTCAAGTATGGCGCCCGAGTGGAATACTACCTGGCTGGCAGGGAGATGTTGAAAGTTCCCATCCAATAAGACTGCAGCTGAAGAGGGTGTCCAACACAGCCTGGCGAAAGTACACATCAAATATGTTGCCCGAGTAGAATACTACCTGGCTGGCAGACATGAAGCTGATGAAATTTCTCATCCAATACAATGCTCCAGCTGAAGTCGTGTGTCCAATCCAGTCTACAATTTGCTCTTCACCAAAATCGCTGTTGTTCTTGCCTGACTGGAATACTACCTGTTTTGAACGGAGATGGCAAACAATGACCTCCAGTAAGACGCCCGAGGGGAATACTACCTGGTTGGGTGGAGATGGCGAAAGACTAGGAAGACTGCGGCTGGTTCCTTAACAAAACAGCTCTTGTCCAGGATCGATTGAAATATACTACCTGGATTGGAAGGAGATGGCAAACAATGACCTCCAGTAAGACGCCCAAGGGGAATACTACCTGGATTAGGAGGATATGGCGAAAGTCCATCTCAAACATGGCGCCCGAGGAGAATACTACCTGGCTGGCTGGCATGAAGCTGATGAAATTTCTCATCCAATACAATGCTCCAGCTGAAGTCGTGTGTCCAATCCAGTCTAAAATTTGTTCTTCGTCGAAATAGCTGTTGTTCTTGCCTGACTGCTATACTACCTGGTTTTTACGGAGATGGCAAATAATCACGTCCAGTAAGACGCCCGAGGGGAATACTACCTGGGTGGGTGGAGATGGCGAAAGACTAGGAAGACTGCGGCTGGTTCTTTAATAAAACAGCTCTCGTCCAGGCCCGATTGAAATATACTACCTGGATTGGAAGGAGATGGCGAAAGTCCAGTCAAGTATGGCGCCCGAGTGGAATACTACCTGGCTGGCAGGGAGATGTTGAAAGTTCCCATCTAATAAGACTGCCGCTGAAGAGGGTGTCCAACACAGCCTGGCGAAACTCCATCTCAAATATGGCGCCCGAGGAGAATACTACCTGGCTGGCTGGCATGAAGCTGATGAAATTTCTCATCCAATACAATGCTCCAGCTGAAGTCGTGTGTCCAATCCAGTCTAAAATTTGCTCTTCGTCAAAATAGCTGTTGTTCTTGCCTGACTGCAATACTACCTGGTTTTTACGGAGATGGCAAATAATCACGTCCAGTTAGACGCCCGAGGGGAATACTACCTGGTTGGGTGGAGATGGCGAAAGACTAGGAAGACTGCGGCTGGTTCCTTAACAAAACAGCTCTTGTCCAGGCCCGATTGAAATATACTACCTGGATTGGAAGGAGATGGCGAAAGTCCAGTCAAGTATGGCGCCTGAGTGGAATACTACCTGGCTGTCAGGGAGATGTTGAAAGTTCCCATCCAATAAGACTGCAGCTGAAGAGGGTGTCCAACACAGCCTGGCGAAAGTACACATCAAATATGTTGCCCGAGTAGAATACTACCTGGCTGGCAGGCATGAAGCTGATGAAATTTCTCATCCAATACAATGCTCCAGCTGAAGTCGTGTGTCCAATCCAGTCTACAATTTGCTCTTCACCAAAATCGCTGTTGTTCTTGCCTGACTGGAATACTACCTGTTTTGAACGGAGATGGCAAACAATGACCTCCAGTAAGACGCCCAAGGGGAATACTACCTGGTTGGGTGGAGATGGCGAAAGACTAGGAAGACTGCGACTGGTTCTTTAACAAAACAGCTCTTGTCCAGGCCCGATTGAAATATACTACCTGGATTGGAAGGAGATGGCGAAAGTCCAGTCAAGTATGGCGCCCGAGTGGAATACTACCTGGCTGGCAGGGAGATGTTGAAAGTTCCCATCCAATAAGACTGCAGCTGAAGAGGGTGTCCAACACAGGCTGGCGAAAGTACACATCAAATATGTTGCCCGAGTAGAATACTATCTGGCTGGCAGGCATGAAGCTGATGAAATTTCTCATCCAATACAATGCTCCAGCTGAAGTCGTGTGTCTAATCCAGTCTACAATTTGCTCTTCACCAAAATCGCTGTTGTTCTTGCCTGACTGGAATACTACCTGTTTTGAACGGAGATGGCAAATAATCACTTCCAGTAAGACGCCCGATGGGAATACTACCTGGGTGGGTGGAGATGGCGAAAGACTAGGAAGACTGCGGCTGGTTCCTTAACAAAACAGCTCTTGTCCAGGCCCGATTGAAATATACTACCTGGATTGGAAGGAGATGGCGAAAGTCCAGTCAAGTATGGCGCCCGAGTGGAATACTACCTGGCTGGCAGGGAGATGTTGAAAGTTCCCATCCAATAAGACTGCAGCTGAAGAGGGTGTCCAACACAGCCTGGCGAAAGTACACATCAAATATGTTGCCCGAGTAGAATACTACCTGGCTGGCAGGCATGAAGCTGATGAAATTTCTCATCCAATACAATACTCCAGCTGAAGGCGTGTGTCCAATCCAGTCTAAAATTTGTTCTTCGTCAAAATAGCTGTTATTCTTGCCTGACTGCTATACTACCTGGTTTTTACGGAGATGGCAAATAATCACGTCCAGTAAGACGCCCGAGGGGAATACTACCTGGGTGGGTGGAGATGGCGAAAGACTAGGAAGACTGCGGCTGGTTCTTTAACAAAACAGCTCTTGTCCAGGCCTGATTGAAATATACTACCTGGATTGGAAGGAGATGGCGAAAGTCCAGTCAAGTATGGCGCCCGAGTGGAATACTACCTGGCTGGCAGGGAGATGTTGAAAGTTCCCATCCAATAAGACTGCAGCTGAAGAGGGTGTCCAACACAGCCTGGCGAAAGTACACATCAAATATGTTGCCCGAGTAGAATACTACCTGGCTGGCAGGCATGAAGCTGATGAAATTTCTCATCCAATACAATGCTCCAGCTGAAGTCGTGTGTCCAATCCAGTCTACAATTTGCTCTTCACCAAAATCGCTGTTGTTCTTGCCTGACTGGAATACTACCTGTTTTGAACGGAGATGGCAAATAATGACCTCCAGTAAAACGCCCGAGGGGAATACTACCTGGTTGGGTGGAGATGGCGAAAGACTAGGAAGACTGTGGCTGGTTCCTTAAAAAAACAGCTCTTGTCCAGGATCGATTGAAATATACTACCTGGATTAGGAGGATATGGCGAAAGTCCATATCAAACATGGCGCCCGAGGAGAATACTACCTGGCTGGCTGGCATGAAGCTGATGAAATTTCTCATCCAATACAATGCTCCAGCTGAAGTCGTGTGTCCAATCCAGTCTAAAATTTGTTCTTCGTCAAAATAGCTGTTGTTCTTGCCTGACTGCTATACTACCTGGTTTTTACGGAGATGGCAAATAATCACGTCCAGTAAGACGCCCGAGGGGAATACTACCTGGGTGGGTGGAGATGGCGAAAGACTAGGAAGACTGCGGATGGTTCTTTAACAAAACAGCTCTCGTCCAGGCCCGATTGAAATATACTACCTGGATTGGAAGGAGATGGCGAAAGTCCAGTCAAGTATGGCGCCCGAGTGGAATACTACCTGGCTGGCAGGGAGATGTTGAAAGTTCCCATCTAATAAGACTGCCGCTGAAGAGGGTGTCCAACACAGCCTGGCGAAACTCCATCTCAAATATGGCGCCCGAGGAGAATACTACCTGGCTGGCTGGCATGAAGCTGATGAAATTTCTCATCCAATACAATGCTCCAGCTGAAGTCGTGTGTCCAATCCAGTCTAAAATTTGCTCTTCATCAAAATAGCTGTTGTTCTTGCCTGACTGCAATACTACCTGGTTTTTACGGAGATGGCAAATAATCACGTCCAGTAAGACGCCCGAGGGGAATACTACCTGGGTGGGTGGAGATGGCGAAAGACTAGGAAGACTGCGGCTGGTTCTTTAACAAAACAGCTCTTGTCCAGGCCCGATTGAAATATACTACCTGGATTGGAAGGAGATGGCGAAAGTCCAGTCAAGTATGGCGCCCGAGTGGAATACTACCTGGCTGGCAGGGAGATGTTGAAAGTTCCCATCCAATAAGACTGCAGCTGAAGAGGGTGTCCAACACAGCCTGGCTAAAGTACACATCAAATATGTTGCCCGAGTAGAATACTACCTGGCTGGCTGGCATGAAGCTGATGAAATTTCTCATCCAATACAATACTCCAGCTAAAGGCGTGTGTCCAATCCAGTCTAAAATTTGTTCTTCGTCAAAATAGCTGTTATTCTTGCCTGACTGCTATACTACCTGGTTTTTACGGAGATGGCAAATAATCACGTCCAGTAAGACGCCCGAGGGGAATACTACCTGGGTGGGTGGAGATGGCGAAAGACTAGGAAGACTGCGGCTGGTTCTTTAACAAAACAGCTCTTGTCCAGGCCCGATTGAAATATACTACCTGGATTGGAAGGAGATGGCGAAAGTCCAGTCAAGTATGGCGCCCGAGTGGAATACTACCTGGCTGGCAGGGAGATGTTGAAAGTTCCCATCTAATAAGACTGCCGCTGAAGAGGGTGTCCAACACAGCCTGGCGAAAGTACACATCAAATATGTTGCCCGAGTAGAATACTACCTGGCTGGCAGGCATGAAGCTGATGAAATTTCTCATCCAATACAATGCTCCAGCTGAAGTCGTGTGTCCAATCCAGGCTAAAATTTGCTCTTCGTCAAAATAGCTGTTGTTCTTGCCTGACTGCAATACTACCTGGTTTTTACGGAGATGGCAAACAATGACCTCCAGTAAGACGCCCAAGGGGAATACTACCTGGTTGGGTGGAGATGGCGAAAGACTAGGAAGACTGCGGCTGGTTCCTTAACAAAACAGCTCTTGTCCAGGCCCGATTGAAATATACTACCTGGATTGGAAGGAGATGGCGAAAGTCCAGTCACGTATGGCGCCCGAGTGGAATACTACCTGGCTGGCAGGGAGATGTTGAAAGTTCCCATCCAATAAGACTGCAGCTGTAGAGGGTGTCCAACACAGCCTGGCGAAAGTAGATATCTAATATGTTGCCCGAGTAGAATACTACCTGGCTGGCAGGCATGAAGCTGATGAAATTTCTCATCCAATACAATGCTCCAGCTGAAGTCGAGTGTCCAATCCAGTCTACAATTTGCTCTTCACCAAAATCGCTGTTGTTCTTGCCTGACTGGAATACTACCTGTTTTGAACGGAGATGGCAAACAATGACCTCCAGTAAGACGCCCAAGGGGAATACTACCTGGTTGGGTGGAGATGGCGAAAGACTAGGAAGACTGCGACTGGTTCTTTAACAAAACAGCTCTTGTCCAGGCCCGATTGAAATATACTACCTGGATTGGAAGGAGATGGCGAAAGTCCAGTCAAGTATGGCGCCCGAGTGGAATACTACCTGGCTGGCAGGGAGATGTTGAAAGTTCCCATCTAATAAGACTGCCGCTGAAGAGGGTGTCCAACACAGCTTGGCGAAAGTACACATCAAATATGTTGCCCGAGTAGAATACTACCTGGCTGGCAGGCATGAAGCTGATGAAATTTCTCATCCAATACAATGCTCCAGCTGAAGTCGTGTGTCCAATCCAGTCTACAATTTGCTCTTCACCAAAATCGCTGTTGTTCTTGCCTGACTGCAATACTACCTGGTTTTTACGGAGATGGCAAACAATGACCTCCAGTAAGACGCCCAAGGGGAATACTACCTGGTTGGGTGGAGATGGCGAAAGACTAGGAAGACTGCGGCTGGTTCCTTAACAAAACAGCTCTTGTCCAGGCTCGATTGAAATATACTACCTGGATTAGGAGGAGATGGCGAAAGTCCATCTCAAATATGGCGCCCGAGGAGAATACTACCTGGCTGGCTGGCATGAAGCTGATGAAATTTCTCATCCAATACAATGCTCCAGCTGAAGTCGTGTGTCCAATCCAGTCAAAAATTTGCTCTTCGTCAAAATAGCTGTTGTTCTTGCCTGACTGCAATACTACCTGGTTTTTACGGAGATGGCAAATAATCACGTCCAGTAAGACGCCCGAGGGGAATACTACCTGGTTGGGTGGAGATGGCGAAAGACTAGGAAGACTGCGGCTGGTTCCTTAACAAAACAGCTCTTGTCCAGGCCCGATTGAAATATACTACCTAGATTGGAAGGAGATGGCGAAAGTCCAGTCAAGTATGGCGCCCGAGTGGAATACTACCTGGCTGGCAGGGAGATGTTGAAAGTTCCCATCTAATAAGACTGCCGCTGAAGAGGGTGTCCAACACAGCCTGGCGAAAGTACACATCAAATACGTTGCCCGAGTAGAATACTACCTGGCTGGCAGGCATGAAGCTGATGAAATTTCTCATCCAATACAATGCTCCAGCTGAAGTCGTGTGTCCAATCCAGGCTAAAATTTGCTCTTCGTCAAAATAGCTGTTGTTCTTGCCTGACTGCAATACTACCTGGTTTTTACGGAGATGGCAAACAATGACCTCCAGTAAGACGCCCGAGGGGAATACTACCTGGTTGGGTGGAGATGGCGAAAGACTAGGAAGACTGCCGCTGGTTCCTTAACAAAACAGCTCTTGTCCACGCTCGATTGAAATATACTACCTGGATTAGGAGGATATGGCGAAAGTCCATCTCAAACATGGCGCCCGAGGAGAATACTACTTGGCTGGCTGGCATGAAGCTGATGAAATTTCTCATCCAATACAATGCTCCAGCTGAAGTCGTGTGTCCAGTCCAGTCTAAAATTTGTTCTTCGTCAAAATAGCTGTTGTTCTTGCCTGACTGCTATACTACCTGGTTTTTACGGAGATGGCAAATAATCACGTCCAGTAAGCCGCCCGAGGGGAATACTACCTGGGTGGGTGGAGATGGCGAAAGACTAGGAAGACTGCGGCTGGTTCCTTAACAAAACAGCTCTTGTCCACGCTCGATTGAAATATACTACCTGGATTAGGAGGATATGGCGAAAGTCCATCTCAAACATGGCGCCCGAGGAGAATACTACCTGGCTGGCTGGCATGAAGCTGATGAAATTTCTCATCCAATACAATGCTCCAGCTGAAGTCGTGTGTCCAATCCAGGCTAAAATTTGCTCTTCGTCAAAATAGCTGTTGTTCTTGCCTGACTGCAATACTACCTGGTTTTTACGGGGATGGCAAATAATCACGTCCAGTAAGACGCCCGAGGGGAATACTACCTGGGTGGGTGGAGATGGCGAAAGACTAGGAAGACTGTGGCTGGTTCCTTAACAAAACAGCTCTTGTCCAGGCCCGATTGAAATATACTACCTGGATTGGAAGGAGATGGCGAAAGTCCAGTCAAGTATGGCGCCCGAGTGGAATACTACCTGGCTGGCAGGGAGATGTTGAAAGTTCCCATCCAATAAGACTGCAGCTGAAGAGGGTGTCCAACACAGCCTGGCGAAAGTACACATCAAATATGTTGCCCGAGTAGAATACTACCTGGCTGGCAGGCATGAAGCTGATGAAATTTCTCATCCAATACCATGCTCCAGCTGAAGTCGTGTGTCCAATCCAGTCTACAATCTGCTCTTCACCAAAATCGCTGTTGTTCTTGCCTGACTGGAATACTACCTGTTTTGAACGGAGATGGCAAACAATGACCTCCAGTAAGACACCCAAGGGGAATACTACCTGGTTGGGTAGAGATGGCGAAAGACTAGGAAGACTGCGGCTGGTTCTTTAACAAAACAGCTCTTGTCCAGGCCCGATTGAAATATACTACCTGGATTGGGAGGAGATGGCGAAAGTCCAGTCAAGTATGGCGCCCGAGTGGAATACTACCTGGCTGGCAGGGAGATGTTGAAAGTTCCCATCCAATAAGACTGCAGCTGAAGAGGGTGTCCAACACAGCCTGGCGAAAGTACACATCAAATATGTTGCCCGAGTAGAATACTACCTGGCTGGCAGGCATGAAGCTGATGAAATTTCTCATCCAATACAATGCTCCAGCTGAAGTCGTGTGTCCAATCCAGTCTACAATTTGCTCTTCACCAAAATCGCTGTTGTTCTTGCCTGACTGGAATACTACCTGTTTTGAACGGAGATGGCAAACAATGACCTCCAGTAAGACGCCCGAGGGGAATACTACCTGGTTGGGTGGAGATGGCGAATGACTAGGAAGACTGCGGCTGGTTCCTTAACAAAACAGCTCTTGTCCACGCTCGATTGAAATATACTACCTGGATTAGGAGGATATGGCGAAAGTCCACCTCAAACATGGCGCCCGAGGAGAATACTACCTGGCTGGCTGGCATGAAGCTGATGAAATTTCTCATCCAATACAATGCTCCAGCTGAAGTCGTGTGTCCAATCCAGTCTAAAATTTGCTCTTCGTCAAAATAGCTGTTGTTCTTGCCTGACTGCAATACTACCTGGTTTTTACGGGGATGGCAAATAATCACGTCCAGTAAGACGCCCGAGGGGAATACTACCTGGGTGGGTGGAGATGGCGAAAGACTAGGAAGACTGTGGCTGGTTCCTTAACAAAACAGCTCTTGTCCAGGCCCGATTGAAATATACTACCTGGATTGGAAGGAGATGGCGAAAGTCCAGTCAAGTATGGCGCCCGAGTGGAATACTACCTGGCTGGCAGGGAGATGTTGAAAGTTCCCATCCAATAAGACTGCAGCTGAAGAGGGTGTCCAACACAGCCTGGCGAAAGTACACATCAAATATGTTGCCCGAGTAGAATACTACCTGGCTGGCAGGCATGAAGCTGATGAAATTTCTCATCCAATACCATGCTCCAGCTGAAGTCGTGTGTCCAATCCAGTCTACAATCTGCTCTTCACCAAAATCGCTGTTGTTCTTGCCTGACTGGAATACTACCTGTTTTGAACGGAGATGGCAAACAATGACCTCCAGTAAGACGCCCGAGGGGAATACTACCTGGTTGGGTGGAGATGGCGAAAGACTAGGAAGACTGCGGCTGGTTCCTTAACAAAACAGCTCTTGTTCACGCTCGATTGAAGTATACTACCTGGATTAGGAGGATATGGCGAAAGTCCACCTCAAACATGGCGCCCGAGGAGAATACTACCTGGCTGGCTGGCATGAAGCTGATGAAATTTCTCATCCAATACAATGCTCCAGCTGAAGTCGTGTGTCCAATCCAGTCTAAAATTTGCTCTTCGTCAAAACAGCTGTTGTTCTTGCCTGACTGCAATACTACCTGGTTTTTACGGAGATGGCAAATAATCACGTCCAGTAAGACACCCGAGGGGAATACTACCTGGGTGGGTGGAGATGGCGAAAGACTAGGAAGACTGCGGCTGGTTCCTTAACAAAACAGCTCTTGTCCAGGCCCGATTGAAATATACTACCTGGATTGGAAGGAGATGGCGAAAGTCCAGTCAAGTATGGCGCCCGAGTGGAATACTACCTGGCTGGCAGGGAGATGTTGAAAGTTCCCATCTAATAAGACTGCAGCTGAAGAGGGTGTCCAACACAGCCTGGCGAAAGTACACATCAAATATGTTGCCCGAGTAGAATACTACCTGGCTGGCAGGCATGAAGCTGATGAAATTTCTCATCCAATACAATGCTCCAGCTGAAGTCGTGTGTCCAATCCAGTCTACAATTTGCTCTTCACCAAAATCGCTGTTGTTCTTGCCTGACTGGAATACTACCTGTTTTGAACGGAGATGGCAAACAATGACCTCCAGTAAGACGCCCGAGGGGAATACTACCTGGTTGGGTGGAGATGGCGAAAGACTAGGAAGACTGCGGCTGGTTCCTTAACAAAACAGCTCTTGTCCACGCTCGATTGAAATATACTACCTGGATTAGGAGGATATGGCGAAAGTCCACCTCAAACATGGCGCCCGAGGAGAATACTACCTGGCTGGCTGGCATGAAGCTGATGAAATTTCTCATCCAATACAATGCTCCAGCTGAAGTCGTGTGTCCAATCCAGTCTAAAATTTGCTCTTCGTCAAAATAGCTGTTGTTCTTGCCTGACTGCAATACTACCTGGTTTTTACGGGGATGGCAAATAATCACGTCCAGTAAGACGCCCGAGGGGAATACTACCTGGTTGGGTGGAGATTGCGAAAGACTAGGAAGACTGCGGCTGGTTCTTTAACAAAACAGCTCTTGTCCAGGCCCGATTGAAATATACTACCTGGATTGGGAGGAGATGGCGAAAGTCCAGTCAAGTATGGCGCCCGAGTGGAATACTACCTGGCTGGCAGGGAGATGTTGAAAGTTCCCATCCAATAAGACTGCCGCTGAAGAGGGTGTCCAACACAGCCTGGCAAAAGTACACATCAAATATGTTGCCCGAGTAGAATACTACCTGGCTGGCAGGCATGAAGCTGATGAAATTTCTCATCCAATACAATGCTCCAGCTGAAGTCGTGTGTCCAATCCAGTCTAAAATTTGAACTTCACCAAAATAGCTGTTGTTCTTGCCTGACTGGAATACTACCTGGTTTTTATGGAGATGGCAAACAATGACCTCCAGTAAGACGCCCGAGGGGAATACTACCTGGGTGGGTGGAGATGGCGAAAGACTAGGAAGACTGCGGCTGGTTCCTTAACAAAACAGCTCTTGTCCAGGCCCGATTAAAATATACTACCTGGATTGGAAGGAGATGGCGAAAGTCCAGTCAAGTATGGGGCCCGAGTGGAATACCACTTGGCTGGCAGGGAGATGTTGAAAGTTCCCATCTAATAAGACTGCAGCTGTAGAGGGTGTCCAACACACCCTGGCGAAAGTACATATCAAATATGTTGCCCGAGTAGAATACCACCTGGCTGGCAGGCATGAAGCTGATGAAATTTCTCATCTGATACAATGCTCCAGCTGAAGGCGTGTGTCCAATCCAGTCTACAATTTGCTCTTCGCCAAAATAGCTGTTGTTCTTGCCTGACTGCAATACTACCTGGTTTTTACGGAGATGGCAAATAATCACTTCCAGTAAGACGCCCGAGGGGAATACTACCTGGGTGTGTGGAGATGGCGAAAGACTAGGAAGACTGCAGCTGGTTCCTTAACAAAACAGCTCTTGTCCAGGCCCGATTAAAATATACTACCTGGATTGGAAGGAGATGGCGAAAGTCCAGTCAAGTATGGCGCCCGAGTGGAATACTACCTGGCTGGCAGGGAGATGTTGAAAGTTCCCATCTAATAAGACTGTCGCTGAAGAGGGTGTCGAACACAACCTGGCGAAACTCCATCTCAAATATGGCGACCGAGGAGAATACTACCTGGTTGGGTGGAGATTGCGAAAGACTAGGAAGACTGCGGCTAGTTCTTTAACAAAACAGCTCTTGTCCAGGCCCGATTGAAATATACTACCTGGATTGGAAGGAGATGGCGAAAGTCCAGTCAAGTATGGCGCCCGAGGAGAATATTACCTGGCTGGCTGGCATGAAGCTGATGAAATTTCTCATCCAATACAATACTCCAGCTGAAGGCGTGTGTCCAATCCAGTCTACAATTTGAATTTCACCAAAATAGCTGTTGTTCTTGCCTGACTGCAATACTACCTGTTTTGAACGGAGATGGCAAACAATGACCTCCAGTAAGACGCCCGAGGGGAATACTACCTGGGTGGGTGGAGATTGCGAAAGACTAGGAAGACTGCGGCTGGTTCTTTAACAAAACAGCTCTTGTCCAGGCCCGATTAAAATAAACTACCCGGATTGGAAGGAGATGGCGAAAGTCCAGTCAAGTATGGCGCCCGAGTGGAATACTACCTGGCTGGCAGGGAGATGTTGAAAGTTCCCATCCAATAAGACTGCAGCTGAAGAGGGTGTCCAACACAGCCTGGCGAAAGTACACATCAAATATGTTGCCCGAGTAGAATACTACCTGGCTGGCAGGCATGAAGCTGATGAAATTTCTCATCCAATACAATGCTCCAGCTGAAGTCGTGTGTCCAATCCAGTCTACAATTTGAACTTCACCAAAATAGCTGTTGTTCTTGCCTGACTGGAATACTACCTGTTTTGAACGGAGATGGCAAAAAATGACCTCCAGTAAGACGCCCGAGGGGAATACTACCTGGGTGGGTGGAGATGGCGAAAGACTAGGAAGACTGCGGCTGGTTCCTTAACAAAACAGCTCTTGTCCAGGCCCGATTGAAATATACTACCTGGATTAGGAGGATATGGCGAAAGGCCATCTCAAACATGGCGCCCGAGGAGAATACTACCTGGCTGGCTGGCATGAAGCTGATGAAATTTCTCATCCAATACAATGCTCCAGCTGAAGTCGTGTGTCCAATCCTGTCTAAAATTTGCTCTTCGTCAAAATAGCTGTTGTTCTTGCCTGACTGCAATACTACCTGGTTTTTACGGAGATGGCAAATAATCACGTCCAGTAAGACACCCGAGGGGAATACTACCTGGGTGGGTGGAGATGGCGAAAGACTAGGAAGACTGCGGCTGGTTCTATAACAAACCAGCACTTGTCTATGCCCGATTGAAATATACTACCTGGATTGGAAGGAGATGGCGAAAGTCCAGTCAAGTATGGCGCCCGAGGGGAATACTACCTGGCTGGCAGGGAGATGTTGAAAGTTCCCATCCAATAAGACTGCAGCTGAAGAGGGTGTCCAACACAGCCTGGCGAAAGTACACATCAAATATGTTGCCCGAGTAGAATACTACCTGGCTGGCAGGCATGAAGCTGATGAAATTTCTCATCCAATACAATGCTCCAGCTGAAGTCGTGTGTCCAATCCAGTCTACAATTTGAACTTCACCAAAATAGCTGTTGTTCTTGCCTGACTGGAATACTACCTGTTTTGAACGGAGATGGCAAACAATGACCTCCAGTAAGACGCCCGAGGGGAATACTACTTGGTTGGGTGGAGATGGCGAAAGACTAGGAAGACTGCGGCTGGTTCCTTAACAAAACAGCTCTTGTCCAGGCCCGAATGAAATATACTACCTGGATTGGAAGGAGATGGCGAAAGTCCAGTCAAGTATGGCGCCCGAGTGGAATACTACCTGGCTGGCAGGGAGATGATGAATGTTCCCATCTAATAAGACTGCCGCTGAAGAGGGTGTCAAACACAGCCTGACGAAAGTACACATCAAATATGTTGCCCGAGGAGAATACTACCTGGCTGGCTGGCATTAAGCTGATGAAATTTCTCATCCAATACAATGCTCCAGCTGAAGTCATGTGTCCAATCCAGTCTACAATTTGCTCTTCACCAAAATAGCTGTTGTTCTTGCCTGATTGCAATACTACCTGGTTTTTACGGAGTTGGCAAATAATCACTTCCAGTAATACGCCCGAGGGGAATACTACCTGGTTGGGTGGAGATGGCGAAAGACTAGGAAGACTGCGGCTGGTTCCTTAACAAAACACCTCTTGTCCAGGCCCGATTGATATATACTACCTGGATTGGAAGGAGATGGCGAAAGTCCAGTCAAGTATGGCACCCGAGGGGAATACTACCTGGCTGGTAGGGAGATGTTGAAAGTTCCCATCCAATAAGACTGCAGCTGAAGAGGGTGTCCAACACAGCCTGGCGAAACACCATCTCAAATATGGCGCCCGAGGAGAATACTACCTGGTTGGGTGGAGATGGCGAAAGACTAGGAAGACTGCGGCTGGTTCCTTAACAAAACAGCTCTTGTCCAGGCCCGATTGAAATATACTACCTGGATTAGGAGGATATGGCGAAAGTCCATCTCAAACATGGCGCACGAGGAGAATACTACCTGGCTGGCTGGCATGAAGCTGATGAAATTTCTCATCCAATACAATGCTCCAGCTGAAGTCGTGTGTCCAATCCAGTCTACAATTTGCTCTTCACCAAAATCGCTGTTGTTCTTGCCTGACTGGAATACTACCTGTTTTGAACGGAGATGGCAAACAATGACCTCCAGTAAGACGCCCGAGGGGAATACTACCTGGTTGGGTGGAGATGGCGAAAGACTAGGAAGACTGCGGCTGGTTCTATAACAAAACAGCTCTTGTCCAGGCCCGATTGAAATATACTACCTGGATTGGAAGGAGATGGCGAAAGTCCAGTCAAGTATGATGCCCGAGTGGAATACTACCTGGCTGGCAGGGAGATGTTGAAAGTTCCCATCCAATAAGACTGCAGCTGAAGAGGGTGTCCAACACAGCTTGGCGAAAGTACACATCAAATATGTTGCCCGAGTAGAATACTACCTGGCTGGCTGGCATGAAGCTGATGAAATTTCTCATCCAATAGAATGCTCCAGCTGAAGTCGTGTGTCCAATCCAGTCTACAATTTGCTCTTCGCCAAAATAGCTGTTGTTCTTGCCTGACTGCAATACTACCTGGTTTTTACGGAGATGGCAAATAATCACTTCCAGTAAGACGCCCGATGGGAATACTACCTGGTTGGGTGGAGATGGCGAAAGACTAGGAAGACTGCGGCTGGTTCCTTAAAAAAACAGCTCTAGTACAGGCCCAGTTGAAATATACTACCTGCATTGGAAGGAGATGGTGAAAGTCCAGTCAAGTATGGCGCCCGAGTGGAATACTACCTGGCTGGCAGGGAGATGTTGAACGTTCCCATCCAATAAGACTGCAGCTGTAGTGGGTGTCCAACACAGCCTGGCAAAAGTAGATATCAAATATGTTGCCCGAGTAGAATACTACCTGGCTGGCAGGCATGACGCTGATGAAATTTCTCATCCAATACAATGCTCCAGCTGAAGTCGTGTGTCCAATCCAGTCTACAATTTGAACCTCACCAAAATAGCTGTTGTTCTTGCCTGACTGCAATACTACCTGTTTTGAACGGAGATGGCAAACAATGACCTCCAGTAAGACGCCCGAGGGGAATACTACCTGGTTGGGTGGAGATGGCGAAAGACTAGGAAGACTGCGGCTGGTTCCTTAACAAAACAGCTCTTGTCCAGGCCCGATTGAAATATACTACCTGGATTAGGAGGATATGGCGAAAGTCCATCTCAAACATGGCGCCCGAGGAGAATACTACCTGGCTGGCTGGCATGAAGCTGATGAAATTTCTCATCCAATACAATGCTCCAGCTGAAGTCGTGTGTACAATCCAGTCTAAAATTTGCTCTTCGTCAAAATAGCTGTTGTTCTTGCCTGACTGCAATACTACCTGGTTTTTATGGAGATTGCAAATAATCACGTACAGTAAGACGCCCGAGGGGAATACTACCTGGGTGGGTGGAGATGGCGAAAGACTAGGAAGACTGCGGCTGGTTACTTAACAAAACAGCTCTTGTCCAGGCTCGATTGATATATACTACCTGGATTGGAAGGAGATGGCGAAAGTCCAGTCAAGTATGGCGCCCGAGTGGAATACTACCTGGCTGGCAGGGAGATGTTGAAAGTTCCAATCTAATAAGACTGCAGCTGAAGAGAGTGTCCAACACAGCCTGGCGAAAGTACACATCAAATATGTTGCCCGAGTAGAATACTACCTGGTTGGGTGGAGATGGCGAAAGACTAGGAAGACTGCGGCTGGTTCCTTAACAAAACACCTCTTGTCCAGGCCCGATTGATATATACTACCTGGATTGGAAGGAGATGGCGAAAGTCCAGTCAAGTATGGCGCCCGAGGGGAATACTACCTGGCTGGTAGGGAGATGTTGAAAGTTCCCATCCAATAAGACTGCAGCTGAAGAGGGTGTCCAACACAGCCTGGCGAAAAACCATCTCAAATATGGCGCCCGAGGAGAATACTACCTGGCTGGCTGGCATTAAGCTGATGAAATTTCTCATCCAATACAATGCTCCAGCTGAAGTCATGTGTCCAATCCAGTCTACAATTTGCTCTTCACCAAAATAGCTGTTGTTCTTGCCTGATTGCAATACTACCTGGTTTTTACGGAGTTGGCAAATAATCACTTCCAGTAATACGCCCGAGGGGAATACTACCTGGTTGGGTGGAGATGGCGAAAGACTAGGAAGACTGCGGCTGGTTCCTTAACAAAACACCTCTTGTCCAGGCCCGATTGATATATACTACCTGGATTGGAAGGAGATGGCGAAAGTCCAGTCAAGTATGGCACCCGAGGGGAATACTACCTGGCTGGTAGGGAGATGTTGAAAGTTCCCATCCAATAAGACTGCAGCTGAAGAGGGTGTCCAACACAGCCTGGCGAAACACCATCTCAAATATGGCGCCCGAGGAGAATACTACCTGGTTGGGTGGAGATGGCGAAAGACTAGGAAGACTGCGGCTGGTTCCTTAACAAAACAGCTCTTGTCCACGCTCGATTGAAATATACTACCTGGATTAGGAGGATATGGCGAAAGTCCATCTCAAACATGGCGCCCGAGGAGAATACTACCTGGCTGGCTGGCATGAAGCTGATGAAATTTCTCATCCAATACAATGCTCCAGCTGAAGTCGTGTGTCCAATCCAGTCTAAAATTTGCTCTTCGTCAAAATAGCTGTTGTTCTTGCCTTACTGGAATACTACCTGTTTTGAACGGAGATGGCAAACAATGACCTCCAGTAAGACGCCCAAAGGGAATACTACATGGTTGGGTGGAGATGGCGAAAGACTAGAAAGACTGCGGCTGGTTCCTTAACAAAACAGCTCTTGTCCAGGCCCGATGGAAATATACGACCTGGATTGGAAGGAGATGGCGAATGCCCATCTCAAATATGGCGCCCGAGGAGAATATTACATGGCTGGCTGGCATGAAGCTGATGAAATTTCTCATCCAATACAATGCTCCAGCTGAAGTCGTGTGTCCAATCCTGTCTACAATTTGCTCTTCACCAAAATCGCTGTTGTTCTTGCCTGACTGGAATACTACCTGTTTTGAACGGAGATGGCAAACAATGACCTCCAGAAAGACGCCCGAGGGGAATACTACCTGGTTGGGTGGAGATGGCGAAAGACTAGGAAGACTGCGGCTGGTTCCTTAACAAAACAGCTCTTGTCCAGGCCCGATGGAAATATACGACCTGGATTGGAAGGAGATGGCGAATGCCCATCTCAAATATGGCGCCCGAGGAGAAAACTACCTGGCTGGCTGGCATGAAGCTGATGAAATTTCTCATCCAATACAATGCTCCAGCTGAAGTCGTGTGTCCAATCCAGTCTAAAATTTGCTCTTCACCAAAATCGCTGTTGTTCTTGCCTGACTGGAATACTACCTGTTTTGAACGGAGATGGCAAACAATGACCTCCAGTAAGACGCCCGAGGGGAATACTACCTGGGTGGGTGGAGATGGCGAAAGACTAGGAAGACTGCGGCTGGTTCCTTAACAAAACAGCTCTTGTCCAGGCCCGATGGAAATATACTACCTGGATTGGAAGGAGATGGCGAAAGTCCAGTCAAGTATGGCGCCCGAGTGGAATCCTACCTGGCTGGCAGGGAGATGTTGAAAGTTCCCATCCAATAAGACTGCAGCTGAAGAGGGTGTCCAACACAGCCTGGCGAAAGTACACATCAAATATGTTGCCCGAGTAGAATACTACCTGGCTGGCAGGCATGAAGCTGATGAAATTTCTCATCCAATACAATGCTCCAGCTGAAGTCGTGTGTCCAATCCAGTCTACAATTTGCTCTTCACCAAAATAGCTGTTGTTCTTGCCTGATTGCAATACTACCTGGTTTTTACGGAGTTGGCAAATAATCACTTCCAGTAATACGCCCGAGGGGAATACTACCTGGTTGGGTGGAGATGGCGAAAGACTAGGAAGACTGCGGCTGGTTCCTTAACAAAACACCTCTTGTCCAGGCCCGATTGATATATACTACCTGGATTGGAAGGAGATGGCGAAAGTCCAGTCAAGTATGGCGCCCGAGGGGAATACTACCTGGCTGGTAGGGAGATGTTGAAAGTTCCCATCCAATAAGACTGCAGCTGAAGAGGGTGTCCAACACAGCCTGGCGAAAAACCATCTCAAATATGGCGCCCGAGGAGAATACTACCTGGCTGGCTGGCATTAAGCTGATGAAATTTCTCATCCAATACAATGCTCCAGCTGAAGTCATGTGTCCAATCCAGTCTACAATTTGCTCTTCACCAAAATAGCTGTTGTTCTTGCCTGATTGCAATACTACCTGGTTTTTACGGAGTTGGCAAATAATCACTTCCAGTAATACGCCCGAGGGGAATACTACCTGGTTGGGTGGAGATGGCGAAAGACTAGGAAGACTGCGGCTGGTTCCTTAACAAAACACCTCTTGTCCAGGCCCGATTGATATATACTACCTGGATTGGAAGGAGATGGCGAAAGTCCAGTCAAGTATGGCACCCGAGGGGAATACTACCTGGCTGGTAGGGAGATGTTGAAAGTTCCCATCCAATAAGACTGCAGCTGAAGAGGGTGTCCAACACAGCCTGGCGAAACACCATCTCAAATATGGCGCCCGAGGAGAATACTACCTGGTTGGGTGGAGATGGCGAAAGACTAGGAAGACTGCGGCTGGTTCCTTAACAAAACAGCTCTTGTCCAGGCCCGATTGAAATATACTACCTGGATTAGGAGGATATGGCGAAAGTCCATCTCAAACATGGCGCCCGAGGAGAATACTACCTGGCTGGCTGGCATGAAGCTGATGAAATTTCTCATCCAATACAATGCTCCAGCTGAAGTCGTGTGTCCAATCCAGTCTAAAATTTGCTCTTCGTCAAAATAGCTGTTGTTCTTGCCTTACTGGAATACTACCTGTTTTGAACGGAGATGGCAAACAATGACCTCCAGTAAGACGCCCAAAGGGAATACTACATGGTTGGGTGGAGATGGCGAAAGACTAGAAAGACTGCGGCTGGTTCCTTAACAAAACAGCTCTTGTCCAGGCCCGATGGAAATATACGACCTGGATTGGAAGGAGATGGCGAATGCCCATCTCAAATATGGCGCCCGAGGAGAATATTACATGGCTGGCTGGCATGAAGCTGATGAAATTTCTCATCCAATACAATGCTCCAGCTGAAGTCGTGTGTCCAATCCTGTCTACAATTTGCTCTTCACCAAAATCGCTGTTGTTCTTGCCTGACTGGAATACTACCTGTTTTGAACGGAGATGGCAAACAATGACCTCCAGAAAGACGCCCGAGGGGAATACTACCTGGTTGGGTGGAGATGGCGAAAGACTAGGAAGACTGCGGCTGGTTCCTTAACAAAACAGCTCTTGTCCAGGCCCGATGGAAATATACGACCTGGATTGGAAGGAGATGGCGAATGCCCATCTCAAATATGGCGCCCGAGGAGAAAACTACCTGGCTGGCTGGCATGAAGCTGATGAAATTTCTCATCCAATACAATGCTCCAGCTGAAGTCGTGTGTTCAATCCAGTCTAAAATTTGCTCTTCACCAAAATCGCTGTTGTTCTTGACTGACTGGAATACTACCTGTTTTGAACGGAGATGGCAAACAATGACCTCCAGTAAGACGCCCGAGGGGAATACTACCTGGGTGGGTGGAGATGGCGAAAGACTAGGAAGACTGCGGCTGGTTCCTTAACAAAACAGCTCTTGTCCAGGCCCGATGGAAATATACTACCTGGATTGGAAGGAGATGGCGAAAGTCCAGTCAAGTATGGCGCCCGAGTGGAATCCTACCTGGCTGGCAGGGAGATGTTGAAAGTTCCCATCCAATAAGACTGCAGCTGAAGAGGGTGTCCAACACAGCCTGGCGAAAGTACACATCAAATATGTTGCCCGAGTAGAATACTACCTGGCTGGCAGGCATGAAGCTGATGAAATTTCTCATCCAATACAATGCTCCAGCTGAAGTCGTGTGTCCAATCCAGTCTACAATTTGAACTTCACCAAAATCGCTGTTGTTCTTGCCTGACTGGAATACTACCTGTTTTGAACGGAGATGGCAAACAATGACCTCCAGTAAGACGCCCGAGGGGAATACTACCTGGTTGGGTGGAGATGGCGAAAGACTAGGAAGACTGCGGCTGGTTCTATAACAAAACAGCTCTAGTACAGGCCCAGTTGAAATATACTACCTGGATTGGAAGGAGATGGTGAAAGTCCAGTCAAGTATGGCGCCCGAGTGGAATACTACCTGGCTGGCAGGGAGATGTTGAACGTTCCCATCCAATAAGACTGCAGCTGTAGTGGGTGTCCAACACAGCCTGGCAAAAGTAGATATCAAATATGTTGCCCGAGTAGAATACTACCTGGCTGGCAGGCATGACGCTGATGAAATTTCTCATCCAATACAATGCTCCAGCTGAAGTCGTGCGTCCAATCCAGTCTACAATTTGAACCTCACCAAAATAGCTGTTGTTCTTGCCTGACTGCAATACTACCTGTTTTGAACGGAGATGGCAAACAATGACCTCCAGTAAGACGCCCGAGGGGAATACTACCTGGTTGGCTGGAGATGGCGAAAGACTAGGAAGACTGCGGCTGGTTCCTTAACAAAACAGCTCTTGTCCAGGCCCGATTGAAATATACTACCTGGATTAGGAGGATATGGCGAAAGTCTATCTCAAACATGGCGCCCGAGGAGAATACTACCTGGCTGGCTGGCATGAAGCTGATGAAATTTCTCATCCAATACAATGCTCCAGCTGAAGTCGTGTGTACAATCCAGTCTAAAATTTGCTCTTCGTCAAAATAGCTGTTGTTCTTGCCTGACTGCAATACTACCTGGTTTTTATGGAGATTGCAAATAATCACGTACAGTAAGACGCCCGAGGGGAATACTACCTGGGTGGGTGGAGATGGCGAAAGACTAGGAAGACTGCGGCTGGTTACTTAACAAAACAGCTCTTGTCCAGGCTCGATTGATATATACTACCTGGATTGGAAGGAGATGGCGAAAGTCCAGTCAAGTATGGCGCCCGAGTGGAATACTACCTGGCTGGCAGGGAGATGTTGAAAGTTCCAATCTAATAAGACTGCAGCTGAAGAGAGTGTCCAACACAGCCTGGCGAAAGTACACATCAAATATGTTGCCCGAGTAGAATACTACCTGGTTGGGTGGAGATGGCGAAAGACTAGGAAGACTGCGGCTGGTTCCTTAACAAAACACCTCTTGTCCAGGCCCGATTGATATATACTACCTGGATTGGAAGGAGATGGCGAAAGTCCAGTCAAGTATGGCGATCGAGGGGAATACTACCTGGCTGGTAGGGAGATGTTGAAAGTTCCCATCCAATAAGACTGCAGCTGAAGAGGGTGTCCAACACAGCCTGGCGAAAAACCATCTCAAATATGGCGCCCGAGGAGAATACTACCTGGCTGGCTGGCATTAAGCTGATGAAATTTCTCATCCAATACAATGCTCCAGCTGAAGTCATGTGTCCAATCCAGTCTACAATTTGCTCTTCACCAAAATAGCTGTTGTTCTTGCCTGATTGCAATACTACCTGGTTTTTACGGAGTTGGCAAATAATCACTTCCAGTAATACGCCCGAGGGGAATACTACCTGGTTGGGTGGAGATGGCGAAAGACTAGGAAGACTGCGGCTGGTTCCTTAACAAAACACCTCTTGTCCAGGCCCGATTGATATATACTACCTGGATTGGAAGGAGATGGCGAAAGTCCAGTCAAGTATGGCACCCGAGGGGAATACTACCTGGCTGGTAGGGAGATGTTGAAAGTTCCCATCCAATAAGACTGCAGCTGAAGAGGGTGTCCAACACAGCCTGGCGAAACACCATCTCAAATATGGCGCCCGAGGAGAATACTACCTGGTTGGGTGGAGATGGCGAAAGACTAGGAAGACTGCGGCTGGTTCCTTAACAAAACAGCTCTTGTCCAGGCCCGATTGAAATATACTACCTGGATTAGGAGGATATGGCGAAAGTCCATCTCAAACATGGCGCCCGAGGAGAATACTACCTGGCTGGCTGGCATGAAGCTGATGAAATTTCTCATCCAATACAATGCTCCAGCTGAAGTCGTGTGTCCAATCCAGTCTAAAATTTGCTCTTCGTCAAAATAGCTGTTGTTCTTGCCTTACTGGAATACTACCTGTTTTGAACGGAGATGGCAAACAATGACCTCCAGTAAGACGCCCAAAGGGAATACTACATGGTTGGGTGGAGATGGCGAAAGACTAGAAAGACTGCGGCTGGTTCCTTAACAAAACAGCTCTTGTCCAGGCCCGATGGAAATATACGACCTGGATTGGAAGGAGATGGCGAATGCCCATCTCAAATATGGCGCCCGAGGAGAATATTACATGGCTGGCTGGCATGAAGCTGATGAAATTTCTCATCCAATACAATGCTCCAGCTGAAGTCGTGTGTCCAATCCTGTCTACAATTTGCTCTTCACCAAAATCGCTGTTGTTCTTGCCTGACTGGAATACTACCTGTTTTGAACGGAGATGGCAAACAATGACCTCCAGTAAGACGCCCGAGGGGAATACTACCTGGTTGGGTGGAGATAGCGAAAGACTAGGAAGACTGCGGCTGGTTCCTTAACAAAACAGCTCTTGTCCAGGCCCGATGGAAATATACGACCTGGATTGGAAGGAGATGGCGAATGCCCATCTCAAATATGGCGCCCGAGGAGAAAACTACCTGGCTGGCTGGCATGAAGCTGATGAAATTTCTCATCCAATACAATGCTCCAGCTGAAGTCGTGTGTCCAATCCAGTCTAAAATTTGCTCTTCACCAAAATCGCTGTTGTTCTTGCCTGACTGGAATACTACCTGTTTTGAACGGAGATGGCAAACAATGACCTCCAGTAAGACGCCCGAGGGGAATACTACCTGGGTGGGTGGAGATGGCGAAAGACTAGGAAGACTGCGGCTGGTTCCTTAACAAAACAGCTCTTGTCCAGGCCCGATGGAAATATACTACCTGGATTGGAAGGAGATGGCGAAAGTCCAGTCAAGTATGGCGCCCGAGTGGAATACTACCTGGCTGGCAGGGAGATGTTGAAAGTTCCCATCCAATAAGACTGCAGCTGAAGAGGGTGTCCAACACAGCCTGGCGAAAGTACACATCAAATATGTTGCCCGAGTAGAATACTACCTGGCTGGCAGGCATGAAGCTGATGAAATTTCTCATCCAATACAATGCTCCAGCTGAAGTCGTGTGTCCAATCCAGTCTACAATTTGAACTTCACCAAAATCGCTGTTGTTCTTGCCTGACTGGAATACTACCTGTTTTGAACGGAGATGGCAAACAATGACCTCCAGTAAGACGCCCGAGGGGAATACTACCTGGGTGGGTGGAGATGGCGAAAGACTAGGTAGACTGCGGCTGGTTCTTCAACAAAACAGCTCTTGTCCAGGCCCGAATGAAATATACTACCTGGATTGGAAGGAGATGGCGAAAATCCAGTCAAGTATGGCGCCCGAGTGGAATACTACCTGGCTGGCAGGGAGATGTTGAAAGTTCCCATCTAATAAGACTGCCGCTGAAGAGGGTGTCCAACACAGCCTGGAGAAAGTACACATCAAATATGTTTCCCGAGTAGAATACTACCTGGCTGGCAGGCATGAAGCTGATGAAATTTCTCATCCAATACAATGCTCCAGCTGAAGTCGTGTGTCCAATCCAGTCTACAATTTGCTCTCCACCAAAATCGCTGTTGTTCTTGCCTGACTGGAATACTACCTGTTTTGAACGGAGATGGCAAACAATGACCTCCAGTAAGATGCCCGAGGGGAATACTACCTGGTTGCGTGGAGATGGAGAAAGACTAGGAAGACTGCGGCTGGTTCTTTAACAAAACAGCTCTTGTCCAGGCCCGATTGAAATATACTACCTGGATTGGAAGGAGTTGGCGAAAGTCCAGTCAAGTATGGCTCCCGAGTGGAATACTACCTGGCTGGCTGGCATGAAGCTGATGAAATTTCTGATCCAATAGAATGCTCCAGCTGAAGTCGTGTGTCCAATCCAGTCTACAATTTGCTCTTCGCCAAAATAGCTGTTGTTCTTGCCTGACTGGAATACTACCTGTTTTGAACGGAGATGGCAAACAATGACCTCCAGTAAGACGCCCGAGGGGAATACTACCTGGTTGGGTGGAGATGGCGAAAGACTGGGAAGACTGCGGCTGGTTCCTTAACAAAACAGCTCTTGTCCAGGCCCGATTGAAATATACTACCTGGATTGGAAGGAGACGGCGAAACTCCATCTCATATATGGCGCCCGAGGAGAATTCTACCTGGCTGGATGGCATGAAGCTGATGAAATTTCTCATCCAATACAATGCTCCAGCTGAAGGCGTGTGTCCAATCCAGTCTACAATTTGAACTTCACCAAAATAGCTGTTGTTCTTGCCTGACTGCAATACTACCTGGTTTTTACGGAGTTGGCAAATAATCACTTCCAGTAAGACGCCCGATGGGAATACTACCTGGTTGGGTGGAGATGGCGAAAGACTAGGAAGACTGCGGCTGGTTCTTTAACAAAACAGCTCTTGTCCAGGCCCGATTAAAATATACTACCTGGATTGGAAGGAGATGGCGAAAGTCCAGTCAAGTATGGCGCCCGAGTGGAATACTACCTGGCTGGTAGGGAGATGTTGAAAGTTCCCATCCAATAAGACTGCAGCTGAAGAGGGTGTCCAACACAGCCTGGCGAAACTCCATCTCAAATATGGTGCCCGAGGAGAATACTACCTGGCTGGCTGGCATGAAGCTGATGAAATTTCTCATCCAATACAATGCTCCAGCTGAAGTCGTGTGTCCAATCCAGTCTACAATTTGCTCTCCACCAAAATCGCTGTTGTTCTTGCCTGACTGGAATACTACCTGTTTTGAACGGAGATGGCAAACAATGACCTCCAGTAAGACGCCCGAGGGGAATACTACCTGGTTGGGTGGAGATGGCGAAAGACTAGGAAGACAGCGGCTGGTTCCTTAACAAAACAGCTCTTGTCCAGGCCCGATTGAAATATACTACCTGGATTGGAAGGAGACGGCGAAACTCCATCTCAAATATGGCGCCCGAGGAGAATACTACCTGGCTGGCTGGCATGAAGCTGATGAAATTTCTCATCCAATACAATGCTCCAGCAGAAGTCGTGTGTCCAATCCAGTCTACAATTTGCTCTTCGCCAAAATCGCTGTTGTTCTTGCCTGACTGGAATACTACCTGTTTTGAACGGAGATGGCAAACAATGACCTCCAGTAAGACGCCCGAGGGGAATACTATCTGGTTGGGTGTAGATGGCGAAAGACTAGGAAGACTGCGGCTGGTTCCTTAACAAAACAGCTCTTGTCCAGGCCCGATTGATATATACTACCTGGATTGGAAGGAGATGGCGAAAGTCCAGGCAAGTATGGCGCCCGAGGGGAATACTACCTGGCTGGCAGGGAGATGTTGAAAGTTCCAATCTAATAAGACTGCAGCTGAAGAGAGTGTCCAACACAGCCTGGCGAAAGTACATATCAAATATGTTGCCCGAGTAGAATACTACCTGGCTGGCAGGCATGAAGCTGATGAAATTTCTCATCCAATACAATGCTCCAGCTGAAGGCGTGTGTCCAATCCAGTCTACAATTTGCTCTTCACCAAAATCGCTGTTGTTCTTGCCTGACTGGAATACTACCTGTTTTGAACGGAGATGGCAAACAATGACCTCCAGTAAGACGCCCGAGGGGAATACTACCTGGGTGGGTGGAGATGGCGAACGACTAGGAAGACTGCGGCTGGTTCTTTACAAAACAGGTCTTGTCCAGGCCCGATTGAAATATACTACCTGGATTGGAAGGAGATGGCGAAAGTCCAGTCAAGTATGGCGCCCGAGCGGAATACTACCTGGCTGGCAGGGAGATGTTGAAAGTTCCCATCTAATAAGACTGCCGCTGAAGAGGGTGTCCAACACAGCTTGGCGAAAGTACACATCAAATACGTTGCCCGAGTAGAATACTACCTGGCTGGCAGGCATGAAGCTGATGAAATTTCTCATCCAATACAATGCTCCAGCTGAAGGCGTGTGTCCAATCCTGTCTACAATTTGAACTTCACCAAAATCGCTGTTGTTCTTGCCTGACTGCAATACTACCTGGTTTTTACGGAAATGGCAAACAATGACCTCCAGTAAGACGCCCGAGGGGAATACTACCTGGTTGGGTGGAGATGGCGAAAGACTAGGAAGACTGCGGCTGGTTCCTTAACAAAACAGCTCTTGTCCAGGCCCGATTGATATATACTACCTGGATTGGAAGGAGATGGCGAAAGTCCAGTCAAGTATGGCGCCCGAGGGGAATACTACCTGGCTGGCAGGGAGATGTTGAAAGTTCCAATCTAATAAGACTGCAGCTGAAGAGAGTGTCCAACACAGCCTGGCGAAAGTACATATCAAATATGTTGCCCGAGTAGAATACTACCTGGCTGGCAGGCATGAAGCTGATGAAATTTCTCATCCAATACAATGCTCCAGCTGAAGGCGTGTGTCCAATCCAGTCTACAATTTGAACTTCACTAAAATAGCTGTTGTTCTTGCCTGACTGGAATACTACCTGTTTTGAACGGAGATGGCAAACAATGACCTCCAGTAAGACGCCCGAGGGGAATACTACCTGGTTGGGTGGAGATGGCGAAAGACTAGGAAGACTGCGGCTGGTTCCTTAACAAAACAGCTCTTGTCCAGGCCCGATTGATATATACTACCTGGATTAGAAGGAGATGGCGAAAGTCCAGTCAAGTATGGCGCCCGAGGGGAATACTACCTGGCTGGCAGGGAGATGTTGAAAGTTCCCATCCAATAAGTCTGTAGCTGAAGTTGGGTGTCCAACACAGCCTGCAGCTCGCTCCGAAACAAAAAGTGTGGTTTCGGGCAGAATACTACCTGGATTGAAAGGAGATGGCGAAAGTCCAGTCAAGTATGGCGCCCGAGTGGAATACTACTTGCCTGGCAGGGAGATGTTGAAAGTTCCCATCCAATAAGACTGCAGCTGAAGAGGGTGTCCAACACAGCCTGGCGAAAGTACATATCAAATATGTTGCCCGAGTAGAATACTACCTGGCTGGCAGGCATGAAGCTGATGAAATTTCTCATCCAATACAATGCTCCAGCTGAAGGCGTGTGTCCAATCCAGTCTACAATTTGAACTTCACCAAAATAGCTGTTGTTCTTGCCTGACTGGAATACTACCTGTTTTGAACGGAGATTGCAAACAATGACCTCCATTAAGACGCACGAGGGGATGGCGAAAGTCCACTCAAGTATGGTGCCCGAGTAGAATACTACCTGGCTGGCAGGGAGATGTTGAAACTTCCCATCCAATAAGACTGTAGCTGAAGTTGAGTGTCCAACACAGCCTGCAATTTGCTCTTCACCAAAATAGCTGTTTTCTTTTCTTGATTGTAATACTACCTGTTTTGAACGGAGATGGCAAACAATGACCTCCAGTAAGACGCCCGAGGGGAATACTACCTGGGTGGGTGGAGATGGCGAAAGACTAGGAAGACTGCGGCTGGTTCCTTAGTAAAACACATCATGTCCAGGCCCGATTGAAATATACTACCTGGATAGGAAGGAGACGGCGAAAGTACACATCAAATATGTTGCCCGAGTAGAATACTACCTGGCTGGCAGGCATGAAGCTGATGAAATTTCTCATCCAATACAATGCTCCAGCTGAAGTCGTGTGTCCAATCCAGTCTACAATTTGAACTTCACCAAAATAGCTGTTGTACTTGCCTGACTGGAATACTACCTGTTTTGAACGGAGATAGCAAACAATGACCTCCATTAAGACTCCCCAGGGGAATACTACCTGGTTTGGTGGAGATGAAGAAAGACTAGGAAGATTGCGGCTGGTTCCTTAACAAAACAGCTCTTGTCCAGGTCCGATTGAAATATACTACCTGGATTGGAAGGAGATGTCGAAAGTCCATCTCAAATATGGCGCCCGAGGTGAATACAACCTTGCTGGCAGGCATGAAGCTGATGAAATTTCTCATCCAATAGAATGCTTCAGCTGAAGTCATGTGTCCAATCCAGTCTACAATTTCAACTTCAGCAAATAGCTGTTGTTCTTGCCTGACTGGAATACTACCTGTTTTGAACGGAGTTGGCAAACAATGACCTCCAGTAAGACGCTCGAGGGGAATACTACCTGTTTGGGTAGAGATGGCGAAAGTCTAGGAAGACTGCGGCTGGTTCCATAACAGCACAGCTCTTCTCCTGGACCCACTGAAAAATTCTACCTGGATTGGAAGGAGGTGGCGAAAGTCCACCTCAAATATGGCCCCCGAGTAGAATACTACCTGCCTAGCAGGGAGATGTTGAAAGTTCCCATCCAGTAAGACTCTCCAGCTGAAGGTGTTGTTGTTTTTACGGAGATGGCAAATAATCACCTCCAGAAAGATGCCCGATGGGAATACTACCTGTGTGGGTGGAGTTGGCGAAACCTAGGAAGACTGTTGCTGGTTCCTTAACAAAACAGCTCTTCTCCAGGCCCGATTGAAATATTCTACCTGGATTGCGAGGAGATGGCGAAAGTCCACTCAAGTATGGTGCCCGAGTAGAATACTACCTTGCTGGCAGGGAGATGTTGAAACTTCCCTTCCAATAAGACTCCAGCTGAAGTTGGGTGTCCAACACAGCCTGGCGAAAGTCCATATCAAAAATGTTGCCCGAGTAGAATACTACCTGGCTGGCAGGCATGAAGTTGATGAAATTTCTTATCCAATACAATGCTGCAGCTGAAGTCGTGTGTCCAATCCAGTCCAAAATTTGAACTTCACCAAAATAGCTGTTGTTCTTGCCTGACTGGAATACTACCTGTTTTGAAAGGAGATAGCAAATAATGACCTCCATTAAGACTCCTGAGGGGAATACTACCTGGTTTGGTGGAGATGAAGAAAGACTAGGGGCCTTCCTAGACGAGGCCTTAGACGCACAGGGGAATCCGCAGACAGGCCCCGCTGAGGCCTGGTCTTACCCGCCATAAGCGAAGTCGCTTATGGCGCGCTTTTTCCCCAGCTCCGGCCTCAGGCCGGGGCTGGGGAAAGTGTGGAGAGTTCCGCGGCTTTTCCCGGCTCCTTGCTTACTCGCGATGAGCCGCGAAAGCCACGGACCAGGCACGATGCGCTGTGCCCATCGTTCCAGGGGGTGGGTGATCTGGGGGGGGAGATGGCAGAGGGCGACGAAGGAGATGATGAGGGTATGGCGGGGGTCGACGAAGGAGACGATGAGGGTATGGCGGGGGTCGACGAAGGAGATGACAAGGGGGTGGCGGGGGTCAACGAAGGAGATGACGAGGGGATGGCGGGGGTCGACGAAGGAGACGACGAGGGGATGGCGGGGGGCGACGAAGGAGACGACGAGGGGATGGTGGGGGGCGATGAAGGAGACGGCGTGGGGGGGCGGATGGGTGGGATTAAATTAAAAAAAAACCCTTACCTTCTCCGGCGGCTTCGGGCCCCACATGGCCCTTTAAAAAAAAAAAAACATGGCCGACGCTGCAGGGCTTCCGTCGTCCCTGCAGGTCTGCTGTCTAGGAGGCTGGGCGGTGCACCTTAAACTTAGCGCGCCGTAGCCCCGCCTCCCTGCCGGCTTATCCCGGCAGGTCTAGCAAAGCCCTAGGAAGATTGCGGCTGGTTCCTTAACAAAACAGCTCTTGTCCAGGCCCGATTGAAATATACTACCTGCATTGGATTGGAAATTTAATTTTTGTGAACTGCCCAGAGAGCAACGGCTATTGGGCGGTATAAAAATGAAATAAATAAATAAATAGAGTTGGGTGTCCAACGCAGCCTGCAATTTGCTCTTCGCCAAAACAGCTGTTGAATCGGTCTGAGCAGAAGACTACCTGGTTTTGATGGAGATGTCAACAGTGACCTCTAGTAAAACACCTGAGGGGAATACTACCTGGCTGGGTAGAGATGGTGAAAGGTTATGTCCAATTTGGCAGCCCAGCTGAAGTCAGGTGGTCAATGAAGAGTCCAGGTGTTTCCTCAACGAAACAGATCTGGTCCAGGACTGAGTAGAATACATGTGGGCCTGGAGGGAGATGGCGAAAGGAAGACCTCAATGAAACACCCCAGCTGAAGATAGGTGGTCAAGGCACTCTGTAGGTGGTTCATTCTAAAAGAAACATCTCTTGAGCCCCAAGCAGAATACTACCTGGATTGGAAGAGAGGATGAAAGTTCTCATAAAAAAAAACTTTCAGTTTATCAAGATATTTGGTGAGTACGAAGGCTTTCGTAGGAAAGCGCTGTTGCATAATGCCCATATAAATCAGAAAACTTGGCAGCCAATTGGCCCAAGTCCTCGCTGCCTTTCACCTCCTCAGCTGCTCCAACTCCTTCTTGCTTAATTTTTCCCTCTCGTTACTCTCCAATTCCCTGAAGAGTAAGGAGAAGATGTCCACGTATTCACCCCTACATATTTTCTCCCTAGTAGCTGGGAGCAAATGGTAACCTAATAGTGGATGCGCAGCCTTTAGGCAGGGCATTACGTTCAGCACCAGCAAAAGGGTCAATCACATTGGCAGAGTTATCTCCTCCCATTGTTACGTCATTGCCTGCCGGGCCTTGCCATACGGAAGCACAGGCAGCACTAATAGTTGAAGGGCTAGTACTGGGCGCATCCGTGCTACTGTTTTGTGCTGAACTATTAAGTGCTGGCTGTGCTGGTGTGAACCCAATAAATCCATTATCATATTGAACAACATTTCATGTGTCTATTGCCGCTGGCCCAGCTGGATAATGCCTGGCTGGTTCAATTTGTGTATCCTGTGTGCTTGAGACTGGCTGTATGTGGGAGGGAAGTGCTTGAGTGGGCGCAGTGACGCCTGATGGATTCACGTGTGGCCATGCCATACCCGATAACCAGGAGAACCACCCCCATGGGTTCATTATGGGCATTGGAGGTTGTGATTGTGAGCCACCCCTCCACTCCACATCCCTGCAGGTATACCTGAATTCGAGATTGCAGTGGCAGAGGCAGTTGGCTGCATCCCGACTGGCTCAGCTAGTGGCTGTTGTGATGCTGGGTTAGGCGCTGCGCTGGGGATCCACTGATCCAGCTCCAGCACTTGTTTTGCCCCCCTATCTGGCTATTATTAGCCTCCAAGGCTTCAATTCTAGCAGCAAGAGATTGGAGTAAGCCAGCCTGAATTTGATTGTGAGTCTGTCGGGACCTTCCCCCCTGTAAATGAGGGTTTGCTACTGGTGCTGAAACTATTCCCCTGTCCTTTTCTAAAGCCTGCACCTTGGCTAATAAAGCCGCCACATTAGGGTCCATTTCATCCTCCAAGGAGTCCTCCCTATTCCCCTTTTCACTGGAGGGCGGGTCGCCTTACCTTTCTCTTTGGGCCTGCCTACACCCTATTTGGGTGGCATTGTGTTAATCAATTTGTGCCCCGACCGAATAGCAGGAAGGACAGGGGCAGACAAAATTATAAGCCCCCAACAATCTCACTCTTAAACTTGCTGCTCGGGGGGGGTGAGTAATCCCTCTAAGAAAACACTCCCCATGACCCCCCAGAAAACCCGTGCTTCTGCTCACCCCCGGATGGGCAGCCTGGCACCGGCCTAAAGGTGCTGCTGCACACGTGGCAACCCCCAGCAATGCCCCACCAGATGGGTGTGTATATAGGGGAGGGTACATGAAGCACACTAGGAAAAGGCCCGCGGCCCGATTGGGATCCCTGGACTTATTTATTGCATTTCTATACCATTCAATAGCCAAATCCCACTGAACGGTTACCCTACAATGGGGCCGCATGGCCTAGGCAGGAATGGTGCACAGCAGAACTAGGCCTGGATGCTGTATCCCCAGGTGGGCCCTCCCAAACTCCGTTCCTGAAACCACGTGGCTGGGTGGGTCCCCTGATGGTTAATGGGTGATGCACGACCTACGAGCACGTGCCCCTGGCCGGAATGGGCCCCATGTGCAAGCCTTGCTGCTCCAAGCAGGACCTGCGGTGCTTGGCCGGGAAGGTGCGCCGCCCCGAAGGTCCTAGCAGCACCCCTGCGCATCCCCTGGAACGCCCTGATGGCGGAACCGGGACGACACACAGCTCACCGCCCCCGCTCGCCCAAAGGTCCCGGTGCCAGGCAGGCCCCACCCTCTGTGATGGGGAAACACCCGGTGGGATAAACCCAGCGAGCGCGCCCACACGGCTTCCAGGCAGGCCACGCTGTAAGGGCTGGGAAGGCGCGTGACCCAGCAGGGCCAGCAACACCTCCGCGTGGTTCTGGGCGTGCCTTGCGGCCGCACCCAAAACACATGTAACTCACCTTGCCCCCACAAACGCCACCGGAGCACCGAGCCCTGGATGGATCCCACCCTCAGCTCTGGGCAACGCCTGAGAGCGCAGGCCCATGCAAGGCCACAAGGAAGAGGAGGCCCATAACGACGATGGAAGGCACGCCACAGCAACAGGAAGGGTTTCCGGCCCCCAAACGCCCTCCCTACGTGACACGGTCCAGCCCCGCGTACGCAAACCTGGGGCACAAGGCCCGAAGACTCAATGAAGTTGCCCAACGATCCGAAAAGGCTGCTAATGGGATGCTCCAGCAGCCACCCAGGAAGAGCTGCGAAAGCAAGAGGGCCTGGGAGGGGTAAGTTACAGAGTTACAGCTGTGTTTTTAAAAATGGGGATTAACCATTGCTGCTCCTCTCTCCCAAAATGCATTACTATGGATAATTGGCTACCTCCACCACCTACCACTGGCTAATTCATTCAGACTGCAAATCTCCATTTGGAGACTAGGTCTATCTAAACTGTAGATCTCATGGGTACCACATCTGGCCAAATTTTTGGACGTTTTCTTTTCTTTCCTCCACCCTTTTTTGTACTATCTAGCATGATGTTCTGGAAAGCCAATGTGGTGTAGTGGGTAGAGTGTTGGACTGGGAGTTGGGAGATCCAGGTTCTAGTCCCCGCTGGGCCATGGAAACCCACTGGGTGACTTTGGGGCAGTGTTGTGAGGATAAAATGGAGAGGAAGAGGAGGACTGTTTATGTCACCTTGGGTTCCTTGGAGGAAAAAAGGTGGGATATAAATGTAATCATCATCATCATCATCATCTTGCACATTTTAGTGGAATTTTGTATGGTCCTAATAAAAGTATTGTCCAACTGTGGATTTCAGATAGAAATATAGTATTTCTTCATGACAATTTACCTCACAAAAATCCTGAAGAGAGGTGCAAGTATCTTTAAGATATGTGATTGTTTCCTAATACTCATAGCATGCAGACTGGTGGCAGATTAACCCTAACCCTAACCCTGTTAGAGCAGTACGACAATGGAATCAGTTACCTAGGGAGGTTGTGGGCTCTCTCACACTAAAGGCCTTCAAGAGGCAGCTGGACAAGCACCTGTCAGGGATGCTTTAGGGTGGATTCCTGCATTGAGCAGGGGGTTGGACTCGACGGTCTTGTAGGCCCCTTCCAACTCTGCTATTCTATGATTCTGTGATTCCCCTTTTTGTGACTTGGCAATTTTTAAGGGCTGCTTCTTATGTTTTATTTTGTAATTAGCTACAGCTATCTAATTACAAATAGCACATGCAGATTGTATGAAGGGCACTGAAATGTAGAAATGGCTGCAATTCAAGATACATAGATAAGGACCACATGAATCTAATCTGCAAATCATTCTAAACCTATTCCCCTATGGCAAAAGTTAATATAGCCCCCAAATAAACCTCTTTCATCACCTTTCTTGAAAATCCATCTTGACAGTGTTAAATCTGACTACTAACTGTCTCACACCTTGCCAAGACTTGGAGCTTATCCTGCTTGTGACATCATACATGACATCAGAATGTTAAGTTTAGTTCAATCCATGGTATCACCATGCCAACAGTATAGGGTGACCATATTTTGTAAACCAAAAAGGAGGACATCATGGCCGGCCCTCAAGGAGGCGTGCCCACCCCAACATGACCAACCTCCAAGGGGGCGTGGCCTGGTCACTTTTATTTATTTATTTATTACATTTATATACTGCCCAATAGCCTAAGCTCTCTGAGCGGTTTACAACAGCTCACAATTAAGCTGATTCTACAGCTCACAATTAAGACAAACCTGTTCTACATAATTTATTTATTTTATTTTATTTTATTTATTACATTTTTATACCGCCCAATAGCCGAAGCTCTCTGGGCAGTTCACAAAAATTAAAACCACAATAAAACACCCAACAGGTTAAAACACAATTACGAAATACAGTATAAAAAGCGCAACCAGGATAAAACCACACAGCAAAGTTGATATAAGATTAAAACACAGAGTTAAAACAGTAAAATTTAAATTTAAGTTAAAATTAAGTGTTAAAATACTGAGTGAATAAAAAGGTCTTCAGCTGGCGACGAAAGCAGTACAGTGTAGGCGCCAGGCGGACCTCTCTGGAGAGCTCGTTCCACAACTGGGGTGCCACAGTGGAGAAAGCCCTCCTCCTAGTAGCCACCTGCCTCACTTCCTTCTTCCTTATTATTAACAAATTAATAATATGTTAATGTTAAAATCACTGAAATAAAGAACAAGTGATACATTCAATGTACCTGAAATTAACATGTATTTTTAGTTGCTGTACAGATTTCTTTGTGGTAGTTCTTTTTGCTGTCCTCATAAAAGATCAATAAAAAAGAAAATCTGTTATTTTCCATTTTTCTAAAAAAAAACCCCACCAGTTCCTGGATTAGGAAAAAAAATAGCTAAAGGACACTGTGGTTAGGAGGTGCTACACCAGTGCTAGACTAAACAGAAAATGGAAAATACGTGGTAAAGAAAGATTAGACAGACAGGCAAAAGGTGCAATGCTGTGTATGTGGAGAGAGAGAGAAAAATCCTACAACTCCCAGCATTCCGTAGGCAGCATGCATAGGGTTGTGCCTTAAACTGATTTCTAGCCAAATCCAAAGCACAAGGACTGGGAAAATATCTAAATATTATCAATGAAGTTTGCTTGCAATTTCAACTTTTAGCACTCAGAATAATTTTTTCCTACCCAATGCAGCCTGATGAAGTGAAACCTCATGCATGTCTAATCAAACGCAAGCCTCACTGTGTTTAATAGGACTTATTCCTAGGTAACTGCGTATAGGATTGCAACCCCAGTATGAAATATGTGACATTTCATTGTGTGTAGTATTCAGGGAGTTGAAAAGGTGAAGAAAAGAGAGAGAAAATGATTCGCTCACTGTCACAATCTTTTCCCAGGCCTATTCGGTGTGATTTAATATTAAGCAAGAAAGAACAGCTCTCTTTTAAAACATTCTAACATTTTGAGATGTAATGTAAACTAGATTTTCACAACTAAATTTCTATTAAAGGTCTTGCTCCAGGCATAGCCTTTTTCAGATTTTTAGCTGTACACTATTGGGAAAACGGATAAGCACCCACCATAGAGCCTCAGTGGTGAGTTTCTACCAAACCCTATAATACTATCAAAACATCTGACTACAAGTTACAAGATTACAGAGTTTACATTTTATTTATTACATTTATATCCCACCATTTTTCCTCCAAGGAACCCAAGGTGGAGTACATAATCCTCCTCTCCATTTTATCCTAACAACAACCCTGTGAGGTAGGCTGGGTTGAGACTCTATGACTGGCCCAACGTCACCCAGTGAGTTTCCATAGCTGAATGGGGACTAGAACCCAGATCTCCCAACTCTCAGTCCAACACTCTAGCCCCACTATATCACAATCCACAAGTCGGACATTTTATACATTAGCAATATTAAATGGATAGTCGATATGAAGTTCAAGTTAATTCTAGTTAACTTTGTAGTTATGACTAGCCAGTGTAACATAATCCTACTCAGAAGTAAGCTCAATTGAGTTCACTGTATTGAGTTTACTTCCAGGTAAATGGGTATAAGATCGCAGCCTAAATAATTTAAAGGGCGCACAAAGATGGCAAAGTGCACAGCATGTTTTAAACAATCAAAACCTTAGGGCCCTAGTTTCTGTAATATGCAAATATATATATACAACCAGTAAAGGAGCAGATGATTTACTCAACTAAAAAGGCTTTAATTTATTACCATGCCTTTTTCTTTTTTTAAAAAAAATGAAGATCCCGAAGAAAAGAAAAGCCAGGCGAACAATGAGAAAGCCGTACATGTGCCCTTCCTCAGTAATTCAGCTGGCAACACAGGGTTGACAGAGAAGGCAGAAAGTATTATCCTTACTTATGAACACCAAAAATGGGATTTTTGGTGTTCATAAGCAGGAATCACACAGAGCTTTCTCTCTTTTTTCCTTCTTCTCTGTCTCTCTCTGTCTCTCTCCCCCCCCCCCCATTTCAAATGATTTTTCTTGCATTAATATTTACATATTTACAGCATAAATAAACTAGTGGCATGGTCTAGGAGATCATTACAAATAAAACAGTGGTGCAGAAGGAAACTTCCAAAGTTGACAGCTTTTTTAAAGTAACATAAAAGCCTGAGTGGTGCTAATAGAGCTGTGGATTTAAGAGGAACAGATTTGTGACTTCCCTGCAACCAAGACGTGCTTGATCCAGTGAATGGATTTTACAATTGCATTTATTAGTTTTTTTACCCCCAAAGTCCTTGTAAAATGGAGGTGACTTACCCTAAGTAGCTAAGCCATTGCTGGTGGTGGTGCTGCCTGCGTGGTCCCAAGGCCAGGCCACACACTGCCACCGCCACGCCCACCCACCTGGCTGAGGTGCCAGGCAGGGCCACAGCTAAAAGGAGGGCCAGGCCAGGCCAGGCCAGGCCACAGCTCCGGGGCCTTCCTGGGATGGCGACGTTGCCCTGGCCAAGGAATGGCCCAGAGGGGAAGTGGGAGGGGCTGGAGAGGCCTGTTTCCGGAAATACAGAAATGGGTCTCTCTAGCCTCTCTGGAGCAGCGATTTGAGCTTCTTTGGGGTCGTCGCTATTGCGATGACCCGGAAGAAGCATAGACGGCCCTTGTGGATGCCTAGAGAGGCCTGTTCCTACACTTCCGGAAATGGCCTCTCTAGGAACTCGCATGTGGCGATCTGGGCCTAGACAATTTTAAAAGGTAAAAAAATACTTGTGAGCTGCCGGGGCGCCCATTTCCCGGTAAATGGACCTGAGACCCGGTTGCTCCAGACCCTCATTGTTTTGGAGGAGGTCTCCGGATTTTTCCGGGTGGTCTGGTCACCCTAAAAACCTTTGCAACAAAGTGTCTGTCAGCCTGACTTTTCAGCATTTGATGTTTGATCTCTTAACCTAAGCTTGAAGAAGGGTTTATTGTAACATGGAAACCTGCTTCTAGTATTTAAAACAAACAAATCCGTAACTATTGTGATTTTACATTGCTGTAAACCACCCTGAATAGCATGTAGGCACTAAAATGGATGGATAGACATTTCTGCATAAATAAATAAAATTTAAAACATCAGTTGATCTAGTGAAAGGTCTAATCTAATGTGTAGTAATGCTCAAGTATAAACAAATAAGGCTAATCGGTGCAATGTTGCTTTTGTTCCAGAAAAACATTTTATGCAACATCCTAATTTTAAGATTTCACTTCTTTTGTCTGTCTCAAGGCCATTTTTAATAACATGAAAGTCCATTGGTCATAAATGGTCTATAAGTGTAATCTTGCCAAGTTCTACATCTAGGAAACAGAAACCAAATGCACAGTTACAAGATGGGGGATACTTGGCTCAGCAATACTACAAACGAGAAGGATCTTAGAATTGTTGTAGATCACAAGCTGAATATGAGCCAACAGTGCAATGTGGCTGCAAGAAAGGCAAATGCTATTTTGGGCTGCATTAATAGAAGTATAGCTTCCAAATCACGTGAGGTACTGGTTCCTCTCTATTCGGCCCTGGTTAGGCCTCATCTAGAGTATTGCATCCAGTTCTGGGCTCCACAATTCAAGAAGGATGCAGACAAGCTGGAGCATGTTCAGAGGAGGGCAACCAGGATGATTTATTTATTTATTTATTACATTTTTATACCGCCCAATAGCTGAAGCTCTCTGGGCAGGTCACAAAAATTAAAACCATAATAAAACAACCAACAGGTTAAAAGCACAAATACAAAATACAGTATAAAAAGCACAACCAGGATAAAAACCACACAGCAGAATTGATATAAAATTAAAATAAAGAATTAAAACAGTAAAAATTAATTTTAAGTTGAAATTAAGTTTTAAAATACTGAGAGAATACAAAGGTCTTCAGCTGGCGGCGAAAGGCGTACAGTGTAGGCGCCAGGCGGACCTCTCTCGGGAGCTCATTCCACAACCGGGGTGCCACAGCGGAGAAAGCCCTCCTCCTAGTAGCCACCTGCCTCACTTCCTTTAGCAGGGGCTCTGGAAAGTGCTGGTTTTGGCCTTTAGAGCCTTAAAGAGTTTGTGCCAGGCTATCTATAGGACCATCTCCATCCCTATGAGTTCGCAAAGTGCTAATAACAACAACTGAGGACCAGTTCTCTGGTCCACCAATAAGAGCTGTCATGTTGGACAGGGCCTACTCAGTTATGACACCACACCTTTGGAGCTCCTTCCCCAGGGTACCTAAGGCTTGTCACTGATGGCGTTTAAGAAAACTTTCAAGGCATTTTTATTCCAGTCAGTGTTTGGAGACTATTCAATGCAAAATGAGTTTTTAGCTGCTGCTTTTTTTTTAATTCAGTGGTTTTAATTTAATGACTTCAAACTGGACTTATAGTCCTAAATGGCTCCTTCCCCGAGGACAGGAAAGGTGAGTTCACGTTCATTAACCACCTAGGCGCCAGTGTTCGCCAGCAGCATTAGGAGAGATAATGTCTTTTATGTACTTTTTATGTGTTTAAAATTCCTTGGAAGCCATCTTGTGAGGGCAGCTTGCCCTGAAATGTGAGCTAGACATTCTTTAAATGACTGAATAGAAATCACCATCTTCACCTTCTGTCGTTTTCTCTGCATGTGACAGTGATGAGGGCAGTCTTTAGAGAACCAAGTAAAACATTAAAGAATTGTGTGAAAAGTCGTTTTGGGCTGAATGAAAAGATATATTTTAGGAGCTTTCCAATGGCATCTATTGGATCCTTCTTTTCAAAACCAGTGTAGAGCTAGAAGCTGCAGGAGAATTCAGTAGTGGAGAATTCGGTCAGGGGATTACCTGGAAAACAAATCATCAGTATTGATCTGAGTTATATAACAAAGCAATGCTGATTTAAACCAGTGGAAAGTTCTCCTGAAATTGGTTTTACACTTACTCGATATTTCAGTATAAATGATAGATATATGTGATGGATAAACTATAGTGCAGTGAGGGGGCTACTTGGGAGGTGTGTGTGTTACTACTTCACATTCTGGGGGCGGGGGCCTGCTGCATGCAGAATTTCATTTTGTCATCACTTGATACATAACCGTTTTTACTCAGTCTGACCCACCAAGTTCTCCTTACATTCTGTTCCTCCATGATGCACATGTAAAACCACTTTGTATGACTATATTGAGCAACAAGTTCTAAAGAATGCTTACCTTGCTAATATGTATGCCATCCTTCCATCCCTACTCATCATTTCACAATGCAACAAGCATTCAGAAATGTAATGGACTGTAAAATCAGATGCTGCTTTCTTTTGTTTCTCCCTTATCTTCAGGAACATGAGAAGCAAGTGATTTTTTTAGTTAAAAAAAATCGTAGGACAATGGAATTTAAGATTTCTTTTTAAAAACTGCTTCATACAGCTGAATATAGTAACTGTTGCAATGGACTGTGATTTGGACTATGGTAAAATCTCACTTCTGGTCTCTCTTCAAGTGTGAACAAATTGCTGTCCATCTGGCTCAGCCTTAGTCCAGCTACAAGATTGTTTTTATACAGGAGCAGGGCTTCTTGTCAAGCTCTCGGTGGGTTGTGAAGCTGGAACTTGAGGGATATCAAGGTAGGATTCAGCTTGTGGATCACTACCTACCTCTGGCAAAGACATCACGTCACACCAGCAAGTTGTTGTTGTTGTTGTTGTTGTTGTTAGGTAATTTAAAATGTGTTGTATCTTTTAAGTAGGACTCAATATGTGGTACAAAGGGTTTAAGAAAAGACTCGATGTAATTAGACAGAGGCTCTAATATAGATCTACATCCTGATATAATAGGTCTCCCCTGGACAGGGGAGACATTTCTGTGTATTTTAGGAAGGAGGTAGAATCTGGGGATACATCCCTCACTTTCTAAAAGGTAGTCATGTGTATGTTTATCAATGTAACCCATGAGGGAGGCTTCATTCAACACTGGGGCTATTTCATTTTTAATTTGTGTGGTTGGGTTCTGCTTACATACTCTGTAATGTTGAGCATTATGTAGTTGACGGTGGGCCTCCTGAATGTAGTCCCTTTCATTCATAACAACAATCGCTCCACCTTTATCTGCTGGTTTGAAGATCACATCTCTATACCCTTTAAGGGCCGTTAATGCCTTATTTTCTTCACTGGTAAGGTTATGCCAGGTGTTAATCCTTGTTGCTTCAAGGGTCTCTATTTCCTTTGTTACTAATTCCTCAAAAGTAATAACTCTATGGTTCCTTGAGGAAGGATTAAAAGTGGATCTAGGTTTGAATAGTTTGGATCTCTCTTGGAGTGGAATATTGCCCCCTTTAAAAAAAATCAGAGATGCGTATTTTTCTGAACATGGATTGTATTTCTACCATATTGTTGAAAGAATTATGCTTTGGAGTGGGTACAAAGGATAGGCCCTTTTGCAGGACCTTCATCTCGTTGTTGTTAGGTAAAACAGGTCTCTATAGAGGCTCCCAGGCCGGGCTTGCTCAGAAATCTGACAGACTGGGTGATTCTCTTCTGCTTGGTCTTTGTGAGTGGTAACTAGGAACTGCCTTTGTCAGATATGAGTTTTGCTACTTCTTTTCTACTTTTCTACATGAGGGAGCTTCAAATTACTTCCCCCTTCATTATTGTTGGTCATTGCATCTCAAACAGAATATCAGAGTGCCAAGGCATGTCTACACACAGGGTTTGCCCTGGGGTGGCTTTGCGGTAGCAACACATCATCTACATGACGCAGCCGCCACTGCAAAGCTATCCAGGGGCAAACCCTGAAAACTCTGCTCCAAAAAAGTCAGGCACTTACCCCAACTATTTTGGCAGCAGAGCCCATGGCACCCCCTGATGGGTTCCCATGGGTGGCCTCATGCCTCTGGAAAAGTTAAAAAAAAATGGGTGAGAGGAGAGGAACAGGCCATTCCTACCTCCCTTTAATTTTTTTTATTATCTATATCTGTGGAGCTCCGCAGATACAGATAATAAAAATAAAAAGAAATGGGTGGGTGGGGAGGAATGGGCAGCCAGAGGGAGGAGACATGGTTCACCCAGTCCCTGTCGCATCTTCCTCTGACTGCCTCGTTCCCCCCATTTTTTATTTTAATTATCTGCATCTGTCGAGCTCCACAGATACAGATTATAAAATTAAAAAGGGGGAGGAACAGCCCTGTTCCTTTCCTCCCCCCACCCCATTTACTTTTAACTTTTACAGAGGCGTGGGGCCGGAAAATTCACACTTGCCTTCCTCCCTGTGCAGATGCCAGGAAGGAACACAAGAAACACCAAAACACCACCGTAAAGACGGGGGCCTGGGAAAGATACAAAGGGGCAACTAAAATTATCTCAGGGTTGGAGCAACTTCCCTACCAGGAAAGGCTAAAAAGTTTCAGTCTTTTTAATTTAGAAAAAAGAAAAGACTAAATGGTGGAGGAGGGATAATAAAAGTTTATAAACAGCGAGGAGAGAGCAAGATTTCCCCCCCCTCCATCACATAATACTAGAACTTTTGAACTGAAAAGAAAATATAAATTCCTATTAAGAACAAAAGTTCCCATTAATTACAGTAGCTAATTTGAACCCGATTTCAAGGGCAGCATACCTTGCAGTGCCAGTTGCTAAGGAGAAATAATGGGGGGGGGGGGAGTCATCACTTATGCCCAATGTTTTTCAGTCCCAAGAGGCATCTGAATAGCCAGTGTTGGAAATAGAACACTGGGCTACAGGTGAAACTTAGCTTGTTCCAGAAAATCAATTCCTAATGTGGTTTCACCCACCCACACTGGCTTCTGCTTACTTCAAGACATGGCAAGCAGAAAGCAAAGCACAGGCAACTAGAGCCATCACCGGTGTGGTTTTTAGCTGATGCTGGCCAGCCCAACTTAACCACATTGACTGGGTTTGCACAACACACTAACCCACACTCAGGCTATATTCACATGCTGTCTATATGGCTGCAGGGATTTCCCCGCAGGTGACTGCAGCAAATTATGGGCAGCCTGCCACATGACATGTGAACCACCCTCAGGGCACCCACTGCAGAAGATATTGTAAGGGTGGGCGGGTGTTTGACATGCTAATCCTCTATGGATCTCTTTTTTAACAACCCATGGTGGGTTAGTGTAATGTCTCAACAGGCCCTCAGTGGTGGAGTGAGTTGTTGTTGAACCATGGCTTTTTGTTGAACTGTGGCTTAGTGTGATGTATGAACCTGGACATTTTCTGCAAGGTGGCTTGATAACCATGCAGGCTGGCTTATTTTTCCTCAAACAAGCCACATCGAGAACCTATTGCTTGTTGTTGGGTTGTTCGGGGTGGTTCACAAGCCAGACTGTATAGTTAACAAGCCACCTTGTGAAAAATGTCCTGGGATCAGACACCATACTAACCCACAGTTCAACAAACAACTCACAGCTCAACAAAACCTAATCTCAACCACTGAGTGTGGGTTAGCATGTTGTGTGAACAGCCCCAGTGAGTGGTATCCGTGCATCTTCTGAAGGGAACATATATCTGGAGCTGCAATGAGACACAAGCCCGATGGAGCTGGGGCAATCTGTGCAGATGTACATTTGGGGGATTGGGTCTGGCTCCAGGCTCCTAAAAATATACACCTCAGTGTTCATAGACATCAAATGTGTAGCTTGTACCCTGCAAAAATAGAAGGTACATATTGCACATTCAGAGTCTACTTGCATTGGTGTGTATGGTATATGCAGATGTCACCTCAAAAACATGGTGTCTGTGCGCCATGAATGATGGGGTTAGCAGGGAGGTGCAGAAGGCAGATCTCCAGATGTTTTGGACCAACTCCCACCATTCATGTTCATGCTGGCAGGGGCTTCAGGGAGTTGAAATCAAAAACATCTGGAGAACTACGGACTCCTGGATTAGGGAACAGAATCCCCCTCCACACACAGAGAGATGTACATTTCTGTATGGATCAACAAGATCGCTTCTGCCTTTCTTTACTATAACACTTGCATTCTTTGCCCAAGACTTTAACTAAAATGGAAATTTCACCCTTTACCATCAATTCTGTATATAGAACTTGCACTGCAGAAAAGGTGATGAACAAATCAATACTTTCGTTTTATACTAGCTGTAAGGGTTGTCCTGTATAACAACCCTCCAAGTCATCCTTTCAACAGTATATTTGTGAAGCCTATTTTTAATCCTATTAAAATCTTTGGCTACAGTTTCAGCATGAAATATCAATAATATTGATTCAGAGTGTATCCCCACTCAACACCCACACACTCAGCCGGTCTTTCTTCACTGAATAGCTTAGATCCAGGACAATTTGTGTGGTGAGAATTGAAAGATTTGCCAAATACATGAAAGGTATGAAAAAGGTGCATGTTTCTAACAAGAAACACACATGCCATCTTGAAGACCGTATTGATCTGGGGTTCTGATTCTGTCAGGTCCCAATCAAATTAGATTCTGTTGATAACCAAGATGAAATAAAGCCACTTGTACAAAAAGATGACAGTTTATTGATAGAAAATGGATACAGAATAAATATGCAAAGAAAGCTCACATGTCTCTTCAGTGGACCAAGCAGTTCTCTGTCACAGTCTTTCTACTCTGGGGCCCCTCAACAAAATATGAAAGGTAGTTCCTTCAGGGCCAAATTCCTCCAAGCTGGACATGCATGCATTGCCCCTTGGAGCGAGACCAAAGAGCAAAGCCAGTGGACTTGTTTTTATAGGTGTTTCCTCCCAGCTCAGGAGCTGATAGGATGGCACACATAAACACAGGGTCTCGGCTTGCTTCTCTCTTGAAGGTTTTCAAAGCATCCCAACCTGGGAGAATGATTGTTCCTAGTGCTGTTAAAGGATTGTTTTACTTGCTAAGTGGAGATCAGAAAGAAATTTTGCGGATCTAAATCTAGTTTCTCATGGGTCTGGATCAATCCAAAACCAATTGCAATTCTTTTGGGTGGGTGTATATTTGCATTTATGACCCTCACCCCAACCCCAGCTCTAGTGTTTGCCCCCATTCTTTTAAAGTTTTTTTTAAAGGGTTAAATAGTTAAGTGTCATTTTAAGCTATTTTGAACCTTAGGGAGAGGGTGAGATATAAATAATGCATAAATAAGTGCCCTAATATAATCTGAAAATGGGTTTTGTATGTAACATTTGCTAGTATTTAGGGCAATGACCAAAAGATTTTGAACTACCTATGGGCTTCCCCCCCCCTTTTTTTTTAAAAAAAAGAAAGGGACCTGAAGGTTTACAGAAGGTTTACCTTTGAGAAATTAGCCAAATCTGCTCATTCCTTAACCCTGGGTGACATATGCTAAAGTAGAAGAAAATCAAATTAAATGACCTTAAAAATGGGTTATAAAGATATGCAAGTAAAAAGATGAGAAATTGCTTGTAATGGCAAAAGCGGAGAAAGGTTAGATTTAAATTTAATCATTCTAAAGGAAATTAATAACGCTATTACCAAGGATATTATCAGATAGCAGAGTTATGGTTAAAACTGCAACAGGTTATCTGAATTGATATTCAAAAGAGGGATGTACTTTGACCGGTCTACGCTTCTGGAGTCTGACATTCAATTTCAGACTATGAATAATTTTATGTGCTTTGTTGCACTGAATCCAAATAATTCTGGTAATAATTTAATGCAACTGATGTGTCTTTGACATGACGGCTCAAATGAGTTTATTGGATGTTCTTGTGCTAGTCTTTGTAAAATGTACTGATCCAAAAGACTTGATTGAATTGAATAACTAATGCAGAGAACAATCTGATATCTATGATATATAATATATTTTAAGTTTTGTTTTGTTTTTTAAAAAGAAACATTGGGGCTATTTAGCTATTTCCGTCCTTTCTCAAGTTGCCTCAGGGCCCACAAAAACTTGGAGGCAGACATGTTGCGAATTCTATCCCAGTCCATTGAAATCTTTATGCTGCTTCCTACTCAAACCTGAGATGGTGCCCCAGTGTAGCAGATCAGGCAAATCTTTCAGATTTGTCCCACCTTACTCCTGCTGCCCAATTCTGAAATTCAATAATTAAATGCCTCCAAGATAATTCTGGAATATTTTTTTAAAAATGGATTCCAATAGCTAATGCAAAGGAGTTTGGTCTTTGGTATGAGAGTAGTTAAATTCATCTTACCTTTGAAGCTTGCCAGAGTGGAGATAGAAATGCCAGGCCATCAGTAATTGATGACCTCCCTTGTGGACTGTGGGAATGCTGTGGACGTCATATATCTTGACTTCAGCAAAGCTTTTGACAAAGTACCACATGACATTCTGATTAACAAACTAGCTAAAAGTGGGCTAGATGGAACAACTATTAGGTGGATCCACAGTTGGCTACAGAATCGGATTCAAAGAGTACTTATCAATGGAACTTTCTCAAACTGGGGAGAGGCAACGAGTGGGGTGCCGCAGGGCTCAGTCCTGGGCCAAGTGCTCTTCAACATTTTTATTAATGATTTGGACGAGGAGGTGCAGGGAACGCTGATCAAATCTGCAGATGACACAAAATTGGGTGGGATAGCTAATACCCTGGAAGACAGAAACAAACTTCAAAGTGATCTTGATAGGCTGGAGTGCTGGGCTGAAAACAACAGGATGAAATTTAATAGGGATAAATGCCAAGTTCTACATTTAGGGAATAGAAACCAAATGCACAGTTACAAGATGGGGGACACTTGGCTCAGCAATACTACAAATGAGGAAGATCTTGGAATTGTTGTAGATCACAAGCTAAATATGAGCCAACAGTGCGATATGGCTGCAAGAAAGGCAAATGCTATTTTGGGCTGCATTAATAGAAGTATAGCTTCCAAATCACGTGAGGTACTGGTTCCTCTCTATTCAGCCCTGGTTAGGCCTCATCTAGAGTATTGCGTCCAGTTCTGGGTTCCACAATTCAAGAAGGACGCAGACAAGCTGGAGCGTGTTCAGAAGAGGGCAACCAGGATGATCAGAGGTCTAGAAACAAAGCCCTATGAAGAGAGACTGAAAGAACTGGGCATGTTTAGCCTGGAGAAGAGAAGATTGAGGGGAGACATGATAGCACTCTTCAAATACTTAAAAGGTTGTCACACAGATGAGGGCCAGGATCTCTTCTCGATCCTCCCAGAGCGCAGGACACGGAATAACGGGCTCAAGTTAAAGGAAGCCAGATTCCGGCTGGACATCAGGAAAAACTTCCTGACTGTTAGAGCAGTGCGACGGTGGAATCAGCTACCTAGGGAGGTTGTGGGCTCTCCCACACTAGAGGCATTCAAGAGGCAGCTGGACAACTATCTGTCAGGGATGCTTTAGGGTGGATTCCTGCATTGAGCAGGGGGTTGGACTCGATGGCCTTGTAGGCCCCTTCCAACTCTGCTATTCTATGATTCTATGATTCTATGACTGTTCATTGGTACTCTTTCTGATAAGAACAGAATCCAGACAATAGATGCCAGGTTTCCCACTTGGGGTACCAGGAGGTCATTTCCCATACAACGTTTATATTAACATGCCCCTCACAGTATTGTAAAAACAATCATGAAAACAGTTAGGGTAATCACAAAGCAGTCAGCTTGATAATAAAACCAGGTATACCATCAGTTAAGGAAGCAAAGGGAGATTCCTAGATCATAAATACAATTAGATGTGTTTTGAGAAGACATACTCACAAGACAGGATGGAGTCAGTCGAATACTTTTTATATCACAGGCATGGCTGGAAGATGTCCTGGGATTCTAGAATGTTTTTATATGTATGTTGATACAGCCATTCATCAAGATAAGAAGCTTGAAATTCAACATTATTGTCTATTGATTTAAAATAGAAATGGACCCTTAGAAATGTAGCTAAATAAATATTGTAATGGAGAAAAGAGAGCAAGAGTGAATAAAAATAATTGGTACCTAAGCCAAAAAAAGGGGGGAATGGGTCTCCCAAACATAAAATTATACTACGTAGCAAATAGATTAAGACATGTTGTAGAAGCAATTATGGGAGTAGGAGATTTATATTGGATGGAAGAAAAAATTATAAGTAAGGTAGAGATGAATCTGGAGAATGTTTTTTTTAAAGATGGAGGAAGAAAGTGGGTTGGAAGTATAGATAATCCACTCCTGAGGACTCAATGGGAAATTTGGAGTAAATTTAAAGGGAAGCTGCTTCCGAGCAACTCTCCCTTAGCACCGATAATAATGTTAAAGAATTTCCCAGAGGATCTAAAGGGTAGATTATGTAAAATATTAAAAGAGAAAAATAAAATAAAATTAAAGGATTGGGTAAGAGATATTAAAACAAGAGAAGATATGGAAAATTTGTTAAAGGAGAAGAAGCTATCTTGGCTAGAATATGGTCAATTAGAGCAATGGAATAAAAAGTGGATTAAAGATAATAGAATGTGCAGAAAGATGACGAGGTTTGAAGAATTAGTAGTAAGTAAGGAGAAAGGAAAAGGAAGTAGTATAGTTTCAAAAGGATTAATGAGTGAAATATATAAAATATTGTTAGAGAAGGAGTTTAGAGAGAATACAGAGAAAATGATTTGGGAATCAGATTTGAAGATACAAATAGGGCGACAGAGCTGGGAGGGACTATGGAAACAAAGAGTGTTGAGAAGTTTATCAGTAAGAATAAAGGAGAATTATTTTAAAATTTTATGGAGGTGGTACCTAACCCCGGTTAGATTGAATAAGATAAGTGATCAACATTCAGCAAATTGTTGGAGAGGATGTGGGGAAAAAGGAACGTATTTACATATGTGGTGGCAATGCAAATATGTACAAAGATTATGGAAGATGGTGTTTTCAGAAATTGAAGAAATAGTGGGAATGAAAATAGAACAAACACCAAAAATAGCATTGCTGTCACTATTTGAAGATATAAAGTGTGGAAAAGGAACTATAGAGCTGATATCGAGTTTGTTGGTTGCAGCACGATTGATGATAGCTAGGAACTGGAAGATCCAAGGGGAATATTCTATTGAGGAATGGTATAAAGTAGTATGGGACATAGCCATTAATGATAAACTGACATGTAATATTAAGTGGAGAAAAGGCGTAACTAAAATAAATGAGTTCGAAGGAATCTGGAAACAGTTCCTAGTGTTCGTGTTTACTAAGGGAAGTGGGAAACCACCAGCAGAAGAAATGATTAGATTTTGGACTCAAGAATGATCCCGAGGTGGGGGGTGCACATTTATGTTAAGAATGAAGATGTTGTAGAGTGATAAGGCATATGTAATAGTTTTTGATATTTGTACTCAACAATTATTCAATATGTATGCAGCAGATATTTGATGTATTTTTTTTCTTATTGTGTTAGTTTCAGTTATATTTTGGAAATGTTTATCTATGTTTATATAGTGTTGAAAATGAATAAAAATTAAAAAAAAAAAAAGAAATGTAGCTTAAGGGAACATAAATTAAGGTAGTAAAAACCATTTACACATGTTTAATGGGCTCTAAAAGAGCATATAAAGGGGACAACGAACACATGGAATTCAGAGTTCTCTCAGGGAGAACTGACGCCATCTTTAATTGCCTGGAGAACGAGCCTGGTGAGCTTGATATTGACTATAATTGAGACTGGTCGTATTTTTCCTCTGCTTAGAAGCCTTGACTTAAGATGATGTTGAATGTATCTGGTGTTTGTACCTAAGCATGTATACGCCTCCTATTTAGTATTGTTATGCTAATATTTTATAGTAAAGGAACAAAAAAGACAGATCTTGCTCAGATCTACACTAAGTAGGATACAACACTTTTAAAGTGGTATGAAAAAGATATATGTAATGTGTCCTGGCCCTGAACAGTTGTCAAACCCATCATAAACCATTATAAGCAGTAGTGTAGATCCTGCCTGAGTCTGATAGAGTGATTTCTGGAAATAGAAAACTCTGTGTGACCTAGCATGAAGAATTTAAGGTGGCATCTGGTTCCATGAGGAATCTGAATATACTAAGTAGCCTGGTTAGCCTGGGGTTGTCTACACACCAATAATATATTTTGAGGGAACCTCTGAAACAGGGCATGTTCCACACTGGAGAAGGTGTTAACCAACAATTTCACTGTGTACTGGATGAAGTCACATATGCTTGACACTGTAATACTTTTTGCACTATGAACTGGCTCTCGGTCACACTCTTATCCAGTGTCAACTTCATAAGTTAAAACCACAGTTTATCAAAATATATCGGCCTGGTTCAGATGTCACAACCAAGCCATGATTTGGCCATCAGGAACACGCGACGAGTTCACTCATATACTCTTCCCCTCACATGCATAAATTCCCCACTCCACTTCCTGGTCCAGAATAACCATAATTTGCCATAATGTCCAAACTGGGCAAACAGTGGTTATTGCAAGCTATAACTTGTATCCACATTTGAATCAATTTCATTTTTTATTGGCATAAGAAAGCTTGTATCCAACCACTGCTTCCTACACTTCCAGTTGTACACAAAAGAAAAGACTGAAGTGCTCAATTCCTCAGTCTTCTTCCAAAAGCGGATCTATGACCCCCTGGAAAAAGTGAAGCAGAAGTTGAGGGGGCAGGATTACAGTTTGAGATTGATAAACAAATGGTCAAAGAACACCTAATTTCCTTGAATGAGTTCAAATCTCCAGGGCCCGATGCACTGCATCCTAGAGTAATGAAGGAGGTAGTGGAAGAACTCTCAGAACCTTTGTCTATTACCTTTGCAAAATCATGGAAGACGGGTGAGGTGCCGGACGACTGGAGGAGGGCTAACGTTGTCCCTATCTTCAAAAAGGGCAAAAAGAAGGAACCTGGGAACTACAGACCAGTCAGTCTGACATCCATCCCTGGGAAAATTCTGGAGCAGATTATAAAGAAGTCAATCTGTAAACACCTTGAAATCAATGCAGTGATTACTAGAAGCAAACATGGATTTGTCAGGAACAAATCCTGTCAGACTAATTTGATCTGATTTTTTGATCGGGTAACCTCCCTTGTGGACTGTGGGAATGCTGTGGACGTCATATATCTTGACTTCAGCAAAGCTTTTGACAAAGTGCCCCATGACATTCTGATTAACAAACTAGCTAAAAGTGGGCTAGATGGAACAACTATTAGGTGGATTCACAGTTGGCTACATAATCGGACTCAAAGAGGACTTATCAATGGAACCTTCTCAAACTGGGGAGAGGCAACGAGTGGGGTGCTGCAGGGCTCAGTCCTGGGCCCAGTGCTCTTCAACATTTTTATTAATGACTAGCTGTACCCAGCCACGCGTTGCTGTGGCTCAGTCTGGTTCAATGGAAAAGAAAGAAAAGAGAAAGCGCATGTTTCTAATATGTTTAATTTCACAATGCTTGTGGGTATACAAATTTTTTTGTTGTTCCATTGTCTGTGCAGATATAGAGATTGTCTGGTTTGGCGACTCTTGAACACTCAACATATAATTGTCCATGTGAGAACCAATCCGTGTCTAGATCTAAACTGCACAATTCTAAAGACTGGCCCTGAGCTTTGTTGATGGTGATTGCAAACGCCAATCGAATTGGGAATTGCAATCTCTTAAATTGAAATGGCATATCTCTTGGAATCATAGGAATGAGGACATCTTCACCTTTGAAAGGTCCTGTCAAGATTGTTGCTTCTACGACGTTGCTTAGTAAATTTTTTACTGCAAGCCGCGTGCCTCCCCATCTATAATATAGTTACATAAAAACACGCGCATATTCGAATGCAATGTTGTGTCAAAATTTCAAAGCAATCGGTGAAGAACTTTCAGAGATTTTAGATTAAAAAGAATGTTTTTACCTGTCACAGGTGTGGTGAGGAGGTTAGTGGGTTTTGGCCCCTCTGCTAGGCCAGAATCTCCTGGCAGTTACCTTTGTTCAGAACTTGGAACTTCCATAGAAGGCCTTAGTTCCGAGAAACATCGCTAGATGGCGCCAAATAGGAGAGAACATGGAAATAGGAGAGAAGGCAGAGGCAGTGGATTGGCCTACTGGTTGGTGATGTCACAATGACTTCTCTCCTATTTGCATAAATGGCTTGGAGGAGGCCTCTGGGCTTTTATACACCCTATTTCTTCGATTCTAAGACACACTTTTGTCCCCATCTATAATATAGTTACATAAAAACACGCGCGTATTCGAATGCAACGTTGTGTCAAAATTTCAAAGCAATCAGTGGAGAACTTTCGGAGATTTTAGATTAGGAACAAACAAACATTTACATTTTTATTTATATAGATTTGGACAAGGAGGTGCAGGGAACGCTTATCAAATTTGCAGATGACACAAAATTGGGTGGGATAGCTAATATCCTGGAACACAGAAACAAACTTCAAAGTAATCTTGATAGGCAGGAGTGCTGGGCTGAAAACAACAGAATGAAATTGAATAGGGATAAATGCCAAGTTCTACATTTAGGAAACAGAAACCAAATGCACAGTTACAAGATGGGGGATACTTGGCTCAGCAATACTACAAACGAGAAGGATCTTGGAGTGTTGTAGATCACAAGCTGAACATGAGCCAACAGTGAGATATGGCTGCAAGAAAGGCAAATGCTATTTTGGGCTGCATTAATAGAAGTATAGCTTCCAAATGACGTGAGGTACTGGTTCCTCTCTATTCGGCCCTGGTTAGGCCTCATCTAGAATATTGCGTCCAGTTCTGGGCTCCACAATTCAAGAAGGATGCAGACAAGCTGGAGCGTGTTCAGAGGAGGCCAACCAGGATGATCAGGGGTCTGGAAACAAAGCCCTATGAAGAGAGACTGAAAGAACTGGGCATGTTTAGCCTGGAGAAGAGAAGATTGAGGGGAGACATGATAGCACTTTTCAAATAATTAAAAGGTTGTCACACAGAGAAGGGTCAGGATCTCTTCTCGATCCTCCCAGGATGCAGGACATGGAATAACGGGCTCAAGTTAAAGGAAGCCAGATTCCAGCTGGACATCAAGAAAAACTTCCTGACTGTTAGAGCAGTACAACAATGGAATCAGTTACCTAGGGAGGTTGTGGGCTCTCCCACACTAGAAGCATTCAAGAGGCAGCTGGTCAACCACCTGTCAGGGATGCTTTAGGGTGGATTCCTGCATTGGCCCCTTTCAACTCTGCTATTCTATGATTCTATGATTAAGCATGCATTGGAAAATTTCTGGGCATTGTGGACCAGTTAATTCTGTATACTGCTGTTACAGTTGAACATGATTCCGGCTCGTTGATGGAAATAACCTTGGATCAAGTAAGCATGACTTATGTTAATCAAATACAACTTGAAGCAGCTGAAACTAGAACTGCTGCTCAGGTAACTGATATTTAAAAGGCAAATTTTAAAATGCACAGGAAGCTAATTAGTGGACCAGGACATTTATGCCCTTGAATGCAGATGAGAACTGACATTTCTTTAAGTCAACAGTGCATAAACTGCAAGGTGAAAAAGCCTGCAGGAAAAAGGTTGAATTGACTATGATGAGTAACAACCCAATCCCATGAACGTTTCTTCAGAAGTCAATCCCATGAAGTTCAACGCAGTTTGATCTTAAACAAGTGTGCATACAATTTACAATATTAGGAAAAATGATGACTGTACAAGATATGGAAAAACTAGATGTTTATTATGGCCAGCCTCACTTTGCTTGCGTTCCTTGGGAGCATGTGTGCTGTTGGCATGTTTGCCACTGTGATCAGAGAAGACATGGCAAGTACATATGGCTATGGCACCCAAGTGGAAGTGCTCATTCAGACAATTGTCCCTCCATCCAAGTATGGGCCATGTCCCCAACACTTCCATTCAGGACACAAGAGAGTGGTGGAAGTAAATATTGTTATTTACTTGCACAATGTGTGATCCACAAGTAAATCAAATGTATCTTGCAAGACTTTTAGAGCAGCCCACCAGGGCTTGGTAAACCTTTCTTTCTTTCTTTCTTTCTTTCTTTCTTTCTTTCTTTCTTTCTTTCTTTCTTTCTTTCTTTCTTTCTTTCTTTCTTGTATGGCTTCCTGCTTGGGATTGCACAAAAAAGAGGATGATCAAATTGTTAGAAAGAGTCCTTTTTGCCCAGCTGTATGCCTGAGTGTGCACCATCAGACATGCAACCTTTACATTTAAAGGGATCATTTAACGTTGAGCGCTGAGGATCCCAAAGCCCAGCACCTTAAAGGGCTTACAGGGATTTGGAGACTGAAGATGCATTTACTGAAAGGAATGAAAACATACATCCAAAAGATCAGACTGATGCCACAGGCATTTCATGCGGTTAAATTTGATTCATAAAGACAACCAGTTCTCCATGGGGGAGATGGATACGGGGACTGGCAGGGGACAGGAAGGAGGCTCGTAGCTGTAGGGAAGAGTCCGAAAGGAGCAGGGAAAAGCTGACTGGGTTATCTGGGAGAGGGGGCAATGAAGGAGGCAAGGGGTGGGTGACAAGCAAATGGACTTCCTGCAGAGAAGTTAGTATAGGAGAGGTTAAGTTCTACCTTGCCAGATCTGCGCAGGAGTGTTTCTGCCGCAGCAAAGAGACGAAAGGAGGAGGGGGTCTTCCCAAGATTCCTCTTGTGAAGCTTCTTTGAGAGGAAAAAAGTCCTAACTGGTGGCTGTCTGGAAGCTGCTGATATGCCCAAAATTTGAGTTTAGTTATTGAAACTCAAACGATGGCGAGAATCCTGTCTTTCCTGGCTCATTGAAACTGAGATGCGTGTTAAACTGCCAACCTTTCCTTCCTCCCAGTTTAAACAAGAAGGTAAAAATTTACACTTGATGAGTAGATTTACCGGGGACTCTCCCAGGTGGACAATTTAGAGCCTCAATGTAAATTGAAAATAGGACAAAAGGAGGATAAGAGGCCAACGGATGAATTTTGATAATGCCAGAGGGGGCGAAGGCTTTGTATCAGGTACACCATTCTGCTTTGAGTGTTGGGCCTGGCTTTCAAAATGGCAGACTTCTCCTGCGCCTTATTATTTATTTATTTATTTTTATTATTATTATTGAGCTTTTATATTGATGATGATGATGATGATGATAATAATAATAATAATTGCGCTTTTATATTTTATATTTTATATTTTTATTTATTATTATTAATATTGTATTTTATATTATGGTTTTATACTGTTGTTTTATACTTTGAATGTTCTTAATTTTTGTGAACCACCCAGAGAGCTTCGGCTATTGGGCGGTATAGAAATGTAATAAATAAATAAATAAATATTTATTTATTACACTTATATACCGCTCCCATAGCCAGGGCTCTCTGGTCGGTTTACAGAAATTCTGAAATTAAGATAAAAACGAGTATACAAAATTTAAAATTCTAAAACACAGAACATACACACATAAAGCATTAAAAACCGTTAAAAAACTAAACATGTGGGTGATTAAGATGTGCCGCCATATGCCTGGGCAAAGAGGAAAGTCTTAACCTGGTGCCGGAAAGATAGCAGTGTTGGTGCCGGGCGAGCCTTGTCAGGGAGATCGTTCCATAGTTTGGGGGCTGTAAGGGATGGGTGAATGGAACTGGGGCTGGTCTGTCTTTTAACGTGTTAATTTTATTATTATGGTTCATAGGAAGAGGGAGATAAGAGGCCCAGCTGCATTGGGGAGAATGGTGAAGCCAGGAACCGCCTGAGGCATGTCCGCTTGGCCTTGAGAGACATTAACTTCTCAGGCGGAGGTGTGAAAGATCTACGTATGAAAAGTCAAGGGGAGGGGGGAAGGAGTAGAAGAAAAGAAACTATAAAATATACTTTGTGGGGGGAGTTCAGCGCGGCTGGCTGACTCCATGGCTGGGTGATGTATGAACTGTAGTTTTAGTTTCTGGCTTGCTTTTTCTGGGTTCTTATATATATGCATGTTTTAATAGTTTTTAGTATGGTAATCCCATGTAACCTACCCTTATCCTGAAATAAAGGTCTTAAACCTCCAAATTTGTGAGCTGTGTGTGTCCGTTCTGGGGATCTGTGCTAAATCCAGTCTAAGGGCCAGTTTTGCTGGTGCGTGCTTCCTTTACAGGGGCCACCACCGAAAAGGCCCTGTCCCTCGTTGCCACACTCAAAGCCTCTCTCGGAGTAGGCACCCGGAGGAGGACCTTAGATGTTGAACATAGTGACTGGGTATATTCACGTCGGGAGAGGCGTTCCATCGGGTATTGTGGTCCCAAGCCGTGTAAGGCTTTATAGGTCAAAACCAGCACCTTGAATTGGGCTTGGAAACATACAGGCAGCCAGTGCAAGCGGACCAGAGCAGATGTTATATGGTCGAACCTTCTGGTTCCCAAAATCAATCTGGCCGCTGCATTTTGCATGAGCTGCAGCTTCCGAACCTTCCTTCCTTGGCAAGAGCCTTCCTTGGCAAGAGTCAAAAACTGCAGAATATTGGGGTGTCTGGAAACACCTTCATATATAGTCACTGGGCTGCCTTTCGCTAGGTAAGTCACCAATTTTTCAGGCCTGTCTCAATGCACTGAATGCACAATGTTTGGCACACACAATGTTTCATTTTGTTTCAAATAATAGCGTGCCACCAAATAAAGCTCAATGTAGAACGAACAGGTCTTGCTCACACTAGTACTGAGCAGTATAGAGATGATGTGATCTAAGCTAATAAATGGAATGAAAGGGGAAAGCATCTATAAGAATAAAAGGATAAAATCTCTCTTATAAAGAGATTAAGAATCAGCACATCCTGCCAGCTTTAGATGGTTGGAAAGCCTGCTTTGTCTGACATAAATAAAAGAAACAAGCTTTTTTTCCCCCGAACTGGAGGGTAGATGAAAACTACATGGCTGAAAAATTATGATGATTTTGTGGGTTGTTTTTTTTCAAGAAATGATACACTTTTTTAATGTTGGAGGTGGGGAGAATGTAGGTGATAAAAGGAACTCTCAAATGGAACAAACTTTGCCACTCTAAAAACAGCATATCCTGCTTCTAAGGTTCAGATTTGCACATATTGCTGGAACAATAGCACCACCGGCATTATGCTACTATCAAGGACTCAGAAACTACTGTTCTGATGCTGCAAAATACTTAAATGGGCTTGTAATTCTGCCACCCACAGAGAAGATTAGACAGGTGTCTAAACAGGAGGTGATGCAGGCAGCAAAACGTCTCCAGCCAAAACTTTGCTTCAGAAGTGTCAGAAGACTATGAATCACATATGACAGGAGAAGGGAAATATATGACGAAATGTTGACTGGGGTACTATTTCCTTGTTTGTATTTTTAATCTCAGTGCCTTAACTATCACATTTCTGTTCTGCGTGTTATTTGAACTAGATATAATTCTACCTCTGTCGAATGACTAATATAAAATAGAACCTCATTTCCAATTATTGGTGGGGGGAGCATAATAATCTATCCCCTTGCAATTGCTTAATCAACCTGATTGTGAATGCAATTTAGCCTACAACAATGTATTGAGTTCAAAAATGAAATGGTTGGCTGGCCATATGATTAAACAGAGAGGGGTACAGAGATGCCGGGTAGACCAGTCTTCCATGACCTAGTGCCCTCCAGATGTGTTGGACTTATAATTGGCTGGTTGAGGCACAGTGAGAGTTGTAGGCCAACATATCTAGAGGGTTGGAGAAAGTTGGTGTAGATCAAGGTTGTGCAAATAGTAGATATCTGGATGGTTTGGACTTCGACTCTCAGCATTCCTGACCATTGGTTCTGGGCTTCTGGGAGTATTGGCAAAGTGTATCATTCAGTGTGGTGTAGTGGCTAAGGTATTGGACTGGGAGTCAGGAGATCCGGGTTCTAAGTCCACTTGGCCATGGAAACCCACTGGGTGACTTTGGGCCAGTCACATACTCTCAGCCCAAACTACCTCACAGGGTTGTTGTTGTGAGGATAACATGGAGAGGAGGAAGATTATGATCCTTGGGTTCCTTGGAGGAAAAAAGGCAGGATATAAATGTAATAAATAAATAAATAAATAAATAAATAAATAAATAAATGTATATGCACCTTCTCAGGCACTAGTAGTAACCTCAAGACTGCAATGTGCTCTAAGTGGGGCTACTCTTAAGGCTGGTCTGAAAGCTGGTGCTAGTGCAGAATGCAGCAGCTTGGTTATTGTCAGGAGGCCCCCTTTCAGAATGTAACTCCTTTCCTGAGGGAACTGCACTGGCTGGCCATTCTCTACCAGGTCAGTTTAACGTTTTGCTACTTCTATAATGCCCTGTACAACTTGGAACCAGAATATCTGAAAGAGTGCCTTCTCCCTTGTCAACCTGCCTGGTCACTAAAGTCATCAGATGGGATGGTCCTGGTTGGAGCCTCCCTGGAGTAGAGCCTCCAGTGTATTGGCCCCCTTTCTGTGGAGCTCCCTGACATTAGCCAGCCACCAAAGATGTGTTGTTTTTGGTGCTTGCTGAAGACGTCTTTATTTCAAGAAGACTTACTTGATTGACCAGCCACAGTTTTTATCGTATTCTGTTCTCAATAACTTCTAATATATTGTTTTATTCTTTATATGTTTTAATAAGGTTTTTATTCTTTTTATCTTTCATTGTCCACTGCTCTGGAATCTGTTTAGATATGGAGGGTATAACAATGTTGTAATTACATAAATAAAATAAAATTAAAAAATAAAAAGAGATTCAATAAATTGACATTTCTTGGAAGAGTTTCTTGTATCTTTAGGATGATGCCAGAGTTCACTTAAGACAAAATTCAAAGTTAACGTGCAGGTACTTCCCATGGTGAAACCACCAAGAAATCCCAAGGAAAACTGAATGAGTTTCCAAAGGGTAATAAGATTTCTTAGAGGTGGCGGTGGGTTGTATATCTCTAGCGGACAGATACTAGAAGTGAATAAATATTCTATTCCCATCACTGTTCCACATCCCAAGCTCCGCTCATTGTTGGCTTTCAGTTGAGCTCTGAAGCCAGAACAGAATCTGTCCCAAAACATTTGATTCTTCGAAAAATAAATAAAAACGTACAGGGAGTTCTTTGAATAAGACAGTAAAAATATATTGGAAAGCCACAACGGGCATTACAAGGAAAGTCACATCTATTCCCAGCACGCAAATTTCCCTTTTTAAAGTGACAGATCTGTGAATCACAATGCTATTTTTATTTATCCAACTGTCAAATCATCATGAAGCTTTGAAAATCTTTATTAGTCTTCTAGTTTGCTGAATTAGGCACATCAGATTAAATATAAAAACCACCTGAGCCTTCCCGGTTTTGTCAGGTTTTGTACTATTCTATTACCTCGCTTTCCTGACCACTTCACTTCATTCTCACACAGCTCTAAGCTCTTTCTGTGGCTAATCTAATGTAATCTTATTCAATTTTGTTTGTCGTGGTCGCTCTCTGAATATGTATAATTTAAAGCATTTTAAACTACCTTTCTATTAAAATAATACTCAAATGGCTGTAAAACATATGTATATACTAGTACAAAATTACAAATGGACAATTAAGCACATCCACTTTATCGATCTTTTAACATTACCAAATAAGATACCAGGGATATGATATCAACAAAATTCTACAGTATGGAGTACTTCTGTTCATAGTTCTAGCCATTCCCATTTACAGCCCAGACCATCCATTTCCACTGCCTTGATTTTCCACACACCCCCCCCACAACAGTCACACAGCATTCTCTGGTCACTGAACATAAGCGGTCCTCAACCTTTTTGTACCCATCTGGGAATGTGAGTGTGGGACCATGCTGTGGGCACCATCACAAGACGTATAATCAGTGTCTCACCGCTTTGGTGTCTACCTGTTGCATCTATGGATCTTAGGCTGTGTCTTATTCAGCAAAAACTTTTGTCATTGGGCATCACATCTTTAATGAGGGATTGTCTAATTTGGCTAATTGTTTGTGGTGCAATATGGCTAATACTTCTTTTAACATAAGTTTTGGCAATGTTCAGTGATTGTTCCTTTTTGGGAGGAGATTATTACACAGATAAATTTTGTACTGGAACAGTCTTTAATATTCACTGATGTATGTTGTTGTTTATTCACTCAGTCGCTTCTGACTTCATGTATACTTTATACTTTAAATTTATTTACCTGCTTCATGGAAATTAACAAATGGTCAGTGTAAACGGATTCTCTGCACCCTTTTGACGGCTAAAACATTGATATTACAACACTGAAGTGTTAATCACTCACTTCCTGTAATGCAATAGGTTGAGGACCTTAAAATGCTATCAGTATTCAGGTGGTATATCGATTCCACCTTCAAATGGATACTTATTTGGATATTTGGTCCATTTTTGTTGAATACCATGTATCATTGCTAGAAAGTTGTATGCATTGTATACAAATCCATGTATGCATGGGTATAAAAAAAGTGTGTGTGTGGGGGGGGGATAGGATAGTGGCCCGGAAAAGGTGTGCCCACTTCCTACAGAGGGCTTATGAAGAATAAATGATTCCTCATGAGGCAGAGATATTTCACAAGCCTCTAAATGTGATACAGCTGAGTCCTGGGTGGAGCTCCAGCGCATAAGCCTTCATTTTGAACTGGCTAGCTCTTGGAAACAACATCTTTCTATCAGTTCCACTAGGGTGACCCTATGAAAAGGAGGACTGGGCTCCTGTATCTTTAACAGTTGCATAGAAAAGGGAATTTCAGCAGGTGTCATTTGTATATATGGAGAACCTGTTGAAATTCCCTCTTCATCACCACAGTTAAAGCTGCAGGAGCTATACTAGAGTGACCGGATTTAAAAGAGGGCAGGGCTCCTGCAGCTTTAACTGTTGTGATGAAGAGGAAATTTCACCAGGTTCTCCATATATACAAATGGCACCTGCTGAAATTCCCTTTTCTATGCAACTGTTAAAGATGCAGGAGCCCGGTCCTCCTTCTCATATGGTCAGCCTAGTTCCACTGCCTTGTACGATTGCTTCCCTGACTTTTTCTTGTGACTGAATGTCTGTGCTACTGATCTCTGGACTCCTGCTTGACTCTGCTTTTTGGGCTGTGATTCTGTTTGACTACTAACCTATGTTTGGATCTTGGCTGTGTCTTGACTGCCTTTTCTTCTGGAAGCCACTCACTTGTCAGGTAATAGGGTGCCACTGCAAGCAGTGGTGCAACTGCAATGAGCAGCCTGTTCACATTCTGTCCCATGCAAAGACCCAAGATGAAATGCTTTTTTCTTTTTTGGTTTCACAGTCAGAAAAAACAGAGAAACCCCTCTGATGCCTTGTATACTAATGGGAAGCCCCCTGATCCCCCAAATAATGAGAATTCACAGACCCTTGCAAAAGTGGTGAGCTCCCCCCCCCCCCCGGTGCATGCATGTTTGCAAGGTCACAAATGGCCCCACACAAGCCGGGAGGTTTTTCAATACAAGTGCCTTGGTGGCTAGGTGTCTTACTTTACAGAGGGCTGTCCTCTAATTTGGAGAGCTGGCAGAGGATAGCCTTCTATTCGAAGGCTTCTATCTGAAGAGGTTTCTAGTGAAAGTCTAATTTAAAGTCAAGGGACCATAAGCAGGGAGAGCACGGTGCTTGAAGTGACCCATCAGCCCTGTTTCTAGGGGTCTGGAAACAAAGCCCTTTGAGGAGAGACTGAAAGAACTGAGCATGTTTAGCCTGGAGAAGAGAAGATTGAGGGGAGACATGAGAGCACTCTTCAAATACTTCAAAGATTGTCACACAGAGGAGGGCCAGGATCTCTTCTCGATCCTCCCAAAGTGCAGGGCACAAAATAACGGGCTCAAGTTAAAGGAAGCCAGATTCCAGCTGGACATCAGGAAAAACTTCCTGACTGTTAGAGCAGTACAACAATGGAATTAGTTACTAGGGAGGTTGTGGGCTCTTCCACACTGGAGGCCTTCAAGAGGCAGCTGGACAACCATCTGTCAGGGATGCTTTAGGGTGGATTCCTGGATTGAACAGGGGGTTGGACTCAATGGCCTTGTAGGCCCCTTCCAACTCTGCTATTCTATGATTCTATGAGCACCCAGACAGCAGTCTTCTCTACTATGGCAAGATGTGTTGTATTTTTATTTAAATTATAAGCAACTCTATATTTGCATACACAAATGCATGCACATATATTATTATTAATTATTATTATTATTATTATTATTATTATTATTATTATTATTATTATTATTATTATCTCTTCCTCACTCATGGCAGTTCTTCCAGATGGACTTGACAGGCTTTGCCAAGTCATGCTGTCTTTTACAGATTCAGGAATTTCCTGACAATTGAGCATGATTTTAAGTATGACTGCTTTCCGGATGTTGGTGTGAATATATTTTGGTAGGACCAGTTTCTGAATGTTTTCTGTATAGTTTTTTGATGTGATGCTAGTGACTGATGTGGCTAATGGAATAATTGTGACCTTTTCATGTTGCCATAGTTCTTTGACTTCCATGGCCATTGGTGTATATTTTCCTCTCTTTTCCTCTTCCTTTTCAACAACATTTTTGTCTTTCAGTATTGCTATGTTGATGAGGTATGTGTGTTTTTCTTTTTTGTCTATGACCGTTATATTATTAATTACATTTATATACATTTATTACATTTATATACCACCTGATAGCCGAAGCATATAAATGTTTATATGCAGTATTATGAAAATTGGTGCCCTCTTTGTCTTGGTAATGCAATTCCTCTTTTCAGGTGATATGTAAGAAGACATCCTACCCAGTGCTACCTCCACAGTGCAATGATAGAGGGGAAGGCAGTTGCCTTATTGCTGTTTGTGGCCTTTCTACAACCATCTTGTTTAACTTTTGTCCTTACCTGGCAGATCTCTTCTTATATTCTTATGCCAAGTAAAGCTAGCCTGCTGAATTTCCCCAGCAGGCTGCTGTTAAAGGACAGGAGCTTGAAAAATGGGGAGGGGGGAGATTAACTAGATTATTTTGGTAGGAGCACACCACGAAGGACAAAGCAACTATACATTTTAGATACAGACAATAAACTACAAGAATAATGCAACTGTTTGTGACTCCCTTTGAATCACAGTTGCACAACGTTTCATAGAGGCAAAGGAGTTTTTCATTATGTAGAACTTTGATCTCTTCAAATCTATACTCTGGCTCCTTGAACTTGCAGAACTATCCTCTTCCAACCTCCTGAAACTGGAAACTTTCCCAGTGCTAAGATTATGCACCCCAGCCTGCCCTTTCCTGGTTTGCTCCTGTACAGTGGTGTCATGTTAGCTTTTTCCCCAATCCCTGGGTACTGCTCTGGTTGCTAATAAAGAATTAAAGTGCTCTCTTCCACTTAATTTGTCCCCAAGCACTTTACAGTCCTTTACAGAGATTTACAGTCCTGGAACTTCCTCTGTTTTCATATATTTGAAAATCACTATGAGTCATTGACATGGCTGTTTTTGTTTTATTTTTTTGCACACACAGAGAGAAAGAGAGTGAGCAAATGAAATACTACTGAAATTAAACAGTTTTAAAATGCACCCTTGGCCTTAATCCTTTGCTTTCATTTTCACATCTTTCTTATTAAACTATTTGTGTTCAGATGGTTTTAACAAAGGAATGTTAAGGAATATGGATTTTTATTTTACTCCCTGTGCCTGTTTGCATTCTCTTTCCCTCCTTATTGTTTACTACAACTTTATTAGATTGTAAGCCTATGCGGCAGGGTCTTGCTATTTACTGTGTTATCTGTACAGCACCATGTACATCGATGGTGCTATATAAATAAATAATAATAATAATAATAATAATTTCATCTGTATTGGCAATGCATGTGGTCCCTTCACATTTAAGATGAACAGAAGCAATGGAGGACAGTGCCTGTAGTCGTAGTTTTTCTTATTTTATATAGTGCCATCAGTGTGCATTTGTGCTTCATGGAGTAGAAGAGGACACATCCCTACTTACAACCAAAAATTCAAGGAAGAGGAGGGAAGTGGGGCAAAGTGGGAAGGAATGTTAAGTTCTTTCAGTTACATGTATTTAAGCTTAGCTACAGACAGGACATGGGAATTGGTAGGCTGCGTAAAAGACATCCCAGGTGAAAAATGGGTCTCATATTGGGTTTCATAAAGATGTTCTAGGAGACAGTTTCAATCATACATGGCAGCAAGAGAGAAAGGGTAGAGATCAGGGCTAGCCCAAGAAGTTTTGCTGCCTGAGGTGAAAGACAAGTTGCCCCCACCACCACCACATTGCAGCTGCAGAAGGCAACTGGATTGGCTGTTGAATCCTACTTCAATGCTACTGATGGGGCATCCTCCTTCAACTCTCTGAGGGCACAGACTAGTTAGTGCATGCGGGGCAGATGATCTGAAACACAATGATCTATCCTCCAACAGAGGGGAACACCTTGGGGGCTACAGCTGCTGCCCCCTCCACACATCTGCTGTCTAAGGTGACTGCCTCACTTTGCCTCATTGTATGGCCTCCCCTGGTGGATTCTTTTGAGGGAGCAGGAGATCTTTATACAGCAGTGGGACTGCAGAAGTGAAGATCACGGGCAGGAATGTGTTGGGATATAAAAGTAGAGAGATTACCATGGAGGGCTTCGAAGAGAAGAACAAGGAGCTTGTAATTCCCGCATTGAGCAGGGGGTTGGACTTGATGGCCTTGTAGGTCCCTTACAACTCTGCTATTCTATGATTCTATGAATAGATCCTGGAGTAGTCAGGAAGACAGCATGGGGATTTAAGGAGTGCTGACATGGAATTTCAGCAGGTGCCGGTTTTTACACCTATACATGCCATAATTCAATTGCTAAAATTTCCATTATACACAATAATTAAATGAACATGAAATCTGTTCAGTTAAGACTTCCTTAACTAAAGGAAGATATCAAAGCTGCAATCCTATGTTCACTTCCTTGGCAGCTCTCTGTGATGCCTTTAAAGATAATTGGCAGATAAAATCTCTCAGATAAAAGCCAAACACACCATTGTTATAGCAGAAACTAACAATGGAGCGTCCAGCAACTCTGTGAGTAGGATTACACTGGATCAGTTTCAGTTGGTGAGTACTGGGGATGTGGACAAGCTGCTTGGATGAGTGAGGAAGACAACTTTCCCTCTCACTTCCTGTCCTTCTTGGCTGGTTGCCCAGAGAGGAGATGCAGTTGAACTATAACTACAACATATTATTAATGCTCTCTCAGGGAGGGGAGTTTTCCACCATGTTTAAAAGAGGCGGTAATGGGCTAGTTGAGGAAAAACAAACTGAAGCTGAATCCAGACAAGACAGAAGTGCTTACTGTCAAGGGCTCTAATCTGGGTTTGGAGGTGTGTCAACCAGTTCTGGATGGGGTTACAATCCCCCTGAAAGACTGCGTTTGCAGCTTGAGCGTGCTCCTAGATCCGTCGCTCCAAATGACAGCTCAATAGATGGGACAACCAGGAGTGCCTACTATCAGCTTTGGCTGATACGCCAGCTGAGCCCTTCCCTAAAGTTGGAAGACCTAAAGATGGTAGTCTACACACTAGTAACTTCAAGGCTCAACTTCTGCAATGTGCTGTATATAGAGCTACCTTTGTACCTAGTTCAGAAACTTCAACTAGTTCAAAATATGTCAGCCAGGTTTGTCACCGGTACACTTAGGGGTGATCATATTACACCAACATTAAAATCACTCCACTGGTTACCAATTAGTTTTTGGGTGAGGTAGAAAGTGTTGGTTATTACCTTTAAAGCCCTACATGGTTTGGGTCCAGGTTACCTGCAGGATTGCTTTCCCCTGTACAATCTACCCTGCATACTCAGGTTCTCTGGGGAGAAGTTACTTCAGTCAGTCAAAACTAGGCTGACAACTGTTATCCAGAAGACCTTTTCTTCTGCCGTCCCAAGACTGTGGAATGGCCTGCTGGAGGAGAGTCGTCAACTTAACACTCTCCCCAAGTTTAAGACAGCCATAAGGTTAATATCTTCCATCAGGCCTACCCAGATGAATTTAAAACCTAAGAATTTTAAGATGTTCTGATTGTTATTTTGATATTGTATTGGTTTTATGTGCTCTTTTAATCAGTTTAATGCATTTGATTTATATTGAATTATTGTATTTAGTGTTGTTTCCTGCCTCGATCCAGATTATTATTATTATTATTATTATTATTATTATTATTATTATTATTATGTCCCATTAAGTTATGAATGCAGTTTAAATGTAGTGACCAATTGACTACAAAAGTTGATTATAATTTGCAAAAGTTACTGGTGAGGAGTAAGATATCTGCAAGCAAACGAGGAAACAAGAAATTAGAAAATTTAAGGGATCGGTCCTTTTTTGTCCCTCTACATAAACTTCTTGTTTTCTGCGATGTAAAGGAATGTCTGAACAGTTGGGCTGTAGGAATGGTGGGTGAGCCTCCAAGGTTTTGTGGGTCACAGAGAAAGCAGCTGATGGCTGCATTCAGGCCATGGGCTGTGCACATATGCCCGATAAGGTCAACCTGAAGCATGTTGTGTTGGAAATTCCAGCCTAGATTAAAGGCAAAATTTTCATTTCATTTGGTGCCACTAATAATAACTATGTGCTGTTTTGTGAGATGGTTTGATTGAGAGCTTCCAGTGCATTGGCAAAACATTGAGATGTTGTGAACGTAACTGAAAGTTTTGTTGATCTATGATATGAGTGCGTGTTCATACACACAGAGAGAATTTCGTTTAGTTCTAGGATATGAACTTTTCAACTTTCTAAGGAATTAGCTTTTAAAAATAATGATTCATTTCCCCAATACCCAGAGCTTTCAAACATTCAGCAGGGCTCACATATATGCGCTCTCTCTTTTGCTAAAAGAGGTAGCTTAGGAACCACTGACAATGTGACTTCCTCTTGTACTAGCTAGAAAACTGTCTTCTTTCCAGGGTTGATCAAAATATTTAGGCGGAGAAGATTGGCAAAGAAAAAAAAGGCTTTCTGTCCAACATGAATATGAAACACAAGCCCCAGAAGGGTTGATGAAACCTGGCAAACAACTGGAAATTGTCAGCTTCTACACAAATGATATGCAACAATTCAATTTGGCTTTTGGGGCTAGCTTTTAATTGTGGTTAAACTGGTTTAGCATTTAAACCATGGGCCTGTGTGAGGGGAGGTTTGACAGAAATCTTTCAAATAAACTTCCAAACCCGTTGAGTCCACTCAACTAAAATTCCAATCCATTTTAGATTTGGCAACATGTGTAAACGTGTTTAGAGAGAGAGAGAAAACACCTGGCTTGCATAAGGAGACTCAGATTGATTTTTGTGAACTGCCCAGAGAGCTTCAGCTATTGGGCGGTATAAAATTGCAATAAATAAATGAATAAATAAATAAATTCAAATCCCCACTCAGTAATGAAACTGGCCAGGTTGCTTTGGTCCAGCTACTGTGTTTTCTAGGGCTGTGCACGGACCCCCTGATCCTCTTCGCTCCAATCCGCAAATTGCGGATCGGGCCCGCTCCACCCCGCCTCGATCCGCCTAGGGTCCGCTCTGCTCCGCTGCGGAGCTCCGGCTCCGAATCGGAGATCCACAGTGGTGGGGAGTGGCGCCAGGTAAGCCCCCTCCCCTGTGTCTGGCCCAGCCCAGCTCAGCTTCACTAGAGCCCGTGGCTCAACCAGGAACTGTAGGCCCTGCTTGCGGCCTACACTTCCTGGTTGAGCCGCGGGCTCTAGTGAAGCTGGCGACAGGCCACGATGGATGCAGGTAAGACCCCCTCCCCCTTACCTGGCTCTGCCACCATTGCCGCATGGGCAGCAGCAGCGGCAGGGCAAGGTAAAAAACCCTCCCTCCTCCCCCTTACCTGCGTCCGTCTGCGGACCCGTGGCTGCTTCAACTGAGCCCGAGGACTCAAACAGGAAGACCAGGCTGCCTAGTCTTCCTGTTTGAGTCCTCGGGCTCAGTTGAAGGAGCCGTGGGACAGCGGACGGATGCAGGTAAGATCCCCCTCTCCCTTGCCCCCTTACCTGGCTCTGCTGCCGTCGCCACACGGGTGGTGGCAGGGCCAGGTAAACCCCCTCCCTCCTCTCCATTACCAGCCTAGTCTTCCTGTTTGAGTCCTTGGGCTCAGTTTTTTTTTTTTTTTTTTAACTTTTCAACGAGGGCTTTATTTTCCAAATCCAAAAGTTTAAAATGCAGATTGTTCATGGGGCGGCCAAAGACAAATTTGAGGACCACATCATAAAGAAAAAAAAATCTGGTGAGCACAGCTCAATTGTGTCAGGAAAAGAAGGAATGAAAGCTCCCAAAATAATATAAAAAGCACACGTTCTAGAAGCATCACAAGAGAAAGTCTGTCTGGTGAAGGAAAGTATGTTGCTCTCGAAGAACAACCCTCCCCCAACCCAGCACCCTCCAGATGTGTTGGATGGAAATTACAGGAGTCCTTGGGCTCAGTTGAAGCAGCCGCGGGACCACGGACAGATGCAGGTAAGACCCCCCTCCCCCTTATCTGGCTCTGCTGCCGTCGCTGCATGGGCAGCAGCGACAGCGGCAGGGCCAAGTAAACCCCCCTTACCTTTTTTGCAGAGCTCTGGATCAAGGCGAAGGATCCGCCTTCACCTTGATCCGCTCCGCTGCTCCCCCGATCCTCTTCGGCTCCTCCTTAAAGGGAGGTGAAGCCCCCCGATCCGCTTCTGCTTCTCCGGTCCTAGGAGAAGCGGAGCACAGCCCTAGTGTTTTCATCAAGCTTCTTCCCAAGATGTAAAGAAGCCTTCTCCAACCTGGTGCACTCTGGTTGTTCTGCCATATACTATAACTTCAACTCCCATCAGCCCGTCAATATGGCCAACAGTCAGGAATGCTGGGAGTTGTGGGCCAAAATATCTGGAGTGCACCATGTTGGGGAAGGCTGGTAAAAAGGTAAAATAAGGATAGAGACCATGTTTGCTACCCTCCCCCTTGCAGGGGAAGGGGAAATGTAGGGTGGGGTGCGAAGGAGGGAGAGAGGTGCCTGGTTTGCATGATCACTGCCGCCCACCGTGGCTTATTGTGCGAACCAGCTCAGAGTGTAAATTCTGTAAGCATGGATTCTTGTGGGTAGTAAAGAAGCTACTTGCCAACACTATTTTAGGGAGTTGGGGGGTAGCTATGGGTTCCCATAAAGTTGGGAACAAGAAACCAAGTGGGACCAGCTTTATAATAAGCATGGATGTATCCCCTGAATCCTCCCTTAAAATTTAGCCTATCATATATTTAAAGACTCTCAGCCTGGGTGAGCTCTCATTTATTAGGCATCCCATTTATCTGCATTTTATATTATAAGCCTGTTTGTTTAACAAGGTTAATGTTACCATTTTATCATTGTCCTTCCAAGCCGTAAGGTGTGATACACTTTGTCCTAGGCTACAAATCTTCTGGGTCTATTGCATAATTGGCGTAGTTCTTCAGGTTCATTGATCACAATCTAATATGTTGGCAAAGTTCCCTCAGTTTTAGCTGTCAGCTAGCAGAGATAAATCGCTGAATGTAATTACTTTAAGAAAGAGAGACTGTGCACTAAAAATTAATTTTGAATTTCCTTCCTTTTGAAGAAGACTCTGTTATGGCCAGAGCTCTTTTTGAAAGTGTGTGAAAGATTAATCAATATCTCTTACTTAATGATTAGTCATTGTTATCACCTGTCCTTTGACTAAGAAAGTGAATTGCGAAAATTCATGGGTCTGACTAGAGCTAAAGTTCAATAAGAGGATTTCCAAAGGCCAAACAACGTTACATCAGACCTTTGCTGGGGGCCTGTGTGGAGACCTCAGCCTCAGAAAACAGGGTCTATAGGGGGAAAATAACCCTCATAAAAGTACACTTTTGAGAAGAGAAAAAAAGAAACTATTTGGAAATGATAATGTTGCTACTACTTCTGGCAACTGAAAAAACAAAGTTGGCAGCTATATTACTTGAATTTGTAGGCAAACGAAAGACAAGCCTAGGGTACAGTCCTATCAGGTCTGTCCTTGATACATGTAACCATCTGTACTCAGAGGCTTACAAGTATGCTGTGCAGAGCAGGTGGGGTGGGTCTGTGGTGCCTGCCACTCTCCAATTTAGCTAGATGGGCTTTTTGCCCATTTAGCTGAGGTGCTGCAGAGGGAAGGAGGCTGGGGAGTCCTCTGGATACAGTATAAGCCAGCCTACCTGGTCCCCTCCCAGCCCATGGAACCACCCCTTTCCCCTTCTCTCTGCACCAGCTGTGAGGGGGAGAGAGCTTGGATTCCTGGCTACAAGGTTAGAATGTTATTTCTGACCTCGGATCCAGGAATCTGAAATGCCTTATGGGCCCCCAGACTCTGTCCAGGGGCTGTAGGATCGCTCCAATTTATTTATTTATTGCATTTTTATACTGCCCAATAGCCGAAGCTCTCTGGGTGGTTCTCTTGAAGACAGCACGATTCCAATCTATCATTTTCTAGGAATGCTTGCAAAATTCTTCTCATACAAATTCTCCCTAAATGCTGGAGCATTTATTTATTCATTTAAAGCACTTTTACCCAATTTTCCAGTCGAAACTGCTCCCAGAGTGGCCTAGATACGATCAACAAAAACAGGAATTATCTGGGCTGCTTCACCAACTGTTTATTTTATTTTATTTTTTAAAAAATAGCTCCAAAGAAGCCTCCAGTATCCAATTACAGTTATTTATTTATTTATTTTATTTATTTATCATATTTATACCCCGCTCCTCAGCCAAAAAAGGCTCTCAGAGCGGCTTACACTTAGCAAAAAAGACAGTCCCTGCCCTCAGGCTTACAGTCTAATAAAGACATGACACACAAGGAACAGGAGTTCAGGAGGGAGGGAGGGAGGGAGGGAGGGGGGAGGAGAGAGAGAGAGAGTCTAACAGGAGCAGGCCATGATGTTTCTTCTGCCTGCTCCTGTCCCCTTGTTCTTTCTTCTTCCCCACGGGGCCAAGATGACAGTTTGCCCTGTGGGGGTGGGGGAAGAGTCCAACAGGAGCAGGCCATGATGTTTCTTCTGCCTGCTCCTGTCCCCTTGTTCTTTCTTCTTCCCCACGGGGCCAAGATGACAGTTTGCCCTGTGGGGGTGGGGGAAGAGTCCAACAGGAGCAGGCCATGATGTTTCTTCTGCCTGCTCCTGTCCCCTTGCTCTTTCTTCTTCCCCACAGGGCCAAGATGACAGTTTGCCCTGTGGGGGTGGGGGAAGAGTCCAACAGGAGCAGGCCATGATGTTTCTTCTGCCTGCTCCTGTCCCCTTGCTCTTTCTTCTTCCCCACAGGGCCAAGATGACAGTTTGCCCTGTGGGGGTGGGGGAAGAGTCCAACAGGAGCAGGCCATGATGTTTCTTCTGCCTGCTCCTGTCCCCTTGCTCTTTCTTCTTCCCCACAGGGCCAAGATGACAGTTTGCCCTGTGGGGGTGGGGGAAGAGTCCAACAGGAGCAGGCCATGATGTTTCTTCTGCCTGCTCCTGTCCCCTTGCTCTTTCTTCTTCCCCACAGGGCCAAGATGACAGTTCGCCCTGTGGGGGTGGGGGAAGAGTCCAACAGGAGCAGGCCATGATGTTTCTTCTTAGCACCAGGTAACCACCTGCATGGAGTTAACATCTTCTCAGGACCTTTTTTTTTAAAGTGTTTTAGTGGGTGAAGCAGTCCAGGAGACTGGGTATTGAAAATTGTGTTTTGACTACCTATACATTTACCAAACACCAAAGGGAAGAACAATAAAACAACTTTTTAATGTAGCAGGCATTTGTGAATTAGGGAAAAGTTCGTTACTCGTTTGAATGGTTTGAGGAAAACTCCTTTGAATGATCCACAAGGCTTTGTAGGAGAATGCATATGTCTTCACTGAGTTTTCAATTTCTTAATGCATTCATTTTCCATGGTTCCACCTTTTTTTTTTATCTCTGACAGTGCAATTCTAACTAAAGTGGGTGTAGAATTGCAGCCTGTTTTGTACAGCTGACTGATGCCCAGTTTGCCACTGCAGCATTTAATTCCTTCATGTCTCTTCAACTGCTGCCTCACAAATCTGCACAGGTGCGTAGTTAAAACGTTGTAAACCAAGCACAAACAAAAAGGTATGCTGAATGTAATCAGATGCAATTGCATCAAAATCCTTTTTGTTTCTTGTGTTACGATGTCCGTATGATAAACCGCCACAAAAAAGAGAACTTGGCTTGATTTGTACATATGGCTGCATCAAGATTATTTTGTGTGGTTGTTTGCATTACTGAGGAACCCCTTATAAGATTCTGGGAGGACTCCCAAGAACAGAGTTTGAAAAACTCTGATTTACAGCAATGGGGGAAGATAGATTAGTAAACAGTGAGCAAACACGGAGAGATACAAATTTAAATTTTAAGCAGTTTCTCTCCCCTCCCTGCCCAGCACTCCCTGCCAAAAAGCATATAAGCCAGTAACATACTACATATAAACAATGCACAAACCTACATGTCAGTGTGGCATAGTGGTTAGAGTGTTGAACTGGGAGTCAGGAGATCTGGGTTCTAGCCCCCACTCGGCCATGGATGCTCCCTGGGTGACTTTGGGCCAGTCAAAGACTCTCAGCCCAACCTACCTCACAGGGTTGTTGTTGTTGTGCGGATAAAATGGAGAGGAGGATTATGTATGCAACCTTGGGTTCCTTGGAGGAAAATAGGCAGGATATAAATGCAATAAATAAATAATAAATATTTCCCAAACATATTTTTTTGGTTGGAATAGTGATGGCAAGGGTTCACACCAAGAAAGGCATATACCTAATGGTTAATTTGTTCTTAGGGTTCTAAAAATATAATAGCAGGGATCATGCAGGATGCAGAGCTAATTATATGTCCTGGATGCATTCAGGGAGCCCTGGGTGCAAAGGCACAAGGGTGGTAATGCAGCATTTTGTGTGCTTTTTATAACCAGGTAAAGTTTGACTTGCCAAGATTTCACTTGGCGGTCTGTTCTTCAGCTACTTGTGCTATGCATTCTGTCCAATACATCCAGTACTTTACATCTTTATTTTGTTGGGAATATTGCAACTTCACTTGCAACTTACTGGAAGGGGACAGTGTAGCAGTTAATTCATGGGGATTTGGGCCACAGCTAGCTTTAGGATCTCTATAGCCTACAATGTGGTTTCCTGTGATTTCTTCTTTTTGCCCCTTCCCTTCCTCCCCTCCCCTCCCCACTGAGCTCCTCCGTTGCTGTAAACACTTGTGTTTGCTCTCTCACTCTGTCCTGTGTAATGGAACAACAGCAAAAAATAGAATAAACAAACTCTTTTTGAAACTCTATGCTGTACCTGCATTTTATATGTAAGAACATTTGTGAATAAAACCATTTTACCTTTTCTTCAGCAAAAAAAGAAAGGGGAGAGTCTCCTTTTATGGTTATAAGATTTCATGTAGAAATAAACTTTTTGTTCTTTTTCTGATAATTGCCTTTCTAACAAGAGACATCATTACTAAAAAAAATCCCATCACATTGGGTGTTTGTTGTGCTACAACTGGCTCTTCTTGCAATCTGGATCTTCTTTGCAAATTGCACGGTGCAGGCATTAACATAGGGTGCAGGTCCAATTGGCTGGCTTTTTGAGCCAGCCCTTCCATTAGGCACCGTGAGACAACCTCCTCAGGCAGCAGATACTGGAGAGGGCAGCACTGGCAGTACTCCAGCCATTGCTCCTGAGCCAAGGTGCAGGTTAGTTTAGGAGGCGCAGGTCAGACTGTCTTGCAAGACAGTCTGACCTGCACCTCCTAAACTAACCTGCTGACTTCAGGTGTGATGGCAGCTACTGACCTGCCACTAGTGCTGATTCAACTGCTAGTCCAATTAGCGCCTATATGTGGAATGGAGGCGGGTGTCATTTTGTCCTTTGCCTCAGGTAGCAAATTGTCTTGCTGCAGCCCTGACTCATATGCTTGAAGTGAAGTAGTGTTGCTGCATTATCAGTTTGGAATCCTTGTCCCAGTGCTGACACAGAAATTTATTTTATTTATTTAAAACATTTATATCCTGCCCTATATCACTAGGATCTCAGGGCGGCGTATAGATAAAAACATACAGTATAAAACAATAAATATACACAGTTAAAAACAAATTAAACCATGATCCAAGTTAAAACAATATATAATTTAAAAACAATAGATGCATTTAAAACAGTTAAAACAATGTGCCAGTGAGTTTAACCATCAAAGGCTTTGTTAAAAAGCCATGTTTTTGCTTGGCATCGAAATGCAATCAATGTTGGCGCCAATCGGGCCTCCAAGGGGAGGGCATTCCAGAGTCGCGGTGCCACCACAGAGAAAGCCCTCTCCCTTGTCCCATCATAACATATATGTTGCATTGATGGGATGCAGAGAAGGGCTCCTCCAACAGAGCTAAGGTCTCGGGCAGGCATATAGAACGAGAGGCGCTCCCTCAAGTATCGAGGTATGGGAATACATAATAATGCGCTCCATATAGAGAGCACACTTTGGTGACAAAATATAGGGTTTGGGTTTTTTTAAAGTCAGTATGGAACTATTAGTAGCAACAAGGGAAAGGGCCTTCTCAGTGGTTGCCCCCCGACTGTGGAATGATCTCCCCGATGAGGCTCACCTGGTGCCAACATTGTTATCTTTTTGGCGCCAGGTCAAGACTTTTCTCTTCTCCCAGGCATTTTAACAGCATTTTAACAACGTTAAGTTTGTTTTTAATGGACCCCAGAATTGTTGTTTTTAAATGGATACTGTTGTTATTATACTGTTTCTTTTTTATGTTTTGATGGTTTTAAAATTTTGTATACTTTTAATGTTTACTATTTTTAATTGTAAACCGCCCAGAGAGCTTCGGCTGTGGGGCGGTATATAAATGTAATAAATAAATAAATAAATGACTGCCTTTTGATCACTCACTAAATGATTTCTTTTTCTGATAGGACATTTCTTTCTTCAAATTGTTCCAGAAAGTTTTTGGTTTTATTTTTATTTTATTTTATTTTTTTGTCCCTTTGGATATCTGAAGAGACATCTCTTCCACACAGAGGCTTTTTATCCTGTTATTTCACTGGAGCTTCTCCTTCTGGATTCTTTGCTAGATTAAGACTGGCCCTTTAAATGAACTTCCCTTTCCCCCACTTTATCTGCAAGTTCAATATGTTTCATTATACAGCCACTATATAGTGATGTTCTTATAGCGCCACTTCCTCTTTACACAGACAAATTCAAACCGATTTGAACTGCTTCTTTTTGTTAGCTCATTATTTCCGTTCCTAATTAAGCCACAGAAATTGTTAGAAAGCACAGGAGAAGTGCTGGAGGTTAACGACTTCATGAAAAAAGCCCACAAACTTATGTGAGCAACCAATTTTATTTGCAGCCCCAGATGCTGTACAAACTTCAGCAGTTTTGGAACTATTAAGTAGTGAAATTGATGACGGATTGAATCACTGAATCCACAGTTTATTGATGTTTTCAAGAAAGCCAATTATATGCCATCAAGCAAAAGCAAGTGTCAAATTAATAAGAGCTGTTGGTGGCCAAAAACAAGTGTGCGAGAGGCAGCTGAAATAATACAGGATAGAATCATAGAATAGTAGAGTTGGAAGGGGCCTATGAGGCCATCAAGTCCCACCCCATGCTCAATGCAGGAATCCACCCTAAAGCATCCCTGACAGATGGTTGTCCAGCTGCCTCTTGAAGGCCTCTAGTGTGGGAGAGCCCACCACCTCCCTAGGTAACTGGTTCCATTGCCGTACTGCTCTAACAGTCAGGAAGTTTTTCCTGATGTCCAGCTGGAATCTGGCTTCCTGTAACTGGAGCCCATTATTCCATGTCCTGCACTCTGGGAGGATCGAGAAGAGATCCTGGCCCTCCTCTATGTGACAACCTTTCAAGTATTTGAAGAGTGCTATCATGTCTCCCCTCAATCTTCTCTTCTCCAGGCTAAACATGCCCAGTTCTTTCAGTCTCTCTTCATAGGGCTTTGTTTCCAGACCCCTGATCATCCTGGTTGCCCTCCACTGTAAGTATAAGTGACTAAAAGGCTTTGAATGACAGAGATAAAATTTACTACCATGTGGATAACAAGAGTTTTGAAACATATGCCCTAAATAAAACATTGGATGCAGTATATGTCACAATTCTGTAGAAAGTGAAAAGTTGGAATCTGAATGTGTGAGGCAGCCTTCAACCAGTTCTATGTACCATGTCAACCACGTGTCTGTCAGGGTCCAGGGCATGGGTGGTAAGGCCTCAGCGCAGGAACGCCGGGGCTGGGATGGACAGTGGTGGAACCGGCAAACACAGTCCAGGCAGGGCCGGAGGCAAAAGGCATGATCAGGCGAAGCAGAAGGTCAGGCAAGGTCTGGAAATCAGGAACCGGCTACAGCAGGCACAGGAGACAGTGTTGCTGTGGCAAAGGCTGGAGTGGAAATGTAGCTCTTACATAGCCCTTTCCTGGCTGCTCCCAGCTGGTCTGCATCAGTCCATCTGGGAGTACCTACTGATATGAGCCTGGATCCTGCAACTACTCTGCAGCTGGCAAGGTGCACCGCGGCCACCAGGTGGTGCTGCAGAACAGAACCTGACAGTGTCCTTCACCCAGCCCCCATCTATTCGACAGCAGGATTGCTTCTCATTGAATTTTAACATGGATTTTAGTTGATTTGAATCTAGCCAACGAGCGTCACACTGCAGAAGCAACAGCGATTTATCTCCTGATTTTTTTTGTAGTGTGGTTCTTAATGCGCACATGCACATATACGCACATTCGATGATATGGAGGAGAGACGAGGGAAGCTATAAATTTTATATGCGAGGCTCCGCAGAGTCATAGAAGAACAAATCGGGAGGGGGGAAGGAACAAAGCAGCAGAGGAGGATGCGAGAGGGAGACTGAACACATCCCCTCCCTCTGGCTGCCCATTCCACCCTGTTTCTTTTAATAACCTCTATATGCGGAGCTCTGCAGAATCATAGAATTCAAACTGAAAACAGTGCAAAGGAACGAGGCAGCAGATAGGTGGGGATGCGGGAAATCGGCCAATCACTTTGTCCTACCCTCAAAGGACCCACATGTCAAAATGCGATTTAACTGCCCCAACGTCACATAACCATAACGCGGTGCAAACTCGGACGTGATCCAAAAGTCGCGGTAAATCGCAAATGCAAATATGCACATCATCGCGTTAAAAACCCAGCGCTATGGCGAATGGCTGGCAGGTCGTGTGTCCTGAAACGCGAATATGTGCATTTAGGTCGGGGTAAACAAGCCATATAGACAAGCCCCGAGTAACCTTATTCAGGTGTTTCGGGACGGGCGTACTTGAACGTGTGTGCAGGGAAGGGGCCATGCCATGTACTTCTCTCCCCAACATTGTGCATATGATGCCTCCCTTCTGCATTCACATCTGGAGGGAGGAGGCCTGTGCACATGGTGCCAAATCCCAAGGGCTCCTCTCCTACACCACTCCTGCAATGTATGATCAAGAAACCAGGTGGGGCAGGGCGCAATGACAGGGTTCCTTCATCCATACCTTACTAAAGTGACCTACATGTCCAGGAGAATATATTTCCTTCACTGTAGAGTAACCACAAACAGCCCTTCCAATTTGAGTTCAAGGTCAGATGATGGATTGCAGACAGATTTGACATTAAAGTTAGAAATCAAGCCCTGAATAAACATCTCCTTTTTCTGCTAGCATTCAGCTAATATTTCAATCATTTGTGTTATCCTCAACTTTGATCTCATTGCTAATCCTGCTCACTGTAACAGCTTCATTATTCTGGGAGCCCTTTCAACTTGTATTTGCATAGTAATTTTAGAGCTTTCTTTGGCAGCCCTAATGTCCTTAATCTGGCGGGCTCTTTTGTGCCTGCATTTTTTGCCTGGCACAGCTGCCTTTTTCTTGACCCAAGCTGGGGGAATGCTTAATTATCTCTGTCCTTGTATCTTATTTTCATAATCACCATGTCGGTCGAAAACAGAAGGCTGTTTTTACATTTTTATTTAGTTTGTCTCCAGTTTGAGCCCTAAGGTTCTGAGTGGCTTACGTAATTATTTTAAATTTGACATTATTTTGAAGAAGTGGGGAGGGGGAAAGAAGTAGACATTCCTGAAGGCATAGTCTCATGCATGTTTAGAGAGAGAAAAAGTCCTACATCTCCCAAGCTAGCTGGAGGGGTGCTAGAATGCATAGGACTTCTCTCTCTCTAAATATCCATAGGATTGTGCTCTAAACACTCCTGCAACAGGCCTCCTTCCCATTAGCCAGTGCTTGTAGCAATTTTGATGCAGGTCTGTTTTATGCGGGAGGGAGTACATCCTACTGGCAACCCTTAGTCATCTGTCCAGTAGTAACTGGAACTAGGTCACCTTTCCCCTTACGTCTGCAGTGAATGGTCACTGAAAGTATGGCAAAGGCCTCTGAGATGAAGGGAAGTTGGGCAAACCACCAGCAGCTATTGATCCTCTAGCATCAGTGGTTCCCAACCTCGAATCCCCAGGTTGATTACAATTCCCATAATTTCTGATCATTGGTCATGCAGGTTTGAGTTCATTGGAGTTGTAGTCCAACATGATCTGGGGACCGAAGGTTGGGAACCACTGCCTTTGCTGATGCTGGAGCCAGGGTAATCTTCTTACTAGTGGACTTCGTGCTGAGAGTGCACTTTATCAACCAGGCCTGTGTAACCTGTGATCAACCAAGCTGTAATCAGATCACCAGTCATGTATGGTACTTCAGAATCGCCTACCTCTGTTTTTGTAGTCCCCCAGAGACAGCCAATGCAGGTAGATTATTGAGCGTCTGGTGGGCTGCCCTGCATGGTTGGTGGTGTAAAGGAAGCACGTCCCAGCAAAGCTGGCTTTTCCACTGGATTTTGCACAGATCCCCAGAACAAACGCACACAACTCACAATTTGGAGGTTAAGCCCAATTTATTTCAGGATAAGGGTAAGATACACGGGATTAGCATTCTAAAACTTATTAAAAACATGCATATATAAGAGAACCCAAACCAAGCAAGCTAAAAACTAAGTTGCAAAATCATACGTCACCCAGCCTTGATGTCAGCCAACTCAGAACCTCCCTTTCGAAAAAGTAGGCTTTATATCTTCTTTTCCCCAACTCCTCCTCCCCCCCCCCCCCCCCCCCCGGCTTTTCATATGAAGAACTTTCCCTCCTCCGCCTGGGATGTTAATTGTCTCTCAAGGCCAGGGCGGACAGGCCCCAGTCAGTTCCTGGTTTCCCCTGATAAAATTTAACATATTAAAAGATGAACTATTCCCAGTAACATTAACCCCTTCCTTACAGGTGGGTCATGTTTGGCATACACTGGGAGCCAGTGTGGTGTAGTGGCTAAAGTGTTGGACTGTGAGTCAGGGGATCCGAGTTCTAGTCCCCACTCAGCCATGGAAACCCACTGCGTGACTTTGGGCCAGTCACAGACTCTCAGCCCAACCTACTTCACAGGGTTGTTGTTGTGAGGATAAAATGGAGAGGAGGAGGATTATGTACGCCACCTTGGGTTCCTTGCAGGAAAAAAGGCAGGATATAAGTGCTGTTAGGAAGGCAGCCACAAGCATTATCTGCTCTTAAGAGTTTTATTAGGCAATTCTAATTACCCGGCTAATAAATCTCTTAGCCAGGACAATAATGAGATAAGTGGGAAGCAAGGTTGGGTTTCAGAGTCTTGGTGTGTGAGAGTTCAGGTTAACAGCAGCTGGAACAGGAGCTTAGCAAGGGTTGTCAAGTCTGTGTCCAAGATAACAAGCAGGATCAGGAGCTAGGAAGCATGGTGAGCCAGTCCAGAGTCACAGGGAGACAGGAGCAGGACGGAGAAGCAATGTCAGTTCAGTCCAAAGTCGAAGGCAGGAGTGAAACGGAGAAGCAATGTCAGTTCAGTCCAAAGTCGAAGGCAGGAGTGAAACGGAGAAGCAATGTCAGTTCAGTCCAAAGTCGAGAGCTGGATCCAAACGGAGGAAGCAAGGTCCAGTGAAGTGAAGTCAAGACATGGGACAGGCTGGCTGCTAGGAATTACCCAAGGTGTCTGCCAGGAAAAGCAAGGCATCCCGCTTCCTCCTTTTCTAACCCAGGCAGATGACCTCCGCCCTCTCTCTCAGCTGTGCCTCATCACATCAGCCTGCTATTTAAGCATCACATTCCTCTCCTGCTGATTGTGCATGCGCACACTCCTTCTGACTGACTGCAACTGTACTACTTGCTTGTGCCGTTGGCGTTCCCGAGGACTGGGCGGCTCCACCTCCTCCTCCCTAGGAACTTCAGGTAAGGCCAGGTCCTGGTCAACCTGTGACTCTGGCACCTCCTCTGTTCTGGGATCGTCCTCCCTCTATGAGCAGACACTCCCTCTCCTGCAGGAGTGTTTTCATTATTATTATTTGTTTATTTATTTATATAGCACCATCAGTGTACATGGTGCTGTATAGAGTAAAACAATAAAATAGCAAAACCCTGCCGCATAGGCTTACATTCTAATAGAATCATAATAAAACAATAAGAAGGGGAAGAGAATGCACCAAGCAGGCACAGGGTAGAGTAAAACTAACAGTATAAAAGATCAAAACCAAGTTTTAAAAGCTTTAGAAAAAAAGTTTTTAGCTGAGCTGTAAAAACTGCGATTGAACTTGTAGTTCGCAAATGTTCTGGAAGAGCGTTCCAGGCGGAAGGGGCAGCGGAGGAAAATGGACGAAGCCGAGCAAGGGAAGTGGAGACCCTTGGGCAGGTGAGAAACATGGCATCAGAGGAGCGAAGAGCATGAGCGGGGCAATAGTGTGAGATGAGAGAGGAAAGATAGGAAGGAGCTAGACTGTGGAAAGCTTTGAAGGTCAACAGGAGAAGTTTATATTGGATTCTGAAGTGAATTGGAAGCCAATGAAGAGATTTCAGAAGTGGAGTACCATGGTCTTCCTCATTCTCATCCGAGGAGGCCTCCCTGAGTACATTCCTAACAAGTACAATAATAAATAAATAATACATTGTGCAGGCGTTGCTTAAACCATTTCTGTAAGGGTTTGACTCCTGTTGACAAATATTTCCCTGTTGTTTTCTACCAGCACAGCCTATCTGCATTCTGGTCTCTCTTCTTCCTGTGATATTTACTTTACCTTTGAAATAGATTGCACTGAAAAAATAAATCACACCTTGATAAGTCATACGTTTTGATTTGCCAAGTAAATCAATTTTAATTAAACTTTATACACTGGGGCATTGAGCCTTTCATTCACCCCTCCCCCCGGTCTGGCTATAGCATCTTTGTTAATACTGAAGAGGAGAGCTGAGGAAAAAGACGGTGTGCTATGATTTCTAATCATTGTTCATCATCATTTTCATTGCTACGTTGCCCAGAGTCCCAAACGTGCCTGGAGCTATAGGATAAGGTAAAGAAAGACAAGATCATTGACCTGTAGCCTGTTCTGAAGTGCCTAAGGCTGCAATCCTATGTACATTCATTTGGGAGTAAGTCCCATTGAACCCAATATTCATTGAATATTACAATCAAAACACCCAGGAAAGTCAGTTATGGCAAAGTGAAGGCTACTGTTTAACCCAGGATTTTGTTTATTCCATATTTTATTTCACATTTGTGCCAGTCAGAGTGTCCTAACTAGGCATGAGGCCCAGCAGAAGTAGACTCCAACACGTTGTTTCGGGGTTCTACCAGACGAGGCAGGAATCATGTCATTACCTTGGACAGCACACTGCAGGAGGTGCTGGCTCAAGCATTCTCCATAAGGACCAAAGGACTGTGGTCAACTCAGGCCTTAAGAAGGCTGGTGGAGCCTGACCTTTTAGTGCTGCCACCTCCACTGGATGTAGAATGAAGTTCTTGGAACTCTGGTGTCTGTTTCTACAGTCTCCTGCTCTCGCAGCGCTAAGGAACAGCAGAAGCTACAGAAGAGTCTTCTGCATAGTCAGATGTTGAAGGAGAGCTACATCCTCAGGCCAGTGGGTGCTGAGGGCCCCCCTGAGGTAGAGGGACCTGTGACCCATTTGAATCAGAGTCTCATGGGGGTAATGCGGAACCTTACAACCAGGGGAGATGACACACAGAATCTTGAGAAAGGGATAGGAAATGGACAAGCATATGAAATATTAAGGTTGAGATTTATTTTTAACTGCTCTGAGTAATCCAATGTGCATATAGCTATTTGTTGATCTCTTTTAAGGCTGCTACGCTTTGCACACGTAACCTGGGAATCGCTGCCATTGAACTCAGTGGGACTTCCTTCTGAGGACTGGGAAGCACATATCTAATATTTTAAAGATACTATCTAGTCCAGTGGTTTTCCACTAAGCACTTGCCAAGTGCTTCCACTAAGCACTTGCCAGGGGACCACAGGGCATATTCTAGAACGCATGCTCCGTTCATGCAGAGCCATGGCTAGCCCTACCAAGCCCCATGCTAGCTCCACATATCCTGAGAGTGCACTCCGGAGTTCACCCTGCGGCTGTTTTCCATAGGGAGATTGGTAGTGGTGGGCAAGCTGATTCAAGACAGCTTATCTGCCATTATTTATTTATTTATTACACTTATATACCACCCCCATAGCTAGAGCTCTGTGGGCGGTTTACAGAAATTCTAAGATTGAGATAAAAACAAGTGTACAACATTTAAAATTCTAAAACGCAGAACATACATACATAAAGCATTAAAAACCATTAAAACTAAACGTGGGTGATTAAGATGTGCTGCCATATGCCTGGGCAATGGCATAAGCTGGTGCCGGAAAGATAGTAGCGTTGGCGCCAGGCAAGCCTCGTCAGGGAGATTGTTCCATAGTCTGGGGGCCACCACCGAAAAGGCCCTGTCCCTTGTTGCCTTTCTTGGAGTAGGCACCTGGAGGAGGACCTTAGATGTTGAACATAGTGACTGGGTATATTCACGTCGAGAGAGGCGTTCCGTCAGGTATTGTTGTCCCAAGCCTTGTAAGGCTTTATAGTTCAAAACCAGCACCTTGAATTGGGCTCGGAAACATACAGGCAGCCAGTTCAAGCAGACCAGAGCAGGTGTCATATGGTTGAACCTTCTGGTTCCCGAAATCAATCTGGCTGCTGCATTTTGCACGGGCTGCAGCTTCTGCACCGTCTTCAAAGGCAGCCCTACATAGAGTGCATTGCAGTAATCTAACTTGGAGGTTACCAGAGCATGGACAACTGAAGCCAGGTTATCCCTGTCCAGATAAGGGCATAGCTGGGCCACCAACCAGAGTTTGTAAAAGGCACTCTGTGCCACTTAGGTCACCTGAGCCTCAAGTGAAGGAACGCCTCCTCCCATATGTACCTACCCGGACCTTAAGATCATCTACAGGGGCCCTTCTCTGTGAGCCCCTGCCAAAGGAAGTGAGGCAGGTGGCTACTAGGAGGAGGGCTTTCTCCGCTGTGGCACCCCGGTTGTGGAATGAGCTCCCCAGAGAGGTCCGCCTGGCGCCTACACTGTACTCCTTTCGTCACCAGCTGAAGACCTTTTTATTCACTCAGTATTTTAACACTTAATTTTAACTTAAATTATACTGTTCTAACTCTGTATTTTAACCTTATATCAATTTTGCTGCGTGGTTTTATCCTGGTTGTGCTTTTTATATTGTATTTTGTATTTGTGTTTTTTAACTTGTTGGTTGTTTTATGATGGTTTTAATTTTTGTGAACCGCCCAGAGAGCTTTGGCTATTGGGTGGTATAAAAATGTAATAAATAAATAAATAAATAAAATAAAGTGACAATGATGGATCTAAAGGAACCCCCAAGCTACAAACCTGCTCCTTCAGGGTGAGTGCAATCCCATCCAGAACCGTTAGAACACCCCCCATCCCATCAGCGGAATCACCTACTAACAGCATCTCAGTCTTGTCTGGATTGAGTTTCAGTTTATTAGCCCTCATCCAGTCCATTGTCGCAGCCAGGCACCAGTTCAACACATCCACAGCCTCTCCTGCTGAAGATGAAAAGGAGAAATAGAGCTGCGTGTCGTCAGCATACTGATGACAGCACACTCCAAAGCTCTGGATGACCGCACCCAGCAGCTTCATGTAAATGTTAAACAACATGGGGAAGAAAACCGACCCCTGCGGGACCCCATACTTGAGAGTCCACGGGGCCGTGTAATGTTCCCCAAGCACCATCTTCTGTATCCGACCCGCCAAATAGGAGCGGAACCACTGCAAAGCAGTACCTCCCACTCCCAGCTCAGCGAGTCATCCCAGAAGGATACCATGGCCAATGGTATCGAAAGCCGCTGAGAGGTTGAGGAGAATCAACACTCCATTACTAATCTTCTAATGGAGGGATGGCTGAGAAGTGTCCTAGGAATTCAAATGTTACTCAGAACCCTTGAAAAGCACGAGGCCCCTTTGCTTAATGGATTAGCGATGCTGTCAAAGCCCTGGCCAACCTCTAGAATGGGTGATTGACATGATCACTCCTAAATGCCCTCGCTTATTTGTTAGAATCCAAAGGGCTCCATGGCTCTGTGTAAAACTGGGTGCAATGAAACAGCTGAGATAATTGATTGATTTCCAATATTTTAATGCTGCTCCTCAGCCAAAAGGCTCCCAGAGCGGCTTACATAAAATCAATTAAAAAAGACTTGCAGTGATTCTAACCCAATGGTACTTCCCATGAGAGGGGCCTACTCCATGGCAGCAAAGAAATGGTACTTTTCACTATCACTGTGTCCAAGCGTTGCCGGCCAATGGGCTGTTCCAATTGGAGAGAGGCAAATTACATCTTGGCCCCCACAACAGTTGAGATATGACCTCAGGGGTCTGCTCTTTGCAAAACTCTGTGGATAAAATTACTCATATTGCTTCCAACTGAAATTGTGGGTTACCTGTGGGATCGATGGACATGTCTTCTCAGTTATGGCAGGTAGACGTTGCAATTCTCTCCCCTGGGAAACCTGTCTAGACCCTTGCTGTTTTTTTGAGCTCCTGACACTGAATGATCACCTTCTCGGATTGGATTGGATTGCTGATTCTGGATGCCACTTGTGTTTTTTTAATGTTTAGTGCTGATCATTTTATTTGCTTTATGGTCATTTAATTTAATTTTAAAAAAATATTTTATTATTGTAAACTGCTTTGGGGACTATCTTTGGCTTAAGTGGTGTATAAATGTAAATATAATATAAATATGTTTCCTTTTAAAACTGCAATATAAGCAAGCAATTACACTGCTGTAAAATTTACTGAACACAACAGTTCATAGAATCATAGAATAGCAGAGTTGGAAGGGGCCTACAAGGCCATCGAGTCCAACCCCCCTGCTCAATGCAGGAATCCACCCTAAAGCATCCCCGAGAGATGGTTGTCCAGCTGCCTCATGCATTTTTGCAATTATTGTCAAGATGATGACCTTTGCTGGTCCTGCCCCCATTTTTATTAGTTCATTTATTCAACCCAGATGTACCAAACAAGACCACATTTGAGGCCTTTGTCAATGTTCTTATCTTTGCCTAGAGACTGACCCAGACAGTTGCGTTCTACTGAACGTTTTATCTTTTGATCCAATCTGCCCCGCACACTCAGGTCCTCTGGGAAGAATTTATTTCAGTCAGCGAAGACTAGGCTAGCAACCATTACCCAGAGGACCTTCACTTCTGCCGCTCCCAGACTGTGGAATGGCCTGCTGGGAGAGATTCGCCAACTTAACAGTCTTTCTGAATTTAGAAAAGCTATAAAGACTGATCTCTTCTGGCAGGCCTACCAATTCGAATTTTAAGATGTCGGGCTGTTATTTTAATAATGTATTAGTTTTATATGTTTTTAATCAGTTTTATGTATTTAATAGTATTTTTGTATTTGATGTTGTTCCCCACCTCGATCCAGAGGGAGAGGCGGGTAAGAATTCATAGAATCATAGAATAGTAAAGTTGGAAGGGGCCGGTAAGGTCCATCCCCCTGGCTCAATGCAGGAATCCACCCTAAAGCAACAACAATTATTGTTGTTATACCATTGAAACATATGAAGCTGCCATATACTGAATCATACCATTAGTCCATTTAGCCCAGTATTGTCTACTGGCTCGAATTAGCTCCAGTCCATCTCTGTCCAAATTCATTTCCAGCCCTGGAACCTGAGGCTCCTTAAGTGGAGATAACAGAGTCTGAAGCTAGGACCCTCTGCATGCAAAGCATTTACTAGACCATTGATCTAGGGCCCACTCTCACTGCTCATAAAGTATGGGCAATCTGACTCCAGGACTTGGTTGGCATTTGCAGGATCACTCTTGGGTGAATTTGCTCAATCCCAGCAGGAAAAGCTTGAACATACATTTTTTTAAACCTCTGTATCCTGTCTTTTCTCCAAAGAGCTTTAAGTGTTAAACAGTCTCCCACTCCACCACATTCTGCGAGTATGGGAACAGTTCTTAAAATAAACTGCATGCAGATAATTACAAAAACTCATGATAGCTTTACAATACAGATTTTTCTGCTAATTGTAGTTAAGCCATTCAGTCCCACAGTGATATCTGAAGAGTTAATTGAATCGTCAGACTGTTACTAAAACCTTTGATCACCATCTTTCCTTTAGTTGGTTGTATTGATTGCTATCTGTGTTCCTGTGAAATGTTGTCCATTGTCAAGGAATTGAAACTGTTCTGTGATGAGTTTATAATTCATTGCAAAGTCTCTAAGATCTGACTGGAGTCCTAATTAATCCAATTATCTTACATGTAAACTAACAACAGTTTCAATTTTGTATCACTTTTTAAGACTGAAGTCCTATCTCTATACACTTATCTAGGAGTAAGCTGCATGGAATTCAGTGGAATGTACATGTTAGGTAAGACAAAGAAATCGGTATCGGATTCAGATGAGTTAGGATTTCTATGAATCCAATCTGTGTATTCCACAGCAAACCAACTTCCTCTGAATCACCTGGATCCAGAGGACTTGCAGACCCATTTTTCATTGTGAATGTTCATTTTTGTTAATAAACATTAGCGTTGATGCTAATGTGAATAGGTGCAAATAGAAAAAAAAATCTGGTGAAAAATTTAAAACCTGTTTCTGTCAATGAACGGATAATGCAACAAAGATGCCAGTCAATCCAGAAACGCAGACAGAATAGATTTAACAAACCCTGTATATCCTGTGTATGAAAGTGTGATCCAAGATGGAGGGCTCCTAGCATTAATGAACAAAAGGCATTGTGCACCTATTCCATCTTTTCATTCTTAACGGTTTTTTTCTGGTACGTAAAAAATGGAAGATGCGAGAATTAAAACACATGAGAGTTAAAAGTGGCAGATGTCATTGGCTGAACCCTCTGTAATATTTTGTGAGTGAGGCAATGTAGAACTACTGACTGAGTAGTGCGTGTGTGTATGTGGCAGCAGAGTTACAACCTGAAATTACATGTGTTGAACCTATGCCATGTGTGGGTCCAATTTGCCACTTTTCCCAGGAAGAACTTGTTAGAAAAATTGTGGATTACAACCCAATTAAATCAAATAAAAAAGGCATCCGAATGTAGTTTCAAAAGGAAAGTTTATTTCCACCTCAGGTACCAAAAATCTCTTTGTACAAAGGTCCCTCTCCCTTGTCAATGTAAGGGAAAAAGGCCCAGAACAGAAGTTTACGTTTCATTTTATACAGGGGGGAAACATTGTATGCAAATAATTGGTTGCTTGCTCAGATCGTCACAGCTGATCCTCCTCCCTGTTTTCTTGACATGCCCAGATGGGTGAGAGACCCTATTGACTTTGCAAACTCCATTATCACATGATTCCCTTAGTAATGAATCCTGGGACCTTCATGTCACATATTCCATTGTCTTTAACTAATCCCTGTCCACCCCTGTCCACCACTCCCTCCCTGCTTCCCACCCCCTCGCAATGTCCCCTGGGACATTCCTGTCCCACCTTTCCTACGTGGCAGAAACCTTCCTGCTTCACCCTCCCTTGTCACCTGACATTCCTCTCGATGGGCGAGCCTCCTGCCTCTTATTTCTCTCCCTGGTTTCCCACTGAGCTGTGGGGAAAGGAAATAAGAGGGGGGGGTGTGCCAAGCGCCTGGTGATTCAACCAGCGGCTAGGGCTCGTCCTTTACACCTGAGTAAGCGACCTTACCCAAATAGGTAAATGGGACTTTTCTCTCCTACCTGGGAGTAGGGGGTCTATTCTACTCATCAAAATCACTTAGAAATCACCCAAGGGTGGCATTTTGGGAAAGGGAAATGAGGGATCTTGTAAGAAGGACGGGAAAGAAGAGATGGGAGAAGGGAGTAGTGGGAAATCACTTATTTTTTCCATAACAAACTGTTGTGTCTTTAAGAACTGCATAATATACAAAATCTCAACAGGTGAAACTTCTCAGCCTGTGAACTGCTGCACCAACTGAATTTCTGCCTCTTACGCTACCTGTCTGAAGGAACACGTGGCAAGCATAGCATATGTAAATGTTGCTAGCTTTCTGGGATTAAAATGGTCAAGAAACATTGCCTTAATACGTATCCATGATAAATTGTAAACAAAGGAGGAACAGCCTAATCCTTTTATCCCTTGTCTAATTATGAATTATTTCAGTAGTGTTCTAGGCTGAAACATTTCACACTCTCCAATTAGTATTTAGAAACAACTCAGCATAGTATAAGCAAAACAAAATTTAAACAGATTGTGATAGGGAAAAGTATTTCAGCTGCCTCCCTCCAGGGATAACACAAAGTTGTTTAACATTCCTTCATCCAGTCTGTTTTCTGGTAGTGGGTGGGTAGCGTGTTAATCCTTTAGCAATTCAATCATACACATTAACCTAGTTGCATGTACTTAGGAATGTATTGGTACAGCCTACTCATATTTTCCTCATTGCCCACAGGATCAGAGAAAATTATTTTCTAGCTCCTTTATTTGTTCCACAGAAGCAGACAGTGGAGTAATTTATTTAGAAATGCAAAATTGGACTTCTTCTAATTGCAGTGGATAATAGCAATTGTAACAGAGACCCGAAGCTTAAAATTGAGTCTTGCAAGCTATTTACTCCAGCAGTCATGGGTATTATTTTTTAAATAAAACTTGTAAATCCAGTCTAACTAGCCAAATCAGTAATAAATCACCTCTCTTGAGAGAAATTACAATGAAACAAAAAACTCTACAGGGAAAAAACCCTACACTTCTTTGAAATAATTCAGTGCAACACGCTAAAAAGTTTAATATAAATATGATCCGGGTTTTGGAAGGTTCTGCATTGTCTAAGCATCCTATAAAGTGGCAGTATAATCAGAGGGTGAGCATACATTTTAATGATACCTTTCCTATGAAAAATAATTTGAAAGATGGTCTTTTGTTTTACACATTTACTGTCTCGTCTTTCCTTTTTATAGCAGCCTGATTTCCAGGAATTAAATAGGTTAAGCTTTCTCCATCACTTCATCTTCATGTAAGGAAATGCTTCATTTGCCAAATTTCTGCCTGCCAGGCTGTTAGTAAAGGCAAAGGAGGATAGTCAGTAACAAAAAATGGCAACAGTCCCTCAGCTTCGCAAGCAATGGCAGCCCCGCTAAGATGAAGGGCTGAAGGAGATGTCCCCGCGTCACAATGCTGGGTCAAGCTTAGACAGATTTACATTCGTGACACGGCAAGCTCACAAATGTGCTTAACTAGACAGCTTTATCGGGCTAAACTTCATGAAGGGGAGAGTGTGTCTATGCATCTCCAAGCCATGCGCACTTTGTTTGTGCAGTTGCATGAAGTGGGAATGGAATCCACGGAGGAGAATAAGGTGTATATTATTCTCAGTTCACTGTCCCCAAGCTGGGATGTGTTAGTAGCCACCATGGAGTCAATGAAAGTGGCAGACCTTAATATAAACTATTTGACAGGACGTTTATTGCAAGAAGAAAATAAACGCCTGGAGAGAAACTCTGAAAGCAGCCTGGAGAGGAGGGGCTCTTTCAGTGGAGCCGGCTGTGGAAAAAAACAGCCTGTGAAAGACTTGGCTCAACGTTTCTCCACGGAAGGAGTGGAGAGAGCTTTAGCCACCACACGTAAATGTTATTGGTGTGGAAAGGAGGGTCACATCCGGAAGTTTTGCAAAGTTAAACTGCAACCGAATACCAGAGGAAAAAAGCGTGTGCAGCAGCACGGGAGCAAGGAGGAATCAACGCGTTATGCACAGTTTGTGTCGGCTACAGTGCGGTGTAGCGAAGCTACTTGAGAGGAGGTCTGGCTGATCGACTCAGCAAGCAGCAGAACGATCTGTAATAACTCAAAAGCGTTTGCCAGTCTGGAAAAAACTTCGATTGAAACGGTTACGCTAGCAGACGGAAGGCCATCTTCTGTGGAGGCAGAGGGAGAATGTTTTGTGTCCTGTCTTGGCATGACGATTCCGTATGTTCTATATGTTCCCTCCCTAGATTTTTGTCTTTTGTCTGTATCCAGCTTAACCACTACAGGATGCATCGTAATTTTTGAAGGAGACATGTGCCGAGTTGAGAAGGAAGGACACATATGTGCACGGGGTTATAAGAAAAATGGTTTGTTTTACATGAGCACTGAAAATGAATTAGTGGCTCAAACAGGTAACACCCCTTTGCATGATAGATGTATACATGTATTACACAGGCGTCTGGGTCATGCTAGCTTCAAAGTTTTGAAAAATATGCCTTCTATGTGTACAGGATTACAGCTTAAAGATTGTAAAAAAATTTTGGACTGTTCTGTGTGCAAGCAGGCAAAGTCAAAGATCAAACCAATTAACAGGAAGAGTGATAGAATTTCAACAGAGCTTTTTGAACTGGTTCACATTGACTTAATTGGTCCTTTCCCCTCCAGTTTAGGGGGGGGCAAGGTATGTTCTGGTGGTGTTAGAAGATAAATCACTTTTTAGTTGGTGTTATCTTCTGAAACAAAAGTCAGAAGCTTTTCATGCTTTCAAAAGCTGGGGAATGTGGATTGAAAAAAGATTCAAAAAACCCATTTTACAGGTTCAAAGTGATAGAGGTGGAGAATTTACTGGAAAAGAGTTTCTACAGTGGTTTAGGAACAAAGGTATAACTCACAGGTTAACAGATCCCCATGCTCCGTGCTATCGAGTGAAGGGGCAGAGTGCTGCAAGGAATTATGGATGCATTGCTCATAGATTCTGGTGCTGAGAGAAATTTATGGGGTGAAGCATTTCTATCTGCAAATTACTTGTCTAATAGAACGTGGTCAAGCGTCACAGACAATACCCCATTTTTCATGTTGTTTGGAAAACAACCTGATCTATCTCATCTTCGCACCTGGGGCACATGGGCTTATGTGCACATTCCAAAATGCAACAGGAAAAAGGGAGAATTAAAAGCTGTCAAACTTCATTTTGTTGGCTACCAAGGCATGACTACCAAGTCATCGCGTTTCTCCTTAGGTAACGGAAAGATTGTTGTGTCAAAGTCCGCAGACTTTGAGGAACACAACTGGGGAAGGGTGCATGGAAATACTGATGTTTTGTTGCATTTAACAGAAAGCCAAAGCCAAAATGAAGTAATGAAACAGTTAACTCACAGCTCAGTGAAAACTGAAACCTCTGAAGTTGGTCCGTTGCTTTCAGCTTCTGAAAGCGAAGGTGCTGGGTCAGGGAACAAAGGATTATTCCCAGAAGGTCTGAGCGTGAGAACAAAGGAGTGCCGCCAGAACGTTATGGTCAAAATGTGAGGGTGTGTTTTGTGAATTATGAACCTCAGTCGTTTGATGATGTGTTGCAATTAAACGACCAGCAGGAGAGAAAAAAATGGTTTGAAGCCATGGAAGCATAGCTAGCCAGCTTCAGGAGAAACGAAGTTTTTGTTCTGATACACTTGCCAGAAGGGGAAAAGGCAGTGTCATGCAGGTGGATTTATAAGAAAAAAATTCTTGATTCAGGCAGCACAAAGTTCAAAGCCAGATTGGTTGCTAGAGGTTTTAGCCAGGTAAAAGGAGTTAGTTATGATGAGACATTTTCTCCAACAGGCAAAGCTGATACCTTAAGACTGATCTTGAGTGTGGCAGTAAAAAATCATATGCAGGTACATCACTTTGATTTTGATTCTGCATATTTAAATGCAGAACTTACTGAAGAAATTTATATGAAACAGCCACAAGGGTTTGAGAGTCAGCCAAATATGGTCTGGTTATTAAAGAAAGCTTTGTATGGATTGAAGCAAAGTGCCAGATGTTGGAACAATTGCCTAAATTCCACACTGGAAGGTGAACTAGATTTCAAAAGAAGTGTTGCAGACCCTTGTCTGTACACACGAGGTACAGGTAATGATTACTTGATTGTGTTAGTGTTTGTTGATGATCTACTGGTGGCAGTGAGTTCCACAGGTCATATCCAAAAGATCACAAGTCAACTGGAAAAATGCTATAAGCTAAAATCATTGGGAGAAGTAAAACGCTACTTAGGAGTAGAGGTGTCCAAAACACCAGATGGCAGCTATTTGCTTAGTCAAAAGCAAAAAATTGCCAACTTGTTAGAATCCTGTGGAATGCAGGACTGCAAAGGTGTACAGAGCCCTATGTCAACAGACTTATGTCAAAACTTAGAGGGAGAATCTTTCAAAGATCCTGAGCTATACCACTCAGTGATTGGCAGTTTGTTATATCTGAGTCAATGGAGTCGCCCAGATATTGCCTGTGTGGTGGGCATTCTTAGTCAACAAGTAGCTAGCCCTACAGTTACAGCTTGGCAGGGTGTCAAGAGGGTACTAAGATATTTGAAGGCTACAGAAAATTTTTGTTTACGTCTATCATCTGAAGTAAACAGAAATATACAGTGCTATGTGGACAGTGACTGGGCCGGGTCTGTGAGAGATAGAAAATCTACAAGTGGAATGGTTATTATGTTTGGAAACTCACTAATAACCTGGAAATCCAGAAAACAATCATGTGTAGCGACGTCATCATGTGAAGCAGAATGTCATGCTCTTTCTGAGCTATGTGGTGAGCTGACATGGTTTGTGCCATTATTAAGGGATTTAAACATATCTTTTTCTTTACCAGTGGAAGTACATGAGGACTCACAATCCTGTTTAGCTTTAAAAAAGTCTGATATGTTTAAATCTAAAACCAAGCATGTAGCAATCAAATATTGTAATGTAAAGCAACATGTCAGTGATGGTTTAATAAGGCTGGTATACTGTGAGTCAAGTAAAAATATTGCTGATTTATTTACAAAGCCTTTGGTCGTCCAGAGGCACATGGAGTTGGTTACAAGATTAGGTTTTACAGTTGCATGAAAACCTGGATGTATATTCTTGTACTAATGTAACTAATCTGTTATTTAAATTTGAAGGGGTGTTGAGATACAAAATTTATGCACAGATTAGTTACAGCCCTGGTGGACTTGGACTTGGGCATAAAGCCATGGCAGGTGCTACTGACTCATGAAGAATCTGGAAAGGTCACAGATAAGAAATGAAGATTCAGCTAATTGAATAATTGGACAATTGCATGAGTCATGTAGATATGAAAGTGTATATAAAGAGTTGTAATTTTAATCATGTCTGAACTCAGAGATGTACGTGTCATGATATGCTATGTTGTGTATGGAGAAAACTGAATGTACTGGAGAACGCTGTTTTATATCTCAGTAAAGCTCTGTACTGAAGTGAAACGAGTATTTCTTTGAACAACGACTTTCTAAACTCTGCTACGTTGAGATTCCCAACACTTGGTTCACGCACCTTCGCTCAATAATCCATACAACAGCCTTGAAAAATAAGTCAGTGTTATTATCCCCATATTACAGATGCTAGACTGAGACTAAGAAATAATGGGTTTCTTTAAATAAGCAATTTATAGCACATTTGTGATTGGCCACTCGCAGAAGTTTGCAGGTGGCTGCGGTGTCCAGGAGTGCATTCTACCAGCTTAAGCTGGTACGCCAGCTGCGGCGCTATCTGGAGAAGACAGACCTTGCCTCTGTTATCAACGCACTGGTCATGTCCAGGCTGGACTACTATAATGCACTGTACATGGGGCTGCCTTTGATGACAGTTCAGAAACTTCAGCTGGTACAGAATGCGATCGCCCGAGTATTGGTGGGTGCAAGGCAATCTGACCATATAATGCCTATACTGCGCCAGCTACACTGGGTACCTTTGTGTTTCCAAGACTAATTTAAGTGCTGGTTTTGAGCTTTAAAGCCCTGGTTTTGAGCTTTAAAGCCCTAAACGGTTTTGGACCAAGTTACCTGAAGGACCACCCTCACCCATATCAGCCTGCCCACACTTTAAGATCAGAAACAGAGTCCCTTCTCATCTACCCACCAGTGAGAGAAAATAGGTGGGTCTCCACACGGGAGAAGGCCTTCTCATCAGTGGCCCCACACCTGTGGAACAAACTCGCACTGGAGGTCCGCCATGCACCATCCTTATAGGCTTTTAAGAAGGTCTTAAAAGCTTTTTATTTTACCATGACTTTACCATGATTCAAAGCCCTTAAACGGCTTGGGGCCAGGTTATTTGAAGGAATGCCTCCTCCCATATGTACCTGCATGGACCTTAAGATCATCCACAGGGGGCCCTTCTCCGTGAGCTCCTGCCAAAGGAAGTGAGGCAGGTGGCTACTAGGAGGAGGGCCTTCTCTGCTGTGGCACCTCAGCTGTGGAACGAGCTCCCCAGAGAGGCTCGCTTGGCACCTACACTGTACTCTTTCCGTCGCCAGCCTTTTTATTTTCTCAGTATTTTAACACTTAATTTTAACAAATTTAAATTTTACTGTTCTAATTCTGTATTTTAATCTTATATCAATTTCTGCTGGGTGGTTTTATCCTGGTTGTGCTTTTTATACTGTATTTGTGTTTTTAGACTGTTGGTTGTTTTATTATGGTTTTAATTTTTGTGAACCGCCCAGTGAGCTTTGGCTATTGGGTGGTATAAAAATGTAATAAATAAATAAATAAATAAATAAATAAAATAAAATCTCCTGAACACCAGCTCTCAGGAGATAAGTGATTTTATATTGTTATAAGAATTGCCTTGATGAAGGACTGGATTTAGTCCAAAACGTGGTGGCAATAATAAATCCTTTCAGAACACAACTCCTGATTCCACCCCTCGCCTTGTTGTTTTTTTCCTGCTCACTTAATAGAATACACAGCCTTCGCCAACCTGTACCAGATGAGTTGGATGGCAGATCCCATCATGCCAAGCCAGCATATTTAGTTGCCATTCTGGCTGGGGATGATGGGAATGGTAGTCCAAAACACCTGGAAGTTACCAGCTTGGGAAAAGGATGGGATAGGAACATACCAAGCCAGTTGCCTAATGCTAAGTCAGAACCTAGGTCCATCTAGTTCAGTATTGTTGACATGGATTGGCAGCAATGGCTCTCCAGGGTTTCAGACTGAAGGTTTCCCAGTCCTACCTGGAGATGCAAAGAAGGGTCTCCATTACTGAATTGTGGCCCCTTAATTGCCAAACAGAACTGTTGATATTAGGGGTGTGCACAGACCCCCCGCTCTGCTTCTCTTCCAGATCCGCAATTTGCAGATAGGGCCGCTTCGCTCCACCCCTGCTCCGCTCTGCTGCGGAGCTCTGGATCTGGATCGGAGCTCCGTTTCCCCCCCCCAATAGGCTTGCATTAAGCTAAAAAGGTATACAACCTTTTTTCTGTTGAAGTTAGAAACCTCAAGTTTGGCACCATGACACCTCATGGATGTATACACACACACGCCAAGACTCAAGGCAATCCCATCATCCCCTGATTTTGGGGGAATTCATGAAAATCGGGCACCCAATTCACACCCCTTTCGATAGCTCCGTCAATTTGCACGTTAGAAACCTCAAACTCACCACCATGATAGCTTATCCAGGGATACACATGCACGCCAAGACTCAAGGCAGTCCCATCATCCCCTGATTTTGGGGGAATTTATGAAAATCGGGCACCCCATTCACACCCCTTTCGATAGCTCCGTCAATTTGCACGTTAGAAACCTCAAACTCACCACCATGATAGCTTATCCAGGGATACACATGCATGCCAAGACTCAAGGCAGTCCCATCATCCCCTGATTTTTGGGGAATTTATGAAACTCGGGCACCCCATTCACACCCCTTTCGATAGCTCTGTCAATTGCACGTTAGAAACCTCAAACTCACCACCATGATAGCTTATCCAGGGATACACATGCATGCCCAGACTCAAGGCAGTCCCATCATCCCCTGATTTTTGGGGAATTTATGAAAATCGGGCACCCCATTTGCAGACGTGGACTGTTCTCTGACATTTGGACAGATAAAAAAAAGGTAAGTGGGCACACTCACAGATGCCATCTAGACCCACAATCATGCCAAGGTACAAGGCAATCCCATTATCCCCTGATTTTTGGTGGAGCTTAAACCTGCAGACAGCTCAATGGGGCCATTTCAAAGGAAATCCCAACATGCCATGAATTGGGGAGTAGAGATCAACCTAAATATGAATCTTCTTCCACACTTGAAAAATGGATTTGGAACTTCCAAAAGTCTAACTGAGCGCAGGAAGGACTTCTCCCCTGAGTCAAAGCCAGACACAAACCATCCCTGCGAGGCGGGCAGGGGAGGAGGGAGGGAAGGCAGGCAGGCAGCAGACATTTCTGAGGGCATAAGGAAGTGAGCCAAGGATAAGCCAGTAATGCATATAAAATGGAATAAATAAATAAATAAACAAAGGAGGGGTGGAATTAAAAGCAGCAGTGTTGCTGAATAAACAACAAGAAGAACTTTTTTAAAAAGGCTATATCTGTCTTTTACCAGTAATGGGGGGTGGGGGGTGGACGTGCCCAAAGGGGGAATCATCTGACAATTTGACTGGTCCTGTCTAGGTACCAGTCTTTTAAGAAGCAAATGCTCACTTCAACTCATGATAGGCATTGCTCCACTGGGTTACTCTTTGGAGGGCTCTGATGGCCCTCCAAGTACAGGAGAGTGAGGGCACATCCACATGCCCTATGGGAGCTCATCCCCTTGCACCACATCTTTTCAGTTGTTCCCCAAAGTTAGGGTGGGTAGCAGTGCTGTGTTTTTTCTATCTCTTATTATTGGCTTAGTATATGATTTCAGGTTGTGTTTGTGCATTTGGTGGGGCTACTGTTTTAAAAAACACTGGGAAAAGTCCGTTCAGACTAAGAAAGAGAAGTTCCCAGAACCCCAAGTTACCCGTTTTGCCTATCCCCTCCTCCAACTTTGGGATCATGTGATCATGACCAGGAGTTGACTCTGCCCCTCAGCAATCGAAAAGGTAATCTTTTTCCCGCCTTTACCCTACTTTTTAAAAAATTCTAGCAAGCGAACTGCACCATGCAGAGAGCTGAGAGTAGGCTCAAAATAACCTCCAGCCATGACTCTCTAAGCACAAGACGTTTCAGAAAGATAGCTTCAAAAACAACACAGTTATCCCCTTTTCTTTTCCGCAATGCAATCCTATGGGCGAAATGTTTCAAAATGGCAATCGGATCGGCCCGCGGAAAGAGGATCGCTCCGAAAATGGGCGCTTCTCTTCGCCTTGCTTCTAGGGGTCCGTGGTCCGCTTCTACTCCGCCTCTGGGCAAGGCGGAGCAGGCCAATTCGCTTCTGATTCTCCGGTTCTAATCGGAGCGGAGCACATGCCTAGTTGATATTACTATTGTAGCAACTCACACTCAACACCAGTTACTATAGCATGGTAGTGAAAGAAAGATTAGTACACCTTAAAACTTTTTTTTTAAAGGTATGCTCAAAATCTCTTTAAAAGGCAAAATAGGGAGTGCGATTTATCGGAAACAGATCCCACAGCCAAAATAGAGGTGAACAGAGGCAATTGGAGGATAAACTCACAGCCTGGAAACAAGGTCTTTGATAATTCCTCATGAGTTCTGAGGACTCTTGTTATTATTCTGCGGTTAATAATAATAATAAAAAAGCACAACAAATGCTCTTAAAATGTGCTGCTTTTTAAACATTACATTGCAAATATATCCAGGTGCAAGACTTTGAAATGCCATCTCAGCTCCGCTTCCTTTCCAAAAACCTAGAGGGCTGGATCCCGACTTAGTCATACTTAGATTATATCCATTGAAATCAACGGAATGTGGGTTTAAAAACAAAACAAAACCCCAAATCCTATCTCAATCTCTTCTTGTGGTTTGCTTTGATTAATGGCTCGAAGTGCCTGTTTTCATTCTGTCTTCTCTTCCTCTTAGTGTATTGAATTTAACTGGCTGGTTTGGGCAAGCTTTTAAAAATGAAGTTTTCTTAGCAGTTGTATTGGATAGCATAGATTTCATTAAAGAACTTCTTATGATGATCTTATGCTGGATGTCGACTTACCTGAAGATGCACCCTGTGATAATGTGGATTGTGAAAATATGAACCGTTATGAGCGTCCAGACAGAAATATCAGACAGCCGAAAGAAGGGTTGTGGAAGAGGGCACCACAACGATGGAATACCCAAGACCATTATCATCTTGAGCACACTGACCACTATCCCCATAGTAGAAATGATCTGAATAGGAGCTGCAACTATTTAGACCCCCCTCCTATTGGTCATCTTGAAGGCTATGGAACACCAGGCTTGTACCTGCCTCTGAGGAGTTTGCCAGCAAACACTGTGATGCTGGATGAAATGACACTACGGCATATGGTTCAAGACTGTACAGCTGTGAAAACGCAGTTATTAAAAATGAAAAGGATACTTCATCAGGTACTCTGGGCAATATCTGAAGAATTCAATATAGGCCATATGGACGAAAAGTAAAATCGGGAAAACAAATGATGAAAATGTATCACTCCACAACATCACTCTCTCAATGCCTTCAAGCCCAGAACTGCAGGAGCCTGAACCAATATTTAAGACTGATGATTTGCTAAGTGAGATCACATAACTTAAAGAAGATTTAAAGAAAAAAGATGAAACAATCAAGCGTCTAGAACATCGGCTTTCTGTTAGATGCAACTGCAACAGAGATAGCAAGAAATCTGAAGTGGATACTTGCACATTTGTTAACAAATACACACAGACCTCCTGGAGAAAAAGTGCTCCTCAAGTACTACAGCCTTCCAGCCTCCTTCCCCGTTTCACAGACCTCGGCTAGGGAAAATTAATAAAAACATCACACATCGCAGCCCAAAGTGAAAATCCCAGTCAAGACCAACAGAAAAATGATGGCCATGAACATCAGAATGCTGCAAATGGCTCCTGCACCAATAGCCTAAGTGAACCAAGCACTTTAAATACACGGTTAAATGTAAAGAAGTTGGAGGAGAATTCACATTCCATCAAGAATGTAAAAGTTAGAGAAAAACCTAAAGAATTGACTGGTAGAAAATCTAATACACTACAGACTCATCCCTCTTCTACCCAATCATCTACTCAACTAAACGTGCAAGAAGTGAAGACCAAATTAGTTCTAAAAAATAGTTACTCACAAACAAACCAGGCTTCACCCCCAAAGACTTCAAGAGCTATAAAGCCCCCAAAACAGAGTGTTTTAGTGCCTCATCTAGTAACTGTTGCAGCAGCATCTCCAAATGGCTCTTCTTCAAAGGAGCCTGAACTGATACCACCAAGCAGCCCAGCACAACTGCAGTCAGCATCCAGTCAGTCTGATCTGAATAGTAAGAGCCAGAGAACCTCTAAACTTCGTCCTCCAAACATTTTGTTTAGGCCCAAGCAAACGACAAATCTGAAAATCAGAGATACCTCCTGAACATCAGAACACCTCGTCACAGACAAACCACTCAAGACAACTAACACAAGCAAAGGCAAACCTGCAGAACCAAGATTCAAGCATTCATTCTGGTGACGGTGTGACTTCTAATCGGCATTCCCACCTCCCTAAACCAAAGACAAATTGAAAGTATGACTTGCTTATACATATTTCAGTGTCCGGTATTGTGAAGCTGCTTACCCTCATCCCTTGTCTCATTCAGGATTCCTCATCAAAATCATGCATGCATTGAATGCTGCATTTCTTCTGGCATCTAACTATTGTAATCTCTCTTAATTTTGTGCCATTTAGAAATGTGCATCATTCCTTCCAAACATGGTTTGCAAAATCCTGTGATATTGACTTATTGCATTATCCATAATAGGCATGTGCTCCGCTCAGATTAGAAGCGCAGAAGCAGGAGCGAATTGGCCTGTTCCGCCTTGCCCAGAGGCGGAATAGAAGCGGACCGCGGACCCCTAGAAGCAAGGCGAAGAGAAGCGCCCATTTTTCAGAGCTCCTCTTTCAGGCGGACTGCTCCGATCGCCATCTTCAAACATTTCACCCATAGGATTGCATTGCGGAAAAGAATCGGGGATAACTGGGTTGTTTTTGAAGCTATCGTTCTGAAACTTCTTGTGCTTAGAGAGTCGTGGCTGGAGGTCATTTTGAGCCTACTCTCAGCTCTCTGCATGGTGCGGGTCGCGCACTAGAATTTTTTTAAAAATCGGTGGGAAAATACCTTTTTCGAAGGGCTGAGGGGCAGAGTCAACTCCCGGTCATGATCACATGATCCCAAAGTTGGAGGAGGGGATAGGCAAAACAGGTAACTTGGGATTCTGGGAAACTTTTCTTTCTTAATCTGAACGGACTTTTCCCAGTGTTTTTTAAAACAGTAGCCCCACCAAATGCACAAACACAACCTGTGAAATCATATACTAAGCCAATAATAAGAGATAGAAACACAGCACTGCTACCCACCCTAACTTTGGGGAACAACTGAAAAGATGTGGTGCAAGGGGATGAGCTCCCCTAGGGCATCCCATGTGGACGTGCCTCCACTTTCTCCTGTACTTGGAAGGCCATCAGAGCCTTCCAAAGAGAGTAACCCGGTGGAGCAATGCCTATCATGAGTTGAAGTGAGCGTTCTACTTCTCTTAGTGGTGGAGCAATGCCTATCATGAGTTGAAGTGAGCGTTTACTCCTCAGAGCTGTTGGTGAAGCAATGGCTTTCATGAGTTGAACTGGCAGCTGCTTCCCCCTCCCCTGGGCACGTCCCCCTATTGCTGGTAAAAGACAGATATAGCCTTTTAAAAAAAGTTCTTCTTGTTGTTTATTCAGCAACACTGCTGCTTTTAATTCCACCCCTCCTTTGTTTATTTATTTATTCCATTTTATATGCATTACTGGCTTATCCTTGGCTCACTTCCTTATGCCCCCAGAAATGTCTGCTGCCTGCCTGCCTTCCCTCTCTCCTCCCCTGCCCACCTCGCAGGGATGTTGTGTGTGTCTGGCTTTGACTCAGGGGAGAAGTCCTTCCTGCGCTCACTTAGACTTTTGGAAGTTCCAAATCCATTTTTCAAGTGTGGAAGAAGATTCATATTTAGGTTGATCTCTACTCCCCAATTCATGGCATGTTGGGATTTCCTTTGAAATGGCCCCATTGAGATGTCTGCAGGTTTAAGCCCCGCCAAAAATCAGGGGATGATGGGACTGCCTTGAGTCTTGGCGTGCGTGTATCCCTGGATAAGCTTTCATGGTGGTGAGTTTGAGGTTTCTAACGTGCAAATTGACGGAGCTATGGAAAGGGGTGTGAATGGGGTGTTGGATTTTCCTAAATTCCCCAAAAATCAGGGGTTTAAGGGACTGCCTTGAGTCTCGGCGTGCGTATGTATCCCTGGATAAGCTTTCATAGTGGTGAGTTTGAGGTTTCGAACGTGCAAATTGACGGAGCTATGGAAAGGGGTGTGAATGGGGTGCCTGATTTTCATAAATTCCCCAAAAATCAGGGGATGATAGGATTGCCTTGAAACTTGGCGTGCGTGTGTATACCCCCATGAGGTGTCATGGTGCCAAACTTGAGGTTTCTAACTTTCACAGAAAAAAAGTTGTATACTTTTTTAGCTTAGTGCAAGCCTATGGGGGGGAAAACGGAGCTCCGATCCGCATCCGGAGCTCTGAGCGGAGCGGAGCGGACATAGGCAGAGCAGGGGCAGGGCAGAGTGGGCCGATCTGCAAGTCGCGGATCTGGAAGAGAAGCGGAGCGGGGGGGTCCGTGCACACCCCTAATCCATAAGTCCCTTTAAAGATAGCTTGGCTTAATACTAAAGTTTGCAATGACTGCTGTTTGCCAGAACTCTACACCATATGTCAGAGTTGGACAGGCAGCTTTCTGGAAATCCTACCCCTATTAGTTTGGACCACTAAATAATAGGTGGCTAAGGCTACACTTTTGGTTCTGACTTATGAATTATAAGTGATATATTATACAGAGCTGGTCTTATTTGTCTTCATCCTCAGCCATAATTCTGACTCTGCATCTCAGAGGCCTATGCAAAATGCTCCTATTTATAACACTCAACCCAAGACTTTCTAAAAGATGTGTATTTGGTGATCATTTGAGGTTTCATTTTTTTGGCCAGACAGACCCCAAATTGCTGTATTAGCTTTTTGGACCTATATTCACTGATCACAAGTGGCAAACAAAATTTCACGGGGCCAAATGGGTCTTAACTGTATTTAAACATTCATCTTTCCATGCACTGTAGATAGCCTGTAGAATGCTTTTGTGTTCCATGGGTATTGTGGTATAATTGAAAACCAGTGTTGGATACATGTCCAAAACCCATTGTCATGCAGGCTGTCGTGAAATGTGTATAATGTGACTCCGACAATAATATGTCTGGGACTCCCTTGCTGAGGATTTTTATAACACATCTTTCATTTTAGGGTTTAACAGTTGTATCACATCTACCGTATTTCTTCGATTGTAAGATGCCATCGATTGTAAGATGCACACTAATTTCTGTACCACCAACAGAAAAAAAGCTTTGATTCTAAGAAATAATAAACGCACCCGTGATTCTAAGACGCACCTCATTTTTAGAGATGTTTATATGGGGGGGGAGGGCGTCTTAGAATCAAAGAAATACAATAATTAATCTACTTAAAGTGCCCACATATGAATGTATTATTAACTTAGCGTTATAAAAAAAAAAATTCAGAATGTTTACTGCTGCTGGAAAAGTCCAGAAAGAAAGTTGCCAGGTTTCTTGGAGCAGAGACAGGATATAATTTTGCCTTGACTGTGAAACTCTCCATTCCTGCTTTCATTACAGACTTGTTCACTTAATATTTCAGAAATATTTGAAACAGACACACAAAGGCATTGGTTATTTTGAGCAGCAATGAGTGAGTTATTGTGCTGTGGTTGTTGAGCTGTAAACCTTCTCTGGTTCAAATCTCATTTGAGTGACGAAATCACATGAGCCATAAACTCATTCGGTGGCCTTGGGAGGAATCCTCTCAGACTCACCTGCCAGTCTCCCAATCTGCAATATTGGACGCGGAATCGGATTGATAATTATCATCGCGAGATGATGGGAGTGTATGTACCGATTGCTCTGGTGGCAAAATTGCTGGTACCGGTGCTGTGCTCGGTACCGTAGTTGGTGGTTCTTGGTGTCGCTCCAGTGTAGGCAATTGCGGATTAGGCAAGGTTCTTGATACTGGAGGGGGGTAAGCAAAATATTCTTGCGAGTGTGTATGGTACCGATGGCTGTATTTGTCGGAGGGAAAATACGAATACGGTCGGTAATAATTCCAGTCGGGATACTCATAATGGCTCCGAAGGTTAGCCGAGTATTCTGAGCCCCTGTCCCACTCTGAGCGTGGAGAATGCGAATGTTCCCTATGCGTCGGTGGTCACGGAGATCGGAACCTGGCAGGAGAAGGTGGCGGTAGAGACTGTCTTGAAGACCTAACCGTCTGAATTGGGTCGTGTTGTACAAGCGGAGGCTCGTGTTGAATCGAGTGCGGAGGTATCGAGCCTCTTATTTCACCCTCTGAGATTGAGTCTATGGGTCTTGATACAGAGGATGGTCTTGATCTAGGTTGGTTCAGTACCAAGGTGGTCGGTAGCGACCGAGTCGGTACGGTAGTCAGCTTCGATGTCGATTGCCTCGGTACCGAAGGGATCGGTGGCGATGAGCATTTTGCAGAGGGAGATTTGCTAGAGTCCTTTTTCTTCTTCTTTTTTGTATGGACGTCGGAAGACTTAGGTGTCCTGGCCTTTTTTGAGATTTTCTTGGCCACAGATACTGTCAAGGATTGACCAGGCATGAGGGGTATCTCAGCCCTATTTTGCACCATGGTCGTCTCAGAGATGACAAAGGACTGAATGTCAGAGCTCTGTTCTTCAGCAAGTCTTTGACTATGCATTCTTGGCTTTTCCGCTTGTTTTTGTCGAGGGATGTCGGTGGCCTTGAGGGCTTTTTCTCATAGAATGGTCCTCAGGCGATCTGCTCTGTTTTTACGCGTTTGCTTGGTAAAAGACATACAGTGATGGCAGGATTCTACGATGTGCCCCTCACCCAAACACAACACACAGAGCGAGTGTCCGTCTGTTGGCGGTAGTTTGCTGTGGCAGCTGACGCACTTCCTAAATGGCGCCTTAACGGCCATACGCTCCAGGCCGCTAGCAACCTAAGATTGCTGACGGCAAAAACACTAAAGCTAACTATAACAATTTTTTATTTTTTAAGAGAAGAAAGCGAGGATAAGAGGTAACAAGAAGAAATAGAGAAAGGAGGTAAGTATACTAAATTTTAAAAGAAACGCTAAGGAGGTTGATTCATACGTCTAGTCACAATGGCGGACGACGAAGAACTGGCCTTTAGGCGAGAACCACGTGCACAAGCACAGTAGCGTTAGGGGGTGGTTCCCGCCTAAAACGTTATACTAAGCTATTGGAGGTTCCAGTTCGGGTCTCAGCGCGGGCGCAGAACCCATATGTGTGATGCATAGAGACCACGAAGAAGAAATAGGAAAGTTACAAGTAGAAGATGACGATGTTTGTCCTCCCTGCCCTGAATGAGGCAGGCAATTGCACATTAAAAGCGGCCTTGGCGATTCCTCTCTTTCTATTTCCTATTAACACAAAGGCACGTATTTCAGCCTATGCTAGCAGCTTTTTTCAGTTGCAGGAGCTATACAGGAGTGACCAGATATGAAAGAGGGCAGGGCTCCTGCAGCTTTAACTGTTGTGATGAAGAGGGAATTTCACCAGGTGCTGCATGAATACAACTGACACCTGCTGAAATTCCCTTTTCTATACAACTGTTAAAGATACAGGAGCCCTGTCCTCCTTTTCATACGGTCACCCTAATTCACACTGAAGTGGCTCATGAATTATTTTGAGAGACTGGATTTAAAGTAGGGTTTTAATTCCATTACAGTTAAACATAGTGTTTTAAAATAATTGTAATCAAGTCTTTTGGCAGCTGGCTGAAAGGCAAGGTACATACATGTATGTGTGCATTTCAGCGAAAGAGAGAGAGAGAGAGAGAAAGAGAGAATGAACAGACATGAACAAACTGTGATTTAGAGAATTGGGTTTCCCACAGTAGTTTGCTGGAAAACAAAATTAGCAATAGAAGCCTTCCAGTGAATTTCACACACATCTTCCTAATGCTGATCTATAAATTTTTTATATGCAACTATGTAACACAAGTTGACTCCACAAGACAAATTATGATGGAAAGGAGAACAATGAAACATACCTCTCAATTGCTATAAAATCCCCACTGTGGCTATTATCAGACAAACGTTTAGGGTCCACTTTACAATGTATAACCTATAAAATGAAATGACAATTTTAAATGTTAACCTTAAATATTAAGTATTACCACCTCAAAGAAATATGTGCCAAAATACTAGGTTTGGGGAGCGGGGTCATAGTGAGTGGCCCCATTCAGAAGACACCTTAAACCATGGCTTTAACCAGAGTGAATAAGACTTTTTTTGCCTTAGTCACCATGGTTAAAGCCATGGTTTAAGGTGTCTTCTGAACATGACCCAGCTTTCTTGCTTAATGACCATGTTTAAAGCCGTGGTTTAAGGTGTCTTCTGAATACAACCTGGCATTCTGGCTTAACCACTGTGGTTAAATCCATGGTTTAAGGTGTCTTCTTAACAGGGGCCATAGTGTGTCTGCGTCCCAATCACAAGTGATGAAAACGTTTTGGAAAGCAAATTGATCCAAGCCAAAGGGAATATCCTAGGAGTCAACTTCTGGTGCTTCTACCCAGAACCTACCATATGAAGAAAAAGCATGTGAATATCTACATGTTCAGAAAAACTAGCTGGCACTGTCCTGATAGCACTCATGATGGCTTCCTCCATAAAAATAAACAAACCAACGAGCTCCAGGTTGCACCTAGAAAACTTAAACATCAGGGGAAAGGCAAGACTAACATTATTGCTCATGATTTACTGCCGTTTTCTGGACAAGGGGAGTATTTGAAATGGGGGAAGTATTCCATTCTATAATTCCCAGCTTGCATTCTCAAATGGAACTCTCCCAAAAGGGCTACACCACATGCCTTTTCCCCTCAATATGTAGATTGATCCTTAGAATCCAGGTCTTAAATTCCTCACTCAGCTGCTTCACTCCATTTCCATTTTTCATTGTTTCAGAACAGTTAGTGAAGATGCTTAATTTAATTTGGAATCTGTCACAGTAAACTATTGGGTAAGGCTTCCTTTTGGTTGCTTATAATCAAACCTCTTGCACACCAGGTGGGTTCCCGATTTTTATTTTGCTTAGGGAAGATTGCTAGCAATTTATGGAATCGATTCATACCTTAAGCTTCAGTAGTACTAATTCAGGAAAGAAGCAACCTGGAATGATGTGTTTAAGAAAGGATAATACGTATGTATGATCTATGTCATGGATGGGGCTGAGATGCAAGCTTTCTTGAGTCAACAGCAGTTGTATGTATTTTTCATACCCTTAGGATTATATCAAATATGCTGTTTAAAACAAGAATGTTAAAGAACATAGATCAAATTTTTCAAACCATCAATCATTAGTTGTTTTAGTATTTGTATGGTATGCACTGAAGCAATTTCTTCAGTAACCCACCAAGACTCTCCAAACCAAGCCACTAGGGGGGAAAGTATTAGTAGCGGCAAATTCTGATAATTAAAATCAAAGCATTATTAGAATGTCTTCACAGCTACGTTTGTTGAAAGGTATGTCCTGCAAATCCGTTTTCCTCCTATAAAGACTCCACCATACTAAAAAGGAGAGTTTTTTCTTCAAAACCAGTATGCATGGATCAACAAGTTTTCCATGTCGCTAATCAAGTGAGCCTTCCACATATAGCATCATTTGGAGGCATACAAAATGATGTTCATAGCATCAAATTTGTTCACGTTGCACATGCTTATTAATGCAGTTGCACATACAGAGGCAAAAAGAACAAGCTCCGCTGATAAATTGATTCATTATAAGGAAGACATTTTGCAAAACACACATCTGAATATAGTACCATCAACAGGTACAGGATAGCATAAGCACAAAAAATTGGCAGTGTTTTAATGTCTTAAAACAAAACACAAATAAAATAATAATAATAATAATAATAATAATAATAATAATAATAATAATAATAATAATAGTCCCTGTATGAAGGAAATTTTAAAAGCATGTCAGGACTGGCACACTGTTATGTATTTCTTCCTATGACACATCCATAAACTGATTGAAATAGGTAAATTATGCAAGAGGGACTTTCTGGTAAACAAAATTTTGATCAGTTCAAATTTATGTATTTAAATTTAGAAAAGTGCTATTAGGTGCCAGTAATCAGCTAGTTTTGTTTACGCCTTGCAGGTCTGAATTGGATAATTAACTTTTTCTTTTATTTTTTTTAGTGTTTTGGGCTATAGTTTTGATAAAATTCTTTATCCCTCCGACAAAGATCCTTGAGGTTGAAATGCATCTGGGACAGGTGGGTGTGTACTAATATAGGCTATTAAATGACTATTAGAAAAAAGTAACTTGTGGACTTTTTAGTTTCTATTTGGGTAGAATTACATATGGTTTATTATATAATTACATTTTTACAGTTACTTTTTATATTTTGTAGTATGGGTTAGTTGTTTTATCAAATTTTATTAAAGTTTATTTTATGGTAGCTCCATCTGAATTTTGCACTATACAAGTTCTCTTAAACCCATTTTGCTTTGTGTGTTGACTTTGGTTTAAGATAAGACCTTATTAATAATTGCTGGTCTGCCATTTCCTGCATTCAAAAGAAAGCATCTTTACATGAAAAACACACAATACAGGTGGGAACTGCAACTAAATGTTGCCCTGTGGAGTCCCTCCTGTTGAAGATGCTAGCCAACCAGCCACATCCCCTTCCAGGATACTCCATTTGATTTCCCCTCCCACATGAATTTTTATTCCCTACTCCCTACAGTCAGCATTCCACGTCCACTGAACATGCTTTGTCCTCATCACCACTACCACCCCTTCTAGTTTCCCCCCATTTGTTTGCATTTTTGCTAACTGTGGGATTTTCCCATCCAAGATGTCCCTACGTGCACACTTAGAAAATGAGTTTGCTATTAGTATAGCACAGTTGTGGTCAACTCATGGCCCTCTGGATGTTTTGGCCTACAGCTCCCATTAGTCCCAGCCAGCATAGCCAATGGTGAGATTGAGGGATGATGGAAGTTGTAGGAGAGCCACAAGTTGATCACTCCTGGTATATAGGATAGTAATGCTGTTGTAGATTCTTATGTTACCTATTAGATTTCCATTATGTTACCCATTAGATTTCTCTCTTCGAGGTTGATGCGTAAAACCACATGTTATTCTTGTTGGCAACTTGATCCTAGCCAGTCAGGGATCCTGCAGCCAGCATGATTTTATCACAAAGCCATTTCAGAGTGAGACAGGGAGGAAGCAGTGCTGTGAAACCTTCAACCCCTGCCCCACCTTCAAAATTATTTAACAGGTGCTTTTTCCGGAGGACACCCCACCCCCTATTTTGAGTCTGATTGAATTGTATCAGAAAACTGCGTGCCATCATTAATTCCAGTATTGCAATCTTTAAGGGAAATTTCATAGGTTACATATCTGCAACCTCAATTGGAAATAGGTAGAGTTGAGGTGGGTACAGTACTTGAATGTGCACACTGACTTTCACTGCAATACCTCAGTTGCCCTTGCATTTTATTCTGGGTCTTGTCATCATCACATGTCAATTGACTGGACAGTAGAACACACTGAACACACCCTTTGCAGTTAACAGTGGTGGTGTATTCCAGAGAAGCTTTATAAAGACACCCTTTGTAAACCACTGGACTTGACAATACAGATGCAGAAAAGACTTGCCTACTCTTAGCACTTCCTAATAGCACATATCAGATAGGTGCTTTTATATTTACAGTTGTCCATGGAGTTCTTTCTGTCTGCTTCAGAAATCCCTTCAACAGAGGACAATGCCATTTGTGTGGACTAAGTATTCCAACATTTGCCAGATCTTACCATACTGCCAAAACCAAGCAAACGCACACACACTGCCTCTTTGAATACTCGGTGACTACTCAACAAGTATTTGACAACTGAGAGAATAGCTGCTGAATATTCAACATTCAGAGGGGACTTCTGTGAAGTTGTTTTGGGAGCATAGGTTTTTGTGTGGCTGTAATTCTATTCCCCCCTCCCTGCAGAGTTTGTGGCTAGTCACTCTGCACCAGGAACACAGGATCTAATTCATACCTGAACAATTTGCCATTTCTTAGTGTGCCTATCCTAACTTTATCTCACAAAGCCTTGATTTCTCATTAGTGGGCAACACATTGGCCTCCCTCCTTTTTGAAATGCAGATTCTCCGTACTAGGCCTAATTATGTTGCCTCTAATATTAGCTTCAGTTCATGCTTACCAGAGCACCCACTTAACCTAGGATCTACAATATGCTTCCTATGTTAAGTAGGAGCCATGGTAAACCTTAACTATGGTTATTAGTACTTATGTAATGGCTTAACCATGGTGATGCCCAGTAGTGGGAATGTAGAGTCCAGCAAAGAGAGGGTGGAGAAAACACACAATGCAGTAGCTGGAACCAGTTGACTACAGACAAGCAACTGCCACCATTATGTCTGCACTGGCCCTGAAAGCTTCTTATTCCATATTTTTCCCCAGAGATGTAAAAACTGGTTTTGTTTCATTCAAAATTTGCCTTTGTTCATTCCTCTTTGACCAGATACAAAATAGGACAGGGCTCCTGCAGCTTTAACTGTTGTGATGAAGAAGGAATTTCACCAGGTGCTGCATGCCTACAAATGACACCTGCTGAAATTCCCTTTTCTATAAAACTGTTAAAGACACAGGAGCCGAGTCCTCCTTTCCATATGGTCACCCTACTGATTAAGTAACTCCTCCTCCTCCTCCTCCCTTGTGCTTGCAAAAGCTCCACCTTGATGTGGGATTGGGTAGGCCAGGGGCACCCAAGATTTTGGGCCATTGGGCATACTTAGAATTTTGAGAGTATCATGGGCATTCTTACAAAATGGGTGCCATGGGGTGGTGGGTGGTCTTGCCCATTCGCAAAATGGGTGCCATGGTGGGCATGGCAAGTCACAACATTTGATTTCCCAGAAGTGAGACTAAATTGGTGAAACTAAAAAACAAGTAACTTGTAAAGGCAGAGCTGAGCTGGGGTTTTGAACTGAAATAGAGAGGACAGTGCGCTTGTCTCTCAGTTAATTTGTTTTCATTTTGTTTTAATTAAAAAGAAGTCTCAGAAAAAAAATCAGTGGCAGAAAGCCTGGTGGGCACCAAGAGACGTGCCCAAAAACACCCTGTTGGAACACCAGAGGTAGATCATAAATGGGTATACTTTGTTAGTTCGATGTTCACTACTGTGTCAAGTTTTATCTTATATTTAATTTCAGATCTGTGTAAAAGGTTTATTTATGAAACTCTGTTCTTACAGTCACCAAGTGAGGACTGAGAATTGCTCTCAATTGAAGGGGTGTTATTTAATATATTTAGACCTTGACTTTAAACCAAAAGGGTTATTAGTGTGCCTAGCAATTAAATTATTATTACTATATATGCCAGGAATATGAGTGTCCACGATTATCATCTTCCAGTGCCTTTAAATGAATGGTAACAATGTACACTAATAGTAGGTGCTACACAAACTGGAAAATCTTGTTCTTGTGAAAAACGCACACCCACTTTCATGGTAAGATACTCTGAATATGCAGTGTCACTTCTTGTCACCACAGAAATGGTCATGGAAAATAATCGGAAAAGTTACACACCGCAGTATGTACAACCTATGAAAATGTGTATACAGATTTCAGGGGAGTTATTCGATAAGCTTATTTGTTAGGTATCACATAACAGTTGTAATCGGTAATGTAGCACATGAGAAAAAGCCCCCAGAATACTATGGGCTTGATCCAGGTTTAAGTATGTGTGACTGGGCTGGCAAAAGCAACTTCCCTGCCACTCCTTCCCACAGCAGACATCTTCGCTCCTCCAACATGCTACACAAAGGGTGGGTAAGCTGTGACAAGGGGGAAATCCCTGATAATTGTATGGAGGCACCGTCCAGGAGCAGAACTCTGACACAATTTTGGGGGATTCCCTCTTCCTCCCGCACCACAAGCCTACCTCAGCGGATCCAATCCAATGGGCATGATCCCATACGAAAGGTTGTAGCTCAGCAGTTGACGGCAAGCTTTGCATTCTCAATTCAATTCCTGGCATGGCTGGGAGAGACACCTGCCTGAAACCTGAGAGGGCTGCAGCTATTTAATACCAAACTAGATGGACCAAAGCTTGATTCAGCAACTTCCTATAACCTATGATCATTAAAAGTTAAACACCTTTAATTCGCTTAATAGGAGAATTAAGCACACAAATAAATGTTTTCCACAGAAACCAATAAGACTAAAACATGCTTAAGTTTGCTGGATCATACTCAATGTGTTAAGAAGCAAAAAGAAAAAAAATGTGTTCCCCAAACTATTTTTTTCAAAGCTTTAGTTTGTTTACTCTAACTGTTTCCTTATGGCTCCATCTAGTGGCTCCATTATTATTACAGGAGAGAAAGCTATTTTGACTTCAAAAAATTGTATTTCGATTCATTATGGGTTTTAAAACAAATAAAAAACGAACCAACGAACCAAAATCACCACTTCCTGCAATGAGGGCAATGATGAATTTGCCCATTGATAGCCTGGCCTCCAAGTGAACAGACGACAATTCTGTTCCAAGACTCAAGGGAGTGTGCATTCTGCTAGTTCAGGGGTAGGTAACAGAATGGGCACTTTTACGTCTCAGAATGGAATCCTCTTTTGTTCACTGAAAGGTCAGGCCACAGATCTGTAATCATCATTGACCTCCTTGACTGACTGAGTGTGGATAACCTGGGGTGAGAACCCAGTTTCCTGATGGTATGTAATTGCTGCACAACTTAAGAACCATTGATGTTTCAATAGAACTTTTTTTAAAAAAAAATGACCCAGCAACCAAAAAGGTTCCCAAAGCAGCTAACTACCAGTCAAAATAAGAACTCAGAATTCACTTAAAACATTAGTGATGAAAAAAGCCCACAGCAGTTAGCATTAGCTAGCAGCAGAAGTTGTTCATTATGTAGCTCCATGAAAGTGCCACAGAGATGGCCCATAACAGAAACATCATAAGCCTTATGATCAAAGGGGTCTACTTCTTGGAACACAGCCACTATCAAAGATTTCAAGTTCTGGGGATCTTAAAGGCAGGTTTAAACTAGATTGCAGCCATCACATTCAAAACACCATGAATTTTTATTGCATTTTAAAATATGCTTTGAAAGAGCATTAAAAATATGCACATGTATGGTGCTAGACAATGCTTAATGAAGTGCAAGAGAACAGTGTGATGTTTCACTATTTTATGCCATTTATCTGTTATGTAAATACTGTTAGACTTTGTATAAGGCTGGCAAGTAGTTAATTCTGTTGGGGGGGAGTGAGTGAATGGAATGTTGGGAGTAAATGCTGATTGGCTGTTGGATTTGAGTGTGTGAGGGGGAGTAACAGTAAAAGTCAGTAGAAGTTGGAGAGAGTTGAAGAGAGTTGGAGTTAGTCTGCTGTATAAGATAGGTTAGTGTAGGGCCTGCAATTTATTGTTTGGGGAATAAGAGGGAGCAGAAGGAGCTAGATTAGGAATTTAGAGGGTAGAGCAGGCAAGGATACAAGACATCTTTATTGTAACAACTAAGTACTGAAACAAATGAAAACATAAGCTTGATAATATGAATGAAGTTATGGTAAGGTGCTGATTTATATGGTGGCAGCAGTAAAGTAGAAGGTGAATAAAAGGTGCACAAAGTGCCAAGCTGGTTGCTGTCGGATGAAAAAGGGGTCAGAGAAGGTGATCGGGTCATGATAGGTGGTGGTGTCTTGCGGTGGGATATGAATAAATCCAGTGTAGTTCACACAAATCCTGTGGGATCCCTATAAATCCAGTAGTGAATATATAACAAGCCACAAGGGAGACAGCGGCACGTAAAACAGTTAACAGAAGTAAGGTATAGAACAAGCAACTGCGAGGAAACATGGCAGAAATTTGGGCTTTAAAGAAAGAAGCACTAGTCGAGAGATGTAAAGTGTTGAAACTGAAGTATGAGGGGAAAACTACAGAACTAAAAGTAATATTAATCAAACATCAAGTACCAGACCCTAGTGAGGCAGACCGTGAAATAAACCCTGTGATGAACGTCTCTGATCCTGCCTATATAGAAACATTGAGCAAAACAGAATCAAAATTTTAGAACTAGAGGAGAAAAACAAAGAAAATTGGATGCTGAAGAGAAAGAAAAGCAGCATTTGAGGTGGAAAGGTGCTGAAAGAGTAAAAATGGAAGCTGACAGAGTAAAAATGGAAGCTAACAGAATAAGAATGGAGATGAGGGAAAGAGAAAAACGACATGAGTTGGAGCTAGAAAGAATAGGATTAGAAACTGAAAAATTTAAGATTGAGGTAATTTGGTGGGAGAAGCAGGAAGGGATAGAGAAAGATAAGACTAAAAGCCTTAAAACACCCAAAATAACACCTAGGGATTTTGTTGCATACAATCCTAGTGAAGATCCTGAGATCTTTTTATCAACATTTGAAAAAGCCACCAAAAACTGGAATATTCCCAAAAGAGAGTTCATGAGGTATATATTTCTAGACTAGTCAAAGCAGAAATGGCTGAAATCTATAATAGTTTTACCTCAGAGGACACCCTTATTTGTGACATCTATAAAGTAGCAATGTATCAAAGATTTAGATTGGGGCTGAACACTTCAGAAAGCAATTTAGAACATGTCACTTACAGCCAGGAAAATCTTATATAGATCTGGGTGTTAAGTGAACTGATCTTTTTGACAAGTGGGCCACCCGTTCAAATGCTGACACTGAAGAGGGCATTAGAGATCTGATGATTCTGGATCAGTTCCTTAACCAATTCCCCTCAGAAATCAGACTTATGGTGTAAGATGTTGTTTTTAAATGGATACTGTTTTTATACTGTTTTTATGGTGTTTTTTTAAAAAAAATTGTATACTTTTAATGTTTACTATTTTTAATGTTGTAAACTGCCCAGAGAGCTTCGGCTGTGGGGCGGTATATAAATGTAATAAAATAAATAAATAAATAAAATAAATAAGATAGATCCCAAAAACAGTTATGGAAGCTGCTGAAATTGCAGATCAATTAGCGATTAATAGAGGAGGTGGATCAGAAAGAAATTATAGAGACTATCGTCCTAAATTCAATGATCACAGAGATGCTAAATTTGGTGTGAAAAAGGAAACTGAGAGAAATAAAGAGAACAATCACCAACTTAAAGCCAGTGAGGAAAGCTAAAGTGATATGAAACCTGGTTTAAAAAGAGAAAACACAAGGTCCTGTTACAGGTCCTCAGAGGCCCAGCTAGATGGGTGAAAAAGCCCATCTAGCAAAAATGCATAGGAGGAGGGCGGAGGTGAAGATTGCTTCTATATCCCCCTGCTCTGTATAGGATGCCTGTCATCCTCCAAGTTCAGCACCCTGATAGGATTGTGCACCAAGATGTAAATGTAAATTGTTAATTGCATTTTTTTTACTATTTAAACCAATATGGTACATAAGACAATTGTAGAGAAAATTATTTATTTTACGTATTTAAATATAAAAGTGAAATGTGTTGGACGTACCTAAGAGAGAATGTTACATGTAAAAATAAACATTAAGTGTCCAATTCTGTACCTCAAAACAGAACCTGATAATGGAAGATTCGCAGAAGAGCAACAGGTCTTTGTAAAAATGTCACAGCTATACTTCAAAAAAGTATAAAATATTTTCACATGGCCAGTCACCCTTCCCCAATAGTCTCCCAATTCAAAGTACTCATTTTTGTAAACTGTGGGAAATTATTCCTAGCATAAAAGGAATGCTCCTTTTAAATCCTTTCAAGGATGTCCAGTAGCACTACACAGTAGTTTCATGTTTCCACAACCCAGTCCTGATATTGCCAGTGCTGTCAGCACTGAGTAATGTCCCATCCTGGGCACTGCTTTTCAGTGGCCCGTTCTGGACAGCTAAATTCAAACCGTAGGACTTCTGCTGCCCTTCCAGCTCAACCACTATTGGTTTTCTCAGTACATCCTTTTTGAAGTTTGCTGGCACTGTCTTTTCAGTATTTCTGTGGCCTTTTTGAAGAGTGCTACAAGCGTCACTGCTGTCTTGCTGGGACTGGTTATACTGCCGTTCTCTGTAGGCCAGATAAGCTCTTCGGCTCCTTGAATGGCCTTCGCTGATACTTTGACGAGTTTTAGGTACGCCATTTTGGATGCTTCCTTCTACACTAGTGGGAACATCATAAGCATACTCGCGCAAGACCGTCAGTCTGCTGGCACGGTGTCCTTTACTCCTGTTTTTGTGATGGCGGCCTGGGTGGCCATTTGTCCGTAAAGGTACCTCTAAAGGGGCCACATGCATTTTGATCTCATTGTCTACTGAGTGTTCAGTAAGACTGTTATCAAGTGGAGGGCCGGTGTTCAGTGCTAAGGAGCCCGGAGGACACTGCGCTGCTGCAGCCTGTATGTTAGTTAGTTTACAACCTTGAGAAGAATTTTTTAAGCTTGATGCACTTTTATTGGTGCATGACGACTCCGCACTGCTATTGGTGCATTTGGCAGGTTCTCCATTTGTCCCATTTGCACTGGAAGAGGGCTGAATATTAACCTGTACTGAGTATGTGGTCCTTCCAGGGCAGCAGGTTGTTATCCAAGCATGTCTGACATCTTCTCTGTTAATGCAATGATGTATTATTAGAAAAGCACTAAGGCTTAGACACATGACTCCAAAAAAGCAACTAAAAACCAAATCCAAAGGATAATATAAAGAAACAGCAAAGGCCCCCAAAATCCACAGAGCCACATAGAGAAATAAAGTGAGGCTCACACCCACAAGCTGTGCATGGAAACTATGTTCATTTTCCAAAGCTGAAGTGGAAACCAGAGACACAGACATTGAATCTTGATGGTTCAGGTTGCCATGTTCATTGGTTGCTAAACGCTGCTGCTCCTCAGCTGGCTCTTTAAGCTCAAATTTACGCTCAGGGTGCCTTTTCAGTTGTATAAATATGCTGAGAAAATACATGCAGTTTACGAAAACGATGAAGCTGGCAGGTCCGTAAAAAGCTCCCAAGCTTGGTTCCCATGCCATCCAACAACTGCAATAAAAAGAAGCAAATCCTGAGAAAGACATCCACTGTCACATACTTTTAATAATTTAACCATTTCAATAGATTAAAATCCATTCAATTTAGCTGTGTTGAAGAGTCAGGCCCTACATCCACCCAAATACACACTAATAATGCAATACTCACTAAGCCGAGTTAGGTCTGTTTCCATAATTCCTTATATTTGCAGCAGCTGTTATCCCACAAACTATGATGGGGATTCCTCCACCAATTAGGTAGAACCTTAAAAAAAAAAGACAAGTAATGGTAGTAACAATTAGAGAGATATTTTGCCAAAGATGAGGTGGATCATCCTTAGAAAGAAGGTCAACCCTATAGTGCTACTGGAGAAGGAAAGGAAAGGAACCTCTCGTGCAAGCACTGAGTCATTACTGACTCTTGAAGGGATGCCAGCTTTCGCTGACGTTTTCTTGGCAGGCCTTATAGCGGGGTGGTTTGCCGTTGCCTTCCTGGGCCGTTATTACCTTTCCCCCAGCTAACTGGGTACTCATTTTACCGACCTCGGGAGGATGGAAGGCTGAGTCGACCCGAGCAGGCTGCCTGAGAACCAGCTTCCGCTGGGATCGAACTCAGGCCGTGGGGAGAGTTTCAGCTGCAGAAACTGCTGCTTTACCGCTCTGCGCCACACAAGGCTACTGGAGAACTATGGCCCAATCCTTGTTTGCCTTTTGAGATATCACACAGACAAAAGCATCTACGTGGCCAATCTCTGCTGCTCATTCTTCTTCACAAAGGACAATGTCTCACGGGTTTCAAAGCAATAAGGACATCTCCAACTTAGTTTGGTTTCCTACTTCTCTGCAGCAAAATCCAGCAAGAGTTAGTGACTGGCGAAAGTGCAAGTTGAGGAACGGGCTGAAATGAGATATTGAGGAAGTGCTTCCTGCCTATCTCTGCCTTGTAGGCTAGCAGCTGCTACAGCCACTAGGATGCTTTGTTCCATATGGTGTCTCCGAGGTGAACATATGAACCACGGCTATGTGTAGGGAATGCTAATAGGACACACACAAAAAAGGAATTACCGTATTTCTTCGATTCTAAGACACCATCGATTGTAAGACGCATACTAATTTCAGTACCACCAATAGAAAAAAAGCTTTGATTCTAAGAAATAATAAACGACCCGCGATTCTAAGATGCACCCCTTTTTAAGAGATGTTTATATGGGGGGAAAAGTACGTCTTAGAATAGAAGAAATACGGTATCCCTTGTATAGAAGCTCTGGTGAAAAGCGCAACCTGTAGCTTGTTGGTGGGGCCACAGTCCACAGCTGCAACTAAGAGCATGACACCTCTGTAGTAAACCTCTGTTTCTTGGGAGTGAGCAAATTGGGTGAGCAAACAGGGTATTCAAGATGCACCAGAGAGGCTAAAGAGACTCAAACCAATTGGCTACTATTCTCTCCTGCTGATCCACGTGCGAACAACTGATGCAGCCATAGGAAATGGTGAATGGCTCTCCAAAGACTACGAGTTGAGAATTGGGGGCACAACTGGTATTTTCATCAATCCTTCCTGTCGAAGGTTGGGGAACGGGTAGGGAAAGAAAGCCACTGACTACGCAGATGGTGTTGTTGGGGAACACTTGGTTTCATAGATGGCTTACAATACCACTGTGAAGGACTCCTTGCAGATGCTGTGGTACATGTCAGAGAAACTGGAAAGAATATTTTTCTCAGGAGCTAGGGATATTGGAGAAATTTGCAATGGCTTCAAATGAGTTCAGATTTCTATAAATCCAACCTGTGAATTATGCAGTGGACTGGCTTTTCCTGAATTTTGGACTGTTGTTTTTTTTCCACTTTGAGGAGAGTGTAAGGTGCTAATTTGCATTGGCACTAATACACATTAGCATTAATGGGAGAAGAATGAATTTCTGGTAAAAAATAACAACAATTCTTCCAGTGAGCAAACGATGGAATGAAAGATGCCTACAATCTATGAAACACAAACAGAATGGATTTAACAAAATCTGTACATCCCAAGCAGGAGCCTTAGCAATCTGATCAAGACGGCTTTAAACGAACTCTTGGGGGGTGGGCACGGCAAAAGCACAGAGCTAACTACTGAGACAAGTATTAGTGACAAGAACACAAGGGACAGAGGAAGCAAGACAGTGAAGGTGGAGCCTCGTAATTTGCAGGTACTGTTACATATCTATTTTGTTTTGTCTCTGGGGTGATTGCAATCTGGTCCTCCTCATCCTAGTTATAGAAACCTGAAACACTACAGTTGTGTAACCACAGTCAATGAGTGCTCACGAATGGCTTAGCATCCTCCTGGAGAGAGGTCTTGAGTGGAGTGCTGGATGGTGGTGTAGAGGGGCTGTTTATCAAAGATCAGGAGACACTTCCTAACAGTGAGAGATGTAGGAGGTGGCGAGTTACCCTTCAATGGAGGTATTTAAGCAGAAGCTGGGCAGTCTTCTGTCAGGGGTGTTGTAGCTGCATCCTGCACTGCAGGAAGTGCATTGAATAGGAGGTCGCGCTAGTTGATTTCTAAGGTACCTCCCAACTCTTAGGATTCTATGAAATAATTTGACAGTGTTCACCTGGCTGATTATCAAGGAGAACCTAGAAAAGTATTCCTCAAATGAGTTATTATCTCCAATGTGATTTGCAACTAAGATTTTCAAATGTTTGGGTACATACAGAAATGACCTATTATAGATCCTTAAATAGTCCATAACAGATAATACCCTACTACTGCCTTTCCCACCTTGCTGTCTATGCTGGCTGGGGCTGATGAGAATTGTAGTCAAAAATATCTGAAGGGCACGACATTGGGGGAGGCTGCGCTATCAAAACTACATCTTAATACATGCAACTGAACTGAATGCATGTCCTTCTTCTGTGACCTTCACCTACATTTTCCTTCCTTCACAGCAGGGACCTGTCATCTTCTTTGTTGATCTGTGAAATGCCATGCACACTGAGAATGCACACACTCTCATCATCATTTCTGCATGAAACCTGTAGCACCTACAATTCACTTCAGAGAGAAAGGAGATGCAAAGAAGAAATTCTCTGCAGGCTTTGATTTAGCAGCAGCAGCTCATGATGTTCAGTAGCTTAATGTTCTGAACACTCGTTTCAATACGTGGCGAATGTAAGCACTCCTATTGCAAGCCTGCATACCAACACTCCCTCTTTGTATTCAGTGAGAGTATTTGGATGGAAGACCAAAGTGAAAAAGACCTTAAAGGCCTCAGATGTGTCAGGATACAACATGTCAACTCTTAAAGGCTTCTGAATGAACGTAATTATATTTAGCAAATATGTTTCCTTAAAAGCGGAGAAAAAGCTAGTCATTGGGCCGGTTTGAACAATGGCTAGTTTTTGCATTATGCAAGGGTTGTTTAACCCCCATAGAACTCACCTCCACTTGGTTCAGACAATATGAGAAGCCAAAGCCACAGCTTTAATATTCAAAAGCCACCCAGCATGTGCTGCAAGCCATTGTGGCTTAAGCCATGGTGGGCTGCAGTGATTGTGCAAACCAGGCCAATGACACATCAATTGACTATTTGATGAGTTATGAACACAATCCACCAGAAATATTTACTGCACCTACTGAAATTAACGGAAGTTGTACAAATGATCAGAGTTTGTGTGCAGGAATCACAGGACGCTGCCTTACACCAGGACCGACGATTTGCTGATCTAGCCCAGTATTGCAGGCCAGCGGTCCGCCTCCAGGGTCTCAGGCAAGGCCTTCCCCTCACCTGCTATCTGATCCTTTAAAACGGAAATGCCAGGAATTGAACCCAGGTCTTCTACATGCAAAGCACACACTCTATCATTGGGCTATGCCTTTGCTCAGCTTCTCCAATAATCAGGTTTACGCAGGAAATATTAGAAATTGCTTTTGTGTCTTGTGCTTTCTTATTACTTTATATGACTAAGAGAAAAAATATTTTGTCTGACCAATTAACACAGCAGGGTTATGAAGTTCCATTCTGTTTCTAAGAAAGCTATTCAATTTCTGCCACCTTGTGGACAAAGCGAGATTAATTTAACACACAACAGTTTATCTGGGGAGAAAATCAAACACACATTTTGAATACTTGCTGTGTGGGGAAGCTACACAGAACAAGAAAAATCAACAGGTGGGGAAAGGTTAAACGGCCCCTCCGTTCCTCACTAGTCGTCCTAAAGACTCGAGTTCACAGTTTAGTTCATTCCTTGATTCAGCCCTGGAGGTCCAGGTATCAGTGATTAACAGGAGTATGTTTCAACAGCTATGGCTGGTGTGCCAACTGTGCCTGTTCTTGGAGATGTTGGACTGGGCTATGGTGACAGAAGCCTTACTATATCCCATTTGGACTACAGTAATGTGCTTTATGTCGGGCTGCCTTAGAAAAGGGTTCAGCTGAAACTTCAGCTGGTCTATAATGCTACAGCCAGACTACTGACTGGACAGTTAATACATCACAGCAGCTTTCACTGGCTACTGGTCTGTTTCTGGGCAGAATTTGAAACACTGGTTAAGACCCATAAAGCCTTATACTATGTGGGACCAGGCTCTTTGAAATACCATATTCTCCCATACAAACGTGCCAGACTTTTAAGATATTTGGGGGAGGGCTTTCTCTCAGTCCTGCCACCACAGGAGACACATTTGCTGGGACGTGACAGAGAGCTTTCTTCTTGGCCTCTCCAAGACACTAGAACCTCCGTGCCAAAGGAGGCTAGGCTGGCTCCCTCTCCGTTGTCCTTTGGCGAGCAGGCAAAGACAGTTTTATTCAGATAGGCTTTTGGCATTTAAGCTATTAAAAGGGGTGTTAACAGGTTGGATGGTGTTATTTCTATTTATTGATGTATTTTAATTGTACTTTGATTTGTTTTTATGTTTTAATTGTGTTTCTGTTTTTATATTTATGCCATTTTTGGAAGGAAGGTGGGATATACATTTAACAAACAAATAAAAGGATACATAATATTTGATGGGGAAATTACTTATATAAAAATGTCTACACCATCCTTCTAGTGCCTGTGCACTACTCAGTGTGGCTTACAACACTTTAACATCACAATAATAACACATATAATAAACATACAAGAAAAGCAAGGAACACAGATAAAACACAACCTTTACTTAAACCTTTGCAGGCAAAAACTGCAAGACTAAAAATGTCTTTACAATTACCTTTATTCCAGTCAGTCAGTCCCAAGTGCCTATAGACACACACACACACACTGTTCACTGCAGCTGGGCTGAATGCAGGACACACACATCTATACTGCCAAAATTACTAGTGAGAACTGACAATCTCGAGCAAGTGGACCGATACATGGTCCAGTACACAGAAGAGAGACAGAGGTAACACAAGGAGTGTGCAGTTAGCAGGGCATGTGAACAAGGATAAAGGCTGGAGAAAATTGTACTGGATACAAAGGAATATGATGAAGAACTGAATTTAGGTTAGTGTAACAGATTAGGGGAGTGGGGAGAAAATCAAGAGAAGAGTGAGGATATGTAAGTACACATAAGAACATAAGAAAAATCATTCTGGATCAGGCCAAAGGTCCATCTAGACCAGAGAAGAGACCAATCCAAAGCTTACCTAAAAAGTCCACACTGTTGCTGGAGACAGAGCACAGGATGGAGAAAGACCATCTTCTACCGGATTACTCCGGTTGTCAGTAGAGTCCTCCTCTGTTTCCCCCACCCCACCATCTGAAGTCAGTAAGGTGGCATTTCACCTACTGATCTGAGTGCTATTTAGCCCAGTAGGGAAATACTAAGAATGGCATACTAAATAAAGCAGAAGCTGAACATTGTTTCTCACCTCAGCATTGGCCTAGGAGGTGGTGGTGGTTCATCAGGATCTTGACACCTCTTCACTTTCCTAGTGACTTGCTTATAGATGTTCCTAGAAGTGACTCCCATCCACAGTAATGTAGAAAGTGTAGAATAATGCAGGATTATCCCAACCTGGAAAACAGGTGTTAAAAAGTAAAACAGTCATGTAAGAGGAATGTTTTTTTAGCTCTTCATATGCTTAACATATACCTGGATGCACCATTTCTTCTGCTTTTAACTACTTTTAAGCCAAAATCTGCTTGTTTAATTCCCATGTGTATCTTTATTAACTCCCAAATTACTGGGCAGGTTGTTTTGTAAAGATGGGGCTAGAAACTCTGATAAATTAAGAAAATACTCTACAAAAATATAAAATGTACATAGCAGAAGTACATGGAAATCTACAATTTGGCTGGAATGTTGCTATCTGTGAAAGGCTGCTATATATTTTACTCTTAATAAATCATGTGTCCTTTTATCTCTCTACAGGAATAAAAGGGACACTTTTCATGCTGCAATTTGTTCTCCACTACAGATATCAGGGTACAAAATACTTACATGTCATATCAGTTGTAAATGGTGCGTAATCCTTTTAAAATACAAACAGGAAACAGGAATCCAATTCTGTTTATTTTCAGGCTAAATTACAGGAAGCATCTATTTATTTTGAAATCTAAATAATTCCTTCATCCACAAAGGATTCTAGGGTGACGTGCTTAGAATTTATTTTTAAAAAACAATACAATATAAACAATAAAACTGCAACAATAAGAGGCATAAAAACGAATCCTCTAACAGACCAACAAAAATAAAATAAATAAAACAAAAGTTTAAACTAAACTTAATTTTTATCACTTATTTATTGAAAACCATTTGGGCAAACTCAAAATTTTAATTTTGCATTGAAAGGAATATTCAACGCTAATGATATCTCCTTCAAGAAGACATTCGCTTCTCCCACCACATGCCTTCTCTCAAAGTCTTCCTACCTATCTCCTGTCATTTCTTCTGCTCTTCTTGTTTCATTCTTAATTTGTATCCTATCCCCAATTGCCAGTTTCTTTCATCCCTCCCTCCTGCTGCTTTTACATTCACTTCTTCCAATAACAGTTTCCCTCTCTTATTCCTTCCCAGTATTTAAAAATTATTCTAATTAAAACATTATCCTTGCTTTCTAACCACCTCCCACTGCCACATCTTCCTATGCAGTGTGCATAGTCCAGCCATGGTACAGGATGGTCAAGCAAAGAGGCACTGGACAGTCTGCAGCGCTGAAATCCAACTGAAGGGTTGGCTTAGACCCACTGGGGGGTCCCGACCCACAGTTTGAGAAACACTGCTCTAGATAGTGGTTTTCAGTCAGTGCTTTTTATATGGATTATTCTCTAGATCAGTGGGACTGTATCCTCAGGAGACCTGCGGATCCTTAATTATCTCAGGAATGACAAGATACCTTGACCACCACTTCCAACCTTCCTGTACAGTGTACAGGCACAAGGAAGTACTGGTTTCAACATATTCCCAATCTTCTATAGTGCTCAGGAATTCTTTGGCAGAGGAATCTATATGGAAAAAGGTTCTATGGGGGTGGGTGGGTTTGAAAACCACTGGTCTAGATAATAACATTTTTCAACTAAGTACAAAGCTTCTTTTAGTAATAAACACAAAATTCCAGAACTGTAACATTTCTGATTTTGGTTTAGAAATTTCCTAGAAGATAATGTGTACCTGCAAAAATGTAACATTGCTGCATGGGAAAATGTCTAATAAACTTTGACAACATTATGGCCCCCACCCACAAGCTCTTTTATTACATTTTTTTTTTTTTTACTGCAGTTCTTCCAAACACACATTTCACTTACAGCTTGGCAGATGCTAGCATTTTTGCTCTGGGTTATGCCTCCAACAAACATCACACATGTCAGGAAAATATGGAAGCTGAGGTTAACTAACATATGCCAGCTTTTAAGGCTGATCCTGATGACACTGTTAAACAACAAAAAACACAGCAGAATTTCACACCGATGCCCAAAGGTTATTCAACAACACAATACTTTTTTAAAAGCTAGAATCAGGGCCTCATCATCCTGAATCTATGTGGGCCTATATTGTTAAAATTGAAATTATCAATGCTAAATATTGTACAAAAACTTAAAACATAAAATGGACTCTTCAAGATATACATCCTGAGGAACAAAATATAACTTGGGATAGTATTATGGGCGAAACCATTGGCTTCATATTTTTCCTTCAGGGAATGCTTTTTACATCAAACTTGTCTGTTAAGGAAACTTTGCTTTTCTGCCAATGTCTCTATGAATTGCAGGGATTCTCGGACATATTTTACTCACATAATATAGCCTTAACAAGCTAACAATTGTAGCAGAAATTAGTAATAGTTGTGGGCAAGCTTCTTTTAGGAAAGTTTGTTCACCATTACTGCTCTTTTACTGAAATATATTTGAAGGTTCCAAACAACCTTTGGCCCCCTGGGGTTCTTCAAACATAGTTTGAAAACCACTGAGATAAATAATTAGAATCAAACAATAAATTAGATTCTTAGAAACCTATGCACCACTATCCCTCTAATACTAACATCCACTATATTAGTCTAACAGTAACCCAGATTTTAAGAGAAAAAAATAAAAATAAACATTCATGTTGGTATATATAATATGAAATGTATAAATGAATTCCATAAGCAATGTACATATATACACATACATACATACATATATATATATATATATAATTCCATAAAGCCCATATAAATATATATATAACAAATGTTTGGTGTTCGTTATTTATATATTTATGAGATGAATTAAGCTGCTTGTGTTTAATTTTTGTGGATATAACATTTGTTAAATGTATTTGTAAAGTGATTTTGGAATTCGTTTATTTATTCATTCTGTATTATATATTCCAACTTTATTTGGGTTCTATTTCTTTTTGCATTTTACTCCAAAACTTTGGAGTACTGCAGGGATGCAAAAGACAGTGCTTAAATACAGTAGGGTGACCATATGGAAAGGAGGACTGGGCTCCTGTATCTTTAACAGTTGTATTGAAAAGGGGATTTCAGCAGGTGTCATTTGTATATATGGGGAACCTGGTGAAATTCCCTCTTCATCACAACAGTTAAAGCTGAAGGTGCCCTGCCCTCTTTTAAATCTGGTCACTCTAGGATAGCTCCTGCAGCTTTAACTGCTGTGATAAAGAGGGGATTTCACCAGGTTCCCCATATATACAAATGACACCTGCTGAAATTTTCTTTTCTATGCATCTGTTAAAGATACAGGAGCCCTGTCCTCCTTTTCATATGGTCACCCTAAAATACAGGTATCACTTTTTTTGGTAGAGGGATGTGGACCAATGAGCCCTTAATGGAACAAGTCATTTAAGTGTAGCTTGTAACATCAGGCAATCCTCTGGTTCAGAAAGAGTGGTGCCCCTATGTGACCCAATGTGCTCCAGCTCTACAAGTTGAAATATATCAAAGGTGGGAATGAATCTGGACCGGATTCTATTGTTATGGGTATGAGCTTACGGAATACCAAAAGGTGGCTGATAAGAGTGTTATTGAACTGTCCAACTGAAATGATACTGCCTGCTAAATCAATATAACATTCAATATTATCAGTTATAAACTGCTATTACATACACATAGCAACCTGGGTTTGACTCAATATTAATTGTTTTTATACAGCTAACACAATATAAATTTAGAATTATGTTACCTGTGGTGATATATGTAGCTAATTTTGATTATCAAGAGGCACATCAGGAGAATCACGGCAGAGACATAGATAACTGGATGTAGAAGGTCAACTGACTGGGCATATCTTGTCAAATCCTGACATTTAAGACAATACAATACATAGCATTAGTCCAATCAGTGCCTCCATTTGACGTAAGGATAATTCATTATAGATCCAAAAGACTGGGTATAAAAAAAAAGCATAAAATTTGGGTGCAGCGAGAACAAAAATCATCCCCTTTGAGTCTCAGCTTTGCACTTTAAATTCAATAAAACATACTTGCTCCTCCTGTAGTTCTCAGCTTCATCCCTTAGTCAGGAGTCCCCAAGGAGGGGAAACAGTTATGGTAATTGAAGACTGGATCATAATGAAGATAGAGGGGGAATTATTAAGACTGCATGAGCACTTAGCACAATGCAATAGCCGAATTTAGAAAGCTAATGATTGAGGGTTGTGGCACTCTCCCAAAATTAACAAGGTTAATATGTTTGCCTAAATCTATCCATTTCGATATATCCTTGTCAAAAAGAAGACAGCAGAATGTTTATTCTTGTTCCTCCAGGTGGCACAGTTATATTTTACTTGAAATTGATTACCTCTTTAAATATATACCAAACTGTAGATAATGTTTCGGATTTTTAAAAAGTAGGTTATTCCTTTCTACAAAAGGATTAGATGTAATTGTAAGAATCAAAGCATAAGAATGTTCAGTTCTGGGATTATACTGATTAGGGTTTTAAAATACCTACCTACCAGTTTTATTTTATCTTCCCACGTTAACAGCTTCATAGACCATGGCGTCACATGCTAATTTTTTAAAGAGAAAGATCTCTCACAGACCTGGGAGACCAGCTGACACTTCATATCCAAAGACACAACAATGACCACACTTTAATGAAGAACTTGGTTTCTTATAAAGTATTTGAAATTATTTCTCTTAAGTTATTTGTTGTTATACTACATTTTCAGTGTCCAAACTATTTTCCAATTTGTATCTTATCATAAAGTCAGGTTGCTTACCTGTAACTGTAGTTCTTCGAGTGGTCATCTGTGCATTCACACTAATGGGCTCTGCGCCTGCGCGGAGACCAATCGGGAAACTTCCATAGCCTAGAGTTTTGGCGGGAACCCCTCCCCCCCTATATATATATCAGGGGTCCCCGCCCTAATCCCTCAGTTTCTAGGAGACCGTCATTGTGGCCCCCTAACCAAGAGATGTGAGATGGTGGCATAATGGTTAATGCCAATAATCTGTCAAGAGAATGAATTTATACATTATGTAGTTGACATAGAGTATATCAAATAAGGGGTTACCGAAGTGGTATTAGTATGGATAATATAGTAAATGGCCTCCCTTTAGGGGACATACATATGCATATAAACGACACAAGAGGGGTAGGAGGGTGGGTTGTGTGAATGCACAGATGACCACTCGAAGAACTACAGTTACAGGTAAGCAACCTGACTTTCTTCTTCGTGGTCTCTGTGCATCACACTAATGGGCGATTAGCCAGCTATCCTACCTTGGAGGAGGGTAGGTGTCGTCAGTGAAGAATCTCAGACAGGACGGCTCTACCGAAAGCGCAGTCCTCTCTGGCACGAACGTCGAGACGATAGTGTCGTATGAACGTGGATGGCTTGGCCCATGTGGCTGCTTTGCAAAGAGAGGGTAATGAAACGCCCCTTCCAAAAGCAACCGAAGTTGCGACAGCTCTGGTCGAGTGGGCATTGACCTGTGTCGGTATTGGTAACTGGGCAATCTCATAAGCCAGTTTGATGGTTTGAACAACCCAGGCTGCAATTCTTTGAGATGAAATGGGTGATCCTTTAGACCTTCCAGCATAGGAAATGAAGAGTCTTGGTGATTTTCGAAATACTTCTGTTCTGGATTTGTAGAAGGCTAAAGCCCGGCGAGCATCTAGGGTGTGCATTGTATGCTCTAGAGGTGATGTCGGTGATTGAAAAAATGAAGGGAGAATGATATCCTGTCCTAGGTGGAAATTGGACACTACCTTGGGTAGGAATGTCACATCGGGTCGTAGGGTTGCTTTGTCTTTGTGGAAAGCTAGGTAAGGTGGGTCTATTCTCAGGGCGGCTAGTTCTCCTGCCCTTCGTGCGGAGGTTATCGCGATTAGGAATGCTACTTTGAGAGAAAGAAGTCTTAAGTTAGTCGTTGCCAGGGGTTCAAACGGGGGCTTTGTGAGAGCGTGAAGAACCACTGACAAGCTCCATGTTGGGACTATCGATCGTGATGTACCCACTGTGTTTTTTAGCCCTCTTAGGAAACCTTTGACTAGCGGATGCGTGGTCAAAGGTGGGTTGTTGTGTCGATTGGTGTGAGCTGCGATAGCTGCTAAATAGACTCTTAGGGAGCTAGGTTTTAGTCCATTTTGATGTAAGGTAAAGAGGAATTGTAAAATGTCCGTAACAGAGGGATATAGTGCATCGAAATTATTTTCAGCCGCAAATTTTGAGAATCGTTTCCATTTTGCTGCGTATGACTTTCTGGTGTTGGGTTTTCTAGATTGTAGTATGATATTTTGGATGGAAACAGGAAGCGTCTCTGAAGTTACTGCTCGATTTTCCATGCTGTGAGTCTCAAGGTGTTGAGGTTGGGATGTCTGACCTTGCCCTGGTGAATCGTCAACAGGTCTGGTCTTTGGTGGAGTCTGTAGTATTTGTTCCTTGAAAGGAGAAGTAGCCTGGTGAACCATGGTTGGCGTGGCCACCAGGGAGCGATGAAGATGCAGCTCGTGTTGTCGCGTTCTATCTTTACTAAGGCTTTGACTATGAGGGGAAACGGTGGAAAGAGGTAGAATAGTGTTCCGTCCCATTTCATGTTGAAAGCATCTCCGAGGGATCCTGGGCTGGTGCCCGCTCGGCTGCAAAAACTTTCGCAAACAGCATTGTGGTGTGAAGCGAAGAGGTCTATTGTCGGTGTTCCCCATTTTTTGAATATGTCTGACAGAGCGTTGGGGTGAAGTGCCCATTCGTGTGTCGTGGATGGTGAGCGACTTAGTTGATCTGCTAAGGTGTTGTCTCGACCCGCTATGTATACAGACGTGAGGCAGATGCGGTTGTCGATGCACCAATGCCATATATCCATCGTAAGGTGTAAGAGGCGGGAGGAGTGAGTTCCTCCTTGTTTGTTTAAATAGAACACTACGGTTGTGTTGTCTGATGCGACCGTAATATATCGGTCTCGAAGTACGGTAACGAAGGCTTTCAATGCTTTTTGTACGGCAAGTAATTCTAGGACATTGATGTGATTGAGCGATTCGGTCCTTGACCATTGTGCTTGAACGCTTAGAGGACCGCAGTGTGCTCCCCAGCCTGATAGAGAGGCATCTGTCACCGCTGTTCTGGTGGGTGCTGGTATTTGAAATGGGAGTCCTTGGGTGAGGTTCCGTAGATCTTCCCACCAAGCTAGGGATTGTTTTGTTTTCGTAGGTATGTAAAGGATGAGATGTTGATCGTCTCGTTGATTGTTGTATGCCCTTATGAGCCAATTTTGTAATCGTCTCATGTGGAGTCTTGCAAATTGTACGACAGAAGTCGTCGCTGACATGTGTCCTAATAGTTTTTGGACGGTGTGGACAGTGGTTGACCGACGATGCCGAAGTCTGTTTGCTAAAGTTGCGAGGGTTCGAGCTCTTTGTTCTGGGAGGTATGCCCTGCATGAGATGGAGTCGATGTCTATACCGATGAAGCGGATAGTATGAGCGAGTTGAAGGACGGATTTTTCTGTATTTACACATAATCCGAGCTTGTGCAGAAGTTGTAAGGTTATGCTGAGATGTTGTTGGAGTTGGTGGTAAGTCTTTGCAACCAACAACCAATCGTCTATGTAAGGGTATACTTGTATTCCCTGTAGCCTTAGGTGGGCGCATACCACGGTCATACATTTGGTGAAGACGCGTGGTGCTGTTGCCAATCCAAAGGGAAGGACTAGGAATTGGAAGCACTGATCTCCTATGGCGAATCGTAGATATTGTTGGCTGTGGTGTCTTATGGAGATATGAAAATATGCGTCTTTGAGGTCTATGGTGGCGAACCAGTCTCCTTTGGCCAGGAGGGGAGTTATCTGTGCTAGGGTAACCATTCTGAACTTTTGAGGTGTTATAAATTTGTTGACATTTCGAAGGTCCAAGATCGGTCTGAGGCCTCCATCCTTTTTTGGGACTGTGAACTATCTTGAATAGAATCCGGTATGTATCTCGTGAGGATGTAGTGGGCGGATGGCGCCCTTTTGCAGTAGGGTTAGTACTTCTTGTGTGAGTGTTGGTGATGGTTTGGTCACCTTTATTCCGGAAAAAGGAGGGAGATCGTTGAACTCGATCATGTATCCTGATTCTACGATGGTTAGGACCCATTTGTCGGTGGTGATGGATTCCCACGCGTGTAGGTAATTTGATAGATGGCCATCGAAAGTAATGGAGTGACTGGTTAAGACCTCGATGCATGAGTCAAAGTCGCTGCTTCTTAGAGGGTTCCTGGCGTTTGCGGTAGGACTGATATTTTCCTGCATTATATTGTCTCTTTCCCTGTTGTTGTTGTTGTTGTTGGCGAAAAACGCGGTCGGATCGAAATCGCGTATTTGGGTGGTACTGTTGTCGGTACCAGGGACGTTGTTTGAATGGTTGCGTTGCCTGTGTCAGACCCATTTTTCTGGCAGTGGTACGTGCCTTGTGTACTGAGTCCATGGTGTCATCCGTGGTGGCATGGAATAGTCCTAGACCATCGAATGGGAGGTCTTCTATTCTTGTTCGGGCCTCTTGATTTAGTGAGGTAGATCGGAGCCAGGCATGTCTGCGTAGTGCGATGGCAGCCATCATGGTCCTGGTACCGCAATCTGTCTGGTGCATAGCGGAGTGAATTTGCATTTTGGCAAGTTCAGACGCTTCGTTTTGAAAGACTCTAGCCAGGTCCCTACGATTTTCTGGGAGGTCATCGCAAAGAGCTCCTATTTTTTCCCACAAGAACAGCTGATAACGGGCCATGGTGGCCTGGTAATTAGCTACTCTCATGCCCAGTGATGCTGATGTATAAATGCGACGTCCCATAAAGTCTAGTCTCCTGCCCTCCTTATCGACAGGAGAGGAATGGGTTCTATGAGATTTTCCCTGTGCGGACTCTACTATCACAGAGTTTGGTGGTGGGTGTTTTAGTAAGAATGAAGCATCTGTTTCTTGTACTTTGTACATGTTTTCTAATTTCTTTGATGCTGGAGTCAGGGAGGAAGGATTCTTCCACGATTGTTGAGCAGTCTGTAATAAAGTGGGGAGATACGGTATTGTTACCGATGTCGCACTTTCTGTGGTAATTGCATCGAAAACAGGGTCTTTAGGTCTCTCTATTTGTTTTTGTACTTCTAGCCCAAGCGTTTGGGCCATTCGAAGAATGTGGTCGGAGAAGTTTACGACATCTTGTGGAGGAGAAACAGGTTCCTGTAAAGTTACTGCTGCATCGGGAGACGGTGTCGATGGAGCAATGGATACTTCTGAAGGAGAGTCAGATTCATATCCATCAGAGGGAGAGTCAAGAGAGGTAATGTATGGTTGTCGACGCTGGAGGGCGGTATCGGCAACAGCAGGTGAGTTTGTATGTCTTAATCGAGGCGTCGGTATGGGCACATGGTCATCATGTGATCTATGTCTCGACTCCGAGCGAGGTGGTAATTGTGGAGGAGGCATAAACTGTTCGTCTTGTCCCTGTCTAGGTGGCGATCTGTCATGTCGGCGTGGTGGGGAGCGTCGAGGAGGATATTCCCTGGTGTCGTATTCGTAGCGAGGAGGTCGGTAATATTCCCACGGAGGGTAATCCCTTCTGTAATTATAGGATGAGTACACCGATGATCTGTCCCACTCTGTATGAGGGGATCTAGATCTGTCGGTACGGTATCGAGGCTGTTGAGATCCTCTTTCTGAGCCTCTCCCCGGCGACTCGGAGATTAGAGGCTGTTGTCTCTGAGGAGACGCAATTGCCATGGCCTGTGTAGTAAGGCTTGCTGGCGCAGATTCAATAAGTTCTCCTTCAGAGATCGAAGCAGTCGGCATAGCGTCCGGTACCGATGTTATGGGTTGTACTGCTGTCGGTGTCGAAGGCATCGGTAGCGTGGTGATTGGTGTCGATGGGTGTATGGGCGTTCTAGGGGCAGATTCGAGAGGCTGCTCCCTTCGCTTTTTCTTTTTCCGTGGGTCCAAATGTTTCGACTTTTTGGGCTTTTTAGAAAGTTGTTCCAAGGAGAGTGTTGCTTTAGGAGTTGCTGGCTCGTGCGTTAGCATTGGGCCAGAGGTTGATTTTGATGGGGAAACCTGTATAATTCTCAGGCTGTGTTGAGCCGCTGAGGGGTTATCGGGCTTTGTAGCCGTTGAGGTTGAAGCAGGTTTCATTTTAGATGTTGTTTTCGCCTTTTGGGGTTGGGCGTCTACGGCCTGAAGGGCCTTGTCCCAAAGGAGAGAGCGTAGTCGGTCCGCACGGTGTTTTCTCGTTTGTCTGGTGAAGGCCATACAGTGGTGGCAGGAATCTACAATGTGGCCTTCACCAAGACATAAAACACATAAAGAGTGTCCGTCCGAGGGTGGAAGTTTGCTTCCACAACGAACACACTTACGGAAAGGCGCCTTGACGGCCATGCGCCAAGGCTGAGCGATCAGAGATCGCAAATAAGTCCGAGAGTAAAGAAAAAACGCAAACTGAAAGGGTGAAATATAAGAAGATAGAAGCAGAATAGAAGAAAAATATACAAACTTTTATAATAAACTCTAAGCGCTGCTAAAGCAGAGAAGCCCTAAGTTGGTCTACCACAATGGCGGTCAACGAAGAACTGAGGGATTAGGGCGGGGACCCCTGATATATATATAGGGGGGGGGGGAGGGGTTCCCGCCAAAACTCTAGGCTATGGAAGTTTCCCGATTGGTCTCCGCGCAGGCGCAGAGCCCATTAGTGTGATGCACAGAGACCACGAAGAAGAATGACCCTTCTGAGCTGTATTAAGACTAAGAAAAGCCTTACAATTATCTCCTTATAAGTTAGTAATCCACAAATATTTTTACTAACACACATAAAGATGTCAGATAATTGTACTGTACTGATAGCCTCACAGAAGAGACAGAGAGAGAGAGAGAGAAATCTAATTTATGAAGCCTGAGCTGAGGGTTTTGCCCAAGTTCACACCAGTAAAATAAAGAGGGATCTGAGCCTGGATCTCTCATACCCAAACCCTATACCACTTACAGCACTATAGTGACACTTCCCATTGGCAAGGGAGCACCAACATGTATAAGATACATAAATAATCATGGAAGCTTTTCACCTCTGGATATAAAAATCAATTCACCACAGAAATTTGGATAAAATTATCACCTCACGTACCATCAAGACTGCATAGTTACTAAGCGAGTAGCACTGTATAGTAGTGACGTTTTCATCTGAAGAAAGAATGTGGCACCCATCTGATTTCCAACCTCCTTGTCCATTCAGCAAATCAAAGTCCCACTGTACTGCCACAGCATCTGCTCCATGTGCAATGCGCCGTAAAGTCACATTAATTGGAATGTGCTGATGGGGTAGGCTTAAGCCATCTTGTTTGGTTAGAAAGAAAGAAAGAAAGAAAGAAAGAAAGAAGTCTTTTCTCTTTATACATGCTTAAATTAAAGCAATGCCATTTTAACAGCAAAGACAAATACAGACTCACAAACACACGGCATGCTATTGTCTAAGAAAGCAGCACTAGGCTGATGCATAATTTGCAAGGAACAAACCTATTTTGGTGAGGATAACTGGTGTCACCACACTGAGACGTTTTCTGTCAGCAGCTAAGGTTGTTGAATTGCCCGTTGCTGGGAAAAGTTTCCCATTCCGGAATGCAATAAGTTGAAGCTTGTAGACAGTGTCATCTGTTGGCCTGATTTCTCTTTTACGCTTTTGTGAAAAAAGAGCAGGTGGCAATTGTATAGAGGCCTCCACAATAGTGTTCTGCAAACAAACAAGTAGGATGAATACAGAAGCAAAAGACAACGTTTCATACGTGTCATCTCTGCTCTGATAAGCTGCTTTTTCTGTCCACCAGTGTTGAGTTCTGTTTTCCTCAATACATGCTAGGGGTGACCTGCTTAGCTTCACAAGGATAAGCTTCCATGTGGTTGATTCTAGGCATTGCACTAACTGCAATGCCTAGTATAGTTTGACATGGCAAAACAAAAACTGAGCAAACCCCCTATTATAAGGCTTTTCACTGTGTTTGTTCTCCCACATTCCTAGTGAGTTCATTATATGTAACTAGAGGACACAGGCTCTACGTTATATGTAACTAGAGAACACAGGCAACAACCATGGCTTTTCCCAACTCAAATCAAGCAGCTTTTCACAATTAAAATACTTCCCCTTTAACATTTCAAATTTCTTGCCATAGGCAGGCTGTTCATTTTTTGCACCCACCCCAACATGGGACATCATTTATGTCACGGCATAAGCTGGTTTGCTAATCTTGGCTTCTACTAACTCCATGAACCCAGGATCCTGGTTCATTGCATTGCTCTGTTCCTGTTACCCACCAAGCTATAGAGACATGAAGAAAGAGTGTCTCAAAAACAAAACTGCTCTCATGACTAAGAGATTCTTGCTGGTGCTTTAACAGATGGCCTCCTCCTCACTCTGCCTGGCAACCGGCTTCTTTCCCTATCCACTTCCTCAATGACATGCACTAACTTTTCAGATCAGCTGCCTATCTCTGTAGCAACGTCATGAGTATTATTTTAAAGGAACTGTCAGCATTTCCATCAATATCTAACAACAGATCTGTGTTAAAAGCACACCTTTTGCTCTTAGCAAACAAGCGGGGCTTGTAACGAAATGCTGCAGTGTAGACTATTTCCTAAAAGGACTGGTCCTGTTCAGGTTCCAGCCAGCCATCCTCTGCAAGCAGGGCATTCATTGCACTCCTCACCCCCACTTCATTTTTCTTTCTCAATGGTCACCCTACATTCTGTAGCTACTGAGCATGCTCAGTCTTCTTTGGTTTTTTGTTTGTTTTTAATTTGGGGGGTAGTTTTGTAAACCTTGGGGTTCCCTCGAGCATGCCAAAACCTCTCTCGTTTCTTCGTGGCCCAACTTTGGTTACAATTCTGATGGCATTCACCAGCTAGTTTGCCATTAGAGAGGGAGCAGTGCCAACAGTTCAACAGATCCAACTGCAGTTTCATTTCCTAAGGATATTGTTATTATGCACAATAGCTAAATGGAACCTGCACAATGTCTGTGTGCATAAACACCAAATGCTAGGAGTGATCAAGTTTATATCCTGCTTCTGCACTGCCTAGAGGCATCTGGCTGACTGCTCTTGGAAACTCAATGCTCCACTAGATGGTTCTTTTCCACAAAGATTTTGTTCTTATATTTATTATTTATTTATTTATTTATAAAGCGCCATCAATTTTCATGGCGCTGTACAGTATAAAACAAAACAAGACAATCTGCCATATGGCTTACAATCTAAAATCACCGTAACAGACAGGGGAGGGAGGGGAAAAACCAATAGGGGAAGGACCATTAAAACTAAATATAGACTAGTATGACCACGCTAAGGTTAAAAAGCTTTCGAGAAAATAAATGTTTTCAAGTGAGATTTAAAAAACTGAAATTGACGTCATGGTCCACAAATGCACTGGAAGAGAATTCCAGGCATAGGGGGCATCGAGCGAGAATGGGCGAAGACGAGCGAGAGATGTGGAAACTCTTGGGCAGGTAGGAGACATGGTGTTATTGGAGCGGAAGGCACGAGCAGGGCAACGAAGTGAAATAAGGGACGAAAGGTAGGGAGGAGCCAGATCATGACAGGCTTTAAAAGTGAGAAGAAGCAGCTTGTATTGGATTCTATAAGAGATAGGAAGCCAGTGGAGGGATTTTAGAAGCGGGGTGACATGATCAAAATGACGAGCCAAGAAAATAATTCTAGTTGCCGAATGATGAATAGAGACCAGTGGAGACAGATGAGAAGAAGGAACACTGGTCAACAAAAGATTACAATAATCCAGGCGAGAAATAACCAAAGCATGAACAAGGGTCTTGGTGGAAGAGGGTTTAAAATGTATACAAGTTTCAAGGGTTTGCCAGATTCAGATAATTGTCCACATCTTCCTATAAATTAGGGAAATATTCCTTAGATGTGAAACAATGAACTAAAAGTAGCAACTGCAAGTTATCACTCACCCGACTCCCGAGGTTATAGGATGTTGGCTGTAGAATAGGGGATAAATGTAGAGGAGGGTGGAAAACTCTTGGGTGGTCTCTTAAAATCTTTGAGGAAGTTATTTTGGCATTCAATTTAACTGATCTGTTTAACTTTCTCCTTTTACATCAATACAAAATACCCTCTGTAGCATTAACTCATAAACTACCTCACACAGATTCTGTATAACTAGGAAAATTAAGTGGTAAAGCTATTTCTTGGCTGCACCACTGAAGCCCGCAGTGAGGAGGAACTTACTGCGTGAAGCAAACTAGCATTTGGGGGGACTAGGTTGAGCCTAGCCTTCTCCTTGATACATTCAACATGTACTGGTTTTTGTTTGGTTTTTTTGGCATGGTTCAAAAATTCCACTCTCCACCTGCAATCTAAATGGCAAAGTCGAAAAACAAGCTTCATCACTTGATTCTGTTGAATGTACAAAGGGCCACACACACACCTTAAGTGCCAGGCTTGACAATGTATTCGAGACATTGCACTTAAAGCCCAGCTGCTTATCAAGACTTCCATCCAAATCTCTTCGCCCATAGTCAGGCATTCCTGTGCGGTCAGTTGCAGCCACTTTCTGGAACACAGTGCAGGTCATTCCAGTGAAGCCAGAACCTTTTATTACATAAGCTTCCATGGCAATATTGGGAGAGTACTGTAGAAATAAAACATAAAATACTGTGCTGAAGATGCAATAATTGGCCTTCAAACGTTATATAAACATCAGACTGGCTAGAATACACAATTTATGTTCACAATTCCAAATATTCTAACCCTGACTTAAATAGCTCCAACTAAGAATGGGATTTGAGTTTAAAAAGGGGAAAAAATACACTACTATTAAAATAAAGTAATGGCTATCAATGAATAAAAAATGTGGTAATTCCTACCGTTGAATAAACTTGAGCCCCATTAGCTAGCCGGTACGTAGCAATCCTTTGCAAGCACTGTACAATTCGAGTGCATGCTTTGGCTTCCCTCTGCGCCATCCACAAGATGTGTTCATCAGCGAGCATTATATTACTTGCAATATCAACCATCACATCACCAAGCTAGTAGAAGAAAGAGAGCAAAAGCCCTGATGTCTGTGTCGACATGGTTCTTCAAATATATATGTTGTTCTCTCACCTCACCCTGAAGTAAATCTCTGATCTTTTTTACTGGGCTTTCTCCCACCCCTCCTCCAAGGAGGCCAGTTCACAGGTCCTCCTTCCCCCGCTTTACATTTACATGAAGCAAAAACCTATTGATATAGGAACAAACAGAAGTAGCAAACACACCTATTAAAAAACTTGATAATTTACATTCACAGTTACTCAAGTTGTAGAGTAACAAACCCTCTTTCGGATTTGCAAGGTAACTCTTCATAATATCCATAATTCTATTTATGATATATTGCTGCCTGTTTATGATATATTACTGTTTCCCCAAGCATGTAGACGTTCTCATTTCCATAGTTAGTTCTTCAGCTGCAGTTTACTGCCAGAGATTAGAAAGCAGGTTTCTGTCCTGATGAAATGTAATACTTAATAATAGTTTGTCATCCATTTCACGAACAGAGCCTTCCGTAGAAGCTTCGCGAGGGATGCAGTGGCTACAGGGTGAAGGAGAAGACAAGCAAAGTATTCATCCCTCACTCCTGCTACCAACAAGGCCATCGGAAGAAGAGGAAGCAGGAGCCCTTCCACTGGGTTCAGATCCAGCTTTGCTGAACTGGGTAACTAAGAACCTAGTACCTGAAAATTATAAGCCTGTGGGCAGGGACTGTCTTATTTATTATCTTTGTAAGGCTCTCCGGGAGCTTTTCTGGCTAAAGGATGTTTAAACAATAAAACAAACACATAAGAAATTGCCCTTCTGCAAGCGTCCTTCTGTTCATGGTATTCAGATCCAAGTTCTTAGGTCTAGTACAAAGGACATGGTCTAGTGTGTCAATAGAATGCCAAAAAATAAATGAACGTATGTATACAGACACATTTTATGTTACAATTCCTCAAAATTACCAGCAGGGAACACTGCAGTTTTTACACCTCTGAATAGAAAAATAATATTGTGGGTTTTTAAAAAAAATTTAATTGTGTTTAAAAGCTCCTGCTTAAGAATATATTAAATATCCTGAAGGGATTTCATGAGTTAAAAATCCACCAATTTATAGGTCTTGCCAGACCTCATCTGATACATTTACAAGCCAAAGCGTGTATATGTTATACTAGTGAATAGACGGAGGCTCCACTGAAACAACTATTTTTGAGGGTGGCAAAAATATTTGGGATTCTTCTTTGACACTAGCTCTCAGCGTTCCATGTTATCCCCCCCCCATGCTAATATTATGCAACTGCTGGGAGAGCCTGTCTAGAGTTTTGAGTAATTGGAGGGTTGTTTCGCCCTCTAACAAGCCATGCTGCTTGGGTTCAGATGACATGACAATCCATGCCCAAGCTGTGATTATGAAAATTTTCCTGGCATGTGCTGCAATTTAATAAGCCACTATACAATATTTTGGTTGTGCAAACTGGCCCAATGCGTACTGACAGAAACACTTGTGTAGGCACAACAAATGTTATTACTAGAAAAAGTGGGAAGCAGCTCTGAAAAATGGATTATGTTGCCATACAATTCTAGGTTCCAATTTTCAGTAGAAATACTCTTTTGTTACAGCTGGATACAGTGAGAGTAATTCATTAATCTTTATTTTCACTTCCAGGTAAACTATTTAATATACTGAACATTTATACTCAGTAGAAAGCTAGTACACTTGAATTTTTTAATCACTCAGCAAAGCAAAACATAACTAAACAGGGTTTTGCCAAGTAATATTAAAAGTACACTGTCTATAACCAGATTTACACTACTATGACAAACACTGCTCATGAATTTTTCTCTGGCGTTTTTATAGCTTTTATTGCCTTCAAGCAGTGTCAGAACAGTGTCAGATTGTGTCAATCTGAACCTCATACATAACAGCAGGAAAAACATCATCCTTATAAGTCAATAAATCACTCAGTAATCCGTAGCCCATACATACTTCAGGTCACATTAACTCAGTTACTAAGGCTGCAATTCTATGCACATTTACCTGGGAATAAATCCCATCGGACACAAATAGGCACATATAGGATTGCACTGTTATCGAAGTACTTAGATTATTCCACAAACATTCTACGAAATTGTAATGCTACAGATCTTGCCAATATAATTTTTTAAAAACAATCTTTGTGCTTTTTAATATAATTTCTAGGGTGCTTTTTAATTTCTTTGTAGATTTTCAGTGGAAAATCTCGAACATTCCAACACGTCTAAACAGGAAGATAAAGTTCAACAGTGAAATTGAAATTTTTTTTTTTAACCCACAGGCAGATTTTTATCCTTAAAAGCTATTGAAAAGTACTCTCTAATTGAGTTGCTCTCTAAAAATTGATAGAACATTTAAAAAAAATGCTTTGGAAATTATTTGATAGTATAGCTTAGCTTCAGCAAGGACGTTTTTAAAAAGATATGTTTAAGTATAAATAATTACCTCTTTGTATTTTTCAGCAAATCTGGCAAATTTTTCTATCATTTCAGCCACAAAAATAACATCCATTTTGTCAGAAAAGTTTGCTGCTTCAACAGTATAAGCTAATAGCTGCCGAGCTGTTGCTACAGCGTTTGTGAGGTTCAAGGGCATCTGCAGCGAGTACAAAATGGCACAACCCAAACAAACATTATAAATGACATAGTCCAAACAAATCAAACTGCTTAAGCAATTCAAATTAGCACCAACCATAAAGGCATGTATTTGTGAATTTCAAAGCATACTGATTTAGGGCTCAACCCAATCTGATCCGCCCTGGGCACTCATAAGCCTCCAAACTTGGAGGCTTACAAGAACGCACTGTAGAGCGGGAGGCGTGATGTACCTCCCGTTCCACATTTTAGCTAGAGGGGCTATTTTGACCATCTAGCAGAGGCTTTGGGGAGGGTGAAGAAAGGAGGTTGGGGGACAGCTGGGGATACCTCGTGTCTCCATGTCCCCTCTCTCCTCTCTTCTCCAAACGCAGGAACATCCCCTTTCACCCCCTACATGTTTATTTACTTAATTAATTAATTTATTACATTTTTATACTGCTCAATAGCTGAAGCTCTCTGGGCGGTTCACAAAAATTAAAATCATGAAGAGCATAAAAACAACCAACAATCTAAAAACAAAAATGCAAAATACAATATAAAAAGCACACCCAGGATAAAACCATTTGTGAACTCACATTTGTGAACTCGTAGCAGCAGCCAGTGCAAAAAATGTTGCAAACACATACTGACTTCCTTTCTCACTCCCATTTTCTCCCTGCCCCCCCCCCCCCCACTACCTGGAAAAGCTGCTCTTGAAGGTCAAATAACCATGTGGGATAGAATTTGAAACAACATATGATTGCATGTGGAAGAAGAAATTAACAACCTAACCCCAGTAACCTACACAGAAGTTACTTAGGTGCACACAAAGAGCAATTTCATTCCCAGCATAATACTTTAAATGATCAACACATGTTCTTCAGTAAGTTCATAAGAAAATCTCTTTATATGAAAGAATTTATTTCTTAACAATTTCACAAAAGATATGGGGAAAGTCTAAGTAACCTGATTAAACATATACAGGACTCGAGTGGCATCATTTGCATATTGGCAGCGAGAGTAATCCTCTCCAGCCCAGAATCCTCCTCTATCACATCTGCGCCAAGCTCTTTTCTCATCCTGAGAGTTGCCAGTATATATCCCACTGCCAGCCGAGTAACGAGTGCACAGCAGGTATGCAGTAATGCCTGCCAATGTTCGGGGCCACCTAAAGAGTTGAAGGGAAAAAACAGACAAATTTACACAGCTGCCATGAAAAAAATTAGTAAACAGAAGAATTGAGGACTACACTACAACAAAATAGAGCTACTTCAGATCTACATCATTTCTGTGAAATACAGAAAAGGTCTCTTTAGCTAGACTTGAGAGTTGTCATGCACTCTTGTGTTTATAGACGCCTTCACAGTTGTGTGTGTGTGGGGGGGTATATACTCCCAATTTGCTAGAGAAGTAATTACATGCATCTTTCCTCAAAGGGATTTGTTCACTGTTGTGGGAATAATTCCATATTAACCTTTCATGCTGAGAAACAACGTCCCCTGTAGACTATTTGGCAACATGCCTATTTATCAGAGGTCTGCAACTGATCCTCTAAATGCCAAACCCAGAGGTAGAAGAGGGGTTAGGTAGATAGTCATCTATGGCAATGGATTTGGGAAGACATTTTGGGAGCTGAGGCAGAAAGCCTTGGCCAATGTGGCTTTCCAACAAGGCTAGTTGCTAACCAGGATGTCAGTTTCACGGGAAATCTTAACACTTTGTATTGGTCAGAACCAGAACATAAAGAACGAACAAAAACAAGGTCTTCAGACAATACTTTCACATGTCCCAGATGATCCACAGGCCATTATTCAGAAAGATAACACTGCTTTTTAAACTTGGGAGTGTTTTAGGGGGCAAGGTGAGTGTGCTCAGTATTAATTAGGGAGGCTTGCGTGCAATCTTAAGAGCAGTAGGAGGAGGTTGTTCTGAACACAAATGAAAATGACATTGGATTGAATCCAGTTTTAGGCACCAGATTTAGGCTGGCAGAAACAGACTTCCCCCTATCTTCTTTCCCATGGCAGCTTTCAATTGCTACCTAGAAGCTAAATGGGGTGGGTTGCATGTTGAGGGCAACAGGGAATCCTCCAAAATTAGATGGAGGTACCTTCCATGCGTGGACTTCCTCTCACAGCAGATGTCTCTATCTGATTTTCTCCTTCCTCCACCTCATAGTCTATCTCATTCAGCAGGGTGTCCTGACCCTCTATGTAGCATTTTCAGGGGCAAAGGGGCTACCATGGGGAAGAGGGGTGGTTACGTTCACTAGCCTAGTTGCTGATGGCCAGATAAGAAACACGATTTTAAGTGAAAAGTATTTATCAAGAAAATGTTCACAGTACATTGGCAAAGATCAACAAATTATATTTAAAAAGAAAGTACACTGCTTCCTTGGAATTAAGCAGTTGTTTAAGCCCCCTGCTTTGTTGTGTAAGAAATATTTTATCTTATTCCTCTCATCTTTGCAGTAATTTAATAAAAGTGAAATCAGACAGCGCTGTAATTCAAGTCACAATAATAATTGTACTTGTCAAATAGAGTACCAAACACTTTGACTTCTCTCAGAACGGGGACAAACATTATTCAAGGGATTATGTTAAAGAGCTTAAAAACCTTGTGGAAAATATGTTAAATCTTTCAATGCATAACCCAGAAACTTAATTTAATTACTTGAAGATTGCAGAAGTACACATCTTTTCCCTCACATCTTTTTGTTTAATAAATGAAAGTACAGTGAGACAAAGTAAAGTGTACCGATAAAGTTAAACAGAAGTAAGGTGAGCTATATGAATCAGTTCCTTTAAAAATCTAAACTTGCAATCCCACGCACATATATTTGGTTGGCAGTAATTCCCATTGAACTGTTGTGACTTACTTTTGAACAAGTATGCATAGGATTATACTGAAAATCAAAGAGACTTCAATGAGGCACCAGTTCTACTTCCCTCTGCTTTTTTTTCTTTTTCTTTAGAAGATTGTTATTAATTTTCATCTGTTTATCAAATTAACCACATCTTTATTATCAATTATGCACAGAAGTGCCCTGGTGGAAATTGACAAACTGACACATCATGTTTATACCAAAGTTATGTAATGTTCTACCTGAGGCTACCAAAGCCTTTCTCGTACCCACTTCCTCCTAGCCTCACAATCTCAAAATAGTTGTAAATGGAGACCTCACAAACTCTGCTATGTATCTTTCTGAGGAGAAATACTTCTGTTTTTCTCTTTTGGATCTAAATTCACTGAGCAAGTGATTCTCAGTGAAGCAACATGCAAGTTTAGCTAAAGTTTTCAATCAGCCTCTTCTAATTTATTCTACAGAAAATGTTTATACTGAGAAATTGAGAGGTAGTCTTTCCATTAAATTCAAGACTTACAGATCTACCTTTGTTTCTTGACCCACTGTACTCTAAGCTACTAATATATTTGTTCCATAACTTAGTGTTTGCTTGTGAATGATTTAAACTGCTAGTTTAACCATCTAATTAGATATAAATCTTTTAATTGCGTTATGTATTTTAGGAAGACTTTAAGCCCTCAAGACATTCCATTTATCATTGGAAATCAATTATAACAATGGAAAATACTCATGTGTTTATGGTATATTGATACTTGTCTCAAAATCCAAGAGACTATTTATAATATTGATTTATAATGCTAAACCTTTACAAAGTTATTAATTGCACTTTAGTGTAAACAGCTTTAAAAACTAAAAAAAAAGGGCAACCAAGACGATTAACAGATTGGAAAACCTTCTGCCTTCTCTATAAAGAAAGGGTAAAGCATTGGGGGGTTTCAAAATATAGATAAAAGACTACGAGGAGGGAGACAATAACGCTTTGTAAGATTACGGATGGAGAGGGTGGAGTAACGCTAGAAGCTTCGGCTGTTGGGCGGTATAAAAATGAAGTAAATAAATAAATAAAAAATTAACTCCCTCCCTATTGCCCTGGAAGAGCAGGGACCATGTGACATAGATCTTTGCTCTAGGCTTGGTGCCAGCTGACTCTACCACCAGTTCCATCTATGGCTATGTGTAACTGGAGAAGTCCTCAGCACTGGTGAGGAAAAATTAGGATGGAGTGAGAGGAGGAATTCCCTACCAAAGAAGCAATCCTGGCAGAAACTGGACCAGAAGAAACATACCGAGGAAAAACTCTCAAGTTTGGTCCAGCTGTATGCAACTCAGCCACCCATCAGAATAGGGTGCAGTTTGGATGCCTCTGTCAGATACAAGAAGGAACCTTCACACTAAGTGTCCAATGTTCGATTCTCAGTTTGTTGTGAGGGAGGCATCCAAGAATTGGATATGCCTTAATTAACACCTACATTGGGGGGAAAGGAAAATATAGGGCTGAGACGATGGGGGGAGAATGTGCTGTAGCACCCTTTCCCCAAAGCTGCCTCTGTAGATACAAAGGTATCCAACTTGTAATATGCAGTGCAGGTATTTGGTGTAGTCCAATTGGCTGCCATACAAATCCCTGCATTAGGAACATTAACCGGGAATACTGTAGAAGCAGCAGCTGTGGTGGTGGAGCATGCAGCAAAATGGATTGGCTTAGGCAGGCGTTGAGACTCATATACTGTAGTGATAACAGTCCTCTAACCACCTAGCTATTGTAGAGCTCACTTTCCTGTTCCCTAGGAAAGTGGGGTAAAGAGTGTATCATTGTGCCTGAAGGATGCGGTGCAGCAGATATATATTTTTAGCGCCTTGTATACGTCCAGCATGGGCTGGGATCTATCTGAGGGGTGGGAAGGTTTGAGGCAGAAGGATGGCAAGGAGCAGCAAAAGAGAGGGTCAGTCTGCATGTCACAGCAGCAAATCATGTAGGATCTAGTGGAGTCAGTATCTGCCTCCCACTCTCTATATGAGTGTTTTTTTCTGAGTAGGCAAGTCGGGATCAAGAAAATCTCAGACTTACTCCTCGAAGGAAGGAATAGTAGTTGACTTGGTATGTTTTGCAGAGGCTTTGATATTTTATGGGACCTAGACCTTAAAAGCCTGCTTTTGGAGGAAGCAGCAGGACACTCACACCAACAATAGAGCCTGAAGAAGAAATACCCTGCCTGCTCCATTTCTGAGAACATCTCAGTTCGACCTCCTGTAAAACCTGATCAGCAGCTTGAGGATAACAGCCTGTTTGATCTTTGGATAGGATCAACAGATCCTGGAAGAACAGTTGTGGGACTCCTGTGTTGCAAACCTCAGGGGAGAAAGAACCCCGGGTGTCCCTTGAAAATTTGCAGAAGGTGTGATAATGTTTGAAGTGCAAGGCTGATCTGTGTCTCTGCCAACTGAGAGGAGCTGGGCTGGTGATCTCTATTAAACATTACTAACTGGTGGTCAGAGATGGATTTGCGGTGTCTCATATTGGTGCAAAAAGGACCAGGAGAGGAAAGACTCTCCAGATTGCCTTCCCTTGCTTGTTCTCTTTTAGGTGTCTAGGGAAGGGATTGCTTACATGTCTCCTGGTAGTACTTAGCAGCTAGAAGGCTCCAAAGCAGCAGATGCTGGTAAGAATAGGCTACGGAGAGGACGTCTTTTAACATAGAGCAGGAGTAGGCAACTACCAGGGCTTATGGGGTGTATTACCCCACCTGGAACCTATGGAGGCCACAGCCCTCCCCTGCTGAAATGGTCACAGTCCCCTTATTCTCTTGCAGAATGCAGGAGGAGGGGGTGCCCCCATGACAAACTTGGTGGTGCAAAAACAGCCAGGCCTCTCAGCCAGAGTCCCCAGAAGTCTGTTTTATTTCTTACCACACAGATATACTTGCTGGTTATATTTGCCTTTTTGTCCTGGAGAAGGGAAGCTGAATGTCAGGGAATAGTTTTGGCACTACAGTGGGCTTTGTAGTCTGTAGCTAAGATTTAATTAGAAATAGCCTGGATGGGTTTGGGCCTACTTGGGCTCAGGAATGTTAGAATCTGTGTGAGCTTATCTCTGTCGGTGTTCTCAGAGCAGGGCCAGGATGAGTTACCTACTCCCCATCCACTTGCTGACTTCAGCCTTGGAAAGAAGAAGCTCTCTGTGATAATCCAACAGAGAAAAGGTGGCGGTTTGCAGATGGATTACCCAGATTGAAGCATCCTTGGGTGCTGAGCAGTGCCGCTGTTTGGACAGGGGCCTTATTGAAAGGCCAGATGTCTGTCAAGGGGTCGGAGGAGGCGTACACCTCTCTTTTTAAGCTGATGCTCAGGCAAGGAGCCTTTGCTAGGAACGTCTCGTCTGCAATGCCTGAAAACCCTCCCTGTTTGGATCCATCTTTATCTGGGCCTCTGGAGGCATTCTACACCTGAACTCTCCCAACTGGAATTTTGGATTTCTAAGGACTTGCCATGAAAAGTACTGTGGGGCTTTTCATAGACTTGAACTCTCATTTGCTGTGGTCTGTATGTCTTTGTCATCAGCTCAATGTACCTACAGACTGGATTTGATCTATGACAGTTGGACTTTCCTCTGCCTGGACTCATGTGGTGTGGAGATGCCAATGTGAAAGTGCTGGCACTGAACTCCTTGCATCTTTGAGTTTATCCCTCCCTTGATCTTGTTTAGACCTTGACCATGTTGCCTGGAGTTACCAACGTACGATCCGAGGTTGGACTAGTTCTCTTTGGGTGGTTTGTTCGGCCTTTCAAGCATTTGCCTCTTTGATTGCCTGAGGGATCATGTCAGGAATCATTCCCCTCCCTTTTTCGGGTTCGGAACCGTGTATTGATTGACCTTCCTTTGTATTTGGAACCGTGGAGATGGCAACAGGGAAACCACATTGATAAAAATCTTGTCACGGTAGTAGTGATTAGCTTTTGATTGTTCTGGAATTTCTTGGAACCTATAGCTATATGATTTCTGAAGTGTGGAACCATTAAACTTTTGCCACGAGATTTCCTGCAATAAAGAAGGCTCACTGATTTGGGTGTCCCATTTCAGTTTGCCAGAATGCATGCTTGCCTGAAGGACTGGGAAACCTGATGCTGAAAGAGAAATCAAAGAATACTGAGAAGAGGGGGTGGTGTGCAGTAGTTAAAGCAGAAGGAAAACAAGTTAAAAGTTACCAAGATCTGAAGAAGGAAAGTTGTTAACAAACAGAGAGGTCCTTTAAGAGAAAAAAAAAACAGTTGTAGGAGCAGCAGATCTATAGAAGTGGTTGTAGCACTAGCGAGTCTTAGGTGAAAAGCATGGTAGAACTCAGGGTAGAGCCAGCTGGCTCTAGATCCTAGAGCAAAGATCTAGATCACATGGTCCCTGATTTTCCAGAGCAGTGGGGAAAGCTACACCACGGTTGGATACCTCTGTCATACAGAACAGAGACAAAATCAATTTGCTATTTCACATTTTGCCATGGTGAAAAATACCTGGATTCTGTTTGTGAATGATGCAGTGGTAGGAAAGTATATTGCTGATTAAATAATAAGGTAGTCTTTTTTAAAATTTCAAAAGACTAAATAAATTACTTCTTTATTTGCCTTAATATACTATTTTTTCCCCTGAGAAGACATACATTTTACTTCTACTCCTTCAATATAAAATGACTAAGCAAAAACAAAGCAGTCATTCCCAGCTATGCATTAGCCATCCAAACCGAGAACAATAAAGGTAAATGTTTCTAGGTGCATTTATAGCCATCTGCTCAGAATAATCTCCTTTACAAGTCAAATGCTGATTTCCATACGGCCTCAAAAGGTGAAAAATAACTCTTTGTTATTGCTCTTCCTATGCTGCCTTTTGCAGTAAATCCAACTCTAGCGAACCCCCTGATAAAATGACGTTTCTAGAAATTGTGTTTCCTTCCAATGAATTCCAAAGGGGCAAAATCCTATTACACTGAACAATCACTGAGCAGCACAGGTTAATTTAATAGAAAACACTCAAAAATAAGCTTTTGCCATCTGGTTTTACCTCTAATTGCAAGTCCAAAAATGAACAATTTACAATTGTATTTAAAAATGATTTAAATTGCAATGCATGCCTTTCCACAAACACTACTAGAAATGTTTTTATGTTCTTTAATTTCTGGGCTCAAGACAGCAACTTCTACAAATGGAGAAGGCCCCACCAGGTAAATGACCAAACTAAAAGAGGACAGACATGGCTTGGATCTAAAGAACTATGTAGTTCTATACAATTTTACACTCCCCCATCCCATATCACACATTGCTTTAGAAATCTCAATAATGGTTGTGATGCTATATTGTATGTGGTGGGGAAGGAAGCTGTTACAGAACCAAAAGTTCAAATCTCCCTTAGGTGAGAGGAATTAGTTACACAGAATTTTGGATCATATTGAATAGCTAACTAATCAAACCCTATAACATATTTTATCCTCAGAGATAAATCTTACTATAGAATTTACATTGCCACTATAGAACTTACTATAGAATTTACATTGTCAGTTCTGGCAAGCAAGAAATACCTCCAGCTGAACAGGAAAAAAAGGCGTTGACTGCTTGAAGGAAGTTGGATTTTTTGTTCCCTTTTTTGAACTATCAATGTCTCACAACTGATTGATATAGGGACATATGTAAGTAAGCAGCCTAACAAACTATCTGCAGATCTCTGTGCAAAGCTATCTTACTGAATCCAAAATTCAAATCAATGAATTTCACCAAATGCACCCTATCTTCCTTATGCATCATGGTTGATGGGTGGTTTTCTCACATGGAAATGATATCCAGATAGGAAATCATACTGGGTAAAGTGATCCTGAATCCGGGACGGGGGATGAAGAGGAAAAGCTACTAACAAGCATCAGGAAAGGACAATGGCTACAACAATTTACTTCACTTCACAGTATGTAACACTGCTAAAAAGTGTAACACATGTAAGTTTTAAAAAGGAGTTACCTTACACAGAGAGAATCTAATTGTTATAGCTGGCACCTCCAGAGGCAATGTGCTGTTAGAGTGACCAGCAGCAAAGAGGTCAGAATGAGAAAAGGTGAAGAAAGAAATAAGTACAAAATGAAGATGAATGTGTGCAATGTCCAACAGCAAGTACTATCTCGTAGATACAGATACTGGTTGATCCATCTATTACACTGTACTTGAACATAATTGCTTCATAGTAATCCACATACCGGTTGTCAAAAATACAAATTAAATGAACAAATAAACCTTCCAAGCTAAGTGATGTCCTTGGATAAAGTTTAACATTTCAGCCTACACCAGCATCTTCTGCTCAAGTCAAATCAAGGCTACATATTGTATATTAATACCATCATATTAAATTGCAAGTGTTCTTCTAAATGATTGACCTAAGAGTTTAAGGAAGTGCTGGAGCTTTGAACCTATACTTCCACCAACAAGCAGGCTGAATAACAGATATTGGCTCTGCATTTCCTTATCTAATGCAATTGAGAACTATGATAACCCATTCTTAGTTATCATGAAGGAGAACTGAATCAGGTAACACTTGAGCTCAAAAGCAGCCTATAAGAACAGCCAACATATTCTCCTTCAAAGCTGTCATCACCAACCTGAAGTCGCCTTTATTGTTGACAACCCTTTCCGGTGGACAGTACTGTGCAGAGCTGTTCAGTACCACAATGTCAATAGTCCTTGAATTATTCCCACGTCTGGTATGCACATGACACCCCCAGTTTCCAGTAGATCCAGCCTGAATATTTGAGATGGTCAGGGCACTAAGGTGATAGAGGCAAGACCAACATTCAACATCACATAAAACCGTTTTTAAAAGGTCAACTTTGATTAGAAAGTCAAGTTATTCAGCCTAGTTTGATTGCATGCATACGAAAGCAGTGTACACTCTCACACATTGGAGACAATTCAAAACCAAATAAGAGGCACTGTATTATTGCAGTTAGGGCAAGTATCCTCTTCCAAAACACAGCAACAACTAACCTTCCAACTAACATACCCACCAATTTATTGCTTAAAAAGTATTGAATAATATATGTGTTAGCCAGTGAAGCTCTAAGTAAGCCTTGTTATTCTATTTTTCTTAGCTTCTACTGCAAAAAAGCATCAGCTTGTATGTTAGAAAATATCTGTCAAGTTCAACTGATCAAGAAAATTGTGATAATTGTACAATCAGGCCTCTGTATTCAAAGAGAAGAGAAAGGGGGTGCATAAGCAAGGAATCTCCAAAGACTTGCTTTGCAAAAATATTCAGCAAATACTTTTAGAAGATGGTTCAAATAAAGATGAGAGTTGACAGTAATGGAACGTGTCAGAGACGGTGTTTTTCCTAGGTCACAATCATGTTGCTACAATCTTCCTGCTTCGCACATTTTATTTCTTTGCAATGTGAAACAGAAAAGCGTAGAGAAAATCACAGACAAAATGTCACCTTGCAATGAGTGAGCAGTTATGAATCATGTTTTTTTCAACAAAAATTCCTTGGGATTCATCAGTTTCAACGATCTTCCCATCCTGATACCATAGAACCTGCATGTCCTGGTCAATATATGAAGCCATGCACTGGAAGGGCAAACTATCTCCTTCAAATACAACCTGACGATGAGAGGGAGTCATGTAGAAAGATGGTAATTCCAGAGGGGGATCTGTATTCCATTAAAATAAAATAACACGCACTAAGGTTCATAAAGACTGTATTTGTCACAGGATAACTTTTAATATTATTAAAACCCACATTCAAAACACATGTGCGTTATTGACAGTTATGTCTGAAGGATGGATATACATCAGTTGTGGTTCTCTCAGTGAATTTCCCTTGTTTAACCCCAGCATCTATTTCCTTAGACTTGGAGGTTGGGGGTTGGGCTGAGAGTCTGTGAGTGGCCCAAAGTCACCCAGTGGGTTTCCATGGCTTAGTGGGGACTAGAAACCAGATCTCCCAATTCCCAGTCCAACTACACCACACTGGCTCTTGGGATATGCAAGCTGGTGCCCTCCAGATGTTTTGAATAGCAAATCCTCAATGATTGGCCATGCTGGTTACAGCTGATGGAATTTATAGTCAAAACATCTGGAGTGTACTAGGTTGCCTACCTCTGGTCAAGTCTCTTTGTAAAGCCATTTATCTGGTGGCCATCACTTCATCTTGTGGATTCTTTAATTTAATTATAATTAATTATTTAATTAATGATGCTTTCCTTTTGTCAGTCCTGATTCTCTTGCCAATTGGTTTTAATGGATGATCCCAAATTCCAGAGCGGTGAGAAAGAAACCTTTTCCCATCTCTCATAAAAGTGCATGCAAGCCCCTCTTTGCTCTATGCTTCAAGAGGTCCCGCAAAAACACAACTTTGTGCTGGATTATAGCCACACTGATAATGATCACCATCTTGAACTGGTGCAACAGGGGTCAATTCCTTACCTACATGTTTCAATAAATTAAAAGGTTCTACTGACAAGCTTAGCAGTTTTCATGCTTTTTGTGACCAATTAATGATTGGCTTTCCTGTCCATCTCCTGAGCAATACTTCATTCTGACGTACCTTTTCATTCTGCATTTCCATCCTTTTACACATACAGCTGTTAGTCAGGGATCTGTGATCTACTAGAAACACTCAACATGGTACTGAAGAATTACCATGCTAGCTAATTTCTAAAGAACCCCCACCTCAACAGCAAGGAAGCAATACAAATAGAAAAACTGATACAGATCTTATTTAAGGCGTCCCATCAACATTTAAGCCAATTTCAAAATTATGCATTATTGTTGTTGTTGTTGTTGTGAAGGACAAGGGGTCTCATCTGCCTGGGTTTTGCTTTAATTCAGTGTTGCCTTTTTGTGTCTGCCAGAATGTGTACATTATTGTGGTCTGAGCTTCGCTGTCCCAGGCTCGGGTGGGAGGGAAGGAGTTGGCCGCGCCTGCCAAGGTCATCTTTGCCTGGCACTTCCAACTCCCCCTGTAGCACCTGGGGATTATCAGAAGTGCTTAGAAGTCAACTCGTTTCAGCTGTGGGAAAGAATGTGGGTCTCACTCCTGTTGGGAGGGGTCGCCAGAGGCCCGGGAAGGGCATTGGTTGGTTGGGATGGATCTTGGGGCCAGGTGGCCGAAAAGGGATAAAGTGTCTGGTGTGGAAGGGTTTCCACTTTCTTTTGCTGGATGACACGCGTGTCAAGGGAAGATCAGCTCCAGGCGGTCAGGGGGGATTGACTGGAGTTAGTTAGGTTTTTCTTATGTTTTAAGTGTTGGGGTATCTTGGACAAAGTCAGCCGCCGCTGCGGCTGGGTGGTGGAATGACTGATGGTTTTAGCGGGGTAATTGCTAGCTTCCTTTCCTCAGCTTCATTTCTCACCCCTTTTTCCCCACTCCCTTCCCCAACTTTTCCCCTTCCCCTTTGCTTAGCTTTTACCGACCAAGGCCTTACATGTTAGTCTTAGTGGTGTGAATAAACTTGCTTTGGTCCCTAATGTGTGTTTGTACTTTATTCTTGGAACATCTGGCTCATCCTGGTTGTGGACAGGGCTAGGGAGGCGGGTTGCCTGGGAGTCTACGATGTTTGGTCCAGGAGCCTACCTTGCAGGGACGTCAGGTGGACCCTGACTTCCGTTACAATTATTATTATTATTTATTTATTGCATTTTTACACCGCCCAATAGCCGAAGCTCCCTGAGCGGTTCACAAAAAACCATTAAGTACTAGAGAAAAAAATCATTAAGTACTAGAGAAAAAGAAGAGAGTACAAAATATATACAATGGATTTTATATAGCTAATTAGCACTTTTTAAAAACATATACTTATTAACAATAACCTGCTTCACAACATAGGAGGTTATAAACTTTTCACTACCCGAGGAGAAATTATGGCTTTGTTTTTACTTTCACTGAGGTATGTCACCTATAATCTTTTTCTTTTTAAAGCGGGGGAGAACAGCCATGACTTATTAGACAACATATGCTGGAAAATCCTGAGTTTCATTTATGTTCATATCCAGTCATGTTGGCTTATCATGAGAATAAATGCAAAAGCACCAAATCAAGGGGAAAGCGTCTTGGCAATAACCCAAGAATACATGTGTTATAGGTTCAGCATCATTTGGCCGTCATGTTCTTACCACATGTTAGAAGCCCCTGCTTAACACTCAAAATGGGTTGCGCCTGCAGCGACTTAGGATAAGCACATCTGGTCTCACGAACAGTTATATTTCTTTCTTGCAACCACTGTTGCATCCACAACATATTACAATCGCACAGGAGATAATCAGTCTGAAATTCTCTGGAACACACAAAAGAACAGATAGCATTTTAAAAGAGGCAAAATCCCATGGAAAGTAGTATAAATTCAGAGTACATAACTGAGCTGCTTCAAAATATTTGTGATCAAGAGAGAGCCCAACTCTACTTTACTTTACTGACAATACTGAAATATGAATTTCAGCCTCATAAATAATGTTATACAAATATTTTTACTAGTCTACTTTCTTATGCATCGTGTTTCTTAGCCAAATGAAACAATACAACGGCCTAAAATAACAACCACCCTCATTTACCAAGCCTTCCATAACCTACTTATCTGGAGATTATTATTATTTGTTACAGGCAACGAGGTAAGTGGCTAATTTGCTGTTTTTAATCTTATTACTGAGACTGAAGCTGAATCTAGACAAGATGGAGGTGCTTACTGTCAAAGGCCGCAACCTGGGTTTGGAGGTGAGTCAACCAGTTACACTCCCCTTGAAAGACTGCGTTCGCAGCTTGGGGGTGCTTCTGGATCCGTCGCTCCAAATGACAGCCCAGATAGATGTGATGGCCAGGAGTGCCTACTATCAGCTTCGGCTGATATGCCAGCTGTGCCCCTTCCTGGAGTTGGAAAACCTAAAGATGGTAGTGCACGTGCTGGTAACTTCAAGGCTTGACTTCTGCAATGAGCTGCAAATAGGGCTACCTTTGTGCCTAGTCCAGAAACTTCAACTAGTTCAAAATATGGCAGTCAGCTTGGTCACCAGTACACCTAGGGGTGACTATATTACACCAATTTTAAAATCACTTCACTGGCTGCCAATTAGTTTCCGGGCGAAGTACAAAGTGTTGGTTATTACCTTTAAAGCCCTACATGGTTTGGGTCCGGGCTACCTGCAGGATCGCCTTCTCCCGTACAATCTGCCCCATACACTCAGGTCCTCTGGGAAGAATTTACTTCTGTCAGCGAAGACTAGGCTAGCAACCATTACCCAGAGGACCTTCACTTCTGCCGCTCCCAGACTGTGGAATGGCCTGCTGGGAGAGATTCATCAACTTAACAGTCTTTCTGAATTTAAAAAAGCTATAAAGACTGATCTCTTCCGGCAGTTCTACCCAGTCGAATTTTAAGATGTCTGGCTGTTATTTTAATAATGTATTAGTTTTATATGTTTTAATCAGTTTTATATATTTTATAGTATTTTTGTATTTGATGTTGTTCCCGCCTCGATCCAGAGGGAGAGGCTGGTAAGAAATTATTATTATTAATTATTATTATTATTATTAATAATAATAATAATAATTCCTATTTGCAGTGGAATCTATTTTGAATATGGAGCAGTATATATTGTAAATAAATACATAAATAATACTTACATGCATGATTTACACTGCAACATTAGAACTGCTTATAAAGAATTTTAGATTTTAGTAGACAACTTTTTTTTAGTTGAAAGGTTAATATGCCTACTAAAATATTGTCTTCAAATAACAGGATACTTGTTTATATGCGGCACTTAATTTTAACACCAAAATCTAGTGAAGCATTAAAGATTACACAAAAGTCTCTCACAGATTTGTACTTACAGAGACTTCAGTGAAGTTAGATGATCAAATGTTCCTTGCGCAAGCGATGAAAACAAATTTCCTGAAAGATTCCTAGAAAATGTGAAAACACTGACATTACATGCGTACAAGTAAGCTTGAGAAACACATACACTGAAGTATGAGGTGCTCTAGTTCTGGGTTTCAGAAACTTCATTCCATTCCTCCTCACCACAGGTTTCTGTTTTTCCTTCAACCATCATCCTGCATTTCCTGCTCAGTCCTCACTGGACAGTTTTGGGCTCCTCCCTGAAGGTTCCGCCACCCCCTAAAGATCTTTTACATTTCTGCAAACTATGGTTTTTCCCCAAGCCTGCTGATACGTCCTTCTTGTGTGTAAATGGTGCTGTTCTGGCAAGAAGGATTCACACTCAGAGTATTGACAAAGCTACTGGAATATAAACTCTTATTTCTCAGCGCTGTGAAAACCTGCAGAGCTGTAGTCATATTATGGAACACTGAATTTAACATTAAATGGAAAACCTGGCATTTTCAGCGAAATGCCAAGAACCAATGTGCTTGCTTTCCTCCGAACCCCAGTAGCATGCTTTAAATCTGTATTGTTACAAGAAACAACGGAAAATCATCTTCCAGTATTCCAGAATGGCAGAAACTAGCATAATATATTTTAGGTATTGAACAAAAAGGCATTTAGTGGCTTGATGACTAAATACAAAATATAAGGTGGCACACCAATGTCTAACAAACTGATTCATGGAGAACATTCTAGTACATTTAAAATGGGGCATATGTGTAACAGAGAGTGATGGTGGTAGGGTGAGAAGAGAAGCAGGAAATTCACTCAGAGCAATGTTTTTGCCAAAAGGTATAAGAGAAATCAAGAGCTGCGATGCAGGTAACATAGTATACAGTAAAATGTGGTGAGTAATGAAAAGAGTAGTAAATCCTGAAAATGAAAAAATTACTACTAGTGATGGAGGGACATCCCAATGCATTCTTTATCTGATCAACAGACTGTCTGCCAATATTGAGGGGATTTATTGAAGGGTTTATTGAAATAATAAAAAAGCTCAAATGATGTGCACACCAAAAATGATACTTAACAGAATGATACTTACAGTCTAATGAGGTTTGCAAGTCCTTTAAATATATCTGCATTCAGGCAACCTATCTGGTTGTTCGTTAAGTCTCTGTTAAGAAAGGACAAATCGAAATATAATATATAACTTACCAAAATTCTATTTAATCTAATGGCCCAGTGACTGTGGATACTATGGATCGCATCAGAGCTACTGAAAGATTTCTGACTGGATAGCACACCTAAACACCGATTTGGTAATACACACACACACACGTAAAAAAACCCAGCAATCAAATCCAAAATTAATGCACCAATTTTGGGAATGTTCCAGCAATAATTCTAATTAACATGAAAGAGAGACTGGCTTGTTTAGACAGCACGCTAAGCCATGGTTAGGTTGCTAACCTTTTTGCAGTAAAAGGTTAGTGAGCGTATTTAAACCATGGTTATGTAGCCACCATGGTTCAGAACGGTTCACACGACATGCTAAGTCATGATTCACATGACACGCTAAGCCATAATGTTTAGTTCAAAATGCTTAACCTCCATGGCTTAAGTGTGTTGTCTGAACAGGGTCATAGTTAAAAGAACTGGTTGTTCAAAATACCAGACTTACAAGGCAATCCTACACATGTCTATTTTGAAGTAAGTCCTAATGAGTTCAATTGAACTTACTTTCTAGTACATGTGTATAGGATTGCAGTTTTCCAGTCTTGAAAATGCAACTTTCTGGAATAATCTAAAATAGGGCAGAGGGAAGAGAAGAGCACATCAATAGTTGTGTTTCTTTTCCTTTAAAAAAAAACACCTCTAGCTCTTGCAACTCCTTCAGATAAGCAGAACACCTTGACTGGGTTCAGACGACACGATAACTCATGATGGATTATTTAACCCATTGTGGGTTATCGTGCCATCTGTTGAGATTTTTTTTAACACAGCCTGAAATAACCCACTCTGATAACCAACGGTCTGCAGAAGGGGTTATTTAACCCAACGTGGGTTATTATGTTGTTTGTTGGGCACCGTAGGTTAATTTAATTGGCTACAGAGTCGTGCAGCAAGACAGGATCAGATAGCTGCTGTTGCTCTATAAACCCTTGAAGGTTTGCAGGATTGGGGTCCACGCTTCAGAGGCAGCCTTCCCTATTCAGGAAGAACCTGATACACCTTCAAAATCCAGTGCAATTTCACCCAGGAGAAAGAAAATCCCAAGTGCACCAAATAGGGGTGGCACAAATAAACCTTTGGAAATTAAACAAAAACAGCCAAAAATCACATTTCCCCCATAGTAGAAAGTGCACAAATTCGCAACTGCACAACATCACATTTGTGCAAATTCATCCTTGTGCAATTGTGCTCTTTAGACTATGGGGAAATGCTGAAAACCCCCAAGGTTTTATAGCCATCACACCCTTTTTGGTGCACCCAGGATTTTCGCTCCTTGTTGAGTAGTTGTGCGGGATTTTGGTTTTAGATCAAATGCCTCCTTGACTGCAAACCTCCAGCACTTTAGAGGTGAAACAGTACCACTGCTTGGATGAGAGAACTGCAGTTGGACAAGGGGAGGGGGGGTGAGTCAAATCACACACACAGTAGCATTCGTGTGGTGGGGGATTGTGGACAATTTCAAAAATAAGCAACTGTGCATAACTTATTAACCCATCATGGGCTATCATGATGTCCAAACGCAACCTCCATCACTGATTTTAGTTGTCCTTTTCTGTGCTCTCTGCAAATAGTTTTTTTAAAAAAGTTGGAATAAAAGAACTATTCACTGTATTCTAAAACAGGGAACATAGATTTAAATCTAACAGCAATAAGATACTATGAAGTAAGAGGCTTCATTGCCTATGGCTTAAGGTCTTTTTTCAAAGATCAGAGAAGCTTTAATTCAGGCTACAGATAAACTTCTACCTCCTGACATTTCATTTAATTCCAAATTAACAAGTATAAATACTTACAATCTTTTTAGAGACGAAAGTCCTACAAAAGCTCCTGGATCTATAACGCTAATGAGATTGTTCTTGAGGTCCCTGTTTGAAAAGAGAAAGATTTCTTATAAAAATGGTAATCTTATGACCGAATTTTCAAGCTAGAAAATAATATAGGAAGAAAGGCCCCCCACCCCGGCCCAATTCTTAATATTTTCTTCAGAAAAATGGGATAAGCATGAAATCTTTCAACTGCCTTAACTTAAATTAAATTAAGTTAATGCCTTAACTTACCCCATCTGTCTGCACTTCACTGTACCTACCTTCTTGCTTCCTGATACTGGTCTTGGCCAGGCCATTTCTGGCTGATCCCGTCCTGCGCATGTCTTACTTCCCTGCCTACTTGCTATCTCGCTCCCCATTTCTTCTCCTAATTCCTTTCTCACCATATCTGTTCCCCATGGCTCGCTCCAAGCTCATCTCTCCCAACCTAATTCCTATTCGGTGTCTCCCCCCCTCACAGCTGCCTTTCTCATGCTCCTTATGGAACTGTCGCTCTATTGCTTCCAAGGCCCCTGTCATCCAGGACTTGTTCTTCTCTAGATCTCTCCACCTCCTTGCTCTTACTGAAACCTGGCTTCCTGCCCATGACACCGCCATCTCTGCTGCCCTCTCTCTTGGAGGACTCTCTTTCTCTCACTCGAGTCGCCCAGAGGGTCGAGGTGGTGGTGTGGGTCTTTTATTATCGAGTTTGTGCCAGTTCCAGCCTCTTCCCATTCCACCTTCACACTGTTTCTCCTCCTTTGAGGCACATGTGGTGAGACTCTTCACTCCGCTGCGACTGCGGGTTGCAGTTCTCTACCGCCCCCCTGGCTCATCCTCTAAATTTCTCTCTGATCTCGACTCGTGGCTGTCCTTTCTCCTCTCTGACAACTCTCCTACTCTGATTTTAGGTGACTTCAATATCCATGTAGATGACCCTCACGATGCTGCAGCTCTACGATTTCGCTCCTTATCTTCCTCTTACGATCTTAAGCTCTGGTCTGAAGCACCCACACATTCCCTTGGACACTGTCTGGATCTTGTCCTCACTCGGAACTGCTCTGTCCTGGACTTTTCTATCGCTGACTTTCCTCTGTCAGATCATCATCTAGTCTCTTTCAATATTACTCACAATCCCCCTCCTTCACGTCCCGCTTCTCGCCCTTGTCGTGACCTGCATTCTATCAACTACGAGGCTTTTTCTCAGTCCTTAGCCTCCTCTCTTCCTTCTGTCTACACAGCCGTCTCCTTGGACTCAGCCGTCTCCTCCTTTAACTCCTCCTTATCTTCAACTCTTGATAATCTTGCTCCATCTACAACTCGGATAGTTCGCCCCTCTCAACCCCAACCGTGGCTCACCTCTTTCCTCCGCTACCTTCGCTCTTGTTCCCGGGCAGCCGAACGCCTGTGGCGTAAGACCAAGGACTGGGCGGACTTTGTCCACTACAAATTTGTTCTCTCCTCTTTCTCTTCTGCCATTTCACTGGCCAAACAGCAGCACTACTCAACGTTGATCCAGTCAAATGCTAAGCACCCTCAGCGGCTCTTCGCGTCCTTCAATTCTCTTCTGAAGCCTAATCCGCCATCTCTCCCCGCCTCCCTGTCTGCCAACGACTTTGCCTCTTTCTTCAATGCTAAAATCCAAACTATACGCTCCGATCTAGCCAACTCTGCTCCGCTTCCAGCTCCTGTCCCTCACCTGTCAGCTCCTCCTTCAACTCTCTCGGCATTCCCTTCGGTCTCAGCTGATGAACTGTCTAAAATACTGCGCTCATCGAAGCCTTCCACTTGTTCCCGTGATCCGATTCCCTCTCGCGTCTTTATTAATCTTATCCCCGCTATCCTCCCGTCCTTGCTTCACATCATTAATTCTTCTCTGTCCTCTGGTTCATTTCCTTCTGCTTTTAAACATGCTACAGTCTCTCCCATTCTCAAAAAACCCACTCTTGATCGACTATCCCTGTCTAACTACCGACCTGTCTCCCTCTTGCCCTTTGTCTCAAAGATCCTGGAACGTCTGGTCTACTCTCGTTGTCTTGACTTTCTCTCTAATAACTCTGCTCTGGATCCCTTTCAATCTGGCTTCCGTCCTTTGCATTCCACTGAAACAGCCCTTACCAAGATCACCAATGATCTTCTTACTGCCAAGTCTAAAGGCCATTATTCTGTTCTTATTCTCCTTGATCTAACCGCAGCCTTTGACACGGTTGATCACGATCTTCTCTTAGATTCCCTCCACGACCTTGGACTCTGTGGCTCTGTCTATAACTGGTTCGCCTCCTATCTAGAGGGTCGCTCTTTCAGCGTGTCGGCTAACGGCAGCTCGTCCTCCTCTTTTCCCCTTTCAGTTGGGGTTCCGCAAGGCTCGGTGCTTGGCCCGTTGTTGTTCTCTCTATACATGCTGCCCTTGGGCAAGCTCATTCAATCTCACGGCCTCCAATATCACCTGTATGCCGATGATACACAATTATATCTTTCATCTCCGGAACTTTCTCCAGATGTTCACGATCGTATCTCGGCATGTCTTTCAGATATCTCAGCCTGGCTGCTTCATCGTCGTTTGAAACTTAACATGGCAAAGACTGAACTGCTAGTTTTTCCTCCTAAACCTTCTCCTCACCTCTCATTCTCCCTTACTGTCAACGATGTCACGCTTACTCCGGTCAAGGAAGCTCGTAGTCTTGGCTTTATATTTGACTCCTCGCTCTCCTTTACTCCTCACATCGAGGCAGTAGCTAAATCCTGTCGTTTCTTCCTGTATAATATTGCCAGGATTCGACCATTTTTGTCTGTCTCTTCTGCCAAGACTCTCGTTCACGCACTGGTTATCTCTCGGTTGGACTACTGCAACCTTCTTCTCTCTGGCCTTCCTTCGTCTCACATCAGTCCGCTGGTCTCTGTCCACCACTCTGCCGCTAAGATCATCTTCTTGGCCCGCCGCTCTGACCATGTCACTCCACTTCTGAAATCTCTTCATTGGCTTCCAATTCACTTCAGAATCCAATATAAACTTCTCCTACTGACCTTCAAAGCTCTTCACTGCCTAGCTCCTGCCTATCTCTCCTCTCTCATCTCACACTATCGCCCCGCTCGGGCTCTCCGCTCCTCCGATGCCATGCTTCTCGCCTGCCCAAGGACCTCCACTTCCCTTACTCAGCTTCGTCCTTTTTCTTCTGCTGCCCATTACGCCTGGAACGCTCTTCCAGAACACTTGAGAACTACAAACTCAATCACTGCTTTTAAGACTCAGCTCAAAACTTTTCTTTTCCCTATAGCCTTCAAATATTGAGTTTGTTCTGACTTTACACTGTTGGTTTTGCCCTACCCTGTGCCTGTTTACACTTCCCTGTGCCTGTTTGCATTCTCCTTCCCTCTTTATTGTTTACTACAACTTATTAGATTGTAAGCCTATGCGGCAGGGTCTTGCTATTTACTGTGTTATCTGTACAGCACCATGTACATTGATGGTGCTATATAAATAAATAATAATAATAATAACTGACTGACAGCCTAGGTTACTCCTTAATAGCAGCCTTAAATAGTCAATTATGTTTTTCAGCTGTTAACATTTCCTCTACTACCCTGACTCACAGTTGAAGAACCTGAACCAAGCTAGATACAAAGGATGACCATAGAACTCAAACAAACAAGTGATACAATCCCCCCACCCACAATGTGGGTAGGGTGCCCCCACACAGAGGGATCTCTACAAAGCAAAATAAAGCCCTGCTGTCATCTCCCTGGGACATAGGCCAGCCTTCCTAGACTAAGGGAAGAGGGTAAGCAGGACAGAATTTGTGTGCCTGCGTGCATGTGGAGAACCACCATATTTTTATTGGTTTATGTTTTGTACTAGACCCAGGCCTCAAAGATTTAAAAAGGGAACACAAGTGGGATAACCCACATTGCTACATTACATGTGGTGATAGTGGTGGGATAACCTATGCTGTGGGCTCTACACTCTAGAGTCAAACTCTAATTAAGAAGTAGACTGGGATGGTTTAGAACCAAGTTCAGTCATGAGAACTTGGGGGCCTGAGAGTTTCTCATCTAATGGCAGCCTAAGGAGTGGTGGGGTGGTTTGGGCCTGCTCAGGATGAGGAATGCCAGAATGGAGAGAACATAATTCTGCCAGGATTAACAGAGGGGAATAAGTTGAGGGAGTTGAACACTCCTGACCAGTTATGAGTTTCGTAGAGGCCTTGGAACCTCTCTACTGCCTCCTCTCTTTCGACTTGTCATTTTAATTGCCCAAGATACTGGCTTACCTGTATTTACACTTGAGACTTTTATCTGCTGTGGAACTGTTACCAGGAGCTAGAGCAAGAGCTGTCAAGGCTGTGTTGGGAATATCATCTTAAAAGCCCACAATGCTCCCTTGCCTGGACTTCTTGTGTCCCTTGGTTTTTGGTCTGCCTTGATACACATACCATGGAGATTTCAATGTAGAAACTATTGTTGGACTGATCTCTGCCTGCATGTGTAAATTCTAGTTTTGTAACTTGCTCATGGACTATGTATTCAATTTCCTTGAATTTCTTGACTGGATGTATTGTGACCCTTGCCTTGTATTCTGAAGTATAGCGATCCCAACTTGGAAACTATTGTTGGACATATATCTGACACAGTTGTAGTTATTAGCCGTGAACTGTTTCTTGAACTAAACAGTGTTCTTATAGGTTTTGCTTGAGCTATATAATTTATAAGAAATTGTACCATTAAGCTTTTGCTGTGAAATTTGCTACAATAAAAACTCGCACTGATTCTGTGATTTCAGAAAGTTGGGCCATGACACACAGGCACACTCAGAGAACCACACATTATCCCCCAGATTGCATTGTGCACCAACAACACATACACCTGTGCAAGTACACTAAAGCAGGAAAGGGAGAAAAACAGCTCCTATATAGATCCATGGATGCTGCACCCATGTTAAGAAGAACATAAGAAGTGCCCTGATGCTGGATCAGACCAAGGGTACGTCTAGTCCGGCACTCTGTTCACACAGTGGCCAACCAGCCATCGGCCAGGGATGAACAAGCAGGACGTGGTGCAACAGCACCCTCCCACCCATGTTCCCCAGCAACTGGTGCACACAGGCTTACTGCCTCAAATGCTGGAGAGAGCACACATACAACCATCAGGGCTAGTAGCCATTGATAGCCTTCACCTCCAGGAATGTATCCAACCCCCTTTTAAAGCCATCCAAATTGGTGGCCATCACCACCCCTTGTGGTAGGGAGTTCCATAATTTAACTATGCGCTGTGTAAAGAAGTACTTCCTCTTATTTGTCCTGGATCTCCCACCAATCAGCTTCATGGGGTTCTAGTATTTTGAGACAGGGAGAAAAATGTCTCCCTATCTACATTCTCCACACCATGCATAATTTTGTACACCTTTATCATGTCTCCCCTCAGCCTCCTTTTTTCCAAGCTAAACAATCCCAGTTGATGTAACGTTCCTTCATAGGGGAGATGCTCCAGAAGGATTTATATCACATTTTAACTTTTTCTCTCTCTCAATGACACGAAGTTAAAAAATAGTACTGAAGCCATTATGGCCAATATAATTGATCTTTCAGGTCTGAATCCTGGTGTAATTCTTTTTGATCAAAAATATATACAGCCTAAAAGGACAAAGGCCAGTATGGCATTTGATATTGCTGCTAACATAAATTCTGTTGCACTAGCATAAGTGGCCTCCAGGGAAATGCCAACATTTGCTTGCACAACAGGCTTCCCCAGAAAACCCACTGCACCAGCAATGCTATTGGGATTGTGCTAGAGGTCACTTATGCTAGTGCAATGGAATTTACGTTAACATGAGTATTGAATAGGATACTGCCCATGAATACACTATTTCCGGCTATAAATAAATTACTTCAGAACAAACTGCCTCAAGAGATGAACACTTCATTCTTATTACCTTGTTCATCCAACTCATTACTATACAACATATGGTATTCCTTTTCTCCCCAAATCTCAACATGGCTGTAACTGTCTTGATTAACATCACATAAATGCTGCCAAACTGCGTAACCATGACGAAGTTATAACTGTCTCATTAAGAATTCTATTTTACAATAATATTGGGCTAAGCCTTCAGGAATGGGGCAGGCGGCTCCCTCATGACACCTGCAGACCTCATACTTGAAACTTTGCTTTGACTTCTCGAAGCTCTGATGGCACTTAGCTTCTACATCAGTTTCACTTCCAAGAAAAGTTATTGATTAAAGCTGACCAGAGAGGAGGAAACAGTAAATATAAACTCTGGGGAAAATATTTAAAGCATGACAAAATGAAGTTCAAACAGTTGTACAATGGCAATAGCATGTAAAAAGAGCTACTATCCATTGTGTTAAGGAAGAATTCAACTATACTAGGATTAGTAGCAGGCGTACAGCCCCTGGGGATGCTGTCTAACCCCATATTGCCAACTGAGAGACAAGAAGATTCTGTAGAGACAGGCCAGCAGCCCAATCCCTTGGGACATGCTGACACTTCAATGTTGGAGATAGTGGAGGGTTTCTTTCTCAGGCTTTCCATGTCTCTTCTTACAAAGTGACCTTCCAGTAAAACTAAACGCTGATTAGAGCTGCAGAAAATCAAAGTGATTTGATAAAAAAATGCATCTGAATTAACATACAAGTTGCCTGGCAAAAAACAACACCATCAAAAACATCTTCAAAACAATTCTGTCAACACATGTTATAAAGAGGTGACTACACAATGCAGTTTTATAGTTTCAGTATTTGCTATTCTAAAAATAGAAAGCATTCAGTTCCCACTTGAACAAGCTACTATGTGAATCAACATGTATTCAGTCAACCAATTAACGAAACCTCCTTGGATATATGGCTATTAGCTACAAAAGTCATCATTACAATTGCCAAAGTCTGTAAAATGTCATATTTATACTCACTGGTGACAATTCAGCTTAACATTAGACATAACTATGCTCGTTGATTCTAAGGGTTTTAAAGGCACTACTTTGTGATTCTGAGGAAAGCGTCATATCGGAGGTGAACACAAAATTGAAAAATAGTTGAATCCTTTCTCCGAGCACATCTTAATTCTTATTAAACTGCACAAAAATAAGAACAGAAGAAGAGCCATGCTGGCTCAGACAAAGGTCCATCTCAACCAGCTCACCAATGGCCAACCAGCAGTCCATGGAAGACCCACAAGCAAGACATGGCTGCAACAGCACCCCTTGCCCAAGTTCCCCAGCAACTGGTATACATAGGCATACTGCCTCTGATACTGAAGATAGCATATAGCCATCAGGATAATAGTCGTTGATAGCCTTCTCTTCCATGAAGTTGTCCTATCCTTTTTTAAAGCCGTCTCTACATCTTGTGGAAGTGAATCCCATAGTTTAATTATGCACTGTGTGAAGAAGTACTTCCTTTTATGTGTCCTGAAACTCCCACCAATCAGCTTCATGGGATGACCCCACTGGGTTCTAGTATTATGAGAGATTGAGAAAAATGTCTCCCTATACACTTTCTCCATACTATGTATAATTTTGTACACCTCCATCATATCTCCCCTTACTTGCTTTTTTTTCTAAGGTTAACCGTCTGAGATGTTGCAACCTTTCCTCATAAGGGAAAGCCATAAAGATAGACTACGGGGTTATATAAAAGGAAAGACTAAAAAAGCTCAAGGAACATCATGTAGGGCTTTGGGGAAAAGATGAACATGTCTCCCATTCTGTACAATGCCCAATAAACCACATGGCATGTACACTGCGCACTGGCTGGTCAGAGAGAAAAGAGGGCTTCTCTCCTAAGCCAATTCTTGCCCTCACCAATTCTTGCCCTGTGCTCTTTATTTCAAGTTTACATATTCATTTTAAAATAGACACTTCTTTATTCTTTGCCTCAAAACACATGAAGGGCTTTGAATATAAACAATAAACTTTGCTGTTTATTGATTTGCATTATAATGTATTTTATTCTTAAAAATATTTGTATTGCATTTTAAATTTTTAACTGTTCTATAGCATTTTAGGGTTTTTTACTATTTGTAATATACCCAGAGAACATTAGTTACAAGCTGGATTAGAAATGTAATAAATGATAATAAATAATAATTATACAATAGGTTGCTTTTGGCTACAGTTTAATGAATGTGCATATATTCTAATAGTTATGAAGGCCAATGTTAACTGTCAGTATTTCTCTTAAACCCACAGATGATAGTATCAATGATATTTCTACTCTGTTGAATGTATAGACAAAAGAAATCATTCAGCACTTGACCTTCTAGAGATGCTATTAGAGAAAGTAGTGATATTAAAGGACAATATTAATGGTAATACTTAGGATTCATATAGTGCTTTAGAATGTTCCAAGTTTTAACTTAGGCCATAGCTAGACCTAAGGTTTATCCCTGGATGGTCCAGGGGTCAAACCTGTTCATCTAGGTGACACACAGGGGATCCAGTGCTCAGGCAGGGGCGAACCCTGGAGGATCCCAGGATAAACCTGAGGTCTAGCTGTGGCCTTGGTAATTCTTAACATTGCCATGTAAGGTAGGTCAGTATTATTATTTCCATATTGCAGATAAAGGGCCTGAAGCTGAGAGAGAATGGTTTGCCAAAGGCCACCTCACGGATTCATAGCTTATTCTCTTAGCCACTATGCCAAATGAACTTAACAGTCTTCCAGAATTTAAGAAAGCCATAAAGACTGATCACTTCCGGTAGGCCTACCCAGTTGAACTTTAAGCTGCCTTTTTTAATGGTGTGCTGTTTTTAAAGATGCACTGGTTTTAAACGTTTGAATTAGTTGTATGTATTTTATGGTGTTTTTATTTGTGTTGTACCCCGCCTTGATCCAGAGGGAAAGGCGAGTAACTATTATTATTATTATTATTATTATTATTATTATTATTATTATTATCCCACAAAAACTGAGCAAATACATTTGGTACCTTTCCCCAACCATTACAAGGTGCTATAAATCTTATTATTCAGTGTATATTTATTATATTTTTAGTCTGACAATAACAGAAGTTCTCTGGGCAGTTTATAAGAATAAAAAACTAAAAGGATAAAAACAGTATAACATTTAAACCCCCTGCCCAACAATAACCAGTATAAAAATACAGTATCAAGCCTCCTCTCATCTGCATTTCCACCCATATACTCTATCATTCTCCAGTATTCAGCAAAAACACAATTACACCCAGGGGAGGGAAAATCGGGAGTACATCAAAAAGGGGGTGGCACAAATAAACTTTGGGAAATAAGCAAAACCAGCCAAAAATGTGCATTTCCCCCACAGTCTAAAGAGCACAATTGTTTTAAAAAGGGGACACAAGTGGGATAACCCACATTTCTACATTTCATGTGGTGACAGTGGTGGGCTAACCTGTGCCGTGGGCTCTATACTTCACTGTGCCTTCTACTCTGCACTGGATACTTGTAAACCTCTGAGACTAGAACGGATACGATAGGATTGCGCCCTAAATTGTAAAGTACCACAAATACCATCAGCTGCAAGATTTTAATTCCTGGGATACTTGGGGAGCTTTCCAGATTACCCGTTCCAAACTTCTGATAAACCTACTCAGCAAAGCATAAAGCAGTACCAACATGACTTTCAAGGTAAAACTTTGCTTGAAAAGTTGAAGGAAGAAAGTAACTGTATTAGCAATACACAGATCTTCCCTCTAGAATGTACCAGCTAGTGTAGTTGTCTAGTTCTTTGTTTCCTTCATCACTAATTAAAAAACATAATTCTTTAAGGTCAGAAGTTAGTTTAATCTTGTTATTTGGCATAAATGCTGTAGGCTAGTTCTGACCTTTTGTGTCTCAATACTCAAAGTTCATCTGCTTACAAAGGTGACCTCTGCAGTTTTTGAAAGCAGCAGAATTTGGAGGGGGGGGTAAAAGAAGGGGAGCAGGTCAAGCTGGTATGCAAAAGAAAAATAACGTTACTGCTAAAAACTATAGGTTTAAGTTTCTGGGTTTCCTATTAAACCAATTGCAAAATTCATTTTTATCGTTGATTGGAATAAGAAAGCCAGTGATGTCATGACCATTTTTTCTGCCAAGTCGGAGAGTGTGTATCCTAAAATCACACTGACTAAGGATGCTCACACTTTGGGAAATATCTAATAGAGCTGTGCAAATCCAGGCCTCGGATTCGAATAAGCGAATCATGACGGCTATTTTATGATGGATCTGCCATTTTAATGCAGAGCCCTAGTCCCCCATACAGCCTACAACTCCCAGCATGCAGTGCCTGGGAGGGCTGTACTTACCGAGGCCCAGGAACAGAGGACATACATATACTTGACACCACCATTGTCTACTCTTCTGTGCCTCCTCCATTGGTACCTGTAGAAATTGCGTGGACCCCTCCAGAGTCAATAGAGTATTTCTGATTGCAGCAGCTGAACACACCATGAAGCCAGCAATGGCGCGGAGGAGCGGGCGATGGCGGCGGTAAGTACACATATGCACTCTGTTCCTGGGCCCCTGTAAGTAGAGCTCTCCCAGGCACTGCATGCCAGGAGTTGTAGGCTGCATGGGGGCCTAGGGCTCTGCAGTAAAATGGCGGATTCGTCATAAAATGGCGGATCCGTCATAAAATGGCAGATCTGTCATAAAACGGCCGTTGTGATTTGATTATTCGAATCCGAGATCTGGATTTGCACAGCTGTGCGCATACCGTCCCTATCAGATGCTACCCTAAGTGTTCACTTTAGAACGCCCAGTCTTTGTTCTCTCACTTAAGGAGCATCTACATGTTATAGCATAGGGCCAAAAGTAGTTATCGTGGCTTCTTCCCTTGCCCCAATGTGTGTGGCCACAATTTGCATAATTACCCATAGTGCAGTGAGGGTTGCTGCAACAAAGCCATCCTGACAAGCCATGGCTTATTCTAGGGGTTTGTTGTGCCTCCGTTTGGGATGGAGGAGGAAAACGGAACAGCTGAGCCTGAGAGTGTTTGGGGAGGGGTCCAGCACATGACCAAGCAAAGACAGCTGCAGCTCAACCCAGGTGGCCTCACTTATCCATTGGCCTCACAATATAAGGCAAGCCTCAGACGCGGTTTGGTTGCTGGAAGCAATTGTTAAGACATGGGTTGTGGTGACTGGGTGCAGAGCCACAAGGCAAGAGCGGTAAAACTCCCTTCTGGTCTTCTCGATTGTGCCTGCTGGTGCTGCCACAAGCCTCCTTCACCACTGACTGCCCCTCTAGTGATTGCCCCTATTTCTTTTTTTAAGCCTTTCTTCATTTTTAATATATTACCAGTATAGGCAAATCAGTTTACGTGTAAACTATAAAGAATATAAAATAAAGAACTCATAGAGATGCAGAGCATATCAGTGACCTGAAAGGGTGTGTGTGTATAATTGGGAACTACGAGGGAGATTATTTTACTGTAAGAAAAGAAAAGAAAAAAAGAATAATCTCAAAAACCTTTCAACAAACAATAAATTAGTGGAAAAACACCCTATGATTTATTAAGCTGATTTTGTTATGTCTGAACTGACTTTTTGTGATACCTCTTTTCATGACACTATTTCAAGAATGTCAGCCTGCACAATAACACAAATATGAATTGAAGAACCTTGGCAATGAGTATTGAGAGCAGGTTTTGGGGAACATGGGACTCCAGGGAGGATGGGAAATTGCCCCGCTTTCTGGTCTGTTGACAGAAGCCTTCTGCTGGTGGCCAGAAACTACCATTGAATATGGGATACAAGAGCTGCAATCATATATACTTTTATGGGAATAAGCAAACTATGTCTTACTTACAAATACATATTCATAGGATAAGATGCTAACATTGTGCCATACTTACAGTATTTAGAAGCACTGAAATAACTTCCTTTTTTCTTATGTACACTACTTTTTGAAGCAATTAGTTTTGGATCGTATGTTCAGCAGGAAACATATTCATGCAAGTACAACTGCTACAGCATCTTAATTGTTTTAAAACAATCCAATATGTTTAAACAGAACACTTAAAACAAAAATTGAAAAAACTTACAATCGTTCAAGAAAACTTAATCCAGTGAAGGATCCATTCTTCAATCCTGATATTTTATTGTTGCTCAGAATCCTATAAAATAAATAATAGAGTATTACAAAAAGATTCCTAAGAAACAACTATTTAAAAACATATACCTGCAATGGCACTGAGTAAACGTATCTTCCTTTTCAAATAAGTGATCTTACACGGTCTGTAAACAGACAAAATTCTAGAGTATGGAAGACATGCAGGTTGTATGGCCTAGAGTTTTGAATCAATATTTTTGGCCTTATTTAGTTACAAACCAATAAGCTCTAATTGTTAGAGCAACCAGTTAGAATACATGTTTGCTCAACACATATATTTCAAAATGAGTAACTTGATTTAACTTGGGATTTTTCTCAGCAATTTCATTCAATTTAATTTCAATCAATTATTTCATATCAATTAGTTCATATGATCACATGGCTCTGTACAATTTAGTTCTGAAATACAAATATTACCTCCAGAGAAGGGATTTTTCCCAGGACCATAACAGGGGAAAGAAGGGGTTATTATTATTATTATTATTATTTATTTATATAGCACCATCGATGGTTAAATTCCTCTTCCATACCTGCTCCAATGCTGATACATTATCAGTGCCCCCACCCACACCTGCTGATGCAATCTGCATTTAAAAAACCCACAACCTGATAGTAATTCACCATCTTGCCACACTGGCATTGGCAGTGTTCTCCCAGGAGCACCCCACTCCGATTTAAGAATGGTGGCGTTTAACCACCACTGGAGGTAGGTCCTCACCTCCTGAATAAGCTTGAGTGGCAATGGTGATTGGTGTGCAACATGCTTTTCGATGGAGGAAGAGCCAAGAATGGAATGAGGCTTATGGCCCTGGGTCAATTGAAGCAACATGGTGTTCTGTAATTGCACCAAGAATATGAGAGGACTGCTGATCCATGATCCAGCTAAATACAGAACACCCATAACACAAAATCTCTCGACAAGGTCAAATCTGTCACAATGGTGGACCAGAGGTGGTTGCCTTTCCTTTGTTATCAGCTGTGGCTGGGAAGGGTATAGTGCATAAGTTTCCAACTTGTGGGTTCCCTCCATCCCTCCCCATTGTGGAGGGACAGTACTGTTGTACGGAGCTATCCTTTACCAGGTGAAAGCCAACTATTGCTGGGTGTGTGTAGTGATAATTTGTGGCTGCTGCTTTCCTTTCTTGGGCTGATGGCCAGAACAGATGAGCAGCGGTACAGCAAAATAAACTTCTTGCCCCTCAGAAGTGTGCTGTCTAAAGGTGCAGTCATAATCTCTTTGCTTGCATCAGGAAGGGCATAATGAGCACGTGCCTCAGAACAGAGCCCACTGACTGTGATCTGAACCTTCCCCGTCTGAAGTAGATATAGCAAGTTAATTGGAGTCCAAGGAAATGTGAACTCCCCCCCACCTGCCCAAATATTGGAGCCTCTTCTTTTTAAAGCATCATATCACCTTCAGTTTTTTGGCTAACAGCATGAGGAAGGGAGGGAGATATATATTTCGAAATAAAACCAGTTTAGACCTAAGGCTACTCCAAGTAGGTCAAGAGCAGAAGCAAAATATTGAGAGGATCCTCCTCTCTGGGAAAGTCATAACATTTGTTTTTATTTGGCCCTACCTTCCGCTGGAAAAGTTAACCCAGGGACAGGGAAACTTTTTTGGCCTGTGGGCAAGGCAACAAAATGCCTGGCATGGGAGGCATGGCGAGTCACAAAAAACAAGCAGCCTACTCAAAAGACGAAGTACAAGGCAGAGGTAGGTCTAAGCAACTCCTTTGAATGCAGTTTTCTTTGTCAAGAGAAACTTCCCCACCTGCCCAAAGCTACCTTACTGCTGCTCTTCCTAGCCCCTCTGAACACACTGCTTTCCCTGCCCCACATTGCTCCCCACCCTCCTGCCACAGCTTACAAGATAGAAGTGACAGAAATCCTTCCCCCCCCTTTTTTTTTTTGGTGCCTGAGAGCTCTGAAGAGGAAAGGATCAGCATGCAACCACTGATCATTTTCGTTTGTGTAGACCAGAGGCATTCATGGGAAATGAACATTTCAGTGGTTGGAGGCCCTCACTTCCCTTTGAAGCAATCCCAGGTACTTGTAAGAAAATGTGATGGTGATAATGATGAATGAAGTGCAGAAGTGGGCACCACATTGCCTTCCCAAGTTAACCCTTTCCTGCCTGCTCCACTGGCCTAATGACCAGTGGAACTGCTAGGACCTACACATACATTTTCTCCTCTCCTAGAGCTCTGCTCGCTCTCCTTCCTCCTCGCTTACTTCCCCAAGGCAATGACACCTTTCATTTCTTTTTTCTCCCTTTCAACTAAAAGAGAAGTGGGGGAAACTGCAGTTCTGTCCAGAAACTTCATTTGTCTAGATTGCCTCTACATGGTGAGAGGAGCCAAGAGGCATGCTAGGCGAAAAAAGAGTTCAGAGAAGGAGTGAAACTGGAATGGGGAGCAGCCAGGACTGGGTATGTTAGGGCCCCCCCAGAGGGCTTCTTATCCAGAGAACCCCCTCAACCACTGCTTCAGTTGTCTGACTTAAAAATGAACAAAAAGCACAAATATTTTATAAGTAATAAAACAAAAAATAACATTTATACCAATTTACAGATTAAATACATAACCAGAACGTGATTTACAGATTAAATAAATTAGAACATGAAAGTACATTTGAGTTGGAAGTTTCCCTTGGAGGCTGCTGTTCAGCAATAAAGGTTTAATAGTATTATAATGAATTCAAACTCAAGTGCTTCATCTTCCCCTGGCTCATGTTGATTACTTAATTTGCTAGCAGGTTTTCAGCAAATCACAGTTTGCCATTTCACCTGAACTCAGCAAATTAGTTTGCATAGATACTTTGCCCACAAATAGGGATTATAACCACATTCAAACCAAACAGCTCCTAAATCTCATACCAGTTTCCAATATGTATCCCCAAGCCAGAAGTTGGCTCTATGGTTTTCTACTTGATATTTTATCTTTGTTTATTTTATGGCCGCATATATAATGCTACTAGCTGCTTTGGGTGCCTTTTCAAGCAGAAATGGCAGCACATGTGAGTATTTTGTTGTTAACAAAAAAAAAAGTGCTTCTGAGTGGCTGAACCAGTCCAAGTGATGGAAAATTATGCTGAATAGTGCACTGGGTGCTTTTCTGGAAGAAAAATGACTAATGTTGACCACAATTTGAAGACTCATGAAGCTTATTTCATTAATTCATATATTTCCATCTAATTGGTCCATTAGATAGCTAAATAATAAAAATTGAAGACATTATCATGATAAAGGAAATAAAATATCAAAATACGCAGTAAATCAACGGGAGTTTTATCATGCTGTTTCTTTAACTAAAAGCCCTTCTCCTGTATGACGATCTGCTTTCGAAACTGAGGTGAGTCTGAAAAGCAGTTTGTTATGTGATATAGGGATCAAAGAGGGATCAATTGAAAATTCAGTTATGACTACTGTGAGTCCTTCGCGTGAATCAAACTAGCTCTTTGGATACCAGCCATTATTAATAACAGTATATATCATATAATATGAAAGGGTATCTAAAGAGGATATGTTACCACCTGTACAATCATGAAAGATCTTTCCGACTGAAAACAGTGGCGACATGGAAAGCCTTCTGAAGCATATGTAAATATTTTTCTGGGGAAAGTTCCAGGGGAAACTGTGAAAGAATCATTTGACGAAAAGAAACCATCACAGACTTGCACAGTAGCTATTTTAAACTTCATCTGCAGAAGTTTGACAGTATACACTGTTCCCGGTCAAGTATTTCTGCATACAATCTCTTTTCTAAAAATTGTTATTCATTACTATTGTTGAAGATTTCTTCTAGTTCAGCACTGAACCACCCAGCACTCAGAAAATCATGTGTCACACAAAGCAAAATAAGGTACCAAGTGGAAAACTTTCTTCTTTTAAAGAAACCTATAAAAAACACAAATGACTCCATTTTTATTTTCTGCATGTTATGAGTGAACTAAGCAAGACCTTTATGCTAAGAGTTTACAGCAGTATGATTGAAGGCATTATGAGTAATAGCAAGTATTGAGAGTGCATATTATTAAATGGCATTTTAAAATGTATTCATTACGGGTTGTATCCAATTGTGTGACTCTGATCACAAAAGGCTCCTTGGTCCAACAGAGAATGCTGGGCCTCCTCAAGGGCTACTAATTCATACAACTACATTTGAGGTTGAAGAGGCTGTACATGATGTGATTTTTACCTTCAAAAAGGATATTGATTTTATGGATTTGCTATACCAATTAGCACCACTGCAAATAAACACACACACACACCTGGGCTTGGAAATTCACAGCCAGCCAATACATGTGCCACAAAACTGAGCTGTATCTATCCATATACCTAGGAATATTGGAGGATTCCATTGGGGGTGGGCACAAAGACTAGCGGGGTTTTTCCTGTTTGGCCCCATGGATTTAATTCTGCTTTGCTCTGCTGGTGCCAACTCACTCTACAGTGAATCAAGCCAGTACACACCTTTTTTTTTAATGGCAGCAATTTGTATATTGCAAGTTCTGTCATTTGCACAAATTGCAATTTGTGCAATTTTTGTGCATCTTGAAATGTGTGGAAATAGTGTCATTTTTTTTTTAAAAAAAAATGCTACTCTTGCGCAACTGTGCAGCATTGCAAGTCTGCTTGTGTCCCCTATGAAGCCCTGCAAACATGTTCCCCGCTTGTCAATATCATTGTCAATTTCATCCTCTCCACATTATTACTTGATTTCAGCCAGCAGAACCATATTTCGGTCTTGTCAAACAACTTATCAATTTCCCCACTCCCTCACTCTGGAAGTGATTTGACACTTGTCAGTGTCAAGCGTACACAAATTACTCACTGACAGGTTGGGAAAAATTATTTTATTTTATTTATTACATTTTTATACCGCCCAATAGCTGATGCTCTCTGGGCGGTTCACAAAAATTAAAAGGGGAGAAGATCACCCCTTTAGCAACCTGATAGGGTTTGAAATGTTGGAATGACACTTGGGGGTGCCTCACTCCTATTGCATACTTGCCTGAGTCACAAGCAAGTGCTTCTAAGATAGATCTAGGGATCACCCCCTTTTCGCAGCTCCCATGTAACTCCAATCAGGGCACACCACTCCTTGCAGCCAAGCTAGCTCATCAGTCCAAGCAATTTGTCTTAAGCGTAAAGGACTCTTTACTGCATCTCAGATTGTAATCCTTGCCTGTTTTTGACCTTGCATTGGCTTCTGGCCCTTTACTGCCACTTTGAAACTTGATTTTCAGCCTGTCTCTGATTCTGTACTTGCCTCTGGCCCTTTGATCCCTGTCTGTCTGATCTGATACCTGACCTTCAACCTATCCGTGTCTGTATCTACTGCTACTGGCCCTTTGTTCCTAACTCATCTGACCTAGTACCTGACATCCTGCCTGACTTTGACCACATTTATTGCCTTTCTGCTTGTTGCCTGCCTGAACTGAACCCCTGTTGTATCCTGTCTTGGAGCTAGGCCAAAGCCTGACAGATGCTGACAGTACTGTAATACTGGTTCCCAACCTTGTCAATTATAAAGTCACAAGTTACTTTAAATTAACCAGCAGCCAATTACCTCAAGGTATAACAAAAATATACTAAAATCAAGTCTAGGCAACTGAGTTCTGTCTCTTTGATTCCCTTACAGTGCTCAATTTGGCTCTTTTCTTTCAATAAGACAGATAAACTGGTGTTACATTTACCAGCTTCAACTTTTCCCAGCCATATGGCAAACTAAAAGAAAAGTAATGGTCAAAGTAAGCTTTGTGAATAAAAATGCAAATATGGTAGTTTTTACTACTTGCCAGCATTAATGGGAAACATATCATTAAATGAACTTCCTAGGTCAAGAATAGTCAATAATGTGCACTCAGAAACCTTCCTTGGTGTCCGCTGAGACACCATATTCTTCCCAATTTTTGTAAAAAAATATTTAAAATAATAAATTATTTTCTGTCAGCTTGATTTATTTATATATTGTTTATTGCATCTATATATCGCCCCATAGCCGAAGCTCTCTGGGTGATTGCGTCTAGCTGTTCCCATCTTAATTGTCCATGAATGCCTCGGGGCAGGTTACTTGTCCTTTCTGTCTACCTATGCCCACCTATGGCAGGCATTTTATGGCTGTGCCCAGGACAGTTTTTCAAATGTTTGAATATGCTCATGGGCCCAAAAGGTTGCTTACCTCTGTTACAGCTTCACTGATATCTCTGTGAAAATTACTACTAAAATAGGTTTTTCACACCTGAAGGGAATGTGAATGCTAGAGCTAGCCTCTAAGACTGATTTGGCTAACAGAGCTAGGCAGTTGCCTTCAACTAAAGCAGGACTGTTTCCTACAGTTCAACAGGCTTTTGGGAGGAGCCTCTCACAAATAGCTACCCGAAGGGATCTCCTCTCAGCTCCACTCGCTTGACCCTACAGTGGACTCTGGGATTTGTCAACTCTGATGACCCCTCCCTCTCAGTTCTTAAGAGTGTGGGTGGGTAACGGTCTCTGAGACGTCTGCATTCTCTGTGATAAGCTTGTGGGTAGATGCATCCTTGACTCCTGAAGAGTCTTGGAGAATCTCCTCCCCTGCTTCCTGTGTTGGCTGGTAAATTCCTCCTCCTCCTCTTCCTTCTTCTTCTGAGTCCGAAACTTCTTCCTCCACACTAGGGTGGCCTGATCCTGACACCCCTATACATAATTTAGTGCTGGAAATTTAATGTATTCTCAGTTTTAACAGTAGACTTAAGGATACCCTTAAAATTTAAATGAAGCAACATACTTCATCTAGCTATTACTGCAATTAAACAGAAATTAGTAAAAAAAAACAGGACTGTAAACACTATGGGCTGCTCAAAACATAATTTCTATAGTATATCCTTACTGTAAATAAGGATCAGTGAAGCACTTTGGATTCATAAAAGTTAGAGAATCATTTACCCTACTCCATAAAGTAAATGAAACTCAAACTACACGTTAAGTTAATTATGCAATGTGCAGCTGAGGCGCTTTTTTTTTGTACTCTAGACTAAGTGCATATGCCCCCATTCAGATTGGGATCACCATATTTCAACCTCCCCTCACCCACATTTCTTTCCCCAAATCCCCCCCATTAACATCAATGGGGATTTTTTTAAAAAACAAACCGCCCGGACGGATTTTAGGACACAAACAGTGGGGGGGGGGCCTTAATCAAGGCCATGCACACTTACTCCAGAATTAAAAAAGATAAGCCTCAGCTACAAGCTGCTCGAATCTAATGTGTTGACCCTGAGAAAAGGGTCATGCTGCTCTTCCTGCTCCAGTACTAGGACTCAGCTGAGGATGTGAAAGCACAGAAAGCTCCAAAACAAAGGCCTAAGGGTACGTTACTCTTGAATACTGCCATTATATGGCAGTATGATATACCGTATTTCTTCGATTCTAAGACGCACTCCATTTTTAGAGCTATTTAGGGAAAAAAGTGTGTCTTAGAATCGAAGAAATACGGTAGCCAACAGAATACTAGGCCAGGATACGAGGGATCCAGGTTACAATCCGTTTTCAGTGATGAAACTCAGGGTCAAAACAGACAAGATGCAGAATCTCATACTCCTATTTTTAGTTAAAAATTGCCATGAGTAAACTGCCCAGAGAGCTTCGGCTATGGGGCGGTATATAGATGCAATAAATAAATAAATATGAGACCCTTCAAACTGGATCACAATTTGTGTGTTTGTGTAATAACTACATGCTCTCTCCCCCTGCCCCCCACCCAACCCACGACATTCCTCTGATCTAACCTGGCCCCATTCTGGAAGCTATCAGCCCTGCTAGAGAAAAGGTTCAGGTTCAGGGGATTGAGAACTTGATTGCTAGCGCACAAGCACACTTTGCTCAGTTGCTCTGGGGTTAGCCCTACCATATCCCATAGGGAGAGAAAAAGCTTTAGGATAGAGTGCATCAGCACTCAAGGGAAGCCCATTTGTGGCCAAGCAATATCATTTAAGGTGTTTCTGGACATCACCTCACAAAGGCACCTTGTCTGCCCAATACCAGAATTCGTTTTGCTCCACTTTCCTGAAACACCGCTTTAATTGTTGTAGCCACTGGAGCAGCTGAAGTGGGGAATAAGATCAAGCTGTGAACCTGCTTCTATTTAAGAATTTTGCACTGCTTTGTGGATCAGACTGTTATGCAGAGAATTCAAAGTTGGGTGTGGAATCCAGGACCACATTCTCCCCTCCTCCAATATTCCCATTAGTTTTGGGGCAGCCAATCAACCCAGGATCCTGGCTGCCAGTTTAATTATCTACTACTGATGATAACACTATATCAAATATTGCTTCTTTCCAGGAGATACAAATAAACTATCTAAACAGAAAGACAGAAACTGATGGATGACTGTCTTCATTCCTAACCCATGTAAAAGATTCCTGGTAAGATGTTTTCAAATCCAATGAAAAAACATGGGGGAGATGTCACTCTCCTATAACAGACCTTAAGATATTCATTCATTTCATTATTCTTCAAACTGCACTTTATTGTTCTGTAAATTTGATGCTGTATGTGAAAATCTCTCTCTGTCTTGAGCAGGACTTGTGCTTAATCCAATGACAACTGCAGGGAGAGATTCACCAACTCAACAGTCTTTCTGAATATAAAAAAGCTATCAAGACTGATCTCTTCCGGCAGGCCTACCCAATCGAATTTTAAGATATCTGACTGTTATTTTAATAATGTATTAGTTTTATATGTTTTAATCAGTTTCATGTATTTTATAATATTTTTGTATTCTATGTTGTTCCCTGCCTCGATCCAGAGGGCAAGTCAGATAAGAAATAAATGTATTATTATTAGCTCTCAAAACCACTACAAAAACTGAGGCTGGCACCTCTTAATTTGACTGTTTAAAACAGGGGTTGGCAATGCAGAGTCTGAGGGTGCACTGGTGCCCACCAAGGTTTCCCTGCACTCCCCCTCTGTGCACCTTCCCCAGCCTCAAATGTGATTCCTCCACATACGCTGCCTACCTCACCTCTGTACCACTAAAGTCCTAAGGAGGAAGAAGAAAGTCAGCAGATTAGATCCCAATCTGCTGACTTCCTCCTTCAGGCTTCAGAGGTGACGTAGGCAATGGGAAGGAATCACATTAGGTGAGGGGTAGAATAGAGAGATTCCAGGTGATGGATGTGAAAAGAGTGAAAAGAAAACTGTTGTGAGAAGGATGGGCAAGAAAAGTGGGAATCCAGAAAATACATGACCAAGGGTCAAAATACCAAATGCATCCACAGGCTTGGATTTTTTTTTTTTTTTTTACAAATGTGCCTACTGATTCCAATTGTTTGCTTACCCCTGTCTTAAAATTACCTCTTGCACCCTCTGCGGTGATGGGAATGGTTGTTTCACAAGAATAGAAGGATTGCCTTGCTGGACAAAACCTACAGATCCCTCAGTTTCTAACAGCAGTTAACCAAACACCTTTCAGATGCTCACGAGCATAGTATGAGGATGGGAGTTATCCAATTCTTTGTCCCCAGCAATTAGTACTCCGGTGAATGCTGCCTCTATACGTAGCCATCATTGCTACTACCCATTGACAGATCTATTCTCTGTGAATTTGTCCAATCCTTTCTTTTTTTAGGTGCATTTAAGCTAGTGGCTTTCACCACATCCTGTGGTGATGAATTCCCCAAGTTAATTATGTGTTTTATAAACTACTTCCCTCTGTCTTTCCTTAACTGCTGCCAAGCAATTCTACTGGATGTTTCTTATTCTAGTATACAAAAATAAAAAAATAAAAAAAATAAAAAAACCATTTCCACTCTTTACACAATTTTTTATTTCCCAAAACCTCACAAGCCCCAGCAGTCTTGTGAACACCTATGTTTCTATTTTAAATGTTATACCCTGTACCTGTAAAGCAGCCAGTAACACTTGCCAGAATTAACAATGAAATCCATTTTCTAAACTATTTCATAAACAAGTGGCACTCTTTTCCAATTCTCAACAAGTTAAACACACCATAGACTTTTCAAACACATCTTTCACTCAGGGGGGGATTTTACTAGTAACAGGAACTATATATCCGCCTTTCCCAATCTGGTGCCCTCCAGATGTATTAAGACTACCAGCATTCCTGTCCCTTGGCCATGGAGAGCACCAGGTTGGGGAAGTCTGAAAAGCAGGCATGCTCCTAACCTTAAAGGGGCAGCACTTTATAGCATTCACTGCCAGCCCAATTTTATTACAGTCCCAGTATTTTTTTTGCCTATAAAGGAGGGTTGCACCAACGAAAGGATGAGTCTATGTATTTGAAAAAGTAGTATGTTTCTTCAAGATTCATCTTCAAATCTTACTGAGATCTGAACTTAATAATGGAGTGCCTTGGACTGCAAGAAGATCAAACCAGTCCATACGCCAGGAAATAAAGCTAGACTGCTCACTTGAGGGAATGAAAACTGAAGTACTTTGGCCACATAATGAGAAGACAGGACACCCTGGAGAAGATGCTGATGGTAGGGAAAGTGGAAGGCAAAAGGAAGAGGGGCCAACCAAGGGCAAGATGGATGGATGATATTCTGGAGGTGACAGACTTGACCTTGGGGGAGCTAGGGGTGGCGACGGCTGACAGAAAGCTCTGGCGTGGGCTGGTCCATGAAGTTATGAAGCGTTGGAAGCGACTGAACGAATAAACAACAAATCCATCAAAGTTGTATATAGAAACATACATACAACCCGAAATTAAGCATCTGTCGGGATTATATAGACAAACAACTCTACCCTGATATATGTCAAAGTACTAGATGTTAGCATCTGTGTATGCCAGAATTAAGATCCAATCTTCATTCTACACCTTGAAATTTTAGGTCACAATTCAGAGAGCATCAAAAGTGCTTAACTCCATTGACCTGATTTGCAAATAATGGTAACCCATGATTTATTTAACCCATGGATTGTTGAATTCTGGGTTGTCGTGATACGGGAACCGAACCATGCTAACAAACCTTGGTTTGTTAAACATGAACAACCCAGAAAGAGAACCCATGTTTGTTGTTGTGTTGTGAACTCTGGGTTGCAGTTACACGTGAACCTAGAAACATGGGTTATTTCACCAGGTTACAAAGGTGGCAGGCCAAGAGTGGTAAAAAAACAAAACAAAACAAAAAACAGCTGCTCTCCTACAGCACTGCAAAGGCATTTCAGGTAGAGAGGGTGAGGGGAGTAGGCAAAGGAAGAGAGAAACAACCAACCCATGGATGAGAAAACAAACCATGGTTTGTTCAATATTCTGCCAGACAAATCCTGGGAAGGAAACAAACCAACCGTTAAATAAACCATAGGTTAGCATTATGTGTGAATTAGGTCATAGATAATAGGCCTTAAACACATTAGTCTTTTTGTGAATTGCCTCCTTGGGCTAGGAGAAGGGATGAAGCCAGATCACATACCAGGTTTTCAATTTTAAAAATTGAAGGCTGTGTGGAGATAGCCCTATTGTTTTAGCTGTTTTCTTTTAAACCAGGGGAGATATGCACTCTGGTACTAGAGATGGGGAGAATGATGCTTGGAATGGTTAGGTATGGCTGTGTAAGGAGGGGGTAGATTTGCTGCTCCTTGTTTTATTTTTAAACGACTTCCTTGCATCGGTTTGTTTTAAGCATAAGCCTTGTATGCATTCAATAAGTGAGATGTTTATTTATTTGTTTTCTCTTTATAGGTTCTCTCATTTCCTAAGCAAGTCTGCTAAGTTGGTAGTGACAAAGAATGAACATCTTAGAGCTGTGCAGCATCTTAGGGATACTGGACTGTTTAACACATCACATTTAGGTGTACATATCTCTAAAATGTAATACAAATGCACAGAGGTATACCTATTACACAGGTATATGTATAAGGGAACTGAAACCAATTGTTTAGACCCAGTGCAAACCCAAATTTCCCACTAAATGATGCCTTGCTACTGATGTTTGTAAGCCACTCTGGGAATTTTTTTTGCTAGAGAGTGGGGTAAAAGTGCTTTAAATAAACAAACCACGGTTTAGTGTTACATGCATAAGCGGTACTTGAAGTTCACTCTCCTCCCCTTGTCCACTAGTACTTCTAAACTGACTTCTGGTTGGCTTGCTGTTATATCTGAATGTGACAGGCTATGACTTTCTCAAACCATAGTTTGCTGTCAAATCCAGATCACAAATCATGGTTTAAGAGCAAACTACGATTTGAACAACCCATGGTTTGTGGTAAAATAACCTTCCAGCCATAAGAACACAAGAAGAACCAGGGTCCACCTAGTCCTGCGCTCTGTTCACACATTAGCCAACTAGCTGTTAACCAGGGACCCACAAGCAGGAAACGTTGCAACTGCACCCTCCCACCCATGTTCCCCAGCAACTGGTATATATAGGCTTACCGCCTCTGATACTGGAGGCAGCACATAGCCCTCACAACTAGTAGCCATTGATAGCCTTTTTAGTTTCTATTAATTGGTGTTTACGGTTTCATGTTTTAAAACTCTTGTAAATTACCTTGAATGTGTGTCTGAAAGGCTGGGTACAATTTATATTGATAAGTTAGGACCAACCAACACGCATAATTGTTACACAAGTTCTTAACTTCCAAACTGAAGAGCATTTGGTAAGTTCAAGAATCTGAAAGTTTAAGAACGTTTTTGCAAAGCATTGCAGCTCAATCCTATCTACATGCGTTTTATTCAGAAAACAGCTACATAGAAATCAGTGGGACTTACAACCCAACCTTCTGAACATTCAGTGGGAAAACTTACTTTCTAATTAGGGTTCAACAGCAGGCTGTAGGCTTGCTTCCAAGCAAAACCACCACCACCTACCTAGGTTTGGGCTATAAACCTGTGAACAGGAGACATTTTCCAACCCAGCTCTAAATGTTACAATCACGCATGTTCATGTTTATTTATTACATTTTATATCCCACCACTCTGCTGAGATGAATTTACTCATTACATTTCTACAGTTTATGTGGTTCTTTTGTACTTTTATCCACAGAAAATCTGTGAAGTATTTAGGCAGATTATATCCATCTGCCATGAAACCTAAACGGAAACTTCATGTTCAGATACCTCCGAGTACTCGATGTTGGAGACCAACAAGGGATTAGTAATCCCTGTCATACTCTTCCCGTAAGTTTCCCAAAGGCGTCTGGCTGGCCACTTTTGGAAACGCATATTTGTCTTCAACGTATGGTCTGGGGACTCCCAAAGAGGCTGAATCCTAACCTAAGGGGAATCATACCAGTGAGAACACAGTTTTTGTTGCTTTATGTGTGTGTGTGGGGAGGGGGGAGAGAACGGGGGAGCAGAAAAGGAAAAATCAGAGTGAAGAAAATGACGAGTGCGAGGATAAAAAAATGGGCCTGATCCAGCAAAGGGATGCTCATGGACCTGTGGAGCATGGGTGGCACCTATTGTTTCCCTTAAACAGTAAGGAAACATGAGCTGGGGTGGGGGGAAGAGAAGAGACATGTTGTTGCTATTGTTATTTATAAAAAGTCCTTTTCTAGTTTCTAAGGAGGTTCGCTTGGCACGTACATTATATGCTTTTAGACGCCAGGTGAAGACCTTTTCATTCTCCCAGCATTTTAACAGTCTATAAATCAATTCTAACTTGGGTGTTTTAAATTTGTCATTTTGCATTGCTGCTGTTTTTATCTGGTTGAGCTTTCATATTGTATTTTATATTATGGTTTTATACTGTTTATTTTACACTTTTGGTTTTAAATTTTGTGAACTGTCCAGAGAACTCCGGCTATTGGGCAGTATGGAAATGCAATAAATAAAATAAATAAATAAATCTATGAAGAAGCATTCCACAATAAAGCTCATTAGAGAGAGAGGGGGGGAGCGAGGGGAGGGATCTCAGCAGCCTTGAAGGCACCCCCCCCCACCCCGCACCCCTTTTCCTCGGACGGCCTCTCGGCGTGGGCGGCCTTCATGAACGGGAAGGGGGTGCGTGGCGCTACTCACAGGGTGACCGTCCTGTTGGGCAGCGCGTCGGGAGGCAGGACGTGGGCCAGCTCCAGGCTGCTACAGACCACCTTCCCTCCTCCTCCTCCTCCTCCTCCCGCTTCGGCCGGCGGCGAGGGCTTGCTGCTCCTGGGGCGGCCGCCGCCGCCGCCGCCTCCGTCCTGCTTGCAGCCGGCGGGCAGCGCAGAGGAGCCTCCGCCTCCGGCCCCGCCGCCTCCGTCCATCAGCGCCAGGAGCAGCAGCAGCAGCCCGGGCGGAGGGGTCCGGCATGGAGTCGCCATCGCCGACTCTGGAAGGCGGTTCCGAGAGCGCCGCGTCTCCTTCCTCTCCTCAGCGAGGGGGGCCTAAAGCGGCACCGAGCGCTGCAGACGGAGTCGGCGCCAGTGGGAACGGGGCGGCCGCCATGAAGGGACTGGGTTGGTCGGGCTGTGGGGGGGGGGGGAGGGAGGGAGGGAGGGGGCGAGCGAGCCGCTCAAAGGCCTCGGACACAAAACCTTTCGCCCCACTCCTGCCTTGTGAGGTAACGCGCCTGCGCGCCCCTGCCGACCCTGAGCACGCGCAATGCCGCGCTCTGAAGCTCCGCGCCCGTCCCGGCTTTTGGGCATGTCTGAGGGGGCGGGGCGGGGCGGGGCGGGGGGACGAGCTGGGCAGTCAATGGAAAGGGTTGGGCTGCCTGGGAATCTGAAGGCTGGTGCCTCCGGTTTCGGTGGGGCTGTGAATCCGCTTTTGGGTTTCAGTCAGGACCATCCCGAAGTCTAAATGAGTTATTAGAATGTAAGCTACTCTGTACAGCACCATGTGCACTGATGGTGCTATATAAATAAATAATAATAGCTATCCAAGGGGCTGAACCTATTTGGGGGACAGGGGAAGGATCTACACTACTGCTTTAAAGCGCTTTATAACAGTTTTGACAACTGTTGGGGCCCAGGACACACTGCACATACAGTTCTCAAAACGTTTTCAAAGTGCTTTAAAGCGCTTTAAAAGCAGTAGTGTAGATCCCCCCGGGTGTAGCACCTTGGATAACTCACCATGTACAGCACCATGTGCACTGATGGTGCTATATAAATAAATAATAATAGTTATCCAAGGGGCTGAACCTATTTGGGGGACAGGGGAAGGATCTACACTACTGCTTTAAAGCGCTTTATAACAGTTTTGACAACTGTTGGGGCCCAGGACACACTGCACATACAGTTCTCAAAACGTTTTCAAAGTGCTTTAAAGCGCTTTAAAAGCAGTAGTGTAGATCCCCCCGGGTGTAGCACCTTGGATAACTCACCATGTACAGCACCATGTGCACTGATGGTGCTATATAAATAAATAATAATAGTTATCCAAGGGGCTGAACCTATTTGGGGGACAGGGGAAGGATCTACACTACTGCTTTAAAGCGCTTTATAACAGTTTTGACAACTGTTGGGGCCCAGGACACACTGCACATACAGTTCTCAAAACGTTTTCAAAGTGCTTTAAAGCGCTTTAAAAGCAGTAGTGTAGATCCCCCTGGGTGTAGCACCTTGGATAACTCACCATGTACAGCACCATGTACACTGATGGTGCTATATAAATAAATAAATAAATAATAATAATTTTTATGCCTTACACCCTATGTAAGGTTTATCCCAGGATCATCCCTGTTCATGTAAATGACACACAGGATATCCCGGGAGCAGGCAGGGACAATCCCGGGACAAACCTTACATAGGGTGACCATATGAAAAGGAGGACAGGGCTCCTGTATCTTTAACAGTTGTATTGAAAAGGGAATTTCAGCAGGTGTCGTTTGTATATACCTGGTGAAATTTCCTCTTCATCACAACAGTTAAAGCTGCACGTGCCCTGCCCTCTTTTAAATCTGGTCACTCTAGTGACTCTAGTATAGCTCCTGCACTTTTAATTGTTGTGATGAAGAGGGAATTTCACCAGGTTCTCCATATATACAAATGACACTTGCTGAAATTCCCTTTTCTATGCTAAGGCCTCAGTTGGTTCAGACTGAAACCCAGAGTGGATTCGCAGCCCCACCAAACTCGGAGCCACCAGCCTCCACAAAGGCCACATCTGGGTATAAGATTTCAGCCTCAATGCTCTCACATTATTATTAGTTTTAGCCTGTTTAGTGAGGGGATGGAAAGGAGGTTGGGGGAGGCTCAGGATAACCTATATCCTGGCCTCACTGGTTTACTCCCATCCCTGCCTACAGGAACACCCCCTTTCTGGAGGCTTTGAGGTTGCTTTTCTGACCTCAGAGAGGCAGCTGGCTGTGATTCTCTCCACCTGGCTGCATGAGGGAGGGGTCCAGGGTTGTATTTCTGACTCCTTCGGAGGTCAGAGTTCTGTCTCCAGTCTTGGAGGGGTTTTATGAACCATTTTATTGTCCCTGGGGTGCTCTCCTAGGGACCATAATGTGAGAGCATTGAGGCTGAAATCTTATACCCTGTTATCTGGGAGTAAGTCTCACTGAGCTCAGTAGGGCTTACTTCTCAGTAGAACTATTTAGGATTGCATTGCAAGTTGGCCTAGAAATTGTATAAATACAAATTTACATTGCTTTTTAGCCTTTAGTTCACATATGGAAGATCAAATGTTTGTGTTTATGTGAGTATAGGTAGTTGATTGGATTTTGTTTTTTCCTCCACACCCTCCATTATCTGACAGTTGAAAGCAGGAAACAACGTAAGATAGTTCTATGCATGTATATTTGAACAAGAAGAGATCTGGCAGCCCTTCAGAACTTCACACAACTTCAGAGCAGAGAGAGATAAACAGGAGCTACCTTATCTTCTTTCATCCTTAACTTCCCTAACTTTATTTTCTTGATTCAGGTCTCTTTTCCCACATAGACTTTGTCCAATCATCAAAAATATTCTTCTTCAAAGACAGTTTTCTGTTTCCTCCCTTTCAAGGGAAATCGGATGCTGTTCTTATGGTGGCTGGGGATGATGGAAGCTGTAGTCAAATACATTTGGAAGGCACCAGGATGGGGGAGGCAGGTGTAATAGCTAGAAAGGAGAACTTGTTCAAAGTTAAATGCCTCATTAGCTGTGAAAGAAGCTCACTGGCTGGCCTCAGGCAAGTTTCTCTTTCTTAATCTTACCTACCTCGCAGGACTGTTGTGAAGATCATAGAATAGTAGAGTTGGAAGGGGCCTACAAGGCCATCGAGTCCAACCCCCTGCTCAATGCAGGAATCCACCATAAAGCATCCTTGACAGATGGTTGTCCAGCTGCCTCTTGAAGGCCTCTAGTGTGGGAGAGCCCACAACCTTCCTAGGTAACTGATTCCATTGTCACACTGCTTTAACAGTCAGGAAGTTTTTCCTGATGTCCAGCTGGAATCTGGCTTCCTTTAACTTGAGCCCGTTATTCTGTGTCCTGCAGAATAAAATTAGACAACCCCAAGCATGACACTTACAGGAAAGATGGGATATACAGTAGATAGACAGAAAAATAGATTCCTCCCTATGTCAAGTGTAGCATTCGCCAAAAGTATATTAAAATGCCAACAACCACCTCAGTGGAATTTCTGCATTTAATACTTATTCTAAACTCAAGGAAATAACTTTGATATTGGCTGTTTGTCTAAGCAGGAGCAAAGAGCTGGCCACTTTGAATATTTACTTATTTAGTTAGTCACTTATGGCATTTGTGCAACACCCTTCATAACTATTTATCCCAGGGCGGCAGACAGTACAATTTAAATTCCAAAACAACAGTAGGATGCCAGATTATTAAAGCTTTGTTTTCGAAAGCACTCCGCCTACAGTTTTATAGCTGCCAAGGCCGAAACTTTCACAAAATGTCCTAAGTGCTGTAATAAACTCAGCACCCTATAATTATTATTTATAAATCACCCTAGTTACATTTAAGAGGGAACTGCTAGCATGTGGTCCACGTTTTCTGTAAAATGGAAATATGACTTTGTTAGTACTGACAAAGCACCAATGAACCAAAAATGGGGATATTCAGATGTCTCTCAAATGAAGGACACTGATGATTGCTACCATATCTGAAAATCTATACAGTTGTTTAATTGATTAACAATCCTGTACATATCAACTCAGAACTAAGCCCCATGATACCCAGTAGTATTTACTTCCAGATAAGTTAGGGTGACCATATGAAAAGGAGGACAGGGCTCCTGTATCTTTAACAGTTACATAGAAAAGGGAATTTCAGCAGGTATGGTTGGTATATATGGAGAACCTTGTGAAACTTCCTCTTCATCTGCTGCCCCTTACGCCTGGAAAGCTCTTCCAGAACACTTGAGAACTACAAACTCAATCACAGCTTTTAAAACTCAGCTAAAAACTTTTCTTTTCCCTATAGCTTTTAAATATTAAGTTTGTTCTGACCCTATACTGTCAGCTTCACCCTACCCGGTGCCTGTTTACACATATGGCTTCAACCTCAAGCGGCTTCCCGTTTGCATAATAGCCAGCCTGATGAAGAATGCTGGAAAACCGGAAAGCTTGTTCAGTGTTTGGTGTTGTTTTGGTTGGGCTTAGTAAAGCTATTGTCTGAATGTGGACCAAAAGGGGCCTGGAGTAGGGTGACCATATGAAAAGGAGGACAGGGCTCCTTTAACAGTTACATAGAAAAGGGAATTTCAGCAGGTGTCATTTGTATATATGGAGAACCTGGTGAAACTTCCTCTTCATCACAACAGTTAAAGCTGCAGGAGCTATACTAGAGTGACCAGATTTAAAAGAGGGCAGCTTTAACTGTTGTGATGAATAGGGAATTTCACCATGTTCTCCATATGTACAAATGACACCTGCTGAAATTCGCTTTTCAATACAAGTGTTAAAAATACAGGAGCCCTGTCCTCCTTTTCATACGGTCACCCTAGCCTGGAGAAAAGAAAGAGAGAGAGAGAGAGATTCAAATAACTAGGAGGAACCGGGGCACTGTGGGAATTGTAGTTTTCCTTGCTTCTTCCAATCTCTTTTGGGGGAGGAATACAAGAACTACAATTGCTTCCTTCCTCCCCGTTTCTAAGTGTTTGTAGGGAGCGTGCAGCGTTTCCGCTCCTTGGCCGGGGCCCTCCTATACTGGGAGGCGAGTGATAGGAGGGGCTTTGAAGGAGCATTTGCACGTTGCTGTAGTGCAAGCAAAGAAGCCATGTGCTGCACTTTATGGTGAGTAGTCTCACAAACAGAACCAGTCGCAGGGAGACATCTGCGCTTAGATTACTAGGGGATCTGTGCTGCCAGCACGCAAAAAATATTTTTGGTGAAACACCCAGAAAGCTTCGGTTATTGGGCGGTCTAGAAATGGAAATAATACATCAGTGTTTGAAGAGCAATTCTTAGTCTAGCAGCTCCATCGTGCAAGCTTTCTGTTTTCTTTCTATTTTTAAAGCAAGTTGCTGCATCCTCATAGTTGAGGATGCTTGTCAGAGTTTCTCTAAACCTCTTGTGGCACTGAATTCCTTCCTTTTTGGCTGCAATGCTATAGCCACTTACCAGGAAGTAACCCCCATTGAACATAATGAGACTTTCTTTTGAATAGACTTGCATAGGATTGCATTGCCCAAGAATCCTTGTTATAGTGCATCATGCCTCCTGCCTCTTTTTTTAAAAAAAATGCCTGGAAAAGTGGTTCATCTGTCCAGTGAGGTGATGTTTGCCCTGTCCTGGACAGGGTTGCACTCTCCCTAAAGGATCGGGTCCGTAGTCTGGGGGTGCTCTTGGATCCAGAACTGTCACTTGAGGCACAGGTGAACTCAGTGGCAAAGAGCACCTTTTATCAGCTTAGGCTGACATACCAACTGCGCCCTTATCTGGACAGAGATAGCCTAGCTACAGTTATCCATGCTCTGATAACCTCTCGTTTGGATTACTGCAATGCCTTATATGTGGGGCTGCCTTTGAAAACGGTCCGGAAACTTCAACTGGTACAAAACAAGGCAGCCCGTTTACTAACAGGGACTGGCTGGCAAGTTCACATTACGCCAGTCCTTTTCCAGCTTCATTGGCTGCCAGTCCAGGTCTGGGCCAATTCAAAGTGCTGGTATTAACATTTAAAGCCCTAAATGGCTTGGGGCCAGGCTATCTGAAGGAGAGAAAGTAGAGAAGCATCCCAGCCGGGACATTTGTCTTCAATTGGAAGCTGAGGTCGCTCCTTGTGCTCCCGTATGTACCTGCCCAGACTCTAAGGTCATCCTCAAGGGTCCTTCTCTGCAAGCCCCTGCCAAAGGAAGTGAGGCAGGTGGCTACCAGGAGGAGCAGGGCCTTCTCTGCTGTGGCACCCCAGCTGTGGAATGAGCTCCCTAAGGAGGTTCGCTTAGCACCTACATTATATGCCTTTTTATTCTCCCAGCATTTTAACAGTCTATTAATAAATTTTAACTTGGTGTTTTAAATTTGTAATTTTGCATTGCTGCTGTTTTTATCTGGTTGAACTTTTATATTGTATTTTATATTATGGTTTTATACTTTGAATGTTTTTAATTTTTGTGAACCGCCCAGAGAGCGCCGGCTATTGGGCGGTATGGAAATGTAATAAATAAATAAATGTTACCCAGGCATATGATCATTTCCCCAGTTTATTAGTTTGCATATATGTTGTTTCCAAAACCAGCGTTTGCTTTCCTTTGATATGGAATTTCAGCCCACATGACCTTGGTTTTGGATGTGGTAACATTCTTTTCTTCACAGGGATGTATTAAAACAAATGAATACAGCAAGGTATTAATCCCTGGGAACAGGATTGTGAGAAGGAGGAAGGACACAAAATCTACATCTAACTACTGAAGGCATAAGCTGGATGTAAAACCTATCTCTAGTTTTCCAGATGTTGCCAGATGTCATTGCTGCTTTGGAGCATCATTCTGAAAATCAAGGCAATCAGCTCTGGACAATTTAAGAGTTCTTCCTGGGGTGCAAATATTGGGAGTGTGCCCTTTCCCTCTTTGTCCGTGTTAAAAGAGGGGGAACGAGTGGATTCATTCCATGTTTTAATTCGCTTGTAGTCTGATCAGTACGACATAGTGAGATTCAGACTGGGATCCTGTAGCCAGGACTTTGACCCATAGTATTACAGCCGCATTTTTCCTAAATATGGTAGTTTGAGCTTATTTATTTATTTATTACATTTCTATCCCGCCTTTTGTCCTCCTCTCCACTTTATCCTCACAACAACAACCCTGTGAAGTAGGTTGGGCTGCGAGTCTGTGATTAGCCCAAAGTCACCCATGATGCAGTGGGGGGGTTGGCGTGATGTGCAAACCCAGCGGGATGCAGGGCGGCTGCTTCATACCCACCCTAAAACCCATGACACGCAGTAGACGTTGCACAGTGAGTATGAAGTGACAACTGCTGCGCCCTGCATCTGCTGCATTGCTGGAGATTATTTTTTATTTATTTATTTATTTATTTATTTATAGCCAGCCTTTTTTCCTCCAAGGAACCTAAGGTGGCGTACATAATCCTCCTCCTCTCCATGTTATCCTCACAACAACAAGCCTGTGAGGTAGGTTGGGCTGAGAGTCTGTGACTGGCCCAAAATCACCCAGTGGGTTTCCATGGCTGAGTGGGACTAGAACCCAGATCTTCTGACTCCCAGTCCAAAACCTTAGCCACTACACCACACTGGCCATTATGCAAATGGCGGTTCCACACACTGCACACATCAGGGCAGGGAAAGGAGCCATGACGGTTCCTTCCACCACTGCAGTCGTCTAAAACAGGTCATTCAGTTTGGAAGGTCACACTTTTCAGGTGATGGAAGTGAGCAAAGCTGAAGCAATTTGAATTTTACAGACAGAGAGAGCTGCAGTTTGGGTGGAGTCCAAAGTAGGGGTGCTCTTTGTGAACCTGTAGCAGGATGATCAACTCTGCTGTCTGATTATAGGAGAGTTAATAACTCTAAATATGTTTGCTTGCATATTTGTAACAAAGTAGTATCACAAGGACACCATAAGCCTCCACTACTCTTTTTTGCAAAGGGAACTAAGGCTGCAATTCTACACCCTTCCCTAGAAGTAAGTCTCACTGAACTCAATGGGTTTACTTCTGAGCAGACATACAGGATTGCACTGTAAACTCTGTAGACCTGCCCCTGGAACTTCTCAGTGCTTCTCAGCAAAAATGGTGGACACATAATAAAAAAATATTTTTTACGTACGTAAACAACTAGGAAGATAGTCACAGGACAGTATTAAAGTGAAGCCATTTTTCCGTCAAGAAAAATATCTGTAACTTACTTTTGATCCCATTGACATTCTCCAGTAAAGACTGCTTAATTACAAACATGACTTTATAAATAAAAGATTAGGGTACAAGTTGTCTAAGTAATCTTTCCCCTAATTGCAATTTCTAGCAGCTTACCTGTCATCACAAGCAAGAAGGTTTCCAGACTATAGTTAACTTCAGATTTAGAAACTTCTTTCATAACTTCTGCACACATCTATGGAGCATTTATTATTTATTATTTATTAATTACATTTCTTTTAACGCCCAATAGCCGGAGCTCTCTGGGCGGTTCACAAAAATTAAATTAGCCTATTCCTTTCTTGTCTTGCACTCTTGCTTTCAGAGTTTTGTTCCTTTTCTCTTGCCAGTCAAAAACTCTCCCCACCTTCATCCTGAAGAAGTCAGATTAGTATTGATTCCGCCAAGCTGAATCAATACTAGAGCCGGTGTAGTGGCTAAAGTGTTGGACTAGGAGTCGGGAAATCCAGGTTCTAGTCCCCCACTCGGCCATGGAAACCCACTGGGTGACTTTGGGCCAGTCACAGACTCTCAGCCCAACCCACCTCACAGGGTTGTTGTTGTGAGGATGAAATGGAGAGGAGGAGGATTATGTACACCACCTTGGGTTCCTTGGAGGAAAAAAGGCAGGAAATAAATAAATAAATAAATAAATAAAAATAATCTCCAGCAATGCAGCAGGTGCAGGGCGCAGCAGTTGTCGCTTCGTACTCACCCTGCGTGTCATGGGTTTTAGGGTGGGTATGACGCAACCACCCTGCATCCCATTGGGTTTGCACATCACGCCAACCCCCACTGCATCATGGGATATTATGCAAATGATGGTTGTGCACACAACATGCTGGGAGGGGGGAACACAGTGGTTCCTTCCCCACTGTGATCATCCAAAACTGGCCGGTATTACATTCAAAAGGCTGGTGTTTTCCAGCTATCAGGAAAACATCTGTCATTAGTGCCAGTGATGAAGCATCATGCTAATAAAGCCTAATAAAGGATAGTCTCCCAGTATTACTATTGTTACTTAATGCAAATGGTGAATACAGCTGGGCTGAATATCCCTATCTGGATTACTATTCCTTTTCTCCTTCTTGAGTATTGCTGTAGTTTCAAGGACCACACAGTGACCTGGTTTGTATGGTTTTCACGCCACCACCATTTTGCATATGCAGCCTCTGATTGGGCCAATTGGAGGTTGCTCTATGTCATCCAAACCTGGAAACTATAAGTTAATCATGGGTTAAATAACCCACAGTTAACCAGTCAACTAATTGTAGGTTAGGGCAATTGGCTGCCTAGAGGTACGAGAACTATGACTCCCAGCAGGGGAATACTGACTCTTTTATGATGAGTAGGCATGTATGAGAGATTCATTTCAGTTAATTTTTGATCTAGATTTACCTAATTTGCAGCTTCCAAACTGAACACTGATTCGGACCCAATCTGCGGCCAAAGTCAGTACATTCCCGAGCTTTCTGTGAGATTTGTGGACCTCTAAAAATGTGTTCAACATCATGCATGCATGATTCACACATCCCTATCGCAGCTTCTGGCTTGTCAGCAGAACCTGTGCCTGCCAGAATTCTTGAGGTTCTTGAACAGGGGATGATTAGGACCTTTCAAGTGCTGACAGTCTGCTGCTGAAAAATATGTCATGGCTGTGAATGTTCTCATTTTTTTCTTTCTCTGATCAATCAAAAGGACTCTGTAGGCAGCAACAAGAGGAAGTGATATTCCTGTCCATTTGGTAAATGCTCCTAGAGAAGTCAAGTAGTGTTGGTATGTGTGTGGAAAGGGACACTTTTCTTGTCAAAATAATCTCATATCCTTTTACTCAGATGCACAGATCAGCATGCACAGCACAAAGATGAGTGCAAATTATGGTTTGATCAAACCAGGAAGTAATTTAATTAAACTCTATGTGAGGGAGCAGGAGGAGGGAGCATGTGGACTTCAACTCCCAGAATCCCCTGCCAGCCTAGCCAATGGTTAGGAATGATGGGAGCTGAAGTCCCAAACATCTGGAGATCTACTTTCTGAACATCCCTGCTCTAAACCGACCTCCCCCAACCTGGGTCCTTCTGGATGTTTTGGACTACAACTCCTGTCTGCCCCAGTCACTATAGCCCATAATCAGGAATGATGGGAGGTCTAGTCCAAAACATCTAGAGGGACACTTGTTAGGGAAGCTTTCTCCGAACCATGGTTTGAAGGATTGCCTTGACTGCAGTCATATTCCCCCTTCCCCACAACCAAATGGTTTCAAGCAAAAATAATGAGGGCTAAGTTCAGGAAATTTGATAAACTCCGTGTTAGTCTCATACTGTGTATATACTTTGGCCTTTGCAAACTGAAAAGTATGGAAGACTGAAGAGCAATAGGTGAAACAATGTGAACTAAATATATATAAATTGGCTGCGTGAAGAAAATACAATCCGTAATCCTAAATCATAATTAGTCTGTAACTGTCCTGAAAAATGACAGGAAAATGAGGAGAATTGTGCCTTATCTATGTTTTCTTTTAAAAGGAAAGTTATTTAGAAAGATTGTACTTAAAGAAACCATAATTTTAAATTTTATTGGAATTGCTTAAATGCCTCCCTATCTGTACAAACTACATAACAATACATTCAGCATGAAAAGAGATGCCTTTTATAGAATCTCTAAATTTACATTTGCGCAGATAAAATGTGTGGCAATTATAGTAAAATGTATGTGTTTTATACACTGCAACTGCCATTTTGAGCCTCTTTTCCCCAGGAAAATGCAAATTGGTCCATTTATCAGTGGGGTGAAGTAACATGACGTCTGTGTACTTATCTCCTGGTGTAAGTAAAGTAATAAACATAACTGTTAAATAAAATGGAAACAAAGTGCATTTTCTTTATTAGTCTTAACACAAACAGTAGCCACAATAAATGCTATTTTCTTACAATCGATTTTATAACCAAAGAAAATAAAGCCTACCAGCTACTAATACATCAGAGTTTTTGCTTATCGCTGAAGAATAAGAAAATTGTATTTACTCTCGTGGATTAGCTTTTGCTAGATAGAGGTATATTTGCATTCTGAACTGAAAAAGGCATTTGAAAGAGAACATTCTTAAGGAGGCTAATGGCTCATCCACTCTATATCCTCAATATGAAATGCCGAATGAATCGTAACATAATTTGGTGGAAAGTAGGCGTGTTGATATCCTAGGACAAAATTCACAGGGAAAGTCAAACAACAACCTTTATTAAGGCCAGCAAAGGGCCACAATATGATGTGTGAGCTTTCAAGTTACACACAACTCTCTCTCTGGCAGGGAGGATTCCTGCCAAGTGTTTCAGACCACATGTTGTCAGGAGCACTTATACCTCTGTTCAGCTCATTACCTGCACACACTAAGCAACTGTTTTAAATGGGCCTACATATCAGGTATGCATGCCAAGGGCACCATCCCCTTTACTTAAAAAATGACAGTCTTTTTTTTTGGTAGCCTAACAGTTGTTTATTATGAGGTATTAACAAGTAAGCTTACTGTGGATTTTGTGCCTCCCTTTTTTAATTGCGTCCCTGTAAAACTGGGATGATTTTACATGAATTTCTTGACTATCACTCTTAAAACTAGAATCATAGAATAGAGATGAAGAGGCCTATAAGGCCATCGAGTCCAACCCCCTGCTCAATGCAGGAATCCACCCTAAAGCATCTCTGACAGGTGGCTGTCCAGCTGCCTCTTGAATGCCTCTAGTATGGGAGAGCCCACAACCTCCCTAGGCAACCGGTTCCATTGTTGTACTGCTCTAACAGTCAGGAAGTTTTTCCTGATGTCCAGCCAGAATCTGGCTTCCTGTAACTTGAGCCCATTATTCCGTGTCCTGCAACCTGGGATGATCGAGAAGAGATCCTGGCCCTCCTCTGTGTGACAACCTTTTAAGTATTTGAAGAGTGCTATTATGTCTCCCCTCAATCTTCTCTTCTCCGGGCTAAACATGCCCAGTTCTTTCAGTCTCTCCTCATAGGGCTACTTGACATAAAGACCCCAAAAGTGTGCTGGTGAGGATAGTGGATGTGTGTGAACACTGGGCTTGTTCCCAACCCTCTAAACCAGCTTTCCCCAACCTTCCAGATGTTTTGGACTACAACTTCCATCTTCCCCAGCAAGCATGGCCAACAGAGAACAACATTTGGAGGCTTCTTATTGCTTTGAAACTGGGGTGTAGGGAGTGCCTCTCAGAGTGCAGCCCATGGAGGAAGGTCTCCAGCAGTATTAAAATGGGCCCCAGATCCTCTGAAGTTGCCCAACCCTGGACTAAAGTTTCACATTGCATTTATATCTCTGATGGAAAGAAAATAGATCTTTAAAAAGTGCTGAGTCTGGTTTAATTTTTTTCCCTGTGATCTATATAAATTGTATTCTTCATTATATATTTTTCATAACTCCTGATTGCATAATGCACTCGTTGTACCACCTCCATGGATAATCTCCTCTGGAATATCATGGTGCTTGCTCTGCCCTACACTTTCCGGAGACCTTTTCTAGTAGGCGTCTGCAAGTACAGTATTTAATTTAGACTTCATAAAAAGTTATTGCATGTTAATTAAATACCACTGCAAATTAAATAAATACCAACTGCACATTAAAACATATTTACCGAATATTAAAAGCCGCAGCATAGGTTCATATCCATGTCCCAGTAACAGCTCTATTACAGTTGTTAATCATAAGAGGATGTTTAATAATCAGTATTCAAATAACAGACATTAACCGTCCTATTAAATCGAGATTAATTGTGCTATGGGGATTACTAATTTGAAAGGTTACCTATTTTCCCTACTGATCTGATCTTTCCGTAACACCCTTTTTCATTAAAATTGGTGTTAAAGACTCTGTAAATTTGTTTCACATGTCGTTTAGGATATACTTATGATACGTTCTGAATACCTGAGGAAAAAAAAATCACATTTCCCCAATAGTAATATTCTTGCCGATTGTCAAATAATATTGAATAATGTTATCTTTGGTAATAAACATATCACACACTGCTTTGAAAAGGTTACCCCATGGATGACATTCAACTGTTGCTTTAGATCTTTAAATGAAGCTCGGCTTCTGGGAAGGACCTTACCTTAGTGCTGGAGCACCCGCAGAAGGTCCCAGGTTCATTCTATGGAGTCTTCAGCTAGAGCTGGAAAAGACCCCAGTCTGAAACCCTGGAGAGCTGCCACCAGTCAGTATAGATAAGGTTGAGCTAGATGTCTGGCTTAGTATGAACCAGCTTCCTGGACTCCACACATTGAAATTGCAAAAATAACACACTTCCCAGAAAAATATATATCCAATTAAGCATGGCACTTAAGATGTTAGCCTTATCACAGAACAAATCGTCCTCCCACTTCATCTCTTTGAAAAACTGACAAATTACTGGAGTTTGAGGGTACTTTCACTCTGGATAGTGGTTTTACTCTTCTTTCTCCCCAAGTACAAAAATCTGAAGCCCCTTTTGGTTCTTCTTATCTCTGGTTTTTTTTGGGTTTTGCCTTCATGCTTGAATACCCAGAATATTTAACTAAACAAAATGCTGAACTGGATAGACTTTGGTCTGAACCAGCAAGACAATGGGGAGAGCAATCCTAACCCCCCTAGACAGCATAGGAAAGTTCGGACTCCTGGATCCGAGGTCAGAGACAGTGTTCTAACCTCCGACCCAGGAGTCTGACCTCCCTGCTTCTTTCCACTCACAGCTGGTGCAGAGAGAACTGTGCTAGCTGTCTTACCAAGGTCACAAAAGCAACCTTAGAGGGAAAAGGGGCTGTTCTGTGGGCAGGGAGGGGGCAGGGGTGGGCAGCTTATGAAGAATCCTTCCTAGCCTTTTTTGCTCCTGCTCTGCTGAGCCACAGCTAGACAGGCAAAAAAGCCTGTCTAGCAAAATGCAGAGCTGGAGCAGCACGTAGGTGAAGATCACCTCCACACACCTCCTGCTCTGCGTAGGGTGCCTGGCATCCTAAAAAGATGATGCCTTTATATGCTTAAACACCATCTGTGGAAGACCCTCACAAATGCAGTACGTGGTTATCGCTGGATATCTGGTGTGGCCTAGTTGTCCCCAGTTGTACTGTTCTTCCCTTAACAGTGCTTTCTGTATCTAAAGTACTTGTATTATTTTCTAAATGGCCCATGCTTCCTTTATGGGCTCCTGAAGAAAATATCACTTGAGGCCATTTATTTTGTAACATAATTGGAGATTTCTTGTTAAAATGTAGAGTTGGAACACATTGGGTCAGTTCACACAATCACAGGGATGCTTAATAAACCACAGTGGCTTGTTAATTACTCTTTGCGCACCAGACAAATTTACATAATTAGTCACCAGCACAGGTTGTTGCAATGTCTAAACTGGGCAAGAGCGGTTGTTTGGGGTGATTTGTTGGGGTAGTTAACATATCACCCAGAATCCCATGGCCACTGCAGGAGAGTTATACTACAGAAAGAGTTTTGATGCATAAAAAGGTGGAGAAGTTGTCAGGAGAGGAAAGAATTACAAGCTGCTCAATTTAATGTCAGTACTCGCTAAATTACTTGAACAATTAGCAAAGCAGCAGTAGCCAATTTGTAAATGGTGGAAAGAAAAGGTGATAAATAACTGAATGCATTTGTAAAACAGGCAGAAGTGGAGAGGAACTAGGTTCTATTGAACTTAATGGGACTTCAGAGTAACCATAAAGCTGTGTGCCAGGGCTACTGTTTCAGATTTGAGTGGGTTGGAGGAGAGATTTCACTAGGTGGCAGAATTTTCAGCAAGGCTTAAAGATCAGTTCTTGCGTATAATCAAATGGCAACAAAACAGTATCTTTTAAGAACATCTTTTGCTATTTCTTGCTTATATCTTGTATAATAGTATAGCAATCTTGTTGACCCAGATCAAACCCACTTTCCCGTGCCGTATATATATATATATATATATATAGAGAGAGAGAGAGAGAGAGAGAGAGAGAGAGAGAGAGAGAGAGAGAGAGAGCGCTTTGCCGTGCATAACTAGTACATAGGCTACGTTGAGAGCCCATTACAATGATCATGTGTAGAACTAGTGAGCTTGCCAGAGACGGGGTCTGAAACTTGTGGTGGGCTCCTGCAAGCCCTTTATACCTGTGGTGGCTTAATAAATAACTAGCTTGACCCGTGCAGAGCTTCTCCACGCTAGTGCGTTATTGCTCAGTATCATATTTTCCTGGCTTTTCCGTGGGTGCCCGGAAAAGCTGAGCACGAGGCCAACCGGGAGTCCATTGGCCTCGCCTGCTCCCCCCAGCCCGCCTGCCTGCCGACCCACGGGACTTACCTAAGGCCTCCGCATGCCCTGGCAAGCCACCCAGCCTCCTCTCTGGGCTCCCCGTCCCAGGTGCTCCACCCGCTCACTCCCAGCCACTGCCTGCTCCCCTGCCTGCTGACTTGCGGGACACGTCAGGACCGCTACGGACCTCCACCAGAGTTTCCTCTGGCTTCGCCCTGCCCAGACATAGTTCATCATCTTTCGGGACTTACCTGATGCCTTAGCATGAATCATTCCAGCAATGACATTTTCCACTCCCTCCAGCTGCTGCCACCACCACCACCCTGCTTGCCTGCCCACTGACCCGCAGGACTTACCTGAGGCTTCTGTGCACGCTGGCAAGCTACCTGGTCTCCTTCCCAGCCACTCCCTGACAGTCCCGGCTGTATTTTTTATATCCTGTTGCTTAGCAAAAGTTCTTCACTTGGAACTTCCAGAATGCCACACATGGCTATGTGCCACGCATTGCCTTAGTGTTTTATAGAGAGAGAAGTGTCAGATTAGGGGGAAAGTGGAAAGACAGACTTATCTTGTCAGTAGTAAGGAGTTTTATCTTATAGATTTAGGTTATTGTGAATGGGTGGCCAGGGATTGTAATCAAAAGAACCATCATGTGCTTTGATAGCTGGAGAGAGATTCTTAACTTTTGGAACTTCCTGCCAGTGTTCAGAAAGTTGTCATCTCCAGCTAGGGCAGAAGTGGGGGCCCTCTTCCAGCCCAAGGGCCGGATTCAATTCAAGCTGTCGAGGACCACGTTCCAGTGGTGGGCAGGGCTAAAGGCAAAGGGGGCAAGGCCCAAGTACAAAAAAAACCACCAGTACATTTTAATGTAAAACTCTTATGACCAGTAACTAAGCCTTAAGAGAGGAATTTTGGCCTTTTAAAATGGGAACAAACTGCATAAAAGTTGGGTAACCACCAAACTATTGGTGGTTGGGAGAAAGGAGGTGGGCTCAAAGGAAGGGGGTATGGTCATCTGGGGGTCCCCAGTGGGGGAGATTGGGACCCCTGGCCTTAGGTTCCCCACCCTTGAGCTAGTGGGTGGAGGGGCAAAGAAGGCACTTGGAGTCAATTTTGAAGAACTGAGAACCAGCTTTTTATTGACAAGCTCCTTCCTCCACTTGCATGTTTAATTCATGGTTCAGGCAAACTACTGTTTGTCATTACTTTTGAACTGGCAAATGATGGAAGGCAAGCACAAACCAAACCAGGACTGGAAACCATGTTTTGAAGTTTGTACGTTATCTTTAAACGTTATCCCTGGGTAATCTTATTCGTTCTCATGGCCTTCAATACCATCTGTACGCCGATGATACCCAACTATACCTTTCATCTCCTGATTTGTCTTCTGATGTCTCAGCCTGGATTCTACGGCATCACCTGAAACTAAACATGGAGAAAACAACTGCTAGTTTTTCCTCCTAAACCCTCTCCTCTTCTCCCATTTTCTATCACTGTTAATAATGTTATACTCTATCCTGTTGAGGAAGCTCTCAGTCTTGGTTTTATTTTTAACTCTTCACTTTCTTTTTCCTCCCATATCGAGGCTGTAGCTAAGTCTTGTCGTTTCTTCTTGTATAACATCTCTAGAATTCGCCCGTTCTTATCGGTCTCTTCCACCAAGACTCTCGTTCATGCCTTGGTTATTTTCCGCTTGGGCTATTGTAATCTCCCGTTGACTGGTCTTCCTTCTTCTCATCTTTCCCCATTGGTTTCCATTCATCATTCTGCGGCTAAGATTATTTTTCTTGCTCGTCATTTTGTGAACCGCCCAGAGAGCTCCGGCTATTGGGCGGTATAGAAATGTAACAAATAAAAATAAATAAATTAAAAAAAAAATCACGTCACCCCGCTTCTAAAATCCCTTCACTGGCTCCCTATCTCCTACAGAATTCAATACAAGCTTCTCCTTTTGACTTTTAAAGCTTATCTTGGTCTGGCTCCTCCCTATCTCTTGTCTCTTATTTCACCTTACTGTCCTGCTCGCACCCTTCGCTCTCATAACACTATGTCTCTTACTCGCCCAAGGGTTTCTACTTCTCTTGCTCGTCTTTGCCCGTTTTCGCTTGCTGCCCCCATGCCTGGAATTCTCTTCCATTGCATCTGCGAACCTCGATGTTGATCTCAGTTTTTAAATCTTACTTGAAAACGTTTCTTTTTTCGGAAGCTTGTAATCCTTAGTGTGACGATGGTAGTTTTTATTATTAGTTTTATTGTCCCCCATGCTGGTTGGCGTTTCCCCTCCCTCTTTGTTTGTTATGTGATTTTAGAATGTAAGCCATATAGCAGGGTGTTTTGTATTGTTTTATTTTATTCCTTACAGCATCATGAACGTTGATGGCACTATATAAATAATAATATTTGGATTGGAAGCATTACATGTGAATTGACCTAATCAGTCTCCAGTGCACTCTCTTCCAGTGATGTAGTGGACCCAGGATTTGCAGGGCAAATCACCAGCACTTTTTGACTATCAGAGATGTTGAGGTAATCTGCCAATCCCCTCAGAATTCCCTGTTCCTCTGAGTTTAGCTGCAGTTCTCACGTTAGCTGCAAGGGGGAGAAATAATTTCCCCTATTGGAATCCAAGTATATTTTGGTGGCTTGGTCTTGAATGGGCAAGGAAGACTCGTTAGCTTTACAAAAGACTTGCTCCTTGGGGAAATAATTGCTAGAACTAGGGATGTATGCGAATTCTGTTTTGGAGATGGATTTTGCTGTTTTAGGCCTGGCAGATTTTGTTTCATTTTTCCTTGCTGGTATCAACTTGATCTGTAGTGAGTCAATCCAACACATGAAGTTCAGATTTTTTAATGGTAGCACCAATTCATGCAAATAGGATTGGGTTTTTGATTGTTTTGTTCAGGTTCTGTGATTTGTGCAAATGGGATTAAGTCAAGTCTAGAGATTTGCTTAAATGGGATCTCCCCCCCCCCCCCCGGTTCAGGTCTTTAAATTTGTGCAAATGTGGGTTGAACATTTTTTTTTTTTTAAATCGGGGATCTGGTCCAAGTGTGCTCTTGTGCAGGTTCTCCTGTCCAGCCACTATCTAGCCCTGCAGAAGCCTATTCCCCTTGTAAATATCCTTGCCAGTTTCATCCTCTCCACACTGTACTTTAATGGTTAAATTCACCTGGCTTGCACATTGTTTTAACTGTTTTAATTGTTTTTACTGCTTTTAAATTATATATTGGTTTTAACTTAATTAATGGTTTAATTTGTTTTTAGTTGTGTATATGTATTGTTTTATATTGTATGATTTATCTGTATGCTGCACTGAGATCCTAGTGATATAGGGTGGGATACAAATGTTTTAAATAAATAAATAAATAAATAAATAAATAAATAAAATACTTCATTTAGCCCAGAAGTGCATATTTTCCTACTTGCCAGTTTCAACCTCCACTTTGGTGTTGTCTCTCCTTTGCTCAGAAGCACCCTCTATTTGCATAAATTTAAGGACCCAAATGGCGAAAAAACTTCCCTTTTGCGCAAATCATGGGACACCCCCCCTCCCCAAAAGTGTCTATTTAATATAAAACAAAATAATACAGACTCTGGAGTGGAGAATCCACTGCAGTCTGCCATGGCTTTTTGAAATGGAAACACTATGAAATCTTGTTGCACTTAAATGGAACAGAATTCCATTTAAGTGCAATACATCCCCTTGTTAGAACTGGTTTGTCAATATGGATCAACACAGCTGCCTGGAATTTTGGACTCTCCTTTGGGTGCGTGGCTATGGGGATTATCATGACGAGCACCTTCACTTCAGTACTCTCCTCCCAAAGAAACCAAACTCATTATTATTATTATCATTAACATTTATATACCACCCCATAGCCGAAGCTCTCTGGGCGGTTCACAAAAATTAAAACCATAATAAAACAACCAACAGGTTAAAAGCACAAATACATACAGTATAAAAACCACAACCAGGATAAAAAACACGCAGCAAAATTGATATAAAATTAAAATACAGAGTTAGAACAGTAAAAATTAAATTTAAGTTAAAATTAAGTGTTAAAATACTGAGAGAATAAAAAGGTCTTCAGCTGGCGACGAAAGGAGTATAGTGTAGGCGCCAGGCGGACCTCTCCGGAGAGCTCATTCCACAACCGGGGTGCCACAGCAGAGAAACAGTGAACATTAAAAACAAATATACAAAATTTTAAACCATAAAAAGCATAAAATACAAACAAAAACAGACAATATCCATTTAAAAACAACTATTCTGGGGTTAGTTAAAAAACTCAGCATATGCTGTTAAATGCTGTTAAATACCTGGGAGAGCTCCCCCTGGGACTTCTCAGCAGTTGTGGAAGAATTTGATTGGTGGGTGAATACCAGTCAGGCATAGATTTACTGGTATTATGGAAAAATATTGCGTTTATAGCTGAAATAAACCAAATATGGAAAATAAACTAGCTTTTATATGCTAGTTGGGGGGAAGTTTAAACAGATCATATGAATGTACAATAAACAGAACATGGTCTAGGTTAGAGAACTTTAATTTAGCAGCTGTTAATTAAAATAAAAACCTAAATAAAGAAGCTCCACATGTCAGCAAAACAGAAGTCTGTCTTGGCATTAAGCCACCAGTAGAATAGCTTGCATCACATGAACTGTGGAGCAATTCTGCTGAGATTCTTTTATAGCACTTGATGTATTAAATATAAAAATAGTACTTGTCCTAGACCTTGTGGAGATGCATGCCTGTGATTAGTGTTTGTCCTGGACATATTTACCACTCTGGAAATGACTGGACTATGCATTTTTTGTATGTCTGGAGTAACGATGGTTAGGTGCAAGGGAATGCCAGCAGGCCAAGGTAACTTAGTCCTAGCTTGCAAAGCTGTTTTCCTCTGTCCCCTCAAAGTCCTTACTACAATAAAATAGACTGTATTCCTGTAAATTATGGAACTCACTACCACAAGATGTAGTGATTGCCACCAATCTGGATGGCTTCAAAAGGGGGTTGGATAAATTCCTGGAGGCAAAGGCTATCAATAGCTACTAGCCCTGATGGTTGTGTACTGTCTCCAGTATTTGAGGCAGTAAGCCTGTGTTGCTGGGGAACATGGGTGGGAGGGTGCTGTTGCACCATGTCCTGCTTGTTCATCCCTGGCCGATGGCTGTTTGGCCACTGTGTGAACAGAACTCTGGACTAGATGGAACCTTGGTCTGATCCAGCATCAGGGCACTTATTTATTGTATTTTATTTATTTATTTATTTATTTATTTATTTATTTATTTATTACATTTTTATACCACCCAATAGCCAAAGCTCTCTGGGCGGTTCACAAAAATTAAAACCATAATAAAACAACCAACAGCTTAAAAACACAAATACAAAATACAGTATCAAAAGCACAACCAGGATAAAACCACGCAGCAAAATTGATATAAGATTAAAATACAGAGTTAGAACAGTAAAATTTAAATTTAAGTTAAAATTAAGTGTTAAAATACTGAGAGAATAAAAAGGTCTTCAGCTGGCGATGAAAAGAGTACAGTGTAGGCGCCAGGCGGACCTCTCTGGGGAGCTCATTCCACAACCGGGGTGCTACAGCAGAGAAGGCCCTCCTCCTAGTAGCCACCTGCCTCACTTCCTTTGGCAGGGGCTCACTTCTTATGTTCTTATGTGTCCACCCAGCTACTTGACTATTACCCTTTCTTTAGGACTAGCACAGATAGTGGCTCACGTCAGATGATCCCCCAAAGCAGCCTTCCCCAACCAGGAGCCCTCCAGAAGTATTGGACTATATTTCCACCATCCCCAGCCAACATGATTGGGATTATGAAAGTTGTTCAACATATCTGGAGCACACCTGGTTGAGGAAAGCAGCTCCAAAGCGTGCGGAGGCAGGCGTATATTAATCCATGACTTGGAGGCTCCAAGACGCAGATTAATACACACCCGCCTCCACGTGCTTTGGAGCAGCCATCCTCAATCAGGCGTGCTCCAGATGTGTTGGACTACGACTTCCATAATCTATGGCTTTGCCAATGTAGACCATCATTCTTCGCTTTATTGCTGCTCTTTATCCAGTCAAAGGCCTGTGTATTTTGGCCAGGGCAAAAGACAGATCAAAGTTTAAGATGACCTTTATGTTTTCAGAAAAGGGAGTCAACAATCACTTCTCTGTTCCAGAATGTTAGTTGTAATCTGAGAGCTGCATTACCTACCAGTGACGCAATCCTCGATCCTCCCAGAGTGCAGGACACAGAATAATGGGCTGAAGTTACAGGAAGTCAGATTCTGACTGGACATCAGGAAAAACTTCCTGACTGTTAGAGCAGTACGACAATGGAACCAGTTACCTAGGGAGGTTGTGGGCTTTCCCACCCTAGAGGCATTCAAGGCAGCTGGACAGCCATCATAGAATCATAGAATAGCAGAGTTGGAAGGGGCCTACAAGGCCATTGAGTCCAACCCCCTGCTCAATGCAGGAATCCATCCTAAAGCATCCCTGACAGATGGTTGTCCAGCTGCCGCTTGAAGGCCTCGTGGGAGAGCCCACAACCTCCCTAGGAAACTGATTCCATTGTCGTACTGCGCTAACAGTCAGGAAGTTTTTCCTGATGTCCAGCTGGAATCTGGCTTCCTTTAACTTGTCAGGTATGCTTTAGGGTGGATTCCTGCATTGAGCAGGGGGTTGGACTCAATGGCCTAATAGGCCCCTTCCAACTCTACTATTCTATGATTCTATGACTCCTTCAATTTGAAATCACCATTTTGTAATGGAGTCTATACTGTAGACCTCGTGGCCAAAAGTTTTGGCCGAATTTTGCAACTTTTCTGACTCTTATACCATCTAGCCTAATGAAGAGTGCTGGAGAACTTGAAAGCTTGCATATGCTTATGTGACATTTTGGTCGGTCTTAATAAAGCTTTTTCCTAACTCTGGATTTTGGATTTTTTATTCATGGAGTGGCACAGTTACCTTTACTTTTTGTTTTGTTTTGTTTTAAAAAGTGAAGATCACCGCATGTAACACAAGCTGTCTATGTTTGTAATTACGGCAGGTTCAGAAGGTAGGACCATTATTCTTGTTTGTTTGCATTGACTACAATACCATGTTTCATATTGTTTCATTAAAGTATAGCTGGTGTGGTTTGATCCAAGGGGGCAGTATGTCACCCCACATCCCCGCCTTGGGACTCTTAGCCAAGTTACTGTAGAGTGCTTTTCCTCTATATTCAGTAGGTGGTGGTAGCTAACAATTCATTTGAGCTATTGTGGGTTTAATGTAGTGACATTAGATGTCCAGTGTTCCCTTGTGACCCCTGGGATTGCCGGAGTGAGGTAAGGATTCCTGAGGGACCCCAGGGTATGTCAGCAAACCAAAATCAGAAACCCATATCAAGTCTTGGTTTTCCAGATCATTTCTAATTGCTTTTTTGGAATGCACGTACATATTTTCCTTCCTAAATTGGTTTAAACTTCAGCGTACCCATGGCAAATTAATGATTTTCTTGCTTTCCCACAAGAAGTCTTAGTAAATTAAAGCTTCTACTCTTTTTACATAATTAGATGAAGAAGAGATGTCAGGTGAACTTCGTTCAATAGGTCAATGGCTATCCATTAATTAAGGAACGAACTAAAACAATCAAAACTTTGGGGCAGTGGTTGAGAAAGAACACAAACATTCTTGATAGGCTGGAGAAAAGGTTTGGGAAGTCATTTCCCAGGGCAAGTTGTATATTTTTAAGCCCCATCTGTTTAAATAGAAGAGATTTACAGTGCAACCCTATAGATTTTTCCTCTGAAGGAAGCCTCATTGGATTCAGTGGGTCTTTTTCCTGGGTAAATGTGTGACGGATTGCAGCATTAAGCATATACTTTAATGTCCCCACTATAAATCAATGGCCTAAAAACGCTCTTAATCTTTATTTCCTACATTTGTCTTGGTCGTTCTCATGGTTAGTTATAAAGCATGTCGTTAGTGCATCTGCTTCTGTTCCAAATGTAAAAGGACCCGATCCATACCTTCTCGAAACACAGGAGGGGTATCTTTCCTGACACCGTCTCCCCTGCCAACTTTCCGCATCTGACGTAGAGGTATTGATGGGCTTTGTATGCCAAAGATCTAGAGAGGAGTGGGGGTGATGTGTGAGGTGCTGAGAGGCAAAGACTAGAGAAGGTCTCAACGGGTGTGGATGACTGGATGTGTTGTGGTGTGCTGAGGAAGGAAAGGGCTCAACTGGCATGCTAGGCCCCAATTTTTTTCTTTAAATTAAAAAAAAGAAGCAGGAAAAAAGAATTGTCCCACGATTTTAATTATTTTATTTATTTATTTATTTACAATATTTATACACCGCTCTCCATTGAAAATATCGGAGTGGTGAACAAGATAAAATGGAGAGAAAAAACACCCCAGAATAAAACACTTAAAACAGATTTTAAAAGAAGCAAATACAGTGACTCATGGCTGGACACTAAGGAAAGGCTTCCTGGAATAAAGATGTTTTCAGGAGGTGCTGAAAGGAGTACAAAGTTGGCGCCTGCCTGACCTCCAGAGGCAGGGAGTTCCACAGGAGCGGGGCCACCACACTCAAGGCTCTTCCCCTGGTGGACTCCAATCGGGGGATGGATCTATGTGTGGAACCACCAGGAGCAGGCCCTTGGATGCTTGTACATTTCTTGTACATTTTTCTATGCACAAGAAAGGTTTTAGTATATGTGTATATGGAGAAGCATTCAGTCATACAAATGCCTTCACCTGAAGTCTGAAATGGTTCAGTCCAGTCACAGGCTTTCCATCTCAGTGAGAAGTAGGCCTCCATTAAAAGAAAAAGGCACCTTTATGCAGCAAGAATGATTCCTTATATGGTTCTGTAAGCTACTTTGAAAATGTGCAGCTCTCTAGGGGGGAAAAAGCTCCCTCTAATACTGTTTCGCCCTCTTGATTTATGCATTTGTCATATTGAATGTTAAATTGGATCAGGGAGCCGCATTTTTCATTTAGAAAATGCTTTGGCTCCGAAAGAAATTTGTCCAATCCTACTTTAAGGCAAGAGGTAGAGTCTACAAAGAACAAGATAAGCGAAAGAGCAGCAGAAATCCTATATTGCCTGCTGCTGGCTCAGATTCCACTTAACACCGTCCCTAGAGAAGTATTCCAAAGAGCATCACATGTGGCATATAAAAATACTTTTGTTGTTCTCTGAGCTGCAGTCTCTTCGGATGTGGAATTCACCGATGTGGATGGTCTTTAAGACGCTTACTGTGGTCATAGACATACCATACATGAAGAAAAGTGCTTGGAAGTTCCAACTGGGAAGGTTTCTAACTGGAGCCAACAGAAAGGAGCACATAACACCAATATTGCGTAAATTGTAATAGTTCCCTGCTTGCTTTGGAGCTCAGTATCTATCTAAAATTATTTCTAGGCTGCCTTCAAGGTTTGAACCCTTAATTTCATATCCTGTCGTGCATTTCCTTGTCCCCTCTCCACACGATTGATTGGCAGGAGTGCGAAAATGCACAGCATGATGCTACTATGTTTTGCAACAGTTTTCACTTTTGTAAGCTACGTTGAACTTCAATTTGAAGGAACGTCAAAGTAAACAATCTTTTTGGAGAAAATTGGCACAATCCTATGCAAGGGGTGGGAACTCGACGCAGGGATTCCAGTTTTGGTGGGAGGCCTGAGTTGAAGTAGGCATGTGCGAGTTTTGTTAACTCTGTTTCGTCCGTGGTTTGCAGATTGTCAGGTGTCTTTCGTTCCTTCATCTGCTCATTAATGAAATTAGGGCTTCATGTCTTTTAGCGGAATTGCATTCTTGTCCTAATTGTCATTGGTGCTAATGCACATTTGCCCTAATCTGCAATAGTTAATGCAAATTAGTGCAAATCCTTCCCAAAAGTGAAAACCAGCCTGCAAGTCTGCGCAACTCAGAAAAAGTTGATCCACTGTGTAATCTACGGTGAATCCAAACTTATTTGAATCCATTATGGATTTCTCTGACATCCTTAGTTGAGTGCACAATGTAGTACGGCTCCCCCTAAAAAGATTCATCAACTATACTCCCCCAGGAGGCAAAATGGAAACTGCAAAATATGAAGACAACTTAGATTTCCTATTGGGCATACCCCCTTGTGAGAACTGAGGCTGCCTCACATTTTACAACTAAGTACTCAGTTTATAATATACTTTTAACATGTCACTAAATCCGTTCCATGCTTGATTTAAGGTGTTAATTTAGAACTAAATCCTCCCCTCTGCAGTAACTCTTAGTTTAGACAAAACATTTGCATCGTGAAAGAATTCTGGATACTTGAGCTCATGGTCTTGGACTGAGAAAAAGGCATTTTCTCGGTAGAACTTCCCTGTTGTTTGGGTCTCTATGTCCCATCGATTTTTCTAGCTTTTGGGTTCCCCCAACCTTTTTCTGAGAGGTGAGGAGGTATAATTTGTATAATTGGTCCCAGAAGTGAAGTCCAAGTTGATGATGCTTTACTTACCAAGTGAGTATTCAATAAGAGAATTATCTAACTGCAAAGAACTGAAATGCTTACTTGCCCTTTTTTCTTCATGCAAATACTATTCAAATCATTTCTTCAGTGATTAAAGAGCATTAGGTAGGTCCTCAGTTAAGATAAATGTACCTTTTAAAAGTGTGTTCTATCACTGTTTAAAAGTAAAGCTCCAGAGCAAAACGCAATGCCATTGCCAGCAGCTTTAGTTAAAGCTAAAATTAGCCATGCTGATTAAATGGATTTTGCATAACCTTAACCATTAATCCCTCATATTGGTTTTTTGCTTTGAAAATCCTAGAACACCCAATAACACAAGGTGGCTTAGCAAGTCACTTTTGAATGCTATTTTGGTAAGAATAAAGCTGCTGTATAGCCATTAATATTGATGCCACCCTTCCAACAAGACAGCAAACCTCTTTCTGGTATGCTCTTGGCCAGCTAAACACATTCTCATTTCCAGGGCAAATAGCATTGTACGTAAAGCAGGTAGAACTTAAACACTTGTTAAAAGCATACTTATTTAAAGAAGAGTTAAGGCTGTTATAATTTAGGTTGCAATTTTTAAGTGGCTTGGGGCCAAATTAGATGTTTGGTGGTGGACCTGGGATTGAGAACCTGAGTTGCTGAGTTGCGAAACTTGCATTGGAATGTGGAGAAAGCTGTTGCACTGAAAAGTAGCCTAGAAATATAAATGAAACTCCTAGCTGCACCTACTCCTTCCTCCTTGCCTTCTCTCACAGGATGTGGCAAACATGCATCTATGGTTCCATCTAGGGGGTGGAAGCAGTTGGAGGGAAGGAGTTTAGCATGTTCAGAGGAGGGCAACGAGGATGATCAGGGGTCTGGAAACAAAGCCCTATGAAGAGAGACTGAAAGAACTGGGCATGTTTAGCCTGGAGAAGAGAAGATTGAGGGGAGACATGAGAGCACTCTTCAAACACTTAAAAGGTTGTCACACAGAAGAAGGTCAGGATGTCTTCTCGATCATCCCAGAGTGCAGGACACGGAATAAAAGGCTCAAGTTACAGGAAGCCAGATTCCAGCTGGACATCAGGAAAACACCCTAAATAATAATAATAATAATAATAATAATAATAATAATAATAATAATAATAATAATAATAATTTTATTTCTTACCCGCCTCTCCAATTTGATCAAGGTGGGGAACAACAGTAAACATTAAAATACATAGAGCTGAATTAAAACATAATATACATTGTTAAAACATCCTAAAAAACATTCTAAAAACATCTTAAAAGGCATTCCGTTAACCATTTTGTGGTTAAGCAGCATGGTTTAGCGTGTTGTCTTGACGGGGCCATTGATAGCATCTCTCCAGACTAGGAGAAGCCCCTGTTGTCTTTGGACATGAACATTGTGTTGAATACGGAGTATGCAGCTTGAGGAGTAGAGGTTTAAACCTTCCTTCTCCATGACCTTCACAAAGCCATGACCTTCACAAAGACATTCTCCCCACCCACTATGCAGCAATTAACAATAGTTTAAAAAAAGCCTCCCACAGGCACCAAAGGGAGGCTTTTTTTTTTTTTACTATTGTTAACCACTGTGCAGGGTGATGGGAGATTTGGAGGCAATTTTGGCTAGGGAAGGAAGGTCCTGTGTCCTGTGTTTCTGATCTAGAACACCTTCACACACACACACACACCCTGCATCCCACCTCCTTTGTTTACCTTTGAGTAAGAGAATCAGCTACATGTTAGATATTTAATCCAATGTGTCATTTGACCCTTACATGTTGGGTTGATGCTTTGTGATCACTAAGGGCTAACAGCCCGCTCCATCAAGCGTTCTGAAAGCCAAGAGCTGCTGACACTATCTGCCTGAGGAAGCTTTCAGGAGTCAAGGAAGAGTGGAGATTTTATTATTTATTTATTTATTTATTTATTTATTTATTTATTTATTTATTTATTTATTTATTTAAAATATTTCTTGGCCACCTTTCAGAGCAGAGACCCTCCCAAGATGGCTTACAGCTATAAAATAAAACCACAATGATGGAGCATGACAGACCTCCAATGGCAACTTGCTCCAAAGGTATGGGTGATCACTCACCGAACTGCTCTGATAGGTGGGCAAATGAGAACAGCGGGCAGGCTAATATGGGTGAAGGCAGTCCTTTGATTAACTTGGTTCCAAACTGTTTAAGGTTGTAAAGGTCAAAACCAACACTTTAGATCCCAAACGGCGCATTTGGTCTTCTAGCGGGAGTGCAACCCCATTTAAGACCAGTTTTAAACCTCCATCCAAAGTAGTTGGTTTCCTAACCCACAGTACCTCCATCTTGTCTGGATTAAGTTCCAGTTTGTTCATCTTCATCCATCCCAAAACAGCATCCAGGCACTGGTTCAAAAGTGCAGGGATGTGCAGATGGAAACGAGAGGTGGAGTTGAGTATCATCTGCCTACTGAATGACATTTCAGCCCCAAACTCCTGACGACTTCTCCCAGCAGTTTGATGTAGATGCTAAAAAGCATGGAGGACAAGAAAGAACCTTGTGGCACCCCACAGGCTAACAGGGTGGACTCCTTAGAACAGGAGTCCACCCCACGGATTCCTGTTCTAAGCACTGTAATCCATAATAGTTTTAGGTCTGCTAAATATTGGTGCCTTCATCCCTCTGTGAGGTCGACTGCTTGGGGCAGACGGAGAGGAAATGCGACGAGAGATGGGAGGGGGAAATTAACGATTGTAGTTTGTCTTATACAATTGTCTTGTTTCAGGTTGAAAAGTCAAGCTGGTTATCTCTGCCGGAGTTGATCAAATGTGTCTGTATATAATATCTGTATATCAAAGTAATTATATCAGTATATTATGAGTTCTTTAATGGCAAGTTCTGATAGCACCTCTTGCCACTAATCTATTAAAGGAAGAATTGTGGTTTTTCAGAAGTGGAGGACTGTTTTTGCAACGAGGGCTGCACATATCAGCATTTCTTGTAGCAGTGCATCTCAAAACTGATAGTTGAAAGCATGGAGTGACGGAGAGCATGCTTATTTCTGATTCCCCACTCCCAAAATCTCTGGAATAATTGGAAATGGATTTGAGGGATTAACTGGTCTTTCAGCTCGTTTCCCCGGGTTCCTTTTAGAAAAGTGTCAAATGCTAAGCTATTATAGGGAGACAATTATTATAGATCCCAATCACCACAGTTTTGCCCTCCAGAATTTTTGAAGAAATCAGTTAGTAGGAAAATTATTAATTAATTGAGTATTCTGACTTTTTTAAAATATCAATTAGTGCTTTTGCCCTCCGTGTTCAAAGCATTACTTCATTAATTGTTTTAAACATCACTTTATCAGCAACAAACCCAAATGAGCTGACAGTTGCGTTTTGTACACACACGCACACACACACATACATATATATATACACACAAAATTGATCAATACAACTCGCTTGACTCCTTCAGCATCATTGATCATGTCATGTTCTGCTGAATAATTGGCTGGTAAAATTGGGTTTTTAGAAACTAATGATTCAGTGGTTCATGGGTCAATTCAGTAAGAAATTGAACTTGGTTGGAACAGAGGATTAAAAAAAAATTCACTGTTTTTACAGGGATGTCACATTTCTGGCTGCGGTAGTTTCCCATTACATAATGCCAGTTCATTACTACATATGGTATTTAGAGTATGTGGGAATGTTAGAGGGTGGATTTTAGAATATCATCTCTTTGGGCAATTTCATATTGTGTTGCGCAAAGTAATTTTGTGGTGGTAAAGCCTCTGACAGAGATTGGATAAGACACCCTAATATAACAGAGATGCAGGTCATGAAGAAGGATTTCTGAATTTATTGGCTGAGCCCTCTAAACCAGGGGTTCTTAACCGGTGGGGTACGCCTCCCCAGGGGAGGTTTGGACCAACTCCAGGGGAGGTGTGAGTAGCCTCTCAACTATAAATTGTTTATTTTACAAGTACATAGCAGCGCAGCTTGGCCCAACCTTATTTCTTTCTACTAATCTTGGGAGCTACGACGTAGCTCATTTGTACACCACGTGCTTTATCGTAGTTATCGTTACCTGCTACACATGCATTAGCGTTCATGAAGAACAATCAATCTTTTAAGGTAAGCGACTGCTTTGTTCTAAGTCACTTTTTTCCGGTTTATTGCAAAAAGTATTATTTTTTTTGCATTTCTATACTGCCCAATAGCCGAAGCTATTGTGGGTTCGAAATCCTTTCACATTTAGTTTGGACTGTATGGATGATGCTGATATGCAAAAAGATGAGCAAAGCCTTGGTCAAGCAAAATTTCTTCAACCAAAATCTTGAAGAATTTTGGTGCTCTCAAATGGCTGCATATCCTGTTCTGGCAAAGAAAGCTATTTCATCATTAATTCCATTTCCAACAATCTATCTGTGTGAATCTGGATTTTCAACTCTTGTCAGCATAAAAACCAAAGCTAGAAATCGGTTGGATGCCAGAGATGACATGCGCCTAGCATTGTCTAACATTATCCCTCGAATAACTACCCTTGCTGAGCACAAACGGCAACAGCGATCACATTGAAATTATTTTGAAATTATCCCTCTTTTATGTGTGTAGCTATTAAAAATACTTTCTTTAAATACAGGTTTTATTTCCACAAAACTGTTCAGTGCTTGTGTTTGTGTTCTTTCCATTGAATATGCATTTTTTTAGTCCACAAACAGAACTAAAAAAATGCAAACTCGTCCTGCCTAAGCCTTAATTTTGGGCCCTTAACACATGGGAGGCATGGGTCATAAGATTTTTCACAAGGGAGGTGTGACACCAAAATGGTTAAGAACCACTGTTCTAAACCCTAGAGAGGCTGAAGTAAAACAGAAGGACAAAGGGAAGGAGGAGAAGCAAGAACGTGAGAAAGCAGAGATGGGAACGAAGGAGAGGAAACCAGGAAAGGAGATTTGGAAGAGGGAATGCTCCAGCCAGGAATGAGAGGCAATGTCAGGGAACAGTTTCAGCAACTCAAAGGGCCTTGTAATTCATAGCAGAAATTTAATTAGGAGTAGTTTGGAAGTGTTTGGGCCTATTTGGTCTGTGGAATGTCAGAAACTGTGCAAGTTAATCTTTGCCAGTGATTGCAGAGCAGAGCAGCGAGGAGTCACTCTACTCCCTGTGCCCATCTGTGAAGTTGACCTTGACAAGCAGGGGCAGTGGTAAGCTCTCCGTGAGAGCCTGATAGGGGAGGAGTGGGGGGTTGCAGAAGGTGCACCCAGATTGAAGCATCATCCTGGAGCCCTTGTTTGTCAAGTGGCCTGGAGGAGGCGTATTGCCATCAACGCCTTCCATTTTAAGCTGATGCAAAGGTGGAGCTCTTTGCTATGAACATCTCGTCTGCATTGCCCAAAGCCCTCTCTGTTTGGATCCATCATCGTCTGGGGCTCTGGAGGCCCTCGGCACATGGACATCTGCACCTTTTGGACTTTCCTCTGCCTATACTCATGCAGCATGGAGGTGCTGATATGAAAGCGGTAGCTCTGGACTCCTCATGTCCGTGAGTTTACTCTTCCCTTGGTCTTGATGGGCCTCAGTCATGGAGTCACCAACGAAAGATTCAAAGTTTGTCTAGCTCTCTGTGGGTATGGTTTTGTTTAGGCCTTTCAAGAATGTTCCCCTTTGATTGCCTGAGGGATCGTTCCCATCCCTCATCCGGGTTTGGAGCCTGTGTATGGATTGACCTTTCCCTTGTGTTTGGAACCGTGGAGGTAGTGGAGATAGTGACAGGGAAACCATGTTGATGAGGAGCTCAGTCATGGTTGTAGTGATTTGGGTTTTTTTGTTCTGGAATTTCTTAGAGCCTATAGCTACTGATCATCAGCTATGTGATTTCTGAAATGTGTAACCATTGAGTTTTACGGTGAGATTTTCTGCAATACAGAAGTCTCACTGATTTGGGTGTCCTGTGTCAGTTTGCCAGGAGGCACCAGGAAACCTGATAGGGAAAGAAAAATGCCAGAGGAAGGATTCTGCAAGTCAGGTCATTATTCTCCATCTCAGCCTTCTGCAAAATGGGTATACTACTGGCTTACCTTGCAGGAGTGTTGTAAGGGATATTGATAAATGTCTGTGAAGCTCTTTGAAAATTTGACAAGGGCTCTAGAAGTGCTAAATATTATCAGGACTCTCATCGGATTCTTAGAAATCGAGCTTCTGTATCAAATATCTTAAAACATAAACCACACTTCCAGGAAATATCTCTCTCTATCACACCTTTCTAAAACAATCCTGCTGCAATTAGTTTTATCGTTTGAGCTAAGAACTCGGAGTGAATACATTGCCCAATGATTTTGGAAAATCTGGGCAAAAGAAGTCTGGTGTGTATAAAAAGGGAAAATTATAATGGGAGGGGAATATTGGGCATTGTCCAAGCAAAGATGAGGGTAAATCCCCTTTGATTTCAATTGGAGAAAGTTCAATACATGCTTAAATCAATGGACTTTAGCTGTATTATGTCCAATATTTTTCTCCATATAAGAATCCTTTTGAGTTTTTAAACTCTTCTTGTGCGGGTTTGAGAGATATATTTTTTTAATTTGGCACATGGCTTTGCGATGAATCTATGAACTATATATTGTAAAATAGTTTTGGACAACATTTATGAAATTTAGCTCATGCTAAATCTTTCTTGGCTTCCAAAGCATTTTGCATCTGTTGGGCACCAGCCACGTCCTAGATATCTGCAGATAATTGCTGGTGGCAGAAATTCTGCTTTCCTCTTCAAGTTTTTAAGACCTAGTTCATACAAATAGCAGATGAGGTAGTAAGACTGGAATATAACACTTCCATCTGCAGGTATCGCTGGGTAAGAGAAACACATGATTGATTATTTCTCCATATAAATCTTCCTACATAATCACTTCCAAGCCTACATTGTATGAGAGAAGAGTCACGGATAAGGCTGGTTTTTTTCCTGAAAGGCTAATTGTCTGTGCTTACAGAAGTTTAATATCCTCCACTAGCAGTCTGAAGTGGCAAAGTCCAGGGAAAGCTTTTCTACTTCCACAGCTCTTTGAGTCAGTTGGGCTTTTAACAAGCAAAGGGGAATGTCCCCTCATTCAGAACTAACATGTGAATTAGTTTGACAGGATCTTCCGTCCTTCTGTTAATCTCATTATGAGGTGACTAAAGTTTTTTTTTAAAAAAAATGATTTCCATCTTGCATTTTCCACAAGGATTGAGAGCCCATGCTCTGTTCTTGGCCCACCAAGTAACTTATTCTAATAAAATCTTTAGTGACATTACACAGATGTGTTTGGGGCAGAGGATGGAAAATGAAGGTATGCTTGCTGACTGCTTTTAAAATCAAGTTTTTGCCTTCTAGCTGCTCAGCCTCAGCGCTAAGAACCGCCCAGGGAGCTTTGGCTATTGGGTGGTATAAAAATGCAATAAATAATAATAATAATAATAAGAAGAAGAAGAAGAAGAAGAAGAAGAAGAAGAAGAAGAAGAAGTGGGAACTTTGAAAGTTGTGTATAGTTAATATTGACATTTTTTTATCTGCTGGGAGAAGAGGCAGCCTTATTTTCACAGGTTAGTGCTGAAGAGATGCTTAATGTTACAACTGGATTTAAAACTTTGGGGGTGTATCGGGGGCTCAGGCCAAGAGGCTAGGCTCTATCCTGGTAAGCTGTCTAAACCTCAGGGCCCGACACCTCCTTCACGTGTTACCGAAAGAGGGCTTCATGCACTTACTGGGGCATGGGGGCATGCTCCTGGCCTCCTGTGTCAAGCACGATGCCTGGCCCGGCCTACAAATATTCATGTGCTCGCAGGGAAGAACCATATATATGAGCAGCTGCTCCGTTTTAATCTTTTTATTATTTCCAAACACCAGTAAATAAAGAACACTAACAAAACAAAATATACATATAAACACACGCCCACAAAAATAAGACAAAACAAAATCAAACAAACAAAACACCAAATAAAATGTTCTTTTATTGGAAGAATATTGGAAGAATATTCTCCTCAGCAAAAATATATAACAATGTTGTCGTTATTATTATTGGTTTTTTTTATCACTGTCAAATCCAAATCTCTAATTTCTCACTCCACATTTTCTACACTATTGGTTGAATCCACAGATATACAAGTCATTTTTTTCTCGTCCCTTCATAAAGTTTACAAAAGGTTCTCTTTCAGTTATAAATCTTACAGTCGATTTTCCCCTCATTATTGCCATGAGTTTCGCCATCTCCGCTAGCTCAAACATCTTCAGTAGCCATTCCTCTGTTGTGGGCACTATTTTGCCCTTCCATCTTTGTGCATATATCAGTCTTGCAGCTGTCGTCATATATAAGAATATAGTCCCATGGTTCTTTTTCATCTGCTCATCCATAAATCCCAAAAGAAAGTATTCCGGTTTCAATTGGATATTAATTTTTAGGATATTTTTGGATTACGGAATGGATTTGTATCCAGAAAGTCTTTGCTTTTTTGCAGGTCCACCATGCATGGTAGAATGTCCCTTCCTGCGTATGAGCAGCTGCTCACATGCAGGCTCCCTTACAATCCAGACAACCAATTGCGTGGAAATGTAGGTGTGAGCTGCTGTGCACACATAGGTTTCTTCCTTACAGATAACTACACTAACGTGTGGAAGTCTGTTGGTGCGGCCAGGATAGCCAATGCCCGGGGCAGGAGTGTGGCCCTATTCCAGCAGTAGAGTGATTGACCACTTCCTTCCAGTTGACCGCTGAAGAAAATGGGTATGCAACATCAGCCCCAGCAATTGGCAGGCAGTACGAAGCTTCAGGATTGGCTGAGCTTGGCTGTCTACCTTTATTTGATTAACAGAATGTTACCTTCTGCCTGCTCTAGGAACTGACCTTAAAGTCTCTGGGTTGGAAGAGAAACTAGAAAAACACCAACACCGCAAGCAACGTATTCCTGTCCAACAAACAGTTCTGCAGATAACCCCGAAGAGTGCTGTTCACTAGATTAAGTCAAATAGGTAACTGAAAAAAGACAATACAATTTTATAGTTACCCTGGAATATCTGGAATATAATAATGTATGCCCTATATTGAGCCACTAAAAATCTCACTGTATTTGCTGATTTGCATATATTCATCTAACTGTACTATGTAGCCAGATCTGTGCGCTTCTGGAAGTTTCTAACAGTGTTGCAATCTGTTCTGCCAATTCTTCAGATGAATGTCTATCTCGACAACTTCAGAGATGCATCTTTGTGTGAATTCACCGAAGTATGAATTCATACTTCTGGGCCTGGACTCACATAGAGAAGTGTATTGTGTGAATCAGGCCACCATGGATATGACAGGCAAACATGCCAAAGCTTGCAACTAACTTTTTTCCATCTGTTGTAATCAGATGGATTTCTGCTAGCCGTGCCTGCAGTTAGCCAATTCACACAGTGCAGTTGTTCATAAGAGTGCCTGTCTAGTAACAATTTGGACTGCTTGCTTTTAGGGTGGGGTGGGGTAAAATGTTTTCTGTGCACAAGTCATTTATGAGCCATCTCCCCCCCCCCCCCCAGCCCCCTGCCAAATTTGCATCTGGCTAACTAGCTTCTGGGAAGTTTGTTGGGTGCATGCCTGACTATTCCCAAGCTACAAATATAGGCATATTCTGGACACTTCCCTACATGTATCTCAAGAAGTGGTATGGAAAAAGTAATATGAGAAGCAATTCTGAGTGTTAACAGAATGATCTGGCAGTTTAAAGTTGCTGGTATCTGAGTTGCCGAAAGCAAAGATCATAATTTCAAGTTGTGACATTTACTAGGAAATTGCCAAGGGCCAGTTTGGATGTAGGAAATATTTAACAGGCCTGTGGGTATAATAAACATGCATTACTGTTGGAGATAAACATTTCATTTTTAAAAGTGTAGCATTCTGCCTAGTCCTGGCGCTGCTTAGTGTGAAATAGTTTCCATTGCTTTCAGTGGGACTTCTTTCTATGTAAGCATGCTTAAGATGGTGGTGACGATGAGGATTTATACTACACCTTTCTTTTGGAGTATTTAGGCAGCTGGCAAAAATAAAATAAAGAAATAATATCAAGATAACAATAAAGGCAACTAAATTAAAATTACAACCAGCTGAAAACAGAACAGACTAGAAACAGCAACTGCAGAAGTAAATCCTGATTTCTAACCAGATTCTGAAAGAATCTTCTGAAACAATACCGTCTTGACTTCCCAAAGCAGACAATCAAGAGACCTCTTGGGAGGCCGTTCCAAATCTGGGGGGGGGGGCACAACTAAAAAGCACTGTGTACTATACATCTGATTGTGGAGGGACCTTTAGCAGGATGTTTACAGCTAGGTTGTCAGGCAGGTTCATAGGGCGTGAGATTACTCTTGAGATATTCTGGCATTTAGGACTTGAAAAGTCAAACCCAGCATTTTGGTGTGTTTGGGGAGGAGCTGGGCCGGAAAAACCACCAGCTTTCAGCAATTTATTTATTCATTTCATTTCATTTCTATCCCATCCAATAGCCGAAGCTCTCTGGGCGGTTCTCAAAAATTAAAACCATGAAGAGCATAATAAAACAACCAACAATTTAAAAACACAAATACAAAATAAAATATAAAAAGCACAACCAGGATAAAACCACGCAGCAAAATTGATATAGGTTAAAATATGAAATTAAAACAGCAGAGTTTAAATTTAAGTTAAATTAGGTGTTAAAATACTTAGAAAATAAAAAGGTCTTCAGCTGGCGACGAAAGGAAAACAATGTAGGCGCCAAGCGAACCTCTCTGGGCGGTTCACAAAAATTAAAACCATAATAAAACAACCAACATGTTACTACAAAATACAGTATAAAAACCACAACCAGGATAAAAACCACGCAGCAAAATTGATATAAAATTAAAATACAGAGTTAAAACAGTAAATTTAAATTTAAGTTAAAATTAAGTGTTCAAATACTGAGAAAATAAAAAGGTCTTCAGCTGGCGCCAAAAGGAAAACAATGTAGGTGCCAAGCGAACCTCTCTGGGGAGCTCGTTCCACAGCCGGGGTGCCACAGCAGAGAAAGCCCTCCTCCTAGTAGCCACCTGCCTCACTTCCTTCGGCAGGGGCTCATGGAGAAGGAAGCTTTTACGGTGAGAAAATCCTGAACAGAACGCACGGTTTTGCTGGTATTCATGCCTGGATCATAAAGGCTGGAGCTGGAAAAGGGACTCCCAGCTGCTTAGAGTGCTCCCAGTCTGCCTTCAGGCTTGAACTGCAAGGCATACCACCAGCACACATGTTTGGCTGAAGCCCTGCAGTCTTGCACCCCTCCAGTGGCTGTCACTTATTACTTCTGCCCCACCTGGGGGGAAACAAAAGCAAAGTCCCTATCTCCACCCAGCTGGGTGCATGACCTTTTCCCCAAGCGGAGGTGGGAAGGTGCAGTGGTAGCAAGTGATGGTATCAGCAGAGGATGGCAAGATTGCAGGACTTCAGCCATCCCTCAACTTGCCGGTATGTCCGATAGTGCAGATTTGAAAATAAAGTTGGAGTACATCTAAAAAGCATCTGAAAAGAACCACAACTGAATCTTTCTTTGTTTTAAATCATCTCGTGTACCAATTTCCAAAGGTATGTCAGAGGCTTTAATCCAGCTGTGTAACTATTGTAGGCTTTATAACAGAACTGTGCTTAGGGACACACATGTCTTGAGCCTGTTCTGGGCATCCGGCCAAGGCTGAATGCCATAGCTATGATGTGTGTGTGTGTGTGGCGTGGGGGGGGGGGGAGTATAGTTTGGTATTCATGCATTCCTCTAGAGTCTTCTCAAATGCCTTTTAGAAAGCCATGTGGCTCATATGAATGTAACTTGAATAAGCAGTAGCTTGGCTGCAAAGACTTTATAGGGCCTGGTGTGTGCCAGTTGGCTTGGAGAGTCAGCTGACAATATTCAAGCTGAGAGGTCAGTTGACTCTCTTCAGGTCTAGATGGCCTGGCTTCCTGAGGATCCAGAAAGCTGGTGGTAAGGTGCTAGATGGGACTGGCTGCCGGAGGCCTTTGTGAGAGCCCGCTTGGTGCCTTACAAAATGCACCAATTGTCAAGGAGAGCCCACAGCTCAATGATAGACTGCATATTCTGCATGCACAAGTGCCCTAATTTGATTTCCAGGCATCTGGGATCATGGGTAGCCATGGTCTGAAAGATCCTAGCCTTGGAGAGTCCTTACCAATCATGATAGACAGTACTAGTTTGGATGAATGAACATTGTGACTCAGCGTAAGTGTGAGTCATAGGTTCTGGAGGAAAGTATTGGGGGGGCACTTCATAACTTAGGACAGTGGTTCTCAACCTTCCTAATGCCGCGACCCTTTAATACAGTTCCTCATGTTGTGGTGACCCCCAACCATAAAATTATTTTCATTCTTCTCTACACGATCCATTGTCATGGGATGGTTTGCTAATGAAAATAATACATAACAATAGCTTTAATAATACAAAAGATGATACATGACATAGTTCAGTCAATATAGTTTCCTAAGACCATCGGAAATATGTGTTTTCTGATGGTCTTAGGCGACCCCTGTGAAAGGGTCATTCGACCCCCAAAGGGGTCCCGACCCACAGATTGAGAACCGCTGACTTAGGAGAACAGTTGTAGTTCAGTGGTAGAATTCTAATAGGTCCATCACCTTGCAGATGTGAATATCCATTATCAGTCTAAACCTTATTAGGCTGTGATCTGACCATGGCAAAAGAGTAGCAGCAGAAGCCCACCACCACTTAACATTATAACATACGGATTATATGCATCCATCTGATGACACGTTGAGAAAGCCCCATGATTTTCATGGCCGTCAAGAAATCCTGAGCTGCCCCTGACAAGGCTGCTTGAGCATGGATTTTGAGGTCTGTCACAGAGATGTGAAGGCCGAAAAAAAAAACAGAAAAATTCTGGGGGGGGGGGGGGACGTTTTCCCAATTTTTTTGAAGCCTTTTTTTGTTTTTTTCTGAAAAAAAATGATTTTTTTTTTAAAAAATGAAGAAAGAATGGATTATGGAATGTTTTATTTTAGCACTGTGCAGGACTAGCAGAGACAAATAATTTTCTTTGTTACTATTGTTGATGGTTTCTTCTATTTTTTTTTTAAATGTTTTTTTGCCTGTTCCTCATAAACTGGCAAAACCAAAGAGGTTCCTTATAGTTCAGGAGCTTGTAGCTCCATTTGTTACCAAAAAAATAAAATAAAAATAAATAAAAAAAATTAAAAAGTAAATTCAATTTGTAATAATTGTTTGAGTACACTGTACCTTTTATATACTAAATGTGATGATTTTATGTCCAACTTATACATAACAAAGTAAATTTCAATCTGTAAAAGGTGCTGATATTGCATTTTTTTTCAATTTCCCTCATAAATTCCATTTCCCCCTAGGGGTGGAAAAAAATAGCAATAAAACTGTGTTTCTTCCGTGGCTTCAAAATTTCCGGAAATTTTACAACTCTAGTCCGTCAGGAAGTTAAACCTGTGAGCCCTTAGTACCAAGTCCAAGACCACTTCCATCAGCTCAGGTAGGGAGACTAATAAAATTCCCAATTGGACCTGAGTGCCCAAAGCAGGTAGAAACACTCAAAACTGGCACCCATGTGGATAGGAAGTCTTGAGAGGAACCACAACACTCCTCTCCTTCCCCAAACCCTATCCATTGAGCCCCTATGATTTAACTACGTGGTTTTGTTAATTGTTTTCCTCTCTGAAAGCTTAGAAATGTTAGCATTGGTCCACTTTGAGGCTACCTACAGACCAATTAGTATAAATACTACTTGGTGTTAGTTTGAGACTGTTAATGCATTACTGTTAATGCAAACCTTCACATGGGCAATGATTAGTACTTACTTAGCATGTAGATTACTATTAAATTCATTATAATCCGTTCTGCCCTTTCCTTCCTCTTTTTTCCTCTCAGGCATAATTTCTGGCTAGCATGTACTAAGAACATGTATTTACTTCTGTAGAATTCACACACAAAAAAAGGGAAAATGGTATATAACCCTAAATTACAAAATGTGGGGGAAAGACTCGTGAAAAACCATAGAAATTGTATGAATTTAATGTTTTCTAGTCTTCCCATAGCTACTATGCTATTTTTATGTTAGTGCAATTTCAAATGCTGGGATTGATCACTTCATATCTGGATGATCAAAGGAATGGAAAATAATCTGGATTTGGCCTTTGAAAGAATTCTAGTAAATGTCTGTGAAGATGGTTGGTTGATTCTGTTTGTCTTTATGGGAGGGAGAAAAAACTATGATCCGGTCCTCATGACACACGAGTGGTTAATAAGCTACAGTGCCTTGCTGATCCCCCTGTGTATGCCAGTTGCATCCTAGCCCGATTTACAGAATTACCCTCCTCAGACACAGCTTGTCGTGAGGTCCGGACCCAGAGAGGGTGAGTGGTTGGGGTGAACAAACAATCCAGAACCCATGGCCTGTTGTAGGGTTGCTGGGTAGGTTGTTAATCTCCCCCCACCCCACCCCAACTACCCAGCCTTGCTGTGTTTGGATGTCATGACAAGCCATGCCCAGCGAGAGTAATTAAGAAAATCAGGCTGGCATGCGCAGGGTAGTTAACAAGCCACAGTGACTAATTAACCACCCTCATGTCATGCAAACCAATCTTCTGTGTGTTTGTATAATTTATTTATTTATTTATTTATTTATTTATTTATTACATTTCTATACTGCCCAATAGCCAGAGCTCTCTGGGTGGTTCACAAAAATTAAAACCATTCAAAGTATAAAACAACAGTATAAAACCATAATATAAAATACAATATAAAAGCTCAACCAGATAAAAACAGCAGCAATGCAAAATTACAAATTTAAAACACCAAGTTAAAATTTATTTATAGACTGTTAAAATGCTGGGAGAATAAAAAGGCATATAATGTAGGTGCCAAGCGAACCTCCTTAGGGAGCTCATTCCACAGCCGGGGTGCCACAGCAGAGAAGGCCCTCCTCCTTTGGCAGGGGCTCGCTGAGAAGGACCCCTGAGGATGACCTTGGATACCTCAAAGACATCTGCAGTGGGTCATAGTGACTCATTGCTTTTGTGGCAGACACCTTGATAATTATTAAAACATGCCTTCTACTTTCTCAGTTCAATACTTTCTCCCTACCTTCATTGTTATTAAAGGTACAATGGTATACTATAGGGAGGAGAGAAAAGTCAGGAGGAAAAAATAGGCTGAAGTCAGATCTTTGCAACACTTTTACTTTCACTTTATAAAATCAACCAAGTCATCTCAGCTGTGCTATAGGGAGATAATTGGCATTTAAAGAAAGGCAGGGGTGGCACTGAATAAAAACATCTTTTTATTTATAAAGTATACACACAAGACACTGGCATGCATATGGATTAGTGTGAACAACATTGTGGATGTACATAAATACCAATTACGCGTATTTAAAGGAAGCCATGGAATTTTTGCTTAGTTCAGCAACATAATCCTCCATTCAGGCAGGCAGGCTATAAGGAGATGTAAACTGTGCACTGTGCCCATCTCTGTATATCTGGTTCATATACATATGGGATAATGTTCTCCTGAATATGCAAACTGACTCCATTATTTTTTAGTAAACGTGGCTGAAGAGTAGGGTAGAAATGTTGTAAATGAAATAAGTAATAACTAGATGCTATGGTCAACAAATGATGAATGTGTATGTCTGAAGTGGCTCTAAGGCTTGTGTAGTTCATATATGGTTGCTTATCCTGAAATGAAGTCAAAAGTCAAATCCATTGACGACTCAGAATACTGGATTTTATAACAAAGCTTAAAGTTGTTTTTCTGGAATCTTCCAGCCCACCATCTCTGGAGAACTGCACGTAGGATATATTTTGTCGTGGGGAAAAGCAACCGAACTAGAAAAACAAGTCCAGAGGGAAGTAATGACTCTTTCCATTGTACTATGATTTTATTTTCATTGCATGTTGGATATTTGGCAAGGATGAGTTAAGAGGAATTTACTGTCTTTGTTACATTTGCTGTGACAAGCCCAAGATGGCCAGGCAAATTTTCAAAGGAGCTGATGGGAGAGGTGTCCATTTTCCCAGGGAAATTTAGAAAAGCCAGCTGTTTAACCCTGAACTCCCCCTTTTTGTGGTATTTACAATTATCTTTTTTTTAGGAAGGAGAGGGATATATGTGTAGTTTCATCTTTACTGCGCACCTGTTCAAATTTCTCTGAAATGAACTAAAAGAGGATGAGAGATCAAAAGAGCTGAAATTGAATGAGATACTGGATCTATCCCAGTGACTTTTTTTTTATTAAGTAGACGAGCTCAGAGATAATTTTTTAAAAAATCAACACTGTGCCATTCTAAGTATTGTATCTTTTAATCTCTCTTTCATTTTATGTGTTCAAATCAAGCAAGAGACAGGTATGCTAAAGAGAAGCTCCATTGATCTTTTCTCTCTCTTTCTGATTCCATTAGTACAGCTCTGGGGCAGGTGTGTGTCTTACGATAGTCTCAGAACAACCTAATCATCTCCAGGCATCACTGCACATCTTTAATAATGCCTGGAACAACAAATAGTATAAAAGCATATCTTTTTTAAAAAAAAAACCTTGTATTTACTAGATTTCAAATAGGCGTTTAGATTACTTTGTCAAATTAAATGACTACTGCGGTACTTATCTTGCTTCACAGGTGCTTGAAAAAGCATCCATTAATGTTTTGCAGGATAAAAACAGCATGTACAATAAACAAGTGTTTTCTTAGGAAAGGAGGTGACGAACGGAGAAGTACTTAGCTTATAATGGTATTGCACAAATCTTTGGAAAAGTTTGTTACCTACTTTCTTGGAGGTACAGTTGCAGGTGACTCACAGATGACTCCTATAGGAAATGTCCTGTTGGAATTTGTAGTGGTAGCGATGAAACTTGTAGTAGTGATTGGCTAAGTGACCTTATGTCCACCCCGCACATTCAGGTCCTCTGGGAAGAATCTACCGTGTTTCTTCAATTTTAGGACGCACTTTCCCCCCATATAAAAAATCTCTAAAAACGGGGTGCGTCTTAGTATCACGGGTGTGTCTTAGTTTTTTATTTCTGTTCGTGGTACTGAAATTAGTGTGCGTCTTACAATCAATGGTGTCTTACAATCAAAGAAATATGGTACTTCAGTCTGCCAAAATGTGGCTGACAAGTATTACTCAGAGGACCTTCTCTTCTGCTGCTCCCAGACTGTGGAATGGCCTGCCGGAGGAGACTCGCCAACCTAATGGTTTTTTTAATGGTTATTTAAGAAAGCTATAAAGACTGATCTATTCCGGCAGGCCTATCCAGTGGAATTTTAGGATGTTTTTAGGATGTTTTTAGGATATTTTAGTAATGTATACTATGTTTTTAATTCAGTTTTATGTATTTTATACTTGTTGTTCCCCCGCCTTGATCCAGACAGAGAGGCGGGTAAGAATTATTATTATTATTATTATTATTATTATTATTATTATTATTTTGAGAAGAGCCTAGGAAAAGAGGAATGGTTGAAAAGCATGAGAAAGCTGGAGAAGCAGAAGGGTCCAAGAAAGAAAGAAAAGAAGAGTATTAAAAGAGTTGGAGTATAGAGTGGCTGATAAGAAAGAAAGCAGCAGAAGAATGAAAGGAGGTCTACACGTAGCACATAGCAAAATAACATCCAATGTTACTTCTACACAGAGTACTCCCATTGAAATGAATGGACTTGTTACTTAAGTCTCATTCATTTCAATGGTTCTACTCTATGTAGGACTAACATTGGATACTAGCCATTATTTATCTTATTTTATTAATATTTATAAACCACCTTATTTCTTTTAAAAAAAATAGCAAGGCAGTGCACAACAATTTTAAGCTATAAAATCTTAAAACAATAGGGAACAGGAAAATTAAAAACATTAAACCAATTGCGGAATTTAAAAGGCTAACTTTAAAAAGATCTATATTCACACCCTTTTTAAAAAGCCAAGAGAGTGGGCATCAATTGTAGTTTCTGCAGGAGTGCATGCCACCACTTGGGAGTGACACAAGAGAAAGCTATTTCATGTGTGCCTGCCAAACGTACCTCTGTTGGTAATTGTGCCCTCAAGAAGGCCTCTCCTGCAGATTGTAATACTCTGATAGGTTTGTAGAGAGATAGGTGGTCCCTTAGATAGCCAAGCCCTGAGCTATTTAGAGCTTTAAAGGTTAAAACCGACACTTTGAATGGACCCCGGAAAGCAACTACCAAAAAAAAAAAAAAAAGGGGGGGGGGAGTTTCTATGGGTTCAGAATTTCCAGAAATCTTAACATCTCTAGGAAAGCAAATGGGCAAAGAGGAGAAGCGCATGTTGCCAAGGGCTACAGAGGTGAACAAGGCTAATGTTCGAAAAAGGATCAGGAAGGAGCATTGTGGCTGCCCCGTACCAAGTCCTCCTCCTCAGCAGCTGCTTCTGACTACTTAAATTAGCGGCTTCCCATGTCTTCTCAGTGTGAATCAGATGTTGACGGAGCAAATTAGGAATCCAGTGGGGCCTGCCCTATGAAGTTAGGCATAGCCACTAAAAAGGTGGGCTGGTGTGGGACATTTCCTCTCTGAGAGCACAGGGTGAAAGGATGGTCAGCCACTCCATGGAAGTCTCTCCTGCTTGGTCTGGGAGCCCCTTTCTTCCTGAGAATTCACACCTGTGGCAGGGTGAACGCCTGCCTTCGTGTTCTGTCAGCATATGAACCAAGTCAGAGCTTGCTTCTGAATTCTGGTTGGCCAGGCCTGCTGCACTATCCTCTACTAGCTATGCAATAGCATTTGAAAGTAGCAGAGTAACAGCATATATCAGGGAAGAAACGTAACAACTTAGTTAAGCACAGTAAGAGAAGGCTGATGGATCAGACCAAAGTCCCATCTAGTCCAGCATTCTGTTCACACAGTGGCCAACTGGATGCCCGTGGGAAGCCCACAGCCATGACATGGGTGCAACGGCACTCACCTGCTCATGTTCGCCAGGGACTGGTATAGAGAGGCACACTTCTTCTGATCAATGGAGGCTATATAAGTGCCATCATGACTATTACCATTGGTAGCCTTGCCATCCATGAACTTGGCTAATCCCTTTTTAAAGCCTTCCAAGTTGGGGGACATCTCTATATCATGTGGCAGCAAATTCCATAGTTTATGTGCTGTGAATAAGTACTTCCTCTTATCTGTACTGGATCTCCAACCAATCAGCTTCATCGGATGACCCCGGGTTCTAATATTATGAAACAGGGAGGGAAAACATCCCCTTATCCATTTCCTTCACACATGCACAGTTTTATATACCTCTGTCATGTCTGCCCAAATTTGTATTTTTTTCTAAGCTAAACATTACAACCCAAACATTGTAACTTTTCCTCGTAGGGGAGTTACTCCAATTCCTTGAGAACCTTTCTGCACCTTTTCCAGCACTACAAATATTTTTTTAAGGTGTGGTATGCAGAACTGTACACAGTATTCTAAGTATGGTTGTACCATAGGTTTGTACAAGAGCAGTATTATATTGCGGAGTTGTGCCGTTCCATTAGCTGGGCTTTGGTTATCTTTCATTGCCCATTGCTGTCAGGCATTATGGAGTTCAGATCAAGAGTGGTGTGTGTCAGCCACTGCTTTCCTATTCCAGTCAGAGGAGGGAGCTGCAGGCATTTCATCCAGGATATCAGCATTACAAACAAGAATCTTTCTGATCCTAGGGAACATAATCGGTGAGAGCCACTGCCTGCTCCAAAATTGATTACACTCTCTCAGGCCCTTTCTACGCCTAAGGGTTATCCCAGGAAAATGGAGGGATCATCCCTGCCTGCTCCCGGGATCTCCTGTGTGGTATTTGGATGCACAGGGATGATCCCGGGATATAGGGCTGGTGGAGACATGCCCATAGTCTGAGCAACTTGTTGCGGAGGTAAACCACATGGATTTCTGGACTGACTTGCTACTTACTTCCCAAATTGTGGTACACCTGGATGCCTGAGTTATCATGGCATCCAGGTGTACCTGGGTTATCATGGCATCCATGGCCAGTTGTAATTCTTATTCTGACAAAGTTCCAGGATCTCTACCAAATGGGTTTCTGGAAGAATAAGAGTGCCATCTTTTCGGACCAATAGACTGGAATGGTTAACTCTTGTCAGATTTTTCTCTTGCCACTAAATCTCCTGTGCCTTCTCCTACCTCTCCATTATCCCCTTTCTCCCAATTTTCTACCAGATGCAGCACTTTGTCACTTTCCAAGGTGAACAGCCTTGTTATATTCTGCCCATGTTCTTAATGTCTCTGCTCCTCCCACTCTTATATCTGCAGATTTAATTAATCTGGCATCCCCTCCCTCTTCCGGAACATTAATGAAGCTACTAAATAGGATCAGAAGTAATACCATTTTCTTTGAAACGCATTAACAGCTTCTCCCACCCACCCTAAAGTTGTTGTTTTTCACCACCCTTCATTTCAGCCAGCAGAAGTGTTTATGTTCAATTTAAGCAATTTTTGTGAGACATTCCAATCAGTGTTTTCATAAAACCCGGCTGTATCATCGTACTTGCTTAATGCTTTCCAGTTCTCTCTTTTGTATTTGCATAAGAAAATATAACATACCAGTCTCAATGATTTTGTTAGTACACAATATTAAGCGGCTCATTTTTATGTCCACATTAATCACGGCAACAGCGGTGCATGTAAATTGTCTATGAGAATTCTCTACCCCCTATGCAGTAGTTCTTCCCAACTCTCTAAGGATTCCTAGCGAGAGTTCAAAGAGGCAACCTGGAAATATTTGAAATAAATAAAACAATAAAACTGTTGTTAAAATGGGGAAAATGCATTTTCATCAGTAGATGTGAAAGATATTTGAAGCAATTTCAGATTTAAAAATGGAAATGATGTTTTTCAAGAGTGATACCTTTTCAAGACAATATGTTGTAGTGTCTAGAATGTTAGATTGGGAACAGGGAGGCCTGTGTTCAAGTCCTTGTTCAGCCATGATGTTCATATAGTGACTTTAGGCCATTTACTCTCTTTCTTAGCCTAACCTCCACCTCACAGGATTGTTCTGGGGAGAAATGAGGAGACCCAAGCTCCATGAAAAAGAATGAGATATAAATGTAATAAATAAGCATTGCAGACCAGGGTGAGATTTGTCTGAGACAGATCTAGTTGCTGTACAACTTTTATGAGGATTCTTAAACATTAACCGTTGCTTACTTTACAGTTGCACACACAAGCACATAAACTTGTACAATGGGGTCTGACCAAAGCCAGATCCTATGCCAACTCCAGTCATAAATGTAATACATGTTAGAGATTTACAACAGTAGATCAACTCTCCTGGGTGAATGTTTCCTAAGTCAAAGGGTCCATGTAAGGAAAGCAATACAGCACAAGCCTGGGATTCATTTAATAGAGTTTGACTTTTTTCTCCCCCCCCCCCCCCCGTTTTTCAAAGGTACACGTTGCCTGTGGCCCAATAAACATTAATAATGACCTTAGCATAAATCAATATGGGTGTGTTTTAATACTGTCAGAGGGGAAATAATTCTTACAATGTCTGAACAATAAAATTGCAATGGTGCCATCTAGTGTGATATGCTTAAATATCTTTTAACTACTGGAGGCCTTTGAGTTTCCTCTTGTATGAGGAAAGTATCTTAGTTCTTGGCCTGGAAGAGAGAATGGGCACCAACGACACTTTTGCCTTCTTCTAATCAAGTTTTTGTCTTCCCTTTTGACATGGATGGCTTGAGAGTACAGGAAGCATAAGGTCTCACTTTAATGTACCAGACGGGAGACACGAATGCTGATGTCCATGGCTGTAGTGAGCCTGGCCCATGGACAATCCAGGTTAACTTGAGTGACTGTCCAGCATGTGTGCTGGGAGAGCTGCTGTTGTGATGGAAACCTCTGAAAACCCCTGTGGGCCAGTCTACATTGGTCCTCTGTCACAGGTATGCCACTATGTTCTCACAGAGCCTAGCCATCTTAGGCCTTAGCTAGACCTAAGGTTTATCCTGGGATCGTCCCGGGGTCATCCCTGTTCATGTAAATGACACACAGGGGATCCCGGGAGCAGGCAGGGATGACCCCGGGATAAGCTAGCTAAGGCTAGCTAAGGCCACTGTCACAGCAAGATCAATTTATTAATAAACCAGCACTGGACCACAGTGTTGTGGCTGCATTGAGAGTGCTAAGACACCATGTGGAGCAAGTCAAAGCGACCACCTGTACAGGTGGGTTGTAAAAGAATGGAGCAATGCAGTATCAGTTTTGCTGTGCTCTGTGGGTTTTTCTTCTTTTAACAGTCCTTTATCAGGTTCCCAGCTGTTGTATAGTTTTTATGGATAGCTCATATTTCTGTCTACTCCATAGTAGATAGAAAACATATTATGGAAGGAATTTGCCCATGTTTATGAGGGCTGATAATGTTGCTCAACGTTCAAAAGTCTGATAATGTTGCTCAGTGTTCAAAAGTACACCTCAAGGGTAGAAAGCTCCTGGAAGCAGCGAAGAGTAACACAAACACCTCCTATTTGAAAACAACAACAACAAATAAGGACAAGGGGTTTTTGTACAAATATAATGGTTCCACTCGGTACACTTTTCCATGTCGTGACAGAAGGGGATGTGTTCCCCTCTTCTCTATTTAGTCTATATAATGTAGGAATGGGTGACTTGTGGCCCTCCAGCTTTAAAATCACTACACTGGCTGCCAGTTAGTTTCCGGGCGAAGTATAAAGTGTTGGTTATTACCTTTAAAGCCATACATGGTTTGGGTCCAGGTTACCTGCGAGATCGCCTTCTCCCGTACAATCCGCCCCCCCCCACTCAGGTCCTCTGGGAAGAATCTACTTCAGCCAGCAAAAACTAGATTAGCTTTTACCCAGAAGACCTTCTCTTCTGCCGCTCCCAGACTGTGGAATGGCCTGCCGGGAGACATCCGCCAACTCAACTGTCTTTATGAATATAAAAAAGCAAGAAAGACTGATCTCTTCCGGCAGGCCTACCCAGTTGAACTTTAAGATGTCTGGCTGTTGTTTTAATAATGTATTAGTTTTATATGCCTTAATCAGTTTTATGTATTTTATAATATTTTTGTAATCTATGTTGTTCACCGATCATGTTCCCTAGGATCCAGAGGCAGGTAAGAAATAAATATATAATTATTACTTAGCTCTAGCAACAATAGCCAGTGGCAAGGGATAATGGGAGTTGTAGGCCAAAACATCTGGAGGGCCACAAGTTGCCCACCCAGTGCCAATTCCAGGTTTTTGTGGGTCCTTGGGCAAGACACCCTATATGGTTCAGTGAGTCTACCTTCTCACCATCACCATCTGCTTTCACCCTTCATCTTCTTTCTCATTATTTCTACCACTTGCTGCTTGGATTCTCCTTCTTACCACCGCTGTTGCCTGGGCTAAAATGAGAGACAGATGAATAAGCCAAGGGGCTCTAGTCAGTGCAGCCTGCCAGGGCATGCGCCTTCAGCAGCTGCCTGACCATGCCTACGCTTGGTGCTGGTCATGTGATCACCCCAATGTAGTATAATTCAGGTCCGTACATGTGGTCCCTCAAGTTGTACAGTTTTGTCCCCTCAAAAAAGTGTGTGTGGGGGGGGGGGGAATCAGGCTCTTGTGTTTACAGGCCTTCAGGTGGAGCACCTCCTTCACAAATTACTTTAAATACACATGTGAGCTCTTCCAACATTCAAAGATCATTGATGAAATGCGTCATAGCGCTGTTGTGATGAGAGATCTACCTCTTAGACAGCAGCAGCAGGGATGTAACAGCACTAGGCATCTGCAGCTCTGTTTCACAACTCCGTATTATATAATTTAAACAATTTGGCTAAATGCCTGTAATTAGAAGCTGGCTCTCAATAATTACCCGGATCCTCTATTCTTTTTGCCCCATTGACATGGTTACCAACTAGTTTGTCCTCAATTTGCAGGATTAAAAGGTGTCAAGCCTCGTCTTTTTTATGGGTTGTCCATTCTCTGCAGCTCTATGCTGAACGGTTGTGCTTTACTTTGGGGATTCTCTTGGACTACTATTTTGAAATAGCAGTCATTCCATCATATCTGATGGGACTCTTTCCACTGGGGAGCTTAAAAAATAACACCTTCAAATGAGGGATGTCGGGCTACCTGGAGGCCTATATCTTTTTCACAGGACAACATTCTTTGGCTGTTCCCTGAAGGAGGAGTCACTGTAGCTTCTCCTTCTTCAACAGGAGTCCAGAAGGTTGAAGACTGCCCTCTGAACCTGGGGCGTTTGGCTTATGAACGAAACAAGATTTATTCCCAAAGGCTAAAGCTCCGGTTTCAATTCTTCTTTCCCTCTGACTGACACAAAATCTGCTTGGAGCAAAAGGAAGAGCAGCACAGGAAGTCCTCGCTAGCTGACCGACTGTCCTAGTACCATGGCCTCAGCTGCCTCTGCCAGCATTAAAGCCACCCTCTCTTCTGAAGCCTCCAACTGGAATCCGGAAAATGCTTATTTCCCAGGAGAATTTGCCTGGGGTGCAGCAACAGCAGCATACCAGATTGAAGGTATGGTTTTTGTTTGGTTTTTTAAATATGTTTTGCAACTGGAGTTTGTGGTAGAGGAAATAAAATAGACTGTTTAAAATGCTTTGTTTGAAATAATGGTTTATCCACCGTAAATATGGAGAAGATAGTACTTGAGCTTGAGTTTGATTATTGCCCTTAGCTATTAAGTCTTATGCTGTTCTAGATGAGATCTCCACAATTACTTTTCTCTTCCCTCCGGCAGCAGCAGAACACAAGAACCTACTTCAAAATACCCAATGGGAGGGAATAACAGGAATGAATTCCTCTAGATCTCAATGGCAGACAAAGATAAAACAACATGTTTTATTTATTTATTTATTACATTTTTATACCGCCCAATAGCCGAAGCTCTCTGGGCGGTTCACAAAAATTAAAACCATAATAAATCAACCAACAGTCTAAAACACAAATACAAAATACAATATAAAAATCACAACCAGGATAAAACCACGCAGCAGAAATTGATATAAGATTATAATACAGAATTAGAACAGTAAAATTTAAATTTAAGTTAAAATTAAGTGTTCAAATACTGAGAGAGTAAAAAGGTCTTCAGCTGGTGACGAAAGGAGTACAGTGTAGGCGCCAGGCGGACCTCTCTGGGGAGCTCATTCCACAGCCGGGATGCCACAGCGGAGAAAGCCTTCTTCCTAGATAGCTGATTACACTCCTTTGTAATCTAAGATTATATTTTAGGTGTAAGTTGTTTTTATTTATTTATCTAGACATCATACCCAACCTTTCTACAACAAAATCAAACTCCAGGTGACTTACAGTTCAAAATCTAAACCAGGGAACTGAAATTGGTTGCTTTGTATGCACTTTGCCAGCTTGATTTGCCTTTGAGTAATGAGTAAAGTGGAGCAAAGAGTGTGTCCGTGAATGCAGATTGAACATACAGATTGAAGGGAATACCAGAAAAACACACCTGAGATTAAAGTTGGCTTCTGTATCCTAGTGGCTTGCCTGCCATTCATTGTTCAAGAGGTAGAGTCTACAAAAGTAGTTAAGATTTGAACAGCCCTGGAACTCCAAATTAGCCTTTGGCCACTCAAGTCATTGATCAGTACCAGTAGTAGACCATGCTCTATGAGTTGCCCTCAAAGTATGGCCAGTCCAGGACTTTGTTCCAACCCCAGCCCAGAATAACATTGATAGATCACCTACAAATATAGAATTAGACTCTGTGGGCACTTCCACATGTCGTTCTCAGGGTGCTTCCATCCGCCCCCAGTGCACCCCGAAAACGATCGTGTAACTCGCCTGTAAAAGAGACGAGGAAGAAGCGTCCTTGCCGGTGCCGGCGCCACCCAACTCCCTCCTTGCCGGCCGGGACGGAGAGCTCAGCGGAAGAAGGCGGGGTGGAGAGCGTCTCTTTTACAGGCGAGTTACACGATCGTTTTCGGGGTGCACTGGGGGCGGATGGAAGCGCCCTGAGAACGACGTGTGGAAGTGCCCTGTCTCTGTAAAATAATCTTAAAGACACTTCAAATCATATATAATGAACCAATGGCTTCCAGATATGCAGTGATGAAGTGGTAAAATAGGCTTGGAAAAGGGTTTACTGGGTTTTGAGTAGGCTTGGGTGGAGAGATTGAAACTTGTGAATGGAGCCTGGGAATGCACAGTTCAATTCAGCTTATTTTACTGAAAGATAATGCTCTTAGTAGAACAAGTGTTTTTCTGCTGTTACATGTTCCCATAGCTTGACTTGTTCTTGTGAGCAATTGCCTACTGATAGCCCAGAAAGAACCCATGGTTTGTTATTGGTTTGTGAGCTCTGGGTTGTTCATGGTTAACAACCTGTAGTTAAACCGTAGTCCAGGGTTCACACTTAATGACAATTCACAATTTAATGTTAACCCATACTCTGCATACAAACTAGATCCTTATCTCCTGATCTTGATTTTGACTGTCTTTTTACACATGCTCTAAAATGCATTTATTGGCAGACTTATGATGTAGCACCAGCTGGACTTTAGACTCCCATTTAGAATTTTCTGCTTTTTATTATTATTATTATTATTATTATTATAATAACTCAAAAGGAAAAGTACAAAAAAATTAATGAGAGTTAAACAAGAAGTGCATTTTTTCATCTGGTTTTCAGCTGAGGCTATACAATCAGCAATATACAATTGGCAGAATCAAGTGGTAAAGTTGCACCTGAACTGTAGTAACTCAATCTGCAGTTGCTGGGTGCAGGATGCCATCACAGACAAAAATGAACCCTTCCTGAACGTAGCTGTTTTAGGCCTGCACACTGCATGTGGAAGAGACTTTAAGATGAATATTTGAATCATCATTATCTCAGGCAGCTGTCTCATAGTCTGAAACTCATCAGATGTTTCTGACACACTGCTTGCCGTGAAGAAACCTGACTGTACAGAGGTCAACTGAGCACTAAAGAGGGATTAAATCATAGGCTTGGGGGTTTTCACCAGCATGTTTATCACTTGTTGACTGCAGCATCAAGTGGCAACTTGCAGGTGGAACTTCTGCATCATCACACTTTTCCTTTTACACAGTGCTTTTCGATGGAGGCATTCCATTCATTCAGCTCTGAATCATAATGCATTGGTTCAGCAAGTGATGCCTATGCATGTGCAAGCCATCCTCCAGAGTTCAAAAGGTCTCCTGCAACAGCAGGATTCCCTACAAACATTGAGCAGCCTAGGCGCACCCCTCTGCACCTGCTCCTGATAGTCACTGTACCTCTCACCCTGGTAGCCAGGTTTCTTCATCAGGTATGTGTTGCCAAGTTTCTGTGTGTGGCAGCCATTTTATCATCACACACGTACAGGATCATAAAGGAATATGGGGAAGCAAGCTGGCAAAATGGTGGCCATTGAGGAAGTAGAGAAAGGTCTGGTGGAAGTAGAGGGGAGGGGGAGAAAAAACAGTGGGCTGGTTGGAGACATTGTCCAGGCACACTGCAGATTGTGTATTACCTAGCAGAGAGAAGACCCCTAGACCCCAGATCAAAATCAGTCAACTGTTTTGGCCCATTATAACATGGTTGGAAGCCTGCAGTCAAAGTGATACCTAGTCATTTCTAATCAACATGTGATTTTGCATTTCTGTGGCTTCTGGCTTTGTGCGCAGCTGTCCGGGAAAGCCGCCAAATGGCTTGACAAAGAAAGATAAGACCAGCCGGTAGCTAGGCAACGAAGGTGTTTATTTACAGAAGCTAAACAGTGCAGGGAAAGGAGGGGGAAACGGGGGTTTGAATGCAAAAATCAATGAACAGGAACAGTTCAGGAAGCAGGCTCTTAGCGTAGTCAATGTTCAGTCCAAAGTCGAGGGAGCGTGGCAAGGAGGAGATTCGATAATGCAGTCCAAGTTCAAACACAGCCAACAGTCAGCAACAAACCAGTAACACAGTCCAGAGTCAGGGGCAACAACAGGCAAGACGTAGTCACAAACCGTTCCAAGGTCGAAGCAGGAATCCAGAGTAGGCAGACGTGGTCACGGGGTCCGGGAATCAAGACAGGAATCAGAATCCAGGCATCCAGGAACAAGGCATGAGGTCACAAGATCTAAGAGCAGAGGCTTCCGCCAGAATGCTCAGATAATCTCTGACAACTTTGCATGGCTCACGGCTGCGCTTTTATGCTCAGTCAGAGTGCTGAGTCATGGTCTCTCAGCTGATCCCTAATTGCCTGGAGTTTCTGGTGGAGGCGGCGAGACTGGCGTCTGGTTGCCTTCTCCGCCCGCAACTGGCTGAAACCAGGCTTCTCCGCCTCCTCGTCAGACCTCTGCGGCTCCTCCATAGTCTTTGCTGGCATCAAGCCCTCAGAGCTGGCAGAGGTCCCAGCTGGCCTTGGCTCTTCTCCCTGAGGCTCTGCCACAGTCTCTGCCAGTCCAGCCTCCTCACTACCTGAGCTGGGCTTCTCGGTACTAGGTCCAGCCTCTGCCACCTCCTCCTCATCTCCTGACTCCATCTCTGTGCAGGGCATGACAGCAGCTGTTCTCTCAGACAATTCTCACTACTGGTTTTTTCGTTTTCTGCTCGCGCTCCCACCCTTTCTCTCCCATTCCCTTCACTTCTCTTTGCCACACGGCAGCTATCAATCCCTACTCATCTTGGTGTTCTTCCTCTTCAAGCTACTGGCTGGTACTTATCTAGGCCCTCCTGCCTTTAATCTGTAGCTCCTAGGAGTTGAGCAGCTCAGCTAGTGGCACAGCCTGAGCTATGGCAATAGGACAGCTCAGCCAATCACTACCAGAGCCGTCCTCAGTGTCATAAATCATTTAATGCAAGTTTGCACAGAATTCAGGCTTGTCGGATAAACTTTGTGTCTTGTTTTTACTAGAACCCCAAGATCCACCAATTAGATCCAGGTACAAAAGATGTAGAATTAAAGAATAGGGTGCCTCTGAGTCTGGGAATTTGTTTTCTGTACCGAAGTTCAACTGAGCTTACAGTCCTTTCACACAAAAGTCAACTCCTGATTACCCAACATTTATTTATTTCAGTAGTCTAATTTAGGCAGAAAACGTCATATTATTCTTGCTACTGTTAAATAATTGGGAGTCTGAAACCCTTGCCGATATACTACAAATCACCCAGAGATCTACCAATAGATCCTTCTGCCCACCTCTGCTTTAATGCATTACAATATAGATTCTGACTAATGTATTGACAGCAGAATGCAAGAGATTCATGATATGTTCAGAAGCTGAGACTAGTATTATAAAAATAGGAATAGCATAGAAACTTATCTCATTGGTCCATCTAGCTCAGCATTATCTATTCAAGGGATAGTCTGACAGCTTCTTCCCCTGGCCCCACCTCACCCCCTCAACTGGGAGGAAATAGCACTTATCTCCAATCAGCAGCTGATAGGAGTTAAGTGCTTTCCCCTGCTTAGCACTTTTCCCTTTCTCAGTGCGTAGCAGGGGGAGGCACTTGCTTTTCCTTGTGAGGGAGAAGGGCCGGTGCAGGAAGTTGCTGAGTGATTCAGTCCTGCTTCCTTCTGAGGCTTGTCCTCCTTACTTCTGAGTAGTCATGCAAATATGCAGAAGCTTGCCCTTCAAGTAGTCACGATGCTCATGCTTACTTCTGTATAGAAATGCTGTTTGAAAGTGCTGCTGAGTGATTCAGTCCTGCTTCCTTCTGAGCCTTGTCCTGCTTACTTCTGAGTAGTCATGCAAATATGCAGAAGCTTGCCCTTCAAGTAGTCACGATGCTCATGCTTACTTCTGTATAGAAATGCTGTTTGAAAGTGCTGCTGAGTGATTCAGTCCTGCTTCCTTCTGAGCCTTGTCCTGCTTACTTGTGACTAGGCATGCAGAGGCTTGTCCTGCATTCTTCTAAGTAGACCTGCTGCTCATGCTTACTGCTAGATATGCAGAGGTTTGGCATATGGGATGCATATTGAAAGTGCTACTGACTCATTCTTTCCTGTTTACTTCTGAGTAGACATGCCCCCTAAAATAAACCTTTCCGTGGGAAGAAAGGGAATCTTTAATTCATGCAAGTTGTGATGTTTTCCTAAAGTCCCGCTTTTGCCTGTGACCCCACCCTACTTTGGCCTTTCCAACCATTGCATGGTGGCCTCCGGGAACTTCTCCTCCATGCAATCCAGTCCTCGGGCATAGAAAAAGGGTCCTCACCATTTGCCTATACTGTCCACAGCTCTTCAGGATTTTAGACAGGACTCTTCCCCAGACTTAGCAGGCGTTGCCAGAGATTGAGCCTAGACCATTAGCATGAGAAGCATGTGCTTTTTTCACAGTCCAGTATAGAGTTGGATTGATGCATTGACTGAAGAATGCAAGTGATTCACGGCATGTTCAGAATCTGGGCCTAGTATTTTTAAAATGATTCATGCTGCTAAAAACCACCGTCTTTCAATTTTGTTAAAGGATTTCATTCTTCCACAGAATAGCAAAAGTTTGAAGAGTTAAATCTTTCCATGGGGAGAAATTGAATCTTTAATTGATGTCAAAGTTGATGTGTTAGAAAACTTTCCCTGCTCTGAGGAGCTGACGAAAATACGATTGCCTTGAGTCACCGAACCACGGGAAAACGTGAACCTTGAGAGACACTCAAAGCACTTTGATCTAATAATTGACCTACTTTGAAGGTTGTCCCACATTAAAGTTCAATTTGCCGAATAACCCTGCGTAGATATATTGGTGCGCTCGAGCTATGATAAAATTCTGTAAAGAACATGAGACGTGACCAAAAGCCTGGTTGTGGAAGGGATATTACATATTCTAGGAATGCTTTAAGTGTCTGCAATATGCTTAACCTTGCATTAAACTTAGATTTAATAAGACAGATGTGTATTAAAGTACTGAATATACTTCAGGGAGCAATTTGGCATCAGCTAGGGATGGGCTGGATGACCTCCTAATAGGTCTTTTCCATCTTTAATTTCTATTATACTAATTGATTATTAAAACTCTTTTTATTGAGGGCTGGTGTGTAACTATTACATAGATATTAATCTTGCAGACTAGCTGATATTTAATTTATAGACGTTCTAAGCCATAATATCCCTTTAATTTTTGAGATGGGAAACTCTGAAAAATCTTTCCTGTTATAAAGACTGGAAGATTTTAACCCACTTTTTATTTCTGTGATCAGAGTACAATGCGCAATGCTAGATATTAGCAAAGTTAAAATAATTTGTGGTCAAATGTGTAAAACATGCGCGCGCTCACACACACACACCAAATATACCCACAAATCATATTGGATGTTGCAATTTTCCATCTTCCAGCTCTTTACTTTGAACCATTCCCATTGAACTCATTGGGATTACTCCTGGAGAAGTAGTTTGAGGATTGCTGTTTCTTATTTAGTGACAACATATGTTTGCATTCTCATCCCAGTGTATAGCAGAATTTAGTTTGTAGACTCCTTGGAGCAGAGTCCTTTATTGCTACTCCTGCCTCGAAGAATTTAGAATTATACATGCAAAGCTAACCCTGTGATGTAACACTGATCTGAAAATTTCAGGAAACCCTTTTCTCTGGAGACAGTGGGTGGGAAAGGAAATCAACACATTTGCTCATTCAATCAACAAAATAATGACTTCCTCATATTTGCTGAGTTACAGGGTAAATATTCAATTGCTAACACTGCCCAATGCCAGTTTCTCCAGCTAAAACACACTTTATCCACCATATATTCCCCTATCAGCTGTGAGTGCCTCAGAGACACCAAAGCTGTTCAAGGACTTCGGGTCACCACACCTAAAAAAGGATATTATAGAACTGGGAAAAGTGCAGAAAAGGGCAACTAAAATGATTAAGGGGCCAGAGCATCTCCCCTACGAGGGAAGGTTACATCAACTGGGATTGTTTAGCTTGGAAAAAAGGAGGCTAAGGGGAGACATGATAGAGGTGTACAAAATTATGCATGGTGTGGAGAATGTGGATAGGGAGACATTTTTCTTCCTCTATCAAAATACTAGAACCAGGGGACATCCCATGAAGGTGATTGGTGGGAGATTGAGGACAAATAAAAGGAAGTACTTCTTCACACAGCACATAGTTAAATTATGGAACTCACTACCACAAGAGGTAATGATTGCCACCAAATTAGATGGCTTTAAAAGGGGGTTGGATAAATTCCTGGAGGGGAAGGCTATCAATGGCTACTAGCCCTGATGGCTCTGTGCTATCTCCAGTATATGAGGCAGTAAGCCTGTGTGCACCAGTTGCAGGGGAACATGGGTGGGAGGGTGCTGTTGCACCATGTCCTGCCTTGTTCATCCCTGGCCGATGGCTGGTTGACCACTATGTGAACAGAGTGCTGGACTAGATGGACCCTCGGTCTGATCCAGCATCAGGGCACTTCTTATGTTCTTATGTTCTTGTGACTTAATTAACGCAACAAAATCTGACAAACCCACCATAATGAAATCTGCTGGCTTGGGACAAAATTCACACAAACAGTTAGAAAAGAGTGGAACAGGGAAATGGAGTATCCAAATACACCCAGGACAATGGAAACGCTCAGCACATTTCTCCAGACCTTAATTCAGCAAAAATGGACAGATCACACGTACGGGACCCTACAACACTTGTTGAAAAAAGAATCTAGCAACCTCAGATAATGCTGGTGCTGTGGCACTACAGGCACATCATTGGTCCACAGGATGTGAGCATAACTGGTGGTGGTCCCTGTTTGGCTAGATGTTATTGTTTGAATTAATTTTGTACTTGATGCATTATTAGACATCAAGGATGTTCATATACTCCTTGGTTGTTTTCTGTTTGTGTTCCATCCCTCTGAAGGTAAAAGGGAATGGATTTTACAGGCCTTCATGATAGCCAAGAGGATGATCCTTCAAGGCTAGACCACCTCCCCCACCCCAATCCATAATACACTGGAGAGAAAGTCCTACATCTCTAGCAACTTATGAAAAACCGTACTATTACCGACAGCTCTGTTCCAACAAACACATGGATATTTGGTCTGCATATTTAGAAGTATATGTGTAGTGGAAACTAAACAGAGCAAAACACAGGTTGACATATGATTATTTTGGGGTAGTTTTATTGTTAGCTTTTAAATTACTACTTATAGTATTATGGATCCTATGCTGACTTTGTTTTGTTTTTAAATTGAATATAGATAAAAAAAGATTTAGTCTGGCATCTTGTATCAAGCCAAATAAGAGCTGCATTTTTATCACGAATCTGCAGAATATATACTTCCTTGTGGCTGGCTTGCTGTGAAATCCAGTTAGCTACTCTCAGAAGATCTTTCATGAGGGTTAAAGTCATTCTGGCTCAATTACCTTGTGATGTGAATGTAAAACTAGACTGGCCAGAATGCCCATTTACATTACAAATGCCTCCCTTCTGCTTTTTCACATATTTACACTAATAGTGGGTGAGAGACTCAAAGGTGATTTAAGCCTCACTGATGGAAATTCTCTTGGACCTATACCAAGACTTCATTTTGTTTCCCCCGGGGTGTCCCGGGATCTGTAGTTCTGGGGGTGAGGAGGGGATGGATTTCTAACAGAATTCTCTTATTTATTTATTTATTTATTTATTTATTTATTTATGTTATTTATTTATTACATTTATATCCCACTTTTTTTCCTCCAAGGAACCCAGGGCAGTGTACATAATCCTCCTCCTGTCCACTTTATCCTCACAACAACACCCCTGTGAGGTAGGTTGGGCTGAGAGTCTGTGACTGGCCCAAAGTCACCCAGTGGGTTTCCATGGCCAAGTGGGGACTAGAACCTGGATCTCCCAACTCCCAGTCCAACACCTTAGCCACTACACCACACTGGCTCTCACCAAACTATAGTTTTCAGGAATTTTGAAGAGAAGCTCTGGTACTCAAACTGGTATTAAAAATGATACATTTTTGTAATGATTGATATGCCTTAAGAGTGTAAGTTAAGAACCTGAAAGCTGTGAGGTCATTTGATAGCCTTGGGCAAACCACTGTCTTTTATCAGTCTCTTATCTGCAACCTTAGAGGGTGGTTATAAGAACCACTGAGTTCATGTATTTGAATCCCTTGAAATGCTTGCTCTCATTATTGTTGTCTTCAAAGGATAGTGAGATTGTCCCAATGTTTATGCCCCAAAATGCTTGCATGTGCATTCTACAGGAGGGAAGTAGATACTTATGGATCACTCATTTTTTAGCATCAATAAAACTATCGGTCATTTATCCATGGCTTTGCCCCTCCTCCTGTCTCGCTGCTTTTGCCTGTGGCCCTTTGCCCAGCCAGCTTCACTTACTTTATTAGTCCTACAGGCTGCTGCACTCTTAAGTGATTCCACCCTTGCTCCAGGAATGATCTCTCCAAACACCTGTGTGAGACCACGTTTCTTCTTCAAATACCTCCTCAAAATCCATCTTCTCCGTGAAACCTTCGGACAACCCCCGAATCTCTATGCCGTGGTGTAACTAAACAGACATTACTTTAAATCTGTAGCTAGCAGCTATGCCTTTCTATCCCCTGCCCCATTTTTACTCTACAGTAGATGCAGGATCCCCGATCAGGATTGGGACCCTAGCATGTAAGGGGGCTTTTAAGATCTCGATTGGGGGCCCCTGTGCCTACTCTAGAGTAAAAAAAGACAGAAGACATAGCTACTAGATACAGATTTAAAATAATGTGTGCTTTGGTGTAATATCTGTAACGGAAATGAACACACACCCTCCCTCTGTTATTTATTATTTATTTATTTTATTATATTTATATACTGCCCCACACCCAAAGCTCTCTGGGCGGTTTACAAAAGTTAAAAACTGTGAATATTAAAAGAAATATACAAAATTTAAAACTATAAAAAGTATACAATACAAACAAAAACAGACAATATCCATTTAAAACAACTAGTCTGGGGTCAGTTAAGAAACTCAGCATATGTTGTTAAATGAATTGGAAAAGAGAAAAGTCTTGACCTGGCACCAGAAAGATAACAATCTCGGCTCCAGGCGAGCCTCATCAGGGAGATCATTCCATAATTGAGGGGCCACCACTGAAAAGTCCTTGTTGCCATTCTCCAAGCTTTTCCCATCTTCATTTCTCTCGCCTTCCTCCGTTGTCTCTCCTGTAGAGTGTGAGTTCCCCAGAACAAGGACCTGCCCTCTATTACTTCATAAAGCACAATGGACTCATAAATGGCACTGCGGAAATAAATTAACAAACTAGGCCTTTGACATTTTCAGTACTTTACACTTAAGTTATCTCAGTAATTCTTACAACAGCCTGAAAAGGTATGGCAGTATTATTATTCCCATATTGCAGGAGAAAGTTGCTTTGCTGAGAAAACAGCAGCTTTCATATGGGTCCACCTTCTGAGCAGAGGGGAGATCTAAACTAGGGACTTCCTGTTTCACAGCTCAGTCTCTTACGCTACACTAGCTCCACGCTCGGAGAATCAGGATTTTTTAAAAAAAAAAAAAAAAGGAAGGGGGGGGGAGAAGGTATGCATGATTGCAGCCCATAATAACATTTTAAATAGTGACCTCTATCAAAGACTTTGAAATCACTATGAAATATCTTTAAACTATCAGGACACAAAAATTTATGCAAAGGTTGCAAAAACCTAGTGTAAAATTTAATTTGGAGAAAACCTTTGCCGTTTTGTGTGCGTGTGTGCTGCAGACGCTTGTCTAAGCGAAAGGCAGACATTTCGCAGAGGCGCTGTTACATTAATTCATCTTCTGCATGCCTAGGGCCATGGCTTATAATGGCATTTCCTTTCTTTCTAACAGTCTGTCAGGACTTTCAAAGGACATCCCAGACAACCATAAGTGCCTGTTTGCTGGATGAATCCATCTTGTGCTGAAGGCTCTCTTTGATACAGACGGATCTTTTACATTTAACCCGCCTACACTTTGAAAAACACACACACACACACACACACACACACACACCACTTTACTAATCTGATATCAGCCTCAAATAGACCCCTAATTAAGCCATAGAGTTTTTAAAAGAAAACAAAACTGGAATGAGGTAGATTTGACAAAGACTCCAATTTAATGGAATTGTATATAGGATTATTATTCACAATGGAGGGCTGCCCATATACAAGTCTGTAAGACCTGTAGTGATCCCAAATGTTTGTTCCTATAGGGCAGAGCTTTCCAAACTGTGTGTCGCGACACGTTAGTGTGTCAGCTGCAGTGTGTAGGTGTGTCACGCGAACGTAACGAGAAACCTCTGAGTCTATGTGAAATAAGCAATACCAACTTGCATGCATTTTTACGCAGCAAAGGTGCCGATTAGTATGGTGCACTAGTATATTCCCCTTCCGTTGGATCCGTGTGTGCACACCACAGTCAAGGGATCGTACAGGTACTGCGCATGCGCAGTATGCATAATTGGGTCGAAACAGCTGATTGTGGGACGGACGCAAGAAATAAGAGACGACACAAAGTGTTGGATTTAAACTGGGCCACTTTTATTCAAGATCTGCAAAGGGGTGTCCTATCGGGTATCCAGTCTGGCCTGCGTACAGACGTTTCGATGTAAAGAGCGAGCTTTCTCGGCCCAGCGGGTGACGCTCAGCTTTTCGCCGCCCTACTGTCCGTCCCCTGATGGGGTAGGGAGACCTTCCTTTGTCACCCCCAACCCATGCCCCCAGGCTCAAGGTGGGTGAGGGAGGTCAGCCTCAGAGGGTCCTTATCCCCCAGCCTGGCCACAAGGCTCAACACTGGGAGCCCTCGGGAATCACCTATCACTGGAACAGTGCCTCTGAATGCTCGCCATTCAAAGCCCTCTGGATGCCCGTCCCTACCTGCCACGGAGGGCGTCAAGCCACTTGCTTAGTCGCTCCCCCCCATCCACCTAGAATGACGCTTTTCAGACCCCCTTGCAGATCGTGTAAAAATAAATCGTTGCCAATGTCAGACAAGTGCACGCCGTCTTGTCTGTATAGCTCCCTCCGGGTTAGTGTAATTGCGGGGTGCAAAATGCTGAAGTTTCCGTATTTAATTAGATTCCGGAAGATCTCGCCGTTAACTCGTCGCTGGGCCCGCTCCATTGCTTTGATGTCACAGCCTGTTCGCCAGGTGAACCTAGGTAGCACGCATGACCAGATTATTATTACGCCAGGCCAGCGTTGCCGAATAATCTTGAAATCGGCTATCGCTTGCAGTATAAGGGCTTTGCCCTTCAGCAGCCCCAGATCGTTTTCTCCGAGGTGTATCATGACAACTTGTGGTGGTGCACAAGCCCCCTGATCCTGGAATAAAGTGGGCAGCAGGCGTTCCCAACGCATTCCGCGTCTACCCAACCACTGTATGGTAGCAAACTGGCTCAAGCCCAGTTGGGTTCCGAAGGAAGAGGTGGCCGCCCTTCTGCCAGCCCAGAAGACCATACTGTGGCCGCAGATGATCACACAAACCGGAACCTGTCTTCCCCCACGATCTAAAATAGACATGAAAGTTCAATGTGAAAAGTCTTGGAAATGTATGTTACTATCTTGCAAATCATATATTTTTTAAAATATAAATGAAAGGTTTTCATGAGATATGTTGTGTCCCCATACATTTCGTTATTACAATTTATGTATGTGTCCGTATCTCTTATAAGGGGTTAGTTTAACCTCTGGTTTGCTAGTAAAACTGAATTACTGTGTCACAAAATGATGCATGTCTAAAAAGTGTGTCACCAACATGAAAAGTTTGGAAAGCTCTGCTATAGGGTCTTGTAATTCTCCAACAAATATACCCATGCACTTTTCCCTCCAACTCAAAAGCCCAAGGGTATGAATAAAGGAAGAAAAGAATTGAATGATGAATGCCTCCTTATCTTAGAATGGAACTGCACATTATAAGAAACATGGAGCTGCCACCATAATTGCCAGCCCTGTGTCAAATTCTCCTTTTCCCCTTTCTTTCCCTGTAACATGTTATACAAATTACACCATGTCCTAATCTCATTCCACCGTGCCGTTTCTTGTCTGTTGCCCCTTCATGTCATTGACCTGCGGGGGATCTACACTATTGCTTTTAAAGCGCTTTAAAGCACTTTGAAAACGTTTTGAAAACTGTATATGCAGTGTGTCCTGGGCTCCAACAGTTGTCAAAACTGTTATAAAGCACTTTAAAGCGCTTTAAAGCTGCAGTGTAGATACCCCTCAGGTTTGCTGGACATCAGGGTGGTGGATAAGCCATGGTAGTTTATTAAGCATGTGCCAGCCGACTTACCAAATTACCCTTGTCAGGCACAGCTTGTTGTGATGTCTGAATCCGGGGAGTTAATAAACCATCCAGCAACCCTAGAACCAGCCATGGTTTCTCGCTGGGTTCAGGTGTCATGACAAAGCACTTGTGGTATGGGTAATTAGGTAGTTTGGGCGGCATGCACAGGGGTGGTTAACAAGCCACTATGACTTATTAACCACCCTTGTGTTTCATGAACAGGCACATTGACTGATGGGGCAGAGTAATACTCTGTCTAACAGTATCACGATACAGGCTAAGTTGAATTACGTGTTACAGTGGATAACTATTAGTTTTCCCTATGTTGGTGATATTTGGATGTCCTTATACTATGGAAGAGCTGTGTGTCATTCCTCTCCCCATCTTTTCACTTTAACTCATCATCTACCTGATCTGAAGCCCTTTTTATTAAAACTCTCACATTAAAAAAAAATACCTACTACCACAGTTGGAGGTAGGATTGAAACTAATGATGGCCAAGTCACACACCCCTAACCTTATGTCAATTATAGACTAAGCTCAGCTAAATCCCATCCACCACCACCCTCAAAAAACCCTCAGGAAACCAATATTATTTCTGAGCCCTTCAAAGGTGGTTACTAGGAGGAGGGCTTTCTCTGCTGTAGCACCCCGGTTGTGGAATGAGCTCCCCAGAGAGGTCTGCCTGGTGCCTACACTGTACTCCTTTCGTCGCCAGCTGAAGACCTTTTTATTCTCTCAGTATTTTAACACTTAATTTTAACTTACATTTAAATTTTACTGTTCTAACTCTGTATTTTAATCTTATATCAATTTTGCTGTGTGGTTTTATCCTGGTTGTGCTTTTTATACTGTATTTTGTATTTGTGCTTTTAACCTGTTGGTTGTTTAATTATGGTTTTAATTTTTGTGAACCGCCCAGAGAGCTTCGGCTATTGGGTGGTATAAAAATGTAATAAATAAATAAATAAACTCAGTTTGGGCTCCATCAAACTCTTGATGACATCATTGGGGAAAGTGATCGTTACCAAACACACTCTCCCCTTTCCACTAAACTTAACCGAAAGTAGTTGTGTCAATGAGTGTGCTTATATTGAAAAGACCTGGCCTCCATTATACCAAAGTATGCTGCCCCTGCAGTGTCCTAAATGTAGAATTCCTGGGAAATATGGTTTCCCAGCACCTCATAGGCCTTATTAAAGGAAGCAGTAGCACCAGGCCTCGGTAATACTCCTGCCCATTTGTACCAAGTATTTATTTATTATTTATTTATTGATTACATTTCTATACCGCCCAATAGCCGGAGCTCTCTGGGCGGTTCACAAAAATTAAAAACTAAGTGAATTTGTTCGTGCAGGGGTTGCTATGACAATGAGGAGGGCTGTTATTGATGTGGGCCCAGAACCCATAACAAGCCAGACCCTGTCCATCACAGCATGCTTGTGCTCAATACTTGATGGGCTTGGATATTTTGAACTGTGGGAGTTCATTTCCATACACACACCCTTGCTAGATGAAACATCACAGAATAAACCTTTTTATGGTAGAAGAACTTATGCAATATGAAATGGCACGAGTTAGGGGGAAGTTTTACATATTTATTATACTCCTTTGGTGCTGATTATGACTGTAAATGTGTAAGAGGGTTGAGAGTGGGAATTGCAGTAGCAAGGTGGGTTGGGGGAATGTTGGTGAAGAATTTTCCTGTCTCTTACAAAGGTTCACAAACATCTGGGTTTGGGTAAATATGTACGGTATGTCTGACATGTAATCACCTTTATGTGGATTTTTTTTATGGTATTCAAGCAGCGAACAACACCATGAATAAATACATAGCATAATACCAATAATTCTATAGTTCAGAGAGCTCCACTTAAAATTGAAGCTGTGAACAGAGTTCCATATTATTTGCTTACCAAGCACCTGGCTCTCTTTGTCCAGTGTATGTGATTGCATTATTTTTACATTCAACTTGTGTCTTTTCCATGTCAAAAGTGTAACGATTGTTTTGTTTTTAATCAGGAGGCTGGGATGCAGATGGAAAAGGCCCCAGTGTTTGGGACACGTTCACCCATCAGGGAGGAGACCGGGTTTTCAAGAACCAGACTGGTGATGTAGCTTGTGGCAGCTATACTCTGTGGGAGGAAGATTTGAAATGTATCAAACAGCTTGGATTGACTCATTATCGCTTCTCTCTTTCCTGGTCACGTCTGTTACCTGATGGGACGACAGGTTTCATCAACCAGAAAGGCAATTGTTCCTTTAAAATAGAAAGTTGTGCTGCTTTAATTCAAGGTTATTGCTGCAGCCTGGCATAATTAATCCAGTGTGCTATTCTGCAGTGCAGTTTTGAAATTGCAACTTTGTTCAGAGTAATTATGGGATGATCTTGAGTTAAAAAAAAAAGAGAGATTTGAAAACCTTGTCCTAATTAATATTCCAGTATACTCCTGGTAATGTGATTATTATTTTTTTAGATAAGTATACAGCTATAGTGTTGCTTTTTAAAATATTGCATATCAATTATTCTTATGCAGTACCATTAATTAAATAGCACTTTACAGAGCAAAAAGGGAGAAAAAGAAAGAAAAAAGGCAAGACGTCAGGGAACTTACAATCTCTGTTCGGCCAGTGGGAGGGGAGGAGAGACAACAGAGGAAAGGCAGATACAAAGGTAACAAAATACCATATTGGGTTGGATCCAAAGGGCCATATTGGGTGGAATGGAAATAGCCAGCTGTGATGATTCACAAACACTTGTGCAATGACAAGTGGAAAAATTTGCAGTGTTCATGCAAAATTCGGTAGGAATTCTTACACTTCTGCTTGGGTCGGAGTTTACAAAGCTTTTGTACAACAATTGTATTCTATTTACTTTCACTTTTCTCATGCCACACTCTGCTGCAAGCTATGAAGCAGCCGTTCTGTAAACAGGGAAGTTTTGCCGTGTAGAAGGGCACCTTTGAATTCAACCCATTGGGAAGGATTAATAGACCAGGCGAATGAAAGGTGAAAGGGAGTTGCGAGAAGGGATTTGATATTACATGTCTATACCATCCAAGAGCTGAAACTCTTAAAACCACAGCAATTCCTTCAAACAGCGTAATTTGAAATGTATTTCAATGTATTTCACACCACCAACCTCAGCACGTTCAGTTGCCATAAACTATGGAGTAGCGTAAAGGTCTTCAAGATGTAAGAAGCAGCAAGGGAAGAATGGGAGATACCATTTAACATAGCAGGAGGCTTTATGCCATAAAGTCTCTTATTCTATTAAAATGGTATCACCCGTTCTCCCTTGTTACTCCTTGTAAGTTGAGCTCCTTACGCTGTTCCAGAGTTTATAGCAATTAAAGATTATTGGGTTGGAGGAATGAAACACATTGAAATACGTACTAAATACATGTTTGAAGGAATTGCTGTTTTTTTCAGAGTCCATTATGATAAGAGACAATCCTTGCCTTGTAAATGCAGGTATTAGTTGCGGATCAACTACATTATTATTATTATTATTTATTTATATAGCACCATCAATGTACATGGTGCTGTACAGAGTAAAACAGTAAATAGCAAGGCCCTGCCGCATAGGCTTACATTCTAATGGGAACAAAGTCAACCTAGGTGCTGATGGATGTGTTGATTATTCCCACTTTGCTTGGCCTGCAAATAGAGCAGTCTTCCCCAACCTGGGTGCCCATCAGATGTTTTGGGCCACCGCACGCATCAGCCCCAGCCATCATGTCCAATGGACAGGAATGCTGAGCATTGCAGTCAAAAACATCTGGAGGAAACCAGTTTGGGGAAGACTGGAATAGAACTTGGGTTGAGGCCATGTGGGAGGAAAAAAATCAGAGGTGCTTTTGCCTATGGAGAAGTGAGCAGAAAAATAAGTAGAAATGAATGTGGGGGTAGGTGGGTGGGTGGGAGTGCACGCACACTCATCTCTTTCCTCTCTGCCCTTCCTAGGCTTGATATCTCTAGGAGTGCCATTTCAGCAAGGGCTCTTGTTCAGACAGAGACCTTTTCCAAACCGGTTTTTTTCTCTAGCCCTTGCCTGAGATGAGAAGAGCTGGGGCAAGATCCAACATGGACCTTCCGCACATGGGTGGCTTTGCCAGCCCAGCCCAGGGAGCGGCCTTGATGTAACGCTTCCATGAGCAAGCCCCGAATCTGTTTGTTTCTGGAAGGGGCTTTGCGCTTGTTTCAGGGCTTGGTGTGGATACCAGCGCTGGCAGCCTTCTGTGAAGAGACTTTCTAGATACTGAAGCTTCAAATATGTCTGAGTATTCCCACCCACCCCTCCTCATTAAATGGCAGCACTTTTCAGATGGAAAGCACCATAGCCTTTGCTGGTTGACAGCACTGGGGTCCAGAATAGGTTATGCCATTTAGATGTTGGAGCGGAAGGATAAGTTTAACAGACTCTCGTAAGATGGCAGTCGGAGAAATCATCATACTTGTAAATTCAGTTGTAATTTTTTAGCATACTTTTCTCCGGCTTGGTTCTTATTGTAAACACTTTTCTGATTAATATTATGAACTTTAAATTTAACAAAAGGGCACTGGCGGCTCTCCTAGTAGGTTGGTTTTCATTAGGCAGGATCTCGCTTCTCCGGAGCAGTGATCTGTTGAAGCAATTGTAACTGCATAGCATGGAAAAGGCCACCGTCCCCAGTATAAACATTTTTCCCCCAAAGAGCATGAAGAGAATCAGAAACCTTGGAGCAATGCCCTTTAAAAAAAAAATCACACAAACTGATTCACTACCGATTTCACACCTATGGGACACTGGGGGAAATCTTTTTTAAAAAATCATTTGTTTTCCAACTACCGGGAATGTGGTATGTGTTAAAAAGCCATTTTATTTTAAAGGAACAACATGACAGGCAAGGCTAAGGGTGTGTGTCCCAGAAAGCATTGATATCGTTGCAGGGTGGCTATTGAATTAACACTGTTGTTATTAATATTGTAATCATCACCATGAAGGACACCGTTTTTATATTCGGCCTCAGATACCATTAGCACGAGAGTCATTTTTGATTATAGGTGCTTCACTCCTTTTAAATACCGTGTTTAGGATAAAATGTACCATAGTTATTCTTGTTTTAAGGCTTTATTATTTATTTATTTATTTTATTGCATTTCTATACCGCCCAATAGCTGAAGCTCTCTGGGCGGTTCACAAAAATTAAAAACATGAAGAGCATAATAAAACAACCAACAATTTAAAAACACAAATACAAAATGCAATATAAAAAGCACGACCAGGATTAAAACCACACAGAGATTGAAACAGCAGAGTTTAAATTTAAGTTAAATTAGGTGTTAAAATACTGAGAAAATAAAAAGGTCTTCAGCTGGCGACGAAAGGAAAACAATGTAGGCACCAAGCGAACCGCTCTGGGGAGCTCGTTCCACAGCCGGGGTGCCACAGCAGAGAAAGCCCTCCTCGTAGTAGCCACCTGCCTCACTTCCTTCCTGATGATGATGGTGATAAGAAATAATATTTAGCAACTGAATTGTGCTTTTTGAAAATTCAAAGTGTTCCACATTTGATGCAAAATAATTGTTACAATAGTCCTGTAAGGTAGGCCAAGTGCTATTGTCTCCATGTTGCAGCAGGTGCTCCTTCTAAGAGAATAAAGGACTGCCTAAGGTTACCTAGTGGAGTTCATGACGGAGGCAACATTTGAACAAGGCCTTCCTGATTCACAACTCTTATTTATTTATTATAAATAGCATCCGTTTCAACTTTGGAATGCACCTAACAGTTCCTTTGTAGGATGCTAAAAGTAGAATCATAGAATAGCAGAATTGGAAGGGGCCTACAAGGCCATCAAGTCCAAGCGCCTGCTCAATGCAGGGATCCGCCCTAAAGCATCCCTGACAGATGGTTGTCCAGCTGCCTCTTGAATGCCTCTAGTGTGGGAGAGCCCACAACCTCCTTAGGTAACTGATTCCATTGTCATACTACTCTAACAGTCAGGAAGTTTTTCCTGATGTCCAGCCGGAATCTGGCTTCCTTTAACTTGAGCCCATTATTCCGTGTCCATGTTCCGTGCTATCGTGTCTCCCCTCAATCTTCTCTTCTCCAGGCTAAACATGCACAGTTCTTTCAGTCTCTCTTCATAGGGCTTTGTTTCCAGACCCCTGATCATCCTGGTTGCCCTCCTCTTAGTAGATCGTGTTTTGCATCGAACAATTAAAAACCAGAGGATGTGTGTGTTTCCTGCCTTTTATAATTATATAACATGTCCCTAGGATCAGCCTCTGTACCAAAGCACTGGAGAATGGCCAATATAATGGCAATTTTTAAGCAGTGATCCCAAGGGCTACTTGGAAATTACAGGCTGTTCAGGTTAATGTCTGTTCTGAGTAAATGGGTTGAAAGCATTATTCAGGATAAAATTAGTAAGTATACAGAGGGACAGGCTGAAAAGGAATCAACATGGCTTTTAGAGTTCTTTGAGAGTGTCAGTTAACATATAGACTCTTCTGCTTCTCCACGTTTCTCATGCGTTTTGACCCATCCTCCTCTCCTAGGCTCTTCTTGACATCATCTTATTTCTTACCCGCCTCTCCGTTTGGATCGAGGCGGGGAACAACATCAAGTATAAAATACACAAAACTGAATTAAAAACGTAGTATACATGATTAAAACATCCTAAAAAAACATCCTAAAATTCCACTGGATAGGTCTGCTGGAATAGATCGATCTTGATAGCTTTCTTAAATGCTAAAAGACTATTAAGTTGACGAGTCTCCTCTGGCAGGCCATTCCACAGTCTGGGAGCAGCAGAAGAGAAGGTCTTCTGGGTAATACTTGTCAGCTTCATTTTGGCTTCCTGACTGTTAGAGCAGTGCGACAGTGGAATCAGCTACCTAGGGAGGTTGTGGGCTCTCCCACACTAGAGGCATTCAAGAGGCAGCTGGACAACCATCTGTCAGGGATGCTTTAGGGTGGATTCCTGCATTGAGCAGGGGGTTGGACTCGATGGCCTTGTAGGCCCCTTCCAACTCTGCTATTCTATGATTCTATGATTCTATGACCTGAGTGTGCGGGGCAGATTGTACGGTGTGTGTTTAAAGTCTACTACCCCCCAAAAATAATTCTCCTTAAGTTGTGTTGTTTTCTACTGTCTGTCAGCGTTTGTCTTGTCTTCTAGTTTGTGTGTGCGTTTATTTCTGTGCTGTGCGTGTGTTTGTGTTCTAGTTATGCACATTGTAGCACACATTTTTTTCAAAACTCATGCACAAGCAGGACATATTTTTTTTTCTCTATTCTTGAAACTGCTCAAGGTCCTAGACCCCAAAGAGGTTTCTGTTTGAACTTTAAAAAATCCCTAAAAATCAAGGCATGACCAGATCTGCTTCCAACGTGGCATACCTAAATCTCTACTTAAGAGCTACCATGGTGCCAAGTTTCATCTTTTTATCTTTAAAAATAATGGCGCTGTAAACATTTTTGTTAGTTTCCATAGACTATAATAGAGCGGTTCTCCAAAAACAGAGCAGTTTTCTGACAGATAATCTGATGGGGTGGAGCAAGGGAGCCGCTCTGAAAATTGGAGCACAAAACTGGGTCATCACACCACTCTGAATTTCAGAGCAGGTCAGACCCACTCTGCACACCACTACTGGCTACTAGTCTTAATGGCTGTACATTACCTCCAGTATCAGAAGCCGTACGTCTATGAACACCAGTTGCTGGTGAACATGAGCCAGAAGGTGCTATTGCACTCCCTGCTTTTGGGTTTCCCACAGGCAGCTAGTTGGCCATTGTGTAAGTGGAATGCTGGTCTAGATTGATGTTTGGTGTGATCCAGCGTGGCTCTTCTTATGTTCTTAACTACTGAGATGGGATTCATGGCTTCAATAAAGCCAATAAGGGCAAAATTAAAATGAAGAGAAGTGTTGGTGGGTGGGTAGGTGTTACAAGGATTAATGGGCATTTCTCATAACTTTCCTTGCCCAGACACTAGTATGCCTTACCTGCAGACCTTTAATGGTAAAAAAACTGCTGACCTTTAGGTAAAAACTCCCCATCAGATCTGGTTGCAAAAAGGGAAAAGACGTGTGTCCCTGGCTAGTTTATGTCAAGATCTATGCAATGTTTGGAGGCATCTTGCCTCAAATGCTGAATTAAAAGCATATTGGCTGGAATGCTTGAGATAAGACCAGCCATATGGTACAGCTGTGAAAGCAGAACTGTTTTAACACTGAACACTGTCTCAGTAAAGATAATGTAGAGCAAGACATCTGGACCTGAGTGGTGGCTGTTTCTGATTGTTTAACATTAGTCAACAGAAAGCCAGAAAAAATGGGCCTCAGGGCCAAAGTACACATTACTTTAAATATGTAACTGTGATATATGTTGTCAAATATGGATCCAGTTGCTTTAATGGCAATACAAATTCCAGGTGTGGGGGAGCGGATCCAGATTGGGCCCGCAGCAGGGGGTACTTACTCTAGAGTAAAAAGAATAACATCTATTAGTTAAAGAATGTCTTCAGAGCCGTTAATGCGGACACCAGCCTGATTCACTCACCCTTTCTTAGGCTTGTAGTTCAGATTCTGGAATCTCTGACAGTATGACTGTTCTGTTCATGTACTTTGATCTGTGACTGCTTAATGACATTCATATGCTACCATTTGGTGCTTCAGTCATCAAAGCACAGACATGCATAGGTGAAATAGCCTTTGATTTACCTACGGTATAAGTAAGTTATGGCCAAGGCCTATAAGTTCTACATGGCTAGATTTTCAAGGGGAAAACTTTTGAAGTATCAATGGCTGAACACACCCTGCTTTATCCCAATCAATATTTATTTATCTTATTTATTTATTTAAGCGTTTTTATGCTGCCACTCAGGCAAAAAAGGCTCTCACGGCAGCTTACAAAAGTATTTCTTGACAGTCCCTGCCCACAGGCTTACAATCTAAAAGACATGACACAAAAGGAAAGGGGATTGGGAGGGAGGAGGAGGGGGGAAAGGAAAATAAATTCAGGCACTACAATCTTAGTTGCAAAGTTCAGCAGTGACAGTTGACCGTTGGCAGCAGGAGGGAGGGGGCTCTCAGCTATTAACATCAAACCCTTTAACACAGTTAGCTAGGAGGACTGACTGATACTGGGGAGGGGAGAGAATGGCATATGAGCCTAGGACAGGTCTCCTGAAATGCAAGAAGTTATCAGAGGTTGATTGTTTAAAAACAAAAGAAACCATAAAAACAAACACAAACAACAACAACAACACCCCACAACAAAGGCCATAGAAAACCTTTGCCTGCTTGACGGAGTACAAATGCAAACCTTGGGCTTGTCTTGAAGAGGGGAAAGACCTGGGGTGGATCTGCAGGGGCGTCAGGTCACTTAGATGACGCAGCAGCCATTGTGGGACCATCCCGGGGCTCCGCTTTTGAAAAGTCAGGGACTTACCCCAACTTTTTCCTCCGAGCAGTGCGCAGATGCGCATTTGCCACCTGTCGCCTTGCTCCAGTGTTACAGCGGAGGCGGTGCCTGGCCAATGACGGCCCCTGAGTGGTCGCCGTTGGCCTGGATATGGGTTGGCCTGGACGTGGGGAGGGGGCAGGCCAGTGGAGTGTCACAACTGAATAAAATGTATTAAAAAAACAAAAAAACTTAAGCCACATGCGGGTGCAACAGTACTGGGGGGAGGGGGGGCAGTGAGCCGAAAGGCCACTGGGCTGCCTCCATGGGCCAGTTGGGCTGCACATTACAACAAAAGGGTAAAAAAAATACAAGAAAATGGAGTGAGGAACCAACTCTTCCCCTCCATGACGTCTTTCTCTTTGGCAGCACGGAGGGGGGGGAACAATGGGGGGGGAGGAATGGGATGTTAGGGGCGGCGGCAGCTGCCCCATGAAGTTCCAAACCCTGCATTTGCGCTCCTTTCCATGGGGACGTTGGATCACGAGGCGCCAATGCATCCTGGTATAGACACGGCCCAAGTGGAGAGCTCACATGACATCATTGCACTTGTTGTCTTGCTTTCTTCTTTAGGAGTCGATTATTACGCCGGAGTGATTGACAGCCTGCTAATGAACGGTGTGACGCCCGTGGTGACATTGTATCACTTTGACTTGCCTCAACCCTTAGAAGATCAGGGCGGCTGGAGATCAGGCGCCACAGCGGAAGCGTTTGATGCTTACGCCCAGTTCTGCTTCAGAACATTTGGGGACAGAGTAAAGCTGTGGATCACCATTAATGAGCCGTACGTTGTTGCCGTGCTTGGCTATGAAAAGGGCCTTATGGCACCAGGTGTGACAGAGCCTGGTACTGGAGCATACCTGGCAGCTCATAACATGATCAAAGCTCACGCTGCCGCCTGGCACAGTTACGATAGACTATTCCGGAAGAAGCAAGGCGGGCTTGTGTCTATAGCGCTAAATTCGGATTGGGCAGAACCCTTCAATCCGAATTCCCTTGCCGACCGTGAAGCTGCTAAGAGGCACCTGGCATTCTGCCTGGATTGGTTTGCTACCCCAATCTTCCTTGATGGTGACTATCCAGCTGTCATGAAGTCCAAGATAGCGGCTGTATGTAAACGGCAAGGCTCTCCGTCGTCAAGGCTGCTGGAATTTACCAGCGAGGAGAAGACGATGATCAAGGGCACTGCTGATTTCTTTGCTCTAAATTATTATACGACCCGCAAAATTAAGCACCAAGATAATTTGTGCACTCAGCCAAGTATGTCTGCAGACAAAGAAGCAGAGCAAGTCACTGATCCATCCTGGCCTGTTGCAACTGGCAGTTCTTGGTTGGCTGTGGTTCCATGGGGTTTACGTCGGCTGTTGAAATACATTAAGGTATGTTGCTTCTGCCCCTCCTAGTGGGTTTATCCAGCTGTTTTAAGAACCCAGCACTGCTAAAGTCTCATGTGGTGGTACTTTAGGGATCAAAACGCTTTTGGGTATTTGTGTGAATCCAGGTAACAATAGCGTGTCGCAGTCAGCGTACCGCGTAGCAGCCCCTCACAGGGTGATATGGAACTGCTCGTATTGCATATGCCACTCTTTGAAGGGTGTGCGATAAAGATTGTGTTTTCATGCCGCCTTAATCCACCCGCAGAGTAACTGTGTTGGGCCCAGTTTTCCCATAATGCACTCCTAGGCAGCTTTTCTAGGGTACCTCTTTTGATAATGGTTTCCAAATACAACAGAAACAGTTGCCTCAAACGAATTCCAGAAACGATTTGAGACCTCTTGTTCCCACACAGAAGTGATTTGAATCCATTCTTAAATATTTTTGTTTACTTCCCATTTAGAGAAAGGAAGTACATTTATACCTTATTCTTTATTTATTGCATTTTTATACCGGCCAATAGGCAAAGCTCCCTGGGCGGTTCACAATGAGCCTTGCTTTGTTTGTAAGACATATACATCGAGATCTAAATCCACTCATTTAGTTGATCTTTAGTGGCCCTTGTATCTAATTGCTTTATGGCATAGAAGTGATTTTATACCCAAAACAGCTTAGGCAATTTGCCAACCAATTCCACACACATGGGTCCCATGCATGTGTGGAAGTTCGATTAGCTCCTTGGGATGCATACAAACAAACCTAAAAAGCAGTCCTCACCATGTTCGCTCTCCCATGAGGCGAGATGATCCCCACCCCCAGGCCTGGCCCAAAATAGGCCGCCTCCTGAAACAGGGAACCGCGGCACTGCTGCCGCCTCCCCCCAATCTGTGCACCTGCCCGCCGCCAGGTAGCTCACTTTTCCAGTGGCGGACATGCCTGCCCTCCTTGCCAGCGCTGCTCTAAAGTGGTTTCCACCGTCAGGAGCCACGCTGTACCTGCACATCCAGCGAAGTATCGTGAGAGATCCCGGGACTTCTCACGATTGTCCGACCTCACGCAGGCGCCACGCACGCAGCTCCTGAGGGCAGAAGGACCGTACAGACAGCGCGCTGGCAAGGAGGGTGCGTGAGTCTGCATGAGGAAAAATAAGCTGGCTGGGCCAGCTGGCATGCATGGGCAGGCCCAAACACGTGCGGGCAGAAGGCACACCAGTGAGCGAGTGGCTGCTTCTTGGTCCTGTCGGCTGCCTGCATAGCTGGCCATGCAGGTGGCCAGCAAGACTAGGAAGCAGAAGATCCTTTGGCAGGGGAGAGCATCACAGTTCCCATGCTCTGGCATCTGCTGCACCTGCTTCCTACGCTTCATGGTAGGACTGACCCTGCCCACCCACCCACTGACTTCGTAATGCATTCAACAAACATTTACCAGAACATTGATTTGATTATCTTGCCTTGCACCTCAGACCAGCCTTCCCATAACTGGTGCCCTACAGATCTGTTGGACTACAGCACCCAACATTTCCCAGAATGCCAGGAAATCTGGATCAGATAGTCTGTTTGAGAAGGTGTAGCATTACGGTTAAGAGACTTGGTTACGAGCCAGCAAGTTCAATACTTGGCTCTTGCCATGAATTTACATGGTGGTCCTTAGAGAAGCTACACCCCCTTAACCTCATTCTCCCCCTCTTGGATCACTAGTAGTTGTGTTCCCATGGTGTTCTACACATCCCCAATGTTCAGGACCGCAATACCTGATGGAACGCCTCTCCCGACATGAACCTACCCGTACACTGCACTCAACATCTAAGGTCCTCCTCCGAGTGCCTACTCCAAGGGAAGCTCGGAGGATGGCAACAAGGGAGAGGGCCTTCTCAGTGGTGGCCCCCCAATTATGGAATGATCTCCCTGACGAGGCTCACCTGGCGCCAACATTGTTATCTTTTCAGCACCAGGTTAAGACTTTTCTCTTTTCCCGGGCAGTTAACAACATATGCTGAGTTGTTTGTAATTAATTGCCCCCAGAATAGTTTTTTTAAAGAGAGTTTCGGCTATGGAGCGGTATATAAATGTCATTAAATAAATAAATAGCAGATTGTTCATAATTTGTCAGGTTAAAAGGTGTCACCCCAAGTGGGTTGTCATTCAGTTGCAGTGTGGGTGTGGAAAACATGGGTGTGCAAGATGCAGAGAGGTTCGGCTATTGGGCGGTATAGAAATGCAATAAATAAATAAATAAATAAATAAATATGTGAATGTCATATCCTGAGCTGCATACCTCTAATCCCTGAAATCCCCGGACTATTGTGCTTGGGTCATTTTTAGGAAGACCACCCTTGAGGTGGGGTGGTGATGAGATAATTGCTCATCAACTGCTCAAGGCCTGTTTATGTTGGGCCTATAACGTGACATATGAATAGGGTTGCCATACGTCCCAGAAAACCAGGAATGTCACGGTTTCCAAGCATTTCCAAAATGTCCTAGCTGGTCAGTCAAGAATCCCAGATTCCTGTTCCAGCCGGCCGGAGAAATTCCAGCCTCCAAAATGGTGCCCTGAGCCTGCTCAGTGGAGTGTAAGTCTTCATATTGAAGTCTCCTCTAGCTTTTGAGAACTAGTGGAGAAATGTAATTTAGTGTCATTTTTGTTTGTTTGTTTGCTTAAACTGTTCTTTGCCTATTATTTATTTGCAGGTGCTTAAGTACTTTAGGCTGCAGTCCTATGCATACTTACCTGGGAATAAGTCCTAATTAACTTAATAGGATTTGTTTCTGAGTAGACACACATAGGATTGCAGTCCCTGAACACATCCCTCCATTTGCCTTGGATAATACTTAGGTCTAGCTAAGGCCTTAGATAACTAAAGCTCAAATAGCTTTCTTTCTTTCCCTAGACCTTTACATATTGCTCAGTTTTTTTAAAAAAAATCCTAGCCCCACCACAAAAAATTGTCCCGGTTTTGTGGATTCAAAATATGGCAACCCTACATATGGAAGGATGCCCACTGCCATGCCTTTGAATGGTGTGATGGCCATTTTTATTCCAGCACCCGCTTGGGATGCAGTATATTCAGATCGTTTCTGCCAGAGGGATTTGTCATGACTTGCCTGGACCAAGGGGTTAAAAAGCAGTGGCAATAAAGCAGATGCTAATGCAAAAAGAGATATTTTAGTATTCTCATTAAAATAAGTAATTTCTCTGTCTTCATGGATATTTGCACAGTTTTGCTTTTCCATTGTTAGTCATAAAAGGTCAGCTTGTGGAAAATTAAGTTAATAGGGTCAGTGCAATTTGATGAAAACTAGTTTTGGTTGTAGCTTAAAGTAGATAGAGGGTAATGCACCTGATTTTATGAGCTTTTCTTAACATCTGTTCTGAATAAAACTTCTGCTCCCTTGTTCTAGGATACATATAATCACCCTATAATTTACATCACCGAGAATGGGTTTTCCCAAAGTGACCCTGCTCCACTCGATGACACTCTGCGTTGGGAGTATTTCAGGCTGACTTTACAGGAGATTTTAAAAGGTACAATTTAAGGATGATGAAAGATCAATTGTGCAAACTTAATATGATTTTCCTATGTGCCTATTTGCATTTAGCAGTGACTAGTGATTCTTGAAGCTAATGTACATCTGACAAAAGCATTGTGATTAGAGGGGGAAATGTTTAGATAGGAAAGAGAGTAGCGTTAGACCTCCTGTGTCATCATAGAATGGAAGGAAGGGAGAAAGTTTCAGCACATATTTATGGAAATTACATCCTTTCAGGCTGGGTTCATAATGCTAAAATGATCGGCCATGGTAATTGATGCATAGGAAGCTGTTTCTAGTTGGGATGCATGGGGAGCTGCCTTATACTGAGTCAGAGCACTGGTCCATCTACCCTAGTATTGTTGACACTGCGGCTCTCCATGGTTTCAGGCAGGATTCTTTCCTAGCACTACCTGGAGATACCGGAGATTGAACTTGGGACCTTCTGCATGCAAAGCATTGCTCTACCACTGTGCTACAGTCCCTCCCTGTATGATCTGACAGAGGAAAATTGAGTTTAGAACTATTGCTTTAAAAGAATACTGCCTTCCTAGGAGGAGCAAAGAGTTCTGGTTCTGAGCAGATAGATTCAAGCAGAGCCTTGTTGAGATAGGGCAGGCGTTGGAGGACTCTGATAGGCCGAGAGTGGAGCTAGAATGGGAGTTGGCAGTTTAGGGGTAGAGCCAGGGAATAATCTAAATTACTGGCTCTTTTTAGATCCCAGTAGGAAAATAGGGTTTTATCAGTCAGGCAAGTAAAATGCCCTTTGGTGAAGGATGCAGTCCTGTGGGATGCACCCTGGCTACACGTAAGCCTCTGAACTTGGAGGCTCTATAGTATCCAATATAGAGCATTTGTAGCTAAGATGGGTGATTTTGTAGCCCCACCTCGTAGCCCAGGTCCCCAGTCCCCTTCCACAGAAGGCCTCCTTTCTCCCATTTCCATCCTCCATTTCACAAACACGGAGAGAGAACCAGTACAGTTCTCTCCACGCCAGATACAAGGGGGAGGAGGCAGGGGTGAAGAGCGCAGTTTCCTTGTTCCTTGTCTATGAGCTTGGAGCGAGGAAACTGAACGACCCTATGTCCCCCTAGACACTGTCCAGGGAGACATAGGACTTCTCCTTTATTTTATTTTTTATTATCATTATTACTATTATTATTATTATTTTATTAATTTTTTCATAACTACACATATGAACAATACACATACATAACAGTAACATCAATCTTCAATATTTAACTACACATTATACTTATTATTACCTATTAACATTAATAAGTGCACTCCATCCCCAGGAATTTTATTCTACTTTCCAAAATTACATTGAATCCTCTGGAGGTGTTCTTCCTCTCCCCTTTAATAAAACAAATTCCAAAAACAGTTTCCATATCTCTTCAAAGTCATTATTTTTGTTATTCCTCTTCTTACTCTAATATTACATGTTAGTTTACCATTAACAGCGATATCCCATATTTCTTTATACCAGTCTTCTATGTGATAATATCCTTGAACCTTCCATTTTCTGGCTATCATTAACCTTGCAGCTGTTAACAAATTCATTATTAATTCTTTTATCATTTGAGTACATTTAATTTTTCCATACATTGATAACAATGCTATGTTTGGTGTCTCTTCTAACTTCAATCCAATTATTTCATTTATCTCTTTAAACATTTTCCATAGTTTTTGTACATATTCACAATTCCACCACATATGAATATACGTTCCTTTCTCCCGACATCCTCCTTTCTTTATTTCTTTATTTCTTTATTATATTTCTATACTCCCCAGTAGCCAAAATTCTCTGAAAGGTTCACAACAATTAAAACCCTAAAATACATCATGGGACAATATAAAAGTTTTAAATTACAGTACAAAATAAAAGGAACATCTATCAAGGGTGGGGGGAGATAAAACCGCATAGTATGAACAGAAGCCCAGTCAGTGTAGGCTGGTGGCTCCGATGTCAGTGTGGGGCTATCAATATGTTCCAGGTTAAAAGAGCCATCTAGGATGCTGAACCCAGCCCCCAAATAGGTTCAGCACCTTGAACTTTAGAGTTCTGGCTGAAACCCAGAGCGGAGTCACAGCCCCACTTGACCCCATTAGAGTTTCTTTGGCATAATGTTAAAAGTTTCCCTGAGTCGAAAATTGTGGATGTGCAAACACACCCACCTACCCACCCACCCACACACTGCCTCCGTTGGGGGTCTATGGGTAGTTTTGTTGGGACTGTGGTAGTGGTGTGGAGCTGTCCTAATACTGCTGAGCCTCCCCCATGGATGCTATTTATATAACCAAAAAAGTGTGTGCTAATTGCATTTACCAATTAACGTTACATCCAGTTCGGCCCTCTGACCTATTTTGATAAACAACTGCATAGGCGCCAACTTGCATGCCAAAAGAACAAATCCCTTTGCCTAAAAAGGGGAGCGGGGGCCTCGGGAGGAGTTTCTAGCTATTTCATAGAATCATAGAATAGTAGAGTTGGAAGTGTCAGATTTCTGGGGTGAGTGAACCAAAAAATGACTAGAGGTTTTTCTGCCATTATGACACACAAGGAGAAATCCAGATTAGCTGGTGGTATTTTCAAGGCCAAAGTGATTATTGCACCTACAGCCAGGTGACTAATTAGGAGCAGCTGGAATGGTTTGCAGACTCACAAAGAGTGTGGGAAAGCTGATGCAATAATACCACATGGTAAGAATGTCACCAACTGGTTGGCTCAAATGACTATAAAGAAGAATCTGGATTATGGATAGTGTGGGGAAGAAGGTTTAGGTTTAGAGTGAAGAATCATTGCGTATATTGCTCTAAATTGCTACTGCATTGCCACGTTGTATGATACTGCACAGTAAAGAACTTAGCTGAGCACCACTGATCTTTGCCTGTGTGGTCTTTCATCTTGAGATCAGCTTCTTTGTCTTGACGCTGGACTTCCTGAAAAACTCTGCTAGTGTGGGTTGCATTCTGTACTAGCTCTAAAAAGTGCATTACTATACTTACCACGTCAGGAAGGGGCCTATAAGGCCATCGAGTCCAACCCCCTGCTCCATGCAGGAATCCACCCTAATCTATGTTGATGGCATTGGGCATGTCTACACCAGCCCTGTATCCCGGGATCGTTCCTGTGCATCCAGATGCCACACAGGGGGATCCCGGGAGCAGGCAGGGAGGATCCTTCCGTTTTCCTGGGATAACCCTTAAGTGTAGAAAGGGCCATTGTTATAGTTATGAGATATGAAACAAAAAGAACCATGATGAATGCTCTTAAGTAACATTGCTTTTTTCCCAATTTAGTCTTGAATATCCGACCATCAGCCTTTTAAATCCAGCTGCGAATCCCCGCCCAATCTTCCCCCTCTTTGAAATGGTGCCTGATAGATCTAATGCCCACTTCTTTCAGGATGTGTGGCTCTAGATGGGTAAAAAGTTCCAACAACTGTCAGGTTTTCTATTACCTTGTTGAAGTTAAGATGCTCAGCAGTAGCTTCTGTGGGAATAATATCAAAATCAAGCTGTATAAAGACAGCCCCATTGATTCCACCCCCTCCGATGGCAGAGGATCAATTTAAGAGAAAAACAAATGACTTACCTCTTCCCCTTCGCAGCATAAGAGGCACATTCCAAGGTTTTGATGCCTGTTTTGGTCATTTCCCCCCTCCAACAAAATCTTTTTAGGCAGAGAAATATGCCACAGCTAACACAGCCGTCTAGGACTGCTGAGAAGGTTTCTAATGGCCCAGCTCTAGGCTTCTAATGACAGCCCACCCCCAGCAAGGGGCCATCATAGTTATTGAAGACTTCAGTGAAAATAGTCACGGCAGATACACAGGAAACAATCTGATCTATGGCAACAGGTTGGCTGTTTCTATCTTCTAATCTACAACAGTCCAACATTTGATAAATTATTTTCCTTTGGCACCAGAGAGAAAGGGGAAAGGAAAATAGCATTAGTCACATCTGAATGAAAGAATTATGATTTAAAGGGGACTAGACAAATTCATAAAGGAGAGATCTATCAACTGAAATTGGGCATATCGTTAAATGGAACTTCAATTTCAGAGGCAAAGTGAATCTGTGAATTCTAGCGGTGGGGGATGGGGGTTCAGTAGAGGACAGGGGCTGGGATTTTGGACTGGCCAATGCCGGATTAGATGGGCCCTTGGTCTGATTGAGGCAGGCTCTTTTTAATCTGTGCTTTCATATGTTTGGGGTCAGTCTAAATGACCTTTTGGGGTCACTGTGCCACGACACAGGCTCTTTACAACAGGCCTGTCCACGGACACTCCCTGCTCAAGCTATGCACCACCACTTTAGGAGCCTGAGGTGAGGGACAAACACCACCTTTCTACCAACTGTGTGGAGAAAGGAGTTAAACAGGAATAATTTCAGGAATAAAATAATGCGTTTTGAATTATATGTGCTGATGGGGAATTAATGTCAGAACGGGTGTTATATGTATATAACTGCAGATGATAAATGCCAAGGAGACACGTGGGATTTTTGTGGTAGTAAAACAAACTGAATACAAATTTATTTCAATGTTCACAAACTTTGTTTCATAATAAAACTTTTCAGACCCTTGTTAAAACCTCTCATCCAATCCTTTCTCTCTTCTCATACACGCTTTCCTTTCTCTCACACCTTCACTCTTGAACTTCCTTTATTCTCAGGATTGTTTAATATACACCAACTGACTATCTGCACACTACACTCAAAAGACAACCCTCTTTTCCCTGATCCTCTAATTTTCCCTCGAACCAAAGTACTTTAAAAACACCCCAACACCACTATCACCTCCCCTCTCCTAAGATATTCAATCTCCACCCACTCAGGTCAACATTCTAAACATAATTGTCTTACAAATCCTAGACATACATTAGGGAACTGACTTGTGGGATGTAACACCACAATCACCTTATATCCTAAGCCTTTGATTGCAAAGAGATGGAGGGTCTTTTCCAGCTCTGCAATTCTTGACTTAGGTTTCTGTAAGTAAAGCTGTCAATGTAAGATGCCTGGAGGCAGCACCTGACAATAAATAGATGATGGCTGGTAACATTCTGTTGGTATGTTTTAATGGGATGGGGCCAGAAGGCAGAGGTTAGACAATTCTGGAAGGGGGCTTACCTCCCCGCAACCCTGCACCGTCTCCCTAAGCAATGTGCTAATTGAGTCTGGGGTTAGAAGAAAAGGGGGAAACTCGGCGTCTGTGTGTGTAAGGGCTGATACAGACATAACTTTAAATCCCTATCATATCTAGCAGCTACATCTTTTTTTTTCATTTTACTTAGACTGAGTTTGGACGACACGCTGTGGCTCGTCATCAGATATTCAATGCACGATGAGGTTGCACACGTAACCCCACTCAGGAATTGTCATGCGACCCCTGCAAGCCTGGATTATGTGAGGGTTAAACAACCCTTGCATAACCCTAAAACAGACCATGGGCTCAGAGTGTATTGTTTAATTCTCACATAGCCCATGCTTGCTGGCTTCGCACAACACGACGACCCCCAAGCAGAGGTTAAATATTCAAAATGGCGACCGCACAACCCATGGGTTAAATAACCCATGGTGGCCTTTCATGTCGCAAGGGTCCTGATCCAGATTAGGTCCCTAGCATGGCAGCATGGTGGTGGTAAGGGGGCTTTTAAGATCCATATTGGGGGCACTGCATTTATTCTAGAGTAAAAATAAAAAGAAGGAAAAAGGCATAGCTGCTAGATGCGGATTTAAAGTCATGTCTGTTTTGGCCCTAACAGCCAGTCTAGGTTGAAACTCAATCGAAAAAGAGGTAGAGTACTGACTTGCTTTCTGCAGGAATCTATGGGTTCCCCTGTACATCTAATGGAGAACAGGAGTGTGTTGGGGTGTGAATGCTGTGGATCCTCATCTTATGCTCAGCCTGTGTGTATCGCTAAATAAACCTTGTATCACAGAAATGCCCAAAGTCCTCAGTGCCCTTCTTCTAAGGAAACTGAACTCTTGAGGAAGTGCTGGAACCCCTGAATCTTCTCACTACTCAGGGCGCATGTGCGTAACAGTGCTTAGCAGCGAGCTGTGGTGTCTCCCTAAAGGCACAGCTAACCATTCCCCCTGGCCGTGGCTTGCCTGGGATAGGAGTGAAATTTTAATTAGTTCCTTTTGCCGGGAGGGGGAGAAAGGAAATACAAGTAGCAAACGTGTGTGGGGGTGGGGTGGGGTGGGGAGGAATCTGTGTTCTTCTGACTTGGTTGTTTTGGCTGATAAATTGCTACCCTTCTCCCACAGTCATTCCTTTTCATTATAGTTTTGAGTTAAGGCGGTTTTGTCAGTTCCTGTAAGGGGACGTCTTGTCATTCCAATGGTCTCCAGATAATGAAAATGCAAGTGTACGGAAAGAATATTACAATGTCAAAATGAAGCACTGGCACTGCACTTCTGTGTATTTGCCTTTACAATGTCAGGGTAAAATGGAAACAAAAATACTGATCAATAGAACGGAGCATTAGAAGTGACTGGGTAAAATGCACACAATGCATTATGTGTTATGAAGTCCTATTAATATTAAATGCAAATAACTTTGCAGGGTTATGGTGGAGGATTTCAGCTTGCAAACATGAGACTGTTTTAAAGAACCAGCTTTAAATGTGAACCTGCACAGCTTTATATTTTGTTGCCAGATCATATAGTACACATGCCGGATCTGACCTCCAAAGCAATTTTATCTGGCTCCTGGCATTATTACTTAAAAAAAAAAAAAAAAGCAACACATTACTGTTAATTTGAATGGCAATGCTGATGGTTGGTTTTTTTAAACACCTTTATAGGCCACTTTTTGATAACAACCTCCATGATTGCTTACAAATTTAAAAAAACAAAATGAAAATTAGAATAGTATCTTAAAATAACGTTCAAAGGAAAATATCCGCAAGCAGTTGTAATACGAGAGGCTATCCCAAAGGGTCTCCAGAGAACCATTTCCTTGGACTGCTGAAGGGAAGGAGTGAGGTGGACTTCCTTTGGGACGAAGCTTCACATCTGGCACCATAGGGGGAAGGGCCCCGTCTTTCCTCACCAGCCCATCTTGTGTCAGACAGTGGGAACCCCTGCAGCAGGGCTTCCTAATCAGGTCTTAGCATCCACGTATTGTAGGCTTCTGTAGGGGCAGGAAATCCTTCACATATCTTTTACCACCTACCACTTGAAAGGTCAAAAACACCATTTTAAATTGGCCCCCAGAAACTAGCCCAGTATCCGGTTTCTAACAACAACCCACCAGATGCCTCCAGGTACCCCACGGACCTCAAAGACAACAGATTCCTCTGCGTTTGCTCCCCAGCAGATAGTATTCAGTGGCACACTGCCTCAGAATTCTCTGGGCATTCCCTGTAGCCATCATGGCTAGTAGCCATTGATAAACCATAAACCTGTCTAATTCCCTTTTAAAGCCATCAGCATATCTGTCGTAAATCTCCGACGTTAGAGAGATAAGCAGGAGGGGAAAGTCAGCAAACAGTCCATGGTCAAGAGCCGAAGTGTCTGTCCGAAGCTGGGTCAACAATACTGGAAACAGAAAGCTGTCAAAGCTTAGTCAGGGTCCGGTCCAAGGTCAGGATAAGAACAGGGAGCTGGTATGCAAGTAACACAGATGAGGCACCGAGAACAATAGTTGCTTCTAGCGTCACTTCTGAATTCAGGGAAATCTTTTATGGGGAATGTGGTGATTGGGGATTGTTATCAGCTGCAGGGGCCTTCAGCTAGCTTCACTTTCTTTTTCTTCTCATAGTGAGGCTGTAGCTAAGTCTTGTCGTTTCTTCTTGTGTAACATCTCTAGAATTCGCCCGTTCTTATCGGTCTCTTCCGCCAAGACTCTCGTTCATGCCTTGGTTATTTCCCGCTTGGGCTATTGTAATCTCCCATTGACTGGTCTTCCTTCTTCTCATCTTTCCCCATTGGTTTCCATTCATCATTCTGCGGCTAAGATTATTTTTCTGGCTCGTCATTTTGATCACGTCACCCCGCTTCTAAAATCCCTTCACTGTCTCCCTGTCTCCTACAGAATTCAGTACAAGCTTCTCCTTTTGACTTTTAAAGCTTGTTATGGTCTGGCTCCTCCCTATCTCTCGTCTCTTATTTCACCTTACTGTCCTGCTCGCACCCTTCGCTCTCATAACACCATGTCTCTTACTCGCCCAAGGGTTTCTACTTCTCTCGCTCATCTTCACCTGTTTTCGCTCGCTGCCCCCATGCCTGGAATTCTCTTCCAGCGCATCTGTGGACCGTGACGTCGATCTCAGTTTTTAAATCTTATTTGAAAACGTTCCTTTTCTTAAAAGCTTTTGATCCGTAGTGTGACGGTACTAGTTTTTATTATTTGTTTTATTGTCCCCCATGCTGGTTGGCCTTTCCCCTCCCTGTTTGTTTGTTACTGTGATTTTAGAATGTAAGCCATACAGCAGGGTGTTTTGTATTCTGTTTTATTTTGTTCTGTACAGCACCATGAAAATTGATGGCTCTATATAAATAAATATTATTATTAATAATAATAATGCCTGTTCCCGTGAAGGGCCACACCCCAAACACTCCCAAGCTCAGCTCCTCCTCCTTTCCATTTAATCCCTCAAACTGAAGCACCATAATATCATAACTAGACCAAAGTAAGTGTAATTGGGGTAATCCCATACTCTTCCCTTATTTACCCATTCTTCCATTTCAACCGTTTATTGTTTCCTGATGTCTGTTTTAGATTGTAAACTCCTTGGGGCACGGGCCTGTCATACCTGTCCTTTGTAAAACACCCTATATAGAGATGGTGCTGTATCATGGTCATCAGCATCATCAGCATCTTATTTATTTATTTAGAACATTTATATCCTGCCCTATATCACTAAGATCTCAGGGCGGCGTACAGATAAAAACATACAGTATAAAACAATATACACAGTTAAAAACAAATTAAACCATGATCCAAGTTAAAACAATATATACTTTAAAAGCAATAGATACAGTTAAAACAGTTATGGCGGAGAACTCCACAAATTACACATTATATGAAGAAGTGTTTATTTTATTTTTATCTTGAGTCTATTGCCAGTGATTCCAAGTTCTACTGTTATAAGAGGAGAAAAACTTGCCTGGATCCACTTTCCACATAGTATGTATAACTGTATAAATGTCTACCTTATTGCCCTTTAGTCATCTTTTTTTTTTCTAAACTAAAATGCCCCAAGTGCTTCCACCTCTTTTGACAGAAAAGGCAATACTCCCCCCTTTGTTCTCAATAAGGTGTGGTGGCGATGGCTAAATCATTCTTCTCCATGAAAGGGTGCAGCTGGGGAAGCAGCCTAAGCTGGTAAAATGCACCCTTGGCTATTGGCACCACTTGAGCACCCAAGTGCAATGTCAAGTGCAAAAGCACCTCTTAAGCTGTGACACTGAACCTTCAAAAGGAGTGGCACCATGTCCAGCACTCATTGCACCCATATCTGAATCAACGGTACATCTGCTTTTTCACATTTGTCCTGGTTCATCCCATCAGTGACCCACAGTGACCAATTCAGAGCATCCACTGCCCACCCTTACCCTCTGGATCTGATGAAAAGGAGAGTTAGAACTGGGTATCATCAACATACTGATGGCACTGTACCCCGAATTTCCAGACAATCTCCCTCAACGTCATGTAGATGTTAAATGGCATGAGAAAGAGAATGGCACCCTGTGGCACCCTGCAAGCCGAGGGCAATCAAGAACAGCTGTAGTTGCTCAGCACCATCTCCTGGAATCTAGCCTCTAGATAAAACCAGAATGGCTGTACTATAGCAAGCGACCCAGAAGGATTCCATGGTCAATGTTGCTGAGAAATCCAGAGGAACCAACTGAAATTACATTCTCGCTGCCCACTTCCTGTCAAAGTTTCTCAACTAAAGTGACTGAAGCTATCCCAAAACCAAGTTAGAAGCCAGACTGAAAGAGATCCAGGTTTTTGTTTTCGTTAAGTTTTTAAAAGGCTTAGTTAACGAGCTTTAATATAAATGGAATTTCACCATTACATATTGAGAACACATTACAAATTTAATATCAAAATAATATTACTCAAAGATCATATCAAAAACCTGACACAAAGCACAAGGGAATATATAAATCAATCATACCACTCTAGAGGAAGAAGAAGAAATGTCCAAAGTTCCTTTTTAGCTGAACTAATGCAAAAATTACACAATACCGAATCATATGTAATTTCCTCGCCAAGGTTGGTTTTGGTTTGTAACTTCCATGGCTCCATTTTGTAAATACAATCTGACCACAAGCTAAACAATTAGCAGACCACATGACCATATTCAGTTTAACATCAGTGTTGGTTAAGAAGGCCAATGCAATTCTAGGTTGTATCAACAGAAGTACAGTGTCAAGATCACCAGAAATAATGGTTCCACTCTAGTCTGGTAGAAGTGCTGAGACTGAGAACCAAGCGGGAGGTCATACCATGTTTGGGAGAATCCTGAGATTTGCAAAAGTACAAACACTTAAAAACTTAAGCGGCAATGCTTCCCCTGCTCTTCAAGCAGCCTGTTGAGAACAGACAATGCCGAGTAGCCATGGAATGCTGTGCCAGTTGACAAACAGAAACCATGTGTGGAATGGAATATCATGGAAGAGAGCATGGTGGCTGGCTGGAACCCTCAACGGGCACACTCATGTTCTGTGAGAGTGCACTGCAACATTTTGATGCAGCAAGTCACACTTGAATGGCAAATTACATATGTAACTTTTAATAAAAATCCCCACCGTACTATTGCATTCACTATTTGTTATCCATCAGTGTCTGAAAGTTGTAGCAAAAGCGCAACGAGAACCCAGTTCAATGCCCAATGTTCTAATTGCTTAGACTTTCACTATGTTGTTAAATGTTAATCCAATTGAAGATGACCAGGGTTTCGCTTAATCCATCATTTGACCATTTCTTAGCAGGGAATCAGAGTTAAGTCTGCCCTGACGTAGAATGGTAAGTATTTCTGGTTGGAGAACGTTCTGGGGGAGCGTGATGTATTTTGAGCAGCAGGCGTGTTTGTTTTCTGATTAGAGTTGGTACTTGTAGCTGAAGAAATCCTGGAGTTTTCACAGAGTTCTCAAAAGAACTCATCTTTAGGAGAAATTAAAAAGCCTGTGGATTTTCAACCTAAAGGGTAATTTAATTCTTCATATCTGTGCCTGAAAAGAGTGCTTATTCCTTCATACAATTTCTCAACAACAATGTTACAATTAAATATGGTTCCTTCTGATTATCCCCTGCTGGGAGAAACTTTTTTGTTATTGCTCTATTTTATATTGTAAAAGTAAAGAGTTTATAGGTCATTTTTATAGTGATTTTATGGTTGACTCCCAATTTATGCATCGCTGCTTGGTAGCTCATATGCACAAAATATAAAATTAGCTGCAAGCATCAAAGAACTAATGATGGCTGTCACATTTTGGGTGGTTGTTTTTATTTTGAGTGGGGAATACATTACAAGTGAGAAATTTAAAGATGTACCTGCTATGTTTAAAAAGATGTGCTGATGGCAAGTTTGGACTCTTCAAGAAGTCATGGACAATTATTTTTAGTATTAGTATTAGTATTTATTTTATTTTATTTATTGCATTTATATCCTGCCTTTTTTCCTCCAAGGAACCCAAGGTGGCGTACATAATCCTCCTCTCCATTTTTATCCTCACAACAACAACCCTGTGAGGTAGGCTGGGCTGAGAGTCTGTGATTGACCCAAACTCACCCAGTGAGCTTCCATGGCTGAGTGGGGACTAGAACCTGGATCTCCTGACTCACAGTCCAACAATTTAGCCACTACACCACACTGGTGTAGTGTTGTGTAGTTTTAGTATTCATATTACTACTACTACTACTATAATTATAATATACCACATTTCATCAGTGTACAGAATTCATTGAAACAGCAATTAGAATAAAATATCAAACCACAATAAAAAATACAGTTGCTCAGTTTGCACGATCACCACAGCTGAAACAAGTAATGATGGCTTGTTTCAGCTGGGGTGCAGGCCAGGCACCATTTGCTTAATTACCCTCCCGGGCACAGGTTGTTATGTCATCCAAACCCAGGCAGCATGGCTTGTTGGAGGGGGTTAGCAACCCTCAAATAACCCAACAACAGGCCATGGCCTCTACCTCCATGTGCTTTTCTGAGACCCCAAAGTGCACATACCTTTCCTGAGCCCGTTCTAGGAACCAGGTGCATGACCCCATAACTCAGGAGTAATGCAGGTTTCTAATACACTGGGAATCAAGATGACTTTTAATGGTGACCAGGGGCATTGCTAGTCACTTAAAAGACTCAGGCCCCAGGCCCACTGGGTACAAATCCGCATAAGTTTTAGATATGCTAATTTATATCTATATGCACATTTAGAAATAATTATTAGGATTTACTTAAATTTCACAGAAGGCAAAGCCAGCCAGTGAATTTCTCATTCAAATAATCTCAAATAAAATAAATTACTTAATTAGCACCCCGCCGAAGCTCATCCGAAATCAGAAGTTCCTCTTCAGTTATAAATAATTTGCCAACTCTCGTGTCCCATTCGTTCTTCTTTCTCTTTGCCTCCTATAGGACCCCCCCCCCACACACACCCATGCAATTGAGTTAAAAGAGCATCTTCCATTGTCATCAATAGACAGTTGAGGCTTTCGGGAATAGACCCACAGCCCAGGAAAACTGATCTGGAATTGGGGCTCCGTGGGCCCCTGACCTAGCAATGCCCCTGACGGTGACCTTTTCTTTGCTTCGTTTCTTAGAGACTGATTATTAGGAGAAAAATCTATAATTGGGGAGGAATAAGAGGCACACCAAATTTCAAAAGCTTGCTCTTGGTTTAATAAAGATGGAAGTGCAACATAGCAGTGTGTTTTTAAAAGCACTTGTGGTGGTTATATTTAAGGCACCATAATGTTAACCAACATGGGCCAAACGGTTAACCTCCCCGATGTGCACACAGACACACTTTCAAAAAAGGAAGAAAAAAGCAAAAGGCTTTGTGCTGTTAGTATGGCTGCATAGTTCATATGCCCATTTCCATCATTTATACCAGGGGGTGCACAACCGGTGGACCCACAAGGCCTTAACTGTGGCCCCATGGGTGTCCTGCCCCCCGTTGATGAATCTTACACCCACACACACAGGCACTTCTCCCTCCCTCAGAGATCCTCATACAGACCACTCTTTTCCCTCTGCTACCACCAGCAGAGAAAGAGCAATCTCCATCAGGATTGCTGAGGGACAGGGGGAGAGAAGGCTCTCTACTCCTCTCCCAGTGGTCCTGCTCCAGATAGCTCTTTCCCCACTGGGCTGAAAAGTCTCTCGGTACGTGAAACACCCAAAGTCCCTCTGTACGTGAAACCAGTCAGCTGGCCAGACACATAGGAGTGGCTTGCAGTGGATTATCCCTTCCTGGGCCCTCCCAGGGTAGTGTAATCCATGCACTGGTGGCATCTAGTGGCTATTGAGTAGCAATAGCAATTATTTACAGGTAGTTCAGATTTATTTTAAGGCAGTTCTTCCCTGACCTGGTGCTCCCTGCAGCTGTCTGAGGGATGCTGGGGATTATAGTACAACACATCCGGACTTTTAAGTGTGGTACTCATTCTAGCGTGGTGCTTATTCAGTGGTGTCTGAAAGTATCCTCAATGCTCAAAGATGTCAAGTCGGTTCACTTTGGGCAGAATCAAACAGGGTGCTTCCGCCCCTGTTGATTCTCTTCCAACCCACCGATTTCACTGCGCAAGGAGGCCCCACCAATTGCGCAATGGCAATTTAGCACTTCCAGGACAACTTGAAATGAGCAGAAACACTCCTTTCTGGAAGGAGGCAAGTTGGCAGAGCTCACCCCTGCGTCCCACCCGTTCGAGACATACATTATGGTGGGACATGGGAGAGGGCTTTCTTTGTTGTGGCACCATGGTTGTGGAATGCCCTCCCCTTGGAGGCCCGACTGGCGCAGGCGCTGGCTTTGTTTTGGCACCAAGTTAAACCGTGGCTTTTTATCAAAGCCTTTGAGGGCTAAATTTGCCTGGAGTAACATCTAGTTTCAATTATTATTTTTACCGTTTTACATTTGTTACCGGCATTAGCTTGTTAATGGTTTAATACATTTTTAGCTGTGCAAATTATTTATTGTTTTATATTGCTTGAATTGACGCCGCCCTGAGATCCCAGTGGAAAAAAGGGCGGGATGCAAATATTTTAATAAAGAAATAAATATGGAAGTTCCGCCGACCTGGCTTCTTCCAGAAACAAGCATTTCTAGTCGTTTCAGGGCTTCCCCTAGGAATCTCTAAATCTCTGCTGTCAGAAAGGAATTGGTGGGGACGTAAGCGCCCTATTGGATTCTGCCCATTTTCAGAGAGGTCTTGCAGGGTGCAGTGCAGAACCTCAGCATGTATTTACCACATTCATACCCCATCCTTCTTCCAAAGCGTTAAAGATGCTTTATATGAGGGTTTCCCCATTTTAACATGAGCCTCGTGTGGCACAGAGTGGTAAGCGGCATTTACTGCAGCTGAAACTCTCCCCACGGCTTGAGTTCGATCCCAGCGGAAGCTGGTTCTCAGGCAGCCGGCTCAGGTCGACTCAGCCTTCCAATGAGTACCCAGCTAGCTGGGGGAAAGGTAACTGCGACTGGGGAAGGCAATGGCAAACCACCCCACTACAAAGTCTGCCAAGAAAACGTCAGCGAAAGCAGGCGTACCTCTAGGAGTCAGCAATGACTCAAGTACTTGCACGAGAGGTTCCTTTCCTTTGAGCCTTGTGTGGCGCAGAGCGGTAAAGCAGCAGTTTCTGTAGCTGAAACTCTCCCCATGGCCTGAGTTCAATCCCAGCAGAAGCTGGTTTCAGGCAGCCGGCTCAGGTCGACTCAGCCTTCCATCCTTCCGAGGTCGGTAAAATGAGTACCCAGTTAGCTGGGGGAAAGGTAATAACGGCCGGGGAAGGCAACGGCAAACCACCCCGCTATAAGGCCTGCCAAGAAAACGTCAGCGAAAGCTGGCGTCCCTCCAAGAGTCAGTAAAGACTCAGTGCTTGCACGAGAGGTTCCTTTCCTTTCCCCCCCATTTTACCTTTACTGCAACTTTGAAAGGTAGGTCAGGCTGAGAGGGTGGGGGCGTTCCCCAGATCACCCAGTTGAATGTAATGGTTGAGCAGGGATTTGAACCCTCCATCTCCCTGTTTTCTGCAACATGATGCCCATTTCAAGGGACATCTTTAAATTTTCAACCTTAACTTGGGATTAATACCTTTTTTTTTATTGTGGGAATTACATGAAGCTGAGAAAATAATCGATGTGTGATCAAAGAAATTCCCTGGGACCTCACTGGTATTCAATTAGCCTTAGGCACCTTGCCTGCCTCTAGGGTTCACTTGTGCTTTATATGTACTCTTCATCTTTCAGTAGTGAGGAGTGTGTGTGTGTGCGTCGTATAGACGGTAGACGGAGTATTCTCTGTAACTGGAGGTGGCAGTGTTTTGCTGTATCCATTTCATATTCTCTTTTAGTCAGAGAAAAGTCTACTTTAATTCTTTCATCTCTAATCTATTGATCTTAAATAAACTCTGGATATGCACCTGTTGCTGGCTTGTAATAGGAAAGGAAGATTAACATGATATGAAAAATGTCTTTTATTTAAACAAAAAGCTTCCCCAAAACTTCACTTTTATTAATGTGTCCTGTATTTATAAATTTTGTTGCTGTTGTTTAGGGGAAAAAAATAACCCCCACCCCAAATCTAGTGTGACATCAGAACGGTGTGGGCAAAGGAGACTGGCTTTGATCTAATTTGAAAGAAATCCTTCTTCATCAGAAGATAGGAGGGAAAGAGAGCCCAGAATTGTTCACTGTACATTTTTGCCATTGGCTTCTGAACATCTGCAAATCTAGGTGCTTTGCAGACAGAAAGCACTGTGATGTGGCGGCTGCTGTTATATCACTAATAACCTTAGTCCCAGACCCCAGGCGACCTTTCTCTCCCTCCTGGGGTGAGGAAGTAGTTTACTGTCCTCCGTAGTGAACGAAGACTGCTAGTCTTGCAGAATTTGGCTAATCGTCAGAGATTTTTGCAGTGCTGGAAGATCAGTCCTAGCTGAGTTCAAAGAATAAATATGCCTCATAGTTCACTTGTACTTTGTTAGACTAGCAAGGATGAAAATGTTCCATAAAACACAAAATATTTGGGGAGTTAAAATATTATCCTCTAGAACACAATATTGATTCATTTAGTATTGAACTTATATCCTGCCTTTCTGCCCACAATTGGTGCTCAAGGCGGCGAACAATTAAATGCAGATTAAAAATGAAATCTTATTTAAAACATAGCATTAAAAACACAACAATGTAAGAAATAAATAGAAATAAACCAATTAAAAACACCTCCAGCAACAGACCAGTTTATATACGAAGTCCTGACTAAATAAAGATGTCTTTTTATACGTGTGTGTTTTAATGATTTCTAGTTTATGTTCTGTTCCATTTCTGGTTGAGGTTTGGTGAGGGTTTATAGCTCCATGGTAGCGCTGTTACGTTGGTAGAAACCGCCAGTGCTGGCCATCTCCAGTTAAAAGGACCTTAGGTTTCTCAAACACGGGAGGCTTTGTAAGCTCATTTAGCTAGACGTGCTTTCAGATCCACATTAAAAACATGCAAATCTCTAAAAGCAGCCAGGTGTGTAGGCTTGCATTTTCCCTCCCCCAAGTGTTGCAGTTCTGGATTGCCTGTTCTGGATGGGGTTGCACTGCCTCTGAAAGAACAGGTTCGTAGTTTGGGGGTACTCTTAGACCCATTTCTGTCGTTGGAGGCTCAAGTAGCTGCCACGGCTCGGAGTGCCTTTTACCATCTTCGGTTGGTTCGCCAACTACGGCCTCTCCTGGACAGGGATAGCTTGACCACGGTGGTACAGGCATTGGTAACCTCAAGATTGGACTACTGCAATGCGCTCTGTGTGCGGCTGCCCTTGAAGCTGCTCCGGAAGCTGGAGCTAGTGCAGAATGCTGCAGCTCGGCTGTTGTCTGGAGCTGCCCCTTTCCAGCATGTAACTCCTCTGCTGAGGGAACTGCACTGGCTGCCTATTCGCTACCGGGCCAGGTTTAAGGGTCTTGTACCTGTGTACAAAGCCCTAAACAACTTGGGAGCAGGATACCTGAGAGAGCGCCTTCTCCCTTACCAACCTGCCCGGTCACTGAGGTCATCCGAGGGCCTGCTCCTGGAGGTTCCACATAGACCCATCCTCCGATTGGAGTCCACCAGGGGAAGAGCCTTCAGCGTGGTGGCGCCCCTCCTGTGGAACTCCCTGCCTCTGGAGGTCAGGCAGGCTCCAACCTTGTACTCCTTTCGGCGCCTCCTGAAAACATCTTTATTCCAGGAAGCCTTTCCTTAATATGCAGCCTTGAATCTCTGTTGTTGGTGGTTTTTTTTTTTTTTTGCTTCTTTTAAATTTTGTTTTAACTGTTTTATTCTGTTTTTGTTTTCATTTTATCTTGTACACCGCTCCAAAATTTTTCAATGGGGAGCGGTATATAAATATTCTAAATAAATAAATAAATAAATGAATAAAATATGTGCAGAACTGGAAGTGAAACTAGACGTTTGACCACAAACACTGGTCTGGATACCTGAACCACCACTTGTCCCTTCATAGGGCTACTGGCAAGCCCAGGAGTAAAAGGCAGAACAACCTATATTTTCATACAACAGAATAAAGTTTGAATATTACTCATGACAGCATCCTAAGACAATTCGTATGGACTTGCTGAGATAATTCAGCAGGGGGGGGGGGAAAGGCTTATCCACTAAACTATTCAGGATAAATACGTAGAAAATTCTGTTCTGTGCCTTCATCTTTCCAGCTCTGCAGAGAAGGTAATCCTTCTTCTTTTTCTAATGTGTTTATCTTGGATAACAAATTTAGAGGTCACAAAAATCTTTTGTGTGTGTTCAGTTCAGAGATCTTAGAATTGAAGTGTTGAAGTATTGGTACTATATGGCTGTAATTTTAAAACTTGGGTCCGACATAGCTTGGAGTGTGCCCTTTCCATCTCCTAATGTAAAAATGGAGTGAAACTGAAGATTTGTTGTTGTTGTTAGTTTGTGTATCTTTTGGAGTGGTGTGATTAATAATGGAAAGGAGCAGGGACTTTTTAATGGTGATTCCGAAGTTGTCAAATTAGCTTCTTGAAAGAGAAAGAGTGCTACCAGAACAGAATTGTACTGTCCTTTTAACTTTTAGGTGTGTGGACACACACACACACACACACACACACACAAACACATTTTTAAATTACATTTGGGGGTGGGTAATTTTTGCTTTTTTTCTTGTTTTATATAGTGACAGGTTTTATTTATTTATTGCATTTTTATACCGCCCAATAGCCAAAGCTCTCTGGGCGGTTCACAAAAACTGAAGCCATGAAAATCATTCAAAATATAAAACAAAAACAGTATAAAAACATAGTATAAAATACAATATAAAAGCACAAACAGGATAAAACCAAGCAGCAATGCAGAAATTAATACAGATGTGAAATCCAAATTTAAAACAGCAAAGTTAAAAATTAAGTTGATAAACTGTTAAAATACTAAGAAAATAAAAAGGTCTTCACCTGACGTCTAAAAGATACTGTAGGTGCCAGGCGAATCTCTCTAGGGAGCTCATTCCACAGCTGGGGTGCCACAACAGAGAAGTCCATCCTTGTGGTAGCCACCTGCCTCACTTTCTTTGGCAAGGGTTCATGGAGAAGAACCCCTGTAGATGATCTTAGGGTCTGGGAAGGTACATATGGGAGGAGGTATTCCGTCAGATAACCTGTCCCCAAGCCATTTACGGCTTGGAATATTAATACCAGCACTTTGAATCGGGCCCAGACCTGGACTGGCGTGATGTCTCGTTGGTCAGTCTCTGTTAGTAAACGGGCTGCCTTGTTTTGTACCAGCTGAAGTTTCCAGACCATTTTCAAAGGCAGACCCACATATAATCCATTGCAGTAATCCAGATGAGAGGTTATCAGAGCATGGATCACTGTAGCTAGGCTATCTCTGTCCAGATAAGGGCGCAGTTGGTATATCAGCCTAAGCTGATCAAAGGTGCTCTTTGCCACTGAGTTCACCTGTGCCTCAAGTGACTGTTCTGGATCCAAGAGCACCCCCAAACTACGAACCTGGTCCTTTAGAGGGAGTGCAACCCCATCACCTGGTCTATAATTTTATTTATTTATTTATTTATTTATTTATTTATTTATTTATTACATTTCTATACCGCCCAATAGCCGGTTCATAAAAATTTAAACATTCAAAGTATAAAGCAACAGTATAAAACTATAACATAAAATACAATATAAAAGCTCATTGTACTACATTAGTTTTTTAAGAACTGTTTTCCAGTTCATGATAGGATATGGAGAGTTCAAAATGTTTAGGTAAGTAAAATATAATAGGTCAATTGGCTTTTATAATTGATTGTGCTTCATTATTGCTGCAACCAGCATGATTTTATATATATAATTTACCTGTATTCTTGATTTTTTTTTTTTTACTCGTTCTCCCTTGTACGATTTCATTATTTTTTTTCCATCTTGGCAGCAAGAGAGATTCTGTATGCAATAATGCTTTAGTCCCAAAAGTTTTCAAGGAGAAGACATATTTCATAATTTTCAATTCGCAGTATACAAGGAGTCTTGTTTTCTGAATAAGTATTGATCTGCAGTTTGCAGAATATGGCAAGCCTGAGAGCATTTCTTTTAATTAAAAGGAATAGGCCTGGATGATGTTGGTGGACAGCAAGAGTGGCTTTGGTGCGTTCGGTCTGACAGGTCTTTTTATTTGCTCTAGACTGGAATTAGACAAAATGACAAACTTTCACTTGCGATACATGCGTAGCAATCTGAAGTCTCTCACACAAGTGTGATTTGGATGGAATATATTTTCTTACACAGTAAGAGGCTTTGGCGGGTGAGTAGTGATGAGGTGGAGTTTTGTCCCAACCAGGATCTGCTCCATGAAAACTCCTAGAACTTTTTTGTTGATATGGATCAATGCAGCTGCCTGCAATTTTGGATGGTCCTTCAGGATGTGGCTATGGGGACTGACATGATGCACTTCAAAAATTTCCATTACACCTCTGTGCTGGAGGCTTTGGAGCATAGGAGATAGCCTGCAATGACCCAGGGACATCTCAGGGCAATGATAGGCCTGTGTCTTGAATTCCCAGAAGCCTCTGGTAACTTCATAGTGACATCATCTGGTGACATAGTAACATCATGTCCACTCTTCACATGGAAAGCATTTTCACCTTGCCCTGCTGGGCCTCTCTGCACATCTGAGGTGATTTGCAAGATCCATTACAAAGGCCATTACAAAATGCAGTAAGGCATTATTTCTACTCTCTACCACCAAAAATGTGAGACTTGAAGCTAGCCCTTCAGCCAGTCCCTGATTGTAAACAGTTTTAACAGCATGGGATTGTGTGGCATGAGCCTCAGCCATATCTTACAGTTCTAAATGTCATGAATGGATGAAGAGTGGTTGGCCTTAGTCAGGTGGTGGCGGCTATTCATGCATTCCAAAAAGTGTGCGCACTGAACGTGCAGTGGGGCAGCAGGATCACTCTTCATGTCTTGCCCTCAAGACCCAGTTTTCCCTTCATATCTTGATGTACAACCCACATTGCAAGAAGGTGTATCGGTTGCCTCATTCGTATACTGAAAATAGGGCAATCCTTACTCCTCAGAATCGGAAGAGGGGGGAAAGCAGCAAAGGTATTCACTGCATACTTTTATGTGAACATTACATTAACAAGTGGAGGTGAGGCAGAACTGGAGGCATGTGGGCAGGCATAATTCTGCTGTCTTACCTTGCATTTGGCTAGCGTCCATTCTTGGGAATGTGTGAGTATGGTCATTATCTCTTTGCCTAACTAACCTCACTCAGGATCTCTTCTCGATCCTCCCAGAGTGCAGCACACGGAATAACGTGCTCAAGTTAAAGGAAGCCAGATTCCAGCTGGACATCAGGAAAAACTTCCTGACTGTTAGAGCAGTACGACAATGGAACCAGTTACCTAGGGAGGTGGTGGGCTCTCCCACACTAGAGGCATTCAAGAGGTAGCTGGACAACCATCTGTCAAGGATGCTTTAGGGTGGATTCCTGCATTGAGCAGGGGGTTGGACTTGATGGCCTTGTAGGCCCCTTCCAACTCTGCTATTCTATGATTCTATGATCTCATTTGATGTGTGCATCAAATGAGATGAGTGTATATAGTAGACTTCCCCGACCTGTGGGGCTGGCTGGCTGGGGGATTCTGGGACTTGTAGTCCAGCACAGCTGGAGGGCCCCAAGTTGGGAAAGGTTGGTCTATTGAGACCAGACACGATCCCTTTGGATTAGATATAAAAATATAAAATATAAAAATATAAATAGCGATTGCAGCTATGGCAAAAACTAGAAAATGTATATAGGTTTTGACTATACAGGTTCATCACTGTCTCCTTCACATTGCACATGTAGACCCTCCCAAACCATGAGATGCCTTCTACAAACAGTCTGCACTTATTTTCTCCATGTAATCCTGCTGGGATATATGATATCCTTAGTGGAGAAACCTTCGTGTGACTCAGACATGTGCACCGTTTCACCCTTTTCTGCAATGTTTGTTTCTTGAAAACGCTCAGCCAACAGAAACTGTTGTGCTCATGATGACTTGGAGAAGATGTCCGGCTAATTCCCAATTGTACGGCATCAGCTGAGGGGGACAAAGATTGTGCGAACTGGGTACGTGGGGACCACTATATCAGCAGTGAATGTTACGTGGGTGGTAGAGGAGGAGGTGCATCCTGCTCTTTTACCAGAACTGTCACTTGGATCCAGAACTGTCACTTGAGGCACAGGTGAACTCAGTAGCAAAGAGCACCTTTTATCAGCTTAGGCTGATATACCAACTGCACCCTTATCTAGACAGAGATAGCCTAGCTACAGTTATCCATGCTCTGATAACCTCTCGTTTGGATTACTGCAATGCGTTATACGTGGGTCTGCCTTTGAAAATGGTCTGGAAACTTCAACTGGAACAAAACAGGGCAGCCCGGTTACTAACAGGGACTGGCCGACGAGATCACATTACGCCAGTCCTTTTACAACTTCATTGGCTGCTAGTCCAGGTCCGGGCCCGATTCAAAGTGCTGGTATTGACATTTAATGCCCTAAACGGCTTGGGGCCAGGCTATCTGAAGGAACGCCTCCTCCCATATGTACCTGCCCGGGCCTTAAGCTCATCTACAGGGGCCCTTCTCCGTGAGCCCCTACCAAAGGAAGTGAGGTAGGTGGCTAGGAGGAGGAGGGCTTTCTCTGCTGTGGCACCCGGGTTGTGGAATGAGCTCCCCAGAGAGGTCCGCCTGGCGCCTACACTGTACTCCTTTCACCGCCAGCTGAAGACCTTTTTATTCTCTCAGTATTTTAACACTTAATTTTAACTTAAATTTAAATTTTACTGTTCTAACTCTGTATTTTAATCTTATATCAATTTTGCTGCATGGTTTTATCCTGGTTGTGCTTTTTATACTGTATTTTGTAGTAACATGTTGGTTGTTTTATTATGGTTTTAATTTTTGTGAACCGCCCAGAGAGCTTCAGCTATTGGGCGGTATAAAAATGTAATAAATAAATAAATAAATAAATAAAATAAATAAATAAATTACCACAGGAAAAGGTTCATCGGCTAGGGAAACATGTGAACTTAAGAAGTTCACAATTCTAGTGGCAACAATGCTGTACAGCACTTTAATTTATTGCCAGTTAAACCCCTGAGCAGATGAGAGCTAGAGAATTCTAATAAACAGGTATTTGAATTGCACCTGATGTTCCCCCCCTTCCCGGTTTTCCTTATTAAATATGCTGACTTCTTCATTGAAAATGGCTGCTTTCCCTGCTCACAAATCTTCTGTTTGTCTCCTCTTAGACAGTAGGCGCTATAAAGTTGTCAGTTTGTGAACAATGCTTGCAAAATGCCACTCAGAAGAAATCCCTAGTATTTATCCTTAATCCTCTTTATTGATGCTCATATGTTTAGTTTCTGTCTGTCTTCTACTATTGCTAAGATTGCCAGCTGCGGAAAAACTGAAATGTAAATCGGTCTTGACACATTGAACCTACTGTGCATTCAGACAGCTCACAATTGGTTTTAGTTTACAATCTCTCAATTGCAGACATCCCCCCTCTGTCGCGCCAAATGCTGTAGATGTGGGTCTAGTTCAGGGGCTCAGCGGCACCTGCGTGTTGGCCTATGAGAGTATGTAGGGTTGCTGGATGGTTCATGGATGACAGAGATGGAAGCGTCTTGGGCCTACATGCAGAGCTGCTGTGACTTGGGCAGTTGCTTCAGGATGAAACAGGACTGCCTGTTACCACAACACGGCAGTGGACCCGTGTTCAGGGGGGCGCGGAGTGTACAGCCTGCTTCTTTGGCAACGTTCTTTGATATTGCGTTATTTTTTGTGGTTTTGATTTTGAGTCCGTGCCACGTTGGAGGCTTTTCGTCATGACGTCTTCAGCACTACGCCAAGTCTTCATGTTCTATTGTGCCTTTCCCCAACCTGGATCCCTCCAGAACTGTTCAACTACTACACTGGTCAATCCCAGACAGCATGGCTAATGGTCAGAGATGATGGGAGTTGTAGTCAAAAACATCTGGAGCGTTGCCTTCCTGCAACTAAGCATGTGGAACCACAAGAGGCAGCTGGACAACCATCTGTCAAGGATGCTTTAGGGTGGATTCCTGCATCGAGCAGGGGGGTTATTTATTTATTTATTTATTTATTACATTTTTATACCACCCAATAGCCAAAGCTCTCTGGGCGGTACACAAAAATTTGTTGGACTTGATGGCCTTGTAGGCCTCTTCCAACTCTGCTATTCTATGATTCTAGCCCTTCCTCCGCTTCTGTCACCTCCCTTTGTTGTCTCCTTCGTGTTTATTTCTATATTGTAAGCCCTTTGAGGCAGAGACCTGTCATCTAATTTTTTGGAAAGCACCATAACATTTTTTTTTGTTGGCACTATATAAATGCTTGGCACTATATAAGTAAGTAAAACAAATGCATGTTTTAATTAATAAATAAACATGACTGGCAGGCACTGATAGACCTAACCTCCTCATTTATTATTATGGCAACCCTGAATGGGTTTTAGCTAGTTACAAGTCATATATAAAATCAAATACAATATCAAAAATCAAATCAAATCTTTTCTGTTTGTTTACAAAGCCCTCTAAGCTATTGGCCATGAAGTAGCCCCGGTGACTCTCAGCCATGCCAAAATTAAAGAATTTTATTTATTTATTTATTTATTTATTTATTTATTTATTATCATTTTGGTTTTTTGGGAAAAAAAACCAAATCATCTAATGCAAGAAGTACAAAATATAATATGCCTGAGTTGGCCAGTGGAAGGGACTTTGGAGACCCTTGCCTTCTGCACATTGTAGGTGGCTGACCACTGATGGATTTGTGCAAGACATCATGGCAATGGAAGAGGGATAAGACACCACAGATGTCTGAGTTGGGAAGCTGGGTTTAAAGTAAAAATATGGACAAAAAATGGAATATATATGTATGGATCAGGTTGGGGTAGGGACCACCGTTGCGATGTTTAAAAAGAAAAGAGAATAAAAGCCGGAATTCATAGTAAACGTTAGAAAATGCCACTGGACAGTGAAAGAGAAGAAGCTATTTCAATAGAGGAACTGAAGGAGCTGTCAGTGTGATGTGAAGGACCAGTAAATTGATGTCATAACACTCCAAGAATGAAAAGACCTTGTGGAGAGTGAGTGTCCCATGGTATCAAAGCTAACACAGAGATCAAGGAAAGAAAAGTATGCAGAAAGGGCCCTACAAGAAAGAGATGGGTAACGCATAAGACAAGACAAATGAGGTACTCTGCCATACACCTGAAATGGTTCTTTCAGCTGTTGTGACCACCCATGGTGGTTAATTAATTAGACGACCTTCCTGATACAGTGATTAATGGCATGATGGGTGTAAATAGATCTATGCTAATTAATAATGTGGCTGTCACCAGAGTACTTAGACACAGTTGTAGAGATTGAGAATAAGGTTCACTTTGTATACAACAATTCTCCTCTGTAGGTATACCCTCATCTATGATCATGAGCGGTCACATATGTGATGGTGCACACACAGTTGTCCTGACATGGAAGTGACATAGAGAGACATATATATGTTGATATACGATATATCAATGGTGTGTTTGTACCAGGTGTTTTCATACAACCTGCTTTTCATACATGTAAAAGGGGAGCATTTGTTTTCAATAGCTTTTGGTATTTTAGCTTGATTTACTGTTCTTATTACTATGATTATTCTCTTATTTCTGCTTTGTGAACCCCCCCCCCCTTCATATGTTTTAATGTGATTTTAGATTGTAAGACTCTAGGCAGGGTATCGCTGTTTTATTTGTATATTTTGAACAGCACCAAGTACATTCCTGGTGCTAAATAAATAAATAAATAAATAAATAAATAAATAAGAATGGTACAGATTGCACAGAGGCATTCTTCATGAAGCCGGTGGTGGGTGGTGGCTCCTATTTTGGTGGGGCTGTGATGCCACTCAGGTTTTAGTCAGAACCACCCAGAACTCTAAAAGAGCTCTCCAAGGTGCTGAACTCTATCGTGAATTTGGTTCAGCACCTTAAGAATTCTGGGTAGTTCTGACTGAAACCCAGGATGAAAGCACAGCCCCACCGAAATTGGAGCCACCAGCCTCCACTGCATGAAGTTGCCCTTAAAGACAACTCAAAAACTGTAGTTAGGACAGAACACAGCTGCAAGAATTCTTACTGGGACTAACTGTTGTGAACCAATTGCACCAATTATTTGATCTATTTCTGAGCTCAATTCAAGTTGCTGGTGATTTATCTATAAAGCTCTATGTCTGGGGGCCAAATATCTGAAGGAACATCTGCACCCACATCAGCCTGTTCATCTGCTGATGCTTTCCTCCATGCAGACCTCAGGAAGGTGGCAACCAAAACACAGGGCGCTCTGCATTGCAGCACCTCAGTTGTAGAACTCTCTCCCCAAGGAAGCTCACCTGGCAGCACCTGGTGCCAGGCAAAGATCATCACCATCATCATTATTCCACACCGGTCCTTTTAGGCATTTCAAGTTGAAATGTTTTAGGCTGTGATCCTATAGACACTTACCTTGGAGTAAGTCCCAATGAACGGAACAGGACTTAGTTCCAAGTAGACATGCATAGGATTGCACTGCATTGGATAGGGCGTGCTTTTAAAAATGCAATCCTCTGTATTTTGTAATGAATTTTCATGGTGGTGGTGGTGGTTAGTTTTAATGTAATAGTGTAGCCTACTCTTGGGTGTTTGTGATTTAGGGCAATATAGAAATACATAACTAAATAAATAGTCTGCATGACATCCTTTGACCTGATTCGGTTTGTCCTCTACTTCCTAGTTTTCCTGTACATCATCAAACACTTCATCAGAGAGGTGGAAGCATGTGGTGCAGGGGGTGTAAACTAATCTTCCATTCTTTCTGGCCATTGTCCTCCCCTTCTTCAATGTTTCCTGTTTTTTAAACCCACACATATCAAACACCAAGGTGTGCAGGGGAATTGGCACCATTTCACACCTCTGTTATATGGCTAACTTTGCTACCAAAGCTATTAATTTAGACCTCCAGGATGATCCTAGGCACTGGCTATTAGGCATCACCTCTGCCCCCCCCCCCAGTCTTTTTCTTTTCTTCCACACACTACAGACAATGTTTTGGAGGTGTCTAGATATAAGAATGCCGTTGCATAAATTCAGCATTTATTAATAAAAAGTATGAAACAGAACTCCAAGTGTGCAATACTGAAAGACAGAAACGTGTGTTATGAAAATGCATAAAGATTATTTTGGGCCAATGAGGGACAGAAAAATGAAATGAAATGTGACACGGTGATTTGAGCAGCTTCAGCCTAAGAATTCAGCCTCAGAAGCCTCATCTGCTCATACAGTTTATCAGTCGTTTTTATCCTTTAGCTCCTGTGTTCTTCACATTTAATTGAGTAAAAGGGAGGTGTATGGACTTTCAGTTACTTTACAGACATAAGGATTTTTCTCCTCCACAGCCTCTATAGGAGTACCATAATGCACCTCCTTCACCTGAAGATCACCTGGGCAGAATGACACAGTTCTGTGTTTGTGCTCAGAGCGAGGTTTGAACTAGTCCCATTCTCCAAAGATAAAGAGGCCATTGTACGTCTAAAGTGGATCGTCTGCTTCCAGGGCAACGTTTAGTTAAGAGTCTTCCACTTGCCCAAAAAACGGATGGGGGGAAAGCGAGTTGAATAACTGGTGCAGTATGGCAGAAATGTGCAATTTAACTAAGAACGTTGGGGAATCATGCCCACGGCTTAGAAATAATGAGCTCCCAACGTGTTTTCTAATCAAAGTATCGGCATGGAGTCACCATGTTTAGCAAACGTCCTATCATCAAGGAAGCAGTACATCAAAAGTTCACCGCGGATATTATTTTCGTGCCTCACCTTTACATTACGTTTGCCTCCCTGCGCACCCTTTCCCTTTCATAATAGCTTAAAGCCAACCCCCCTCCCCCAACAAACCAGTAGATGCGTGCGAACGGCGGCCCTTATCACATTTGTTCCAGCTTTGGTGGACCAAGAGCCATCCCTGTCGTCCTCAGTTATCTTTGCACGCAGCGCTGTTTTGAGCAGAGGTTTAATACACAAAAGATTGCTTCCCCCAAGATTTAGGTACCTCATAAATCAAGCTGACAAGTCACGTGGGCAAGGTTTCCTCTCCTGTTTTGTCTATAGCATGCAGAGAGATTATACAGTAGAGTCCTCAGTGGCTTATTGTCTAATAATGTCAGAGAGGGCTGCGTTCTTCACGAGCTATAGTGGACTCTACCTAGGCAGTTCTTTCCCTAAATATTTGTGTGTGTGTGTGTGTGTGTGTGTGTGTGTGTGTGTGTGTGTGTGTGTCTGTGTCTCTGTCTGTCTGTCTGTCTGTAAGACAAGTAGTAGAGACTGCTGCTCTTTCTGAACATTTAAGCTTGCTGTGAAATCAACAGTGGTTTTAAGCAATCAGAACTTTATTTTTCACATGATGTTCTTTATGCAATGATTTAGTCCATGTTGGCATATTGCTAAAACACTACTTTCGTGTGGAAATAATAGCACATATGTTTCCCAAAATATAGAAAGCTCACTCATTAAAAATGAAAATTCATTACACAGTCCCAGTTTGGATGAAGCACTGTGAAAAATAGGACAGAAGAGAGGTAAGGAACTACTGGCAGATCTGGTGATGTTTTGAAGTAGGTTGGCAAATATTTCAGACTCCCAATTGTTTAACTGTAGCAACAACAAATACCTCACTCTAAATTATACTGCTGAGGGGGACCAAACTCCTGGGCTCAGAATTCTTTAATTCTATATATTTTGCACCAGGTTCTGGTGATAGATCTTACAGGATCTTTGGTTAGAAGCTCATGCCTGAAATTTGCCAATCTGTGATGCAGATATTACAAGCAGTGGCAATAAGCAGAATCATGACCTGTCCACGCCTACTGGATAACGCTACATGTTTACATGCATAAACATCCTATGTATGGAGGCCTGACTCGCACTGTTGCTAACCTACATAAAATCAGGGAAACTAGCGCGTGATCCAGATCTACATTCACTAGATATTGCTGCAACGTTGAATGGCAGCAAGAGGTACCCAAGTGACTAGTCTCCCTTGGTGTGAAAGTATTTGCTACAATAACCTTATTGAAACTAAGCAGGTCTAGGCCTTGTGAGTACTTGGATGAGAGACCTCCTATGAACCTTATGTATGTCCTTTTGAGTTCCATAAACAAAAGGTGAGCTAAAGTAAAAACCAGTGTGATGTAGCAATGAGAATGTTGGACTGTGGCTCAGGAAACACAAGTTCTATTCCCTACTTGGCCATGAAGCTCACTGGGTGATTTGGGGCCAGTCACTAATGCCTCACAGGTTTGTGGTTGTGAGGATAAAATGAAGAGAAGGCGGATAATGTATGCCACCTTGGGCTCCTTGGAGGACAGGCGAGATATAAATGTAACAAATAAATATAAATTAAATAAATGTGTTTCTTTCCATTTTTCCTTCCAGCAATTTACATTGATGGTGTCCAACTGAAAGGCTACTTTGTTTGGTCCCTTTTGGACAACTTTGAATGGACTTGTGGATACAGCTCTCGATTTGGACTCTTCCATGTAGCCTTTGAAAATTCAGCACTTCCTCGTCTTCCTTACCGATCGGCCATTGAATATGCCAAAGTCATTGCCAACAACAGACGGGTTAAATTAGATGGGTAACAGATGTCTCTTAGCAGTATCCATGGACGACTTTCAAAGGAGCCACGTGATGAAATCTCTTTTTTAATCTGAATGTTGGTTTTCAATACCAACATTCAGATTAAAAATACAAGCAATAGAAGGAATCAGAACAATAACTATACAAAAAGGAAGCCAGACTTACAAAACTGTAAGGTTCGGGTTGAAAAAAGCAAACTGAAAATGCTACAAATTTCAAAGACACTTCTGTCTGCCTATGTGTTTCGTTTTCCTATCAGAGTGAAATAATAAGCAAGGAACAAGTGAAACCATCCAAATATTTGTTTACCTGTTATGGACAAAACACATTTTGACAGCTCAATATCTCTATATTTTTTACAAATCCAGATTTCTAAATACGATTTTTAAAATTTCAAAACTCCGTATATATTTATTCAGTTTTTAGATTTGGTAGCAAAGTAAGTTTACTAAAGTCGTACCAATAAAGTGGATATTGCTTTCCATTTCCCTGAATGGTGAGAAATTCAAAGAGGTGTTGTTTGCTTTGGTTGAGCAAAGACTTAGGGTGACTTTGTAGTATTTATTGTATTAAGAAGCGGAGCCTATTGAAAGCAAACTGACATTTCTATAACAGGCAACAAATTCTCCAACTCTGTATCAGATTTCCAGAGAAACATTGCACTGCAAGACTGCTTCACCTTTAAAACCACTATAGCTTTTTAGCTCTGTTTGCACCTTGTTGGACATTTCTGTGTATTGAATGAATACATGCACAGTTAAGGGGTAGTAAGCAGTCTGCTTAACAAAGGATGGTCTAGTAACGAGCAGAAATTCAATAGACAATAGCAAGCAACTAGCACACGTTGATGAAATAGGTACTTTTCTTTTTAAATCTTCACTCAGGTAATCCAAATTCGGTGTGAGGAAAAGCTGAATTCTGTGACATGTATAAATTATGCAGATGTATAGAATTTCTTTAATATTGCATACTTTACTCTGCAGGGATATTTTTTTTATTTATTTAATCATGGGTAGGAGCTAGGAGCTATGCAGGCACTGAAGCACCGCCACAACCACTGGAAAACGTTGGCATTAAGCCACACAGTTTAAAGCATATTTTCATGGCCACATCGGCTAGAGACTTGCCAGAATTTCAAAAAAATGAAAACTAAGATACAAAGGAAGCTCAATTCTGTACTGGTGCCACATGATGTGCTTTCACCATATTATTATTATTATTCAGTACATTTATATAATGGCCCCATTCAGACAATACGCTAAACCATGCTGCTTAACTACAACATGGTTAATGGAATGCATTAAGGTTAATGCATTCCGTTAACCGTTTTGTGGTTAAGCAGCATGGTTTAGCATGTTGTCTGAACGGGGCCAATGACATTTTTCCCCCAAGGAACCCAAAGCGGTGTACATAATCCTCCTCTTCTCCATTTCTATCCTCATAACAACAAGCCTGTGAGGTAGGTTGGGCTGAGAGTCTGTGACTGGCCCAAAGTCACCCAGTGGGTTTCCATGGCCGAGTGGGGACTAGAACCCGGATCTCCCGACTCCCAGTCCAACACCTTAGCCACTACCCTTCCTGACTGCACCACATGAAATATTTAGGCGTTGGAAGATGCAAGGAACACCTGTTTGCCTCCAAGGAATAAGGCAGAGAAAAGGAACTACCTGGCCCTCTGAGATGTACCTTCTGAGGCTTTGCCTCTACAAATGGCTAGCAAATGAGTTCTGTTGCAGTGTCAGAGCTACTGCTTTTGCTAAGTGCCTCCTTGTAAAGGAGCAACTAGGAGAGCGTGAATATATTGCCTAGGAGCTATTTACGTTGCTCTCAAGCAAATGTCATTTTGATCAGAACTTGGTTTGGAGCAATTGCAGAATAACCGAAGGGACACATACTTCTGTCCGCTAGTCTAGAAAACGAGGCGTTGCTCGGTGAGCAGAGTAGCAAGATTAGTGCCAAACGGGCCAGCGATGTGCTCCCTAGGACAGGGCAGGTGCTGTGTCCAGGACTGTGCCTAAAGCCTTGTACACGGGGAAATGGCCTCCCCCACCTACCCATCCACCTGGCAAAGTCAAAGAGAAAAGTACCGCTGCAACAAAAGATCCTGTATACAATCCCACATAGCCCCCTTCCCATTCCAACAATGGAAGAAAAGGAGTTTTTAAAGACCCTGTATACAAAGGAAGCTTGTACAATAGGAAAAGTAATCTTAAAAAGTGTTAAATCTTTCCTAGATTAAAAAAAAAAAAAATCACGCACGCTGCTGATTGCTTAGATTTTTTTTCTAAAAATGCTTTTAAAAAATGTACAGTGCTTACATTCTGCAGCTGTTCACAAAAGACCAGAAGTCTAAAATGTATAAGATTGCTTGGCTTTGTTCCTCTGTTTTGTGTAAACCCCACATCTACTTTACCTGTGGAAATGGTACATCAAGGTGCTCTGCTGGGATTAAGACTTCCTTTTGCTCCCTTTGACATGTTGTGTTGATGGAGGAACTAAGAAAGAAAGTGGTAGCTATTGGTTTGTCCTGGCAGTTTTTAACCGTATATTTCCATTATTTATCAAATAACGATCTTCTCATTTTATAGATGATGATAACAACTGCAGAAGAACAATCTTACATTCACCCCTTACATATTCCATGTGTGCGGCGCGCGCACACACACACATACATACATGCCAGTTCCAAACAGTCTATCATGCTCTTCTTCAATACACTGGCCTGATTCAGTAGACACCTTAAACCATGGCTTTAAGGGCAGTACTGCTCCCCTCTGAGGTCTGCGCCCTAGGCGGCTGCCTAGTTGGCCTAATGGTAGCGCCGGCCCTGAGTATGAGGAATTCTCCAGCCTCCTTCCCTCCCCCATGCCTCAGCTAGATGGCCAAAAAGACCTGTCTAGCTAAAGTGTAGAGTGGGAGGCAAGTGAGAAAAGGAGGACTGGGCTCCTGTATCTTTAACAGTTGTATTGAAAAGCGAATTTCAGCAGGTGTCCTTCGTACATATGGAGAACCTGGTGAAATTCCCTCTTCATCACAGTTAAAGCTGCAGGTGCCCTGCCCTCTTTTACATCTGGTCACTGTAGTATAGCTTCTGCAGCTTTAACTATTGTGATGAAGAGGAAGTTTCACCAGGTTCTCCATATATACCACAGACACTTGCTGAAATTCCCTTTTCTATGTAACTGTTAAAGATACAGGAGCCCTGTCCTCCTTTTCATATGGTCACCCTAGGATACTCGCAAGCCTCTGAGTTCAGAGGCTTGTGGGCATCAAGGTCAGATCTGATAGGATTGTGTGCTTAATGTTTCAATCGTCAAATGTGCATGTATGTGCCAGCCTCTGGTAATAAATTCATGTTAAATGCATGTGCTAATTAGATGCATCTTCAATTCCATTTACTGAAGGAGATGGTATCTCTAAGAACTAAACTCAATATATCTCATCTTTTAAAGAAAATTCCACATATTGTGTTTGTGTAGACCACAATATAATCATTCCATTCTCTACCTTCTTAAATCAAAGACACCTTGATTTCTGGATGCTTTTCACATCACAGTGCAGGTAATTTTGTTAGCAATGAAAATACTATTACTTACCCGGGAGCAAAGGGTAAAATGGTTGAGTTGCGTTCCGCTGATATTAAAGTCAACTTACTCAACTAAAAGGAAATTAAAGTAAACATATGTGGGGATTATAAATTGTATTTTGTGTCCTTTTTGTTTGTTAATTGTTTGTACCTAATTGCACAATAAAAATCTCATATTGCATAACTTTAAATTTAAGTTATATTTCCAGTTTATTTTATTTGTGTTTTTAAGCAGACCCCACCCCATCCCACCCCATCCCACCCCACCCGGTCTCAGATTTTACAGTCTATCTTTATTTCCAATTCACTTTACCCTCTTATATTATCTAAGACAGAAGAGTTTTCTTTCCTTTAATTAGGACATTGGATAGAATATTATTTATCCTTGTAGGCATATTTATATGGTTTACTGTGAGACAAATAGGCTATACATTTTCTCAGCAAAGCAATATTAATGTTCTCTTTGTACATAATATGCTCCAGCACATTTGGCCCATCAGGTGAAATAAATATTCGAAATGTTGGCATACAAACCCACTGAAAGTGCAGTGACCATCTGTACTTCTCTGTTGGGCTTTAAAGGACACCTCTCTCTTCCTAAGTTTTATGATACAAAGGGCAATTCACTAATTAGTACTGTAAATTAGTGTTGCCATGAGGTTAAATGGGAAAAAAATCCACCCAGCCCCTGCAGTATTTCAATTAATGTTATTTTTAATTGCTTGTATTAGCATTTGAGAACAAGATTGATTAGCTTTTGGCCATCAAAGAAACAGTTGAAGCTGTTAAATACTGAATGGGAAGTTGTTAATTATACTTAAAATCCATACAAACTGTACATATCAATCTAGAAGGTCATCAGAGTACAGTAGAGTAGGTGTTTTTCTTTAGCCTGTTTTTATTTAAAATTCAGGAACAGATGCATCTGTTTTTCTATATCTGATCATGGAAATTAACATCTCAAAAATGCACAACAAAAATTTCTTGTTGACTAAGGGCACAACCCTATGCATGTTTAGACGGGGGGGGGGGGGAAAGTCCTACAACTCGCAGCATTCCCCAGCCAGCATGGGAATTATAGGACTTTTTCCTGGCTAAACGTGCATAGGATTGCACCCAAAATGGCTTTTTATAAACTCTTCCATTTAAGACATTTCCCCACCCTCAATATGTGATCAAAATAGCAAGTATAAAAACTGTAACCAAGGCCTAGTTCATATAGCAGGCCTGTGCACTGGAGGCTTCAATATCTGGGTTTTAGTTCTAAAGGAGCGATAGCTCCTTTAACGTTCTGACTGGAACCCACTGACATTAGAGCCACTAGCCTCCACTGGGCCTGTGTAGATTAGGGTGACCAACTGTCAGGATTTCCCCGGATTTGTCCTGGTTTTTGTTCTTCCCATGGTGTCAGGGGGGATTTTCTATAATTTTCAATAATGTCCTGGAATGACACACCTTCCTCTTTAAGGCTGCCATTAGCATGGCAGGAGGGAGTGACATGCTTTCTTGAGGCACGTCATTCCCCCACCCCGAGCTCCAATTGAGGTCTTAAAGAGGAAAGTGGGTCATTCGTGGACATTATAGAAAAGGCCCCAATTGGTGTGGATGGTGGTGGTGCAGAATGAAATCCTTTCCTCTCCTCCACTCCAATCGGGTTCTTTAAGGTGGCGGGGGAATAACGTACTTTCTGCAGGACTCAGAAAGCTGCTTCCCCACACGCACACACTAGGTGTCCTCTTTTTTGGTTTCCCAAATATGGTCACCCTAGTGTAGATCCTCTACGTGGTAAGAAGCCTCCTTGTGACAGTAGTAGCTATTGCTTCTGACAGGTTGTAAGTAAGCTAGAGAACCTCAATCCAGCCTCTTCTGACTTGCCCACTCACAGTCCTGTAGTATCTAAATTGCTCTTGGAGCAGCAACAGAAGAACATGGGTGTTTCTGCACCCCTGGGATTTCTTGATTACTTTCTGCTGCTGCGAAAAAGAATCCAGGTGCTTCCAGAGGGTGAGCAAGTAGGCAGATGGCAGCACACTGAGAAAGGGATGGATTTGGGATCTCCAGCTTATGTTTGTTAAAACCAATAGATGGAGACTTCTGACCATGTGGTGTGTCTGTTTAGGCCTGCTGAGTGAATAAGGCCGAAGGCTGTCAGCGTTTGGACATTTGAAGGGCGGCCAAATCTTTGCTCAGGTAAGCATAATACACAAGTTTAATTGACTTGCATCCGCTTTTAATCTTGTTTTGGAACAAACCAAGACACCTTTAAAACACCACTTCAGGCCTGAAATATACACATCTATCTTAGAAAGCACATGAAGGGATCTCTAGTGCAAGGGGCCAGGGGTCAGGTCTCCCTATTAACTCCTATGTTATAGATTCAATTTATCATTACAAGGGGCTATCACTAACTCCTCAGACCCTACGGATGAGTGTATGTGATCGCTCTTTAGGGGGGAAATATCTCCGTAACATTTTTTTCCCTTGAATTGGGCCTGACACCAGTTTTGGAGGTTCCTGGGCAGACTGCTTTTTGGGCCCCTGAGCATCAACCAGTGCCTCCACAGCACCTATTGTCACATGGGCAGGTGACAGTGGGTGCTGGGCGGGGGGCTCCACCAGCCTGCAATCAGGAGCAAAGGAAGTTTGGCTGGGGAGGAGTGTTAACCCTTTTCCGGCCAGCTCTTTAACCACTCAAAAGAGCCCCCACTGTTTTTCCCCTTTAGAGAGGAAAATCAACCTATTCAGATCTGTTTTCCCTGCAGAGAAACCAGCAGGGGGGATGATTTTGAGTGGAAGACCACTGGAGGAAAAAACTTCAGCAGCCTGTTCCAGGCTGCTGCTCTTACAGCTTCTTTTCATTTTATAAAACTGTCAAGAACCTGTTCACATTTCTTCTGTGTAACCTGTAGCTTGCCCCTGGGTCTATGACCCTGTTCCTATGTTTGTTTGTTTGTTTAATTTATTTATTACTAGCAGATATTCCTGGTGTTGCTCAGGTCCCCGAATAACATTAATCCACTGCCCTCTGCTTGCTGATGATGTTGCTCCTTGCCTCTCTTTCTCGAGGAGTAACATCGACGAGAAGTGGAGGGAAGTGACTCTCAGTGGACGCAGGCAGCTCCAGGCAAAGCATGCTGGTATGTGTAGCTATTTCAGAGATCTCAGGCCATCGCCCACATTGCTGCTCGCAATCCCCCAAGAACTCTGAAATGCCTACTCGTACCAGCATGTCTTCGGCAGAACACAAGTCACCCCATCGTCCGAGAGGCGCTACCCAGACAATTGCTGGCAGTTGTATGCATAAGCATAGAATCTGTTTTAAATTGTTTAAAAATAGTTAAACTGCACAAATTTGGGTTTTGGGATTTTGGGGGCTCATTGTACAGGAAGATGTACCAGTGTACCAAATTTCAAGTTTGTAACTCATCTAGAAGTGGGTAAACATTTCCATACATACAAACCCACAGACCTAAGTTTATCTTTATATAGGGAGATTACGTTCATTTTCTGCTTTTTTTCCTTCCAAGGTGGCTTACATGGTTGTCCTCCTCTCAATTTTATCCTCACAACAACCCTGTGAAATGTGTTAGGCTGAGAATCACTGACTGGACCAAAGTCACCCAGTGAGCTTCATGGCTGACTGGAGCCTAGAACCTGGATCTCCGCAGTCCATCATTCTAACCAGTAGACCACGCTGGCTCTCCACATGTACAGCCAACGCAGGATAAGAAAGGAGCCCGGGTTCCTTTCTTGCTTCAACCCAACCACAGAGCTCTGGTATTCTGGAGAGCTGCAGACAATGAAACATATACATGCTCTGTGATAGAAATATCAGAAGACCACATTCATCACTGCCTTCAGGCTTTATTTGAGTAACTCTAGAACATAACTGCAATACTGGGCAAAGAAGATTAAAGAAGATATGAAGAGAAACAAAGAGCATGTGCATGCTGCATTTCTAAAACAAGCCCTTGCTGTGCTTTAAAACCCAAATTCTGTCCTTTTAAATCTCTTGCTTAGATGGTAGGCAAGGCAACTCCATCTCCATTCTTTCCATGCTCTTATCACCCACTCCCTTTCCTCACCTGCTGTGAGACGTATCTGGTTTCCCACTCAGCAGAGCAGCTGAAGGGAGGGAGTGAATGTCAAGACCCAGGGGGAAGGGATTGCACCGGCCTTGTCTCCTGCTTTACAAGAGAATATAGGGGTTTTTTGGTAACCAAGTGTTTTCAAAAGCAAGAATTTCTCTCAAATTATAGGAGGGCAAACAGGTAAAAAGTACCCACAGAATGATATCCTCATTTATTGGAATCAATTAAAAACAAAGGTAGGAGCAGGTTTTTTATTTATTTATTACATTTTTATACCGCCCAATAGCTGAAGCTCTCTGGGCGGTTCACAAAAATTAAAACCATAATAAAACAACCAAAAGGTTAAAAGCACAAATACAAAATACAGTATAAAAAGCACAACCAGGATAAAACCACACAGCAAAATTGATATAAGATTAAAATACAAAGTTAGAACAGTAAAATTTAAATTTAAGTTAAAATTAAGTGTTAAAATACTGAGAGAATAAAAAGGTCTTCAGCTGGCGATGAAAGGAGTACAGTGTAGGCGCCAGGCGGACCTCTCTGGGGAGCTCATTCCACAACCAGGGTGCCACAGCGGAGAAAGCCCTCCTCCTAGTAGCCACCTGCATTACTTCCTTTGCCAGTGTTAGTTTTTAGGAGTCGATGCACCATATAGAAAGAGATTTCTATATTGTTTATCTTGGGGGGCGGGGAGAGAGAGAGAGAATCAAAGGAACCACATCTCTAAAAACGTATGCTGGCAGTTGTAGGGCTTTTTTTCCTGTCTAAACATGCATTGGATTTCACCCTTAAAGAACTCTGCCAAGTGACCAATTGTGACTGAGCGTCCGTCAGCCCTAACATCCATTCACTGGTGCTGTCAGGGCAGGACTGTGAGACAGGACTCTGTCCAGGGCCCCACTCAGCAGAATGAGCAAGAGGGCCTCCAAATACAGTGGGGCGAGCTCACCACATTTTGAAGTGAGTTAAGTAATGGGCAGTGCCATCTAAACACCCTCCTCCCCATAAGACCAATTCCAGGGACTTAAATGACCTAGTAGCTTCTTTCAGGGCAGAGGCTGAGACTGCTAGAAACCCATCCCTTTAAAAGAGAGAGAGAGAGAGAGAGAGTCCCTGCTTTCATTGCCAATAAAGGGAAACATTTGAATAGTTCACTAAAAAAACCCAAAACATATTGCAGTAGCCGACACGCTTCCCAGATGCTCTTGTGGTGTTCTGGGAGAGGGACGGGGTTGGCCTTGCATTTGATCTTAACCTGCCCTTTCACTTAAACAAGACTGCAATTACAACTGAATAGAATATTTGCTCTGCAGTGAAGTGTATAGGAATCTAATTTAGCTTATTCGCATGGGCTAATTCTGGATACAAAGTCCACTCGAATGTTGTGAGCTTCACAAGTGAAACAGCCAAATGAACCAGAAGAAATACTGCAGCAACGAAGAAAAATGAGCTATAATATGCATCTGCTCAGTTGATCTGGAACCAAATTGCTGGCTACTTTTTGATGTGGTAAATTTTCATGTAAATATTTTGTTTGGATACATCCATGTGTGGTGAGACGTATTTTCCATGCCAGGACAAACCCTAACTCTCGCTGATTTGTCTTTAGTCCAATAAAGAAGTAATCCTGTTGTCCCTAGACATTGTCTGAGGGGCCATAGGACTATGGGGATTCTCCCCCCTGAGATCGGAGATGTCCCTTCAACTTCAGAAGGGGAAGTCGACGATCTGACCCCCACCCCTTGGAAATGGCACAACAAGAACTACACCGCTGCCCTCCAAGGTCTGAAAATTGACGTCAGAGAGAAGGAAAAGGCAGGGAAGGGAGGAGAATGGAGAGGCCAGGATATGAACTATCCTGAGCCTATTCCAGCCTCCATTCTCCCTCTGAAGCTCTGTTGCTAGATGGGTAAAAAAAAGCCTGTCTAGCAAAAAATGCAGGGTGGAGGTCAGGGAGACAAAGCTCACCTCTGCCACTCCTTTCACCCTGTGTTGGATGATTGGAGGCCTCCAAGTTTGGGAGCTTCCAATCATTGAGGATGTAATTGATAGGATTGTGTACTAAATGGATCTCATTACATGAACAGTGCATTATATACTAGCGATGCGGAACATGTGGCCTTCCAGATGTTTGTTTGTAACTCCTGTTATCCCTCATCACTGGCTAGTCTGGCTGATGGGAGTTGCAGTCCCCCAACATCTGATCAGCCATATGTTTCCTTCTCCTGCTTTATAAATTTAAAATAGTTAATTTTGACGTATCGCTTCAAAAAGTAATGTGTGAATTGACCCTATTTCAATTAAACAAGTTTATATTGAAGTTGGTATCATTACCATATTTCACCTAAAGTGGCATTCGAAGTGAATTTGGAAGTTCTTACTCAAAGCAAAGCAGTTGAAGAATTTTGAACAAAGATAAAATGGCACAATCGAACACACACACCCAATGTAATAAATCACCTTTGCGGTAACTTCACCAACTTAAAATAAATAAATAACAGATGAAGTGAGCCAAAGCTTTTCAAGAAATGAATTGTGAGGTTTGCAAGTTGTCTCAAGAGAATCCTGTAGAATTTTCAGAGGGGATATAAATGAGAAAAACGTTGGCAACCCAAAACTGCTCTTTCTTTTGAAGTAGATTAGCAATTTTCTCTATTAACATTTTCCTAACTATAAAGGAGCAACTGCATTGTGTATGCATAATTAATCCATTCTTCAAACTAATTTTTGACATGTTGGTCAGTAAATACTGTGAAAATCTGTTTTCCAAAAGCTGTTGTTTAAAGTCATGTGTTAAAAGCACAAGGCAAACAGAAATCTGTGTTTCATTACCACAAGCCCAGATGATAAATCTAACAAAACAGAATTAATAGTCTCTAATTATCAGGTATATACTTCACCTGGAGCACCAGATTCAGTCACAATTGCCAATACGTTAGCATGTAATTGCCCTTGGAGTGCTATAATTCATCGCGCAAACTGTGATAAACTTCATAGAGAGGGGGGGGAAAGTGTGAGAAAATAATAATGAAGGTGAAATTTAATTATTTCAAAAGCAAGAATGTATGTGATAATCTTGGAGGAGTTCAAATGAAGCTTTAGAATGGAATTTCAGTAAATAAAATGCTTGTATTTTATGCTCGTTATTAACACACTACAAATGAAACTAATTCTATCAAAAGAGACATGGGGGTGGCAAAATAATCTGGGAAATATTTTGAATTTCCCTCATGAGATGTGGTATTTCCACAAAATTGGCTTAGGGAGTACCTTGGAAAATGGAGCTGGTGCTGCTACCTTCTGCAGCTCAAGACATTTTTCAGCATGTAATTATGTTTTGTCAGACGGAGGGCAAAATATATGGGAGTTTTTCAAAGAGGGTTAGAAAGGAAGCCCTTTCTCATATACAGCGGTGTGATGGGTTTACACATCCCACCTGCTCCACTCTCCTTAGACTAACAGTATCACAGAAGTTATCCCAAGCAGAAATATGAAGCTTGCCACAGTTGACACAAGAAGGGCTGAGAAAGAGAGATGACTTCCAATAGCCAAAAGCAGAATTCAGAACTCAGACTAATATGGGACTGCTTTATAGGGAATTGAGAAATTTAAATTCCCCCCTCCCCACCCTGCATGAATATAAGTCAGGTATTGTGAACCAGTAGCCAATGAACCAAATGCAGCCCCAAAGAAATCTTATCTGGCTTAGTAACTGTACTAAGCAGTGAAAAGTTTGTACGGAAAGTTTCATGCGTAAGAAAACGCAAACAAAGAAGAAAAGGAATAGTCCACGCTTCAATATTTTATCTCTCTTTGAATTTTGTATGTAATGCCTGACCATATTATTTATAGCTCACCCTTCACCCTATGGTTCCAGGGAGACGCAGATACATATCAATAAAACTAACTAAAAACCAACATTAAAAACTCAGTCCAAACGACTGCTTCACCAGAGGGAAAACAACAACATTAGGTCTTATAATTCATCCACTTCCAAAGACCTGGTTAAAGAGGTGCGTCTGGATTGGCCAACAGACGCACTGCACAGGGGAGGGAATTCCACAGCCATATCTGCTCCACAACACTGCAGTTCTTACGGCTAAATGGCACACATTTTTATGTACAGAGCCTGAGCATTGTGTGGAAAGACGTATTTCCGGACTCCAAACCACCGTGCACAAATGGACAAGCCCACACATTGGGCAGCTCTGATATACATCATGCCTGGTTGAAAGACAGCCTCATAGATCCCATTTCCCATTTCTCCTTCATTATTTAATGACATAGCATCGCATATCCGTGAACACAATGGCCTAGCTCAGGCATAGACAACATTTTTGGGCAAAGAATACATTTGGCAGTTTGAGCAGCTGTCCGATGTACCACCACAAAATGGCTGCCGTGGGAGGTGTGGCAAAGGACAAATAACATGCCCCAAAGATGGAGTGCGAGGCGGAAGGTGGGGTCTGAGCCCCAACATTCTAAGCAGATCCTTTGAACTCACAGTTTTCAGCACCAATGGAAACCTATCCTGGCTGCTGTTAGGAAAACATGTTGATTTTTTTTAAAAAAAGTGGGATGGGTAGGCTGCTAAGGGAAGTGTCTGGACGCACATTGGTGCCCACGGGCTAGATGTTGTCTATCCCAGGCTTAGATGAGAAGAAAATGATTCCTTTTATTTAATTCAAATTGCTCTCAATGGTGTACAAGCATGTCCCCACCCCGTATATTATTATTATTATTTATTTATTTATTTATTTATTTATATAGCACCATCAATGTACATGGTGCTGTACAGAGTAAAACATGAGGCTCTTTCCAGAATTCTGTTGGTGAATTCAATTTGGGCAGCATCATAATACATTTTTTTTACATCGAATACCACTAACCCTCTGTCAATCCTGCTTCTTAGAGTATTTGCCGTACTGCTTGTTGACCAAACAAGAGCAAAAGGCCAGGCTCCTAGTATTTATTTTAGGCTTGACTACTCCAGGTATTCCATGTTGTCCGTCAATCACAGGTGTTGATGTTCTACTTCCCTATTATCTTTTGAATCAAAAGAGGACACAGTCTGTACCCTGGTAGGACTTTCGGACACTGACATTCCTGGTTCAAGCTTGGAACCCCTGACAGATATTGCCCTGGTTTGCAAATCATAGCAGCAAATCATGGGCTGTTTAACCCAGAATTTGTGGGGTTGAGGGCAACCCGCTTCCACTTTTTGAAAATCTATGATCACACTGATTATAGATAGTGAGTGTGATGTCTGAACCTGGACACTCTGGATTGTTTTTAAGTTAAACTACTCAGAGTTAACGCACAATTTGTTATTAGGCGACAAGTGAACTGTCCGTATGTTGTTGTTTTTTAAAAAAGAGCAGATTCAAGCATCAAAATACTATTACTTCCACTGTAGTTGCAATTCAAGCCCAATATCTCATGTAGCAGCATTTTTCTAATGTCTTTATCAAGCATTGTTCAAACAGCCCCGCATTTCTCTGCTCAGAAGCTGCTTCTTCTCAATTGTTTGCCTCACTGATAGGAAGGAAGCTTTTATAAAATGTGACCTTTTCATGATGGGTTCCTTATACATATTGAGACAGACCTGCAAATCCTACTTGCTGGATGTTATTGCAGGCAAGAGCAATGATTTAGGAGCTGCCATTCTGGGGATCCAACCGCAATCCTTTTCATGCAGGTGGTTTTCCAGCGTTTGTGTATTAAAGCCAGAGCGTCAGGCAGAACTGAGTGCATTTCATATACCTCTCTAGTGGTAATAAGACTTTGTGATAGGAACTCTACCCGGGAGTCTTTGGTTTTCTTGTAAATGTATATTTACTCGCAAAATATGATATAAGGTTCTTATTACTTTAATGGACTGTGAACTGATTTGCTTGCACTGTCAAAAGGCACAGAGAGGGTGGCTCAGAATATATATTTTTCTTGCATTTAAAAAACAACAATAGGCCTTTGAACAGCTTCCAAGTCCTATATGTTCCGATAGACCATTTTCTTACAACAAAGTCTACTATTAGCTGCTCCCTTATTGACTCTCAGTTGCATTTAATCCTGTTAAGATCACCTTTATTGAAACATAAAAGATGTTTTGTGATAATGCTCGAAAGGTCCAGGAGCAGAAGATAACTGGCAGGCAGGGACATGAGAGCTTTTCTGTCATTCCAGTGGCAACAGCTTTGCAATGCCACCATATTGTGGTAGAGTTACCAACCAGTGTCACGTGCAGAGGAGGTATTTGGAGAGGAGACACCTTCTGGCAGTGTGTGTGTGTGTGTGTGTGTCTGTCTGTCTGTCTGTCTGTCTGTCTGTCTGTCTGTCTGTCTGGTTAAGAAGGCAAAATGAGGATCGTACTTCAAAAGACAAGCTATGGTTAGAATCCAATGAAGGCAGCCAGGTCAGATGAGGGCCAAAACAGATATTATTTTAAATCCTTACCTAGCAGTTACATCATTTATTCATTTTTATTCTATTATAGGCGTACCCTTCCTCTATATCTTAAAAGCCTCCTTCCCCATATTAGGATCCTGATCTTATTTAGGGCCCTGCACCTACTCTAGAGTAAAAATGAATAACAGATGTAGTTGCTAGACACTGATTTAAAGTAATGCCTGTTTTAGCCTTGAAGCATGCACGGAAATGGGCAGAGGGTTAGACCGGGAAACCTAAAAAGAGGGTTGGAACACCAAGAAGAAGAGTAGGGCAGCGTATAGCTGAAAGGCCCAGCAGGGTTTGTAAGTGGCTTTTTGCACAGTTAATGAATCACCAGGAAAAAGAAGCTGATACAGGGGCAAAAACCAATCAAGATGTGGTGAATGGACTGAGGAGAGGTGCCAGTAAATATATTTAAACTCAAGAGATTTACCAGTGATGGGAAGTAGCAGGTTTTTCTCCACCCTTTTTTAAACTTCCATTTTCAGTGCCATACGTGGTCCTGGTAACACCGACAAAGGTTACCGACTGAACTTTTTCCAAGAGTGGCTGCCATTTCTATCCAATAGAATGCTTTGCATCATTCTAGGAGGATACCATTTTTCCTACAATGCCCTGAGATGTCCAGGGAATTCTGAATAAAATGTGGTGGCCCCCAACTGTTGAGAAGAGCTCCTTTGCCATTTTTATTGGTGTTGCCATGGCTGCAGGCAGCAGTGCTAACCTCGCTTTCCTAACAAACCTTTGAGAAATTGCCCTTCCCCCTTTCAAAAAATGGTTGCCAACTTTAGGTCAACCATTTTTTAGAATTCATCCCCTTCTAAATTGGAGCCAGATATTTTTGACCGCAAACTTTCAGCTCAGCACAGATATTTTCCAAGTAGGAAGATCTTAGGCAGAAACAGTTCTTAATTTTGGAGCTTCTGCTTTTATTCATTGTCACTTTTGTTCCTCAATAAGAACTTTGGATGTTGTATACAATAGGGCTTGTGGATCCTGAGAGGCAATGTTCCATTGCACCCCTTAGAGCCAAGAGCCAACGGCTGCTTTTCACCCCAAACTGGAACTCCCAGATTTGACTCAGACTTTGGTTTAGTCCATACTAATGCTTGGACTATTTTGGGACCTACATTTTTTCTGCTCAATAAACCTACTTCAGGTACCCCTTTTATCCCTTTTGGTTTCACCTTTTAATCTGGAAAATTATGGACACTCCAGACATCCACGGTTAGTGGGGCAAAATATGTATAACATTAAGGGGTTCACCGTTTTTATTATTTTAATGGTTAAATATGTAGGGAAAAATCCTCATCTAGCAATGTTGCATATTAGTAATATAACTTGATAGTGATGTAGATTGCTATTAACATAATTTATAGATTAAATTAGTCCCTCACATTGATGGGTACCTGATTACTATTTTCCTGTTTAAGTGACATTTAGTGTTACCCACTGGGATTATAATTTTTTAAACAAAATAACTTTTGACAAAACATGGGCAAATTCCAGCCATACTAAGAGGAGATCTACACTAGTCAAGTTAGAACGTGTCTTACTGTTTTTAAGTGTGCGTTTCGTACTATTTTGCCACATGGTGTTCAGTTTGTGATGTTTTATTGTTGTCTATTCTCCAGTTTTTATTTTGAACTTCTCTGAAATAAGTCATTCTATTTGGTATGATGTGGCCAATTTCATTGTTTTAAATGGGTTTCCTGTATTTCTTTAGCCAATCGCATTCCTGGGGGGCATGTTTATGTAATTTCCGCGCCCAAAGTTGGAGCAGTTTTTTTCTTTCAAGCCTCTTTTTTGCAGCCACTTCCAGTTTCACTTTTGGGAGGCTTCTTGGTGGATTGTTTGTAGGTGGAGGGGCAACTGAAGCGGTGAGAAGAGGAAGTGGATGGGGAAATGGGCAGACAGGGAAATAGAACAAACAGATTTATTTTCCTAGTGTGGCCAAAAAAAATGCATTCCCACGGAAAGAGAAAACATAAGTAAAAGTTTTAAAAACCGCTACGTTTTAAATAGTTCAAAAATAAAACGTTCAATATACTAGTGTAGATCTCCTCTAAGTTTCATCCTTACTATGAACACTGCTTCCAACATATGAATAATGCAAACATATAGATAGAAAAGCCAAAGGACATGAACACAAGCTCCCCAGGTTTAAAAGACCAGATTGTTAAAACCAGATGAATTGCTAAAATGGTAAAAATAACCAAGGGTTGGATCCAAACTTAACAATACCTAGAGTAATCAATGGGTCTTAAGTTAGTCATAACTAATGTGTCCCATTGATTTCAATAAATCTACTCTAATTATGACCAATTATGGATCTCACCCCATATATGGCATAAAGTAATCAGAGACTTGTCAAGGACCATGGTCACTCTTTGACAATAACTGCAAGAATTGGTTTAAGATATAAGATTTTCTTTGTGAGCTTATTGGTTATTTCTATTTTAAATCTTTCAGAATTTATAATCATGCAAGACACGAATGGCTGACAACTCTCACTGCTTCTCTTTAGAGATGTTTTAGATGTTTCTGAGCATGCGAGTCCATGATTTGATCTGTCCACGTCCTCCTCTTGAATTGCTTCATGAGCTATAAAAGGCAAACTGGGCCATGCTGGAGGTGTCAAACATTCCACCATTTTGTTATTATCAGGTAATGTGGGATATGTCCAACAAGCTAGCGGCCAGGCTTCTTCTTGGAAACCGGTTCTCTTTTATTAATGAAGACATCTCATAGGAAGGAAAATTTCATTGCTCAAGCCAGCCTGCAAATTAAACAATATGGCTGAAGGAAAAATAGCTATGGAGAGGAGAATGCATAATCATAGTCTTGTCAGGTTGGGCATCGAGGGATACAGAGATATAGGAGCCTTTTATTACAGTTTATGGGCCCTGCTTTCCTAAGCTATTGCATTAGCAATAAATTCTGGTTTGGATACTAATTCGATGCATTTGAAAACCATGCCAAGGAACACGTTTTGTTCCTGTCATGGAAATATGGAGAAGAAAGTCTACATATCATTTCTGTGGCAGGTTGACATCTTCCAAGATTTATGCTCTTTGAAAACCTCTATTCTTGCTAAATGTACTGCATATGTAAGTTTCCTGTAATTTACTCAGAACTTTGCTGTCACAAATAATGTTAATATGACTGTTTTGATACGGCACATAAAATTTATTTAATCGGCTACCTCATTTTGAAATATATTCATTAGAAGTGTTGAATCAAAGCGGGGTAGTGGGGGGAAAACATGTCATAGCACAAAGCTGTGTTCATTTTGAGGGTGATGGCATTTGTAAGTCACAAGGAATGAACCAGTTGAATAGATTTTGGTCAAATATCATGGCATTATTCGGATGGTAGGATCTTCTTATTGATTGGACACTGGTTGAAAATTTAAAGCTTACGCTACATTTCACTAACACCATGACAATGAAAAGCATGAGCAATGGTCTGTCAAATGTGAGAAAATTGCGCTCTCCGAGTAAATAAAGGCATAACTCTATAAAAGAGTGACGGCAACATTTATTCTGGAATTAAGCAGTAATGAAACAGAGGCCATGTTCTCTACTCTGAAAGAATGTGTTAGGGTTACAGTATGAAAGCAACATGTTCATTCCCAGCTTTGTACAAGATGGCATGATTAGAATCCACGTAAGAAAGGATTGTATGACATAGGAAGTACAAGTACATCTCCTACCTTTTCTTATCCTACTCTCCCTGGTGGATGCAAAAACCAGCATACATAAAACTTAGTACACGCAAGACATGGCCATTTATTTTCATAAGGTGAGCCACAACTCCTTGCTGGGAATCTCCTTACGGGAAGAAGGATCCTAGAACCATTTATGACAAAATATATCTGGTACAGTCAGTAAATCACAGGGTCTATATACTAACTAATGAATTACTCAACTGAATATATTTATATATTTATTTCGCAATACATTAAAAACATAAAACAATGAATAAAAACAGCACACAATAAAAAGTAAAAACATGGCAGCAATGATCTAAAAGTGCAATGATCTAAAAGCTTGGAAGGATTAAAAAAAGTGTCTCTGGTGGGTGCTGAAAAGACCATAACGTAGGCACTGGGCAAACATCTCTGGTGAGGGCATTCCACAGATGGTGGTGCCACCACTGAAAGGGCCCTTTTTCTTGAAGCCACCCACTTTGCTTCATTTAGCAGGGGGCACTTGGAGGAAGGCCTCAGATGACGGACTTTGTGTCCCAGTAGGTAAATAGGGGAGGAGACACTCTTTCAGATAAGCTGGCCCAAGCTGTTTAGGGCTTTCAATGTTAAAACCAGCACTTTGAATAGGGCTGGAAATGGACTGGCAACTGGTGCAGATGGCAAAGTAGTGGCATAATATGATCACATCAGCCAGCCACAGCTCTCTAGCTGCCCTATTTTGAACTAACTGAATTTCTTAAGCGTGTCCGTGTATTGTTTTGACCGCTGGTGGCCAGCTAGGAAGTCAAAACAAGGTTCTTTTTAGATCCCGGAGACAATAACCAGACCAGGGAGTAAGGTCATGAGTGATTTATTAGTTCTCTAACAACTAGCATACATTACCAGAAGCATATACAGAGAGTACACCGAGACAGGTTCGTCAGCCTCTTGCTCATTCCGCTGCCGAGGACTTCGGTTGGCAGCGAGCAAGACCCCAAGAATCACTGGCGCAGCACCTTCCGGACGGTCTATGCAGAAGCCCCCCTCCTCAGACTGTAGTGTTGGTTTTTATACATCATCTGGTCTGCCTTCTTGTCTTTGATCGTCAGCTGCTGACCCATAGCAACAGACACCCGTCACCTCCCCTACTCCTCCTCGAACATCCTTATCTGTGTCGACACTGCTTTATCAGGGAGGGTCTTGTTGCACAGGTGCCTTAGCTTGGGAGGATACTTTGAAGCTCGGGGGCTGCTCCCCTGTTTATACTTAAATGTCACAGTGATATATAGAGGTTTGTTATCTACTTATACAACAAAGTGATATCTATAAGAGGCGAAATCATCTGACCTTGGCCAGTGAAATGAAAACACATGTTCCCCCCACCTATACCTCCTCGTAATAACAAAAAATCTTCCGCGATGCCAATACAGTCCGTTGATGGATAATTATGCTTGTTTTCTAAATCTTGGATGCAGGATACTTTTCAGTTAGTACACAACCTCTGCAGAACGTTTATTAGTTCTGTATTTCTCTAACCACAACCATTTCAGCATGCACGCGGATAAGTCTAAGTATATGCCAGCTTCTGAAAGCTTTTCTCACTAAGCTTTGGAGTTTGTGATTTAACACTACAGACCGTGATTCCTTAAGGCCAGGTGCTAAACTAGCGCTCGCCTAACCATATTCCCATGTTTTCATCATTCCAAAGGAATACAGAATTTGCCTCCTCCAGGTCTTGGCGCAAGTTGTACAACTCTGAGGTACTCTTTAGCTATGCCTGCAGCTGCACAAGAACTGCTAATCCAAGAGATCATCCCATACCCTCTGAATGACCCAGATATGTAGGTAGAACTAACTGGGTAGACCCACACACTGTGCCCCACCCCAGTGGCTAGGTTGTTTAGGCATACCTCCAGCTGTATGAAATTGCCTCACAGATAGGTGACTCCCACATATCTGCAGGTACAGGTAAAGGAGTCTTTCCCGACTTGGCACCATCCAAATGTATTAAATTACAGCGCACATCAGCCACAGCTAACTGAGGGATGATGGGAAGCGTAGTCTAATTCATCTGGGAGCATCAGGTTGGGTAAGGCTGATCTAAACAGTATCTGAAAGTGAGCTAAAGCATGGGATTGAGGGAGTCTGCGCTAAGTCTGAATATGTGGTGAAGTAGCCAAGTAATTGCTATAATGAATGGCCAAAATCCAAGCTTTCAATAATGTCTTTTTGGTATGATGCCGCAATGGCATTTATTGTGTGCTCATCATTCCTATTCATGGCTGTTTATGGGTTCTTTAGACAAAGTGACACTCCAATGTCGATTTTGTGTCTAACCAGCACTTTTAGCTGGTACTTTTAGAGCAGAAAAAATGTGGCATTTAATTGGGAAAGAGAAAGAAACCGCAACATCCTCTTGTGTACTTGCACTATTCCACTATAAGAGAGTGCCATCTAGAGGTTATGTAGCAGAAAAGCCGGAAAGGAAGTGCTCCAAATGTAGAGCTTTGATCTCAATTCTGTGACAAAACCAAAAATAGGTACAGGGGATTAACAGCCTCCTTGCACCGAATCCTGCCTTATTTGCTTCCTCTTTACCCTTAACGTTTCCTAATCTTGCCTGAACTTAATTCTCATGTGCACCCACCCACCCACTAATCCAGCCATGCCTTCCACAATCCTGCTTTTCCCTAACAGATATAAATTTGACATAACAAATCATTTCAGCCTGCTTTCTGAGTTGGAAGGAAGAACTGACTCCTCTTTTCAGCTTAACTCAAAAGAATTCAAAAGCTGGAGGAGACAAGCCTGTACAGACACGCCCCAAATTTAATGCTCTGTGCCAGGTTTAACATTTTCTTCCTGGAGCCAGAGACATTGCCATTAGCCCTGACCCTGGAGAATGCACTCCCTTCCCAAACTTACACAACGTGTGTGTTGTAGAGGAGGGGAATTGCTGGAAAGCGTTAGAAATCCCTCTGTCTTTTGTGTATAATTTACAGTACTATACCTCCTTCCCAGGAGATAAAATGCTGAATAAAGAAAACAGCTGTGGCTAGACAAGTTATATGGTCTACATTTGCAGCTTACGGAAAACCCAAATAAGCCATTTAAGCCAATTAGGTCTGTACTACAAGTCATTCCACTGTGTGTTGTGTGATATTTCCACTCTCCTGACACAGCCCATATATTTCTCTTGCGATGTTCGCTCAGACTTTCTTTTCATAAAACAGCCAAATAAGAATTGCTATGGTTTTTCTCTATCTTGAGCACACTGAAAGTTGGTGTTTGTTTTTGGTTTTTTTTAAAAAAAACCTGCTGTCAATTACCCTCCGATCTCCATCTCTTGTCTGTGGTCTGTCACCCATGTTGTACAACAGCTCTGTAAGAAATAGACTGTTCTTAGCCTAAGCCCAAAATGTTTAGGTTGCACGCGCCCTAGAGTCACATCTGTGGAATGTGCTGGGAAAAGCAGCAGAACATGATATTGCCTCAGTGGGGTATCGGAGAATCCTTTATTCTGCTATTACTGCTCGTAGGCCTTATCACTTTCAGGTGGTGACAGAAAATCATTAAAAACTCAAGTCTCTACTGTCCAGTAATGATAAAGAAAACATTACAGCATATCAATTACTGCCTGGGAATTGACGTGGGACCCCAACAGCAGGCAAACCAGCTCTATCACACTTATGAGGGGTTTGTATTTTTGTTAGCAAAGAAGGTTAGTTGCTCAAGAGGACTCGGAATTGGTTAAAAGGATTTTAAGCCTGGCTATGACACAAAAAATACCAACAGGGTGGAAAATCCCACACATTCCAGCTAAAACTGAAATGTCTTGCAAAATATAGAATATAGAATTAATAAAGAAAGACATTTGGTGAGAATCAGAAATGGAAGGGGTTAAGAAATAGTGTAGAAAGTAACTGGACAATCCAGTCTTTTCTCTGTGCCCAGAGGTGTCTGCATGCTTAGGACAGGAGCTAGCTAGAGGGAATCCCCACACAGCCTAAAGTGAGTGCATGGGAAGGAGAGGGAAAGCTGGGAGAGCAAGGCTTTTCTACTTGAGGTGTGCTCCGCTCCGATTAGAATCGGAGAATCAGAAGCGAATTGGCCTGCTCCACCTTGCCCAGAGGCAGAGTAGAAGCAGACCGCAGACCCTTAGAAGCACGGTGAAGAGAAGCGGCCATAGGCGGAGCGCTTCTCTTTTCACGGAGCGCTCCGATCGCCATTTTGGAAAATTTCGCCCATAGGATTGCATTGCAGAAAAGAATAGTGGATAACTGTGTTGTTTTTTAAGCTATCTTTCTGAAACTTCTTGTGCTTAGAGAGTCGTGGCTGGGGGTCATTTTGAGCCTACTCTCAGCTCTCTGTGTGGTGCGGTTCGCTTGCTATAATTTTTGGAAAAATCGGGTAGAAAAAGCGGGAGAGATACCTTTTTGAAGTGCTGAGAGGCAGAGTCATGATCACATGATCCCAAAGTTGGAGGAGGGGATAAGCAAAACAGGACTTGGAATACTGGGAAACTTCTCTTTCTTAGTCTGAACAGACTTTTCCCAGTGTTTTTTAAAACAGTAGCCCCACCAAATGCACAAACACAACCTGAAATCATGTACTAAGCAAATAAATAACAGATAGGAAACACAGCACTGCTACCCACCCTAACCTTGGTGAACAACTGAATAGATGTGGTGCAAGGGGATGAGGCCCCTAGAGCATGTGGACATGCCCAGTGCACACATACACTGTGTCCTGCCCTGGAGGGTCATCAGAGTCCTCCGAAGGTTAACCAGTGGAGACTAATGCCTCTCATGAGTTGAAGTGGCAGGTCGCTTCTTAACACTGGTACTTACTTAGGGCCAGTCAACAATTGGCACAATTCCCCCTCCCCCTGGACACGTCCACTTCCCTCTTACTGGTAAAAGACAGATATAGCCTTTTTGAAAAAAATTCTTCCTGTTGTTTATTCAGCAACACTGCTGCTTTTAATTCTACCCCTCCTTTGTTTGTTTGTTTGTTTATTTATTTATTTATTCCATTTTCTATTTACACCCCATAGCCCAAGCTCTCCTGGCTTTTCCTCTTCAGTGAAGTCAGGCAGGCTTTCATTGTGGCTCAACTTCTTACTGTTGTTGTTGTTGTTATTGTTGCTATTAATATTAATTAGTACTGCTATTAACATTATTATTTTGTTGTTTAGTAATGGCTGTGATCACAGTGCAGTCAATCAACTCTGAAGCAAGGATCACAAAGCTTTACTCTTATCCTCCTAGCCTCCTAGTTATGGGATGCAAAAGAAAAGGCATCTCTCTGTGCTGCTCCCGCCTCACAGGGATGGTTTGCATTACTGGTTTTGAAACTATCCTTGGCTCACTTCCTTATGCCCCCAGAAATGTCTGCTGCCTGCCTGCCTTCCCTCCCTCCTCCCCTGCCCACCTCGCAGGGATGGTTTGTGTGTGTCTTGCTTTGACTCAGGGGACAAGTCCTTCCTGTGCTCACTTAGACTTTTTGAAGTTACAAATCAATTTTTCAAGTGTGGAAGAAGATTCATATAGGTTTATCTACTCCCCAATTCATGGCATGTTGGGATTTCCTTTGAAATGGCCCCATTGAGCTGTCTGCAGCTTTAAATCCCTGAGATACTGGGGTGTCTGATTTTCAAAAATTCCCCAAAAATCAGGAGATGAGGGGATTGGCTTAAGTCTTGGCATGCATGTGTATACGTCCATGAGGTGTCATGGTGACGAAATTGAGGTTTCTAACATGAAAATTGACGTAGTTCTAGCATGGGACTTGATTTGAGGTGAGTTAAAAGTTTAAAGCCCCGCCAAAAATCAGGGGATGATGGGATTTGCTTGAGGCTTAGCATGCATGTGTATACAAGAATAAACTATCATGGTGCCTAGTTTGAGGTTTCTACCGTAAAAATCGACGGATATATTGAAAGGGGTGTGAATTGGGGTTATGGGTGGTGCGTTAGAGGTTAAAGCCCCACCAAAAATCAGGGGATGATGGGATTTGCTTGAAACTTGGCATGATTGTGGATCTAGATGGCATCTGTGAGGGTGCCCACTTCAAAAAAAATTATCTGTCAAAATGTCGGGGAACAGTCCATGTCTGAAAATGGGGTGTCCGATTTTCATAAATTCCCCAAAAATCAGGAGATGATGGGATTGGCTTGAGTCTTGTCAGGCATGTGTATCCATGGATAATCTATCATGGTGCCGAGTTTGAGGTTTCTAACATGGAAATTGATGGAGATATTGAAAGGGGTGTGAATTGGGGTTATGGGTGGTGCATTAGAGGTTTAAGCCCCGCCAAAAATCAGGGGATGATGGGATTTACTTGAAACTTGGCATGGATGTGGATCTAGATGGCATCTGTGAGGGTGCCTGCTTCCAAGTTTTTATCTGTCAAAAAATGTCGGAGAACAGTCCATGTCTGAAAATGGGGTGTCCGATTATCAAAAATTCCCCAAAAATCAGGGGATGATGCGACTGCCTTGAATCTTGGCAAGCATGTGTATCCCTGGATAAGCTGTCATGGTTCCGAGTTTGAGGTTTCTAACGTGAAAATTGACGGAGATATCGAAAGGGGTGTGAATTGGGGTTATGGGTGGTGCGTTAGAGGTTTAAGCCCCGCCAAAAATCAGGGGATGATGGGATTTGCTTGAAACTTGGCATGATTGTGGATCTATATGGCATCTGTGAGGGTGCCCACTTCAATTTTTTTTATCTGTCAAAATGTCAGAGAACAGTCCATGTCTGAAAATGGGGTGTCCGATTTTCAAAAATTCCCCAAAAATCAGGGGACACTTGGATTGGCTTGAGGCTTGGCATGCATGTGTATATGTCCATGAGGTGTCATGGTGCCAAACTTGAGGTTTCTAACTTTAACAGAAAAAAGTTGTAGACTTTTTTGGATTTCAATGCAAGCCTATGGGGGGAAAAGCGGAGCTCCGATCCGGATCCGGAGCTCCGCAGCGGAGCGGACTATAGGTGGGGCGGAGCGAAGCAGCCCGATCCGCAAATTGCAGATCTGGAAGAGAAGTGGATCGGGGGGTCCGTGCACACCCCTATTTTCTACACAAGACTTTTACCTTGCACTCATGATTGGTCACGTACGGAAATTTGCAGGTCCTTTACATGACATCATCAATCTCCAGGGCCTTTCCTGTGCTTTATAATCTTTATCCTGGCTTTTTTAAGATCAGAGAAACTGCAGCACCTTCTCTAGAAGAGCAATTATCCACTTTAGTGGCTAAGTAAATTTTCATAATTGTGCTATACCACAGTGCCATTTAGTGGCTGTATAATGAAACATATAGAACTTGCGGAGAAAGACACACCCCCCCCAAAAAACAGCCATTGTCAGCCCGTGTAAAAGAGCCAATCTTAAACCCATAGGCGTGCGCAAGGGATGTGCCAGGTCTGCCTAGGCAAACCTTAATGTCTCAAGCAATAAGCGCTGAATTAAAAGAAGCCATTGAGTAGGGATCCAGATGTATCAGGAATGGCCCTCTGGCTGCCCTCAAGCTGATCCACCACCATGGTGAACAACCACTGCCTCCAAGAGAGCAGCGGTATTAAAAAGGAACTGCTCGGAGCCCCTCTGTCGGAAGCCGTGCCCCCTCGGCCACTAGTTGTCTTCTAGAGTGGCTGCGCCAACTCAACTCGAACCAACAGAGGTGCGTGTAGATGATACTGAGTGCATGCCGTGCCAGAATGCCGCCCACGTGGTGGGAACAGCCCTCCAGCTGCTTTGCTGCTGTTGCTGCCCTTGACAACACACTGTTGCTCCCCAAAGCAGGAGCAAAAAGGAATCGCTCTGCTGGGAGCCGGGCTTTAGCGAGGCCAGGAGGAGGGCCTCCAAAGGCTAATATCACCTCGTAAGCCCCTCCTCTGGCAGGTGTCACCACAAAGCCCCACCCCCACCCTTACCTGCAACAGCCCTTCATGGCCAGGCAAGCTGAACACGGAGCTGGGCATCAGTGTCTACAGTGTTTAATAAAGAAATGAATAAAAATAATGTTCCTTATGACTGAGTATTCAAAAAATGTCCATCTTTAAAAATAAATAAATCCCTGGGTGCACACACTAATGAAAAGTGCTGTGCATGCCTATGCTTAAACCTGCAGACAACCTGGAAGCAGAAGCCCAGTTAAGCTGCAGGACAAACCCCTGATTTAGAGAGGGCCATATTCATCCCATTATTTAGTAATTTCTGGAATAGATATTTGCCCTATCTAGAAACAGACCTTAATTTCCTTTGCACCTCTAGCACGTCCATTTAGTTTTGCATATGATTACTTTTGAAGGTGTTATTTAATACCGTATTTCTTCGATTCTAAGACGCACTTTCCCCCCATATAAACATCTCTAAAAATGGGGTGTGTCTTAGAATCGTGGGTGCGTTTATTATTTCTTAGAATCAAAGCTTTTTTTTTCTGTTGGTGGTACTGAAATTCGTGTGTGTCTTACAATCGATGGCATCTTAGAATCGAAGAAATACGGTATTAAGGTGATTAGTTATAGCATAGCATTAGTGTATGTATTTATTCACAACATTTTTCAGGCACCTTTCTAGCTATATGGTGCATGAGACAAATAACTGTCTGCTAAAATCCATTGTGTGGTCTACTGTGTTGTTGTTGATTAGAATCCTTATGATCCATCTATGTGTTAGACATTGATACAAAAAAAAAAGATGCATATACTGATGGTATATCAAGAGTTAAGGTAGGGTAGGAGGACAGGGCTCCTGTATCTTTAACAGTTGCATAGAAAGGGGGATTTGAGCAGGTGTCATTTGTATGCATGCAGCACCTGGTGAAATCCCCTCTTCATCACAACTGTTAAAGCTGCAGGAGACTTGTGATGAATAGGAAATTTCACCAGGTGCTGCATGCATACAAATGACACCTGCTGAAATTCCCTTTTCTACGCAACTGTTAAAGATACAGGAGCCCTGTCCTCCATTCCATATGGTCACCCATAATTAGGGATAATTCATCAGCATTCCTATGCATTCAGATATTGTGTTGAATAATAACACTTACTTGATTTGAACAAGAATATGCACTAATGCTTAGGAATATAAGAAGTGCCTTGCTGGAACAGGAAAAAAAACCATCTAGTCCAGCATTCTTTGTGACAATTCCATCAAGCAGAAGCTGCCAGGCGATCCACTGGGACTACAATCAATATTTTGCACCATGCTGTGAGGAACCATTGGGGGTCGCTGTACAATCCTCAGGTATCCCTGGTTGCCAAGCAAGACTAGACAGCAACAGTTAGGGCTGGTTGAATAGAAGGCAAGAGAATCAGCACAGGGGCTTTTTAAATGGCTTAAGGAGCCTGAGGAAGAATGGGAGGTGGGGGGCAGAAGCACAGGATAAAAGCCTGAATGTTAGCAGCTCAGGGAGGAGTGAAGAAAGAGAGCTGAACTAAAGAGACTCAGGAGGAGCAGCTGGAAAGATCAACTGAAAGGGAACAAAGAACAGAAGAGGGGAAAAAGGGAGTTAGTAGAAAGAGGAAAAGAGCAGTGGGTCGTTAGAAGGCCAAAGAGCTGAAACAGGAGTGGCTGTTAAGTAATACGGGAGATACCTCCAATACAATCAGCAGCAGTCAGGAGCACAGCAGAACAAGTAGATAAGGAAAGACTGGCTCAGTTCTACAGCAAATTCAGTAACAGATCATCTTGACTCTACACCTACTTACCTACGTCTAGCATCATTATGTTGGCATTTTCTCTGACCTTGCAACTACTTACCTTTATTGCTCTAGGGACATTCAACCTAGCCATGCAGTTAACTTACCAACACCACGGACCTTCATCCTGATCCTGTCAATACTTACCCATATTACACTATAGGCATCCAGCCTGAATTGCAAATACTTACCTTCTGCATGAGCATTTATCCTGATCCTGCAGCTACTTACCTTTATCACTCTCTAAACATCTGCCCTGGTCCTGCAGCTACTTGCTACACTTGGTTACCTTTCCTGCAGCCACTTATCAGTATTGCTCCAGAGACTTCTCACCTTATCCTGCAGCTACTTACGACAGTTCCCTAGAAGTGAGTCTGATAGCTATTGACTTGTCCTGTGCGGAAACAAAGGTTTAAGTAAGGCTATAGCTGCTGCATTTAAATGGTCATGGGACAAGAATTCATTTTGGATGAGAACAGGAGAAAGTGGAGGAGGCGCTCCTTGCTTATAAACCAAATGCTGAGAAACTAAGCTGAGACACAATCGCAAAACAACCCATCAACTTCAGCATAATCCAGCAAAAGCCTTTTCAGAGAAATGTTTAACCTGCCTATGAAAACTCCAGTGACAGGGGGACATCCTGATTTACTGGGGGAAGAGCTCCAAAGATCGGGTCCCTCAGTAGAGAAGACTCTGATTCGAACTTGGGGATCTAACTGCAGTAAGTGATGGAATGTGGAAAAACACCCTCGGGACGATCTGAATAAGCAGAGAGGCACATATGGAAGAAGGAATCCTTAAAGGTATGCAGGATTCTGGCCTATACAGAGTTTAAAATAATAATAAAAGAGACAGAACTCCCCACCCCCTTGGGTGCTTACTATCAAATTGCCTGTGGGCAAGAGTAGGTTTGCAAAGTATGAACATGAGCAAATCTGGGGGGATTCCACACGTCGTACTGAGGGCGCTTCCATGCGCCCCCAGTGCGCCCCCAAAGCAATCGTGTAGCTTGTCTGGAGAAGAGACGAGGAAGAGGCGTCCTTGCCGCCGCCGCCACCCACCTACCTCCTTGCCGGCCGGGTCAGAGAGCTCGGCGGAAGCCCGCCTTCTTCCGCCGAGCTCTCCGTCCCGGCCGGCGAGGAGGTAGGTGGGTGGCGGCGGCGGCAAGGACGCCTCTTCCTCGTCTCTTCTCCAGGCAAGCTACACGATCGCTTTGGGGGCGCACTGGGGGCGCATGGAAGCGCCGTCAGTACGACGTGTGGAATCCCCCCAGGTTACACATGCTTAAATTTGGTTGCAATGGTGGATGAAGGCTAAGACCTCACAGACAACACAGGGTTTGAGGCAGGATTTGAAGAGAGAGAGAAAGAGCTATGATACTCTTTTTAGGGAATTAGTGTGATGCTCTGGGGAAAGTATGGGAGAATGGATAGAGCCATGTTACAGACTTTGAAGCAGCTTAGGGGGATCGAGTTTGAAGAGCAAATGTCGTGAGCCAGTGTGGCATAGTGGATAAAGTGTTGGACTGGGAGTCGGGAGATCCGGGTTCTAGTCCCCACTCAGCCACGGTCACCCACTGGGTGACTTTGGGCCAGTCACAGACTTTCAACCCGACCTACGTCGCAGGGTTGTTGTTGTGAGGATAAAATGGAGAGGAGGAGGATTATGTACACCGCCTTGGGTTCCTTAGAGGAAAAAAGGCAGGATATAAATGCAATAATAAAATAAATAAAAATGAGCAGGTACTTAAGTGTCAAACAAGGACTGGGAAAGCAAAGCCATGCAGATCTTTAGGGTGCAATCCCAGTTAGCATGCAGAGAGTTGTGGGACTTTTTCTGTCTAAACATACATCAGGTTGCACCTTTAAAGGTAATGATCAGTAGTTAATGCTGTAGAAAGGAGAAGGTTCTTGTAATTTATTTATTTATTTATTTATTATTGCATTTCTATACCGCCCGATAGCCGGAGCTCTCTGGGTGGTTCACAAAAATTTAAAACATTCAAAGTATAAAACAACAGTATAAAACCATAATATAAAATACAATATAAAAGCTCAACCAGATCAAAACAGGAGCAATGCAAAATTACAAATTTAAAACACCAAGTTAAAATTTATTTATAGACTGTTAAAATGCTGGGAGAATAAAAAGGTCTTCACCTGGCGTCTAAAAGCATGTAATGCAGGTGCCAGGCGAACCTCTCTGGGGAGCTCATTCCACAGCCGGGGTGCCACAGCAGAGAAGGCCCTCCTCCTGGTAGCCACTTGCCTCACTTCCTTTGGCAGGGGCTCATGGAGAAGGACCCCTGAAGATGACCTTAGGGTCCGGGCAGGTACATATGGGAGGAGGCGTTCCTTCAGATAGCCTGGCCCCAAGCCGTTTAGGGCTTTAAATGTTAATACCAGCACTTTGAATCGGGCCCGGACCTGGACTGGCAGCCAATGAAGTTGTAAAAGGACTGGCGTGATGTGGTCTCGTCGGCCAGTCCCTGTTAGTAACCGTGCAGCCCTGTTTTGTACCAGTTGAAGTTTCCAGATCGTTGGTACCTCCCTGTAATTGGTACCATTTATTTATTATCTCCTTGCCCCCAGCCCAATCACAGGTCAAGAGGAATGACCTCTTTGGTTAGAATCAGCTTTTAATCTTGTCATTTTATGCTGTGTTCACTAAACTTTGGATACTGCTGCCTCTTGATGTGTTAATTATTGTTTATTGTTTTTATGATTTTTTGTTGTGTTGCATTCTTTTTTATTGTAAGTCACTTTGGTTCTTATTTTAATCAAAATAATACAAATGTGAAAGAAACTAAATATAAACTAAAGCAAGGAGCCAAGGGTTGAATAATTGGAACTGCTGGAGGCCTCAGCACTCCATTTTACTCTTAGGAAAAATAAAATGGGAATAGAGTAAAAAAAATGCCTCTAAAGTAGGTTATGATGAGCTGATCTTTGTTGATGGGGGAGGGGAGAAAACCTCGTTCACATTAGGAAAGTTTTCAGAGATTATTTTAAAAAGTGAATAGACAGAAAAGTGAACACGCGGAATTTTTTAAAAATCAATATTATCAAAGCTTAACATTAGGGTTTGATTCAGTTCTTTTTTCCCTACCCTTTCTGCAGTGAAATGTTTCATGTTGTAATGTAATAGAATTAATAAGATCTGATATGCTGACTTTTAATGGAATTTCATTTTTTAAAAATAGGCACATAAAAATGCCTTCCTAATAAAGTTAATTAGAGAAAATAGGAGATTGTATTATTTCATCATTAAAATAAAGAGATGGATAATTAGGGTTATGTGATAGGCACAGTGAGTGAAATTTACCCCTTCCTATACAAAATGATTTTGAGGTGGCAAGCCCTTGGCGGGAATTCTAGGAGAGATGAAAAAAGGATTTCTCAGACTGATTCCTGCACCTGTTTTAGGTCCTGCACCTTTTTTAGGTCCTGCCAACACAAGCAACAAACCGCTGTCCTGTACCAGTTTCAAGTGCATCCAATAAACCCTCCTAGGACGGTATATAGAAAACAAGGGCCAGATCGACACCAAGCTGGATATAAATTCTCCTTGGACTATATATAGAAAATATAGATTTCAGCGAAAAGTTTCTGAGGGCATTTGTGAAGTGTTCTTTGATGGCTCCTCCCCCTTGCAATGTATCCTCTGATGGTTCCTCCCCTTCCTGCATCCCACGTAGAAGGCAGTAGAAGAAGTAGTGGGTACTTCCTAGACCCAGATGTAGACTTTTTTCCTGCAAGGGATAGAAATGGGGTGACCAGTTCTTGATTCTCTGGTGTGAAAGTGAGACTACACACATCATCTCCACTGGGGAGAGGGCTCTCTGAGGGTGTTGGGTTAGGGGTCTCCCCCACCCCCCGAAATACTGTGCTAGTTATTTTTAGTGGTCTAAAATGTTTTTAAATAAATTAGTTAAGAACAAATAAATGTACAAATTCGCCCTTATAATATTTTAGTAGTGTTCTGTTTCATCTTAACTTTGATATGTATTTATTTAGAATCGAAATAAATACATAACAAAGATAAGATGAAAAAGAACACTATTAAAATATTATAAGGGAGAATTTGTACTTTTATTTGTTACTTTAGAGTGATATCTCATGTGATTATAAGAACTTGAACTCAGCTATAGTTTTGGTCAATTGAGTATTTTTCTGCCCCAGGGGTCCACAATCCACTCCCTTCGTTCCCTCCCTTACAATAAAAAACACCCTTAGCACACTAATCGGTTTTCTTCCCTTTTATAATTGTTTTGTTTCACCTTGCTTGGAACATCAGTGCCACCATCTGAGCTTTTCTACACAAGGCTGTTAATGGCTATCGTGGCAGGATTGAAATCAAAGCACTACACAAGGAGCATTTCCTTTCCTGCTTTTCCACTACATCACCACTGTGGCAAAGAGGAATACTGCAAATACACAAGAGGAACTTACTCTTTATCTATCTATTTATTTAAAGCATTTTTATAACGCCGCCTCCCCATTTCTGGAATCAAGGCGCTTTACAATGACAGACAAAACAATTCCGTTAAAATCCTCAACCCACATTAAGAATTCCATTAAAACCCTCACCCTCAAACCATTAAAAGCCCTCAACCCCAATCTAAACCACCCCCTCCCCAAACTCCTGTGAAAATAAAAACGCCTTACAAAGGGGTTTGAAGCAATTGAGAGTGGGAGCCTGTCTAATCTCCAGGGGCACATTATTCCATAACCGGGGGCCAGCCACTGAAAAAGCCTTGGCCCCGGCACATTCCAATTTGTAGTGGGGGACCATCAGGGCACCCTGCTCCTGAGAGCGAGTCTGCCAATGGTGAGACACAGGAGAAAGGCGAGCGCTCAGGTATCCAGGACCCAAGCAATGCAGGGCTTTATACATGGCCAACAAGACCTTGTAGTGCACCCTAGCAGCCACTTTCACAATTAAATGCCACATGTTCTCTCTTCTAAAAAAACCCAAACAAAAACTTGTCCAAAGGGCTGGTTAGATGCACAAGCAAAACTGGAGGGGCACGGCATCCTCTAAAGAATCTGTAAATAACTATGAGTAGGAAATGACAAGCGCATGATAAATGCCTCATGTTGAAAAGCCCCCTGTCTCAATAAGCTCAGTTTGGGAGGGCATAAGGTTGTCAGCGCTTCCCCTCCTCCAGAGAGGCCAGCCTGTCCAAAGCTCCTCAAATCTGCAACCAGGCCCTCCCTGCTCCACCTTACCTCCCGTGGTCTGTCCCTCAAAATGCTCACCACCCTCCACTCCACCTCCAATTCCAACTAGGAATGGTGTGGGGGGGGACAGGTGCCAGGAGTGATAGATCCCATGGTGGTAAAGTAGGGAAAAGTTCAGTGCCCCTCACCTGTGCACCCCTTTTAATGTGAACGTTCACCTATGCCACATCCCTGTTTTGTATGTGAATGGGGCAGACACAGGAACAATAAATGCAGATGCTGTTGTCATATCTAATTTGACACGGATACCTTGGCTTCAACCCCAGGCAGTGTCTTTGGGTATTCTCGGTCTCAGTAGTGATGCTGGACCCTGATCTGCAGTTACTAAATGTCAGCTCTGACGTGGCTCCTGGTGGCCGAGCACTGATAACCAGCGCCTCCCCTGTGCAGTGTTCTCCTGCCATCTTCCTAATTTTCAGGACCTGTGTCAAGGTCAGGCACTTGCCGAGGGCCTGTACCCCAGCAAAGGTCCACTTATGGGCCCCGTGGACTTGTCCCTCTTCTTCCCCATTGCAACTTGCCCCTTTACCTGCCTCTTGCTTTGGCCCATGCAATGGTGATGGTGAGAGAGAGGAACAATATTGATTTATTACATTTCTATGCCACCCAATAGCCAACAGTCTCTGGGCGGTTCACAACAATTAAAGCCATAAAATACGAGATGATAAAATACGATATGAAAACATAAAACTGAAGTATAAAAACCAAAACCAAATAGAACCTAGTTGTGGTGCAAAGATTTAAAATGCAATATCAGATTTAAAACAGAAATGGAGAGGTAGGGATGGGCGAAGTCACCTTTGCCCATTTTGTGTCCTGCTCGCCAGACACCCCCCCCCATCAGCTGCCCGACCCTGTTCGCCAGGTGCAATAAGCTGTCACATGGTCCATGAACATCTGGTGAGCAGCTCATGGTGTCCCACAGCTCCAGTAATCACCATTTTGCACAAAATGGAAGCTAGGCTTTTTAGGTAAATCACCATTTTGTGCAAATGGCAGCCGTAAATAGGGTCATTTACAAAAAAAAATCATGTGATTTTTTTAAGCTTGTGATTTTGCTTAAATGGCCCTATTTATGGCTGTCATTTGCTCAAAATGATGATTTATGTAAAATGCTTACCTGCTATTTTCTGCAAAGTGGCAGCTCGTGGGTGAGCAGGGATCCCTGTGCTTGCACGTGCTAGCAATGATTAAAAAAAGAGAACGAGGAGTAATAGCACCTGGTAAAAATGTCCATGAGAAGTTAGGCTCACTAGTGACTAAGTGAATAGGAGGGCTGTTGGGAATGCCTCGCCCTCAAAAACCTGCAGCCAGATTTATTTATTTTAAGATGTTTACCTCTTGTAATTTTTGTGCCATTAGTCTTTATTTTGTCTCTGTTTTTCTGTCCTGGAATACTTTGTAATGTTTCTCATTGAACATTATTTGTCAAGGCCTTGTCTTCCTGTTTTATCATTTCCAGTTATGGCAGTTGAAATACGGTTCACGTCAATGTCTTCCCTGACTAACCATTTTTTACTGATAAAAATATAAAATAAATAAAATAAAAAGGAACTTGCATGTCAATCTGAAACTAGTTTGTTTATGAATAATACTGTAAACTGAATTGTATTAAGCCGCACGTTTATGGATGAGGCAGCAGCTCAAGCAGAGAATAAATTAATTTTCCGATACAATCAAAATGAAAGGTGGGTTTTCCACCCACAAAGCTCAGGCAGTAATATTCTGTAATGAATGGGGTAGGTGAAATCTGCAAAGTAGTGGTGTCAACACTGGGCTGATAGCTGCCAAGGTTACATGCACTGAGGTATAAGTTCTGACTCCCATCAGGAAATGGATCAGAACCTGGTAGATCAGTGACACAGAACCCTAATAGGCCTGAGAGATGGAGGCAGAGGAGGTACGATTTAAAGGTCCAAAACAATCTAAGCAGTCAAATAAGGCGATACATTCTACTGAAAACTCAAGAATCACTGAGGACATTGCCAAGTAGCCCATCCACTTGTAGCAAATAGTATTAGGGAGAACTGAATACTCCAAACCATGCCATACTCCAGCCAACAAAAACAAGGCTGACAACTATTACCCAGAGGACCTTTTCTTCTGCTGCTCCCAGTTTGTGGAATGGCTTGCCGGGAGAGATTCGTCAACTTAACAGTCTTCCAGAATTTAAGAAAGCCATAAAGACTGATCTCTTCCGGCAGGCCTACCTAGCTGAATTTTAAGATGCCTTTTTTAATGGTGTGCTGCTTTTAATCATGCACTGGTTTTAAACGTTTGAATTAGTTTTATGTACTTTATGGTGTTTTTATTTGTGTTGTACCCCGCCTCGATCCAGAGGGAGAGGCGGGTAACAAATAAATAAATAAATAAATAAATATATTATTCATTTATTTATTTATTTATTTTATTTTATTACATTTATATACCGCCCCACAGCCGAAGCTCTCTGGGTGGTTTACAACAGTTAAAAATGGTAAATATTAAAAAGTATACAAAATTTAAAAACCATCAAAAACATAAAAACAACAGTATAAAAACAACAGTATCCATTTAAAAACAACAATTCTGGGGTCCATTAAAAACAAACTTAACGTTGTTAAATGCTGTTAAAATGCCTGGGAGAAGAGAAAAGTCTTGACCTGCCGCCGAAAAGATAACAATGTTGGCGCCAGGTGAGCCTCGTTGGGGAGATCATTCCACATTTGGGGGGAAACCACCGAAAAGGCCCTCTCCCTTGTTGCCATCCTCCGAGCTTCCCTCGGAGTAGGCACTCGGAGGAGGACCTTAGATGTTGAGCACAGTGTACGGTTAGGTTCATGTCGGGAGAGGCATTCCATCAGATATTGCGCTCCTAAGCCATTATTATTATTATTATTTTTATTATTTTCCCAAAGTGCGCTGAGAGAATAATCCGATGGTCCATGGACAGCATGTGGATCTTCTCCTCCACAGCCGTAGATAGAGCTATGGCCTAAGGAGAGATCTGACTGTGGATTCCTCACTCCAACCCTGCCCCTTTCACCTTCCATGGGAAGCTCCATAGTGGCTTCTTTCCCCACCCTCAGGAAGTGGAAGGAGGAGGAGGGATGGGGGCGTGCCAGTGGACATGGACGGGGAGAGTGCATGGATCCAATGGCCTCTGAACCCCTGCACCCAGCAACAGGTGTTGGATGGGCTCAGGGGGCCATCTAAACAAAATGCGTTTTAGGAAGAAGAGGCAAAAATAGCCTCTATTGCTCCTCTTGCCCTGCTGGCAAGAGCCTGGCAAATCTTAGAACGGACAGAGAGCTCCGAGATCACAGCCTTTCACCACTGGGGCTGTACACTCATAGGGTTGCTCTCTTAATGTGAATGTTAAGTTGCCTTATGCATTTATTTTAAGTAAAAGAGATTTCAAAGATACATCATTTCAAGGCATAGGCTATAGAAATAAGAAAGGGAAAGGATGTTTGTGTGAATTTTGTTCAATAAATAGGTAATACCGTGATTGCCACCATTGTTTTAAAATGTTATGCCCAGAAGACATCTTTGTAATGTTAAACAGATGGGTCCTTTTTGCTCCATTCACTAATGTTTTACTAGTAACTAATTAACAGGTTTACAGCCAAAATTAGCAATAAAAAGTGTTCAGGAGCTTCGACCAAAGCTGTCTTTTTTCAATTACAACCACACAAAACAATCTGCATGATGGTTTGAGGCTAAATATTGTTCCGATCAAAACTTCTCCTGCTGTTTTCAAATAAAAGTTGACAAATAGGAATCTGAACCCTGCCGGTTTCGTCAGTTGTTTCATACCTTAAAACCTCAGCCTTAATTAATATTAATTACTGGTAACAAAATGCATTCTACATTTGTGAACCTTGGCTGTTTCACTGGTAGCGTTGAATTTGTATTTAATTTCTGCAATTGAAAATGGTTCTCACTCCTCAGGAAACCAAAGGCTGCAATCGTAGCCACACTAACCTGGGAGTGAGTCCCGTTGAATTTTAAGAAGCCATACTTCTGAGAAAACATGGCTAGGATTGCACTGCATAGCATAGTAGTGTGGGTTGGAAAGGGAATAATAGTAATAAAATAAATCACATCTTTGTGTTTTTCTACATGACCCGAACCACAAACTAGTCTGGAATGAAAAAGCCTCCCTCCTCCATTTCTTCTAGTTATGAGCTAAAGGACTCTTTGCTGTGCTGGTAAACCTTCTGGTAGCTATATACAGTGCGCATAGTGCATTGAGTTGCCATATTAAGAACAATGTTTGGGACTCTGATCAGTGAATCATGCTGGTGGCTAGTGTGACAGTGGAAGAATACACAAAGGGACACAGAGGGCGTTGCTAGACGTACCGGGTGTTCCGTCGTTGAGGAGCGGTGAAAGCGGCTTTTCCCGTTCAGCCGTGACGCCTCATCATCCACACCTGCCTTCGATTTGTGGCGGAAGTTTGCGCCGGTTGTGCTGCTGCCGCCGCGAGAACGGTTGCGCAGCCACACCGGCCTGATTGCCGCGGCTTTTTTTTTCGCTCGCTGCACGGTTTGCGCACGTCCGAAAGACCGCAAACTTGCGCAGCCGTCAGCGATGCCGCCGCCGGCCCTGGCGGCGGCAGCGGCGGCAGTGCCAGTGCCAGCCGAAGTGCTGCTGGTGCTGTTGAGGGTCAACATTGATGCGCTCACTTCCTGATGGGGGTCGTGGCGGGTGTCATATGACCCGAGGTCAATCGTCTGCATGGGCACTCTGTGCCTACATCTCCCATCATGCCTCTGAGGTGTCGGCGGCGATGACCGCCTCTGTGCCCTGTGCCCCATCCCAAGGAGCCAACCCACATCTGGCCGTAGCCATGGCAGCAGCCCACAAACAGCTCTGCCCTCTGCCAGCCTGGTACCCACACTAACAGGCAGCGTACAGCACCGCCATTATGCGGCCACGGTAGCTGCCCACCGCAAGGAGTCACCAGCCACTTTTCCGTTCCTCCGTTCCTGCGCAAACTGTCACTGGGGAAATAATAAAAAAAAGCCGCTCCGCCGCGCTGCCCCAGCTGGCGGACTGCGCGCAAATGGCGGAGGCGGCTTGACCGAAGCCGCTGACCACTCCCCCTTAGCACGCCTTTTCCTGCCCAGTGCGGACCGCAGTGACCTCACATCCTCCCACACGTACTCCGAATTACCGCGGGACAGCAGGAAAAGGCGCCCTAAAACTCACTTTTTTAAAGTCGGGAGAAAGAGGCTTCACCGCGGGATAACGGCGGATCCTCGTGAACGTCATCTGGAAGCCTCGACGTGACTGCGGAAGGTAACGCGCGCTAGAGCCTCGTCTAGTAACGCCCAGAGTTACTCATTATTACTTATTTATTACATGTATACCCTAGTTTTCTCCCAAGGATATCAAGGTGGTCTACACTGTCTTCCTTTTCCATTTTTTCTTTGCAACGAAGTGTGGCACAGTGGCGAGAGTGTTGAATTGGGAGTCGGGAGATCTGGTTCTAGTTCCTACATGTCAATGGAAGCTCACCCACATACTCTCAGCCCTGCCTACCTCACAGGGTTGTGGTTGTGAGGATAAAACGGAGAGGAGGAAGGTTATGTACACCACGTTGGGTTCCTTGGAGGAAAACAGGTAATAAAGAAATGCAATAAAGAAATGCAATAAAGAAATATAAAACAATAAACAACCCCGTGTGGCAGGTTAGGGTGAAAGATTGTAATTCTCAGCCTAACCTGGTTCCAATGGACCTCCATTTCCCCCTCTTTCATTTTGTCACTTATTGAGTGCTTACATACGGTGTTTTGATATTGTTTTACTGTGTGCAATTTCTGCTGTCACTTATCACATATGCCTAATATCATTTGACAGTTTATAAGGGTTGCCCTTTTTGTTAGTTTTCCTGTTTACATCCTTGGTTCCGGTGTAAATACCTCTAGGATATTTTCTGTTCCCATTTGGCTCACCCTTCTTCATGGGGGTTTTGTTTCAACGTGATGTAATCTCTCATGGCTGTAGTATGTGTGTGAATGCTTTAACTGCACGGGTAAGACCTACTGACTCTTTCACCTGATCATCAACTCACTGGAAGACGGGGGAAAGCACCATTTGATCAATCCCCGTCCACTCCTGTGCATATGTGTATAAATGTGAAGGAAGCCTTAGTTGTGTTATTTTGCTAATCTTCTGCTCTGTTCCACCTCAGTGGCATTTATCCAGATGTTCGTGGGAGACTTTTGTCTTACAGTTTAATAAAGCTAAGATGTTTGAATATGTTAACTCTTGTTAGAGCCTTAAAAAATACGTATAGAATGAAAATTGGACTACTGATATTCACTCAAAAGGCAAGGTCACGTTACCCTAAAACTACCAACTTGGTACTAGGATTTGTTGCAATACCAGAAATATATTTATAGACCCTTCCATACAGCAAAGCTAGTAGGCATCGCTTTAAGAGAATTTATTCTATTTTATACTTGTTAACAAGGTCAGTGATCCATGAAGATGATTCTTCTTTGGGTTTTGGTGTCTCAGAGTTTAAATTAATGGTTTGGGAGTAAGAGTGTATTACTGTGCGCCGAATAGCTAGCAATCGTTTAAATTCAACAAAAACTACACAGAGAGGCCGGGGCTCTCAAGGTGCCCAGTTAGAGCTGTGATTGGCAACCAATCATTACACCTCCTTGTTTGTGTTAAAATGTGTCATTGGGAACAGACATTTGTAGGAAGTTGATGCTGTTTACCATATGCTTGAGATTCATGACCTCAGCTGACCCCCCCTTCGATATGATGTTGTGATATTACTATCTGTTCACATATGAAATAAGCACATACATTAGTTTTCAGTCTAGCTGACCTTTAAAGACTGGTAAAGGAGAAAGGGACATCAGTGTGTCACATCCAAACCTTTAGGGACAGTTGATGTTATCCAGTACCTCTGAAGACTATGCAGTAATAAAGTGTTTCTCAAGAATAATACAGATATTATGTTAGTGAAATAGAAATCACAGATTGATGATCTCAGGATCAGCAAGAAAGTAAAGCTTTGACCTTGACGGGAGTTTAAGAATTCCTTACTAACAGTCGTCTGGAACATAATTAAAGGCATTTTACCATCATAAGCCTGGTAGAATGCAAACCATCATTTCCGTACATTGAAGAGACAGAGATATTGCTTTTATAGCTGCAGAGCTTATGGTCAGGAGTGATATGAAATATTAGAAATGTGACAGTTTTATAATAATTTTATACTTACTGGAATAATTTTCATTGGTAGGTGGGTTTTTTGGGGGGGGCTTTGACTATCTGGAATAGCTTTAAGGATTTCTCGCTGTTCAGCAGCAATAGAAGCTTGCTGTGTTTTTCGATTTTAGTGTAATAGTTAGTAGAGCAGTCGTAAGAAAGACGTTAATGATATAGAATGTTCATCCTCACTTAAAAAAGAAAACAAGAATTCGCAGTTGTTGCCCTATAGTTTAATCTCAGTTCCTTTATTATACATTTCATATTTTAACATAAAGTATGCCAATTTCTGTATATTCATCTGGATTGTAGACTAGCAGATATTTGCTACTGTAGAGATTTGCACAGTATGTAAACGGCAAACTACTGGTGAAGAATACTACTTAGCTTGTTTTGGGTTCCTTTCTGAGAATGTTGAAAAGCATTTCCATTTTCCAATGATTTTTCTGTACTCATATTTGTATTGTTTTAATGCTGGATTGGTGCCATTTTCTTCTTCATGTGTCTACACTGCCATTTAGTCCTATTGGCTATGAAAACCCATGTGGTTTTGTCAAGGGCCTCATAATACTATATCTGACAGAAGCAGGTCATGGGAACCGATAGGAAATTCAGATTGTGCTAATTGATCTAGGATGAGTCATGTACACATGGAATTCACAGCTTTGTTGCTACAGACCTCAGTTAATGAGCATGCATTTGTGAATAGCTCCAAATCCAGTGAGAAGCCAGGTGTTGCCAGCAGAAACATGAGTGAGCAAGTGAGTAGCAACGAGGGAAGTTTGAAAGGGAACTGTCTGAGAATGGCTGTAGCAGTGTTCAGAACCACTAGCTAGTGCAGTCACTCAGAAGCCTTTCAGCATGTGGAACCTCCTTCATGAACTTGACTTCCTGTCCTTCAGCCAACACCCTTCTATGGTAAAATCTGAATTTGTTTCATTCTCCTGGAACTTCTCTGGCTTCCTTTCTGGCTGCCAAAAATTCACTTTGATCCACGTCAATAATAATAATAATTTATTTCTTAACCGCCTCTCCAATTGGATCGAGGCGGCATAAAATACACAAAATACTGATTAAAAACATAGCATACACTGTTAAAAACTTCCTAAATGCATATTAAGAGTATCCTAAAATTCTACTCTTGGTTTTACACCCAACAACTACAATGAATCAATATATGGAACTCACTACCCCAAGACATGGTGTTGGTCGCTAGCTTAGATGGCTTTGAAAGGGATTAGACTAATTCAAGGAGGATAAGTCTACCAAGGACTACTAATCTTTGATGGGTACAGACTACCCCTAGGTTTGAGGCAGTACGCATCTGAGTACCAGTTGGTGGACAGCCACAATGGAAAACAGATTGGCCGCTATGGGAAACAAGGACTAGATGAAATGTTAGTCTGATCCAATGGAGCTGTTCTTATGTTCTTAACTGACCTGGAGAGGTGGTAGATTGCAAATAAACCACAGTTCCATCCTGAAGAGACTGCAGAGACTTGTATAGCGATAAACAGCAACAAGCGTAATGTAACAGCCCAGTAGCCCCTCTGAGACTATGGGGATTATTTCCCTTAATCAGTTATTTTTATTGTTCTCTGCTAAAAAACCCTTTGGCCCACAGGGGGTACGTCTCTTCTGTTTAATTGATAATAAAGAAATATTCTTTTTTAATCACTTAACAATATTTAGTTCTCAGTGTAAAGGATCTTTCATTCATGCCTCGAAGAAAGTTGTAGACTTTCTCCATTTATCCATTCATGTGTCACTCGCCTTTGTTATTTCTTTTCTGTTTTGATCTGGAAATCTTTCCCTTTCTGTTTTTGTGCCACTTGCATCTTCAGCGTACATTTGTGTTAGCCTCAGCACTGTTGTACAATGCTAATTTTGCAACCTGCGTGGCAAGTAGCCAGAGAGCCAATGTGGGACAGTGGCTGGCATGTTGGCTTTGGACTAGAGGAGGGATCTTGGTTCAAAGTTGTGTGCTGCCATGAAAGTCACTGGGTGGCCTTGGGGGAGTCACTATGCTACCTATCAAGGTGATCCTGGCTGGGGCAGGCAGTACCTAAATTTAGACCTGTGAAGCATGTTTTCCAGAGGTCCATGACTGGAAGTGCAATAGGCAAAAGGCACTGCTCGGTTGGTCAGGTAAAGGCAGATGGCTGGGTGCCTAGTAGTTATTCCAGACTTGGTCAATCCAGAGTTTTCATACTGCCTGCCATTTGCAGTTGCTTATGTCCTGCTCTGTGCCTGAAGAAGTCTCTGTGCCCCAAATATGCACAGTACGTAGGAGTTCAAGAGATTAGGCCTTGGACTCTGATACTGAGGGCTCAACTACACCAAGCAGGATATTCCACTATGAAAGTGGTATGAAAGAGGGATATAAAAGGCAGGAGCCACACTACTGCTTTATAGCGGTATTGAAGTGCATTGACAACTGTTGGGGCCCATTGACACAGACCATATACCGCTTTCATAGTGTTATATCCTGCTTGGTGTAGCTGTGTCCTGGGCCCCAACAGTCGTCAGTACACTTCAATACCACTATAAAGCGGTAGTGTAAATCCTGCAGTGCACTTCAATACTGCTATAAAGCAGTAGTGTGGCTCCTGCCTTTTATATACCATTTTCATACTGCTTTCATAGTGGATTATCCTGCTTGGTGTAGATGAGCCCTGAGTTTTCTGGTTCAAGCCCTCACACAGCCTAACCTGCCTCATAGGGTTGTTGTGAGTATTAAATGAGATGGCTTCATGCAAGCCAACATGAGACCTTTGGAGTAAGGGGAGGATATAGATGTGATTTTTAAAACAAATGATGCCATGATTTTATACTATGACTGGAGTCAATGTAATGGTTTTAAGATCCCACTTAAAAGCTGACACAGTGTGCATCTGTTTTCAATAGACTTGCACCCTGATCTGACAAGGGAGATTATTATTATTATTTATTTATATAGCACCATCAATGTACATGGTGCTGGATCTATACCCAGAAGAAGAAGCTGTTATGTATTTGGGTTAACACCTTTTGATGGGAACATCTGGGACTACTAGGGTCATCTAATTAGGTTCATAAGGGGTACATCCTAAAAGCAGATTGAAGTGCACCATTTACTTTCCAAAATATTGTTTCATCATTTTGACTCAGGGCATACCTACACTCTAAATATTTCTTTTTCTTTCTTTCTTTTCATATTCCATTCTTTGACTTATAAAACACTCAACATTATTATTATTATTATTATTATTATTATTATTATTATTATTATTATTTCAAGGCAGCATACATGAGATCTGATTATTTATTTATTTATTGCATTTTTATACCACCAAATAGCCGAAGCTCCCTGGGTGGTTCACAAAAATTAAAACGTTTCAAAGTATAAAACAAATAGTATAAAAACACAATATAAAAGCACAACCAGGATAAAATCAGCAGCAGTGCAGAAATGCAAATTTAAAACAGCAAAGTTAAAATTAAATGTATAGACTGTTAAAATGCTGAGAGAATAAAAAGGTCTTCACCTGCTGTCTGAAAGAATATAGTGTAGATGCCAGGCAAGCCTCCTTAGAGAGCTCATTCCACAGCCGGGGTGCCACAGCAGAGAAGGCCCTCCTCCTTGTAGCCAACTGCCTCACTTCCTTTGGCAGGGGCTCGCGGAGAAGGACCCCTGAGGATGACCTTAGGGTCCGGGCAGGTACATATGGGAGGAGGCATTCCTTCAGATAGCCTGGCCCCAAGCTGTTTAGGGCTTTAAATGTTAATACCAGCACTTTGAATCGGGCCGGACCTGGACTGGATGCCAGTAAAGTTGGAAAAGGACCGGCGTGATATGGTCTCATTGGCCAGTCCCTGTTAATAAATGTGCTGCCCTGTTTTGTTCCAGCTGAAGTTTCCGGACCATTTTCAAAGGCAGCCCCATGTATAACGCGTTGCAGTAACTCAAACGAGTGGTTATGGATAACTGTAGCTAGGCCATCTTTGTACAGATATGCTTAGTTTTAGAAAGGTTGCTGTCTTCCATGCCTTCAAACCATGCCCTGGGACGCATTTACTCTTATACTTCCTTCCAAGGAAATAGTATCATCGTCAGGCTCCAGCTTCCAGCTCAAGCCACTGACTTCTGGAATCCTGCCTGAGGATCCTGATGCTTCCATATCTAATCTGGAGTGCGCCTGCCCCAACTTTGCCTTTCTCTGATAGGCTAGGCAGCAGCTAGTGCTTTCCTCCTCAAGTTCATCCAGTGTTTCTCTTGCCATATGCCATGTAATAAAACAACAACAACCCAACACTTGAGAAGTATAGTTCTCTGTGAAAATGGTTTCTTCTGCAGAAAATTCTCAACACTCCATAAAGCACTACAAATCCCAAGGTTCTTTGGGGTGGAGAAACCAGACAACTAAAGTAGTGTGAAAAATAGTTGTTGGGGGATATAGTCTTAGTTCTGTGTTCCACATTTTAAAATAAAACAACCTGATAATGTTATTTTATAAAACGAGCTTGCAGCTAAATTTAAATTCCCCTTTTCCCCTTAAATAATAATAATAATAATAGGGTCAGATTTTCTCCTGACACTTGGTAATACGATCAAGTGATTGTCTACTGAAGTCTATTTAAAAGTTGCATGAACTGTTCCAAAGCATTTGACACAGCTAGAGAAATAGCACTCCTGTCTGCATACTACTGCTTACATAAGCAGAACACTATTTTTCAAGTCAATATCTGGGAGGTATGGTTTCTCTTTTAAATGTTCCAGACAAAGATCAATCAATGAGTTCAACTGCTTTTACCCCATTTGTCTTTGAAGTCCCCATTATCCGGAAGAAAGAAGATGGCATGTATAGGGTGAACTGAATCTTGGTATTGCTGTTCCCAAAAAATATCTGCAGTAAATTGCTTTGATGTTCTTGCTCCTGAAGCTGTCAAATCTTGTTAAAGCTGGGGCGGGGGCGGGGGGAGGCAAGTCCATACTACATCATGTGTTATAGCGTGTCCCAAATAAGCACAATCCTGTACCCTTCTGGAAAGGTCTGGCAACAGAGGGCAGGCACGTCTACACCACAATGCGTTCAATAAACCAGCATAATCGTCAGTCCCTCTGATAAGAGCTGAGGGGAGGTCTCGCTCTAACAGAGGAATCTCAGCAGCAGAGTGATCGGCCAGTGTTCTTCGAGGGAAGGCAGGGGCATGGAGCCTCTTTCAGATTAAGGGGCAAATTCCATTTCAGAAAAGCTCTCAGGAGCCCCATCCCAGTGGGACAACAGCAAAAGGGCCAGGGGCAAAATGCAAAAAAATGCCAGCGTATTTCAGCTTGAAGCTCTTAATTGCCACTAACTGAGCTGTAGGAGATGCATTTCAACCTTTTAGAATGGGGGAAACCAGCCCCAAATCTGAGAAACCACCAAATGACCAGTGGTGAGGGAAAAGGGGGTGGGGCCAGGAGAAGCCATAACAATTTTAACTGTTATTTTTTAAAAAAACCATACGTTTGCAGTGTAGATGCCCTCAGACACAGTTTTTCCTCAGTGTACGTTACATTAGTTCACCTGTAAAAAATATTGGTTTCATACACAAAGGCTTTTTTGGGCAGCAAACTCAGGGCCCACACCTGTCGGTTTTCACACACGCCCCTCCCCAAATGTCAATTCTACCTGTATTTAGCACCAGACACATCATAGGAGCACAGGGAGGTGAGTCAGACCATCTAGCCTAGTATTGTTGACACTGGCTCTCCAGGCAGGGTTTGAGGCAGGATTCATTCCTAGCTTCCCTGGAGATACGAGGTATTGAACCTGGGACCTTCAGCATGCAAAGCTGGTGCTTTACCACTGAGCCACAGCCCCTCCCTTATCTGTTTTCGTCAAGTAGGGGGTAAAACTGGACGACGTTAGAAATGGTCCTTGCAGTTCCATAAATCAATGGAGTCCAAACGTTTATAGCAAGAATATAACTAAGGCCCTGTTCAGAAGACACCTTAAATCACAGCTTTAACCACGGTGAATAAGGCTTTTTGCCTTATTCACCATGATTAAAGCCATTGTTTAAGGTGCCTTCTGAACAGGGCCAAAGAGAGGTTACGTGTATATATAAATAACATGAGAGTGCTGTGGCATGCAGTAGCAGCCATGAGTGAGTAAGCCTCTTTAGTACTCAAAGGTGTCAGGTTTTTAGCTGTGTAGATGGTTCCGTAATTCATGTGGAGGGTGACGGCATGTGACAGGCTGGACTATAGATCCATAAAGGCCTGTTTAGGCCCTGAGTCTTTTATTGGACAACCTTGCTTTAAATGGAGAAGGTTTATTCGGCTTCTAATAGTGCTTTGTGAGGCACTGAAATAGCTAGGACTGGGAATAAACATGGCTAGGGCAGAGAACAACTCTTCTGTAAGCTTAAACACATCTCCAGCCCCTATAAAAGGGGTGGGAATGGAAGGAAAGTAAGGAGGAAGAAATGGGAAGAGGTAGGCTTATGGCCACTCACTCTGTCATCGGAGGAGACCACCATAGATTGCAATTGGCCACAGCTACCTCAATAGCTATCCTGACCACAGCCAAGGACCATAGTTTGAGGAACCCATAGATATACCTGGATCTGGAAAAAACGTCTATCAACGTGGTCACAGGCAGCTCCAACCACATCCTAATCAGTGCTAAAGGAGGCACTCTCCTATTAGGTGAGTGATTCAGGTGTCCAGTTATAGTTGTTGAATCAGTTGCTGGTCCTGTGGCCTAGAGGCTAGGGAAGAGGGAGAAGAACTGGCATCAAAGATCGGCACAGTCAGGGCAGGCAAGGGTATCAAGGGTAGGCATGGTCAAGCACTTGCCAAGGGCCCATACGCTGGTCCCCTGGAGTTGTTTTTCCTCTTTAGCATTGCTTGCAACCTCCTTGTTCACCTGCCTCCTGCTCTGGCTGTGATACAGGTGGCGGTGAGAAAGAGAAGCAATAGCTACCACTGCCTACTTGTTCACTAAGTCTCTGCCTGTTAAGCCAGCAAGTGATGGCCGTGATGAGGAGCAATAGCAGCTGGTGGGAATGTAAACGCAGTGAAGAAGGAGGCCCACTGAGGGTGCCTTGCTCAAGAGCCTTCAAAAACCTGGAGCTGGCACTGATTTGGAGTTCAAGCACTTATTTCCAACCCGATGGGCCACTGTCCCATGAACCTGCTTAAAATGGTACAAATAGGTATGGAGCATGATTCCTACCTGTACCCCTTAAGCGACCCGTTCAGGGATACGGACCTACATGAATTGGATGGCACTTGGCTTTTACCCTTGCTTCCTCCCAAGTAAGCTGTTCCCTCCTTGACAGCTTACCTGGGCCTTGGAAGTCTGCATGAGTACAAGCGACAGGAAAATAGAGGGAGGATGAATGGAGATGTGGGTGAAAAGGAGAATGACAAATTCAATTCTGACTTCCTTCCTTCAGTTGTACAGTGACTTGTACACTCTTCTTGTACAAATGAAAATACATGATTGAATGAGATCAGATCAGCTGACCAAATTATAACTACAGTTATTTGATAACAGGCTGTAGACTCACTTCAGTTGATGCTTTCAAAGAGTTTCATTTTGCCTGTCTAGCTTCCTCCAAATACAATTTAGCCGGCATCTGTCTAGAACTCCATAGATCATTGTAACTCTTTGCTTTCCTGACTTACCGCTGCTTCAAAACGTCTGCAATCTCTCTCACTCTTCAATAGTTGAGAATCTATCCCTCCCTACATGAATCTGTGACAAGGCTGAAGGGAACCTGATTATCGTTCAAGAGTTAGGGGCGTCCTTCCCATTGTGCTTTATATCCTAGAATTGAAAACAATCAAGTTTATTTGGGATGCAAAAGTTAATTACATTTTTTTTAAAAAAAAAATCAGTTGCAATCCAACTGAGCTATGTTGTTTTTAAATGTTCCATTTAAGGTCTATAAGTGATCTATTTGTTATCTGCAAACATTTGGGACGCCACACAATTTAGCTGATCAATTTCATCTTAATTGTTCCCTTAATATGGAATGAAGAAGATTCAGAAGAACCAACTTCACCAGGATGCATTGGGAACTTTATTGTTCTTTCATGCTCTGACAGTACTCCTCATATGGAAAGTAGGATCTTCATGCTCACCGTTATTAAGTTACAAGATACCCACCAAATGTGAGCATTGAAATTGATCCATACAGATAAGCTGTAGCTGAGGGCCAGACTAGAGGTTACAATAAACATGTGATGCCATCAAAAATGGCAGCCACAGCTCTAACATTCCTCTCTGTAATGGTTAGACTAATGTATCCATCACATTCTGCATTTCACTGGCTCTCCTCCCACTCTTTGGCATGTCCTGACAGGAAGCAAGTCTCAATTACACATGTGGCCACCATTTTTGGCAGCACATATAGCATGATGCCTAGTTTGGCACCATGCTATATCATTAGATGAGTGCAAGTCCATCTGTCGCTAGTTTATTTGTTTATAAGTAATATTTCTATGAACATAGGAAGAGCCTTCCTGGATCAAGACAATGGCTTATATTGTCCATCGTTTTGTTCCCACAGTGGCCAGCCAGATGACAATGAAAAGCCCACAAGCAAGACATGAGTACAATTGCACCTTCCTGCTCGTGTTCACCAGGAGCTGGTATATAGAGGCGCACTGCCTCTGATACCTGAGTTCATATATAACCATGGCTATTAGACACCAATAGCCTTATCTTCCATGAAAATAAGGCGGTTGTGCATGCACTGGTAACCTCAAGGCTTGACTTCTGCAATGCGCTATACATAGGGCTACCATTGTACCTAGTTCGGAAACTTCAACTAGTTCAAAACATGGCAGCCAGGTTGGTCACCGGTACATCTAGGGGTGAGCATATTGCCCCAACATTAAAATCACTCCACTTGCTGCCGATTAGTTTCCGTGCAAAGTACAAAGTGTTGGTCATTACCTTTAAAGCCCTAAATAGTTTGGGTCCAGGTTACCTGTGGGATCGCCTTCTCCCATACAGTCCGCCCTGCACACTCAGGTCCTCTGGGGTGAACATACTTCAGTCAGCCAAGACTAGGCTGACATCAGTTTCCCAGAGGACCTTTTCTTCTGTCGCCCCTGGATTATGGAATGGCCTGCCAAAGGAGGTTCGTAATATTAACTCCCTCTGTGATTTTAAGGCAGCTTTGAAGACTTTTCTGGCAGGCCTACCCAGATTTATGTAAAATCAGGATTTTTTTAAAAAATGTGTTGATTCCTGCACTAATGTTGTTCCCCGCCTCGATCCAAAGGGAGAGGCGGGTACGAAATGAACATATGATGATGATGATGAATTTGTCAAATCCCCTTTTAAAGCTGTTGAAGTTGGTGGCTATCAATACATTTTGTGATAGCGAATTCCATGGTTTAACTATGTGCTGTGTAAAGAAGTAATTCCTTTTGACGGTCCTGAATCTTCCACCATTCACCATGCATACTTTTATGTATCTCTATCATGTTCCCCTTCACTTGCCTTTCAGCCCCACAGGGGATCCCAAAGCAATTCACAGGAATTCAAAAAATCAGTTAAAACATAACCAAAATAATTATAAACAGCATCATCATAAAAGAAAATAACTTGTAGGAATCAGGTAACATTAAAAGCACACCTAAAGGTGACTGTCTTTAAATCATTCTGAAGGTTGTGGGGAAGGGGCCAGACTTTGGACTCATTGAACACAAGACACTATTTATTTTTATTTATTTATTTATTAATTGCATTTCTATACCGCCCAATAGCTGAAGCTCTCTGGACGGTTTACAAATTTAAGACAATTCAAAACGAAACAATAGTATAAAACCATAATATAAAATACAATATAAAAGCACAACCAAGATAAAAACAATAGCAATGCAAAAATACAAATTTAAAACAGCAAAGTTAAAATTAATTTATAGACTGTTAAAATGCTGGGAGAATAAAAAGGTCTTCATCTGGCATCTAAAAGAATATAATGTAGGTGCCAAGCGAACCTCCTCAGGGGGCTCATTCCACAGCCAGGGTGCCACAGCAGAGAAGGCCCTGCTCCTGGTAGCCACCTGCCTCACTTCCTTTGGCAGGGGCTCACGGAGAAGGAACCCTGAGGATGACCTTAGGGTCTGGGCAGGTACATATGGGAGGAGGCGTTCCTTCAGATAGCCTGGCCCCAAGCTGTTTAGGGCTTTAAATGTTAATACCAGCACTTTGAAACAGGCCTGGACCTGGACTGGCAGCCAATGAAGCTGGAAAAAGACTGGCGTGATATGGTCTTGTTGGCCAGTCCCTGTTAGCAACCGTGCTGCCTTGTTTTGTACCAGTTGAAGTTTCTGGACCATTTTCAAAGGCAGCCCCACGTATAACTCATTGCAGTAATCCAAACGAGAGGTTATCAGAGCATGGATAACTGTAGCTAGGCTATCTCTGCCCAGATAAGAGCGCAGTTGGTATATCAGCCTAAGCTGATCAAAGGTGCTCTTTTCCACTGAGTTCACCTGTGCCTCAAGTGATAGTTCTGGATCCAAAAGCACCCCCAAACTACGTACCAGATCCTTTAGGGAGAGTGCAACCCCATCCAGGACAGGGCAAACATCACCTTGCTGGACAGATGAACCACCCACTACCTCTGTCTTGTCTGGATTGAATCTCAGTTTGTTAGCCCTCATCCAGTCCATTACCAGTTTGTTAGCCCTCATCCAGGCACTGGTTCAGAACAGCCACTGCCTCACCTGGGTTTGATGAACACAAGACACTAGGAAGCTCTCTCAAACAAAACCATTGAAATTTTCCTCCATTCACACAGAGTAGGATTAGCTTTGTGCATAGGCCTAAATCAAGGGGTACACCTGTTAGACCTTGTGCTGAGGGAAGACTTCTTAAATAATGCCACTTCAGGCTACTGGGGGTGGTTTGGATGTGTGAATGTCACCTCACAAAACAACATCCACAGAGAAAGTTAATATGATGACATGGCGGCTGGGCAGAATCCTTCCCAGGTGTTATACCTGTGGGGGAATTTTAAACTCAACTAAGAATTTCTGACTAAATTTGTAATGAAGGCAGGGGTGAAACTTCCTCACATCTTTCACATTTGGGGGGAAGGGTGCAAATTTCAGGAATAGGGAGAAAACCCCACCTTTGCTCCTCTGCATTCTTCTTGGGCTGGCATATGCCATTTCCTTCCCCAGAATGCTCAGAATGATGAGACGTCTTGACGCCTATTCAGAAGTATCCCTCATGCATTGGAGGGGGGAGCAGGGCCATATTGACTAGCCCTACGCCCTGGTATCTGTGTGCCCAGCTCAAACACCTGTGGGGAAGCAGCTTTTGAATCCTGCATGAGTGTTTCTAGATTGCAGGGAAACCTTTGTAACTGTACATGTGAAGGATGTCTCCCTGAAGACCTGCATACGGTGTGCATGCATGCAAGGGGTGGGGTTAATTGCCACACACGATATCGGGGTGGGGTTAGTCAGTGTGGCCTTACCCTTCGCTTCATGTGTTTATCCAACATGTGAGAGATAGTGCTGAATAGGGCTGTGAGGGAGTATAATTCCAAGCATTCTGGGGGAATTATTGTGGGAGGTTGTTTTTAGTTTTTAAACTCCATTTGTTCTCTCCAAAAGCAAACTTGTCTTATCAGTTTGGAAGTGAAGCACAGCTGCTCAAAAACAAAATGGGGGGTTGTGCATTTGATTCTCCAGGTACGCAGAAGTATATCAGTTCATACAGGAAAAGGAAAGAGAAATTTTAAGAAATAAAAAAGGACTAAGAAGGACCTCTGAGCTTACAGGACCTATGCAATGATGGGTTATCAGCAGTAAAATAAAAAGAGGAGTGTCTGGTTGTAGGGGAAGTAATTTAGGAGCTGAGGAGACACGGCAACATTTTGTTGCAAGTCCCTCTTGTAATTTCTTTTAATTACAGAACATGCTTTTTGTAATGCGGAATTCCTGTGCAGAATGAATTCAGATCAGCCGTGTCCTGTGTTTCCATGTACAATTTTGAATATCATCATAAGCTGGAGCATGGATATTCCGGCGGAGAGAACTGTGATGACAGTATCAAATAATTCCATACACAAAAGGAAATGCTTTATAGAGACATGGTCTGACAGCTTTTCTGTGTTGCCTGTTCTCCAGCTGTCAGCATCCACTTGTAGTGTAATTTTGTATAATCTGCTTAGATATTCATGGGAAAATGCAACATTCACATTCCACGCTGCTGTCACATTTATTTATATTGCATGAGTTGGGTCATCTGAGCATTTAAACACTAAGTGAGTGCGTTCTTTTTTCTTTTTTTACTGGTCCACAGACAGGTACTGCGATTTGGCTAGGTGGGAAAGGATCACAATTCCACCCCTGAATTAAAATATAATGATGTCTCCGAGGGAACTCGGATGTTTTCCGAGATCGCGAGGCAAAGTGGATGGAGCTGTCCAACTGTTATATTGAATTCTTGTGACTTGTCTCTAATTACAGGGTGCATTCTGGGATATTTGAAAATTCATAGAAAGGTGGGAACGTGCTCAGCAGCCAATTATAAGGAAGATACCGCTCAGCTACAGAACATCTTGGACTAAGGCACATCTACACCTACTAATCTGGGCTATACTCCTCTTTCCGTCAAGGATGGCAGGCACTCCCCCTTTCTCCATGCGCATAAGATGATGTGTGGGCCAATGGCTCCATGCATACCAGCCTATGTGCATAGGCCTGAACCTCATTATCTGCCCACAATTTTTCCAAGCTGGAAAAATCATGCAAAATGGGCCCACATACTTGGTCCAACATAGCTATAGGATCCCTGGGATCTCTCCAGGTAGAACTCCTGTATGAAACTCTGGAGAGCTGCTGCAAGTCAGGGTCAACAATAGCAACTGGACCAATTGTCTTGCTCTGAATAAGGCAGCTTTTCATGCTCCTATCCAGAAATGGATGCTGCCATTGGAAAACCTTGTGGTGCTTTGCAGCCCCATTGTTATGATGTAAAAATGGCACAAGTGCTAATGAGATTAGGTAGCACTGCTCTAGTTGAAGAAGGATTGCATAGTTCAAAGCACAGGTGTCTCAAAAGTGAAGTACAGGGTTATTTTGCATGCCTTGGCTGAGCCATGAGGGCTCATTCATGCACCTAACTCCAGTGCAGGAAGCAGCATGGTTGCATCCTAAAACTTTTCATTTGGGAGTTATCACAGTGACTCCCTAATCTAATTTTACATATGCGTTTTGATTTCTCTGGGATCCACCCCCTTGGAATCTTAAAGCATACTATGCTTTCTTGTGGTCCCCTTTCCTTTGATTTGTGAGCGACTCAGCCTGGCATTAGAGGCAATGTTGTATTCCTGAAGTCACATCCTTAAAATAAATCTTGGCAATAATTGAGAAGATGTCTACTACATGTTTACTCAGAAGTAAGCACTACTGTACTTACTGGAGTTTAGCTCCAAGTAAGCATGTAGTGCAGGGATGCAGAAGCTCAGACTAAATTTGCCCCTCCAGGTGGTCTCAAAAGACTATGTTCCCTGACCCCCTCCTTTTTCTCCAGAGATCCCAGAGAAAACAAAATGCCTATGCAAAATTAGTACTGCCAGTCTTGGTAATAAACCTCTGTGCTAGGGTGGCCAGGTGTCCTCCTTTACAGAAGGGAGTCCTTCATTTGAGGGCATCCTTTATTTGAAGGACTGACCAGTCCAACTGTGAATTAAAGAAGGGAGAGCAGAATAGGGTCCTTGATGTTTTCCTTCAACACTTAGCTCCTGGACTGGGCTTTCTCCGCTGTGGCACCCCGGTTGTGGAACGAGCTCCCCAGAGAGGTCCGCCTGGCGCCTACACTGTACTGCTTTCGTCGCCAGCTGAAGACCTTTTTATTCACTCAGTATTTTAACACTTAATTTTGACTTAAATTTAAATTTTACTGTTTTAACTCTGTATTTTAATCTTATATCAACTTTGCTGTGTGGTTTTATCCTGGTTGCGCTTTTTATACTGTATTTCGTAATTGTGTTTTAACCTGTTGGGTGTTTTATTGTGGTTTTAATTTTTGTGAACCGCCCAGAGAGCTTCAGCTATTGAGCGGTATAAAAATGTAATAAATAAATAAATAAATAAATAAATAAAAATAAATATAAATAAATAAATAGACTGAACATGTACACAGGGACATCTCTACATTAAGGAAAAAACCTGAATCCTTACCAGGCTTTATTTTCTCAGGTCTTTCTACGTTCACTACAGGCACCTTTAGATGGCGACCAATGGCGATCACGTGATTTGTAATCGAAAACTTCCCCTCTGGGCAATGCTGCATAAAGTTCAATGAAACAGCACCATGTACAGGTGGAAGTAATCCTACGGTTATTTTAAATACTGCATTATCTCCGTGTTTTTAAATGAACGGGATTACTGGAGGAAAGCGCAGGAGACATCCTGGAGGTTGATGGTGTCATGTAAAGCACCTGAAAACTTCTGTGAGTGGCCAATCATGAATGTGGAATAAATCACTCATGTAGAGATGCTCCAGAACTCCTTAACAAACTCTACATCACTATGGTGAGATGTAGCAGCACAGTTCTATTTAAATTATAGTAATTATGTTCTCTCCCTCTTTCGATCTGGGAACATTATATGCAAATCTGTCCCATCATTTGTCCTCTTTTTTGGCAATGTACGAGTGGCCACTCTATTCAATGCATGTGTTTGGGACATAATCTATACCACTTTCTGAGTGAAAACAAGTGAGTGAACAGGAATATACACACAGTTTATCTGTATATGATGGTTCCCATAGCGACATGGGCTCAAAATAGTGCTACTGCTATTGGGTGAACTGGGACATTCACATACTGGCTACTTGCACTGGTTCATACCCATGGCATCTTGATACAAGCCCAGCCTGGCCATGACCATAGCAGATCTGTGCTCTCTTGTGGGGGCTATCACATGTATGAGGTGACCTAATGCGTCACATCACTGGATGTATTAGTTGGTAACTCCCAGTTGACTGTGTGAGCTGCCTCTGCTGAAAAGCATTGTTGTAGCCATCAAGAGAAGGATATGTATGTTTCACCCTGATCCAGCAAGGCTAAAATGTGTGTGTGGCAATAGCTTTCCTGTGCACATGGCAATGCAGGCGCACATATGCATTCCCTTCACAATGTTAAACTGGTTGCATCTCCATCCACAGTCGCTATTTAATGGGCGTCTAAATGCTCACTGCTCGGTCTGAATTGGGGCTAAATTTGAGAACTCCAGTTCTAAGAAGATGAACAGCCTAGGCATGTTTGTTGTGATAAAGAAGAAGAAGAAAAAAGAAAACATCCCCAGTCAATTACTAGAAGCCATTGCATTATATCTCCATTTTAAGCCAGCATTTTTCTCTTCGGTGCTTTGTGCCTGTAACATATATTCTTTATATGAATCATGCTTCTTTTTTAATGCCATCCTTTTTGCTTGGGAGAAATATTTTGTAATTATAGTCTCTCGAAACACACCAGCATAAAGCGGAGAGAGAAACATCCCCAATTCTATCAGCGCTGGTGTTAATTATTTTAGGCAGGCTGTCATTTATGTTTTCTAAAGTGGATTTTGTTCGTGCAGTCAGGAACATTGCTTAGCGCAGAATTAATTAATCATTATAAATACAAAACCTGCAGTATCAGCTCCTGCATTCAGGAAGGTTTCAAGAGGCAAGGTTGAAGGAGTCAATAGGGCTGCTGTGGGAATCATTTTTTCTCCATCAGATACAAGGACAATTAAATTATGCACTTAATCTTTACAGGGACACTTATTTCAAGTATCGTTGGATATATATATGAAAAGGATGCATCACTTGAAATGAATGTTTCTAACAACACATTGCCATAAAGAATAATGTGACATTAAACATGAGTGATAGTGGAAATACCGGAAAAATTAGATATATTGAAATCCTAGAAAAAACAAGTTAAAATTCACTTAAACGCTTAAGAGTAGTAGCACTCTCCAGCCTTTTCAAACCCAGCCTTTAGTTCCAACCCGTAACCTGGGACTCACATTGCTACTTTGCTAGCCATTTTGTCTTGAATGGCTATCCTTCATTCACTCATTCACTCAATATTTTTTTACTGATCATCCAGATGATTTTGTCAGACTGTAGGGTGATTTGAGGGAGTTGTTTGTGTTGGTGGATAAAATGCAACTTCATATCAGTCTGTCTAATGTGAACAAGAAGAGTGTTAGTAGGCACTCCTGTGCCTTTAATTTAAAACTTCCTGTTTGCAGATTCAGCCTATTCTTATAGCTTTCTGATAAGTATCAGATGGGAATGAGTGATGGTTAAATTAATGTTGATAAATGCTTCTTGAATGGCATCTCTTAATTGTCTCCATGTTTATTTCTGTTTGCATTTGGATGAAGACTCTAAGTACTATTTTTCTCTCTGTCTTCCTCTCTCTTTTATTTTTTTAAGTGAAATATCCCTACATTGCTATGAAAATAAATAGGAAAAAATAGCAAGAGGAAATCTATAATTCTGTTCCTACAGGAAGAGAAACAAACATTGGTATAATTCAGAGAGAATATTTCAGGGGCAATTCATCACTAATTCCACTTGCATTCACCAGAAAATCACAAAATAGGCGAATCTAAAAGGAGGAAACCTTTGCTAAACACTAGTAAGTAAAGATTATATTTCTCAGGGCATATCCACAAGGAAACCATACTGGTGTAAATAATTCCTGGGAACTTTGGTTGTTGTAGTGCCGTGGAATGGTGATGGCAGAGATCTGTAATAGTGAATTCTTCACTCTGCACCAAACTAAAAATCTCCCAGGATATTTGGGGGATCGTGAAAATTAAACTTGTATAAAACCAGTATAATAAACTTCTTTCTTTCTTTCTTTCTTTCTTTCTTTCTTTCTTTCTTTCTTTCGTTCGTTCTTCTCCTACTCCACTTTCCTCTTCATGCCCATTTTTGTACTTTTTTGGGAAAAGGAAATTTTAGTGGTGACACTGTTGCAACCTACCTTAGGTCAGGAGGTGACAGACTTGTGGGAGACCTATGGCCTACAGAAACAAAACGTCATGCTACAAAACTTCCTGCCAGTGTCAGGCATTTTGCTGCATGAGGCAAAGGTCAAGGTCATGCCCCTCTTCCACATCTCATGTAGATAAACTGACTGGACTGGCTGTTGAATCTTACTTCAGCATTGGTAACTGGGCAGCATCCTCTACTGCACCTCAGGGTAGCAGGCTAGCTTAAGTGGGTTTGTCATGTCCAGGAGACACTCCAGTTCAGAACTTTCAAAGAGAGGTCCCAGTTGGTTGACACTCATGTGAGGAGAAGTTGCATCATTGCGCCACCAGCATGCACATATCTATGGAAGGTCACGTCACTGCTCTCACCCACTGCAGTGGGTAAGTAAGTATTAGCTCTAAATGGTCCTTGCCCATTTCCTGAATCTGCCAAAACTTGTGATTTCATTTGAGAAGCCGTGAAACGTGTATTAAAACTTGAATTTGCCAGTCTTGTATATATTTGAAAACGGTTGTATGCACAGCAGATCTGCTATAACTTTGAGATGAATACACCAGGGTTGAGTTGATTTAAATCAAATTGATTTAAATCATGATTTAAATTGCTTCTCTGAAGAACTCAAATTTAATTATTTAAATCTCAATTTAAATCACTAGTGAGGAAGATTCTATTTACTCATTTTTAGTAGAAGTGCATTAACTATATACGAATATTGTTGTTTTTATGCTTTTGATGGTTTAAATTTTTTGTATATTTGTTTTTAATGTTCACTGTTTTTAACTTTTGTGAACCGCCCAAAGAGCTTCAGCTATGGGGCAGTATATAAATGAAATAAATAAATCTATATAAATAAAAATGTAAATGTTTGTTCGAAACAGACGTTATATCTCCGAAAGTTCTTCACCGATTGCTTTGAAATTTTGACACAACGTTGCATTCGAATACGTGAGCGTTGTTATGTAACTATGTTCTATATGGGGACAAAATCGAAGAAATAGGCCTCCTCAAAACCAGTCCTGCTGATCATTGTGACATCGCCAACCAGTAGGCCAATCCACTGCCTCTACCTTCTCTCCTATTTTCATGTCCTCTCCTATTTGCTCTTATAGGTCATTGTGACATTGCCAACCAGTAGGCCAATCCACTGCCTCTGCCTCCTCTCCTATTTGCATGTTCTCTCACAATTGGCTGAGTGAATATAGATGGCACACCTGTGACAGTTGCATGTTCTGAAGAAAGGTAACTGCCAGGAGTTTCCACTAACCTCCTCACCGTAAAAACATCCTTTTTAAAAAACCAAACAATCTGCTTTACTTCATCCAAATAATGCCTCGCAGAAGATCACACTTAGGTCATCGTACTCGCAGAGCGGAAGCACTGCGACGAGAAATTGCAAATCAGACTGAGGAAGAACGGGCATCAGCACTGTTGTGGAAGCAGATGAAGCGGTTAATTATCCAACAGAATTTTTGAATTCACTTGATCTGCCAGGGATGCCACCGCACGTACTGCAATTGAAAATCGGCCTGCCAATTATCATGTTGCGAAATATCAACCAGCCAAAACTTTGCAACGGCACGCGGCTTGCAGTAAAAAAATTACTGAGCAACGTCATAGAAGCAACAATCTTGACAGGACCTTTCAAAGGTGAAGATGTCCTCATTCCTCGCATTCCTATGATTCCAACAGATATGCCATTTCAATTTAAGAGATTGCAGTTCCCAATTCGATTGGCGTTTGCAATCACCATCAACAAAGCTCAGGGCCAATCTTTAGAATTGTGCGGTTTAGATTTAGACACAGATTGCTTCTCATATGTTGCGTGTTCTAGAGTCGGCAAACCAGACAATCTCTATATCTACACAGACAATGGAACAACTAAAAATATTGTATATCCACAAGCATTGTGAAATTAAACATATTAGAAACATCCGCTTTGTCTTTTCTTTCTTTTCAATTTAACCAGACTGAGCCACAGCAACGCGTGGCAGGGTACAGCTAGTAAATAAATAAATTAGAATATGGTAGCATAAGGCTTATTACTCAAGATCTACCAGACTGATTTTGTGCATTTTTGTTTTAAACTAAACCTTGAGCAGTTCGAAAAGTTCAACATTCAAGCTTTATTAACAATTGATTTTCCTCCATGCCAAACAGGCAGGGCAGCCCATTTGCCACCGGGATAACAGATTGCCCTGCTCAAACAATCAGTATGGCATAAAGGCTGTTGCTACTAGCAGGGAGGAGAAGGGGGATGGAGGTGGCCAATCAGGGAGCCAGGCCATGCTGCATACAGATTTCTGAGGGAGGATTCGCTATGCAGGAGCCACGTTTGTATTATTCAAGGGCCACTCTAGTGACAGAACTGAGGGGTAAAGAAGCAGGAAAGCAGCAGGGCTATGGTGACATGGGCTTTACTAGTTGGTTAATACCGTATTTCTTCGATTGTAAGATGCACACTAATTTCAGTATCACCAACAGAAAAAAAACACAAAACCCTAAGACACACCCGTGATTTCTAAGACGCACCTCATTTTTAGAGATGTTTATATGGGGGGAAAAGTGCATCTTAGAATCAAAGAAATAGGGTATAACCTTAAGACGTCTTCAGAGATGTTGGTTTCATTAGAAGGTAGGTACACACTAAGCAATTATTCTGAATTGTTTTCAGATTAATTTTCATCAAAACCAAATGGGGCCCTTTCCGTACTAAAGCAGAAAGAACTTGTGAAGTCGTTCAGGAGATGAACCAGCTGCAACTATTCAGTTAATCACGATATTTTTGTCTTGATGTGCCAGAATCACCACCATCAAACTGGTTTTTAATTTGCGCTAATAAGATTCTTTATTCTTGTGGTTAGTTTTTGTCTTCAACAGACAACATTAACAAAACACACAGAGGAATTTTATGAATGGCTAATTATTTCCATTTTTAAATAAATGTAAAGTTCTTTTAAAAAAGTAAATAACGTTTTGACCATTTCAACCACACCACACACAGTGTGGCTCCACAATTCAAGAAGGACGCAGACAAGCTGGAGCGTGTTCAGAGGAGGGCAACCAGGATGATCAGGGGTCTGGAAACAAAGCCCAATGAAGAGAGACTGAAAGAACTGGGCATGTTTAGCCTGGAGAAGAGAAGATTGAGGGGAGACATGATAGCACTCTTCAAATACTTAAAAGGTTGTCACACAGAGGAGGGCCAGGATCTCTTCTCGATCCTCCCAGAGTGCAGCACACAGAATAATGGGCTCAAGTTACAGGAAGCCAGATTCCAGCTGGACATCAGGAAAAACTTCCTGACTGTTAGAGCAGTGCGACAATGGAATCAGTTACCTAGGGAGGTTGTGGGCTCTCCCACACTAGAGGCCTTCAAGAGGCAGCTGGACAACCACCTGTCAGGGATGCTTTAGGGTGGATTCCTGCATTGAGCTGGGGGTTGGACTCGATGGCCTTGTAGGCCCTTTCCAACTCTGCTATTCTATGATTCTATGAAAGAAAATATTCCCCAATGGGGTCTCTTTTATGGCCTTCTGGTGCCATGCTAGGTATTTCCCTTCAGCAGAAGTTTCCTCAGGAGTCAGGAGTGCATGAATATGTTCTGTTCACTATTGGTTTCACTTTCTATTCCCCTCCCCTATCCTCTGCATTTAGATCCAAATTCCTCCTCCTTGTTTAGATCTGTTCCATCTCCCAAAATCCTCTATTTATTGACCTTCTCTATCTTTGCACTTAGACAGAGTCAAGGCCTTGAGAGCACATGTGGGAGAGCATACGCTTCTGTACACCACCTGCAGTGCAGAATGGGCCTGGTCAGGTTATCTTCCATCTCCATAAACTGCAGTTAACATATTCATAGATTATAATTAGAATTTGTATAATGTCATGGATTTCCTTATTCTACTGGCCAACACGGACACGGCACAGGTACATTCACAAGCCGAAAGGGGCTTTTAATTGCAAGTCAGACACACACACTGCAGCGGAGCCTCTTCTCAAAAGACGAAAAGAGAAACTGAGTCTCCGCCTCAAGGGTCACTGTATTTATAGTATTATGCAAATAGCTTCTATCCCCCAATGACCCCCTTTATTTCTGTCTTCGAAGGAATATTCTAGTGGTTTAAGTTTCTAGAGAGAGTAACCCTTATCTCTCTCATCAGCCATAAATTCATTGTGTCCTTCGTTGCCACAGTTACGCACATTCTTCCAGCTTGTAGGAAGGCCCCCCCAACATTCCAGAGATTCTAACTACAAATCCCATCTTAGGAATTTTACTACAATTGTTGGTAACAGACACTTTGACATATAACAGTAGATTAAAATCTATTGAACATATTAAAATCCATTGCAATAATTAGTATTCATGATGATATCTTTGATCTAGGCTCTTTTTTTTACTAATTGTTTTAAGAAAATTTCAAAATCTGATTTATTTATTTATTTTAAAAAATGTTTTTTTAAAAGAAAAACAACAACAGTGTTTTTATTGAACCTGGAACACACAACTGTTTATCTTGTAGTAGCTTACCACAATGGGCATTTTACTAGTTGCTAATCTGGTTGTTTGTATTGTGCTGGCGAACCGGTGAAGAGACGTTTATCACTGTCCTGCTTCCCCAGTTCTATAATCAGGTGCGGTTATGCTGTCAAACTCTTCTCAACACTTGGCCAATACAGAGGACCACCTTAATGAGTGGTTATCCACATATTGTGTGATAAGTCGCCCAGTAAATGATTATATTTTTCCCACCCCGAGAAATTTCACTGAACTTAACAGTTTGGGTTTTTTTAAAAAACTTTCATTGAAATTCCTCAGATGTTTCTCCTGTACAGGAATCTCCAAATCAGCCACCAAATTTTGCTTTTGGTAAAATCTAGAGAAAGGGGAGAATTTGTTTTGTTTACATTTCAAAACCAAAGTAAATTGCACTTCCCCAAACTAATATGCAAACACAATTATTCAGTTTCGTTATACTCTGATTAAAAAAATTCATAAAATGCATACATTGGGAGAAATGCACAAGTGCATATGAATTTTTGTGACGACATTTTACTACAGAAATTTGCAAGCTGGAACAGATCCAGCTGTCTCCACCATTTTACCCACTATAATACATACTTCTTCAGAACACCCAGTACTGGTAGGAGTTACTACATCCAAACTACAGCTTGACTAACAGCCTGCAGTCAGGTTTTCTTGGGACCTAGGTAGCTATCCTCCTTCTCACAGAGAAAAAGGCTATTATGTCTCTGTATACCAGTTGCTCAGTACACAAGTGGGAGGGGGCTGTTACCATGAAGCCTTTGTTGTGAGCTTCTTACGGGCACCTGGCTAGTTGCTGTGTGGACAGAATACTGGACTAAATAAACCTTTGGTGTGATCTAGCATGGCTGTCTTTGGCAGGATCTACACTACTGCATATAACGGTTTATAAGGGTTATGACAACCATTCAGGCCCAGGACACATTACATATACCGTTTTCATACCATTTTAAAAACGATATATCCTGCTTGGTGTAGATGGGGCCCTGATATTCTTATGATGTGTAGAACCCTCCAAGTTATCACAACACCTTTATTATTTATTTATTTATTTATTTATTTATTTATATATATATTACATTTCTATACTGCCCAATAGCTGAAGCTCTCTGGGCAGTTCACAAAAATTAAAATCACGAAGTGCATAGAAACAACCAACAATCTAAAAACACAAATACAAAATACAATATTAAAAGCACAACCAGGAAAAATACACACAGCAGAAATTGATATAGGTTAAAATATGGAATTAAAACAGCAAAGTTTAAATTTAAGTTAAATTAAGTGTTAAAATGCTGAGAAAAGAAAAAGGTCTTCAGCTGGCGATGGAAGGAGTACACTGTAGGCACCAAGCAAACCTCTCTGGGGAGCTCATTCCACAGCCGGGGTGCTACAGCAGAGAAGGCCCTCCTCCTAGTAGCCACCTGCCTCACTTCCTTTGGCAGGGGCTCACGGAGAAGCCTCCTTTGAAATTCAAGTGGAGCTTCTGTCATGCAGGGACCTCCCAGTGTGCCATGCAATGTACCTCTAGATTCCACTGGGGCTGTGAATCCATCCTGAGTTTCAGTCAGAACCAGCCAGAACTCTAAAGAAGTTCTCCAAGGTGCTGAGACCCAACCCCAAAATAGATCCGGAACCTCGGACAATTCCTTTAGAGCTCTGATTGGTTCTGACTGAAACCCAGAATGGATTCACAGCCCCACCAAAGTCGGAGCCATCAGCCTCCTCTGAACTAACGGTAACATTCAGTGGTGACTGTATAGCTGCATTCCACCCTTCCTTCCAGTGTGACCTTCCGCAATGGGATGGCTGCCTTGCCATACACTAAGTGGGGAAGGGATGGGTCCTTGCCACTTTTTGAGCATTGGACAGTATGGTTCTACCCATGTAACACATAGCATTAATTATGCAAGCTTCCTCGGTTTTATAGTTTATTGTAAAAGAGATTATTTTATGATTTGTATTACTACAATTATGTTTCTAATGGGGTTTTAATTGATTCTGAATCCAATTAAAACATCCTTATTTTAAAGCACACCTCAGCTGCTGCCACTTGAAACTGTGCCAGATTGACAGACTGTTAACTCATCATGTCACCATTCTACTGTGCTGGATTTTGGAAGTGGCCTCTGTAATGCATTGCCTCAATTATTCTAATGGGTTTTCTTTAAGGTACTGATGCTAAAATCTTAAATATGCACAATACAGACCTGATTGGCAAATATTCTTATGCAATTACACTGTTGTGCCTTTGTCTGCCTTTAGGGCTGCAACAAACGACACTTAACCTTATGAAAAGCGTAAATTCTTAGAACTTGGTATCATTGTGGGATGTGCTGACTAAGAAACTCCATATCAGTCTATGCAGTCTTGGACTTCTGGAGATACACTAGAATTTCAGAGATTCAGTCTTCATAGTCATTAACGGATTGGTTAACTGCCCACTCAGTTGATGGTTCACATGTTTTCCTGGCTGATTATCCTTTGCCATGTCCCCTCCACCTCGTATCTTTTTGTAAGGGTGTCTTTACATTAAGATGAAATCACATGGCTTACCCAGGGCAATTGTGCTTATGCTTTTTGGCGCGGTTGTCATGGGCTGAATTACATGGATGGAGAGGGGCGACCCTCTAAGCGTGCTCTGTTCACTTCATCTGATGGTGGAAGTGAACTTTTTTCAGATATTACCACTTTATAAGTGGTTCTTTTCATAATGTAATTTTCAACGGATGCAGATGGAGACATCCTGGTTGTTCACGATGTCATTTAAAAGACCCAAAAACTTTTGTGCATGGCCAATCTTGAGAGTGCAATAAATCACTCATTTAGAGGAGCCCTAAGATTTCTGTATTGCCTTTACTACAAGAGTGAACAGGGCAGTATACAGCAAGTCAAATAAAAGAACAACAGCAACATAGAAGCATAAAACCCAACCATATTAGAACATTAAATCTGTTACATAAATACGGGATTGCGTGTGGATGGCACCCAATTTCCTTCTTTCTTGAAAGTCAAGAATAGCATGAATTGAGACTCTGCACTCTCTTGCCTCTGTATGGAGTACCCACATCACACTTGCATGCTGGAGAGTGCAGAGTGACACATGGCCCCAGGCCTCTACCATGAGAAGAGGATCACTGTCTGGGTAAGCACTGAACCAGAACCATGACTCCCTTGATTGCTAACTCTTTGGGTTCTGGTGGCACAGAAGGCTGGCTCTTCAATGGCTCCATCAGGGTGGTTAAGGGAGAAAGGACCCCAGATGAAAAATGAAGGGGTGAGTACAACAGGTTAGTATAGAAAGTTAGACCAATATGGGACTGCTCAGAATTCAGAAGCTCGTAGGAGTAGCCATGAAGGGATTGAAATGGTATGTGCTGGGGTTTTGATGAGCTAACTCTCTTGTATATATCAACTTAGATTATTCTCCAGCGTATGTAGGTTCATAGGCACCAGTTACCTTCTCAGTAAACTGTATACATCAGAAGGCATAAACTATTGCTTATAGGGTGTCAACATAATTTTTCTGTTCTTTTGAGTACATTAACCATAGGAGGGATGCTCAAATAGTGAAGGAGACACAATTCATTGAGCCATCCCCTTTCAACCTGAGGGCCGAATTCAATTTTAGAGATGTTCTTGGGGGCTGCATTCCAGAGGGGGGGGGGCAAAAAAGGGGGCGGGACAAAATACTAAACCCACCAGCCTATTTTATCTTACAGCCTTTACTGCCAATGCTTTAGAATGGGGGGAGACTGCGCAAAAGTCTGGAAACCACCAAATGATTGGGGATTGGGTGGGAAAGCACACGGCCACCTTAAGAAACACAGAAGACTGGATTGGCCCTGAAGATGAACACCCCTATTTTAGGCAGTACAATTGCTGCAGAAAATCACTGGTTCTACACCTGTATTTCCTGCAGTGAACATCACATTATATGTGTGTGCTTACATCTTCAGTACACTCATATATATATGGATTTTAAACCTTGGCACAGTCAGTTTAACATTGGCATTCCCTGAAATAAAATGTGTCATTGCCATCCAGTTTCCGTTTCCAGGGATTAGAATAAGGAGCATTTCAGAGCTACAAACAGCCTCTCTGCCTGAGGAGTTCAGAATTTCTAAGATATTCGAAATCCGATATCCTAAGAGATTTTGGGTTTGCTTTAATGAATTTCAAGGCTTCTTATTTATCTTTTTTTTTTTAAAAAAAATGTTAAAGACAATGGAAAATTTCAATAAACAACTGTTTTTTTTATATAAAAGTCAACACAACAGTAAGCCAGACTCTTGACTGCCAAGAATTCAGAAGCTCTCTTTGAGAGAGGCTCTGTTTGGATGTAATGATAAACTATGAAAACAAGTCAACGTTATAAACTATGCTTTGAACTTGGCTTGTTTCCACAACTACAGTTCAGATTAATCACAGTTTGTCTGGGCTCAGATGTAGCTGTGCTGGAGGAAGGGTGTGTGTGCATGAGCTCATTCTTAAAATGCTAAACCGACATTACATCCGAACTAGCTCAGAGGGAAACATAGGAAGGACACAGGGAAGCAGAAACACCGGGTTCCCTTACTCTGTTTGCTTGTTATCTATTTTTGCTTATATAATCCCTCTCCTTTAGTGATTAATTGCCCCTAATGGATAAAGGGGAGGGGGAAGGAAGGTGTACAGAGAATTAATTGGAGATAGAGCCTTTTCCGTTGTGGCATCCTTGTTATGGAAGTCTTTCCCAGGACGGCTGGGCTGGCACTGGACCAGATAACTTTTCGGTGCCATGTGAAAACCTTGTCATTTCCTCAGGCCTTTTAGATGTGTTTGTTTTAAGAGCTTTCCTACACAACACTGTTAATCTACTGTTTCTCCTTTAAGTTTCTTCGCACAATTGAGGTGAGAGCTGTACATGAAAATTATTTCCTTCCTTGCTTTTCCACTACATAACCTTTAGATGGCACTGTGGTATAGTGGAATCAGAATAGCACAATTACACAAGTGGAAATGGTGTTGCCTTTTGCTTTCAGAAATAATGCAGGTCCTGGACCAGGGCCTAGACACAGTAAAGGGCTGGATGAGGGCCAATAAACTGAGACTGAATCCTGGCAAGACGGAAGCCCTGTGGGTGAGTTGTTCCCGAGTTCAGGAGACAGGCTCATTGCCTGTTCTGGATGAGGTTGCACTGCCTCTGAAAGAACAGGTTCATAGTTTGGGGGTACTCTAAGACCCATTTCTGCCATTGGAGGCTCAAGTAGCTGCCACAGCTCGGAGTGCCTTTTACCATCTTCGGTTAGTTCACCAACTACGGCCTCTCCTGGACAGGGATAGCTTGGCCACAGTGGTACAGGCGTTGGTAACCTCAAGGTTGGATTACTGCAATGTACGCTATGTGGGGCTGCTCTTGAAGCTGCTCCAGAAGCTGGAGCTAGTGCAGAATGCTGCAGCTTGGCTGTTGTCTGGAGCTGCCACTTTCCAGCACGTAACTCCTCTGCTGAGAGAACTGCACTGGCTGCCTAGTTGCTACCGGGCCAGGTTTAAGGGTCTTGTACTTGTGTACAAAGCCCTAAACAACTTGGGACCAGCATACCTGAGAGAGCGCCTTCTCCCTTACCAACCTGCCCAGTCACTGAGGTCATCCGAGGGCCTGCTCCTGGTGGTTCCACCTAGATCTATCCTCCGATTGGAGTCCACCAGGGGAAGAGCCTTCAGCGTGGTGGCTCCCCTCCTGTGGAACTTCCTGCCTCTGGAGGTCAGGCAGGCGCCAACCTTGTACTCCTTTCGGTGCCTCCTGAAAACATCTTTATTCCAAGAAGCAGCCTTGAATCTCTGGTTTTGCTTCTTTTAAATTTTGTTTTAACTGTTTTATTCTGTTTTTATTTTCATTTTATCTTGTACACCACTCCAAAATTTTTCAATGTGGAGCAGTATATAAATATTCTAAGTAAATAAATAAATAAATAAATAAATAAATAAATAAATAAATAAAATCGCATTTTCCTGCTTGAAAAGTACTCGCCGAAAGTGCTGTTTAAAAATGGAAACAAAACTGGAGGGTCATGATGTCGTCTAAAGAACCCATAAACAATTGTGAGTAGGGAATGGCGAGTACACGATAAATGCTTTGTGTAAAACAGCTCTGCGTTTGTTTTATGCAGATATTCTCTCTGCTGTGCTATTAATTACTATTGTTGAAGGTTGTTGTTGTTGTTGTTTTAAAAATAGCATCGGTTTTATTGTTTATGTATATTTAATCTTTTTGCGGGGGGGGGGGGGGCAAGCTACTTTGAGAATCCTCATTAGATCCAAGAGTGGGGTGTAATATGCTTAACTAAATAAATATTGAGAAGAGATAAGTTAGGGTGACCCTATGAAAAGGAGGACAGGGCTCCTGTATCTTTAACAGTTGCATAGAAAAGGGAATTTCAGCAGGTGTCATTTGTATAACTGGAGAACCTGGTGAAATTCCCTCTTCATCACAGCAGTTAAAGCTGCAGGAGCTATACCAGAGTGACCAGATTCAAAAGAGGGCAGGGCTCTTGCAGCTTTAACTGTGGTGATGAAGAGGGAATTTCACCAGGTTCTCCATATATACAAATGACACCTGCTGAAATTCCCTTTTCAATACAACTGTTAAAGATACAGGAGCCCTGTCTTCCTTTTCATAGGGTCACCCTAGATAAGTTAAGCAGAGGTAACAACAGAAGGAGAAAGGCAGCCAGTAGCTCTACCGTCCCATGCAGCCTTCTCTACCCGTTTCCAGGCTAGTTTCATGCCTCTCAACTCTCATTTGCACCAATGGAAGCCTTTCTTTCTTTCTTTCTTTCTTTCTTTCTTTCTTTCTTTCTTTCTTTCTTTCTTTCTTTCTCCGATGCATGTGTGTATGGAGAATTTTTGGAAAAAGGTGCTGGGGAAGGAAGGATTAACTCTCCCCTGCCCATTCACAGTGGTCCCAATCTGGATCAGGCCTCTGTGCAATTACTTTACAGTAAAAAATAGCCCACCAGAAAGGGTGCTGCATGCAATGCGATGTCTAGTTTGACCCTCAAGGTTAGGGCTACATGGCTTTTTCTGATGTGAAAGTGTAATATGTAGCACAATGGATGTTTTTTCCCCAAAATAAAGTGAAAATCTCAAAATAGGCATTTCTTTTAAATAAATGTTAGCTTCAGTGGTGAGTTGGAATCATTCAGCTGAGAAAATTGCCATTTCCCAAAGAATGTTATTGGTCTTTAAATGCAACAGCCGGGTTGTCTCCCAACAGAACCCAGTTTATTGGCCGTTGGGTCGACCCTCGCTGTTGTTGAGCAAACTCTCCATGCAAATGCTCAAAGTAATGTCATTTCAACATTTGTGGACGGTTTTTGATGATAAATTGTATCGCTCCAACCCATTAAAAGCCTTTCTCAAATGCATTTCAAGCAATTCCTTATAATCTCATGAATGTCTTGGATTTATTATCTGGCTGCAAATATGTTTAACAGTATGGAGGGTTGTGGGGGCACTATCTATCTAATTATCCATATTTTGCTATTTATAGCTATATAGACATATAAATAGGTATCTCATTCAGCCAATGCCATGTGCATATGACTCAACTAGAAGCTGAATTACTGCTGTAACCTCCAATCATTTCTGCCACCGTCCCCTTCCATTCTGTTTTGCTTCCCATTCATATTTGATCTAAAATTAGACTGTGAGTTATTTTGAGCCGGAGCTATTTATTTCTACATGTGCTGTGAAAAGAGCAGCACACCGCCGGCTTCGAATTTCCACCAGCTCTGCACAATGCTGAGTATTGCTCATCCAGCAAATACAGCACTCTACATTAACAGGTGCAGAAAGGCATTTGGGATTACATGACGTGCAAGACCGTACACAAAAAGCCGAGGTATACTTCTCAGGAGGTGAGGTTAAGATCTCTCCTCCATTAATAATATGCTGGCGAGGATTATTTCCAACCCTCCATCACTTTATCATTGCAGCTAGGCCTACAGGTAGACTGCACTTGCTCATATTCATCCCCTTTTGACCACTGCCTTTCATAGAATCATAGACTAGCAGAGTTGGAAGGGGCCTACAAGGCCATCGAGTCCAACCCCCTGCTCAATGCAGGAATCCACCAGGAATCCACCCATAGAATTCCAATGCAGGAATTCTAAGGAACCTTGGATAGCTTCCTTAGAATTGTGACTGGTTCTGACTGAAATCCAGAGTGGATTCACTGTCCCACTGTTATCAGAGCCACCAGCTTTTGCTGATGCCAAGGAGCAGTGATTGGCTGTAACTCCCTGGCCCTGTTCATGCCATGGCCTATGGATTTCTGTTTGGGCCTTGTCTGCAATAGCACTCACCATGAGGAATGATTTCCCCCATGAGGTACATCAAGCCTCAATGCTAACATGTTTTAAGCATTCGTTAAAGACGTATATCTTTGCTTTGGCTTTCCCCAAGCCATGATCTCTCTTTGTACCAACTCAGAATACTATTCTATGTAGATGTGGTCTTCTTGTTTGTTGGTTGGTTTGATTCTTTTGCAAACTGCTTTGGGATTTGTTTCAAATGAGAACCTATATATGAATGTTGTTACTACGTATCCTGCATTTGTGACTATGTAATAAAGGTAATGGTCCCAAGAATTCTTGTACACATTTGGCAGCAAACAGGGCCAGGAACATAGGATGTTGCCTGATGTTGAGTCAGACCATTGGTCCATCTAGACCAGTATTGTCAACACTGATTGGCAGCAGTGGTTCTCCAGGGTTTCAGGCAGGATTTTTCCCCACTTGGAGATGCCAAGGATTGAACTTAGGAGGTTACGCACGCAAAGTAGGTGCTCTACTACTGACTTATGGCTCGTCCATAGCTGCAGCTTCTTTGGTACGTTCCCCCCGCCCCCGCACGCATGCCCAATCGTTGTCCTCCACTTTGTGCCGCAAATATGTAATGTTGGTCAGGGTGGAGTGGATTTGTGGGGAGTTGAAGGGGGAAAGGAGTTGGCAAAGTGAAGTGTGAATCAGCCCCATATCCTAATCCCTTGTCTCCTGCAAAGTGCAGTCTCCCCTCTGCCATGTTGTGTCAGAGAAGAAATCGCCAGGTATCACAACCTTTTCTTGTTTTGTCATGTTTTGACATCACGTCAAGAATCAGAACTCATGAGAGAGAGACATGTCCATGGGGACGGGTTCAGTTTTCAGCAGTTCCAAAGCTGCTTGCTCAGCCCCAGTGCTGGCTGGCCCAGACTCCACTGTAGGGGGCAGTGTTTCACTGTCCCACTTGCAGCACCTCCCCTTCCGCAAATAGCTTGAGCAGTGCCTTGAGGGGCATTTTTGGTGTGTGTGTGTGTGTGTGTGTGTAATAGTAGGGTCTAAATCAAATAAATAAATAGAAAGGAGGGTATTATTTATTTATTTATTTATTAAGCCTATGTGGCAGGGCCTTGCTATTTACTGTTTTACTCTGTACAGCACCGTGTACATTGATGGTGCTATATAAATAAATAATAATAATAATAATAATAATAATAATAATAATAATAATAACAATAGCCAGAGCTAATTGTGTATGGCACAATTTATTTATTGCACAGCCTTTTTCAAATCCTCCGATACATTCAAAGACTTTCATGTTTTCTGGGGCAGAGCAAGAAGTGACAAGTAACAAAGCCCCATATTGAATCCCCCTCTCCCCCCACAATGACATTTAGGCAAATTACCCATGATGCACCATTTCCTGTGCTTCCCTCCCATGGCCAGCAGCAGCTAATGACATGGGGCAGGAAAACTCATGATATGAGATCACAGGATAGCTAAAATTTCAGGGATTGTGGGAAGAAGGTCTAGTTTTGGCTTTAGCATTACCCTTGCCATTTCACAACCAAGGCCATGGCTAGACCAGGCCTACATCCCGGGATTGTCCCAGGATCATCCCTGTGCATCCAAATGATACACAGGGGATCCCGGGAGCAGGCAGGGATGACCTCTCCATTTGCCTGGGATAATCCTTAGGTCTAGCTAAGGCCCAAGTCTTTATGGGTAAGTTACATGAACAGGAAGGAAGGAAGGAAGGAAGGAAGGAAGGAAGAAAGAAAGAAAGAGAGAGAGAGAGAGAGAGAGAGAGAGGGAGGGAGGGAGGGAGGGAGGGAGGGAGGGGAAGCCGAATTTTTCAGGCAATAAAAATGCAATTAGTCATTTTTGCAGCCTGGTTAGAGTCAGAGACGGATATTGCAATGAAGGAGGAAGGTGAAGTGAGGTCTGTGTTGTGCTAAATGATGCAACATAAACCAATACCATGCATGGTATCTTCTAGAACTTTTTTTTTTTTTTAAAAAAACCCTCCACCGTTCATAATATTTACAGGCTTGACTTATCAGCTACCAAAGCCCCCAGAACTGCTACAGTAATCTGTCAATTGAATTTATTTTAGCAAAATGAATTCTCCTTCAAAATGGGGGTACTCTGTTGTGAAATGAATCCTGCAGAGCTTTCACACTTGTTAGTGACACATTAGAAGTTCACTGATAAAGGTATTTTCTAAGTTCTAAATTATAGCTATTTCTGTGTCAATGGACTGAACAATCCTTCTTACCAAGCAGGACTCTCTTCGCCTACTCCTAAATGGCTGCCAGTCTAGGGCTCCTTCTAATAGAAGAGAAATTGTGGAACAACAGCAAAACCATCTTAATAAAGCAAGCACTCTAGAGGAAGGAAAGTTCTCTAGGGAAAGGAAGTATATAGGTAGCCAGCTAGGACACCAGAGCTGAAAGAGTTCCAAGACTTCTATACAAAAGCCAACATAATCTTGCATCTTTTAACTAATGGCTAAGTAGAAAGGGGAGTATTTTCCATAAAAATTTTCAGCAGTGCTGAAACATGCCCCCTTTATCGGCGTCCCCCCCCAAGGTTTGCTTTGAAAAGGATCGAAAACATTTGCCCATAGAGGGTGAGAACAATGCTTCACTTGCCCCCGTGATGTCACATCATAGCCACATCAGATTGTCTACATATATATCATAATGTCATTATCCTGTTCACATGGTGCAATCTCTGATTAGCTGTGCTCACCAATGTGATTAAACCAGAAAGGAGGGAAACACAGTATTCCAGTATAAAAACAGCATCACAGCAACAACAGAAAAAGTAGAAATAAACAGGCTTGAAAGAAGGCGAACATTCAATTGATTAAGATTTTGGTGAGAATATTCTGCCCTCCCCCTGCCCCAGCTCAGTTTCAAGCCCAGAAATCTAAATGGGCTGACTTGACACAGTCTTACTTTAATTATTAGACTATTTAATAGTGAGCAGCAATTTAACTGTACTTCTTCCAGCTATCAACACCCACTAAAGAAATATCTTTAATTATTAGCTGTACAAAAAACTAGAGAAAACTGCTTCCATTTGGCACAACACAAGACAATTCCCCTAATAATATAATGAGAACATACAACAAACTCTAATATGAGTTTAACTCTTCCAACTTAATATTTGACCTTTCTTGTAAAAAATAATAACAATACTTGGAAAAAAAGAAAAATTGAAAAATTAGATTCATGATTAATAGTTGCCTTTGATGCTTGAAAGTGTCATTAGAGCTATGGCTATGCTGACATAAGGATTGTTGATCTGAAGGCAGGAAGGGGAGGAAGATCAGAAACAAATAAAAAACTGTTAAGTAGCATTATTGAATTGCAAATATCAATTATTATGCTTGTATGGATGAATAAATGTTATATTAAAATCATTTTGGCAGGCAGCCTGAATGGATAAAAGTGATGGAATCCATATCAGAGCCCTATTTTAATTTGCTTCTTCAATAACAACAAGAGGAAACACACATACACACCCTCATTCCTTTTGTGTTTATGGTCAATTCTTGTATTATGTTAAAACCAAACACAAGAGCACCTCTGCCCGTTTTTCTCCAGGTTTTGGCAAAGATGCTTCTACTATTATGACACAGTCTTCTTCTTTTACCCCTTTCCCAAATTTATTTATTTATTTATTTAAAACATTTATATCCCGCCCTATATCATTACGATCTCAGAGCGGCGTACAGATAAAAATAGGGTGACCATATGAAAAGGAGGACAGGGCTCCTGTATCTTTAACAGTTGCATAGAAAAGAGAATTTCAGCAGGTCCCACTGTGTATATATGAGGAACCTGGTGAAATTTCCTTTTCATCACAACAGTTAAAGATGAAGGTGCCCTGCCCTCTTTTAAATTTGGACACTCTAGTTTAGGCCCTGCACCTTTAACTGTTGTGATGAAGAGGGGATTTCACCAGGTTCTCCATATATACACAGTGGGACCTGCTGAAATTCTCTTTTCTGTGCAACTGTTAAAGATAGAGGAGCCCTGTCCTCCTTTTCATATGGTCACCCTGGATAAAAACATACAGTATAAAACAATAAATATACACAGTTAAAAACAAATTAAACCATGGCCTACGGCCATACTACCTTGAACACGCCCGATCTCGAATACAATTAAACCATGATCCAAGTTAAAACAATATATAATTTAAAAGCAGTAAAAACAGTTAAAACAATGTGCCAGTGAGTTTAACCATCAAGGGAAAGGGAAAGGAACCCCTCATGCAAGCACTGAGTCATTACTGACTCTTGGAGGGACGCCAGCTTTCACTGACGTTTTCTTGGCAGACCATGTAGCAGGGTGGTTTGCCATTGCCTGAATCAATGGTGCCACAATAGAGAAAGCCCTCTCCCTTGTCCCAACATAGCGTACATGTTGCATTGGTGGGATGATTTGATGTTGCAAAGATGGGAGTCAGGATCAGGCCTGTTCTTCCTAGTGTGGGGGAAGGCATTTCAGAAGGTCAATCAGAATCTGACTTTTCAGGAGTCATGGGGGAATCTTCCCAGGAGCTTATTAGAGAGAATGCCGGTGACTCATAGCCCATCCTCCCCTCAGTCAGCTTCTATCAGAGGAGGAGGGGACTTCGGAGTCGACAGATCCCAGATTCAGCCACAGGGTCAAGCGGGCAAAGTTGCGAGTAGGTGAGAGGAAGTCTACCAGGCTAGCCACTCGCCAAAGTCTTCATGAGAAAAACTCTCCCTGAGCTAAAGTGGCTCTTGGACTGTGCAGGAAACTCTCTCCCTTTTAGTTGAAAGGGCAACTGCCTAGCTTAGTTAGCCTAATTAAGCTTAGATGTAATAAATAAATGTAATAAATAAGTAAATAAATAAATAAGCTTAGAGGAAAGCTCCTAGCATTCTCACTTCCTTCAGATGTGAAGAGATGTTTATTTGCTGAATAAAGCTTTGAAGATTCCACGGCAAACCTCTTTATTGTCTTCAGAATTCTGTGCAAAAAGATGAAAGAAAAGAAATCCGTGTAAATGCAACCCCACATGTTCTACTCTTTCCACAGCCCTGGTTAGGCTTTATCTAGAGTATTGCGTCCAGTTCTGGGCTCCACATTTCAAGAAGGACGCAGACAAGCTGGAGCGTGTGGAGAGGAGGGCAACTAGGATGATCAGAGACTATGAAGAGAGACTGAAAGAACGGGGCATGTTTAGCCTGGAGAAAAGAAGACTGAGCGGAGACATGATAGCACTCTTCAAATACTTAAAAGGTTGTCACACAGAGGAGGGCCAGGATCTCTTCTCGATCCTCCCAGAGTGCAGGACACGGAATAACGGGCTCAAGTTACAGGAAGCCAGATTCCGGCTGGACATCAGAAAAACTTCCTGACTGTTAGAGCAGTACGACAATGGAATCAGTTACCTAGGGAGGTTGTGGGCTCTCCCACACTAGAGGCCTTCAAGAGGCAGCTGGACAACCATCTGTCAGGGATGCTTTAGGGTGGATTCCTGCATTGAGCAGGGGGTTGGACTCGATGGCCTTGTAGGCCCCTTCCAATTCTGCTATTCTATGATTCTATGTTTGCCTTGGAGAGGTGAGAGTTGCAGATCTTTTCATGGTGGCAGGGATCTGAGATTGGAGCTCTGCCTCTGACCTTGGAGGGAGATTTCTGATCTATCAAATGGCTCATAGGATTGCTCTGGTATTCTGACATCATGTGCTTTCCTGAACATATTCAGCCTTTTGCCATACGCGTGACTTGCTGCCTAACAATCTTTGCATTATAACTTCAGGATGATTGCTGCTGATATCTCAAAGAGGATATTAAGAGAAAATACGAATATATTAGATTCATCCTCATTTTAACTTGATTCATTCTAGTTAACCTCTGTTTATTCTCCCCCTCATCTTAGGGCCAAACTACACTTTACTTTCTCTGTGTAACACTGTTTCCCACCACCCCAAAGTTCCAGCACTGGGAGGCTGATCTGAATTGGGAATCCAGCATGGTAGGAGGCTTTAACCCTTTTCCATTCATTTTGGTCCCAATCCGTATCATGGCCTGCACTTGAAATTTGTTTTACACACACACACACACACACACACACACACACACACACACACACTCTGCCTTCAAGGCTAGAATCAAACAGGAAAGGTAAAACCTATTTTTTCCCCCTGTCAATTCAGTGTTTTTTACGTTAGTGACAAACAGGATTAGATTTTGCCAACTTGTATATCAGCATCTAACTGTCTTTTAGAAAAAATAAAGGAAGAAGAAGAATGGCTTTGCTGAGAATGGATCCTAAGGAAGGCTGATGGTGCTATATAAATAAATAATAATAATAATAATAATAATAATAGTAAGGGCTGTGCTGTTTGTAATCTTACTTGTGATGCTGAAATGAATGAAAATGACAGGAAATATTCCGAAGAATAAATAGATTTTTCTGAGGAGTGAATAAAACTAACTGGGACCAAAGCAAGGAAGCTTAAACACAATCCAAGGTCAAGATTGTTGTTTGAAGAAATGTATTGTTTGGAGATGTCAACATGGAAATGAAGGAAACATTTTTATGTTGCAATTTGAAACATTAACAGTCCATTGTTAAGAGATGGTCTTCAAGGACCCTTTTCAAGTTAGCTATTATATGCAAGCTTGTGAAGATTCAGGCTAGAAACATGAGGGGCAGTGTCTAGAGATATAGGAAGCTTAACATCAGCCGTATAGCCGGACTTTTCTTCTCCTTTGGGACAGTCAGATCAGTCTGGTGGGTAAGATTTTGATTGAAGAATATGCTTATCAAAAGTCCTTAAGGGTGCAAACCTATGCATGTTTAGACGGAAAAAAAGTCTGACATGGTTGGCTGGGGAACACAGAACGTTGTAGAACATTTTTCTCTCTAAACTTGCATAGGATGCACCCTAAGAATCCTATAACATACATATAACATATGTATATGTATGTTATGCTTGAATGAATCAAATCTTCTATCACCTAAATATTCCATTTGAATTTTTTTTAAAGTAAAGGTGTCCCCCCCCCAAATTAAATCTCTCTCTCAAGATTTTTTACTTAAAGAAATATAATATCAATATACTTGTTTGACCTTGAAAAGGAAAAGTAATACACATGCTTTTCTTTGTGGCTAATTCTCACACATCCTAATTAACACAAGTAACTCATGATTTTTAGCTAGTCAGATATAAGAAGGTAGGAAATGAAATGGGACACATTGACCAATCACTGCAATTACTTTAGAGTAACTGATTCCAGTGGCATCTCCACAGAAGTGGACTTAGAACAGAAGCCTTGCCGGGTTTGAGTAGTCAGTGTCTATGAAGTCAAGACAGACTGGTCAGGTAAATACAATAAAGTATTGCAATTCCCAGTTTACAACTATTATCTCATATTCTTCAATTATTGTTTGGCAATATTCAAGTTTCGATTTCTTACACTCTCGTCCTAACAGTTGTAACTGTGAAAATGAATTTGGCTGAAGGCAGTTCCTTCCACATTTTCATCACTGCACCATCGCTCATCATGAGGTAAGGGACGATGGAGCTCTCCATGAAGGGGGCATCCAAGGGCGGTTCTCTCCCTACAGGGGGAGCTCTGGCCTGTGGCCCCTGGGAAGTCCTCCCAGGGACCGCAAGGCTGCGGCCTTACAAAGTTGACAAAGTGCTTTTTAAATGAAAGTAACAACACTGCTTTCGGAACACACAAGCCTCCCTGCGATAGCATCAGACCATAGGTCACACCCAAGGACTGACATTATCTCTCTGCAACACACACTCCCAGGATGTCTTATTAATGATATTTAATTACATTGCAATTAATGATGTTTTTCAGCAGGTACTGAGCTAATTTTACAGAAGCAAGACAAATCGTGGCAACTCTCATTTTTGTGCCCTGTGTTCATTCATCGGTCCAATACAGCCTTTAATTTCATTTCACAGTTACCCTACACACCATTTTGATGGGCATCTCTCCCCCTCCCTCTCCCCCTCCCTCAATTTTTGTTGTTAAAGTAGGCGGGTAATATGGAAATGTTGCCCCTAACTACAAAATAGTGTCTGTGTATGGCTCCTTGGATGTTCCAAGGGCAGCCACTAAAAGGCCTGCTTCTTTGTGAGGAGAATGCCCTGGAGGTTGTTGTATCACCATTTACTTTCCTAGTACATAGTGGGAACATACCTTGGTTTGTGGAATATGGGTCAAATCCTTCACAATTCATACTTACCTTGCATCCTTCTCACGGGAAACACTATCGATATGTGTTAACTAACAGTGCAATCCTATACATCTCTGCTCAGAAGTAAGCCCCATTGAGTTCAATAGGATTTAGTCTCAGATAAGTGTGTATAGGATTACAGCATTAGGGAGGTTTGTAAAACTAGTGCACTGAGGGGTTTTTTTCATAGCTCAGGGGATACATTCCATGGCTATGAGTCATAGTTATGGCCAAAACTGGCCCTAGGATAACTAGCGCCCTGGGTGAGGAGTGCCTTTGGTGCCCCCTAGACAGTTTTGCAGGACCCCCAAAGGATTTATGGGGCCCAGTACAGGTCTGATGTCCATCAAGAATGACATTACTCAAAACCTTGGCGCCAACCACTGTGCTACAGTTCACACAAGTTCAAAAACCCACATTCTGAGCAGTGCTGGTACACTATGCGACACAACAAAACTTTCACAGGTTTTACTTATAATCTTTTTTTGTTTTGTAGTAGTTCCTATCTTTTGGTAAACATTCTTTATTTTAGAATATCCATTATTTTTATCTTTAAAAATAAATTTTAAAAGTTCTAAATAAAAAATGGTATCTAGCTGAACTCTTACAGGTTGTTGTTGTTGTTGTTGTTGTTATTATTATTATTATTATTGTTGTTGTTGTGTTTGTATGTTAGCTTCATGTCAGCATAACTAAGTTTCCCACCATAGGGGATTTACTAAATTCAAGTAGGATTGCATTGTTAGATACCAAATGGTAAATCAATCATAAACTCACTAAATCAACATCACTGTTTGTTGTATTAGAACTTGATGTTTCTTTGTGCATAAACATTTTGAAAGTTACTTTCCAATATAAAAGGAATGTGAGTAATTGAAAAACACACACACACACACACACACAGAGTAATTTTAATTCACTATCTACATTTTTAACATGGAAAACTGATAAATAAGGAAGCAGTTAAGCCTCATCAATATGCAGAACTGTTTACTTTCCAACTTAAAACTTCACAAGATCAGAGTCCTTTTATCTTTATAAAACAATGGATTTGCTCTGTGTTTTCATAAAAAACATGTTTATTCATTAAAGGGAAGCTACTTTCATTTGTTACAAAATAACTTTTTTCTTTTTAAAGAAAGGTTGTATCATGGGAGTCCCAAAATATATGCCTTATCTTTGGTGCTGTAGATGATCCTCTTTTGTCCATGAAAGGCATATTCTGTAGGGGAAGTAATACTATATGTTGATTAAAACCAACATTTCCAAAGTGGAACAGTCACCACAAGGTGACTTTTTGCTTCAGTATTGATATAATAAAGTAGTCTTGTTAGAGTGACTCTTGAGGTAAAGTTATATCTTCTCGCAGCCTATAATAAAAAGAAGCATATAAAGTACATAGTAATGTGTTATATTAATATATGAGAATCACCTATTTAATTTTTAGCCAAGAGTCCAACAACATATTACATATTGCACGAATGCTGCTAAAAATGACATCTCCATGGCTAGTGATCAATGCTCAACCTGTAGCATGCTGAACTATTTATCACCTGGGTCTCAGAGCTGAGGTAAAATGCCCCCCCCCCATTTTGCTGGGAATATGAATCTACTCCAGTTATCAAAGGTCCATCCCTTTTGGATTAAAATGCTTATTCGCCTTGGGCATACAGAGCATAGAAGACCTTTACATGGAAATGGAAGAACAGCTGTGATGACAATGCTTGGTTTTACAGGTTCTACAAGGAATGGTTTTACAAGCAAACCCAGTTTAGAATACGGTGCTCAGAAACTAAAAAAGGATTCTGAACCAGACCACTCCCCCTCCTTCCTGCAATATAGTTCTCTCCTGAACTGTACTGCAAAATTTGTTCTTGTACTCTGTTCCATGTACCTGGCCTCAGCTGAAGTAAAACCCTTTTTAAACTCAGTGGGGCCTGTGTGCAGTAGAACTGACTAGGGATGTGCTGTCAGTAGGTAAGGTGCCGGAAACCTCTTCATAACAAGCAGAAAAACAATTACGGACGGAGTTGACCAATTTTTAAAGAGCCCAGACAAACTTTATGTCCAAGCCAGACAGATAAACAGGCTTCAATTGTTGTTAGTCTGGAACAAGAATTGTAGCAAATCTCTATTGTTTAAATTGAACAAATACATGAACATATATCACTTTCTCCTGCATTCAATTTTTTTATTTTTTATTTTTTTTTAAAAAAAAAGCACTCAAAGCCCTGGGCTTGGGCGGGCGGATCTCAGTTTTGATTTCTTCCACGTTCGCTTTTGTTAATCTCAAGTTCTTTCCATCTTGAAGATGGAGAATTTTTTGTATTTTTTTGTGGTAAATTCTTATAATAGCTAAACTGAAATAAATTTCTCACCCAGCCCTTTGTGGTGTGCTTGCTTTCGAAAAACAAATAGCTTTGAGCTGGTTTGGAACCATGGTGCGGTAGGAGGGTGGTTTGATACTAGGACTGCAGGCATCTGTCAAGTTTGATTCCACTGTTCCATATTTTTCCGGCATGGGGTTTGTTCTGCCTCATTTCTGCATCAATTTGTAATCCCCCCAAAAGACTGCATGAAAATTCATATTTTCATTCACATTTCTCTTAATAGACACATGTTTATATATGTTTTTCCTAATTCAATTTTTTAAAATCTAATGTATGCATATATATTTTTACAAGGGATGCCCCCTCATCTAATACACCCTGCAGCATTTCATATTTTTGGCATGTTTTGATTTGCAATCTGCATCGTAAAATTCAGGAAAGTGCAGGCATCACAGAATAACTGCATTCCAGTATATGTGTAGTGGGTTCAGGAGGTGCAAATCTGGGAAGTTTGCATTTCTCTCCTTTCACTACTTTGTTCCCATCACAATTTATTTATTTATTTATTTATTTATTACATTTCTATACTGCCCAATAGCCGGAGCTCTCTGGGCGGTTCACAAAAATTAAAGAACATTCAAAGTATAAAACAACAGTATAAAGCCATACTATAAAATACAGTATAAAAGCTCAACCAGATAAAAACAGCAGCAATGCAAAATTACAAATTTAAAACACCAAGTTAAAATTTATTTATAGACTGTTAAAATGCTGGGAGAATAAAAAGGTCTTCACCTGGCGTCTAAAAGCATATAATGCAGGTGCCAAACGAACCTCCTTAGGGAGCTCATTCCACAGCCAGGGTGCCACAGCAGAGAAGGCCCTGCTCCTCCTGGTAGCCACCTGCCTCACCTCCTTTGGCAGGGGCTCGCGGAGAAGGACTCCTGAGGATGACCTTAGGGTCTGGGCAGGTACATACGGGAGGAGGCGTTCCTTCAGATAACCTGGCCCCAAGCCATTTAGGGCTTTAAATGTTAATACCAGCACTTTGACTTGGGCCCAGACCTGGACTGGCAGCCAATGAAGCTGGAAAAGGACTGGTGTGATGTGGTCTTGTTGGCCAGTCCCTGTTAGTAACTGTGCTGCTCTGTTTTGTAATAGGGCTCTCTTCCCATCGCAGAGAACATTCATGTATGTGTGTGTGTGTGTGTGTGTGTGTGTGTGTTCAATTGTGATCAGGGCTGCTGAGGCAGCAGTGATGCCGTCCTTGCACACCATGGCCGTTTCTACACCTGCCTTTTCCCCCAGGATCATCCTGGGATCACACAGGGCATCCCAGGTGCAGGCAGGGATGATCCCTCCATTTTCCTGGGATAATCCTTAGGTGTAGAAAGGGCCCATGGTTCTGATCCAGCTCAGGGACTAATTATTTTTTTAAATTAAGTATACCAGGCCTAGCTCATCGGAGGGGTCATAACTTAATGGCTGAGTACCTGCTTTGTATGTAGAAGTTCCATGGTTCAATCCCTGGCATTCAGGAAAACTACCTGAACCCCGGGAGAGCTGCTGCCAGTCAGTGTTGAAAGCACTGAGCTAGATGGAACCGCGATAGCTGCCTATGTTCCAAATGAACTGCCTGAGAAATGTTGCTTCTTGGTTCGCCCTTGATATAAGGCAGGTTCTTGCATCCAGCCTTAAGAGCAATGGAGAGTTTCCAGTGTATGTGAAATGGATGGATTTATCTTTTCAAGAAATGTGGGTTCCCTCCCCACCTTCTCCTTCTTCGGAAACACCTCCATTTCCTTGTGTCTTCTGCCCTGGTTACATGCTCAGCTGCGCATAAAGCCAGCCTTGCTCTCAGTAGCACACTGAGATTGTACACCATAAGTTAGTTTCTTAATGACGAGTTTTCCAAAGGATGCTTCTATTTAAAGAGAAGGTTTATCTCCTTTGCCAGACAAGCTCTTTGATCAAGTAATTTAGTTATAAACTTTCTGGAGCACATGCAATGTTCCTTGCATTCCGATTAAAAGAAGCTTCACACTTCAGATCTGTGTGGAATGTTCTTTGGACTGTTTCTCCATTTTTCTTTTTTCAGTTTGCTGCTGATTATGCTTTTAAGAAACGCATCTCTTTTCTCCCCCCACCCCCCGGGTTTGTTTGCATTCGCTTAGAGCGTTCTCAGGCCTGGAAGGGACATCAAATGCACATGCAGCAAAATTGTACTAGCAAAATGCCACATGAACACAAAACTACCCAAGCTATGAAAAGACAATCGTGCAGCACGGTAGGCAAAATTCAGTACAGGCTGTGGGTGAACGGTGGTGCAGTTAGGTAATTTTAGACCCTGGACTTAACAGTCCACGGATGGGGTGGGTCTTTAGACAGCCATTTATTTATTTTATTTTATGTATTACATTTCTATCCCACCTTTTTTCCTCCAAGGCAGGATCTACACTCCTGCTTTAAAGTGCTTTATAACAGTTTTGGCAACTGTTGGGGCCCAGGACACACTGCATATACAGGTTTCAGAACATTTTCAAGGTGCTTTAAAGCGCTTTAAAGGTAGTAGTGTAGATCCCCCCCAAGGAACCCAAGGTGGCTTACATAATCCTCCTCCTCTCCATTTCTATTGTCACAACAATAGATCTCTTATGGATGTTAATTGTTGATTGTGCTTAAATCCACAGATTAGCAATTTTATTATCTATACATCCCTCCCTTTTTCACTATGCTTGGCCCCAATAACCCAATTCTGTTCCCTTTTCAGAAACCAACAAATAACAATCTAGTATCTTTAGTGGTTTTGTAACACTCCCTCTTCATTTTTTATCCCTACTTTGTACTGTTTTATATAATGGTGTATCTTCTTGTTTTATATTGGTCTGTTGACTGTAAATAAAGAAATACAATACAACCACCAGGATCATCAGGGGTCTGGAAACAAAGCCCTATGAGGAGAGACTGAAAGAACTGGGCATGTTTAGCCTGGAGAAGAGAAGATTGAGGGAGACATGAGAGCACTCTTCAAATACTTAAAGGGTTGTCACACAGACGAGGGCCAGGATCTCTTCTCAATTCTCCCAGAGTGCAGGACACGGAATAAAGGGGTCAAGTTAAAGGAAGCCAGATTCCAGCTGGACATCAGGAAAAACTTCCTGACTGTTAGAGCAGTACGACAATGGAACCAGTTACCTAGGGAGGTTGTGGGCTCTCCCACACTAGAGGCATTCAAGAGGCAGCTGGACAACCCTCTGTCAGGGATGCTTTAGGGTGGATTCCTGCATTGAGCGGGGGGTTGGACTCGATGGCCTTGTAGGCCCTTTCCAACTCTACTATTCTATGATTCTATGAACCCTGTGAGATGGGTTGGGCTGAGAGGCTGTGACTGTCCCAAAATCACCCAGTGGCTTCCATGACCGAGTGGGGACTAGAACCCAGATCTCCCGACTCCCAGTCCAACACTTTAGCCACTACCCCCACACTGGCTCTGTGTATTACTTCCATTGTGAAGCACAGAACTAACATTTTCCTCCTCCCCTCTCCCTGCCAATCCTTTACATCTGTTTCTACATTCGTGATATGTTAGAACAGGGGTGGGGAACCTCAAACCAATTCTGGAGAAGCTCTCAGAGTTTGCATTCCAGGGGTGGGCAGGACAAAAGGCAAAGAGGGCAGAACCAAAAGGGAATGAAGCCCAATATGGGACCATGGGAAGGGGGCATGGGTAGGGTGACCATATTTTGGAAACCAAAAAGGAGGACAAAATGGTCGCCCCCAAGGGGGTGTGTCCAGTACCAAGGGGGCGTGCCCACCCGAACATAGCCTTGGTCACATGTCTGATTTTACAGCACACATTTAAGACAAATCTGTTCTACATAACATCTTAATGTTAAAATCACTGAAATAAAGAACAAGTGAGAGATTCAATGTATCTGAAATTAACTTCACTCACTCCTACTTTTGTAGGTTTTGCTGTACTTTGAAGCTTTTGCTATATTCTGTGTGTTACATTCTCCCCTTCCCTCAAATATCTTTTCTGACTGTATCTTCACTCATTGCAAGCTGCTGTTGTTGTTAACAGGGTTTGCTACTGCCCCCAGATCTGTTTCAAATTTGGTACAGTTAAAGCTCTACCTAAAAGCTTTCATGGTGCCAACTTTCAGCTCATTATCTTTAAAAATGAGAGTTTAAAAAATAATAATTTTAAAACCTCATTTTTAAAAAAATTCCTTAAAAAATCAATGGATGAACAGATCTGTTTCAAATTTGGTGTGGCTAAAGCTCTACCTAAATCCTTTCATGGTGCAAAGTTTCATCTCTTTACCTTTAAAAATGACGATTTAAAAAATAATAATTTTAAAACCTCAATTTTTTAAAAAAATCTAAAAAATCAATGGATGAACGGATCTGTTTCAAATTTGGTATGACTAAAGCCCTTCCTAAGAGCTACCGTTGTGCCAAGTTTCATGCCTTTATCTTAAAAAATGACGGAGATATAAGCATTTTTGTTAATTCCCATTAGAGCTGCTCTTTGAAAAAAAATCCGGATTTCCCCTCCCCCTCCCGGATTTGCCATCAAAAGCCCGGACAAATCTGGGCAAATCCGGTCATATGGTCACCCTAGGCATGGGTGCCCAGGGAACACCGGAGGTCTGAGTTCTCCCCGTGCCCTCCTGGTGTTAGAACAACAGCAAAACCATTTGCCAACCCTGAGCAAAAAGAATAGCTGAATAGGAGCAGTTTGGCATTTTAGACTGACTGAAATCATAGCATTGCAAGTAAGGCTAGCTTGTTGTGGTGGAGTATTTCAACACTGATGCTCCCAAATGGTAAAAGCGTTCCAGGTCTTTGATTTTATGACCTTGTGAACGAATACGCAGGTTGCATTCCCAGTTCAGCCGAGGATTTAGAAATGGACGGGATCCCGTTACGTGTGCTCCAACAGGTGAATGGAGCCCTCTGCCCAGGGGAGGCATTTTTAATGGTGTGCACACTGTTGCAGAAGAGAGTGAGTTTAGAGGAGTAGCTAGGCGTGTGCGTTGTGATCAGCAAATGTTGGATCAAATGAATTTCCTAGGTGTCCCTAAATAAACAACTACTCTCTCAACCGCATTGCAATGGGCTGAGGGATTGTAACAATACTTGCCTGCCTTGTAAAGATCACTAATAATGTATATGAAGTGCTTTGAAGGCTCAAAAGTACTATATAAATGTCAAGTATTATCCTATGCATATTTTGACCAGAAAGAACTTCCACTCCTATGCTAGCTGGGAATGCTGGGACCTATAGTTCTTTCTTTCTAAATATGCATAGGATTGCATTCTTAATGTATGATGCGGCCCTGTGTAGCTTGCAGACAAGTCATAGCCAATATTAATTCAGCTTATATCATAGAATCATAGAACAGCAGAGTTGGAAGGGGCCTACAAGGCCATCGAGTCCAACCCCCTGTTCAATGCAGGAATTCCCCCTAAAGCATCCCTGACAGAGGGTTGTCCAGCTGCCTCTTGAAGGCCTCTAGTGTGGGAGAGCCCACGACCTCCCTAGGGAACTGATTCCATTGTCGTATTGCTCTAACAGTCAGGAAGTTTTTCCTGATGTCCAGTTGGAATCTGGCTTCCTTTAACTTGAGCCCGTTATTCCATGTCCTGCACTCTGGGAGGATCGAGAAGAGATCCTGGCCCTCCTCTGTGTGACAACCTTTTAAGTATTTGAAGAGTGCTATCATGTCTCCCCTCAATCTTCTCTTCTCCAGGCTAAGCATGCCCAGTTCTTTCAGTCTCTCCTCATAGGGCTTTGTTTCCAGACCCCTGATCATCGTGGTTGCCCTCCTCTGAACACGCTCCAGCTTGTCTTATTTTACACACACACACACACACACACACACACACACACCCATTCCAGTTTTCCTAGGTTATTTTGCCAATGGATAAAAAGCAACTCTGTGCTTTATTGCTAAATTTACATCATAGAACAATGTTTTGTTTTAATCATGATTAGTGATTTTATTTATTTATTTATTTATTTATTTATTTATTTATTTTCTTCGCAGGACATTTTGTAACGTTTAAATGGATTCCAATCTAAATTGTGACATAGTTCGTCCACCTTTATTCTTAACAGCTCTTCTGGTGAAGCTTTTATTTCTCCCAAACAATCCCTGTCCGTCTAACCAGAGCCGCTGCTGCTTTTGATAGTTAACTCTGTTTAAATTGGCATGTCGTCGCCTGACAGTCAGTAGACCGATTGGAAGGACAACGAGAACTCAACGACAGGCATGGTTAGGAGACAGCGGCTTCTTTCAGTGTTCCGTCTAGTCACTGAACACATACAAGCACGTCCCATTCTTCTAGCTCTCGACTGAGAGCTCAAGGCCCTGATCTCTTCATGCATGCAGCCCTTTCAGAAAATCAGCACAATCACCCATCAGCTGTGAAACAGAGAGATCGGATCACAAGGACTAAATCCACTCCTCGACTTTCCCTCTGAATCCGCTGATTGCCAGTGTCACAGCCCTTTTGGAAGATCAGTGAATTAGCTGCTTGTGAGTAGGAGTGGGGACTAGATTGAGGCCCTTTCTACACTGTCCGTTTTTCCAGGGATCATCCCTGGATCATCCCTGTGCATCCAAATGACACACAGGGGATCCCAGGAGCAGGGAGGGATGATCCTTCCATTTCCCCGGGATAACTGAGACTTCAGTTATCCCGGTTTTACCTGCAGTCCCAGGATGATCCCGAGGACCGCAGGCGGTGTGGGTGCCCGTCCCAGCTTCTTCCCTCTTCCCCATGAGTAGCAGGGGTCAGCAGAGGGAAGGAGCCAGGACGGGGGAAGTCCAGGGCCATTGGGGTGGGGTGGGGAGTGGGGTTGGGCCTTTTTTTAACCTTAATTTTCACTGGAGCACAAGTGTGCTCCAGCTCTTCCTCTTTTTTAAAAAATGGCCACCATGACGGGCGCAACGTCCAGGACATCACGCGGCCTGTGTGGACTGAGGGTAGCGATCCCATAAGCAGGTAAGTCCAGGATCGCCCCTTCTCCCTCTCTCTACCCCCGTAGGTGTAGAAAGGGCCTATGTCTCCTCAACTTTATCTTCCTTGCTGAACAGCTGATTCGCATAAGCATAGATCTTTCGAAAGGATGATATGTCTACAGTTAAGAGCATAAGAAGAGCCATGCTCAATCAGACCAAGGGTCCATCTAGTCCAGGACTGCAATGGTACCCTCCTGCCCACGTTCCCCAGCAACTGGTGTACATAGTAACACTGCCCCTGATACTGGAGGTAGCATATAGCCATCAGGACTAGCAGCCATTAATAGCCTCCTCCAGGAATTTATCCAATCCCCTTTTAAAGCCAACCAAATTGGTAGCCATCACTACAACTTGTAGTAGCAAATTCCTTAGTTTAACTATGCGCTGTGTGAAGAAGCACATCCCTTTATCTGTCCTGAATCTCACACCAATAGGCTTTAAGGAATGACTGCAGGTTCTAGTATTTTGAGAGAGGGAGAAAAATGTCGCCCTATCCACATTCTCCACACCATGCATAATTTTGTACACCTCTATCAGGTCTCCCCTTAGCCTCCTTTTTTCCAAGTTAACCAATCCCAGCTGTTGTAACCTTCCCTCATAGGGGACATGCTGCAGCCCCTGGATCATTTTAGTTGCCCTTTTCTGCACTTTTCCCAGCTTTACAATATCCTTTTTTAGGAGTGGTGACTAGAACTGCACACAGTATTCTAAGTGTGGTCGCACCATAGTTTTGTATAAGAGAAGTATGATATTGGCAGTTTTATTCTCAATTCCTTGCCTAATTATGCTGCGGTTTGCCTTTTTCTTTTCTTTTTTTACAGCAGCCACACACTGGGTTGACATTTTCATTGAGCTTCTCCACCACAACCTCAGGATCTCTTTCCTGGTCGGTCACTAGTAGCTAGTTCAGGAGTCTTTTCCCCAGCTTATCGAATTCACTACCACAAGATGTAGGGATGGCCACCAATTGGATGGCTTTAAAGGGGGAAGGCTATCAATTGCTACTAGCCCTGATGGTTATGTGCTACCTCCCAGATCTGCGGCAGTAATCCTGTGTGCACCAGTTGCAGTGGAACATGGGTGGGAGGGTGCTGTTGCACCATGTCCTGCTTTGTTGACAGCTGGTTGGCCACGGTGTGAACAGAGTGCTGGACTAGATGGACCCGCAGTCTGATCCAGCAGGGAACGTCTTCTGTTCTTACATGGAGAAGCCTGATTCAACATGTGTATCCCCCACCCCACCTCAGTGGTTCTCAAACTGTGAGTGCAGAACTGGTGAAGAAGGGGCAAAGATATTGGCTAGGATATTTGATTAATTTATAGCTCACTTGGTGCTCAAGGTGGCTAACAATAGGGTGACCATATGAAAAGGAGGACAGGGCTCCTGTATCTTTAACAGTCATATTGAAAAGGGAATTTCAGCAGGTGTCATTTGTATATATGGGGGAGCTGGTGAAATTCCCTCTTCATCACCACAGTTAAAGGTGCAGGTGCCCTGCCCTCTTTTAAATCTGGTCACTAGCTGGATCAGAGCATGAACATTTAGCATTTGGGAAAAAAACTGTGAAAGGATTCCAAATAGACAGTAAAGATCTGTTGAGAGAAAATGCAAGTGTGGGTATGTCTCTTTGAAATTTATGGGCTGGCTTTTTGTAACATATGAGGTTCCTTGCCGTTTAAAATCCATCTGGTAAACATGACCTAAGAAAGATCTTCTGCTGGTGCTACTCCTGACTTTTGCAAATTGAGATCATTGCATGGAACATCTATGCATGAACAGTTGTAGGCACCACGTCTCAGACCTTTAGTTCCATACACCAAGGTCAGGGCCCAGGGGTGCGGCCAACAGCATCAGGACATCGTCCCAGATTCTCCTGCTCCACACATTCACTTTACACATGGAGAAGGCCCAAAAGGGGAACTGCCATATTTCTTTTGAGATTAAGCCTCCTGATGGCACAAGGAGTAGAGGTTCAGGGCAAGAAACACTCTGAACATCAATGCAGAAGTCCTAAAAGGCTTAAGCATTTATTTCATTTAGATTCCAGGAAGCTACCAACAAATTATCAAGCGACTATTATTAGCAAGTTGATGACAGTATCTGCAGCAGTGTGTCGTGAGACTGATATTTTTCATGCATGTTTTGTATACTTAAATAAGGTTTTAATTTACTCTTGGGTGGAATTGTTAATGACTTCATTAATACGCTGGGACAAATGGTGGTCACTATGACTTGTAGAGTGTGTGTGGAGGGGGGGATTGTATATTTGAAGGTCCTCAGGGCAATGAAATATATTTCTGTGCTCTCTGTACACAGGGAGCCAAATTGCTCGTTACGCTAATTACATAGTGTGCTGCTGAAGGTTAACTTTTTTGTTTACCCTTATATCAACAGAGGCTTTTTCTCTCTCATTTTTAACAGCCTCCCCACAAGGCAAGGGGTGGGGAGATTTCAAGGAAAAATTGGTCATCAAAAAACAGTGAATCATCCAACCCCAAGCCATTAAAGTTCCCCGATTTCCACCAAGAAGCTCATTTTGAGTCATGTCCTCATCAGAGTGTGAGCTTTATTTTTTTTAATTTCCATATGAAAATTCAAGTGCCCCTTTATCCACATTTCCCCAAATGTATGCATTGATTGTACGCATGTTTGAAATGCATGCATTTTCTCCCATTGATTAAAGTATGTTCGTGTGCATCTTTCAAATGTACACATTTTTCATGCACATTTGCAAATGTATGCCGGTTGGAAATGTACGGGCTTTGGCTGCAGACTGCATTCATGTTTGTGTTTGGTTCCAGTAGCGGCGAACTGGGAGAATTCCGGTCGAAAAAAAGAACAGAAACACATTTCTCATACACCCAGGGCTTCCACACGCACCTCTTCCCAGCTTGCTCTGCAGCAGACCTGGAGGCTTGCTCACTTCAACGGATTAAAGGATGGGGGGTGGAACCTGGACAGAAAAAGCTTTGGCTCCATCATTTTCCAATTGATGTACCTGAAATACAATGGAGCAAAATTAAGTGAAGCCGTTCTGGTAATCTTTTTATTTATTTATTTATTTATTTATTTATTTATTACATTTCTATACCGCCCAACAGCCGGAGCTCTCTGGGTGGTTCACAAAAATGAAAAACATTCAAAGTATAAAACAACAGTATAAAACCATAATATAAAATACAATATAAAAGCTCAACCAGATAAAAACAGCAGCAATACAAAATTACAAATTTAAAACACCAAGTTAAAATTTATTTATAGACTGTTAAAATACTGGGAGAATAAAAAGGTCTTCACCTGGCGCCTAAAAGCATATAATGTAGGTGCCAAGTGAACCTCCTTAGGGAGCTCATTCCACAGTCGGGGTGCCACAGCAGAGAAGGCCCTCCTCCTGGTAGCCACTTGCCTCACTTCCTTTGGCAGGGGCTCGCGGAGAAGGAACCCTGAGGATGACCTTAGGGTCCGGGCAGGTACATATGGGAGGAGGCGTTCCTTCAGATAACCTGGCCCCAAGCCGTTTAGGGCTTTAAATGTCAATACCAGCACTTTGAATCGGGCCCGGACCTGGACTGGCAGCCAATGAAGCTGGAAAAGGACTGCCGTAATGTGGTCTCGTCGGCCAGTCCCTGTTAGTAAACGTGTTGCCCTGTTTTGTACCAGTTGAAGTTTCCAGACCGTTTTCAAAGGCAGCCCCACATATAATGCATTGCAGTAATCCAAACGAGAGGTTATCAGAGCATGGATAACTGTAGCTAGGCTATCTCTGTCCAGATAAGGGCGCAGTTGGTATGTCAGCCTAAGCTGGTAAAAGGTGCTCTTTGCCACTGAGTTCACCTGTGCCTCAAGTGACAGTTCTGGATCCAAGAGCACCCCCAGACTACGGACCCAATCCTTCAGGGGGATGAACGAAGACCACCAATCATCTATGGTGGCCCACAACGATTCCTTATGCCACTTCCTTTTACTATTTGCCCAAGACTATGAAACCAGGCATGCTACATGGTCAGTAGGCTGGTTGGTCACAAATTGTGCAAGCCAAAGTAAAGAAACACGCTCAGTCACATAATAAAAAGCCCAGCCTTTGACCCAGTTAAGCTAACAAATTTAGACTCAAGTTGATTTATTCCTATTGAGAACAATGAGACTAAATTGATTTAAAACCGAGTACTTCAATTTAGCTGGATTGTGGATCAGGCTGTTAGTGTGTGTTAAATTATTATTGAGAATGTATTTACTGAGATTTAATTGTGTGATATTTGTCTTCATACAAACTGTCATTACCCTTCAACAGATATTCATAGCAATCAGTGAGTATTTAATTAACATATAATAACTCTCTCATACGTTCTAAATTAAATCCTTTATTTAGACATGTCATTTAAAATGTGACTGGAGATTTCCCTCTCTGCGAAAATAGCATAATTTATTGTGGTTTTGTTGCCTCACAAATATATAAGTGGGTTTTGTAGCTACGCTGAACAGTCATGGAAGGGAAAAGGGGATTGTCAGATGTGTTTTTTAAAGGCTTCATTACAAAGAAGGGTGCTCAAATCACACGAAAGGCTGAAAATGAAGCGTGCTGCTCACATTGTTTTATTTACATTAAACTCTCATCATACCAGTGACAAAATCTGATGTCATCTTTTTAAAAATTAATTAATCCATGTCATTTTCCTTTGTAAAGTTGTGATCCTAAGTGTATTTAGATGGGGGGAGGGGAAGGCATGTCCCATGCTGGGAGTTGCAGGCCTTTTTTTCCATCTAAAAATGTGTATGATTGCACCCTGAGTGATGTTGGGGTGAAAACAGATGTGAACTTTGAAGCTTGGCAGACCCGATTTGAAAATGCATTTGCTGCGCCAATACCTTGGAGTAAATGGTTCTGAAATTTTATTAGGGAGAATCTGGCAGTTGAGCAGTGAACACTTGTCTGTTTATTTATAATTATGTTTATATCCCACCGTTTTTCCTTTTACGAAGAACCCGAGGCAGCTTACATGATCCTCCTCCTCTCCATTTTATCTTCACAACAACCCTGTGAGGTAGGTTAGGCTGCGAGTCCATGACTGTTTCAGTGAGCTTCATGGCTGAATGGGGACTTAAAATGCTGATCTCAGTCCAATATTCTAACCACTACACCACACTGGCTCTCAATAATTGCCAATATACTTCTCTCCCTCTGTCAAACTGCACCCCCAGAGCATAGAATCATAGAATAGCAGAGTTGGAAGGGGCCAACAAGGCCATCGAGTCCAACCCCCTGCTCAATGCAGGAATCCACCCTAAAGCATCCCTGACAGATGGTTGTCCAGCTGCCTCTTGAATGCCTCTAGTGTGGGAGAGCCCACAACCTCCCTAGGTAACTGATTCCATTGTCATACTGCTCTAACAGTCAGGAAGTTTTTCCTGATGTCCAGCTGGAATCTGGCTTCCTTTAACTTGAGCCCGTTATTCCGTGTCCTGCACTCTGGGAGGATTGAGAAGAGATCCTGGCCCTCCTCTGTGTGACAACCCTTTAAGTATTTGAAGAGTGCTATAACTGGCAAATAGAGGGAGAAAACGTGGAGACAGTGACAGACTTTGTATTTCTGGGCGCAAAGATTACTGCAGACGCTGACTGCAGCCAGGAAATCAGAAGACGTTTACTTCTTGGGAGGAGAGCAATGACAAATCTTGATAAAATAGTTAAGAGCAGAGACACCACACTGACAACAAAGGTCCGCATAGTTAAAGCAATGGTATTCCCCATAGTAACCTATGGCTGCGAGAGCTGGACCATAAGGAAAGCTGAGCGAAGGAAGATAGATGCTTTTGAACTGTGGTGTTGGAGGAAAATTCTGAGAGTGCCTCGGATTGCAAGAGGATCAAACCAGTCCATACTCCAGGAAATAAAGCCAGACTGCTCACTTGAGGGAATGGTATTAAAGGCAAAATTGAAGTACTTTGGCCACATAATGAGAAGACAGGATACCCTGGAGAAGAGGCTGATTCTAAGGAAAGTGGAAGGCAAAAGGAAGAGGGGCCAACCAAGGGCAAGATGGATGCTTGATATTCTGGAGGTAACAGACTTGACCTTGGGGGAGCTAGGGGTGGCAATGGCCGACAGAAAGCTCTGGCGTGGGCTGGTCCATGAAGTCACGAAGAGTCGGAAACAACTGAATGAATAAACAACAACAAAATCATGTCTCCCCTCAATCTTCTCTTCTCCAGGCTAAACGTGCCCAGTTCTTTCAGGGTTTGCACATGGGATTCTAAACCATGTGGAGAAGCCTACATAGATAGAAAAGGCTCTGTGCTGTGGAGGGTGATGAGAACCATGAGAGAAGGGATGGTGTTTGTATGTTCATCTTCACCCTACCTCTCTGTGTGTTCATTTTGCGATGAAACAGAAACACCTGAATAGAGCTTGTAATACTAATGCAAGTGAGAGAAGAATGTGTGAGAGAAAGCTGGCCTAGGCCAGGGCAATGGAAATTGTTTTTTGGGTGGGTCGGTGGGAGAGGGAGTAGAAGGGGAAATTATCTGGAGGGGATCCTAACAGTTGGGGTACAGATTTGAGAAAGGGTACAGCTAGAGTACAGGTGTGCGAGCATGATCTAAATGGGAAATTAGTTGTGTGTGCATATGCTGGTGGGGAGTCAACTGAAGTGGTATGTATTTCGGCTGGGATCTGTGTGGGAAATCAGCTACTTTGCCTTTTGTAAAAGCCGAGTACTTCACACAGTGCATAGTTAAACTATGGAGTTCGCTACCACAAGACGTAGTGATGGCCACCAGTTTTTATGGCTTTAAAAGGGATTGGATAAATTCCTGGAGCAGAAGGCTATCAGTGGCTACTAGGCCTGCTGGCTATATGCTACCTCCAGTATCAGAGGCAGTAGGCCTATGTTCACCAGTTGATGTGGAACATGGGCAGGAGGGTGATGCTGCACCCATGTCCTGCTTATGGGTTTCCCTTGGGCAGATGTTTGGCCACCACATAAACAGAATGCTGGACTATGGACCCAGCATGGCTCTTCTCATATTCTAAATTGTTGTGTTGTGTCAGCAGATATTGGGAGTCTGATTCTCTGCATTCAGTTTCAGGCTTTAGACAACTCAATGGTCTTAATTTAGTCCAGACGTCTGTTTTCAACAACTAATAGCACGTATTGATGGTGTTGCTTGGTGGCAGAGGATTTTAAGAGATGGAATAGCTCTGGATCTTAGATGGGCTCCATTTCCTGGTCAGCTGGACTGGGCCAGGCTCCATCACCTGACCCGTTAGGCTCCGCTTCAGCCTGCAAGGCTCTGCCTCTTGACCTTTGGCCCTCCAGGCTCCACCTCTTAACCTGCCAAATTCTGCTGATGGAAATGGTTTGTCAGGGTGGGTGGGGCTTGTATCACTCTCACTTTTTGGACGCACCAGCATAACGTATATTAACTTCTGCTGATAGGTTTTCTTAGTTCTATAATTAAATCAATTGTATTAATGTAGTTGAACTGTCTTTCTTTCTTTTCTGGATTAATGTATAATGTGCATTACCTTGATACTTTTCAGGTGAAAGGCAGGATAAAATAACAGCAACAACAACAACAACAACAATTCTTAGGCTGAATTCCTATGCACACTTACCTGGGAGTAAGCTGTATTGAATACAGTAGGAATTGCTTCTGAGTAAACATGAATAGGATTGAACAGTTAGAAATAAGCTTATTTCTTCACTAAAGGCTCCGACTCTTTTGAGTTGTCTCATTTTCCCACATTCTATTTATCTCTAATTGTTAATCTATTTTTAGGAAATTGTCAGTGCCAAGAAAACTCTATTTCTACTTCTACTTTTAATGTCTTATGTGCTTTTATTAAACATTGTACATAAAAACAGATGTCCAAATGGAAACTGTATCCTACGAACATGAATTTCTGAAAGCTTTACTCAGCTTAGTAACTTATCACTAATAGCCCAAATTTGAAACATGTTTACTTGGAAGCAAATCCCACTGAGTTGAACAAAACTTCGTTCATTCTTAGTTATGTGAGGTCAGGACTGAAGCCTGAATTAACAAATTTAAAAACACTTTGCTATTTCTTTCCATAGATTCCTAGTAGCTAAATGTTATTAATGCATTTGTTGGAAAAGACAGAATCTTCCAACATCTTTCAGCTTGCAAGGAAGAATATACCATCTTGATAGTTTATAATATTTTTCTTTCCCTTTCTTTTCTTTAATCTATATTTTCTTCATGGAGGTTTATCTCACTATAGAACAACGGTTATAATTTCATAACAGCTATTCATCAACACTGGTATTTCGGAGCCCCAAATCACCACTTTCTTGGGCTACAAAGTCAGGAAGATGCAGACCCCCAAACCTCCCCCCACCAAAACACTCTCTAAAAAATGGCTGCCGGCAAGTTATAGGTTTATCTCTCCTATGTGAGAGCACTCCAATAAATCACTTTTGCCTGCAGCAATCATAGATTATGAGCCTTTCATTATCATGAAATAAGCCCAATAGCCCACTGCTGTTTTCAGAAGATTGAACATTCCTGGCTATTTTGCTCTTTGTATGAGTACACAGAGCCCTCATTTTTCAGGAGCTATTGTTACATTTAGCCTTGCTGTCACCGGGCACCTTCTTACAACAGTAATGATTTCTACAAGTCATGAAACATCAGGGTGTTTTGTCAACTTGTGGCATCTGCAGTATGAACGAATGAAGTTAATTTTAGTGCTTTAATGCTTTCCAATCACTCTTGCTGCAGTGCTCAGAAGTAATCCTGAAGCACTGGGGCACCAACCCGAGTGGAACCAGTTAGGACTTCTTAGGTATTTGTTAATCACATTTAGATCCTGGCTTTCCTCCATAGAACCCAAGGCAGCATAAGTTGGGTTATCTCATTTCACCCGACACAACAACCCTGTTAGGTAAGCCAGACTGAAAGCTTCATCACACCTAGTCAAATGCGCGGCTCCGGTCGCTTCTTCAGTCACCGCTTCCACGTCGCTTCCGGAAAACAGGAAGTAATTAGCCCCATTCAGTCTGGTAGAAGAAAGCAGCAACCAGACTTAATGAGGTGTTTTTTGCATCACAATAATGGCCAGAAGGGGCAGAAGACAGGTGAGAGGCAGACTACGCCATGTGAGTAATTCGTGAGCGCCCAGTAATGAGCGTGAAGTAAAGCGCTCATCAGATGGAGCTTTAAGAGGCAGCGAATGGATACAGAGAGCCATGATTCAAAATATCATTCTTTTAATAACCGTTTATAATAAGTGTTTGCAAGGCAATCTATAATATAAATTATGCACCCCATTTTTTACCAGGACATATTTTTTTTCATCATTGGAAGGATGATGATGGGTGAATACAGTGAACCAAGTGATATTTGACAAAGGTAATTTACATTAAGAGCTTCATCACACCAGCGTTATACTGTGCAATCACTGCGAATTGCATGCAAAGGACTCAGAAGTTTTCCACCTTATAATCTGCTTTGATTGTGAAGGACTCCCAGGCATCCTGCTTTAATTGTGCTTCAAAGGCAAAAGATTTGCCATATTTAGCCCCTACTTATTGAGCATATCTTCCAAGCCGCCGCTGGGGCACAGGAGCAGGATTTTAAAGAAATGCTTACGTCTGCGTCAGCTTTAAAGATAAAGACGCCAAAATTGGCACAGTAAGAGATATTAGGGAGAGCTTTACGCATACCAAATTCGAATTGAATTGGGTCATATGTTGATTTTTTATATTAAAAAAAATTACATCCCCCCCTTAAACTCACTTCCTGGTATGCAAAGGATCGCCGTCGCCCAGTAGCAAAAACAACCACAACTGCGAAAGCTTAGCGCTACGGGGATAATCCGAGGGAAGCAGGTACATGGGATGAAGTTATAAATGTGCACTTGGTAGGCTGGGCCATCTGCATGAGAAAATTACCACACTTCTCACCTCTTCAGAAGTCCAAGGAAGCAGGGGAGATGTAAAGGACAGAGGAAAGGTTATCCTCACTGTTTGTCACAACAGTAGAAGTAATTGGCTTAGCAAGCAGCTTTGTGCACACACCACGGTAAGCACCCACTTGGTAAATAATAGGGCCGGACCAAAGCAGAGCAGCTAATGACACCCCGGCCCTCCCTCTCCCTAAATCAAAGTATATTGGGCACCTGAAGAAGGAAATCCCACATGCACCACTCCCCAACAATAATAAATTAAGAGGCACTCGTGCCTCTGCCGTCCTGTCGCACCCTTTCCTTTTACCGCAGTGGTGGGCACTATGTAGCCCATATATGCCCAGGAGGACCTCCTCAATTTTTAAGACGTGTTTTTTTTTGGTAAACAAAATGGTGTATGGAATGACTACAAAGCACCAAAAGCATAACATCAGCTACTTTCCCAGCTAATTTTGACTCTTTTGATGCTCCGTAGCAGCTCCAGAAACTATTTTGGTTTTATTTTTTTATCCCCCTCCCCCATTTTAAGCACCGGCCATGGGTGGTTTTTTTTTGGGGGGGGGAAATGCACCCTGGACCACCTGAAGTCCCTTTATCATGTCACGCCCCCTTCCCTTTACTGCATTGTGACCCCACCCATTCCCCCAGGCCCTTCTTTCCCTTATTTTATTTATTTATTTATTTATTTATTGCATTTCTATACCACCCAATAGCCAAAGCTCTTTCCCTTTCCTCTGTTGTACCTACTCCTTGCATTGCACCACCCCACCCCTCTTCCTCTTTCCTTTGCCACCGCTGCCTCATCAGATCTCTGGAAAGTTGTGTGGCCAGAGGAAATGACCAGGGTGGCTCCGACACGGCTTTCAGGAGAGCCTGCCTGGCAGCTCTGTGGCTGCTCTCAGAGTGAAACAGAGGGCAGGCGGCTACTCCGGAGAGCCTTGCTGGCTACTTGTGCACTGTGTGAACTATCAAAACTGATGTTAATGTCCCTTGCGTTGACCCATTCAATGAATTTCTGCAGGTCCTCAACCACGCCTCTCCGTATCAGGAAAACATCATCTCTGTATCGGAGTCAGGTGGTTAAGTGGCAGTGATACATGTTGTTGGTAAAGATGTGTGATTCTTTAAAGTTCTCCATATAGAGATTAGCGATTTCTGGAGCCATGGAGCATCCCATAGCCACTCCTTTTGTCTGGAAAAAGAATTTTTAATCGAATGAAAAATAATTCTTTTGAAGGGGCAGGTCCACCAGAGATGCAAGGAAATGTGAGGGAGGATGTTGCTTTTTGTGTTTTTGTAGAGTTTGGAATACCACGAGGGGATCTACACGTCGTACTGAAGGCGCTTGCGTGCGCCTCCAGTGCGCCCCGGAAACGATCATGTAGATCCTGGCTGGTAAGAGACGGAGGAAGAGGCGGAGGAGGCGGCGGCTGGGGAATCTGGCCGCGTCCTTGCCATCGCCGCCACCACTCACCTCCTGCTGCCGGGGAAAGAGCCATCCGGGTTGGAGAGCTCAGCGGAAGAAGGCGGGGTGGCTTCTTCCGCCGAGCTCTCCGACCCGGGTGGCTCTTTCCCCGGCAGCAGGAGGCCGGCGGGGAGGTGGGCGGCGGCGGCAGCAGCGGCAAGGATGCGGCCGGATTCCCCAGCCTCCTCCTCCTCCTCCGTTTCTTACCAGCCAGGATCTACACAATCGTTTCCAGGGCACACTGGAGGCGCACGCAAGCGCCTTCAGTACGACATGTAGATCCCCTCCATGTCTAGTGCTTTGTCCTGCGGAATGCTTGTATACAAGGACCTGACATCCATAGTGACCAATAGTTCATCAGGATGTGTGTTCACAGATAGCTTCATCACACCAGCATTATACTGTGCAATCACTGCAAATTGTGTGCAAAGGACTCCGAAGTTTTCCAGCTTATAATCTGCTTTGACTGTGAAGCACTCCCAGGCATCCTGCTTTAATTGTGCTTCTTTGCCAAAAGAACCGACGTATTTTGCTACCTGTTTAGGAGCGAATCATTTGTTGTTTTCCGAGCGGCCACTGCGGGCGCAGGAGGAGGATTTGATATGGTTAAAGTACAAATTAAACAAATGCTTACATCTGTGTAAGCATTAAAGATAAAGACATCAAAATTGGCACAGTAATAGATATTAAGGAGAGCTTTAAGCATACCAAGTTTGAATCGGATTGGGTCACCCGTTGATTTTTTAATAATTTTTAATGAATCTCATAGTTGGAATGAATGGTTTGAGGAAGTGGTCCACAAACTGGGAAAGTGATTCTGGGATAGAGCTGATCCCTGAGATTATGGGCTGACCTACCCTCTCACTTTGGCATTTGCCAGGGTGGAAGAGTGGAACCGTCGGGGTCCTCCAGAGCAGCTGCTGGAGGCCGTGGGGGCAGGCCCTCTAGGCAGGGGTGGGGGGAGCAGCACAATTTGCTGCTGCTCCTGCTCTGCCCCCTGAGGCAGGGGCTTTCGCTCCTGCAAAGGCAGGCCCTGCAGGAGGTTGTACTGTGGCCTCTGCCCAATTAGAACATATGCAGAGAATCCCAAAAAAAGCATCAGCGGAAGAAAAGAGTCCTCGGTGTGTTCAGCTGTAGGTGTTGGGCCTTGTAAGAAATGCATAGACTTGAGGGCAGAGCCTGGTGTTGCCACACTTGAAGGTGTAAGGGGCAATTGTATTCTAAAAACTAGAGCGATTGCACCTGCTCCCTAAAAGATGCCTCTGCTCACTGCTTGGGGCACCTTTATTCATTCAAGATTCTGAAGTATCGAAACTAACTGCAGTTGTCAGCCTCGACTACTAAACTAGAATTCTCAGATTGGTCCTGGGGACCCACAAGAGCTAAACTGGAGTAAAACTGAGGTTGGCTTCCTAGTGTAGACGTGCCATTGATGTGTTTGCAGGCGTAAGGTTGTAGCATTTGTACGACAACCATGAAATACAGAGAGGGTGGGTAGTTTATGCAAATATATTCAAAATCATGGTTTTAATCTTTTTCTCAACCAAATTGCTTGAGGGCGTCCTCAGCAAGGTAACAGGTAATTTCAATAGGTATCCAGGAGACTTTCACAATTATAGCCCTTTTGAATCTTTATTATAGATCAGTTAATATCGCCCTAGGTCTCCAAGACAACCTATGCCTATAGGGTGGTGGTGGTGTGTGTGTGTGTGTGTGTGTGTGTGTGTGTGTGTGTTATAGTTACTCTTTCTTAAAAATATATTTGCATGTAAACTAGAATGGAAATAATTTGATTTCCACCCATTGCCAAATTATATTCTTCTTGATTTTGCAAAAATCAAGATGGTGCAGGCATAAAACAAAGCAGAAGAAAAATTAAAGGAAAATTACTTTAAAGCTGATCGAGTGAACATTGAGGGATGTTGATTGCAAACTCGGACTTATGCCAGCATGAGTAGCCCTGTGGCAGACATTAACAAGGATTTTTTTTAAAAAGGAACTGTTGTCTCAGGCTTGTATTTACATTTCTGATACTCCTGGAATTATTAGATAGCTATTTTCTTTAATCTTTCCATATCAGTCACAGGCGGATTGTACAAGCGCTGTCATAATCACCATGATGGGAATGTTATCCAAGTGGCGTTCAATTCCATATATATATATATATATATATATATATATTGTTGTTGGGTGATAACTATGTTTGAGGGTGATATAAAACTCTTTATATAAACAGCATTTTAGAAGTCTACATAAAGTCTTGGCTGGAATAAATGGGTAGAGGTAGTGATTCAAAGGCACATTTCAATGGAGAAATATTTCAAAGTCAAAGTGTACTAGAGGTCCTGTGAGCTATAAGCAAACAGGGATGAGATAATAAAAGGTAAAGTTAAAATCTCCTACGTCATTCATTTCTTTGTGCTTTTCAATACCAGGGCATATGCAACTCTGTTCTCCCCTAAACTGAGTTTTCCTCTTAATTATGTGTCTTTGAAATTACAGTTGAAAGCTTCATTCAAACTGCCTTTGTGAAATGAATTCAGCAGAAGCCACAAATAAACAGTTTCTCAAAGCCCAACTCTTTGTCCACTAACCAAACCGGCTTTCAGTGTTATCTTGATATCTACCCAGCTAAAGATAACGATAACAGAAAAGTACCTTTTGAGGATCACAGATCTTGCAAGCCTGCATCATCCAGGTTCCATGAAACTTGAGATGTGTCATCAAAATGTTTCAGGTCTTGAGAAATCCTTCTTGAAAGTGCCAGCTAGAAAGTCTTCCCTAAATTGCTCTTCCTGACCAAAACTTTCATTCATTTTTATTTGCAGATAGGTCAACTAACATTTGTGTTTATTAATCCATGGCCATTTTTTAAAAAATGAGGGCAGGTATTGCCCCAGGTTATAGAGTCTGGCAGCTAGAATGCTAGTTAATTAATTAATTAAAGCATTTTTACCTGCTATTTTGCTGAAAGAGCTACCAGATCAGCTAAGATCACTACAAAGGAAGTCAGCCTGCAGGTTTGCAATCTAAAAGACATGGAATACCTTTTTTGCTCCATTCCTCCCTTTCACCATTGTTCAGAATATAATTCCCCCCTTCCCAAGATAGTTTAACTCAAAAGGTGCATTCCAAATAATCCGCATATAATTAAAATCTTTTATTTTTTTCTTTATTAGTCCCATTTAAAGGGGCAACGCAAAGCATGCCCCCTTTTTACATTCTCAGCTCCCAGGCTTTGCGTTGCCCCTTTAAATGGGAAGCTTGAAACTTCGAGGATTGCGAGGGAGGGAAAAGAGAGCAAAAGCCTGGCTTTTGCAGACAACATGACACTTTTCTGGGACATTTTTAATAACACGTGTAGGAAAACATAATCTACAGGACATCATACTTTGCTGAATAGTGGTCCCAATTCCCCCCCCTGGAACCCTAAAATCCCCCCCAGGGGGGAATCCCCCCCTTTTTGAGAACCCATGCTCTAGGCAGAGCTGATGGAGTGTAACCCTGCTTCCTATTTCTCCTTCTTCTGCAGCCCAGTGGAATGTAAAGAACAGTCGTCCCCCACTGCTTTCCCCTATAGTTTGCAGCTTGCTAGGGTGAGGTTTCAAATTTCTAGTCCAAGTGTTTTGGTTACATCTTTTGGAAGATACAAATATGGGCTGTTTTTGTGAGCTGTTTTAAATATTTACTTACGTTTTGGTGCGTTTTGATACATTTTATAATATATAAATTAAGCTCATAATGACTTCATGGGCTATTTATTGCTGGAACACACATGACAGAAACTGAGGGAGGGGGCATAATTCTAAGAATGGAGTCTTGCTTAAGGTGACCATATGGAAAGGAGGACTGGGCTCCTGTATCTTTAACAGTTGCACAGAAAAGGAAATTTCAGCAGGTGTCATTTGTATATATGAGGAACTTGGTGAAATTCCCTCTTCATCACAACAGTTAAAGCTGCAAGTGCCATGCCCTCTTTTAAATCTGGTCACTCTGGTATAGCTCCTGCAGCTTTAACTGTTGTGATGAAGAGGGAATTTCACCAGGTTCTCCATATATACGAAGGACACCTGCTGAAATTCCCTTTTCTATGCAACTGTTAAAGATACAGGAGCCCTGTCGTCCTTTCCATATGGTTACCCTAGTCTTGCTCCAATCCATCATAATAAAGATATTCTAAATTGAACCCCATGCTGGTAAGATTATTTTCTGTGGTAAAAAAGGAGCTGCTAGAAGGCTTCCAACCATCCACACTTGATGGGTTACGTTCACTTCATTGCTACTGGGAGGCTTCTGTCTATCCAAGCGTGATGGGTTATTTTCACCTCAGTGGTTCATAGAAACCCGTCTTAAACTAGATTGGACCTTTTCTACATCTCGCCCAGTTTTATTGATAGAGGTGAACAAAATGTGCATTGTATGAAGGTGTGCATGGTATGAAGACTGTGAATGGGGGAGACATTTTTCTCCCTCCCTCTCTCAAAATACTAGAACTCGGGGTCTGTGTGCACCAGTTGCTTTGGAACATGGGTAGGAGAGTTGCACCATGTCCTGCTTTGTTGGTCCCTGGCTGACGGCTGGTTGGCCACTGTCTGAATAGAGTGCTGGACTAGATGGACCCTTAGTCTGATCCAGCATCAGGGCACTTCTTAAGTTCCTATTAACTATGGCTAGTAGCAGCTGGCCAGGGTCTCAGCTGAGATTTTCACCTACTACTTGATCCTTTTAACTAGATATGCCTGGGTTAGAACCTCCATGCAAAGCAGAAGGTACCAGGTTCTACTGAGTTCCGATTTGGACAACTCCTCTTACAATGTGAGCACTTTTTAACATTTGTCTTATAAGTCAAACTTGTAAGGGCCAATATATTTTTTTTTAACCACGCTTTGATTCAAATGGAGGATGGGCCTCTGAAAGGCAAAAATATGGTTGTTGAATGCATTCAACTAGGTGTGCACAATCTCAGTCAGCCATCCCCACCCCCCTTCCCTGGTCCTTTCCCCCCAGACACTAATTATTTTGTGGTTTCCTAGTTTTTTCATGTAGTCCTCCCCCCACACCTCACCCCCAATTCTAAATAGCTGAAATGCTTCCCTTAAGATGTACCGTATTTCTTCGATTCTAAGATGTACTTTTCCCCCCCTATAAACATCTCTAAAAACAGGGTGCATCTTAGAATTGTGGGTGCGTTTATTATTTCTTAGAATCAAAGCTTTTTTGTTGTTGTTGTCGGTACTGAAATTAGTGTGTGTCTTACAATCGATGACATCTTAGAATCGAAGAAATACGGTAGTTACTAGCAGAAAGAGCTTTCAACTAAAACATGCTGGTATTTTGGGGTATTTTGGCCCTCTCTCTTTTGCCTTCGTGTGGCTCTCAGGCAGAGAAAGATGCAACAGGCCTGCATTTAATGGTTAGCCAGCCAAGCTTTAGGTGATTAGAAATGGATTGCACAAAGGGCCTCAGTAATACAATCCTTGCTGGATTGAAGGGAGACGCACTCAGCAGACTACTTTGAGGATGTGGTGGCCACTGTTATCGGAGCCTCCAGAGTGACTCATACAGAAGCTGTAATATTTGGGGGTTGTTTAAAAATCAATTCATTATGCGCGTTTGGTGCTCCTAGCTGGAAGACACTTGAAAATTGTGAAAAAATAAACCTGTTCTTCATCTTGCGACACACTGCAAGCTGTGGCAGACAAAACAGCCCACGACGAAGATGATTTCATTAAGTTATTAGATTCCGTGAGATTAATATTTACAACTGGCAGTGCCCTGCATAACAATGGAAGCTTTTCATTGGTACAGCTATTTAAAACACGGCGTTGTTGTCGTTCTTATCGTTTACTGCCAGAATAGTGTAATAAGAAAAGAGCGTCCTCCAATCCAACAGCTGGGAAACCCAGCTTCAGAGATAAGGGAGGTTGTGCAAGTGGCAACGAAAAAGTAAAACGTCCTGATTTTCCCCCTTTGCAAATAATGGGAGCCACATGGAAATGCAAAAAGCCAATTTAACAAATTTATACAGGCATTAATCTTATGTTTTAAGCTCATCTTAGTGAGTGCAGAACTAATTCACGCTCACTGTAAATTACCTTTACTTTGGTGGTTTGGAATAATCACATGGGTCTATTCCTTGACAATAGACTTGAACTTTTTCAGACCTGGGACCCATCTTTAGCCTGAAACACAAGCCAACTTTTAATTTTATGCCATATGTATTTTATTTATTTATTTATTTATTGCATTTCTATACCGCCCAATAGCTGAAGCTCTCTGGGCGGTTTACAAATTTAAGACGATTCAAAACAAAACAATAGTATAAAACATAATATAAAATACAATATAAAAGCACAACCAAGATAAAAACAGCAGCAATTCAAAAATACAAATTTAAAATACAAATTTATGTATTTGTGAATATGTATTCATCATTCTCTCCCTCCTCTGGTTCCCCTCCTCTATTTCCTCCTCCTCCTCCTCCTCCTCCTCCGCTATCTGTCCCTCCCTCCCTCCGTCCCTCATTTCCTCTCTCCTTTTCTCATTCTCTTAAAAAAGAAAGGCAAAGAAAGTGGACCCAACCAACACTAGGTGGTCATTTATAAGACACCAGGATTGTGCCTCATTTTCTGTGATTCGATTTTCCTCCCACATCGTCATACTGCAGCAGCTACAGTGCTTTATCCCTTCAATTTAAAGTGTGTGTGTGTGTGTGTGTGTGGATCCTGTCATATGAGCCCTTGCGGAGCGAAGTTGCTCCATGTGGGCGGGAACCTTTTTTAAAAAAAGTATCGTTCTTAATGCGCACCTCTGCATATATGCACATACAAGGGTACAGAAGTCTGCACGGCCAGATGGCTAAACGTGTAATTTAAAATCTACATTCCGAGATTTACTTATATTAAAGAACTAAGGAAGATAAAATGAAATGCTGATGTCAAAGTTCCACCCATGATATTGGGGAAGGTAAGCCCCCGATGGCTAAATCTCAACCATGGTCTCGCGATCCTTTGCATCTGTGCAGGTAAATACCTGCAGGATGAGCACACCTGGGTACCCAAAATGGTGATTGCTCCCATCTATGGATTCATTTTCCTTCAATTGTTCTGTGAAACAGTGGTCTGGTCTACCGATCTACAGCCTGGTCTACCAATCTGCACAATATTGTGTATACAATCAAGTGCCCAGTCTACCTCCTTCATTTCTTTCATGAAAGGGCGGCTCGGTCTACCAATTTGCAACCTGGTCTAACGATCTGTGCAGCATTGTGTGTCCAATCGAATGCCCAGTCTACCCCCTTAAGTGCTCTCTCCTTAAATGGACTTTACATGATGTGGGGTCCCATCTACCTATACAATACAAAGGTGGACTGCTCTGCTGACCTAACCCCCTTTTATTTCCATTGAAATTGGTGCCCGTAACTACAATATATATGGCTCGGGTCCAGGTTATATGAAAGACCGTATTATCCCTTATGAGCCTGCCCATGCTTTGAGATCTTCTGGAGAAGACTTTCTTTCAGTCCCACCATCTTCACAGGCGCACTTGGTGGGAACATGAGAGAGGGCCTTCTCGGTGGCTGCTCTGGAACTCACTTCCCGGGGAAGCTAGGCTGGCTCCCTCCTTGATGGGCTTTCGGAAGCAGGCTAAAACTTTTTTGTTCCAGCAGGCCTTTGGAGAATAATCTGGCCCTCCATCTATGTTAATGTCTTATAATTTTGTTGTGTATTTTAAACATTTATGGTTTTGTCCACCCCCCCCCCCCAATGTATGTTTTAAACTTTGTAAGGCCGCCTTGAGGCCCAGCATTGGGCAAAAGGTGGGATACTACTACTACTACTACTACTACTACTAATAATAATAATAATACAATCTTGCTTGCAGAAATGGGCAGGTATGAGAGAGGTATGGGAAGTGAGAGGTGTGGAGGGAAATGGGTAAGACATGACATCACTTTGTCCTGCCCTCAAAGCTAAGCCCACAAAAGCCGAATTTACACCCAGCCAGCGACACATAAGGGAAAAGCAGGGTAAATGCCAAGGTTTTGGAAAAGTCATTGTATAATTGAAGGTACAAATATGCACATTTTTGGGGCTATACATCGGCACTGCAGCAACTTTGCGGCTGTGTCATGTGTCGAGCAATGGGAAAGCCGATTTAAAGAGCCCGTTCAGATGTGCCCCGGGGAAAATGGTGCTTATTGCTATTGTGCCCTGCCTTAAATCTGGATGTTTGGGCCATTGCGGTCCCCCCCCCCCCACCCCAATGTACCAATTGAGGACAATGGTTGCTACAGAACGAAAGTGATGCATGTGGAATTGTGTTCTGAATATTTTTAGAGGCTTTCGGGGCAAAGTTTTGTATAAATCTGACAGGAAGAATGTTTATGTCCCATGATATGCATGTTTTAAAGTTCTTTGGGGCTGTGATGAGGTGAGATGAATTAAAATAAACGGAGGCTCAGGGTAGCATTGTCCTCTGAATGTTTCATTTAAAACCTCTGTCTATTTTCATTGGTAGATACAATAATTAAAGTTTTAGGGTGCAATCCTATACATGTTTAAATGGGAGGAAAAATCCCACAACTCCAACATAATCCAGCCAGTTTCTGTATGCCGAGACAGGTTGTATTCTCTTCTTTCCATCGTGGCTCTTTTGGGAACAGCTGTTGGCAAATCACAATTGCTGCTGGATAAAGCACTCGCAGCAGCTTTCTTAGGAGAGCCCAATTTTTACTGTCTCCCTGTAGAAGTAATGGAAAGCTTTCTTAGCATAGGGGAAATACATCACCAGTGGATCTGCATCCGTTCCCCCCCACACGCCTGTGGCATTGGTTATCTAGCAAACACATCGTGGCATCAGAAAGCTTGAGGCTACAGCTGCTTTTCTCCAGAGATCTCCATTAGAGTTCGTAGCTCTATATAGTTTTTACACGCTTCTGTGAGGCTCTGAATTTGGGAATGGGTCAACTTTAACTTCAATACATCCTTAACGACATGATCTGTTGCAGTTACATACAAGGGACTGTTGCAAGGGATATATAATTGTTTGCAGAAGCCATTGCAGACTATATATATATATATATATATATATATATATATATATATATATATGCCCATCCTTTTTGCATGGTGAACACTTCTTTTCAATGTGCCTCTAGGTGGTGCTAGTGATTCCTACAAGTTAATTACATGTTGTGTGAAGTCATACTTCCGTTTATGTGTTTGGAACCTACTGTCAATCAATTTCACTGAGTAACGTTATTGAAGGTGGGCAGGAGATCTTTTCTTCCTTCCATTAATCATTTCTAATATGTATCAGTATCATGTAAAATTTCATATTCTTCATAAACTACAAAGCCCTGAGTGCTTTAGAGTTTTCTTTTAGGGAAGGTACGTTGATCAATTTAATTTCTCTTTTCTGTACCTTTTCTATCTATGTGATATTCGTTTTGAAATCAGAATAGCAGCTTAGCCCGTCCATTATTCCAAAAGTCTTTCTTCTGAAAAAGGATCCATGTGGTGATATCTGGTTTTCCGATTTACTACACCCTGCAGCGTTTAAGCTTTTTAATCATTCTGAAGGACATGATCCATTGTGCACTGCAGACCTGAATCATCGTTGTGCATCACATGCATACTGTGCATAACTCTTGGCTTTACCGTGTCTTCTTAAGAACAGGCAATCTCTCTAAGCAGTATAATGCAGATTTGAATCACGGTAGTACACCACCTGATCAATTGGCTTAATTGTGAGTGAGAGAATGAATGAATGAATGGTTTATTCAAAGACAAATAGAGGTTAATACAACAAAGCTGATAAAAAGCTAGTACAAGAAGTTAATGCATAATAAGAACGCAAATAAAATCAGAGTTGCCGAAAGAGAAATCTTCCTAATTTGCACTGAGGATAAAAAGAATTTAGCTGTCTTCTCAGTAATACAGATATGAATCATTTACCTTAAACAGAAACATCCCTTAAGCAGAAAGTTACCTGAGTTTCAATGGGTTTTCTAGGTGGCGTTCTTAGTGAAGAGAGATTCAACCTCTCTCTGGGTTCCCCATAAAAATACAGTATAAATGAACATGGCCAACAGACTCTATTTTTCTGATTCCACAAGGACAAAGTCATTTGTTAAGTGGAACTGTGTTGAATTGGCCAGTTAGGAAAGCAGAGGGTATTACATTAGAGCAAGTGAGCATAGATGCTTTCCTACATTTGAAAACAGCTAATGTGTGTTCGTATTGGGCTCTGGTAATTCCATAATTTGAAATATTACTTACAGATAGTGCAGTTCTTAGATTTTGTAAATCTGGGGCTATTAATGCTTGTATTACAAAGAGCTGAGGCTTCTTCAGACCACAGTTACCCAAAACCCCAAGGAAGAAATCCAGTGTAAGAATCTTCTTTTTTATAACCCACATCCACTGACTAACAGAAGAATCAGAGAGCAAGAGGGTGCAGTAGTAAAGTGGAGACACAACTCCCATTTCAGTGCATATATCCAAACTTTACATTCAACTGATGTAAAGTTGAATATATACACCCACTTCCAGGTATATATAGATGCATTTCCCATCCAGGATGGTGAGCCCAAAATCTTCCAAAAGGAAACTAGATTGGACCCATTGCAGTTGAGAGTTGAAGCCAGAAATCCATATGGGAATGTTAAAGGTAAGTTGACTCAGAGACTTGGCTTTAGAAGTCTGAATAGCAAGAAGTATAAAAGAGACACCTTGTGAAAAAAAGTAAACCTTAAGATGGCCTGTTAATTAGTCAGATGAATTGCCTGTTTTTGTTGTTTGGCCTAGGAATCTGTATTTTGCAGTTGGTGATCGGAAGCACCTGAAGTTCAAGGGTCCTATCATCCATTGCAGGGCACACAGATCAACAGAGGCAATCTTCACCTTGGTGTCCTCCTGCCCTGCAGATTTAGGTAGGCAGGTGCTTCGGAGGGGAGGGAAAGGATGATGGAAGAGACTCAGGATAATTCATATTTTCTGACCTTGAAGGCCAGCTGGTAGACCCTTTTCTGACCCTTGCAGCCATCTCCACAATGGCTGCAAGGGTTCAGGAAGGTCGTATCTCTTGACTCCCCCTTTCAAGGTTGGAGTACTATAGTCTCTTTGATGCTCACCCATGGGCCATAGGATTTCTCTCTTAATTCTGAATTATTTTATATGAGAAACATATATTACCATTTCAGACCCACTTGTACCTTCTGCAGTCTTTAATAAACGTTAGGACCTTGGACTTATAATTTATAATCAAGCTGGTCTTTGTAAAATAGGCCTCAAAAGCGGATAGTAAGTAGTTAAGGCCTGTCCTGGACAACAAAAGCAGCACAGTATCACCAGTATGCAGCAACAGGGGATTGTTTGTAGAGAAAAGTTGTGGGACTCAATCACATAAAAGTTAGAAGCCTTATCATTCCATTAAAAAGTAAAGGGACAAAATATTGCCCTGTCACCTTGACACTCCGGAAGCAAAAATTGAGTTTGAAACCTGGGTCTGATGCCCACATCTAACTTGCCTAGATGTTGGCAATACAAGCATTTTATGAGAAATATTAGACATTTGTTCCTAGAGGTTTCCCTTAATTTGGACCTAGGGATAGTCAGGATCTACACTACCGATTTATAACAGTTTATAACGTTATTGACAACTGTTGGGGCCCAAGACACATTCTGTACACTGTTTTCAAAACGTTTTCAAAGTGTCAGATTCTGCTTGGGGTAGATTATAGAATCATAGAATAGCAGAGTTGGAAGGGGCCTACAAGGCCATAGAGTCCAACCCCCTGCTCAATGCACTCTGGGAGGATCGAGACGAGATCCTGGCCATCCTCTGTGTGACAACCTTTTAAGTATTTTAAGAGTGCTATCATGTCTCCTTTCAATCTTCTCTTCTCCAGGCTAAACATGCCCAGTTCTTTCAGTCTCTCTTCATAGGGCTTTGTTTCCCGACCCCTGATCATCCTGGTTGCCCTCCTCTGAACACGCTCCAGCTTGTCTTCATCCTTCTTGAATTGTGGAGCCCAGAACTGGACGCAATACTCTAGATGAGGGCTAACCAGGGCCTAATAGAGAGGAACCAGTACCTCACGTGATTTGGAAGCTATACTTCTATTAATGCAGCCCAAAACTTGCAGCCATATCGCACTGTTGGCTCATATTCAGCTTGCGATCTGGCCATGTAGCAATTTCTTGGGTCTATGTAAAAGCTGATATAAAATCAATGAAGTTAGAGAAGATTTCTGTGCCAGATGAGCTAATACACTACAATGGTCAAGAATAAGAGTGATCTGCTCTGAATTTAACCTATGATACTGTTGTCCCTGATCCAAGTCAGAAACCAATATTTGAGAAATCTGGCATATAATTTCACAATCACTGAAAGCAGGCCAAAAAGTGGATAATTAGACAGATTTATCCTTTCTTCTTTTTAAAAGGGTATTATAATAGCTTTAATGCAAACATCAGGGAAATACTCAGTTCTATTAATAAGGCCAAAAGGACCAAAAGTAAGTGGCTATATTCTGGGATAGTTTTTAACAAATCAGGAGGTACAGAATGAAGGCCTGGTCAATTAAATCAATGATTTCAACAGAAGTTACTGATTTGCTATGTAAAGTCGTAATGTAAAGAAAACTTGGTTTTCCCAAACCTGTTTTCCCATTCAGAAAACTGGCATTTCCTAACCTGTGTGGAGATACAACAAGCATCAGATTCGTGATAATTCCCCAAGGCCCCCAAATAATTTGGAAACCTTCATTAGAGTAGCATTTATGAGCGAATTCCATTCTTCGCTTTCAGCAGCTCTTTTCTTTTGGTGAATAGTTGCTTACATTTCATAGTAGAAGTCCTTCTTCACACAGCACATACTCAAACTATGGAATTCTCTACCACAAGGTGTAGAGATGGCCACCAATTTGGATGGCTTTAAAAGGGAGTTAGACAAATTTCTGGAGGAGAAGGCTATCAATGACTACTAGTCCTGATAGCCATACGCTCCCTCTAGTATCAGAGGCAGTATGGCTATATACACCAATTGCTGGTAAACATGGGCAAAAGGGTGCAGTTGCACTTGTGTTCTGCTTGTGAGATTCCCATCAACAGCTAGTTGGCCGCTGTGGGAACAGAATGCAGGACTAGATGGGTCCTTGGCCTGATTCAGGAGGGTTCTTCTTATGTTTTATGGTAAACTGGTTTGTTGATATGAGTCAAAACAGTTGCCGGACATTTTGGTCTCTTCTTGGGGCTGTTGCTATTGGGTGCTGTCATGAAGAGCACCTGCCCTTCAAAATTTACCTTTGCACCACTGAGGACACTCATGATCAAATTTTTATTCCTGAAGTGCATCCAGTCCCTGCTTTACCACACATGCACACACGCTCACCCCAGTCCTTGTGGAACTGCTGTTGCTATTCTCACATACCTGCTGTTTGTGTGGGACACTTATTTGACACTTCTAACAGGCAGGTTTTGCATCAAAAGTGGAAAGTCATGGATATCGTCCGCTTCGCAGTTCTGGAGGAAGCGGGTGGTGGATTGTAGCCTACATAATCCTGATGACCATGGGTTTTATTCTTCCATTGTGCTGCTTAATCTCTTAGCAGTGTTTGGTAATAAAATCCTTCCTCGGTGCAGACTGCTTCCAGCTGTACAGTTGTACGATTCTATTACGTTGTTTGATTTACTGATAGAGAAGGATGCTGGAAGGGTAGCGATGGCAGACTTTCCTAAAATCTGCCAACTGTGCCTTATGTACTGGCAGTCATGAGGTTGAGATACCTTTTTCCATTGTGCCCCGACAGAGCAGTCATTTGTCCTGAAACAGCCAATTTAAACTTAGTTTCCCTTGTAAACGCTAACTTGAGAGTGTTAAATAGCTCCCAGCTGAGACCTTGTGAAGTAAAGTTGAAATGTAATACTGCTGAAGGGAAAATGAAATGCTTTTTGAAAGGGCAAGATATTTCTTTAATAAATATTTATCGAGCAACTTATATTGTCTCTGGAACACAAATGACTGAAGAAAACCAGATCTACGCATATGTGACACCATAACACCCAGGCTGCTTTCTGTGGTCAAAAGCTGCGAAAAGAAGAATACATTTTAGAAAACGTTGTTATATTGGATTTTTGGCAAAGGGAAGGGTATATTATTGAAGGGGATATCCCATGGAAAACACAGGTGCAGTTCAAACTGGGTTTCATTGTAGAAAAGTGAATGTAAAAGTGAACATGACAAATGAATGTTTACAATCATGCGAAGCATACAGGGGCATTCTTCATAAAGCAAAGTTACCTGACAAAGAGTTTTAATGGAATTGTTTTATATGTTATTGTAAAGGGCCTCGATGCCAGAAATGGTGAGGCAGTGCTATAAAAATGCTTTAAATAAATAAAATAAATAAAAGTGGCATACTTATGTTCATGCTGTATTCCATGTGAAATAGGGTGACCATATGAAAAGGAGGACAGGGCTCCTGTATCTTTAACAGTGGCATAGAAAAGGGAATTTCAGCAGGTGTCGTTTGTATATATGGAGAACTTGGTGAAATTCTCTCTTCGTCACAACAGTTAAAGCTGCAGGAGCTATACGAGAGTGACCAGATTTAAAAGAGGGCAGGGCACCTGCAGCTTTAACTGATGCTTATGTCCATTTCATGGTAAGTTTCAACTGCTAATGCCCACAGATCAGGACCATTGGAGCTACCTTGGTCTAGCCCAGTATTGTCAACACTGGGGCCATAGCTAGACCTAAGGTTTATCCCAGGATTGTCCTGGGGTCAAACCTGTTCATCTAAGTGCCACACAGGGCATCCAGCGCTCAGGTAGGGATGAACCCGGGATGATCCTGGGATAAACCTTAGGTCCAGCTACGGCCTGGGTGGCAGTGGCTCTCCAAGGTTTCAGGCAGGATTCTTCCAGCCCTGTCTGTAGATGCTTCAGATTAGACCTGTGAATCATCTTCTGCATGCAAAGCAGGCGCCTTAGCAGTGTGCCATGGCTTAAGCTCAGGAGATTAGGCCAACACCCACCCACACTGCCAGACCACTGGGATTCCTAGTCTACATCCGTGGTCAGGGGTCAGTGGTCAGCAACTCATTTTTAAGAGGGACCATATTGAAGTGAGCCAGGGTTCAAGAGCAAACAACATTGACTCATCCATCCACACTCATTCATACCCTGTGAAACAGGGACATCCCCACCTCCTCAGACACACTTGAACTGCAGCAGATGCTTTGGCAAATTCAATGTGAAACAGACTCTTGTTTCTTCAGAAAATGTGTAGGAAGAATCATTTGGACAGGTGCAGCTTCCTCCATCAGTGTAGCACTTGCTGAAGCCCCTCCCTCACAACACACCCAAACACAGGTAGTAAAAACACAAGAGTTCTCTCCAAGGGATGTGTTTAGAGCCTTCAAAGTCTGGAAACAAGTGTCTGAATAGTTAGCCTTTGTTTCTGTGTAACTGAGTCAATGCTATGCAGGTGGGTAGAGTGTTGGACTGCAAAGACCCAGGTTTAAATTTCCACTCATCCGTGAAACTCCCTCTGTGACTATGGGCCAGTCACTGTTTCTGTGCCTCATCAACATTACCTCACAGTGTTGCTATGTCGATAAAATAGGGGTGGGGGGACCCCCATATGTACACCCTCGTAATCTCCTTGGAGGAAGGGCAAGATACAAATAAAGTAAAGAAGAGGGTTTTTTTTTTTAATTTCCTTTGTAAACAGAACGGGGAGGGGGTCACCATCCAGCCAAATGAAGTACCTTTAAGCCCCCTTGATTTTAATGGGAAAGCTGAACACATGCTCCAATCTTTCTCAATGAAATCAATGGGAATTTAAAGTTTTTTAAATTTGGGTGGCTCCTGACCTAACTGATTAAGCTGATAAGGGACATTGTTTGTATTTATGCCATTAGTTGAGGATGTTTTGAAGAAGAAAAAACTACCATTGATACTCATACCTTTAAAAATGAGCTTTGATTTGCTTTCTGGGTGCAGACATTTTCTCTTTTCCACCCCCCTCCCCTGCCAATCCTCCTTTCTTTTTTTGCAAATAATGATTTATGCAAAGTCACCAAGACAGCTATTGCTTCCATTGTGAAGTTTATTATCTTCAAGATGAACAGACAAGTCATTAAGCTCTCGTAGAAGGATTAGTGGAGAGAAAGATCAGTGCATTGTGATTTTCTGGTTACATGGTTCAATACAATGATGCTTTAAGGAAGTAAAAGCCAATTTTAGCACTGTCATTATGGGACACTGTATGTCATCAATAGGCAGTTATAAATATTAGAACTGATAAGAGTCGCTTTCCGTAAAGGGACCTTTTCTATCCTGCACCAGCTGAGTGAATAACACAGGGGAATAATTTATGAAGAGTATTCTGTTCCTGATTTTATCTTTCATCTCACCTAAAAATATGTTTTTTTGAGATACATCTTTGAATCTCAAAGGAATGGGATAAGACATCTCCTTTTCTAGCAGGCTCTTTTCAGGTTATTGTGTATTTCTTTATGACAGATTAGTCTTCCAAAAAAACCACAAGCAAGCTAATTAACCCATTCCTAACCAGAGACACTATGTATTTGGCTCCTGGTCTAATCTTAATAAAGGGAAATGTAGTTTGCCATACGGAATTCCCCACCCCGGCTACTACATTGTATTAGATCAATGTAGGGAGAACTGTGCTTTTCCAGACATGGTTGGACTCCAACTCCAATCAACCCCAGTCAGCATGGCCAATGGTCATGGATAATGGGAGTTATGGTTCAACAATATCTTCCTCAAGGTTTGCATGGCACATTTGCAATATTACTTGAATATGTAGGTATCTCAGCTCTATACTTGTTGATATAGAATCATAGAATCATAGAATAGCAGAGTTGGAAGGGGCCTATAAGGCCATCGAGTCAACACCCTGCTCAATGCAGGAATCCACCCTAAAGCATGCCTAACAGATGACTGTCCAGCTGCCTCTTGAATGCCTCTAGTGTGGGAGAGCCCACAACCTCCCTCGGTAACTGGTTCCATTGTAGTACTGCTTTAACAGTCAGGAAGTTTTTCCTGATGTCCAGCCGGAATCTGGCTTCCTGTAACTTGACCCCTTTATTCCGTGTCCTGCACTCTGGGAGGATCGAGAAGAGATCCTGGCCCTCCTCTGTACATACTATACTGTACAGCAGTATTTCTCAGATATTGGATGTGAGGCCTGCATCTGCAATTTATATCTAGGATTGGTAGGTAAGAAATTGAGAGCCAAAAGAAATATGCAAAATGAGCATGTGCAAAATGTTTTTCCCCCTTTCCATCTGGCAAGTGCAGCTGCTCCTTCTGACAGAATTAAGGCAAAGGGCTAACGGTGCAGTTGACATGGATCTCCATAAGCCTGAATACCCTGCAGACTCTTTTTTTTATTATAATAAAGCATTGCCCCCTTTCCTTTGGCAAGTTTGTTAACCAGAGATCACGCGTATCCCTTCTCTAAAAATATGTATCTAATCCTCATTTTCAAAACATCTATCCAGCAGCTCTGCACGATTAAAATACCCCCTTTCTCCCAACTCCCTTCCCTTCCATAGTCTTTCTCTGTTTTGTACCCACTTTGATAAAAGGCTTTATTTGTACCAGAGTACAGCCAAGCAAGCGTCTGTTTTCAAAACCTTGGCTAAAAAGGCTAGGAGAAACAGTCTTTCCCGCTATTCCTCAAAGAACTTCATTCCAGATTTTTTTTCCTTCCCTGCAGCAGCTGTGAGCTCCATTATACCAACACATTTGCCCTGGTTTGCCCTCGAATTATCCGCCTTCGTTTCCATAGCGTATGAAATCCTTTGCGCTTTTACGTTTCATTCATCTTTACACCTCTTTACTGTTGTTATTAGTGTTATTCCACTTTTCTAAAAACAAAAATTACTCAAGGCAGCAAACATTACATTTGAAAAACAATAATTAGAAAAGATCATTAACATATTTAAACTACAAAATAAAATCAACAATCAAGGCAAAGAACTATCTGTACAGACAACAGCAGTAGTCAGAAATCAAATTAGTAAAATCATAGCTAGAGAGTTTGTTGAAAAATATGGTAGTATTATTAGGAAAGTTGGTATTATTTTGCATTATTTTGGAATTGTTAGGCTGCAGTCCTATACCCGCATATGGGATTAAGCCTCAATAAACTCTTCAGGACTTATATCTGAGTAGACATGTATATTAATTGCAACTTTAAAATATCTATGAATTCAATAGCACATGCAGTTTGCAATGTCAGTTTAAAAGTGCACCAACTTTGCTGGAAACTTCCTTTAATATATTTTCTTTGTTCTACCCTTAAGCACCTTTTTTATATAAAAGCAGACAAGGTTCATATATTAAATGACATTATAAATAATTCAGAAACTTCCCACACTGAACATTTTATTTCCTATACATTTAAAAATGATTATATTGTGAATCTGAATATCTGTATCCCATTTCCGTAAGTAAGCTCATTTGTATCTCTCAAATGTTCATGAATACCCAAGGTGAGAGAGAGAAAATAATGACAGGAAAACTATCCCTTTCTTAGGAGCAATCAGTAGGTTGGATCCAGATTCAAACAAGCTTAGAGTAGACCCATTAAAAACTAATTTAAGTCCATTGATTTTAATGGGTCTCCTCGAGGCATGACTAAGTTTGGATTTAATCCCAGTATATGTGAGCTTTCAAGTTATATAGAATTGCGCCTAGTGCATGTAAAGGAAAAATTAAAAAGGGAGAGGAGAAGAGGAATATTTATGGCAAAGGTAACAGGGCTGCCAGAAAATGCCTCACCCATTCATCACCCTATTCTCAGGCAGAGAATATGAAGCGATTTGTGGGGCAGTGAAATTCACCAGTGGGGGGTTTGTTTTTGTAACGGCATGTTACCCTTAGCACCAGAACTGCATTTGGTGGCCATTGGTGGTGGCAATGGCAAAAAAGTGAACACAAAAAGTGAAAAAGAAACCACTGCTAGTGGTACTCCCCACCCACCTCCCCACCCATCGCTGACACCTGCTGGCAAATCCCACTGTTCCATTTTGAAACTGACCTCTCATCTGCCCCCACGAGAGTGACCATATGGAAAGGAGGACTGGGCTCCTGTATCTTTAACAGTTGCATAGAAAAGGGAATCCCAACAGGTGTCACTTGTATGCGTGAAGCACCTGGTCAAATTCCCTCTTCGTCACAACAGTTAAGGCTGCAGGAGTCCTGTCCTCTATTGCATCTGGTCAAGAGATCAGGGCTCCTGCAGCTTTAACTGTTGTGGTGAAGAGAGTATTTCACAAAGTGCTGCATGCATACAAATGTAGGGTGACCATATGGAAAGGAGGACAGGGCTCCTGTATCTTTAACAGTTGTATTGAAAAGGTGCCATTTGTATGCATGCAGCACCTGTTGAAATTCCGTCTTCATCACAACAGTTAAAGCTGCAGAAGCCCTGCTCCCCTTAGCTAGAGTGACCAGATACAGAAGAGGGCCAGACTTCTACAACTTTAAATGTGATGAAGAGGGAATTTCACCAGGTGCTGCATGCATACAACAAAATGATATCTGTTGAAATTCCTTTTCAGTGCAACTGTTAAAACTACAGGAGCCCTGTCCTTCTTTTCATATGGTCACCCTATACAAATGACATCTGCTGAAATTCCCTTTCCAATACAACTGTTAAAGATACAAGAGGCCTCTCCTCCTTTTCACATGGTCACCCTAGCCCCCACCCCACTGAGAACTTTTGGATCCGCCTTAGCGTTCAGCCTTATCTCCTGTTTGTTTCTGCCAAAAGATGGTAATGAAGAAATATGTGCAGGTATTAGCCTCAGACAGGATAGACCAGCCTTCCCCAACCTGGTGCCGTCCAGATGTGTTGGACTAAAGTTCTGATGCTGGCTGAGGAATTCTGGGAGTTGCAGACCAACATGTCTGGAGGGTACCAGGTTGGGTAAGGCTGGGTTAGTTCTATGCCTTGTGCAAGACGTTTCATTAATGGAATATGGGCACAAGGAAGCAATTTCTCTAGTGCTAATACTGTTTGAAAATATTTGCTCTCTTTTTTGCTGTAAATTTGATTCTGGGACAGTGAACTTTATGGATTTGAATAGGTTCTGGTTTTGTTTCGTCTATCCTCTCAAGAATAATGTTAGACATTGCTTTTGTGTATTGTACTTGATTGATCATGCTTTCTTTTCTTTTTTAACCCCATTACATTATTATCTTTTTTTTTTTTAGTGCTGAAAACATTTCCAGTAAAAATCCTGTTTAAGAACCCGCATGAAACTGCCATCAAGCATATGCATTTCCAGATTTATTTATCTTATTGCAATGTGAACCTCTATTACCATGTGTACCCTTTTAAAAGCTTCTGGAGTATAAAAGCTTTTTACCATTTTGGTGGTTAGCTATTTTATGTCCCTGCTTTATGGAATCATATCATACTTTGTCAAATTCCCGTTTATAATTATTAGCGAAGCCCAAATGACAAGAATTCATTTCTTGACACCTTGTATGACAGCAAACAATATAGGTATTTCTTCCTCTTCTTCTTCTTCTGTGTGAATTGCTTGCAATATAGACTAATTGGCATACTAATTGACTTCTACAATAATTTAGGATTATGGTTTATTGTTTTAAGGTTGTTAGGTAGCATACATTTATCTACTAGCAGGCAGCAGGTATTGCATTTTCAAAACAGGCTAAAATTGCTTCGACTGTTTGATGGGAGTGATATGCAGGGGGCACAGTTTAAGATTTCATTGGAGTGGGGAGTCAAAATGATTTCAGGGTGTTCATGTGGAGGAATTCAAAGGAAGTTTCTATGGCCTGCAGTGCAAAAAAGCAATGTAATTTAAGAACATCTTTTTTGTTTGGAATCTTTTTTTATACCCCACTAGTGAAATACTAGTCATTATGACTAGTGTATGGAAGGAAGACGAGTAATTGTAATGATCCCTAGAACCATACTGCCTGCAGAGTCAGCCCCTGACGTGTTGCAGGGTAAAAATGATCTGCTTCGGGTAGCACCACGTGTGTATGGGTGGAGGGGGGGTAGATACAGGCAGGCATTGGTGTTTTAATGGTGCAGCAAGGCCTTTTAGAGCGTTGTCTGTAGCACCTTCCCCTCCTTTTGGGCTCTACTTCAGAAAGCAAAATATCTTGGGTTGGCATGTGTGACAGCCATTCCCTTACGTGGAAACTGGGCTACCCAATCTATGGGAATGGGGTGAGGACAGCTTCTACCTCTACCCCAATAGCCCTATCTCTTCATCTGCATTAAGCCCCTTTCTGGTTCTGGTTCTTGGTCACACTAGACAATGCTAGAATATTGGTATCTGGCTTTCACAGATATAGATAATCTGTAGCATTATTACTAATGTCAAACCATCATTACTGTTTTTAAAGCAAAGGGATTTTTGCCATTTGCATGCCTGTCTAATATTAATATGAATTTATATAGTACCTTCATAGTATTCAAAGTGTTTCTCATCCATTACCTCAGTAGTCCTTACCACAGCCCTGGAAGTTTGGGATTCTTATTCACATATTTCAGTTGGGAGGCTGAGGCAGGAGATAACAGTTTGCCTAGAGAGTTCGGGAGTGAGACAAGATTTGAACCGAGGGCTTCCTAGCTCATGGCTTATGCCCGTAGCCACTATTATTATTTATTTATTTATCATATTTATACCCTTCTCCTCAGCCAAAAAAGGCTCTCGGAGCGGCTTACACTTAGCAAAAAAAGACAGTCCCTGCCCTCAGGCTTACAGTCTAATAAAGACATGACACACAAGGAAAAGGAGTCCAGGAGGGAAGAGGTAGAGAGAGAGAGAGAGAGAGAGAGATTAAGTGGACCGGGAACAGGGCTGATGGGATTGTCCTACTCCCGAAGGAGGGGAGTCCAACTGGAGCAGGCCGTGATGTTTCTTCCGCCTGCTCCTGTACCCTTGGTCTTTCTTCTTCCCCACAGGGCCAAGTTTGCCCTGTGGGGGTGGGGGAAGAGTCCAACAGGAGCAAGCCCCGATGTAACTATGACACTATGCCCTGTAACTCTCACACGTAAATGTGGAACCAGTGAGTTGAAGAGATATAGATGGGGCTCATCTACATCAAGCAGGATATTCCACTATGAAAGGCAGAAGCCACACTATTGCTTTATAGCGATACTGAAGTGCACTGGCAACTGTTGGGGCCCATGACATAGCTACACCAAGCAGGATATAACACTATGAAAGTGGTACGAAAGCAGTATATGGTGTGTGTCATTGGGCCCCAACAGTTGTCCGTGCACTTCAATACCACTATAAGGCAGTAGTGTGGCTCCTGCCTTTTATATACCGCTCTCATACCACTTTCATAGTGGAATATCTGCTTTGTCTAGATGAGCCCATAGATGCTCCAAATGGAGGGCTCTTCATATAGGGCTTAACACACGTGTCCGATGCCAGAACTCTTCTCCCTCCCTTAATGACTTCACTGGCAACATGTTTGTAGGTTCTGTACAATTCATTTCAGTGTATAGCAATGGCTTCCCCCCTGTGCGAATATCATTCTTTTTTAAACACACACACACATACAACCTGGTATGTGAATTTTTAGACCCAGAATGACCCTTTCCAGAAATAGAATATGTGCAGCCAAATTCCTATGCAAAGTATATATTTTACGCTCAGAGTTCAAACTAATGCCGAGTTCATTACTCAAGTGCCAGTAGTTAGAACCTTTAGCTTCCATTCACCTCAGGCCAACCAATTACATCGCCCCTGTAAGCTTTATTGACCTTCACATCTGACTCATCAGGCTGCTGAAATCCATGAGGTATCCAAAGTGATGCTTAAATAACACTGAGGCTGTGCCACATACTGATAAAAGACAGGAAGTTCCAAATTATCGCTGACACTGTCCTTTCCACCCACGCTTGAGGAAAAGGAACAAAAAGATGCCATCATTTGAATTAATAAGTTCCATCTCAATTTTAATTCTCCTTTGAGAGACTTGAGAGACTGGCTGCGCTGGTCTCTGTCTTTATGGAAATCATTACAGAAGCAGATTGTGCATTTTGTTTGCCAATCTGTGAGCTCCCAAAATGCAGAGTGTATTCCAAAGAGAGACAGGTGAGAATTCCATTCAGTTCAGGTTGTTGCTGTTGTTTTAAATCAGAACTTAACAAAATGTGCGGATTTCTTTATAAATGGGACAGAAAACACTTGAGATTTTAAAAATTCGCACGTGGGAGAAAGCAAAATCGACCGATTTGTCTATCCCTAAATGAGCTGTTCAGATTTTGAGTATTTCTTTTGCTTGGGTAAATACTTCAATTTGCCACAGAGATTGTCTACTGTATTCAATCTAAATAAAGATAGGTGCAGTCAATATCCCAAGACTCTGGAAATATAGAATTGAAGCTGAGTGAATCTTTATGAATTCATATAATTGCACCTTTTTGCTCTCTTTGCTAAAGCATGGGTGAATGAGAAACAAAGCTACTGTCTGACTGAACAAGACCCTGAAGGCCAGGACCTGAAACCTCGCTTGATGAGGAGCCATTGTAGTTCAGCCCAGTGAGCAGAGGGGCAATTTAGGAATCTGTCAAATAACAATACCCATGTTCAATCCCTGGCATCTTTATTGAGGTAAGCGGCTTGGGAGGGTGTAATGGATTTTAATATGTTTAATGGATTTAAATCTACTGTTATATGTTAAAGTGTCTGTTACTAACAATTGTAGTAGAATTCCTAAGATGGGATTTGTAGTTAGAATCTCTGGAATGTTGCACAGAAAGGGGCCCCTTGCTACAAGCTAGAAGAATGTGCATAACCGTGGCAAAGAAGGACACAATGAATTTATGGCTGATAAGAGAGACAGGAGTTGCTCTCTCTAGAAACTTAAACCACTAGAATATACCTTCGAAGACAGAAATAAAGGGGTGTCGTGGGGGAATAGCAAGCTGTTTGTACGGTATTATAAATACAGAGACTTTTGAGGCAGAGGGGCAGTCTCCCTCCCGGCGTGGTTGGCGACTCCATCACGATGTGTGTTTTCTGACTTGCAATTAAAAGCGCTTTGATGCTTGAGAATGTAACCTGTGTCGTGTTGGTGGTTTTGCCAATAGAATAACAAGGAAATCCATGACAGAGGGCTTCTGCCTTAAAAGGTGGTAAAGAAATAATTTAAATAGAGAATTGCATTGGCTGCCTATATGTTTCTGAGCTGCTGGTTTTGACCTATAAAGCCTTACACGGCTTGGGACCACCATACCTGATGCAATGTCTTTCCCGACAGGAACCTACCCGCTCACTGCGCTCTACATCTATTTATTTATTTATTTATTTATTTATTTATTTATTATTTCACTTATATACCGCTCCCATAGCTGGGGCTCTCTGGGCGGTTTACAGAAATTCTAAAATTAAGATAAAAACGAGTATATAAAATTTAAAATTCTAAAACACAGAACATACACACATAAAGCATTAAAACCGTTAAAGTGGGTGATTAAGATGTGCCGCCATATGCCTGGGCAAAGAGGAAAGTCTTAACCTGGCACCGGAAAGATAGCAGCGTTGGTGCCAGGCGAGCCTCGTCAGGGAGATCATTCCTGGGGGCCACCACCAAAAAGGCCCTGTCCCTCATTGCCACACTCTGAGCCTTTCTTGGAGTAGGCACCCGGAGGAGGACCTTAGATGTTGAACGTAGTGACTGGTCCTCCTCCAAGAGCCTCCTCTGAGGGAAGCTCAGAGGATGGCAACAAGGGAGAGGGCCTTTTCAGTGGTGGCCCCCCAATTATGGAATGATCTCCTTGATGAGGCTCACCTGGTGCCAACATTGTTATCTTTTCGGTACCAGGTTAAGACATTTCTATTCTCCCTGGCATTTTACAGCATTTAACAACATGAGCTCAGTTTGTTTTTAACGGACCCCAGAACAGCTGTTTTTATAAGGATACTGTTGTTTTTATGCTTTTTACGGTTTTAAACTTTGTATATTTGTTTTTAATGTTTACTTTTTTAACTTTTGTAAACCACCCAGAGAGCTTTGGCTATGGGGCAGTATATAAATGCAATAAATAAAAAATATAATAAATAAAATCCCCTATCAGAAGGATTAGATGATGTGGGCAAGTCTGTATCATGTCTCTACCAGGTGCCTCATTTTGCATTTTCACACCAGCATTATACTGTGCAATCACTGCGAATTGCATGCAAAGGACTCAGAAGTTTCCCACCTTATAATCTGCTTTGATTGTGAAGGACTCCCAGGCATCCTGCCTTAATTGTGCTATAAAGCCAAAAGATCCGCCGTATTTAGCCCCTACATTTTGAGTGTATCTTCCGAGCTGCCGCTGGGGCGCAGGAGCAGGATTTTTAAAAAATGCTTACATCTGCGTAAACTTTAAAGATAAAGACACCAAAATTGGCACAGTAATAGATATTAGGGAGAGCTTTAAGCACACCAAATTTGAATTGAATTGGGTCATCTGGGTTTTTTTTAATGATGTTTTTACATTTCCCCCCTTAAACTCACTTCCTGGTATGCAAAGGATCGCTGTCGCCCGGTAGCAAAAATAACAACAATCGCGAAAGCTTAGCGCTACGCGGATAATCCAAGGGAAGCAGGTACGTGGGATGAAGCTCATTATCCGAGGATGAAGGGGAAGAGCCAGCTCCAGCAAATCCTGGGGAAGGGACTAGCAGCAATGTAGGACAAGGCCCCTTACTTTCAAGGGGCAGGAAAGACCCGGTTGAAGCCCCTCTAACAGAGTCTGACAGTCTGACCCCAGCTGAGCACAGGCTTATGAGAGTGAGGGACCAGCGTTGGCAGGCTGCCAGAACTCAGAAGCTACAGGGCTAATTGCCAGCGCCTGGTGTCAGGTTGTTAAGGGTTAAAATGTCCTGAGGAGCCCAGGGATGGCGCTGGAAACAACAGGCCCTCCCCAGTGTTTGGCCCCCCAAGCTCTCCGCGTGTTTGGAGTCCCTGGTGAACCAAGACCCCTTGGACTGCGACCCCAACTCTAGAAGCCCTACTCTGTGACACCAGGACTGCATTATTCCACTCTGCTGGCATCCCAGCCAACTGAGGAATCCCAGTTGCGGTTTCTCTGGCTCAGCCTCCACACTTGATAAGGACAGCCATAAATCTCCGCTCTTAGCTGGCAAATGCTGACAGCATTTGGGTTGGATGGACTCATATTCTGACCTGGTATAAGGCTGCATCCTGTGGTTCTGGGAGCTACTTGGACCTCTGTGTGTCTGGTTCTCAAACCCCTCTTCAGCACAGAAGGCAATGGGGCTGTGCAATTTTGACCTCCACATTTGGGAGGCAGCAGGAAGCACCCGGATTAGCCAAGTCCAGTACAAATACTAAGAGCACGTGCTTGGCTGATATTGAAATCCAATATAATTCAATGCCAAATTCAGACATCACATTTTGTCGATATTCAGTAAATATGCAAATATTTCGAGTTCCTGTGAATGACATCAAATTAACAAAAAAAATTTTTTTTTTACAAACTTTGGGACCAAATTATTTTTGCTCTATTAGCCTAGGAAGGTTTTCTTGTTTTGTTTGATCCATTAAGCTGAAAACAGGGTCCACCATAGTACTTGATGTCATTGTAAAGCAGCTTAAAAATGAAATAAAAAATGTATCCAAAACCAACCATAAAACACCCAAAGAGACATACAGTCCTAAAGGGTCAGCCGTAAAATTCTCAAAACTAATAAAGCCATGGGTAATAAAACCCCTGGTATTTGTTTTAAGTCAGTTTTCTATTGGCAACGCTGACAGGGTTAATGGCATTTCTGTAAAGGGCACTTGGGGGGCTCCTTGGGTAAGAGAAAGATCGGGGGCGATGCGTCCTGTAGAGCGGATGGGTTGTCGCAATCTATTGTCTTGGAGAACAGATTACTAGATTCATGGCTTCTTACTAGACAAAACTGTTCACGGCAGATAGAATTTATCCTGAAAAGTTGCTGCATTCTGCTTGCTGGCACAAAATACTCTCTAGCGCTCCATCTTTCAGTTGCTGGCAGGTACTTAAAAAAGGAACACAGAGAGAACCAGTTTACGCTTATGGGTCCCAAACCTCACTCACTATTACAGTTCTTAGATATGTTTTAAAAGATCTTTTTTGCCCCAAATAGAATATTACATGGTCCCCTTGGGGACAATTAATCATTCTCGAGTCTCCAGATATGTCATCGGCATGATACAACACTCAGGAAATCTAATGCTCTTTACTGATTGGGGTGGGGGAAAGTTTTTCCTCCTTTTTTTCCTTTGGTACATTTTGGATGTAACTATTTGTCAATGTGGCCTACATCATTACAAAGTTGTCCAGTGTGACACATCTCAGACAACAAGTTCCAAAGGAAAACAATGATAGCAAATAGGGCCTATAAAACTGAACTTCGCACTTAAGGGCCTTTTTTAGGACAAGCCTGGATTGCTACTGAAAACACATTTGAAATGGAGCCATAGCCCATGCTGACATCTCAGTGTGGTTATATTGTGTATTTTGCTCATATTTGCAAACATATGTTTGGATAGGGTGACCTTATGAAAAGGAGGACAGGGCTCCTGTATCTTTAACAGTTGTATTGAAAAGGGAATTTCAGCAGGTGTCGTTTGTATATATGGAGAACCTGGTAAAATTCCCTCTTCATCACAACAGTTAAAGCTGCCCTCTTTTAAATCTGGTCACTCTAGTATAGCTCCTGCAGCTTTAACTGCTGTGATGAAGAGGGAATTTCACCAGGTTCTCCATACATACGAAGGACACCTGCTGAAATTCCCTTTTCTATGCAACTGTTAAAGATACAGGAGCCTTGTCCTCCTTTTCATAGGGTCACCCTAATCCTGGGAGCAGGCAAGGACGATCCCTCCATTTTCCTGGGATAAGCCTTAGGTGTAGAAAGGGCCAAATAATCATGCATTGGACAGTGCTGTAAAGCACCTTTGGTATACGCCTAAGCAAGTAACGTGTGACTTGGCCCTAGGACAATCGTACTGCTCAAGTATTCCTATCACTGATTTAATGGAAGGCAATGACTGGGTTCACACAATCTCGGAGGGGGAAATAAGCCATGGTGAACATTTCTCCTGCCACATGTGCCGGGGAGTTGCTCGGGGAGTTGCATAACTACCCTCACTGGCACAGCTTTCTGTGTCATGAAAACATGGCGAGGTTGTATTCTGGTTTCTGGGAAGTTTGTTAATTAAGGCAATGAGCCACCCTTGCCAGATTCGCACAACATAGCCAGCCATGCTAGAGAGGGTAATAATACAACCTCCCCCCGCCCCCAGGCACACACGGCAGAGGAAATAAGCCACTGTGATTTATTTCCCTCCGTGATCGTGTGGACTGGTCCAGTGATTCAGAGATGATGAATGTCTGCCTGTTGCTCAGCTATTAAAAGTATGGAAGCAAATTTGCTGTTTCAAATTTGTATTTTAAATCTGTATTAATTTCTGCATTGCTGCTCGATTTTATCCTGGTTGTGTTTTTACATTGTATTTTATATTATGCTTTTATGCTGTTTTATATATTTTGAAGGGTTTTTATGGTTTTAATTTTTGTAAACTGCCTGGAGAGCTTCAGCTATTGGGTGGTTATAAAAATGCAATAAATAAATAAATAAATAAATAAAATGTGGAAGGTCGTCTTCTCTAAGGGGGAATCTACACTATAGGTTAAAACGTTATTGTTAGCCATTGTTCCATTATTAATTCTAACGTTTCTATTTTTAACTGAGCTCACTAACGTTACTTACCTGTTCCTGTAACGTTATTCTGGAGCACACGGTTTGGTTGCCCCGTTGCCTGATCCTTGATTCCGTCCTTTCTATGATCCTCCCAATGCCCAAACTGTCTCTTCTATGATCCTCCCACTTCCATTTTTGGTGATTTTGGTTGGATGATGGCACGGAGAGGAAGTTGTCCCAAACAGGAAGGAGAGTGGAGGATCACGTGCCATTGCATTTACAATGCAACAGGGAATACAACGATAGAAGACTGCACATTGAAAGCTAGCAACTTTCAATGTGCAGAAGGGTTATAACGGTAAGGTAAAACGGAACATAATTCACCTATAAAACGTTATAACGAACGAGTCATGTGACCAGTGATGCAATCAAAGCCCTATGTACCTTTAAAGGTACAAGATTCCCCCTTAGTCAGGGGTGCAGAGCCTATTTTAGGTGGAAGGTGGGATTTGTCCCCACCAGGCCCTCCACTGGCTAAGTATCATATGTGAGTATTGCCCACTGATGTCATCTTCCCACCTCCATCTAGTTTCCCTTTCTCCGTGCTGAGGAGAGGCACAGAGTTTTATGCCACTTCTCCAACTGCCAGCCAAGTCCCCAAATTCACACACTGCCTGTCTTCCCGGTGGGAACAGTAAGCAGCACGTGAACGGATTTGGCTGTCCAGTGGAATGGTGGTTTGTACAAGCAGAAACTAATTGTCTCCATGTTCTCCTTCTGCCAGGTACATGATGGCTGGTGCCTGATATAATTTGATACAAGCTGGGAAGAGCTGTGTGGCTTCCAGTCCCAGCGGTCCAATGCAAGAAGCCAGTTACAGAGAGACTGGCCACTGGTGTAATTTCAGGAGAGAAGGGGTTACCATCAGCCCCAGAAGACGATTTCCCCCCTCTTCTTCTACTTAGCTGCTTGGTTGCTGTTATAATTTTAGAAGGGATTCAATCTACACATACTGATAAATGTAGGAGAGGACTGGAATGTTGATGTGAGGAAACATGCAATCATGCAAATCCCTACCCAGTCTCATAATGGTACAGTCCCAGGAAGTCGTCTGCACATGATTTATGTAAATAAATGTATAGACCAACCATTACACACCCTGCTAAGCATCCTGAGTTCTGTAAGATTCACTTTTATTAGTACTTTACTTCCTGAAATATAGCATGATGGGATGTACCTTATCATTCCTACTGGCCCGTATAACCTAAATATGTGTTGAAATGTGTGTGCGGTTTATGTGTAGGAATTAATATATTTGGTAGGTATACAGTGAATTTGTCTTAAAACTAATAATCCTTGTGGGCAAAGTTAGAATTGCATTTGCTCTCAATCATTCCTTCTTTCCCTTGCCTCTCACTTTCCTCCTTTCTGTCTGTTCTCTCACCGCCACTGTTGAAATTTAGGTTGCTGTTTGCTCGAGTCAGGGACCTGCCTAATTTTCTTACATTACTCAGTAAAGTGTCCTGTGCACTGATGTTATATAATAACAAGAGGAAATGAAACAATCTTTAACACACACACACCAGCACTTGCACTGCCTGCGCAATTGTGTCCACTTTACTTTTATTTTAAAAGTTCCCTGTAGCAGCTCAGGCAGCCCAGTCTTTGCCTAGATTACGTGAGAGGGAATGGGTCTGTCACAAAGGATTCTTTGCACTTCAAAAACTGATGATTCTGTAGATCTTCTCAAATATGGGCATTTGTCTTAAATCCTCCTAAGGCTACCGGGAAGAGGTTCTGGTTGAGCAGATGAAAGCCAACATGAAAAATTGTACCTGCAGAGGTAGGGACCCCTTTTGTACTTCGTCTCCCCTGAACAATTCCATTTTGATACTGAAAGTGAAAGATGACGTGGCAGTTTTAAAATGGACTTCCTACCGTTTGATCCAAACAAGAACACTTGTCAATGACGTGCTCTGCAGTACTATCCATTTGTGCTAGAAAGGTGGAACGTGTCCCCCCACCCCACCCCCTCCGATGTGAAATCTGAAGGGCAATGCTTTAGCAGCTAACACCCTGGACTGTGAGACTGGAGGGCCGAGGCCCACGGTCAAGCCCTTAGCATGAGAAATGTTCTATATGCCTGACGGCAGGGGTTTTTCAACCCTTTTCGTCTAAAAAGAACCTGCCTGTAATAATTGACGATGCAAACTTTATCAATTACGCAGCAGAAGATTGGAGTGTGCAACCAAAGGAGCTTTAGCGGAACAGAATATTATAAAATGGCTGCTAATGCTTGACGTGTCTGTCCGTTGTTTGGTGTCCTCTAGAACTGTTTCCCTAGCTGTAACCATTTGCGGGACTCTTTGGTTACTGATATCAGTGACGAGCGTTAAAACACCCTCCAACAAATGACAAAAGGGAGGGGGAGAATTTATTCTCTTTATCTTAACAAGGAGGCCATAATATAGTACTTGAACTATCTAAGTGAACATGCTTCTTAATGTTTATACTCTTTAGAGCAGAGCTTTCCAAACTTTTCATGTTGGTGACACACTTTTTAGACATGCATCATTTCGCGACACCATAATTCAGTCTTACTAGCAAACCGCAGGTTAAACTAACCCCTTATAAAAGATACGGACACATACATAAATTGTAATAACGAAGTGTATGGGGACACAACATATCTCATGAAAACCTTTCATTTATATTTTTAAAAATATATGATTTGCAAGATAATAACATACATTTCCAAGACTTTTCACATTGAACCAATTTTGTCAAGCTGCGATCGAGCGGTGGTTGAGACGGTGTTCTATCAAAAAACTAAACCCATGGAATTTCTCAAATGCAGCACTTCTGGTGCAGCCGTGTCACCGGAAGTGACGTGGAATCAGCTGTTTCGACCCGATTATGCATACTACGCATGCGCAGTACCTGTACGATCCCTCAACCGTGGTGTGCATACACGGATCCGACGGAAGGGGAATATACTAGTGCACCATACTAATCGGCACCTTTGCTGCGTAAAAATGCATGCAAGTTGGTATTGCTTATTTCACATAGACTCAGAGATTTCTCATTACGTTCGCGTGACACACCTACACACTGCAGCTGACACACTAACGTGTCGCGACACACAGTTTGGAAAGCTCTGCTTTAGAGGGATGTCCCACCTATGATTTTTCCTTTCTTTCAGATATTAAGCAAGCTCATCATTTGATTCCTCCAGGTCCAGAATCAGGTGTTGTTTTGCATGTGAGAAGGTGCCATTTTGGAGCAAATTAAGCAGATAGAATCTCCATAAAACAAGCAAAATGCTTTCCAATGGAGCCCATTGGTGCATTCAGGTGTGGGCTATTCAGTCATCTAGTACAGAGAAATCAAATTATGTAGATGCATATGTGAAACTGGCTGCAAGAGAGTAGGGAGACCACAACAGGCCATAAATTAAGATATGTCCTTTTAAGTAGGTTGGGTCCAAAGTGGTTTTCTTTAAACTCAGAGAGAAATTTATTTATGATCTATTTAATTAGTAAATTTATACTTTGCTTTTCCACAATTAAGCTAGAGTGGCCACATGTCTTCTTTTATAGAGGACAGTCCTCTATTTGAAGAGCTGCCAGAGGACTTCCCTCTTTTTGAAGCTTCACTGTCCAGTTCCAGTTTAAAGATAAACAAACAAAAACTTGCTGCCATCACCAGTTAGCACTTCAACAACAGACTGAATAGGCAGGATTACAGATCACCTAGCCACAGTTTTCCACATCATGGTGAGATGTATTTTTATTTAAGTTAAAATAATTATTTCTTAATTTGCATCTGTACATATAAATTAGCATATGTAATTTATGCAAAGCAGTGTCTGCTGTTGCCCTCTTTTTTGGTGATGCGTCTTTTCTTCTTTATGGGCAGTTCTTAAGCGGCCGCCCTAGGTTAAGCTCTAAAGTAACTATCATCATCTACCATTTCAACTTCTCAAAAAATAAAAACTAAGTAAAACCAACTACGAAAGTAAACCAGGAGCAGATAAAAGCCACAAGAGCAAGTTAAAATAGCTGCCAAGCAAAAGCTAACAAATCAGAAGCACAAACACGTTTCTGTAATGGAATTGCTCCCTTTGGCTTAGCAATTCCCCGGCCAGAGAAGGGGGGTCTGACTCAGGCAGCCCAGACACACGCCCTTTCACTGCCGCCTGTTAACCCTTTACAGTCTAGGTCAGTGGTTCCCAAACTTTTTCAGGTAACTGCCCCCTTGGTTCCACAAACTCATGCCCAGTGCCCCCTACCCTGCACTATAAAAATCATTATTCAGAATAGCAGTTTTCAACGACCCACCAAGGAAGATAATAACAATAAAATTCAAAACATTAACAATTAATTGAATATTTATTCAAAATCCAAAGCACCTGCCGCAGGCTTGCCGAGGGAGGGAGGGAAAAGAGAGCGAACACTTCCATTTTGCAGCGGGCGTGGCGGGGCACACCAAGCAGGTTATGTCTCTTCATTAATGTTTTGGTGCTTTTGAAACATTTCAATTCACCGTTAAAAGGACTCTTCTTAAACTGTATTATACATGTGTGGATTCTTCCCCTTTATGGCTTGGGACCAAACTACATTCTCTCATAAAAATGTCCCTGGGTTTTAAGACCTTCTGGAGAGGCGCTTCTTGGAAAAGACCACCTTGAGCACCTCCCTGCCACCTCTTTGCCTCTTAGTGCCCCTGCCACCCCCTTGCGTCTTAACGCCCCCCTATGCAATCCCACCACCCCCAAGGGGGCAGTACTGCCCACTTTGGGAACCACTGGTCTAGGTTCTCAAGGAAACCACGCCACACTCCAGAAGTAGGGACCAAACGCTTTTATTCTTGACACTACCCACTTTCATAAGGGTCCACACATTAAGGTTAACATTTAAGAGGTTTGGGGGAAGAACACGGACAAAGGAATGACACACTTAGGACAGCAGGGACTAATACCTCACCCTACCCTTTCACACCTAACAGAATTCACACTCGCTCCCCACTTAACCACCCCCACCAGCCGTAACTCCGGCAAGGTCCCTTGCCCAAATTGTACCCAAACCTATTCTAAAACAAAACAAAACAGTTAACTCTGCGACTCAACCTCTTGTTGCTCACCCCGACTTGGCTTTACGCCACTCGAGCTAAAGTCCTTCCCTCAGCGGCCGCGTGGGGCCTCCACCATCCAGTCGGTCTGGCCTGGATGCTCTGACTCACCACACACACGCTGGAGTCCTGACTCCCACAGGAAAGAGACCGGACCCTTAGGTGCCTAAGCCTTTTATCCCTTTCTGGAACCCCCTTGTCACCAGACCCACCTTCACCAAAAGAAAACCCCTAGCAACCCACACCTCTCCCGAAGGGAGGGGGGAAGGCTCCCAGATACTGCACAGCTGCAACTTGTTACTCTCCCCGGTTCCAGCCCGGGGAGGCGTTATCAGTTGCCAGGCACTTCTTGCCCAGCGCAGCATTGGCATTTCACTTGCTACTCCCTTTTCAGACACAAAGAAACCCCTCTCCCTAGGATGAAGCAAAGATGTTCTCTTAAAGGGGCCATGGGCTCAGCCCACGACAATTCCCTCAACAGAAAGGTCTTCACATAACTTCAGAGAGAGGAGGCTAGATGGGACCCCCTTGGCAGGACGTCGAAAGCACCTTCTCTCCTGTGTCCACCTCAGATATTAGTGGGATGTAGAAAAGAGTCTCTCCCTCACATCTTAAAACCTGGGCAGGTTCATATGGGATAGAGATAGCTTCGGCTATTGGCAGCATAGAAATGTAAATAGACTGAACAGGCAGGAATACAGATCACCTGGTAACAGTTTTTCCCACCATGCTGAGATATATTTGTATTTAAATTATAATAGTTATCGGGAGCCAGTGTAGTGTTGGACTGGGAGTCGGGAGATCAAGGTTCTAGTCTCCACTCCACCATGGAAGCTCACTACACTAAGCAGGAGATAACACTTTGGAAGTGAGTTGAGAACGGTATATAGGATGTGTCATGGACCCCAGCAGTTGTCAATACCATTACAAACCATTATAAAGTAGTAGTGTAGATTCTGCCTGGGTGACTTTGGGCCAGTCACAGACTCTCAGCTCTACTTCCCTCACAGGGTTGTTGTTGTGAGGGTAAAATGAAGAGGAGGATTATGAAGTATGCAGCCTGGGGTTCCTTGGAGAGAAAAAGGTGGGATATATATAAATAAATGGTTGCTCAGAGTGTGGTTTCCAAATGTTGTGTCAGATAATCTTTACGGCTCACTGCAGAGGTTGGCATGGCTGGGCAGCTGCCAAAGGGCCCAGGAGTGTCCCTGTTCCTGAGCCTTCCCACCTCCTCCTCTTCCTCCTCCTCTTCTTGGAACCACTTGGGAACCACCAAGGCGGAGCCTGCAGGCTCGCATTGCCCCATTTTAAAAGACTTACCTTTTTTGTGTGTAGCATTGATCTGAATCAATCAGACACTGCCAATGAAGGTGGTCATAGAATCATAGAATCATAGAATAGTAGAGTTGGACGGGGTCTACAAGGCCATCGAGTCCAACCCCCTGCTCAATGCAGGAATCCACCCTAAAGCATCCCTGACAGATGGTTGTCCAGCTGCCTCTTGAAGGCCTCTAGTGACCAACTTGGGACCAGGATACCTGAGAGAGCGCCTTCTCCCTTACCAACCTGCCCGGTCACTGAGGTCATCCGAGGGCTTGCTCCTGGTGGTTCCACCTAGATCCATCCTCCGATTGGAATCCACCAGGGGAAGAGCCTTCAGTGTGGTGGCCCCCCTCCTGTGGAATTCCTTGCCTCTGGCGGTCAGGCAGGCGCCAAGCTCGTACTCTTTTCGGCGCCTCCTGAAAACATCTTTATTCTAAGAAGTCTTTCCTTAATATGCAGCCTTGGATCTCTGTTTGTGCTTCTTTTAAATTTTGTTTTAACTGTTTGATTCTGTTTTTATTTTCATTTTATCTTGTACACCGCTCCGAAATTTTTTCAATGGGGAACGGTATATAAATATTCTAAATAAATAAATAAATAAATAGTGTGGGAGAGCCCACAACCAACCTAGATAACTGATTCCATTGTCATACTGCTCTAACAGTCAGGGAGTTTTTCCTGATGTCTAGCCGGAATCTGGCTTCCTTTAACTTGAGCCCATTATTCCGTGTCCTGCATATCTCGAGAGGATTGAGAAGAGATCCTGGCCCTCCTCTGTGTGACAACCTGTTAAGTATTTGAAGAGTGCTATCATGTCTCCCCTCAATCTTCTCTTCTCCAGGCTAAACATGCCCAATTGTTTCAGTCTCTCTTCATAGGGCTTTGTTTCCAGACCCCTGATCATCCTGGTTGCCCTCCTCTGAACACGCTCCAGCTTGTCTGCGTCCTTCTTGAATTGTGGACGCAATACTCTAGATGAATCCTAACCAGGGCCGAATAGAGAGGAACCAGTACCTCACATGATTTGGAAGCTATACTTCTACTAATGCAGCCCAAAATAGCATTTTGCAGCCATATTGCACTGTTGGCTCATATTCAGCTTGTGATCTACAACAATTCCAAGATCCTTCTCGTTTGTAGTATTGCTGAGCTAAGTATCCCCTGTCTTGTAACTGTGCCTTTGGTTTCTATTTCCTAGATGTAGAACTTGGCATTTATCCCTATTCAATTTCATCCTGTTGTTTTCAGCCCAGCACTCCAGCCTATCAAGATCACTTTGAAGTTTGTTTCTGTCTTCCAGGGTATTAGCTATCCCACCCAATTTGGTGTCATCTGCAAATTTGATAAGCGTTCCCTGCACCTCCTCGTTCAAATCATTAATAAAAATGTTGAAGAGCACTGGGCCCAGGACTGAGCCCTGCGGTACCCCACTCGTTGCCTCTCCCCAGTTTGAGAAGGTTCCATTGATAAGTACTCTTCTGTAGCCAACTGTGAATCCACCTAATAGTTGTTCCATCTAGCCCACTTTTAGCTAGTTTGTTAATCAGAATGTCATGTGGTACTTTGTCAAAAGCTTTGCTGAAGTCAAGATATATGATGTCCACAGCATTCCCACAGTCCACGAGGGAGGTTACAGGTCTTTACATCATTCCTGCACCCTCTTTGGATGAGACCCCAGAGACAGCATCTGGTTGCTTCAGAATGTTGCTACTCAAAATGTAAATTAAAAAAAATAGTCAGCTTTTAAAAATGGAGAGGGGCGTTGGGTGGCTGTGCTGGCTAGCTTGGGCAGGGAGGAAGGGAGTGTCAAGGGTTGTGACTGTGGGGGGCTTGGCCGGTAGGGATAAAGGTAGCAGGCTTGGCTGGCTGGTGGCTGCAGGGCAGATTTCAGCAGTGGTGACAGTGGGCAGTGGGAGGGGCAGCTGGGCGGCTGATATGGGGCTTTGGCAGCAGTGGGGGGCAGGCTTTAGAGGGGGCAGCGGGCTGTGGGAGCAGAGGCCCATCAGCAGCAATAGGCTGAAGGCACATTGGCATCTGGAGCCAGTCCAGATACCAGCAAAATTAATGCTGGTCCAAGCTGCCAGTGTTTCCCCTTGCCACCAACTCCCTCTCTCCCTCCCTCCCTTCCTTCCTTCCTTCCTTCCTTCTCTTGCTTGCCTTCTCTTCCTTGTGCCTCATTGGTAGAAAATGAAAACTCCCTTCAGCTGTTGGCCTGAGAAGGGAAACTTCCTATCGGCAGTAAGCAGAGACCTTGTAGTTTGCCTGCAGAAGCAGAAAGAGACAGAGGAGGAAGCAGCGGGTGGGAGTGAGAGAGATTGGGCTTGTTTGTCCAGTTCAGTTGTGTAAGAGCATTTGCATTATATTCAGTGTGCAAGCTCTCTCTTTTTATGCTATGCCTATCTTCTCCCTCACTTAATCTTTAACTCCAATAAATCTGGAACAATTCCATTGTCTCAGATTTTCCAAAGGAAAAGAAAAATATTGCAATGCGAAGTATTAACAACTCGTAGTATTTAAATAATTCTGCCCTTCTGTCATTATTTTCCCCCTATTGCCTTGCTCATCTCCTCCCAAGGGATTAACGTCCCTTTCACTATAGCTTGGCCCTAAAGATATATTCCCAGTTCACCCCCTGCCTTTGTTCTTTCAGACATTCGATTTCTTCTTCTTTTTAATCTTACTTTTTATAAGATTTTTGTTTCCTCTTTGGATTTCTCATTTTAGATGGATGGTATCTAAATGCAAATATCCAAAGAAAACTGCATAGTCGTGAGGTAAAATATTTCAGCAATGGAAGCTGAGCACATTGAATTAGTTTGCACATAAAGTTAGTACTAGATAAACAAACACCTAATAGTAATCCTTGGTAAGAAGAGATTAGTTTGTTTTTAAGCCAGATGCAAATCCCTTTCTCTCTCTCCGTTTCCCAATCATATAATTTCCTCCCCTGTTTTTATAGATATAATAAAATGTAAAAGCATTATTCAAAAAGAGCCTACTAGACCAGCATTTTTACACTATATTCTGGAGAATCCTGGAGATTCTTGGACACTCCTCAGTGAGTGAGAAGATCAATAATAAGGGTCAAGTTTCCCTGAAATAACGTTTGTCCTCCACTCCTGATCTTCTCTTGCAACGTGCTCCCACAGGAAAATGGGGATATGCCCCAGTTCATAAGGGTTGATGGGAAGGCCCTAGAACTGAGTGGCGAACCTGTGTCCCTTGGTGTATGTTCCTTCATCCATCACTGTAATTTGCCTCTCCAGATGCTGCAGGCCCACTCTTGATTTCCAGATCATGGGCTTCTCTACACAAGGCTAAAATCCTGCACCCTTACCGGGGCTTCTGCTTCTGAATTCCTTGCAGGATTAAGATCAGCTCTTTTACACATGGGTTTTTTATGGGTTTTTCTTTCTGGGCAAGTTCTATGTGTTTCATTATAAAGCCACAAGATGGCTGGTGGTATAGTTCCAATATAGCAGGATCCTGGAAATTCACTGGAAATTTATGGTGCTCTAAAACCGGTATAATGTCCAGAAAGACCCTGGAAGTTGGCAATGTTGTGTAAAGGGCCCCCCAAAAAAGAAAGAAAGAAAGAAAAAGTGAGAGACCAATCACGAGCACACCATAAAAGCCTAATGTAAAGAAGTCCCAGCTCTCTGGGTATTAATTCCTCTTCCACTTCATCTCTCCTTCTCTGTATCAGAGAGAGAGAGAGAGAGAGAGGATTAGATAATGGCACAAATAGAGAAAGAGTTATAAGAACATAAGAAGTGCCCTGATGCTGGATCAGACCCAGGGTCCATCTAGTCCAGCACTCTGTTCCCACAGTGGCCAGCCAGCCATCGGCCAGGGATGAACAAGCAGGACATGGTGCAACAGCACCCTCCCACCCATGTTCCCCAGCAACTGGTGCACACAGGCTTATTGCCTTGGATACTGGAGATAGCACACAACCATCAGGGCTAGTAGCCATTGATAGCCTTTGCCTCCAGGAATTTATCCAACCCCCTTTAAAGCCATCCAAATTGGTGGCCATCACTACATCCTGTGGTAGTGAAATCCATATAAAATAAGTAAGCAATGCTGCAAACTCCACTTTCTTTTACTTTTGCTCCATCCTCTATTGCTACTGTCTCCATCCACAACACCACAATGGTACTGGTGAAAAATGGAAAAAGGAATGCATCCCTGTTGCCAAGACAACCATGTTGATTAGATCAGTGTGAGCCAGTGTCACACGTGGTAGGTGGAATGTTTATGGGAGTGCTCAACTGAATGCTCACCCCGATTGCATTGTGCAGCGGATTACATCTGCATTCAGATGTGGATGACATCCATCCAGTATCAGAGGCAGTGTGCCTATGTACTAGGGGTGTGCACGGACCCCCCGATCCTCTTCGCGCCCGATCCAAAAATTGTGAATCGGGCCTGCTCTGCCCCGCCTCGATCCGCCTAGAGGCCGCTCCGCTCCGCTGCAGAGCTCCGCAGTGGCGGGGAGTGGCGCCAAGTAAGGCCCCCCTCCCTCCTCCCCCTTACCTGTGTCCATCCCGGCCCATCCCAGCTTCACTAGAGCCCGCGGCTCAACCAGGAACTATAGGCCCCGATTGCGGCCTACACTTCCTGGTTTAGCTGCGGGCTCTAGTAAAGCTGGGATGGGCCAGGACAGACACAGGTAAGACCCCCCTCCCTCCTCTCCCTTACCTGCATCTGTCCACAGTCCCGCGGCTGCTTCAACTGTGGCCTGGTCTTCCTGGTTGAGTCCTCGGGCTCAGTTGAAGCAGCCGTGGGACCGTGGATGGATGCAGGTAAGACCCCCTCCCCCTTGCCCCCTTACCTGGCTCTGCCGCCGTCACCGTTACTTTGGCTCCATCCACAATACCACAATGGTACTGGTGAAAAAGGAATGCATCCCTGTTGCCAAGACAACCATGTTAATTAGATCAGTGTGAGCAGAGTGCTGGGCTACATGGACCTTTGGTCTGATCCAGCAGGGCTCTTCTTATGCTCTCATCCACACTCCATCATTTACAATGGGACACACATTGCCATAGACATTCTCCCCCACTATCATGTGTAACTATATGCAGTTGGAACTGGACTGAAACAATCTTGCTGTGCACTGCTGGTAAGTAATGAAACCGGAGCAGCATAGCAGACGAGGAGAGTGGGCCTGTTTGCATGGGGAACAGGAGAGTATATGTTCCACCTTCCTCACCCATCCAGCATGAAGGCAGTGGGAAGGCTTTATTTGTTCCCAGTGTTGATGACATGTAGCTAAATTTGAGTGGCTATGTATTGCACTGATCATCATTATGTGCACTCTGTGATCTCTGGCTGGGATCAGGCATTGGAAAGCCCTTTCAAATAAAATGCTACCAAAGCACAGCAGAAGGTTGGGGAAACAGTGGCTATAAACAGGTGCAAAAATGCACAAGAAAGTAGCTAAGAGGGGAGGTAGCGATGGGGTGAACAGTCGATGCCGAGATGCTTGACTATGCAAATCCCCCTGCTTGGATTGTTGTGTACAGAATTGAGACAAGCACAGTCCACCTTGAGCAGGTCCAACTCAATTCTGTTTGCAGTGGCAGCCTCTTGCAAGCTGCTGCATTGTGCCCTCTTCTCCCAAGGACAATACCCCTTACCTTACAGAATCATAGAATCATAGAATAGTAGAGTTGGAAGGGGCCTAAAAGGCCATCGAGCCCAACCCCCTGCTCAATGCAGGAATCCACCCTACAACATACTTGACAGGTAGTTGTCCAGCTGCCTCTTGAATGCCTCTAGTGTGGGAGAGCCCACCACCTCCCTAGGTAACTGGTTCCATTGTTGTACTGCTCTAACAGTCAGGACGTTTTTCCTGATGTCCAGCCGGAATCTGGCTTCCTTTAACTTGACCCCGTTATTCCGTGTCCTGCCCTCTGGGAGGATTGAGAAGAGATCCTGACCCTCCTCTGTGTGACAACCTTTTAATTATTTGAAAAGTGCTATCATGTCTCCCCTCAATCTTCTCTTCTCCAGGCTAAACATGCCCAGTTGTTTCAGTCTCTCCTCATAGGGCTTTGTTTCCAGACCCCTGATCATCTTGGTTGCCCTCCTCTGAACACGCTCCAGCTTGTCTATGTCCTTCTTGAAGTGTGGTGCCCAGAACTGGACGCAATACTCTAGATGAGGCCTAAAGTATTGCGTCCAGTTGGGGAAGGTGGACAGGACATCAGAAGGTGAACGGCTCTAACAAAGACTGGGGGGTTCTGGAAGGCAGTATGAGCAGGGAGAAATGATGTACAGGACCTCCCTCTTCTGCAGGAATTGATGCTAGGAGTGTTGTGTCCTGCTGGGTAATGATGGGTTCTTGCAGTTCTGCCCCGGACTCCCTGCAGAAAAGACTAGGAACTCTGAGAGCGGCTGTGATCAGCCAAATGGGCTGTTTCTGTTTGGTTTAGCAATTGGTAATATTCAAAGGCGAATCTCCTGTTCGGGCCCATCAGAGGCTTTGGGTCCTCTGAAGAATGACTGGAAGTTGGAAGAAATAAAACAGGGAGAGACAGGAATGGCAGCTAATAACAAGAACTCTGCCACATCTCTAACATGCCTCCGCCACCAACCGAAACATTTGCACTAGGAAATGTAGATTTCCACAAACATTAGAAGAAAATAAGGTGTACACTCCTAGATTGTTTATGGGAATGTGGGTTGCTGAAACATTACGTGTTGATCCCATTACACTGTGCAATCATTGCAAATTGTGTGCAAAGGACTCCGAAGTTTTCCAGTTTATAATCTGCTTTGACTGTGAAGTATTCCCATGCACCCTGCTTTAATTGTGCTATAAAGGAAAAGAATCGAGGTGTTTTGCTAGTAGTTTGTTGTTTTCTGAGCAGCCACTGGGGGCGCAGGAGCAAGATTTGATATGTTTAAAGAAAATTTAAACAAATGCTTACATCTGCGTAAGCTTTAAAGATAAAGACATCAAAATGGGCACAGTAATTGATATTAAGGAGAGCTTTAAGCATACCAAATTTGAATCAGATTGGGTCATCCGTTGATTTTTTAATGATTTTTTTTTTTTTACATTTCCCCCCTTAAACCCTGTGCAAAGGATCTTAGGAGCGCTGCCGCCCAGAGTGTGATTTAGCAACAACAACAACGACACCAGCTTAGCGCTGTAGGGGATAATTCTAGGGAAACAGGTACGTGGGATGAAGCTTTTTGTCTCAGAAGAACTTGTTTCACATGGGAATCTCAAGAAATTTATGTGGGTTGCTCGGTTTGGTAGGGATAAGAATGAAGAAGCTTTAGCCAAGATGAAACGGTATATATTATGGCTTAACTGAGCCCACCTTGATGTCTTGTCTTTAGAATTGAATCCTTACAAGCCGTTGCCTTTGGCTTCTTCTTCTTCTTCTTCTTCTTTTTTTTTTAAAACTAGTATTAAAATCCTTCTGTTACATTATTGATACAAAATCATTTGCTGGGTAGTTGTGTGATGATGAAGGCATGTCATTGTGTAATAGCATTTTTTTTTTGAGCAAAAAAGATTTTACCTGGTAAATATTTCCTTATTTGTTCCCCTTTGCTTAATTTAAATGTCATCCCTGTTCTTTTAAGTAACCTTGCTACATAAAGTACGGTGCTCTATTCTGGTATTATTAGAAAAGTGGCTGAACACACAAGGACACACTTCTGATTGTAGCCATTTGAGAAAGATGTAATTACAATGCTGCCAAAAAAAAAAAGTCCTACAATTAGACTGGCTTGCAAGATTATTGGTGCGAAGTGGGGAGGCAGTGCTCACGAATTCTGGAGATGGAATCACTCATGGCTTGCTGAGGTTGCAAAATGTAAGCAGCCTGAAACATTGCATATAATTAAGGCTATTCTGTCAGCCCTCCAATTCTCAGCTCTGTGCGCAAGGACCGTAGTGCTGGCTGCAATACACAGTGATTATCACACTAATAATATCTGCTGGCTTAATCCGCGTTTATTTATCTAGATATTTGTATTCCACTTTCCAAGGCCTAGGCCTTCACAGAGCAGTTCCCAAGATTTGAAAAACAATACATAGGTGAAAAACAACAACAACAACAACAACAACAACAACAACAATAATAATAATAATAAACCCTAATAAAAACTAAGGCAATAAACAAGCACATTTCTTTGTTTTGGCCAAATATGGGAATCTAATGAAACTTCAAAACCACAGTCAATTTGGAAGAGAATTTGATACTTTTATTTGAGGTGCCCAGAAAAATCCCAGTGGTAAACTGCAGCTCTTGCTTGCTTTATACATATGAACATGCTTATAGCGACTCAGATCATCGGCCAATCTCAGCCTTCTGCAACCAAATGCCCCCAGATGTTGTGGACTACATATAACTTCATCACCCCATCACCATGATGTCTTGGGTGATGAGAGTTGTAGTCCAACGCATCTGAAGGATACAAGGATGGGAAAGGCTTGACTATTGAAGCCCAAAATTCTGACAGCTACTCTCCAAGACCTCCAAAGAGAGGTTCCTAGTCCAGCTTCCTCTGATCCTGTAGCTGAAATAGTGGTGATTGAACCTGTCCTCGGAACTTATGCAAGCATCCTCCCAGAGGGTGGTACAATGCTATACCATTTACCCAAAATGGTGTTACGAAACACGCTATTGAGAGGGATTGTCTTCTCTCTATGCTTTGGTAGAGCTTGGTAGGTGAAGATGTTTGCTTAATACCTTTGATGATTGCTGGCTACTCTAACGGCTTTGCTAGACCTACCGGGTGTTCCGTTGTTGAGGAGCGGTGAAAGCGGATTTTCCTGTTCAGCCGTGACGCCTCATGATCCACACCTTCCTTAGATTTGTGGCGGAAGTTTGCGCCGGTTGTGCTGCTGCCGCCTCAAGCATGGTTGCGCAGCCACACCGGCCTGATTTCTGCGGGTTTTTTTTTCGCTCGCCGCATGGTTTGCGCAAGTCCGAAAGACCGCAAACAGCGTAGATCGCTTGCGCAGCCGTCAGCGATGCCACTGCGGCACCGGCGGCGGCAGCAGTGGCAGTGCCAGCTGAAGTGCTGCTGCTGCTGCTGGTGCTGCTGCGTACCAGCCCCCTCAGGCACCAGCGAGTGCCGGTGTTGAGGGTCAACATTGATGCGGTCACTTCCTGATGGGGGTCGTGGTGGGTGTAATGTGACCCGGGGTCAGTCGTCTGCATGGGCACTCTGTGCATACATCTCCCATCATGCCTCTGAAGTGTCGGTGGCGATGACCACCTCTGTGCCCTCCCCCCATCCCACGGACCCAACCCACATCTGGGCGTAGGCATGGCAGCAGCCCAGAAACAGCTGTGCCCTCTTCCAGCCGCATACCCACACCAACAGGCACACAGCCCTTCATGCCTGGACCATCCCCCTCAGTCCCTGCTAGCCTTTACATCTTCGGCGCAGCGTATAGCACTGCCGTTATGCGGCCGCTGTGGCTACCCACCCGAGGAGTCACCAACTTCCCATGACTGTGGGATGCCCGCCTTTCCGAAAAGTGACCTACACAGAGGTTGAAGTAGAAAAAACAGGCGCACATCCCCCACCCATCCCCAGCAGCACACCAGCCACTTTTCTGGTCCTCCGTTCCTGCGCAAACTGTCACTATGGGAATAATAAAAAAAAGCCGCTCAGCTGCGCTGCCCCAGCTGGTGGGCTGGGCGCAAATGGCGGAGGCGGCTTGGCCGAAGCCGCTGGCCACTCCCCTTAGCACGCCTTTTCCTGACCAGTGCGGACCGCAGTGACCTCACATCCTCCCACACGTATTCCGAATTACCGCGGGCCGGCAGGAAAAGGCGCACTTGAACTCACTTTTTTAAAGTCAGGAGAAAGAGGCTTCACCGCAGGATAACGACGGATCCTGGTGAACGTCATCTGGAAGCCTCGACACGACTGTGGAAGGTAACGCGCGCTACAGCCTCGTCTAGTAACGCCCTAAGTCCCTGGGGTTTGTGCCCTATCCCACCAGCCTCAGAGTAGGCTGAGAGAAATGGCTTTGTAATTTGCATCTATCGAAGGAAAGAGAAAGAACCCTGAATTTTGCCCTAGTTGACTAGAAGCAGACATGATGGAGCTACAAATTTGTGCTGTTGCTTTTGGGTGGTTGGGATTGTACTGAAATTGCCTGTCTGGGTACTTAACTGCTTCATTTATATATTAAAATAGAAATAGATATTATAATAAACAGATGTTATGTTAAGTCTGCAGTATTCTGTCTTCACAAGAAAACTGATCCTATAAATGTCTGCCCTGAGTCTTCCTTCCACTCAGAGATTTATCGAGCATCAAACTCTCTTTAAGAACCACTAGCTATCATCGAACCATAATCGTATCATATGAAAAATGGGTGAGACCCAACTCATAGTTTTTGAAAGGAAACATTTTTGATACAAAAAGGGGCTTTCAGCAGCAGTGATGGGAGGTCCTGAAAGATTCGCTGAACAAACAAGAACCCTGTTGGAACAGACCCAAAATCTATCTATTCCAGCATTCTGTTTCCATGGTAGCCAACAAAATACTTATGGGAAGTGCACAAGGATGACATGACCACAGCAGAACCTTCCTGTTCCTGTTCTCCAGCAACTGGTATTGAAAGACACACTGCCTTCGATACTGGTGACAATATATAACCATCATGATTAGTAGTTATTGACAGCTTTAACCTCGCTGATTTTGATTAATCCCCTTTTTAAAGCCATGCAAGTTGTCGGCCATCACTACATCTTGAGGAAGTAAATTCCATAGTTTAACTATGTGTTATGTGAAGAAGTACTTTTTGTTTATCTGGAATTTCCCATTATTGAACTTAATGGCATGATCTTGGATTCTAGTATTATGAGTGAGAAAAACATACTTCTATACACTTTCCCCACCTCATGTTATACATCCCTTTCATGTCATAGAATCATAGAATCATAGAATAGCAGAGTTGGAAGGGGCCTACAAGGCCATCGAGTCCAACCCCTTGCTCAATGCAGGAATCCGCAGTAAAGCATCCCTGACAGATGGTTGTCCAGCTGCCTCTTGAATGAGTCTAGTGTGGGAGAGCCCACCACCTCCCTAGGTAATGTCCTCAATTACACCAGTTTTAAAATCTCTTCACTGGCTGCCAATTAGTTTACAGGCGAAGTATAAAGTGCTGGTTATCACCTTTAAAGCCCTACATGGTTTTGGTCCAGGCTACTTGCGGGAACGCCTTCTCCCATACAATCCGCCCTACACACTCAGGTCCTCTGGGAAGAATCTACTTCAGTCAGCAAAGACTAGGCTGACAACCATTACCCAGAGGACCTTCTCTTCTGCTGCTCCCAGACTGTGGAATGGCCTGGCGGAGGAGACTTGTCAACTTGACAGTCTATTAGCGTCCAAGAAAGCTATCAAGACTGATCTCTTCTGGAAGGCCTATCCAGGGGAATTTTAGGATATCTTTAGGATGTTTTTAGGATGTTTAACAATGTATATTATGTTCTTAATTCAGTTTTATGTATTTTATATTTACGGTTGTTCCCTGCCTTGATCAAAATGGAGAGGCGGGTTAGAAATTATTTATCATCATCATCATCATCATCATCATCATCATCATCATCATCATTGTTTTTAACTTGTCCCAAACGTTACACTGTTCCTCACAGGAGAGTTGCTGCAGCCCCTTGATAAGTTTGCTTGCCCTGTTCTGCACTTTTCTTTTTGAGCTCTACAATATCCTTTTAAAGGTGTGAAGCTCAGAACTGCACATTGTATTTGAAGTGTGGTCATATCACAGTTTTGTATGAAGGCATTGAGATTAGTAACATGGAATTTGCTTTTTTCACAGCAGCTGCACACTGGGTCCACGTCTTCATTGAGCTCTCTCCACCAAATGGGCTGTCGTGTCGTGCAAACAGCCCCAGTCATTTAAATTCTGCTATAGAAGACATCACCAAGGGCAAATAAAAGTAACTCAAAGTGGTGGCAGTGCTTCTTTTCAGAGATTTTTCAGGGGACCTTTTTCATGCAGGAGAGAGATGTGCCACTTCAACCCACATGGCAGGTGACTAATATCCCAGTATTTATTATTCTGGCCTGACTATGCAGCACCATTTTTTGCTGTGCAGGGGTGGGGGAAGCCATTCTTCTTCCTAGTAAATGTAATGCTGTCATGTAGTCAATTAAATTTGGCTACATGGTGATGTCATTGAGCGCAGAATAGGTGAGGATACTTTCTTATTTAAGGAGAGGTGGATTTTGCAGAGAGTAAGGGCTTCATCCCACATACCCGTTTCCCTTGAATTATAAAGCTATCACTGTCATTGTTGTTAGCTAAATCACACCCCGGGTGGCAGCACTCCTAAGATCCTTTGCATACCAGGAAAGGGTTTAAGGGGGAGAAATGTAAAAAATCTTTTAAAATCAATGGATTACCCAATCCGATTCAAATTTGGTATGCTTAAAGCCCTCCTTAATATCTATTAATGTGCCAATTTTGATTTCTTTATCTTTAAAACCTACACAGATGTAAGCATTTGATTAATTTGTACTTTAAACATATCAAATCATCCTCCTGTGCCCCCAGTGGCCGCTCAGAGATCAACAAAAGATTTGCTCCTAAAGAGGTAGTAAAATAGGTTGGTTCTTTTGGCTAAGAAGTAGGCATGTGCTTCGCTTCTCCTCGGACCGGACAAGCAGGAGTGGATCGGGGGGCTTCACCTCCGCTTAAGGCAGAGGCGAAGAGGATTGGCGGAGCTGCGGAGTGTTGTGGAGCGGATCGAGGTGAAGGCGGATCCTTTGCCTTGATCTGGAGCTCTGCAAAAAGGTAAGGGGGGTTTATTGGCCCTGCCGCTGTTGCTGCCGCCCATGCGGCGACGGCAGCAGAGCCGGGTAAAGGGGAGGGGGGTCTTACCTGCATCCGTCCACAGTCCCGCAGCTGCTTCAACTGAGCCCGAGGACTCAAACAGGAAGACTAGGCCGCAACTGCGGCCTAGTCTTCCTGGTTGAGTCCTCAGGCTCAGTTGAAGCAGCTGCGGGTCCACAGACGGATGCAGGTAAGGGAGAGGAGGAGGGGTTTACCTGGCCCTGCCGCTGCTGCTGCCCGTGCGGCGATGGCGGCAGAGCCAGGTAAGGGGGCAAGGGGAAGGGAGGTCTTACCTGCATCCGTCCACGGTCCTGCGGCTGCTTGAGCCCGAGGACTCAAACAGGAAGACTAGGCCACTGCGGCCTGGTCTTCCTGGTTGAGTCCTCGGGCTCAGTTGAAGCAGCCGCGGGACTGTGGACGGATGCAGGTATGGGAGAGGAGGGAGGGGGGTTTACCTGGCCCTGCTGCCGCCGCCTGTACGGCAGCAGCGGCAGAGCCGGGTAAGGGGGAGGGGGGTCTTAGCTGCGTCTGTTGCGGCCTGTCGCCACCTTCACTAGAGCCCGCGGCTCAGCCAGGAAGTGTAGGCCACAATCGGGGCCTACAGTTAGGGTGATCATATGACCGGATTTGCCTGGATTTGCCCAGGTTTCTGATGGCAAATCCGGGAGGGGGAGGGGAAATCCGGATTTTTTTTTCAAATAGCAGCTCTAATTGGAATTAACAAAAATGCTTATAACTCCGTCATTTTTAAGATAAAGATATGGTAGCTCTTAGGAAGGGCTTTAGTCACCCCAAATTTGAAACAGATCTGTTCATCCATTGATTTTTTAGGAATTTTTTTTAAAGTTGAGGTTTTAAAGTTATTTTTTAAAATTGTCATTTTTAAAGATAAAGAGATGAAACTTTGAACCATGAAAGGATTTAGATAGAGCTTTCGCCACACCAAATTTGAAACAGATCCGTTCATCCATTGATTTTTTAGGAATTTTTTAAAAATTGAGGTTTTAAAGTTATTTTTTAAAATTGTCATTTTTAAAGATAAAGAGATGAAACTTTGTACCATGATAGGATTTAGGTAGAGCTTTAGCCACACCAAATTTGAAACAGATCCGTTCATCCATTGATTTTTTAGGAATCTTTTAAAAATTGAGGTTTTAAAATTATTATTTTTAAAATCATCATTTTTAAAGATAAAGAGCTGTAAGTTGGCACCATGATAGCTTTTAGGTAGAGCTTTAGCCATACCAAATTTGAAACAGATCTGGGGCCAGTAGCAAACCCTGTTAACAACAACAGCAGCTTGCAATGAGTGAAGATACAGTCAGAAAAGATATTTGAGGGAAGGGGAGAATGTAACACACAGAGTATAGCAAAAGCTTCAAAGTACAGCAAAACCTACAAAGATAGGAGTGAGTGGTTAATTTCAGATACATTGAATCTCTCGTTCTTTATTTCAGTGATTTTAACATTAAGATGTCATGTAGAACAGATTTGTCTTAAACGTGTGCTGTAAAATCAGATATGTGACCAAGGCTACGTTCGTGTGGGCATGCCCCCTTGGTACTGGATACGCGCCCTTGGGGGCAACCATGTTGTCCTCCTTTTTGGTTTCCAAAATATGGTCACCCTACTACAGTTCCTGATTGAGCCGCGGGCTCTAGTGAAGCTGGGATGGGCCAGGACGGACACAGGTAAGGGGGAGGAGGGAGAGGGCCTTACCTGGCGCCACTCCCCACCACTGCGGAGCTCCAATTCGGAGCCGGAGCTCTGCAGCGGAGCGGAGCAGCCCCTAGGTGGATTGAGGCGGGGAGGAGTGGGCCCGATCCACAATTTGCGGATCGGGCGCGAAGAGATTCGGGGGGTCCGTGCACACCCCTAGTACATAGGCACAATTAAAGCAGGATGCATGGGAGTAGTTCACAGTTAAAGCAGATTATAAACTGGAAAACTTCAGAGTCCCTTGAACACAATTCACAGTGATTGCACAGTATAACCCTGGTGTGATGAAGCTATAAATGTTTACAAAATGTGCCCCCTTGTTTAGCTCAGCCCTTTTTTCTTTTCTTTTTTGGAGGGATGATGTTTCTGAGTGCATGTGTTTGTGAGTAACTTGCACAACACAAAGAGGGGAGTCCTGAAAACAGACAAGAATGGCACACTTAAACCTCCCAATACCCATCATACCCTGGTATTGAACATGAGGAAAGAAACATGGCTCTCAGCCCTGAGGACTTAACTTCATCCCCAGTGAATAGCAAGACCTTTTTCTATGTATGTATTTTTAAAGCAAAGATCCCACACCCTTGCATGTTTTGTGAAGGATAGCACAACTTCCAAACTATCTATAGAGCTTGAACTTTGTGTTTAATTCTTCCTTTAATTTCTGAGAGCAGAGATGGCAAGAAAACAACTATATCCTACTCTATAACCAAACGTTTTTGCTTCAGCAAGAAAAAGCAAAGACTGATTCCTTCTAGATTGCCAGCTACAGAGGTGGTAATTCTAGGCCATCAAAAACTAGGAGATAAAAATCTGCATATCATTTGCACACATTTGCATGCACTCATGTTGCATTTTGCATTTTCTCATCTGCAGGGGGCAAACAGCAGGAATATCCTCCTTTTCTGCATTTCTAGGAGGGTTCCCCTCCTTTCTGTTGCCATAGCTTTCCGAAGTATCAAATTTTTCTAGGGACAACTTTCCCCCCACTCTTTCTTTGCTTTGGACCCTGTGCTAGTGCCAGGTCCAGTGGAAGCAAACTTGTTTCTGGAGGGCCTTTCACCATAAACTGTTAGGTGGATCCACAGTTGGCTACAGAATCGGACTCAAAGAGTACTTATCAATGGAACCTTCTCAAACTGGGGAGAGGCAACGAGTGGGGTGCCGCAGGGCTCAGTCCTGGGCCCAGTGCCCTTCAACATTTTTATTAATGATTTGGACGAGGAGGTGCAGGGAATGCTGATCAAATTTGCAGATGACACAAAATTGGGTGAGATAGCTAATACCCTGGAAGACAGAAACAAACTTCAAAGTGATCTTGATAGGCTGGAGTGCTGGGCTGAAAACAACAGAATGAAATTGAATAGGGATAAATGCCAAGTTCTACATTTAGGGAATAGAAACCAAATGCACAGTTACAAGATGGGGGACACTTGGCTCAGCAATACTACAAACGAGAAAGATCTTGGAATTGTTGTAGATCACAAGCTGAATATGAGCCAACAGTGCGATATGGCTGCAAGAAAGGCAAATGCTATTTTGGGCTGCATTAATAGAAGTATAGCTTCCAAATCACGCGAGGTAGTGGTTCCTCTCTATTCGGCCCTGGTTAGGCCTCATCTAGAGTATTGCGTCCAGTTCTGGGCTCCACAATTCAAGGAGGACGCAGACAAGCTGGAGCGTGTTCAGAGGAGGCCAACCAGGATGATCAGGGGTCTGGAAACAAAGCCCTATGAAGAGAGACTGAAAGAACTGGGCATGTTTAGCCTGGAGAAGAGAAGATTGAGGGGAGACATGATAGCACTCTTCAAATACTTAAAAGGTTGTCACACAGAGGAGGGCCAGGATCTCTTTTCCATCCTCCCAGAGTGCAGGACACGGAATAGCGGGCTCAAGTTAAAGGAAGCCAGATTCCGGCTGGACATCAGGAAAAACTTCCTGACTGTTAGAGCAGTGCGACGGTGGAATCAGCTACCTAGGGAGGTTGTGGGCTCTCCCACACTAGAGGCCTTCAAGAGGCAGCTGGACAACCATCTGTCAGGGATGCTTTAGGGTGGATTCCTGCATTGAGCAGGGGGTTGGACTCGATGGCCTTATAGGCCCCTTCCAACTCTGCTATTCTATGATTCTATGATGATTCTAAATGCACTGCACACAAAATTATAAAATGAATCATAAGCATCCAGATATAAACCTTCCTCCTCCTGCGTCACTGCAGATCATGCTATAAGGGCAATACAATCCATATTTGTCCAGTGTAGCAGATGGAAGCAGCAGCTATGGTCAGAAAGAAATTAAAGTGGCCTGCCCGCTAAATTGATGTGGAGGAGATGTCCAAATGGCCCACTGGTCAGCCAGCATGCATCCAAGAGCATTCCTCTGCTGTGGTATCATTGAATTACTTTTCACTGGAGTCCTGAATTGCTACATTTCTTCTCCCACTCCTCCACACACACACACACACACACACACTCCATTCAGCTCCTGGCTCTCCCTTTCTTCCACACCATCCATACTAGCTTCCCTTTTAATCCCATCGTACACACCACACCAGTATCTGTCACAAACTAAAAAGGTCAAAGATATGCAATGTAAGAGACTCATTCAATTTTTCTTGATTAGCACATCTTTGACCCTGTCTTACATCCATCTCCCTATAGGTTAATTTGCCTCATCTTTATTATAGTGTGTTAAAAGGCAGGGATCAGGCGTGGACAGAATGGAAGATGCTTGCTGCGGCTAATAGTTGCGTATCCGTTGCTGACTCCAGGTCTCTGAGGGCAACACTCCCTCCAGCACCACCCCTAAACGGAGAGGGTCAGGCCTCCCACAGTGTGCTGAGTTGAGGGCAGGCAGGTGACTAGGCAGGTATGCTGCGACTGCTTGTTGCTGTCACTGCCTCCTTGCTTTTGCCTTGTCAGACGAAGAAATTGAGCAGGTGATGGGGGCTGCGGCTGTTGCTGTTCCTGATGGTTTGCAAGCGAGTGGGCAAAGATGGAGAGAGGTGGGGAGGAACAGCAGCAGCGCAACGCTCCGGTTGGCAGTGGCCCCCCTGCTAGGGCAGGGAACCTGACAGCTGCCTGATCACACTGACCACTGCCACCAGCAAGAGAATAATAATATTCAAGCTGTGTTCTCAGGAATACTATATATTCCCTCTCTAAAGGAGGATTTTACTGAATTATGCCAATTGTTCATTTAGTCCAGTACAATTAATTCATAATGGACCCATTTCAAAAGAGTTAATTTGGACTTGATTCAGCTCGGGATGTATTAACTCTTTAGATCTCGAGCCTTTATGAAGGCCTTGTACCACAGGGAGGTCTGTTGCTGACTCAGTCCCATGAAGACAGCTATCCCCAAACTAGTTCCCTCCAGACATTTTGGACTTCAACTCCCATCAGCCCGAGTCAGCATGGCCTATGCTCAGGAATCCTGGGAGTTGTATCCCAAAACATCTGAAGGGCAACAAGTTGGGGAAAGGCATATTAAGACATAGGCCAGAGCTACACCCCGTGTCATATAAATACAATCCCATCATGGTGATGCTGTATCCCTCTGACGCATTTGTACCTCGTAGCACACACTGACATCTGTTGCAGTATTTCAGATAACGCAGAATGAAAATCGGGAAATGACACTAGAAAAGCATTGTACAGAATGTGGCTACTAGGAGGAGGGCCTTCTCTGCTGTGGCACCCCGGCTGTGGAATGAGCTCCCCAGAGAGGTCCGCCTGGTGCCTACACTGTACTCCTTTTTTCGCCAGCTGAAGACCTTTTTATTCTCTCAATATTTTAGGAAGGAAAGGAAAGGAACCTCTCGTGCAAGCACTGAGTCATTACTGACTCTTGGAGGGACGCCAGCTTTCGTTGACGTTTTCTTGGCAGGCCTTATAGTGGGGTGGTTTGCCGTTGCCTTCCCCGGACGTTATTACCTTTCCCCCAGCTAACTGGGTACTCATTTTACTGACCTCGGGAGGATGGAAGGCTGAGTCGACCCGCGCCGGCTGCCTGAAACCAGCTTCTGCTGGAATCGAACTCAGGCCTTGGGGAGAGTTTCAGCTGCAGAAACTGGAGGAGGGCCTTCTCCTCTGTGGCACCCCGGCTGTGGAATGAGCTCCCCAGAGAGGTCTGTCTGGCGCCTACACTGTACTCCTTTCTTCGCCAGCTGAAGACCTTTTTATTCTCTCACTATTTTAACATTTAAACTGTTAGTTTTTCCCTACCCTGTGCCTGCTTACCCTACCCTGTGCCTGTTTGCATTCTCTTCCCCTCCTTATTGTTTTACTATGATTTTATTAGATTGTAAGCCTATGCGGCAGGGTCTTGCTATTTACTGTTTTACTCTGTACAGCACCATGTACATTGATGGTGCTATATAAATAATAATAATAATAATAATAATAATAACTTTAAATTTGACTGTTCTAACTCTTCTATCAATTTTTGCTGCGTGGTTTTATCCTGGTTGTGCTTTTTATACTGTATTTTGTATTTGTGTTTTAACCTGTTGGTTGTTTTATTATGGTTTTAATTTTTGTAAACCACCCAGCTATTGGGCAGTATAAAAATGTAATAAATAAATAAATAAAAAAAAAAGTGTAATGTGCCCTAACAGTTATAGGTTCACTTCAATACCAATAAAAGCGCTAGTGTAGATCTAGCCAAGGCTCCAAACCCAGCTGAGCCTGGATCGACTTCCACTTTGTAATAGGCAGGGGGCTGGGTTGAGTTCACCATTATGAATGGTGAACTCAATTCCTGCATTGGACTCGATGGCCTTATAGGCCCCTTCCAACTCTACTATTCTATGATTCTATGAATGTACCAATGGCAAAACAAGATGCTACCAATATTTTAAGAAGCTGATGTGCTTCATGTATAGTATCTCAGTAATCGTTATGATAGCTCTGTTGGATAGGTCAATATTATAATTCCACCCCAGCCCCTCCATATACACCGACACACTGGATAGATGATGAACTCAAGCTGAGCGAGTGTGAATTGCCTTAGGCGATGTAGTCAGTTTGTGACGGAGGTGAGAATTCAGCTGGAGACTTTATGCCTCACCCTCTTAGCTGGACTACAGGAACTCTGAGCAAGGTGTACAGAATGCAGTTCAAGGATGTACACTTTGCAGAATTTTCCAACCCATAATAAGCAGCTTTGGGGTGTTTTTTTTTCAACCTCATCAGTCCTAGAAGCACAAATGGTTCATTAGTAAATCAGCATTTACCTTCATCACGGAACTACAGTTCCTGCCTCTGCCTCACAGCAGGGCCCTTGCCTTCCTCCTACCCTGCCAGGATTTCAATCTGTTAGAGGCTAACAAAACTGATTTATTATATTTTATTTGTAGTTCCAGGCTTCTGTCTTATTGGCTTCTCTAACTTACTGTTCCAAGTTCTAAATGAATTTGCTACTTCCAAACACGCAAGCGAAGCCCTTGTAATCACATGGCACTTGAATTCACAGCTGTGTGGGATTCCTAGTATTGGCTGTGATAGGACACCAAAAAGATGGGTTTTCTTTGTTCATTTTTGCAAGTTAGGGAATGGCACTTTTCTTCCTCCTCTACTTCTCATTCCTATTTTTAAGACGTATGCTATCTAATGGCCTCTTCCACCCTACTTTTCAACTGCATTTATTTTTTGCACTTCTATTTTCAGTTTCTAGTTTAATTAATTTATCTAGATTTTTTAACACCTAATTTCTTGTGGGTCATACATGTCTGTTTTTCTTTTGTTAGAATCCACACTTCAGTGTTATATAGCCCCTTCCTATCTAGCTCATGTTTTGAATGCTCTGTTCCCTTTCCTCCATCTAACAAGATCTTGTCTTATCCAATTTTTAACTGCCCTTCAAGGTTTTGTATTTTTATATGTCCTGGTGTTATCTCTAATTTGATCTGGATCTGATGTCAGGCCTTTTCTCAACACTGGAACTACACGCACACACTACAATTCATAGTCAAAATGTTCTTGTATTACATTTTGATCTGGGAACCTGAGAGATGGCTACTACTTAACTCAGCTGTCTGCTTTTATTAGAATAATGTTCATGGAGAGATTTTAGTCTTGATGTGCATCTACAATAATACAGATTATTCCCTAGGTGCAACCTGAAATCTGCGCAGCACCTAGTAGATTTTTATCCAATTAAGGCTGCAGTCCTATACCATTACTTGGGAGTAAGCCCTATTGAACCCAATGGAACTTACTTCTGAGTAGATATGTAGGATTGCACTGAAAATCTGTAAATTCCTTTTACACTCCATTTTAAAATTATGGCTAAATGCAGACTTTATGGCTTCAAGTTAAAGCCAGCTTCTTCTTTCTTTGTATCTTCTCCTTCGCCTTTACATAAAATACAATCTGATGAAGAGTTCTTGAGAACTGAAAACACTTGCTTACTGTTTTGTTGCATTTTGGTTGGTACTAATAGCAGTTATTACTCAATCATGGATTTTGGAATATGGCATTGTATCAACCATGATCATCCCTGAATACAAGGAAGAAATCCTGTTCAGGTATTACATTTACAGTACTGCAGCCAAAACTCTCCCCACGGCCTGAGTTCGATGCCAGCGGAAGCTGGTTCTCAGGCAGCCGGCTCAGGTTGACTCAGGCCGTTGCTAGACGAGGTGTTAGCGGGGTGTGAGGCCCGGTCTCCCTCCTGTGCATCCAGATGACGCACAGGGGATTCCGGGGTCAGGCCGGGCTAAGACCTCCCTTAACCCGGGATAAGCAGATTCGCTTATGGCCCGGCTTTTCCGCAGCCCTGGCCTGAGGCTGGGGCTGCGGAAGGTCTAGCAGGGTCCGTGGCTTTTCCCAGCTGCTCGCTTACTTGCCACGCCAGAGCTTTCTGTCGGCCGTTGCCACCCCTAGCTCCCCCAAGGTCAAGTCTGTCACCTCCAGAATATCAAGCATCCATCTTGCCCTTGGTCGGCCCCTCTTCCTTTTGCCTTCCACTTTCCCTAGCACCAGCCTCTTCTCCAGGGTATCCTGTCTTCTCATTATGTGGCCAAAGTACTTCAGTTTTGCCTTTAATACCATTCCCTCAAGTGAGCAGTCTGGCTTTATTTCCTGGAGTATGGACTGGTTGCATCAGATTGCAGGGGCAGCAGATCCCACACCTCATTGTGGCTGATGGCGCATACCCTTTGCGCGAGTGGCTGATGAAACCCTATGGTGGGGCAGTCACTCCACAGCAAGCCCACTTCAACCGCTGTCTTAGGCGAGCACGCCTTGTGGTGGAGCAGGTGTTCGGCCGCCTCAAGGAGAGGTGGTGGAGCATAGGCGTGCGCCTGGAGCTGGCGGAAGAAAACATCCCCTCGGTCATCAGTGCTTGTGTCATCCTGCACAACATCTGCGAAACCAAGGGGCACGCCATGCTTGTGGAGGCGGCGGAGCACAATGCTGTTGAGCTGGCTACTCTGGGCGAGCCCTACGTCAATGAGGCCAATCTGCACACCTAGGAAGGGCACAGGGTGCGGGATGCCATCAAAGACTTCCTGTGGGCTAACCACCGCTGACAGCTTGTCTCCTCAAACTGGACTGTGCTTGTTCCCCTGTGCAGTCCTTCCAGTCCTTTACCCCAGTGTAACAGCCTCAGGGCCACATGTATTCAATAAAAACTATTCAAACTGCACCACGTCTAATCTTCCTGAGTCTACCCCAAATGGCAAACCCTGCTCATTGGCATCGGCCGCTTATTTGCGCATGTACGCAATTCTGAAAAATGTCAACAGGGGCCGCGTATGTCTTCCTGAGTCTAGCCCGAAGGGCAAACCCTGCTCATTGGCATTGGCCGCTTATTTGCGCATGTACGCAATTCCGAAAAACGTCAACAGGGGGCGCGTACGTCAGGCCTACCCCGGTCAAGATGGAGCCTCGGAGGGTCGCCTACTGGCAGGAGCCCGAGTTGGAGATGCTCTTTGAGCTCCTCCTGCAGTCTGGGAGGTCAGAGCGCCTCATGAGGAGCTCCAGCCTCCAGACCATTGAAATCTTCAGGACGGCTGCAAGGAGCCTCTCCATCGCGGGCTACTCCTGCACTGCTGAGCAGTGCAGGAGCAAGTTCAAGGGCCTAAAGGCGGCCTTCTTTGAGGCTCTCGAATGCTACCGGGGTAGCCCTCCTAGGACAGACCAGCCCCCCTTCTACGTGCACCTGCATGAGTTGTGGGATCGGGCTGGGCGACCCTCGTGGGAGGAGCGGCGCCCAACAAGTAAGTGCACTTTGTTTCACTCTGCCCCATCCCCCAGCAGTGCAGCCATCCTGAAGCTGCCCTGCACCACCTGGTATAAGCATTGCTCCTCTGTGTGCTGGCAGCACTCAGGGTCAGCCCAGTGCCTTGGGCACCTTGTCATTTCACCATCCCAGCCCATGTATTATGCATGTTGGCAGCCAGGTGCAAAGGCCACCCCCCATCCTGGTTCCATGTAGGCAGTGGTCCCTAGAGGTGCTTACCATGCCCGTCCAATGTGGCTCCCAATGTGGCATCACATTGCACAATGAATGTCCTGCCCAGTGTTGCCCACTAACTGATGCATACCTACCTATTACCTTCACAGGGCTTCAGCGTGCCCAGCTCCGGGCAGTGGTGGCGGAGGAGCCCGTGGCAGCCGAGGAGGAGGAGGAGGAGCACCCAGCGGAGGAGGGCAGTGGGGAGGGAGCCCCCTCCTGAGGTGCCCCCCCCAGAGCAACCTCCCTGCAGCCCACCCACTGCACCACCTGGTAAGTCCACACCCCTTCCACAATCAGGGGTTGGTGCAGGTGCCAGGCACCTTCTGGTTGGGGGGTGGGGGTAGAGGCCACATGCATTGGAGAGGGAGTGGTGGCCATCAGAATGGTGGCATCCAAATGAGCAGGTATGTGGCCTCCTCCCCACCAGGTTGTGCACCATTCCACCTGCCCATCCACTCCCACACTACCATTCTGCTTGTGCACTCCCCACTCACAGTCCTCCCCTCCTCAATACTCCTTCTTTTCTGTGACAGGTGATGGAGCTGCTGTGGCCCCACCCCCACCCGTCACTCCAGACCTTGTGCGGGCGTTCACCCGCTTAGAGGAGACAGTGCGCAGAACTAGTAAGTAGTGATTCCAGTGTTTGATGTGCTCATGCGGTGGTGCTGCAGCAGACATCACTAATACCATCTTTCCTTTTGCAGTGCGCTCCTTGGAACGGAGGGTCACCCGCCTGGAGCGGGATGTCCAGGACCTTAAACGCACCTGCAGGCAGGATGCGCAGGACCACCAGGACCCATGACTGCGCCAGTTTTATTGTTTTATTTTAAGAATGTTTTTAAAAATAATGTTTGTTTTTTTAAAAAAACTATTCTATTTTGCTTAAAGTTGTGTGTGCGCTTCTATGCAGTGCTTGCCCAGGGGCCCTGGCAGGAGTAGGAGGAATGGTGAGCCACCCCACCCCACCCCACCCCACCCTCAATACTACCATCCCCCCCTTCATGGGGAGTAGGGCTGACGCTCCTTGGGGTTACGCTTAGCCAACTCCCTGCGCTGCTGTTTGGCGGGGGGGCTGTGTGGTTCCCCAGGCACTGCAGGGGGAGCTGCTGCAGGCTCCAGGCACCTGCCCCTGCCCTTTCCCTTCCCCCCCACAGGCGCTGTGGCTGCCTTGCCCCTGCCCTGTGCCCCCACAGCAGCTGTGGCTGCCTTGCCCCTGCCCTGTGCCCCCACAGCCGCTGTGGCTGCCTTGCCCCTGCCCTGTGCCCCCACAGCCGCTGTGGCTGCCCTGCCCCTGCCCTGTGCCCCCACAGCCGCTGTGGCTGCCTTGCCCCTGCCCTGTGCCCCCACAGCCGCTGTGGCTGCCCTGCCCCTGCCCTGTGCCCCCACAGCCACTGTGGCTGCCTTGCCCCTGCCCTGTGCCCCCACAGCCGCTGTGGCTGCCTTGCCCTTTGCCCTGCCTTTCCCCCCCCTGGGATGGGGCACAAAGAGGTTGCTCCTGGGGTGGGGTGTCCTCCCTCTGGGGTGGGGGTGGGGTGTCCTCCTCCCAGAGTGAACTGAGGAATGGGTCCTCCACTGGGTGCCTGCCTCTCACTCTGCCAGCTTCTGGCCCAGTAAGATGCAGTGCTCTCACAGGGCGATCCCTATGCATAGGGGGGCCAGTCCTCATACCTGAGAACACTGGGAGGATGGCACTGACCAGCCCCTCCAGAGAGGTGGCTACCCTGTCCACAGAGCGCACCATTGCTGCCCCCTGCTCAGCATCTACTTGGGCTTGCTGCTTTGCGGTGGCCACATGTTCGCTGAGGGTGTCAGAGTCACGCTCGAGGACTTGGAAGATGTGGGAGTTGTCTTCTGCTGCCTGGCGCATGATTTCCAGTGCAGCATCTCCTCCTCTCTTCTGTGAGCGACGGTTGCAAATCTCTGCAAGGCGAGAGGCAGGTGACAGGGTGGCCTTGGGGTTTGCCACCCCTGGATCTGTGTGAAGGTGGGGAATTCAGCCACATGCTGCAGCAGTGAACAGGGGAGGTGAGGATCAGGTGGAGTGTGCAGTGCCGTACAGATACACCACCACATTGGGCCAGCACAGTGCTGCACATCCAGCCGCCCAATTGCAGAAGAGGGCACAGCAGCTGAAGTGCCACTTCCTGCCTGGCAGTGAAAGGGTGGGGTTATGGGGCTACAACTGCCCTTAGCAACTAAGCAGCTGGCAGTGTGGCTAGTGGGTGCCTAACTCTCAACATTGCATTCCACTGCCAGACTCTTCAGTCCTGTTATCTGTGAGAGCCGTTCCCATGGCCGAGGAATGCTAACTCCCACAGCATCGACCTTGGTGCGTCTGCCTCCCTGGGAAATGCAGATTCCTTCCCAAGCAGTTCCACCCCCGCCCCCCTCCTGTTGGTGTGATGGACTGAAGGTAGTTCCCACCACGCTAACTGCACCTTCCCCCATTCAGGGCATCCAGCACAGGGCACCTGCCAGGGTGCAGTGTAGATGCTTGCCTACCTACATGTGCCCACACACCTGTGTGTTAGTGCTGGCACATCCCCAGCATGTCTGAGTGGTTGCAGGAGCACACATGCGCACCTGAGGAGTGCAGAGTACTCACCAGGAGCACTTGCTGCATCTGTGCTGTCCCTGGAGCCACCTTCAGTGGATTCTGGGGGGTCTGTGAAGGCAAAGTCAGGGCTACGTCACCAAGCACACTGACACAGCACCTATGACTGGTGCAGAGCCCTTTGCCAGCCCACCCTCCGCAAAGGAACAATGGGCATGGTGTGGGGATGCTGTATGCAGCACCCAGTCAGTTGTGGAGGGCACACACTCACAGTTCAGTGCAGTCTGCCTGCTGGTGCCCTCGCCTGCTTCGCTGGCGGAGTCTGCAGCTGTGTTGCTGGATTGTTCATCATCTGGTGGCATGTAGGAGAAAGCATTGGAGGTAGAGGGAAGGGCAGCTTCCACTCACCAGAGGTACATGGGCCACAAATGCAGCCCTTCCAGCCCCCCTTGATCCGGGCATTTTGCGTGGAGAAGGCAGGATTCCCACTGGCATGGGATGCTGTGCTTCTGCCCCCACCTCCTGCCCCCTGCCAGCAAGCCTGTGGGGTGCCTCTGCAGTCCCATTGCCATAGTTGGTTGGGAGGTGTAGGGGTGGGGTGGGGGAGGCAGACGGGCACACTCACCAGCTGATGTGTCTTCTTCCACATCCCTGGTGAGCGAGCTGGTTTCACTGGCGTCCTCAAACATGTCCTGGGAGCCCACAGGAAGAGAGGGTGGTGGCTGAGTGGCTTGGGGAGTTATGCGTTTGGACTGTGTCCGAGTAATTGTCAGACTGCCTGCCACACGTTTGGGGCGCACCGTGGTATCCCCATGGAGAATGGCATGTAATTTATCGTAGTAGGGACATGTGGTGGCATTGCTGCCTGACCTCTCATTATGGTTCCTCACACGCCGGTAGTCTGTCCGCATGCCCTTGGATTTAGTGCGACACTCTTTTGCGGTTCGGTCATGGCCTCTCTTGGCCATCTCCTGTGCCACTTCTTCGAAGACATTAAAGTTGTGGTGGCTAGCCTTCAGCTGCTCTTGAATTCTCTGTTCTCCCCAAATGTCCAGCAGATCTAGTATCTCCTGGTGACGCCAAGTCATTCTCCTCCCTTTCGGCCCCATGCCTGATACCTATACAGGGGCCAAGCAGAGAGAACGGGGCTCGTCAGTTTCCGCACCACTGGAGGTGCGAAACCTGCCTCAGCAGCCTGCCCCCGTCACTGCCCCCCTAGCAAATGCAGTCGGAAGGACAGGGGAGTGTATTGAGGCAGTTTAAAGGGCCTCCAGGCCAGGTGCCCGCCCCTGGGCTGATGGTACCTTGACCTTCCGGCTGCCACCGCATGGCCCCTGGAAGATGGCTGCCCGCCCTCGCTTGTTGCCCCCTTCCAGCCAGCTGCCGCGTACCCACACCAATAGGCACAGCCCTTCATGCCCGTACCGTCCCCCTCAGTCCCCGCTGCCCTTTACATCTTCCGCGCAGCGTATAGCACCGCCATTATTCGGTCCCTGTGGCTGCCCACCGTGAGGAGTCACCAACTTCCCATTACTGTTGGATGCCCACCGTCCCAAAAAGTGACCTACACAGAGCTTGGAATTAAAAAAAAAAGCTGCACATACCCCCCCCCCCCATCCCCCAGACCCCCCAGCAGCTATCAGCCACTTTTCCGGTCCTCTGTTTGTGCGCAAACCGTAAGTGTTGGAATAATAAAAAAAAGCCGCTCAGCTGCGCTGCCCCAGCTGGCGGACTGGGCGCAAATGGCGGAGGCGGCTTGACCGAAGGCGCTGGCCACTCCCCTTAGCACGCCTTTTCCTGACCAATGCTGACCACGCCGGAAAGCGCACTGACCTCACGTCCTCCCACACCTCTGCCTCCTGAATCCAAATTAGTGCGCACCAGAGGGAAAAGGCACGCTTAAACTCACTTTAAAAAAGATGGGGAAAAAGAGGCTTCACCACAGGATGACCACGGATCCTGGTGAACGTCATCTGGATCTGTCGACACGACTACGGTATGTAATGTTCTTCTTTCACCTTTGTCATAAGGCTCCTCAGCTCCTCCTCGCTTTCAGCCATCAAAGTGGTGTCATCTGCATATCTGAGGTTGTTAATGTTTCTTCCTGCAATTTTAACTCCAGCCTTGGATTCGTCAAGCCCAGCACATCGCATGATGTGTTCTGCATACAAGTTGAATAGGTAAGGTGAGAGTATACAACCCTGCCGTACTCCTTTCCCAATCTTAAACCAGTCCGTTGTTCCATGGTCTGTTCTTACCGTTGCTACTTGTTCGTTATACAGATTCCTTAGGAGGCAGACAAGATGACTTGGTATCCCCATACCACCAAGAACTTGCCACAGTTTGTTATGATCCACACAGTCAAAGGCTTTAGAATAGTCAATAAAACAGAAATAGATGTTTTTCTGGAACTCCCTGGCTTTCTCCATTATCCAGCGGATATTGGCAATTTGGTCTCTAGTTCCTCTGCCTTTTCTAAACCCAGCTTGTACATCTGGCAATTCTCGCTCCATGAATTGCTGGAGTCTACCTTGCAGGATCTTGAGCATTACCTTGCTGGCATGTGAAATAAGTGCCACTGTCCGATAGTTGGAACATTCTTTAGTGTTTCCCTTTTTTGGCATGGGGATATAAGTTGATTTTTTCCAGTCTGATGGCCATTCTTGTGTTTTCCAAATTTGCTGGCATATGGCATACATCACCTTGACAGCATCATCTTGCAATATTTTAAACAGTTCAGCTGGGATACCGTCGTCTCCTGCTGCCTTGTTATTAGCAATGCTTCTTAAGGCCCATTCAACCTCACTCTTCAGGATGTCTGGCTCTAACTCACTGACCACACCGTCTGAGCTATCCCCAATATTATTATCCTTCCTATACAGATCTTCCATATATTCTTGCCACCTTTTCTTGATCTCTTCTGTTTCTGTTAGGTCCTTGCCATCTTTGTTTTTGATCATACCCATTTTTGCCTGGAATTTACCTCCGATGTTTCTAATTTTCTGGAAGAGGTCTCTTGTCCTTCCTATTCTATTGTCTTCTTCCACTTCCGCACATTGCTTGTTTAAAAATAATTCCTTATCTCTTCTGGCTAACCTCTGGAATTTTGCATTTAATTGGGCATATCTCCCCCTATCACTGTTGCCTTTTGCTTTCCTTCTTTCTTGGGCTACTTCCAGTGTCTCAGCAGACAGCCATCTTGCCTTCTTGGTTTTCGTTTTCTTTGGGACGTTTTTTGTTGCCGCCTCTTGGACAATGTTGCAAACTTCTGTCCATAGTTCTTCCGGGACCCTATCTACTAAATCTAGTCCCTTAAATCTATTCTTTACTTCCACTGCATATTCATTAGGAACATTAGTGAGCTAATATCTAACTGATCTGTGGGTCTTCCCTATTCTCTTTAGTTTGATTCTAAATTGTGCAATAAGTTCGTGATCTGAACTACAGTCAGCTCCAGGTCTTGTTTTTACTGTCTGTATAGATGTCCGCCACCTTTGGCTGCAAAGGATGTAGTCAATCTGATTTCGGTGTCGGCCATCTGGTGAAGTCCGTGTATAAAGCCGTCTTTTCGGTTGTTGGAAGGGAGTGTTTGTTATGCACAGTGAGTTGTCCTGGCAGAATTCTATCAGCCTATGTCCCGCTTCATTTTGTTCTCCTAGACCATGCTTACCTGTAATTCCAGCTGTCATTTGACTGCCCACCTTAGTGTTCCAGTCTCCTGTAACGATAATAACATCTCTTTTTGGTGTATTATCCAGTAGGTGCTGCAGATCCTCATAGAACTGATCTACTTCTGCTTCTTCAGCATCTGTGGTTGGGGCATATATTTGGATCACTGTGATGTTAAATGGCTTACCCTGAATTCGAATTGAGATCATTCTGGGGAAGGCAATGGCAAAGCACCCTGCTACAAAGTCTGCCAAGAAAACGTCAGCGAAAGCAGGCGTCCCTCTTGGAGTCAGCAATGACTCAAGTGCTTGCACGAGAGGTTCCTTTCCTTTTTTCCTGAACATGCAAGCCAGCCAAATAGCTCCACCTCTGACATTGTGTGCCATGTAGCCCTCCCCCTGGCATTGACATATGTCCACAGACATGGGGTACATCTCCAGGAAGGGGGTATGTCTGCAGAGAGGGGTCTCCATGTGTACAGCTGGACTAGCAGAGGCTTCCACGGGAGCTGGAACCCCAAGAGAACAGGGTTACACCTTGCATGGAGGCCTCCACATGTATAGCTGTACAAGTAGAGGCACTGTGGCGTTACCCACATTTCTATTCCCTTAGGTATGTCTGTGAGCGAGTATGTCTAGAGGGTACAGAATGTTGGACTGAGTGGGTGTGGCTGGTGATGCTGTGGAAAGGGGGAGGAGTCTATATATGGGGGAGCTGAGTGGTTCAAGGGGTTCGGCTGGTGATTGGGTTTGGAGGGTAGATGTGTTTATTGTGTGATTTCTTGTCAGGAGTTGTGTGAGGAGGGAATGAAAACAAGATCATAGGGACTAAGGATTGTTATTATTAGAGTTTTTTCTACCAGTATTCTTAAGAATAGGCAGTATTTGAATAGAATTTGTAGGTACTAAGAACTGTAAACAACAATAAACGTTTTCTTTATTTTGCTACCATAAAATCACGTGTCAGTTTGGCTGTGTCTCCTGCTCTATTGGTTCATAAATAAACATTAAACCTTCAGCCTGCTATATTCACAGAAAAGCCTTTTCCAAATCCCCTTACCTTTCCCCTCTGCTATAACGGAAAGGTTATACTTTTCTTTTTACCCCTTCCTCAGGTATTTAAGTGGTGGTGCTTAGCCTGAGGGAGGGGTGCGCGTCAAAGCCTTCTGTGTGAGGTGGTGGCGTCGCAGGCACCCTCTGCAGAAATTGGCACTGTATGAGCAGATACCTGTCTCAATACAGGTAGAAAAGAAATGGGTTACCTTGTATCTCAGCCACCTTTCCTACTTTAGACTGGAGATGTGGAAAGTGCTGTTGAATGACTTATTCCATGTCACCAGGGTAACACGATAAGCCGCTGGCCATGTAGGAGCAAACCACATGGCGGCAGGGATCAGTTTCTGTTACAGCAACTTCTTCCGTTGTCCTAGTGACCAAGTGAGTTAAGAACTTGTGTGACGTGACCTGACCTCTGATGTGCTTTGGAAAAAAAACCCTCTGATGGCTGAGCGGGTCCTGCCAGTGATCCTAGAATTTAGGCTTCTCTAAACGTTCATTAATGTCTCAGCCCATGACATCTTAAAAGGCCCAACATTATGGTCCCATCCTATAATGATTTGTAGATAATAAGTATGTGAAATGCAGTTCCACTGAGATCATTGTCATTCTAATATAAATAGGGGAAAATCATATGCCATTCAGCAATACGTTTTCATGTTTGAACAAGAGTTGCACCTGAATAGTGTATAGTTTCAGTTTTTTTCGGTTAGAAATTAGTGATTTCAGTGGGGTAGAATTTTTTTCATGAAAAACATTTTGTATAAATATGCACATTTTGTTGATCCTCTGCCGTTGTTGGTGCCGTTGTTCCCCATGATTGCTGCTGCTTCAGTACAACCCCACCCATCCCTGACTCCTGATTCTTGCTTCTTCTGGATTAGTCACATAGTGATCTTAGCCACTCGGGGACAATTTATTTATTTATTATTTATTACATTTCTATACCGCCCAATAGCCGGAGCTCTCTGGGTGGTTCACAAAAATTAAAAACATTCGAAGTATAAAACAACAGTATAAAACCATAATATAAAATACAATATAAAAGCTCAACCAGGTAAAAACAGCAGCAATGCAAAAATACAAATTTAAAACACCAAGTTAAAATTTATTTATAGACTGTTAAAATGCTGGGAGAATAAAAAGGTCTTCACCTGGCATCTAAAAGCATATAATGTAGGTGCCAAGCGAACCTCCTTAGGGAGCTCATTCCACAGCCAGGGTGCCACAGCAGAGAAGGCCCTCCTCCTGGTAGCCACGTGCCTCACTTCCTTTGGCAGGGGCTCCCAGAGAAAGACCCCTGAGGATGACTTTAGGGTCTGGGCAGGTACATATGGGAAGAGGCGTTCCTTCAGATAGCCTGGCCGCAAGCCGTTTAGGGCTTTAAATGTTAGTACCAGCACTTTGAATCAGGCCCAGACCTGGACTGGCAGCCAATGAAGCTGGAAAAGGACTGGCGTGATGTGGTCTTGTCGGCCAGTCCCTGTTAGTAACCGTGCTGCCCTGTTTTGTACCAGTTGAAGTTTCCAGACTGTTTTCAAAGGCAGCACCACGTATAACGCATTGCAGTTATCCAAACTAGAGGTTATCAGAGCATGGATAACTGTAGCTAGGCTATCTCTGTCCAGATAAGGGCACAGTTGGTATATCAGCCTAAGCTGATAAAAGGACAATGCAATGAATGGGATGATGTCACAATGCTTTGTAACCAATCACTTCTGGCTTCATGAGGACATCACAGAGGGCAGTGTAAACGAGTAAGAGAAGAATATTCTGACAAGGAATGCCAAAATATTTCTGAAAAGGGGTGGAATTCTGTGACACTGATAAAATTTTCAAGAAAAACCTATGAATTGTTTCAGCTCAGCTCTACACTGAGCACAGTACTATTGTTGTGAGATAAAGATGGTTTAAAATGTGCTACGAACCTATTTGAACAACTGCAATTATTCATAGGCATCAGTGGAACTTCTTATTAAATCGTTAACTCCCAACATTCTGATTAGGTACTCAGAAATTATGTCAATGGCAACAACTAGGGCTGTTAAGAGAGACAGAGTTGTTAATGCATGGAATGAATATGATTTCACATTGGTCTCTTGCTTCTGATGTAAGCATGAAAAAATGGAATTTTCATCTGGCCTTTGAAACTTTGCTAACATCATCAGATTTAGAACTAAAAAGAATTTGCTCCCCAAAATTCTCAGCAGAATTCTACTCTGTGAATTTCAAAGCAAAATATTCTCCAGTAGTCTCTGAATATTTAAATATTTATCAAATATTTTCATTTTTCTTTGTGACATGTAACAATTTTCGATTTTAATATTGGATACTTGACTTGGATACTTGATTTCAATATTTGGTAGTAGTTGACATGTCATTGCATTTAGTATTTGACAACTGATATGCAATGGCATTTCCTACTTGGCAGAAGCTAAGTTAAGTGGTGGAAATAGGAATGAGCAATTCCTGTTTGGCTCAGAGAACTGGAGAAATATTTTTGGAGGCAGGGCGTTCAGAATACAGGTGTACATACCTGATTTGTATTCCCAGTTGGATAATTACAAAGTTTAGCAATCTCACTACTGATAGATAATATACAGTGGACCAGTTTTGCATGTCATGACAAGCCACCATACTTTAATTAACTCTCGGAACGCTGTGGTGTGTGCCAGCCACCATTTTGAATACGAAAGCCCTGACTGGTGGTTGCTGTTGCTTGTCATATTGTGTGAACCTGTGTGGCCGGAGTTGTGTGAGGGTTAAACAAGCCTTGCATAACCCATAGTCTGTTCTAGGGTTGTTTAACCCTTGCACAACCCCCTCTGCCTAAGTTCACTGCAGTGACCCCAAGGGTTAATTAACCCATGGTGGCTTGTTATGTGAACTCAGTTAATGTTATTACCCTATTTGAAAGCTGAAAGCGTATTTCATAAACACTCAAAGCTGAGGAATCATTGGAACATAGGGAGCAGCTTTATACTGAGTCTGACCATTCGTTCATCTAGCGTAGTATTGTTTATGCTGACTGGCAGCAGATCTCCAGAGTTTCAATCTGGATCTTTACCAACCCTATCCAGAGATTTACTATTTACTTATTGTTACATTTATATGTAACAATAAGTAAATAGACAGAAAGCTCTGGCGTGGGCTGGTCCATGAAGTCACAAAGAGTCAGAAGTGACTGAACGGATAAACAACAAACATTTATATCATATATCAAAGTGGCTTACATGATTTCCCTCTCCACTTTATCTTCACATTGACCTTGTGAGATAAGTTTGGCTGAGACTCAGTGCCTGGCCCAAAGTCATCCAGTGAGCTTCATGGCAGGTGTCGTGTTTCTCAAAACCTCCCGCCTTCTTGGGAGACAATAGCGAGGCCTGCTAAGTAATCCACAAAGCTTTATTCAAGCCATAAACATCTCTTCCTACCTGAAGAGAGTCTAATCTCTAGGATCTTTTCCCTAGGCAAAACTATGCAAACTAAGCGAGACAATTGTCCTTTCAAGAAGAATGGAAAGCCCTTTCCCAAGATGCATTAACTTCAGAGAGACTCGTTGTGATGCAGCTTCCGATGAGATGCGAGCCGGGCTGACTTTCTCTCGCCTTCCTTAAGCTCCACCCATTTTAGTCTGTGGCATAGTCTAGGATCGGCTAACCTCTCTGTGCTCTCCCCCTCAGAAGAATATTGGCTTCCCACTCACTGTGTATGGTTTGCCCTTGAAGAAATAAGCTCTGGAGAGGGTTCACTCCCAGCTGGTGAAGAGCCTGTGAGAGCTTTCTCCCCCACTGGTATAGGCTGGCATGTTTCTGGTTCAGAGTCTGATTGTGATTGATCACCTGAAACACCTTCTTCCAACTCAGGGGGAGCAGGGCTGGGCATGACAGCAAGTGGGGACTAGAATCTGGCTTTCTTGAGTCTCAGTTCAGCACACTAACTACTGCACCACACTGGTGCTCCAGATGGTGGGGACTGAACCGGGGACCTTTTCCATGCAAGGCATGTGCTCCATCACTCAACTAAACGATTCTAGGGGCTAAGGGCTTTACACAAACATCTTCGCAGTTACTTCAGTGTCTGGAAACATGTGTATACCCTCACAAGAGCCATTTCAAGGAGGTTTGACTAGGAGATTGGGACTGAAGGAAGGTCACCTAGTGAGCTTCAGTTAGTCCAGGTCCAGCACTTTATCACTACCCTACCTTGGCTCTCGTAGTTGATGCCTGTCAACATCAAAACTATACAGAGATGCCAAAACCTAAAGCACTCATATCTTGAGATAAGCTTTCACATGTGAAACATGAACTCAAACATCAGGTGCAAATATTTGCATTCAGTCAGCATAGCAAAAATTACGACGGCAAAAAAGAAGTTCCACCGAATTCGGAATAGAGGTGAAAACACCGGGGATGTTTAGCAATTGTTTATGCCAGCCTTGGAATCGATATATGAGGACTGATCACCTATTCCACGATCCATTCACCTGCCCCTCTTTCTACTGTTGCCAATTCCCTTGTATCCAGGCACCCAGGTGTGGATGCAGCTGAGGTTACCCTTCTTTTATAAGAGTGGGGTAGCACCAAATGGGGATCCACCATACCCATTATATAATTTGCTACTTTAGAACTTGACTTAGGTCAGCCTTCCTCAACCTGGTGCCCTCCACATGGGTTGGACTATAACTCCCATTTTCCCCCAGCCAGCAGTTTTCTAGCTGGTTAGGGGATTGTGGGAAGTGTAGTTTCGCACATCTGGAGGGCAGAAAGTTGGTGAAGCTTGTCTTAGGGCAATGGCTATTCACCAAGCTAAGCAGGTAAGTGGCAAATTACAAGGATTTGGTTACTTGGTCAAAACTTTCATGTCCAGTTCTGTTCAGGAACTTCAGCTGATTCAGAATGCTGTGGCCAGACGTTTGCCTGGGGCTGGTTATAGGGAGCAAGTGACTGCTATGTTACAACAGCTCCACTGGCTATCAGTCTGTTTCTGGATAAAATTCAAAGTGCTTGATATGATCTATAAAGCCATATACAGCTTGGAACTAAGCTACCTGGAAAACCACCTTCACAAACCTGCCCGGATCCTAAGATTTTCAGGAGAGACTGTTGCCTTCAGAGGTGCATTTGGTGGCAACATGAAAGGGGGCTTTTTCTCAGTGACAGCTCTCAGGCTGTGGAGCTCCCTGCAAAAGGAGGCTAGGTTCACTCCCTCTGGGGTGTCCTTCTGCTTTATTCAAGTTGGCCTTTGTTTTACTGGGTCGGATGCTGTTTGTAGAATCACAGAATAGCAGAGTTGGAAGGGGCCTACAAGGCCATCGAGTCCAACCCCCTGCTCAAGGCAGGAATCCACCCTAAAGCCTCCCTGACAGATGGTTGTCCAGCTGCCTCTTGAAGGCCTCTAGGGTGGGAGAGCCCACAACCTCCCTAGGTAACTGATTCCATTGTTGTACTGCTCTAACAGTCAGGAAGTTTTTCCTGATGTCCAGCTGGAATCTGGCTTCCTTTAACTTGAGCCCGTTATTCCGTGTCCTGCACTCTGGGAGGGTCGAGAAGAGATCCTGGCCCTCCTCTGTGTGACAACTTTTAAGTATTTGAAGAGTGCTATCATGTCTCCCCTCAATCTTCTCTTCTCCAGGCTAAACATGCCCAGTTCTTTCAGTCTCTCTTCATAGGGCTTTGTTTCCAGACCCCTGATCATTCTAGTTGTATTGTGTTATTGTTTTTTTAATGGTGTTTTAATTATTGTTTGTTCTGTTATTGTTTTTATCAAGTTTTATTTGTGATTGTAAGCTGTCTTGAGTGCCATTTTGCTTGGTAGAAAGGCAGGGTAGAAATCAAATAAAGAAATAAAGGAATTGTCAAATTATCCCCCCTCTTTTTTTAATGGGTAAGGATATCCATGTACAAAACACATGTGCCTCTTGTCAAATCTGAAAGGCCTGTGTGTGTAAAACCGCCCAGAGAGCTTCGGCTATTGGGCGGTATAAAAGTGTAATAAATAAATAAAAATAAAATCTGGCACATACTCTTTTAAAATACTTGGAAGCAAAGTTTTAACATGGATGGTTCAGATTTTCCAATATATTGCAAGCAACACTGCTGGTCACAGGGTAGGAAAAGAGGAATTGTTTGTGAAAGAAATGGGATTTAAGGAGGGATTGAAAGTAATAGAGCTTCATGCCATCTCTGTGATCTATGGCTTCTTTCTTAATTCTGTTACATTCAAGTGTGCTATTTTTCATTGCCATCTTTCTTGGAAAAGTTCTCTCGGTGCTGTGAATGTTTAGCATTGATTTGGCACAGAGAAGTTTAGGAAGGACAGGCAGTGCTTCTGCCACTGTGACAGAAGCTGCACCTACTGAATATCTCTTCTGCTATTCAACTCTTAAAAACAGAGAACCTTCTCTTTGAGTCAGAAGCTAGCAACCCTGTCTGTTGTTTTACAGATTGCTGACAAATATTCTTTCCTTTTTTTTTTTTTTTGGTTAAGAACTTAGAACAATTTCATATGTTAAGTGGTAGGTTTGCCACGTGTGTCCTCATGACAGGGAGCTTCAGCGAATGCTGGCTCCCAGATAGTATATGTATGGTTCCCCCCAAAAGGCAAATTGGGACTTTGCGGGGCAGACACAAGAATGAAGAGATGACACACAGAACTTTGGGTTTAAACAGGGGCCACATTTATTCAAGATCTGCAAAAGGGGGGCAATCCTAACGGGCATCCAGCCTGGCCTGCACACAGGCCTTGCTACTACACAAGGGCGAGCATTCTTGCCCAGGGGGTTGGCGCAGCCTCTTTCGCCCTCCCCCTGGCCGTCCCCGTACAGGGTAGGGAAACCTTCCCTTGTCACCCCCCAACCCAGGCCACTAGGCGCCCAAGGTGGGGTGAGAAAGGTCGGCCTCAGAGGGAATCCTTATCTCCCAGCCCGACCACGAGGCTCGACACTGGGAGCCCTCAGGAATTACCTGTCACTGAAAACAGTGCCTCTGAATGCTCACCATTCCAAACCTTCTGGATGCCCATTCCTACCTGCCGGTAATGAAATGTGACCAAATTAGCTATCCGCTGAATCAACCTATTTATTCTCCCTGGCTGTCTTACAGTGTGGAGTAGGCGAAAAAACTCATGGCCAATTCAGAACATGAGTAAAAAATTCCTACTCGGTCCCCTAAAGGCATCTAGCAAGCTCACACTGCCTACAGGGAGGGAGCCACGCAAAGCAAAGAGGGCTGGGAAGGGCAAGTGCCCAGTTTTTATCCCTTGGGTCACTCCTCCCAGCCTGGTGGCGCCAAACCCAAATGCCCAATCACCATTGGGCATGCCTCTTCCCTTGCCCTGCCCGCAAACCTCTCCCCATGCCCGGGCTTTGCCGGGCATGGCAGAATGATCCTTTAGGGAAGACCAATGGGGTGGGGGGAAACACAAAGAAAAGAGTTAATCCCCCTCTTTAAACACCATGGACCGCACCTGATTCAAGACCCACCTCCAGCAGCTTTTTTTTTTTTTTAAAAAAAAAAAAGAAATAAAAAATAGGAAAGCCAAGATGGATCTCCTCTCATCTTGTCTCATTTACCCTTGAGATGGGTGTACCTGTATGATTGATGAATTTCTTTCCATCACAGTTTATATAAAATCCCATTACTTAAAAAAAAAAAACCTCATTAAATCTCATCATCATCATCATCATCATCATCATCATTATTATTATTATTATTATTATTATTATTATTATTATTATAAAACACCTGTAGTTGTGCCTATAAAAAGCATAATGTGTGAACACCCCATTCTCCAACCTGTTAAAAGCATTTCAGCAATCTGGAAAGAAAAAAGAAACAGATTCACGCATTGCAAAGAACATGTGTTTTTGATTTGTTCTCAACTGGCTTTGGAATCTTCTGGAACAAAGGACACTTACTTCCACCCAAGCAGAGAGAGCTGGAGAGACTGTCAGGAGTTTGCCTGTTTCTCAGTTACTGTGGTCCACTATTGCTTGGTAAGCAAAATCACCTGCGTGAAATGGCTGCTTTCAACAAAGTTTCTTCAATTGCCATGGTGCTGACCAGGAGATGGACTGATCAGTGTGGGCAATAATTGTGGCCTTTTCCTCCTCAGCATGGGGCATTGAGGCAAACAGTAAATCGACCAGTCCTGGGGAGTCTCGCCAGGCCCCTCTGAATGTAGTGGATGCTAGTAAAAGGGACACGTAGGTCACACTGAAGTGACAAACCTATATCCAGTCTGTGCCACTTCAAACTTTAGATAGGGGTTCCCATGAATGCTCCTCCCTAATATTTTTAAAATAATCCCTACACATAGAAAACTACCATGTTAGAGTTAAGAATGAGCTAAAAACTCCCATGATATTTAGTTTTCTATACGTATACAGGTTTTTTTTTCCAATGGAAGAACATTCAATCAACTGAGCACCTATCTGCTGTCTGTACTGGTGCAGCACACACATAGGCCATGTTCAGACAACACGCTAAACCATGCTGCTTAACCACAAAATGGTTAATGGAATGTATTCCGTTAACCATTTTGTGGTTAAAGCAGCATGGTTTAGTGTGTTGTCTGAACGGGGTCATAGGTTCACTACCTCAGTGAAACCTAGGCTAGACCCTCCTCCCTTCCTCAGATTACCAAACAAATGGAAGTAGACTCAAATGAACACTTTCCATGTAATGTCCTGGTCAGTGACTGGTTTGCTGGTGGACCACATTGACAAAGGAGTAGAGGGGGGTGGGCCAGTGCCTCAAGCCCAGACACCCCCCCTCAATAGTCTATTATCATGGACCATTTCTACAGCAGCTGTTCATCCATGTTCTTCTTTTGCCTTGGTTGATGGTTGTGGTGGCACTATTCAGGAGTCCAGATTTGGCCAGGGTCTTCCGCCAGCTGGTCCCTACTGGAACATGTGGATCAACTCTGAGATGAGCCAACAAATCAAGAAATAAATATTCTTTAATAGTGAGAAGCATACATTTATTTTCAGCAAACAGTAGAAAGTTGTACAAGATACAAAAGGGCCGCAGAGCCTGTGTATAATATATGTGTATAAAGACAGCAGATACAAAACTAACAGGCCTAATTGGGTAGTATAGAAATATGAGTAGGTAATGTTTGGGAGTTTAGATTACTTGTTTTTGTCGTCATTTTGAAAGGAGTGAACCTGTCCTTTAAGACAGCAAACAAATAACATCCAAATTGCACACTTTTGTTGTAAAAAATGTATCCATGTGTTATAGACCCTGCTTTAGATATTTGCATTGCTAATTTTAAGTCACCATAAACAGACAATTGCAGTGTGGTGTTGATTCCACTAGAGGGTTCAATTGTTCCTGTATGATAAATGTTTTGCCTAGTTGTTGGTTTCCAGTGTAGACTTCACTTCTTCGATGTCATAATACTGTAGACCAGAAACAAAAGCCATGCCAGAATGAATCAATATTAGCAGTTGTTAATAAATTATCTGGCAGCTGTTTGACTTCCTATTATTAACAGGCACAATTGTTTAGAAGAAACAAAAATCAAAATGAATCAGAAATAAGCAAGCTAATCAGCCCGATCCCATGCATGTTTACTCTGAAGTAAATCCTGGTGAATTCAAAGGAACTTACTCCCATGTAAGCGTGCATAAAATTGTAAACTAAGAGCCCTGATCCAGCAGCTCCAGATGGGGCTGGAGAAGCATCAGAGCAGCCATATTTTCCACATATGGATTTGCTTTTATGTGTACACTCAGTGGGGAACCACAGCTAATTAAAATAATAATAATAATAATAATAATAATAATAATAATAATAATAATTTCTTACCCGCCTCTCCCTTTGGATCGATCAACTCTCGATAATTCCAACTCTCTGATGAATGTAGCGTGATCCACATGGTTTTTAAACAACTGTTTGTCCCACATACCCTTGACATTTTTAGATGTACACTTAAAATATCTTACACATACATCTCACACATGTAAAACAGGTGAAATGAGGCTAAGGGATCATCTACACCAAACAGGATATTGCACTATGAAAGTATTATATAAAAGGCAGGAGCCACACCAAGCAGGCTATAGCGGTATGAAAGCGGTATATGATATGTGTCAATGGGTCCCAAGAGTTGTCAGTGCACTTCAGTACCACTATAAAGCAGTAGTGTGGCTCCTGCCTTTTATTTACCACTTTTATAGTGGAATATCCTGCTTGGTGTAGTTGTGGCCTCATTCACACGTTCAGAAAATCTTCCAGGCCTGTCCAATCAATGCACGTTTCACAGATGCTATCTGAGGGCTCTTTTAGACAACGTACAGCAATTTGACATTGTGTACACTTGACTCAATAGGAAACTGCAGCCAATCCCAGCTCCCTTACAAGTGTATTGATCTGATGAATGTTTGCAAGTATATACTTGTTGCATTCATAACGTGTGAAGTAGCTCTAATTATGCCACTACTTGACCATATCAACTCAATAAGGGGAGTGTTTTCCTCATCTTAGGCTACACATTAGAATCATAGAGTCATAGAATAGAACCCCCTGCTCAGTGCAGGAATACACCTTAAAGCCATAGGTGTGTGCATGGGGTGTGCCAGGTGTGCCCAGGCACACCCTAGTGTATCAAGCAATAATCGTCAAATTAAGAGGCGGTTGAGTAGGGTTCCAGAGGGGGATCCAGATGCAGTGATAACAGTCCTCCAGCTGCTCTGCTGCCGCTGCCCCTGGCAAAGCACAGTTGTTCCCGACAGCAGAAGCAAAAAGGAATCACTCTGCTAGGAGCCTCTCTGCCAGGAGCCACACTTCAAAGGGGACAGGAGGAGGGATCCTGAAGGCTAATATCATCTTGTAAGCCCCTCCTCTGGCCAGTGTCACAACACAGCCCCACCAATGCTAGGGCGTGAGAAGCATCTCCTCATTCCCCCACCCATCAATTGAAACAGCCCTCCCATGGTCCGGCAAGCCAAATGCAGAGTAGGGCATCAGTGTCTACAGAGTTAAATAAATAAATAAATAAATAAATAAATAAATATAATGTCCTTTCTGATTGAGTATTCAATAGATTTTTTTTTTAAAGTCCCTGGGTGCACACACTAATGAAATGTGCTACGCACACCTATGCCTTAACGCATACCTGATAGATGGCTTTCCAGCTGCCTCCTGAATGCCTCTAGTGTGGGAGAACCCACAACCTCCCTAGGTCACTGGTTCCATTGTCGTACTGCTCTAACAGTCAGGAAATTTTTCCTGATGTCCAGCCAGAATCTGGCTTCCTGTAACTTGAGCCCGTTGTTCCATGTCCTGCACTCTGGGAGGATCGAGAAGAGATCCTGGCCCGCCTCTGTGTGACAACCTTTCAAGTACTTGAAGAGTGCTATCATGTTGCCGCTCAGTCTTCTCTTCTCAGGGCTAAACTTGCCCAGTTCTTTCAGTCTCTCCTCATAGGGCTTTGTTTCCTGACCCCTGATCATCCTTGTTGCACTCCTCTGAACTCTTTCCAGCTTGTCTGCATCCTTCTTGAAGTGTGGTGCCCAGAACTGGACACAGTACTCAAGATGCGGCCTAACCAGGGCCGAATAGAAAGGAACCAGTACCTCACACAATTTGGAAGCTATATTTCTATTAATGCATCCCAAAATAGCATTTGCTTTTTTTGCAGCCACATCACACTGTTGGCTCATATTCAGCTTGTGAGCTACAATGATTCCAAAATCCTTCTTGCTTGTAGTATTACTGAGCCAAGTATCCGCCATCATGTAACTGTGCGTAGAACTTTCCATTTATCCCTAATAAATTTCATTCTGTTGTTTTCAGTCCAGCGCTCCAGACTATCAAGATCACGCTGAAGTTTGAACATGACGGGGGGACAGTCTTTAAGCTGTGCATATCTACAGTAGTCCTGTTCAATGCTCCCCCACCACTTTCCATGTTCATTGAATACTAGGAGGAGGAGCTGCTACCCTCTGAAAAGGCCTAAAAATGAATCATTATTTGGACAGACAGTTCCCTGATGAACAATGTTCTCTAGGGAAAGAGGTCTCATTGCCTTTAAGCAGAGGGAGGTGCATGAGAACTACATATATTGCTGACAGAAAAGTGTGTGCGTGTATAGAGTAGCTGTATGTATGTAGTATTCTAAGGAAGTAATAATAAAAATGCTCAGTTTGGGACTATGGTTTACATGCCTCCATCGCTCAGATGATGACGTCACTCTCATAATAAACGATGACTCTTTAGCGCCTTGGATGTATGCTTGCAGGCTTCTGTTTGCTAGTCTGTGTCTCTGTGTGTATGTGTGCTTTCAGGAAGCCAGAATCCTAGGGGGCTTGATTTGAAAGCCTCAGTTCTGCAAAAAGCCCAGCAATCCCCAGCAGTGCTAACCATCTTTTCAAGTAAAGCTTGGTGACCTAAACCTTGGGTCCAGGATTATAGATCCACAATTGTCATCATCACGTGATTTCTGCAATTGCATGATTAAACTTCACATGACCATTATAATTGCATGATTGAGTCTATAATCACACAACAACGTTCCATGGGAATTGCCTTTTAAATAGCCTTCCAAAGGGAGTAAATGATATGAAAACAATGTTATTTTGCACAACAAGCCTTTTAGATAGCAATTTAATTTATAATTACTTTCTTTCTTTCTTTTTTTGCAAAGTCGTCAATTATAAAAAGATAGAGACTTACTAAGATCTCCGTGTTTGTTTTTGATGAGGAGGTGAACTCCTGCTCTTGAATCTCTCTCTATTTATTCCCTCTGCTTTTGCTAATCTTCTCCCCAACTGGGTACCTGCTGCAGTGGATGAGAAAGCTTTGGGGAAGAGGAAATGGAAATGCAGGAGTACAAAGTATGGGTAATAATATTTATTAATGCATGCAGAGAACTATTAAATTAAAAAAATTAATAGAGGTCAAAAGCCAACATCTAATTCTCTTCAGGCAAAAGAGAGAATTTATTTAAAAGGTATCCACAGAGAAACTTTCCACATTTGCTTTATGCACCAGAAATAGAGACATCTTCTTGACAACCAGTTGATGAAAGAGATGAAACGAAAATCAAAATTAACACTAAGCGGTTTGAGTAAGATGCATTTATGAATGATGCAAGAAAGCATTACATTGCTTCACGGAGGCCATTTCCCAAACGCTGCTGATGTGATTTTGCAAAGATAGTTAGTGTAAAACCAGCTTTATGTTCTCAATCAGCCCAATTCCATGCAGAATTAGGCGTATGAAAGCTCATTGGATTCCGTAGACATAGCCGTGCCTCATTCCGCGTAGAATTGCATTGCAGCCACTGCGTTCGGCACTGGAAATCTTGGCATGGGATTCAACTATATAAGAGGACAAGGTGAAGATTGAAAGAAGGCTTGACCATGCAGAGTCCCAGTTGGCAATTAATTTTCAACAGGTGCCGTGGTTTGAAATGAAAAAAGACCAACAACATTGACTCTGACCAACTCATTCCTATATGTGCTGAGACATAGGCAAAGGGCTCTGTAACTACTACCCTTCCTCTTATTCAACAGCAACAGAGTCATTAATGCAGGGGTTCTTAACCGGTGGGGTACGCCTCCCCAGGGGAGGTTTGGACCGACTCCAGGGGAGGTGTGAGTAGCCTCTCAACTATAAATTGTTTATTTTACAAGTACATAGCAGCGCAGCTTGGCCCAACCTTATTTCTTTCTACTAATCTTGGGAGCTACGACATAGCTAATTTATACACCACGTGCTTTATCGTAGTTATCGTTACCTGCTACACATGCGTTAGCGTTCACGAAGAACAATCAATCTTTCAAGGTAAGTGACTGCTTTGTTCTAAGTCACTTTTTTCCAGTTTATTGCAAAAAGTATTTTTTTTTTTTTTGCATTTCTATACCGCCCAATAGCCGAAGCTATTGTGGGTTCGAAATCCTTTGACATTTAATTTGGACTCTATGGATGATGCTGATATGCAAAAAGATGACCTTATTGAGTTGCAGAGCAAAGCCTTGGTCAAGCAAAATTTCTTCAATCAAAATCTTGATGAATTTTGGTGCTCTCAAATGGCTGCATATCCTGTTCTGGCAAAGAAAGCGATTTCATCATTAATTCCATTTCCAACCACTTATCTGTGTGAATCTGGATTTTCAACTCTTGTCAGCATAAAAAACCAAAGCTAAACATCGGTTGGATGCCAGAGATGATATGCGCCTAGCATTGTCTAACATTGTCCCTCGAATAACTACTCTTGCTAAGCACAAACGGCAACAGCGATCACATTGAAGTTATTTTGAAATTATCCTTTTATGTGTATAGCTATTAGAAATACTTTCTTTAAATACAGGTTTTATTTCCACAAAACTGTTCATTGCTTGTGTTTGTGTTCATTTAATTGAATATGTATGCATTTTTTTAGTCCACAGACAGAACTAAAAAATGCAAACTCGTCCTGCCTAAGCCTAAATTTTGGGCCGTTAACACATGGGAGGCGTGGGTCATAAGATTTTTCACAAGGGAGGTGTGACACCAAAAAGGTTAAGAACCACTGCATTAATGCCTGTTGATCTGCCAAAGAACAGGGAACTGTAGAATAATTCATTTAGGGGAGCAAAGGCCGTTATTAGCAGAGCTGCTACGGCTACTGTGGCTGGCCAGGCAGTAATGGACGTGTGTGTGTGTGTGTGTGTGTGTGTGTGTGTTTGTCTTTGTCTTTGGCCTCAGGCCCACTGGCTAGAATGTTGCAACTATTCTGCTTTCCAGTCTTGAAGATGGAGGAGGGAGATAGACATCTTAATTATTAAATTGTTGTTGTCACCTGCAGGATTTTGATTTTTAAAAAATCCAAACTCCAACATGAATCTACTGTGATTGTTTGGCAATTAATTTGCTGTGATCCTTGAAGCTTCCCGTTTTCCTTCTCTTCGCTTCCCTGCTTCACCCCAGATAGACCCGTACAATTGAGGCACTAGGCCACCATTAAACAACAGGAACTAACAATGAGCACCAGACCAAAGAGCTTGCAGAACAGGTGGCTCTAGATATCTTGAGCAACAGGATCACATGGTACAAGATAAATGAATTAACAAAAACAAGTTATTAGCTGAACCATGCGGTTATGGTAGTGGTAGAATCCTTTATAGCGATCAGTTTGACCTCTGCATCTCTAATTCTAAGTTCAATAATTGACAGTTCAATGCCTGAGGAATCATAGAATCATAGAATAGCAGTTGGAAGGGGCCTACAAGGCCATTGAGTCCAACCCCCTGCTCAATGCAGGAATCCACCCTAAAGCATCCCTGACAGATGGTTGTCCAGCTGCCTCCTGAAGGCCTCTACAGTGGGAGAGCCCACAACCTCCCTAGGTAACTGATTCCATTGTCGTACTGCTCTAACAGTCAGGAAGTTTTTCCTGATGTCCAGCCGGAATCTGGCTTCCTTTAACTTGAGCCCGTTATTCCGTGTCCTGCACTCTGGGAGGATCGAGAAGAGATCCTGGCCCTCCTCTGTGTGACAACCTTTTAAGTATTTGAAGAGTGCTATCCTGTCTCCCCTCAATCTTCTCTTCTCCAGGTGAAACATGCCCAGTTCTTTCAGTCTCTCTTCATAGGGCTTTGTTTCCAGACCCCTGTTCATCCTGGTTGCCCTCCTCTGAACACGCTCCAGCTTGTCTGTGTCCTTCTTGAATTGTGGAGCCCAGAACGGGACGCAATACTCTAGATGAGGCCTAACCAAGGCCGAATAGAGAGGAACCAGAACCTCACGTGATTTCGAAGCTGTACTTCTATTAATGCAGCCCAAAATAGCATTTGCCTTTCTTGCAGCCATATCACACTGTTGGCTCATATTCAGCTTGTGAGCTACAACGATTCCAAAATCCTTCTCGCTTGTAGTATTACTGCCTGCCTCATGAAGCAAATGGGCACATGAAAACTGTTATTATGGTCCGCAAATTTGTTTGTCTTTAGTAGTCTGGGATCCAGACCTCTTCAGAAGCGGGAATAGTGTTGTGTGGTTGGGGCTAGCCTAAATTATCTTCAGGGGTCCCTTACTCAGTGCTCTGATCTCAAAGAGATTGATGATTATCCCCAACTCTGTACCCCTTGAAGTTACTAGGCCTGTTGAAAATAGATTTTAAAACATAAGCAGGAAAACAGTGAATACCCCTTTTAACTTGTTAAACCAACGACAACATGCCACAGAAGAAGTCTTAAGATATGAATGGTTTATAAAGAAAAGTAAATGCAAAAGAACATCAGATACAGAAGTGAAATGTGAAACATGCAATGATTAGGAAAAAATATATACATGTGTATGCAAAATATACTACAGTTTATGCTAAGGCCTATAAGAAACAGTGTGACTAGGCTGAAAACAATGTTGTAGGCCCAGAAGCACTTTGAAAGGTTTCAAAATTGTACTTAAAACTTACAATGGTCCAAACTCGTTAAATGAAGTGTTTGAAGCTTTCAACTTTATAGCAGTATGATCCAAACTTTTAGAAAAAAGGAAGGGAGCAGTTTGTGTATGGGGGTGGGATTAAAACGAATCCAGTGGAAGATTGAAAGTAATCTCTCCTAGAATTCTGGATGTAGAACTCAGCAAGGTATGGTAGTAAAAATTAATCCAGGTAGAGAGTAAAGAAAATATTTTAAAATGAAAAGTGCTGGGAAAACCAAGTCAAGTGAGCAAAATCAAATACGGGCTGAAAACTTGCAGAAACTGGGCTTGGGGAAAGATAGCCCAAAATATCTCAAAGCCAAGGAAAAACATGTTCAAAAAGACAAAAGAGACCTTTTCTTCCCCAAAAGGGTGGCAAGAACCAGGCTGAGTCTGTTTTCTCAGACTTCAGGCAGCAAAACCCTCTGCCCTCAAGGAAAGCCAGGCCTGCTTATGAAAGTTTTACTCCTCTTCTATTCCATAGCTTCCTTATGGTAGGGTCCAGTCAAGTTGAGGGGATTGTTTGTCCATACACACACACACACACACACACACACACACACACCCCTCATAAATTTGCTTCTGCTTTTACTCTAAATGACGGTTATCAGCTGTTTTTAAAAATAAGAAATGTTAAAAAAAAATTAAAAAAGGAATTCCATCCCACCAAGTGGAGTAGAAAGGAAACAAGAAACTTAACTAGGGATGGTCACATTCTGGTAGCCAGCCCATTTTCAGAAACACTTTTGCGTGACCAAGTTTTCTTCTTTTTTTCTGTTAACTGCCCTTTCTCCCTCAATCTTTAACCAATCTTCCTGAAATTTCCAGGTTTTGTAAAATAGACATTTCTTTCTGGCATGTGTAATTTTCAGGATGATTGGAGAAACCCTTTCCATTTTATTAAGGTTATGAAAACCCACCCCCCTGATTTCCATTTCACCTTACGGAATTCTTATTTTACTGATTGCTTTATCTATTGGAGGCTAAATTGTGCCTCTAATAATTAGAATAATCATAAACTGGCTTTATTTGTTATGCCAGCTTCTCTAGTAGATGCTAAATGTGGTGTTAGTTGATTGCTTAGGTTTGATTTTAATGTAGTTAGCTTATTTTTTTCCTTTATTCTGATCCAGGTGTTTGTTGCAATTTGTTTCATAGTGGTGTTTCAAGAGCCTTGCTTTGTAGTAAGTGAGTGATGCATTGCAGCTAACCTTTTAACAGTGAATGCAAAAACTTCCTCCCATTCAGGCTTGCATTTTGGTTTTCTACTTCATACTTTCATTTCTCATGACTTGATAATGTCCTGGTTTTGGAGGATTCTTCTGTGAAAAGGAAATGGAATTATAGATGTGGGATTAGATGCCGCAGCCAACATCCAGATTAGAAATGGCGCATTGCAGGGTGGTGAGATGTCAGATTCATTGCCAGCAAGCTCTGCCAGACAATTCCCAACCTGGAGGGGGCAAATTATCCCCACCCCCTTTTCCTAGGTGTGACCAGAAGAGCATGTGGAGGAGAAAGGCCTGAGGAAGGTGTGGGATAATCCCCTCACCTGGTCTAATGCCCTATGAAAAGAGAAGAGGCATTGGAGGGGACACATTAATCTCCCTGCCCTTCTAGGCAAGTCCTGCAGAACATGGGTGGAGGGTAAAGGCCTGGAGAAGAACACCTAGGCCTTTGCTAGACCTACCTCAAAATCTGGGCGTGAGGAGGGGGCGAGCCCGTGATGCAAGTATCACGAGCTGTCGCTCTAATCTACACGTCAGGCACGACAAGGGGAAGGAAAGCCCCGTCGCGCCCGGCATTTTCTTTGCCCTGGGCTCTGCCCTGGGCTTGTGTGTGTTCCTTGTTTGGCAAAGCCCTGCTCTCTCTCTCTCTCTCTCTCTCCTCTCTCTCTCTCCTCTTTATGCATTTCACACCCTTTAGCAATCTTAGCCAGCTAACAGCTCACCCCTTTCCATGCTGTCCACACCTCTTAGCAGCTGCTTCTATCCTCTCTCCGTCCATGGTTTTTCACTAGTCTCTTCTCTGCATGCTGTTCATGCTCCAATTACTGCTTCTCTCTCTTCCATGCCAGATGCCTCCCCTTTGCTCTCGACACGCTTGCAGCACCCATGGCTGCTGAGCGCAAGGACTGCCCCTCTACTGGCATTTTGGGGAAGAATCCAGAAGCCACAAAATATGTAGACAGCTTTGTTGGCTCAAGAGCCACAGTTCAATTGCCAAAGAGCTGCATGTGACTCCTGGGCCCTAAAACCTAGTGAAAGTGTACCTGTGCTTAAACTTTGAAGGTGAAGTGTGTGTGCAGGATTTATAAATATAGCAAAAACCTTTGTAAGTCATTTAGATTCTCATCAGCGAATGCATGATTGTTAAGGGGGTGATTGCCACTGAACCCTAGCTTCCTACATACTCCTTTTATTTTCTTGGTGTGCTGGATAAAGTGTACGGAACATTGCTTCCGGTCCCAAAGCCACTATTATGGTTGACCTCTTCCTTGTACAAACTCCAGGCCCCTTCTCCTGTGCGGTTTTTACTGCTCTTAGAAAAGTCCATAAGATTTATGATTATAGGAAATGCTCCCTAGACCTTGAAAACCACATGTCATATTAAGTAGAACTTACTCTTGTGCAAAACAACCTGGCTGAAGTCAGGATTCCAAACTCATAATTCAAAAGGAACAGAGCATGGAAAAACAAGGAAATCCACAGGCTGGGCATATACTGCCTCTTCATTTGAGTGACTTTATGCTCATTGTGTTGAGGAATTCCACCCATTTTATTGTACCTGAAAATGGCGGTAGCAATGCATCAGGGGAAATAACTAACCTAATTCAGGCATTCGCCTAAACTCATGAGGTCTTAAAGTAAGTAGAGGGTCAGAACTGTGTGCACTAGCCTCGCTCCCCTATGTCTCTGGGTGCACTGGCCATGTCCACTTCAGTTCATGTCTGTGATGCCCAGAGAGTTCTACTTATGTTCAATTAAACTCGAGTTTAATAAACTTCCTTTCAAACCTTGCTGATTCAAAACAGTCAGCAAGAGCTCAATTGAGAAAGGGCTGAGGCGGTGCACCCAGAGAAAAAGGGGGCAGGCCGGCATGTATGACCCTGACCCTCTACCCACTTTAAGCCCTCATGTGGATGCCTAAACAGGGCTACTATGTTAGTTAATTTGTCCTCAATTTGTCCTCAGTCACTTGAAGTGGGAGTATATAGAACCAGTATAGAGAGAGAGAGCATGCATGCTTTTCTCAACAGTACCCCTTCAGGCTGCTGATATAAATCGGTTTAATGTTTGAATACAGCACCATAGAAATCTAGCATGTCAGGAAGAAGAGTTCAGACTAGCCTGTTTCCTGATACAATATTTTCCACCTACATATGGAGGAAGGTTTTTCGCCCATGGTTAAGCATTACAAAATGAGATCCGCCCCCCCGACCTATGGCCTAAAGCAGTACAGTCTAGTTAACACTACAACAAATCTTAGTGGACCTTAAAGACTAATATATTTTATGATAGCATTAAGTTTTGTGGACTAGAGCTGCATGGAGTGTGAGCAGGGGGTTGGACTCAATGGCCTTATAGGCCCCTTCCAACTGTCTTATGATTCTATGATTCTTGTAGATTATTCATAATAAAATCTATTAGTCTTTAAGGTGCTACAATACAAAAATTGCTGAAACAGACTAATATGACTACCCCTCAGGAAGGCTAGGCAAAGGGTTCCTTGATTCTATCGAATATATATATATATATATATATATATATATATATATATATGCCTAAACAAGATATAGTTCTCATTTCCAAGGGTAGAAATTTGATATCAAATGAAATACAAGATTTGCAGCAATGCTCTGCAAAATACTCATGTTTTCTATAATTGGTATTAATCACATGTGTAGAATATGGTTCCTTATTAAGAAGATAGTGTGTAAACCAGTGTGTAAATGTAAAAGAACATGTCTTGGGGATTAATTCTGAGGTGATATTTTCCTTCACAGAGGTGTAAATATGAGAAAAGGAAAGGAAAGGGAGAAAAATCCCTGAGGAACTGTGGGTAAGAACTAGTTTTCACATAGATTTGGCTTTCTGAAACAACATTTTCCATAGTTGCATGGATGTTATCGTCCATTTTGTTCTAAGGTGAAAATTTGAGGAGAATTTCGAAATACACGCTTTATTGAAATATATGTGAAACAAAAAAAAATGTCCATAAGACAATCTAAAGTTTTCAGTTGCATGTATGCATACACATTCCTACTTGTCTCTGAGTTAGGCGAAGTTTCAAGATGAATTTCTGTGGCAAAGGTAAAGAATTTTGAGGGGAGCAAAGAATTTTATTAAGACTAGTGAAATTTCTTCAGGAAGTTCTCCAAGAGTTTGTTTGTTTATTTATTTATTTTAGCACTTTTATCCCGCCCTTTAGCCAAAAAGGCTCTCAAGGCGGCTTACAAAATTATTTCAAAAACGTGCCACTACTTTCCTCCTAAGGTGAAATTTTAAATCAATCCAGCAGTTCCTGCTTAGGCAAAACATTTCAAGGGAAACACAAGTAATTTACATAGTATTAGCAAAATTTCTCAGGAGGGATTCCGCACTTCTCTAATTGATAGAACTAGCAATTTCTTCAACTTCAAGTAATAAGCAACTATGCTAAGTAATAAGCAGCTATGCTTGGTGTGGAAATCAAGTCTCATTCAGGACAACCCTGTTTTACTATGTGCTTGACTCCCTGATATTTGACGTTATGGTCCTAAATCTGACCTCTACTTCACCCTTGATTGTTTAATTCAGTATTGATATTTTTCAATGCAATATTTAAACTGCCTTACACTTCTACAGCAGATGTTTCTAATCGCCTCATACTTCCAGTGCAGTTTCCAACAGTTTCTATTATCTCTCAAACCAATTTACCCATGTGGTTTGGATGCAATATAATTTATTCCAGATTCCAATTAGCATTTCCTTCGGTGATGCATATTTCACTCTTCAAGAACTTCTACCTTCCATTCTCCCCCCACTACGCCTTTTTTTAAACCCACCATTCATCTGCATTGACAAATGGGTGTTATTTATGTCTTTTCTAATAGAAGTATCATTCAAGAACAGATCAGATTGCCTTTAACAATAATTCCATGGAAATTAAATCTGTTCCATTTACTTTTAATGGTATAGCCCTTTACTGCATTAGCACTTCATAAGTTGGGAATGAATTGCTTCTCTTTTTCAAGTTCATTAGACATTTCTGTTATCAAGGCAACTCAGTCATCTGTGTCCATATTTTGGCATCTGTTAAATTTAAGTGAAGTTCACCCTATCCCCATGCAACCTCCTGGATTAAAACTTACAAAATTTAACACTTCTCTGGATCCTTGCATTTGTTCTTGGAGGCTGCAATCTTATGCAAACTAACACGTGAGTAAGTCCCACTAAACTCAGTGTTGTCATACTTCTGAATAGACATGCAAAGAATTGCATGTCAGTCTGTGACATCCTAGATTCTTTAATCTTAACCAACTATTGCTCTAGGTCTTTAATTTGTGAATAAAATGTGGAGTAAAAATAAACAGCTTAATCCACATGTAAGAACATAAAAAGTGCCCTGCTGGATCAGACCAAGGGTCCATCTAGTCCAGCACTCTGTTCACACAGTGGCCAACCAGCCATTGGCCAGGAACCAACAAAGCAGGACATGGTGCAACAGCAACCTCCCACCCATGTTCCCCAGCAACTGGTGCACACTGGCAGGGTCTACAGCAGGCAGGCTGAGGAAAGCAAGCACACCTTTTCTGCTGCTCCTCCTCCACTGCATAGGTGCAATAACAAGAGTCACAGGGAGTGACTCAGCTGAGCCTCTGCAGGAGTGTCAGTTCTTTGCAAGAGACAGGCACACCTTTTTCTCTTCTGTTGCAGCTATGCTGCTCAAGGCACCATTTTAGAAATCAACAGGCCAGACTGGGAATCCGGGATTCTTGCCCAGCCGGTCAGGACATTTCAGAATCTCCTGGAAATCGGGACATTCCCAGTTTTCCGGGATGTATGGCAACCCTAGCCATGGGCAAAGCTCCATGTAGGCGCCATGTCCCATCATCTTTAAATGTGTTTGAATTTAAATCTGTAATCCCACCTACCCCACTCTCCACTCCCCTTTGCAGGGGGTAAATGTGTGAGAGAGTAGCTTTTTGATTATTTAAGGGGGAAACTGAAAAGATTCAAACTGCTTTCATGTGTCTGCATGTGCACACTTATAGGCAATGCTTGATTTCCCTCTTTATTCTTTTTAAAAACCACCCATGAGACCAGTGGTAGGTAAGCATGTAGGCAGGCAGGCAGGCTGGCTCTCTTTCTCCCGCTAAAAATAAAACCCCATGACTACGTTTCCTCACCCACCGTCTGCATGTCCCGGAATGACACTAGCCAGGGGCATGTTGGAGGTGGGGGTGGAAAATTGGCAGCAGCCAGAGCTCTCACTCCAGATGTGGAGGCTTTACTTTTAATTCTTGTTGCTGCCATTATATCTTCAAAAACAAAACAAAAATGCAAAAGGGAAAAAGAAGCTGCTGTCATGAAGGGCCGCCACACCCTGAAACAGTTTTAATCCTTTCAGCTCCATTCATCTCAAATGCACATTTTGTGTAGCGTAGTGGTTAGAACGTTGGAATAGGACCCAGGCTAAAATCCCCAGCCAGCCAGGAAGCCTCCTGGTGGACCTTGGGCCAATAACTATCTCTCAGCCTATCCTAACTCATGCGCCTTGCAGCGCTGTTGTAAGGATAGAATGGGAGGGGAACAACCATGTATGCCACTTTGAGCTCAGGGTAGGCATTGCCGGGCCCTTGCCGCAGGCCCACACCCTAGTGAGGGCCCACTCTCAAGACCCCCCTGGAGTTGTTCCTCCTCTTCACCATTGCAACCGGCTTGTTCATTTGCCTCCCCCCATTCTGGCCCAGGCAACAGTTCTAGTGAGAAGGAGTAGCAGTGATCCAAGCAGCACTAGGCAGGTGGATCTAACCACCCCTTCAAATTCCTACAATGCCCCAGGGAGATACCATGGTGGGGACATGGTGGGGACTTGAAAGGGTGACTGGAATCAGCCACCTGGTGCTATTCGAAGTGCTGGGCCGGGGGTGGGGGAAAGGATCGGGGCCAGGGCAGGCATCAGCAGTGGGTAAAGGACCACTTTTTCTGATCATGCCAGCAAGCATGTAGATCTGCAGGGTAAGTTGTGCTTAGTCCAACTTTTCAGTTGCTACTCTCTGTGATGATGATGATGATTTTAAAAAAAGTTTATACCACTTTATTAACAGTGGTATTAAGTACTATAGTTTGTTGCTGATCCAGATAATGTCAACAACCAGCAGTAGAGGGAAAGCCAAGACCAGCCCTCCATTTATCTTCATCTTGTGCAAGCATCAACGGCCTGCACAAGATGAAGGGGCAAAGACAGCACTTCACATCCAGCTCTGTTGTGCCCATTGGATAAGATCATCTGCCAGCAGCTATCTGGCCTTTCCTTCAGTCATTAAGGACTGGTTAATACAGGACGTGGGCCACAAGTAAGCCCTTACCAATGGCCACTTTCCATGCATATCCTTATCATGCATAAATGCACCTAACCATATGCACTGGCTCACTTGCATGTAGTGTTGGTGTAACCCCTATGGTTTGGTCCCTTGGGGCGGGGTTCCCACTCAGAGGGCTGGAGAAGAGGCAGCAGAGAGAAGGAGAGCCAGTTCTGCTGAAAGCCGAATGTTACGTGAATTCTGTTTAATTATAAGCCCTTATCACCTTGTATAAGGTAAATTCAAATGTTAATTGTGTACAGTAGTGTTTCAAGGGGTGGGGAATCATTTTTTGTGTTGATATTTGTACTAATTATATTATTGCAGGGCTAATACTCTGAACTGCTTTGTTACTCCTTGGGGATTGCCCTGGGAAATAAAAGTTGAAAAAGTCAACAAAAAGGGACTCCGAGAGTACTCAGCGCACCATGCAGGATTGAGCTGCAAGCAAGAGATCCATGTTTTGTTGTTGTTGTTGCACAAAGGACAGATTGTGTAAACCACCCAGAGAGCCCCGGCTGTGAGAGCAGTATATAAGTGAAATAAATAAATATATATTGTGGCATATTTCTGTGTTTGAATATTTACTAAAGACATGTTTTGTTAAAGATATATATATATATATATATATATATATATATATATATATATATATTCTTTGCAAGTTTGTTCTAATTAAGCCCCATAGAACCCACACTAGGAGAAGTTATATTAGCTCACTACCAGCAGCTCACCCGTCTAGACCAGTGGTTCCCAAATTTTTTCAGCTCACCACCCCCTTGGCTCCACAAACTCATGCTCAGTGCCCCCTTCCCTACACTATAAAAATCATTATTCAGAATAGCGGTTTTCAACGCCCTTCTAAGGAAGATAACAATAAAATTCAAAACAGTAACAATTAATTGAATATTTATTCAAAATCCAATTGCATTTATTTAGTTTATTCAATTAAACATAATTGATGAACTTGATCCAGTGATATCATCTTTTCAAAGTCTGATAGTCATTTAGCAAGAATATTAGAGATCACGTTTAGTAACTAGGGTAGAGTACCTCACTATTCTGTAAATTCCTAATGTGATGGATGGGCTTGATGAAGGGATACCAGTTTCCCAATGTCTGGTTTCAAGTGACTTAACATGAGTCTTAAATCACCACGTTTAGTAATCTGGAGTCGATTTCTTTGCTTGGAGAGAAGTAGGCAGACTACATTAAAACCACATTCCACTAAATATGATGTTGGAAATGCAACCAGGAGCTTCTGAACCACTCTCCATAGTGCAGGATAGTGATCAGAAATTTCCTTCTGTAACCAAAACTCCTGGTATGGAAAAGACCACCTCGAGCGCCCCCCTGCCGCCCCCTTACCTCTTAACGCCCCCCTATGCAATCCCACCGCCCCCAAGGGGGCGATACCGCCCACTTTGGGAACCACTGGTCTAGACTATTAATTGCTAGCAGGCTAACGTTGCACATGAATGGGCCAACACTAGGACTGGGCTACTATCTACACCTAGTTCTTCGTTTTGTGTATGCATGTATTATGTATTACATTGACATTCCACTTTTCCTTCAAGGAGCTCAAACAGTATCAGCTCCAGGATTTTGAAGGTCCTTGAGCAAGACACCCTGACCCACCATGGGCTCCCTGTCTCAGGGCCTTGCTAGACCTACCGGATAATCCGTCTGGGAGGAGGGGTGATGGCGCGCTACAGCTAGCGTGAGCCGTCGCCCTTTTCCAGACGTCAACACGTGCGTGCTCCGCGTTTCCCCCCCTTAAAGGGCCATGTGCGCAGGAGCACACCGTCAAAACAGGTAAGTCTTTTTAAAAATAAATAAAGGGTTCCCCGCTCCCCCTGCCTCTGATTCCCCCCAATGTCTGATGCCCCCCCTGCCCGCTCGCTCACTCGCCCTCCCACTGTCCACCATGCCTTGTCCCTCGTCCCCCTTCTTCTCCCCCGTCCCCGCTTGCCATGCCTTGTCCCCCATCCCCGTTCTTCTCCCCACCCCCCTCCGCCATGCCTTGTCCCCTGCCCGCTCGCCCATGCCCGCTCACCATGCCCTGGCTCCGCTTTTCCCCCATCTCTCCTGCCGGGTCCGCTCTTTCCCCCGGCCCCCATCCCCCCGTGATTCCCCCCCCAACCCGATGGGCACAGCGCTCCTATGGAATGCTGTGCCCAGTCCGTGGCTTCTCCCGGCTACTCACAAGTAAGCGAGCAGCCGGGAAAAGCCACGGACCCTGCTAGACCTTCCGCAAAGCGAATCCGCTTATCCCGGGTTAAGGGAGGTCTTAGCCCGGCCTGACCCCGGAATCCCCTGTGTGTCATCTGGATGCACAGGAGGGAGACCGGGCCTCACACCGTGCTAATGCCTCGTCTAGCAACAGCCTCAGTGAGTCACTGCTCTTGATCCTGCTAGCCATGAGGCATGCCCTGAAAAGTGTTATCTCATGCAGAAATGCAGGGAGTGGGCTCTTATAGTATTACACACTGTAAAAGTAAACCTTTGGGGGTACAAGAATTTAACATGGTCCTCATTTAGCTCAGAAAAAAACAAACATTTCAGCTATCAGGAGAGTGGAAAACATCAAGTATGAAATATTTCAGCTAAAAATGGCCAATGTATATGTTCTGGATGATTTCTTCTGCTCTCTTGCACACTTTTAAAAATGTCTACAAGTCAGCAAATAAGAGCAGTCAATGAAATTACCTTATTCATCAGGAGGGAGAAAAAGTAAGAGAAACAGATATAACTAATCACAATGGAAAAATCAATGATTGCATGTTTTCTTTTCTGGTGAGTTATAGGAAGCCCTGATCTTTGGAATAAGATGTATTTATACTATTTGCATTATTTATAACTGATTTAGATACAAAAGGAGGAAAAAATTCATTCAGGCTACAGGAGAAGAGAAAGAAGAGAAAGATATCTTAATAAATTGCATTGTTCAGATGTACAGATACATACAAAGTCCTCCAAGGTATTTAATAAAGTAGGCCAGAGAATACTCCTTTGTGTATAAAACTGTTGCAACTACATTATTAGCTCTGGGGTGAGGTTTCCCAGTGCTACTGAAATATGCTCAATTTAGATTCCATTTTACAGGACTGAGCCTGAATAATTTTATATGTGTATCTTACATTTTAATGTTTAGCTCCCTGCTTCTCTCTTGTATTTTAGAAGACTGTAAATGTCTTTCTTTCCTTTTTAAAAAAGAAATATATTTTCTTTGTATAACATTTTCATTGCTCTTAATTAGACTAAGAAAGGTGTCTGAACCAAGGAAGATATATTTATTTATAAATATATATTGAGGATATATTTTTTAGGAATATATTTAAGCCTCCTGACACTTTTATCACATGCTAATACAGAAAACCTTCGCCTAATATTTTTTTAAGTTTGAAACCAGAACCGACCCTACCCTTAGGCACCTCAGGCAACAGATGCTGGAAGGCAGCAATGAAGTGGTAGAGGAGAGAGCTGTAGGCCCTGTAGCCCCTAAATTAGACTGTCATTTTCAGGTGTGGTGGAGGATGCTGTCCCATCATTTGTGTTGAAAAAAATGTCAACTGTTAGTCCAGGAGGCTTCTGTACATGGAGTGGAAAGAGGGTGCTAACACAGGGCTCATCTACACCAAGCAGGATATTCCACTATGAAAGTGGTATATGAAAGCAATATATGGCATGTGTCCGTGGGCCCCACCGGTTGTTAGTGCACTTCAATACAGCTATAAAGCAGTAGTGTGGCTCCTGCCATTTATATACCACGTTCATACCACTTCCATAGTGGAATATCTGCTTGGTGTAGATGAGCCCTTATTCTTCACCTTAGACAACAAAATGTCTTGGTCTGGCCCTGCCTGAAACCCACCTTTAATCTCAACCATCAACATGGGCTCCACTGTTAGGCACAATCAGTCTAGTCCAGGTACACCACATAGTGGACTTGCCATAGGTTTCAATTAGGGCTGTGCACGGACCCCCCCCAATCCACTTCATGGCCCAATCTGGAAAATCCGGATCAGGCCCGATCCTCTTCGCGCCGCTCCGCCATCTCCCACTCCACTCCGCAGAACGAGATCTGGCTTCGCCGCCATCGCCACATGGATGGCGGCAGCAGTGGTGACGCAAGATAAGCAACCCCCTTACTTGTGTCTGTCATCGCGGGCTTCAATTCAGGCCCCGGCTTGAAGCCAGAAGAGGCCTTGGCCTTCACTTCCGGCTTCAACCGGGGCCTCAATTGAAGCCCGCGATGGACGCAGGTAAGCGTCCCTCCTCCCTGCTTCCTTACCTGGCACCGCCGTTGCTGCTGCATGAATGGCAGTGCCAGGTAGGCCAACCCCCCCTCCCCCTTACCTGTGTCCGTCACTGGCTTCAATTGAGGCCCTGGTTGAAACCAGAAGAGGCCTCGGCCTTCACTTCCAGCTTCAACCGGGGCCTCAATTGAAGCCCACGATGGATGCAGGTAAGCGTCCCTCCTCCCTGCTCCCTTACCTGGCACCGCCGTCGCTGCATGGATGGCGGCGCCTGCGGCACCAGGTAGGCCCCCCCCCTTACCTGCATCCATCACGGGCTTCAGTTGAGGCCCCGGTTGAAGCTGGAAGAGGCCTCGGCCTTCACTTCCACCTTCAACCGGGGCCTCAATTGAAGCCCACGATGGATGCAAGTAAGCGTCCCTCCTCCCTGCTCCCTTACCTGGCACCACCAATGCCAACACCGCCGCATGGATGGTGGCGCCGGCAGCGCCAGATGAGTCCCCCTCCCCCCACTTTTCTGCAGGCAGAGCTCCAGATTGAGGCGATCCTCTTTGCCTCGATCCGCAGCCCCCCCGACTCTCTTCGCCTCCACCTTTTCTGGAGGTGAATCAGGCCGCCTCGCTCCTGCTTCTCTGAACCGAACCGAAGCGGAGCACAGCCCTAGTTTCAATGTCCCATTGTATCTCCTCAGTGCGTGTGCATGCAGTGCATCAGGCCATTAATAATAATAATAATAATAATAATAATAATAATAATATATTTCTTACCCGCCTCTCCAATTGGATCGAGGTGGGGAACAACAGCAATCATAAAATACATAAAATACTGATTAAAAACGTAGCATACACTGTTAAAAACGTCCTAAAACCATACTAAAAGAGAATGGAAAGTCTGTGCACATTTACAAGTTTTAGTAATTTGCACTGAGCCAAACAGGAGAGCTGGGAGATACACACAAACCTACGAAGCCCATAATGACCTGCATGCTCTAAGCATATGTATGTCTATGTGCACAAAGAAAGCAGGGGGAAATGGCTTTACTGAGCACTATGGGTGTTAGGTGTGGGCTAGGATGGATCATGTCTTTAACGTTTGCTTTATTTCTCTCATGCTTTCTCCTACTCTTCTCTCTGTAATAACAGAAAAAAATGGAGAGGGGGTTCTATTGGTGTGACCCAACTGAGATTGGGGCATGACCCTTCTGTGACTCATAGCCCAATACATGAAGACCACTATGCTAACGAACCAATGACTTAAAGGAGAATTGACTAGGGTGACCATATTTTGGAAACCAAAAAGGAGGACAACATGGTCGCTGCCCAAGGAGGCGTGTCCCACACCAAGGGGGCGTGCCTACCTGAACATAGCCTTGGTCACATGTCTGATTTTACAGCACACACTTAAGACAAATCTGTTCTACATAACATCTTAATGTTAAAATCACTGAAATAAAGAACAAGTGAGAGATTCAATGTATCTGAAATTAACTTCATTCGCTCCTACTTTTGTAGGTTTTGCTGTACTTTGAAGCTTTTGCTATACTCTGTGTGTTACATTCTCCCCTTCCCTCAAATATCTTTTCTGACTGTATCTTCACTCATTGCAAGCTGCTGTTATTGTTAACAGGGTTTACTACTGGCCCCAGATCTGTTTCAAATTTGGTGTGGCTAAAGTTCTACCTAAATCCTATCATGGTACAAAGTTTCATCTCTTTAACTTTAAAAATGACGATTTTAAAAATAGTAATTTTAAAACCTCAATTTTAAAAAAATTCCTAAAAAATCAATGGATGAACGGATCTGTTTCAAATTTGGTGTGGCTAAAGTTCTACCTAAATCCTATCATGGTACAAAGTTTCATCTCTTTAACTTTAAAAATGACGATTTAAAAAATAATATTTTTAAAACCTCAATTTTTAAAAAATTCCTAAAAAATCAATGGATGAACGGATCTGTTTCAAATTTGGTATGACTAAAGCCCTTCCTACGAGCTACCATTGTGCCAAGTTTCATGTCTTTATCTTAAAAAATGACGGAGTTATAAGCATTTTTGTTAATTCCCATTAGAGCTACTCTTTGAAAAAAAAATCTGGATTTCCCCTCCCCTTCCCAGATTTGCCATCAGAAACCCAGGCAAATCTGGGCAAATCTGGTCATATGGACACCCTAGAATTGATGAGGTGAGGATTAAATAGATTTTAAAATTGTATTTATTGTTTTATTGCTTGCTTGCAACGTATTAGTAGAAAAATCATATTCTGCCTTTACTGTCTTACAAGGAAGAGGTACTATATGGGCACAAACAAATATATGAAGTGTAAATATCATTCATTTACTTATTTATTTATTAAAACATTTGTATCCTGCTCTATATCACTGGGATCTCAGGGTAGTGTACAGATATGTACCCTAAGGTCATCCTCAGGGGTCCTTCTCCGTGAGCCCCTGCCAAAGGAAGTGAGGCAGGTGGCTACCAGGAGGAGGGCCTTCTCTGCTGTGGCACCCGGGCTGTGGAATGAGCTCCCTAAGGAGGTTCACTTGGCACCTACATTATATGCTTTTAGACGCCAGGTGAAGACCTTTTTATTCTCCCAGCATTTTAACAGTCTATAAATAAATTTTAACTTGGTGTTTTAAATGTGTAATTTTGCATTGTTGCTCTTTTTATCTGGTTGAGCTTTTATATTGTATTTTATATTATGGTTTTATACTGTTGTTTTATACTTTGAATGGTCTTAATTTTGTGAGCCGCCCAGAGAGCTTTGGTTATTGGGCGGTATAGAAATGCAATAAATAAATAAATAAATAAATAAATAAAATCAGAACAATGAAAAGCAATAAATATACACAGCTAAAAATGTATTAAATCATTAACAAACTAAAACCAGTAGAAAAGTTTAAAAACAATACAAACAATTAAAACTGTGTACAACCTTGGAGAATTTAGCTTTCAAAGGCTTTAATAAAAAGCCGTATTTTAATATGGAGCCAAAATGAAGCCAGCACCAGTGCCAGTTGGGCTTCTAATGGGAGGGTATTCCACAACCAGCGTGCCACCAGAGAGAAATTACATTTTCTTAGGAAGCAATCCTACCACTCTGAGAAAGTGTCCCAGGAAACACAGGATATTTTGGAGTTCCCCTCTGGGGCCACGGGCACTGCCAAGACCTCAGGAAGGGAAATCCTAAAGGGGATTATTTCCCCCCGCCCCTTTCAGTGCTGCAGAAAGCACTGTGGGAGCTTCCTCATCCAAGATCGGAACAGCAACCTTGGGTAAGGATTCAAATGAGGGGGCAGAGAGGGAAGGCACCAAGGAACCTGAAGCCTTCCAGTCCCGTCCCCCAATTAGTCCACTGGTAAGAAAAGCAACAGTAAGAAGGCTGAAGAAGTGAAGATTGCCTTCTGTCACTCCTGCTCTGTGAGGCATCCGTTGGCAGAGGGTTGGCTATTTGGAGTGCTCCATCAATCATAAAATCTGTCTGCCCAAGTACTTTCTTTGCAACACAATCCTATGTGTGTTTACTCAGAAGTAAGTTCCATTGGGACATTCCCTAGTAAGAAAGTATATATGTCTGGAGCCTAAGAATATGTACATTTAACTTGCTTGGATACTGGCATCGGGTTCTTCTGTTGTGCAATGGTGTTTTGTTTGAAATTTCTGACTTGCCGACTTGTTCCACTACATTCTTGCTCAAGGATTCAGGCAGGCTTTGAAGCACTTACTCAGAGACAGGAGACAAAAGAGGTCAGACTCGTGGTAGAATCATAAACGTAGTTTCATGTGTAGTTATGTCATTAGAGGCATCTCTAAAAGGGTGGTACACATCATGTTTTGATTGTAGAAATGGAGTTCTTTGACAGATCTGACAATGTTTTGAGAGTTGAGTTGTGTCCTAAGTTGGTTGAGTTACTGCAAATAGCAGTGATTGTGGTATCATGCAACTGAGCACTATCTGAATGTGCCTGGACTCATCTAAATGTAGGGGTTTTGTAGCCCATTGTGATTTAATGTCCTTCACTTCATTTGATTAACTGACATATCATTACTTTCAGTATATGTTCATTCATTTTGTTAATCTCACTTTTCAAACAGTCCCCTTTGGCTGCAGCAGTTGCCCGGACTGTACCCAGACAGGCAGAAAGCTGCTGTCACTGATTCTCCTACCGTGGTAGCAGATGGAGAGCCCCAAACTATGGCATTCCATAGTTGAGGCCCAGTTTGGGCCTATCAGATGGGCCAACCCTGGAACTGGCGTAGCTAATCCCCCATTGCTTTCAATTGTGGTGGGAGAAATGTGAACATATGGGTCCATTGGGCTATACAGGCCAATGAAAATGTTCCCTGTGTTCTGTCCTGGCTGGAATGAGCTAGGGGTGCTAGGGATATGGCAGGAATCCTCCTCATTGGTCCTAATTGGCCAGACTCAGGATTGCCCTCTTAGCCATTAAGGTGCCACAACACACTTTGATTCTGCAGTGACAGATGAATGCAACTAAGCTTCTAGAATTCCAGCCATCTTGGACATTATCATACATATGTGCTACAGACAGCATTCATGCCCCTCAAAATTCCAAACAGCCAGTCAAAACATGACATCTTGCTGACCGGCCCGCAAGATATGATGCCACACGAACTTGTCCATGTGTCACCTCTAGAGTCTTCCCACATTTATTCACACTTTTATTTGTATTCCTCTAAGTGGGATTCCCGGGTTGGGACGTGGAGTGGAATACGGACCAGAGCAAAACTTGATTCACCCTCTGGCAGGCCAGCTGTTGAGACTGAAGGTGGATCAGACTGTCCAATTACCTCTTGACATTTCCACAGTAGCCTCTAGTTCCCCCACAGCACAATGAGTTTGAATATTTCAATAATCTCTGTTCATCCTCAGTTTTACCTGTTTTGAACATACAAAAGAGCCTTAAGTGATTGAAATACCAACCTTGGTTGGCACTTTGAAAACTCAAAAGGTTTTACAAGATGAATAGCAAACTGTGGATGACAGCTCCCGTGGAGCCATTATTGAATTGCCCTGGTGATGACTGCATTGCTTTGGATTTAGATAAAAGACTCCATACAAGACGAATTGTGGGAGGACATCAAACAAGGCTGTGTCCACGCAGTGACAGAAGCAATCCAATTGAAGAAGCTGCTGATTTCCCCAAGGCAACGTACTATTTCTTCTAGAGTAATTTATATTAAGGAACTAAATATTGTATATTCATCTCCTATTTACACTCTTCTCTAAAAATACAGCTTCCCCTTGTCAAATGGTATGCTTTGCTTTGGGTAGATAGGAAATAACAATATGGAGGACTTGTTAATTATTCTACATCTCACCATTTATTTAGTTACAATAGCAGGCAGTGTAAAGATAATAGACAGGAAGTTACAGTCTTATAAGGATCAGATAAAAAATTTAGTCAGCAAATCAGTGGCATACACATACCAACACTGTGCACTTGAAGCGGTATTGGATACAAAAGGAATGGACCAACAGCACTTCCATTTCAATAAAACCCCATTCTAGAGCATTATCCATTACCGCATTGCTAATATTCATACAAATGGGTTGAATTATTAGTTGCTTTGAATAATTTCATTAGGAAAGCAGCTAACAAATTCATAAATGTGTGAATGAAAACCTGTGGCTTTGAAAATGTGTGCATTCACTGGCTGAAAAGTACTGCTATGTGATGTCAGCAGAGCTGCAAACACTCAAATTGCATTTATTTATTTATTTATTTATTTATTTATTTAACTATTTTCAGGCTGCATTCTCCCCCATTCACATGGTATCAATAGTGGCTTACAACAAAAGCAAAGAAACAGAACAGCTCCCAATAAAATCATAACTTGGCAATAATACAACAGCAAGTAAGCAACCAGCCAAAAATCTCATGCATGCATTTAAAACAGAACAAGCCAGCCTAGAGGAGAAGCTTTTCTGAATGTGCCAGGTTTTCACCTGGGGATGAAAAATCAATCATGAGAGAGGAATCTGACACACCAGGAAGAGCTTCTTCTCCTATGAATCAGCATCCCAAGTCCTCACAGGACCATGACCCCCTTGTCCTCCAAACTTTCACAGATGACAGAAGGGAAAGGGACAGTGGCTGAGGCCAGAGGTGGAGCTCTGCAGCTCAGAGATGTGGCCTGCTGGACAATGGTGGGGCCAACACAATCCATACTCAAAAGGAGGTACTAAGGGTACATTCATCAAATGGATTCGCTCCAGAGGGCCAATGTAGTGAGGCAACATCCACTTGCAAGCCAAGGAGAACTGGAGAAAATTTACTTCTGTCCTCCTCTACACAACAACTCACTTCTTGTTTTCCTTCTTCCATTCACTATCTCTTCATAAAAAATGATCAGACCTAAGCAGCATAGCCAATGATGAGGGCAGGTGGGAATTGTAGGCCAAAACATCTGGAGGGTCACAAATTGCTCACCCCTGTTTTACATCCATCCCTCTTCCCTGTTACAACTATCCATTGCAGCTTTGGGAGAAGCAGAGAGAGCTAGTTAATTGCAAAAGCAACGTATTGTGAAAATGTGAAAATGATCAACAATAGTTATGTGGCAGGGCTCTGAAAAAGGTGTCAGTGCTGGCTGAAATGGGACTGTGTGGGGCAAGGGGCCTACAAGGTCAAGAGAGAGCAAGCAAATAGCGTGGTCTAAGATATGCAGACGTCCAGGTTTCAGAGTCAACAACTGTGAGCAAATGGGTCAGAGGCAAAGAGCACTGTCCAAAGTTTCAGTTCAATTCACACTTACGTGGAAATAAGCCCAATTGAACATAGTAGAAATGGCTTTCGAGTAAATAGGATTAGGACTGGGTTGTAAGGCAGAGAAAGATTTATTTATTTATTTATTTATTACATTTTTATACCGCCCAATAGCTGAAGCTCTCTGGGCGGTTCACAAAAATTAAAACCACAGTAAAACACCCAACAGTTTAAAACACAATTACGAAATACAGTATAAAAAGCGCAACCAGGATAAAACCACACAGCAAAGTTGATATAGGATTAAAATACAGAGTTAAAACAGTAAAATTTAAATTTAAGTTAAAATTAAGTGTTAAAATACTGAGTGAATAAAAAGGTCTTCAGCTGGCGACGAAAGCAGTACAGTGTAGGCGCCAAGCGGACCTCTCTGGGGAGCTCGTTCCACAACCGGGGTGCCACAGCGGAGAAAGCCCTCCTCCTAGTAGCCACCTGCCTCACTTCCTTTGGCAGGGGCTCACGGAGAAGGACCCCTGTAGATGATCTTAAGGTCCGGGTAGGTACATATGGGAGGAGGCATTCCTTCAGATAACCTGGCCCCAAACCGTTTAGGGCTTTAAATGTTAATACCAGCACTTTGAATTGGGCCCGGACCTGGACTGGCAGCCAATGAAGTTGTAAAAGGACTGGCGTAATGTGATCTCGCCGGCCAGTCCCTGTTAATAACCTTGCTGCCCTGTTTTGTACCAGTTGAAGTTTCCGGACTGTTTTCAAAGGCAGCCCCACGTATAATGCATTGCAGTAATCCAAGCGAGAGGTTATCAGAGCATGGATAACTGTAGCTAAGCTATCTCTGTCCAGATAAGGGCGCAGCTGGTATATCAGCCTGAGCTGATAAAAGGTGCTCTTTGCCACTGAGTTCACCTGTGCCTCAAGTGACAATTCTGGATCCAAGAGCCCCCCAAACTACGGACCCGATCCGTAGTTTGGGGGGCTCCTGAAGTGGCTGATGGTTGGTTAGGTAGGCAAGCAGCACACTCTCCAAACAGGCAAAGGTGGCTCTGGATTCTATGGCAGCTGTAGCCATCTTAAAGGAAGGTAGAGAGCAGACTGTCAGGGTCTTTTCTCCCTAGGAGACCAGTTGCTCCAAATGAAGCATAGCCCCTAGGCTCTGGCTGCATTGGTGGTGCTGCATTGGCTTCCTATGTCCCCTGACTAGGTGCTGACCAGCTTAAGAGACCTAGTTGGAGGCCCCCGGTGCCTTCCAGTTCCATATCATGCCTTGGCCCTTACAGACCTCACCTTGCTAGAGGGATATGGAGATATACCTATATCCAAAGGAACCATGCTTGAAAATGTAAATTGCATTAATATATAACATCTGCCTCTGTCCTGGGGGAAAAGGATTTCTCTCTTCTTGCAGTAATAGAAAACTGCATGCAGGGTGATCTCCAACCAAACAGAAGGATTTTTAAGTCCCACGGATTTTACTGGGAGAGTTGAGGACACGTTTAAATCTCTCCTGCTGAAATTAATAGGACTGAAACATGCTTCAGTTTGACTGGATTCTGCTCTTGGTATTTTGTGGGCATTTATTAGCCAACCTGAGTAACCGACATATTTAGTGATTAGGCAACCTATTCAGTGCTATGGTGAAATTTTCAGTAGGGGTCAGTTCTGGCACTAGAATCATGTCTGCTTGTGGATCCAATGAAGATTGGAATCAGATCCCTACAGAGTCACAAAATTTAAATAATTTTTTTTTTAAAATAAGAAAATAACGTGGGATTCATAAATTACTTTTGAAGCAGGATTGGGGCTGTGTGTTTGCATTATTCTATTCTAACAGTACAACCTATGTATATATATTTTCTGTTATCCTAAAATAAAAATTAAACTGATTCATTATCCTTGTTAGGGGGAAGTTACAGTGTTTCTGAATTAAAGAGGGGTCTTTTATTATCTAGTTTGTGCCAGTTCTAGCCTCTCTCCATTCCTCCATCACATTGTTTCTCCTCCTTTGAGGCACATGTGGTGAGGCTCTTCGCTCCATTGCGACTGCGGATTGCAGTTTTGTACCGCCCCCCCAGGCTCATCCTCAAAATTTCTCTCTGATTTTGATTCGTGGCTGTCCTTTTTCCTCTCTGATAACTGTCCTACTCTTATCTTGGGTGACTTCAATATCCATGTGGATGACCCTCAAGACGCTGCAGCTCTACGATTTCGCTCCTTATCTTCCTCCTATGATCTCAAGCTTTGGTCTGATGGACCCACACATTCCCTTGGGCACTGTCTGGATCTTGTTCTCACTCGGAATTGCTCTGTTTTGGACTTTTCTACTGCTGACTTTCCTTTGTCAGATCATCATCTAGTTTCTTTCAATATTACTCACAATCCTCCTCCTTCACGTCCCGCTTCTCGCTCTTGTCGTGACTTGCAATCTATCAACTATGAGGCTTTTTCTCAGTCTCTAGCCTCCTCTCTTCCTTCTGTCTTTTCGGCTGTCTCCTTGGACTCAGCTGTTTCCTCCTTTAATTCCTCCTTATCTTCAACTCTTGATAATCTTGCTCCATCTACAGCTCGGATAGTTCGCCCTTCTCAACCCCAACCGTGGCTCACCTCTTTCCTCCGCTACCTTCGCTCTTGTTCCCGGGCAGCTAAATGCCTTTGGCGTAAGATCAGGGACTGGGCGGACTTTGTCCATTACAAATTTGTACTCTCCTCTTTCTCTTCTGCCATTTCACTGGCCAAACAGCAGTACTACTCAACGTTGATCCAGTCAAATGCTAGGCATCCTCAGCGGCTCTTTGCATCCTTCAATTCTCTTCTGAAGCCTAATTCACCATCTCTCCCCGCCTCTCTGTCTGCTAATAACTTTGCCTCTTTTTTCAATGCTAAAATCCAAACTATTCGCTCTGATCTGGCCAGCTCCGCTCCTCTTCCAGTTCCTGTTCCTCATCTGTCAGTCCCTCCTGCAAATTTCTCTGCGTTTCCTTCGGTCTCAGCTGATGAACTGTCTACAATACTGCGCTCCTCGAAGCCTTCCACTTGTTCTCGTGATCCGATCCCTTCTCGCGTCTTTTTAAATCTTATTCCCGCTATCCTCCCTTCCTTGCTTCATATTATTAATTTTTCTCTGTCCTCTGGTTCATTTCCTTCTGCTTTTAAACATGCTACAGTCTCTCCCATTCTCAAGAAACCTACTCTTGATAGGCTATCTCTGTCTAACTACCGACCTGTCTCTTTGTTGCCTTTTGTTTCAAAGATCCTGGAGCGTGTGGTCTACTCTCGTTGTCTTGACTTTCTGTCTAGTAACTCTGCTCTGGATCCTTTTCAATCTGTATTCCATCCTTTGCATTCCACTGAAACAGCCCTTACTAAGATCACCAATGATCTTCTTACTGCCAAGTCTAAAGGCCATTATTCCGTTCTTATTCTCCTTGATCTAACTGCAGCCTTTGACACGGTTGACCATGATCTTCTCTTAGACTCCCTTCATGACCTTGGACTTTGTGGCTCTGTCTATAACTGGTTTGCCTCCTATCTAGCGGGTCGCTCTTTCAGCGTGTTGGCTAATGGCAGCTCGTCTTCCTCTTTTCCCCTTTCAGTAGGGGTCCCGCAAGGCTCGGTGCTTGGCCCGTTGTTGTTTTCCTTATACATGTTGCCCTTGGGTAAGCTTATTCAATCTCACGGCCTCCAATATCATCTGTATGCCGATGATACACAATTATATCTCTCATCTCCGGAACTTTCTCCTGATGTTCACGATCGTATCTCGGCATGTCTTTCAGATATCTCAGCTTGGCTGCTTCATCGTCGTTTGAAACTTAATATGGCAAAGACTGAATTGCTTGTTTTTCCTCCTAAACCTTCCCCTCATCTCTCATTCTCTCTTACTGTCAATGATGTTACGCTTACTCCGGTCAAGGAAGCTCGTAGTCTTGGCTTTATATTTGATTCCTCGCTCTCCTTTATTCCTCATATTGAGGCAGTAGTTAAATCCTGTCGTTTTTTCCTGTATAATATTGCCAGGATTCGATCATTTCTGTCTGTCTCTTCTGCCAAGACGCTTGTTCATGCACTGGTTATTTCTCAGTTGGACTACTGCAACCTTCTTCTCACTGGCCTTCCTTCTTCTCACATCGGTCTTGGTCCACCACTCTGCCGCTAAGATAATCTTCTTGGCTCGCCGCTCTGATCATGTTACTCCACTTCTGAAATCTCTTCATTGGCTTCCAATTCACTTCAGAATCCAATATAAACTTCTTCTGTTGACCTTCAAAGCTTTTCACGGTCTAGCTCCTTCCTATCTTTCCTCTCTCATCTCACACTATTGCCCCGCTCGTGCTCTTCGTTCCTCTGATGCCATGTTTCTCACCTGCCCAAGGGTCTCTACTTCCCTTGCTCGGCTTCGTCCATTTTCTTCTGCTGCCCCTTACGCCTGGAATGCTCTTCCAGAACATCTGAGATCCACAAGTTCAATCGCAGCTTTTAAAGCTCAGCTAAAAACATTTCTTTTTCCTAAAGCTTTTAAAACCTGATGTTGTTTGGACTCTATACTGTTAGTTTTACCCTACCCTGTGCCTGTTTGCATTCTCTTCCCATCCTTATTGCTTTACTATGATTTTATTAGAATGTAAGCCTATGCGGCAGGGTCTTGCTATTTACTGTTTTACTCTGTACAGCACCATGTACACTGATGGTGCTATATAAATAATAATAATAATAATAATAATAATAATAATAATAACAGTTGCATAGAAAAGGGAATTTCAGCAGGTGTCCTTTGTATGCACGTCACACCTGGTGAAATTTCCTCTTCATCACAACAGTTAAAGCTGCAGGAGCTATACTGCAGCTATACTGTGACCAGATTTAAAAGAGGGCAGAGCACCTGCAGCTTTAACTGTTGTGATAAAGAGGAAATTTCACCAGGTTCTCCATATATACAAATGACACCTGCTAAAATTCCCCTTTCAATACAACAGTTAAAGATACAGGAGCCCTGTCCTCCTTTTCATAGGGTCACCCTAGCATAGGTTGCTTCCATAGGATAATGTTATTTTGAATTTGCCATTCATTCATTTCACTTCTCTGGAGGAATCATACTGAAGAGCTTACAGTGTCGAGCCCTGAGAGCTGGTTAAGAGCATAACTAGTACCTGATATCTGAAATGACTACAGTTCAAACTTTGAAAAAAATTGCTCTAGCCTGCGCCTTGAGAAATAAAGATATGTTAATCAGAGAGCCACGTAATTGGGTTCAGGGTGTTCCATGGTCACCCTTGCTGGCTCTAGAGATAAAGGTACTTTGAAAGATTATGGAGAGATATCTGGAATTTATTCCGGGCTGACTGTGAAATGACAGATCTTTTTTCTTAATTACGCTAGCTATCAGTCTAACACCTGTACTTAACCATTCTGTCTTGAAGAATCCCTTTTGATATGTTTTATTGTTCCGCCAGGCACTTGGCAGAGTAATGGTGCATGGATGTTAAGAGGTTTATTACTGCGGACTGAAAGCCTGATTCTAATCTCCCTGAGTTAACTCCAGGGCTTTCGGGACTGGCCTGCAGACAGGACAGCCACAGATCTGCAGACATTACGGATTTGGAGTGGCGCACACTTGCACTCCCCCCTCCCACAGGTGATTGGCTAGGCATGTGTTTTTTTGTGTCAGCCAGCCTGTGCAGCTCCTAATTAGGTGTGTTACAGAGTAATAGTCTATTACTTTGTAGTCTGGCCAACCTCGGTGAATTCATGTAGCAGTGCTGGCAGACAGTTGTCACCATTGTCTTCTGACAGCAATTCCATCTCCCTGCTGCCCGGCTCGCGACCATCTCTCGTTAAAAACACCATGAGTACCCTTGCTGCAGCAATGAATCATACACAGAGGACTTCACACAAGCTGAGCTTATTGAGCTGTATTACAGGGAAATATATCTCAGATGGCTCCATTGCAGCCAAAACAATCTGTCATTTTTAATTCTTTCTGTCACCTCATTAGGTATACAGGAATACTGACAGGAAGGGGAGGGGGGGGAAAGGAACCCAAAAATTGAAACATTTCTGCAAGTCCAAATTCACATTTTAACCCACCAGACTACCAAACACATGCAACTCGGTGGAAGATATAACAAAATGAGATACTGAATAGCCTCAGTATAACTTTGCTCCAAAGCTTGGCTTTATCGCAGGAGAGCTCCCAACTATGAATTTTAGGGGCCCTGTTTCAGATTACAGTGGTGGCAGTAGGGAATATTACTGGGCTGGGAGAGAGGCAAGACTCAGCAAAATCCAAAGGCCCTTTCAAGACAACCCCCACTCCACATCATGGTTAAGGCGCGTTTCTTGTGATTCTTTTCTTTTCTGTTCTTTTATAGAACAGCTAAGCAACTATGGATATGCAGTTAAAGCTACATTAACATTTACTTTTTGTTTTGTTTTAGAAGGAAGAATGTTTTTTTGTTGAGGCAAGGGATATTTTAAGCTTTTGCCTGAATAGTACACATAAACTGATTTGCTATTTTATAATTAATTAATTAATTAATTAAGCAAGCACATTAATATCCCACCTTTCTTCCATCATGGAACCCTAAGCAGTGTACATGGGACTTACAGGCAGTCTCCCATTCAGGCAATGACCAGACCCATACCTGCCTAGCTTTGCCAAGGTGGCTAAGGGTGAAAGCCTATGCATGTTTAGAAAGAAAGAAAAAGTCCTACAACTCTCATCATGGCTATCTTGGACATGCTTGGAATTGTAGGATTTATGTCTGTCTAAATATGCATAGGATTGTACCATTAATCTTGTGCCCTCAGGCCATGCCATAACAATGGTCCCTCAGTCTGTAAGTACAGTGGTTTTATATTCCACCAAGATACTCCTGTGGAATAATCACACGTAGCCCAAAATAGTGTGAAGATAAAGAGGGGGAGAAAAACTGCCCTTCTTAAATGACACCCCTGCTATAAAAATGAAAAAGAACATAATATTTGTCTTCCCCTGAAACACAAATACACAACCATTTAGAAGTTCCATGTCCATCAAGTACTCTTGACAAATCTCTGAAAATGTGCCACTTTCTCGTCACTTACTCCATCGGACTTTGTCGTTTCCATCAACATTTACTATTTTGTGTAAATACTTAATGGTATTTTCTTTTTCTTTTTTTAATCAGGGGCAAGATATGTATCATAAGGTAATACTGTTCTAAAATAAAAATATTTATCCTATTTTATTTATTTATTTATTGCATTTCTATACCGCCCAATAGCCGAAGCTCTCTGGGCGGTTCACCCTACCTGCAAATATGAGAGTAAAGAAAAATATTGGCTATTTTTCTGTGAATACAAAATGGCTATTCTCCCCACCTCTCAAATCTCTTACACACAAACGCACAGACATGATCTTGCTTGCTTTTATGTCAATGCATTGAAGTCTCATTCTACTGGAAGTACTGAGTACATTTCAAGGACTGATCATTTTTGTAGTAACACACTGAGTTTGCAGTAACAATGTTTATGCACAGATGTAAAGAATGTGCTGATATATTAAAAAGGAGTCAACCTATGTTTGCATAGTGTTCATTTTTTAAAAAACCAGACTACACCTGACTATGAATAAACAGATTATTCCAGGAACAGAACGAGCTCATAGTATATTACAAATCCCTGAGCCCCCCTGGACTAATTCAAAATCCCGGGTTATAAGTACATCAGAGAATTTCAAGCTCTTGTTTTAATTGCAATTAGTGATTAGTATGAATGATTGCCCTACTAACACTGAAAAGGTATGTCAGCCTAGATAGACGAACATAATCCTTTCCAGTTTAGATGTAGCATTTGGATGTGGGGGGAATCCTCCATTCTCACTCACCCTTAGTTCCATGTGCCAACACCAAACCAGGCCATCACAGAAAATGAGAACCCTCCCATACTCCCATTCAGCCCTCCCACCTTTGATCGGTAAAAGGATCATGAACTATGAACTCTTTCCTACTAACTGGAGCATGACCTTAAGGGCTTGCACCCCAGTATCATGACTTACAATGAAATTCTATACCTCTCTACTCAGAACTATGCCCAACTGAGTCCAATGGGTCTTACTCCCAAGTAAGTGTGTATAGGATTACAGCTTCACATGTCTCTTTACATCAATTGTGAAATATAAAACAATTCAACCACAAATAGGAATTCTGCACATTTGAGAGGGGGGAATGTAAAATTATTCTCCTAAGAGTCTACTAGTCTCTACATATCTGACACACCAAGATGGGATGATGGCCACCAATTTGGATGGCTTTAAAAGGGGGGTTGGATAAATTCCTGGTGAAGAAGGCTGTCAATGGCTACTTGCCAGGATGGCTATGTGCTACCTCCAGTATCTGAAGCAGTAAGCCTATATGTACCAGTTGCTGAGGAATATGGGTGGGAGGGTGCTGTTGCACGATATCCTGCTTGTGGGTCCCTAGTCAACAACTAGTTGGCCCTGTGTGAACAGAGTGCTGGACTAGATGGACTCTTGGTCTGATCCAGCATGGCTTGTCTTATGTTCATATGAGGTACATGGAAAATATTTCCTCCCCCCCAAAATTAAAAAAAAAACAATATAATCCTGATGATCTACCAATGCGTTTTAAATTTACAAAACATATTCAAGTTCTCTTTAGTATTAAGGGTGATCTAATCTATGTTAAATATGCACTCTTGCTTAAGAATTTTCAGAAGTGCTGTTTCTGGATCACATCAAGACCCACGTAATCAAGCATGATTTACAGGAATAAGAGCAACCAGTAGGTAACCAAAAATTGGCCATTGTTATCCAGTTGAAGTACAATCTACTTTCTGTCCACCTCAGGTTTAGATAATCCATTATTCTGACCTAGGTTTGCTGTTTTTATGTTCTTCACATACAAGTAAAATCATGCTCAAGATATACGTCTGGTGTATAAGTTTTGAGGAGTATTCAGTATCCTTAGTGTGCTTTAAGTTCTATGGAAGGATTATATGCAGAGTACTTCATGCCAACTCCTTCGAAACACACACACAGCAACAGCCAGGAATTCTGTAAAACGTTCTTCTCCCTTCTACAGGTTCACGAAAGCTGGTGTAGTATAATGGTGAACTGGAAGTCAGGACGTCCCTGGTACACATCTTGCCTGAGCAATAAACTCAATACAGTGGTCTTCAGAAAGTAGGGTGACCATGTGTCCTCCTTTACAGAGGACAGTCCTCTATCTTTTTAAATGTTCTTCACGTATGATCTGTAATAGCTTTAGTTATTGGTGGGTACTACAATGTAATAAAATAAATGAGTAAATAAATATTTGAAAGGGTGCCAGAGAACTGCTTTCTAATTGAAGGTGTCCTCTATTTGAAGGGCTGTCCCATACTATAAATATAAAGAAACATCAGAAGAAAAGCTGATGTGACTAGTGTGGAACACTGGTCACCCAGATGTTAGATCAATGTTCCACTGTGAGATGTACTGTATTCCTGTTTAAATTATAATAACCATTTCTAAATTTGCGTCTGTACATTCTCACATGCAACTGTTATGCAAATCATTCTTTTTTGGTGCTGCATTTCATCTTGTTTGATGATTCATAAGTGGCCACCCTATCAAAAAGCCACTATTCTGCCACCCAGAGCCACGATATGGGAATAATAACCCTGGTCTACTAACTTTAAAGGGCTGCTGTCAGCAGTACTGAGAGAACTAAATGAAATGTGCTATATAAATGCTAAGCATTATGCCAAAAAGAGGGCCATTAAATATCTGGAGGATAGATATTCTCTGTAGATTCATAAGTAGTCTAATATATGAAACAAATTAATGGGCAAAATGGCTACAAAAGTGTGGAACTAGTTGATAACTAGCTAGCAACAATGATTTGTGTTAAACAAATGAAGTGGCTCCCAACAGAGATTGGCCACTTGGGAAATAATGTAACAGTTATCCCTGTGGGAAAATAATTTGGTGCTTTCTTTGCCAGATTTTATGCTTGACAAGAGAGTCCCTGACAGCATGCATGTTGGCCTTCATATGAGTAAATGCTTACAGCTGGCATCTGGTGATAAAAGAGCAGATAAGGAAAGGGAAAGAGGTCCAGCAACTAAATATAGCACTGATTCATTGCCAACCCACAATATTTGGACATTGTCATGTAAATTGGTTAGGCTTCATCTAGAGTATTACGTCCAGTTCTGGGATCCACAATTCAAGAAGGACGCAGACAAGCTGGAGCGTGTTCAGAGGAGGGCAACCAGGATGATCAGGGGTCTGGAAACAAAGCCCTATGAAGAGAGACTGAAAGAACTGGGCATGTTTAGCCTGGAGAAGAGAAGATTGAGAGGAGACATGATAGCACTCTTCAAATACTTAAAAGGTTGTCACACAGAGGAGGGCCAGGATCTCTTCTCGATCCTCCCAGAGTGCAGGACACGGAATAACAGGATCAAGTTACAGGAAGCCAGATTCCAGCTGGACATCAGGAAAAACTTCCTGACTGTTAGAGCAGTACGACAATGGAATCAGTTACCTAGGGAGGTTGTGGGCTCTCCCACACTAGAGTCATTCAAGAGGCAGCTGGACAACCATCTGTCAGGGATGCTTTAGGGTGGATTCCTGCATTGAGCAGGGGGTTGGACTCAATGGCCTTGTAGGCCCCTTCCAACTCTGCTATTCTATGATTCTATGATTCTGTGAAATATAAATGGCAATCTAAAATCCTGCACTCTCTCTCCAAGTGACATCCTTTGACATCAATAATGCTGGTGGTGTATCTGCAAGTGAAGAAAGTTTGTCCTGTTAATTTTTGGAGGCAAATCATAGGTGTTAAGCAAAAGGTTAGCATTTTTGAATGCATTTAGTGATGAGGGGCAGGATCCAGAGATCCATGGGTCTGCCAAAGCACTTCCAAACAGCCTCAATATGAAATAGCAGCCATTTTATAACTCCCCCCCCTAAATCCAAAACAAAATGGTGGAAAATATCATGACCTCGCTCCATTCAAGTGCAAAAGAGAACAGGGGTGTGCAACCTTGTCCCCTGCAATTGGCAGGCAATACAAAAGCCTTGGATTGGTATAAATACTATTAGGGCACCCTACTTTACAGAAGGGAGTCTTCTGTTTGAATGCTTCTCAGACAACTGTCCTCTATTTGAAGGGCTGACCAGTCCAAGTCCAGCTTGGAAATAAAGAACCCTAAGACATTAGAGCAACAGGGGCCTTGAAGTTGTCCACCAGCAGTCAGGCCCTGGACAACAGACTGAGCAGGCAGGCAGACAGAATACTTGGTCACAATCCTCCCCATTATGGTATGATGTACTGTATTCTATTGAAATTATAGACCTTTCATACAGAATGCATCTACATATATAGATTAGCATATTCAAATATTATGCAAAGCTGTGTCCTCTTTTATCCTCTTTGCTGGTTTTAAATTTCCTCTTTTTGGCTGCATGTAAGTGGCCGCTAGGAGCTTGGCCTTTTGCCTTTGCCTGGTCAGCAGAGCAGTACCGCCTTCAGGTCAAGCTCCAGCTCTGGTCACTTGACATTCATGACCCAGAGTTGGCTAATGCATCCTCCACATCTCAATAAGCGCACAGCGGCTCATGGCCCTGGCCTTATCCTGACAGTCCCTGGCTTTTTGGAGTCGCTTTGGTGGGAAAGTACAAGGGACTGCATTGAGAACAAAGCTTAGAAGCTTAAGAGCACCATCCATGGCTTTTGGGATCCTTCCTTAGGTAATCAATTTGCTAAACATTTGCTATCCAAACTTCTCACAAAAAATGTTACTGTCCTGTCGTTGGTAGAATAGACAATTATTAACCAGAGAGAGTTTCTTTTATTTTGTTTTTAAAGGACCATGGGGTAGCAGTATGAGACTTAGGGGCAAATCCCCCTCCCACACAAACACATTGCAGAACTTAAGCTTTTGGAAATTCAGTTCATGTTACATTATTGTCACTGATCCAGAAATAGGCCTATAGAATTCCAAGTAATTAAAAATCATTGACTGAATCTATTTTCATTTCTATCAAAATGTTCAGTGATTTTTGTATACCATGCTACTGGTTCCATATTAAAACAGTAATTACATGGGCTTAGAAGTGTTGATAGAAGATCTCACATTCACCCTTTTAGTGGAAATCTTGTAGATGACTGCATATATAAAACGTCATCAGGCTGCCAAGTCAGGAGGCCAAAATCCAGGCCCAGTTTGACTAAGGCTGTAATCCCAGAGTCATGTACCTATGAGTAAATCTCACTGAACTCAATGGGACTTATTTCTGAATAAAGATGAACAGGATTGCATTGTAAGCGAGTATGTCAATTTAGAAAAAGGGTTACCCATGACTTTATGATCTAGCAAGTATATATGTCCCTTCTCTGGAATTATATCACCACATCATATACTCTAGGTAGGGCAAGGTTACTTGTCATCTTCTTGAATATGTCAGTTCTATCTCCTTAGATCAGGATGGGCAAGTTTTGGGGCTCTGGGGACCATTCCCCCACAGTGAAACCCATCAGGGTTTCCATTTCCCCCCACTGCCAAAACAGCCACCACACCACCAAATTTCCTGCCAAGTTTGGCATGGTGGCAACAAAAAAGCATAGATTTCTCTTTTTAAAAGCATTGATTTCTCTTTTAAGGCAAAACTGCAACCCAAGAAAGCTTTTGGGTTTTTTAGTGAATTTCAGTGAACTTTTGGCAATGGTGGGGGCCACAAAAAAGGACGAGGGGGTGTCACATGCGGTCCGCAGGTCACATGCTGCCCACCCTTGACTTACAGCCGCTTGATTCCTGTCCAAGTAGAGAGTAGCGTGAAGATCAATGAAGCTGATTTGCAGTAGATTCAGGGCAAACAAGAGAAAACTCTTGTTATTATATAGATATATAAATTTGATTTCACAATATACCGCTTTTTCTAAATTAATCTTGAATATAGTCAAAACCTAGCTTTTGAACTTTATTATGAATCTTACCCTGTAATCTCCCCTCCAAAATCTAAAAGGATCATGTCAGGGTTACAAAAGTGATGAATATTTTGGAGCAGAATGATTGAGTCAAATTATCACTGCAGACAAGAGGTCAGATCCAGAGAAAGGCTACAATCCTATACACACTTATCTAGGAAGAAGTCCCATTGAGGTCAATAGGACTGATGCCCGAGTAGACAGGTATAGGATTGTGCTCGTAGTTAGTTGCACTTTGGTCTCATTAAAATCAATGCAAAAAAGTTAGTCATCACTTAACTTAAATCTGATTGCAATGGGAGCTACATGCAACTAATTTAGTATGGGTCCAGTCCATGGTCTTTGGGCCTTCAATTTTTAAAGTGAACCAGTGAGAAAGAGGAGAGAGTATTAGAAGATCAGAATCATACACTTCCTCATTGGTGGAAGGTTCATATTCCCATGCACAGCAGAGCACATGGGGAAAAGAAGCATAAATATTTTCATTGTAGCCACTTACTGCAAGGCTACCAGAACTCATTCACTTACATGTTGTTTGGGACCACTGTTTCAAAATGTCAGTGGAGCCCAAGAATCTCAGGTGATACCATTAAGATGGTGTAAAATACCTCGAAATACCAGGAGATCAAACCAAGTAGCAATTATCTAAAACATTTTTTTTCTTGGTATCTACTCCGATTTTGCTTTGGGGAGTGCTAACTCAGTAAATGCTTGCTATACATAAACAAAGCACTGGCTATAACTCTTCAACAAACTTAAAATCATCTCTAAGTGTTTTGCTTTGTTGATAAAATAGTCTTTGGGGAGGTACTAATGGACATGAGCTAAAGATCCAAAGAAGGGGAACTTGATCCATTTAAAAGAGAAGAGCAGCCTGAAAGGAAGCAAAAGATTTTTTAAAAATGCTGGTTCGTACTTTAAAAAATTGCTGACTTCCTTCTGTAGGTCATCTCACAGGTCTTTCTACCACATAATAGTGTAATTAAAAAGTGCTGATGTTTTGATCTTGCAAGAAGTTCCTCTTCTTTGGCCACCCAGTAAACCAAATATAAGTAATATTCAATATGGAAACTGACTTCTGTGAAGTCTTGAAAGACACAATTTACATTACGTTTGCGGCAACTACATCCAACTAAAGCAATAGCAATCCTACATAAAAACCAGTTCACAACATTCTGTCCCGTGTTCCAAACATCCTGTCACATTCTATATCTCCCCCGCTGTCGGAATACGCCTTGTAGCCGGGGGCCACCAACTCCCTTGACTCTAAACTTTGCTACTTGCCACAATCCCTCTCCCCTGCCAGCTCAGGATGGCCTGCTGCCCCCACCTTCTGGAATTTCAGTGGTGCAAGAGTTGGCTGCAGGCTTCTGAATGGTCAGGAATACTACTACTACTACTACTACTACTACTACTATATTTCTTACCCGCCTCTCCGATTGGATCGAGGTGGGGAACAACAGCAAGCATAAAATACATAAAATATTGATTAAAAACAGAGTATACACTGTTAAAAAAACATACTAAAAACATACTAAAAGCATCCTAAAATTCCACTGGATAGGCCTGACGGGAGGTCAGTCTTGATAGCTTTCTTGAATTTATTTATTAATTAATTACATTTCTATATCGCCCAATAGCCAGAGCTCTCTGGGCGGTTCACAAAAATTAAAAACATTCAAAGTATAAAACAACAGTATAAAACCATAATATAAAATACAATATAAAAGCTCAACCAGATAAAAACAGCAGCAATGCAAAATTACAAATTTAAAACACCAAGTTAAAATTTATAGACTGTTAAAATGCTGGGAGAATAAAACGGTCTTCACCTGGCGTCTAAAAGCATATAACGTAGGTGCCAAGCGAACCTCCTTAGGGAGCTCATTATACAGCTGGGGTGCCACAGCAGAGAAGGCCCTCCTCCTAGTAGCCACCTGCCTCACTTCCTTTGGCAGGGGCTCGCAGAGAAAGACCCCTGCGGATGACCTTAAGGTCCGGGCAGGTACATACGGGAGGAGGCGTTCCTTCAGACAGCCTGGCCCCAAGCCGTTTAGGGCTTTAAATGTTAGTACCAGCACTTTGAATCAGGCCCAGACCTGGACTGGCAGCCAATGAAGCTGGAAAAGGACTGGCATGATGTGGTCTCATCGGCCAGTCCCTGTTAGTAACCGTGCTGCCCTGTTTTGTACCAGTTGAAGTTTCCGGACCGTTTTCAAAGGCAGCCCCACGTATAACGCATTGCAGTAATCCAAACGAGAGGTTATCAGAGCATGGATAACTGTAGCTAGGCTATCTCTGGCCAGATAAGGATGCAGTTGAATGCTAAAAGACTGTCAAGCTGACGAGTCTCCTCTGGCAGGCTATTCCACAGTCTGCGAGCAGCAGAAGCAGAAGAGGTGGTGGGGCTTCCCCTGAAATTATGGAGCCTCTTCTCTCTTTGGTCCCACTCTGGTCGGAAGAGTACAGGAGGGTAAGCACCAACCTTCCTCTGTGCAGCAGGACCAGCAGCAAGTCTCCGAACAGCAGGACTGTTTACAGTCTGTACAAAACAACCATGTATACGCCAAGACAACCACCCTTCTGTGTCACAGTAAGTCAAGTTCTGCAACCCGTATAAATTATGCAAATCAATCAAACTTGCGTAGCTTCTCTTATTTGCATAATTCATTCAGCTTCTGGTACTCCTAGAACTGCCAGCCCATCCTCTGATTCCTAAGCAGTTCTTTTGGCATATGGAATTTTACCAAGCAAAGATCAGATATATTTAACTTTAAGCACATCTCATAAGGGCTAGAAACTTGCTTTTTTAAAACAACAACAACAACAACATGAAAACTGAGATAGGAAATGGAGCTCTGTGCTCAATGGTACATTCTGCACTTGTACAGAATCAAAACATAACCCAGCACTGGCGTTACTACTCGGGAACAGTTTATTTAGGCCTTAATTGCTTGTGGAGTAGCTCGATGTAAACTTATTCTGGAGGCTGAGAGAAATGAGGTTAACCCTTTGTTTTGTCAAGAAGGGTCAAACATTGTGCAATGTACCTGCAGGATTTTGAAGGGCGGCAAAACCTGGCAAGTTTCAGGGAATGAATTGATTTCCCTTTTCCTTGCTTCACCTGTATATTAAATGAGAGATTTAACTGTGGGCTGCTGGGGATATATCTGACAGCAAAGGGCAGGGAAGAATAAGATAAGGGAAAGGCATGGGAGGAGGTGGAGAAAGTACTCTTCCTTCACCACTTCCATACATGCCATATTCATTTTCAGTTAATATGGAGAACATATTGTCATTGTATTAAACTGTTTTAATTTTTGTAAACTGCCCAGAGAGCTTCAGCTATGGGGTGATATATAAATGTAATAAATACTAATACTAATAATAATTTATTATGGCATGTAAAAGTGATGCATTATAAAGAATTAAATTGAGGGGTATTCCCTAAAAGGCGACCTATACCTTCTTTAAATAAATAAAACTATTTTAATAATGTAGCAATAGTTTCTAAAGAAAAGCTGAGAAAGAAAATTGATGTGTATTATATGCAGCATGCACTGGGAATAACCAAACGTGTGCTGGGGCTGGTGATTGGTCTGGGAATAACCAAATCTAGCACTGTTGAAGCAAAGTGGTCAAGGGCCTAATCAGTGTCTGGATAGGGGAGACCACCGTGGAAAACCGTCCAAGTAAGCTTCCCTGAGCTATCTGAACAGGATATCGGTTTAATAACCCAATAAACCTAAAGGTTTATGTCTAGATAGAGTTCTGGACATTACCCAACCTTCCATGCTATTTCATTTCAAAATCAGATTTGTAGGGCCAACATCAGAGTTAATATCGCCCAATATAATCGATTCCGACCCACAGCTTTCTTCGAACCACATGACAGAAAAGGGGAATGGCTGCATTCAGAGGGACATGGATGGATCACTGGTCGGGATTACCCCACTGGATTGATGCCAGTGGCCCCAGGGTGATTCCTATCTCAGGATCATATCCTGGAATATTGCGGGCTGGGCGAACAAATGTTGGGATAGCTCTTTTTGTCAATATATCTCTTCCTTTGATGTGATCCTGCTTCAAGAAACTTGGGCCATGGACACTGTTGTTGTTAATGGATTTGCCTCCTACTCTTTGAATGCTCACCGGACAAATAAGAAAGGCCGTCCAAGGGGTGGCCTTGCCATGTTGGTGTCCTCTTCACTGATAGCTAAGGTAACTGAATTAGAAAATTGTGAACAACTGGCGTTTGGATTTTGTCTGGAAATTAATGCTAGTCATTTTATTTTTGTGACTGTTTATATCCCTCCTGCTAAATCCAATGAGTAGATCAAGAAAATCAGATTTGATCCCTATAATCAGTCTAAAATGCAGTCCACCAGCCATTTAATACAGCACCTGGCAGGGCACAATATACATTTCCTGTGCTGTATTTGGTTTTCTGGATCATAGTTAATGTAAGGCTTTACCCCAGTCCAGCTCCAGGAACACTTTAAAAAGGTTTTTATGCATGACTAGTTTGCTGGAACACAGGTGAGGATGTGCATTTGAATATGAACCCCACCGAAAGCTGATCTCATAGACAGCATCTACACCCTATTTATTTATTTATTTATTTATTTATCTATCGCAAGTATTTATGTCCCACCTCTCAAGTGGGCTCACGTGGATCCTAAAAACAATAAAACCAATCACACAACTGGGTAGAACAATAAAATGCAAGGAACAGCAGTTAAAGTACATAAAAGGGATGTGATTCATAAACGGCACATACTGGGATAAAATTGTCTTTGATGTCCAACAAAGGCAGAGGGATGAACGGATCTGTCATTTTCACTTCCTCCCCCCACATTCATTTTTTTTAAAAAAAATAATCCCAAATTCTCTTTATGAAGAGATTTGCAATTTTTGGTACGTTCTTCTCAAACAAGGAACTAAACAAAATTCTCATCCGTTTGTACCAGTCAAATTCAGTAGGCACGGCTATTCCCATTGTGGGGAAGACCATGCTGTGGTTGCCTGCCATGTAGCTGCTGAAGATGAGGAACCTGTCAGGAAAAAAGAGATGGCAACCCTAATTCAACACCATAAAAGTGGCTGAATACACAGCCAGACACAAAAGCCCTCCACCTGGGTGGACAAATCTGCTGGCTTTGTTTCCTCCCACATTCAAATTTCTGTCCAGCCTATTTATGGGGTGGTGGTATGTATTTTGGAAAATTTGTATCAAAAAGTGAAGCAAACAAAATTCTCATTGAGCCCTCGCCAGGCGAACCTCTTTAAGCAAGCTGATGTCACAATGTGACCAAACACGCCCCCACTCTCTGTGCTCATCTACACCAAGCAGGATATTCCACTATGAAAGCGGTATGAAAGCAGAATATAAAAGGCAGGAGCCACACTACTGCTTTATAGTGGTATTGAAGTGCACTGACAACCGTTGGGGCCCATGACACAGCTACACCAAGCAGGAGACCACACTATGAAAGTGGTATGAAAGCGGTATATGGTACGTGTCAATGGGCCCCAACAGTTGTCAGTGCACTTCAATACCACTCTAAAGCAGTAGTGTGGCTCCTGCCATTTATATACCACTTTCATAGTGGAATGTCCTGGTTGGTGTAGATGAGCCCTCAGTCTCTGTCTCTCTCTCTCTCATGGCCCACTGACCAGATGGCAAGGAAACATGGAGTGAGTCAGTCATTAAGTAAAGGTGCTTGCAGATGACTTTTATTGCATCAGTGGCAAAGAGCACCTTTTATCAGCTTAGGCTGATATACCAACTGCGCCCTTATCTGGACAGTGATAGCCTAGCTACAGTTATCCATGCTCTGATAACCTCTCGTTTGGATTACTGCAATGCGTTATACGTGGGGCTGCCTTTGAAAACGGTCCGGAAGCTTCAGCTGGTACAAAACAGGGCAGCCCGTTTACTAACAGGGACTGGCTGGCGAGATCACATTACGCCAGTCCTTTTACAACTTCATTGGCTGCCAGTCCAGGTCCGGGCCCGATTCAAAGTGCTGGTATTGACATTTAAAGCCCTAAACGGTTTGGGGCCAGGTTATTTGAAGGAACGCCTCCTCCCATATGTACCTACCCGGACCTTAAGATCATCTACAGGGGCCCTTCTCCGTGAGCCCCTGCCAAAGGAAGTGAGGCAGGTGGCTACTAGGAGGAGGGCTTTCTCCGCTGTGGCACCCCGGTTGTGGAATGAGCTCCCCAGAGAGGTCCGCCTGGCGCCTACACTGTACTCCTTTCGTCGCCAGCTGAAGACCTTTTTATTCACTCAGTATTTTAACACTTAATTTTAACTTAAATTTAAATTATACTGTTTTAACTCTGTATTTTAACCTTATATCAATTTTGCTGCGTGGTTTTATCCTGGTTGTGCTTTTTATATTGTATTTTGTATTTGTATTTTTAACTTGTTGGTTGTTTTATGATGATTTTAATTTTTGTGAACCGCCCAGAGAGCTTCGGCTATTGGGCGGTATAAAAATGTAATAAATAAATAAATAATAAATAAAAAATCATTTCCCTGCCTCATTTACGGAATTTTACAGAGGATCCAGATGTCATCATCTTACACTCACAACCCTCCCATGTTCCCCCACTACTTCATCCATTATTTTTTTCTTTCCATGATAAATCCACTAAGAGTAGCTACACAATGCCTTCCAACCGGTTGCATTAGGAGCACTCCATCTGGAAGTAAGTAAGACCCTGCTCTTCTACACATAGGGAACTCTTAGAGCAACTTCACACACAAAAATAGGAAATACAATAGAGAAAAGATAGATATATGAAACTGGAAAACTGCACATTGAAATATTTCCATAAATAAATGAAAAGAGCAGCAATTTAAAACATATTACCACACCTGGCAGCGTTAAAACGTTGAACTTTAAAAGTCTGTCAAAAAAGAAAAGTCTGAGAGTGAAAAAAAATGTAGGGGTGTTAGAAGACATTTCTCCTCTTCCTGTGCACTGTGGCTGCTGCTACTTGAAAGATAACTAAACACAAAGCAGGAAAGTGTTGTTGCTGTTGCTGGTTTGGTGGGAGAACTTTAGAAATAGAAGGGGTGGCAGGGACAGGCAGGGGCATTTCCCCCCAAGCTCTCAGAATGGCCGGAAAAAGGATTAAAGTTTTTCGGCCTGGAGGGGGGTTGGCAGAATTCAGATTATTTCTGAATTAATTCAAGGAGAGCTTTGGAGGGCTCAGCCTTCTCAAATTTTTAGCCAGGCGGTAAGCCAAATGGGAGTTACAGCCCACCAGCTGGAAAAAAAAAATCAGTGGTCTAGCATAGCCTTCCCCAACCTGGTGTTTTCCAGATGTGTTGGACTGCAGCTCCCATCTGGAAGGCACCAGGTTGAGGAAGCCTGGTGTAGTACAAAGTTCGTATTGTTCAATGCAGCCTGCCTTTTGCTGGTCTCGCATGGTCTCTATTGCAATGCCATACCATTGTAGTAATGCTGGTTTCTGGAAAATCTGTGAGATTCTTTTGGGACAATCATATAAAAGAAAAAAGAAAAAGAAATGCATGCAGTCCTTGGGGTCAGATCTGAATGAGACGGAATGCCTTGCAAACCTCAGAAGCCAGTTTCTCAGCAAGTTTATGAATGTTCCAGAAACCTCCTGCACAAAATCACTTTGCAAGATCAGGGTTTTGTATAAGAGTCCAGATAATATGTGCTGAACACAGGTCGGTGGCCATCTGTTTAAAAGCCCAAGGACTTACTTTGTGTTTTTGAAGCCATTATGAAAATTAGTAAGAAAACAAGGGGGTATGGTAGACAAAACCTTTTACTAATTCAAGTGGAAAGAAATGGAGAGGCAGATACTAAAAACACAGTAAATCATAACTACACACACAAATTTCCCACCCAAATTTGGACTCAGAATTAAAGAGATTGTCGAATTAGGTTGTGATTGTAATTAAATACTTAAACAGATGACCAGATGCCAACCACAGTCCATCACTTAGCAAGATTACTTTACACACAGATGTTTCCTTATCCTTATCTATTGTAGCAGTAAGACAATACTCAAATGTAAATGTGGACTTTTAAAAACTCTCCTTTTTCACATACTCCTCTCTTGACTTGGACAGAATTTTTTACTTGTGCACAGCCAACGCTTCCCTTGTTCCTTTACTATTCTCTATGCCTGTAGCAGCAGTGTTGAACATCTTTAAACCTAAGAACCAAATTCCATTTCAGAGAAGTTTTCCAATAGTGGTCCGAGGCAAAGGGGTGGGACCAACAATTCCAAGCTTAACAGCATAATTTAGCTTAAGGCTCTTACTGCCAGTAATTTAGTTTCCAGAGAGGCTTTTCAGCCTTTTAGAATAGGAGGAAAATGGCACCAAAACGGAGAAAGCACCAAATGACAGGTGTTCAGGGCAAAGTGGGTGGTGCTCAGAGAAGGAGCATGGAGTTCTGGGGAATCCCTGGTGGTGGGGCTTGGACCCCAGGTGGGCTGAATTTGGCCCCGAAGCTTGAGGTTCTGCACTCCTATCCTATAGATATGGAATATTACAGTGTTGACCTTGAACTTACTAGGGACAAGAGAGAAAAAAAGCCTGCTGATTCACACGTTATATAAGGCAAGAAATAGATGACTCCTCACTTCATTTTAGGAAGTGGCTGAAGAGAGAAGGGGGCAAACTCAGTACTGCAGAGGGCTAATGGGGGACTTTCCTTGGAATAGTTTTTGGCAAGTTAGGAAGAAATGTCCAGCTTCCCAATTGTCTTAGTGGGGTTTCTATGGAATCATGAGACTGCTTGGAAACCTGTAGGGCTGGGTGACACAATGAGTTTACAACTGATAGATAGTAGTCAAAAAGTTTGTTTCAGCTTTGCTCTAGCAAAACTCCTTCAGTGAGCTTTCTTGACCAGGAAGGGAGAGAGGATGGGGTTACCAATTTTTGAAGTCTGACCTGACATTTCAGGGTTTTTACTCTCCTTCTCGGTTTTTCTGTACTGGGCCTTACTAACCCCTCCTCACATGTTTCCTAAGAGGGTATCAAGGGGCTGATCTTACTACCGCTGATAGTAAGAGGCTGATCTTACTACCGCAGTCCAGGCCCTGGTTCTTTCCAGAATGGACTACTGCAACCTGTTGTATACAGGGCTTCCCTTGAAGCAAATCCAACACCTACAGGCTGTACAAAATGCAGCAGCCAGGTTGGTCAAGGGGCTCCCAAAGTGGTCTTCTATCATTTTGGTGCTTCAAGAGCTCCATTGGCTGCCGGTGGCTGCTAGGGTGCGCTACAAGGTCTTGTTGACCATGTATAAAGCCCTGCATTGCTTGGGTCCTGGATACCTGAGCACTCGCCTTTCTCCTGTGTCTCACCATTGGCAGACTCGCTCTCAGGAGCAGGGTGCCCTGATGGCCCCCACAACAAATTGGAATGTGCCGGGGCCAGGGCTTTTTCAGTGGCTGGCCCCCGGTTATGGAATAATGTGCCCCTGGAGATTAGACAGGCTCCCACTCTCAATTGCTTCAAACCCCTTTGTAAGGCGTTTTTATTTTCACAGGAGTTTGGGGAGGGGGTGGTTTAGATTGGGGTTGAGGGCTTTTAATGGTTTGAGGGTGAGGGTTCTAATGGAATTGTCTTACTGTGGGTTGAGGGTTTTAATGAAATTGTTTTGTATGTCATTGTAAAGCGCCTCGATGCCAGAAATGGTGAGGCGGTGCTATAAAAATGCTTTAAATAAATAAAATAAATAATAATAAATTGTAAGGCTGTGCTACCTAGCTTTGCCCCAGCCATGACGAACACGCCAGAGATGGCCAGCCCCACATTCAGCAGCTGTACAAAGGGTACAGTACGTGCAAAGGGCTCTGCCACATAAAAGGGGACCCTGGGTGATATGTGACTGCCATGTTTTTTGTGATTCTAGAACCTTGGCAAAGGACCACCATCATTCAAATTGTGTGGGGGGTGGAGGTGGGGGTGGGGTAAGAAGAGTCCTTTAATGCAATCATGCCATAAAGCAGGGATGGGGAATCTTAATTTTAGAATTTCTGTAAACCGCCCAGAGAGCCCTGGCTATGGGGCCGGTATATAAGTGTAATAAATAAATAAAACCTGTGGCCCCTTGGCTTAATGCGACCCCCTGAGGCTCCACAATCCAGCCCACAGTCCTCTCCCATGTCACAGCTGCAGCCACACTCCCACCCATGGCTTTTGCATGATCTTCATCCCTTTCAGAGCACACTTTTAAACCTCCCTGTCCAACATGCTGTGATGGCAGTTGACTTGCTGAGGAAAAGACAGGGAGAAGGGTATTTATGGGTCTACGCTTGGTGTATGTGAGAGAATGGCGTGGCTGGGTGTGCGTCTATGTGTGGTGTGTTTGTATGGGTATGACTGGCGTGAATGGGGTGTGCATGTCTTTGAATGGTGTGTATGTGTGAAAGAGGTCTAGCCACACCCGCTGCAAACTGACTCTCTGGCCAAAAAAAGTTCCAGTGTTGTTGTTTTTTATTTGCTCCTATTATTCACATATATGTTTGAATAAGAGTCAAGTTAGACAGGAATTAAAAGAAATACTTTGTTACATAAGCTATAGCCATTTTAAAAGAAACCATTGATTTAATGTACCTAGTTCACTGAAAAATCTGTTGGTTTAAGCTAACTGCCATTAGTTTCAATTAAAATGTATTGATTTGAGTAAATGTTGGTTAGATTAAATGGTGCTTGACTTTGGGGGGAAATGGTATTTACTCAAGCAAAAATTGTATGAATATTTAGATATTTTTGTGTGAAGAAAAGCTCTATTGACATCCATAAAAATGTATGGGCAGAAATGAAAATCTTTCAGATAAAGAAAAATATATTAATTTTGAAGACAATTTTTGGGCTCCAGGAATTCTGTGAATATTCCATACACCGTTGAGCTGTAAACTTGCCTTTTATGGAAATATTAAGCATACTCAGAGCACAATTCTATGCTATATTTCTGCTAGGATTTGGAATATGTTGCCTTTTCTGGTATATTTTGAGACACACCTCTCTTGGGAACTCTATGGCAGCGCTCCAGGAGGCTCACAAAAATTAAAACTATCAAGTACAATTCTAGGAATAAAAGAAACCACAATATAAAAGTACAATATAAAAGCACAATCAGGAGAAAACTGAGCAGCGACGCAGAGATTTATGCAGATTTAAAACAAAGTTCAAAGATGACGATGATTGATGGTCTTCACTTGACATCAAAAAGAGTATAACGTAGGTGCCAGTTTAACCTCTTTAGGGAACTCATCCCACAGCCGGCGTGCCACAGCAGAGAAGGCCCTCCTGACTTGACAGGAGATAAACCTGACCAGAGCAAAAGTTATGGGACACTAAATGGCACCTCTGGGCAGGATCAATACACAGTACTTGTATATTTTTAGTTGTACTTGGACTCCCTTTGACCTGGATCCATTATGCATTAGTGGGGGGGGGCAGACAGGAAGGAGGGCAAATGTGCCATTGCTGCTGCTTCACTGCCACCAAAACAGAACCTGGACTGCCCAAAAGATGGTCACACAGTGTCCTCTATTCCACCTCATGCTTCTCTTCCTCTGAGTATGCACTGCTCTGCCCCACCTTTTCCTCTCCCTCCAGGCCAATAAGAGGAGACAAAGTAGTGCATTGGTAGCTAGGGGTGGGCGAATGTTCAAATCAGGACATTGTGTTCAATTTTCAAGGCCCCTCCTCATCACAAGATAAAATGGCATTGATGGAATTTCTGTGACCTACCTGTTGAAGACCAGTGTATCAAATTATACTCATGCAGTGTATCAAATTACACTCATATGCTGGATCTCAGATATGGGAGGCTTTATTAGGTCAAAAGCTGCACAATGTTGTAGGTGGAAAATCTCATCAGTGAGATTCATGGTCAAGTGGGGACTTGACCATGTCCCAGTCTCTCCAGTCCCAGCCCAAGACTCCAACCATTCTACTGGACTGGCTCTCAGTGATCCACAGTTGGTTTCAGATGCTTCTATCTCACTAAAAAGCAGGTTGCTGAATTCTGTTGTAGCTTCTGATCTCTTCTCAGGAGTATCTCTGGATAAAAAGCATACTGTAATGAATGGTTCATAAGGTTACATAGGCATGAATGATGGTTGCTGGATCTCTCTTCATCTAGGGAGCATCAAAGTGTATACATGAGAGGGACTACAAATGTTTTGTAACAGCATACAAAACATGCTGTTACCTGACTCTCCAAAAGTAGAGTTAGGTCTATCAGCACACCCAGGTTGTGAAGTAAGTCAGTACGTGCTTTACACGAAGAAGGTCCCAGCTTTACACCCTGGCATCTCCAGGTAGGGCAAAGAATCCTGCCTGAAGCACTGGCGATCTGTGTTGACAATACTAGGCAATATGGACCAATGGTGTAACTCAATATAAGGCAGCCTCCCATGTTCCTTTGTTCCCCCTTAGTATGTTGTATCCTATTGGTGATTGTACCACTGGCAGGGATGTGACAAATAGTCTCCACTTTTGGAGACTAGAAGTTTCAGGGAGGCGGGAACTTCTGAAAAACACCATCACGTGCAAATATCCACCGTTTCCCCTTTAATACTGCTCAATGCATTGTTCCTCCCAACTGATGCAACTTCTTCCGCCATCCGGATCCAAGAAGGGATCGTGTAGTGAATGAGATGATGTCATGATAATATGTAGCTAAGCAGATTTGGTTGCATGTCATAGAGGGCAATTGAGGACAATTGTGAACGAAGGACCATGAGGACAGTTTAATTAAACAAGGGGACATTTTCACTTAGTAGTTTTGGCTTAGCCCTAGCTACTGGTAGGGTGACCATATGAAAAGGAGGACAGGGTTCCTGTATCTTTAACAGTTGCATAGAAAAGGGAATTTCAGCAGGTGTCATTTGTATATATGGAGAACCTGATGAAAATCAGTCTTCATCACAACAGTTAAAGTGCAGGAGCTATGCTAGGGTGACCAGATTTAAAAGAGGGCAGGGCACCTGCAGCTTTAACTGTTGTGATGAAGAGGAAATTTCACCAGTTTCCTCATATATACAAATGACACCTGCAGAAATTCCCTTTTCTATTCCACTGTTAAAGATACAGGAGCCCTGTCCTCCTTTTCATATGGTCACCCTAGCTACTGGTGATTTCTCAACACTGATATCCCATACTGAGTCTCCTGGAATGCTGAGTAATATATATTTTGCTGAACTCTCAGCAATCTGCCTTGTTAGAGCCTCATTAAACACTGGCTGCTATGAGCAAGTGTTTGTGGGGATGCTTCTGCTAATGATGATGAGGGAACTTACTGCTCAGCAATTAATTTCTCACTTCCTTGCGATACTTCACAGATACTCTGCAGGCACAGCTTCCCCACAAACAGCTGCTAAGTAGTAGCCAATGTAAATGAGGTGTTAACAATGCTGTTTCCTGGGTGGTCAGGAAAACGGCGTCTTTTCTTCAGTCTCTTAAGAGGAGGCTTTAATCAAGGAACGGTGTGAGAATTCAGTTAGGGGGAGTTTATGGGTATCCCATCAGCTTGATTAGAACAGGAACGGTAGGCTTAATCGATAGGGTGGTGAGCAACTTGGGAGGGCCTGGGGGGCCATTTCTGTCCCCTACAACCCAGCGGTGGACAGCTGCCCCTGCCAGTGCCATCAAATTGCTGTCGAATTTCAGCAGCAAGAAAAAGGAGGAAACTTTTTGCTTTAAAACAAGACGTGCAGGGAAAGGGCAGCTTGTATTTTTAATTCAAATCCACACTCCTAAATGCCACAGGGAGCACTATGCTGCATTAAAACAAAGTGCATGCTCCCTCTGCATCTTGCTTGTACAGTGGAAATGTGGCTTTGTTTTCTTGTTGGTGTATGCCACCGAAATTTGGTGGCAATTCGGCAGAGTGGTGCTTAGAGATGTGAAGGCCCCGAAAAAAACTGGAAAAATTCAGGAAAAAAATCCAGTCCCCCCCCCCATTTTTTCCTGAAGCCTCTTTTGGTTTTTTCCCCAAAAATTGGAAAAATTGAAAAAAATGACGAAAAGAAGGATTACAGGATGTTTTATTTTAGCATGATGAATAAAATGTTTAAGACAAGGTGTTCAGATATATTATTATTATTATTATTTATTTATATAGCACCATCAATGTACATGGTGCTGTACAGATTACACAGTAAATAGCAAGACCCTGCCACATAGGCTTACAATCTAATAAAGTTGTAGTAAACAATAAGGAGGGAAAGAGAATGCAGACAGGCACAGGGAAGTGTAAACAGGCACTGGGTGGGGTGAAGCTAACAGTATAGAGTCAGAACAAACTCAATATTTAAAAGCTATAGGGAACAGAAAAGTTTTTAGCTGAGTTTTAAAAGCTGTGATTGAGTTTGTAGTTCTCAAGTGTTCTGGAAGAGCGTTCCAGGCATAAGGGGCAGCAGAAGAAAAAGGACGAAGCCGAGTAAGGGAAGTAGAGGTCCTTGGGCAGGCGAGAAGCATGGCATCAGAGGAGCGGAGAGCACGAGCGGGACAATAGTGTGAGATGAGAGAGGAGAGATAGGCAGGAGCTAGACCGTGAAAAGCTTTGAAGGTCAACAGGAGAAGTTTATATTGGATTCTGGAGTGAATTGGAAGCCAATGAAGAGATTTCAGAAGTGGTTCTTAAATATTATTATTTATTATTATTATTATTATTATTTATTTATATAGCACCATCAATGTACATGGTGCTGTACAGATAACACAGTAAATAGCAAGACCCTGCCGCATAGGCTTACAATCTAATAAGTTGTAGTAAACAATAAAGAGGGAAGGAGAATGCAAACAGGCACAGGGAAGTGTAAACAGGCACCGGGTAGGGAGAAGCTAACAGTATAGAGTCAGAACAAACTCAATATTTGAAGGCTATAGGGAAAAGAAAAGTTTTTAGCTGAGTTTTAAAAGCAGTGATTGAGTTTGTAGTTCTCAAGTGTTCTGGAAGAGCGTTCCAGGCGTAAGGGGCAGCAGAAGAAAAAGGACGAAGCCGAGTAAGGGAAGTGGAGATATAAGGCTATTATGCCTTTCATTCACTTCTGACAGACGTTTTCCATACTAGTCAATTGGAGGCATGAAGTGTCACATTTCCGAATCTTGACTGGTTTGGTACTTCTCCAAAATGATTTCTAAAAACTGTACAGTATCAGATTATTACAATGTCTGTGCACCAAGGACAAGCAAGTGCTAGGTTGCAAACTGAGACTACAACTCTCAAATGCAAGAGCAAGATGCATTTCTGCCTGTAGGGGGCATTGCCACTGAAGCAGAGACTGAAAGTGGTAGTGATAGCTATTGGTCAGAAAATGAGTCTGATTAAATTTCAAGTATATTCATTGAATCTTGGTTCCCCCTTTTTTCTCAGTTCTTTTTATGGGAATGGGGGCTTTATGTCTTGACACTGGAGGACTAGCGGAAACAAATAATTTTCTTTGTTACTAATGTTGGTGGTTTCTTCTGTTGTTGTTGTTTTAAATTGATATTTTATTTATTAATTTTTTTGCTTGCTCCTCATAAACAGGCAGAACCAAAGAGGTTCCTTACAGTTCAGGAGCTTGTAGCTCCATTTGTTACCAAAAAAAAAAAAAAGTTAAAAAAAAAGTAAAATAGTAAATTCAATTTGTAATAATTGTTTGAATACATTGTACTTTTAATATACCAAATGTAATAATTTTATGCCAAACCAACCTGGACATAATTACATTTTATGTTACTAAAGTAACAAAGTGACTTTCAATCTGTAAAAAGTGCTAATATTGCATTATTTCATTTCCCCCGAAAATTTCTGTTTCTCCCCAAAAACCCCTGGAAAAAAACTGGTTTTTTTCCATGGCTTCAAAATTTCCGGATATTTTACACCATAGGAACCTGGAATGTAAGATCTGTGAGCCAGGGCAAATTGGATGTGGTTATCGGTGAGATGTCAAGATTAAATATTGATATATTGGGTGTCAGTGAACTGAAATGGACTGGAATGGGCCACTTCACATCAGATCACCACCAGATCTACTTCTGTGGACAAGAGGATCACAGAAGAAATGGAGTAGCCTTCATAATTAATAATAAAGTGGCTAAAGCAGTGCTTGGATACAATCCAAAAAATGATAGAATGATCTCAATTCGAATTCAGGGTAAGCCATTTAACATCACAGTGATCCAAATATATGCCCCAACCACAGATGCTGAAGAAGCAGAAGTAGATCAGTTCTATGAGGATCTGCAGCACCTACTGGATAATACACCAAAAAGAGATGTTATTTTCATTACAGGAGACTGGAACACTAAGGTGGGCAGTCAAATGACATCTGGAATTACAGGTAAGCATGGTCTAGGAGAACAAAATGAAGTGGGACATAGGCTGATAGAATTCTGCCAGGACAACTCACTGTGCATAACAAACACTCTCTTCCAACAACCGAAAAGACGGCTTTATACATGGTCTTCACCAGATGGCCAACACCGAAATCAGATTGACTACATCCTTTGCAGCCAAAGGTGGCGGACATCTATACAGACAGTAAAAACAAGACCTGGAGCTGACTGTAGTTCAGATCACGAACTTCTTATTGCACAATTTAGAATCAAACTAAAGAGAATAGGGGCCTGTCTACACAGAGTCTTCGGGGCGCCTGGAGTGCATCTGCAGTGCGCCCCGAAATCGATGATGGAGACAGTACCTTAAGCGTCCCAAGAAGAGGAGGAGGAGGAGAAGGAGGAGGAGGTGGCGGCCCCGCATCGCCCCTCGCGGGGACGAGGTGAAGAGTTGCCGGGCCCGGTGGCTTCGCCGGGGAATTGGCTGCGTCCTTGGCGCCGCCCACCTGCCCGCCGGCCTCCTGTTGCCGGCGAAAGAGCCACCTGGGTCCTGGCGAGTTCAAATTACAAATTGTTAACTTGTACCTGTCATTTTGCCACTTTTTCCACACTTTTCTGACAAGCAGTGCTTGCCCAAATACCCTCTTTGTGCACCCAGTCAAGGTAAATGTGCTGTGTCCTTCTTCGCTTCTGGTCACTAGTTAGTTATCATAAATGTAGGACTGATTCTAACAGCGGAAACAGAAACAGTTTGCACGACCAGAACAACAGTGGGAATGCCACGTGACTAAACTGTCAATAATATATCTTCGCTGTGAATCTCTTCCAACGTACCCAATGTAGAAGGGACATTATTTTCATTTTCAAATCCTGGTTTCCCATGAAATGAACACAGAATTTCGCTTTTGATAGTTTATACCTATGATTGTTTATCAGTTGGGCTGTTTTTAATTTTAATTTTAATTGGGTAGAAGCAGAACCATTTATAAAACTATGTATCTTTGTATTTAATTGCTTAGCAGTTTAATTGTTAACTTGTTTGACTATTTTTCATTTTAATAGTATTTTCTTTGTCATATGCATTTAGCAAGAAGAGATGGTTTGCTAATATATTACCAGAATGTATTGAAAAATTCCTAGGAACAAACATTCCCTTTATGTTTGTTAACAATGATTTCTGCAAATACATGGTTTTTAAACTCATGGTTATACATTTTAAATAAGTTCATGCAATGTTATGTTTGAAACACAATTTTTGAAACACATGTGGTGTTTACATGTTAATGTATAACTTCCCCTGAAGAAGATACTTCGAAATGCATTGGGAATGTTGAACATTATTTGCCAGTTGCATTTCTCTCTGCATGTCTTTCTTGCAGTATATTTTGTAGAGGAAATAAGGATAAATTCTTTTCTTTGTAACTTGTATGCAACAACAACAAAAAATTAGAGTGTTTGGGTTGCTTTTATATGCTCCTTGTAGCATCCCCCCGCCCCGGCTTTTCCCTCCTTTTTTATTTTTTATTTTTATAATTTTTATTGCTTTTCCACATTACTTAAACATGCATCATTATAATAAAAACAACAACAACAATAACATACTACATACATGTTGAATAAATGTTGATTACAAAGTATCATATCATAACATAATCAATCTTAACATATAAGTGCACCCCCCACCTCGGGATCTCATTCCTGATTCCAAAATCTTATACTTTCTTCTGTTGGCGGTTTCCCACTTCCCTTAGAAAACACAAATATTAGGAACTGTTTTCAAATTCCTTCAAAATCATTTGTTTTAGCTATACCTCTTCTCCACTTAATATTACAAGTCAATTTATCATTAATGGCTACATCCCATACTTCTTTATACCATTCTTCAATAGAATATTCCCCTTGAATCTTCCAGTTCCTAGCTACCATCAATCGTGCTGCAGTCAGCAAACTCGATATCAATTCTTTAATTTCTTTTCCACATTTTAAATCTTCAAATAATGCAACTTTTGGTGTTTGTTCTATCTTCATTCCCACTATTTCTTCAATCTCCAAAAACACCATCTTCCACAATCTTTGTACATATTTGCATCCCCACCACATATGTAAATACGTTCCTTTCCCCCCACAACCTCTCCAACAGTCTGCTGAATGCTGATTATTTATCTTATTCAATCTAATCGGGGTTTGGTACCACCTCCATATAATTTTGAAATAATTCTCTTTTATTCTCACTGACATACTTCTCAACACTCTTTGTTTCCACAGTCCCTCCCAGCTCTGTTGTCCAATTTGTACATTCAAATCTGTCTCCCATACCATTTTTTCTGAACTATCCATCGACCCTTTCTCCAACAATATTTTATATATTTCACTCATTAACCCTTTTAATGCTGAACTTTCTCCCTTACATTTTTCTCTTTTAACTATTAGTTCCTCAAACTTCGTCATTTCTCTACACTCTCTATTTTCTCTTACCCACTTTTTAGTCCACTGTTCCAGTTGCCTATACTCTAACCAGATTCTTCTGCCCCCCAACCTTTTTTTGCTTAATATTCTGGAAGGTGAAGTCCTTGCAGTAAGATTACTGAAATTCCCAATCTGTGTAAGAAACATGGGCTATAAACATGGGCCTGGTCCCCCCAAAAGCATAAGTTCTAAGCGGGGATTCCTGGATGAGATGGATTATCTAGATCCATTTCAATCTGGCTTCAGGGGGAGTGTGTCCCTGTTGGTTCTGCTGGACCTCTCAGTGGCATTTGACCATGGTATCCTTCTGGGCCACCTTGCTGGGAGGGGACTTGGAGGCACTGTTTTACAGTGGCTCCATTCTCTCCTGAAGGGGCGGACCCAGAAGGTGGTGCTAGGGGACTCCTGTTTGACTCCTTGGCCATTGGCCTGTGGAGTCCCTCAGGGCTCTGTTTTGTCCCCCATGCTACATATACATGAAACCATTGGGAGAGGGTGTCTGGAGTTTGGGGGTGTGGTGCCACCAGTACGCTGATGACACCCAACTCAACTACTCCTTTCCACCCAATTCCAAGGAAGTGGTTTCTGTGCTAAACCAGTGTCTGTCAACAGTAATGGACTGGATGATGGCAAATGGATTGGATGAGCATCCTAAGGAGGTTCACCTGGTACCTACTCTTTCAGACGCCAGGTGAAGACCTTTTTATTTTCTCAGCATTTTAACAGTCTATAAATTTAATTTTAACTTTGTTGTTTTAAATTTGTATTTCTGCACTCCTGCTGATTTTATCCTGGTTGTGCTTTTTTTATATGGTATTTTATATCATGTTTTTACACTGTTTGTTTTATACTTTGAATGGTTTTAATTTTTGTGAACCGCCCAGAGAGCTTCAGCTATTGGGTGGTATAAAAATGCAATAATAAATAAATAATTTAAAAAAGCCTGTTCTTTCCACCCAACAGAAAGCAGGAACCTGCACTGAAATGACAGAAGAGCGATGGGGATTGTGTGGAAACCAGGCCAAGGAAGTTGATAAATCTCTTCTTAAGTGGAGCGACACAAGCATGTTATGCAGTCTCTCAACTGGAGAACATTGCCTCAACACAAACCCCTAATAGTTGTGACGACAATGGATTTACTACTTATTTATTGTTTTATGCTCCTCAATAAAAGCTTCATCACACCTAGTCAAATACACGGCTCCCGTGGCTTCTTCTGTTGCTGCTCCCACGTCGCTTCCTGAAAACAGGAAGTAATTAGCCCCATTTAGTCCAGTAGGAGAGAGCAGCAACCGGACTTAATGAGGAGTTGTTGTTTTTGGCAGCGCAACAAAGGCCAGAAGGGGCAGAAGATGGGCGGAAGGCAGACAACGTCTTGTGAATAATTCGCGAGTGCCCAATAACGAGCGTGCAGTAAAACACTCGTCATGGTAGGAAGATCTATGAGTAGATCTTTGCAGGGTCAGTCTGCTTCTGAGGAGGAAAACCTGGGTATGAATTGGCATGTGTTTGTTTGTTTGAGCCTCGTGTGTCGCAGAGTGGTAAGCGGCAGTTACTGCAGCTGAAACTCTCCCCACGGCCTGAGTTCAATCCCAGCGGAAGCTGGTTCTCAGGCAGCCGGCTCAGGTCGACTCAGCCTTCCATCCTTCCGAAGTCGGTAAAATGAGTATCCAGCTAGCTGGGGGAAAGGTAACTGCGACTGGGGAAGGCAACGGCAAACCACCCCGCTACAAAGTCTGCCAAGAAAACATCAGTGAAAGCAGGCGTCCCTCTAGGAGTCAGCAATGATTCGAGTGCTTGCACGAAAGGTTCCTTTCCTTTCCTTTTCCTTGAATATTTACAAATATACACATTGAATTGGCAGGCACCCAGATTAACAGGGCTAATAGATAATGTAGCGTCAGTTGCCCTAAAGCAAACAATAAGCCCTCTGCATAGGCTTTGATTTCTTCACTGGCTTCACTCCAACTGCCAGGTGTTCCTTCAGCCCTCACTTGAGCAGGTAGTATTCCAGGAGCAGGTAGCTGCCATGCATCAATGTTCATTTATGCAAGAACCTTCTAGCCATCATACCTACTGAGGAAGCATATTAGAGGCTTTAGCTAGACCTACCTTATAATCCAGGATGGAGGAGGGAAGATCTCGCATTGTGCTTAACGTGAGATCCCTCCTCCGTTTACACGTGAGGTGCAACGACCTCAGGAAGAGAGGCGTCGTGCCTGCCATTTTTTATTTTTTAAAGGAGAAGCAGCGCACGGACGCCCGTGTGCTGAAAGTAAGTTTTTTTTAAATTTAATTTAGTTTCCCCGCTCCCCCACCCCAAACCCCAATGGGTGCAGCACTCCTGAGGAGCACTGCGCCCCATGAGTGGCTCTCGGCTCCGCACAAGGAATCGCGTGGAGCCGGGTCAAACCACAGCAACGGGCCACACGTTCTGTGGTCTCGTGCTCAGCCCAGGACTGCAGAAAAAGTGGACCCAAAGGGGAGGGCTCTATCCCAGGGCAAGGGAGGAAACATCCCTCCCTGATCCCGGGATCCCCTGTGCGTCATGTGGATACATAGGGATGATCCCGGGGTTCACCCCATGATAAAGCCTGATCTAGCTAGGGCCTAAGTATAAGCTAAATAAGAGGAATGGACCACCTCCTACCAGGGAGGAGTGGTATAAAAATATATCATGTATGGATATTATGAGCATTGGAAAACACATGAATTCTACATCCATTTGTTTATAGCCAAGCAGCAAGCCACCTATAGGATTAAGGTTAGAACTAAGAGAGATCAGTGGTTAAGTGCACTTCTTATATGTCAGATTTAAATTAGGTATTTTTTCTTAGCCCGAGATATACTGTAATATTCTATTTTACATAATGCTAAATCAAAACTAGAAGAAGATGCAGACGAAAGATTGTTTTTTTTTTATCTTCAGATGGGGAATGTGTTATCTATATTATATCAGCAAAAAATTATATATGAGGATATCTTTAATTCATCAATCTTTTGCCTGTCGCTGTTTCTTACAAATGGATTTTTTTTGTTTTTCAAGAAGTATATCAAAGCTGCAATTTAGCACACACTTTTCTGGGAGTAAGTTGCTTTGAACTCAATGGAGCTTACTTCTGAGTAGACATGTATAGGGCTGCACTGTTTGTGTAACATCATAACAGTATTTATGTTATAAAGAGACAGCAGGAAAATGTCAGTTACACACACACACACACACCAAGCAGACAAGGAGCATCTGGGTAGCAAAGGACTGACAATGCAATAAGATGAAATTTGCTATACATAATTTGTCAGGATGGGAATTCAGGTGAGGATATGGCATGTGACAATATGGAAGAGAATAAGGCAGGATATACATGAAGGACATTTGGGGGTAAGTTTCCAGCATGGTGCATTGAGATTTAACTGTGTGACCTCCATTAACATTTGTAGGATTCACAAAGCTAAATCCCCATGTGGTACGCTGCAAATGTACCCCTAAGTATTAAGAACACACAACAATTAAAATAACTATAAATAGACATGTTCAGAACTGGGAAGAAACAAGTTAGAGCTGGTGAGGCAGTATAAGGCATGCAGGAGAAGCCTCTCAGTATCTTAAAAGAAGGGGTTGAGCAGGGATGGGGAAAGATGCATTCATTGAGAAAATTGAATTATAGGCCTTAGCTAGACCTAAGGATTATCCCAGGCAAATGGAGGGGTCGTCCCTGTCTGCTCCCGGGATCCCCTGTGTGTCATTTGGATGTACAGGGATGATCCCGGGATATAGGCCTGGTCGAGCCGTGGCCATAGACTGCAGCCTCAAGGAACCCAATACTGATGTGATACCCTCCTTGAGCAAACGTCTGCATGGAAGATGCCCCAACTGCATAAACAGAGTTTTTTGGTTCAGGCTTAGTGATGTGAAAGCAGCTATTGGAGAGGCATGACACTGAGGTGGTGGTAGTGGTGGTGGTGGTGGGCATTCATCATGGAAATTAGGATGAACTCTTAGAGCTTTCACCACTATTGGAAACAGAATGCTCGTCTTAGTTGGACCTCACCTTAAATCCAGTCTATGAGCCATGGGCTGTAGCTAGACCTAAGGTTTATCCCAGGATTGTCCTGGGGTCAAACCTGTTCATCTAAGTGCCACACAGGGCATCCAGTGCTCAGGCAGGGACGAACCCGGGATGATCCTGGGATAAACCTTAGGTCTAGCTACGGCCATGGTTTAAAAATGGGGTTGGTCATTATTATGTGGAGTGATTGAACAATGCAGCCTGTTTTAGATAGCCTTTGACTCTGCCTTAAAAAACAACAACACTTCAATTCATACACACACACACACACACACACACACACACACACGGCTGTAAGTTTCACACCTTTAGCCCAATAGAGCTCAAACTGATAAGAAAAGATCCACAATGTATTGAAGTAATTTTGGGGACCATCACTGAAAAAAATGCAGAATAGATAGTAAAATGTGTGTGTGGCAGGGGGACTTATTTTTTTAGATCTCACTGATGGATAAAATGGTTCACACAGGCTGAGGTGTGGTCTCTCTTCTGCATATACCAACATTTTCCTCATTTAGCTTGCTATCTGATCCTAATCAGAGATCAATCATATCTCTATTGAGGGAACAAATAAAAAAGTCCTATCTGTCAGCATAGTTGGCTAGTGAATGCTGGACGTTGTGGGACTTTTTTCTGTCTAAACATGCATAGGATTGTGCCCTAATTCTGGGCAAACCTGAACAAATGTAGTGCAGCAAGCTTGCCACAACCAGCAAAAGCACTTGCAGTGTCACAGCCAGCAAAGGCATGTAGCCCAGAAAGTACATAACGTACGTCATGTCTTACAGCAGGATTAATTTGGCTGATAATATATCGGCATGCCTTGATTGTAACCCATGCTTCTGGAAGATAGGTGCAGCTACGTTGTGACACTGAGCAATGCTTAAGACCATGACATCTTCACACCCAATGATGATTGCCTTATAGCCTTCCTTTGTGGTTATGTTAAGCATGGGGCAACAGTCTAGTATCTGCTCCTCCTTGATTTGATAGAAGTTCTGTCATGTTCTCAACATCATCCTGCATAATTCTCATACTACTAAGATCCCCACGCACAGAATTTCCCTATATTATATCTGCTTTCATTCTCCACACAGAGAGGATGCAATATTAGATGATACCGATAAGAATCTTCACCACTGCTTTATCTTGTGGTTTCCCATAATTTCTTGTAATGTGGAGCATCATTGCCACGTCTGTGCATTTGTTCTGCATTCTTTATTGATAAAGTTCAGTATATATCAAAAGCAGCACTGATCCTTTTGTCCTACATGCATCTGCTACATCACAACATACGACATGGTCACACTTCATTCTTTGTATGATGCTCATGCCACTAAGTAAATAAGTTGTTCCTTCTGGAATAATTTCAGGAGGTTGCACTAGTTTCTCAAGCTCAGCAGCTAAGATAAATTTGATTGTTTTTTCTGAGTGAGCCATCACATGTTGCTAATGACAAAGGAATTGGTCCAAGTGGATGGGCCAGGACATCTCTCATTGACAAATTATGACTCTGTGCAGTCAAAACCATCTGTACAAACAGATCTCCGTTGGCTTTCAGCATAACTTCTTTCTTTTAGTTGTAACTTACATTGTTCTGTAGAAGAAATGTGGAGAAGAAATTTACTGCAACTTTTAGGCAGGAAGATTATCATGATGATAGGATTCCCAAGATACAACTCAAAATTATTCCTACCCTCAACAAAACAGTAGAAGTTTAAGAAATAAGTACACAACTCAGTCTCTATAAACAATTTTATCCATAAAGAACATAAGAAGAGCCCTGATGCTGGATCAGACCAAAGGTCCATCTAGTCCAGCACTCTGCCCACACAGTGGCCAGGCAGCCATCGGCCAGGGATGAACAAGCAGGACATGGTGCAACAGCACCCTCCCACCCATGTTCCCCAGCAACTGGTGCATACAGCTTATTGCACTCTCATTGCTCTATCATCCACTCATTTCAACGTCCCTCTTTTTTGTGCGTGTGCTGTACGAGGTGCCCAGCCGAAGAGATGCTAAATCGCTAAACTTTAGACAACGAAACCAGAACAGGGAGAGGGGGAGGCGCCCACATCCATCAGAATGTCTATCAACCACAAGAACCAATGAACTGAAGGGGGAAGGAGAAGGGGTGGGGTGGCAATACCAGGAAGGGCAAGCCGGTGCAGGTGAAATGGTAAACGAATGAAATAGCGCAACAACGCATACACATGAAATTGACCAGCGCTTGATGTGCTAATGAAATGGTTAGAAATCTAAGACACATACCAGATGAGGGGGAAAGTCAGTGTGATGGAGCTCACTGACTTTCAACCAATCTCAAAAGTTCCAGACAATATGTATATAGATATAGCCAGGATATGAGTTCCCATAAATATCCTCACGTATGACCTACAGTTTAGCTTTATTCCCCCCCCCCCATGATGATGGGGTACAGCCTGGGTGATCTCCCCACCTGGATCTCCAGGCCCTGGTAAAATGTACCCTTCCCTCCCCATCTGCTATGCCTGGGAACCTCTTACAACTCCAATCTGTGTTTTCAGTTTCTTCTGTTATTTTTTTTTTCTCAAAAAATAATTAAGGAGGTTTTGGGGGGTGAAAGCTTGGTTGATAATTTTACTAGGGCCATAGGTGATCCAAAAGGGCAACTTTGTTTCATCACTCCAGGTGGTAATGATCACTCCAGGTTTTTTTTTATTCACATAGTAGTAGGGCTAGGGAAGACCTGAGCCTGAAATCTTGGACTGTTGCTGCTAGTTGGAGTAGACAGCACTGAGCTTTATGGACCAATGGTCAGACTCAGAACAAGGCAGCTTCACGTATTCGAAAGTCTTTGCAATGAGCTCTGAGGCTTGCTAGACTTTTGCTATACTGGACAAACCTGTGGAGTCAGTTCCAAAGATATTGGCCTCCAAAGGACATGCCCTACCACCGACCCTAGAAATTCTAATTTCAGGCATCAACAGCTAAGATACCCCAACAGATCAACTCTCATGGAAGGGCAATTGGGAAGGTGGCACCTCTGAAATGACTCTGGCTTGGAAAAGATAACACCAAGCCCTCTCAGGAGATTATTCAAGCAAGTAGGAATTAAATGAAGAAGAGAAGGGGATGAACAAATGAAGAGCGAGGAAATCAATGAAGGACAAAGAAGACGGAACAAGGCAAACACAAAATATCAATAGCAGGGACAAATAGTTGTCTGGAGACATTACCTGTCTGTATTCATGTGCCGAAACTTATACTGAAATATACTGCAGCAAAAACAGAGCTCAAGGTACACTTGGGTCAGCTCTCTTAACAGTACGATTGTGTCAGAATCTCTACCAGACCCTGAAAGACAGTATTTCTGAAGCTTGACAAGGAGTAGTCTGTGTGCCACTTAGATAAGCATTAAACATGAGCCCAGTTCAGGCATCCCCCCCTCACATGATTACAAATGCGTGAAGGAGAGAGTAAGGCTGTGCCTGCTGGCCCCACCCCATCTGGGTCTCTGTCACCTGGCCCTACCATCTTCCATGTGTTGGAGGGGGAACATCTGAAATGGGAAGCCTGCTCTGTGTGTGGAGGCTCTCCAGACAGTTTAGAACACTGATCATGCAAGGTTACAAGATCATAAGAAGAGTCAGGCTGGATCAGATCAAAGGCCTGTCTAGTCCAGCATTCTGTTCACACAGTGACCAACCAACTACCTATGGGAGGCACACAAGTAGGACATGAGCACAATAGCTTATACTTTCTCCTGATGTTCATGATCGTATCTCGGCATGTCTTTCAGAGATCTCAGCTTGGTTGCTTCATCGTCGTTCGAAACTTAATATGGCAAAGACTGAATTGCTTGTTTTTCCTCCTAAACCTTCTCATCTCTCATTCTCTCTTACTGTCAATGATGTTACACTTACTCCAGTCAAGGAACCTCGTAGTCTTGGCTTTATATTTGATTCCTCGCTCTCCTTTATTCCCCATATTGAGGCAGTAGCTAAATCCTGTCGTTTTTTCCTGTATAATATTGCCAGGATTCGATCATTTCTGTCTGTCTCTTCTGCCAAGACGCTTGTTCATGCATTGGTCATTTCTCGGTTGGACTACTGCAACCTTCTTCTCACTGGCCTTCCTTCTTCTCACATCAGTTCGTTGGTTTCTGTTCACCACTCTGCTGATAAGATCATCTTCTTGGCTTGCCGCTCTGACCATGTTACTCCACTTCTGAAATCTCTTCATTGGCTTCCAATTCACCTCAGAATTCAATATAAACTTCTCCTGTTCACCTGCAAAGCTTTTCACAGTCTTGCTCCTTTCTATCTTTCCTCTCTCATCTCACACGATTGCTCCGCTCGTGCTCTTCGCTCCTCTGATGCCATGTTTCTCACCTGCCCAAGGGTCTCTACTTCCCTTGCTTGGCTTCATCCATTTTCCTCCGCTGCCCCTTCCGCCTGGAACGCTCTTCCAGAACATTTACGAACTACAAGTTCAATCACAGTTTTTAAAGCTCAGCTAAAAACTTTTCTTTTTTCTAAAGCTTTTAAAACTTGATTTTGATCTGACTTCTGTACTGTTAGTTTTACTCTACCCTGTGCCTGTTTGGTGCATTCTCTTCCCCTTCTTATTGTTTTATCATGAATGTAAGCGTATGCGGCAGGGTTTTGCTATTTTATTGTTTTACTCTGTACAGCACCATGTACACTGATGGTGATATATAAATAAATAAATAAATAAATAAATAATGTTCCTCAGCAACTGGTATACATAGGCATACTGCTTCTGATACAGGAGGTAATATATAGCCATCATGACTTGTAGTCATGTCCACCTTATCCTCCATGAATTTGCCTAATCTTCTTTTAGAGCCATCCAAGTTAGGAGTTATCACTATGTTTTGTGGCAGCAAATTTCATAGTTTAACTATGTGCTATGTGAAGAAGTTCTAGTATTATGAGGGAAGGAGATAAATATCTCTCTATCCACATTCTTCTGGTCCTCTGCTACAGAGGCTGATCTTAGGGACATGTTGCATATTAGAAGATCAGCAGTTTCAAACTTGAGCTCTTTGAGAACTCTAGGAAGGTTACCATCTGGGCCCAGTGATTTATTTATTTTCAATTTATCAATAACTTCATTTCTTGTCACCACTATTTGCCTCAGTTCCTTAGATTTCTTTCCTGAAAACATCAGTTCAGGCACAAGTAGCTGTCCTATATCTTCTGTAGTGAAGACCAATGTGAAGAAGTCATTCAGCTTCTCTGTAGTCTCCTTGTCTTCCTTCAGTACCCCTTTAACTCCATTGTCATCCAACAGCCTCCTTAGCTGGTTTTCTTCTTCTGATATATTTAAAGTATTCTTTATTGTTGGCCTTGATATTGTTAGCAATAGGCTCTTCAAAATGGTTTCCCCCCTCTCTTATTGTCTGCTTGCATTGCCTTTGTGCAAGCTTGTACTTCCTTTTATTTTCCTCACTTGGGCAAGACTTCCATTTTCTCTAATAGCTCCCTTAACGCTGCTCGTTAACCATGCTGCTGACCTCTTGGACTTGGCGCTACGTTTTAGCTGATCTTCTATTATTGTGGCTTTGAGTAACCTCCAAGCGTTTTGAAAGGATTTAATCCCCTTGACTCCTTCTTTCAACTTCCTTTATACCAGTTCCCTCATTATAGAGAGGTTTCCTGCTTTGAAGTCAAATCTGACTGTGTTGGACTTCCTGGGCAGTTTTCCACTTAAATATATATTAAATCTCCTAGCACTGTGGTCACCATTTCCAATTCTCTCAACAACATTTGCATCTTGTACTAGGACCTGAGTGACAGCACTTAGGGGCTCCCCTCCCCTCTAGTTAGTTCCATCCCCAACTGTTCTAAAACACAGCTGTTCAGGGCATCAAGAAATTTAACCTCTTTGTTATGAATATACATTTATCCAGTCAATGTATGTGGGGGTAATTGAAGTCACCCGTTATTATAACATTTCCTAGTTTGGAGGCCTCCCTGATTTCGTTTTCCATCTCATGGTCACCCTGAGTATTCTGGTCTTGGGGGACAATAGCACATTCCTAGCACTAAATTAGTTTTGTAGCCAGGTATTGGTATCCACAGTGCTTCTGTGGAAGAGCCAGTGTGGTGTAGTGGCTAAGGTGTTGGCCTGGGAGTTGGGACATCTGAGTTCTAGTCCCCACTCACTCACTGGGTGACTTTGGCCCAGTCAAAGACTCTCAGCTCAACCTACCTCTCAGGGTTGTTGTTGTGAGGATAAAATGGAGAGGAGGAGGATTATGTATGCCACCTTGGGTTCCTTGGGAAAAAAGGTGGGATATAAATTAAATAAATACATAAATAAGAGCCTACCTTCTTTAGGTATTCTCGTCTGCTTGACACTATGCCCTCTTTGACATACAGAGCAACACCTCTCCCAGTATGGCCTTCCTTGTCCTTTCTGTAGAGTTTATATCCAGAGATGACCGTATCCTGCTGGTTCTCTCCCTTCCACCAGGGTTCTGTAATGCCCTCTATGTCTAGGTTCTCCTTTAAAACCAAGCACTCCAACTCTCCCATTTTGGCTTGGAGGTTTCTAGCATTTCCATAGAAACACCTATGCATAGTGTCATATATGTGTATGTAAATATCTGTTATGGTGTATGAATAAATTTGATTAGCCACTTTGGTTTGTGAAATAGACACAGCGATGCACGAACTCATTTAGAACATTTCAGAAATATAAATGGTACTGAGGACCTTTATAAAAATAACAGCAGAAAGGTCCTTTACAAATTGGACCGGCAAGTTGGAACATAATATCAATTACTGTGTGGTTGTGAGGTAATTCAATGTTTTGGGAAGAAACCTGGCAGAACATGTGGTCAGGTTATGAAAGATCTTATCTGCCTGGTTGTTTTGATAATTCATCTTTGTTTCATGGAAACAAAGAGCGTTGAGAAATATGTCAGTAAGAATAAAAGAGAATTATTATAAAATTGTATGGAGGTGGTACCTAACTCCGGTTAGATTGAATAAGATAAACAATCAGCAATCAGAAAATTGTTGGAGAGGTTGTGGGGTTAAAGGAACGTATTTGCATATGTGGTGGGAATGTAACTATGTTCAGAAATTGTGGAAGATGGTGTTTTTGGAGATTGAAGAAATTGTGGAAATGAAGATAGAACGAACACCAAAAGTTGCATTGCTGTCACTATTTGAAGAAGATTTTAAATGTAAAAAGGAAACTAAGGAACTGATAACGAATTTGATGATTGCAGCAAGATTGATTGTAGCTAGGAACTGGAAGATTCAAGGGGAATATTCTATTGAAGAATGGTATAAAGAAGTATGGGATATAGCTATTAATGATAAATTAACAAGTAATATTAAATGGAGAAGAGGTATAGCTAAATCAAATGATTTTGAAGGAATTTGGAAACAGTTCCTAATATTTGTGTTTTCAAAAGGAAGTGGGAAACCACCAGCAGAAGAAAGTATGAGATTCTGGAATCAGGAATGAGATCCCGAGGTGGGGGGTGCACTTGTAGGTTATTTTGATTATGTTATTAAGATAAGATTTTGTATTCAAATTGAACATTATGTAGTATGTTGTTGTTGTTGTTGTTTTTATGTGAATGTAATGTGTATGTTTAAGTATTGTAGAAAATAAAAAAATTTATATATATAAAAAAAAAGATAATTCATCTCCCCTTTATGAATGTAGGGAGGTTTAGGTGCTTTGTTTTAGTCTTGTTGCTAAAATATCCTTTTCCAGGCTGTGGAAACATTCTTTAAAAAAGTGACAAGGAAAAAGCAAATTTCAAAGGTTTGGGAGGCTCATATATGCAGAAGCTGACTTTTCAGAAGAAAATATGTAGCAAGCCCTAATATGAAGTAACTTTTTGGAAAATGGCACCCATTCATTATTTATTTTGAGATCCCTCTTTGACCTTACTTAGGTAGGGTGACCGTCAGGATTTTCCCGGATTTGTCCTGGTTTTTGTTCTTTCCATGGTGTCAGGGGGGATTTTCAATAATTTTCAATAATGTCCTGGAATGACACACCTTCCCCTTTAAGGCTGCCATTAGCATGGCAGGAGGGAATGACATGCTTTCTTGAGGCACATCGTTCCCCCACCCCGAGCTCCAATTGAGGTCTTAAAGGGGAAAGTGGGTCATTCGTGGACATTATAGAAAAGGCCCCAATTGGAGTGGATGGTGGTGGTGCAGAATGAAATCCTTTCCTGTCCTCCACTCCAATCGGGTTCTTTAAGGTGGCGGGGGAATAACGTACTTTCTGCAGGACTCAGAAAGCTGCTTCCCCACACACACACTAGGTGTCCTCTTTTTTGGTTTCCCAAATATGGTCACCCTAACTTAGGGCGGTCACTATCTAAGGGCACAATCCGCTGCCTGTTTAGCATTGCTGGCTGGGAAATTCTGGGATTGTCGGACATTTTGTTGTTGTCTATACATACATAGGATTGTGCCCTAAATGTAATGATTTGTATTTATTGTATGTTTCTTTGAAAGGTACAGTGAGTTTTGTAGCTTATACTTTAAAAACAACAACCACCTATTCCTGGTATCTTGTATTCTTATATTGTGATGTGTGTTAAAAGTATATAGAAAGTTGTGGGATAGCTCTTCGGCTGATCTTCTGCAGAAAGAGACACCAACCACTGAGTGGCTACTGTGTTGTAAGTGAACATGTGAGAGCAATTGGATGGCCGGAGGCATAATTCCAGCCTGAGAAGAGGAAAAAGTCAGGGGTAACTGCGACACGGCTGCTCCTTTAAGTAGTGAGCAGCACATGACACAGGGAAGGAAGTTATTTTCAGAGTGCTGGACTGAGTCAGATAAAGTGATTACGCTAATAAATGTTTGACTTCTCTTCTTCACTTTCTGAAGAATGAGAGGGAGTCAGGTTTAAGGAATAAAATGACTAAATTAAGAAGCTTAATAATTTCTGCTTTTAAGCTGATGCAGTTGCTTGTGGAGGCGCTTAAAGTTTACGCAATTCCCTTGCATCCTAGGGATCAAGAGCGGAAGCTGATAAGATAACCCACGGAGTCAGAAAGTCGTGTCTCACTCCAGTAGCTCTGGCTTTGCAAAACCTTGGTCTCTGGAATGAGGATGACTTGAGTTCTCTTTAAGATGTACACAGTAAGCCAAGGGAGATAGTGGCCCTATCCTGGTGTTATTTGCTATTAAACTACATGGATAGTGTTGGTGTCAGGAGTGACATCTTATTACTGCTGTTTCCCAATTTCCTTATCAAGGGAAGGGGAAGCATGTAAACGTCACTGTTGCCTCAAAGATCGTAATAATAATAATAATAATAATAATAATAATAATAATAATAATAATCCCATCACAATAAGTCTAGGAAATAATCCTGAGATCTGAGAAAGCAGGCAGAAAAATGGTTTCCAGCTGCTTCTCAAGCAGAGACAAAGGAGGGAGAAATGGTAGAGACTTAATTAAGGGCCAAGACAGATTCTCAGGTGTTGAGAAGGGTAGTTAATAAGGGACCGTAAAAGCTCAAGAAATATGAAGCCACTAAACTTGTTCTTTTTGGTGGTTTTTTTTTTTTTTTTTTTTGTAAATCTAGAGCTGCCTTCTCCAATCTGGTACCTTCCAGATGTGCTAAATATGAGCTCCCATCAGATCCAACCATGATGGCTAGGGATGATGGTAATGGTAGTACAACACATCAGAAGGTTCTGGGAGGGGCTAGGATCAGTAACTCAACTGATTCTAGTTCAGAGCCAGGATGAAGCTCATTCAGACATCATGATCGTTGCCATAATAAAGTAGCCCTACCGTGAGCATAAAGTGTGTGTGTGTGTGTGGGGGGAAGGATTTTAAAAACCCTCTAACCAAGGTAAGCCAAACTCTCTGATTTTCCCTGCCTCCTAGAAGCCAAAAAGAAATTTCCACACCACTTTTGTGGGGAGAATGAATGATCCTCCCTGAAACTGGGGGAGTTTTGGGGGACAACTCGACAGGTAACTGCAGTATTGTCTAGGGTGACCATATGAAAAGGAGGACAGGGCTCCTGTATCTTTAACAGTTGCATAGAAAAGGGAATTTCAGCAGGTGTCATTTGTATATATGGGGAACCTGGTGGAATTCCCTCTTCATCACAGCAGTTAAAGCTGCAGGAGCTATACTAGAGTGACCAGATTTAAAAGAGGGCAGGGCACCTGCAGCTTTAACTGTTGAGATGAAGAGGAAATTTCACCAGGTTCCCCATATATACAAATGACACCTGTTGAAATTTCCTTTTCAATACAACTGTTAAAGATACAGGAGCCCTGTCCTCCTTTTCATAGGGTCAGCCTAGTATTGTCTAGTCCAACTTGAGCTTGGCCATACACTGGAGTCATCTCCAGAGGCCCTCCCCAACACACACCAAGTTGAAGCGGGTGCTGACTGGGAGAAAAACCTCTTCCTTGGTATTATTTATTTATTTATTTATTTATTGCATTTTTATACCACCCAATAGCTGAAGCTCTCTGGGCGGTTTACAAAAATTAAAACCATAAAAACCATTCAAAATATAAAACAAACAGGATAATGGTAATGATTTCCCCACTTGTGGCATGTTCCCCCTCGGACGGTTTGCCTGATGCTTTTGGGTGATACACAAAGAGCCATTTATTTACCAAGACCTCTTCATTGAGATGATTTTGATGAACCTGCTGACTTAGATTTTACTGTGTTTATTTTGTAAGTTGCCTCCTTCCCCCACAATAAATATTGACATGGAAGAGTAACAGAGATGCATTTAAAAGACCACAAAGTATCCCTCAAGTATCGAGGTTCTAAACGACTTGAGACCTCGATACTTGAGGGAGCGCCTCTCCTTATATCTGCCTGCCCGAGACTTGAGATCTGTTGGAGGAGCCCTTCTCCACATCCCACCAATGCAACATATATGTTACGATGGGACAAGGGAGAGGGCTTTCTCTGTGGTGGTACCCCGACTGTGGAATGCCCTCCCCTTGGAGGCCCGACTGGCGCCAACGCTGATTTTATTCTGGCGCCAAGTGAAAACATGGCTTTTTAACAAAGCTTTTAACGGTTGAATTCACTAGGCACATTGTTTTAATAGTTTTACTGCTTTTAAATTATATATTGTTTTAACTTAGTTTATGGTTTAATTTGTTTTTAGCTGTGTATATTTACTGGTTTTATACTGTATGCTTTTATCTGTACGCCACCCTGAGATCTTATTGATATAGGGTGGGATATAAATATTTTAAATAAATAAATAAAATAATTGCAAGAGAGTAAAAAGTTTGTCCCACTCTGCGATGCCACCACCTCACACACAAGGCTTTGATATGCACACCTCCCTCAGGCTAAGCACCACCACTTAAATACCTGAGTAAGGGTAAAAAGAAAAGTATAACCTTTCCCTTATAGCAGAGGGAAAAGGTAAGGGGATTTGGAAAAAAGGTTTTTCTGTGAATATAGCAGGCTGAGGGTTTGATGTAATGTGTTTATTTATGAACCAATAGAGCAGGAGACACAGCCAAACTGACACGTGGTTTTATGGTTGCAAAATAAAGAAAATGTTTATCGCTGTTTACAGTTCTTAGCTCCTTCAAATTCTATTCAACTCCTGCCTATTCTTAAGAATACTGGTAGAAACAAATCTAATAATAACAATCCTTAGTCCCTATGATCTTATTTTCACTCCCTCCTCACACAACTCCTGACAAGAAATCACTCAGTTAAACACATCTACTCTCCAAACCCAATCATCAACCGAACCCCTTGAACCACTCAGCTCCCCAATATATAGACTCCTCCCCCTTTCCACAGCATCACCAGCCACACCCACTGAGTCCAACATTCCGCACTCTCTAGACATACTCACACAGACATACCTAAGGGAATAGAAATATGGGTAATGCCACACGTGCCATCAAGTGGGAAAGATGGGGAATTGGCCCTTTGTATTTATCTGACCTTCCTTGAATGCACAGCCCTCTTTATAGGCTTTCCTTTAATGTCTTATTTTGAAGGAGTTTTGATCTGCCAATGGCTACTGCTGAATCACAGTCCCTTGCTCCAGTGAAGCACATTTTCCTCTGCAGTCATGGCGTATGTCCAAGGAGGGGAGATGGTGGTATAGAGGGGCAGAGGACTCGCTCTCCTTTATTATGAACACATAGAGTTGGAAGGGACCAAAATGCTATCTCAGCTAATCTACCCAAAGTCACAACCATCCATCCTGTAGCACTCCACTGGCCAACCCATCTAGTCCGGACTGCATGATGACATGGGAAGACTGTGCAAACTTTAAACATAGCTTGCAGCCGAATGACCGGCTGGATTGTTTGAATCAATATGTGAAATTCAGCAACCTACTTCCCCCATAGCCTCACTGCCCCATTGGATTAAGGAAGGAAGCCCAAAATGGTGGCCAGGCTGCCCAACTGTGTGGGCAGCCTGGCCACCATTTTGCATCCTCCACCATGTTCTGGGCCCAGCATCATTATGGGGTCATCTGAATGACGCCCACCACAAAATAAATAAACGGTGGACAGTATTTGAAGACCATTCTGCAATAAGGTCTTCTCCTAAGGGGATGGGGGTGAGATGTTTTGTCAGGGAAAAAAGTCTCCTGAGAAATTTCACCTCAGCTCTAAAGCAAACAAGGAAATTCTCTTTTTAAAATATAGCTGCCAGTATCGTGGAGGTCTGACTGGAGTGGGGCAGTAAATGCTTGTTGAGAGTGAGGTACAAGATGAGAAGAGAAAGAGAAAAGAAAATGGTCTGTATTGCTGCTGTGCCACAATCCTATCCCATTGAAGAACCTTTCTGTAACACTGTGTGAAGCAGTGGTGGGTGAAAGTCCCCTTCCCACCTCAGAATTCCAGCAAGCAAAAGAGAGACCCTACCCTTGCATTTGAGGAGATGCATTAATCAAACCACCGTAACTCATGACGGTGTCCATTCGCAGCATTTTTTCTGAGCTTTGTACATTGTACTGCCTTGCTGGCTTTTTGTCTGTCTTAAACAAGAACAGAATGGTAACTGAACTCTTGACTCCACCAACATATAGTGTCACCTAGTGCCTAGTCCAAAGGTTGGAAGCTTGTTGCCCTCCAGATGTTTTGGACTACAATTCCCATCACCTCCAGGCAGCATGGCCAATGGTCAAAGATTAGGGGATTTGTCATTCAAAAGATCTGGAGGGCACCCCTTGACTAGTGCATATAATGACAGAATCGATACAGTGCCTTTACAAATGCTGCTGTCTCGCCATATTTTTGCTTGTACAGTCAAGCAGACCCAGTTGGACAGGGTTTTCAGAGCTGGGGTTGGGGTGGGGGTCACGAAAAGGTCTCCCTTTATCACAACCAGCGGCTTCATGTTAAAATAAGGCCAGTCCGTTTTTAAAAGAAATCCAAACAAATATCAAGCAGTAAGCATAAAGATCCAATTGAAAGATTAGGGTCTTAATGAAGCATGACATAACAGCCTGAGCCTCAAGGCATGCAGCTAAATTTAATTTCTGAAAAAATGTACAGAGGGAGGGGCAAGAGAAATAAAACAGAAACAACAGTATGTTGTGAGAAGGGCAATTTTCTCTCTCTCTCCCCCCCAACACCTTTTCTTTCTTTTTGACCATGACCCTCTCCGGGTAAGGATCTCCTTTCGCTGCTTGTCTCTGTGGCACCTGGTGCAAAATGGAGTTCTGTGGAATAGTGTTTCAAAAACAAGAAGTGCACGTAGGTGCCAAGTGTTATTTTTGGCGTCGGAAACCCTCCTCTCCTTGAATAAATAGCACAACCAGGAAAGTCAGAAGCTGAAAAGACAGAGTCAGACAATATTCTATTCATGGGCATAGAAAAAAAAATCTAAGTTTACAAAGTTCAGCTATTGTTTGAAGAAGGGAAATGGGAAAGAGACATTTGCATCCAGTTTTTGGTAATCCTGGTCCTTATCCTTGCCTGAGATTCTTCTCAACAACTGAAGTACATCTCGATCACACAGGCATCCCTTGTGACCCTTCCACGTTCCATTCGTCCTCCTCCACCTGGCCCTTTGCTCTGTCCCCACTGCCAGAGTTTAAATCATAAGGTCCCCGGGGCTGGGATTTGTCTTTTGTGTTTTCTGTTGTAAGGCACAATATGTATTCATGATGCTGCAAAATAAGAAGCCTTACAACAGGGGTGGGGATCTTGTGGCTCTCCACCTGATTTTGAAAACTCTCTGCAAGTGACCATTCCGGATCTCTGGCAATAGCGATCTGTCTCTCCTCCAGCAGCTGAGAGAGAGAAATGAAGAAAAGGGCGTGGCCCTGTTCACTTTTGACTCTAGTGCCACCCACCCCTGGCATGTAGGCCCCAAGAGATTATCCCCAGGGGGATGTGACCCTCAACAGCAAAAGGGCCCCCACCTCTGCATTACTTAGCAATCTATCTGTAAACAAATTGAATATTTCTGGCCAAGCAAGTTACAGTTAGGGATATGCAGATGCCTCTCCCACCCACCCCGGCCCCAATATCTCCCTAGGTAACTGATTCCATTGTTGTACTGCTCTAACAGTCAGGAAGTTTTTCCTGATGTCCATCTGGAATCTGGCTTCCTTTAACTTGAATAATGGGCTCAAGTTAAAGGAAGCCGGATTCCAGCTGGACATCAGGAAAAACTTCCTGACTGTTAGAGCAGTACGACAATGGAATCAGTTACCTAGGGAGGTTGTGGGCTCTCCCACACTAGAGGCCTTCAAGAGGCAGCTGGACAACCCTCTGTCAGGGATGCTTTAGGGTGGATTCCTGCATTGAGCCCCCAGGGGGTTGGACTCGATGGCCTTATAGGCCCCTTCCAACTCTGCTATTCTATGATTCTATTCTATGATCACTAGCCTTATGGAATCCAATTTGAATTCCCTTGAAATTCATCCAATGTTTCTCATGAGTAGTGATGTATGAAACTGTTAATTTTGGTTTCTCTCTAGTTCTCATTTTTTTCCATCTTAAATTTGTTCTGTCCTGTTTCCACACCAATCTGAGATTTATTTATTTTTTAAAAAACTTCTCATTCGAATTTGTGCACAGTTTTGTGTGCATTTGCCCTAATACATGTGGTTTTGCACACCATTTTGCCTAATACACAATTTTTTGCAAGCAATTTCACCTAATATAATGGGTTTTAACATGATTCCCCTTAACGTACACATGTTCGTGCCCATTTTCCCACCACACACATTTTTAAAAAAATTCGAGTACTTCATCACAAAATTCGGAGAAGTGCGAATTTCAAAAGATGGCTGAGTTTTGGTTCGTGTATAGGTTCAAAAGTGTGAAATTAGGTAAGTTCATTTTAAAATGTTAGCAAAATGAATTTCTCCACTGCCCCTGCTCCTGAGCAGGAATCTCCAAATTCACAGTGAAATTTCATTTTAGGCAACTTTGCTTACTGTTTGGAAACTTTTCCTTCTTGGTTGCCTCCCCATCCTTGATGTCCAATTGTGCTGGAGAGAGGCAGAGGATGTCACCTAAATTTATATAGAGTGTGAGTCCCGGGTAAAGATGTGCAGATATTCAACCCCAAGAACATTTATTAGCCATAATGAAAAACATTTAGCTTTCCTCAAAATGACTCAAATGTTTCTTCTAAGCAGGACTTTAAAATTCTTTTTGAAATGTCACTTTTCTAGTTCCAAACAAGACAAGGAATATATTGCAAAGTTGAGTCGTTGGTCAGTTGCCATTAGATCTATTTTCCATGAAATTGTCCAATGTTTTTTTAAAACTATTAGTCCCAGACTGCACAACTTGTGACCAACCAAGGGAAACATAAGCTGCTAGCCATACACTGTGGCCTACCAGATACTGGACAACTCCCCATAATCCAGCCCTGGATTTTGCAGTCCCAGGCAGAAAGGAGTTGTTGTTTTTTTAAATTCCTGATAGAGCAGCATAAAGGGCTGGTGGATCAGAAGCTGAAACAGGCAAATCCAAAGTAGCTAGGATAGAGTGAACAAAACCAGCAATGAGGAGATAATGCCAGATAATGCGGACAATAAACTGAAATTCTAAGCAAAGCAAGCATGAAGTTTGGCATATTTTCTAAGTGTGGCAGAAGTAATTGAACACATCTTGTCTGCCGGGGAAACAAACGCTTCAGAATGCAGGAAATGTACATGCAAACTAGTACTGTGCCGGAAAATGTCTCCCACATCTTTTCAACCTTTCTCATTCATTTTGTTGGAAAAGAAATTGCTTTTGAAAAGAAATTCAAAGTTGAAGAACATTTTGGAGACACCTCATTAGTTTGGTTTTCTTTTGCTTACATTACTTAGAGAGCAATCCTGTGCCCCTAGTCATGTCGTGGGGGACCATAGGATTGTTCAGTTTCCTGGCTACGAGGTCAGAGCCCTGGCGCCAGGTTTCTAGCCAGAAAACCGCACTCCCCACCACCTCCACCTCCTTCTCGTAGCCTGTGCAGAGAGAATCGCGCTGACTACCTCTGTGCACTCGTTAAATGGAGTGTAGAGATGGGGGAGAGGAGTTGTTCTCAGGGGTACGGAGTGGAGGAGATTAGGGGCATGTCTACACCTCCTGGCAATCCGGGAGGGAGGGGGGAGGATCTTGCGAGATGTTGATCCCGAGATCCTCCCCCTGCGTTCACATGTGGTGCGCGACGTCCAGTGAGGATGGAGGACATCGTGCCCACCATTTTATTTTTTTAAGAATACAGGGGAGTAAGTAAGTAAAAAATAAATAAATCACCATCCTCGCTCCCCATCCCACCCCCAATGGCCCAGAACTCTTCCTGTCTCAGGTCCTTCCCTCAGAAGACCACTGCTATTTGCGCGGAAGAAGGAAGAAGCCAGGACAGCCGGCCACCCCACCCCATGGTCCTCAGGATCATCCCAGGACCGCGGGAAAAGCTGTGAAGAAAGGGTACGGCGATATCCCGGAGGAAATGCAGGGATCATCCCTCCCTGTTTCCAGGATCCCTTGTGTGTCATGTGGACACACAGGCATGATCCTGGGATGATCCCTGGGATATCTCCTGGTGTAGACATGCCCTATGCTGAATCCTATGACAGTTCCAGTCTTCTTCCTTTCCCCTCTGAAATCACCTGTCTAGCAAAAATGCAGGGTGGCCAGAATGCAGGGATGAATATTATCTTCATGCATTTGATACTCAGTACTCTCTAAGTTCAGAAGCTGCCAACTATTGACATAGGATTGCGGCCTTAGGAAGTGACTGTAGAGTGTGTGTGAGTGTCCTCTGTTTCGTTGCACAATTATCTCTCCATCAGCCTGTAGCCTCCTTTAAAACCCAGGGGAAGACGTCACAAGGGAATTCCTCCCATAGAGCTTACTGTTTTCAGATCAGGAAACACAGGCAGCCTGGGAGGCTGCAGAGCCGTGGAGAGATGTGTAATAGAAAGGAAACAGACACACAGCGCTCTCCGCCATCTCAAAAACACCCCCAAAATAAATGATAAAACACCCTGAGAAAGAGATAGGACAATGAAAGCCTCTTTCATGGGAGAAGAAAATGTCCAGGAAGTTGAAGGACAGACTTTGACACAGTCCCGCTCACACCTACATTATAGAGGCGGCAAAATGGGTGGGGTGGGGAGGCTGCCAACACAATTGGTGCTTTTGCCACTCACAGGGGCAGCACAATCCCCTCCCCCAAATCCCCAGAAAAAAAGGAAAAAAGTTCTGCCACAACCCCTGCCAATGGTGAGTCCTGCCTGTAAGAAATGGTTGAGAATTTCTCCTTCCCCTGAAGAAATTCAGTGAAATTGTCCCCACCACCCATTTCCCTGCCATCAAATAGAATTTGAAGAGGCCATTGGTGCACATCTCGAATGCAAACCACTTCTGCTATAGTTTAGAATGATGGACTCTGTTACATAGGAGACTGCCTTAAACTAGGTACTCTAGCCCAGTCCATCTAGCCCAGCATTGCAACAGTAACTTGAAGCAGGTCTCCAGCAGAGGACTTCCTTACCATCTGTTACCTGGTTCTTTTAACTGCAGATGCCAGGGTTTGAGCCTGAGACCTTCTACACCCACCCCTGAGCCACAGTTCTTCTGCTGCCTTCACCCTTAAGTTTGATCTGGATCATATAGGCACTAGTGACGTTGAAGTAAAAGAGATAGGAAGTGCCTTGATCTTCCTGGTCATAAGTCTATTTCATGGTCACATGTCCCATTCCTGGGCACTGGATCATGGTCATAAGTTAAAGATGTTATACTGCTTCTACCAGAACATACTGGAGGCATGGTAGTTCTAGAGCAGATTTCTCCAACCTGGTGCTTTCCAGATGTTTTGGACTACGACAACTAGCATTTCTAACCATTAGCCATGCTGACTGTGGTTGATGGGAGTTGAAATCCAAAACATCTGGAAGGCATCCGCTTCGGAAAGGCTAGAGGAATTTTAGACATAAATAAAGAAATAAACAACATTCAACATCACCATATATAGGGGATGGTGGAATGCTGGAGATACTAAATGTATTGTGCCACCAAAGCTCCCTAGGATATCTTGAAATATGAGTATCTTCTACATCTGGAGGTCCCCATTTATCATCTTGCCTAAAAAGAATTAATGGAGGCCCCAACTGGGCACTTCCTACTCTGCTGAGCTTATGAGCATTTGCTGTCAGCAAATAATTCTGAATAATCAGGTTTATTGCAAAACATGCTAAGATTCTGTGGATAAGCTGCAAATGTTGGGGAAAAGGCAAATTAATTCCTCTGTCTGGAGTTTCCTAAGTGTGCTTTAACCATGCATGGTTGGTTAGATCCAACAGGCACACGTCCGTTGCACTAGCTGAATTGCTTGTGACCTTATTATTCTCATGACCTTATCACACTCACTTACAGGAGGAACACACACACATTCTGAAAGTTTGGCATGGCTTCAAGGGCAGTTGAGAAAGCAGTTCACAACTGCTGACCATCTGGTTATGATGAGGTCTAGCAAATATCTTTAAAATGTTACAGCTAGAACATTTGCCAAAGTATTGCAGAGGATGCACAAAACAGGAGATGATGCACTCACTACACATGCATCCCTAAAAATCATAATACATATGAGGTTAGCTTGTTATTTATAGATAAATATGATATTTAGGTTTGGGGAGAAATTAGTTCATTTTACATTTTAGAGCAACCTTTCTTAATTTTGATCTTTCAAACAAATATGCCAGAGCTTTCCAAACTGTGTGTCACAACACGTTAGTGTGTCAGCTGCAGTGTGTAGGTGTGTCACGTGAAAGTAACGAGAAACCTCTGAGTCTATGTGAAATAAGCAATACCAACTTGCATGCATTTTTACGCAGCAAAGGTGCCGATTAGTATGGTGCACTAGTATATTCCCTTCCGTCATATCCGTGTAGGCACACCACGGTCGAGGGATCATACAGGTACTGTGCATGCGCAGTATGCATAATCAGGTTGTAACAGCTGAAGTGACACAGCTGCACCTGAAGTGACGCATTCGAGAAATTCCATGGATCCAGGTTTTTGATAGAACACCGTCTCAACCGCCGCTCGATTGCAGCTCGACAAAATTGGTTCAATGTGAAAAGTCTTGGAAATGTATGTTATTATCTTGCAAATCATATATTTTAAAAAATATTAATGAAAGGTTTTCATGAGATATGTTGTGTCCCCATACATTTTGTTATTACAATTTATGTATGTGTCCGTTATCTCTTATAAGGGGTTAGTTTAACCTCCAGTTTGCTAGTAAAACTGAATTACTGTGTCGCGAAATGATGCATGTCTAAAAAATGTGTCACCAACATGAAAAGTTTGGAAAGCTCTGACATACGCAAATCAAAACTCATCTTCCTTTGGACTCCAATCTCTTCCCCACTTTTGTCTCCCAAAAGGAACATAAGTACAGGCAATGCATGTGTGTTCATACTTTCTTAATTTTGCCTTTCCCAGCCCTTTCTTTTGTTGTCTCCCCAATTACTAGTAGTTATTTATTTCTTTACTTATTGCTAAATTTGTATCCTGCCTTTCCACCAAACGGTGATCAATATTGTAAGATCCTTGTGGACAAGGACCTACTTTTTTCTTTCTTTTCTTAGGTTACTCTGAAAAGTGCTTTGAAATTAACACAATCAATGAAAGCAATTCAGCCATGAATAATATCGAGTCTGCTAGAATAACTGAAAGTAGTGCATGCCAAGGTACAACTCCTTGGGTGGGCTGGGTGGGTGGGCAGATACTAGGATACATGGCTCACTAGACACATTTTGTAAAACAGCAACAACAAAAACCAGAGAGCTTTGGCTATGGGATGGAATAATAATAATAATAATAATAATAATAATAATAATAATAATAATAATAATAGGCCTAAGTCACTTGGATTCTATTTTGAATCCCTGACGCCACTGTGGAAGGCATACACAGCTGGCTTCCAAAGACTACAGTCATCTATAATTCATGCTTTTCAGGGAAATTGTGGTTCCCTACCAATTTTTCTCTCTCAGATTAATTGCTATGCGTGGGGCAATTTTCAAGGGGGTTGCAGCTCAGAAGGGAAGGTTCTCCACAGATGCTGCAACACCCCTCAACAAAATCTCCAATGATCTTCTCACTGCCAAGTCTAAAGGCCATTATTCCATTCTTATTCTCCTTGATCTAACTGCAGCCTTTGACACGGTTGATCACGATCTTCTCTTAGATTCCCTCCATGACCTTGGACTCTGTGGCTCTGTCTATAACTGGTTCGCCTCCTATCTAGAGGGTCACTCTTTCAGCGTGTCGGCTAACGGCAGCTCGTCCTCCTCTTTTCCCAATTCTGTAGGGGTTCCGCAAGGCTCGGTGCTTGGCCCGTTGTTGTTTTCTTTATACATGCTGCCCTTGGGCAAGCTTATTCAATCTCATGGCCTCCAATATCACCTGTATGCCAACGATACACAACTATATCTGTCATCGCCGGAACTTTCTCCTGATGTTCACGATCGTATCTCGGCATGTCTTTCAGATATCTCAGCCTGGCTGCTTCATCGTCGTTTGAAACTTAATATGGCAAAAACTGAACTGCTTGTTTTTCCTCCTAAACCTTCTCCTCACCTCTCATTCTCTCTTACTGTCAACGATGTCACGCTTACTCCGGTCAAGGAAGCTCGTAGTCTTGGCTTTATATTTGATTCCTCGCTCTCCTTTACTCCTCATATCGAGGCAGTAGCTAAATCCTGTCGCTTCTTCCTGTATAATATTGCCAGGATTCGACCATTTTTGTCTGTCTCTTCTGCCAAGACTCTCGTTCACGCACTGGTTATCTCTCGGTTGGACTACTGCAACCTTCTTCTCTCTGGCCTTCCTTCTTCTCACATCAGTCCGCTGGTCTCTGTCCACCACTCTGCCGCTAAGATCATCTTCTTGGCCCGCCGCTCTGACCATGTCACTACACTTCTGAAATCTCTTCATTGGCTTCCAATTCACTCCAGAATCCAATATAAACTTCTCCTGCTGACCTTCAAAGCTCTTCACGGTCTAGCTCCTGCCTATCTCTCCTCTCTCATCTCACACGATTGCCCCGCTCGTGCTCTCCGCTCCTCTGATGCCATGCTTCTCGCCTGCCCCAGGACCTCCACTTCCCTTACTCGGCTTCGTCCTTTTTCTTCTGCTGCCCCTTACGCCTGGAATGCTCTTCCAGAACACTTGAGAACTACCAACTCAATCACAGCTTTTAAAACGCAGCTAAAAACTTTTCTTTTCCCTATAGCTTTTAAATATTGAGTTTGTTCTAACTCCATACTGTTAGCTTCACCCTACCCGGTGCCTGTTTACACTTCCCTGTGCCTGTTTGCATTCTCCTTCCCTCTTTATTGTTTACTACAACTTTATTAGATTGTAAGCCTATGCGGCAGGGTCTTGCTATTTACTGTGTAATCTGTACAGCACCACGTACATTGATGGTGCTATATAAATAAATAATAATAATAATAATAATAATAATAATAATAATAATAATTAAGCTTATTTCAAATATAACAACAAAAATGATGACAATAAATAAACTTTATTCCTCAAACGTTGTTCTTAACTGATCCTTACACCTCCCATCATTTGTTTTTTGCATCACGTTCCATTATAAAATCGCTGTTATACTGTTCTAGCCTGCTGCAGGGTTTATACCTTTTGCCTATATAATATTTTCCATTGGTTTGAAATTATTTGGAATACTCCACCTTTAGTGATAACTCTAGGATTATTTTTTAAAAAACAACAGCACTGAACTCCCAGTTTTGAGGCATCCCAATGAGCAAAATTGTCATCTCCCATAAGTCTTTGTGAAAATGATGCAATGCAATACTAATCCTCCAGGAATCTGTTCTGCCCCATGTAAGATTTCTTTTAAAAGGTCAGGATACCTGGTTCGCATGCATCACAACCCACCAGTTGAACAGGCCACATAGGGCTAGATGTGAGCCATGTGGAGACACATCAAAGAATCCACCTTCTGAGCTTGTTCTTCCCAGGTTGTACTGTAAAAAAAGAAGCTCAGGCTGCAATGAATGTTGATGATGATAGCTCCCTCAAGTATTTACATTTTTTTAATAAATTAAAAAGTGAAATGTTAATGTGATGAGAACCTAAGAAGAGTCTTGCTTAGTCAGACCAAGGATCCATCTAGTTGAGTGATAGGGAACATGTGGCCCTCTAGATATTGTTGGACTACAACACCCATTATCCTGGACCAGTTTCCTTTGATCTTGTTCTTTATCAGCCTGCTTCCACCACTGGCTACCCCGATCTTTCCAGGGCCAGATCTATACCAAGCATGATATGACACTTTGAAAACAGTTTGAAAACTGTATATGGAGTGTGCCATGGTTCCCAACAGTTTTCAATACCATTATAAACCATTTTAAAGCAGTAGTATAGATCCTTCCCAGGAAGCCTACAAGGAGTGAATAAAGGCATCCAACGTCCCATGAACACCCTATGTAGACACGATCTTAGAAATGAACTGAAGTCATTTTATTTTTCTTAATACCCTCAAAAACAGCAGTTAAAACTTCTTTAAAAAAAAAAAAAGATTAAAGGGTCACATTTCAAGTCAAGACAGTCCACAAGCCTTAGAGATTTCCTCGTCACTACTTACATTGCTGTTTTGAAAAATAACCCTAGGGGGGATGCTTAATTAATTGCTCCTTCTTTCTTCCTACCAAGGTAGACAAATATCTATGCTGCCCCTAAATCAATGAATTCAGGAGTCTCCTACAGTTTAGCACATCTGTAGTTGAAAGCCAGTTTGTTGTGGGGGGGGGGGACATTCCCATGAGGAATATTGCAGGGATCAATTCATAAGCAAAGAAAAACATGCCTTTCTCAGCAAGGAGGTGATGCTATAATTTTATGCTTACGACAGTGATTAGCAGTGTGTTACCAAGGGAGTATATTCAAAGGAGTGTCCATCGTTACAGTGTGGCTTAATATTGGACCCTCTTGAAACCGTTAAAGGAACTGGCCATGACCCAGTACAGAATTAGGTTGCCTAAGGGTGCAATCCTATGTAAGTTTACACAGAAAGAGGGCTACAACTCACTAACAATACCAAGGCCAACAATAAGGAATTCTTAAAATATATCACAAGCAGGAAACCAGCTAGGGAAGCAGTTGGACCACTAGATGACAATGGTGTTAAGGGAGTACTAAAGGAGGACCAGGAAATTGCAGAGAAGCTGAATGAATTCTTCGCATCAGTGTGCATTGCAGAAGATATAGGACAGATACCTGTGCCTAAACTGATGTTTTCAAGAAGGGAGTCTGAGGAACTGAGGCAAATAGCAGTGACAAAAGATGAAGTTCTCAACCTTATTGACAAATTGAAAGCAACCAAATCACCTGGTCCAGATGGTATCCATCCTAGAGTTCTCAATGAACTCAAATATGAAATTGCTGATCTTCTAACCAAAATATGCAGCATGTCCCTGGGAGGGTGCTGTTGCACCGTGTCCTGCTTTGTTGGTCCTTGGTCGACAGCTGGTTGGCTATTATGTGGACAAGAGTGCTGGTCTAGATGGACCTTTGTTATTATTATTATTATTATTATTATTTATTTATATAGCACCATCAATGTACATGGTGCTGTACAGATAACACAGTAAATAACAAGACCCTGCCGCATAGGCTTACAATCTAATAAGTTGTAGTAAACAATAAAGAGGGAAGGAGAATGCAAACAGGCACAGGGAAGTGTAAACAGGCACAGGGTAGGGCAAAACCAACAGTGTAAAGTCAGAACAAACTCAATATTTGAAGGCTATAGGGAAAAGAAAAGTTTTGAGCTGAGTCTTAAAAGCAGTGATTGAGTTTGTAGTTCTCAAGTGTTCTGGAAGAGCGTTCCAGGCGTAAGGGGCAGCAGAAGAAAAAGGACGAAGCCGAGTAAGGGAAGTGGAGGTCCTTGGGCAGGCGAGAAGCATGGCATCAGAGGAGCGGAGAGCCCGAGCGGGGCGATAGTGTGAGATGAGAGAGGAGAGATAGGCAGGAGCTAGGCAGTGAAGAGCTTTGAAGGTCAGTAGGAGAAGTTTATATTGGATTCTGAAGTGAATTGGAAGCCAATGAAGAGATTTCAGAAGTGGAGTGACATGGTCAGAGCGGCGGGCCAAGAAGATGATCTTAGCGGCAGAGTGGTGGACAGAGACCAGCGGACTGATGTGAGACGAAGGAAGGCCAGAGAGAAGAAGGTTGCAGTAGTCCAACCGAGAGATAACCAGTGCGTGAACGAGAGTCTTGGCAGAAGAGACAGACAAAAATGGTCGAATCCTGGCAATATTATACAGGAAGAAACGACAGGATTTAGCTACTGCCTCGATGTGAGGAGTAAAGGAGAGCGAGGAGTCAAATATAAAGCCAAGACTACGAGCTTCCTTGACCGGAGTAAGCGTGACATCGTTGACAGTAAGGGAGAATGAGAGGTGAGGAGAAGGTTTAGGAGGAAAAACTAGCAGTTCAGTCTTTGCCATGTTAAGTTTCAAACGACGATGAAGCAGCCAGGCTGAGATATCTGAAAGACATGCCGAGATACGATCGTGAACATCTGGAGAAAGTTCCGGAGATGAAAGATATAATTGTGTATCATCGGCATACAGGTGATATTGGAGGCCGTGAGATTGAATGAGCTTGCCCAAGGGCAGCATGTATAGAGAGAACAACAACGGGCCAAGCACCGAGCCTTGCGGAACCCCAACTGAAAGGGGAAAAGAGGAGGACGAGCTGCCGTTAGCCGACACGCTGAAAGAGCGACCCTCTAGATAGGAGGCGAACCAGTTATAGACAGAGCCACAGAGTCCAAGGTCGTGGAGGGAATCTAAGAGAAGATCGTGATCAACCGTGTCAAAGGCTGCGGTTAGATCAAGGAGAATAAGAACAGAATAATGGCCTTTAGACTTGGCAGTAAGAAGATCATTGGTGATCTTGGTAAGGGCTGTTTCAGTGGAATGCAAAGGACGGAAGCCAGATTGAAAGGGATCCAGAGCAGAGTTATTAGAGAGAAAGTCAAGACAACGAGAGTAGACCAGACGTTCCAGGATCTTTGAGACAAAGGGCAAGAGGGAGACAGGTCGGTAGTTAGACAGGGATAGTCGATCAAGAGTGGGTTTTTTGAGAATGGGAGAGACTGTAGCATGTTTAAAAGCAGAAGGAAATGAACCAGAGGACAGAGAAGAATTAATGATGTGAAGCAAGGAAGGGAGGATAGCGGGGATAAGATTAATAAAGACGCGAGAGGGAATCGGATCACGGGAACAAGTGGAAGGCTTCGATGAGCGCAGTATTTTAGACAGTTCATCAGCTGAGACCGAAGGGAATGCCGAGAGAGTTGAAGGAGGAGCTGACAGGTGAGGGACAGGAGCTGGAAGCGGAGCAGAGTTGGCTAGATCGGAGCGTATAGTTTGGATTTTAGCATTGAAGAAAGAGGCAAAGTCGTTGGCAGACAGGGAGGCGGGGAGAGATGGCGGATTAGGCTTCAGAAGAGAATTGAAGGACGCGAAGAGCCGCTGAGGGTGCCTAGCATTTGACTGGATCAACGTTGAGTAGTGCTGCTGTTTGGCCAGTGAAATGGCAGAAGAGAAAGAGGAGAGAACAAATTTGTAGTGGACAAAGTCCGCCCAGTCCTTGGTCTTACGCCACAGGCGTTCGGCTGCCCGGGAACAAGAGCGAAGGTAGCGGAGGAAAGAGGTGAGCCACGGTTGGGGTTGAGAGGGGCGAACTATCCGAATTGTAGATGGAGCAAGATTATCAAGAGTTGAAGATAAGGAGGAGTTAAAGGAGGAGACGGCTGAGTCCAAGGAGACGGCTGTGTAGACAGAAGGAAGAGAGGAGGCTAAGGACTGAGAAAAAGCCTCGTAGTTGATAGAATGCAGGTCACGACAAGGGCGAGAAGCGGGACGTGAAGGAGGGGGATTGTGAGTAATATTGAAAGAGACTAGATGATGATCTGACAGAGGAAAGTCAGCGATAGAAAAGTCCAGGACAGAGCAGTTCCGAGTGAGGACAAGATCCAGACAGTGTCCAAGGGAATGTGTGGGTGCTTCAGACCAGAGCTTAAGATCGTAAGAGGAAGATAAGGAGCGAAATCGTAGAGCTGCAGCATCGTGAGGGTCATCTACATGGATATTGAGGTCACCTAAAATCAGAGTAGGAGAGTTGTCAGAGAGGAGAAAGGACAGCCACGAGTCGAGATCAGAGAGAAATTTAGAGGATGAGCCAGGGGGGCGGTAGAGAACTGCAACCCGCAGTCGCAGCGGAGTGAAGAGTCTCACCACATGTGCCTCAAAGGAGGAGAAACAGTGTGAAGGTGGAATGGGAAGAGGCTGGAACTGGCACAAACTCGATAATAAAAGACCCACACCACCACCTCGACCCTCTGGGCGACTCGAGTGAGAGAAAGAGAGTCCTCCAAGAGAGAGGGCAGCAGAGATGGCGGTGTCATGGGCAGGAAGCCAGGTTTCAGTAAGAGCAAGGAGGTGGAGAGATCTAGAGAAGAACAAGTCCTGGATGACAGGGGCCTTGGAAGCAATAGAGCGACAGTTCCATCATGGCAATTCTTATGTTCTTAAACCAGCCAAATTGGGGGATGCTGGGATTGATTTATATGACCTAAACATGCATAGCATTGCATCCTGAGGCCGTTAAAACCAATGGTCTTCTATATGCCTAAATCTGTGCTGGATTGTGGCCATTACAGGGATCAGGCCACTTTCATGAACCATTTGGGGCTTTTTAAATCAAGGGGAGACATGTGAGCATATAGGCAAATCCTGAATGGCATGTAGAGTGTGGAAAGATTAGCAGCTAATGGAGCTCTTTGACAATAAGGACTGACAAAAGGACGGACTTCTTCACACAGTACATAATCCTTGGTAGTAAAAATACAGTGATGATAAACAATTTTCTGCCCCTTCGTGGTCCCCCAAATCAGCTGCCTGAGGCAACTGCCCTACTCTGTCTAATGATAGAGTCAGCCACCAGCGACTTTTCTGTGCCATGCCCATTTGCTTACTTCCCCTAAGCCTTCCACCCTAGAATGTTTTATCCAGGGTCGAATCTACATTATTGGTTATAATGTTATTTTATGCCTTTGTTCCGTTTATAATTATAACATTACTGTCTGTAGTACCCCGTTACAAATCGCGTGATTTACCTTTATCTGTAACATTGTACTGTAGCACACTGTTTGTTGCCCCGTTCTATACTCTGTCATTTCCCTGATCCTCCCACTTCCGTTTTTTTTGGTGGTTTTTTTAGCATTATTTCCACCTCCTTCCTTTGCAAGCTCTTTAACGCTGGAGTGAATGCCAGGCAGCTGCCGTAAGGGGACTACAACTCCCAGAGGGCCTTGCGGTTGGCAAGCCCCTCTTTACAGGCCAGCAGCAGGAGGAGCAGGCATGGGAGGCTGCAGCAGGTCAGCATCCTGGGAGGGAGGGAGGGCGAGTGAGCAGGGGGCGCTCCACAAGGGCCTTGTCCAGAGTTATTTGGACGGTGGAGGGAGGAAAGATTTTGGATCAAACAAACAGTTGCTGATGGCATGGACCAGAAGTTGTCTCAAACAGGAAGGAGAGTGGATGATCACGTGATTTAACAATGTGACAGGGAAAACAGCGAAAGATTGGTGCACATAGAAAGCAAAATAACGCTACAGAAGGGTAACAATGGAAAGGTAAAACGGAACATAATCTAACTATACAACATTATAAATAAAGTGTCATGTGATCACTGATGTCATCAGAGCCATATGTATCATTATAAAGTAGTGTAGATTCCCCCCAGGTCATTTCCAGCACCAGAACTCTGCTGAAGAGCTGAGGGAGAGGGACACTGAGAAGATGCAGGGAATTAAACCATAAGCAAGTCAGACCCCATCCCCTCATTCTATATAATTGGAGCCATTTTGTGTTTTAAACAAATGAGTTGTGGTGTGGGTGGAAGGGGGGGATCCCTGAAAGTTGGACAGACAGACCTTCTACAAGTGGAGCTCTTCTCTCCTTCCCCGTTTGTCTCGTGGAAGACAGATCCTGGATCCAACCGCTTATCTATACATTCTGGTAGTTAAATGGAACCTCCATATACTCCTGAAGACCAGATGTTGGGGGTCAAGCAACAGACAAAGGGCATCACTTCCATGTCTTCCTTGTGGGCTTCCAGCGGCGCTCTTAGAAGCAAAATGCTGGACCTCATTCTGATCCAGCAAGGCAATCCTTTTGTTCTTTTGGTTAACAGCAAAATAAAAATACAATTCACATCCTGAAAACTCCTGGAGAATATTATAGAGAGGGTTTGTCAACCATTAAATAGAAATGTTCCAGTTGGACTGCGTTCACGATTCCGACCACCCACTTAACAGGTAACAGGAACTAAGAAAGGTCTTACTCTTTTGTTAACAGAACTGTTCCCTCATCCTCGACGACCACTCCTGTAGGTATGGTGAACGTTGTCAGCACACGCAAAATACATTCACGTTACATTAGAGTCCAAACTTTCCAAACATTTTGCCATATCCAGTTTAGTCTACTGGGTTCATCATCTGCCCATATATGCGTGTTCCCGAGTAGGAATGAGAAATCAAATGAGGAATGTAAATTTCCCTTTGTTTGTTGTTGCTTTCCATGACAATCTTCGGATATTTTCTGCATCTGTGGCCCTGCAGAGATCTACATGTTTTCCCCTTCCAGAACTTTTACTTGGCCTAAATCCTCAGATGGTTTACCTAAGCGGAAACCTCCAAATCTACCTCAGAATTGTGCTTTAGGTAAAACTATGGGCATGCTGGTTAAAACAACAAAAAATAAACATTCAAACATACAGCTTTAGGTAAAACTCTGTGGCAACTTATTTATTCATTTATTAAATTTGTAACTGCCTTTCCATCAAACAGCTCTCACAAATGTACAACCCCAAGTCCATCTCAAGAAATGTTGCTAATCTATTTGAAACTCTTTTTTGATGTCCTCAGAATCCCTCGTATGTTTTGCCCAAGCAGAACAATCCAATTTCATTTCAAAATTTTGCTAAGTCCAACTTTGTTGGCAATGTAACATTTGAGCATGGTATTTTCTTTGCTCTACATTACTAGAGGGGTAGAATTCTGGGTGGGCCCAGGCTAACTAGTTATTATCCTGGGGTTTCAGTATTTTAACCATTTACTTGTGTTTCATTCTCAGTATATAATCTTCTTCTTGTCCTAGGTTAACAGAAAACAATAGAAATATATAGAAAAATAAATTTCAGTTTGTTTTATTTGAATCAAAAAGAAGGAAAGGAACCTCTTGTGCAAGCACTGAGTCATTACTGAGGGATGCCAGCTTTCGCTGATGTTTTCTTGGCAGGCCTTATAGCGGGGTGGTTTGCCGTTGCCTTCCCCAGCCATTATTACCTTTCCCCCAGCTAGCTGGATACTCGTTTTACCAACCTCGGGAGGATGGAAGGCTGAGTTGACCCGAGCTGGCAGCCTGAAACCAGCTTCTGCTGGGATCAAACTCAGGCCGTGGGGAGAGTTTCAGCTGCCGAAACTGCTGCTTTACCGCTCTGCACCCCACGAGGCTCATTTGAATCAAAAGACAATGCATATATCCACCCCACCCACCCACCCCACATTAAGGGTGCAATCCTATGCATGTTTAGATAGAAAAAAGTTCTACATCTCCCAGCATTCCCCAGCCAGCCTAAATATGTATAGGACTGCACCCTAAATAGACTACGAGCCCATTCAGAAGACACCTTAAACCATGGCTTTAACCATGGTGGTAAAGCCAGAAAGGTAGGCCGTGTTCAGAAGACACCTTAAATCGCGGCTTTCACCAAGGTGAATAAGACTTTTTGTTTTACTCACCATGGTTAAAGCCATGGTTTAAGGTATCTTCGGAACACAGCCTGGCTTTCTGGCTTAACTACTGTGGTTAAAACCATAGTTTAAGGTAGGGATGTGCTCCGCTCCGATTAGGAGCGTAGAAGCAGTAGCGGATTGGCCTGCTCCGCCTTACCCAGAGGCGGAGTAGGAGCAGACCGCGGACCCCCTAGAAGCAAGGCGAAGAGAAGCGCCCATTTTTCGGAGCTCCGAGTTCAGGCGGAGCGCTCCGGTCGCCATCTTGAAAACATTTCGCCATAGGATTGCATTGCGGCAAATAATCGCGCATAACTACGTTGTTTTTGAAGCTATCATTCTGAAAATTCTTGTGCACAGAGAGTCGTGGATGGGGGTCATTTTGAGACCACTCTCACCTCTCTGCGTTGTCTGGGTCACGGGCTATATTTTTGTGAAAATCGGGTCAACCGCGCGGCTCAAACTGCGTTTTCGGCTTTTCGCCCATAGGATTGCATTGAGGGAAAGAATCGGGGATAACTGGGGGGGGGGTAAGCTATCGTTCTGAAAATTCTTGTGCACAGAGAGTCGTGGATGGGGGTCATTTTGAGACCACTCTCACCTCTCTGCGTTGTCTGGGTCGCGGGCTATATTTTTGTGAGAATCGGGTCAACCGCGTGGCTCAAACTGCGTTTTCGGCTTTTCGCCCATAGGATTGCATTGAGGGAAAGAATCGGGGATAACTGGGGGGGGTTAAGCTATCATTCTGAAAATTCTTGTGCACAGAGAGTCGTGGATGGGGGTCATTTTGAGACCACTCTCAACTTTCTGCATCGTACGGGTCGCGGGCTAGAAGTTTTTAAAAAATCGGCGGGAAAAATACCTTTTTCAAAGGGCTGAGGGGCAGAGTCAGCTCCCGGTCATGATGATCCCAAAGTTGGAGGAGGGCATAGGCAAAACAGGTAACTTGGGATTCTGGGAAACTTCTCTTTCTTCATCTGAACGGGCTTTTCCCCGTGTTTTTTAAAACAGTAGCCCCACCAAATGCACAAACACAACCTGAAATCATATACTAAGCCAAGAATAAGAGATAGAAACACAGCACTGCTCCCCACCCTAATCTTGGTGAACAACTGAATAGATGTGGTGCAAGGGGATGAGCTCCCCTAGGGCATCTCATCGTGGACGTGCCCCCACTCTCTCCTGCACTGGAAGGCCATTAGAGCCTTCCAAAGAGAGTAAAACGGTGGAGCAATGCCTATCATGAGTTGAAGTGAATGGTCACTTTTCAGTGTTGGAGCAATGCCTGTTCTGAGTCGAAGTGAGCGTTTTACTTCTTCTCAGAGCTGTTGGTGGCTGTCTTGAACTGGCAGCTACTTCCCCCTCCCCCGGGCACGTCCCCCTATTGCTGGTAAAAGACAGATATAGCCTTTTTAAAAAAATTCTTCTTGTTGTTTATTGAGCAACACTGCTTCTTTTAATTCCACCCCTCCTTTGTTTATTGATTGATTTATTCCATTTTATATGCATTACTGGCTTATCCTTGGCTCACTTCCTTATGCCCCCAGAAATGCCAGCTGCATGCCTGCCTGCCTTCCCTCCCTCCTCCCCTGCCCACCTCGCAGGGATGTTGTGTGTGGGGTGCCCGATTTTCAAAAATTCCCCAAAAATCGGGGGATGATGGGATTGCTTTGAAACTTAGCGTGCGTGTGTATATCCCCATGAGGTGTCATGGTGCCAAACATGAGGTTTCTAACTTGAACAGAAAAGAAGTTGTATACTTTTTTAGCTTTCAATGCAAGCCTATGGGGGGGGGAAACGGAGCTCCGTATTCGGAGCTCCGGGCGGAGCGGAGCGGAAGTGGGCGGAGCGGGGGCGGGGCGGAGCGGCCCGATCCGGAAAATGGCGGATCTGCAAGTGAAGCGGAGCGGGGGGTCCGTGCACACCCCTAGTTTAAGGTGTCTTCTGAACGGGGCCTACAGCAGGCTCCACAAAGCTGCCAACTTTTTATGGAATGGTTGTTTGGCTCTTGGTCTGGATGGTTAATGCTGAGTGGTGGCTTGTGAGGAGATATAACTTGAGGTAAAGTGTTGGATGGAATTTCTGATTCATCAGTCCTTTCACTTCTTTACAGTAGGCAAACAAGTCATGTAATGGAGAGGGAAGAATATTACATTTTATAATCTACTGCACCCTACCTTCTTCTTGAGTTAGAATTCCATCCATGCATTCCAGACTACATGCAATGAAAAGGATCAGATGTGTCCATACAGGGCTTTCCATAATTTGAATAAAAATAACAGAAGGATAAGTTGGCAAGCTAAGCCTAACTCATATTTGCATGTCAAATATTTGGTGCCCTCATGTTTACAGTTCATATGTATTGACAATACAAGACATTAAAACTAGGGTGACCATATGAAAAGGAGGACAGGGCTCCTGTATCTTTAACAGTTGCCTAGAAAAGGGAATTTCAGCAGGTGCCATTTGTATATATGGAGAACCTGGTGAAATTCCCTCTTCATTACAGCAATTAAAGCTGCAGGAGCTATGCTAGAGTGACCAGGTTTAAAAGAGGACAGCTTTAACTGGTGTGATAGAGAGGAATTTTCACCAGGTTCCCCATATATACAAATGAGACCTGCTGAAATTTCCTTTCCAATATAACTGTTAAAGATACAGGAGCCCTGTCCTCCTTTTCATATGGTCACCCTATTAAAACAGCAACAACTTCTTCCTTTGGAAACTTGCACTTTTATTTTAGTTTTTTGCCAAACAACATGATGCAAAGTGTGGACTCTCCTACTGCATCACTTATTGTGATTTGCTGACTTTACCTATCCCTTTCCTGCTTGTGAATGGGCTCTGTTTGCTGACTGGAGTTTGGAAAGCCTTCATATTTAATCCCTGCCTTACCCTTTTCTTGATCAACTTCAACGCTAGGAACATAAAGGAGAAAATACGATACACTGCATGTTAGCATATCTACTGTGAATAAGTAAATAAGATTGCCTCAAGACGTAAGCGATTTGGACACATCGGTCGAAGCTGAAAATTCAACATTTTCTGCATGTTAAAACTGTGTTAAGCTGTTGAATTGTTTTGTGATTAACCAAGCCACTTACCTCATAAGGATATTAATTATCCAGACATAAAAAGCCATACATTTCTCTGTGAAGAGAGCCATTCTGATTTTTTAAGTTATTTGAGTTTCTTTCACTTATTCCAGTTAAATGGATCCTGCCCAAGAAAAAAAAAAACAGGTCTAAATGCAAATTAACATTACTGTTTAAATATCACAGACCATTTTCTCAGAGCCCAGTTACAATAACTAGTAATTATAAAAATTGCTTGCCTTGGGCTTCTAGCTAAGCCAGTGCTAAACTTGTCCTTTTATTAGATCTGTCAGACTGAGTTAATTATCTTTATGATAATAGATGTGCTTTACCTCAAACAAAACAAATACCCTTATAATTAGCTTTTTTTTGGTTAGAATTTTAATTTATTTATAAAGACGGATTTGTTTTTTGCTAAAAAAATTTTTTAAAAAAATATTTTATTTGTTTGTTTTATGTTGAAGTTCCATTTTACTTGTCTGCTTAGTAGTTCTTAAAGGTAGAAAAGATCCATTAATTAAACTGGTGGGCTCTAAGGTTAAACAAGGTATCTCTTCTAGCCAGCAAGAAATCAATTTGGCTCTGTCTGTGTGTGGTTGTATGGAGTGGATAGAAGTGAAATGTTTTACTTTTCTCCCTGAAACTTACGCTGAGCTGTCTTTTTAATCAGTACATTAACTGAATCTAGCAGAGGACCGTGCTTGATAGCACTAATCCCAGCCTAGTGATTCCTTTTGAATGCCTGTTTTGATGTCAGTTTTAAAGCTCTCCTGAAATCCCTACAGATATGTTACACATGAGCCATATATATTTTCTATCCATGCTTCTACAAAGCTCCTTGCAATTTCTGCCACATTCCTCCTTCTTACTTTACTAGTATCCTATCGGCCTTATCCTGCAAACCTTCCCTCCTGATCAAATTGACTTAGCTGGCAAAGTTAGGCTACACATTTTCTAATATACATGGGTTGTATGGATGCATTACCTAGTCTAGTTTTCAGAAGATGCAACCCTCTCCTATACTGGGTTGATCACTGTGAGAGATTAAACACATTTCTTCACATTATTTGGAAGAGCATAAAGAGCATAAAAATTACCTTGGTGGATCAGGACCACATCCATCTAGGATTCTGTTTTCAACCTGAGCCAGGCCCATGGTTTTGGAAGCTCACCAGTAAGGCATGGCCCTGCTGATCTTCCTTGTTATTTATCGCCAACATCTGGCACTGACAGGTATACTACTTCTTCAACTGGAGGTTCCATTTGAACCACAGCTTCTAGCTGTTCATATTCATTACGTTGTTCACCCTTCATTAAGTTGTCAAACACTTTTATAAGAAATGATCTGTATCACATGCCTCATCACAGAATAGACCTGCAGTTGTCCTATGACTACAAGTGAAACTTCTGATACTATGTGAAAAGCCATTGTCTTCCTGCTCCATGACGACTCCCTGAAACCTAACAAGAGAATTGCGGGCACTAGATGGGCAATTCATCCAAGCATTTCTCATTGTGAGCCACATATCTGTTTTCTTGCGATCTCTGTTTAAACCTAGCCCGGTTTTCAGAGTCTTGTCTCTTCAAATGTCTAATTAGTTCAGTTTATTGATACTTAAGAGCACAACTAAAATTTTGCCAAATGAATGGTGTCCCTCATAATAAAGATTATTTGACAGGTATGAATGGGGGGCAGGTGGAGAGTTGTAATAAATACTCAGATTCTGTCAGTTTTTGGCCTTCTTAAATTGGAATGCTCTAGAGTGAACTTTGTATTTAGTGGAGTTGCTGTAAAAACCAACAAACCAACCAACCACCATGACATTGTTTGGCAAAGTGTTTGGGTGAAGTCTGATGGACAAGTCAAGATGTAGGTGTACAACGTTGGTAGATCTTAGCATGCTCTGAAAGAAAAGCTAGCAGAGGGGCCATAGCCCTGTGGTAAATCGTGCAATTTGCATGCAGAAGGTCTCGGGTTCAAGCTCTAGTATCTCTACCCAAAAGATCTCAGTCAGCATGGCTGAGAAAGAACCAGCCCTGGGAAGCCCACACTAGCTAGAGCAGACAACAGATGGATTGATGCACCAGTGGTTTGGCTTAGTATTAAAGCCAGCTTCATACTATGCCGCCATTTCCCCTTTCAGTCTCTACCAACTGCATTCATCAGATCAAGCCCTGCTTCACGTTCAGTCAATAAAGGAGGAGTGCAGAATTCCTCCCTCCACTAAAAAACAAAGTTGCTGCCTTCATGAAGAGCTGCAAGATGTTCCTATTCCAGCTGGCTCTTGCCTGCTGATTATAATCTGCTCCAGATGGGTTTGCCCAAACTCCCAGCATGGATCTTGGCCCAGCTGAAGCATCTATAACTATGTACCTTTTCCAATCAAAAGGTCAAGGAAGCATAGATAGAGCCATTGAATTTTATCTTTATAAAAATCTTTTGAGGACTCCTTCAACCTGGTGCTCTCCAGATGTCTTGGACTTCAACTCCCAGCAGCTCCAGCCAGCATGGTCAATAGTCACGGATGATGGTAGTTGTAGTCCATGACATCTGGAGTGTATCAGGTTGGGGAAGGCTGCTCCCAAGAATGTTAACAGAGAGGATGACACATCTGAGGCCACCCATTCAACTTCATTGCTCGGCAGGGATTTGAACTCAGGTCCCCAGGTTCAAGTCCAACTTTGTACCCAGTACAGCATGCATCAATGTTTATGCCAGCCTTCTGTGGCAACCCTCATAGTCCTTGACAGCCTTCAAAATTCTTTGAAGGTGTGCCATAACAGAACCAACAAAGTTCTGGATATGATTGATGTTTTCTATCATGTCTGGTGCTCTCTCATTTTCACAATGCAGCATGTTTTACACACAAATGATGTAGAGACAGTGCTGAGGGTTGAATTGAGAATGTGGTGGCAATTACCTTGAGTGGCAACTTTACCAATATTTACAAGTTTTTCAATTAATAATGTAATTTCCAAAGTAAATAGCCAAATGAAAGAAAAGCAGATGCTCGATAATGAAACAGATCATCAACACCATCCATAGAATATAGGTATGAAAGAGGGAAAGATAGCTAACTGAGGAGGGGGGGACACGTAGAGTCATGTGAGTTTTATGTAAGACTAAATTAGAAAATAGTCACAGCCATCCCTTGCTTTCCCACCCCCACCTCCATCCCATCATAGTTCAGCTTCTAAGCTTTGTGGGTGCAGAGACCAGCCCTATTTCTTACGTACAGTTTGGGGAGTGAGACTACCTTGATCACCATGGTGGATGACCTACACCAAGGACTAGAGAGTGAAAAGGAAGACTAGAGCTAGTCATGAATACAGTTTTGGAGCCCATACAGCAAATGAATATTGTAATAATTACTGTTTAGTTTTTGCTTCATTCTCCTAGTGGTTTTGGTATCCCTCACCACAGAGATCCCCAACCCATTTGGATCCGTGGGCACATTTGAAATGTTGAGTGTCATGGGCAGTCTCACAAAATGGATGCCATTGGGGTTGCCTGTTCATAAAATGGCTGCCATGGTGGGCATAGCCAGTCATAAAACCTTAATTTCCCAGAAGGCAAACTGGTGAGAATATAGAAAAGTAACCTGGCCAAAAACATAAGTTCAAGGCAGAGGTGGGAGGCTGAGCTCCAAAACACAAAACCCGCAGTTTTCTGCCTACCAGTTGATGGAAATGTACATTTGTAGAAGCCCAATTCAGGCATCTGGATGAACCCATGTGCCCTCGAAGTTGGGAGGGGTAGTGGGTGTGCAGGCAAACCACACCCCCAAAGACTTGGCACATGTGTGTGTGGAGCTCAGAAGTCTGAAGGGGGATTGAATGTGCACTCAGCTAAACATGCCTAGAATCCTCTGTTTCTGTTTTCAGAAACCCTGATAACACAGGGGTTCCAGTTGTGGGAAGGCATCGAGGTTCATTCTACTCCATGGGCTTAGGATCTCCCTTCAGACCTGGAATGAAGGCCAAATCCAGCTTGTTTGGGGTCCCGATCCAGTCCTCCAAGGTTCCCCGGAAGACCACGCCCCCTTCTTTGACCCCTCCTTTCCCTCAACCACTGATTGGAGGTTTCCTGGCTTTCCACAGTCCTGGGCACACCGTACCTGGGAATAAAACCCACTGAACACAGTGAAGCCGGTTACACAATAAATTAGCACTTATGAGTTTGCAAGTTTCCAAGATACCAAAAGTTCTTGCTTACTTTTACATGAAGAGAAGATGGTCCAAGAAAGAGGATGTCAGTTTATCTACTGCATGCATCTTATTCTATGGGACTAAACTCAACACCAAATGAATTATCAAAGTTCTCTTTGATTACGATATAAACCCTTGAGTCCTAAATCTTACAAATGCTTTCAAACACAAAGGAAATTGTGTCTGAATAAGACTTAATCACAATAATAATTGGAAGCACGAGGCATCTAGTTTTTTTGTTTAATTGTAATGCCAGAGATATGTTGAAAGAAGATTTAGAAGAAAGAAAGAGAATATATAAGAATGATCATTGAGAACTGATATCCCCGCTGAGTGAATATTTGACATTTTGCAGGGAATGTGCCTTTTGAAACCCTGCATTCTAATTTTAAAAATTTAAGATCTTCTTTATGAGCTGGAGAGGACAACAAGGTCTGCCTGATATTTAAGGAACAATGGTCGCTCAAGGTGGAAGAGGCAACTTCACAGCTACGTTGGGCCCCATGGTTACCACAAATGGGCAGGCATTATCATACGATATTCATTATATATCTCAAAGAATTCGAGGAAGGTCATTTAGTTCCATTACAGTTTGATAAAAGCTCGGAGCAAACGTGAAGTTTTCTTGCCGAGTTCTCTTTCTTAAATCATAGTAGAAATTAAGAGGAATGTTACATTATTCTGTCTTGGCTTTGCCTCTCACACCAACCTTACATTCTGGAGTCACTGTCCTTTTCCCTTCTTTACCAATCCCTCCTTGAGAAACTTTGCTAGACTTCCCAACACCGTTAGTTTGAAATTGGTTATGTTTTCCCCAAATCAGAACCTGAACCACTTTCCCAAACCCAGTGTCCTCCAGATACATTGGATTGCAACTCCCATCTTCCCCAGCCAGTATAGCCAATGGCCCTGCTGCTGAGGATCATAGAAATTCCCATCCTACAAATCTGGAGGGGACTGGCTTGCAGAAGGCTGCTCTAAACTCACTCCAAATTGCACCTCAAGTCCAATTCAGTGAAATTGTAGGAATGTGTGGACTTCCTCTGTGGCTTCCTGAAAAATCTTACTACAATCTTTTGGGGTTGCCTTAAAAGTTCTCAGATATTTTGCCTGAGAAGCCTGTAAATTCGCTTCAGTACTTCAGGAGAAATAAATCTGGTGACACCCTTTCCCGCTGGTACTCATCTTACCTCATTGGCCATGTCAGCAGCTAGCAGAAACTGTGCTGTTCAGCTTTTAAAGGATTTGAGAGAATGAAAGTGAATATGTAGGGACATTTATCAGCCTCCAGGTTTTGGAGTCCTCTCCAATATCTCCAGCAGAAGCTGTACTACCTGTTCTGGTTTATCTTGTCATCAACACAACCACAACAGCAGCTGAACTGAGATCCATCAGCATCAGCTGCTTCTTTAAAAGAGAGAGAGAGAGAAAACAAATTATATGGACAGTTTTCTGATGATATCTGCCTACCTCTGCTGCTTAGGCCCGCTTCTCACAAGCAGCAGATGAGGTGGCAAAACTGCATGTGAACTGCAGACTAACAGGATGGAGTGAGCCCCATGAAAAATGAGATTGCTACATTTGCACAAACTAGCCGATGAGGGAAAAGGCTAACTTAGGCCTAAACTAGACCTACGGGTCTAGCACGATGGAAGGGTGAAGATCTCGTGATATTTTTTAGGGGTGTGCATGGACCCCCGCAATCTGCTTCGTGGCCCAATCCAGAAAACCCGGATCGGGCCCGATCCTCTTCGTGCCGCTCTGCACTTCTCCCGCTCCGCTCTGCGGAGCGAGGTCCGGCTTCGCCACTGTTGCTACATGGATGGTGGCAGTGGCGGCGGTGCAAGATAAGCCACCATGCCCTGCCCTCTTACCTGCATCTGTCACGGGCTTCAATTGAGGCCCCGGTTGAAGCCGGAAGAGGCCTCGGCCTTCACTTCCGCCTTCAACCGGGACCTCAATTGAAGCCCGCGACGGACGCAGGTAAGCCTCCCTCCTCCCTTACCTGGTGCTGCCGCTGCCACCGCCGCATGCATGGCAGTGCCGGCAGTGCCAGATGAGTCCCCCTCCCCTCCGCTTACCTGCAAGTGAAGCTCTGGATTGAGGTGATCCTCTTCGCCTCGATCCGCAGCCCCCCTGACTTTCTTCGCCTCTGCCTTTTCCGGAGATGAATTAGGCTGCCTTGCTCCTGCTTCTCTGAACCGAAGAGAAGCGGAGCACACCCCTAATATTTTTATCATGAGATCTCCCCCTCTGTTTACACATGGCACGTGGTGCCGTCGTAGGGAGAGGACGTCGCGCTCGCCATTTTGGTTTTTTAAAAAAGAAAACAGAAGATGTGCACGAGCGCTTGTGCGCTCAAAGGTAGGTTTCTTTTTTTAAAAAAAATAAGTTCCCTGCTCTCACCCCACCCCACCCCCGATGGGCGCAGAGCTCCTGAGGAGCTCTGCGGCCTGTGCACAGGTCCCGGCTCCTCGTGACTAACTGTGAGGAGCCAGGACAAACCGTGACACCCAGCCACATGTTCTGTGGTCTCAGGATCAGCCAAGGAGCACAGAAAAACCAGGCTCAAAGGGTAGGGCAAAATCCCAGGGCAAGGGAGGGATCATCCCTCTCTGATCCTAGGATCCCCTGTGCATCATGCGAATGCACAGGGACGATCCTGAGGAACACCCCAGGATTTCGCCACATCTAGTTATGGCCTTAAACTTCTCCCTCTGACATCTATCTATCTATCTATCTATCTATCTATCTATCTATCCATCCATCTATCTATCTATCTCCAACAGCCCTGTACAGGGTTCCCAAAATATGGTTTGACAAAATTCGTCATGTGGAAGAGCTTAGGATAACCATATGAAAAGGAATAGGGCTCCTGTATCTTTAACAGTTGTATTGAAAAGGAAATTTCAGCAGGTGTCATTTGCATATATGGAGAACCTGGTGAAATCCCCTCTTCTTCACAACAGTTAAAGCTGCAGGTCCCCTGCCCTCTTTTAAATCTGGTCACTCTAGTATAGCTCCTGCAGCTTTAACTGCTGTGATGAAGAGGGAATTTCCCCAGGTTCCCCATACATACAAATGACACCTGCTGAAATTCCCTTTTCTATGCAACTATTAAAGATACAGGAGCCCTGTCCTCCTTTTCATATGGTCACCCTAGCAGAGCTTGATGGGTTTGGGTAGGTCATAAGAACATCACAAGAGCCCTGCTGGATCAGACTAAGGGCCCATTTCATCCACACAGTGGCCAACCAGTTAGCTGTAGGAAGCCTGCAAGCAAGACATGAATGCATCAGGGTCAGAGGATAGGGCCTGGTGGGTTAGGAAGTAGGGAAGTGGGGTGAGTAGAAGAATGATTGAAACATCCTTTAGTTTAAATATCTGATACACAACCCGAGAGTAACATTCTGAGTAGACAGGTAAAATGTCTAATGATTTGCAGCCCTAGTTTTGGAAGGATGGCCACTGTCCTTATGTCTACAGAAGTGATTTCATTTGATCAGTATATGCAGGGCATTGTATCTAGGGCTTCAGTCCTGTGCACATTTAGTTGAGAATAAGTCTATGGGATTTACGTCTGACTAAACGTGCATAGGACTGGGCTGGATGAGATGTATCCCATAACAGGCCATTAGGATTATACAGCAAAATCCATGCTCCAATAACATATAGTAATATACAGTGTAAGGGCAGTAAAACGCACCGAAAATGGATGCAGTTCATGATCATGAAAAGGGCACTTGGAAGAAGTTATTTTCTCCAGTGTAAATGTTAAACCCTGATAACCATGACGCTAACCGTTCTGTCAAAGCTCCCAGGCCAGACGTGTTTGTTTCTTGACATCCTAACTGGCTCCATTATTCTCATGAGAAGAGCAGCCTTCTCAACAATGTACAGCGAATAAACATAAACACAAAGGCTAGAAATAGGCCAATTTGCCTTTCACGGAAGCATTACAGTAAAACCTTTTAAGTTCATGCCATATGTTTTCCATTCAGGCTCATAAAATTATAAATACCACTAGCAGCATCATTGAGAATCTCAACATTCTGCGTACTACCAAATTGACAGAAGACGTGAAGGCCCTGAATAAGAACTGGCAGATGATTGCCTCCTGTCTCCTGATTTTTTGCTCTTACTATCCACAGAGGACTGACCATGGTAAAGAAGCATGGTTAAGGCAGCCTTCCCCAATTTGATGCCCTGCAGATGTTTTGCATGACAACTCCCAGGATCCTTGAACATTGGGTATGGTGGTGGGGCTGATGGAGGTTGAAGTCCAAAACATTTGGAGGGCACCAGGGTGGGAAAGGCTGCATTAGGGGGAAAGGTAATTTAGAAGTCTAAGGGTGAAGACTCATATTTGTTCTAAGTATGGTAGAAGCCTCGTGTGGCACAGAGCGGTAAAGCAGCAGTTTCTGCAGCTGAAACTCTCCCCACAGCCTGAGTTCGATCCCAGCGGAAGCTGGTTTCAGGCAGCCGGCTCAGGTCGACTCAGCTTTCCATCCTCCCGAGGTCGGTAAAATGAGTACCCAGTTAGCTGGGGGAAGGGTAATAACGGCCGGGGAAGGCAACGGCAAACCACCCCGCTATAAGGCCTGCCAAGAAAATGTCAGTGAAAGCTGGCGTCCCTCCAAGAGTCAGTAATGACTCAGTGCTTGCACGAGAAGAAGAGATGGTGGAAGTGGTTTGAATAAACACTGATTGGGTTCACACAATGAACTAATCCACACTCAGTGATTGGGGTGTGGGTTGTTGTTGAACCATGGGTTAGCGTGTTGTCTGAACCCAGGACATTTTCTGTCTGTTGGCTACATAACCATGCAACATGGCTTATTTTTCTCGAACAAGCCACCTTGAGAATCCATGGTTTGTTGTTGGATTGTTCCGGGTGGTTAACAAACCACACTGCATGGTTAACAAGCCATCCTGTCGAAAACATCCTGAGTTCAGACAGCAAACAACTGACTGTTCAACAACAACCCAACTCAACCACTGAGTGTGGGTTAGCGTGTTGTGTGTACAGCCCCATGATCTGTTCTGAAAACCAACGTCTTAGGGGGCAAAACAGCAGCAACATTGCTTTAAATCCATATCTAGCAGCTACATCTTTTAGCCAAAGGGCCCTCGATCCAGATTGGGACCCTAGCATGGGGAGGCAGCTTTTAAAACTTAGATCAGGGCCTTGTGCGTACTGTAGACTAAAAATGAATAAAAGACATAGCTGCTAGAAACAGATGTAAAGTTAAAATGCAGAAAATGTGTGTTCCAACCACTTCCACTCCATTTTAGGATTCATCCTACTTATGACGGAAATGGTTTGAAGTAGAGATGTTTCGAGCATTCAAACAAAAGTAGAACTGGATTTAACTCCATCTTCTTCTCAGGGTTATGCCCGCTACTCACCCTGATCCCCTGGATTGTTCCCTCTGCCCCAAGGCTCCCCAGGAACTTATGTGAACCACCCAGAGAGCTTTGACTATGGGGTGGTGTATAAATGCAATCAATCAATCAATCAATCAATCAATCAATCAAAGGATTCTGACTCCACCACCACCAGTGGGAACTGTATGCACATTTTCCCACTGGAGATGCTGGGACTTTTAAACACAGTGTAATCCCCACTGTGAAAAGGCATTTCGCTGTGGGTTGGAGCAGCTAAAGCTGCCTCTTCCTCTCCCATGTCCAAAGGTAGATTTCTCGGGAGACATAAGGTAAGACAGGGGGAGACAGTTCACAGGATCAGGACGATGTCCACCCCAATCTTGCTGCCAAGCATTCAATCTGAGTGCTTGCGTTTGTGAACACTCTTGATTGAATATTGGAGACGTGCTAGTTATAAAGTATCAAAACTCTGTTACTGTATCTGGGAAACTGGACTGCAGATGGAGATGCCTGATGTTTGCAGCAGAAAAAAAATCATGGCTATGCATTACATCCCTACTCCTAAGTCTAAAGCAGTGGTTCCCAAAGTGGGCAGTACCGCCCCCTTGGGAGTGATGGGATTGCATAGGGGGGCGTTGAGAGGCAAGAGGGTAGCAGGGGGGCACTCGAAGTGGTCTTTTCTGTACCAGGAGTTTTGGTTACAGTAGGAAATTTCTGATCGCTATCCTGCACTATGGAGAGTGGTTCAGAAGCTCCTGGTTGCATTTCCAACATCATATTTGGTGGAATGTGGTCTGCCTAATTCTCTCCAAGCAAAGAAATAGACTCCAGATTACTAAACATGGTGATTATAGACTCATGTTAAGTGACTTGAAACCAGACATTGAGAAACTGGTATCACTTCATCAAGCCCATCTGCTAAATGACTATCAGACTTTGAAAAGATGATATCACTGGATCAAGTTCATCAATTATGTTTAATTGAATAAACTAAAAAATGCAATTGGATTTTGAATAAATATTCAATTATTTGTTACTGTTTTGAATTTTATTGTTATTATCTTCCTAATTGGGTCGTTGAAAACCGCTATTCTGAATAATAGTGTAGGGTAGGGAGCCGCTGGGCATGAGTTTGTGGAACCAAGGGGGAGGTGACCTGAAAAAGTTTGGGAACCACTGGTCTAAAGGGTCACTTCATTTCTCCTTCACATTAGAAAGAAAGCAGAACTTGAGAAGACGAATCCATCCATTACGGTTTCACTCGGTTTTTCCAATCTTAAATTTGGCTTGTCATGAACTTCAAGAATTTGTCCAGTCTTAAGTTTGTTTTGTCCTGAACACTGAGGTGTGTTTTTTTTTTGGTTCACATTGAAATCAATAAGCATTTTTGTGCCCATTTATGCCAACACATGTATTTTGTATGGCATTTTGCCTAGTATACCCTTTTACTTGCAAGTAATTTTCTTAAAATAATTCATTTAAACAGCATTTCCCCATAAATGCTGTTAAAATGAATTTTATACACATTTTGTCAATGGATGACAGCACTGCAGAATTCAGAGAAGTGCAAATTCTGAACGATAACTAAGTTTTGTTTTACATAGTGAACAAACCTCTCTCCTATCCCTAAGTAGAAGACATTCTGTATTTCTTTCCTGCCTTCCTAAATTGCTTCAAACACATGCTTCAAACCCTAGTATCTCCTATTAAAAAGTATCCCAAACAGTTAATCTTGAACCTCAGGTGTCTGCTGCCAAACTGAATAGAAAACACTGAACTAGATAGATCAAGGATCCTACAAAACACAAGGCAGTTTCATATATGCAGAGCATACAAGATCCGTTTTATGAAGAGGGCCTGTACTTCAGTGGCATGGCATCAGGAAGAATGTCCCAAGTTCAATTTTTGGCATTGCCAGTTGAAGGATCCCCAGTAATTTCTGGGACGTTTCTTGCTCAAGAGTTTGGAGGGCGGCACCAAAGATGTGTGAACATTAAGTGGGTTAGATGGTCCAATAGGCAATTCGTATGTTCAGTCAACATGTAGCTTTCAGCTCTCCTGGTACACCTGTGCTTAGCTACATTCCATTATTTAATATCAAGAGATACTTGTACTGTGAGCATTGGTGACCTCCCCGCACTTCTACAAATAGCAGTGTTTACAATAAACAGAAGATGATGTAAATCCCCGTGATAATCTAACATGAAAATATTGTAATCACACTCCCTCCCACACACGCACACACGCACACACACACACACACACACACACACACACACACACTAACACACAGGCTTAGTTTCTGGCATGATACAAACGAATGGTGTGCATTTTAATCTTACCATTTTGACTTTGTGACAGAGTTCAGCTAACCACAGTATCCTTGATTCAACACCACCCACCGTTTCTATCCATTTTGTACTGTCAGAGGCACATCAAGCGGCCTCCGAGTGTAATCACATCAGAATCGATTTTCATGGCTGAGAGGAAAATAATGGAAATTTCTCTAATGTAGAAAATGTATGTGTTCCTTTTGGTTAACCAAAATAGACTATATATCAGGCCTGTCAAAATTAAGTTTTCTTGATTCAACGCCCTTACCCAGGCTTGTATACAAATTACAAAGAAGACTTCCTGCAGACTGCGTTAGCACAAGGCTGTGTAAGAGTGCCTGGACGTGGCTTTGCAAATGAACCATCTGTGAGACAAACGCCTGCATTCGTTTCTCTCCACCAGGCCCAAGCAGGATCTCTTCTCGATCCTCCCAGAGTGCAGGACACGGAATAACGGGCTCAAGTTACAGGAAGCCGGATTCCAGCTGGACATCAGGAAAAACATCCTGACTGTTAGAGCAGTACGACAATGGAACCAGTGACCTAGGGAGGTTGTGGGCTCTCCCACACTAGAGGCCTTCAAGAGGCAGCTGGACAACCATCTGTCAGGGATGCTTTAGGGTGGATTCCTGCATTGAGCAGGGGGTTGGACTCGATGGCCTTGTAGGCCCCTTCCAAGTCTACTATTCTATGATTCTATGATTCTACACATTACAGAGAAGACAAGGCGGTAGTTTTTGAGCTTCTCCATATGTAGTACAATTCACCCCATGTCATTACGATGTGCCTTTCCCCCACATCTTTGGTGGCCGCTGGTTATGCTCGGGAGATGCTATGGGGCAAGTTGTAGCACTTCACCCTACCCAGTGCCTGTTTACACTTCCCTGTGCCTGTTTGCATTCTCTTTCCCTCCTTATTGTTTACTACAACTTTATTAGATTGTAAGCCTATGCGGCAGGGTCTTGCTATTTACTGTGTAATCTGTACAGCACCATGTACATTGATGGTGCTATATAAATAAATAAATAAATAATAATAATAATAATTTATTTATTTACTTGATTGATTAATGACATTTATATCTTGCCTTTCTCCTGGCCCTGTTATGCCCCTCCTTGCTTTTACTGCCTTTTCATCTGCCCTCACTCAGCACACGACCAGTGTGGGGAGATAGATGAGCATTTCTCTCTGAATTGGAACAGGAAAATCCATGAAGCTCAAGTTTGTCAAGGTTCTCTGATTTCCATCTCGAAGCTCAATCCCCCTCATTCCTGTTCCTGAATGCAAGCTTTCTTCTTCTTTTTTGGGTGGGTGGGTGGGTGGGGCTGGGGAAAGTGCACATTTGGGTGCACATTTTTAACTCGCACACCCAGTCGCGTACCCTGCCCCATTGACTAAACTGTCAGAGCGTCCACATTTTAAAGCACCGTTTTTTCCAAAATGTACACTTTTCAAACCATCTTCGTAAGCTCTGGAATGCGTGAGCTTTGCTTGCAAAATGTGCTCAGGTTCATGTTCATGGATGGGGCAAGTTCTGGTCACAAATGATCCGGAAACAAAATTCTCATGCGTCCATACCTCTGTGAGGGACCACTAGGGATGTTGTGGGCACCCGACTGGGAGTCTGAATGGCACCTCTGCATCCAGCCCCCTGACCAAGTTGGGCACCCGTGTTGTGTTTGCAGACCTGCGCTCCAAATGCCCACAAGGCCCGACAATGAAGGCTCTGGAAATTGCACATATTCCCCGTTGCCTAAATGGTGGCCATAAAGGCCCAATTTACACAATGGTGGGAAATACGTAATTTCTGGAGCAAGCCTAGATGGCTGCTTAGCATTCATCAGGCCTCAGCAAGCTTCAAAAGAAGCTTGCACACCTCAATGAGTGGGCGTGAATGCCAGTGGTGAGGTGAGCATCCAATGAATCGCACGCAGGTGAGTTTGCCCATGCCTAGTGTATGCTGGGTCTCTTTTTCTTTCTTTTTCACATCTTTGTACTTGTTAACAAGAAAAACCGCAGCAGTAACAAAACACCAACACCAACACCACCCCAGCCACCATTCATGATCTTCACTTGATGATGGTGGCATCAGTGAACAAGGTGATACACATGCTTTCCTATGAGGCCCATTAATTTAGTATCTGATTGGCCTATAAAGAAAAAAAAAACTTCTTCTAGCCAGGGACATTAGAAGCATGAGTGTTTAGAATTTCATTGGTGGATGCACGATGAACATTTCCAGGATATCATGAGAGAAACACTTGCCCTCTATTTTGAAATGTGAACAGGGGGTGGTGGTAGGGTGGCCATGGGTTCTATTTTATATAGGACAATTCTTGATCTTAAGGGCTGTCAGAGGACAGTCTTCTATATGCAGGCATCCTCTGTTTGAAAGGCTGTCAAGTCCAAGTCCAAGTAAAGACAAAGAACCAGAAGAAGGGAGAGTCAGTAGGTGAAGTTGCCCATCAACACTTAGCACCTAGATAGCTGACTAAACAGGCACACAGTTCACTGGACACAGTCCTCATCACTATGGAAATGTTCTGTATTTCTGTTTCAGTGATTATCATTATTTATAAATGTGCATCTCTGCATATAGATTAGCAAATGCAAACTTTCTCAAGATCTCTGTCCTTTTGGGTCCTTTTTTGGTGAGACATTTCCTCTTTTTGGGCCATACGTAAGTGGCCACACTAGGCGGTGGAGGGAGGAGTATTGTGAAAAAAGGGAAATGTTATATTTCTGAAGGCGTTAAGCACAGTTATAATGATCCATAAGCAAAGATCAGACACCATGGAAAGGCTCTATAATTACTGCTGGGAAAACATAGAAACTCTTGCCATTTTTACTGTTATTATTCGCAATGCTATTAGGAGTTGGATTATTACGAAATCGTGGCTGGCACAGATGGCTGCTATGTTTCGAGGTCTGCTTTAGTCGTGTTTTTTATCTGCATTTCTCTCTAAATTTTATAGGGATTGGGGTGATTTTGGCTTCCCTTTATTTGCTTGATAATGGTTTCATTTCTTAAAAGAAGTTTTTTACTTCATTAGCAGGAATATGCTTATGTTTATAACATGCTACATTCATTCACTCCCCCCCACTCCAACGTTCAGTAAATAGATTCAGTGATGCAATTTTACCTTCTGTTGTTTGGAACTGGCTCCGGGTGGCTGTTTCTATGATTGTGGCAGCTGGAATATCGGCATCGATTAGAATTGCCAGACCAGTATTACCATTAAGCAGGGTGAGGTGGACCTCCTGAGTTGGCAGACTTTGGGATGTCATTAAAGGGCAGCAAATTGGATTTATTGTTGTTCTTCTTATTGGTTTTTTTTTTTACCAGCACAGGGAGTGCCATTTTGATTTCCTTCCACAGACACTACAGTATCTTAGATTATCTCTGTGCTTACCAAATTTCATCTAAATTGAATGTTCAAGGCAAATGTGAGGTTCTTACCTGGAGAAAAAACAAACAAACAGAGGACCTTCAGGGAAGAAGGAGTTTGTATCTATCAACATTTCTTGTCAGGGAGTGGGGGGCTCTGCACGTCCCTAAATATTTATTTATTTATTTATTACATTTTTATACCGCCCAATAGCCGAAGCTCTCTGGGCGGTTCACAAATGTTAAAACCATAATAAAACAACCAACATGTTAAAAGCACAATTACAAAATACAGTATAAAAAGCACAACCAGGTTAAAACCACGCAACAAAATTGATATAAGATTAAAATACAGAGTTAAAACAGTAAAATTTAAATTTAAGTTAAAATTAAGTGTTAAAATACTGAGAGAATAAAAAGGTTTCAGCTGGCGACGAAAGGAGTACAGTGTAGGAGCCAGGCGGACCTCTCTGGGGAGCTCATTCCACAACCGGGGTGCCACAGCAGAGAAAGCCCTCCTCCTAGTAGCCACCTGCCTCACTTCCTTTGGCAGGGGCTCACGGAAAAGGGCCCCTGTAGATGATCTTAAGGTCCGGGCAGGTACATATGGGAGGAGGCGTTCCTTCAAATAACCTGGTCCCAAACCATTTAGGGCTTTAAATGTCAATACTAGCACTTTGAATCAGGCCCGGACCTGGACTGGCAGCCAATGAAGTTGTAAAAGGACTGGCGTAATGTGGTCTCGCCGGTCAGTCCCTGTTAGTAAACAGGCTGCCCTGTTTTGTACCAGCTGCAGCTTCCGGACCATTTTCAAAGGCAGCCCCACATATAATGCATTGCAGTAATCCAAACGAGAGGTTATCAGAGCATGGATAACTGTAGCTAGGCTATCTCTGTCCAGATAAGGGCGTAGTTGGTATATCAACCTAAGCTGATAAAAGGTGCTCTTTGCCACTGAGTTCACCTGTGCCTCAAGTGACAGTTCTGGATCCAAGAGCACCCCAAACTACGGACCCGATCCTTTAGGAAGAGTGCAACCCCGTCCAGGACAGGGCAAACATCACCTCGCCGGACAGATGAACCACCCGCTAACAGTACCTCCATCTTGTCTGGATTGAGTCTCAGTTTGTTAGCCCTCATCCAGTCCATTACCGTGCCCAGGCACTGGTTCAGAACAGTCACTGCCTCACCTGGGTTTGATGAAAAGGAAAGGTAGAGCTGGGTATCATCCGCATATTGATGACACCTCAGTCCACATCTCCGGATAACCTCTCCCAGCGGCTTCATGTATATGTTAAACAGCATAGGGGATAAGATAGAGCCCTGTGGAACCCCATGGTTTAGGAGCCACGGCACAGAGCAATAATCCCCCAGCACCACCTTCTGGAATCGGTCATCCAAGTAGGAGCAGAACCACTGCAACGCAGTACCTCCCACTCCCAACTCAGACAACCTATCCAGAAGGATACCATGGTCGATGGTATCGAAGGCCGCTGAGAGGTCCAGGAGAACCAATAGGGTCGCACTCCCCCTGTCTCTCTCCTGGCAGAGGTCATCCCACAGGGCGACCAAGGCATGGTCACCCTGTGGGATAAAAAATATTTACTCTGAAATACTGCCAAACCCATTATGCTAAACCTGGCTAGGTTCGCTGCAAAAGCAGCATGGATTAGGGAAGTTTTAGAGGGCAGTGATGCCATTTAAAGAAAGGGGGTCCATAGCTGTGTATTTATATAAACCATTTTGTACGTGTATATCCCTTCTGCCTCACTGTATATTGTAATGCTGGTTCTCTATGCTGTTAACTGTGATTTTTGGCTAGAACCTACTTTAGGTTGCCTTAACAATAAACAAACAATAAACGTCCCTACTAGAAGCCCAGAGACATAGAATCATAGAATAGCAGAGTTGGAAGGGGCCTACAAGGCCATCGAGTCCAACCCCCTGCTCAATGCAGGAATCCACCCTAAAGCATCCCTGACAGATGGTTGTCCAGCTGCCTCTTGAATGCCTCTAGTATAGAATCATAGAATAGAAACATCCTTTCTGCATATTGGTAGTGAAGCTGTGCTCTGGGTTTCACTTACCTCCTACTAGCAATAGATGCCTGCCTGAAACTCCAGGTGAAGAATAGGACATGGGATTAGATGCCCTGATAGGACATGGGATTAGAGGTGGCCTCCTTCTATTTCACCTGAAGTGAAATGTCAAGGCAAGGTTAGTGGTTCTTGCTCCAGCCAAACATCCAAGGAAAACTGAGAGGGGAAAGTTCTATTTAAACTAGCAAAATGTCTCTTGGGTACGGTTGGCAATGTAATTTTAGAATTTTCACTGACTCATTATTTTGTTGAGTCAGAAACAAGGGTAGAATTGGTTTTGCCTAAAACTTTTTCTTCACTGATGTGATTCAAAGTCTCCTCCCACTCACCTTAGTTTTCTCTTCCTAAAATATTTGTGATGCTTGGTTGTCTGAGTTAACACCTTCTCAGTGCTTTGGATTGCTGGCATTTCTAAATGTCTGGGGGTTGTTGTTGATGCTTTGAAGACTTTGAATATTTCTTCAGTCATCACTAGCTTTAGAATAAACTGCATTCTGTTACTACTGTTTGCCACACACAAAAAGCTTGTATTTATTTATTTATTACATTTCTAAACTGCCCAATATCCAAAGCTCTCTGGGTGGGTCACAACAATTAAAACCATAAAATACAACATGATAAAACATAATATTAAAGTTTAAAATGACAGTAAAAAACCTTATAAAGATGAGTAACCACCACCCACAGCTTACCCACATTTTAAAAATCTCTTCACAGGCTGCCAATTAGTTTCCAGGAGAAGTTATCACCTTTAAAGCCCTACATGGTTTGGGTCCAGGCTACCTGCGGGATCGCCTTCTCCTGTACAATTCGCCCTGCACACTCAGGTCCTCTGGGAAGAATCTACTTCAGTCAGCAAAAACTAGATGGACAACTGTTACCCAGAGGACCTTCTCTTCTGCTGCTCCCAGACTGTGGAATGGCCTGCTGGAGGAGACTCATCAACTTAACCGTCTTTTAGCATTTAAGAAAGCTGTAAAGACTGATCTATTCTGACAGGCCTATCTAGTGGAATTTTAGGATGTTTTTAGGATGTTTTTAATAATGTATACTATGTTTTTAATTCAGTTTTATGTACCGTATTTCTTCAATTCTAAGACGCACTTTTTTCCCCATATAAACATCTCTAAAAACGGGGTGCGTCTTAGAATCCAAGTGTGTCTTAGGGTTTTTTTTCCCTGTTGGTGGTACTGAAATTAGTGTGCATCTTACAATTGATGGCGTCTTACAATCGAAGAAATACGGTATTTTACACATATTGTTGTTCCCTGCCTTGATCCAAACAAATAGGCGGATAAGAAATAAAATTATTATTATTATTATTATTATTATTATTACCATGGCTACTGTTTATACTGGCCCCTGCAATATAATGCTTACTGCTTATACTGGGCAAACTGAGTTCGCACCAACATATGCAGTATGAGAGGAATGCAGTGTATGCTGTCCCTGGGCTTTGACAGAGTTACTATTTCAGGGATTTGTAGTGGTCATATGCTATCCATGCTTTCTGCCTTCTATTCACGTCCCATGACAATCACGTGAAGTGCTTTGAATACTTGAAATGTGCTTCATAAGCTGCGGAGGAGGAGGTGTGGAAAGTGGAGAAGTGGGAGAGGCAGGCATAACAAGAGATGAATATAAGCATCAGTACATCCAGGGCTTAAGGAAGGACATCACAGGAAAGGTGGTGGTTGGGGAAGGCACCACACAGGAGCTCTAGGGAGCTGAACAGGGCTGCAGCAGCACGGAGGAGCATCTAGTGCACCTCAAGAGACCTATGGACAGCTGAGGTTGTAGGAGGGACGATTGTCTTGCTTGCCACACAAGTGCCGGGTGAACCTGTGCATGGCACATGAAGATAAACGTGGGAGTAGAGTTAGCCAGCCTATCTGATTAAGTTAAGTTATTTTGACCCTGTTCAGACGACACACTAAGCCATGGTGGTTAAGCATTTTGAGCTAAATATGGCTTAGCATATCACGTGAACCATGACTTAGCATGTGTGTGAACCATCCCTAACCATGGTGATGACATACCCACGGTTTAAACATGCTCATTAACCATTTGCTGTAAAAGGGTTTGTGGCCTAAACATGGCTTGGTGTGTCGTCTGAACAGAATCGATGTCAACGTTCTCTTGTGCTACAATGTCAGGACTCGCCCAAGACATTTTGCTTCCTGAAGCAAAGGGCAAAATCGCATCCCCAATTCCATATACAAAAACCAACCAGACCAGTAGTTGACTCTTACATCAAACACTGCTGGCAGGACAGCATTCTTCACTGCACCCGAGGGCAGCAAGGTAGCTTATGGAGTGCCAGGCAGGCTGTGTATTGCACATGACTCCGCCCCCAATACCCTGGCCATTGCTCTGTGCCCCCTCCCCCACAACACCTGCTACCTTAGGTGGCTGCCTCTGCATCACTTTGAATAATGCTAAGGCTGGCCCTGTACATTGTATCTTCTCTTTCATGTGACTTTCCCTCTACTTTTAGTTTGCCCCCATTGATGAGCATCTAACTCTTGCAATGAGAGATGAATAAATCCAGTCAAATCGCACAATATGAATGTGACAATTGTAGCTTCAACACGGCTATTTATTGCCATTTTAGATGTACCAGGTAGGGAAGATTTTTGTGAACAAACCAAAGAAGTCATTATCCCAGATTTATTATGTTTTATTAAATATTAAAGCAGGATCAACCAGGATACATGACAAAATGGAATAGGGATTTTCAAACAGCAACGTCAATGGAATTGCGGAAATTTATGTGGAATCAGATAGATAAGTATGCACCAGCTACACTGCTAAAAGAAAATGGTGTTAAGATGATGGTGCAGAGTTATAAGACCTCTGTAAAAATATTGAAGATACGGCAGCAGGTTTATTCTGACAACTGCTGGAAATATGACAAAGAGAGAGTAGGGTTTTTTTTTACTACTGTAAATGTAAACAATGTAAACAAGCCTGGAGATCCTGGAAACACATTCTAGCAGCAATACAGGATATTCTATATGGGCCTGGAGCTGGGGGGAGGCTTGGCCCCCTAAATTTTCCCACTCCCCTATTTTTTAAAAATCAAATAATTAAAAGCAGTTTACAATTTTGTCTTTAAAGGGTCTGCAAACAAGATGAACTGCCCCCTACTGTCCATCTGTCAGGGATGCTTTAGGGTGGATTCTTGCATTGAGCAGGGGGTTTATTTATTTATTTATTTATTACATTTTTATACCGCCCAATAGCCGGAGCTCTCTGGGCGGTTCACAATGGACTCGATGGCCTTGCAGGCCCCTTCCAACTCTGCTATTCTATGATTCTATGATTCTACTTTTCTGACGTCCCCCCACCCCAAAAAAAAAAACTTTTAGGCTGGCCATGACAACCACAGAGAGTTTTGTGGCACCTTAAAGATGACCCAATTTATTCTGGCATAAGCTTTCCTGACATTGCCCAGTTCATCAGATGCATAAAGTGTTAACCTCAAATTGGCAGATTTATATACATACGCTGCCAGGAGCGGGAGACGAGGTCTAAACTTGTCATCAGGATTCCTTCTTAACACCTTGCCTTAGGAGAGGGTTTTTCTTTGAGATCAGAAAGGGGACAGAGGGAATGTAGACAAAACTGAGAGTTAGTTTTCCAATCAGAGGTGTCTAGATCAAAAGCTGCAGAGTTCAAGATTTTATTTATTTATTTATTTATTTATTTATTTATTTATTTAAGCATTTTTTTATGCCACCATTCAGCCAAAAAAGGCTCTCACGGTGGCTTACAAAAGTATTTCTTGACAGTCCCTGCCCACAGGCTTACAATCTAAAAGACATGACACAAAAGGAAAGGGGATTGGGAGGGAGGAGGAGGGGGGAAAGGAAAACAAATTCAGGCACTACAATCTTAGTTGCAAAGTTCAGAAGTGACAGTTGGCAGCAGGAGGGAGGGGGCTCTCAGCTGGAGCTGGACCCAGGCACGATGGAGAGGTGTCTGGCTGCTGCTTCCTCCCTCCAGATGGGGCTGTGTGCATATCTCAGGGGTAGGTCTATCTAATCTAGATGGATGCCAATGGGTACTATGTACCTGTAATGGGTTCCTGCATGGTGCTTGACCTCTTTAAGGCTCTAGGTAAGGGGCCTGGATGAATGAAGGCTGGTGACCCCGATGTCAGTGGGGCTGTGAATCTGTGCTGGGATTCGATCACAACCGGTCAGAACTCTAAAGGGGCTACCCAAGGTGTTGAAGCCAATCCCCAAATAGGTTCTGCACTTCAGATAGTTCCTTTAGAGCTCTGACTGGTTTTGGCTGCAACCCAGAGGGCAACTAAAATGGAGCATCTCCCCTATGAAGGAAGGTTACAGCAGCTGGGATTGTTTAGCTCGGAAAAAAGGAGGCTAAGGGTGTATGATAGAGGTACAAAATTATGCATGGTGTGGAGACATTTTTCTCCCTCTCTCAAAATACTAGAACTTGGGTTCATCCGATGAAACTGATTGGTGGGAGATTCCGGACAAATAAAAGGAAGTACTTCTTCACACAGTGCATAGTTCAATTATGGAACTCACTACCACAAGATGTAGTGATGGCCATTAATTTGGATGGCTTTAAAAAGGGGTTGGATAAATTCCTGGAGGCAAAGGCTACTAGCCCTGATGGTCGTGTGCTATCTCCAGTATTTGAGGCAGTATTTGAGGCAGTAAGCCTGTGTGCACCAGTTGCTGGGGAACATGGGTGGGAGGGTGCTGTGGCACCATGTCCTGCTTTGTTGGTCCCTAGCCAACAGCTGGTTGGCCACTGTGTGAACAGAGTCCTGGGCTAGATGGACCCTTGGTCTGATCCGGCATGGCACACAGAGGGGGCCCAGGATCTCTTCTCGATCCTCCCAGAGTGCAGGACACGGAATAATGGGCTCAAGTTAAAGGACATTGATGGTACATTGATGGTGCTATATAAATAAATAAATAAATAAATAAATAAATAAATATAATAATAATAATAATAATAATAATAATAAGGAAGCCGGATTCCAGCTGGGCATCAGGAAAAACTTCCTGATGGTAGAGCAGTATGACAATGGAAGCAGTTACCTAGGGAGGTTGTGGGCTCTCCCACACTAGAGGCCTTCAAGAGGCAGCTGGACAGCCATCTGTCAGGGATGCTTTAGGGTGGATTCCTGCATTGAGCAGGGGGTTGGACTCGATGGCCTTGTAGGCCCCTTCCAACTCTGCTATTCTATGATTCTATGCCTTCTTATTAACGACCCCATTAAGATAAGAGCCACCAGCCTACACTGCCTGGATGGCTTCATTGCATTAAGAACTAGAGTCCACATTTAGGAGATCCCAGGCCTGCAGGGCATAGGATGGGAGCCACTCCCATATTCCCTGCTAATGGGGTAAACTCTTGCTGCCTCTTTGTCCTTTGTGCCTAAGCCTGTTTTGTATACCTTACCTAACAAAATGGAAGTCAAAGTGCTAGCTTAGCCTTCCGCAGCCTCGTGCCCTCCAGATATTTTGGATCTCAACTTCCATCAGCACCAGCCAGCATGGCAAGTGGTCAGGAATGCTGGGAGTTGCAGTCCAAAGGAGCTGGCCCCCAAACGGTTGGGGGAGGCTGTGCTAGGGAAATACTCAAACATGGCAGCAGGGCTTGTGCCTTATCACCATAGTAGAGGAGTTCAGCTAAACACCAGCACCTACCTCTTGTGCCTTCTAGCAGAAAATAACTGACTGCATTTCAACTAATTTGTCTGTTGTTTTAACCGAGAGAGAGGGGGGGGCAACGCCCCCACCTCCCTTCCAGTCTGAGGAAAGTTTGGATCTGGCTGTGAACCTCAGAAGCTGAGGCCCATCTCTAATTACAATAGACGAATCATTGGGATAATTTCTTCCGCTTTATCTCTGCAATTCACTGGAGCAGTTAATTTCCCCAAAAGCTGGCACATCCTTTCTCATTAGAAATTCTTCTTTGGCCTTTGAATATAAGTTCCTTATTTTATTTTATTTTTCATTTTTTTTTTAAAAAAAGTGGTGCTGATAAGGGATTATGTGACTGGTACCTAAGATAACACAAGATGTTTAACGGAAACTTGGCTTTCACCACTGAATAATTTGCCTTTTTATGAAAGCAGCCTCAGCTGATTTCTTCTCTTGTTCCCATTACTACAGCCAAAATTCTAAGGCACCGCTGCATAAGAATAACGTTTATTGGCTTTCATAAATCTGGCAAAATTTGCTTAGCTATATCAGGCATTGTTGATTTTTTTTTAAAAAAAAACCCCAAATTGTGATGTATGGAGCATCTTCTGCATGTTCCTTCACTGTCCTTGTTCTTTGGCATCACATCCAAAAAGCAACAAGAGCACTGGGAAATTTCAATTTAATGCAATGCATGTTTCCTCATAAGTAAGCCACATTGTGTTCAATGGGACTTACTCTCTGGCGAATGTGCATGGGATTACAACCTCACAGTGCAGTAAATCCTAATTGAGTTTAATGGGGCTTACTCCCAGGTAAGTGGGTATAGGATCAGAGCCTTAGTGCAGCAAGTGTGCTTGGAGGGGATGTTAGAAACAGAGAGGACAAAGCTGGACAGTTCTGCACAGTTTACCTTGTACAGGGCAATGTTCCAGTTGTTGAACTGCAAACCTCTCCGTGCCCCAAAGCAGATCAAACTAAGGATATTGTGGGAATATATGTATATATAGTAGCTTTTGTAATATGCAAAGGAAGATTACCTCTGCCACAATGTGCCTTTGCCTGCTCATGAAAACTGGACCTCATCGGGAAACTAAAATAAATAAATAAATAAATGATTAGGTTGGTGAAGGAAGGTTTCATTTTAATGAAATGCTGATGATACAATGGTTGTAGTACAGAACAGCAAGAGATCCTTGGGATCTGTTAATCTGGAGTTCCTTTGTCTTACTCCTTAATTAAAACAAGAACTAAAAAGATGAGACACAAGGTGTTCATACCTGAGCTGCAAATTCTCTGGAATTCCCTGGAGGATGGGGTGGGATTCTAGATGCCCCCCTTCCTAAACATTTTTTGTTAACAGTTGAAAACTGTTCTGTTTCTCAGGATGATCAGGGGTCTGGAAACAAAGCCCTATGAAGAGAGACTGAAACAACTGGGCATGTTTAGCCTGGAGAAGAGAAGATTGAGGGGAGACATGAGAGCACTCTTCAAATACTTAAAAGGTTGTCACACAGAGGAGGGCCAGGATCTCTTCTCGATCATCCCAGAGTGCAGGACACGGAATAATGAGCTCAAGTTACAGGAAGCCAGAAGTCAGATTCCGGCTGGATATCAGGAAAAACTTCCTGACTGTTAGAGCAGTACGACAATGGAATCAGTTACCTAGGGAGGTTGTGGGCTCTCCCACACTAGAGGCCTTCAAGAGGCAGCTGGACAACCATCTGTCAGGGATGCTTTAGGGTGGATTCCTGCATTGAGCAGGGGGTTGGATTCGATGGCCTTATAGGCCCCTTCCAACTCTGCTATTCTATGATTCTATGATTCATGTTTGTTGCTTTGAACACTTACATAAACTTGAAAGGAAAGGGACAGAGAAAGAGAAAGAGAGAGAGGTGTATGTTTTTTCGCTGCAGTATTATTTTCTGGAGCACTCCAGAAAACACATTTCACAATTTCTCTTGTAAAGCTTCATCTGACGAGCGTCAATGAGCGGCTACCGTCATTTCTTCTGTTGCTGCTGCAACATTGCTTTCTGAAAACAGGAAGTAATTAGCACCATAGAGTCAGGTAGGGGAGAGCTCCAACTGGTTCTTTTTACTGGTTCTTTTTGCTGCACATATTCCGCCAGAAGGGGCACAAGACGCACGAGAGGCAGACAACGTCATGTAATTATTTCGTGAGTGCCCAATAATGAGTGTGCATTAAAACGCTCGTCAGATGAAGCTAGTAGTTACTGTATCTCCATTCTGAGGAAGTCAAGAATTTTTGACTCACCAAAACAACAAACAAACAAACAAACAAACAACAAATAGATTTGTTACTTATTCTTCTTTCAGAGTCTAATGTTTTAGAGCTTAATGCTTTTGTACCCATATCACTGCCAGAATTATCAAAGGTTTAAAAGTGCAATCCTATGTATGATTGCAGCCCCAACCAAAGATCACATTCAATAAAATTATGTCTGCTTAAATATGTATTCCCAGCAAAATTGCTATCCTGAAAGCAATTACTCAGATTACTCCTTCTTCCTTCAAATCTCTCCTCAAAACTCATATTTTCCCTGGAGGCTTTGGCTTAACCTCTTTGGCCTCAACGTCAATCAACATGAAATCCATATACATGTCACTGTTATTCGCACATATTCACGTGATTTGTATGACTTACACGGTTAGACTTCCATGAGTTAATGTCCTTGATCTGAAGTATACATAGAGTTCTTGCATGCCAGATGCCTCCATTTTCTTCAGTATAGTGGGTAGGTTCCTCCCCACTTATGAGGAAACATTAATGGAGCATAAGAACATAAGAAGAGCCATGCTGGATCAGACCAAGGGTCTATCTAGTCTAGTGTTCTATTCACACCATAGATTTGCATAAAGGTAGTATGATATTGGCAGTTTTATTCTCAATTCCTTTTCAGAGGCCTTAGCTAGTATCCCGGGATTGTCCCGGAGTCATCCCTGTTCATTTAGATGACACACAGGATATCCCGGGAGCAGGCAGGGATGATCCCGGGATAAACCTTAGGTCTAGCTAAGGCCTAAGTATGCTAACATAGAGTTCACCTTTTAACAGCAGCCACACACTGGGTGGACATTTTCATTGACCTGTCCACCACAACCCCAAGATCTGTTTCTTGGTTGGTCACAACTAACTGAGATCCCATCAGGTTAGACTTAAAGGTGGGAATTTTTGCCCCAACGTGCATCACTTTACATTTGCTTATATTGAACCAGGTTATCTGAAAGACTATATTGTACCATGTGAACCTGCCCGTGCTCTGAGATCTTTTGGGGAGGGCTTCCTCTCAGTCCCACCAACACCACAGGTATACCTGATGGGTACACAGGAGAGGGCCTTCTTGGTGGCTGCTCCAAGGCTCTGGAACTCCCTTTCCAGGGAGGCTAGGCTGGCTCCCTCCCTCTGTGCTACACCTTCAGAAGCAGGCAAACATGTTTTTGTTCCAGCAGGCTTTTGGAAATACTCTGGACCTATGTTAATGTTTTGGATATTATTATTATTATTATTATTATTATTATTATTATTATTATTATTATTTGTTACAGTTTTTAATTTTTTAAAAATGTTTTTAGTTTTACTGTGAGTTTAATTGTATTTTAACTTTTGTCGATTTATATTTAGATGTTGTAATTGTGCATGTTTTAATCTTGTAAACCACTTTGAGTCCAAGTACTGGGGAAAAGGCTGGATATAAATGAATCATCATCATCATCATCATCATCATCATCATCACCACCACCACCACCACCACATTTGCCATTTGGATGCCCATTCTCCCAGTTTGGAGAGATCCTTTGGCGCTCCTCACAATATCTTTCTGTTTAATTCCAGATCATTTATGAACAAGTTGAAAAGCATTAATCCCAATACAGATTCCCCTGGGGCTCTGCTATTTGGGAGTGGAGAAGGAAGCACGAATAAAGACATAGACACCAGAGAATGGGGTAAACTAGGGCCTCATTATTTAAACAAGGGAACTTTACCCCTTCCTGGATCTGCATGTGAAAGTGCAGAAATCTATTAGATCCTTTTTTCAGGCACCTAGCCTGCCATTATGGGCGAGCCACTCTCCAAAGCCAGGAGTCGGGTAACCATGGCCCCTCTCTTATGGGACACTTTGAAAGTGTGGGGAGACCGGCCTGCGTCACCCCCATCTGGTGCTGCAGAGCTCCAAGTAGATGGGACAGAAGGGTCCTCAAAGGCAAACCATATCCTGACACGAGAGCTGCAAAGCCCCCGAGGAGCAGGACCTCTGGATATGCCAATCACCAAATGTTGACAAAGTGCTCACCGTCCCTATTGTAATGTCATGCAAATTGTTGTCATTGTCATGTTGTCATGGCAAACTTGGCCATTTCATTGCTCACTCCTAATTCCAGATCAGCTTCAGCTGCTATTTATGAATTATAAATGATTTCCTGAGGTAATTTAATAGAAAAATAAGTAATTTCACTTATCGTTCCCTCACACAGTTGCTTGACTCGCTTGTTTGCTGGTGCTTCATAACTGGGTCTCCTCATGCTTGGGGAGCTCCTATAAGTGTACTGGGAAGACAAACAGTTGATACTCCAGCTTCCCTGTTGGTCTCCTGAAAACCAAGAGGTCCACCAGAAGGATTGTGGTTTGCCAGAGGCTCAGGGCTATGTTTGGTGGCGCCTTCAAACATCCGTGGGCCCTGGGCAGCTGTCTGATCTTGCAAGAAAGCTCCACCAATAATCACCGCTTCACTTGTCCAAGGCTGGTTTGTGTCAACTGACACAAAAATGATTTGCTGTCATTTCTTTACATGAAGAAGGGACCAAAGTCAAAGGAAATCTTTCATCAAGTTATTTCAGATTTGGCATGTAATATCCTTCACTGTAACTGATAATTGCTTTAATGTTATTCAATAAGATCAGAATAAATGTGAGGACATTTAGAAAAAGCAGTTCATTTTTTCCATAGTTCTGTACATTTCTCAACCTGACCTGGTAAATTCTATATTCACCAGTAAACAAAGGTGAACTCAAGTCATTTATTAAAGGAACTTAGGGTGAAATCCTATGTGTGCCTTTAGTTGTTCAAGAGGTTAGTGCCAGTCATTATTGCACACCAAGGTTGTGTTCAACATTTGCACCTGTGCCATGGGAAATGTTCTTTACCAGTAAATGATGGACATGAGAATAACTTTTGGTTCAGTAGGCCATGCTAAATGCCCTGCTGTACCGCTAAACATTGGAAATCAAAATGAACATTAGTAATTTAACAAAAGCACTTGGCTGGCCTTGATTTAGTGTTTACCAGTAAAGGTCAGCATTTTCTTCTATTTCCCCCTTGCCTCTTTAAATCTAAAGAGTTAAAATTCACTGCTTGAAGAATGTACTGTATAAGATATATATGAGAGATTTAAGCACATGTTTAAAGAGGAGAGATTTAAGCACATGTTTAACTCTCCCATCAAATCACTGGGACTTTAAAGTATTTTAAAATGGTCAGATTATATATATTTAAGCATTCACTTTTATTCAAAGATGCTTCACAGCACTAAATCAAAATGTTGTTTTAAAATTAATTTTATAAATGGAAAGCTCTGTTTTTGTTCAAGGGTTCTGCGTCCTTTTAGCTTTTTTCAACAAACTCCTGCACTTGCTGTGAGGGGCTTGCTGATGTCTTTTGTCAGCAAGACCGATGATATTCAATCTTTGATTTCGGATTCATTTGCTTCTTCCTTCCCTTTGATGAAGAGAAGCAGCAGCAGGCTTTTTCTACTCTCTTTTCAGAATAATTTCTCCCGCCTCTCGCTTGCTTAGGAGTAGTGAGCCCCACTTTATGAGAAAGACATTTTGCTAGGCTTACAGACTCTCTCTTCCTCTTCACTGAGCTCAGGGGTATGCAAGTGCTTCTAAGAGGGACATAAAAACTTCCTGTTTCTGCTTTCCTGGGGGGCGGGGATCTACACTACTGCTTTAAAGCGCTTTATATCAGTTTTGACAACTGTTGGGGCCCAGGACACACTGCATATGCAGTTTTCAAAACGTTTTCAAAGTGCTTTAAAGCGCTTTAAAAGCAGTAGTGTAGATCCCCCCCAGGTTAATTTGTCTGTTCTTTCTTTCACTCTTATACTATATATTTCCCTCTCTTGTCCTCATATGCAAAATGAATCGGCAGGACCTGAACGTAGGTGACCTATGAAGAACCGGCTTGCCCGAAATCTGAACTGGAGCAGGTCACAGCTTCAAATATATACACACCTTGCAAATGCGTACACACATGTTCACATTAAGCATGATCCAGGGTGGCAGTGATAAACAATGTGAATGAACAACAACTCTAGGACCTGGTGACATGGTAGTGCCAAAATGGTTTTTGAAATATTAAACTTCAGCAGATGCAATTCTCTACAGTCCATGTAAGTTTTTCAAGCAGCAGAACTATGTATCTTCATAGTATCATAGAACAGCAGAGTTGGAAGGGGCCTACAAGGCCATTGAGTCCAACCCCCTGCTCAATGCAGGAATCCACCCTAAAGCATCCCTGACAGATGGTTGTCCAGCTGCCTCTTGAAGGCCTTCGGTCTGGGCTTTTGTCCTTCCCACAACCAATGATAATGGATTTACCTTGGCTGCTGTTGGAAGAAAGGCTCCTAGCGCTACCAATCAAAAGGCATTGTGTAACTGTTATATTTTTTCCTCCTTAGGGTGCAATCCAATGGCGATGCCTGTAAGAGGCTGATGGGTATCCATTGCAAAGTGGGAGGAAGGCCGGAGGTGATCTTTGTATTTTGGCTAGATGCCCATTTTTGCCCATCTAGCTGGGGCTCCGGGAGTGAAGGAGGCCCGGGAGGCCTCAGCATTAGTTTATTCCCTCTCCAAGATTGCCATTGTGACCTCAGAGAGGCAGCCCATGCAGCTCTCTCCATGCTAGGTGTGAGGGGGAAGGGAAGGGAACACTGATTTGTAAACCTGCAGTCAGAGCACTATCTCAAACCTCAGATCCAAGAATCCAAATTATCCTACCACACCCCCAAGACTCTGTCTAGGGACCACACAGGATTGCTCCTCCATAGATTTTTTTTTTGGGGGGGGGGAATGAAAAAAAGCAGTGGGAAAATAATGGGGGGGGGGTTACAAATGGAAGATGTCACACACACACACACACACACACACACACTGAAATTCCATGAACAAGGCAGGTCAATTGCCCAATAAAAGCCTCCTCTGAAAGCACTATTTGTCTCAAATTGCTTGATGGGAGACATTGAGAATCAATTTTTTATTTGGACTACCCAACCCATTCACCTCCCTGGTGTGCTTATTTCTTGACCACAAACTAGACTGTTACAAAGAGATAGAATCCAGAAATTGGCACACACATGGACATGCACACACACACAGTTTTATTACATTTTTAGTATGCAGCATGATTTATAATACTTGTTCCCCTTCAGGACTCCCCTACGGGAAAAGTCACACAAAGGTTCTCATTTTATCAGTGGGGACGGAAGTGAAGCAATAGTCACTTGCCTCTAAAAACCTGGCCAGTTCAGGTCTAACTCACCACCCTCTGGGCCGTGCTTATATCTAGTTGTGTAACCCTTTCCCTGTCCTAGGCCTAGAAAGAAGCAGAGAGACTTTGGCCATTTCTACACCAGCCCAGTGTAGAGGGAGGGAGGGGAAAGGATCCTGCGATATTCTGATCATGACATCCTCCTCTTAGTCTAAATGCGGGCGCGACATCCCGGAAGGAAGGAGGGTGTCATGTGTGCTCCAATGTCCTCACTCCCCACCCACCCCTACTTCCTCCCGGCCTGGTTCTTAGGCAGTAATCTAATTGCCTATCCAGGTCTCACTGTTTGCCACCATTTGCAATTTGATATGGACATGAGATGGAACCAGCTTTGAGGTGGAATTTAGAGGACTTTGATGAGCTCAGGTTTTGCATGTACACACCCCCCTACCTTCAGAAACAAATACCTCAAGAGACCTTAGAAAACCATCTGGATTCATCAGCTTCCAGGGCGGACCATCAAATTCCATCCTCCACATCTGCCCCCTGAGATGTTTCGGGATCCCCCTTTCTCAGATCATTATTCCCCAGTCCTGTACAGAAAGCCCAACCCAAAGTATGTCCTGCCACATGTGCTGGGCTAGATATTAACCAAGAGAGGCTCATGGCTGACATGGTAGCCATGAAGTCTTGATCTGCTCCCAACAAGATGGTCTCACTATGAATATTAAGACTGATCTCTTCTGGCAGGCCTACCCAGTGGAACTTTAGGGTGTTTTTAGGATGTTTCAATAATGTATACTATGTTTTAATCAATTTTATGTATTTATACTTATTGTTGTTCCCTGCCTCGATCCAAATGGAGAGGCGGGTAAGAATTATTATTATTATTATTATTATTATTATTATTATTATTATTGTTATTATTATTATATTAAAGTTCTCTAAAACCACCTGCCACAGTTCCCTCAATAACATATTTAAGACCACTTCCACAGCTCAGGGAGGTAGACTGTTAGAGAGTGCGGTGGTCAGACCACCAAGACAATCCCAAGGCTGCCTTGAGATTCTAACATTCACAGGTAGCTGATTGCTGGACGGGAAACTAGAATCCCTATAGAACAGGGCTGGGGAACCTTTTTGGGTCCAGAGGCTGCATCGCCCCTTGCCCCCCCCCAGCCCTGGTGATATAAAGGGGTGGGGCCTTGTCCGTAACAGTCAAGGAGCTGGCTTCACACCGTGCAGGCTGTGGTGGAATGAAGCTGGCTGGTTTTGCTCTGCTATGGCTTTCCCTTGCTAGAACGAAGCCAACCAAGCCACTGGCATTCAGAATGCAGGGGTGCAGCACAGTGGAATTTCGGACGGCTTCACTCCTCCATCACTTTTCCCACATAGTAGAGGAAATGTTGCCACATGGCTAATGGGCTAGTGGCCGTCAACCGTTCAGCTGTCCATGCTAAAATCATAACATTCCAAACAGCATATTTCCCTGGCTGAATTGACCTAGAAAGAATGCGACCCACTTTGACCTTAATAACTAATTATTAGTATCTGCCAGTAATCAAATAATGTGATCTTTTCGGAGAACTGAGGGTATTATCACCCTCAGATGAAAACATCAGCTTTTAAGAGGAATGAGCCGTATTTCCCACATGGATGAAAGTGGCATTAATCTCCTAACAAACAACAAATTATACATTCAATGTTGATGCAAGTGAAGTCTGCAGGATTTAACCTTAATTTGTAAGTACACGATTTCGAGACAAGCTAATGGATGGGTCATATACTGCTACGTGTTCTTTCAGTATAGAAGAAGATGCAGTGAAGCTGGAGTCGTGCACGGGGAGTGAATGCACGTAATTTTTTTTATGGAGTATCTGCTCCGTGTACATCCCTAGAGAACTTAAAGCCATACTTCCCAACTTTATGGCCTGGGATTTGTACAGCATGTATAATCATTTCCTTAACAGAAAGAAATCTGGTCATGCATCTGAGAGTCTTCTTCCTAGTCGAGAATGATATTGCACCAAGGGAGGAATGAAGTTCGCCATACTAAGGTTGTGAGTCGCCCCAGTACATTTTGTCCAGACATTCGGAGATGCCAGTCAAACATGAGGCATGAATCTCTTATGCTTCCTCTTCTCCTGGCTTCTCCATAATATCCAAAAAAATTCAGTGTTCGTATCTGCTCCTTGCATTGTACAAGCTACCATCACAGCTTGCATATCTTACAATCTGTCTATCTGTGTGTTTGGGGAGGTGGGAGTAGAACAGAGAGGTTTACAATTCCTGATCCCAAGAGAGTGTAAATGGGCTTTGAAATAAGGTGATTCAGTACCTGATTGTGTCCCAGTTCCTGTTTTCTCTGCAAGCAGCAATTAGAAAAAGGAGTATTGCAGTTCCTGTCCTTCGGATTAATGCTTAGGAAGTTCAATTATGCATTGCCAAAAAAGAGGACAAAAGAGGACAGCGATCTGCATATCATTTGCAAATGTATAGATGCAAATTTAGAAATAATTACTGTCATTTAAATAGAAATACAAAACTTTTCACCACAGTGGGGAAAACTGCAACCTGTGAGCCTGCTCAGTCTGCCGTCCAGGTTGATGGGCAACTTCAACCTACAGAGGACCCCATCAAACAGCCCTTCAAATGGAGTAATGCCTAAAGCAGCAAGATGTTGCCACACCAAAGGATAGGAGTGATGGGGTAAAAGGAAGGGATAGTCACATTTTTGCAAAAAAGAACCTTTACTGAAGTTGCCACTGCTGAGGATTCCAGTCTCAGCTTCCAGAATGAAACTAGTAATTTTGATGGGATAGGAATTTACTGGAGAATCATTTCCATGAACATACACTTTTTTAGTTCTGTTCTATGCCACTGTTTCCTTCAGCTACTCCATCCTCAGGACATCTTCATATTACTTAAAAGGTTGTCACACAGAGGAGGGCCAGATCTCTTCTTGATCCTCCCAGAGTGCAGGACACGGAATAAAGGGCTCAAGTTACAGGAAGCCAGATTCCAACTGGACATCAAGAAAAACTTCCTGACTTTTAGAGCAGTATGACAATGGAACCAGTTACCTAGGGAGGTTGTGGGTACTCCCACACTGGAGGCCTTCATGAGGCAGCTGGACAACCATCTGTCAGGGATGCTTTAGGGTGGATTCCTGCATTGAGCAGGGGGCTGGACTTGATGGCCTTGTAGGCCCCTTCCAACTCTGCTATTCTATGATTCTATGATATCATTCCCACCCCAGCTGCTTCTGCTTCTGAGATTAGTCATATGGACGATCCCACCTAATTAGTGATTATGCAGTGAATGGAATGATGTCACATCACTATGTAGCCAATCATAAGAAGATAAGAAGTGCCATGCTGGATCAGACCAAGGGTCCTTCTAGCCCAGGACTCTGTTCACACAGTGGCCAACCAGCCATCGGCCAGGGACCAACAAGGCAGGACATGGTGCAACAGCACTCTCCCACCCATGTTCCCCAGCAACTGGTGCACAGAGGCTTACTGCCTCAGATCCTGGAGGTAGCACATAACCATCAGGGCTAGTAGCCATTGATAGCATTTTCCTCCAGGAATTTATCCAACCCCTTTTTAAAGCCATCCAAATGGGTGGCCATCACTACATCTTGTGGTAGTGAATTCCATAATTTATCTATGTGCTGTGTGAAGAAGTACTTCCTTTTATTTGTCCTGAATCTCCCACCAGTCAGTGTCATGGGATTTTAAAAGAGAGAGAGAGAGAGAGAGAGAGAGAGAGAGAGAGAGAGAGATGTCTCCCTGTCCACATTCTCCACACCATGCATCATTTTGTACACCTCTATCATGTCTCCCCTTAGCCTCCTTTTTTCCAAGCTAAACAATCCCAGTTGATGTAACCTTCCCCCAAAGGTGAAATGCTCCAGCCCCTTAATCATTTTAGTTGCTCTTTCCTGCACTTTTTCCAGCTCTACAATATCCTTTTTCAGGTGTGGTGAACTGTACACAGTATTCTAAGTGTGGTCGCACCATAGATTTGTATAAGGGCAGTCTGATACTGGCCATTTTATTCTCAATTCCTTTTCTTATAATGCCTAAGACAGAGTTTGCCTTCTTTAAAGTGGCCTCACACTAGGTGGACATTTTCTTCAAGCTGTCCACCACCACAGATCTGGCTATGCGTTGATGTCACTGTGGGAAAATGACACCAAGCACGTTTAATGCAACAACAAGAAGAGATTTATTTGTCTATAGCACAAAAGCCTTTACAAACCCAACATTCATGAGATAGGCTAGGTTATATATCTGAGCACAAAAGAGCTAAGCATACATTTACCATTTAAATATGACCCCCAACAGAAGCATTACAACCAGTCATATAAAATGATCCCCCTTGCAGTCAACTCCTGCTTCCTTCAAGAGGTGAACATTTGTGCATGGAGTGCTGGGCACAGGGGAAAGGGGGAGGCATTTCCCCCTTTTTTTACACTACTGGAAATGTTTGCACAAAAAACTCACCCAAAAAAACAAGCCAACCAACAGCCCTGAGTACTTTTGGCTCAGCTCAGCCTTTAAGATCTGTTCTCTCAGATCCAGAGATTTTCTACACACAACCGCAGGCGGCATGCCATTGAACACCAAACAGATGGGGATAGGACAGTCAAACAGAGCAGGGGGGTGGGGGCGGGGAGGACAGAACCCAAAATACTCTAAATTATCTAAGAGACAGGCCAGATACCCAATATCACACAATCTACTTAGCTTATGTATGGTAAATTCATACCATTAGAGAGCAAAAAAATAATTGAGTTTCCATTGTGCAAGGCTTAATTTTCTTATCTTGAGCTCATCACACTCTTATAAAAGAAAAAATCTGCTTGCTCATCAGGTGAGCTTTGATAATCTTTCCTGGACCTAGTATTTATTCATATATTTTTAGATTAAATTAAAAGAATAGGAAACCTTAGCAATGAACCCAATTAAAAACAAAGTGATTAGCTATGAATAACTGTAAAAGTGACCTCCCCCAAAAAAAAGGAAGACAAAAAGGAAAGGCAATCAGTGTTCTTTAATTGACACAACAACTTTGGTGTGAAATTTAAAATGAAAAGAGAAGCTGATCAGAGAACAGTTTACAGCATGCCTCTTTCCGCAGTTTTGATAGCTCAGACCTCCATTGCATAGTAAAATACTTGTACTGGGGCTAGCTCCTGTGCTGGTATATGAATCTATGATGTGTATGCATTTGAAGGATTGTATGCTGTTCTGGTCACCCCAACGCCAAAAGGATAACTATAGAGCTCAAAGAGGTGCACAAAAGGGAAAGCAAAAAGATGAAAGGGCTGGAGCACTTTTCCTATAGGGAAAGGCTTTTTAGGGCTTCTTTAGATTACAGGGAAATAGTGTCGCCTTACTAGGGCTTTGCTTCTTGCTTCCCTTGTGCAATTGTAATGGGCTGCCTTACAAGGGCAGAGAGGGGTGACCACATGGCCTATGGAAAACTTCCCCTCCTCTCAGTGCTCATAGCCTTGAAAGAGATGGCGCCCTCTCATGGCTGCTTTGTAGTGCAACTTCGGCTGCACAGGGTAGGAAATCCTGCGATATTTCAGAAGAATCGGGATATCTAGGTTTTTTTTTAGAATGGAATAACCAGGAGAAGGTATGGGAGACATGCAGGAGGTTGATGTCGTTGTCAAAAGGAGCCGTGAGTGGCCAGTCACGAGCATGCCTTATTTTACTTGTGTGAAGAGCCCACTAGTTTAGAAAAAGGTAAGTAGGTTGGGATGTAGCAGAGGTTTATACAATGCTGTATGAGATGCAAAGAAAGTGCATAGACAGAGGTTTTTTCCTCCCTCTCCAGGATTCTCCAATGAAATTGGAAGGAGATTCAATAGTTAGATACTCAAGCATGGCATCAGTACCAGGCATCCTAGGGCAGCTGCCCGGGTCCCGATGCTTCAGCAGGGCCTGCTGCTGCTGACATCTGCCTTCAACCTGAATTACCAATCAAATAAAGAGATAAAAATGAGCCAAGTATGATGTCACCACTATGTTGTTTATTTGCATTGTCCATTATTACCCTGAAAGCACAGCTCTGGGTCCTCGCGCCAGAGGTTAAGGGAATGAGCCAGGAAGTCTCCAGCAGAAACTGTAGCCCAGCCATGAAATCGCTGCTTGGTCTATGCCACGAAAGGAGGAAGCTGGGAAGAAGGCCAGCAGGGGGGAGCAGAATGGCTCAGAAAATCTGGCTGGATCGCCTGTGATCAGGGTTGCCACGCTTGCATCGCTCCCCAACCCCACTGCCGAAAAGGAAAAGGAAAGGGGGTGGGGGAAAGGAAAGTTGTCAGAAAAATGAGATTGAACAGATTGTGGGATTTAAAGTAGAAGTTACACCAAGGATTGCATTACTCTCACTGCATGATGATCCTAAATGTAATAAAGAAATGAAAGAATTGATAACGAACCTACTGACAGCTGCGAGGTTGATAGTAACTAGGAATTGGAAAATTACAGGAGATTATTGTATTGAAGAATGGTATAAAGAAGTGTGGGACATTGCTATAAATGATAAATTGACATGTAATATAAAAATGCAAAGAGGCATAGTAAAAACGAATGATTTTGAGAGTATATGGAAAAAGTTCCTGGAGTTTGTATTTTCTAAAGGAAGGGGGGTTCCACCAACAGATGAAACTATGAGTTTTTGGAAACAAGAATGAGATCCCGAGGTGGGGGGAGCACTGTTATGTTTATTATATTATGTTTAATAGGTTAATATTGAATATATGATAGTAAGGTATGATAATATCTTGTATTAAGTGATTTTGATTTGTGTTTGTTGTTTTAATAATAAAAATATTCAAAAAAAAATTTAAAAAAAGAAAAAAAAAAGAAAAATGAGGGCACAGATTAGCATAAAATTTGCAAGAGCTCATTTTTATGTATAGATGCAAATGTATAAATAATTTCTACACAGTGGAGGCTGGTGGCTCCGATGTCAGTGGGGAGGTGAATCCACTCTGGGGTTTTGTCAGAACCAGAACTCTAAAGGAGCTATCTAAGGCATTGGACCTATTTTGGAGATAGGGGTTCAGCACCTTAAATAGCTCCTTTAGAGTTCTGGTGCCTTCTGACTGATACCCAGAGTGGATTCACTGCCCCACTGGCGTCAGAGCCACCAGCCTCCATTGAAACTACTATATAGTTCACTCTATAGAGGAGGACCATATAGTCCACTCTATAGAGGAGGACCATGTAGTCCACTCTATAGAGGAGGACCATATAGTTCACTCTATAGAGGAGGACCATATAGTTCACTCTATAGAGGAGGACCATATAGTTCACTCTATAGAGGAGGACCATATAGTCCACTCTATAGAGGAGGACCATATAGTTCGCTCTATAGAGGAGGACCATATAGTTCACTCTGTGGCTGCCTGCTCAAGGGCAAAGCAAAACGCTATGTCAAACACTCCACAAACTGCTACATCTTTTGCTCTTTTTTAGTCTACTGCACTCTAATTCAGATTGAGGTCCTAGCACGGGAGCTAAGCAGGCTTTACCCCTTTCCACCCCCAATATAGAGCTTCATCACACCAGTGTTATACTGTGCAACCACTGTGAATTGTGTGCAAAGGACTCCGAAGTTTTCCAGCTTATAATCTGCTTTTATTGTAAAGTACTCCCACGCATCCTGCTTTAATTGTGTTTTAAAGCCAAAAGAACCGACCTATTTTGCTATTAGTTTTGGAGTGAATTATTTGCTGTTTTCTGAGTGGCCACTGGGGGCGCAGGAGCAGGATTTGATACTCTTAAGCTTCAAATTAAACAAATGCTTACATCTGCATAAGTTTTAAAGATAAAGACATCAAAATTGGCACAGTAATAGATATTCAGGAGAGCTTTAAGCATACCAAATTTGAATCCAATTGGGTCATCCATTGATTTTTTATGATTTTTTTACATTTTCCCCCTTAAACCCGTTACCTGATATGCAAAGAATCTTAGGAGCGCTGCCGCCCAGGGTGTGATTTAGCAACAACCACAGTAACAATGACAGCTTAGTGCTGTAGGGGATAATTTGAGGGAAACAGGTACGTGGGATAAAGCTAATAGTCCCCATGTGGATTGCCAGTGCAAAGGGGGTGGGGAGAATTAAAGTCCGCTACCCACCATGCTAGAGTCTCAATCCAGATCAGGGGCCCTGCATTTACAAAGGAAGGATGTAATTCCTGCTTTGGCCCTCTGTCCAAGAGATGATGGGCAATGTCAAGGCTCCTGCACTCCCTCCTGATGGTTATTTATCTTTAAACGGACTTTCAACTAGGGGACAACTTCAAATAGAGGACTGACCTCTATAAAGTAGGTCACAAGGCCACCCTACCTGTGGCTTGGTGTTACAGGTGAGGTTAACACCGATCATGCTTCAAAGGATTCGGTCACAGGCACAGATGGGGTTCCTTACCTGTGAAGCAGCTTCCCCCAATCTGGTGTCTCCAGATGTTTTGGACTACAACACCCAGCATTCCTGACGATTGGCCATGCTGGTTGAGGCTGATGGGAGTTGGAGTCCAAAATGTCTGGAGGGAATCAGGTTGGGGTAGGCTGCTGTGAAGGAATGTAGAAGACCCAAAAAATTGAAATCTGGGCAGAAACCGAAGGTGTCTTTCAGCCTTCATGCCCTGGGCTGAATTATTGCGAAGGAGAAGCCAGAGGTATTCTTTGAAGTAAATCATACACGTGAGACTGTTCACTTCTTCTTTACTCATGGCCCCTGGCTAGCTCCCCCCCTCCAATTACAGACGACTGTTCCTCTGACCTTCTAAATATCTAAATGATTTAGATATCTTTCACCCCGTTGAGATAAAGAGATTATAATGTATGTGGTGTTTTCTAAATATTTTAGGTAATTGCTTTATCAATACCGTTAAACTTGAAGGCCTTAATGTGACAGATCTGGGGGGATATGGGAATAACAGGAAACCTGAGTCTATTATAAAATGTGTTGCAATTTTTCTTTCCTGCCAAATATTATGGCAGCTCTCTCAAAGAATCATCCTGTGTTTTCATTTAAAAAAACAGCAATGCTTTATCGGGGGTTTAAATTGGAAAAATATTGATTAGGGAAGAAAAACTGACACGGTTAATTTAGAAGATATTAGTTTTGGCCTTTCTCCTATTTTAATATGTCTAGAAGTAAATAAATAAATGTTGTACTGGAAAATACCACTGTTGACATCAGATAAGTGGTACAAGGAGATTTCATGAGATTTTTGCAGTGTTAATTAGCATCGTTTTATAGAATCCAAATGTAGTAGAATAATTAATGCAACAGCAACTTGGTAGAATAGTTAAAGTGCAATCCTATGTGCCTACTCAGTAGTACGTCCCATTGTCCTGCTTCATATGATCAACGTGGCTTAAATTAATCACAGTGGCTTGTTTAAGTCATGGCATGTGAGGACTTGTGCCAGGCACCCTTTGCCTAATTACCTGCCTGAGCACAGCTTGTTGTATCATCCAAATCCAGGTGGCGTGGCTTGTCCGAGAGGGAAACAACCCTCAAATCACCCAGCAACAAGCCATGGCTTATTTGAGGAGGGTTGCCCCCTCAAACGAGCCTGCTGCCTGGATTTGGACAACAGAACAATCTGTGCCCAGGCAGGTAATTAGGCAAAGGGTGTCCAGCATGCGGTGAAACATGCCACAGCTTTAACAAACCATAGTAACTTGTTTAAGCTACAGTGATCATTTGAACTGGGCCACTGAGTTGAAGGGCATGTCTAGACCTATGGAAGAAAGGGGGAGGATCTTGCGATATGGTGATTGCGAGATCCTCCCCCTCAGTCCACATGCGGTGCACAACGTCCCAAAAGGAAGAGGATGTCGCGCCCGCCATTTTGTTGTGTTTTTTCTTGAAAATGAGAGGACGAGCACTCCAGCGATACAGGTAGGGTTTTTCTTTTCTTTCCCCCCCAAAAAAGGTCTCCCTCCCACCCACCCCCAGTTCCAGGCTCCTCACATTTACTCACGAGGAGCCAGGATTTAACCAGAACAGCTGCCCACATGTCCCACGATCTCAGGACGATACCGAGACCACGGGAAAAGTTGGGATTAAAGCCATCCTGGTTATTCCGGGGAAAGGGAGGGATCATCCCTCCCTCCCCCCGGGATCCCCTGTACATGACGTACAGCGATGATACTGCAGTGATGCCCTGAATTGGCCCTCATCTAGACATGCCCTGTGTGAGTATAGGATTGGCACTTTACAGTTCAGTGGGACTTACTTTCAGGTAAATCAGTACAGACCCCTATTATTAGGTGTACACACTGACCAGAAGATTCAGTTCATTGCCTGATTCAGAAAACAGTCCAGTTTGGCTCAGACTAATTTGGAGACCACAGCTTCAACTTGGGTTGGAATCTGAATCTCAATTTGGAAATCCAAATAATCATGCCTCTCATTGACTATCATATCATTGGAAATGAACAAATGGCTACAATATTTGCCAGAACTGCATGAACATTACAGGTATAGTAGTCCCCCAGGGGAGGATTATGCCTGCTTGAATTTCATATAAACACTTACAAGGGTAGTGGGTTGCTTTTACATTTTGTTATTTTTAAAATGGGAACTCCCAATAACTTTCTACTTTTTTGGCAGAATTGGATGAAATTTGCAAGGGCAGTTGACACTTCTAGTAGGACCAAGGCTGCCAAATTTAAGATGAGTACGTTGAAGGAACTTTGTGCAAGAGCAGCCTTTACTGTTTGGGGGTTTCCAAAAAAGAAAAAAGAAAAAAGGATGCACTCATCCCACTACACTTTTTGTGGTCAATTGTTATGAAAATGGCGTGCAATGTACAGGTGCCCATAGTTAGGAAACCTGTAAAACTTCAGAAGGATAGGTGCAGCATTTTGTGTGTGTATGAAAGGGGAATGTTCAAATGTTGGGGGGGGGGGGCAGGGGAAGCGTTTCAGTTCCCCTTACTCCATGGGATTTTGGCAACTTGTATGGAAATGGCATATGTCATAGAAGTGGCCCCTAGGCAACAGACGTCAAAATGTTCCTGTCCTCAATAGGGTTGTATTTCCACTACAGAGATAGGTATGTAGCCTGGGTGTGCTCTTAGATTCATCTTTGTCATTTCCCCTCCACTGTCCTTGTTGAGCTTTTGCATCCCATCACCTGATCTGGCCATGTGACAGAATCAAACAGTCAGATAGGAGTAACTGACTTGATAATGCAGAGTTACAAGAATTAAACGTAGAGTTTCCAATCGCTTCTTATTTTATTGTTCAGCGCTGCCAGCACCAGCCTAAGGAAAAATGTATTCTTATTCACCCCACACAGAACTTGTATGGCCACACCCATAACTCACCTTTGCCGCAAACCCTTCCTTGAGTTTCCACATGTGACCTGCCATGGCACAATCCCTTCAGCCAAGGATGGGCAGAAGGTAAGATCTCCAGATATTTTGGACTTCCCAGCAGGGCCAGTGGGCAGGAATGCCAGGAGTTGAAGTCCGAAACATCTGGGCTCTACTTTGTGCCCACTCCTGCCATAGGCTGTCCCAGCTCTGTCCCATGTCCTAGGCCGGATCTACACACATATATAAAACGTCATTTTTGAGTCATTAAACGTATTGTTTTATTACGATTTTATACGTCCCCGGGCACATGTATTTATTAAAATGTTTCTTACTGTTGTGTTGTCCATAGATATGTGCTGATCTGGGCCACACAATGTATTTTTAATAGTTTTTCCCTCAAATCCCCTGTCTGTGATTTGTTCCTCCTGCTTCCTGTTTTCTTCCATTGCCCCTCCTCCGAGAGGAAGGGAGGGAGGGAGCCTCCAGCAGGGTTAGGGGATTACTTTCAAGTAAATCCCATTGATTTCAACTGTTTACTGCTGAAATGCTGGCTTCCCTTTGAGGAAAGCCCGTTGAACAGAGATAGAGTCTTACTTCAGAGTAAACACATATCGAATAATGCCCATACACATGCAGGGAGCCTCCAGCAGGGTTAGGGGACTTACTGTAAAGCAAATCCCATTGATTTCAACTGTTTACATCACATGCAGATCATGGAAAGGTGAAGGAAAGTTGTGGCTGCAAAGAGGAAAACAAGGCAAGAAAGGGTTAAAATGGCTGCTACTTTGGGCGGGAAACACAGGAAACACCCCCGGGGAAGGTGATTGGCTAAGGGAAAGCATTGGAAATAATGGAATGTTTCTTAATGACACAATCGGCCACATCACAGAAAATACAGCTACTTATAGGGGTAAGATCAGAAAATATAACGACAGGAACAGTAAGTGATAAAACGATAAAAACCAAGCGTCATGTGGCGGGATAAGATGGAAAATGCAATTAAAAATGTTTATAAGAGGTTTATTCACTTACGTGTAGATCCACTCCTAGATTGACAACCATAGTCCAAGTTGAAATGTGCTTCCGTACATTACTAAAGCATGTGTTGTATTTTCCACGTATTCTATACACTATTCTAGAGTTGTATCATGATTGCTTGCCTCCCACCCTGCCGCCTTTCTGTGGAGATTTTCTCCAGCTACCTCTTCTATATAAAAATGCTATTTGGGACAGTTTGCTAGAGTAAAGAAAACTGCTTGTTACAGTAGATCCTAATGGATCTTTCTGGGCTAATCTAGACCATCAACTTGATGATCAGCTCGTTAAAAGTGTTTTGATCAGAGCCTGATTCAATCAATCCCTGAAGAACGACTTCTGGCTTTAGTGTCAGGTAAAGGAGCAGCGCTTGCTTTTCTCCATCGGATCATAATGACTCCATTACAGTTTATCAGATCATTGATCTACAAAGCAAAGTGCATTTAAATATTCCATGACTTGATAGACTACGGTGTATGATCTCCTGAGTCATCTGCTCCTTCATTGAACCAATATAGTGTAGAAGCCATTATGTCATTTCTTTAGCCACTGATCTAGAAGATCGTTAAAGAAGCCTTTGCAGCTGCTGTAAGCAATAGGCCTTGAGTGCCTGGCTTTTCGAGGACTCTAGTGGGAATTACATGGGCACTGCCAACAGAATTCTCATTGAAATTCATAATGGTTCCAAGTGGAGTGCCTGAAGGATCCAATGTTTCTACCATTTCTGACAGCGAAACAAAGATCATTTGAGGCTCTAGGGCTTACAGTGTAAGCATTATTGCTCTTGATTCAATACACAAAGAAGACCCCAGTCCAGAAAAGTCCTATGCACAAAGTTTCTTTCAACAGTGAAATACACTGACAGGCCTGAATCTTAGAGGTGGAACTTTTCCTAACGTCTTTATCTTTTGCAATCAGTCTCTGGGTGACCCCACCTGCTAGGTTTGAGCAGAGAGAGCCTTTTCAAGCAAGAAGCTACGCCCCATCAGATTTTTAAATCCTGGTCCAGGAGAGGGTAAAGACAAAACCATGTCAGTTCTGTCAGGATGTCTGCAAACTTTTGGATTGTGTGTATAGTAGCCCAACATCCTAGTCTTGTTTTTTTCTGCATGCCTGGGATCCAAAAATTGCCAGAGCTAGGGTGCCACTGTGTCCTCTTTTACAGAGAACAATCCTCTACTTGAAGGTCTACCAGAGGACGTTCCTGTATTCTGAAGACATCCTGTATTTGAAGGTCTGTCCAGTCCAAATATAAAGCCCCACCAGAAGGAACTGCTGGGCCTTGATGTTGCTTATCAACAGTCCCTGGACAGCAGACTGAGAAAGGCACAGAGAATAGGGTGACCATATGAAAAGAAGGACAGGGCTCCTATATCTTTAACTGTTGTGATGAAGAGGGAATTTCACCAGATTCTCAATATATACAAATGACACCTGCTGAAATTCCCTTGTCTGTGCAACTGTTAAAGATACAGGAGCCCTGTCCTCCTTTTCATATGGTCACCCTAACAGAGAACTAGGTGTGCACAGACACCCCACCCCGCCCCGTGGGCCGATCTGAAAATTTCGGATCGGCCTGCTCCACGCCACTCCGCCCATACTCCGCTCCTCTTCGCTGCGGAGCTCCGGCTCCGAATTGGAGCTCCGCAGTGGAGGGGAGTGGTGCCAGGTAAGGCAGGGAGAGGAGGGCGGGGGGGGGTTACCGGCCCTGCCGCCGTCGCCGCCCATGCGGCGACGGCAGCAGAGCCCGGTAAGGGACCAAGGGGGAGGGGGGCCTTACGTGCCTCCGTCCACGGTCTGTCGGCTTCTTCAATTGAGCCCACGGTTCAACCAGGAAGTCTGGGCCGCAAGACTTCCTGGTTGAACCGCAGGCTCAATTGAAGAAGCCAATGGACCGCGGACGGAGGCAGGTAAGGGAATGGCGGGGGGGGGGGGTGTTACCGGGCCCTGCTTTTGTCGCCACATGGGCGACAGTGACAGCGGCAGGGCCCGGTAAACCCCACTTACCTTTCCGGCGGAGCTCCGGATTGAGGCAAGGGATCCGCCTTCACCTCAATGCTCTTCGCCACACTCCGCCAGCCCCCCAATCCTCTTCGTCTCCGCCTTAAGGGGAGGCGAAGCACCCCACTCCGCTTCTAATTCGCCGGTCCGATTAGAAGCGGAGCACATCCCTACAGAGAACAGCTGATCACAGTCTTCCAGACTATGGTGAAATGTACTGTATTTCTATTTAAATTAGAATAATTATTTCTAAATATACATCTATATATGCAAATTTTATGCAAATTGTTGCCCTCTTTTGGACTTTGTTGGAGGTTCACAAGTATCCAGAGCCAAATACACCCCACTAACCCTGTGTGTGTCAAGCACCTGTCAGGCAACATCACATGGAGAGTGGGCTGCGTTTGGTTTCATGGTGCACAAGTTGTACAGGCCTGGCTTTGATATCCCTCGTTGGATATATGTATTAATAACATAAGATTTTTAAACACTTCAATGATCCAGCCAAAGTTGTTCACTTTTAAGTCCCGCTGATTTCAATGCAGAACATATGCTGTAAATAAGTAAAGAAGTAAATACACACACACACACACACACACACACACACACACACGGAATTACTTACATGACTTACGACTAGACCACTGGCCACAAATGGCAAGTTTGTGCCAATGCATCCAAATGTAATGACAGAGTGAATTTCTTGCCAGCCGTTTTTAATATGTTCAGACATTTGTTACAAAGGAATTACCAACTTGACAAGGAAATATGACTAATTCCTGACACCGTCCCTCTCACTCTGGCTCCGTCTGTCTAAGTGCCCTTTTCACAATTTAACACAAGTTGCCATATTAATATTTAAACACTGCTAAGCTGTCCTAAACTGACTTTCTCTCATAGCCAAACAGAGCAAAATTGGTGAAGAAAGACAGAAATGCACGAGGGGATACATTTTATGGGGCTGATGGCACTTGCAAAAAGAATTCACGCTTTTGCCTCTGCAGTAGATTCCTTGGGTCAATGCTACATTGAAACTGGTGTAGGTCACAGCTGAACTGTAGCATTTACATTGGGACCACTTAGAACCTGAAGCCTCTGCTCACATTACTCACTTGTAGCGCACTCCCACACTGAAGAAGCTGATCAAAGTAAGGGTATCTCTTCAGGCATCTGTGTTTAATACACAGGCTGTAGCTAGACCTAAGGTTTATCCCAGGATTGTCCTGGGGTCAAACCTGTTCATCTAAGTGCCACACAGGGCATCCAGCGCTCAGGCAGGGATGAACCCGGGGTGATCCTGGGATAAACCTCAGGTCTAGCTACGGCCACAGGCGTTGGGGGTGGGGGGGTGGGGCAGTGCCAACAGCAGGTCCATGCACTTCCATCAATGTATGAATGCCTTTCCTGTGAGTAAGGCGCAAACAGGGCTTTGGTATAAATACCATGTCTGCTCACTCATGCATGGTTCAAGTTGCACTGTTTATGTTCCCATGAGCATATTTACAATATACTAAAATATCTAGAACCTCAGCACTCAAGTTCCTCTCATATTCAACCATTGTGGAGATAGTTTTTCTCTGAACTAGTATGTCTTTGTGCCCAGGAATGATAATTCAGATTTTTGTGGGCTTGGGACAAGAGATGTGTGTGGTATTCTCTCTGACATGCTAGTTTTCTATTGATACAGGAACAGTACCACTCTCTTTCAACCTTTGAAATGGATGGAATCTATCTGAAAGCACAGGGAATGTTTGTTTTCGTGAGGAGAAACAGATACACACTAATAATATACAAACACTTCGAGAAATAGGACATTGCCACCACAGCTAGGCACTTACCTAGATCCTTCATTTTGCTCAATGTGTCCACCCTATATCAGTAGGGTTACCTTATGAAAAGGAGGGCAGGGCTCCTGCATCTTTAACAGTTGTATTGAAAAGGGAATTTCAGCAGGTGTCATTTGTATGTATGGGGAACCTGGTGAAATTCCCTCTTCATCACAACAGTTAAAGCTGCAGGTGCCCTGCCCTCTTTTAAATCTGGTCACTCTAGTATAGCTCCTGCAGCTTTAACTGCTGTGATGAAGAGGGAATTCCACCAGGTTCTCCATATATACAAATGACACCTGCTAAAATTCCCTTTTCTATGTGACTGTTAAAGATACAGCAGCCCTGTTAGGGTGACCACATGAAAAGGAGGACAGGGCTCCTGTATCTTTAACGGTTGCATAAAAAAGGGAATTTTAGCAGATGTCATTTATATATATGGAGAACCTGGTGAAATTCCCTCTTCATCACCACAGTTAAATCTGCAGGAGCTATACTAGAGTGACCAGATTTAAAAGAGGGCAGGGCACCTGCAGCTTTAACTGTTGTGATGAAAAGGGAATTTCACCAGGTTCTCCATATATACAAATGACACCGGATGAAATTCCCTTTTCAATACAACTGTTAAAGATACAGGAGCCCTGTCCTCCTTTTCATATGGTCACCCTAATATCAGGTCATTAAATATCAGGTCATTAAAAGCAATAATACTCGTTAGAGTTCTTCAAAGATTCTTCCCACAATCAAGCAAATAACAATTCTGCTTACAAGTCCTTTAAATTCTAAATTCCAAAGTTCCCTTTCAATTTTTGGGTATTGTCCTGATTGCATGTTCCTTGACTCTTAAAGAGAAATCCTATGGCAAACCAGGATGATGCAGAACCATCTGCTATAATTTTTCCTAGCTTTGGCTGGCGTGCCAGCTTTGTCCCTTACTGGGGAAGGCACATCTGGACACAGTGGTCCATGCTTAATTACCTCATGCTTACATTACTACAGTACTATCTATGTGGAGCTACCCTTGAAAACTATTCAGAAACTACAGCTAGTGCAAAAAAAATAAAAATAAACCCCTGTCGTCTAGCATGTATTTTATTGAGCAGGGAGGTGAACCCAATTTAAGGTGCTGGTTCTTACCCATAAAGCCCTAAATGTCTTGGGGCAAGGTATCTGAAAGACCACCTCCACCCATATGAACCTGGCTGGAGCCTGAATTCATCATCGGAGGCCCTGCTATATGTCCCACCTCCTAAGAGGAATGAAGCGTTCTGTGTAGCAGAACTGCAGCGATGGAACTCCCTTGCTAGGAAGATTGGATTGGCTTCCTTGTTATTGGCCTTTAGGCTGCTGTTCAAACCTATACTGTGCCATTGAGTGCTCAGTGATGAATGCCGCTCTTCGATTTTAGAAGATTCTCCTGTTTTATTGCAATGGATATTTTATCAGTTTGTTTGTTTTTTTGGTTCTTTCTTGTTGAAATGGTTGTACTTCCTTGTTTTTATGGATTTGTTGTAAATCGCCTTGAGCACTCATTGAGTGGAAGGGAGATAACAATAACGAAATAAGTTCATCTATTTTCTCGGTTTTGGGAGTCCTGGGGCAATTGTATTAAAAGAAAGTTCACCTGTGCACATCCATCACTTGACTCCTGCAACGTCAGGTGATGGCTTGTTTGTAAAGGAGCCGTCGCAAACCTGACACTACAAACATAACTTCTGTATCGGTTCACATCACACCTCAAAACCAATGCTTTTCAACAGAACTAGTTCACACGCGCAGCTATGAGCCATCAGCTGGTCAGGTGAAATCAAGTGATGCGTGAACTAGCCCTTACTGTCTATTTAATTGGTGTCTTATTCAGTACCTTGTTGCTATGAAAGTATGGTCTCTTGGACCTTCACCTGTTACCTGTGCTCTGTAACCTTTCTTGCCTTGAGACCTATTCGGCAGCTTATCTTTCTGCTCCAACTCTTGTTTCTGTCTTCCACCTTCTCTCCAGCTCTCTCCCCTTCCTCCATCTTTGCTTCCCACTCTTTCCTAGGTGGATATACTAGTACCCAATCTTGGATCAGTCCTGGATGAAGCTTTTGACCTTTTGCCTTCTCCTAGGATTTCGAAAGTCATAACGGCCATTAGCTTGAACATATATATTGATGTATGAAGTTGCCTTACACTAAGTTAGGCCAGCTAGATCAGTGGTCTTCAACTGGCCCAGACCTGAGACTTGCCTCAGTCTCTTGAGCTGCAACATGGGACCCAATTTTACAATTGCCCAACATGGTGGCAACAGCTTTGCCACAACCCACGAGTTGAAGACCACTGATCTAGACCACAGGTGGGGAACCTCAGGCCCACTTTCCAAATTGTATTCAGCAGCCATAAGGCTCAGAAACATTTTCCAAATCATAGTTGAGATTCCCAGGAAGCATTGTACCACACATATTTCTGTGTTAAGGAAGATTGATGTAATACTAGTGTGATGGCCACCATAGACATATCTTAGCATAAGCGAAACCATGTTGGTACTGGAGTTGAACTGTTCATTAAAAAAATATTGTACCTGGTGCAGAAATAACATTCACTCTAGGTAAACTTTGAAACGGCTGGCTGTTAAACAAGTTCCTCTCAATGGACAGACAGGAAGGAGCTAGTTTAACCACAGAAAATACAGGAACGGTGGTTGGCTAACTTTCCTATTACATCAACAACATACTTTGCAGATGCTCAGTTGTTTTATGCTTACGTGACCAGAACTTGCTAATAAAACAGTTGGCATACCCAGCAAGAGTCAGAGGGGTGCTCCTTGGCAGGAGTGCATCTTTCTCCGTTGCAATGTTTCCTTTCTATCAATAAGTGTGTGTTGAAACCTGGGCTGGATCTACACTGCTGCTTTAAAGCACTTTATAACAGTTTTGACAACTGTTAGAGCCCAGGACACACTCCGTATACAGTTGTCAAAATTGTTATAAAGCACTTTAAAGCAGTAGTGTAGATCCGCCCCTGGACAGCGTCTTTGTAATGTTTAGGCCACGACACTAGAGATGCATGGGAAAATTATTTCAGATTGTTTTTGATCAAGAATTAACCAGTTTGCATCTTCCACTGGACCAAACTACAGGTGAAGTCTGTGCATTTCTATACTTGCAATGTGATTTGCAGAACAAAATAAATAAATGAATAAATAAATGATTTTGGCAGCACGCGTACATTTGAAAAAATGTGCATAAAATGTGTACTTTTGAAAAATGCACAAATAAGCTTTAGTCATTGGGAGACTGTGTACATTCCAAAGATGCACACAATTGATTTATACATTGGAAATAATATGCATAAACATGCACACGGATTTTCATGTGAAAAGATAAAAACAAAGCTTGCAATCCGAAATGGACTTGAGCTGGAATAAGCTTTGAGATGGAATTTGGAGAACTCATGTTTTGCTGATTCACACATCCCTGTGATAATACACACAGCCCTGAAATGTGTTTGTGTTATAACTTGCACAAACCACAGCCGTTAATATTCCAAATTTTGCACATCTTTGGTCCACCTGCATAAAGGAAATACGTGTTGTATTTTGAGCAGATGACTTCCATTTCAAATACGTTTGCCCTCCAAAAGCATTTAGACAAATTACCACCCTTTCCTGTGTGAACAAATATTTTGATTTCATTTGCAAATTTAAAAGCGACTATTAATTTCGTCTCTATTATGACTGTTCTGAGCTAATATGCTGATCAAATACACCCTAATAATCTTACATGATAATATTCCACACTCCTGTACATCTATCCCTTCCTGAAACATTTTAGTAATCATAGAATCATAGAATAGTAGAGTTGTAAGGGGCCTATAAGGCCATCAAGTTCAACCCCCTGCACAATGCAAGAATCCACCTTAAACCATCCCTGACAGATGGCTGTCCACCTGCCTCTTGAATGCCTCTAGTGTGGGAGAGCCCACCACCTCTCTGGGTAATTGGTTCCATTGTCGTACTGCTCTAACAGTCAGGAAGTTTTTCCTGATGTCCAGCCGGAATCTGGCTTCCTGTAGCTTGAGCCCATTATTCCGTGTCCTGCACTCTGGGAGGATCGAGAAGAGATCCTGGCCCTCCTCTGTGTGACAACCTTTTAAGTATTTGAAGAGTGCTATCCTGTCTCCCCTCAATCTTCTCTTCTCCAGGCTAAACATGCCCAGTTCTTTCAGTCTCTCCTCATAGGGCTTTGTTTCCAGACCCCTGATCATCCCCATTGCCCACCTCTGAACATGCTCCAGCTTAGCTGTGTCCTTCTTGAATTGTGAAGCCCAGAACTGGACACAATACTCAAGATGAGGCCTAACCAGTGGTGAATAGAGGGGAACCAGTACCTCACGCAATTTGGAAGCTATACTTCTGGAGCAGATTATAAAGAAGTCAATCTGTAAACACCTTGAAATCAATGCGGTGATCACTAGAAGCCAACATGGATTTGTCAGGAACAAGTCCTGTCAGACTAATTTGATCACATTTTTTGATCGGGTAACCTCCCTTGTGGACTGTGGGAATGCTGTGGATGTCATATATCTTGACTTCAGCAAAGCTTTTGACAAAGTGCCCCATGACATTCTGATTAACAAACTAGCTAAAAGTGGGCTAGATGGAACAACTATTAGGTGGATTCACAGTTGGCTACAGAATCGGACTCAAAGAGTACTTATCAATGGAACCTTCTCAAACTGGGGAGAGGCAACGAGTGGGGTGCCGCAGGGCTCAGTCCTGGGCCCAGGGCTCTTCAACATTTTTATTAATGATTTGGACGAGGAGGTGCAGGGAACGCTGATCAAATTTGCAGATGACACCAAATTGGGTGGGATAGCTAATACACTGGAAGACAGAAACAAACTTCAAAGTGATCTTGATAGGCTGGAGTACTGGGCTGAAAACAACAGAATGAAATTTAATAGGGATAAATGCCAAGTTCTACATTTAGGAAATAGAAACCAAAGGCACAGTTACAAGATGGGGGATACTTGGCTCAGCAATACTACAAACGAGAAAGATCTTGGAATTGTTGTAGATCACAAGCTGAATATGAGCCAACAGTGCAATATGACTGCAAGAAAGGCAAATGCTATTTTGGGCTGCATTAATAGAAGTTTAGCTTCCAAATCACTTGAGGTACTGGTTCCTCTCTATTCGGCCCTGGTTAGGCCTCATCTAGAGTATTGTGTCCAGTTCTGGGCTCCACAATTCAAGAAGGACGCAGACAAGCTGGAGCGTGTTCAGAGAAGGGCAACCAGGATGATCAGGGCTCTGGAAACAAAGCCCTATGAAGAGAGACTGAAAGAACTGGGCATGTTTAGCCTGGAGAAGAGAAGATTGAGGGGAGACATGATAGCACTCTTCAAATACTTAAAAGGTTGTCACACAGAGGAGGGCCAGGATCTCTTCTCGATCATCCCAGGTTGCAGGACACGGAATAATGGGCTCAAGTTACAGGAAGCCAGATTCCAGCTGGACATCAGGAAAAACTTCCTGACTGTTAGAGCAGTACGACAATGGAATCAGTTACCTAGGGAGGTTGTGGGCGAGGCTTTCAAGAGGCAGCTGGACAAGCATCTGTCGGGGATGCTTTAGGGTGGATTCCTGCATTGAGCAGGGGGTTGGACTCGATGGCCTTATAGGCCCCTTCCAACTCTGCTATTCTATGATTCTATGATTCTATTAATGCAGCCCAAAATAGCATTTGCTTTTTTCGCAGCTACATCACACTGTTGGGAATAAAAATGTAATAATAAAATGTAGTTCGGAAGTCCATACCTTTTACCAGGGAGAAACATCCCAAATGCCGCAGCGCCCCTTCTCCCTTCTTTGGGGAATATCACTGCTTTCACCTAGTGTTGGGACCCATCAGTGCCTGTGTGATATCAGCAGCCATACCTCGCACCCTGCCTTTGATTACAGAGGAATTCTGTCTGATAGTAACAAGGGAGAATTAGCAACCCCATCACACCCAATATATATATATATATATATATATATATATATATATATATATATGACATTTTTACACGTATAATAGTGAGCAGGATGTTTACATCAAGGTCCTCCATGTGGCACCCGCAGGCACCATAGAACCCACAGGCACCTCCGATGGTGCCCATGCAGCTTTTCCTTTTCCCCTTCAAAAAAAGAAAAGTTTTAAAATATAAAAATTGAAAAACGTCAGTGTGCCAGGTTTTCCTTCCTCCTGAACCTGCTGCTAATCAGCTGCTCAGCAGGCAGGAAAAGAAAGCAAGGCAACGGGGGAGAGAGGGGAGAAAGAGCAAGGATTGAGAGAGGAAAAGCATCATAAAGAGGTGTGGGAAGAGAAAGAGCAAGGCCGGGAGTGGGTAAAGGGCAACTGGGAGAGAAAGAGCAGGGTAGGGGGAGGGAGAGAGGGAAAGAAAACGGCTAGGGGCAGAGGAGGGAGAGAAAGAAGTGAGGAAAGGGGTTGGGGGAGAGACCTTTCACATAAGAAGGTCCATGTGAACGGAAGAAGATTCGGTGGCCCAGAAAGCCATTTCCCCTTCCCCCCAGACCCTAGACTTGCTATTTCTCTCCCACCCTCACCTCTTGACTAGCCAGGCCCCCACGGGAGCCATTATGTGACTAACCCCATCCTCCATGGGAGCCATTTTGTGGCAGTGCCTACAGCACTTTCAAAAATTCCCAAATGTGCCCACAGGTCCCAAAAAGATGGAGAGGCCTGCTTTAGATGGATCGTACAAATGAACCTCATAGGCCAGCACCATGCCACAAATCACGTTCAGCATTCCAGGGAGATGCACAAGCATGTATGTTTAAATCTATATCCCAAGGTCTGTTAATTAGCCAAGAAATTTGACATTTTAGCTGGTAACATTGCCTACAATCCTTTGCAAGAAGGGCACTTTTTTTTTTTTACTATTCTGTATTCAAATATAGTTCCTATTATTGTCTCATGACATTTCTTAGCAGCTCTTTGATAGCCATTATTTAAATTGATTCAGCACAACCATAACATTCCAAATTCTGCTCTGTTCAAAGGTTGTTTTGAAGTTGCATCATCAGTGGCCCTCTTAAGGGTTTCCCAGAACTGATGAACAGAAATTACAAATATTACCAACAGAAATGACAAAGCCTGAGACCCTAAGGCTGCAATACTATTCACACCAACAGTAAATCCTATTGAACACAATGGTGCTCACTTCTGAATACACATGACTGCACTGCAAAAATGCAGTGTCATTCTTTCCTACTTGTATATTATCAACACTATCCCTGTCCCTATTATTTTTCTTAATGTTCTTTTCTTCTTTTTATTGTGAATTTTACAAAACAAAACAAAACACAAATCATAAAAAGAAATTACATGCATAGAAATATCAATATCTATCTATATATCAGCCTTTCAAATGTTGATTGCCTTGTTATGCCCTCAGTCCATTGCAATATGGAAGGTGAACACTTATGCTTCCAATGTTGGAATATCAGTCTTTGGACCAATTGGGATTTACTACGTAGAAGTCATGGAAATTGACAGGCTGACTTCAAATTACATTTTTGTGTGTGATGCTGCATGCGTGCTCAGATCTAGCAATGTTAAATCTTTACACAGAAGAAAGTATTGTTGTCTAGAAGAAATCTATTTTCAAATGGTCATACCTAGGAAAATAAAAATATCAAATCACCTATCCACAGAAACACACTATAGTTAACTACAGCATATATCTCCCCGTAAACTAAGCAGCATATAAATCCATGCCACATATTTTGAAATTTGCTTTCTTTTCCTTCCTGGTTTTTATTTACCTATTCAGTGAGGCTAGAAATAAATTTGATGTATTGCATGCTAGGATTTCCAGCATCACTCACAAAACGTTTCATAAGATTTTAGCGAATTTCAGACCACATCACTCATGACCTTGACATGAAAAATTGCCAAGAAGTTGAAGATCCTCTGGTTCCTGGTGAACGCCAACCTATTTTCAGCATGCACAACATCACTTATATTTATTGTGATGCAAAGGGTACAAAAAAATACAACAGTGCAATCCTATACCTGCCTACTTAGAAGTAAGGGTTATTGAATTAAATAGGTAAATGTGTATGGAACTGCAGGGTAATTCTTCAGTTCATTCTAAAAGAACTCAGTCCCAAAGAGGGTCTGTGACTTGGCTGAGGATGTGGGGCAGGGCAGGAGTGGAATAGTGAAGCATCTTTGAAAGTGTTTGGCCCTGGCTAGACGAGGGGGTAAAAAGGGCGACGATCTCGCGATTTTATGATCGAGAGATCGTCGCCCTCGTTTACACGTGGCGCGCAATATCGCGGCCGCCATTTTGTTTTTGACTTTATTGGAGAGGGAGCGCACGAGCGCTTGTCTACATAACGGTAAGTTTTTTTTAAAAAATAAAAATTTCCCAGCTCACCCCACCCCACTCCACCCCCGTGCCCAGCTTCTGGCTCCTGGCGGTTACTCTCGAGGAGCCGGGACAAACCGTGATGGTGGGCCACACTTTCCACGGTCTCGGAAAAACCATGAAAAAAGGGTAGGGTGATATCCTGGGGAAAAGGAGAGATCATCCCTCCCTGCTCCTGGGATCACCTGTGCGTCATGTGGATGCAGAGAGATGATCCCGGGACGATCCCTGGAATATCACCCCGTCTAGCTATGGCCTTTGTGATGCCTGATGATGAACACTGAATGGAGAGAGGATTTCCCATATTATCTCTGTAGGAAGTATTGCCCTTATACAACTGCCTGCCAGCAAAAAGAGCTTCACTCACCCCTAGTGGTGTCAGCCAAGAGCCAAATCTTCTCGTGACACCATCAAATCCAGTATGTGATCTCTGTTTGCTGTGGATCACTTCACTGAGGTAAACACAAAGCACAGCAAAGGGCATGGGAAGGGGCATCACCAGGTGGGCCTGCCTAAAACCCTGGAGAGCCATTGCTGCCAGTCAGGACCACAGCCAGTGCTGGTTCCAGATTTTGGAGGGCCCTTGGGCAAGACCCCCTCCCTCGCTGAGTCCACCTTCTCACTGCCATTGTCACCGGTTGCTATTGCTCCTACACCTCTTCCTCAACATTGCTACCACTTGCTTGCTTGACGGGGAGAGAGCCAGGAAGCAAGTAAGCACGTAAGCAACGCAGCATCTACTGCTGCTCCTTCTCACAACCACCGTTGTCTGGGCCAGAGTGAGGGAAAAGTGAACAAGCAGGCTGCAATGCTGAGGATGGAGAGCAAGTCCAGGGTGGGCCTCAGCTGGGCTGTAAGTAGGATGTCAGAGGAATCGGTTTGGCAGATAAAGCTCAGCACATTTTCACCAGCTCAGCACCCAAACTCTCTCTCACTCATCCACCAGTTGGCCCAACTTGTCACACGACAAATAAGGACACGTGTTTTTATTCGCTCAAATCACGATTTGGCAAATCACAAGGTGGCGTTCCCCTTTCCCCACATCTCTCCCCTGACTTCTGATCCTTTGATGGTTTCCGGGATTTTGTGTGTGTGTTTTTCCCCTCAGTCCAAAAGTTTGAAATGTTTCTCCTAAGGTTTACGTACTGGCAGTGAGAGCTTCAAGATAAAGTATGCTGGTATTTGGGGCGTTTTTGTTGGTCCCACACATTTTGCCTTCAGCCCCACTACTGAAATGCAGCCCCCGAGAGCTCCCCTGAAATTGAGTTTAGCCCTTGGGCTGAAAAAGGTTTGACACCCCCGAGTAACCTCATGGCAACGATGAAAAGCGGAGCAAATGTCTTGCTCCTGTATTCAAACTATGCATCAATAAAAGGACGTAGAGCTCAGGAGAATTGCAGCTGAAAGTTCACGTGAAAAGAAAAAAGGTGTAGGAAGCTACTGTTTGAAAAAAGTGTAGAACCGATTCTACCAAACCTTTACAAGGTTGTACATTATGAGCTGTCAGTGCCTGTTAGCAACAGCTTAATGGAGCGTGTGTTCCAATAATGGCCAATATTTAGACAAATGAACAAAATTGTCTTCATTTTGAAATAGTGGAGAGAGAGTATCAGTGTAAATTAAATTTTGATGTGTCTTGTGGTGACATCTCTGACTATGTAAGCCTTCAAGAAGCAAGGCTTCTTCAAGGCAGCTTCAACAAACAAAAAAGTATTTCATTTAATGGAACATGGTGTGTGAACTTGTGCAACTTGGCCAATGATATATAGTATTAAAAATTGGAGGCATGACTATGGCTGTAGCTAGACCTAAAGTTTATCCCAGGATCATCCCGGGTTCATCCCTGCCTGAGCACTGGATGCCCTGTGTGGCACTTAGATGAACAGGTTTGACCCCAGGACAATCCTGGGATAAACCTAAGGTCTAGCTGTGGCCCTAATCTCTCCTCCATTTGTGTAGAGGCCAGGAAGGGATGAATGGGAGTGGAGCAAGAAGCAGAAAAGAAAAAAAGGATTTCCTGCAGGATTTTTAAAAATGTGCAACAAGACACCAGATGTACAGTCCTGGGATTGGGGCTGTGCAGATCCAAAATAATATTTGGACATTTCAAAAACTGAAGTGCAAAAGTTATGTTATGTTTTATGTTAGCTGAGGTAAAAAGTGACTGATCACAATGTGAAAAGTAAAGTGAGTTGTGCAGGCTACTTAGAATCAGGCCCTGATCAAGTGCCCCAGAAGAAACTCCCCACACACTCTGTGGCTACTCTCCACAAGAGCCGCAGTGCCAGAAAATATGCAATATGACATTCTCAACAGAGATCTTGTTGTGGCAAAGCGAAATGAAACATTTGTGTCTGAAAGTATCACTACAGCACAGCAGCCAGACTAGTCCTCAATGCAAAAAGCCTCTCTGAAGCTATTTAAAGATTCTTCCAAATACAACAAGACAACGCTCAGGGACAAAAAGAGACAAATATTCTATCTAGAGTGGATCTTTGTAATGAGAAGTCCGCCACATATTGACCTCAACAAGGTACCTGGGATGGATCCTCAGCTCTCCCACGAATATCCCCTTTCAGTTTACATGGGAGACGCTGGGATATTGGAAGTTGCCCAATTTTGCCCACCCTAGATGCTAGCCCTGAAATCCTATCATTTCTTAAACAAGAGGCTTTGTCCCAAGATTGAGGAGAATTCAGATCTTTTGCTTCTGGAGTGTTGAGTGGAGTGTTGAGCCCTTGTGAGGCACGTATGCATAGAATTAATTAAGCAAGATTCAAATCACAGAGTTCTTCTCTTCAGTGATCATGGTGGGGCGGAGGGAGGGAACCTTCAGCGACGTAATATTTTATTGCTCCTCTTTACCCTAGCAGAATCTAGCAAACCCTTATTACTGCAAATCCAGCTTATTACAAACCTGTGATCTGCAAAGCTTCTTTGTATAGACACATTTCTGCTTGAAGCACAACAACAGAAAACACATTGGCATGCCAGCTAAATTTATTCAAATTCTGTCAGAGCTACGCGTGCACATTGTAAGAAGTGGTTTAAGCTGTAATGTTTTCTAAGTGTCTACCATATGAGTATGTCCCATGTAATAAATAAAGCAGGTCCATCTCACTTGGTGTCGTGTGTCAAAGTGCCATTTCCACATTATTCAGAGGCAAGCCTGCTTTTCTCACTGAATGTAAACACCGACAGGGAACTAAAAACAATTGTATACTTGGCAGGATACGGACATTGTTTTATGTTTTAAATGGTCTCATGTTTTAAGTGGATATTGTTTTTATACTTTTGGTTGTTTCTAAATTTTGTATATCTGTTTGTAATGTTCATTGTTTTTAAGTTTTGTAAACCGCCCAGAGAGCTTCGGCTATCTGGGCCCAATTCAAAGTGCTGGAAGCCCTAAACGGTTTGGGGACAGGTTATTTAAAGGAACGCCTCCTCCCATATGTACCTGCCCGGACCCTAAGGTCATCTTCACGGGTCCTTCTCTGCAAGCCCCTGCCAAAGGAAGTGAGGCAGGTGGCTACCAGGAGGAGCAGGGCCTTCTCTGCTGTGGCACCCCGGCTGTGGAATGAGCTCCCTAAGGAGGTTCGCTTGGCACCTACATTATATCCTTTTAGACGCCAGGTGAAGACCTTTTTATTCTCTCAGTATTTTAACACTTAATTTTAATTTTAATTTAAATTTTACTGTTCTAATTCTGTATTTTAATCTTATATCAATTTCTGCTGCGTGGTTTTACCCTGGTTGTGCTTTTTATACTGTATTTTGTATTTGTGTTTTTAGACCATTGGTTGTTTTATTATGGTTTTAATTTTTGTGAACCGCCCAGAGAGCTTCGGCTATTGGGCAGTATAAAAATGTAATAAATAAATAAATAAATAAATAAATAAATATAAATGTAATAAATAATAATAATAAAATAATTGCACTCACATTTTTCTTCTGAGGCGAACACTCAAACATCTTAGGTTTACACCTAAAAATGTAACATGGGAAGTGGCCTGACAGTCCTCACTGTAATGTTGTACACCTGATCTCTGTATTGGATTTATTGTGATTTTAAACAACAACAACCCAAAAACCACCCTCTGCCTAAAGGCTTACAAGAAAAAGATCAGCAGTGGTTCTGGGAATGAACCCAAATGTGAAATCACTTCTGACAACATTTCTTTCTGCTGTCTTAAATGACCTGTAAGTGTAAATCCCAATGACCTTAAGCATTTTGAGCTAAACATTATGGCTTAGTGTGTCATGTGAATCATGACTTAGCATGTCATGTAAACCATTCCTAACCATGGTGGCTACAAAACCAACATGCTCACTAACCATTTGCTGCAGAAGGGTTAGCGGCCTAATCATGGCTTAGCGTGTTGTCTGAACAGGCCCATGGATTTTAATCGGAGAGGTCAAGAGCACAATCCTTCACACGTAGCATGTTTGGGGGCGGTGGGGGTGTTGTTGTCCCCTTTCTGTTCTTTTTCTTACATTTTTGGAGGTAATTCTGCAAACCAAGCATGCAGAGACCTCCCTTTTGTGCATGGCTGCTGCCATTTACACTGCATAAGCACTGGCACTCTCAGCCCTCAATCAGAAATAGAATATATGATATACGTGTTTTGTATTTTCATTTTAATTCCTTTATTCCTGTTGTCAATTTTCCTTGGACTATGATTGGTGGCACTATAACATACTTATAATAAAGAAAACATAATTGCTCACCGCTTCCAGTGTTCCAGCCAATGAGTGCAAATTAGGAGGGCTTCTGGAATTCTCATTCAAATGTCTCCCTGGATTTCGGAGTTCAGAATTCCTATGTCTGAAGTGGAACTGATGTACTTGGAACCCTGTGTTTCATGTGTTGTTTTTTTCCCAAATTTCAGCTAGAGTGTTTGCTACGTACACTGTGGGCCTTGCTAGACCTACCTGATAATCCGGTGGGGAGTAGGGGCCAGGCTGTGCTGCAGCTAGCGCGGGCCGTCACCCCTAGCTAGACGTAACACGCGATGGGGTAAGGGAAAGCCATGTTGCGTCGGCCATTTTTTTCCTTAAAGGGGCCATGTGCACAGGAGCGCACCAATGAAAAGGTACGCCTTTTTAAAAAATAAATAAAGTGTTCTCCTCTTCCCCCTGCCTCCGATTCCCCCCACAATGTCTGATGTCCCCCGCCCGCTCACTCTCCTGTCCGCCCCTGCTCGCCATGTCTGCCCCCACTCGCTCGCCTGTCTGCCCCTGCTCGCCATGTCCGTCCCCGCTCGCTCGCCTGTCCGCCCGTCCGCCCATCCCCCCGCTCACTATGTTTGCTCACCCGCTTGCTCGCCCACCCATCCCCTGCTCGCCATGTCCGATGCCCCCTCTGCCCCCCCCGGCCGCAATCTCCCCACCCTGGCTCCGCTCTTCCACCCCATCTCTCCTGCTGGGTCTGCTCTTTTCCCCCGGCCCCCATCTCTCTCTCCCACAATTCCCCCCCCCCCGGGCCTGATGGGAAAAGCCACGGAACCAGCTAGGCCTTCCGTAGCCCTGGGCTCAGCCCGGGGCTGCGGAAAAACCGGGCCACAAGTGGATCCGGTTATCCTGGGTCAAGGGAAGGTTTAGCCCGGCCTGACCCTGGAATCTCCTGTGCGTCATCTGCACGCACAGGGGTGAGCCCGGGTGTCAACCCGGGCTTAACCCTCGTCTAGCAACGGCCATAGTTTGCTGCACCTTTTGATTTTTTCACTTCCTTTGTGTCTCCTTCCCCGCCCCCATGTTTATGCATGTGCATTACCAGTATACATAGATAAAACACTGCACACAAAAAGACACTTGATGCAATCAAGGTTGCTGTTAATCAAGATTGCTTTTGTGGCGGTGTTTCATCAATGCACATTTAATGGAGATGTGGGTTGGGAGAATGTGCAACTGGAGTGAAGGAATCGAAAGCGGTGGCATATGGCACAGTCCCCAGTTCTGGAACTGATTTTAGAAAGTCTCTGTTCCCTGGAAATCAAGAGGAGTGGATCAAAGATCAGACTGAACCCATGGTAAAGGAATTTAAAGGTGGTGTGATTGACAAGGACTAGCATTTATTTGTAATTCCATGCTACTGTAGTTTAAACTGAAGTTTGCTCTGTCAAAGTTACTTTGGCTGCAATCCTACACCCACTTACCTGAACGTAAGCCCTATTTTACATGAGGGAGCTTTACTTTGGAGTAGTCATGAATAACATTACATTGTTAAGAAGTTCAGAATGAAATCCTAGACACGCTTACCTGGATCTTATTGAACTCAGTGGGCCTCACTTTGAGTATGCATGTATAGGTTTGCCTAGGGTGACCCTATGAAAAGGAGGACAGGGCTCCTGTGTCTTTAACAGTTGTATAGAAAAGGGAATTTCAGCAGGTATCATCTGTAGGCAGGCAGCACCTGGTGAAATTCCTTCTTCATCACAAAGCTGAAGGAGCTATATTACTGTGACCAGATACAAAAGAGGGCAGGGCTCCCGCAGCTTTAACTTTTGGGATGAGGAGGGAATTTCACCAGGTGGTGAATGTACACAAATGACACCTGCTGAAATTCCATTTTCTGTACAACTGTTAAAGATACAGGAGCCCTGTCCTCCTTTTCATATGGTCACCCTAGGTTTGCACCCAAAACAACTTCAATGCGAATTCAATGTACAGCATATATACCCATCTAACAGCACAAAATGCATGGCCTCAGGCCTGTGGCTTTTATCCTCTCCTACTGACATTTACATGTTTCCCCCTTCACAAGTAGATTACATTCCAAGGGTGCTCCCCCCCATCTTCTTCCTCTGCTTTAAGTGTTTTCCACATTCCTCGAGTCGAAAGCTCTCGTGTTGAGAGGTCCCAACAGGAAGTGAATGCAGGGCGGTTTTGCTCTAATGAGAGATCCTTTAATCTACCTTTAATCCCACTCAATTAAAGCACCATTAATGACAGAAAAATCATTATGTGCTGAAGAACAGGAAAATGAGAGGAAACAACAGGCGGTTTCCTCTCCATGCTCTGCCTTTCTTTCGGTATCCAGAAGAACTCGTTTTTTAAATAAATTAATTAATTAAATGAAACAGTATAAATCTCAAATCATGCTAGAACATCAGCAAATATAGTTATTAAAATCAAATAGAATAAACTAAGTGGGTTCATTCTAAAAAAAAAAAAAGGATTTATTTAATTTTCAAGAAGGACTCTTAATTCATCTTTCCCATTCTTCCTGCACACATTGGTACATGCAAGGCATGGGTTGTACCACGCCCTATAATGAAAAAACCACTGTATCAATATATTAAAAGGAGCAGCACCTGCAATAAAATGTGGCACATTCCTGCCAGTCAAAGCTCCATCGCACCGGGGGTTAACACACTCCCTACCGTCACTTCTCCACCTGCGTTTTAGTACCTCAGTTACTTCCTCTTTCAAAAGAGGAAGTACACAAGGAGAACAAGGCCCATTGAGTCTGCTGTTCTAATGGCGCTGCTTCTCCTGCACACAGCAGGAGAGAGCAGCAATTCTGAGTTTAAAAAAACTGGACTTAAAGAGGGTTTTTTTTGTCGAGTGGGGAAGGCCAGAAGGGGCAGAACGTGTGCTGGAGGCAGATGTCGTCATGTGACGGACCTGAGCAAACTCCGTGAGTGCCCAGGAACCCATGTGCAATAAAACGCTCATCGGATGGAGCTTTCAGTTATGCCCTGTTCAAGGATATGCCATTTCCTTTTCCCCGACCCCATTGTTTTCTGTCCCCTCACCTCCAACAGTCAGTTAACATTCCATGTCCACTGAGCATACTCTGCATTGAGCTGTTTTTAAGTTCCCCCACCCATTAGAGTTTTCCCCCTAAACATTTTTGCATTTCTGCAAATCTTAGGGGGAGTCTACACCAGCTGTTTATTGCAGGATTGTATCATAGAGCTTCATCACACCAGCGTTATACTGTGCAATCACTGAGAATTGCGTGCAAAGGACTCCGAAGTTTTCCAGCTTATAATCTGCTTTGACTGTGCATCCTGCCTTAATTGTGCTTCTCAGCCAAAAGAAGCGTCATATTTTAGTACCCCTTTAAGAACGAATCTTTTGTTGTCCTCCAAGCGGCCACTGGGGGCGCAGGAGAGTGACAAGGGCAGAGTCGCCCGGCCACCTCCCTCTGCAGCTTCCAAGCGAGTGCCGTGCGGAGCCCTCCGTACTGAAAAGTAAGCGTCCTGGCACTCAGGAAGGCGCTTACTTTCGAGTAAAGATGCGCACAGCTCGATCCTATCCCTTGCCAGTCACAGACATAGTAAGCTCTTTTCAAGTTGTGTTTGCTAGTGTGTGTGTGTGTGTGTGTGTGCTTACTCTCGAGTAAAAATGCACACAGAAAAAGCAGAGGGGCCCTGAGGGAGCGTCTCTCCCTTGCCACCCCCCTCCCCATGAAGAGATCATCTAGCTGGCACGAAATTTCCTCCCTCTTCCTCCCCCTCTCCCTCCACAGGTGCTGTGATGGGGCTAACAACAACTACTACAGCTTTCAAACGCTATGGGATAATTCGAGGAAAATGGGTAGGTGTGATGAAGGCCATAGTCATCACTAATGAGCCACATGACATTCACCTGCTCCCATGGTGATCACGGCTCCACCTCTCACTTTTCCCGGAATACAAACGTATCTCTGTTCAGGAGTGTCTATTCGACGGATTTCCTATCCGTTCATGTGTTGCTGCGCATCTGCGTGTCCCTCATGAATATTTTTTTAAAAAATATCCTGTGCCCTGTAGCCATCTGCCTAGCCCTGCCCTATTCTGCTGCCCCTTATGCCAGGAACGCTCTTCCAGAACATTTGAGAACTACAAGTTCAACCGCAGCTTTTAAAGCTCAGCTAAAAACTTTTCTTTTTCCTAAAGCTTTTAAAACTTGATGTTGTGCAGACTTCTACTGTTACTTTCTACTGTTAGTTTTACCCTACCCTGTGCCTGCTTACCCTACCCTGTACCTGTTTGCATTCTCTTCCCCTCCTTATTGTTTTACTATGATTTTATTAGATTGTAAGCCTATGCGGCAGGGTCTTGCTATTTACTGTTTTACTTTGTACAGCACCATGTACACTGATGGTGCTATATAAATAAATAATAATAATAATAATAATAATAATAATAATAATAATAATGATACACATGCAGAATCGTCATAATGGGGCACACGTGCTCCTGCAATGGCACTCTTCCAATTGCAGTACAGAACAGTCGCATGTGCCCCATGAGAAAGGGGGCAACGTCCAAGAGCATGCCTCCCCCGTTGCGAAAGGCCTACAGGTTAGTCTTCCCCAGAAAATGCGGCTACTCCCCTCTTGCGCAGGGCTGGTGCTGTTTTAGCCACACAATGACAGGCACCCAGAGACTTGAGTTCACTATTAGCGTATATTTGATGTGTTCTCCAAAAATAAGAACAATTCTAGTCCATTTCATCTATTTGGGAGTTAGAGGTTATTTTCAAGCATTTTAGCATTGTGTACTTGGCTCTTCAACTGCCTTGGCTTGGATGTTTTTTGACTGACTGGTGGGGTAAGGATCAGGAAAGGGAAAAGAGAACTAGTATAGTGGATAATGTAATAAGTGAGCTGCTAAGGCCATGTGGCGCTCCCAGACTCAACAAGGGATAGGAATGGGATTTGTTCACGAAACTCTGAATTTACCTAATTTTGCAGGTTTCAACCTATATGCAAAAGGACATTCAGTTATGCTTTGAAATGTGGACCTCTCCAAATTTTGCAGTGGAGTTCAGCCTGTCTGGCTAGGTGATATTCACCCTGTTATGGACAGGGTTGCATGTCCCCTAGAGGATTGGGTATGTAGTTTGGAGGTGCTCTTGAATCCAGAACTGTCACTTGAGCTTCAGGTGAACTCAGTGGCAAAGAGCACCTTTGATCAGCTTAGGCTGATATACCAACTGCACCCTTATCTGGCTACAGTTATCCATGCTCTGATAACCTCTCATCTGGATTACTGCAATGTGTTATACGTGGGGCTGCCTTTGAAAACGGTCTGGGAACTTCAACTGGTACAAACAGGGCAGCACGGTTACTAACAGGGACTGGCCGACGAGACCACATCATGCCAGTCCTTTTCCAGCTTCATTGGCTGCCAGTCCAGGTCTGGGCCCGATTCAAAGTGCTGGTATTAACATTCAAAGCCCTAAATGGCTTGGGGCCAGGCTATCTGAAGGAACGCCTCCTCCCATATGTACCTCAGGGGTCCTTCTCCGCGAGCTCCTGCCAAAGGAAGTGAGGCAGGTGGCTACCAGGAGGATGGCCTTCTCTGCTGTGGCACCCCAGCTGTGGAATGAGCTCCCTAAAGAGGTTTGTCTGGCACCTACACTATACTCTTTTAGAACTTCTTATTTGCTCAGCGTTTTAACTTCGCTGTTTTAAATTTGTATTTTAAATCGGGATTAATTTCTGCATTGCTGCTTGATTTTATCCTTGCTGTGTTTTTATATTGTATTTTATATTGTGCTTTTATACTGTTTGTTTTATATTTTGAATGGTTTTTATGGTTTTAATTTTTGTAATCTGCTCAGAGAGCTTTGGCTATTGGGCAGTATAAAAAATGCAATAAATAAATAAATAAATGAGAAAGAATAAACAAGCTGCCAAAAAAATGCATATATTAGGAAAATGTCTCATTGTGGAAATGAAACAGGCCATTGACACAATCACTCCTGAGCGTTCTCGTCACTCCAGAAGAGTCCACACTGCTCCTTGGTATTCTGGGAAGCTGCAGGCAATGAAACACGTTTCGACTACTACAATGCAGTCTATTTGGAGTTACTGCTGGAGATTGTCCAAAAGGTTAAATTAGTAGAAAATGGGGCTACTAAATAATAATAATAATAATAATAATAATAATAATAATAATAATAATAATTTACCTGCCTCTCCTGCATCAAGGCGGGGAACAACACTAAATAAAATTACTTAAAAGAACATATAAAACCAATACAATATTAAAATAACAATCACAGCATCTTAAAATTTTTAGGTTTAACATTCATCTGGGTAGGCCTGCTGGAAGAGACTAGTCTTTACGGCTGTCTTAAACTCAGAAAGAGCATTAAGCTGAAGAATCTCCTCCATCAGGCCATTCCACAGTCTGGGGGCTGCAGAAGAAAAGGTCCTGTGGGTAACAGTTGTCAGCCTAGTTTTGGCTGACTGGAGTAAACCCTTCCCAGAGGACCTGAGTGTGCAGGGCGGACTGTACGGGAGAAGGCGATCCCGCAGGTAGCCTCAACCCAAACCATGTAGGGCTTTAAAGGTGATAACCAACACGTTATACTTCGCCCGGAAACTAATTCGCAGCCAGTGAAGAGATTTTAAAATTGGTATATATGACAGGATATATATCCTGTGTGTATATGATGTATGTATATGGTGTGTATATGGTGTGTATGACAGGATACCGTATAGGCAAACACATCTTTCCTCCCCAACACTTCTCTGGCATCCTAAGAGCTTCTTCTGTTTTGTTCTCCATATGTCTTTATATTGCTGGGAATGAAATGGGCACATTTTTTAAAAAATAATAATTCATCAGTGATCTTAAGAGGGGGGGGGGGGACCAGAAATGGTGTTAACCTTTCCAGATAATCTTCTGTTTTTGTAAAATGAAATGCAGTTCATTAAGTTTAACTATGTTGTGCTTGTACTTCAGGGCTTTTCTACATGAGCCTTTTAATTAGGGTGACCCTATGAAAAGGAGGACAGGGCTCCTGTATCTTTAACAGTTGTATTGAAAAGGGAATTTCAGCAGGTGTCATTTGTATATATGGAGAACCTGGTGAAATTCCCTCTTCATCACAACAGTTAAAGCTGCCCTCTTTTAAATCTGGTCACTCTAGTATAGCTCCTGCAGCTTTAACTGTTGTGATGAAGACAGAATTCCACCAGGTTCTCCATATATACAAATGACACCTGCTGAAATTCCCTTTTCTATGCAACTGTTAAAGATACAGGAGCCCTGTCCTCCTTTTCTTATGGTCACCCTACTTTTAACACACAACTTTAAGGAGGCTTTTGTTTCTGGATTCTTTTCAGGATTAAGCTCAGCTCTTTTACATGTGTGTGTCCCCCCCCCCCCCCGGTTTCTTTCTTTCTCTTCCTTTCCTGATGTTCTGTTACACAAACACCAGGTGATGCTGTGGTATAGCAGAATTGTGCGATTATACTAGGCTTTATCCCACCATTCACAAATATTTCTAGACTTTCCTCATTAGAAAAAACCCGCTAAAATGGTTGTGAATCACTGAAGAGGCCCCGGAGGAGGATGAAGTTGTGTCAAGGGCCCACAAACTACTGTGAGGGAGGAATCATGAGCATACAATAAATGCCTTGTGTAAAAAGGCTCTCAGGCACATTTAGAACCATGGTATGCTTTATTGGGAGACAGCAAAAAATAATAATAATAATAAAAAATCACTTCATGACAAGATGCTCATAGTTTATACAGTTCAGGACAGATAACATTTGAGTGAAAAGTATTCCACCCATAAGAAATGCCTTTGATAGGGTGATTCATATATCACTGCTGGAAGCTGCATCTGATGAGTTACCTGTTCAAGCACATCAGGCTATTCTGGTCTTTTGCAGCTCAAATATGTCAGCCCTGACTAGGGGAAAGGAAAGGAAAGGAACCTCTCGTGCAAGCACTGAGTCATTACTGACTCTTGGAGGGACGCCAGCTTTCGCTGACGTTTTCTTGGCAGGCCTTATAGCGGGGTGGTTTGCCCTTGCCTTCCCCAGCCATTATTACCTTTCCCCCAGCTAACTGGGTACTCATTTTACCGACCTCGGGAGGATGGAAGGCTGAGTCGACCAGAGCCGGCTGCCTGAAACCAGCTTCCGCTGGGATCGAACTCAGGCCGTGGGGAGAGTTTCGGCTGCAGAAACCGCTGCTTTACTGCTCTGCACCACACGAGGCTAGGGAAACATCAGCAGAAATGGAGGTAGCAATATTTTACATGTATTCAATGCATTAGTTCAATGTCTGTGATGCTCTACCATTAGGAAGGATGAAAGGTTCAGCAGCAAAAGAGCCAGTCACTTAAAGTGACCCAACCTAACACTGGACTTTGCAATCCCAATTATTCCTTCTAATAGTGAAATCAGTTAATAGTGATCAGTGTCAGCAAGACTGAAGCCAAAACAAGGCCACTGAGAAATGTGAAGGAAGTATCAGCATGCTGGAGGAACCACAAAGGAGTTCAAAATATCCTTTAAAAATAAAATCCATGGGGACAAAAAGCCAACCAAACAAAAACATCTCAGTGGGGACCGAACTTGGGCTGAGCAAACCTCGGCCTTGGATTCAGAAATCCAAGGCCTCAGCAGCCATTTTATGATGGAGCCACCATTTTAAAGCACAGCCCTAGGTTTTCATAATGGGGAAACAAACCGCAACTCCCAGCATGCACGGCCTGGAAGGGCTGGACTTATTGGGGCCCAGGTATGGTGAGCACTCATGGCCTCGCTGCTGCCGAGATCAGCCGCCGGCACGATCGCCCGCCCACCCACCTGTGCCATTACAGGATGCACCAGTCCCTGAAGGGGTTGCCACACAGTCTGTGAGCACCCCGCAGCTGCCTGCTTCCCCCGAGAGCCTCCCACTTCTGGTAGCCCAGAGGCGGTCTTTCAGATATCATGTCCCCAAACCATAGGTAAGAACTTTTTAATCAGGTCCAGGAAAAGGGCAATTCGTCTGCAGCATTTTGCATGAACTGCAGTTTCCAGAAGTCCTTAAAGAGCAGCCCTGCAAAGGTCTAAATAGGAGGAGATTAAGGATCACTGTAGCCAGATCTACCTTCTCCAGAGAAGGGTGCAACAGTTGCAACAGCCAAGGGGGGGGGGCAGGGGTACTCCCAGCCTCTTGCGTTTTCAGAAACAGTGCTGGGTCCAGTTTTATTCATTGTCCAGGTCATTGGCTGCCTGGTGGAAAGGTTGTACATCGCCTCAATAGGCTGGTAGGTAGAGCTTCTAGGAGGAATACGTGAGCCTCTAACAAAGGAACCTCAGGGCTCTCAACAAACTGACATCCCCAGGATTCTTTAAAGGATGTCATGGTGGTCAAAGGCCGTTGCTAGATGAGGGTTTAGCCTGGTGTAAGGCCTGGGCTCCCTGCTGTGTGTGCAGACGGTGCACAGTGGATCCCGGGGTCAGGCTGGGCTAACCCCTCCCTTGACCTGGGATAACCAGATACGCTTGTGGCCCAGTTTTTCCGCAGCCCCGGTCTAGCTAGTTTTGTGGCTTTTCCCAGCTGCTCGCTTACTCGCGAGTAGCCAGGAGAAGCCGTGCACTGGGCACAGTGCTCAATAGGAGTGCTGTGCCCATCGGGCTGGGGGGGGAGATCATGGACGGGGGGCGGAGGGGGCATTGGACATGGCGGGCAGGTGATCAGGCAGGCAGGTGATCAGGCAGGCATGGCGAGCGGGCGGGCGGGTGGGCGAGCGGGCAGGGGGCATCAGACATGGCGGATGGGGGGAAGAAGAACAGGGCCAGGGCAAGGAGATCGGGGGCGGCGGGCGGAGGGGGCATCGGACATGGCGAGCAGGGGGCGGGCGAGTGAGTGGGCGGGGGGCATCAGACATTGTGGGGGGGAATCAGGGGCAGGGGGGGAGCGGGGAACCCTTTATTTTTATTTTTTTTAAAAAAGACTTACCTTATCATTGGTGTGCTCCTGCGCACATGGCCCCTTTAAGTTTTTTTAAAAATGGCCGACGTGACGGGGCTTTCCCTTACCCCGTCGCGTCTCACGTGTAGAAAGGGGCAATGGCCCGCGCTAGCTGCAGCGCGGCCTCGCTCCTTCTCGTCATCGGATTAACAGGTAGGTCTAGCAAGGCCCAAAGATAATTTAAACTGCTGTAAATCTGTAGTGTTCAAACGCACCCAGACACCTAAAATGCCCGAAAGAACATGAACAAAAGAATGTTTGATTCATGTAAAATATTGTCATGAGTTTGAGTATAATTAGAAGACCTACAGGAATTTTAATTTGCACAAACAGAAATTTTAAATATGCACAATTTAACATGGTGCTATCCCAATTTTTCATTACACTAACAACAGTGGCTTTAACCATTTTACCAGTCTGACATTAATAAAAGTCAGAGCAAATACAGTATTGAACCTGGGTTTTCCATCCACAGCACACACAAACGATCACTTGAACATCAGTTAATTTAAGTACTTAATTTAATTAACATAAGGTCTGGGAAATAATTTTGAGCTGCAACCACTGAAGCAATAATTCCATGTATCTCATAGTCCCTGGAATTTAATAAGTAGTGCTGCAGTTTAATTTGGGGACAGCATATTTTTTTAATATGATTAATAATATGATGCAAAGAAAATGCTCTTGTTTCTTTGCTCTTATTCCTTCATGTTTGCCAAACACAGTAAAAATTAAAATAAATCCTAAAAGACTTCTATACTACTCCTTTTTTCCCTAATCAAGGCACAGACACCATGTGTTCAATCCAGCCGAAACTAAACACAGTAACAGCACCATCCTACTACAAGTAAATGAAAAAGTCCCATTAAGTACAGTGAGGCTTACTCCCAGATATGTGATTGCAGCCATAGCCATATCTTTCCCATTGAAATCAGTGGGACTTATACATGTTTAACTTTGTTTAGATTGTGCCCACTGTGTAGAGTGACCATATGGAAAGGAGGACAGGAACCGTCTATCTTTACCAGTTGCACAGAAAAGGGAATTTCAGCAGGTGTCATTTATATGAATGCAGCACCTGGTGAAATTCCCTCTCCATCACAACAGTTAAAGATGCAGGAGCCCTGCCCTTCTTTGTATCTGGTCACTCTTGTGTAGCTCCTGCAGCTTTAACTGTTGTGATGATGATGAGGGAATTTCACCAAGTGCTGCATAAATAAAATAAATAAAGAGCCCTGTCCTCCTTTCCATATTTATTTAGGTGAAATTCGGTGGAAACTTTTACAAGAAAACAGAAAGACTAGTTGGTGTGTGTTGGTGTGTAGCCCTGGCCTTGGGTAGAATGAATATTCCAATCAACTGAAGCCCCAAAGCTGTGACCCACAATTTGGCTGAACTGAACCCCAAAGGTTAAACTATGAACATGTCATTTGGACCCGGCATCTCAATGATAACCAAGCAGCACAAAAGGCTTTTAAATTCTTTTAATATGTTTTATCATTGTTTATATGATATTTGTTTTGGGTTGTGTGTTTTTAATTCATGTCAGCATGAGAGCTTTGGCTCTAGAGCAACTCATAAATGGAATGGATTGAAGAATAAATAAAAATATAAAACAAATGGATGTTTATGTATTTTGCCACTGAGGGACATCACAGGAAAGGAAAGGGACTCTAGGGGCCTTGCTAGACCCAGTCGAAAATCCGGGGGAGAGGAGGGGAGAACTCATGTTATGACTGATGTGAGATCTCGCCCTTTTGCACACACGAGCTGTGACGAGCTCTGGAAGAGAGCCGTTGCGGCCGCTATTTTTTTTTAAGCGGCAGCAGCCAGGAAAGGTAAGTAGGGGGGTTTATTTTTTTAAAAAAAATATTCTTCCTCCCGTCCCCAATCTTGTTGCCCTGTCCCCCTTCTCCTTCCCCCCATCCCTGATCTCGTCCCCCTGTCCCCTTCTCCTTCCCCCCGTCCCTGATCTTGTCGCCCTGTTCCCCTTCTCCTTCCCCCCATCCCCGATCTCGTCCCCCTGTCCCCTTCTCCTTCCCCCCATCCCCGATCTCGTCGCCCTGTCCCTCTTCTCCTTCCCCCCATCCCCAATCTCGTCGCCCTGTCCCCCTTCTCCTTCCCCCCATCCCTGATCTCGTCCCCCTGTCCCCCTTCTCCTTCCCCCCATCCCCGATCTCGTCCCCTGTCCCTCTTCTCCTTCCCCTCCATCTCTCCTGCCGGGTCTGCTTCTCCCCCCCGGCCCCCATCTCCCTCCCGTGATTTCCTCCCTCCCAGCCTGATGGGCATAGTGCTCCTATGGAGCGCTGCGGCCCGTCCGCTGCTTTTCCTGGCTACTCACGCGTAACCGGTCCACACGCCCACGGTCCCGGCCTCAGCCTGACCTGAGGCTGGGACCGCAGGAAGAACCGCGCTACAAGCGGTTCCTGTTAGCGCGGTGCCAGGGCGGCTCGAGTCCTGGCTGAGGCCATGATCCCCTGTGCATCATCTGGACGCACAGGGATGAGCACAGGCCTCACACCGTGCTAACCCCTGGTCTAGCTTGCTTTGCATGAATAAGGTCCCGGGTTTAATCCCTAGATTCTCCAGGTCGGGCTAGGAAAGAATACTGCTGATACCCTGGAGAATTGCTTCCAATCAGTGCTGACAATGCTGGTCTAGAGGGGCCAATGCTCTGACAGGCAGCTTCCTATGTTCCTATGCAAAAATACCCATAGTCTTTGGCTGGTCTATTGAACATTCCTGGGAAAACATCTTCCTGCAGTATCCCTAGATCACCTTTTGTACTTGTGTATGTATGTCTAAGTTTGTGATTGGCAGCGTAAGGTTGAAAAGTTGAATTTGGTACGACGGAGGCATTGTTTCCTGGGGCATACAAACACACTCATAAATTTGGGCCCACTGTCATCTCTGGCCTGAAAGTTTCTGCAGGTTTTTGTCTGTCATATCTTCTACATCCTGAAAAGGCTGTTATTTGTTTCCAGCCTAACACTCAACAGCAAATAGCTGCAAGTAGAGTGTTGTAATTTTCATCCAACTTAATAACAAGAAAACAGCAACTAACCCACTAGGTAGCATATTTGTGGGTCAATCCTCAATTGCCTTTTGTAATGGCCCCTGTGACATTACTACTCACTTGAATAAGCATGTCTATATTGATTTTCCGAAACCACTAGGATCTTAATATATTGTTTCCTAATCTGACACTGCATATTGGGGCATGTCGTATCAAGTTGATTCTGGTTATATCTCCCTCCCCATCCACCCCCACCCCCACCCCCACCCCCACATGGGATTCTTTCTTCTTCTTCTTCTTCTTCTTCTTCTTCTTCTTCTTCTTCTTCTTCTTCTTCTTCTTCTTCTTCTTCTTTTTTTTTTTTGGCAACATAAAACCGGAAGACAATGGATTCAGTAAATCAAAGGAAAATGAGCGATTAAGTACCTGATTTAATGCTGCGTCTTTATTCAGTTCAGATGGTCCTTGCTGTGTTGTATAATGCAATTCTGGGCAAGGCGATGTGATTTGCATGCAGCAGCCAAGCACATTATAAAAATAATCTTAAATTATCAAGAGCTACAAGAGACACGAGGGAGCTGAAGCTAGGGAATTGTATTCATATATCAAAGGCAAGACTACAGTGGGGGTGGGGGTCCCTTGATTTCTCATTTAAGGGAAGTGTACTTCGTTGCCTTGATGATTCTTCCCTAAAATCCTATTCAGCTGGCATCCTCTCCGGTGTCTGGAGCAGTGATTCCAAAACAGCGTGCCAGGGCCACTCATCTGCCATGGGAGGACTGTCAGTAAGCCATGAGAAATATCTCAAATAATTTAAAGGGCTCTTGAGACTTTGAGCATGAAGTACCCACCCAGAAGGGAGCCTGCCTCTTGGTAGAGCATGTGCTTTGCATGCAAAAGGCCCCGCAGACAATCCCTGGCTTCTCTCGGGTGGGTTGGGGGTGACCCCAGTCTGATGCTTTGGGAGGCCTCTGAAGGACATCATGGACAATCCTGAGCTAGATGGACCAATGGTCTGACTCAGGGTGGCTACTCCCCATGTTCCTAATTATGCCATACCTTGGGATCAGATGTGATTTGGGTCATTCAATCATCCATGATGCAGGTGTGCAGTGGAATGCCCAATCCCCAAGGATGGCCAGCCACTGCATCTCTGCCCAAGTTACTGCTCTGAATTTGCTTCCTTCCAATCAGGAGACATTCCCAGAACAGGGACTCATGCAGAAACATACAGCCAAGGCATTCTTGAGGGGAGGTAATTCTCACTCTGATGCACTCAGAACGTAAACCTATTGTCAGCAGTGCAGTTAAGTCATTTTAGGTTTGATGGTCTCACCGCTCCCTTCCTTATAAGGGGATATGTATTACTTCAAAAGTAGCAAGCCATCCCTGCTTCATCGGGGGATGGGGGCATTTGACTAATTCTGCTGAGTAGGGGCCTGGACTTTTGCCCCAAAGACCTGCTTTGATGGGACCCCTGCCTACTGGAGTATGAAACAGTGAAGCCTGCCTCTAATTTTAATTCAGAAAATGTGTGTCTCAGCTATCAGTGGGAAACACTGTTCCAGAGGCTTAGTCATCACTGTACTTTCTTGTCACTGTCACCTTTTAACTTTTTTACTTACTTAGCAACTTCTATGTTTTCCATCATCTCTCTGTGAACTACAGGTGTCCTGTGTCTTATCCTTCCAAAGATTTTGGTGCTGAAACAATAAATTGCTTTCAGAAGTTGTACTACGTCTGTTGGTCCTGCTGGATCAAGGTCTGTTACTTTGGCAGCTGTCTCATATCTGGTGAACTTGATTTTCACCAAATCTTGCTCCAGGGAGGGATGTCAGAGAAATCCACAATGGAATCAAAGTAATTCAGATTCATATGAATCCAATCCGCAGATTCCACAATGGACCAGCTTTTCCCAAGTCACATGGACCCGTGGACTGGTCTTTTTACTTCCCGGAAATTTACACAAATTTAATTGTAGAAAAATATGCAACAAACAAACAAAAAACCACTGGCCCCGAATTCGCATTTCCTCCATAAGCTTTTAGGAAGAATTTGTGTATTTGCGCAAATTTGGGAAATTGCAAAAAATTCCGATACTGCCAACGAGCAGAAGATGGAATGGAAGGCGTCTGACAATCTGCAAAACACGGACAAAAGAAGATGCTACAAAAGCAGTGCATCCCTAGCTCCAAGAGACCAATTGAAATCAGCATCAGAGTAAGGAGACAGTCATCTGATAAATACAAGCGGCTCATTCAGAAACAATGTTGCTTTCTCTTTAGGAAGTATTCCCATGCTTCATGCTTAAATAGTATTCATCAAGCTCTGTATTAAATGCTGCATAATTCAAAATAAGGTAAGGTACCCCTGAGGAAGGGGTAAAAAAAAAAAGTATAAACTTTCTCTTATAGCAGAGGGAAAAGGTAAGGAGATTTGGACAAGGCTCTTCTGTGAATATAGCTGGCTGAAGGTTTAATGTAATGTGTTTATTTATGAACCAATAGAGCAGCTGACACGTGGTTTTGTGGTAGCAAAATAAAGAAAATGTTTATTGTTGTTTACAGTTCTTAGTTCCTTCAAATTCTATTCAAATCCTGCCTAATTCTTAAGAATTCTAGTAATAACAATTCCAATAATAACAATCCTTAGTCCCTAGGATCTTATTTCCACTCACTCCTCACACGACTCCTGGCAAGACATCAGACAGTGAAATACATCTACCCTCCAAAACCCAACCACTAACCAAATACCTCAGGCCACTCAGCTCCCCCTATATATAGTTCTTCCCCCCTTTCCACAGCATCATCAGCCACACCCACTCAGTCCAACATTCCGTACTCTCTAGACAAACTCACTCAGACATTTGTTGTTTATTTGTTCAGTCGCTTCCGACTCTTCGTGACTTCATGGACCAGCCCACGCCAGAGCTTTCTGTCGGCCATCACCACCCCTAGCTCCCCCAAGGTCAAGTCCGTCACCTCCAGAATATCATCCATCCATCTTAGTCGGCCCCTCTTCCTTTTGCCTTCCACTTTCCCTAGCATCAGCACCAGACATACCTAAGGGAATAGAAATGTGGGTAAAGCCACAGCAACCTTAGGTTGTGGCAGTGCCAAATGGTGGAGAACAATCTGTCCTTCAGCTTGGTTACTTTACAGTAGAGAACTGCTGGGTCCTTCCACGGCTTGATCCATAACGAGAGCCATGGCTAGACCAGGTTTATATCCCAGGATCATCCCTGTACATCCAAATGACACACAGGGGATCCCAGGAGCAGGCAGGGACGACCTCTTCATTTGCCTGGGATAATCCTTAGGTCTAGCTAAGGCCTACTGTATGTTAAGGGAAAGGAAGTTCATTGCTATGCAAACTTTGTTGATGTAAAAACTTCCTTTGATATGATTTATGGAGAAAAGCTATGGGATAAATTGGCAAATGAAACCCTGGAACATCACTTGCCTGTTTGAGACCAAACCAGGGTTTATAACATCTTCCTTCAGATCTCGGTATTCCAACCAATGCAGGAGTGAAATAGGGCTGTGTCTCCCTGGCTTCTTGCCTGTTAAATCTCTTTATAAATGATGTAGTAGCAGAGTTCCATGGTGATCGTTGCCCACCCACCCGTCTGCCAGAGATGTGGGGAAGAGAATAAACTGCATATTACTGCAGACAACGTGGTGCTTTTGTCTCCATACGCAAATAGACCTCCACAGACAGTCGGCAGCTCTTGACACTTATTGTAAGAGAGAACTGCTAAAAATAAATTATGGGAAAACCAAAGTAGCTGTTTTTGCAATAAATGATGGCAACAGGTGTGGCGTCTCAACTCCCACAGGGCTGAACAAGTCAAATAATATTGCTATTTAGTAGAGTGTTGCGGTAATCCAGGAGGTTCCATTCTCATGCAGGAATTGGAGTCCTACTACTGTGGTCAATAAACCTGAACCCACTTTATGGATGATTTCCTTTCTGTCAGAGTGGAGTGAGGAATATCAGCGACTGGGTGCAAAAGCTTTGTGCAAGCCAGCTGGGCCTTTAAGAACGGAGATGCCTATCTGAGTGTGCTTCGCATTGAAAGCAATAGATAACATCCACAAATTCTTGCTCTTCCTCCTCCTCTTCCATTTATTATATTAATTCACTGCCTTCATTTATTATAGTCATTTGAAGAGGAAATTCAAGATGGCTAACAATGACATATTGTTTATTTATTCCAGTTTAAACCAACCCTTCCTTCCTGGAGCCTAAGGCAGCATACACACTTCTTATTTCTCCCCTCCCTCATTTTTCCTCACAACAACCCTGTGAGGTTTGTTAGGCAGAGAGAGAGAGAGAGAGAGAGAGAGAGAGAGAGAGAGAGAGAGAGAGAGTGGCTGGCTGGCTGGCTGGCTGGCTGGCTGGCTGGCCGGCCCAAGGTCTTCCACTGAGCTTCCTGGCCCAGTGGGGATTTGAACCTATGGCCACAGCTAGACCTAAGGTTTATCCTGGGATCATCCAGGGTTCGCCCCTGCCTGAGCACTGGATCCCCTGTGTGTCACTTAGATGAACAGGTTTGACCCCTGGACGATCCAGGGATAAACCTTAGGTCTAGCTATGGCCTATGTCTTGCTGATCCTAGTCTGATGCTCATTGGAACAACACCACAAAAATCGCATAGAGTAAACAGTGAGAAAGCCAAGCTCTGCCTACTGAAGTCTAGGGGACATTGAACAGGGCATCAGATACTGATCTGAATGTACTGGGAGGTAGGTATGGGAGGAGATGGTCCTTAAGGTATCCTGCTCTCAGGCTGTTGAGTGGCCTATGAAGAAATACTGGCCTTGTACATAGTAACTTGGAGGCTGACAGTAGTTCTGTGCCTGGTGCATCCACAATTCTCAGAAACAAGGGAAGGACTAGAAACCCCTGCAGAGCGTCATAATGCTTGACAGTAGTTCTACTATTACTTTTATGTTTTCCGCATGGTTTATTTTTATATATTGTATTGTTTATATTAATATTCTGCCTCTCCTCAGTGGAATGCAAGGTGATATACATGGATTTCCCAAGCAATCACCCTTCTGGGCACTGACCAGACCCATTGCTGCTTACTTTAAAACCCACAGTTCCTGAAAGGAAGGAGACCTGAGACACTCCATAGAGTCTGGGATATCTGTCCCAGTTTGGGATATTTCCAGTATCTGAGGAGGTATGCCTATGTATTGGGGGGGACATGGGTGGGAGGGTGCTGTTACATTTGCGTCCTGCTTGTGGGTTTCCCATAAGTAGCTGGTTGGCCACTGTATGATCAGAATGCTGGCCTAGATGGACTCTTGGCCTGATCCAGCCTGCCTCTTCTTATGTTCTTATGCTATTACGGAAGAGAAAAATGGAAAACTCTGTGGCCTGGTTCAGACAACACGCTAAACCATGCTGCTTAACCACAAAATGATTAAAGGAATGCATTAAGCCATTTTGTGGTTAAGCAGCATGGTTTAGCGTGTTGTCTGAACCAGGCCTGTGAAGGTTAAGGATTTTGAAGCCCTACTATTTAATTCTCTTGCACTGATAGCTCAAGAGCCCATCAGGAGCAAGTTAAGCTTAAAGTGGAGCAGCCTGCTTAGATTGTCTTGGAGATCTGGCGAACTTAAGGTGGGTAAGCAAGTCAATCCAGTTCTGAATATACTAGAATCCAAATTATATTCACTCATTTTGTATGGCGGTAGAAATACAGGACACCAGAAAATGCCATGCATGAAGGAGCACTCAGTCATGAGACAAACCACCTACAATCTGAAATGGCACAGCCCATTTATGGGTGTACTGTCTTAATCAGAACTAGGTTGAAGAGAGCAATTCTATAGCTGCTTGGCAGTGCCTGAGGGTCCATAGGTACTGGGGACTTCCCTCTTTGAGGCCATAGTCAGGCCTATGACTTCAGAGGTGAAAATCCTGACAAAGATTTCCTTCCCTCAGGCCCCACTGCTGCAAAAACCACTGTAGAAGCTCCTCTCCCAGCTCCCATCTTGATGGCGGCGCTTTGGCGCTGTGAGGCGCCTGGCTCTCGCACTTGCATTCTCTCCTGGCATTTGCACAAGAAGGAATGCAAATGCGAACTTTCCCTGTGCTGAGGGGGAAAGGAACTAAGGGTACAGGAATGAGGCAGCCAGAGGAGGATGAGGAGAGGGACACCAGTTACCTTAACCACCTCGCTTCCCTCTGACCTCCCTGTGGCTGCCCGTCCCCCAATTTTTATTTTTTTTTATTATCTGTAGCTGCGCAGCTGTGCAGCTACAGATAATAAAAAAATAAAAAAATGGGAGTAGGAACAGCCCCTTTCCTGTCCTTCCCCCCATGTTTTAATATTTACCATGGGGGGAGGAGAGGAAAGGGTCTGCCCTCTTCCCTGTCCAGCCTATGGTGACCAATCAGGGGGTGCCATGGGCTGTGACAAGCCTCCACTGCCAAAAAAGCCAGGGTCAGTGCCTGACTTTTTTGCAGCGGAGTTTCAGGGGATTGCTCCTGGAAGGCTTTGCAATGGAAGCTGCGTCATGTAGATGACGTGCCGCTACTGCGAAGACACCCTGGGGCAAACCTTTTGTGTAGACGTGTCCCCAAGGTCTGAGCTGCGACCTTGGGGCAGAGAGGGAGGGGGCTTGCTCTTCGTGTGTAGGGCATAGGGGGAGAGCAGAGGCTGTGGGTCCATCAGATCCAAAAGCCTCTTGGCCCTGATCCCTGCCTAGGGTGATCATATGGAAAGGAGGTCAGGGCTCCTGTATCTTTAACGGTTGCATAGAAAAGGGAATTTCAGCAGGTGTCATTTGTATAAATGGAGAACCTGGTGAAATTCCCTCTTCATCACAGCAGTTAAAGCTGCAGGAGCTATACTAGAGTGACCAGATTTAAAAGAGGGCAGGGAACCTTTAGCTTTAACTGTTGTGATGAGGAGGAAATTTCCCAGGTTCCCCATATATACAAATGACACCTGCTGAAATTCCCTTTTCAATACAACTGTTAAAGATACAGGAGCCCTGTCCACCTTTTCATATGGTCACCCTATCCCTGCCCCAGGTGCATGACTCATGTAGAAGGGCTCAAGGGCCCATCTATAGGTGGTGAAGAGTGTGAAAGGAGTGTGCAGAGGCAAAAAAAGAAAAGAAGACTTTGCAGTGTCTGCTGCTCCTCTTGCCCTGCCTGCAAAAGCCTCTGAGATCAAAGTCTTTTGTCATTCACACAGCAATCCCACAGGATTGCACCCTACATACTGCAGCCATGTTCACATGGCAAAAAAGGCAAGGGGGAAAAATACACAGATTTGCAAAACATTTGCATGTGCTGATTTATTTGTATATGTCCAATTTAGAAATAATCACTATAATTTAAATAGAAATACAATACATCTCACTGTTAACGGGTGACCTGTATGCCTGGCCTGCATTGCTGTCCAGATGCTAAGTGTTGAGGGGCAGCTTCAAGGCCCTTGCTGGCTCTCCCTCCTTTTGGTTCTCCATCTAGAAACTGAACTTGGACTGGGCAGCCCTTCAAACACAGGTTACCTTCAAACAGAGAACTGACTTCAAAGAGAGGACTGTCCTCTCTGAAGTGGAATGCATGGCCTCTCTCATACATGACCCTTTTCTTTCCTATGAAAATTGTTCCCTGTTTTGAATGCAAACGTTGCTTCCACACATGGCTTTCAAGGTATTTGGATGATTTAGGTACATTTCTCTTGAGAAGAAAAAGCCCCCCCCCCACTTTGCTTTTGCTGCACCAAATACAAACGCTGCTCAATTCGCACAGCTGTATTTCTTGCAATGTTGTGCCTGAAGACGTTCCACTGTCAATTTGACTAACAGCACATGTGAAAGATTCCTCCTTCATCTTCTTAAAGGACATCAATATTGGTCTAATATGCCAAAACAAAACAAAAACCCACCTTCTTTTTAGGGCATTCCTATTTGCTAGTGATATCAAGGATGCAACAGACAATTACATTTGCTTGGCAGCACCAATAGAAGTACCAATAGAAATTGTCCTCTCAATAAATAAAATTGCATGTGTCCTGCTAAATGTATTTATGCTATCTTGATAAACGAATCCATGTCTGAGGTAAATTAAAAACCAATTGTAAGATTCTGGAATTATCAACTCTTGAATTGTACTATTGATAGTGTTTACTTTTGTTATTAACTGTCGTTACACTCAAAGGCTAAACAATTAATGCTGGAACTGAATAAGGAGATAAGACAGAATGTAGCCAACTATGTCTCAGCGGCAGCAATATTTTGCCAGAGTTATTTGGATGTGTATGCTGCAGACAGCAAACTGGATTATTGATGTTTTATTATTGTAGTTTTATGATGTTTCAGGTCTTCTTCTTCGTCTTCGTCTTCATCTTCATCTTCTTGTTTATATTCCGCTTATTGCCCTACGTTTAGAATGACAGTTGTATTTTGCACTTTGTTATAGCCTGTGGCTAAAGCAAATGGAAGTGAACAGACGTAACCAAACCGAATAGAATAGGATAGAATTTGCAATCTGGTTATCATGTTATCAGCTGTAGATCAAAGCCCAGCTAGAGAGTCAGTGCCCCTCAAGTGGTATCAACTTCCAGCAGGACAGAAGGGCATAAGAAGAGCCCTGATGCTGGATCAGACCAAGGGTCCATCTAATCCAGCACCCTTTTCACACAGTGGCCAACCAGCTTCCGACCAGGAACGCACAAGCAGGACATGGGTGCAACAGCACCCTCCCACACATGTTCCCCAGCAACTAGTGTATATAGGCATACTGCCTCTGCTTCTGGAGGAAGCACATAGCCACCATTAATATCCTTCTCCTCCAGGAATTTATCCAACCCTCTTTTAAAGCCATCAAAATTAGTGGCTATCACTTGTGGCAATGAATTCCGTAATTTTAACTATGCATTGTGTAAGGAAGTACTTCCTTTTATCTGGCAGGAATCCCTATGTATCCTACTAACACCAGTTTTAAAATCTCTTCACTGGCTGCCAATTAGTTTCTGGGTGAAGTATAAAGTGTTGATTATCATCTTTAAAGCCCTACATGGTTTGGGTTCAGGTAACCTGCGGGATCGCCTTCTCCCATACAATCTGCCCCGCACACTCGGGTCCTCTGGGAAGAATTTCCTTCAGCCAGCCAAAACTAGGCTGACAGGTATTACCCAGAGGACCTTCTCTTCTGCCACTTCCAGAGTGTGGAATGGCCTGCTGGAGGAGATTCATCAACTTAACAGTCTTTTAGCATTTAAAAAAGCTATAAACACTGATCTCTTCCTGCAGGCCTATCCAGTGGAATTTTAGGATGCTTTTAGGATGTTTTTTAGGATTTTTTAAAGACTGTTTTAACAATGTATACTATGTTTTTAATCAGTATTTTATGTGTTTTGTACTTGCCACTGTTCAAAATGGAGAGGCAGGTAAGAAATAAAGTTGTTGTTGTTGTTGTTGTTGTTATTATTATTATTATTGGCCATGTGACCTACTTTATGGAAGACTGTAGTGTATTTGAAAGCATCCCCTGTTGGAAGAGCTGTCTGGGCCAACTCCAATTTAAAGATAAAGAACTGTAAGAAGGGACGAGCAGAATGGGGCCTCAAAGTTGCCCATCAACAGTTAGTACCTGGACAGCAGACTGAGGAGGCACATGGGTCATCTGGTAATAGTCTTCCCTCCTATGATGAGATGTATTGTATTAAATTATAGGCATACACGGAGCTAATTGACAACATGCCTATATACAATACATTCAAAAAAGGAAGGCAGTGGTTGAATGATCTAATATATACAGAGTGCCCAAAGCACAAGATATACATTCAGGGATGGACAGTGATAATTAACCTTGTTTATTTACAGATATAACTGATGCATCCATCTGCACGGTCATCAATGGCAAACTACCGGTTGCCTAATAAAACTGTACATAAAAATTACTCCTGTTGCAATCATCTCACCTTTTTACAATAAATAATTTCGAATGCATGATATACATAAATCAAAACCACAGTCACAGTTTATAGACACAATACAGTGCTGGTGATGACATCAGTATAGTAACCTTGTAAACTAAGTTTATAATACGAGGATATGTTTATTGTTTTCTTGTTCTTATCAGCGTTGTAAACTTTTACTAACAGGCCTCCGGTTTGTCCTGTTTGCACGGTAGCTTCTTCGGTGGGGAAAAACCACTGAAAGGATAAGATAACAGATTTTGTTGGAGAAGATACACTGTCACCAAACCGAAATCTATCAGCTTAAGTTATGAGCACATAGTTCCTAATGGGACCAAGTTAGTAATAACTCACCAACAACGAATCGGCTGAAACCCGTAGATTATTGTGGGGTGGACACCTCCAAAATGCAAAACTGTGAAAAGCCATACATATATCCATTTAGATATACTTATTTCTAAGTATTCACATATGCAAAAGCTGTGCCCTCCATTTTGGCAATGCATAAGTGGCTACCTTAGCAGGACAGCCATAATAATGATAAGATATCCTTGTGAGGAGAGAAATAGCTGGTGAACAAAACCTGGTTTTCAAAGCCCCTCTTTACCTATTATTTTCGGTTCCAAACATAAGGGCTCTTTTAGGTGGGAAAGCTGCTCCCACATTTTTAGGATAGATAGACAGATAGATAACATTTCTGTTGCAGGTAAAAATAGTGAAGGGTCCAGCCCACAAAAGCTTCTGACACATGTCCTTATGGTTTGGGGAAAGAAAAGTTGTTCCCCCCCCACACACACACACAAAAAGAGTGAGTGAGTTGTACAAGAGAACAATTTAAAGAGAAGGACCTAAGGAAGAGTCTAGAGGAAAATGAGAAATGAAAGAGAGGGAACCCAAAGGAACACAGAATTTTTAGGAAGGACTTGTTTATTGAATGTATTTTGTATGATTGTTAAAACTATGAGGATCTGTCTTAATTACTGACAAAATTTGGTTACATAGGTATTGTTTGGGGGGGGTCTGTTTTGGATTTATGTTTTCACTTTGTTTGCTTTATCTGTACTATCTCTTTGGGGGGAAATGCAATAAAATATCATTGAAAAATAAGCAGTGTATTTTTAGTCTGCAGGCCTCTGCTGTTTCATTTGTAGGAAACATTTTTCTTCTTCTCCAAACCACTTCTCACTGAAAGTTCCTTCTCCCTAACATCTAGTTTTTTAGATGGCATGAATTTTTCGATGTAGAAGAACATTTAATCCTGTGAACACCCTCCCCCACCCACATAATGTGAAGTGGTACAGTCTGAGCCCAGACACAGAGTTTCCACTTCAGTGAGAATGATGCCTCATTTGTATCTACAACCACCAGAATTTGAATTACACTCCTGACACCCAACTATGTGGACAAAATACTAAAGGGAAACGTTCATTGTCAGCAAATATGTCAGCACTATAGCAGAATGAAAAATAGCACCACGTCTTTGGGCATTTTAAGTGATACCCTTCTGTTTACACTATTACTTCAATCAACATTACTTTGCTGCTTGGTAAAATAATGACAAGGAGAAAACGTTTGTTCAGACTGCCGGCGAGAAGGAGGAAACGATGTTGGGTGTAGAACTGCAGGAAATTATGTTGACTGATAACAAATATAATTAGTTCTGAATTATTTTAGTTGTTATCACAATCATTCCAGGAATGCAAAAGATTTTCCTTGAACCACGCTTCATACCTTGGATAGCTCCTTTGGAGTTCTGACTGAAATCTAAAGTGAATCGATTCCCTGCCTGCCTGACACTGGTTCTTAGGAGACTCTCCCCTGGGTTCCATGACCATCAGAGTGTAGGCTCATGTCCACAAGAAACAAGGCCTTGCCCATGGTGGCACCCATTCTTTGGAATTCCTCTGGAGGGAAACAAACCTGCCTATTTATTTATTGAATTTTAACAGCTGTTTCTGAAAGCAACGGAATGAACGGATGTTCAATTTATTAATATAGCGTTTCATCAGCTTGATGAATAGATGTTCAATTTATTAATATATTGTTTACTGTCTACTACGCTGGCTGCGAATTCTTTGAGTTGTGTATACTTTATTTTGATATTAGTGTAATTTTAAATTGCAAGTTTTCATATTTTGGGACCTCATATTTTATATTTGCTTTTATCTTGTAAAGTGCCCTGATTCAGACAAAAACAGTGGGATGCAAATAAAAAAACTGATATATTTTTTTTAAAAAAATGGGAACTAGGTGAAAAGCCAAAGGTAGCATCATGTTGTTCAATTGCTGTGGGTTCTGATCACGTCTGAGGAAGTGCAACCTGCCCTGTGCCCCTTGTGGCATACAACTATGTGTAAAAGTTCCCAGAGTGCCAAGGTAGCAGCCCACAAATTTGTAGAAACTGCACAAAAATTCAGCTCTGTCTTAGAATTTGATGTCCTCTTATTTAAATCATGCAGGAAACGTGTGAAGTGGTCTAGAAGCGATATCAAAACTTTAGATTTCTGGGGCTGCCTTGCCCAACTCAGTGCTCTCCAGTGCTCTCCATCAGGCCAATGGCTGGGTATAGTGGGAATTGCAGTCCCACCCACCTGGGGAAGGCAAGTCTGGGAGAAGGTACAAAGCAAGAAGACTCTCCGAGGTCGAGAATTCAAAAGCTGGACACAACTAACATGACCTAACACATTAGATATCATGGGGGTGGAGGGGGGCGGCGGAAAAACATATAAATTGAAGGGAAACACCATGGAAAGAAGAGTGCTTTTGATTCACAAGTAGATTTTGTGAATTTTGTCCTTTTGTAGATTTTGTCCTTCAACAAAAATGTGCTGCATCAATGTATGAACATTACCTTTAAGAACGATGAAAAGCATTATACTTACTTTTTACTTGCTGTAGAACTGCCATTGAAAATGGCATCCCTAGATCATGCTTTCCTGACCTCATCCCCAGATTTCATCACACTGTGCCCCCACCTGTGACAGCCAGTGGTGCAGAGTAAAGAGCAGGGAATGTACAGCATTGATGGTGGCAAAGCAAAGGATAAGTGATCCCCACACACAGCGTGCAATGTGTAGTACTAATTTCAACTTCTTCTTTTTTAGCCTGGAGCTAGGCTACGGAGAAGTTATCCCACCACTGACTTATAGAGGCCGTTTCTACAACTACCTTTCCCCCCAGGATCATCCCGGGATCACCCTTGTGCATCCAAATGACACACAGGGATCCCGGGAGCAGGCAGGGACGTTCCCTCCATTTTCCTGGGATAATCCATAGGTGCAGAAAGGGCCAGAGTCTATCATTCTGGAAGCTCCATCCCCTCAGGGATTGCATGTGGCTGTTAAACTAAAAGGCCAGCAGCCTTTTCCTGTGGGCACTGGCTTCTCTGGGGGAATGAAGCTAGGGAGAATGAGGAGCCAATTGGGGACTGCTCCTCAGAGTCTTCCTGTTCATGAGAAGAGTCTGAGGTCCACTCCTCAGAGTCAGGGGACAATGGCATTTCCTGGGGGTCATGTGGATAGGATCTGAGATCTGAGACAACAGACCCCACATCAGAAGGACCAGGGACTGGTTCTGGTGTCTCCTTGGAGTCAACTGTCTCTAGAAGCTCCTGGTCAATCATGACAATCCCTTAGCAAAATACCATCGGGGGTGGTGGTGGAATGGGACAGGCCCCTTTTACCTTGTAGCTTCAAGGTTTGAATGAGGCCTCTAAAATGTAGCACTGTGAAGTGCAAAGGTTGCCTTCCATGTTCTTCATCCCAGTAGGTAATTATAGTGGCTGTTTATATTCATGAAACTGGACTGAAAGCAGTCTGAAGTCTCTTCTCGTACCCTTTCCTGTTTACTCCTGATGCGCTGACAGTTTCCAGGGTCACCCAGCTTGAATAAGTCACCTGGACCTGGGAACCAGCCAGCGAATGTTAATGCACCATCAATGTGCCTCGATCGATGGGACAAGCTTGCAAAGAATAATTAGAGTCAATGCTAAAGAAAGACTCCAAGTACAGTGAGTGGAGTACAATACAGCTCATTAGTGGACTTCTGAGGCCAAGTGTCCCTTGCCCTTGGCAGTACCAGCGGTCCCCAGCTTCCTTTGTCCGGGCTTTGCGCCATCGGAACTGTAGGGCGGAAGGCAGAATTGTTTGTACAATTCTTTTGCTGCATTTGGCGGGCATGTGCTGCTGGCACCGAGCAGCAGTCATTTGTAAAAAGGCATTCATCGCTGTGATTGGCTGCCTTGCTCCGCTCCATGTAGCCAATTGCATTTCATCAGAGAGTTCTCAGGCCCTCTTCATTGGCTTTCATTTGCATCTGGACGCAGCTCAAGCTGTTGGATTGAATTCCACAGAAGCCCTGAAGGTTTGTTAGCCTTTTCTTACCTGGGACGAACTCAAGGGACTCACTATATGTTATGCCCTGAAGCGTTGGTTTTGTTTTCAAGAAAAGCCATTTTGGAAGGGGAGGAGGGGAGGGGATTTGAAGTAGAGGAGCGGAAGGAAGAGGTCCTTAAACCTTTCCTCTACTCCCAGCTTTTCTCCAAGTTACCCTAAGCTGCTCCCTCTTGCAAAATGGCATTTGAAAGGGACGGAGGGGAAGCTCCACTATCACCATCCCTCCCAAGATCAAGGCGGGGAGTAATTTTGGCTCACATTGCAACAGTGTCTCAAAGGGTAGCATTTAACCTTTTCCCGCAGGACAGAATGGCAGTCGTTCACCTATGAATTAAGAGTTTATGTGTATATTGTGGGACATTGCTGGGATGGGGTCTACACCTGTCCCCTCCACAATATCCCAACCAATTTGCTTGTGTGTGTTTTCTCCTTTCCCCATTCAAGCATCTTATTTGTCCCATAGTGGGAGCCATAGATCCAACTCCTCTGTCTGCATAGACGTGTCCAGTTAACAGCACAGCACACCTCATAGTTAAACTATGGAATTCACTGCCACAAGATGTAGTGATGGCCACCAATTTGGATGGTTTTAAAAGGGAGTTGGATCAATTCCTAGAGGAGAAGGCTATCAATGGCTCCTAGTCCGGATGACTATGTGCTACCTCCAGTATCAGAGGCAGTAAGCCTATGTGCACCAGTTGCTGGGGAACATGTGTGGGAGGGTGCCATTGCACCATGTCCTGCTTGTGGGTCTCTGGTTGACAGCTGGTTGGCCACTGTGTGAAGAGAGTGCTGGACTTGATGCAACCTTGGTCTGATCCAGCAGGGCTCTTATGTTCTTTTCTCTGCACTCCATTTTCTTGCTCACATTATACTCTTACGCCAGCGCATGAAGGGACACAGGAACGTTGCTTTCTTCTCCCACACTTTAAAAGGCAGTTGTCATAATTCCATTTCATTCTATTGCAAAGGTGGGCAACCTCCGTGCCCCGCCCACAATTTTCCCCCTGGGGTCTGTCCCACTCCCTTCCACAACCAAAATTTCCATTGCTGCACCACTGATTTTATTAATGAAATTGCTGCACCACTGATTTTACTACTGAAATTCGGTGCTGCAGCAGCAGCAAAAAACAAACACACAAAACACCAGTGATTTTATTATTTATTTACAATATTTATATACCGCTCCCCATTCAAAATTTCAGAGTGGTGTACAAGATAAAATCAAATAAAAACAGAATAAAACACCTTCAAATAGATTTTTAAAGAAGCAAAAAAAAAAAAAATTCCTTTCAAACACACCATGTTTTCAACCAAAATAGGCCCCCTTTAGCTGCTGCACCACCAAATGCAGTGGGGGCTCCTGTTGCCCAGGCTTGGGCCTTTTCTACACCCAAGGATTATCCCGGGCAAATGGAGGGGTCGTCCCTGCCTGCTCCCGGGATCCCATGTGTCATTTGGATGCACAGGGATGATCCCGGGACGATCCCAGGAAAAGAGGCCTTTCGTCGCCAGCTGAAGACCTTTTTATTCTCCCAGTATTTTAACACTTAATTTTAACTTAAATTTAAATTTTACTGTTTTAACTCTGTATTTTAATTTTATATCAATTTTGCTGCGTGGTTTTTATTCTGGTTGTGCTTTTTATATTGTATTGTGTATTTGTGTTTTTAACCTGTTGATTGTCTTAGTATGATTTTAATTTTTGTGAACCGCCCAGAGAGCTTCGGCGATTGGGCGGTATAGAAATGTAATAAATAAATAAATAAATAAATAAATAAATAAAATAAATAGAAACGGCCTTGCTCTAGTGTGAGCAAGAGATGGAACCAGGAAAGGGTGAAAGGAAATGAGAAGGTGTGGCTATTCAGATAGAAGCAGGCTTGGTTTTCATTGGCTGGGGTAACCAGACACAGGGAACCATTTTTCCTTCTCACCCTGGAGTGTTCCTATGCACACGCCATAGTTTTCCTCTGAGGCAATGGGGCATTTGTTCATTTATCGATAGAACAATTCATTCACCTATCTGTTGCTGATGGTAAAAAAATTAATGCGTTCGACTGTCTTTGTATTGTTTTATTGTTTGTTTTTACTGAAAGCCACCTTGGGAAGAGGTTTGGAATGGTATAAATGCTTGAACTAATTACTTACTTGGAAATGCTGTTGTGTTGAAAATACCTGCCCAGCCTCCAGGGCAGGTGTTTTCTGCCAGGGAAACTTCAGGTAAAGCAATGTGTGTCGACACTACCAGGGGGCTTTTCAGTACAGGAGTCCTCCCTCTGTGTAAACCCCGCCCATCACAATTAGAGGCATTTTGCAAGCATGTACGATTGCTCAAAGGGAAGTATAATTAGGTACTCGTAATGCAGCTCCAAATGAGTAGAAAGGATGGCTATAATTGAAAAAAGAAAGCGCCTCTATAGCATTGAACTCATGGATGTCACCTAATGCATTCTGTGCATCAAAAAGGAGAAAGGAAGAACACAAATTGGCCTAACCCCATCAATTACATCAAAGCATGTGGATTTCAGGAAGAGGGGAAATTATTAAAATGTGAATCAAAGATGTAAAGCTTTTCATAGGTAAGGAAAGTAATATATTCTCTTGTGCAATGTAGCTTGTGTGGCTCAAATGCCTGCCCTCCAGGATCCCCCCTTTCATGTTTCATTGATAAGATCATACCTCGTCTTACATAACCTTCTGTTGTCCCTATTTATCAAGAACAGTCCTGATTCTCTGATATCTGTTTCTGGCAAACCGGAGGCCCTAGTTTGTCTTGTAATGGCTTTCCCCCAACATGATGCCTTCCAGATGTGATGGGCTTCAACTCTCATCATCCCCAACTGGTAGGACCAATGATGGGAGTTGTAGTCTACCACATCCAGAGGTCATCAATAGGGCTCATCTACACCAAGCAGGTATTCCACTATGAAAGTGGTCTGAAAGCAGTATATAAAAGGCAGGAGCCACACTACTGCTTTAGAGCAGTACTGAAGAGCACTGACAACTGTTGGGGCCCATAACACATACCATATACCGCTTTCATACCACTTTCATAGTGTTATGTCCTGCTTGGTGTAGCTGTGTCATGGGCCCCAACAGTTGTCAGTGCACTTCAGTACCACTATAAAGCAGTAGTGTAGATCCTGCAGTGCACTAGGACACATCGACACTAAGCAGGATATAACACTATGGAAGTGGTATGACAGCAGTATATGGAAGGGATGTGCTCCGCTTCTACTCGGAGCGGAGAATCAGGAGCGAATTGGCCTGATCCGCCTTGCCCAGAGGCAGAGTAGAAGCAAACCGGGGTCCTGGAGAAGCATGGCGAAGAGAGCGGCCATAGGCGGAGCGCTTCTCTTTTCGCAGAACGATCCGCCCGCCATTTTGGATAATTTCGCCCATAGGATTGCATTGCGGAAAAGATTAGGGGATAACTGTGTTGTTTTTAAAGCTATCTTTCTGAAATTTCGTGTGCTTAGAGAGTCATGGCTGGGGGTCATTTTGAGCCTACTCTCAGCACTCTGCATGGTGCAGTTTGCTTGCTATAATTTTCTAAAAAACAGGGTAAAAAAAGCGGGAGAGGTACCTTTTTGAAGTGCTGAGAGGCAGATTCAACTCTCAGTCATGATCACCTGATGAAGCATCCTCCAATCCCAAAGTTGGAGGAGGGGATAGGCAAAACAGGATGCTTAGTAACTTAGGATACTGGGAAACTTCTCTTTCTTAGTCTGAATGGACTTTTCCCAGTGTTTTTTAAAACAGTAGCCCCACCAAATGCACAAACACAACCTGAAATCATATACTAAGCAAATTAATAACAGATAGGAAACACAGCACTGCAACCCACCGTAACCTTGGTGAACAACTGAATAGATGTGGTACAAGGGGATGAGGTCCCCTAGGGCATGTGGACGTGCCCAGTGCACACACACTGTGTCCTGCCCTTGGAGGGTAATCAGAGCCCTCCAAAGAGTAACCAGTGTTGACTAATGCCTGTCATGAGTTGAAGTGACAGGTAGCTTCTTAAACACTGGTACTTACTTAGGGCCAGTCAAAAATTGGCATATCCCCCTCCCCCTGGGCACGTCCACTTTCCTCTTACTGGTAAAAGAAAGACATAGCCTTTTAAAAAAAAATTCTTGTTGTTGTTTATTCAGCAACACTGCTGCTTTTAATTCCACCCCTCCTTTGTTTATTTATTTATTCCATTTTATATTTACACTCCATAGCCCAAGCTCTCCTGGCTTTTCCTCTTCAGTGAAGTCAGGCAGGCTTTCATTGTGGCTCAACTCCTTATTGTTATTGTTGTTCTTATTATTGCTATTAATATTAATTAGTACTGCTATTATTAACGTTACTATTGTTGTTGTTGTTGTTTAATAATGGCTGTGATCACAGTGCAGTCAATCAACTCTGAAGCAAGGATCACAAAGCTTTACTCTTATCCTCCTAGCCTCCTAGTTATGGGATGCAAAAGAAAAGGCATCTCTCTGTGCTGCTCCCGCCTCACAGGGATGGTTTGCATTACTGGCTTTGAAACAATCCTTGGCTCACTTCCTTGTGCCCCCAGAAATGTCTGCTGCCTGCCTGGCTGCCTGCGTGCCTTCCCTCCCGGGGTGCTGCTGTGGTGTGGCATCTGCCGGGACTGACTCCCCCATACTAGATGTATGGTGTATTTCTGCCTGGCTCTCTGCCCACCTGTCCTCCTCCTCTGTGACCACCTCGCAGGGATGGTTTGCAATGCATGACTTACTGCTGGCTTTGAAACAAACCATCCTTGCCTCACTTCCTTGTGCCCCCAGAAATGCCTGCTGCCTACCTGCCTGCGTGCTCCCCCCCCCCGGGATGCTGCTGTGGTGGGGCATCTGCTGGGACTGATTTCCCCATACTAGATCTATGGCGTACCTCTGCCTGGCTCTCTGCCCGCCTGTCCTCCTCCCCTGCCCACCTCGCAGGGATGGTTTATGTGTGTCTTGCTTTGTCTCAAGGGACAAGTCCTTCCTGTGCTCACTTAGACTTTTTGAAGTTCCAAATCAATTTTTTGAGTGTGGAAGAAGATTCATATTTAGGGTTATCTACTCCCCAATTCATGGCATGTTGGGATTTCCTTTGAAATGGCCCCATTGAGCTGTCTGCAGCTTTAAATCCCTGAGATTCTGGGGTGTCCAATTTTCAAAAATTCCCCAAAAATCAGGGGAGGCTTGGATTGGCTTGAGGCTTGGCATGCAAGTATATACATGCATGAGGTGTCATGGTGCCTAAATTGAGGTTTCTAACATGAAAATTGACTGAGATATAGAAAGGTGTGTGTGAATTGGGGTTAGGGGTGCTGCATTAGAGGTTAAAGCCCCCCCAAATCAGGGGATGATGGAATTTGCTTGAAACTTGCCATGAATGTAGATGTGCCTGCTTCCAAGTTTTTATCTGTCAAAATGTCGGAGAAAAGTCCATGTCTGAAAATGGGGTGTCCGATTTTCAAAAATTCCCCAAAAATCAGGGGAGGCTTGGCTTGGATTGAGGCTTGGCATGCATGTGTATACGTGCATGAGATGTCATGGTGCTGAATTTGAGGTTTCTAACTTTTTTTTTTTTTTTTTTGAATATTTTTATTATTGAAACAACAAACACAAATCAAAATCACTTAATACAAGATATTATCATACCTTACTATCATATATTCAATATTAACCTATTAAACATAATATAATAAACATAACAGTGCTCCCCCCACCTCGGGATCTCATTCTTGTTTCCAAAAACTCATAGTTTCATCTGTTGGTGGAACCCCCCTTCCTTTAGAAAATACAAACTCCAGGAACTTTTTCCATATACTCTCAAAATCATTCGTTTTTACTATACCTCTTTGCATTTTTATATTACATGTCAATTTATCGTTTATAGCAATGTCCCACACTTCTTTATACCATTCTTCAATACAATAATCTCCTGTAATTTTCCAATTCCTAGTTACTATCAACCTCGCAGCTGTCAGTAGGTTCGTTATCAATTCTTTCATTTCTTTATTACATTTAGGATCATCATGCAGTGAGAGTAATGCAATCCTTGGTGTAACTTCTACTTTAAATCCCACAATCTGTTCAATCTCATAAAACACCATCTTCCATAACTTTTGCACATGTATACAATCCCACCACATATGTAAATACGTTCCCTTTTCTCCACAACCCCTCCAACTATCTGCTGAAAGCTGTTTATTAATCTTATTTAATCTAACCGGAGTTAAGTACCACCTCCATACAAGTTTATAGTAATTCTCCTTTATTCTTACTGACATATTTCTCAACACTCTCTGTCTCCATAGTCCATCCCACCTCTGTTGTCCTATTTGTATCTTCAAATCAGTCTCCCAAACCATTTTCCCAGCACTATCCAGCCCTCCTTTCTCAACTAATATATTATATATTTGACTCACTAACCCCTTTATCCCTATGTTTTGTCCCTTATCTATTTCTTTTTGTTCAATTAATTCCTCAAATTTCGTCCTCTCTTTACATTCTCCATTTTCTCTTACCCAATTTTTAGTCCTTTGTTCTAATTGAAAATAATTTAACCACGTTAATTCCAAATCTCTCAAAACTTCTTCCAACCTCTCTCTTGTATTCATCCCCCTTAACCACTCTCCTAATTTCATTTTATTTATTTCTTTTAAAACTTTGCTTAACCTCATCTTTAAATTTTCAGGAAATTTCTTTAACATTATCACCGGTGTTAAGGGGGAATTACTTGAAAACAATTCCTTTTTATAATTATCCCAAAGTTCCCAATGGAACTTCAGAAATTGGTTATCTAAATCATTAAGCCATTTACCCTTCCCTTTTTGCTTAAAAAACACATTTTGCAATTTCAACTCAATATTCCCTAGCGTATTTTCCTCCATCCATTTCAAATCCCCTACCCCTATAATTGCTTCAACAACATGTCTTAACCTATTAGCTAGATAGTAGTACTCAAGGTTTGGGAGACCCAGTCCGCCTCTCTTTTGGCTTAAATACCATTTACTTTTATTAATCCTTGATCTCTTCCCTTCATTGCAGTAATTATTTATAAGATTCTGCCATCTTTTTAATTCTATCACTGAAATTCTTATCGGTAACATTCTAAAGAAAAAATTAATCTTAGGTAAAATTTTCATCTTTATTAAAGCTATTCTTCCAAACCAGGAAAGATTCAGTTTCTTATACCTCTTTAACTCTTCCTCCAATTCTTTTTTCAATCCATTTAAATTCTCACTTCCCAAATCTTCTAAATTTTTTGTAATCTTAACACCCAAATATTTAATTTTCTCTTTGCTTTTCAAAACTGAAGCCTTCCCTTCCCACTCCTTTTCTTCCTTTTTAGTATAGTTGAATAACATCAAATCCGATTTTGCCCAGTTTATCCTTAACCCCGTAACTTCCTCAAAATCATTCAACTGCTGTTTAATTCTTTCCATTTTACCTAAAGGATCTCTGATAGTCATCAATGTATCATCTGCAAACATGTTCAGTTTAATTTTATTACTACTGCCTATCCCCTCTATCTCTTCATCCTCTCTTATTGCATTTGCCAACAATTCCATCACCAATACAAACAGGACTGGCGAGAGTGGGCATCCTTGTCTTGTCCCTCTAGCTAGTCGTATCTTGTCCGTTATTCCATCATTTACTACCACTACAGCTGTGCTTTTAGAGTATAACTGTTCTATTATTGTTCTAAATTTAGTACCAAATCCCATTTTATTTATAACCAACTTTAAAGTTTGCCAGCTCACACAATCAAAAGCCTTAAATATATCTAACGCTAAAATACCCGCCTTAATCCTTGATTTTTTTATCCCCTGTATTACACTCAAAACTCTACCTATTAATGTGTGCATCTGTCTACCTGCTATAAAACCACATTGATCTTCCCCTACATATTTAGCTATACATTTATTTAACCTTTTAGCCAAAATGCCTGAAAATTTTTTTGCATCTTGGTTTATTAGTGAAATTGGTCTATATGAATCGGGGAGAGTTAGATCCTTATCTGGTTTCGGAATTAAAATTATTATAGAATGCTCCCATGACTCTGGGATCCTCTCCCCCTCCATTATTGCATTATATAATTTCAGCAACTTTGGCACTATTAAGGTTTTAAATTTTTTGTAAAACTCTGGTCCTAAACCATCTGCCCCTGGTGATTTCCCTGCTTTAAGCTGGTCTATAACCTCCTCTATTTCACTTTGTGATATTTTATTATCCATTATTTCCTTATGTTCTTTTTCTAATCCTTTCTTCAAAAATTTATCCACATATTCCTCCGTCCTCTTCATTTGGATATCTCTTTTCTTGTATAACTCTTCAAAAAAATCCTGAATTTTTTTTATTTTATCCTTCATCAAATGACAATCATTACCCTGCTTATTTTTTACTAACCCTATCCCATTTTTGGCTTTTTCTTTCTGTGTGAGTTTGGCAAGCATCTTAGAGTTCCTGTTACTATTTTGAAAATATTCCCTTTTCATATAAATTAAATTCCTCTGTACCTCTTCTAAATTAATATTTTCTAATTCCTTTTTTTGTGCCATTAATTCTATTAATTTATGTTTATTCTTAGTTTGCCAATATTCTTTTTCCAGCTTTATTATCTCTTTTTCTAGAGTAGCCTGCCTTGCCTCTTGTTGTCTTTTTAATTTACACGTTTCCCTAATACAGTTCCCCCTAAACACAGCCTTCATGGTATCCCAAACCACTGCTATTCTTGTTCCCCCTTTCTCATTTATTTCCCATGTTTCTGACAATTCCTTCTGCATTTTCTCAATTACTTTATCATTCTTAAATATCTTAGTATTCAATCTCCACCTTAATGCTTCTTTATATTCCTTACTAACTGCAAAAACTAAGCTTACCAGTGCATGATCCGATACCTTGATTGTCCCTAATTCCATTCTACATGTCTTGGTTACAAAATCTCTAGATACAAAAATATGATCAATTCTGGAGTATGTATGATGGACTGAAGAATAAAACGTGAATCCTGGGTCTGCCCCTCTGAGAACTCTCCAAGAATCAACAAAATCCTTCTCTTTAATTAATTTGCTTAAAATAGTAACATTGTTTCTCTTTTCTGCTTCAGAGGGATTTGACCTATCTACTCTATTGTCCATAACCATGTTAAAGTCTCCCGCCATAATTACATACCCCTCCTTGAATTCTTCCATCTCTCTTAATACCTCCTCATAAAATTCTTTTTGTTTATTGTTTGGTGCATACATGTTAATCAAAGTATATTTTTCCCCCTCCAGTTTACCTTTAATCATGAGATATCTCCCATTCTCATCTTTTTTAATATCCTCCATCATAAACCCAGTTCTTTTTGAAATCAAAATGGCCACTCCCTTTTTTTTTGATGTCCCCAACGATACTTCATAATAGACTGGCCATCTCAATCGAATAACGTTCTTTTTCTCCTTAATTTGATGAGTCTCTTGCAGAAATATCATATCATATGAGGTTTCTAACTTTAACAGAAAAAAAGTTGTAGGCTTTTTTGGATTTCAATGCAAGCCTATGGGGGGAAAAGCAGAGCTCCGATCTAAATCCGGAGCTTCGCAGCGAACCGGAGCGGACTATAGGCGGATCAGAGCGGAGAGGAGCGGACCTGATCCAGAAGTTGCGCATCTGGAAGAGAAGCGGATCGGGGGGGGGTCCGTGCACACCCCAAGTATATGGTATGTGTCAATGGGCCCCAACAGTTATCAGTGCACTTCAATACAGTAATAAAGCAGTAGTGTGCCTCCTGCCTTTTATATACCCCTTTTGTACTGCTCTCATAGTGGAATATCCTGCTTGGTGTAGATGAGCCCTTGGACCTTCTATTAGTTCTGTATTCATGTTTTTAAATAGTTGGTTGTTTTTATGCTTTTCATGGTTTTAATTTTTGTGAACCACCCAGAGAGTTTTGGCTATTGGGTGGTAAAAAAATGTAATCAATCAATCAATCCTCAATTGGGAACAGATGGAGTTGAGCTGGGTTCAGTACTCGAATTTGCACACCAGGGGCTCATCGACACCAAGAAGGATAATCCACTATGAAAGCGGTATGAAAGCAGTATATAAAAGGCAGGAGCTACACTACTGCTTTATAGTAGGGGTGTGCACGGACCCCCCGCTCCGCTTCTCTTCCAGATCCGTGATTTGCAGATCGGGCCGCTTCGCTCCGCCCCTGCTCCACCTATGTCCGCTCCACTCCGCTGCGGAGCTCTGGATCTGGATCGGAGCTCCGTTTCCCCCCATAGGCTTGCATTGAAAGCTAAAAAAGTTTTTTTCTGTTAAAGTTAGAAACCTCAAGTTTGGCACCATGACACCTCATAGAGGTATACACAAGCATGCCAAGTTTCAAGCCAATCCCATCATCCCCTGATTTTTGGGAAATTTTTGAAAATTGGGCACCCCATTCACACCCCTTTCGATAGCTCTGTCAATTTGCACGTTAGAAACCTCAAACTCAGCACCATAATAGCTTATCCAGGGATACACACGCACGCCAAGACTCAAGGCAATCCCATCATTCCTTGATTTTTGGCGGGGCTCTAACCTCTAACGCACCACCCATAACCCAAATTCACACCCCTTTCGATAGCTCTGTCAATTTGCATGTCAGAAACCTCACCTTCGGTCCCATGACAGCTTATCTATGTATCCACATGGACGCCAGGTTTCAAGCCAATCCCATCATCCCCTGATTTTTGGGGAATTTTTGAAAATCGGGCATTCCATTCACACCCCTTTTGATAGCTCCGTCAATTTGCATGTTAGAAACCTCAAACTCGGCACCATTATAGCTTATCCAGGGATACACATGCACACCAAGACTCAAGGCAATCCCATCATTCCTTGATTTTTGGCGGGGCTCTAACCTTTTAACTCACCCCAAATCAAGTCCCATTTTACAACTACGTCAATTTGCATGTCAGAAACCTCACCTTCAGTCCCATGACAGCTTACCAATGTGTCCACATGGACACCAAGTTTCAAGCCAATCCCATCATCCCCGGATTTTTGGGGAATTTATGAAAGTCGGACACCCCAGTATCTGCAGACAGCTCAATGGGCCCATTTCAAAGGAAATCCCAACATGCCATGAATTGGGGAGTAGAGATAAACCTAAATATGAATCTTCTTCCACACTTGAAAAATTGATTTGGAACTTGAGCACAGGAAGGACTTCTCCCCTGAGTCAAAGCAAGACACACAAAAACCATCCCTGCGAGGTGAGCAGGGGAGGAGGGAGGGAAGGCAGGCAGGCAGCAGACATTTCTGGGGGCACAAGGAAGTGAGCCAAGGATAGTTTCAAAGCCAGTAATGCATATAAAATGGAATAAATAAATAAATAAACAAATAAACAAAGGAGGGGTGGAATTAAAAGCAGCAGTGTTGCTGAATAAACAACAACAAGAATTTTTTTAAAAAGGCTATATCTGTCTTTTACCAGTAAGAGGGGAGTGGACATGCCCAAGAGGAGGGGGAATCATCTGCCAATTTGACTGGTCCTGTCTAGGTACCAGTCTTTAAGAAGCAAACGATCACTTCAACTCATGATAGGCATTCTCTGATTTACCTTTGGATGGCTCTGATGGCCCTCCAAGGACAAGAGAGTGCACAGGCACGTCCATGCCCTAGGGGAGCTCATCCCCTTGCACCACATCTATTCAGTTGTTCCCCAAAGTTAGGGTGGGTAGCAGTGCTGTGCTTTTTCTATCTCTTATTATTGGCTTAGTATATGATTTCAGGTTGTGTTTGTGCATTTGGTGGGGCTACTGTTTTAAAAAACACTGGGAAAAGTCCATTCAGACTAAGAAAGAGAAGTTCCCAGAATCCCAAGTTACCCATTTTGCCTATCCCCTCCTCCAACTTTGGGATCATGTGATCATGACTGGGAGTTGACTCTGCCCCTCAGCCCTTCGAAAAAGGTACATTTTCCCGCTATTTTTTCCAAAAATTCTAGCAAGCGAACCGCAGCACGCAGAGAGCTGAGAGTAGGCTCAAAATGACCCCCAGCCACGACTCTCTAAGCACAAGAAGTTTCAGAAATATAGCTTAAAAAACAACACAGTTATCCCCTATTCTTTTCCGCAATGCAATCCTATGGGCAAAATTTTTCAAAATGGCGATCGGATCGGTCCGCGAAAAGAGAAGCGTTCCGTGTATGGGCGCTTCTCTTCGCCGTGCTTCTACGGGTCCCCAGTCCACTTCTACTCTGCCTCGGGGCAAGGCGGAGCAGGCCAATTCGCTTCTGATTCTCCGCTTCTAATCGGAGCGGAGCACATCCTACTTTATAGTGGTATTGAAATGTACTGCAGAATCTACACTACTTTCTGGTCCAGGAATTTATCCAGCCCCCTTTTAAAGCCATCCAAATTGGTGCCCATCACTACATCTTGTGGTAGTGAGTTCCATAATTTAACAATGCACTGAGTGAAGAAGTCCTTCTTTTTATTTGTCCTGAATCTCCCACCAATCAGCTTCATGGAATAACTCTGGGTTCTAGTATTTTGAGAGAGAGAAATGTCTCCCATCCACATTCTCCACACCATGCATAATTTTGTACACCTCTATCATGCACCCTTAGCCTCCTTTTTTCCAAGCTAAACAATCCCAGTTGATGTAACCTTCCCTCGTAGGGGAGAAGCTCAAGCCTTTTTCTGCAGTTTTCCCAGCTCTATATCTTTTTTTTAGGTGTGGTGACCAGAAGTGTACACAGTATTCTAAGTGTGGTCACACCACAGATTTGTATAAAGGCAGTATGGTACTGGCAGTTTAATTCTCAATTCCTTTTTGTATAATGCCTAACATGGAGTTTGCCTTCTTTACAGCAACTGCACACTGGGTCGACATTTTCATCAAGCTGTCCACGACAACCCCAATATCTCTTTCTTGTTCGGTCACCGCCACCTCAGATCCCATCAGGTTATACTTGAAATTGGGTTTTTTTGCCCCAATGTGTATCACCTTACACTTGCTTACATTGAACCACATCTGCCATTTGAATGCCCACTCTCCCAGCTTGGAGAGATCCCTTTGGAGTTCTTCACAATCCCTTTGTGTTTTAACAACCTTAAATAATTTGGTGTCGTCAGCAAAGTTGGCCACTTCAGTGTGTACTCCAAATTCCAGATCATTGATGAACAAGTTGAAAAGAATTGGTCCCAATACCGATCCCTGTGGGACCCCACTATTTACTTCCCTCCATCGGGAGAATTGTCCATTTATTCCTACTCTCTGCTTTCTGTTCTTTAATCAGTTACTGATCTATAAGGGGATCTCTCCTCTTTTTCCATGACTGCTAAGTTTGTTCAGGAGTCTTTGGTGAGAGACTTTATCAAAAGCCTTCTCTAACCTGGCACCTTCCAGGTGTTCTGTACTACAACTCCCAGCATTCCTAAACATTGGCCATGCTGGCTGGGCTGATGGGTGTTGAAGTCTGAAACATCTGGAGGGCACCAGGTTGGAGAAGGCTGCAGTAAAGATCCACATCTGGCTGCACTTCATCACTCAGTCTTCATGGTACCCAATCCAGTGGAGAATCTATGCTTGGAATTTGCTTTCTCACACACACACACACACACACACTTCTCTGGCTGGATCAGCGTGACGGTGTTAATCTTTGCTCAAATATTGCCGATGGTCATCCATTCATAATCTCTGGAAGATGGATGTATTTTATTTTCCCTTTTAAATTCCAGAAATCTGCCCTGTTTCAGCTTGATATGAAGATAAAATATATTGGCTGGTGAGCTATGACAAGGCTACAGTAAGGACAGCGGCTGCCGGCATGATACATTTGCTCGTCTAGTACCTTCCAACCTTTCACAGGTGCTTGTATTGTAATGAAGACAAATACATCCATTTATTTCTCCAGGTTTTAAGGATGGTAAAAATAGAGCTATTACAATTAAAGATCCCTTCTGGCATTTATTTGTATATTACCTTTCAACTACATCCTGGAGTATTCGTTCAAGGTCAAAATGGTCGCACAGGATTATGCCTGGTTTAATGGAGAGAAGTCCGGAGCCCAGGGCAGACTGAAAAGAGCCACAGATCTCTGCGCCCTTAGAACACGTGGGGAACCAGCAAAAGGACGACAACGTGGAATACAAAATGGAGCACAAAGAGGCCTAGAAATAGGCAAAACACCTGTGAAGAAGCCTGCTAAAGAACCTCTCTCTCCCCAAAAGAATTCTCTCAGAAATGTCCCATGGGGAAATTAAGACCAAACAAACACCAATATATTTAAAACAACTCAGTAATAGTTTGACGGTTGCCTTCAATGAGCCAGGCTGCAAGGTCTGTTTATGAGAGAGATTCCTTCAGAACTTTTAAAAGTGCATCTGAAGCATTCCCTGCTATCTGGTTCAGGCCTGATGGAAGCTGGCTAGAATAGCATTGACATTTTTTAAAATACAAATTTAGAACACGCGCTTCGTATCACAGGTATCGCACAATGGGGTCAGAAGCACGGACTCTGATGGCCAGAATTGTCTCTCCCTTTGTGAGGACGGTGATTGCACCCTTGATTATACATTTTTAAAGCAACATTGTTTACTTTTGAAATACCTTTTGAATGCTATGTTAATCCATCGCTTTTCATAAGACGTTCTACTATGCGCAGCCTAAAATTGTAATTCAGTTTTGCACAATAGGCTGCACCCCCTCTGAAAGAGATCCGATTTACCTCAGCAACTGAGAAAATCTCCCTAGAATTTCATTCACAGAGCTTCAGCTCATCAGTCATTACGTCTTTTTTCTTCTTCTTCTGTGACACAAAAATCCAAGGAGAAGAGATGATCTTTTCATAAATTATGGAAGTTTTGATTTGGCTGTGGGAACACAAATGTTTCCCTATAATGAGCAGTTTCCTGATGAATATTGCAATTATTATATTATTAGGCTCTGCCAGTGGTGCACCCAAGTTCACGTAGCCATTTACTTGAAGCAGGACAAGGTCAATAAATGTGGGAAAGTTTTAGGCATGACAAAAGAAGAGAGTGATTCTGACCAAAGTGGTACGGCAGGTTCTCAGCAATTGCCTAGCCAGCAGGAAGGGGGATTTCTTCAAGAGTGCACCCTTTAGAGCCCAGGGAAAAAAGACATTGTTAAGCAATTTTCTTGTTTCTACCAGCAGACCTTGAAGTGGAAATTAACGAGTGGTGGTATTCTCTCCCACCCAATCCCCCTCTTCATTTGCATTCATTTGCATATGAATGCCCAGCTAATTGTTTTGAAGTAACAATTAAGAGAACAATAGAGGATAGAAAAGGGACTTGAGGCAGCAACTGACACCTGGGAGTCTGTATTTAAAAAGCTTTTACATATTTGAATTAAAAATAGACAAAAGAACAGAAACACACGGGCATAAAATTCATTACTACCCAAAGAGGGGGAGAAAGTAGCGTCTCGCTCGCTACCACAATGGAACCATTCCAAAGAAGGTGCGATGCTTTCTGCGATGCGGTGAACTGTTTCACCACGATGCAGATGGCCCTGTTTTGGTCAAAGTCCCAAAGAAGAAACTCATATCGGAAATTCCAGTGGATAATTTGTAGGAAAAGGGCTGTTGGGGCTCCTAAATATTGGAGTGTGAGCCCCTAAATATTCCTGGATAACTGGGTTATTTAGGGGCTAAACAACCCAGCAGTTAACTCAACAACAAACCATGGATTAACTGATGGGCTGATTTGCCCCTAAATAACCCAGCGGTCCATATTTGGATGTCATGCTCCATAACCTATGAATGAGCCAATCGTGTGTTGTGGAGTAAAAGTGGAAGTGCCAGGCCAATTCTTTTCTGCTTATACGTGACAAACCATGGCTTCTTTAATCAATGGGTTATTGTTAAATGCAAACCAGGTCAGAGTTGAACCTCTTGATGAATTCTTGTTCAGCTGATTCACACTGAAATCTGTCCTTGAAGTACCTTTGTTTAAGAATAGCCAACTTAAAGACAGTGACAGAGTATCCTAAAAGGTTAAAATGTTCCTCCACTGATTGTTGAATATTGCCATTTCTGACTACACCTCTGTAGTTACTTAGGTGGGAAGGTACATGCCTTGTGTACTAGCTTGAAGACGCATTTATTTATTTATTTATTTATTTTCATGGCTTGCAAAAACTAGTGCTGTGCACGATTTTCATTGAGGTTCAACTTTTGTTTTGAAAGTTGCCATTGGGAAGGGGAGTGAAATGGTAAAAATCCCTTCCTCCCATTTTTTTTCATGCATTTTTTCCCCCAGACATTCATTTTAAGACACAGTTCTGTGTCTGTGAAGTCAGTAGACTGGAGTCACATCTACCTCCCCTCCCCCCTTCTTTTAATCCAGTGCAAATTTTTTAGTCTTCACAAACTCCTGAGACAAACCTTTACAAAGATTTAGAGGCCACGTGCTGTAGACTATTTTTGTACTATACAAGGATAGCATCTGTCTTTATATTTGGCAATGAAAATCTGTACAATAAGGATTTTGCCCCCACGTTGTTCTATTTGTCTAGCTTTTCAATTTTGCTCATGTAGTTCTAACACATTAAATAGAATGTTATGGATGGAAAAATAAAGGTCTCTGTTATGGATGAATTATTTTTTTCCATCAAGTTGTCTGAAGGTTAGACAGTCAACACCTACAAATTACACAGATGTGTCATATTCCTAAATGAATTGTATTATGCTGGAACACCTATGAATACTAAAAGAGACCTGCCACAGATCTCAGTAAAAATGCACCTATGTCTAATTTATATGGGAATGTACTGCATGGAAGAAAATGACATACTTCTCAGAAACAGCATCGTATTTTAAAGTAGTGTTTATTCATACTTGTATTTTTTTAACCCCAGAACCCATTTCCCAACAGGTGAATAAAAGAATGGCTGTATAGAAAATGTTATTACGTGGGTTTCTTCTGAAAAGAGAAATCCTTCAAAACAATAAAAGTATAAATGTTCTGTTGCTAGGAAATATACACTCATTAATTCTCTATAACATGGAACACAGTTCGTGTGAAGAGTTGCTCTAACAACCAAAACCGTATGTGATAAACGTCAGAGTTATGTACTCTTTGGAAACAAAGATGGTTAGTAATTCTGAAATGTTCATGACTCTGAAAGCATGTTCCCATGTTATCAATGGTGGCACATTGCTGATGTCATTCTGCAAAACATGTGTCCTTCTTTCCACTAACGTGGTCATAGCAGAAGAGGCTCTATGATCTCATATGAGACTGGCAACCTTCCAACGTGAAAACATTCATAGTTGTGGAGAACTGTTAAACATGTGGAATGTTTGAAAGTAGCATAATTGGTTCTGCAGTTTAAAAAATAAGTAACAAGTGAATGTCCAAGTTATTGTAGAAGTAAGCCAATAGTGCACAGAACGTCCTCCACTGCACCCACCTTCATCTGCAGCCTAGTATGGTTCGGTCCAGGAAATTTTCTACCACTTGTTTCTACTGAATGTATTAACTGAGCCTTGGACACATTCATCTATTTAACTGTTTTGAAAACTGACTAACGCGGTAAAGCATATTTAGTCAAAGATAAATTGAGATGAGAGATGAAACCAACGTTTGCCAAAATTCAAAATCTATCAGAGTTTCAAACTGGAAACAGAAAATTTTGAATTTTAATCCATCTCATTAGGAACGAAAAGGCAATGATTAAAGATGGCTGTGCTATCTAACAGTGAGGGGTTATTTTTGTTCATTACGTGGGAAGTCTTCTATCAGTACCTGAAAAAGGGACCTCTGTGGAAGATTTGGGAATGTGCAAATTTATTTCAATTTAATCAATGAATTAATTGAATATTAATCAGTCAGAAGGGAGACAATTAGTCAAATCAAATTCAATTTATAGCCCCAGGTGGAAGTAGATGTTACAGGAGATACAGAACTGCTGGGAAATGGAGGAGTGTGTGAGAGAGATGTCCTAGGCCTCAGCTAGACCAGGGGATTTTTCTGCAGCAATCTCACGATTTTATGAACATAAGACCGTTGCACTGGTCTACACACTGTGCGCGACATTACAGCTGCCATATTTTTGTTGTAAAGAAGGAGAGCATGAGCGCTCGTGTGCAGAAGGTAAGTCTTTTTTTAAAAAAAAAATTCCTCGCTCCCACCCCCACCCCTGATGGGCGTAAGGAGCTGGGACAAACCACGACCCCCGCACACATGTTCCATGATCTCGAGATCAGCCCGAGACTGTGGAAAAAGCGGGCTCAAAGGCGAGGGTGAGAGACCACTTGCACACAGCTCTAGGTCTGGACTGAGAAGCCTGGAGGTCTGCATATGGTATATGGCCTAAAACTTTCTCATCCCTGGTGTCTAGGATTGCAGGCTTAATGAACTCATTGGAATCCTATCAATTTACAGTGGAATTCAATACATGCAATCCAATAGATGCAAGTCCCATTCAGTTCTATTGGGCTTACTCCCATTAAAGTGTGTATACAATTGCAGTTTTAATCAGTGATTATTTTTATGGATCTACTACTGTTACCCTTAAGGAATCAACTGGTAATACCTTTAATAAGGTCTTTGTTGATAACTGCAATGAATAAATGGCTGATACATCAAAGTAGGTAACTGTTGATATTTTTAATGAAATAGTAACTAATTGCTGCGATTTTCAAGAAACTAACTGCTAAGGGATGAAATACTGTTAATTTCTAAAGAGATCAAGTCCTGATATTTCTAATTCCAATGAACTAAATGCTGACATTTCAATGAATTAACCACTGATTTCTTTACAAATTTACTAATGCCTTTATTGAATTAATTGTTGATGTTTCCAATGAAATAACTGCCAACATTCCTATGAATTAATTCTGAATACATTTGATGAATTGTTGGCAAATCATTATTTTTTAAATGAACTAATTGTACTGGTTTATTTTTACAATTGTTATGGTCAGTACAATAATAAAACAAAAACAATGCACAATTTTTGATTACACCGAATGGACATTTTTATTTGAAGATTTTAATTTTGATTTGATATTTGAAAAAAATGGATACAGTCTATTTACTTAAATCCTAAACAACAATATTTCAGTAATGAAAAAGAAATTGGCAGGGGTAGCATTACCTGTATTCCTTTTTATATTGGTGTTAAAAACTCTTGCAATAAACAAATAGAGAAAATACCAAAATAATAATAATAAAAAAAATTGGATGGGATAGGAAATTATTCAGAGAAAAAATTATCTCTGTACCGATGATATAGTTTTTACAAGAAATTAATGAATTAATCAAGAAATTTAGGCCATTAGCAGAATGTAAAGGAAAAACAGAAATTATTGGACTAATAATGCAGTTCCATGAGATTTCCATTCTGAGACTCCTTTTCCAGCCCACCATCATGTCATTTCCCCCTTCCTCTTTTGAGGTTACAAAAGCAATCTTGGAAGAGGAGCCACCACCGAGCTTTCCATGGCAGCTGAAAGGGGTGGATAAGGAGAAAATCCCTGCTTGGGTTTCCATAGCTCTCTACCTCTCGTGTGGCGCGCACACACACACACACACACACACACACACACACACACACACACGGCAGAACAGGAAGCGATTCCAAGAAGGGCAGTCTAGAGAGTAAGAGTGGTTCCTCAGTACTGCCCCTTGTTTTGGGAGAAGGTGTTTCAGGTAATCAATAAAAATCAAATTCAGAACTCGAAGATGCAGTGCCAGCCAGCCTGTACCTGTGGGGGAGGAAGCTCTCACGGGCGATTCCCCAGCTGGGAGTCAGCCCTCTCCAGAGCTTATCTCCTCAAGGCCAAATCCTACACACTCAGGGGGAAGTGAGTTTTCTTCCGGGGGGGAGAGCGTCCCAAAAAACTAGCTGATGCTAGGGTCCACCAGAAGCTGAAATGCACAGCACGAAAAGAAGGCATGAGAAAGTCGGAGAGATTACACCAGAACCTACCACCGCACCAGGCGCTCTGAAGTTACAGGCATTTTGAGAAGTAGCTTCTTCTTCTTCTTCTTGAACGGACAATTGTCTTGCTTAGTTTGCATAGTTTTGCCTAGGGGAACGTTTCCAAGAGATTAGGCTCTAATTCAGGTAGAAGAGACATTTATTGCTTAATAAAAGCTTTGTGGATTACTTAGCAAGCCTCGTCATTTACCTTCCATTGAAAGTACGAGCATTCTGGGAAACATGACACTCAGGGTCTGAAGAACTGGATGACACTGAGGGCCACATGAAATTATGCTGAGGGACACATGTGGCTTGCGGGCTGCAGGTTCAACCTCCTAGGTCTAGTGCAGCATAATGCAGGCTGTGATGTCATCGCATGTGCATTTGATCACCCTTTCGACCAATGATATGAGCTGGAGGAAAGGACACTTAAATAATGTGCACTATACTAGCTGTAACCAGGCCCCCATCTATATGACAATGGGATTGTTCCTCATTAAATATAAACCCGAATTTTCATTGATTCGAATCAGCAGTAGCAACAGCGATTTATTTCCTGAATTTTTTAATAGTGAAGTTATTAATGCGCATGTGCCCATTATCACATGTACGATGCTATAGAGTAGAGCTGAATTAAGCTATAAATCTTATCTGTGGAGCTCCGCAGATTCATAGAAGAGGAAATGCGATTGGGCAAAGGAACGAGGCAGCAGAGAAGGATGCGAGAGGGGGACTGCTTGTCTCTCACTGCCTGTTCCCCCCTCTTTGTTTTCATTTTAAAAGCTCCATCTTAATTCAATATTAAAACAGCAGGAAGGAACAAGGCAGCCAGAAGACGTGATAAATGGGAAGCCAGGGAACCACCCAATCACTTTGTCCTACCCTCAAAGCTCCGCCCACATGTCAAAATGCAATTTAACTCCCCCAAAGACACATAACCATAATGCAGTGCAAACCCTAAAAGGCGAATATGCACATTATCGCGTTAAAAAACCCGGTGCTATAGCAATTGGACGGCTGCGTCATGTGTTCTGAACACGAATCTGCGCATTTAGGTCAGGGTAAACAAGCCGTATAGACAAGCCCCAAGACTAAGAGAGAAAGCTGCAACTGTAGCAGGGAAACTTTCACACACTTTAAAATAATTTCACGGACGTTTATTCTGTCCACTCTGCTAACATCTGTGAGGTCATCCTCTGAAAACTAGCATGTGAAGGAGCCCTTCCTGCGAAGGCCTCCAAAGCTGCAGTCACTTCCTTTGGTACTTGTAGAAGACGACAACATGAGTGATGATTCTGAATTACATGCAGCCCACTGAGTTGTCAGTGACAGATACACAATGTGCGCACTTGTCCTAGTCCAGATGTCACTGCTACAATTCAGTGTAGTACTCCCTTTAGCATTGCACCGCCTGTAATTATGGTTTAACTTTCTTTTTAACACTTTCAAAACTCCAAGGAGCCACTTTATTACTGTCAGAGCTCTTTGAGAAGGAAAAAGGATGCTATAATTTGCTGGTGCACACACTCAAGTTGTTGCGCTGATATGTAACGTTTCTTAAGTCAATGGAAAACGGAAAGCAATTTAGATAAGTGTAGCAAGAAGGGGAAGGGGGGAAAAAAGCATTTTGTTGTTGTGAGAAATGATATATTGTCATATCATTTCCTCTAGAAATGCTTCAGTTTATTTTCTTTTGGGTTATGATTGTCCCAAAGAGTAATCTTCAACCACAAAGGCTCAACTTTGCCTTTATCTGCAGCTGCTCTGATTTCTCTTTCATTCTTTTCTCTCTCATCTCAGCCTCTCATTCACAAATACTAACCTCTACATTTTCCAAGTGACACACACAGTTTTAGCCTGGCAGCTCCCACCGACTTTAATGAATCTTGATGCTGAGGATCATGCAACTGAGTGATGGTTGCAGCCTACGTGGATGGTATGCAGTCACAGATCATTACGTTGTCTCTTGTGTCTTGCGCAAGCTCCAAGCCGCGGCGAGAGTCTCCAGACAAACTAGCTTAATTTGCAATGGATTTAGCACAAAATAACATTGGAACTGAAAGGAAGCCTTGTACGTCTCACTATGTGACCCCACAAGGAGGATTCCAAAGGTGTACTGCCCGGTTTGCTATGCATGTTTCCACTAAAGCAACCCTTTCCAGTGCTCTGGACAAATTCCGCATGTCATTTATTTATTTATTTGTTTATTTATTTACAATGTTTATATACCGCTCCCCATTGAAAAATTTCGGAGCGGTGTACAAGATAAAATTTAATAAAAACAGAATAAAACACTTTAAAATAGATTTTTAAAGATGCAAAATGTACAGTGAACCGTGGCTAGTCATTCTGGCTTCCTGGAATAATGACATTTTCAGGAAGCGCCGAAAGGAATACAAAGTTGGTGCCTGCCTGACCTCCAGAGGTAGGGAATTCCATAGGAGGGGGGGCACCACGCTGAAGGCTCTTCCCCTGGTGGACTCCAATCGGAGGATGGGTCTATGTGGAACTACCAGGAGCAGACCCTAGGATGACCTCAGTGACCGGGCAGGTTGGTAGGGGAGAAGGCTCTCTCTCAGGTATCCTGGTCCCAAGTTGTTTAGGGCTTTGTACACAGGTACAAGACCCTTAAACCTGGCCCGGTAGTGAATAGGCAGCCAGTGAAGTTCTCTCAGAAAAAGAGATGCTGGAAAGGGGCAGCTCTGGACAATAGCCGAGCTGCAGCATTCTGCACTAGCTCCAGCTTCCGGAGAAATGCATTTATACTTTCTGAGTTCAATGGGTGACTTTTTGTTGTTGTTGAAAATGGACAAGTGACAACTGTCAAAGGCTTTGTCCGCTTGCCTCTGCCGTCACCTTGGAGAAAGAAGGAACTGGAGCTGGGACACCGGCACAAAACTTTTTGGAAGGCGAGTGAGTCTGGTGTGCGAGGGTCTCAGGAGACATCAGCCGTTTGAAACAATGATCACATCCTTTTTCTCTTTCTTTCAGGTACGCAGCTCCCCCTTCCTTGTCCATGCATTGAAAGGAGAAGTTGGCAGGCAGCAAGACTGTTTTGTTCTCACCGGCAGTGATAGGAACAGTGAAGCAGTAGCTAACTTATGGTCAAAGGATGCAGTCGCACCGAGATCGTGAATTGTAAAGCAGAGCAAGAAGTTGTGTAGTCTGTTCCCTAAGAACCACCTGATCATGACTGGGCTTGAGCTGAGACATACAATCAAAATACAGGGAGAGCATTCTCGCCACAAGATAGCTCCACCATCTGCATCACCCTGTCCAGCAATAAGGAGCAGTAAACCACACATCAACAAGTGATGTATGGTAAAATGTTGGCAGGAAGTGTGGTCTCATGGATGGTTGTATCCATTGGCTCCTTTTTGTGGATCAAAACAGGGAGCTTGGTAATATTGGCCTAGTTCTCCCTGAGAGGATAAACCAATGTCTGGGTTCTACCACTTCAGACTTCCAGTGAGGACTCTTTGATACAAAAAACAAAAACCACCCTGCACTTGGTATGGTTCCATGTTGGGGAGAATGCTAGGCTTCTCCCTGACCGGTTTTTCAGAGAAATTTGAATATTAGAGCTTTCCCTCATGGGAGCCCCCACACGCAGTCCAAAGTGGTGCAGCATAGACTCCATTTTGCTGCAAAAATAATGCATGTTTGCTAGGAATAATACAAATGTATTACAGAGCAATCCTAAGTGGGTTCGAAGGGGGAGTGAAGTGATGGATCCTCTGCCACTTTCAGGAGGGCAGCTGTGATGCCTTTTTCAGCTAGGTGGATCTCTTCCCCACCCCTCCCCTCCCCACACATACACACTGAAAGCCATGGGAAGGAATTAGCTGTGCCAGATCCAGGTTTGCATAGCTGAAGCGCCCAATCCATGCTCCTCTCAGGCAAAGGGAGTGGCTCAAGGCCTTCCATTCCTACTGCCAATGGGGACACCACCAGGGACACCCCATTGGCTTCTTCTCTCTGGCCTTCCTTCTTCTCACATCAGTCCGTTGGTTTCTGTTCACCACTCTGCCGCAAAGATCATCTTCTTAGCTCGCCGCTCCGACCATGTTACTCCGCTTCTGAAATCTCTTCATTGGCTTCCAATTCACTTCAGAATCCAATATAAACTTCTCCTGTTAACCTTCAAAGCTTTTCACGGTCTAGCTCCTTCCTATCTCTCCTCTCTCATCTCACACTATTGCCCCGCTCGTGCTCTTCGCTCCTCTGATGCCATGTTTCTCGCCTGCCCAAGGGCCTCTACTTCCCTTGCTCGGCTTCGTCCATTTTCGTCTGCTGCCCCTTACGCCTGGAACGCTCTTCCAGAACATTTGAGAACTACAAGTTCAACCACAGCTTTTAAAGCTCAACTAAAAACTTTTCTTTTTCCTAAAGCTTTTAAAACTTGATGTTGTGCAGACTTCTACTGTTACTTTCTACTGTTAGTTTTTCCCTACCCTGTGCCTGCTTACCCTTCCCTGTACCTGTTTGCATTCTCTTCCCCTCCTTATTGTTTTACTATGATTTTATTAGATTGTAAGCCTATGCGGCAGGGTCTTGCTATTTACTGTTTTACTCTGTACAGCACCATGTACATTGATGGTGCTATATAAATAAATAATAATAATAATAATAATAATAATAATAATAATAATAATAGGGTACATTTACCCCTGTGGAGCTTCCTGCATGTGAACATGGGCCTTTGGGACAAACAGAATGGAGCACCACCAGCGGTGGGAGGACCTCTGCCCAATCCAAACTCCTCCTGGGTTTAGGATTAGTCTCTTATTGACCCACCACCACCATACAGAGAGAGAGAGAGAGAGAGAGACTAATGCGGGTACTTACTGGTAGAAGAACAAGCAATAAAGATGATGATGATGATACTTCAGTGGGGTTCAAAATAGCCATGCTACAGAAGATCTATGATTGGATGTCTTGGAATCTTTTTTCCCCCTTTACTTCAAAGCAGTCATGGGTGCTGTTAATTTAATTATGAAAAGTGTGTGTGTGTGTGTGTGTGTGTGAGAGAGAGAGAGAGAGAGAGGGGGGGGGGAGGGAGGGAGGGAGGGAGGGAGGTTAACCCCCAGTGGGAGAAGTCCCATTTTGACCTTGTGGAACAGTTAAGGGGGAAATGGTGTTCAAGTTGCAGCCAATATAACCAAGCCATGTTTGACTATGGATCATTGTGCAGTTACTGTGAAACTAATGATGAGCTCTGATCCTTGATGCTTGACCAGCACAATCCTGATTCACTTCTGTGGATCTTTGTACCACTGGAGCACTGCAGTGACAGAGCTGTTAAGAAATGATATCATTTAAGGGTGGGTTTGCAAAGGCACCTTCAGAAATCATGCTCACAAAATGGAATTTTAATCAGGCTTCTCCCCTATGGGCTCTGGGATACATGTATACAAAAGCTCCACTCATTATTTTTGGAGGGAAGTGATCATCAAAACACATAGGGGTTTTAATACCAGTGATTCCCAGTGTGCGCAGTGGCAAACGTGAGTGTGCTGCGAGACAGGCTGGTGTGCCTTGAAGAATCAAAGTCACCATCAGGGATGCATCTCTGCCCCTCGGATCAGGAAGGCCTTGTGCAGTGCCGATCCCATCTTCTTTGCCAATACGTAGGACATGCCTAGACTCGGCAATATGCTTTAGTGTGGATTCCTGCATTGAGCGGTGGGTTGGACTCAATGGCCTTATAGCCTCTTCCAACTCTATTATTCTATGATATCCCAGGGATCACCCCGGGATCATCCCTGTGCGCCCACATGACGCACAGGGGATCCCGGGGGCAGGGAGGGATGATCCTCCCTGATAACCAGGATGGCTTTAATCATGACTTTTCCCACGGTCTTGGGATTGTCCCAAGAATGTGAGACATGTGGGCAGCCATCCTGGTTTCTTCCCGGGTCCTCGCAAGTAAATACGAGGAGCCAGGAACCATTGGGGGTGGGTGGGATCTTTTCTAAAAAACAACAACACAACAACTTATGTTAGTGATGGAGCGCTTGTGTGCTCATTTTCAATTTAAAAAAAAAAAAAACACAAAATGGCGGGTGTGACGTCCTCTTCCTCCTGGGACGTTACACGCCACTTGTAGACTGAAGGGGAGGATCTCGCGATCACCATATCACGAGATCCTCCCCCTCCCCTTCCTAGGTGTAGACATGGCCGTAGGCAATAATTTCATTCCCAGGGAGGGAGTAAGGATGCTCTAGGATTTTCTGATGCAGTCTGTACCACAGGTGACTGTTGTGGGAGAATCTCAGAAGCATCACTCTAGCTTAAAGCATCCTGGACCTTTACTGCAATGAGAGAGTGGGGAGAGGATATTAGAAAACAATATTAACTACAGTATCTGTTGCTGCAAGGGCGGTACCTGGAACCTGATCACACATAGCCAATGGTGAAGGATGATGGGAGTTGTAGGCTGAAATTTCTGGAGGGCCACAAGTAGCCTCTCCCTGTTTTGGTGTTAGCACATGCACCTTTTAATATCCCCAGTGGCAGTTCCAATGCCCAGCACAAGCTATGGCAGAGAACCATTTGACAACTGACCATCCTGCTCCCAAAACAACAGAGTGGAATTTTTTTTTTAAATGGAGAAGAGTAGCCATAGAAATGTTTGCAAGAATGAGTTAAGAGAATTGACCAAAACAGAGACGATATTCCCCAACTAAAAGGCTGTATGGTTGGGTGTTTTGGTCATGTAGTTCACAGCAATCAGTGCAAATTTTGGTGAAACTAAGGGGTTAAACATTAAAGCATTTTTAGGACTTCGGAGCAAAACAACTGACTTAGTAGTTTGCATAGTTTCACAACAATCAAGAAGAGTTCCATGGAGGGTAAGGGACTAATATCCGTGAAACAACGTGGTGCTGTTGCTCAGTTGTAGAGCGCTTGCTTTGCATGTGGAAGGACCCAGGTTCAGTTCCCACAATCTCTGGGTAGGGCAGGAAAAATTCTTGCTTGGAAGCCTGGAAAGCCACTGCCTGTCAGTGTTGACAACACTAAGCTAGATGGGCTAATGGTCTGACTCAGTAGAAGGCAGCTTCCTATGTTCCTGAGACTTCTGCACATGCATCTACAAAGCAATTGCCTTTGTGTAACAGGTCTACTGAACTCCGGCTAGCATGTGCAGATTGCAGAGGAACTTATTTTACATTATGAGATGGAGAAGAACTTTGGAGGAAAATGGCGTGTGCACAGCTAAACATTCTGAGCTGGACAAATTCATAGTCCAACCAAAGAAATAGGAAATCTCAGCAAAATCACCAGTTGCCAGATCTAAAGACTGGACCCTTGACAAAAACTGGAATTCTGCCAGTTATGGGTTCTAGAGCCCCTTTCCAGCATCATATGTGTGAAATGAATTTGTGCAATTAAAGGGACAGCAAGGCTGAGTTGTTGGCTCCACCCCTGGCAATGCAAGGCTTACCTTGGCCAGGCCACAGATGTCCTCAGGTTCGGTGTGGCTGCCTGTAGGGGGAAAGTATTCACACAAAGACCTCCACATGCATGTCACAGAGTCCCAGCTCCTGTGGAAGCTGAGGTGCAGAGAGGTGAAGACATTTCCCCCCCCTGTAGATGTCCATGTCATTAAAAGGGTGTCCCCACTGCCCCTTTAACCTTGTGGACTTCCTTCACACATATACTTGATGGGTACTAAGGTTGATGCAATGGTGGGAACTGGCTACCCTAGAGGGATCAAAAAGCAGCAGAGGGGGGCAGGAATCTATTCTATGTATTCATTTGAAGTCTAAACAGCCAATTCTTTGGCAACAGACATCTGGGACCCATCCTGATGGAGTTGCTTTGCCACTCGTTCTTTCAAAACCCTGAAGCATTGCAGCTGCAGGGTGGGAGCAGCAAATCCCCTCGGCACGATGGAGTCCAGGCTTTCCGGGCAGTGTCGGCAGCCATTCAGCTCGTCAAGCCCCCCCCCGCCATCTGCCTGGCCTTCCTGCGCATCCCCCTGACCTACAGTGGGCATCGATCTGCCCCCCAAATGCCCCCAGCCTAGATGGGAAGCAAGTTCACCACCAACAGATGGCGATGACCTCGGAGAGATTGCAAAAGTCACTGTAAGTCAACAACTTTTAACTGCACCGGTTTTTTGGCGGTGGGGGGAAGCCTTTGGTGGGTGCGAGTTGGCGGCTGTATTGTATAAACAACGCAGAACCACTGAGTAGCCACCATGGGGTATCCAGGGTGTATAGACAGCCCCCTGGACACACTGAGAGTGAGTATTTAAATAAGAGTTTCATTTAACCACCCCAAATCTATGTTCTCAGGAAGGGCACCCTTTTATCTCCAGTCATGTAAACAATCCATAGAAGTACATTTTAAATGCAAAAATGAGCACACAACAATGCAGAATTCAGTGCTTTCCCTCCCTCCCCCCCCTTGCCTTTGAAAGTCAGTGCTGTATTTCTTATGGAAGTAACAACAGTGAGTTTAGTTTGTTGGTTATCAGAAGGAGAGAGAGAAGAGAGAGAGAGAGAGAGAGAGAGAGAGAGAGAGAGAGAGAGAGAGATGAAGGGGGTGAGCTTGCTGAAATCTAAGCAGCTGGCTTATAGAATTTTTGCTGCCGTTGCTCGAGCACGTCAGCATTATATAGTTCCTTGATCACTGGGGACGTTGCGATCTGTCTTCAGCTATTTGTGCTCCTACAATAACTCTAACTGCTAGCTCTGTGATTTCTACAATTTGTAGGGAAGACTAAACTGTTTCTGGAAATGGGAACAAAAAAGAGGTTTAAAGGGGGAGAGAGAGAGGGAGGGAGAGAGAGAGAGAGAGGATTGGGATGAGGGGGAAATTACAATAAAATTTATGAAGCGATGCTTCCTTCTTACAATGAAAAAATCCAGGGCTCTGTCCTACCTAGATGGTATTTCCACTGACATGGAGGACCTTCTCTGTCCCAGCTGCATGGAGGCAGATATTGCTTACTCAGTGAATAGATAAAGACACCCTGGAGCACTTTATTATTGCTTCAGATGCTCCAGGGCCCTTGCAAAAAGAGATAGATGTATTTTCTCAAGGAGCTCCCAGAACAACAGGCACGCGCTCTCTTTGCAACTGTGGGAGAACCCAGTTAATAGTTGCCTCTTCGTGTCCTGTACTTTATGCCCTGGAAAATAGCAAGGTTTTCTGGAGAAATAATGGCAAGGCCTTCTCGCAGTCACTATTTTTGGTAGCAGCCACCATTTCTCCCTATGATGCCCTGAAATTATGCTAAACAGGAGGTTGCAGCAAAAAGAGAGAGAGAGAGAGAGACTGCCACTACCCACTGGGAAGCTCCCAGCACCTCTCCAATTTTGTCACTCCTCTGGAAATCACCCCGCCCCCATTTTGGACTTCTCTTTTTGGCCCTGCACACTAATTTTATTTATTTTATTTATTTTATTTATTTATTACATTTTTATACCGCCCAATAGCTGAAGCTCTCTGGGTGGTTCACAATTTTGGTCAAATGTTCAACTCAACCATAGTAGAAGTCAACTGACACCTAACATTGTTGGCTGGCAATAATGTATTTATCACTGCTTTGGCTGCAAAATTTGCCTTGGTCGCAAGTAAGTTAAGAGCTAGGCATCAAAACCATTTATAAGTACCGTAATGGGGAGCGGGAGATAAAATGTTGTCCTTCTTTATATATGTTGGTCTAGTACCCCATAGGGGAGCTCTCTGCATTTTTATATTCACATATTTTTTGTTTACCATTGTTATTTTATTTTAAACTCACTACTGTTACTGTGTTTACATTAGCTCATCTTCTTACTTGCATTCTATCGTTCTAATTATATCAAGTTGTGATGGCTTCTCGCTTTTAGCAATAAACATTTCATTTCAACACCAGAGACCAAATGAAACTGCCACTGGTCTACTGTACGTTGTGAGTGATCAGCCCTTGCTTCCTCTAAGTAACACAGCTGTGTCATAGCCTGACTCCACCTGGTGGTTTTAGCTATGAGGAATACACATCTCCTTCTGTAGGTGTCCATCAACCCCCCACAATCAGTAGTAGATCAATTTTCCTAGAGTGCTTAGTCCATTGCTTAGTTCCATTGCTTAGTCACAGAAGTCTTATCTTTAGAGACCGAGTGCAGCAATGGCCACATCCTGATTTATTTGAATGGGCTGATTGCCTGGGATGTGCATTGATAAATGTGTTTTGTATTGTTGTTGTTGTTGTTTTCATTTCTGGCAGACCTATTTGTTTAATTTCCCATTCATTGTTGTTTCCTTTGTTTATACTACTGTTTTATTTTATTTTTTGGTTTGTTGGTCAGTCATTTTATTTCTATATGAATTTCAGTGGAAATCCAAACTGTTTTCTGATGCATATAACTTTGGTGTTTTCCAGGCACGAGATTTTCAGAAGTTCTCCTAGATTCTTAAGGCATCAGACCAGCCATGTTTCAGACAGATTGACAAAGGTCGCTCTGTTTTATAGGCAATTTAAACCGGGGTAACGTTCTCTAAACTTCCCGTTGCTTTATGCTTCAGATTAGAGAGTTTCATGCCTTGTCACTTTCAGAGCATGCCAAGATCCTTGACCCTACAGAATGTTCCCTGGAGGTATCAATTTGTGAAGTTATGCCGTGCAATGCCTCACAGTAGAAACTCTCCTATGGAAAACAAATGCCAGAACTGAAATGAAAGGATTTTCATCTGTTTATTCTATGCATTTCTATATTTCCATTCGTTTTCACAGAAATACATTAGAAACAGTGAATTTGTTTCCATTTTCATTCATTTTATTATTTATTTAATCAATGTATGCACCTCTTACCATTTTTTAAAATATTTTATTGCATTTATATTCCACCCTTTTTCCTCAAGGCAGTGTACATAATCCTCCTCTCCATGTTATCCTCACAACAACAACACTGTGGGTTACGTTGGGCTGAGAATCTGTGAGTGGTCCGAAGTCACCCAGTGAGCTTCCATGGCCGAGAGTGGGAACTAAAACCTGGATCTCCCCAGCTCCTAGTCCAACACTGTAGCCACTACACCACACTGGCTCTAAAAGGATACCTCAGACTGGTTTATAATAGAAATGAATATACATCCCCAGCCCATTGGAAAGCTACACATAGAGCTCCATCACATTTCAGAAGAAACACTGGCTAACACTGGCTACTGTCACTTCTCTGTGGACATTGAGTTACTTCCTGTTTTCAAACAGGAAGTAAACAAGGTGCACGAGGGCCATTCAGTCCCTCCTTGTGAACACGCTGCTTCTCCCACACACAGCAGGAGAGAGCAGCAACTTCGGTTTAAAAAATACTTTGTAGTTTTTCTGGTTTTTCTTGTGGCGTGCGAGAGTCAGACAACGTCATTTATTTATTTATTACATTTCTATACCGCCCAATAGCCGGAGCTATTGAGGGACTTCCGAGGAATCCGTGAGTGCCCAGTAATGAGCGTGCAATAAAACGCTCGTCGGATGGAGCTTAAATTCACTTGGACCTTAGGGCTGAGAAATACATGAGGAGAGCAATCTTATGGCCCCTAGACAGCATTGTGTGTGTGTGGGGGGGGATAGGATTGGTTGTTCTCCTGGCTTCTAGCTTGGAGCCCTGGCTCTGACTTCATCACCAGGAAACTGTGCTCCACTCCCCCTTCTCCTCCCCCTTATAGCCAGTGTGGAGAGAACCGCACCGGCTACCTCTCCATGGTCAATGGAATCATAGAATCATAGAATCATAGAATAGCAGCGTTGGAAGGGGCCTACAAGGCCATTGTGTCCAACCCCCTGCTCAATGCAGGAATCCACCCTAAAGCATCCCTGACAGAGGGTTGTCCAGCTGCCTCTTGAAGGCCTCTAGTGTGGGAGAGCCCATAACCTCCCTAGGTAACTGATTCCATTGTCATACTGCTCTAACAGTCAGGAAGTTTTTCCTGATTTCCAGCTGGAATCTGGCTTCCTTTAACTTGAGTCTGTTATTCCATGTTCTGCACTCTGGGAGGAGCAAGAAGAGATCCTGGCCCTCCTTTCCTGTGGAGCCACAGGAAAGGAGGCATTCCCAGGGGTAGGGAGGGGAGGAGACTGGGTCAGCTGCCTCATACTGAATCTTATTACTGCCCCTAGATTCCTTCCCACCCCCTCTGAAGTGCCGCTGCTACATGGGTGGAATCACCTGTCTAAATGAAATACTGGACAGCTCCAGCAAGGAAGCAAAGATCACCTCCACACTCTGGCCGTAGTATGGAATATTCGGAGTTCGGAGGCTGCCGACTGTCAACATCAGATTGTGCCCTAAGGCAGCCCAATGGAAGCTGCTTCAGACAGTCCTAATATGATATTTCTTACCCAGGTCAAGAGCTCTCCATGCCATTTGGGTAATTTCCCTTCAAACCACCAGAAATAGTTCAAATTGGTCAGAGGTGGCATGATCTTAAATATCTACTGGATATTCACTGAACACCAAAATATTTGCAAAATATTCATGTAATATGTGTTATCTATATTTGGCAACCATTGAAAAAACATTTTAATATTTGGAAGTCCATATTCAATAGCACTGCTTTTCCTGCTTTTAAATTATATATTGTTTTAACTTGGTTCATGGTTTAACTTGTTTTTAACTGTGCATTTTATTGTTTTATACTGTATGCTTTTATCTCTGAGATCTTAATGATATAAGGCGGGATATAAATGTTATAAATAAAGAAATAAATGGCGTGCAGTGGTATTGGCTAAGAGAGATTTTATATTGTTTTTATGGCTGCCAAAATCGGGAAGTGGATTGAGAGGCAACATCATTTTGAAGAAAATTTCACCATCCAAATTCAAATTTCAGATTCAAAATTTGGACCCATTTTGAATGTGTGAATATTTATTTCAGCTCCGTGCACAAGTATCTCCAACCGTTGTTTGCCCCCTGTGGTTTTCCAGTAAAATTCCATGGTGGTAGAGCTGGAAAAGAATGAGAGAACCTTCTGTCTAGGAATGCAGCAACAATTCATGAAAATCACATATTTACAGCAAAGGATCTGTGCGACAGGGTTTTTCAGACAGTTATCCTGCATCCACAAAAGAGCGATGGCTCGTTATGCAAGATGTTGTTCTATTAAGCTGATCCCATAGAATGAGGAAGTGGTAGAGCTGAACTGAACTTTCTCAGAAGGCTTCTGGTGATGCCATCACCATGCCCCATTCACAGAAGTTAAGAGGATATCCAGACAATGTCATTGTCTTCTACTCATAACATTCCCATGCCCCATCCCACTTCTTCTGCTTGTTTTCCTTAAGTAGAAACTCCATTCACTAGGTGGGGAGAGAGCACTAGGGTGATCCCTTCTTCTGGAAGAACCTCAGATAGGGTGACCATATGAAAAGGAGGACAGGGCTCCTGTATCTTTAACAGGACTGTAGAAAAGGGAATTTCAGCAGGTGTCAATTGAAGAGGGTGAACTTCCCTCTTCATCACAACAGTTAAAGCTACACTAGCTATAGTAGAGTGGCCAGATACAAAAGAGGGCAGGGCTTCTGCAGCTTTAACTGTTGTGATGAAGAGAGAAGTTCACCCTCTTCAATTGACACCTGCTGAAATTCCCTTTTCTACATTCCTGTTAAAGATACAGGAGCCCTGTCCTCCTTTTCATATGGTCACCCTAACCTCAGAATGTTCCACGAACATTTCTAGTTTTTGTTTTCTCACACACACCTTCCTCGGGCAGAATCCAATGGGGTGTTTATGCCTCCGCTGATTCTTTTATGCCCCGCCAATGCCTGTCTGTGAGTGGGATCCCCTGCTTGCAGAATGAAGATTTCACAGTTACAGGAAAATGAGCGGAAACGCTCGTTTCTGAATGGGGCAGGTTGGTGGAGTGTTTCCACTCATTCCAGGGCATCCTCTGCGGAAGCGTTATATCTCTGTAGCACAAGCAGTGGGTCCCGTCCCTGCAACAGAATTGGTGGGACCAAGCGCTCGTGCAACTGAATCAGCGGGGGACAAAAGAATCAGCGGTGGCATAAGCACCCCATTGGATTCTGCCTCCAGAAAAAGAAGGCCATTTTGCAATATTTGCTCTGAATACTCTTTACCATTTTTTGCGTGGCAGGCACAGCAAGTCCAGGGCATTGTGGAGGATGCAAAATGGTGGTGAGTAGGGTGACCATATGAAAAGGAGGACAGGGCTCCTGTATCTTTAACAGGACTGTAGAAAAGGGAATTTCAGCAGGTGTCAATTGAAGAGGGTGAACTTCCCTCTTCATCACAACAGTTAAAGCTACACTAGCTATAGTAGAGTGGCCAGATACAAAAGAGGGCAGGGCTTCTGCAGCTTTAAGTGTTGTGATGAAGAGAGAAGTTCACCCTCTTCAATTGACACCTGCTGAAATTCCCTTTTCTACATTCCTGTCCTCCTTTTCATATGGTCACCCTAGTGGTGAGGATGACAATGCAGTTGCTTACAATGGCAGCAAAAAACAAAACAAAAAACCAGAAACTTTAAGCGGGAAAAAAGAAGAAGCTTTGCTACTAATGGTGAGCCCCATGAGAAACTGTAGGACAATTTCTCCTCTCTTTGGAGGAACGTGGTGAAATGGTTCCCTCAGTTTTTCTGCTCACAAATAGGGTGAAGAACTTTGCTCCATTTACCTTAACTTCCATATGATTTACCACTAAAGGTTTAGGCAGGAAGAAATGTAGTAACATGAAGGTTGTTGGGTGTTTTTTTTAACAAGCTTTCATGAGGCTGACAATAAGAGATGAGAACCAAGAAACATGGAAATAATAAGCAATGAGAATGCCAACAAACACAAGCCTCAAACAGACACGAAATGTAAAAATACTTTTGAAAAAATGTATTCTGCAGTCTGGTTTTGCTTTAACCATTTGAAGCCCTTTCGGTTTATTTCCACTGGGATCCTCAGATTTCAGTCCTATCAGGTCTGATGCCCCTTTGTTGGATCACCCCGGATTACAGCTCTTTCTGTACTGCTGCAGTGGCACGTGGGGACAGAGCAGGATCAGGCCAGCCCTACGCCCAGGTGACCTTTGAAGGAAAAGCATGTGTGTTGCTGTAACAGATAGAAGGAGGGATATGGAGGCTTGAGGAATTTGGTTTTTCTTGGGCTAATGGCCAGATTGGAACTTAAGCCATGGCTAGACCCACTGGGTCTAGCACAACAGAGTGGGGAGGATCTCATGATATGGTTATCGTGAGATCTCCCCCTCTGTCTGCATGTGGCGCGTGACATCCAGGGATGAAGAGGACATTGCGGCCACCATTTTGTGCTTTGGTTTTTTAAATGAGAAAGAGCACAGGAGCGCTCCTACGATTTTTTTTTAAAAAAACTGCTCACACTCCCCCCCCCCCCCAATCCCAGCCCCGTGCCCGGCTCCCAGCTCCTCGCATTTACTTGCAAGGAGCCAGGACAAACGGTGATGGCAGGCCACACGTCCTGCGGTCTGGGGATCATCTCGGGACCGCAGGAAAAACTGCAACAGAAGGTTTGCAGGATCCCCTGTGTGTCATGTGAATGCACAGGGGTGATCCCTGGGATATTGCCTGGTCTAGCCATGACCTTAGCTTTCGAGCATGTACAGTGCAATCCCCAGCATCTCCAGGAAGAGTTGGTAAATGCTCCTTTTTGGAAAAACATAGAGCTGTCAGTCGGTAGACAGTCTACTGTAGACAATGCTGAGATAGACCAATGATCTGATCCAATATAACGAAGGCAGTTTCTTATGTTCCTACGTGAGGTGGAGTGGCACTGGATCAGTCAAAAGGTGGACAGGCAGATAGTGGCCTTACTCAGTGATGGGTTGCCCAGACTGAGGGAGTACAACAGATGCCAGAACTATAATGGAGGCAGTAGCACAGGATTGCCTCCCTAAGGCCGCTTGATTCACAGGACCAGGAGGAATCTAGACTGGTACCATGGGATGAAGTGCCTGACGTTTCCTCTTCTAACCAGTCCCCCAATAAGTACCTGACCCAGCGGGATCCTGATTGAAGCTCCACAGTGCTTGACACTCATTGATTTGCAGCCATGGCCCTGGGGAATTTGCCTTCACATGGAATGTTGCTGTTGGTCATTTTATGCTAGAGGCAGACTAGCAATTTATTTCCCCCTCATGAATTACCACCAGCTCTGGCTTACAAGTCACCACTACCTTGATGAAAAGATAGCAGTTGTCTCTTGTTTAGGGATGTGATGAACATTCAGTTTGAATGCTAGGGTCAAACTATCAATTAGGGTAGTAGTGTAGAATTCCACCCCACCCCCCCCCCCACCCCTGGAAACACATGTGCTGATTCCTTTTTAAAAAAATCTTGCATTATGCAGTTGATTCACTTAGCTGCTACCTTCCTGAATTACTGAATTAGCAACAGGGATATAGTAAATGAGGTGGAATTATAATGCTAAGGCTTATATAACTGAATGCCAGTAAGTAAAATCACAATCAATCAGATTTGGCTATGTGATGATACCAGCAAGTCCAAGTGAGAGCAATCTGAGCATGACAGCAAGTGAGAGAAGCCTAAATGAATTGCCCCCAAAAGGAGACATTTTGTCACCACTGCTGAAAATGACCATTTAAAAATGTGATTAGCTTTAGCTCATCCCTGCTTCTTGATTTAGCTACCAAAAGATAAAATATAACATCTGTGTTTTTATAGGGGATCCAAATTTCGACATTCATTCCTTTACCCACACAGATTGGCTTCTTCTTTTGAAATAAATTGGAACAAAACCAAAATGTGCATTGTTTGCGCATAGATCTCTTGACTGGAACAAAATGTAGATCCTAATTATTATTATTATTATTATTATTATTATTATTATTAATAATAATTTGTATAGCGACCTTGGGGGAGCTAGGGGTGGCGACGGCTGATAGAAAGCTCTGGTGTGGGCTGGTCCATGAAGTCACGAAGAGTCGGAAGCGACTGAACGAATAAACAACAAATCAATTTTCATGGTGCTGTACAGAACAAAATAAAACAGAATATTTATTTATTTATTACATTTCTTTCTATACTGTCCAATAGCTGGAGCTCTCTGGGCGGTTCACAAAAATTAAAACCATTCAAAGTATAAAACAACAGTATAAAACCATAATATAAAATACAATATAAAAGCTCAACCAATACAAAACACCCTGCGTACATATGGCGTACATTCTAAAATCACAGTAACAAACAAACAGGGAGGGGAAAGGCCAACCAGCATGGGGGACAATAAAACAAATAATAAAAACTAGTACCGTCACACTACGGATCAAAAGCTTTTAAGAAAAGGAACGTTTTCAAATAAGATTTAAAAACTGAGATCGACGTCACGGTCCGCAGATGCGCTGGAAGAGAATTCCAGGCCTAGGGGGCAGCAAGCGAAAACGGGCGAAGACAATTGGGAGAAGTAGAAACCCTTGGGTGAGTAAGAGACATGGTGTTATGAGAGCGAAGGGTGCGAGTAAGACAGTAAGGTGAAATAAGACACGAGACATAGGGAGGAGCCAGACCATGACAAGCTTTAAAAGTCAAAAGGAGAAGCTTGTATTGAATTCTGTAGGAGATGGGGAGCCAGTGAAGGGATTTTAGAAGCGGGGTGACGTGATCAAAACGACGAGCCAGAAAAATAATCTTAGCTGCAGAATGATGAATGGAAACCAATGGGGAAAGCTGAGAAGAAGGAAGACCAGTCAACGGGAGATTACAATAGCCCAAGCGGGAAATAACCAAGGCATGAACGAGAGTCTTGGCGGAAGAGACCGATAAGAACGGGCAAATTCTAGAGATGTTACACAAGAAGAAATGACAAGACTTAGCTATAGCCTCGATATGGGAGGAAAAAGAAAGTGAAGAGTTAAAAAAACTAGGGCAGGATCTACACTACTGCTTATAACGGTTTATAATGGTTATGACAACTGTTCAGGCCCAGGACACATTACATATACAGTTTTCATACCATTTTAAAAGTGTTATATCCTGCTTGGTGTAGATCGGCCCCAAGACTATGAGCTTCCTAGTCTTGTGCTCTCTATACTAAGGCCTGGGGAGCAGACATTTTTCCTTAATGTCTTTCTCCAGCCCTGCTACCACCAGGGCAGGATCTACACTACTGCTTTAAAGTGCTTTATAACAGTTTTATAGAGCTTTAAAGCAGTAGTGTAGATCCAGCCCTGGAAAGGTCAACAGATACAGATTGTCCAGCTATCCAGATGCCTAAATCCTTAGAGGCCAAAATATCTAGTGCTTTCTGGCACTGGTGGCTACCTAGGACACATCCGAGTGGGGTAGGGCTGGAACAGCAACAGGCCTGGAAGTGAACATTTTCCATCACCAACCCATCCCAGAGCCTTCATGTCAGCACTTCCTTGAAAACATATTCTTATGAGAATTAGGTATTAATTTTCACTTATTGATATCTGCCTGTTGTCAGAATGAATAGATGATATAATTAAATGCATTAATGATATCAATAAATACCTTAGATGAACTTCTATATCTGCCTTTGTCTGTGTTATCAAGATTTTTTTTAAAGAAAAGGAATTGAGGATCCAAGTTCTATGTTTTTTGTTTATTAACATTTCTATTCACATTTTCAACTTATTCAGATGACAATGTCATCTGTTTAGCAAAGGCTTCGATGCTGATAAACCACCCAATACTTCCTTCAAGAACAGCCCAGTAAAGTGAATGGCTGACAGTTTAGGCAGGGAACGAACTTAGAATCATAGAATCATAGAATAGCAGAGTTGGAAGGGGCCTACAAGGTCATCAAGTCCAACCCCCTGCTCAATGCAGGATTACACCCTAAAGCATCGTAGTGGTAAATGCCACTACGTTGCCTGTACTAGCATTTTCCATGCAAAGTATGATATAGAACCACACTGGAGCACAAAAGCAATCTTATCCCTTCCCATACCTTTGAGAGAGTAGAATTCTACCTAGAATAAGCTTGTTAAGATTTTAATTCCCCAAACACTGCTTAGCCATCTTGGGGTTTACCATTTCCCAGAAACTACTGAGCTCGCTGTCCAATTGCATCTACTTACATTGAAATTCCTAAAGCCACTAAATCCAGACTTTAATCCCTTCATCCCAAGAGAGCCACTAGGCTTCAGCTGGCTTCCCATTGCTGTTTACGGTGTTCCAAAAGGAGAAAGATCAGACTGTGTTAACTGAGGTGTGGTCGGCATTTAACACAAGCAAGCTATGATGTGATGAGGCAGATCTGTGAATGGATCGCCCACCTTCTTTATTTTAAAGAAACCATGGCTTAGATGTTCATCAGAGAGAAAAGAGTATTTTACACTTTCCCCTTATATGAGTTTCTCCATTTAAATTGAAACCCACCCACCCCCATACCTACCTGGCAGTATTTTTCCCTTGTAGAGTTAATAACAGCTCGTGGAGAGGTGGGTTTAGATTGGGGGAAATAGTATGAGGGGAAAGGGTTAAATAATCCTATCCCAGTGCTATTGCTCCAATTGAAATTAGAGCATTCCATGACTACTTTGAACTTTTCTTTTAAAAAAGGATGGGAGAACCAAATACAGACCTTCTGTACCATATCTGTTTTGGCCCTAACAGTTATTGTAACATTAGAAATGTAGTTTTTGGAATTAGACAGTGACTAATCCTTCATTTCTGTCTCTGTGCCCACCTTCCCCAACCTGGTGCTCCCCATATGTGTTAGACTACAACACCCATCAGCTGAGAATGATGGGAGTTGTGGTCCGACACTTCTGGAGGGCACCAGGTTGGGGAAGGCCTTGTATATAAACATGCATTTCTTATTAGCAGATTTTTGACTATACAACAAAGCACACACTCACAGTTTGCCGGTTATAATTCTTCCCCCTGTGTTACTGCCTTCATACCTGACTTGACAAGGCTTTTCCTTGGAAATGTTAGGAGATTCCAGAGAAAGAAACAGTACTAAGCAGATATGCCTTTAAAAAGCATTCCAAAAGAAATTAGAGGAGAGGTAAGGCAAATATGGATTGCTTCACCCATTGGGAGCTGCTAAGGCAAAGGAACGGAGTCAGGAAAGACCTGTCAAAGTGGAAAGGGGGCCAACTGGAAGATCTCAGAAGAAGAATCACAATAAACAAAAATAAAAGAGGAGAGTCAGGAAAGTGAGATTGCCAGATCCTGGGGTTTGACCTGACATTTCAGGATTTTAACTTCTTTCTCAAGATCTCCAGAGGAAGGAGTAACACTTTCAAGAGGGCAGGGCTCCTGCAGCTTTAACTGTTGTGATGAAGAGAGAATTTCACCAGGTGCTGCATGCACACAAATGACACCTGTGAAATTCCCTTTTCTATACAACTGTTAAAGATACAGGAGCCCTGTCCTCCTTTCCATATGGTCACTCTACCAATGCCAATACCTTAACTAGTAGGCTTCTTCCCTTCAGAAAACCTAAATAAACCTTACAGAGAATAGAGAGATTACACAGAGCCTAGTCAGGATTTTATTTATTTATTATCCCACCTTTCTGCCAAACAAAATGGTGCTCAAAGTGGCTAACAGTCCAGATTAAAAACAAAAACTTAATTAAATCTCAACCCAAACACAAATACATTAAAGACACAATTAAAAACACAACTACAAGAGAGAGAAACAGCACTGACTAATTAACACCTGGGTTCATTAACAGGACTGGGTTCAGACAACACAATAACCAATGGTGGTTTAAATAGTTGACGGTTACTTAACCCACCATGGGTTATAATGTTGTGTGGAGGAAGGGTTTTTTAACCAACAGTGGGTTATTTGGCCAAAGTAACTAATGCCAATAACCAATGCTGTGCAGAGTTGACTATTTAAAACACCATTGGCTGTTGTGTTGTGTGGAGGGCACTGTTGGTTATTTCCTTGGCCACAGTTGGTTATTTCATCAGCCACAGAGTCGCAAGGCAAGAGTGGTCAAAGTGATGGCTGTCTGTCTAGTACAGCCAGCAGGATAGATTTTCAGCAGCAGTGGCTGATCGGACACTAGTGGAAGGACTAAGGGGGAGGGGAGAGAAGGGGGGATGAGTGAGTCAACTCAGCATGGACTAATAGCCAACTCAATGCTGATCCTAATCCACACCATGGATGAATATTATCATGTTGTGTTGTCCGCACACAGCCAAGGAGTTGTCAATTGCTAACTTCTAGACTAGAAGTCTTCAATCCATTTAGACTCAAGGTCCATCTTTAGCCCTTTGGAGAACCTCTCATCTGGTTGGGGGCCACTACACGAGGGCATTCCCACTCCTATCACCAAATGTGGAAAACCAGCCCCCACCACTGAGCAATCCCCCTTTCACTTCCACCATTGAACTAGACCCCTTTATTTAAAATATGCTTCCCGCCGCCCAACAGTAGAAGATCATTAGCCAGGAGACAAAACAAATCAGAGGTACCAGGAAAGTAAACAAAGATATATAGTATTTTATTGAAAAGAAATAAAACAAGAAAGTTTCTAATTTACTATTATTGTTACTACTTTTAAACAGGGTTTCTATAAGGTTACTAAACATGAGTGAGAACTCCCACTTCCTATCCCTAGTCAATCTTAAGTCAATTCCCCTATGAAGCGTCACTCCAGTTAACTCACAGGCCTAACAATGAGGGTTTGAAAAGTAATCTTCACTCTGGTCAGATTTGACTTCCACCTGGAACCTGGAACCTACAAGTCTGATCAGCAGCCTTCTCCTGAAGTCTTCAGTTTGGTCCATCCTTCAGCTGCTCAGTCCTCAGACCACTACCACCAGCTAACACTGAAGCTTCAGCATTTTCCTCTGAAAGCTGTCTAGGAATCTTTCTCCCCCACTTGCAGAACTTCTTCAGCTTCTGCCTCACCTCAGCCTCCCACTCTTGTAGCTGCTCTTCTTCCTGACTAATGTCAGGCTCCCCAGCCTCTCACAAAGGCATTGATGACTCTTCCTCCAGCAAACCCTTCTGTTCTACTCCTTATATTCACTCCAGCCAGAACCCCCAAGCCAATCAGCTTTGGTGTGGCCGCCATTTTATTTCACCACCTCGGTTTAAACTCAGTACCAATGAGCATCCTTAGAATGTTCAATTATTCTCCAATCAGTTGGTACCAATTTAATCCCGACCTTCCCATAGATAAGGGTAGAAATCTGGCTTTATTTTCACTTCTTAGTGGTAACAGTAATTACCAATATGCCAGCAGCATATTTACAAGCCTTAAGTAAAGAGCATACATTTTTCTAGGGCTGTACACCACCTCGGGCTAAGGCCCCAAATCCGAGCCGAGGTGGGCTGATTCGACCCACCTCACCTCGGTTCCGAGGTGGTTCTGGCTTAGCCCGAGGCACCCTGAAGCTGATCAGCTCCAAAGCTTCGGGGTGTCTCGGGCCACTTTGGAGCGGCACAGCCCTAGGCCTTACCTGCTGCCGCCACCAGCACCACTATCGATGCCTCCGATGCATGTAAGAAGAACCAGGCCGTGTGCAATTTTAAGATATTGCGGAGGCTTTGAGTGATTACAGACTACAGTGGCCATAGAGGTGCTAATCACTCAGATCCCCTGCGATATCTTAAAATTGTGCACGGCCTGTTTCTTTTTACATGCGTCGGAGGTGGCGGCGGAGGTAGCAGCAGGTAAGCCGGGAGAGTGGGGAAAGGAAGGCTTTTCTGGGTGCCGGCTGAGCAGCCAGCACCTAGAAAAGGCCAAGTCACCTCAGAGGGCCTGAATCTCACCTCGGCTTCAGCACCGAGGTTAGGCGGGCAACCCCCAAAGCACCCCGAGGTGAATCGGGGCTGCTTCGGGGGCTCCGAAGCGACGTCCGAGTCGAATCGGGGGGTCCCTGCACAGCCCTACTTTTTCTTTTATTGTTAACCTATTCAGACCCTCATTGATAGAAATAACAGTTTCATAACATAACATAACAGTTATGTTAAGTAACATAACAGTTACCTCAGTTTTACCTCAGTTTCTTCACAAGCCCAAACATGCATTTGGAGACCAACTGCTTAAGTGTTTATCATATATTCACGTGGGGTGTTGTTGTTGTTCTGTCCTACCTTAGGTTAAGCTGGGACCCATGATCGAGATCAGGGATGGGCAACTTGTGGCCTTCCAGATGTTTTGGCCTACAACTCTCATCATCCACCATCATAGACTATGTTTGCTAAGGCTAACGATAGTTGTAGGCCCAAACTTTTTGACAGCTACAGGTTGCTCACCCTTGCTCTAGATCAAATCAAGTACTATTTATTACAGTCAAAGGACTTCACACCAGTCATGAAAAACTACACAGGTTTAAATTAATATGATCGGTCTCTAGCTGGAAATGCTCCAGATCTGCATGATTTTGTTTACTCCCACATAAATGGAGCATTTATTTTATTTTTTATTTTTTTAAGCTTCATTTACCATCTCAACAATTGCTTCTGGGGTGGTTTTTTTTGGCTTAATATGAAGGTAACACAAACTCCAGACATGAAAAATACTTGTGCTACAAAACAGATTCAGTTGGGTTTTGTTTTTTTGTTTTTAGGCTGGCTAGAAATTGTAGTATTATGGTGTGTTGAAATTTGGGCTGCTATCCAAGAGAGAATGAGAAAAGACCATTCTCTTTCTAAAAAAAGCTCAGTGTCCCATCTCTCTCTCTCTCTCCTCCCCCCCTTTCCCGGTCTCTTGTCATGGTACCAAATATAACACCTATTATTTAGTATGCTCCACAGAGCCTCTTGAGCTTTCAAAAAGATGCGTTCTTTTCTTTACTTCCATTATACAATCAGTCCATGTGCATTGTGTGTGCAATCTCTTATTCGAAGATGTATATCACATGCGCACATGCATGCCCATTTTTTTAAAAGCGTAGCAAGTGCAATTTATCTCCCATTGGGGAGGAAGAAACCCAACATCTGCAGCATTAAATGAGCCTCTTGATGCCGGAATTGTCATCAGTGATGACTTTGACAAAATGAGCACTCCATAATTTGCTCGCTCCCTTGCAAAGCTGAAGCAGATTTTCGAATAAAACACAAGAGGAGTTGCATGTGAGGGTAAGGAGGCTTTGCTTTTGAATAGGACCTGTGCAGGTGGTTGCTTAGCAGTGGTTCTAAGAAGCAGGACACCCCTAATTTGGAGGGTCGTTTGCATTTGAAAATGCTTAGCGTGAAAGCGCGACGAGTTCCCTGCGGTAAAGCAGGGCTTATGCTTGCCAAAACAGGAGTTATTTTTGTTCCATGGTTAACTTGAACAAACCAGACAGCCCAAGGCAAAAGCAATGAGTGGTTTACATTCCAGCGAATTGGCTATTAATGGCAGCTTAGTGATGTATTGGGGGTGGTGGGGGGAGGGGTGCTCTTCACCAGTGATCCCTGGGTCCCTTAGGGTTAATGATAAACCTGCAAAAACAGAAGCATGAGGAGGTTCTTGCTTTTACAGGTGTAGGCAGTATCATGGGAAGTTTGCATCCAGGTTTGAACAGACGTCCCAGTGCCTTTCCGCTTCTGAGCCTTGTATGAAGCATCTATTGGCAGTTCCCAACATGCTCGGAATTGAACCAGTCACATATTTCATGATACACTTGCCTAGTGTAGGTTTAGGGTGACCATATGAAAAGGAGGACTGGGCTCCTGTATCTTTAACAGTTGCATACACAAGGGAATTTCAGCAGGTGTCATTTGTATATATGGGGAACCTGGTGAAATTCCCTCTTATCATAGAATCATAGAATAGCAGAGTTGGAAGGGGCCTACAAGGCCATCAAGTCCAACCCCCTGCTCAATGCAGGAATCCACCCTAAAGCATCCCTGACAGATGGTTGTTCAGCTGCCTCTTGAAGGCCTCTAGTGTGGGAGAGCCCACGACCTCCCTAGGTAACTGGTTCCATTGTCGTACTGCTCTAACAGTCAGGAAGTTTTTCCTGTTGTCCAGCTGGAATCTGGCTTCCTTTAACTTGAGCCTGTTATTCCGTGTCCTGCACTCTGGGAGGATCGGGAAGAGATCCTGGCCCTCCTCTGTGTGACAACCTTTTAAGTATTTACACAACAGCTAAAGTGTAGGAGCTATACTAGAGTGACCAGATTTAAAAGAGGGCAGGGCACCTGCAGCTTTAACTGTTGTGGTGAAGAGGAAATTTCACCAGGTTCCTCATATATACAAATGACACATGCTGAAATTCCCCTTTCTCATCTCATCTTTATTTGCAGTCATTTGACCAGAAAGAGAAGAATACAAATTGTTTCCCTTTTCAATACAGCTGTTAAAGATACAGGAGCCCTGTCCTCCTTTTCATATGGTCACCCTAGTGTAATTTGAATCTATGTGCCCCTTTGCTTGATCATTCATTTACTCCTCCTGTTGCAACCATGCTTGTCATATAAGTTTAATATTAACAATACCTACCATTTCCATTCTATAGCACTTTAGAATGCCCAAAGAGTTTTTCGGAAGTGGAACAATCAGTTACACTCCACGGCACCTTGTGTCAATTCATTACGATCCCATCATGGTAACACTATATCCCTCTTGCCTATTTATACCTTATAGGACATACAACAACATTTGTGGCAGTATTTTGGATAATGTGGAATAAAAAGCAGGAAATAACACGATAAAAGCAATATATGGTCTAATCTACACCAGCTGTTTATTCCAGAATAATATTGAGGTCGCCCCTACCAGACCACATGATGTTCACCTACTCCCGCGGTGATTTTGGGACAGCCCCTCAGTTGTTCAGGAATATCGCTGACTGCTTTTGCCACAGTTTTTCTGGCTCATTTGCTACGATCCCAAAGTCTGCGGCTGGTGTGCCCCCCCTCCTCCTCCTCCTCCTCCTCCTCATTATTATTATTATATTTATTTATATCCTGCCTTTTCCCCAGTACTGGGACTCAAGGCGGTTTACAAGATTAAAACATGTACAATTAAAACATATAAATATAAATTACAAACGTTAAAATAGAATTAAACCTACAGTACAATTAAAAACATGTTAAAAAAAATAAAATTGTAAAGGTTAAAAGGGGGGGGGGATCCGATATATCCAGTATAGTTCCAAAAGCCTGCTGAAACAAAAAAGTTTTTGCCTCTCTCCAAAACTGTAGCACAGAGGGAACCAGCCTAGCCTCCCTGGGAAGGCTAGGGATGTTCCCAAAGCTGTTGCTGTTCGGCTAACAGCCAACCTGCTGTCAGAGGCCATGGCTAGACCAGGCCTATATCCCAGGATTGCCCAAGGATCATCCCTGTGCATCCAAATGACATGCAGGGTATCCTGGGAGCAGGCAGGGATGACCCCTCCATTTGCCTGGGATAATCCTTAGGTCTAGCTCAGGCCTAAGACATGTCCAGCAGTTTTGGACATGTGCGGGAGTGGGCAGCCGCCATTTTATCACAGTTTTTAATTGGCTATTTGAAGGAAACTCGCACACCGATGTGAGAGGCAGAAGGTGATGATGATAATCATACTTTATTATGAACATACAGAGAGTTTATATAGTCATTCCCGTACCCTTTTCTTCCCCCTCCTCTTCTGCTGAGTCAACTTCCATTGTCCTGTTTGCGTGCTGAATCAACTTTCCTTATCACCTTTGTGTGCCAAGCTAGCTTTGTCATCATGTTTGTTCCCGGGTTAATCTGGAAGTTAAACAGGACGCACTGCTCTGAGACAATAGACAATACTGAGATAAAGAGGCTGCGATGGCCAAACCCTTAATCCCAAAGACAGTTTGCTGTCATGAGGAATTCCAGGCTTGTCGTGTCATCCTACATTTCCCCCTTTTCTATTAATTTTATTATTGTGCAGACCAAGCTAGTCCTGATAAACTTCACGGACATGGTGAGAAAGCTGCTTATACAACATTTGTATTTGATCTGGGTGAAAGGGTTTCAAAGCAGTATTTCTTTGCCAGCAGCGGTTACATATTTGCACAAGATTAGGAATACATTGAATAAGGCAACACGTTAATATTAATACAGCAATTAATACAATACCCCATCTTAGGAGAGAGCCCAACCATCCAAAAGGTAACCATGACCATAATCCCGCCCACCAATGTCCAGGTACATCCTGCTTGATTTGAGCCACAACAGTTTACAAACGGCCCAGTTGATTTTGAACTTTGTAAGAATTGTCAGACAAATTGAAGCAACACATGCCTTCCACACTCTCACAGCCTAGGTGCTGTTGGAGAAGCAAGAAGTCTATGGCGGCTCGATTTTGTAGGACAGCGTGGTGTAGTTGTCCTACCTCTTCATTCAGCAGTCCAATGGCTGTGGATGTGGCATTAATGGTCTTTACTAAGGCACACGCGATGGTATTTATATTTCTTGAATTTTGAACAGCAAGGGCTGGTACCCCTACCAATGACACAGCGAGTCCTAGGTATTCTCCTCGTGTCGGAAGGGTGGTCTTGCTGTCGCAATCGGAGGACAACTGGATAGCCTCTCGTCGGCGCCGCTGGGGGTTAGCTATTGACTCAGTTAACTGGGTTCATGAAGGGAGCACAGGTATGAGACGACTCAAGCAACAAGGAGTTTTGGTTAGATTAGCAGGAATGTAAGTGGTGGTGGTGGAACCACAAGTAAAGAACCAGCCTGGAGGGAGTAAAATATGAGCATAGACAAAAGACACATTAGTATAATGAGAACAATTCCAATGTGTGGCTAACCCCGGAGAGAAACATTTTGCTGCTGGTATGCGACTTGTGCAATTAACAATGCGTGCACAGGTCATATTAGGTGGGATGGCTAGGTAGGGGGTGGATAAGGAAATAACTTTAGGGGGTAACCGGGTGACAACTTCTCCCCAGTCTTGGATCATGTGGTATTTGATGGTGTCGTTCTCGCCTTTGAGTAGTTGGCCAAGACCTGTGATATTCTGTAAGACCTCTGGGGGAGTACATACCGGGATCAGACAGGAGCCCAATAGGGTTTCCATGTCTGTTGTTTCAGACAAACACAGAGAGTCAGTGGGAATTGCATGGGCTAACTGTTCCCACATGTTGGGTTGAGGTTCTAAAAGAGGTGCCCCCCCACACAGTGCAAGGGAAGAGAAGTACACATGAAAAACAAACTATGAGAAGAGAATTTGCAGTGATAGCCGCAAATATGGCAAGACACAAATTCTCTGGTGTTGGTTCTGCTTGCTGTTGCCATAAAAGCCTCTGAGCCTGGTCTGTTAGATTCTTGACTTGGCCCCATGTCAGCGGATGGTGTCGAGGGTGGCGCGGGCGACGTGCTGCTGGAGGGAGGGAGATCGCTGCCATCTCTGGAACTGGGTTGAGGGACTGGCGCCAGGACATCTCGGGCGACTTTCACCGCTCGGGCTGGAATCCACAAAGGGCCTGTTGGAGCAAGCACAGCTGCATAGCCACGCCCCCATGTGATAAGGGGAACGGGACCAAGCCATGTTTTGTCAGGTAACTGTCTGTAATACACATTTGGTCTGGGAAGAGATTCGTGGGTCTGAAAATGTTTTTGGTATGCTGTGTTCCCTGAGGGCTGGACATTCCACTGGTAACGAAGGGTAGGTTTTTCATGATTAACAACGGGGACGGTAAAGGCAAACTTTTCCTGATCAGCTTTTGCCAGAGGAATGGTGAAAAAACAGTCCTTTAAATCAATCACCATAACTTGGAAATCTTGGGGAATTAAATTTGGGTTAGGCGTGCCACATTATAGGCTGCCCATGGGTTGGATACAGGCGTTCACAGCCCTCAGATCATGCAGAAGCCACTACCTCCCACTTTTCTTTTTAATTATGAGCACAGGGGTATTCCAGGGGCTAACAGAGGGCACTAAATGCCGGGTGGCTAGTTATTCTTGAACTAAATCATGCAGAGCAATGAGTTTCTCTTTAGAGAGTGGCCACTGCTCTATCCATACTGGTGTTGTAGTGAGCCAGGTAAGAGGGATTGGCGCAGGAGGCTTACATGTCCAGGGTAATGGAGGAGTGGCACTGACTGAGGAGGTCGCGGCCCCACAGGTTAACATGGATGTCGAGGACATAAGGGTGAATTTTGACTGAAAGGGTTGATGGAGGGCAGGTGACAGTTAGAAACTGTTCACTTTGACTAACGAATTGACACCCTCCAACTCCTCAGACGCTGGGGCAGACGTTTATGGGCCACTCTGAAGGCCAAAATCTCCTCCCTATCACAGAAACCTCTGCTCCCGTGTCAAGCAACCCCAGAAATGGCTTACCCTTGAGGAGCAGCTGTAACTGTGGCCGGCGAGAAGTAATGGGAGTGCTTAGCGCAGCAATTACTGGCTCTTGGTTATGATCCGTTGAGCCAAAACCTTGCGCCCCATGTTCCACTGGTAGCCCCCCTGCAGGAACATGATAGGGAACAAGAAGGAGCTGAGCGGGGCTGTTGTGGAGTGGAAGGGTCTGTGACAGATTTGTCCAAATCTGCACAAAAATGGTTCCGGTGTAATCAGAATCAATTACTCCTAGAACAATAAATATCCCTTTCTTCCCACTGCTTGAGCGGGGAAGTATTAAGCCTACATATCCAGAAGGCAAGGCACCAGAAAATTGGGAGGGGACTACTTGCACTTCTCCGGGAAATTAAAATTCTACTTCCATTTGTAAAACAAGATCTATTCCTGCACTGCCACTTGCGGCTGCAGGGGTGGAAGCTATAGTTGAGGAACGTTGTTGAGCATTGCCCCTGTTTGCACTGGGGCCAGAGATAGGCCCGTCTGGGGGTTTCCCGAGCGGCAGTCTCTGGCCCAGTGAAAACCCTTTTGGCATTTAGGACACTTGGTTTTTGGACGGGTGGCATTTCCAGATTTACCTGGAGGTCCTCCTTTTGCGGTGCCTCCGCCAGGATTGCAGCATTCACCTTTAAAGTGACCGATTTTGCCACAGTTATAGCAGGCGCCTTTCGGCTTGGCTCCCTTTACAAGAGCTGCTGCTAAAATTCCTGCATGATGAGAGGCTGTGCTAACATCTTTAATCATTTCTGCCAATTCAGGATCTATGCCTAATCCCGTAATGGCACGGCGACATTCAGTGGTGGCATTTTCTTTAGAAAGTTTTAACAACAGTTCTGACTGAGCCTCAGGATTGTCAATTTGGCGACGGAGGGCTTCCTGAAGCCTATTGACAAAATCTATAAAGGGCTCACTGGCTTTTTGCTGAATTGTAGAGAACCCTTGGCTAGGCTTCCCTGAGGCTGGGACACGAGTGAAGGCTCTGAACACTTCCTCTGAGGCGATTTGAAGAGTGACAGCGGGAAGAATTATCTGCGCTTGAGGTGTAGAGAAGGCTCCAGCCCCATAGAGTTGATCAGGGATGTAGACACCACCTGACTGGGCTACACGGGACAGGCATTGTTGCCGAAACTCACTGTCCCAAACCACGTACTGTGCAGGGCTTAAAAGCATTTGCACAGTGGAACTAGGAGGTGATTACGCATTAAAGCCTCTAGCATGCCTCTTACGTAGGTGCTGTCAATCCCCATATCTCTGATCCCTTTCCGAAGTTCTGTTAAGACAGAATAGGACAAGGGTTTGTATTCTACAATACGAGCACCTTGGGCATCTAGTTGTCCAGTGTCCTGCACAGGGCGCAAGGAAAGCATTTCTGACAATTCTACGACATCTCCTTGGCCACTGGTCAGCTGGGCTTCTAAAACCTGATGAGGTGACACATACTGAGGTGAGCTTTCCTCAGGAGCAGATGCTAATGCAGAGGCCGGAGCCACAGAGGGTATTGGCTTACAAATTTCGACTGCCTTGTACTGGGGCGGTGGATTAAGGCTTAAACCTCCAGTAGGCAAAGTGGCTGAGGCCGGATGGTGAAATTTTTCAAGAGCTACCCGACACTTATACCAGGAAAGCAAAATTTCAACAGAGGCGCGGGGTTCTTGATGAAAAACAGTCCCTATTTTTTCCTAATCTGACAATCGGAGCGACCGGTGCTCTGACCTTCCCTATCTCACCAAAACGAGGACTCTGTTCCTTGTCCTCCTGTCTTATGGACTATGCGGGCTAATTCTGCGGCATGTTTCTGCTTCAGGTGGGATAGATTGCAGGCCATACTTACTGCTTGAAGGGGTCTTGAGAAGACGAGGGTACCACAGGGCCTGTGCCAGGCGACGGTCAGTATGTTGGCGGCTGCTCGGGTCCCTGTTCGGGCGCCACTCTGAAGGAAACTTTCACACTGCTGTGAGAGGCAGAAGGTGATGATGATAATCATACTTTATTATGAACATACAGAGAGTTTATATAGTCATTCCCGTACCCGTTTCTTTCCCCCTCCTCTTCTGCTGAGTCAACTTCCATTGTCCTGTTTGTGTGCTGAATCAACTTTCCTTATCACCTTTGTGTGCCAAGCTAGCTTTCTCATCATGTTGTTCCCGGGTTAATCTGGAAGTTAAACAGGACGCACTGCTCTGAGACAATAGACAATACTGAGATAAAGAGGCTGCGATGGCCAAACCCTTAATCCCAAAGACAGTTTGCTGTCATGAGGAATTCCAGGCTTGTCGTGTCATCCTACAGCTGTTGGCATGTTTTAGTGCTGACAGTGTACATTTTTTAACACAACCATATCACTGCACAGGAGCGCATCTTTGACACAGTACCCATCTGTCCAGTCCTGCCCACTTCTCCTGATACACCTTTGGAAGTGCCATCATGGGGCACATATTCTCCTGCAATGGCTCTCCTTTACTCATGGGAAACTTCCCTCACATGTGCCCATGAGGGACGATCACGGAAGTGGGAAACCTCCTCTGAGGCAAAATGGTGGTAGGTGTAGATTAGGCCTAAGTAATGGGCCCCAACAGTAATCAGTGCACTTCAATACCACTCTAAGGCAGTAGTGTAGATCTAGGCCATGCCAGCTCCTTCTAATGACTCCTTAACTTCTCAGAAGCATCTGGCTGGTCACTGTAAGGAATTAGTGTTGGACTTATGGGTGTGGCCCTCAGTCTAATTTCAAAAGTCCTCTGCAAGTGATCAGTTCAGAGCTCTATCAAGAGGGATTTCTGCCCCTCCCTCAGCAGTCTGCTGGATAGGGAGGAAGAGGGAGGGAGAACACGAGTGAGAGGGAGAGTGGGGAAGGGTGTCAGAAATAATAATAATAATAATAATAATAATATTTCTTATCCACCTCTCCCTTTGGATCGAGGCGGGGAACAACATTAGTGCAGGAATCAACACATTTTTTAAAAAAACTTGATTTGACATTAATCTGGGTAAAGGCTAGTCTTCAAAGCTGCCTTAAAATCACAGAGGGAGTTAATATTACGAATCTCCTCTGGCAGGCCATTCCATAATCCAGGGGCGACAGAAGAAAAAGTCCTCTGGGAAACTGATGTCAGCTGACAGAAGTAAGTTCTTCCCAGAGGACCTGAGTGTGCGGGGCGAACTGTATGGGAGAAGGCGATCCTGCAGGTAACCTGGACCCAAACCATTTAGGGCTTTAAAGGTAATGACCGACACTTTGTACTTTGCCCGGAAACTAATCGGCAGCCAGTGGAGTGATTTTAATGTTGGGGCAATATGCTCACCCCTAGATGTACCAGTGACCAACCTGGCTGCCATATTTTGAACTAGTTGAAGTTTCCGAACTAGGTACAATGGTAGCCCTATGTAGAGTGCATTGCAGAAGTCGAGCCTTGAAAGAGCACAAGGGCATGGAAGGGAGAGAGAGAGAGAGAGAGAGAATGAAACTAGGATGTCCAAAAGAGAGAAATAGGATGCACTCCATTCTTGACACTGCCCCTGCCCACCTTGTTTTGCACCAACCAGCACCCCCCCTCCACAGCATGTAACCCTCCCAGAAGGAAATATTATCCACTCATCCCCCTCAACTGATAAAATGGTTGCTCACCCCTGACTAAGATGACCCTTGGTCTGACTCAACAAGGCCCTTTCTCCCAATGCTCCCATCATGAGGATAATTGTAATTCTTACTTACAACGTTCAGGGCACTTCCTAGATATAAATCTCTGCATACAGCCTCCTGGTATATTAACATAGTGCTGCTGTGTGTTTTTTTTTTTTCATGGGTGTGATCCAGCCAAAGTTAAGCACTTCAGTCCCATTCATTTCCTGAAATCGACGAGACTTAAATGTGCTTATCCTAAGTATTATTTTTGGTCAAAGCGTTGTCTTAGCTGTCATCTATTTGATGTCAGAAAATAGCACCGTGCTGCAAATAGTCCAATATAGGCCAATTCCGATGTGTTAATTGTCTTTGATCAGACTTTTTGGTTAAGAGCGTAGACGGGGGGAAACTAATAGGCAGACCTGTTATTCAGAAGCCATTATTGGGAAATGAAAGTGACAATTTGCTTTCTTGTCTAAATGACCAAATCATGGAACCCTCATTTCAGCCACTTGCAATTGGGTTACATATATATTGAAGCTGGCAGCCTGGTGATATGCAGTGTCCAAACAAAAATGACCACGGGCTGTCACGGGTGAACACAGAGCGTCTTCAAAAATGGAATGCCTACAAAATGACTGGCTGTTTTCATTCTTTTTTCATTACAGCCTATTAGCAGAGTTTCTGAAAATCAGGAACGTAATCAGAAACTCAAAGAGTCTGAGCTAATGAGTGTGTCAGAAGTCAGTACAAGAAACAGCATGGTGTGTCTTGACACTGAATACTTAATAGCCCATCCTCAGAAGCGGTGGAAAACTATGGTAATTGAGAAATGAAGACTGATTGACTCCTACAGATGACTTTTTATGAGCACTGCACAGGTTGTGGTACACCAGGGATCTGTTAAACGCAGAAGATTAGGCTATAACGGGCCTTTGTAGCTTTGCGAAGTCAACACATCTTATGCTTTGCTTTCATGGCTTTCAGATTCTGGTCTTTCCAAGACCTGAAAGCACAAAAATGCATACACATTTTCATGTAAATTCTCAAAGTTTGGGATGAACCAAGCTTAAGATTGGAAGAGCGAGAAACCAACATTGTCAGATTCATCAATCCCTATATAAAACACTTTCTCTTATCTGTCAGATCAACATACAAATGATAACATCTAGCCTTATTCAAAGATAATTAATTGTCCAGCCTACCTAGTCAGGCTCCTAGGACAGCCAACACACCACCACGTTCCGTTTCCCCATCTCCCCACTCTTACCACGCTTGCATGTTACCTCAGTGTGAAAAGTGAATTCAGTCTGCAAGATGATATGGGAGAAGTATAAGCAGCATGTGCATGTGATCAGGAGCAGGTTGGTGGCTCTGAATCCATTCTTGGTTTCAGTCAGAAACAGCCATAACCTTAAAGGAACTATCCATGTTGAACCTTGTTTGTTTATTATTTATTCATTGCATTTCTATACTGCCCAATATCTGAAGCTCTCTGGGCAGTTCACAAAAAACAAACAAACATTTAGCACCTATTTAGCACCTATTTAGGGACCTGCACTGTAGATAGCTCCTTTAGAGTTCTGGCTGATTCTTAGTGAAACCCAGAATGGATTCACAACCCCACCACAATTGGAGCCACCAGCCTCCACTTCTTGTGAGAGAGATGGAGTTTGTGAGGAAGAGAAAGGAGATTATGAGAGGGGGAAAATCTAGGCTGACCATATGAAAAGGAGGACAGGGCTCCAGTATCTTTAACAGTTGTATAGACAAGGGAATTTCAGCAGGCGCCATTTGTATATATGGGGAACCTGGTGAAATTCCCTCTTCATCACAACAGTTAAAGGTGCAGAGTGACCACACTTAAAAGAGGGCAGGGCACCTGCAGCTTTAACTGTTGGGATAGAGAGGAAATTTCCCCAGGTTCCCCATATATACAAATGACACCTGCTGAAATTCCTTTTTCAATACAACTGTTAAAGATACAGACCTGTCCTCCTTTTCATAGGGTCAGCCTAGGAAAATCCCAATTGCTTATAGCCCCTAACAATGGAGTTTAAATTGTAATCTCCTTCATTTGGCTATACTGTAAGCACCATGTGCATTGAAACCTCTGAATATTATTTATTTATCTAACCTCTATAAAACATGAATGAAACTTTGGGTATTATGAAGTTTCACAAAGAAAACCATGACTCCTTGAGAGTTTACGAAGAATCCAAACAGAGTTCTGGGCTAGGAACTCAAGAGAGATAACCCTATGAATAGAAGCCCTATATAGTAGTGACCAGACCTAGCAAGCCTTTGACAGACACATACCATGACCACCTTAATCACAAGCTTTGTGAGTCCCCATTTGATACTACTCTAATGTTAAAGATGTAGAGCTGGATATATATATATATAGCCGACAGAAAGCTCTGGCGTGGGCTGGTCCATGAAGTCACGAAGAGTCGGAAACGACTGAACGAATAAACAACAACAAAATATATGCCTAAAAGGGGCCATTGATTGAGCATCATTTAATCAATGACAAGGAACAAGAACTCTACCATGGAATGAAATAGGATCTCTTACACAAGGCTGTCCCTCTAAGTTTTCAGCTCTCTTCCTTTAAGAAAGAGAGAGAGAGAGAGGATTTGCAAAGCTACATATACATCAATGGAGAAAGTTTTGCAAACGTTATCTCATATGGAAATAATGGTACACTCCATTAATTACCCTCTCTAAGGAAAAGAAGGGGGAAATTTGTTATGGAATCAGTCCACAAGACAAAAAGTCCCAGGCATCCATTATAGAATTTACTCCTGACATAGCACATTAAAATCTGAGAAAGAAAGCCTGATTTTACTGTAAAGTCAGCAGAATGCCACAGAACTAAAAACTCATGCCTGCATCCCACTAACCACGGTGACGGTGAGTAACGGCTCTAACAATCTTGTTGGCCTTAAAGCTATCAGAGTTTTTATAGTCAGGCATTCTTTTTATTCCAGCCTCTCATGTATGCATTTCAGTTGTTTTAGCAGGATTTTTTTTTTCTAAAGGCTTTGGTGAAATATCAGAGTTTTCATTTAAACCTTCAGGTCTTTTATACCCTGTAAATGGATGTGACCCAGGCAGACTGTAAAAGAAATGTACTCTTCAAGTGGCTGTTACCAAACGGAGCAGAGCAAAGACTTGCACTCATATGCCAAACAATTAATTTATTTCCAGGTAAATAGATGGCTGGAAGTGTGAGATTGTGCCCAAGGTAATGATGTTGGAGAAATCCTCAACGGATTCAAATGAGTTCAGATTTCTATGAATCCGACCTGCAGATTATGCAGTGGAGCAGCTGTTCCCGAGTCAGGGGGATTCTTTGGATTTGTAGTTTTTCATTGGGTGGGGGGGCGAGGGAGATTTGCACAAATTTGCATTAGTGCTAATGTGCATTATGTGCTAATTAATCCCATATTAGTGCTTATTTGCATTAACTAATGCAGATTAGCGGAAGTGCACATCAGCACTAATGTGCATTAGCGAAGTAGAACAACATGCTGGTTAAACTTCTGCAAATAATGTACAATGTGGCCGGAGTCCGAGTTCTCAGGGTCCTTGAACTCTACCAGTTCAGATTGCAGTGGCTGGGTGGGTGAGTCATATTTTGAATGGTCTCTCCCATTTAAAAATGAACTCCTCCCTGCATGTAGAAAACGAGCTCACCAGGAAGAATGGTTGAGGGTGAGGGTTTTAATGGAATTGTTTTAATGTGGGTTGAGGGTTTTAATGGAATTGTTTTATATGTTATTGTAAAGCGCCTCGATGCCAGAAATGGTGAGGCGGCGCTATAAAAATGCTTTAAATAATAAATAAAATAAGGAAGAAAGGTTTAGCATAGCACATGTCCTGGGGCTTGTCTACATGGGCACTTTACCCCAGGGTACCCCAGGCGGCCCTCCTCCCTCTGAGCTCGCTCTGGCTGCCCGTTCCTCTCCCACACCCCTTTTTTTTTTTAATCTTTAGATGTGAACCTTCGCATCTAAAGATTTTAAAAATGGGGAGGGTGTGGAAGGGGGCAGCCAGAGTGAGCTCAGAGGGAGGAGGGCCAGCTGCCCCATTCCTCCCCTCTCGTCAGTGCTGCCAGTGGCGGCAGTGGCAACGCCGGTTTGGCGCTCCTTCCCATGCAGATGCTGGGAAGGAGCGTCAGTTTGGGAGCCTGGGGCCTCAGGGTGCAGATCTGAGGCTGACAAGATGGCGGCCTGTTGTGCTCAGGGCCAGTGCTACCATTAGGCTAACAGTTAAGGCTCACAGTTTTATACAAATTAGCTGTTTTAAGGAAAAAACACACATAATAAGTTCAAGTTTTGTGCTTTTTATTTTTTCTACAAAACATCTGTTCTTAAAAATTGAAGTTGGCAATTTTGGGGGGTGGGGGGGTGCAAGTAGCTTGCCTTGCCTAGGGCGCAAAATAGTCTGGCCCTGGCCCTGGATGTGCTACTTTACTACACGCAGGGAGCGTTTCCCATTATCATGAGGCTTTAAGGCAGCCTTCTTTCCTTCAGGGCCTGCTTGCTTGTTTCTCTTTCTGCGTTCTCTTGAACCTCTACAATTGTGAGACTGAGGTCCCCAAGAGAAGATCGCTCGAGAGAGCCTCTCTGTTATTGCTATTGTCATTCTCCAGTTGCTGCTGCTTATTCTCCTTTAGAATCAGTAAATTTGTCCAACACTCTGTTTTCTAGGCACACTCATCCAAAGAACGGCAAGCCAGAGGCCTCGGGGAACTGAGTTACCAAGCACCAGGATGTGAGCTTCCTTCTCAGGATTGCCAGGAACTGCTAGAAGTAATATTTTGCTTGGCTTGAGGGTTTTTGCTATGAGCTCCGCTTCTGAGCCACCAGACTCTGCCCTCTGGCCCACCAGGGATTCTTACAGCCCCTATACTAAGTAAGCGTGTTTGCAAGAATGGGCACTTGATCCATTTTCATTAATCAAAGTCTCGTTCGTTTCGTTATCCATTTGCTTGCTTTTTATTCATTTTCATACACTATTTCAGATTTATTTCATTTGCTTTTGTTATTCCCATTTGTTTTCCTTTTCCATCGCTTCTGTAGGGAGTCCTAGCTGCTCTTCTCCTGTTTGTAATGTCTGTGTTTCCCACCCAATGGCCAGGACATTTCCAAGCCTTCTCCTACTCTTTCAAGTAGCGATGTGCTCCGCTCCTCTTAGAATCGGAGAATCAGAAACGAATTGGCCTGCTCCGCCTTGCCCAGAGGCGGAGTAGAAGCAAAGTGGGGACCCTTAGAAGCATGGCGAAGAGAAGCGGCCATAGGAGAAGTGCTTCTCTTTTTGCGGAGCGATCCGCCCGCCATTTTGGATAATTTCGCCCATAGGATTGCATTGTGGAAAAGATTAGGGCATAACTGTGTTTTTAAAGCTATCTTTCTGAAATTTCTTGTGCTTAGAGAGTTGTGCCTGGGGGTCATTTTGAGCCTACTCTCGGCACTCTGCGTGGTGCGGTTTGCTTGCTATTTTTAAAAAAAATCGGGTAAAAAAAGCGGGTGAGGTATCTTTTTGAAGTGCTGAGAGGCAGATTCAACTCCCAGTCATGATCACCTGATGAAGCATCCTCCAATCCCAAAGTTGGAGGAGGGGATAGGCAAAACTTAGTAACTTAGTATACTTAGTATACTTAGTAACTTGGGATATTGGGAAACTTCTCTTTCTTAGTCTGAACGGACTTTTCCCAGTGTTTTTTTAAAACAGTAGCCCCACCAAATGCACAAACACAACCTGAAATCATATACTAAGCAAATAAATAACAGATAGGAAACACAGCACTGCTACCCACCCTAACCTTGGTGAACAACTGAATAGATGTGGTGTAAGGGGATGAGGTCCCCTAGGGCATGTGGACATGCCCAGTGCACACACACTATGTTTTGCCCTTGGAGGGTAATCAGAGCCCCCCAAAGAGTAACCCAGTGGAGAGACTGAAGCTAATGCCTGTCATGAGTTGAAGTGACAGGTAGCTTCTTAAGACTGGTACTTAGGGCCAGTCAAAAATTGGCATATCCCCCTCCCCCTGGGCACGTCCACTTTCCTCTAACTGGTAAAAGAAAGACATAGCCTTTTAAAAAAAATTCTTCTTGTTGTTTATTCAGCAACACTGCTGCTTTTAATTCCACCCCTCCTTTGTTTGTTTATTTATTTATTTATTTATTTATTTATTCCATTTTCTATTTACACCCCATAGCCCAAGCTCTCCTGGCTTTTCCTCTTCAGTGAAGTCAGGCAGGCTTTCATTGTGGTTCAACTCCTTATTGTTGTTGTTGTTGTTATTATTGCTATTAATATTAATTAGTACAGCTATTATTAACATTACTATTGTTGTTGTTGTTGTTTAATAATGGCTGTGATCACAGTGCAGTCAATCAACTCTGAAGCAAGGATCACAAAGCTTTACTCTTATCCTCCTAGCCTCCTAGTTATGGGATGCAAAAGAAAAGGCATCTCTCTGTGCTTCCCCCTCCTCACAGGGATGGTTTGCATTACTGGCTTTGAAACTATCCTTGGCTCACTTCCTTGTGCCCCCAGAAATGTCTGCTGCCTGCCTGCCTTCCCCCCGGGGTGCTGCTGTGGTGGGGCATCTGCCGGGACTGACTCCCCCATACTAGATGTATGGCATATCTCTGCCTGGCTCTCTGCCCGCCTGTCCTCCTCCTCTGTGACCAGTGTTTGTAATGCGTTACTGCTGACTTAGAAAGAAACAAGCCATCCTTTGCTCACTCCTTGCGCCCGCCTTGCAGGGTTGGTCTGCAATGCGTTACTGCTGGCTTAGAAAGAAACAAGCCATCCTTTGCTCACTCCTTGCGCCCGCCTCGCAGGGTTGGTTTGCAATGCATTACTGCTGGATTAGAAAGAAACAAGCCATCCTTGCCGCACTTCCTTGTGCCCCCAGAAATGTCTGCTCCCTGCTGCCTTCCCTCCTTCCTCCCCTGCCTGCCTCGCAGGAATGGTTTGTGTGTGTCTTGCTTTGACTCAGGGGATAAGTCCTTCCTGCGCTCACTTAGACTTTTGGAAGTTCCAAATCAATTTTTCAAGTGTGGAAGAAGATTCATATTTAGGGTTATCTTCTCCCCAATTCATGGCATGTTGGGATTTCCTTTGAAATGGCCCCATTGAGCTGTCTGCAGCTTTAAATCCCTGAGATACTGGGGTGTCCGGTTTTCAAAAATTCCCCAGAAATCAGGGGAGGCTTGGATTGGCTTGAGTCTTGGCATGCGTATGTATACATGCATGAGGTGTCATGGTGCCGAATTTGAGGTTTCTAACTTGAAAATTGATGGAAATATAGAAAGGGGTGTTTGAATTGGGGTTAGGGGTGCTGCGTTGGAGGTTAAAGCCCCCTCCAAATCAGGGGATGATGGAATCTGCTTGAAACTTGCCATGAATGCAGATGTGCCTGCTTCCAAGTTTTTATCTGTCAAAATGTCGGAGAAAAGTCCATGTCTGAAAATGGGGTGTCCGATTTTCAAAAATTCCCCAAAAATCAGGGGAGGCTTGGATTGGCTTGAATCTTGGCATGCATGTGTATACATGCATGAGGTGTCATGGTGCCAAATTTGAGGTTTCTAACTTTAACAGAAAAAAAGTTGTAGGCTTTTTTGGATTTCAACGCAAGCCTATGGGGGGAAAGCGGAGTTCCGATCCGGATCCGGAGCTTTGCAGCGAACCAGAGCGGACTATAGGCGGAGTGGAGCAGAGCAGAGCCAATCCGGAAGTTGTGGATCTGGAAGAGAAGTGGATCGGGGGGGGGGTCCGTGCACACCCCAACTTTCAAGGCATCAGATCTGCCAAACATCAGATTGCTCTGATATGAAGGTTTGTGTAAGGGCTCCATCCGATGAGCGTTTTATTGCACGCTTGTTACTGGGCGCTCACGGAGTTTGCTCAGGTCCCTCACATGACGTCGTCTGCCTCCCATGCCCCTTCCATCCCTTCTGACCTTCCTTGCGTGACAAAAAAAGCCAACCCTCATTAAGTCTGATGTTTTTTAAACTTGGAATCGCTGCTATCTCCTGCTGTGTGCAGGAGAAGCAGCGGCATTAGAACAGCGGAGCCAATGGGCCTCGTGCTTGTTGGGTACTTCCTCTTTTGAAAGAGGAAGTAACTGAGGAACGAAAACACGGGCAGAGAAACGAAGGTAGGGCGCACGTTAACCCCCAGTGTGACGGAGCTTTAAAGCACTCAGATGTATATGTCTCAAATTGGGGAATCCAACAACCAATTTCTAGCACCGTATCTTCTGTGCCACCAGCACTCTAGCTTCTCAGCAAATTAAGAAGAATAAACTGGTAGGTTTCAGGGTACCCTCTGGGCTTCTGTAGTGGCCTGAGTCAGCTGAATCCTATGAGCCAATCCAGGCTGACCAGGCCCTATAAAGCCTTAACATCTAAGTCAGATCCTCAGTCTGAGCAGCTTCTCTCACTGACTAGCCACACTGATCCCTGCTTGACCACCAACCTGTCTTTAACCACACCATCTGGCAGTTTTAATTCTTGAGCTTCCTCAGACGAGCATTTTATTGCACGCTTGTGGCTGGCCACGCACAGTTCTTCATGGGACATTTTGATGATGCAGCATTCCTCCCGTACACCTCCCATTCCTTCTGCTCTTTTTTCCATCACAAAATGAGCCTCATCCAACTTGATGTTTTGGGGGGCTATGACGAAACTTGCCACCATTTCCTGCTGTGTGCAGGAGAAGCTGTGCGATAAAAAGAGGTGACGTGGTCATTGCTTGCTTCCTCTTTCTTCCTTGTGGGAAGAAAGAGGAAGCCGCTCGTCTCTATTGTGGGAGAGAAGCAGGAGGCAAAATGACGGTAGGGAAACGCGATTCCACTCCCACCCCGTCTGATGATCCTCCTCGTTTGCCTGCTCCAGAATTTGATCTCCAGCCCATCTTAGTCTGCCTCTGGCCCTTTGGACACTTGTCTGCCTGCACCTGAATCAGATCCACAGCTGCAGCCTGCATCTGAGTTTGTCCAAGGCCTGGCAGCGTTATTCCCATCTATGAATGCGACTGAATTGTTTTTTGTGTTGTTTTTAAATTATTGCTAAATTCTGTTGAATTACTTGTTTTATTTTGGGCGCTTATATCTACTCTACGCCACTTCTTTATATATATATATATATATATATATATATAGAAAAGCAGCATAGAAAAGCAGCGTACAACTTTCCAAAATCAAAAAGAATAAGTTCTTCCCATTCGTAGCCTAATTTGACTTCCCATAAGGAAACCTGAAAGTATGCCCATCCTTTCAATCCATCAGATCCTTTCAAATGTATGCCAAGGTTCACATCAACACACCAGTATTTGACTAATGATTGGTTAGAAGTCCAAAGATCATGACATGGACCCCGTGTGTATAGGTAAGTGCTGGAGGAAAACAACAGAATGACGATTGGGACGGTACATTCTAAATCAACAAAGAGTACACTCGTTTGTACTGCACGATTTACTGACTAAGATTTTCACCTAGCAGATCAAATAAACATACCTAGCAGAGGAGCGGAGGCAACGTAAGCCCCATTGAGTGAGTGCTTCATTACATATTAGTCCAGTGGGGCCTAGCTACTCTCTGCAAGTTCAACGTACTGAGGGATGAAAGGATCAGGGATCAATTTATAGAGTGTTTTAAAAAAACGGGGGGGGGGGGGAAACAAACCCAAATCTTTCCCTGAGCGATGCCTTTTTCTGGAAGCCGATGATTAGCTACTCTATAAAACACTTCCCCTTGGCCACTTCAGATTAGCACTGCAGTGAGTGTGAGTATCTTGTGGTGTCTTCACTGCTGCTCATGTTCTCAGCAAATGAGCTGTAGAAATGATTAGACCCCCTAAATGAATATTTTAAAGGCAACTTCAGATGAGGAAATTGCCAGCATGCAGATTTGAAGGTTTTTTCCCCCCTCAAGAAAAATAATAATTGGTGATATTTACATCCCACCCTTCCTCCAAGAAAGGCACAGCCAAATGAGCTGTGATGGTTGACTGCCATGTTTGTGTGTGTGGGGATAATTTATACCTAATAAGGCGACAGAATCTGAACTCTCCCTCTCCCCTACCTTCCATCCCTGCACTCCAACACCCCAGGCACTTTTCCCTCAGCTGAACTTATTTCCTGTATTTGTGTTAGGTTGGGAGAAAAGTTCCTGGGACAAAAAAGCATGAAGAGATAAGGCAGGGCAGGAGGAAGGTTCAGGCCCTCTCATCCACAAGCTCTTTATTGTGTAAAAATTAGACACATCTCCCCACCATGACTTCATGCATGAAAGGGCAAGTTCCATGAGTAACAAATATGGCTGCCACATCCCATCTACTTTGCCCTTGAGTGACAGCTGGGTTAAGGGTATAGTAGATTTATAAAAAGCTATCAAGGCAAGGCTTAAAAATAACAGAAATGCATGGAACAAATCCTGTCAGTAGGGATACAATCTCTAATCTATATAGAGGGTATAATCCAGCACTTAAGGTTCCATTGATTTACATGGGAGAGAGTTAAGCACCTGTTTAAATCTCCTACTGAAATTGATGGGACATAAAAGCAATTAAGTGTGCCTAGATTTTTGCCCATAATTTGTACTTACTGGAACATGACCATCATATCCGCACCAAAGACCTAAACTAAGTTTATGGTCATTTCCAATTCACCTTTTTATTCTCCCAGTATTTTAACACTTAATTTTAACTTAAATTTAAATTTTACTGTTTTAACTCTGTATTTTAATTTTATATCAATTTTGCTGCGTGGTTTTTATTCTGGTTGTGCTTTTTATATTGTATTGTGTATTTGTGCTTTTAACCTGTTGATTGTCTCACTATGATTTTAATTTTTGTGAACCGCCCAGAGAGCTTCGGCTATTGGGCGGTATAGAAATGCAATAAATAAATAAATAAATAAATAAATAAATAAATCAGGAGCCCTAGGAATGGTATTTTTGTGAGGGAGGGTAGGAATCTCTTAGCAAGAAATCTCAATTGTTTCTCAAACTACATTTGGCCGGATTCTTTGCAATAAACCATGAAAGTTAAACTGTATTGAAACAAATCAAGTTTGTCATGTAGCTATACCCCAGTGCTATAAAATGGCTTATATCAGTGGTTCCCAATTAGCTAAGTACTGCAGACCCCTTGTTTTTCAAATGCCATGCCTTTGAAAAAATTGTTATCTCTATGGTAGTTACCTGTGCGAAGCAATTTTTTGGAGAAAATAAGGGGTAGCCCCTAATAAGCAAAGGATTTTAGGTATACTAAAAAACAGACCATAAAATTTGTGATATTTGTGATATTACCATGCCAAAATGACAATGATTTAGTTAGGAACATAAAGATGAATTTAATTTTACTAACGTCTAGTTTACAACTGAACAAATTATGACTTGTCTAGCAGCTACTAAACCTAAATGTGATGGGAGAAATCATGCCTCTTGTTGTCCCGAACAATCCCTTCCACATCCGGTTCAATATTTCCTACTTTTACTCTCAAATCTGGATCAACATCGAGCCGATTTCTAGGCTTGTTCTTCATATAACAAAATGTCAAAAATGTTTGTTCGCAAAGATATGTGGAACAAAAAGGGAACTAGATGTTTCAAAGCTTTTTCACCTGACTTCTTATAATCAGGAAAAACCGTCACCCAGAATTGGTCCAGTCTATATTCTTTGAAAAATGATTTCAATGAACCATCACAAGTCGCGTTAACAAGTGCATCTTGCTCTTCCACAGACAGAGTTGTTAGTTGTACATCACCATATTCAAAAGGATTCCTTATGCACGAGTTTTCAGGATTAGGTGCAGGGAAGGAATCTCTGAAGCTAGTCACTAAATCACGCAGGTGCTCAGTGATGTTATATTTTACTTCTGGTAGGAATTCATCATCAGTGGACTCCAGAAATGAATGGTGAATATGTGAATGGTGCCACGGACCCCCTGGGTGGGTTACACGGACCTCCTGGGGTCCAAGGACCACCAATTGGGAACCACTGGTTTATATCACATGGATTGGACAGGGGTGGACACACCCTAGCTCCCCATTTATTCTCTTCTGCCCATGCGTTGCTCCTCCATACACCATTCAAGGTCAACCAACACTCAAAGGATTTCCTCCCACTTACTTCTGGCATTCCTTCCTTTAAGAGCAGACAATTGGGCACTCTTCAGGGTCAGCACCTCATACAATCTCTACTTGGGCTCCGACCATCAGCTCCTGCAACTCCTTCACTCTGGCTCTCAAATATTTTGCATTGCTTCAGCCCAATTCCTGCTCCAACCATTACCTAGTGCCTGCACCTCTATTAGCCTCAAGTTCTATGTAACATTTAGGACACAATCCTATGCATGTTTAGACAGAAAAAAGTCCTACAAAAGAAAACAAATTGTAGGACTTTTTTCTGTCTAAATTTGCATAGGATTGCACCCTTAATAATCTTTACTAGGACACTGCTTCAGGTCTTAACCTATACGCATGATTTTGTGAGTACTATTTATTTGATGGGTCAGTATGTCCACTTATTTTCTATTCTAACAGCTTATCCATTCTCTGACTATATATATATTCAGATGAGGGGTCTTTAAATGTTTAGTCATATTTTGCCACTTAAATTTATAATCCCTAAAAACTGGGTTCCACTTTAAACTTCTTCCTTTTGATCTGGCCATATGTGTCCCTTATAACACTTCTTTTGGAATTAATAAACAATTATTAACTGCAGCTAGATTAATAATTGCCAGGAATTGGAAGGAACAAAGGGATTATCAAATATGGTACAAAGAAGTCTGGGATATAGCTATTAATACTTAACGTGTAGTATTAAAGTTAAGAGAGGATTATTGAAACAAAATGACTTTGATGAGGTTTGGGGTCCATTTGTTAAATTTGTACTGGAAAAAGGGAAAGGGAGTAAACTGGTGCAGGATACATTACAATTTTGGAAAGGAGAATAAGGGTCCCAGGGGCTGGGGTGCACAAGATAGTTCTATATTACGTCTATACTTCTATATTACTAGTTTTTTTAAATTTTATTATTGTGGTATATTAAGTTGATGTAACATGATTATTGTATGTGTAATAAAATTCAAATAAAAACTATTTAAAAAATAACATTCTTTTGTCAGTCCTTGCCAAAAGTGTGTGTGTGTGTGTGCGTGCATGATAGATAGATGGGGGGGGGGGAATCTAACTTTCAGTAACTGAAATAAAAATAAATTGGTTAAAGATGAGGAGATTAAAACCAGATGGGGGATTATTTACTAATCTCTGTAAAGGCTAGTACGAAGAGATGAGTATCACGGGAAAAAGCACCTAACCAGAGAGCACTAAGGGCAATTATAACAGATAAAGTGGTGGTACTTTAAAAGGGCAAAATGAGGGAAACCCCAGGGCCAAGCAAAATCCCCACAACAACTGGGATGGCATTTATCGAAAAGGAATTTGAATATTTAACGACACTTATGCATTTAATTTTTGAGAGATGCAGAATTCTTGGAAATTTAGTGTTACAGTGAACTGGCAAGTGGAAATTAATTAACTAAATTAAGGGACCATGTGGCAAAGTTGTATTAAAAGATCACAGACCACCACTTTAACCAAGGGGCTGAAAACAGCAGTAACACCCATTCATTTTCATACCAAGGAATGGTGCGAAGTTTGATCATGTTGTGCTTCGATCATGGAACTGACATTTATTTATATCTTTGAAGTCCACTTTTTTTAAAAAAAAAACTTCTTGATAGAATTTGTGATAGATTGTAAAACAAGAACAGGATTATTGAACAATTTTAATCAAAAAATTACATATTCAGTACTCATTTTGGCTATGTTGGTGCAAAAGTTGAGAAATTAGCAAATACATTTTAATGACAGCATGGTTTGGATTTTTATGCTGCATGTAGTAATATATATATATATATATATATATATATATATATATTGAATGGGAGACTAGCATATTATCCCTCTGCATGTATGCAGAGGGCTGTGATGCCTGGCTAGGTAATATAATGTATTTTGCAGGTTGACATATGGTAATGTTGTGTGATGCCTGGTCACGTGCTGTAATGTATTTTACAGTTTGATACTATCTATCTATCTATCTATCTGGTAAGGTTGTCAATGCAAATTATATAGAGTAAATATGGTAAGTGAGTTAAGGGGAGGGAAGAAAGTGAATGGAATGTTGGAGTGCGGCTGACTGATTGGTGGAGAGCATGAGGGGACAGTGTTTTAAGTAGGAGGGTCTATACTGAGTTTAGGGAAGAGTTAGTTAGTGTCAGAGAGTGCAAGTATAAGTTGTTTGTTATTTTGCGGTTAGAGGTTGGGGGAGGAGTTGAGAATAGGATAGGTATCATAAAAAAGAATCAATAACTTAAGTGCTTTAGTGAACATACACAACTGCATCTTATCTACTGTTTTAAAATGTTATTAATAAATAATCATTTATTTTGTTCATCAAAATTCTGTGTGGCATCTATCATAGAATCATAGAATAGCAGAGTTGGAAGGGGCCTACAAGGCCATCGAGCCCAACCCCATGCTCAATGCAGGAATCCACCCTAAAGCATCCCTGACAGATGGTTCTCCAGCTGCCTCTTGAAGGCCTCTAGTGTGGGAGAGCCCACCACCTCCCTAGGTAACTGGTTCCATTGTCATACTGCTTTAACAGTTAGGAAGTTTTTTCTGATGTCCAGCTGGAATCTGGCTTCCTTTAACTTGAGCCCATTATTCCGTGTCCTGCACTCTGGGAGGATCAAGACAAGGTCCTGGCCCTCTTCTGTGTGACAATCTTTTAAGTATTTGAAGTAGGGATGTGCTCCGCTCCGATTAGAAGCGTAGAAGCAGAAGCGAATTGGCCTGCTCCGCCTTGCCCAGAGGCGGAGTAGAAGCGGACTGGGGACCCGTAGAAGCACGGCGAAGAGAAGCGCCCATACACGGAACGGTTCTCTTTTCGCCGACCGATCCGATCGCCATTTTGAAAAATTTCACCCATAGGATTGCATTGCAGAAAAGAATAGGGGATAACTGTGTTGTTTTTTAAGCTGTCTTTCTGAAACTTCTTGTGTTTGGAGAGTCTCTGGGGGTTGGGGGCTGGGGGTCATTTTGAGCCTACTCTCAGCTCTCTGCGTGCTGCGGTTCGCTTGCTAGAATTTTTTTGAAAAATCGGTAAAATAGCGGGAAAATGTACCTTTTTCGAAAAGCTGAGGGGCACAGTCAACTCCCGGTCATGATCACATGATCCCAAAGTTGGAGGAGGGGATAGGCAAAATGGGTAACTTGGGATTCTGGGAACTTCTCTTTCTTAGTCTGAACGGACTTTTCCCAGTGTTTTTTTAAAACAGTAGCCCCACCAAATGCACAAACAAAACCTGAAATCATATACTAAGCCAATAATAAGAGATAGAAAACACAGCACTGTTACCCACCCTAACTTTGGGGAACAACTGAATAGATGTGGTGCAAGGGGATGAGCTCCCCTAGGGCATGGACGTGCCCTGTGCACTCTCCTGTCCTTGGAGGGCCATCAGAGCCCTCCAAAGGTAAATCACTGGAGAGAATGCCTATCATGAGTTGAAGTGATCGTTTGCTTCTTAAAGACTGGTACCTAGACAGGACCAGTCAAATTGGCAGATGATTCCCCCTCCCCTTGGGCACGTCCACTCCCCTCTTACTGGTAAAAGACAGATATAGCCTTTAAAAAAAATTCTTCTTGTTGTTTATTCAGCAACACTTCTGCTTTTAATTCCACCCCTCCTTTGTTTGTTTGTTTATTTATTTATTCTATTTTATATGCATTACTGGCTTTGAAACTATCCTTGGCTCACTTCCTTGTGCCCCCAGAAATGTCTGCTGCCTGCCTGCCTTCCCTCCTTCCTCCCCTGCCCACCTCGCAGGGATGGTTTGTGTGTGTCTTGCTTTGACTCAGGGGATAAGTCCTTCCTGTACTCAAGTTCCAAATCAATTTTTCAAGTGTGGAAGAAGATTCATATTTAGGTTTATCTCTACTCCCCAATTCATGGCATATTGGGATTTCCTTTGAAATGGGCCCATTGAGCTGTCTGCAGCTTTAAATTCCTGAGATACTGGGGTGTCCGATTTTCATAAATTCCCCAAAAATCCGGGGATGATGGGATTGGCTTGAAACTTGGCATCCACGTGGACACATGGGTAAGCTGTCATGGGACCGAAGGTGAGGTTTCTGACATGCAAATTGACATAGTTGTGGCATGGGACTTGATTTGGGGTGAGTTAAAAGGTTAGAGCCCCACCAAAAATCAGGGGATGATGGGATTGCCTTGAGTCTTGGCATGCATGTGTATCCCTGGATAAGCTATCATGGTGCCAAGTTTGAGGTTTCTAACGTGCAAATTAACGGAGCTATCGAAAGGGGTGTGAATGGGGTGCCTGATTTTCAAAAATTCCCCAAAAATCAGGGGTTGATGGGATTGGCTTGAAACTTGGCGTCCATGTGGACACATGGATAAGCTATCATGGTAGCAATTTTGAGATTTCTAACATGCAAATTGATGGAGCTATCGAAAGGGGTGTGAATTGGGGTTATGGGTGGTGTGTTAGAGGTTAGAGCCCCGCCAAAAATCAGGGGATGATGGAATTGCCTTGAGTCTTGGCATGCATGTGTATCCCTGGATAAGCTATCATGGTGCCGAGTTTGAGGTTTCTAACGTGCAAATTGACGGAGCTATCGAAAGGGGTGTGAATGGGGTGCCCAATTTTCAAAAATTCCCCAAAAATCAGGAGATGACGGGATTGGCTTGAAACTTGGCATGCATGTGTATACATCCTTGAGGTGTCATGGTGCCAAACTTGAGGTTTCTAACTTTAACAGAAAAAAAGTTGTATACTTTTTTAGCTTTCAATGCAAGCCTATGGGGGGAAAAACGGAGCTCCGATCCGGATCCAGAGCTCCGCAGCGGAGCGGAGCGGACATAGGCGGAGCGGGGGTGGAGCGGAGCAGCCCGATCCGCAAATCGTGGATCTGGAAGAGAAGTGGAGCGGGGGGTCCGTGCACACCCCTACTATAAAGCAGTAGTGTAGCTCCTGCCTTTTATATACTGCTTTCATACCGCTTTCATAGTGGATTATCCTTCTTGGTGTCGATGAGCCCCTGGTGTGCAAATTCAAGTACTGAACCCAGCTCAACTCCATCTGTTCCCAATTGAGAACAGTTGCACACCCCTAATTTGAAGAGTGCTCTCATGTCTCCCCTCAATCTTCTCTTCTCCAGGCTAAACCTGCCCAGTTCTTTCAGTCTCTCTTCATAGGGCTTTGTTTCCAGACCCCCCAATCATCCTGGTATCATTCAAGATAGAGGTAAATTATTGGGAATATATGGTGGCAGCAGTATTGAGAGTGGTAGAAAAAGCAGGGATCTTGATCTGGGTTTAAACGTGTAGAAGGGCTTGAAGTGAAAGGATAAAGCCCCTCTTCGACATCACAAACATACGCATAGCTTCAGGGAAGGGATCCCTAGGAGAGGGGTATGACAAGGGCCCAATAGAGTTCTTTTCATATCCTAACCATTAATGCTGCAGATATCTTACAGGTCAAACCCTAGGTTGAAAGTCAGGGCTGGACTGGAAAACAGGACATCCAACCTTCAGGCAATGGCTGGTGTGTGATGGTGTCTATGAGGGCTCTGTTAGGCTTCATGGAAATCGCAATGGGTTTTTTAGAGGAATAGTGCAGTTGATGTTTACCAGTGATGTTGGTGGTGAACATTTTATAATTTGTTTGGAAATTGGTAAAAACAATAAAGATCAGGGTCACCTTCATTCTCGGGTTGCCAAATATAAAATATTTAATATATATGCAAATTGTTTTCTTTCTTTCTTTTTAATGAGGCATCACACATAGCAGAGTGAACATAAAAATATAAGAGAAGCTTGGCTGGATCAGACCAAAATCCATCTAGACAAGGATCCTGCCAGGTTGCATTTTGAATTCATACTGGGTAGGGTGGTGTCCTGGAGTTATTCCTTAGGAATATAGCCCACCTTTCCAACAGAATATTGCTCAAGGCATCAAACTACAAAAAGAAATTCATCAGCATGCAAAATAAAACATATTAAAAGGAGATCATAAAAATCAAAGAAATAGACAGCACTAACTATAGCTACAAACTACAGAAAACATCCAATTAAAGTTAGCCAACAATAGGCCAAAAACCAGACAAAAAGACCAGTCCTCCTCAACAGAATGCTCTCAAAGAAGGAGCAAGTTTAACCTCCCCAGGGAAGGAATCATAGAATCATAGAATAGCAGAGTTGGAAGGGGCGTACAAGGCCATCAAGTCCAACCCCCTGCTCAATGCAAGAATCCACCCTAAAGCATCCCAAAGTCTGGCTGTGGCCCTCTCTTACGTAACCACCAAACACACCTCTGACATCAGCAGCACACAGAGGAAGTTCTCTCCTGAAAATCCAAAGGTCCAGGCAGGCTCAGAATTGGCCAGCCTTCAGGTACCCTGGTCCTAAGGCTGATCCTAGGCCATTTAAATCCAGCTCCTTGGATGTGGACTGGAAATTTTCTGCTGTCATTTGTGTTGGTTGGTACTTTATATTCATGGGGTGGGGGGCAGCAGTGCTGCCATGGGTGATGGAGCATCTATCAAGGTTGATGCCATCTGTTGTATCAAGTGGTATTATTTTTTTGCCATCCACTGTGCTACTGGGAATGCCTCCAATCTCTACTGTATTATGATGCCACAAGGCTGGCATTAGTGTAGTGGGACTGCCGGACTGCCCTGTAAACAATACTGATGAAGCTGCAAAGTTAAGTGAACAGTAAAATGGATTCCATGGATTGTGTGTTCCATAGCCAGGTGATGAGTAAACAGTTTAGGTGCTGAGAGGAACAAAGGGTGCAGCTGTGTTGCGGGCCAGGACCCCTGAGGTGTGCTCAATGGCGTAAGAGTGCCCAAAAGAAGAGCGCCATCTGGACAGTGGTAATGGCTAGGGGTGTTCCACTGGACAATTTGGGTGCCTTCACCTAGACCTACACAGAAAATAGCTTCTGCTGCTTTCATGTGCCCATAAGAAAAGGCAGAGGTCTGAGTTTCCTCACTCAGAGTCTGCACAACTGTTTCAGAGGGGCTTACATCGGTCTTCAGACTGCTTTTCCCTCCAAGAGGCAAGTGAGCAACTGTTCTAGCACCTTTCAAGTTGGCGCGCAGAGCTCATGGCTCCCAACAGCGTGGTTTGGCTCCACCAGTCCGCCTCCTCAGGTAGCAGGTGCTAGGAGGCAAAGGCCGCTGCTCCACACCCTGAGCCTCACCCAGCTGTTCCACTAGGAGGTGCTGCACATGCCAATGCATGGTTCTGATCACATGACACCTACCGTAGTATTTGCTTCAGCAGGCACCAAGCAGAGTGATGGGCAGTGGTTTGGCATTAGAGGGCAGAGCTGTATGCAGGACTGATGACCCTACCATTAGGCAGAATAAAGCAGTCACCTCAGGTGGCAGATGATTGAAGAGAGACTGTGTACCTTGGGCCTGCTCCGCACCCCCTAAGTTAGCCTGCTGCCTTCATGTACAGTGGAGGATGCTGTCCCATTTTCAATGTTGTTGACAGATTCATCTGCCAGTCCCATTGGAATGCAAGAGGGTGCTCTCCTATTCTTCACCTCAAGCAGCAAAATAGTCCTGACACTAGTGTTGAAGTAAGATTCTACTGCCAAGTCTGCTTCTGTACGTAGAATTGGGGGCAGGGCGGGAGCTGCCATCTTGTCCTTCATCTCAGGCAGAAAAATGAATTGGGCTGGCCCTGCATCCTTTCCATTGCTGATGTATGAAGATTCACTATAGTTACTCAGCGGCAAAATTCCCCTGCCCTCCTCAAAAGCACCTTCACCTATTTATGATTTCAGGGGTTTCAGGTCTGAGAAGCATCCATCCAGCATCTGAGCTCCTGCATTGAATTGTGACACATCAGTGGGCAGATTTCAGCAGCCAGTAGGAAATCATCCTACTGGCTGCTGAATATAACCTGAGTGAAATCTGCCCACTGATGTGAGGTTGAAGGGGTGGTGGGGATGGTTATAGGAACAAAAACTAGGCTGTTGCGTAAGACCACCATACAACCGTAAGAGTGCAAATTAAACAGAGCAGAGCAACCGCCTGGGCAAAGTATAAAGTGTTGGTTATCACCTTCAAAGCCCTACATGGTTTGGGTCCAGGCTACTTGCGGGATCGCTGTCTCCTGTACAATCTGCCCTGCACACTCAGGTCCTCTGGGGAGAATTTACTCCAGCCAACAAAGACAAGGCTGACAACTATTGCCTAGAGGACCTTTTCTTCTGCTGCTCCCAGTCTGTGGAATGGCTTGCCGGGATAAATTCATCAACTTAACAGTCTTCCAGAATTTAAGAAAGCCATAAGGACTGATCTCTTCCGGCAGGCCTACCCAGCTGAATTTTAAGATGCCTTTTTTAATGGTGTGCTGCTTTTAATGATGAACTGGTTTTAAATGTTTGAATTAGTTGTATGCATTTCATGGTGTTTTTATTTGTGTTACACCCCACTTCGATCCAGAGGGAGAGGCAGGTAACAAATCAATAAATATATTATTATTATTATTATTATTATTATTATTATTATTATTATTGTGTTCCCTTGAACTCTGCTGGTTTCAGAGAGAAACAAATGTGCCGTCCAAACAAACAGCATCCCTCAGCTGTAACCCTAAAGTGTGGGGGCTGCACGCAGAGCTGACACGCCATTCCTTACGAGCCCCCCAACATGGCTGCACCTTGGCCTCACCATGAGCTACAAAATCAACTTCCACCCTAGGCCCTGAAGGAATTTTCCAGCAGTGGTTGTCTCTGTGTCAATTGCCTCCGAAAGCTGTCACAAGTTGTAAAAGAATAGAGAGGGAAGCTTGGGGTTTTGCCATGTCAGCTTTACTGCTCCAGCATATTTTAGAAAGCCCCCCCCCTCTGTGCACTTTTTGTTTGTTGGTTGGTTTTCCTGAACTGCATTTTAGGTCGTTTGCTCAATGTCACGTATACAATTTTGGAAAAAGAAAAGAAATGAGACTAATTGGCTTGCTTTAATGTGGGGGGGGGGCAGAAATCAAACACCTTTTATAATTGGTTTTATATATGCATAAAAGTTCCCTGCTAGGTTTACCATCAAGGTCTGCACTTTATCTGTTTCATCTGCTGCTTCAGAGATCAGAGGGTTGGGTGCCTGCCCACCCCCTCCATTTCTCTCTCTCTCATATCACATATTGTCTTTTCAATATCACTTAGTAAGTATATTGCTATGGCCCCATTCATGTAAGCTAATAAACTTCTAAAAGATGACAGAATTGTACCTTAAGCATTTACATTATCTGGCTAGCTTGTGTGCCCGCCCTGTCAGATAAAGTGAGAAGACAGTAGAGACCCTTTTCTAAGCTTTCCCTAAAACAACCTTTCCCTTACAGGATTAGATACTCTTACAGAGCATCTACTCAGAAGGAATTCCCACTGAGTTCAGTAAGGGAGTATAGGATTTCAGCCTTACTGTTTCATATGGTCTGATTTTGATGCCCGGAGATTATTTACCATTCTGTATACAAAGAGCAGAACCACGTGTTACCTTGGCCAATTTACACAATCAGTTATGTAGGGATAACAGCCCCTTAACTCATTTTGACATCTGATTGTTTACATATTCAAGGGGTGCTTAGAAGATGAAAATGAGAGATCAGAGATGTCAGGCAACATGAGAGACTCTTAACTCGTCTTGCTTTCATTCTAAGATGTGTGATCCTGTAAATGAATGGCTTCTAAACTTTTTACTTTGGAGGAACCCTTTCTGCATCAACATATCTGACAGGAACGCCTGCATGTGTCCCATGGAAGCCCTATGAAATGCAGAAGATTCCGTGGCATATTCAGGCTGGCATTTTCAGGACTTAAGGAGCACTAGCAGATTTCAGCATTCAACCAATGTGAAGAGAGAACACCATCTAGGCAACATTCAATGCTCCCATACATCTTCTTGTTGGAAGGAAAGACCAGTCATGATAGGGAAGTGATTTTTCAGGAAAGTTCAGCCACCATTGCCCTGATGCACCCCAATAAGCTGCTAAGAAACTTTCTCGGGGTGGGGGGGAAAGTTTGTGGTAAACCAGGGTTAACAGTATTCTTCTGCGGCAACTCTGTTCTCCAGGCAGTGAAGCAGGGACTGGAAGCTGACCCTCTCATGAATGGTTAAGCTCCATAACAAAACCGGTACCATCTAGCAGGAAGGGCCTCACAGTGATGGAACCCAAGGAGACTTTGCAGGCCAGATTTGGGACATCAGTGGGCCAGATTAGGCCTGCAGACTGGGAGTTCTGCACACCTGTTATACTTCAAACTGATTTGTAGTACTGAATTCTTGCTCTCTTTGCCATATGTTTTCAAAAATACTACATGTGCTTTGGACCTTCCTCACAGTAGTTCTCTCCAAGAAAATAGGAAAATATGGAGACTGTAAGACCATGCTGGAAATGAGGAAAGAAAGCTGAGGAGTAGGCTCAGCCGAAAGAATATTTGCCCCCTTGCTTCTGGCTCCTCACCCTGAGATTTAACATTCCTCCTAGGGACTCTGAGGAGACTTATTCTGAAACTTTGGGTCAACCCAATCTTAATTTGATGGACAGCTATGCCTAAAACAAGGCATAATGGCCACTGCAGAGCCAGCTAAGCAACTACACTACCTGTGTGCCTTCCATATTATACTATCCACCTACCAAATTTTTATATTTTAAAAATATATAGTAGGGATACAAATGACAAGCAACATGTCGTCGATTCCTGAGGAAATGGCCCCTCCATCCAATGCCGCATGAAGTGTCATAGACAGATGTGCCACAAAAAGCCCAATTTATTCCAGCAGTCTACAGAAGGGATGAGAAGATAATTCTCCAGATGTTTGGGACTTCAACTACCAGAGGCCCCTCCCAGTCTAGCCAATGGTCAGAAATGCTGGGAGTTGAAGTCCAAAACATCTGGAGATCTACTTTCTACCCACCCCTGGTCTACGGTATCCTAAAACACCACATTCCAACACTTCCTTTCTCATGGGATGGGGTGGATTAGGGCAGGAGCAGCAGGTTCATTGCTCAAGGGGAAGAAAAGGAAAGGCAAGCCACAAGCTCACACTGGGGCCTCTTCTCCTTTTCGGTCTTGTGCTTCTTGAATGTTACAACAACAACTACATGCCACACCCCACCACCCAGCCTTGGATTTGCTCAACTCTGAGGGACAGAATATCAGTTAACAGCTGACGAGGCTCGTTCCACGTTCTGCCTCTTGTCCAGCTCCCTCTCTTCAGGTTGCCTCCCTCCCAGTTCTTTCTGCCCTGTCTGATGTCCCCTTGTTTGTTGCACTGGTGCCACAGCCTCCTTGCCTTCTGCCTATCTGGGCTGCCTTCTAATTTGCCTTCTCACTTCTCCCCACAATTACCAGACTTTTGTCGTCTTCTCCTTCTCCTTCCTCCTCCTCCTCTATCTCTATCTCTATCTCTATCTCTTACCTTTGCCTCTCCTGGTCTTCTCCTTTCATCCAACAGCCTCCTCCCTGAGGCTCTACTCAGTCACTCTTTCGATTCACCAGGGCTGCTCCTTGCTGCCCTGCCCATCTCAGGCCTCCTGCAGGTCAACCATCAGCTACTCAGCAACCTTTATTTATTTATTTATTTATTTATTTATTTATTTATACATTTCTATACTGCCTTTTTTCCCTTTTGCAGTGAGCCTCATGATTGAGTGGGGCCTAGAACCCAAATCTCCTGAATCACACTCATACACTTCAACAACTACTTCACACTGGATCTCTGCCAACATCAAATGCAAGTGGTTAGGTCGACATTCGCCACCTTTGGTGGTTAGGAGGAGAGGGCATCTCCCAGTTGAACCCCAACTCCCTGCTACACAAAGTGATCCAGGGCACAACAGGCACAATTAAAGCTAAAGGGCAGCACTTTTAAGTCCTATTGACTTAAAATGGAAGAGATTTAAGCATGTGCTTGACATTTCTTATTGAAATCAACTAGGAATGTGCAGTATGACTTACTAATAAGTTAAGTATTCGAGGCAGTAAGCCTGTGTGCACCAGTTGCAGGGGAACATGGGTGGGAGGGTGCTGTTGCACCATCTCCTGCCTTGTTGATCCCCGGCCGATGGCTGGTTGGCCACTGTGTGAACACAGTGCTGGACTAGATGGACCCTTGGCCTGATCCAGCCTCAGGGCACTTCTTGTGTTCTTATGTTCTTATGCTCTCCAAGTGCTGAATTGTGTCCAGATGAAGATGGAGGTATCCAACTTCTGCTGTTTTCTTTCTGGTTGTTTCATTTTGCACAGCGTCTACAAACACAGGAGTGCAATCTACCTCCCATCGAAGTCCATGGCATAACTCATACAGTCTTTATGTAGGTCACACAGCACTTTATGTAGGTCACATTGCACTTTATGTAGGCCACGTCTGAGCAGTGCTTTTCCTTCCATGATTTAGTACTTGGTGCAGAGAGAGAACTCTATCACTGTACTGATAGAGAGCTCTCCGAAAGTACTTAACCATCTTAGTCAGTTGTGGGGTTTTTTACTCCTTCTTTCTTTCTTTTTACTGCTCCTTGAAAACTTTTTTCTTTAAGAAAAAGTTAAACACTTTAGGAAGTACCTTTAAGTGGGTTCCCTTAGATATCATCTTCAGCTTGTAGCCAGTCTTCATTCATGATTTTACTTCAAGTATGCAGGCAGTGAGGACTAATCTAATCCTAAAATCTAGCTAAAAACAAGTTTAATTTGTACAGAGCCTCCACACTTTCCAATTTAAGAAGCAAATTGACCATTTTGCAGTACTGATACACCAACACCCTCCACTTCCCCCCTTGTAACAGGACCAGTGTGCTTGTCTTAATCTTTCCATTTGGCTCAGAAAATGTGTCCAAAATATTCCTGTAGAAATTAGGAAATGATTTTCAATATTATCAATACTGTAAATGCAATAATACATTATAATCTTCCACTTCCAGGCTCTTTCTCCATGCAAAACATCCCAAGGCAAATTGCAATCGATACGAAGCTAAACTTAGCACTGATGCATTTGCCAAGTGATGACCACAAATTAGTTCATATCTGCTATTGTACCAGGGTCTCAAAAGTAACGAATTTGTGGCATGGCTGTTCTAGGCAAGCCCTTCCCCAACCTGGTTTTGGACTAGCTGGGGCTGATGGGAAACATTTGTCCAAAACATTTGAAAGTCATCAGGTTGGGGAAAGTTGTAAACAAAACTCTTTCAGAAGAAGGTCAGGGCAGTGCACTCATAGGATAATAGTTTTCACCCCAATTTGGAAACTAAGGCTTACTTCTCACTGAAATGATGATGCAGCTGTGTCAGGCACCACCACTTCAGACTCCAGCTGGGGGTGGGGGGCATGTATTGAACATTTCTCTGTGAAGCAATAAAAATTCTCTTCATATAGAAATCTAATGTATGGGAGAATGATTCTAGTCTCCCCTGCTCCCTGGTATTTAGCTTTTTATAGGGAAGGGTATTGTTGTTGTTGTTGTTGTTATTATTATTATTATTATTATTATTATTATTATTATTATTATTACATGGAGAAGTGCTCAGTCCTATGATTCTATACCTGCATGGTGAAATGGAACAGTCCAGACACTGCTTTATGACCTCAATGAGAAATTAGCCTATGAACTGGGCCTCTCACAGTGTCAAACTCAAAGAAACATTGGAGACCCATGAACAGATCTCTCAATCCTTAACTTTCCCCCCCTCAAAAGAATAGCACAGGCTCAGAAATGAATCAGAATTGCTGTGCTGAGAAATGCAGTTTAATGGTTCCCCTCTGCAATGCTCCTCCCAGTCTGATACTGCTAGAACTTCCTTCGTGGTCCTTTTTTTCTTTTCTCTCCTCTCAGCATTTCCTCACAGCCAACTGGTGTTGACTGTCCCTGAACTTCCAAGAGAGCCCCTGAAACTGGCCTTCCAGTGTTCTTGTTGGTATTGGTTTCAGAGCTTAGGACCTGAGGCCAAGAATAACTTGGTGGGGGTAGTTGAGTACAGGATTTTCTCCATTTTTTTTATTGCACCCCACTTTTTGCATCTAAATCCTCCTCTTACAGTTATTTTTCGACACTATGATATGATTGCTTTGGAAATGACAGTCAAGTCTGTTTTGCATGTCTACGTGATGCACCAAGACTGAGAGCCTGCTCTGTTCTCCAGCTTTGCCAAAGTGCAAATATGGAATGGCAGAGCATGTATTTTAAGGTTAAAAGGAAGTGCAGAGGACTGACTGGGCTAATTTATCAAAAGTGTCTCCTGCCCCCTCTTGGGATTTTTGTTATTGGCAGTAATCAGGCTGCCTTTTCTGATACAAGCAGGGAGTTTTGGCACCCAGGCCTCCTTGTTATTTTGAAATCCACGTTAGCAATAGGTCGAAAGCTGCTTCCAGAGAAACCGCTTTGGGCTTTATTACGTATGTCAGATGCAGCTGCAGAGATACAGAGAGTTAAATTCTTAAATATTATGCCCACCGATGGTGATAATGGACAGGTTTAGAGTATGAGAGTTTAGGGGTGGAGATAAGGAGCTCATGAACATTTATTACTAAACTTAAGAGTTTGTTTACTTGTTTATTGATGCCAATCTGGCTGGGAACCGTTTGAAACAGAATGGTGGACTAGATGGACCTTTGCTCTTATCCAGCAGGGCTCTTTGTATGTTCGAATGAGTCCAGAATAACAGGGGGGAGGGGCTTTGCTAGTTCTTTATACAACGAGAGAGAGAGAGAGAGAGAATTCAAATATGCTATCTCTCAACTGCAGTCTGAAATGGTGCAGCCGAACAAGAGTTGCAATATGCGATTATCCTGACCATGTGTTTCACTGGGTCGTTGGTTGTGATTATTCAGTGTTTCCATTAAGGCAACTGGGAGGGAATCTACACATCGTACTGAAGGCGCTTGCGTGCGCCTCCAGTGCGTCCTCAAAACGATGGTGTAGACGGAGAAAGAAGAGACGGAGGAAGAGGTGGTGGAGGTAGCTGCTGGGGAACTGTCCGCGTCCTTGCCGCCGCCGCCGCCTCCCCGCTGGCCTCCTGCTGCTGGGGTAAGAGCCACCCAGGTCGGAGAGCTCGGTGGAAGCGGAAGCCAAGCTCTCCGACCCGGGTGGTTCTTACCCCGGCAGCAGGAGGCCGGCGGGGAGGCAGCGGCGGCGGCAAGGACGCGGACAGTTCCCCAGCCGCCTCCTCCACCGCCTCTTCCTCTGTCTCTTCTTTCTCCGTGTACACCATCGTTTTGAGGACGCACTGGAGGCGCATGCAAGCGCCTTCAGTACGACGTGTAGATTCCCTCTGGGTCACTTATGTTACTTGTTCCCAATGAGAAAAGAAGAAATGATAGACCTCTGACAATCTCTTGTGTGTTTTCTAAAGGTTACAAGTTTTTCAGAGACGCCAATGGCCTGTTCATAGTTATTCCTCTTACAACATTTTGCAGGTAGCTTCTAATTTTCAAATACTGTGAAAATGGTAGTTGGATGTTTGGATTGCTTTGAGATAATCTTAGCACGTGGGATCATTTTACTGCAGGACAAAAAACACCATAAAAACTGTTAATACAAACTCTTATCCTTGGGTACTTCCAGATGAAGTTTTTATCACACCATTGCCCTGCTTCGTTCACGGAATTTTATGGAGGTGCAGACACCATTGCCTTCCACTTGTGTAACCCTCCTGTGTTTTCCCACAGCTTCTTCCATCTATTTCTTAGTGCAGAAAATCCATACAGGAGTAGAGGGTGGAATAGATGCACAATGCCTTCTAATCAGTAGTACTAGGGTTCCTCCATCTGGAAGCAACCTATGGGAAGCAGATCTGGGCCCCCAGAGGGATTTCACCCTTTTTCCTGGCTGGAGAACAGAACTGCCTGCCAGTTTCAGTTGGTAGACCAGGCCTACCTCTCTCACTCTGAAACCCAGTTTATTTATTTATTTATTTATTTATTTAAGGATTTTTATGCCGCCATTCAGCCAAAAAAGGCTCTCACGGCGGCTTACAAAAGTATTTCTTGACAGTCCCTGCCCACAGGCTTACAATCTAAAAGACATGACACAAAACGAAAGGGGATTGGGAGGGAGGAGGAGGAGGGGGAAAGGGAAAGCAAATTCAGGCACTACAATCTTAGTTGGAAAGTTCAGCAGTTACAGTTGACAGCAAGAGGGAGGGGGCTCTCAGCTGGAGCTGGACCCAGGCACGGTGGAGAGGTGCCTGGCTGCTGCTTCCTCCCTCACTGGTGGCCTCTGCAGAGACAGTTGGTAGCAGGAGGGAGGGGGCTCTCAGCTGGAGCTGGACCCAGGCACGGTGGAGAGGTGCCTGGCTGCTGCTTCCTCCCTCACTGGTGGCCTCTGCAGAGACAGTTCCATTTATTACTGGTGCTGGGTGGAAAACAAGACAGGAAGAGAAATTTGTTTGGTTCAGAGCATTCAAAAATGCATTAAATTAGAAACATTACTTGAAAAAAAATGTGCAAATTAGGCAACATTGCATTAAAAATGCATGTATTTGGAGAAATGCACACAAAAATGTGTGCACATTTTCATGTGAACTTAAAAACACGCACATTCTCAACATTCAGAAAAAAAGGAACTTAAGACTGGGAAAATGAGTAAGAGAAATTAAAGGAAATAGACAGATATTTCAGAGTCAGTATTAGCCTATTCCAATTTATTTTAATATTGACCTTCTCTAAATGAGCAATTTATAGAACGCTTGTGGTTTGCTACTCATGGATGTTTGTTGTTCTATTACATGATATCATCAACAGCCAGAACGTCCCCCACACTATCCCTTGGAAATCATGCATTTTAAAAAACATACACTGATAATGTGGTATTATCCAGATATCGCGGGATCTCTCCACCATTAGATGGCGCTGTCTCATTAAAACACAATGGGCCTTTCTGAGAAGGGAACAAATCATGTAGTCGCATATGAAGAAATGTATCACAATGATGGGAATACTACAAGGACGAAAATCCTAGTAAGATGTAGGGGAAATAGTGAGGAGAAATGCATGCGTGGCTGTGGAACTGTCCCCTGCCTTCCCCTGTCCTCCTTTGCAGCACTGCACTCTGTTCAGGATTCAGCAGCATTGCTCATTTTGATTATGCCACCTGTTTGTTCGGTGGGCAATTTATTAGCTTCCTTTAAGAATCAGGATACCATTTAAGGCTTAACTTCTAATGTTTAAGGCACTTAAAGTGCCAGGTCCAATTTACTTATGGCTGCTGATCGATGGTTACTTTCTCTTTGGAGGTTATTCTCATCTTTGGATTACCTCTTGTCTGTTCCCATGACATTTTTGTATGTGAGTGAGACAGAAGGGTTTCCTTGCCTCCGTGTCCAAACATCATTTCTCTGCACTCAGTGCAGACTTGTAACACAGCCCTCCCCCCTCCAAAAAGGTCTTATCTGTTTTGAGAAACTGGAGGATTCATCAGTGTCCTTTAGCTCCTTTATGTGCATTTGTTTAATCGCCTTACATTTCTCGCTTCCTGGCAGTATGGCTTTGCTATATATTCATTATAAAGTTGAGTCAAATGCCTTTAGACAATGGCCTAATCTAGGGTGACCCTATGAAAAGGAGGACAGGGCTCCTGTATCTTTAACAGTTGTATTGAAAAGGGAATTACTGCAGGTGTCACTTGTATATATGGGGAACCTGGTGAAATTTCCTCTTCATCACAACAGTTAAAGCTGCAGGTGCCCTGCCCTCTTTGAAATCTGGTCACTATAGTATAGCTCCTGCACCTTTAACTATTATGAAGAAGACAGAATTTCATCAGGTTCTCCATATATACAAATGACACCTGCTGAAATTCCTTTTTCTATGGAACCGTTAAAGATACAGGAGCCCTGTCCTCCTTTTCATATGGTCACCCTACCTAATCTACACCAAGCAGGCTATTGCACTATGAAAGCGGTATATAACAGGCAGGAGCCATACCAAGCAGGATGTAACATTATGAAAGTGGTATATGTTATGTGTCAATGGGCCCCAACAGTTGTCCGTGCACTTCAATACTGCTATAAAGCAGTAGTGTGGATCCTGCCTTTTATATACCGCTTTCATCATGCAATAACCTGCTTGGTGTAGATTAGGCCATAGTTGCCGGTATGTTGTCGGCAACTCAGTCCCTTTCATGTATTAATCATGGGAAGGGGGATTCCCACAATTTAGGGGTACTGGGCTCCACTATTGGCCCCATCTCAACACTGCACAGCTTTCCCAGCCTTGTCCCTGACATCTGCACATTGAGCATGGGCGTCTGTGCCAGGGAAGCTTATGCGCATTGACCTCTACATGCACAGGCTTCCACAGAAGCTAGAATCCTGTGTGACTGGGATTTCCATCTCGCATGGAAGCCTATGTGCATAGATATCAATGTGTGTGGGTTTTCTGCTGGAGATGTCCATGCTCAACACATGGAGCAGTGCCAGGAAAGTTGTGCAACATCAGAGATGGTGTGACCTTGCTTTCCCTTATTCCATTCAATTAATGTGTGAAGGAGGCCTCTAGGATCAGTTTTTCTATGCATTTTAGAGACCAAACTTGTTAACTCACATGTTCCAGGCCCTGCAATTCCTATCAACAGCCAGCTTGCACTATCACCAGTCCATGTCCCATATTGTTGTGGTCCAGGTTGGCAATTTTACTTTGTCAACTGGCTGGTGATTTTTTTTGAGAAAGCTGGCAAGTGGTGAGGAGCTGTCACTGCTTTTGGAGAACTACAACTTCCTACCACTTGTGTAGTAGGAACACACACAACAACATCATTAATGGACCAGAAGAAGAGCAAGCAGAAAAATGGGAGCCATATTTTGCTCCTGAAAGGGAGGGCCCTAAAAGTCTCAGAACCAAATGCCATCCTTAGATGATGCTCATGGGTTTCTTCTTTCTACAAATCTTTAGGAGGACAGGAAAGCAGCTGCCTGGACCACACTCCTCCTGCCCAACATCAGGGAATGAATGGTGGGACTTTCGATACATGGCTGCCTATCCTACAGCAGACCCTTGTATATGGACACAGGAAGCTGCCTTAGACCATTGGTCCATCCTGCTCAGTATTGTCTACGCCTGCCTTCTCCAACCTATTTTTGGACTACAACTACCATCATCTCTCAGTCCATGCTGGCTGGGGCCAATGGGAGCTGTAGCCCAAAACATCTAGAGGGCACTGGGTTGAAGAAGGCTGGTCTACCTTATCTGGTGGCAGGTCTCCAGAGTTTCAGACAAGAGGAAGGTTTTCTCATGCCTACCTGGAGATGCTAGGGTTAAGCATGTGCCCTTGGTGGTCCATGCATGGAAACTTCTTTCCATTCACATAATGCAGCAATCCTCCTATGTCCTGTATCCAATGTTAGTCCTATTTAGAGCAGAGCCATCAAAATGAATAAGCCTTATTATGCTAACTTAAGCTCCATTCATTTCAATGAGTCTACTCAAAGTAGGACTAACATAGGATACTACCCACAGCTTAGGGGCATTAATTTTAAATCTTAAAGTACAAAGAACATTATGTGATTTATTCAGAACGGATGACAGCATTTTACAGAAAATTGCATGGTCTGTACAATATCAGACAGGACTTCCATTTTATAAAAGGGGTGTCCCTTCCCCACACCCCTTGCAACTTTCTGTTGAACCTATGAAGAATGAGATTCACCCAGACACTGTTTGAAACCTGATATTATCATAAACCGAGGTATTTAAAGCCTGCTGGGTAGTCCATTAGCTATCCCTGCTAAGAGACCTTCAGCCTATTTCTATTTCCAGTAGTAGTCAACTGTGTATTTGTTCAATTTACATGGGAGATGTTATATTTGGCGTCCTGTATTTTTATGGCATTTCACACTGCATGTAAAAGGGGTATAAAAACTTCATTTTCTTTCTTTAAGTATTGAGAATGTCATAGCGTTCTGACTATAATACACAGACCAAATTACTTTCTTCCTGTAGCAATTTTCTGATTGCATTATTAGATTCCACCAACCCCCACTTCATTCCCATGGTGCTGCTATATACAGTACTTGTGAAAAAGCAGCTAAAATCATCTGAACGCACTTCCACACTGAGTTCCATTATGATACAGATCAGAGCTGTACAGTTCGGGACCGGGCAAGTCAAACACAGCTCACCAGCCACAAGATGGTCAAGAACCATCCCGCATCTTCTGCCTGCACAGGGCTGCAGAAATTGGGTGGGTGGGGTAGAGGACTGCAGTGGGTGGTCAAGGACCCAGCAAATCAAGAGACATCGCTGTTGGACTGTGATTGGCTTGATACATCACAAGATGTTCAAGGTGTTCTTCCAACTTTTCCTGTATGAAATCTCATTAGATACTCTTGTGCAGCGCTCGAATCATGGAGGGAAGGTACAAGGGCCACAGAGAAAGCCACAAGCCAGGCCTCTCCCCCAGGTTCATCCAGTTGTGCCCTCTCTGTAGCAGGGCTGTCCCTAAGATAAGTAGTGCCCTGGGCGAGGAGTGCTTTCAGTGCCCCCACCCCACCACTCATCAGTTTTGCGGGGCTACCCAGAGAATTCATGGGGCCTGGTGCAGGTGTGAGGTCCAGGCTCAAAACCTGATCTTTCAGCCACTGTGCTACAGTTTGCACAAGCCCAAGTCCAAAAAGCCACATTCTGAGCAGCTGCACTGCGCTGTGCAACCCAGCAGAACTATCACGGGTTTCACTTCTAATACTTTTTGCTTTGTAGCATTTCCTGTCTTTTGGTAAGCATTCTTGATTTTAAAATATCCATTATTTTTATGGTTTAAAAATAATAAAGTTATAAATAAAAAAGATATGCAGCTGACCTCTTATAGATTATGAATTTATTTTATTATTATTTATATAGTGCTTATTGTGAGCCTCGTGTGGCGCAGAGTGGTAAGCGGCAGTTACTGCAGCCGAAACTCTCCCCACGGCCTGAGTTCGATCCCAGCGGAAGCTGGTTCTCAGGCAGCTGGCTCAGGTCGACTCAGCCTTCCATCCGTCCGGGGTCAGCAAAATGAGTACCCAGCTAGCTGGAGGAAAGGTAGCCGCGACTGGGGAAGGCAGTGGCAAACCACCCCGCTACAAAGTCTGCCAAGAAAACGTCAGCGAAAGCAGGCGTCCCTCTAGGAGTCAGCAATAACTCAAGTGCTTGCACGAGAGGTTCCTTCCCTTCCTTTTCTTATTTTGTTTACAGTATTTGAAGTGCTTAGTGCTCGGTAACGTTGTTTCAAGGTAAAGCTGTGTTCTACTGATTTTTTTTTACCATAAATGACAAAATCAAACTGAAAAAGAAACATACTTTAAAGTTAACTGAAGGAAGGTGATTTAAAGCCCCATCACACTTCCACTTTTGCCCTCGTATTATCCCCCTTCATTTCCACAGCGTGTGAAGCCCTGATCACTTACACCTGTGCGCTTTTAGGGCTCATGCATCTTTACACCTCTCCTCCCCTGCGCCCCTGTGAATTGGCTATTTCATCTGCCCGCAGACCTCCTTCGTACCTCCCCCTACACTTTATTGGGTGATGGTGGTTGGACAAGTCCCCTGCCCCCTGCACTGACTGTGATGGACATGGGTCTACTAGGGTGTTGCTCTGCTTTTTCCTTGGCAGTAGGTTCTCTTGTTGCTGACGAGATTTATACCTCTTTCCGTCCAAGGGCCAAAAGAGGAGCTCTTCCAATTCTGCTTCCGAGAAGCTCTCAAGGACTGCATTCCACTGGTGTGTTGGGCTGAAGGGAAAAGGGGTGGGGCCCAAATCCAAGCATGTTTTAGCTTAAATCCATTACTGCCAGTATAACTCAGGCCGTAGCTGGACCTAAGGTTTATCCCAGGATCACCCCGGGTTCATCCCTGCCTGAGCGCTGGATGCCCTGTGTGGCACTTAGATGAACAGGTTTGACCCCAGGACAATCCTGGGATAAACCTTAGGTCTAGCTACGGCCTCAGTCTCAGGCGATGCATTTCAACCTTTTAGAATGGGGTGGGATAGGGGTCTGCACACATCTTGGAAACCACCAAAGGATCTGTGGTCTGGGGAAAGGGGCTGAGGCTGGGGGAGAAGGCCCATCTGGGGGACCATGGAGAGTCAAACTGGGACCACAGATGGCCTGGATTGGGACCGCAAGCCTGAGGTTCTGCACCCCTGTCTTAGAGACAGGCTTCTTTCAGACCCTGACGTCATGCCCCAGATATAGGGTAAATTTTAAAGCAGTTAATGAAGTTATTTCAATTTGGCTGGAAATATTTCTCATCCACTGTACATTGACTTTAATTCAACTCTTAGCCTTGGGATATGGCAGGAGACTCTTATGGACTGGAGGAAGTATCTGACCAAACCAAGTGCATGATGGGGGAGAGATGGACGAATGGGCCTGAATAAAGAATAATTATTCAGGGTGGACTGCCTGACCAAACACAAGACCAAACACAGAGAGGCATGAATAGAGAGTTAAAACAGCAACTAAAGAGGACACCTCAAAGGTTAGGGGATAGGGGGCTGACCCCTATGTAACTGTAGCACTGTCCCTCGCCTTTTCAGTTCCAGGCAGGCAGGAAAACATGGCAATTATCAATCTCCTGTCGGGCCAACGGCTAATAGGGGCTGTCAAGCAACTGGCAGGCCACAAAACGTGGCTGGTGAGCTGTATTTGGCTTGGCGCACTACAGGTTGTGTAGGGCCCATTTGGGATGTGGTTTACCCAACAAAATGCAAGCTGATAATCAGGTTGTCACTTATGCATCACCAAAACAGAGGACAAAAGTCAATACCGATTTGCATAAGTTTTGCACATGCGAATTTACAAGTATAAATGCAGTTTTATGGATAATTATTATAATTTAAAGAGACATGGAATTTCACAGTGGGGCTGATCATTACCAGGTGATCCGTATGCCTGCTCAGTCTGCTGTCCAGGTGCTGTTGATGGGCGACTTCAAGGCCCAGCTCTTCCCTTTGATGGACCTCTATTTTTAAACTGGGCAGCACTCCAATTAGAGGACAGCCCTCTGTAAAAGAGGAAACATAGGCACCTTACCTGATAATGCAAAGTTTGCTATTACAGCTATCCTAGGATGTGGGGGCTATACATAACACCATGCAGAATTGCAAATGGACCCGATGAAACCACAGAGAAATTGGTTATAGTGGAATTATTATAGGCCAGGATAGCAATCCCACCCACCCCGCCTTTTCTTTTTCCTGTAAGGCATGGATTTGTTCATGTTTTGTTTATGCATTTTTGGCTTTTATGGATCATCGTATCTGAGCACTCATTATTGACACTAGCAATCAGATTTTAAGTGCAGCTAAGTACACCATCTGGCTTGTCTTTCTTGTCTCCTCCTTTGTAGACATACATGGAGATCTGCTAATCTAAGAGTATCTGGAGCTCATTATAGCTGCACCAGTTGCACAGCAATCAGCTTAGTATGCTTTTCCCTCATGAACCCTGATTTTCAGTGTTTAACAACTTGTGCAAAATTGCATCAGACTAAAGCACAGAATACAGATTTTTCCCCCCAGACCTCCACCACACACACACACACACACACACACATTTTCCACCTTAAGAATTACAGAACTTAGCAGGGTTTAATTGTTTCATTTGCATTATTTTCCCCACCAACAACTGTCTGAGACAGCAGAACTCGATTCAGACATCATGCCCAACGACGACTAATGAAGCTTAACTAAGCTCGAGGTGATGTTTATACATTTTGCAGTAAATGAATAATGTCTGAATTGACAAATCATGGTTTGCAACTGACAACCTGGAGTCAGAAACCGTGATTTCAAGTGGGTATATGAACTGAAGCTTGTGCAAACGGTGGTTCGGGAGCAATATATAGGTTGACGAATCGTCGTTACGGCCATTGTTCTGCCTTCAGAGGCTGCTGACCATGAGGACTGCTGGGAGGATGGAAAATGAAGGCAGACAAGACACTCTAAGGCTGCACTTTGGTGCACACTTAGAATCATAGAATCATAGAATCATAGAACAGTAGAGTTGGAAAGGTCCTAAAAGGCCATCCAGTCCAACCCCCTACTCAGTGCAGGAATCCACCCTAAAGCATACCTGACTGCTGGTTGTCCAGCTGCCTCTTGAAGGCCTCTAGTGTGGGAGAGCCCACAACCTCCCTAGGTAACTGGTTCCATTGTTGCACTGCTCTAACAGTCATGAAGTTTTTCCTGATGTCCAGCCGGAATCTGACTTCCTGTAACTTGAGCCCGTTATTCCGTGTCCTGCACTCTGGGAGTAAGCCCCATTGAACACAGTGGGATTTATTTTCATAGAATCATAGAACAGTAGAGTTGGAAGGGGTCTACAAGACCATCGAGTCCAACACCCTGCTCAATGCAGGAAAACTGTGTGTCCCTAGCATTGCTTTGCCTCCTGCTACTGTCCCACAATAGGGACAAACAGCTCCCTCTTTCTTCACACGGGGAAGAAAGAGGAAGAAAGCAACAACCACGTGGCCCATTCAGTGGGCATTTTTATCACGCTGCTTCTCCTGCACACAGCAAGAAATGGCGGCAAGTTTCGCTGTAGCCCCCCAAATTGAATTATCTATATCTTATTTTATGACAGAAAAAAGACCAGAAGGAGCGGGAGAGTCTTGGGAGGCAATCATTGTCGTCAAAAGGACCAGCAAAAAAATGTGAGCATTTTATAAACCAGTAGTCTGATGAGCCCCAAGGTGTAGATCCGGCTGAAGAATACCATCAATACTTCTAAGTTCATGCATATGCTTATCACTGAGACCAATGTTCTGTAAATGTCACACTCCTTCTCCTCTCACACTCCTTCTTCAGTCTACGTCAGCCCATGGCATCCTCAGCCATTTTGGAATTACACCTTTATCATGAGTCACAGATGTGTGAGCAATTCATTGGACGTCTATTCTACCAGGAGACAATATTGAGTGTCAGTCTTGCGGAAAATATAGAATGACTTTGGGCTACGAAGAGTAGAAGAGGGAATATTTCTAGCACAGGAGGAAGAATGACTCAGGATGTTCTTTGAAGGAAATTGTCATGCCTGGGAAATTGGTTGGATACTGATTAGAAATGTGCCTGGCTTCTTTTCTGGATGAGTCGATACAGTTGCTCAGGAATACCTGTTAAGAAACATTGACTTGCTTCAAGCACATCATATTATTGAACATATACATCACCTTTCCTGATGCGCAACCTCCTCTTCTTTTATCTTCCGATCCTGACTGGCTGTATGTGAGGTCTGCCTTCTCTTAAACTGACATGCCTTCTATAACTTAATTTCTAACAGCCCCTGCATGATCTCCAAAACAGTCCACACTCTTTTTAAAAACGGACACCCTGCAGACAATGGTGGTGAGAAGTTAAACTCACTGAAGGATGGGGCCAGTTGAAGGTGCCTTGCTCAAGGAGCCTCAAAAATGTGGAGCTATCACTGTGGCCAACATTTTTAATGGCTCTTTCTGAGCATGGCAAGGTTATGCTCAGGTGGCAATGCTAAGCCCATTCCTTTCTATCCTTTGGGTTGGGGATATCACCTGTGTCGCATAATTAGTGCTACACCAGCAGTCGCATCTGGAATAGATACAGGAAGGACCCCTCCATCTGGAAGCCAAAGCACAATGTTCCTTCCTGCAACTTGCAGAAATGAGGCCTCATGTTTCTGTTATAAAACACGCTGCAGAAGAGCATCAGTAGCCCTAGAGGTGGAACTTTTAAAAAATGCTGAAAAGGCCGGAAGGTGATGAGCTATCATTTGTACATATTTGGGGTAAAGAGACTGGACACATGGGGGGGGGGAACTGTACTGTCATATTATAGCGCTTCCGTTTGATGCATGATGTGTTTGTTTATTTGCAACCTGCCATTTTAAGTGAAAATAGTATTGGTTCACCATGAAAGAAAGAGCTTTTTCATTCCTGGAAATGAAGCTTCATTATGAATCTGCCAATATTTTTATTAGAACTCTGTTAATCTCTCTGCATCTGTAACCTTGACATGGGAATATGTGAAGCAGTTAGAGAAAACCCACAAAAATTCACAAGAAGGTTTGAAGAGAGGGTTAATGCACACTTTAAGCCTTCCACCCCTTACTTTACACACCTACTTTCCTGTGCCACAAAGTATGACTGCTGCAAATGCCCCTAAAACAGCGAAGAGTCTTAGGGCACCGTATGCTGGAAAATGCTCCCCCAATTCTCCTCCCCACATTCAACATCGTCGGCTGTGACTTGAATTAATGCTTTGGCTAATTATTCCTTCTGCCCTCCACAACTAGTAGCAACAGACACACAAAAAGTAAGTACAGTGCAGGAAGCAGGGTCCTAGTGGCCATGAACCACACCTCATGCAGATACACTCTCACTTGAGAAGACCAGGCCCACCACACCAACCTTTGCTACTGCTGTCCAAACAGTCATCACTTTTAAAGGAACGCAGCTTGACCACATGGAACAAGGCAAAAAACATACTGCATGCAGGAGTTCCACTACAAAGGAGCGACTCCCTAAATGCTTTCCTGTCCCAGTAACTATTCTTTCTCCACCTAGTTCCTCCCTTTCTCTACCTGGCAAAAGCCACCTTCTCCCCCGATTGGGGCTTGAATCCATTTCCCAGGCCAGCTGCCATGGTAGAGTGGGCATATAGGGAACAGTCCTCTGTTTGAAAGGCTGACATAGGACTATCCTCTATTTGATGGGCTGCCCAGTCCAGTCTACACCAAGCAGGATATTGCACTATGAAAGCGGTATATAAAAGGCAGGAGCCACACCAAGCAGGATATAGAGGTATGAAAGTGTTATATGGTGTGTGTCAATGGGCTCCAACAGTTGTCCGTGTACTTTGATACCGCTATAAAGCAGTAGTGTGGCTCCTGCCTTTTATATACCACTTTCATTAGTGCAATATCCTGCTTGGTGTAGATGAGGCCCAGGTCACCCGGCCACAGTCATCCCCATCAAGTATTGTACTTCCATTTAAATTAGGGTAATTATTTCTAAATGAGCATCGATACAGATAAATGAGCAAATGCACGTATCTGTCCTCTTTTTTTGGCAATGTGGAGTGGCCACCTTGCTGTATGCTTGTTATTATTTATTTATTTATTTATTTATATAGCAACATAAGTGTACATGGTGCTGTACAGAGTAAAACAGTAAAATAGCAAAACCCTGCCGCATAGGCTTACATTCTAATAAAATTATGCAGGCGTCCTTTCAAAGGATCTATCTGCGTACGCTGGTACACGGTGCGTGCTTTCTTCTCTTTATATTGTGCAGCAAAATGGGTAAATAATTCTGAGATGTCTCTGTATGTGAATTGCGTTCCAGAGATTCATACCCCTGAGAGCAGCGATTTCTAGAGGTTCTCGTTTACTGGGCTCTTGCTGCCTGCACTACACCAAGCAGGATACAACACTTTAAAAATGGTTCGAAATATGTAATGTGTCCTGGGCCTGAACAGTTGTCAAAACCATAATAAGCAGTAGTGTAGATCCTGCCCTTGAGTCTCTGGAAGATTGTTTGTGTGATGCCACAGAGTCATTCCTGCCATATATGGCTAATGTGGAACTGTCATCGGCATGCCACTATGGGACTGGCGTGCGCTGATGGTCTTACCAGGGATGCTGGGAGATGCTAGCAGTCCCAGTTGCTATATCTAGTTCAGACTGCTGCTGTGTTCTTCTGAATGTTTGTTCATAGGATCCTGTCTAACAGTGCAAGGCTTGCATATCTACTCTGTGGTCAGACCCATTGTGTTTGAAGAGGCTTCTTCCTGGATAAGTGTGCATTGGATAGCAGCCTTAGTTACACTGACAGTAAATTAGTGTGATGTAGCTGGGCGAGACAATTGCATTGTTCAGCCCTGTAGTTTATTTTTGTACATTAAAAACAAACAACCAGACACCCACCCACCCCAAAATGAACCCCTATGGTGAAGGCATATGGATCTCAACAGATGTTTTACCAATAAAATACAGGGACTCTGTTTCAGATACAAAAGAATCCTGTACATAGGATCCCAACTAAGCTGCACTGACATTACTAGGGTGACCCTATGAAAAGGAGGACTGGGCTCCCGTATCTTTAACTGTTGCATAGAAAAGGGAATTTCAGCAGGTGTCGTTTGTATATATGGAGAACCTGGTGAAATTCCCTCTTCATCACAACAGTTAAAGCTGCAGGAGCTATACTAGAGTGACCAGATTTCAAAGAGGGCAGGGCTCCTGCAGCTTTAACTGTTGTGATGAAGAGGGAATTTCACCAGGTTCTCCATATATACAAACAACACCTGCTGAAATTCCCTTTTCAATACAACCGTTAAAGATACAGGAGCCCTGTCCTCCTTTTCATATGGTCACCTTAGACATTACCGCTGCATATGCAGGACCATAAGATTGCTCTGCCCTCTCTACACTCATTATACTGGTAGCATGAAAAGATGAAACATAAGGGCTATGCTGGCTAGGGGATGCTGGGAGTTATAGGACTTTTTTTCTGTCTAAACATACATAGGGTTGCACCCTAAGACACCCTTGTTTGTTTAAGTTTGAAGGCACCCAGAGAAAATAAAGGACACTTAAAAAAACACCTAATAACAGAACAAGATGATGTCTATGGGGAAATGTCTCTGTTTGTTTGTATACTAAGGAGCCATGGGTATCCAATCTCTGACTATCAAAGAAGATTTTGCTTAGTTTTCTGCATCCTTTGTGAGGTATAAAATTGAATAATAGAAGATCATCTTTCTGAACAGAAAAACACATTACTGATGCACATCTAGCTTTGGAGCTGATAAAACATGAGAAAATATTCAGTGCCAAAAATACAAGAATGAGTTTATTCATCTTATGGACAAAAAAACAGTGTTTGCCTTTGCATAATTCCATCTAGGCATCAGGAGGTTATCAAAAAGAAGGTAGAGAACGCAATTGACTTCTCTATGCCTATTTTCTTACTCCCCTGCCACCAAATGCCTTTAATTTGGGGACAGTGGACCATTTAAAAACCATTACAATACTATTTTATGATTTCGGAAAATGAAGGAATACCAAGAAGTACCCTCCTAAGGTTTCATCTTCAACATTTTCACTGCACCATTTCTGTAACCTCGTCATTCAATCAAATTGCCGTCCTAGTTTTGTTCAAATATATGCTCTTCATAAAAACACGTTTCCCATTCTGAGAGAGGTCATAACCCTCATGTGTTTCCTAGAAGAGTTCATTAATAAGAGCTATTAGATCCAGTTCACTTACACCTTCTAGTGTATTTCCAATTTCACAATTATTGGAACAGTGTAGGCAAGTAGAAAATAATAGTATTAAAGCAAACAATATGGAAAGTCTCGTTTGAGATCTGAACACACGGTGCATGGATTGAAATTGACTAGCATGAACAATAGGCCACTATCTACCAGAAAAAAGCTAATTAGCAAATCCCTTTGATAGTGAGCATTCTTTTTAAAGAATGAAGAATGTATCTGGATCCTTTACATTGTTTGGTACATATTTGGCACGACAGCCTCTATTTTTATCCAGAAAAAAATTGTGGCTCCATTGAAGTCAATGGCAATGTTCCTGTTGAGTTAAATAATGTGTTTATTTCCCATTTGTAAATGTGTGAGCTATTACAATGAATGATTGCCCAAGAACTGAAGCCATTACTGTTTGCCTTACAAAGATGACAACAGCCATGGTTGCTTAGCGGCTTTAGTAAAAGAAAGCTTTTTCTTAGGGCCTTCCTAGATGGGGCTTTAGCGTGGTGCGAGCCCCGGGCTCATCCCTGTGCATCCAGATGACGCACAGGGTATCTCGGGCTCAGGCAGGGGTGAACCCTCCCTGGGCCTAGGGTAACCGGCACTGCTTCAGGCCCGTTTTTTCCTGCTGACTCGGGCTGAGCCTGAGACCACAGGCATGTAGACAGGTCCACCGCGGCTACCAGATTTACTCCTGAGTAGCTGGGGAAAGTGGCAGACGGGCCGCAGCGCTCCACAGAAGCGCTGCGACCATCAGGGCTATGGTGGGGACATGGGGGGGGCGGGAAACGGAGGCCGGGGAGATCGGGGGAATCATGGCCCAGAGGACATCGGGGGGGGGAATTGTGGGCAGGGGACATTGGGCGGGGGATCGGACATCGCAGGCAGGGGGGCGGGCGGGGGAGGAGAATGGGGCCAAGGGGGGGAGATCACGGATGGGGGGGGGGAAAAGAGAATTAAACAACAACAATCCCTACTTACCTTTCCTGGCTCCTGCACTGCTGCTGCTGCTGCTTTAAAAATAAAAAAATGGCAGCCGCGATGGCTCTCCTCTAGAGCTTGTCGCGTCTGGCGTCTGAATAAAGGCAAGATCTCACATTATTCATAATGCGAGGTCTCCCCTCCTCTCCCCCGGATTTTCCACCAGGTCTAGCAAGGCCCCAACAGTCTTTGGTGAGGGAGCACTAAGAATACTATGTCATAATTCTCACTGTGTTCAATAGGGTTTACTCACAGGTGAGTGAGTTTAGGATTGCAGCTTTAATCACAATAATGGGTTGCCAATGAAACAGGGACACACACACACCCCATAGAACGTTTCACAAAACTTGATGAAAGTGTAAAGGGGGATTAGAGGAAAAGGTCACTTCACTTTGGGTACTTGTGCTGCAGAACTGTTTTGATCAAGGTTCAAACAACTGAGCATGTTTGATGTTCTCAGCACAGATGAAGCCTAAGAATGTTTACTCAGAAGCAAGTATCTTTGCAATCAATGTGGCTTACCCCCAAGTAAGTGTGAATAGCATTGCAGCCTTGGACATATTGACATACATAGAAATCGTCTCTGTTCTGTGTAAATTCAAAGACTGTGGCATTTGGTGTTTACTTATGTTAAAGGCCACAATGTGCTGGAATGGATTCTAATGAACATCTCACCAGAATTGCCTTCTCTTTTCTCCCACCCTCTCTGTTCTAACCAAGCTTATATTCATGCCAACACTTATCATTATTCCTATCAGGGCTTAACTGTCTCTGTTAACTTGTTCTTTGGTTTTATTTATTTATTTATTACATTTTTATACTGCCCAATAGCCAAAGCTCTCTGGGTGGTTCACAAAAATTAAAACCATGAAGAACAAAAAAACACAAAAAAACACAACCAACAAATTTAAAACACAAATACAAAATACCATTTCTTTGATTTCAGATGCTACCTTTTTAAGTTCTCTACTATTACTCCCCTTACCCACTTAAGAAGGTTTGTTTGTTTTTTTGAACCGCCATGGGAGCTTCGGCTATTGGGCGGTATAAAAATGCAATAAATAAATAAATTACCCCAGCCCCCAAATGTAATACTGACCTCATTTACAGACTTGTAAAAATTACCGAGACTTCCTAAAACATTTCCATTTCTTGACTGTTTCCCTCCAGCAAGGATCTAAGGTAGGTCATAAATACTGTGAAAGCTCTTGTGGATGGTTTAATTGGTTTTCCTTCACATGGCAGAGGGCTGAACTGGATGATCCTTGTGGTCCTTTCCAACTCCACAATTCTATGACCTAAATAATATTGTTTAAACCACTGAGTATTATCAGCCAAATGTTATAATTGGGATGAGACAACAGAGTACATAGCAAGGCTTGATAGCAAGGCTTGATTATTCACTATCCTAAGTATTCTATAACATAGGGACCAAAACCTAATATTATCGAAATGAAGAGACAAGATTCAAGATATTGAAATTAAAAAGGGGGCACAACTTTATTCGTTAACATATCCACAGCTATAAGATCATATTTTATTTCTATGTGAGTCACCATCCCCCAAGTTGCTCCCCAGTACTGGGACAAACGTTTGGCGTGCCAATTCTGCCTGAATTGGACTGGGGTTCAGCAATAAAAAGTGGGGGCAAAAATACTTTCCTTCTTCCATATTTTTTGAGGTTGGGAGCATGATTTCCAGAGGGGAACTTAACTGAGTTCTTCAAAGTTCCATCAAGCTAGTGGCAACTATATTAGATTTCCCAGAATGCCCCTTAGAATTGTTATTAGCAGTATCAGAAAAACGAAGAAAAACAGCTAGATTTCCATCAGCCAATGAGTAACAACTGTGCATTTATTGTGCAAATAGCCCCGTCATTTGGGAAAGGCTTTAAATGTGAATGCATGGTTAAGAGATTGCCATTAACTTCAAGTTAAAATTGCTGTGGAATGGTTTAAACATTAGCCAAGAGGCTGCCACAGTTCTCCTAGAAGATCATTTAATGCAGAGCAAAGGTTCGTCATGCACTGGTTAATAGTTACACAAGCTATTCATCCTTGATTAGGTGTTTCATTTCCATTTCTATAATTGTATGATAATGAGCTTGCCTCCTTTTATTTTATTTCAGTGAAATCAGACTGGAGGAGGAAAACAGCGGAAAAAATCCTTAAAGACCACAAGACACAAAAGTTAGCTGTGACTTAGGTCTAGATCTTTCTGAGGTGGTAAACCTGTGGGTAAAAGCCAACATAAGTCCTAATTAGAGTAGACATATTGAAATGAATGGTAGGTCTAGCTTAACTTCCTTTTACTTCTGTGGGTCTACCCTAAATAGGACTTAGGTTGGATTCTTCCCTTTGTCTCAACAGCAGCACTTCAGACTGTATTTTTATGTATTTATTATAGGAATTTATATACTGCCTTCCTCAAAGTTATCGAAGCAGTGAACATATAATATCATTGCTACTAAAAGGTAACAATAAAACTATACAACAATAAATCATTACGGATGAACAATACATCTATACACTGTGCTAGATACAGCAGACTATCTGGTTGGATCACACCACACTTTATGCCTGTGTGAAGAGATGGTCTAAACAAGATGTCTAAAGGTCATAGTAGTCATCTGTCTAATAACAATTAGTAAAATATTCCACAGAGTGGGTGCTGTGACATCAAACCCTCCACTGCAAGTGTTCCTCCTGAGGTGAACCTCAGAAGCATGGGGGCACCATCAGAAGTGCTCCCTTCTGAAGATCACAGAGACCAAACAGTGACCTATAGGGTGAGGTGAACTCTAAGGTAACCTGGTCCCAAATTGTTTAAGGCTTTATATGTTAACAACTCCTTATGGACAGCCAGTCCAGTTCTTTTAGAAAAGGTGTAACATGTTGAATAGTGCACTCGGCAGGGGGAGGGAGCCCTCCACACGACATTTTAATCAATTGATTATTTGATAAGCAATGGAGCAGCCCATGGTTTTTCCGTGTTGTTTAAAAGAACAAAATAATGTACTGACAGTTGTGTGTGTGTTCCCTCCACACGACACAATAATCAACTCAACGTGTTCAGAAGAGGGCAACCAGGATGATCAGGGGTCTGGAAACAAAGCTCTATGAAGAGAGACTGAAAGAATTGGGCATGTTTAGCCTGGAGAAGAGAAGATTGAGGGGAGACATGAGAGCACTCTTCAAATACTTGAAAGGTTGTCACACAGAGGAGGGCCAGGATCTCTTTTCGATCCTCCCAGAGTGCAGGACACGGAATAACAGGCTCAAGTTAAAGGAAGCCAGATTCCAGCTGGACATCAGGAAAAACTTCCTGACTGTTAGAGCAGTGCAACAATGGAACCAGTGACCTAGGGAGGTTGTGGGCTCTCCTACACTAGAGGCCTTCAAGAGGCAGCTGGACAACCATCTGTCAGGGATGCTTTAGGGTGGATTCCTGCACTGAGCAGGGGGTTGGACTCAATGGCCTTGTAGGCCCCTTCCAACTCTGCTATTCTATGATTCTATGACAGTTGCCTCTTCCATCCCCCGTTGATTATTGTGTCATCCAAGCCCAGCCAGAGAGAGAGGCTGAGTTCGGACCACACGCTAATCAATGGTTGTTTCCTATCCTGTTCCTATTACCCACCCACCCCAGCTGATTAGCGTGTCATCTGAACTCAGCCAAAGAGAGAGAGAAAGAGAGAGCACAGTGGCACAACCTCCTGGCTAAGGTGGTGGGAAGTTTTGCACCAGCCCTGTTTTCAAGCAACATGGAGACAGGCTTCTCGGCAGTGGCACCTCCCCTGTGGAATAATCTCCCCTCTGAGGTACATCAGGCATTTGGCTTTCCCCAGCCATGAGAGCTATCTTTATACCAGCCTCATAATACTAGTGTGTGTGTATGTGTTTTGTTTGTTTTGATTCATTTGTAAACCACTTCAAGACTTCTTTCAAATGAGAAGCAGTAGATAAATATTGCTAATAAATAAATAAACTAATCCAGTCTTATAGGTGAGGGCTCACTGGATTGAATAAGTTAAAAGATTTTGTCCATGTAGAAAATGTTGTGTCAGGGAGATGAGTTCTAGCCTCTCTTTTCCCTGATACGCTAATGTTCTCAGTATAGAGAATTTTTGTTTATGGAGCAGAATTCAATTATGCGAACCTCCACCTGTATTCTGAAGTATACAGCCCAGACACTGTTTTACTGGCTCAGTGAAAACTAGGCCTAAGTAAACGGTGACCAAATTTTATACTTTTGCTTTCAGCAGGAATTAGTCTTGGCTGGATCATGCGTTTTGACAACACAATCTGCCTATAAAGTCAGCTAGGTCCTATCATAGATTTAAATTTCAAGATTTTTGAAATAATAATAAAAAAAAACCTAGTGGGCTCCACCCTCAAATCATTTTTCACTGGTGCCAAGTAAAAAGGTAGACAATGGAGAAGGATCTTGATTGATGAACATTACCGAGCGGTAAGAAGCATGAACAGCTAATGTAACACAGTGTTGGATATTAACTTGGGACGGAAAATGTAGCTCACTGAAAAACAGCATTTATCCATAGACTGGGCATTAAAATGATGTATTAGACATAAATGGAAATAGTGATAAACGTAAAAATAAATAAGTACCACAATCTTGCAGAGATGATATTTAATCACTGCATTGGATTCCTGGGTATCAAAGGCTGCACTCCATGAATCAATTAAGCTGCCGTAGTTAGGTTTAAGCCAATTAGTCCAGCTGAAGCAAACGACGTTATAGTCCAACTGATCTGCTTTGATTGATCAGGCTGTTGAGCATCAAATTTACGCAGCCATCTTTAGAGCGCCAATCATTTTCTAATGTGGTTGTCACGGTCAGGCTGAACCATATCATAGCAAGCTTGAGTGTTTCCTCAAAACAGGGTCCCTGCTAGGGGTGTGCACGGACCCCCCCAATCCGCTTTGTGGCCCGATCCTCTTCGCGCCGCTCCGCCCGTCTCCCGCTCCGCTCCACGGAGCAAGATCCAGCTTTGCTGCCGTCACTACATGGATGGCGGCAGTGGCGGTGGCGCAAGATAAGCCACCACCCCCGCCCCCTTACCTGCATCCGTCACGGGCTTCAATTGAGGCCCCGGTTGAAGCCGGAAGAGGCCTCGGCCTTCACTTCCGCCTTCAACTGGGGCCTCAATTGAAGCCCGCGACGGAGGCAGGTAAGCGTCACCCCTCCCTGCTCCCTTACTTGGCGCCGCCACCGCCACATGGATGGTGGCGCCGGCAGTGCCAGATGAGTCCCCCTCCCCCCCACTTACCTGCAGGCGAAGCTCTGGATTGAGGCAATCCTCTTCGCCTCAATCCACAGCCCCCCTGACTCTTTTCGCCTCCGCTTTTTCCGGAGGCGAATTAGGCCGCCTCGCTCCTGCTTCTCTGAACCGAAGAGAAGCGGAGCACATCCCTAGTCCCTGCAGTCCAATGAGGGGACTGGAGATGGAGGTTGGAGCAGGTAGAAGAGCCTGCCCTGTTGATCCAGCAAGGACGTGAGGCCAGACAGCCTGTACGATCCAGAGGGCTGAGACTGCGCGCTTCTATTCCCCTTTGTGCCTCAAGAGAACTACGAGGCTCGAGCTCACGCAGGCCCAGGTAAACCACTAAACTATTTATTTGTTCATTAACTTGTGACGTTTAATAGTCATCTCTCTACCAAAGTACTCAAGGCGACGCACATAAAACACAATAAAAATGAATAATTAAAATAGTAAAACATCAAACTTTTTATGCTTTTTATATTGTATTCTGTATTTATGCTTTTAACCTGTTGGTTGTCTTACTATGGTTTTAATTTTTGTGAACTGCCCAGAGAGCTTCGGCTATTGGGTGGTATAGAAATGTAATAAAATAAATAAATAAATCAATAAATCAATAAATCAAACAGAAGACTAACAACAAATCTGTTAAGCAGCAAAACAAACAAACAAACAAACCCGTAAAACGTGGGTGGCAGAAGGTTGATCAAGTAGATCTCTGGGTAATTTTGCAGTAGATCAGCAGGGGTTTCCACCTTCCATTTGTTTAACAACAGTCAGTGCTGCTGCTAGGGACTGACCACTGCCCTGTAGTCCCAAGGGACCCTCACTGTCATCGACGCAACAGCTTCTCTTCTTTTGAGTCGCTGAAGAGGTTGGGCAGGCTGTGAGTGAAGATGCGGTCATGAGCAGCACTTTGATTCCCCCAGCAGTCTTCTAGGCCATAGAAGCACTCTGTGGATATCAAGATGAGAGTGACTGGAGTGAAAGGGGTGGATCCAGGATTTCTCTTCTGTGAGAGGAAGGGCTCTGCACACAGAAGGTCCCCTGGCCTGATTTTGGGGGATCTGCCCTCCCCACCCACACAGCTTTCTTCATTCAGCAGGGTCTGGCTCTCTGGGTAGCCTTTTCGGCGGGACCACTTCCGCCAGTGTAGTTGATCCAGCAAAAATCTGGATCCAACCTAATCACTCCCTGCCATGTGGATAAGGCACTGTATAGACATGTTATTATTATTATTATTATTTATATTTATTTATATAGCGCCATCAAGTTTTCATGGTGCTGTACAGTGTCTTCCTTTAAGAATCCTGTCCTGCATTCCCAGTACACCCCATCTGTCAGGGATGCTTTAGGGTGGATTCCTGCACTGAGCGGGGGGTTGGACTCGATGGCCTTGTAGGGCCCTTCCAACTCTGCTATTCTATGATTCTTGCCTCTGAATGGTGGCCTGCAAGTGGCTGTGAAGTTATTAGGTGATGGCCACCAACCTGACCCCAAACAACAACAAACGCCCAGAGAGCTTCGGCTATTGGCGGTATAAAAATGTAATAAATAAATAAATAATACCCAGCAGCAGCACTGAGACAAGATGAAGCGGCTAAGATGGGAAGAGGTGGGGAGAGTCTAGTCATGACCCACCACTCTTTCATGATCTGTCATCTGAATTGTTTGCCTCACTTTGCCTATTGGGAAGGCCAACCCTGATTGCATATCCCCATTTACAGATCCATTTTGCTCTTTCACATGGTGGGCCCATAGCTTGTTGCTATATTAATTGCTTAATTGCAGACAATTTCATTACAGTGATCCGTTATTGCCAACCTTTTGTGTTAGGGCAGCAAGACCCCTGCACATTGGTGTAGCACTAGCTTGGGAATTTACTCCATGATCCTCTCAACCCATGTGGTGGCCAGCTGTAGCATGTACCCACACAGAATCAGCAATGATGCCGCAGTACTAAGCATAATTTACCCCTGAGCCAGAATTTAGCAGCGCTTAGCCATATCACCCCATTTTTTAAAAGCTACTTTCCAAGTCACCCAAATTTTGTTTTAGGAAGTAATCACTAACATGTTAGACAGCCTCAACTACTACTACTTCTGTAGGACTGCTTAAATAGGAAGTGAGGCAGGTGGCTACTAGGAGGAGGGCTTTCTCCGCTGTGGCACCCCAGCTGTGGAATGAGCTCCCCAGAGAGGTCCGCCTGGCGCCTACACTGTACGCCTTTCATCGCCAGCTGAAGACCTTTTTATTCTCTCAGCATTTGAACATTTAATTTTCACTTAAATTTAAATCTGACTGTTCTAACGCTGTATTTTAATCTTATATCAGTTTTTGCTGCGTGGTTTTATCCTGGTTGTGCTTTTTATACTGTATTTTGTATTTGTGCTTTTAAACTGTTGGTTGTTTTATTATGGTTTTAATTTTTGTGAACCACCCAGAGAGCTTCGGCTATTGAGCAGTATAAAAATGTAATAAATAAATAAATAGGGTGACCATATGAAAAGGAGAACAGGGCTCCTGAATCTTTAACAGTTGTATAGAAAAAGGAATTTCAGCAGGTGTCATTTGTATATATGGGGAACCTGGTGAAATTACATCTCCGTCACAACAGTTAAAGCTGCAGGTGCCCTGCCCTCTTTTAAATGTGGTCACTCTAGTATAGCTTCTGCAGCTTTAACTGTTGTGATGAAGAGGGAATTTCACCAGGTTCTCCATATATACAAATGGCGCCTGCTGAAATTCCCTTGTCTATACAACAGTTAAAGATACAGGAGCCCTGTCCACCTTTTCATATGGTCAGCCTAGATTTCCCCCCTCTCATAATCTCCTTCCTCCTCTCTAGTATAACTGCAGGAGCTATACTAGAGTGTCCAGATTTAAAAGAGGGCAGAGCACTCTAGTATAGCTTCTGCAGCTTTAACTGTTGTGATGAAGAGGGAATTTCACCACGTTCTCCATATATACAAATGACACCTGCTGAAATTTCCTTTTCAATACAACTGTTAAAGATACAGGAGCCCTGTCCTCCTTTTCATAAGGTCACCCTAGCTTAAAACCCCAATTCTTAATCCAAAACACCTTGTGGCCACTTGCCCCTGGTGAACCGGTGGTCCTCATGTTGGATATCACGGATCACCTTTTGAGAGTGAGGACGAATGGACTCTGCCAAAGCAAATGGTGTTCATCCTCTGTTAGGGACCAACCCAGCAAAGGGTTACTTGTATGCAATGCCAGCTGCTGGGGGAGTGATTTCAGGAGCATAGGACACTTACAGGAACAGATCAAAGATGCCAAAACTTGCTTTGAAACTTGCTAGTCCGTGTGGAGGGGCCTTGTTGAACTGGTGCATTTTTATTTTTATTTTAGCAAATAGCAAGGAAGGGGGAGCAAATCAATGCTGAGATTATTTCTAGCTGTATTCTAATTGTACAGATTAGAAAAGCCTGGTTATAAATATCTTACAATGAAACAGGTTTTAGAATGGAAATATTAACATGCACCTGCCTAAACGTTATACTGGCAGAAACCCTATCATAAGATAAGAGGATGCAGTTTGTGAGGAGGGAGTGGAGGACGTGACATATATGGAAACATTTGTATTGATAGGCTGCTGAATAGCTACTCAAAGGACTGACAGAATAAGACAAGTCCTTTAGAATGAAGTAAGATTTAATTCAATAGCGAAGGCAATGAAAAAAAAAAGTGGTATTCTATTCATTTGCATGTTAGTTATTAAGCAGATGGGGAAACGAGTCTTCTTTGCCTTTAACTTTCTACAGAAATGTAGAAGTTTCAGTATTTACTGGAGCTGCAGCTGTAATTTGTCTTTTTCTGTTTGTAATTCTGCTCGTGTGAGACACACTTTGGAGAGAAAGAAAGAATTAACTTGATGTGAAATAGTGATGTATTTTGTGTTGTGGTGTGGTTGGTTCTGCTCCATTGTTCTTATGCAATCAGTTGGGAAGGAAGGAGTAATAACTGGATCATATGTTCGCAGGGATAAAATACTTGACTCTCAGCTACTTTTGAGGACATCTCAATGTCTAATATGATAAGAGATAACCTCAAAATACTAGGGGTGACTGTGCCACGACACAGGCTCTTGACAACAGGCCTGTCCGCGGACACTCCCTGCTCAAGCTAAGCGCCACCACTTGACGAGCCTGAGGTGAGGGACAAACACCACCTTTCTACAAACTATGTGGAGAAAGGGGTTAAACGGGAATAATTTCAGGAATAAAAGAATGCGCTGGGAATTGTATGTGCTGATGGTGAGTTAATGTCAGAACGGGTGTTATAGGTATGTAACTGCAGATGATAAATGCCAAGGAGACACGTGGGATTTTTGTGGTAGTAAAACAAACTGAATAAAAAATTATTTCAATGTTCACAAACTTTGTTTCATAATAAAACTTTTCAGACCCTTGTTAAAACCTCTCATCCAATCCTTTCTCTCTTCTCATACACGCTTTCCTTTCTCTCACACCTTCGCTCTTGAACTTTCTTTATTATCAGGATTGTTTAATATACACCAACTGACTATCTGCCCCCTACACTCAAAAGACGACCCTCTTTACCCTGATCCTCTAATTCTCCCTCGAACCAAAGTACTTTAAAAAAACACCCCCCCTTTATCACCTCAGTCATTCCCTTATATATCCTCCTCCCCCCTCCTAAGATATTCAATCTCCACCCACTCAGGTCAACATTCTAAACACAATAGACTTATAAATCTAGACATAAATTAGTGAACTGACTTGTAGGGTGTAACGCCACAGAGACATTCCAGTTCTACTTTAGCCTATGCCAGCCTTCACCAAACTGGTGCATTCCAGAATCCAGATGTGTTGGATTACAACTCCAATCATCCCCAACCAACATGGCTATTGGCCTCTCGATAATCACGGAGAGGGAAGCACAGTTCATTTGGGCTCCCCCCTTCTCATATTTGTTCAGAATAACTGCAGTCATTCATTGGGACTTGCTACTCCTTTATAAGTTCCAACATAACCTTTAAAGTCAACCAAGACATCTGCCTCACTTTAATATATATAGAGGCATTCACAGTGGCTAGCTGCCCCATGGTGATGAAAGGACCTCGCTTCTGATCAACCTTGCTAAAGTCTGAGCCTGAAACAAAGAGCTCAAAAACATCAATTAAAAATACGTTTCTATGTAAATTTGAGGCTAATTCAGGAGAGGCCTGCTAAGATGAAACATCTGTAGAAACCTCAAGGGAAGAAGAAAAAAAAGAACTGACATTTCTTAGGAAGGCTTTCACATCTCTAGCCTCAAGGATGGAAAGTATCGTGCCAGTTCAAGACATTCCTGAGACCTGGAAGTTTGTGTGCACTCGGAGATCTTGCATCTACAAAATCTCCAGTAAGTTCAATGGAGGCACTGGTTCCCCATACACAAATTCCTTTGGATGCACAAAAGTGAACCCTCCAGTGAAGTGAATGCAGATGCCCTTAAGGACAAGGAAGTGCATGTGGGCATTGGAGCTCTGGTGCCCGCATGAAATTGCAGGATTGACTGATGTGCTAGAGGTGACTGGAAGCCCTGTTTGCTTCTGGATATGATAAGCCTATGGTTTCTTTCCATTTGAAATAGGAGAAGCAAATATGCTTTCAGATACGGGTCTTTTTGATCATGTGGGCTTCAGCTCATATATAGAGAGGATCTTACTAGTAATTTTCTAAGGTATACCCGTATGCCCTTCACACTTAGATCCAAGTTTACTTATCACACGTTCAGCTTACATTATCAAAAGAGATAAAGCGGTTCCAAAGGAAACAGGATTACCCATGAGAGTGATTAGATTTTAAATTACCAGAGTAAATAACAAATTTCCTGAGCAGCTACGCAGAATATCTGGCTTTTCTTGAAATCTTGTTAACACAGGGACATTTATCAGCAGTTAGCAAAGCATGATTCCAACAGGCCCGGACTAATTACTGGCCTTGATAGTTCAGTCTCCAGTTTAGTGGGTTGTACCGATATACATAGCCATGTAATGATCATGTATTTGGGGGCAGTCCATTGTAAGGAATGGTCTCTATTATGCTGTTATCTAGAATAAGTCTGGGTGTAAAACGTTGCTCATAGTGTTTTGCACTCCCTACTTCCCCAAGTGGCAGGAAGTTCCAAGGACAACTCTAGAAATGGATTTGGACAGTTTGAAACCTGTTAGCAAACTTCTCTAGCCAGCTCAAAACCTCAAATTCATATCCTCTCACTGGCCAAACTAAAGCATGCACAAAACTGTTCCTACAGCTCCCATCAATGCAGGTGGAGTGTGCTGCAAATCCTAGTGACTTGAAGTACCCACCAGCCACCAAAGATCCCTAGGTCCCACCTTCAAGGACTACTAGGCTATACAAAAACCTAGGGAAAGAGTAGAAGGACATTTTGCACAATCAAAAAGCGAGTTCACAGCACCATATTCTAAGGAAAAGAAGCAGAAAATGTAATTCACATTTCTTTTCCCACTTCTGGGGTGGAGCCAGAAACATGCTCTTGCCCTTGTGGGTTCTTTGAATCCTCCATGGCTTCTGGAGCTCAAGGACCTCATTTTTGGTTGATCCATGAACCCCACTTCCCACGATACACCGGGAACTGAAAAAGAACATCAGTTGTATTGCACTAATGCCCAAAGCTCACCCTTGGTGTATGTTGATGTAGCAGTACAGTTCCTTATCCTTAGTGCTTTGGCAACAACATCCATGGTCAACATGTAAAACAAACCGTCATTTATCAAGTGGTGACTTAACATTGTGTGTATATAACCACTTCATAAGCGCCACTAGTCAATTCCAGAGGATTGTTTACTTGGATTTCCAAAAGGCTTTTGATAAAGTCCCCCACCAAAGACTCCTGAATAAACTCAGTAGTCATGGAATAAGAGGAGAGGTCATCTTATGGATCAGTAACTGGTTAAAGAACAGAAAGCAGAGAGCAGGCATAAATGGCCAATTCTCCCGATGAAGGGAAGTAAATAGTGGGGTCCCACAGGGATCGGTATTGGGACCAATTCTTTTCAACTTGTTCATAAATGTTCTGGAATTAAGAGTGAGCAGTGAAGTGGCCAAGTTTGTCTATAACACCAAATTATTTAAGGTGGTTAAAACAAAAAAAGATTGTGAGGAGCTCCAAAGGGATCTCTCCAAGCTGGGAGAGTGGGCATCCAAATGGCAAATGCGGTTCAATGTAAACAAGTGTAAGGTGATACATGTTGGGTAAAAAACACCCAACTTCAAGTATAACCTGATGGGATGTGAGCTGGCAGTGACTGAACAGGAAAGAGATCTTGAGGTTGTGGTGGACAGATCGATGAAAATGTCCACCCAGTGTGTGGCTGCTGTAAAGAAGGCAAACTCCATGTTAGGCATTATACGAAAAGGAATTGAGAATAAAACTGCCAGTACCATACTGCCTTTATACAAATCTGTGGTGTGACCACACTTAGAATACTGTGTACACTTCTGGTCACCACACCTAAAAAAAAGATATAGAGCTGGGAAAACTGCAGAAAAGGGCTGGAGCTTCTCCCCTACGAGGGAAGGTTACATCAACTGGGATTGTTTAGCTTGGAAAAAAGGAGGCTAAGGGGAGACATGATAGAGGTGTACAAAATTATGCATGGTGTGGAGAATGTGGATAGGGAGACATTTTTCTCCCTCTCTCAAAATACTAGAACCCGGGGTCATCCCATGAAGGTGGTTGGTGAGAGATCCAGGACAAATAAAAGGAAGTAGCTCTTCACACAGCACATAGTTAAACTATGGAATTCACTACCACAAGATGTTGGATGGGCTTTTGTAAATTTCTGGAGGAGAAGGCTATCAATGTGCTACCTCCAGTATCTGAGGCAGCACGCTTATATGCACCATTTGCTGGGGAACATGGGTGGGAGGGTGCTGTTGCACCATGTCCTGCCTTGTTTGTCCCATCCCGATGGCTGGTTGGCCACTGTGTGAACATAGTGCTGGACTAGATGGACCCTCGATCTGATCCAGCATGGCATTTCTTTTGTTCAGTGGGACTTAAGTTAGTCATGGCTTACTTGTCCAATTGATTTCAATGGATCCAATGCACTGACTACAATTGAAATAGCAATATCATACATCTCACCGTATGGGGAACTTATGGCTTGTATGCCTGCCACCTAGGTTGATGTCCAGGTGCTGTTGATGCACAACTTCAAGGCCCTGGTTCTCCCTACTGATGGATCTTTATGTTTATTTTTTTAATTTTTTTTTTATTGAACTTAAACATACTTATGGATCTTTATGTTTAAACTGGAGTTGGATTGGACAGCTCGTCAAATAAAAGATGCCTTCAAACAGAGGACTGTCCTCTGTAAAACAGGACACATGCCACTGTAAGACTCCAGCTTGCAGACTGAATGGGGAATGTTTTTGCATTCAAGAAACTGAATGAAGCAGAACTCTGTATGTGCATTAGAGCCTCCATTGGAGTTGCCATCAAACTTGAAATGAATTTATCTAACACAAAAGGAATTTTAAGTGAGGAAAGTGGAGTCAGACAAGATCAATCAAATTCCTTAGGAAGGAGAAATCTCTATGTTTTGCCTAAAGTGAATTTGGAGGTTCCTTCTTAGGAGAAGCAGGTGAGGAATTTCAAGGGAAGCCAAAATACCTTTCAGTTGCTAAGACCAGCAAAATGACAGGGGTGGCATTCACGCAGCCCTAGGCTCTGTGGAGACGTGGGGCCTTGCTAGACCAGAGGTTAGCGCAGTGCGAGGCCCGTGTGAGGCCCTGTGAGTCCAAACAATGCACAGGGGATCCCGGCCTCAGCCAGGGCTCACGCCGCCCTGGCACCGTGCTAACCAAAACCTCTACTAGCGCGGTTCTTCCCACGGTCTCGGCCTCAGATCGGGCTGAGGCCGAGACCGCAGGAGTGTGGACCATCCCGCTGCTTTTCCCAGCTACCGCACACTTACGCGTGAGTAGCCAGGAAAAGCGGAGGACGGACCGCAGCACTCCCGCCCCCCGTCCCCTTCCACCGATCTCCCCCCCATGACCTCCCCCGGCCTCCGATCCCCCCTCTCCCCCCCATGTCCCCACTTGCCGTTTCCTGCTGTCGCTGCCACTGCCGATGTTCCCAGCTGCTGTTTCCCGCTGCCAACAACGACGATGTCACCTGGCCGGGGGACATGATGACAGCAGGAAACGCCGGCTGGGGACATCGGCTGCGACAGCAGGAAACGGCAAGTGGGGACATGGGGGGGGGAGAGGGGGGATCTGAGGCCAGGGAAGGTTGTGGGGGGGGGGAGATCGGCAGAAGGGGATGGGGGGGCTATTTTTTTTTAAAAAAAAACCACTTACCTGTCACGGTGGTGCGCTCCTGCGCACGTGGCCCCTTTAAGTTTAAACAAAATGGCAGACTCAACAGGGCTTTCCTAGGCCCCATCGCGTCTCATGTGTAGATGGGGCCTGGCCCCTCCTCACTGCCGGGTTGCAAGGTAGGTCTAGCAAGGCCCTTGGTCTGTGGCCAATGTTGACAGCAAGAACTATTTCACTTCATAGTTTAGAAGACAAGAAATGTTTCAATATTTTACAACAAACAAGAAAATCAGAAAAACAAAGACATATGGGTTGTTAAAAGTGTATTTTCCACCGCAATTCTGAAACTTGAACAAGATGTACATCCTATGATAGTAATGGCTAGTCAGATGGCTCAGACAATTAATCTAGTTTCTTGTATTAAAAGAAAAGAAAAGAAAAAAGCATTTGGTGCATCAGAAATCATTAAGAGCGAAAATGAGAAGAGCCTTCTCTTTCCTCAGAATTCAAAAGAACGAAGTGTTTCTCAAGCTGATAAAAAAATCGGCCAGCTAATACTTCTGGCAACGATTGTCAGCCTTCCAGCTGCCTGAGATGCTGAATCATGTGCTAACCATCCACTCTGAGACAAAGTTCTGTGCGGATCTTTTTGTTACGGAACTTGAGATAACTCTTCTGGAACTCAATTTAATTCTGACATCCTATTCATCTTCCTGCTTATTTCCCATCGCTGACCCTGATCTTATTAAAAAACCTCAAGGAATGCCAGCAACCGCACGGTCCTTCTTTTTTTCCCCTTTCTCTTTTTTGACAAGTTGCTCTGGAATGTATTTAATATCTTAAAATTGTCATTGATTGAAACTAACAATTCTAAATGAGTAATTTAAATCTAATTTCCATTCTATTTTTTACTTCTGTGTCTCCCCTGCCACACGTCTGGCATTTGCTAGAATGACTGCAAAAAAAGGACAATTTGGTTGACCATTAAAACAGAGAGCATCCTCTACCCTTGGGTCTGATTTATTTATTCTTTTAGTTCCCTAAAGGATGCAGATATGGAACTGTTGTAAGGAAAAAACACTTAAGGGAACTTTGAATGCCTAAGAAGACATGATGCAGAAAACATGCGCACTGTCTTGCTATGTGCATGTGCTTTACCTTAATGCAGCCACAGGGGGCTCACAGAGGGCTGCATAAACCTTTTCCCCACACGCTGTCTGTCCAATAAAATCATTCTCTAAAAGATACACACACACACACACACACACCCCATGGACTCTGGATATTTTCCCTCATGAGCATGGCCACTGTTACCATTAGGCAGAGTGAGGCATCCACCGTAGGAGGCAGATGCTGAGGTGTGTAGGGGGCAGTGGTGAAAGTCTCCCCTAGGTATTTGTCCTGAGCCCTCTGGTCATTCCCCTCTGTCGGAGGCCTGAGCTGTGTGTACCACACAGGCTGTCCTGCGCCCCTTAAACTAGCTTTCTGCCCTCGAGTGCTGTAGAGGGTGCAGTCCTCTTCTCAGTGACGAAGTAAGATTCAACCTGAGGTCCTTTTCTCCATGGAATGGAGGAGGGCACCATCTTGTCCTTCGCCTCAAGCAGCAAAATGTCTTTGGCCAGCCATGCTCATGAGCTGAAGAGCAGCTTGTGTGGGGGCAAAATCCAGATGTTGCCTTGCACTTACTCTAGGGAAGCAGTCCCCAGGGACCGGTTTCGTGGAAGACAATTTTTCCACGGATCAGGGAAATCGGAGTCACCAGCCTCCAATGGCTTGCTTCTGAGTTGAACGCGCAGCATGGATGGCCATAGGTGGGCTCCCGGGGGCGCCGGAGCTGCCCAATTCCCCCAGGAGCGACCTATCCCCTTCGCCCCCGTTTGATCCAACAGAAAGCCTTGCCCTGCATGTTCCCATTTACTGGGTTTCCCCCAGTGAGGCGTGTGGGAGCGGGGAGGCCACACTTGCTGCCAAGAACTGGCGAGAAAGTTGTTCAATTCAAGGGAAAGAAAAAGAAAAACGCCCCAGCGCCCTTGTCCCACAAGGAGAGGGACGCGCCGCTGCCGCCCCCCAATCTGGGCTTCCGAGAGAGCCAAAGAAAAGAAAGGAAAGTTTTGCGCTTCACCCAGGTTCAGGTAGCTGTAGTTGGAGGCCAAGCGCCGGGGCCCCCAAATACCTGGTGCTTGCTTCATGGCGGCATCCCTCATCATCGTCTTCTTTCTCCTCGCACGGCACCCCCGGCACACACGGTCTGCTGCTGCTGCTCTTCACGCCAGCTGGACTGCGGCTGTGCTGCGCAGTCAAACCAGCCAGCGGAACACTGCCTGCATGCACGCGCCCCCCTAAGGGCGCCGGACCTGCCGCCTACTACTACTCATCGTGGTTGCGCTGAGGCGTGTTCGATGCACACGCCTCAGCACAACAAGTAGGCCGTGGAGCCCCCCCATCCCTGTAGGCTGGGTGTGCGCCATCTTGTCCACCCAGCTGAATCCTAGAGCCGGCCAGCTCAGACCCATGCTGCCTGCTGGCCACTGCCTACCAGCGCGGCACCCCTCTTATGTTGGCGCAATAGCACTGGGCCTGCTGGTGAGAATGCAGCCCAGTTCCTAACAGGCCATGGACCGGGACCGGTCCGTGGCCTGGGGGTTGAGGACCCCTGCTCTAGTGTAAAAAAAAAAGAACAGAAAAGCCATTGCTGCTAGATACAGATGTAAAGTGTCTGTTTCTTCCTTAGTCAACCAGTAGTTTGCCGACAATAACATAGATTGGGATTTATCTTCACACGTGAATCATTGGGCGCATGTTTTATGAACTGCAGAGGTGGCCATGGAGTCAAAAGAGGAAAGCCAGCCCTGTTGCTGGGTGATAAATACAGTTTCCTTAACTCACAGGAGAGGGCAGTCCTGACGTTGCTGAGGAGGAAGCAGGAAGTGGGTGTTGGTTGGGAGGGAAGCAGCATTTAAAAGGCCAGTGACAGTCCAGGTAGAGAGGATTGCTTTAGCTGAGCCAGGAAGAAAAAAGGGATGCTTTTTAACCCCATCTTCTCCCTAGTCCAGTGGGAGTCCTAATCCAGATACCCTGCATTCTGCTGTGATTCACTGGCATGAAGCAATGAAAAGACACTTTCCCTCCAATTTCTGCTTTGTATGTGATTGGTATGGATTAGATGTGTGACAAAGTGTGGCTGATCTTCAACCAAACTCAAGCCAGATGACTACGTTGGTGTGTGCTTGAAATTTTCTTTTCTTGAAATGAAGAATGCGATGAAGATGCTTATCTGAGATCAAACAGGCTTCAGGTAGAGTCTGCATCAGCAGTGTTTTATAAATACCTCAGAATATGGCTGGGAGAAGAATCTATTTATTCACTCATAGCCAACAGCGGAAACAATTGGTGTTGCAGACTACATTTGGGATTAAGCTTCTTCTCTTGATATCAAAAAAGGAGCTGCCATAATTAGCAGCAGTGATCATTAATGCACTCCTAAAGGAGCAAGAGAAAGCAGCCTTAGGGCTTTGCTAGATGGAGGTTTCAGCCCAGGCTGACCCCAGGCTCACCTCTGTGTGTCCAGATGACACACAGGATCCTGGGGTCAGCCAGAGCTGAAATCTTCTTCGGCCCGGGCTAACCGGAACCCCTTTTGGCCCGGTATTACCCACGGCCTTGGTCTGAGCCCGAGACTGCGGGTGTCTAGCTCATTCCGCTGCTTTTCCCAGCTACTATGCTTACTCACGAGTAGTCAGGACAAGCGGTGGAGGTGGGGGTAAGATCGGAGCCTGGGGAATGAGAGGTAAGATCGGAGGCAGGGGGGAAGGGGGCTGGCGGGCGGGTGACGGAGCTGGCGGGTATGGGGGGGAAATGAAGGTGGCAGGAGAGTGGGGGACTCATGGCCAGGGAGCGGGGAGAAGGGTTTGTTTGTTTTTAAAGGGCCTTTCCTAAGCGCAGGAGCATTTCTGTGTCCGGACCCTTTAAAAAATTAAAAAATGGAGGCCATGACAGGGCTTCACTTTCCCTCGTCGTGTCCATGTCTAGCAAGGCGCAACAGCCTGTGCTACTTGTAGCACGGGCTCACCACTCCTCCCGCCCGAATTAGGCGGTAGGTCTAGCAAAGCCCTTAGTTTCAGATAGTTCAAGACATTTTGGTATCCAAGGCAGGAAATCCAAATTTTGCTCCTCCCCCAATGCCCCACCTAGAAATGTGGTTGCCTGACCTAACAAGGAAAGCTAGCTACAGGGTTGGGGAAAGAGCACATGAATTGTCTACAGATACAGCTTCCTCACACATACTCTTACAGGTATAGTGGGAGGACTTCAGTGTTGACACTTTCCCACCATGCTCATGAAAGGACCACTTTAAGAGAATGTATGGATTGGGCCATTGTTCCCAGGGGAGCCTCCTGATAGGGTATGTTGCCAGTTCCTTACTCTATACAGTTAGCCATTTGTAAGCATTTAATTGACTGGACCTAACAAGAGAATCCGGTCACTGGGTTGGTTCTGCCTCCTGAATCAATCCCGTTCCTTCCCCTAAATCATATCCTAGCACAGGGGTGCAGAATCTCAGGCCCAGAAACCAAATCTGGCCCTTTAGGGTTCCCCAGGAGGCCACACCTCCTTCCCCTGGGCCAACCCCCTTTCCCCCAACCACTGATTATTTCCCAGCTTTGGTGCAATTTACCCCTCATTCTAAAAGGTTGAAATGTTTCTCCTGCTGTGGGCAGTAAGATGCAAGGGCCTACCATCTCTAGGTACTCCATCCCTCAGTTCTGTGATCCATGCACACAGCTCTTATGATTTCCATGTTTGCTGCAGCAGCAAATGCTTTTCAAATGCCCATGATGAGAGGTGACGTGGTTCTGCCTCTGGTGGTGAAAAGAATTGCAAATGTAAAACTTGCTGGGCACCGGAAAGGTGGTGAACCCAATACATAATTTGCTTTCAGAACTGATTTGCTCTGAGCAATAAGCTTTTCAGCCTGTGTTCCGAATAGTTTCCTTTTATCAATTTTTTTGGGCATTTTTTCTGAAAGATATGATTTGCCTGTTATAGTCGTTGGTAGCTTCTTAATCAAAAGAAATAATTGCAAACTAGAAGTGCCATCTGGCTTTTATGTTATGGGAGAATATGCATTCACCATCTCTTATTTACCTTGTCCAAGGGACTTGCTGAAAAATAAACTACGTTTATTATTTGTCATCCGGTCCCAGAAAGGGCTATCCTTCTTTATAGCTGAGAGGTGATTAGTGTCCATGCTAAATTAGTCTTCTACTTGTTTTATGGAGAGCCAGCCAATTCTACTTAACTGAACAAGGTGGTTCAGTAATATAGACTCGAATTCATGGAGGAATGAACTGCTCATTTTAGTTAGACCAATCCTGAACTCAAAACTAAAGCCCCAAAGAATAAGGCCATGTGCTGTATGCAGAACAAGCCAGCTCTTCTACCCGAGAAGCACTTCCTTACTTTTCCCAGAAAATTAATCAGGGAATGATTATTTTCTAGGTGAAGTCAACCATCTGATGCAGCGCCTCCCATCATCTGAATGGCACCTGACTTCCCTGTCTTGAATACATTAGTCTGCAGTTCAAAGGTCTGACATGACAGCTTTAAAGCAAACTTTAAAGTTTTTCAAAGTACTCTTGCATAGATGGCAATCAGGTCACAGATCTAAATGTCACTATCGTACGCCCGATTTGCCCATTTGCAAAGCCATTTGGTAATTTTTGCCATTTTTATCTGCATGCATGAAGGGATCTGGAATACAGAAGCAATTGAGAATCATATTTAGTTTGTAACACTTCAATTAACTTAAGTGCTGAAACATGCTTCTTTCGTAGTAAGTCGTTTAATCTGTTACTGTTACAAGGACAGGTATTAAACAAATGCCCTGCACTAGCCCTCAAATGCCAGCAGCTAACAACAGTTCACTTCAGAGAATGCATGTGCCTGCATTCACATATGTGACAAACAGCCTCAGGTCATATTCCCTCCTCGACTGGCTTTTCCATGAAAAGAACGCTGCCCTCAAAGGAAAGGCTAAAACATCGGAGGCCTTTCAGCCTTGGAGAAAGCCTCAACTGAGGGGAAGCCCGATGGAGACCTATGAAATGATGAACTATGGGAGAGAAAGAAATGTTGCTCCCCTTCTCCAGCTGGAACTAGATGTGATGGCAGATACTGAAAATGGCATTGCATTTCCACACATCGTTCCCTCCCTTGTCCCTGTAATGGCCAGTGAAACTGTCCTCGTGATGTGATATCAGAATGTTGCCCATGGAAGGTACTGATATCGAGTCCGCCTGGGAAAACTCACACAGCCATGACGTCGCACTATGTGGTGGTTTGACTAAGGCCACAGCTAGACCTAAGGTTTATCCTGGGATCATCCAGGCTTTGCCCCTGCCTGAGCACTGGATCCCCTGTGCAGGGCTGGTGCCAAACTATCTTGCGCCCTAGGCAGGTGAGCTACGGTATACGTAGGCGCAGGGCGCCATCTCGCCCGCTCAGCCGAAGCGAAGCCAGGACGCTGAGATGGGGGGGGCAGCTTCGGAACGACGCGCCCGGCCAGAAGCCGCTCTGGGAGAGCAACTGCCAGGCACGCCGTTCCAAAGCCGCCCCTGCCCCCCCCCCCAGCGTTCTGGCTTTGCTTCGGCTGGGTTCCCAGCCGAAGCGAAGCCAGGACGCTGGAGGGGGGGGCGGGCATGGCTTCACTTCAGCTGGGTGGGCACCCAGCCAAAGCAAAGCCAGGATGCTGGGGCAGGCGGGCAGCTTCGGAACGGCGTGCCTGGAAGCCGCCCTCTCAGAGCTGCTGTGGGAGAGCGGCTTCCGGGTGCAGCGTTTGGCACCCTCCCCTTACCTTGGCGCTCTAGGCGGCCACCTGAGTGGCCTCTATGGTAGCACCGGCCCTGCCCCTGTGTGTCACCTAGATGAACAGGTTTGACCCCGGACAATCCAGGGATAAACCTTAGGTCTAGCTATGGCCTAAATGTTACATGGATGGGAAAAGAGAGCTAGGCTGAGTGATGCTGGCTTTGGTAGAAACATGTCGTTTCTCCCTCATGTTTCTGGATCAGCTCATTCCAGAATTACAGAGTTACAGTAGTTTTATGACCGGTTTGCAGCACTTAAATCTATAGGTTCTATACATACTTTCTGCTTTAAGGCAGGAGTTTGTTGCAAAAATCCATTACTCAGGGTCACACAAAGTTCTGATCTAGCCTAAGAACAAGTTTACAAACAGCCATCCTGCCATCCATCAATCCATCCCAAGATAAGTTTGCAAGCTATGTTGCAAGCTGTGGTGTTTTCCCCTGGATAGCTGGGAGTGAGTTTTGTCACTAAACTTACTGATTTATCACAGAAGTGTCTCAAACTGTTTTGCTGTTCGTACAATGCAATCAGCGGCCACATTTGATATCTCTCTTGCTGGGCTGTACCACTTCAAACTGCAAGGGGTGGTGGTGGTATGGTTGAATGCTTCCCATATAAAAGTCTCATGGCACATATAAGAAAAATAGCGTACAGCGGGTTCTAGCCTAGCTCACTCCTTGATATGCTCATTTGGGGGAGCAGAGCTTTCTTTTATGTGGGAGAGCAATCAAGCATGTGGAGAAATGGGGCCATAGTTCAGTGGTGGAGCACATGCATTCCATACAGAAGGTCCCAATCCACCTTGAGCTCAGAGGATGTAAGGCATCAGGTCTGGGAAAGACCCCTTTCTGGAAACCCTGAATGGCCTCTGCCAATTGAAATAGATAATACTGGCCTAGAGCAGGGGTGAGCAATTTGTGGTCCTCCAGATGTTTTGGCTTGGAACTCCCATCATCCTCATCATTGGCCAGGCTGACTAGGGAAGATGTGGTCTATTGGTCAAAACATCTGGAGGACCGCAAGTTGTTCCCCACCTGCCAGGCCTAGATAGAGCTACAGGCTGTATATAAAATACACCCATCTGTTTCCAGAGTTGTAGCCTCAAATGTTACAGTCTGGCAAAAGCTGCACCTTTCTAGGCAATGGACAAGCAGAGAGCTGCTGGCCCCGAAAACTATCAGGATTTTTCGAGCATGCATATTGAGGACTTTGACAGCTTTATGGGGCTCTTTGACCATTCAGTTTGAACTGCTCCAACTGCCACTACGAGGGGAGGGAACTCATCTCGGGGTAAAGGAAGTGGGTATCAGATGGAAGAGAGTTTCTGGGGTGATGAATAAATGCTCTGAGTGTCATCAGGGATAATAGCATAAGAGTATAAAGGAACTACTGGGTGCAGCCTGAATGGGTTGTGCTAACTGGTCAACACCCACTGCTTTTGGCCAGGGGTAAAAGAGGTGGAACCTTTGTTTAAATAAAACTTAAAACTTTGTTTATAAGCAGAATGTCTGATTCTATAAGGTGCAATTGGCAAACTTTGAAACAGATATGATTGGAGTACAGGCTCCATCACCCTTGGGGAAATTGATGCTCTGAGCTTCAGTTACAGCCAATGAGACATTAGAACTTACTTTTTTTTAATAAAAAAATCTCCCATCATCCCTGGTGGGAAGGGAACTGATGTTCAAGGGATTAGGTCCAGCCTCTCGTTGGCTTGAACTGAAGCTCAAAGCATCGGTTCCCACCAGGGATTTGTGGGATTGTAGTTCAGACAATGAGTTCTCACCAGTGGCTGCTGGAGCCGTCTTCTGCCAGCTATCCACCCTTCCTTCTGCAACCTTGGTGTTTTGGGGGGAAGGTTGAGGGGAAAGCAGGTGGAAGAGGGCAGGGTGGGTGCAAGCAGAATTGAACGTTTGCCCACCCCTAGCTATGCTACGTGATTCTTCTGATCATATGCCAATGGAAACAGCAACCCAGTTGCATACCATGAATGAATTCTGTTCCCATTTCTCAAAAATGACCAGCAGACACTTTATTGCTAGAAAAATAAACAGCACTAATAAACTAATAAACAGCACTAAATGTATGTATGTGTATATATATATATATATATATATATATATATATATATATATATATGAAATTGGTTATAAAACCAGTTATATTTAGAGTTTTTCCTGCATAATAGTGCACCACCTACAAGCAGGCTTTCCCCTCTAATAGTCTGAGGAGTTTGGGGCATCTGTCCTTTCCTTGTTATACATTTTGCTTACCATTTAAAGTACATTTGCCTGAGCGAAGCCAGAGAAATGTCCATAATAAATAAATAAATGGAATAAATCCGTAAACTGGAGTAAATCCTTGGAATGTCAACAGACTGAAGGGAATGAACGGAAGGAGCCAAGATGTCTGTTTTATGATGGGGTTTTGGAAATGTCATCTGCAGGACTAGAGCCAAATGTGAGTTCTCGTTGGGCAATCCAGTTTAAAAAGCTGAAGGGGGGGGCAGAAATTGAGAGGAAAAGGTAGGAGGAGGGAATAGAGGTTCAATAGACTTTAGTTATTTCAGTGAATATTTCCACCACGTCCAAAAAAAAATTCATGACATGTTGAGGTCACATAACCTCAAAAACGAGGATGGTTTTGTTGTCAGGTTACTGTCATCGTCCCCAGATCCTAGTATAATTTCACATGGTTTTCCATAAAGATACATAGACCTGATTTACTAGTGTTCCCGTTTTGAAGTAAGTGGGGAACCTTCCACTATTCCCCCACCGCTACACACACACACACACACACACACACGCACACACGTGCATATATTTCCCCTTGTTAATCTAATAATAACAAAGAACCTATTGCTTCTTTTTCTGTCCTATTAGCACTAACAGTAAGAAGTGATCTGAGGGCTGTCTACACACCCTGCATACCCCATGGTGGCTGTGCAGTGAACGAATTGGAGTGAATACCGCGACTTTTGGATCACGTCCGAGTTTGCACCGCGTTATGGTTATGTGTCTTTGGGGGAGTTAAATTTCATTTTGGCATGTGGGCGGAGCTTTGAGGGTAGGACAACGTGATTGGCCGATTTCCCACCTATCGGTTTCCTTGTTCCTTCGTGCCATTTTTAGTTTGAATTCTCTGATTCTGCAGAGCTCCGCAGAGAGAGGTTATTAAAACAAAGAGGGGAGATGGGCAAACTCCTCTGCTGCCTCGTTCCTCCCCCACCCCCCGCTCCCAATTTGTCTGTTATATGAATCTGTGGAGCTCTGCATATAAAATTTATAGTTTCCATCATCTCTACTCCGTAGCATCTAATCATTGTATATGCGCATGTACGCATTTATAACTGCACTATAAAAAATGTTCAGGAAATAAATTGCTGCTGCAGTGTGATGCTCTTTACCTAGATTTGAATCAATGAAAATTCGGGTTTGTATTTCATGAGGAGCAATCCCGTTGTTGTAGAGACTGGTGGGAGGTTCGTCTCCAGTCTAGGGCCAGTCGTCTTTTGTTTCATGGTATGGAGAAACTGTATTTACCTGAGGTAAATGCAGTTTTCTCTACACAGGAGTTCACTTGAATTTAGGTTGTGCATTTTGAGGTGATCCTCAAAACAAAATCAGGCAGGGTAAAGTGATTCAAGGAGATAGGAGATTACAATTATGAGGGACACGCTTTTTACTTTTTTTCTCTCTCTCTCCCCCTCCTTTTTAACAGTTTTCAAAGCAGCTGTGGTCAAATCACAAATATCAAAATGGAACCAAAATGGCTACTCACAATTTAGCACCTTTGAATGAGGTGGCAAATTAGAGGCCGCTGTTTTAGCCAACCTTTACTCTAGAGTCTAAATACTTCTACAGAGACCTAAAGAGAGAGAGAGAGAGAGAGAGTCATACGTTATAGTTAGTTTTAATCTTTCCAAATGAGTTTTTTTGTTTTGTTTTTTGCTGGACTGTGTCCTCTCCCCACCCACACCTGTAAGTTGAACCCTTGCTATGAAGGCCTGTTTTTAACAGTACAATCCTATGCATGTCTACTCACAAATGTAAGTCCCATTACATTCAACAGGGCTTACTCTCAGGTCTCTATGCATAGGACTGTACATTTAACATAATTATCTGTTCTGACTTTGTCCCTCCGTTCTGGGGTTTGAAAAACCCGGACAGAATAAGCCCGGCAGACACTATATCTTAATTCAGACATCTATCTCCACCCCCTGCTTTTCTGAACTTTCAGGCCAAGGAAAACCTGTGTAACAAGGTGCAACTAGCTAGACTAAGTGTATAGCATTGTTAATACTTTCTCTATAGGATTAGTGAATCTACTGTGGCTTGAGTAGGTGATGTATATCTGGTTTTGAAAAGCTCTGTGCTATTTTAGAAAGGGCTGGGTTCATGCTCAGAGCACATTCTCTGTCCATGTTCATTAGAGGTAGTCCAAAGATCTCATTTTGACTTCCCAGGCTGTCAGCTCCCCAAAACCCATCACCATATCCCCATAGACAATACATTATTCAGTTAAGTCCTGTGCAATAGACTGAGGGATTTGTGCTGAATGAATGTTCTTCCTTTAAAGTGCAGGTTTGCACTGTTTCCGCAAAAGGCAACTTAGGAAAATAGGTGAGATCTTGAATGGGGGAAGATTGAATGTGTTGATGAGCCTGCAGCATGAGACGATGCTTTGATTGGTCTACCCCAAGATGATCCAAGCGATGTGCAAAATGTCATGGGGACATGTGGGGTCCTTATCTGCATCCCTTTGTGCCTAAGTAAGATAATGTTCATAAACAAACACTAAACATTAACAAGAATGCCAAATTTCTTGTGCCCGACGTTTGGTTATTTCTGCTGAGCAGAATCTGAGTAGAAAATGTGCAGTTGATGGGCTGAATCCATAATTCATTCTCATGTGATGTGGACTGTCGGCAAAATTTTAAAAAGAGCCAATCAAATCAGAATTGCAATACGTCTCTTTCCGTATCACTTATATATCATCCCTGAATTCGAAAGTTTGGGAGGGAGGATTTCAGAGAAAGCATCAGTGGAACAGCTTCTTTGCAGCTTCTTTCCATATTGTTCCAGTAACTCTGGGATTCAGGAACCCGTTGGGCCAGGCAAATGCGATGGTTCTTCACCACCTCAGCATGTCGCTCTAGCTCATTTCTCTCACGGGGGGAGGAGGAGAAAGACACCAAAAAAATGGTCAGGGAGGGCACATGTGACCTGCTGGCCTTGTGTTACCCACATTTGCATTAGGTAAATTAGATTTTCAAAACTTGTCCGACTAGCAGTACTTCAGCAGTGGCTTCCAATATCCCCTGCTCTAATCAGGAGTATATTCAGGTAACATATTTCTCCCCAAGAAGCATTGATCTACTCCCACGTGACCTTTTCCATGCAAAAATCCATGGTGTTTGGGGGAGGAGGGACATATTGTCTGAAGCTGTCCAGATAAAAGACATTTGAGTTGAGGTTGAAAGTGTAGAGTTTCCAGTTTTGTGGAAATGTGGTACTACCAGGTGGACCTGGGTCTAGAGCTGACTAGGGAGTATCTACCTGGAATTTTTACTCTGGTTCTACTTCACCTCCAGTCAGTTGCATCAGATGACATACGCCCCTCCCAGTAGCTAATGCAGGATTTCTTTTTTTGAAACTCATTTGTGGTGGATTTTCCCATCACTGCGGATTCAGTGCAGTTTGGGGGATCTTGTGACCATAGCTGGCTTCAGTGTGGGCTGGTGGAAGCGGTGCTGATTGGCCAAAGAGAAAGTTGTGTGGGGCTTTGGCATGGGGAGAGTAGAGAGCTAAACATAGGCTACCTGGAAGTAACTCATTGCTTTCCATTGCACTTTGCCAAGTCCAGGTGTGGGGAGGAGATCGAGGCCTGCTGCTTTGAAACTACACTGTTGTGAATATGGGCTCTATCATTTCCTTTCTACTCTTTACTGCTTCATTATTTTGCAGTTGTGCAGTTGTGCACATTCAATATAGGGTACTTAAGGCTTTCCTAGGGGCTGTCTAAATGCTCAGAAAGCCCCGGGGTGGATGTGCAGTGGTGCAGTGTCGATTATACAACACCGCTGCGATCACGCACCCACTCTGGGGCTTTCCGCCAAAGCAACTTACCCCAACTTCTTTTCTCCAGAATGAGGCGAGGACGTGCAAGAGGGCACCAATATGGCCCCCAAATCTCACTCTGATGTCGCAGCGGTGCCTGACTGAAGGCGACCTGTGATTGATCGCCTTCCACCAGGAAGAGGGTGGGGTGGCTCCGGTCCCCGGATAGCCACCCAGAAACCCCATGCCCCCACCTTGGCATCAAGATTACCTGATGCTACCCCAGAGGAGAGAAAGCCTGGGTTTTTGAGGGACACAGTGCCAACCTGGCATTGTGAAGACACCCCTCTACTCATTTCTATTTTTTTTTTTTACTTTGCACTATTTTGCAGGTCTCTGATGTTTTCGTTATTTAGCTTCTTTGATGTTGGAGTCAAAATGGGTAGGAAGCTATAACTCTGTGACAGTTTACTGCAATGGGGCAAAATTGTGGGGCTCTTCAGAATCCTGCACAGGATCATTTGGGGTGGGTTTTTTTCTTCTTCAGAGAAAAATGGTCATTCCCCCTTCCTCCCATTTATCCCTGTTCTGCAGTTACCGCTGTACCTTTCTTTTCGTTCTTTTTGCCTTGTGCCTTTACACATTTCTGAATGTGTGCATTTTCAGAGTTGCAAACAGGGAGTTTTCACTCTTTTCTTTGCAATTACACAAATTAAGCAAACCTCTCTCATTCATCGGCCTGCCCCTGCCAGGTTGATGAAGTGTAGTTCTACTCTCTCTCCACCCATTCCAACCCAGAAGTATGTTTATTTCAAGTGCTGAAAAGCCAGGTTTTAGTGAGGGGTATCTGTCACCCTGTAACCCAGGGCATGTCTAGACCTCCTGGCATTCCGGGAGGGAGGGGGGAGGATCTCGTGATATGTTGATTGTGAGATCCTCCCCCGGTGTAGCGCGTGACGTCCTGGGAGGAAGGAGGACGTTGCACCTGCCATCTCTTCTTAAAATAAAAGGAGCTCAAGCGCACCTGCACTCCAGCTAAAAAGTAAGTTTTTTAAAAAAGCCCTGACCCCACTCACCTCCCCACCCCCAATGAGCACGGAGTGCTTGAAGAGCTCCATGCTCTGTGCCTGGTTCCTGCCTCCTCGCGTTTACTTGCGAGGAGCCAGGACAAAACCAGGATGGCCGCCCACACCTCCCACAGTCTTGGGACGATCCTGAGACCGTAGGGAAAAAACGGGATTAAAGCCTCCATTTTCCCGGGGAAAGGGAGGGTTCATCCTTCCTTGCCCCTGGGATCCCCTGTACATCATGTGAATGGACAGGGATGATCCCGGGGTGATAAGGCATGGTGTAGACATGCCCTCAGATAGACCAAAGCTGATTTCCTAATACGTTGACGAGCTTTCCTTCTGTGGTTGTGAAGATGGTCCCTGGTATGGTCCAAGTTCTCTTATGACAAATCCATTCCCTTCCTTGCTTTTGCCCTCTGGAGAATAACAGGTGAAGCTTCTCTCATCTGTTGCTTCATAATTTTCCAGCTCAAGTCGGAGATAAAAAGTGATAGAACAGTTGCCAATGTATAATGAAAATTGACGGCATCTGTCAGAAGACAGGCAACCACCCACAAAGGCTGAAGCCAGAATTCTTTATTGGGGTTCATATGTCCTGTGATCATTTCCCCATCGACTTCCTTTTCTGAGCTTGCCGCAGACAGGTGAGTTATGTAGAACTGCGCCAATTCTGCCTCCGTGTTTCCTACACATATTGCAGTGTCTGACCATTATTTTTCTATGAGAAATCATGTCACAGGCAGTATGTTGATTTAGGAAGTAATGGACTTGCACTTGTATAGGGAGCTTTGTGAATTAGAAAGCATCTTACATAAAACATGCAATAGCTGACTGCTCCATCTTGTGCGGTACAGATAATCTTGTCAGACACAATCACATTGCTAAAATTATTCACCATCAGATGGCTGTATCAACTACGCATTTCTACAGATATACTTCCAGCCAATTCCTGGGGGCTAAACGTATTCTGACCAATGAAACAATAAATTATTGCAAAGCAAGACGTAATAATGGCCAAGGCAGTAAAAATAAGAAATTTTAAAAGCCTGTTGTCATGATAGTCATTATAGGAACCTCTCATATATAACAAGAAAAAATAAAGCAGTAGTCAAGGAAAGTAAACAGGTGGGGGCACTTAGGGGCACTATGACAAATCTATTCCCAACGTGAGGTACTTTGAAAGAGGCCTGTGGTGAATACTGAAAGATAGTATGATCCCTTACAAGCCTGCCCATGTTTTAAGATCTTCAGGGGAAGCCCTTCTCTCAGTCACAGGCACGCCAGGTGGGAACACGGGAGAGGGCCTTCTCGGTGGCTGCTCCAGTGTTCTGGAACTCTCTTCCCCCGGGAAGCTAGACTGGCTCCCTCCTTGATGGGCTTTCGGAAGCAGGCTAAAACTTGTTTGTTCCAGCAGGCCTTTGGCGAATGAACTGGACCTCCGTCTGTGTCAAGGACTTTTTAAAAATGTCATTTTAAATGTTTTAATATTGGAATATGTTTAATATACTTTTAACTTTTGTATATCTCTATTTATAGGTTTTTAATGTATAATGTTTTAAATTTTGTGATGCTGCCTTGAGGCCCAGCATTGGGCAAAAGGCGGAATAATAACAACAACAACAACAACAACAACAACAACCACCTCTGGATTTTCAGGTTCAAAAGAGTGGGCAAGCATACAATCATAGAATAGCAGAGTTGGAAGGGGCCTATAAGGCCATCGAGTCCAACCTCCTGCTCAATGCAGGAATCCACCCTACGGCATACTTGACAGATGGTTGTCCAGCTGCCTCTTGAATGCCTCTAGGGTGGGAGAGCCCACAACCTCCCTTGGTAACTGGTTCCATTGTCATACTGCTCTAACAGTCAGGACGTTTTTCCTGATGTCCAGCTGGAATCTGGCTTCCTTTAACTTGAGCCCGTTATTCCGTGTCCTGCACTCTGGAAGGATTGAGAAGAGATCCTGGCCCTCCTCTGTGTGACAACCTTTTAAGTATTTGAAGAGTGCTATCCTGTCTCCCCTCAATCTTCTCTTCTCCAGGCTAAACATGCCCAGTTCTTTCAGTCTCTCTTCATAGGGCTTTGTTTCCAGACCCCTGATCATCCTGGTTGCCCTCCTCTGAATATGTAGGTAGCAATAATTCCTGAGAAATGCATTAATTAATTAATTAATTAATTAACCTTTCCACCAACAATGGTGCTCCTTGCAAACCTTTCTTCCAATTCTGTTCATAACTGATTTGCTTGAGGGCTGCTATGGCACCATTTTCCCTATAGCCAATTTGCTTGAGGGCTGCTATGGCACCATTTTCCCTATAGCCAATGCTTCTTTTCCTTTTTCTGGATCAGTTAGATTGGGTGATCTGTCATTGGTCTCAGCAAATCCAGAATCACATAGTGAGTGAGACCTCATCTCGACATTATGTAGTCAAATCTGCGATGATGTCCCTGAGGACAAGGGATGTCAATTGAGAATAAGAGCAAGAAGGAGAAACGTAAAAGGGAATGTTTTCATAACAATACGAAAAAATCAAGTTGTTTGTTTAAACAGACAAAAATGATTGCAAAAGAAAAAAAGTGAGTCATTTCAGTTCAGCTGTATTCTGAAGCAAAGCTCAGAAGGACCACCCTACACTGCAAAAAGCTGCCGTTCTCTATATTTCTCACATGTCCAAGAAACGTCTGAATAACTGCTGACACTAGGTAGAGGCTTGGCATTTTGCAGATAGTTATATCTTCCACTGAAAGCTTCAGCAGTTCCATTGAAGTGCTCAGGAGGGATAATTGTGTGAATGAACACACCAACTTCTGAGAAGGAAAAATATTGCACACTAGGTATAAGAACATAAGAAGAGCCCTGCTGGATCAGACCAAGGGTCCATCTAGTCCAGCACTCTGTTCACACAGTGGCCAACAAGCAGGACATGGTGCAACAGCACCCTCCCACCCATGTTCCCCAGCAACTGGTTCACACAAGATTATTGCCTCGAATACTGGAGATAGCACACAACCATCAGGGCTAGGAGCCATTGATAGCCTTCGCCTCCAGGAATTTATCCAATCCCTTTTTAAAGCCATCCAGATTGGTGGCCATCACTACCAGTTCATTGCACATAGTCCCTATTGAAATCAATAAGACTTAAGTCATGATGAGCTTGTCCCACTGATTTCCGTGTATTGAGTCTGGATCCAACCCACAGTACTTAATTTATGCAGCCCTTTTTCCTAAGTTCTCAAAACACTGCATTTGCTTTACTACCTTAGGGTAACTTGAGATGTTACCCAGATAAATTGAAGGAGGGATTGCTTTGCACTTCCTTTCTTGGCATTTCTGAGGTAACAGATAAAGGGGAAGAGTTTAATTCCTCTCATGTGGGGACGTGCATGACCTCCAAATGAAGAAGCACCCTGAGAGAGAGACAGTGGATGCTGGTGCCTCTGATGTCAGTGGGGCTGTGAATCCACTCTGGAGCTATCCAAGAACTCTAAAGGAGCTATAGAAAGTGCTGACCCTTGTCTCCAAAATAGGTTCGGCACATTGATTCCAGTCAGAACTCCTTTAGAATGAATTCACAGGCTCACTGAAATCAGAGCCACCAGCCTCCACTGGAGAGAGATGTTTAATTTCCCCATCTGCATGAGACAGCAGGAACATGGAAGCAAGACGTGCGCTTCAGTTGCCAGTACTCTCTCTCATTATAAGTGAAGAAGGACTTGATCCATTTTATGGGACACAGGGTAAGCACAGGGGCCTTGTTAAGTTCGGTCCAAAAGGTAGTTGCGAAAGCAAGTGTTGGTGTGGTTTGTCCAGATCCTCAGCCCAAAAAGTATCCCGGAGTTGCATGCAATAATAAAAACAAGGCAGTACTGGCCATCAGCTTCCATGTTGCAAAAGTACATGTCACAAAAGGAAAACATGATGGGGTTGGAAGAGGTATTAGGCTGTTCATATCATAAGAATGCAGTCCTGTATAACCCAATAGGTAGATAGGTAAGGGCTGGTGCACAAGATTCCATCAAACTTTACCCTGACTAAGAAATGGAACCCAGGATGGGCCAGTGGAGATGAAGGAAAGGGACTGCCCAGACGAGAGAGGAGCAAACTTGATTTTCAGTGACTCAGGCCGTAGCTAGACCTAAGTAGGGTGACCATATGAAAATGAGGACAGGGTTCCTGTATCTTTAACGGTTGTATTGAAAAGGGAATTTCAGCAGGTGTCATTTGTATATATGGAGAACCTGGTGAAATTTCCTCTTCATCACAACAGTTAAAGCTGCAGGTGCCCTGCCTTCTTTTAAATCTGGTCACTCTAGTATAGCTCCTGCAGCTTTAACTGTTGCGATGAAGAGAGAATTTCACCAGGTGCGACACGCATACAAATGACACCTGCTGAACTTCCCTTTTCTATGCAACTGTTAAAGATACAGGAGCCCTCTCCTCCTTTTCATATGGTCACCCTAGACCTAAGGTTTAACCCAGGATCATCCCGAGTTCATCCCTGCCTGAGCACTGGATGCCCTGTGTGGCACTTAGATGAACAGGTTTGACCCTAGGACGTTCCTGGGATAAACCTTAGGTCTAGCTACGGCCTCAGTTGGACAAAGTGAACAAGGCTCCATTGTGGGTCACAAAATTGTAAGGGAGCTAAACGTGTCCTCACTCCAGATAGTGGCATTTCCAGTGGCATGAGGCAGTTTTAGCTTTTACCAGAATGTTATCCCTAAATTCACCTCTGTATGCTCTGTCATGCAATAGTGGATTGTTTATATTTGTGGGGAAACATAAAAAGCTGCATTTGGAACAGTACAGCAGCATGGAGAAAGCTCTCCCTCCTTAGTGGCCCAGTCCTCAATAATGGTCATCCTACAGAGGTAACATAATAAAGTCAGGCCTAGAGGCCTGGTTGTTGTTGTTTTTCTGTTGGGAAGGGGGATCCCTGAGAGGAGTAGTTTCATTTCTCTGGTTAAGATTCATTTTCCTGATTCATTAAGTTTCATTTCTCCAATTAAGTTTCATATCTTCAAGGCTGAAACAGTACTTTCTGTTTTGGGGGAAGAGTGTATAAAAAGAGAGGAAAGAGCCAGCAAGCCAGGGGGAACAGGAAAAGCCCAGAGCATGAGGAAAGAGCAGGAAGAAGCCACCTGAAGAAGTCTAGGTGCAGTTAGGGTAAAAGAGTGTGCATTTTTGCAACTTCTATTTTCCCTTAATGCCTTTGTATCTCTCAGTGCTATTGACCATATACCTTTACATGTAATTTGGTTATTTTAATATACTAATAAACTGTTGTGTCAAACCTAAAGTTTCTGGAGTGTCACTCACCCCATGTATACAGCCTAAACCCCACATTATTGTCTCGCTATTTACTGTTTTACTATGTACAGCACCATGTACATTGATGGTGCTATATAAATAAATAATAATAATAATAATAATAATAATAATAATAATAATAATAATAATAATAATGGGGAGGTAAAGGAAGGAAAGTGGGGCTCTTAAACAGACAGAAGATCCTTAAAGAGATGCTCAGGAAATCCAGGTCGTAGGTGGGACCCTATCAAGGAACTATGTGTCTGTGCATAGTCCTGTATGTCACAGAAGATTCTGGGGGATGTTACAGGGCACACACACACACAGTTCATGTAGAGCATGCATTTCCCCAAACTGGTGCCCTCCAGATATTTTGGATGACAACTCCCAGCATTCCTGACTAATTGCTATGCTGGCTGTTGCTGATGAAAGTTGTAGATGAAAGCATCTGGAGAGCACTAGGTTGGGGAAGGCTGATGGTCAAGTCTTTTGGGACTCATTACCTTCCATTATCTAGGAGAGTGACCTAGAACATTTCCAACACTCCCCTGCAGCTACACACTGCCAGGCAGATTTGCAATAGCAGGGGCAAGCTGTCTTAAGGCCTTGCTAGACCTACCTAGTAATCTGGTGGGGAGTAAGGGCAAGGCTGCGCTGCAGCTAGCACTGGCCGTCGCCCCTAGCTAGACGTAACACGCAATGGGGTAAGGGAAAGCCCCGTCGTGTCGGCCATTTTTTTTACTTTAAAGGGGCCATGTGCGCAGGAGCGCAGCAATGAAAAGGTAAGTCTTTTTTTAAAAAAAAAAATTAAGGGTTCCCCGCTCCCCCCTGCCCCAATTCCCCCCCAACAATGTCTGATGCCCCCCACCCACTCGCTCGTCCACCCCCGCTCACCATGTCCACCCTGCTCGCTCGCCCGCCTGTCCGCCCCCCCCACTCGCCATGTCCGATGCCCCCTCCGCTGCCCCCCAGCTGCAATCTCCCCACCCTGGCTCTGCTCTCCCCCCCATCTCTCCTGCTGGGTCCGCTCTTCCCCCCCCCGGCCCCCATCTCTCCCTCCTGTGATTCCCCCCCAGCCCGATGGGCACAGAGCTCCATAGGAGAGCACTCCATAGTACCCATTTTTTTCTGGCTACTTGCTAGTAAGCTGCGTAGTTGTGATAAGCCACAGAACAAGTTAGATCTTCCACAGCCCCGGGCTCAGCCTGGGGCTGCGGAAAAACCAGGCCACAAGTGGGTCCGTTTATACCGGGTCAAGGGAGGGTTTAGCCCGGGCTGACCCCAGGATCCCCTGTGTGTCATCTGCATGCACAGGGGTGAGCCCGGGTATCACCCTGGGCTAAACCCTCATCTAGCAATGGCCTTAGAGTGCACCCCTCCATTACTGGACTTCTCTGTTTGAAATGACTGCTGTAGAATATTTGCCATCCTTATGTAGTGGACACAAACAGAAGCTCTTGAAAAAGGTACTGCTCTGTGGAGCTCCTGCTCTCGGTTTGCAGTAGGCACCACTGGGTTTAGTAGTTCTGACTGGCAGCTGAGATAAGTAGATAAATGAGTTTCCATCTCAACACTCATTCGGCACAAACTGGAAGCAAACAATGGTTGCGATGTGCATCGTTGAGGGAGTAATCTCATATGGAGCTGACACAGCCCGTGTAACATGCTGTGTGACCAGTTTACAAAAGTAAGATTGGCCAGAAGGGAGAGTAATTAATCATTATTCAGTGATAGCCTCTACTCTCCGCTACTTGCTGGCTGGAGTGCACCACCGAGAGCATGTCTAACTAATATGGTACATTATTCATGCCACAGAAAGCTACAGTTACAATGGCATGGTCTCTTGGAACAGTAAACAAATTCCAATTTTCAAGTGGGTGGGTGGTGTTTTCATTGTTTAGAGGTAAACAGAGGGCTTGGTTATAAAGGCCGTAAAACAGCATCAAGACGGTGCCATTTAGGGAAGACCCAAGGGGAAGTCCCTTTCTCCCTGTTTCTCAGATTGCATATGATTAACCCCCAGCGCACGTCTCTTTCAGGGAATCTCAGTGGTTCTACAGGTTGAGGTGTAGTGCACAAAAACAGCAGCAGAGGCACTAAACTTTTGCGTGGATTGTGCTGCTTCAGCCTGCAGCGGATGCTCACGCAATGGAATGCTCTCTCAGGAAAGAAAGAAAATAAATCAACGTCTACATATAAAAAAGCAGCATGACAGAAGAAAAGACACACCATTCCCTTCGCATCTAGTTTTCTATACGGAGGTGGTATGGAGCAGCTTTTCATCATGTAGAACCCAAGTGCAAGCAGAAGTGATCTACCCCAGACACTGGTTTAGCACGTCACCAACTGTGGTATGAACTAGGCTGGTTTAATTGTTGTAGGCCTTGCTTAGAATTTCATGGGCCTATGTATAGGATGACCATATAAAAAGGAGGACAGGGCGCCTGTATCTTTAAAAGTTGTACAGAAAAGGGAATTTCAGCAGGTGTCATTTGTAGACATTCACCACCTGGTGAAATTCCCTCTTCATCCCAAAAGTTAAAGCTGCCCTCTTTTGTATCTGGTCAGACTAGTATAGCTCGTTCAGCTTTAATTGTTGTGATGAAGAGGGAATTTCACCAGGTGCTGCCTGCATACAGATAATACCTGCTGAAATTCCTGTTTCTATACAACTGTTAAAGATACAGGAGCCCTGTCCTCCTTTTCATATGATCACCCTACCTATGTATGCATGCCAAAGACACAAATTACTATGCTTCAAAGGGGGGAAACAGTTAGTTAGTTAGTTAGTTGCCCTGGGTTATAAATATTGCCATGGTCCTTTAAGGTTTAATTCAGAAACTAATTAATTAGGGTGACCATATGAAGAGGAGGACAGGGCTCCTGTATCTTTAACAGTTGTATTGAAAAGGGAATTTCAGCAGGTGTCATTTGTATATATGGGGAACCTGGTGAAATTCTATGATTCTAGGTGCAGTGGAAGACGTTGTCTGTCCCATCACCAATGTTGAAGTAAGATTCAACTGTCAGTCTGGTTGGCTTTTGCATATGGAATGGGGGACGGCACCATCTTGTCCTTCGCACCAGGCAGCAAAATGTTTTGCTTGTGCTTAGGGACAGTAAATGCATGGATGGAGGAGGACACAGCTGGTGGTTGTGTTGGCAGTGGAGGGTGAGGAAACAGTGTCACCTCACAAATGGTCACTGATTCTTTTTATGTGTGAAGAGGATGACAGGACACACAGGCCATAGCTAGACCTAAGGTTTATCCCTGGATCGTCCAGGGGTCAAACCTGTTCATCTAGGTGACACACAGGGGATCCAGTGCTCAGGCAGGGGCGAACCCTGGAGGATCCCAGGATAAACCTTAGGTCTAGCTGTGGCCGCAGTCTATGTGCAGAGCTGAGCATACAAACCCCTTGCGTGTCACCACCACACTACTCCCAGGGTCCCTGTAATGTACAGTCTCCAGCTCTCTATGAACCCCTCCATGATGGAGACGTCGCTAGGAATGAATAAAGTATGAAGCGAAGTGTAAAAACTGAGAGTGTTCTGGCCGTAATGTGGTATTTAAAGAGAGAGATTTCAAATGACAATATTTGCCAGTTCCATACAACAAATAGTTTAAGTCAAGTACATACAGCATGCACATATTTAGAAAAATGTGCATTACAACAGAAAAACTGATATGCTAAGCATTTATCGCCAGTGGAAAGAGATAGAAAATAGATTCAAGGTGGGATGTGACCGTACAGGATGTTTGTAGTTTTTTTCCCCCAAGGGAAAATTTCCTTTGTCCCAACTTATTAACAAATATGCTATACCCCAATGAGGATGGGTTGCTTGGTGTCTATCAATAGAATCAGTATAGAATTGTTTCCCTAAGGGATTAATTCAACTTTTGATTCAATCTTGTGAGGTTTAAATTAAATCATGAAGTTACAAACCTCCAAGGAACTAGTGTACTGTTTGTGACCTTCTTTATTACTTTCTGCTGTTTGATAAAGTAGAGAAAATTGATTTGTAACACTGTGTAGTAGTGTGCATGTGAACCTAGAATATCAATGTTGAATGCAGGTTGACAATATCAACTTGCACTGGAGGAGTGTAATGTAGGAAGATTAATTAGCAGTGAGCAAAATCAGGACCATTAATCTAGATTATTTATTTATTTATTTATTTATTTATATAGCACCATCAGTGTACATGGTGCTGTACAGAGTAAAACAATAAAATAGCAAAACCCTGCCGCATAGGCTTACATTCTAATAGAATCATAATAAAACAATAAGAAGGGGAAGAGAATGCACCAAACAGGCACAGGGTAGAGTAAAACTAACAGTATAGAAGTAAGATCAAATTAAGAATTAAGTATAGGAGATTTTCTCCTACCCCATAAACAACTTTAAAAAAATAATGGGCAGAATTAAGCACTTTTTAGTCACGTTGCGAGTTCAGCACATGGCATTCTATGATTTGGTTACACTAGATATATGTGCAGGATAATGATTATGATGATAATTAATCCTATTTACTGATAGCAAACTCATTCTCTGAGTGACAGTCAGTGTATGGCCAAAATAGTATCGTCCACATTCAAGGAGGATGCATTTAGGTTTGTGGAAAACCTAAAGTTTGCAAAACTGCAACAAAATCTTGAGAAAAAAATCTAAAAGGAGTGGGACCAAGACCCAACAGCCTAATGAGAATTGTGCATGCATATCTCACTTGTATCATCGTCATCTTTCTAATTCTTATTATTTTGATGATGATGATGATGATTTCATCATTATTATCAGTCATTATTAAATGCTTTGATGCTTTTGTATGTGGTGTGTTGCTTTGCCCCAGAAATGTCAGATCTGAAAATGAACAAATTTGAAGAAAAATCTTTCGGGGTGGGGGGGATATCCTTATAGGCTCCATATTATTTCCTGAAAAGAATTGTTGGATGATGTCTTTATAATTTGGAGCGGCACCCAGGAAACCTTTGCAGAATCTGTTGGGTTTATTTAGTACTGTTTACTGTACTATTGAAATGAATGGTATTTAGATATTAGCTTTTGGTGAGCGGGCAAAGAAACCGGCGCCTTTCCTACTGTGGATCTTGGCCTGCTGAAATGAGTTTGTGGCCGAGGGTCCTTCTCTGTCACAGCTTGAACTAGAGACCACAACAAGGGGATAATAATGCTGACCTACTTTCCACTATTACTGTGGTGCCATCGCCCAGGGTCAGGTGAGCACGCAGGAGCCTGACATTCAGATGCCTATTGCATCCCGACATGGAAATCAGGGCTAGGGCTTATGTAAGCCCGGCCCTGCTTCCTGGTTGATACAGTTGCCATTTGGTCAGCAGTAAAAGCCAACATGTGGAGAAAAGCGTTAGTGACTGAGTAGGGTGACCATATGAAAAGGAGGACAGGGCTCCTGTATCTTTAACAATTGTATTGAAAAGGAAATTTCAGCTGATGTCCTTTGTACATATGGGGAACCTGGTGAAATTCCCTCTTCATCACAACAGTTAAAGCTGCAGGTGCCCTGCCCTCTTTTAAAATGGTCACTCTAGTACAGCTCCTGCAGCTTTAACTGTTATGATGAAGAGGGAATTTCACCAGGTTCTCCATATGTACAAATGACACCTGCCGAAATTCCCTTTTCTAGGCAACTGTTAAAGATACAGGAGCCCTGTCCCCCTTTTCATATGGTCACCCTATGACTGAGGCCTTTGGGGCTTTTGATTTCCGTGAGCTGGCCCCAGAGCAACCTAAGTGTGCATCAGAGACACAATTTGAGACTAGTCGTGGCAAGCAGAGCTGGGGTATTAGCGCAATTGCTGCAGCTGGGCCTTTGGCACGATCAGGCATGTTGAGACTTCTGCAGCTGGGCATGGGGGGCTTTGGGGGCATGGCTTGGAGGAAGTAAAGCATGGCTGGGCCCTGTTATTCCCCCTGGTGGTGGCCGGCTGAGCCTTTTCTCAACAGCTCTATGATCCCATCACAGGAGCCCACCTATGCCATCACTGACTCATGGTCACACAGGATATGAGGGTGGGTGTACTGGTAGTCTACTTCAACAACATGTCTTTCTGGGTAGAGGAACTGCACACTGAAACCCATTTACGCATGCACTCAGTTGCAGGAAGCTCACTAGGCTTTAGAGTGTATTTTAAGGGAGATGAACAGAAGAGTAGGAGGCGGCAGGACTGACCAGGAATCTAAGTTTCCCAGAATGTTCCCCAACAGTGATGCCACCACCTTCTCTTTTCTCTTCGTATACTTCCTTTTGGCAATCTGATTTATTTGGGGAATCACTCTGGGGCTGATGATATCCAGCTCTGTCTTTCTTTTCTGTCTTTCTGTCTGTCCTTCCATTTTTTATTATTATTATTCTTTCCACGTCACCTTCTGCTGCAGCTGCCTGGATATAGGGTTATCATCTGCAACAGAATATGCAGAAAACTGAATTTATTCTGTCCCCCAAACCTAGTTTTTCTCAAGGTTGTCCTGGGTAGCGAGCAGTTCACTGGTGTATCAGTTCAGACATATGATAGCTGGCGTTATATCCAGAAGGTTTGCTAAATCTCTCCCCAAAATTTTTTTTTTTTTTAAAAAAAAGTTCTGCAGGAGGTAATGTTTGATTGGAAACAAGTAGAATCATATTGTCAGCAGAGTTCTAACTTGAGCTTCACTCAAATGATGTCAACCCCAAATGCTCTCAATCCTCTGGGGCAATGACCAATAGAGATGTACAAGAATTGCATTTCTGTTTGCAAATCATGCAAACATGTCCCATTTGCACTTTGTTCCAAATTTTCCCATTCAAACAAGCTGAAAAACATGTCGAAACAGAACTGAGCTGAACTTTGAAATGATTTCTGGAAAACGTAGGAGTGCTCGAAAATCACAGGTTCTCCCATCCCTAGTGACCAAGAACGTATCTTAAAAAGATGCATCCCTATCTGGTTCCCCCTTTGCAGATGTACGGGATTTGAGTCAAATTTGTTAGCAGCAACAGTTGCATAGAGAACTTTGTATTTGGCTTTCACAAGGCATCTCTCCTTGGCAATGGTGGCTGGTGCCCAGTTGTGAATGATGCACTGTCAACCATCCACATTCTTCACCTCTACAATACGTTGTGGCCATACCTCTTTCACTCCTGGTTCCTTGCTGAATTGTGCCACCGCCCAAGCCACAAACATCTGACACAATCTGGAGTTTTATATGTTTTCTGTCTCTCAATAACTTGTTCTGCTTGTTCCTCTGTGATAAGGTCTTTTGTGTTCTGCTTGTGTTCTGTAGCAAGTGTTGAGCAAATATGAAACAAAGGTCATCTAATTTGGTTGTAAGTGCATTTCAAGCTGGAGGCAGTGGAGATAGATCCTCTAGCCATAACTTTAAAGATGTCCCAACTCCCAATAGGAGCATGGTAGGCTAGATGTTTTCACTGGAATATAATGGGATGCTGGTGCTCACTTGATCTAATAAATTTTTATCTTAAAGCAGGAGCTTATTCAAACCGTTGGAGTGGTATCTGTTAACCAGGTTAGGACAGCGCAAAATCATCATCGTCATCATCATCATCATCATCATCATCATCATCATCATCATCATCTAGTTATAGCCAGGCTAGGTTAGGGTTTGTCTATCTGAGCATCAAAGACATCTTGAAATATGAGAAAAACATCTTTACCAGTAAAAGGCAACTTGGGCCATAGCTAGACGGGACTTTATCCCGGGGCGAACCCCGGGATCTTCCCTGTGCGTCCACATGACACACAGTGGATCCCGGGATAAGGGAGGGATGATCCTTCCTTTGCCCCAGGATCTCACCCTCCACTTTGGCCCCAGTTTTTCCCCTGAGCCCGAGACCGTGGTACATGTGTCTGGGTGCCATGGGTTGACCCGGCTCCGTGTGATTCCTCGTGTGGAGCTGGGAGCCGCACTGCACCCATCAGGAGTAGAGTTGGGGGAGCGGGGAAAATAATTTAAATTTTAAAAATTACCTACCTTATGCGTACAAGCGTTCATGCGCTGCTGCCCCTTTAAAAATAAAAATGGCGGGCACGATGCCTCTCCTTCTGAGGTTGTTGCATGTAAACGGAAGAAGGATCTCACGTTATACACAGCGTGAGATGTTTCCTCCTCCGTTGTGGGATAGCAGGTAGGTCTAGCTAAGGCCTTGGTGTTCTCCAGATGTTTTGGACTACAACTCCCATCAGCCCCAGATAGTGTGGCTAACGGTCAGGGGTAATGGGAGCGGAAATTCCAAACATCCAGAAAGCAGCAGGACCTTGCCATGGTTACTGCAAAACATCGCATGATACAAATAGAAATGAATCCCCAAACTGAAGTTACACATACGGAATTTGAAAGATAAGAGGTCATTTAAAGTCCAGGTAAATGACTAATAAGCTTGTGCCGTGGGAGAAAGGTGAGGCAATTCTTAAATTGTTCCTCTGTCCCAAAACATTTAAAGACGTTTGGGACAGAGGAACGATTTAAGAATTGCCTCACCTTTGTGTTAATCAGATATTGTGCAGTTGTGTGCTGTTTAGCATTGCTCTTGCTGCATTCTTGCAACTGCAGCCTCTGGCTTTTGTTTCCATTCCATAAACTAATACCAGAGGAATAGCAGAGGGCAGACTGGAAGTTGTATTTGTGTAAGGGGCAAACCAGGCTACATGCTTCAGGATCACTATTTACTCTGAAGCTCGCTATACTTTAAATGCCCACAAGCAACAACACAATGGATTTGAAGAAACACTATGGAGGGGCCAAACTGTGTATTTTTCTAGTATTATCAAAACTTTGGGCTCATTTTTTATATCCCCTATCCACTTTCTTCACACCATGCATAAGTCCCCCCTTAATCACCCTTTTTCTAAGCCTCAAACATTGTAATCTTTCCTCATAGGAAAGTTGCTCCACCTCCCTGATAAAAAGCTTCATCCCACGTACCTGCTCCCCTCGGATTATCTCCGTAGCACTAAGCTTTCGCCGTTGTTGTTGTTGTTTTTGCTACCGGGCGACAGCGATCCTTTGCAAACCAGGAAGTGAGTTTAAGGGGGGGAATGTAAAAAATCATTTAAAAAATGAACGGATGACCCAATTCAATTAAAATTTGGTGTGCTTAAAGCTCTCCCTAATATCTTTTACTGTGCCAATTTTGGTGTCTTTATCTTTAAAGCTTATCCAGATGTAAGCTTTTCTTTAAAATCCTGCTCCTGCGCCCCAGCGGCGGCTTGGAAGATACACTCAAAAAGTAGGGGCTAAATACGGCGAATCTTTTTGCTTTATCACACAATTAAGGCAGGATTACAATCAAAGCAGATTATAAGGTGGAAAACTTCGGAGTCCTTTGCATCCAATTCACAGTGATTGCACAGTATAACGCTGGTGTGATAAAGCTCAAAATTGGTTGCCCTTTTCTTGTCAACTTTTCCAGGTCTTCAATATCCTTTTTGAAGTCTAGTGACCAGTACTGTACACAGTATTCTAAGTGTGATTTCATCATAGATTTGCATCAAGGACTTATGATATTAGCAGTTTTGCTTTTGATTCCTTTCCTAATGATTCCCAGCTTGGAATTTGCACTTTTCACAGCAAGTGAATAGCAGGTCAATGTTTTCATTAAGTTATCTACCACAACCCCAAGAGCCCTGTCCTGATTGGTCACCCACCTCCAGTTCAGCCCCCATCAGCATATATGTAAAGTTAGGACTTTTTGCCCGTTTGTGTATGACTTTACCGTTGCTTCCATTGAACCATATCTGTCACCCAAATGTCTAGTCTTCCAATTTGGACAGATCCTCCATTATGAGAACTGTACATTTATTATTGTTTTCTTTTTGTTCTTTAATGAGTTACCAATACTTAAGAGGACCCATCCTCTTCTCCCATGACTGCTAAGTCCCACAAGCCTTTTAGAAGTCCAAGTAAACAATGTATACTGGATCACCTCTATCCACGTGCTTGTTGACACTCTCCAAGAACTCTAGAGTGCTAGTGAGACTGGACTTACCTTTGCAGAAGCCATTTTGATTCTTCTACAGCAAGACCTGTCCTTCTATGGGCTTGATAGTAGGGATGTGCTCCGCTCCGATTAGGAGCGTAGAAGCAGTAGCGGATTGGCCTGCTCCGCCTTACCCAGAGGCGGAGTAGGAGCGGACCGCGGACCCCCTAGAAGCAAGGCGAAGAGAAGCGACCATTTTTCGGAGCTCCGAGTTCAGTCGGAGCGCTCCGGTCGCCATCTTGAAAACATTTCGCCATAGGATTGCATTGCGGCAAATAATCGCGCATAACTACGTTGTTTTTGAAGCTATCGTTCTGGAAATTCTTGTGCACAGAGAGTCGTGGATGGGGGTCATTTTGAGACCACTCTCACCTCTCTGCGTGCTGTGGTTCACGTGCAATATTTTTTTAAAAATCGGGTCAACCGCGGGGCTCAAACTGCGTTTCGGCTTTTCGCCCATAGGATTGCATTGAGGGAAAGAATCGGGGATAACTGGGGGGGGGTTTAAGCTATCGTTCTGAAAATTCTTGTGCACAGAGAGTCGTGGATGGGGGTCATTTTGAGACCACTCTCAACTTTCTGCATCGTACGGGTCGCGGGCTAGAAGTTTTTTAAAAATAGGGTCAACCGCGGGGCTCCGTTTCGGCTTTTCGCCCATAGGATTGCATTGAGGGAAAGAATCGGGGATAACTGGGGGGGGGTTTAAGCTATCGTTCTGAAAATTCTTGTGCACAGAGAGTCGTGGATGGGGGTCATTTTGAGACCACTCTCAACTTTCTGCGTGCTGTGGTTCACGTGCAATATTTTTTTAAAAATCGGGGTTTGGGTTTTTTTTTTTTATTATTATTATTTTTTTGGAAGCGATGACAGGCACATTCAACTCCCAATCCTGATGAGAATTCATCTCCTCAGAAAGCATCCTCCTCCAATCCCAGCGTTGGAGGGGGGACTAAGGCAGACCCACCCTGAGAACTTTCTGTTTTGTGTCTCTTTGTGGGTTGGCGTTCGTGGAGGGAACACTTACTTAGCTAGTGCTCCTGCTTTGGAGATAGATTAATTTAATATAGGTTTAGTTTGGCGCGTGTGTGTGTTTGTTTGCTTCTTTCTGACTTGTAGCTTAGTTTGCCCTGTGTTTTCCCCTTACTTTGATTTAATATAAACTTTATTTTTGAATTTTGGAGTGTGTGGTTGGGTTGGTTGCCCCCCCCCTTCCCTGTATTAAAGCCTGACTGTTCTGCTTTTGTGAAAGCTTTCTTTTGAAAGCATACACACACTTTTTGTCCCATTTCCCTACATTTATATTCTTAAACATATTTTATTATATTCTTTCACATAGTCCATTAGTATATATTCTCATACATATTATATTAGTATTCATATTTTGTTCTTCTTATAGTAGTGGTTGGTTCTTTTTCCCCCTCCCCTCTCTTAAATCCTGATTGTGTTTCCTTCTATCTTCTATATACCAAATATACCAAAAAAATTGGATTCTCTTTTTCTTCTCTGTGTAACTTCGACGGAGTGGGCTGCTTTTGTCAAGTTCAACAGGCAGCCACAGATTGAGCATTTTGGGGAAAGCATACGCACACCATTTCCCTATTCTTAAACATATTATTATTATATTCTTTGACATAGTCTTAGTAGTCTATTAGTATACATTCTCATACATATTAGTAGTAGTATTCATATTTTGTTCTTCTTATAGTAGTGGTTGTCCCATTTCTTGTCCCATTTCCCTACATTTATTAGTAATATTCTAAAACATATTATTATATTCTTGTAGATATTCTTAGTAGTATATTCTCATACATATTAGTAGTAGTATATTTTATTGTTCTTGTCCCATTTCCCTACATTTAAACATATTATATTCTTCTTATACATATTCTTAGTAGTACCTTATACATAGTATTAGTAGTATTAATATTTTGTTAGTCATCATGAAAAGAGAAAGCAGGCGTGCTGAAAGCAGCAAGGCTCAGTCTGCCAGCAGGGCTTCCTCTCCTCCTGTGAAACTCAAACGGGCAACTCCTTGGCTGACTGCTCCAAAACAGAAGCAGGACAAGCAGCAGGCAGAGCCACTCTCTTCTGCAACTTGTGCCCGGCGTTCTCTTTTTGAGGGTGGGAATGGGAAAAGTGCCCGTTTGCAAGAGGCACGTGGCAGCAGTGCCATTAGAGGAGGAGGAGTATCCCCAACTCCTTCATTCTCCTTTCAGCCCACGAGCCCGCTGATGGACCTAGACGAGGTCCTCAGCACAGTGGAGGGGGGGGAGGAGGAGGAGGCGGTGGGCCTCCAGGATGTGGGGGCTGAGGAGGAGCAGCAGCAGGCCGAGGCTCTCTCCCCAGTCTCATCCCACACCCCTGTTTCTGTGGCAACACCAGAGAGCTCAGGCGGGCAATTGGTGGTGTCACCACAGAAACGAAAGACAAGCATCGTGTGGGACCACTTTGAGTTGGGAGCGGATCCCCGCTTTGCTGTCTGTCGCCACTGCAAACTCAGCCTAAGCAGGGGTTCATCGACAGGGCATTATGGAACCAGCAGCATGAAGATGCATCTTCATAGGCAGCACCAGGCGATCTTGCTGGGGAAAGAGGCGGGCAAGGCGACTGGTTCCAGGGGAAAGCCGAAGGCTGCTGCTGGCACTGCCACTCTAAGCTCTCCATCTCCCATCCCCACAAGGGTTAGGCAGGCAACCCTGCAGGACATGGGGTGGGGGAAGTATTGACCCACAAGATGGCGTTTTCCAATGCCCACCCAGGGTGCTACTGTGTTGGGGCATCTGCCGGGACTGACTCCTCCCCAATACTAGATCTATGACATGTCACTCTGCCTGCCCCTCTGCTAGCCTGTCCTCCTCGGTGACCGACTCGCTGGGATGGTTTGCGTTTGCAATGCGTGACTAACTGCAATGCTGGCTTAGAAACCAGCCATCACTTCCTTGTGCCCCCAGAAATGCCCGCAGCCTGCCTGCCTGCCTGCCCGCCTCCCCCGGGGTGCTGCTGTGGTGGGGCATCTGCCAGGACTGACTCCTCGCCTACTCTGCCTGCCTCTCTGCCCGCCTGGTGCCTGGTTTGCTCCCAATCGTCCTCCTCTGTGCCCCTCAAGGCGTAACTGCTGGCTTAGAAAGAAACAACCAGCCATCTTTGCCTCACTTTGCGCCCACTTATGGGTTGGTTTGCTATGCGTTAGTGCTCAAGCCATCCTTGCGGCACTACAATGCATGCTGCCTGCCTGCTTTCCCTCCCTTCTCCCCTTCCCGCCTTGCAGCGATGGTGTATGTGTCTTGCTTTGACTAAGGGGAGAAGTCCTTCCTGCGCTCACTTAGACTTTATCAAATTCAATAATCCCTTTTTCAAATGTGCCAGAAGATTTAGGGTTATCTCGTGGCATGTTGGGATTGCCTTGGAACTGGCCCCATTGAGCTGTCTGCAATTGCAACTTTAAATCCCTGACATACTGGAGTGTTCAAATTTCAAAAGTTCCCCTAACATCAGGGGATGATGGGATTGCCTTGAAACTTGGTGTCCATGGGGACACATGGGTAAGCTGTCATGGGACCAAAGGATAGGTTTCTAACGTGCAAATTGACGTAGTTGTAGAATGGGACTTGATTTGGGGTGAGTTAAAAAGTTTAAGCCGCGCCAAAAATCAGGGGATGATGGGATTTGCTTGCAACTTGGCGTGCATGTGGACACATGGATAAGCTCTCCTGGTGCCGAGTTTGAGGTTTCTAACATGCAAATTGACGGAGCTATCCCAAGGGGTGTGAATGGGGTGCCCGATTTTCATAAATTCCCCAAAAATCAGGGGATGATGGGATTGCCTTGAAACTTGGCGTGCATGTGGACACGTGGATAAGCTATCATGGTGCTGAGTTTGAGGTTTCTAACGTGCAAATTGACGTAGTTGTAGAATGGGACAATTTGGGGTGAGTTAAGCCATGCCAAAAATCAGGGGATGATGGGATTTGCTTGCAACTTGGCGTGCATGTGGACACATGGATAAGCTCTCCTGGTGCCGAGTTTGAGGTTTCTAACATGCAAATTGACGGAGCTATCCCAAGGGGTGTGAATGGGGTGCCCGATTTTCATAAATTCCCCAAAAATCAGGGGATGATGGGATTGCCTTGAAACTTGGCGTGCATGTGGACACGTGGATAAGCTATCATGGTGCTGAGTTTGAGGTTTCTAACGTGCAAATTGACGGAGCTATCTAAAGGGGTGTGAATTAGGGTTATGGGAGGTGCGTTAGAGGGTAGAGCCGCGCCAAAAATCAGGGGATGATGGGATTTGCTTGCAACTTGGCGTGCATGTGGACACATGGATAAGCTGCCCTGGTGCCGAGTTTGAGGTTTGTAACATGCAAATTGACGGAGCTATCCCAAGGGGTGTGAATGGGGTGCCCGATTTTCAAAAATTCGCCAAAAATCAGGGGATGATGGGATTGCCTTGAAACTTGGCGTGTGTGTGTATACGCCCATGAGGTGTCATGGTGCCAAACGTGAGGTTTCTAACTTCAACGGAAAAAAAGTTGTTTACTTTTTTAGCTTTCAATGCAAGCCTATGGGGGGGCAAAAACGGAGCTCCGGATCCGATCCGGAGCTCCGGGCGGAGCGGAGCGGAAGTGGGCGGAGCGGGGGCGGGGCGGAGCGACCCGCTCCGAAAAATGGCGGATCTGCAAGTGAAGCGGAGCGGGGGGTCCGTGCACACCCCTACTTGATAGCTTTATCTTTAAGAACACTTTGCACCAATTTATTTGGAACAGACATTAAGCTAATAGGGCCTCTGACACCCCAGCTCCAAAATGCTATTCTTTAATGGCAGGCCACTGCTTCTGATAAATTTGACAAACGAAGTTGTAAAGAAAATCGCACGAAGGGTTTTCTTGAACCAGATACATGCTCTGCTGTTTTATAACTTAAAAGTTGAACAATATCCTCCCCTTACCAAACACACACACACACACACACACACACTTCTCTCACTCACTCTTTCCTATGGTAAAACATTTTACATTTGCCTTTCTTCTTCAGAAAAACAACAGAGCAGTCTTTCAGATGTAAATGATGATTAAAAACAAGAACCATAGATGGCTGTGTATACTCTGTTAAAAATGTATCTGATGTTCTTTGTCAAGTTAATCCAAATTTAACAAGAAAAACTGGATTGTTACCTGTCAATTATACAAATATAATTAAATTATTTTCATACAATTATTCTCATGGGCAGTAGGAAGGAGCTATGCAGAATCCCATCCGCACCCAACTATCTTTCATTGCAATAGCTTTGCTTGCACATTTTATACCGGCAGATCTAGTAAACTTTCAAATGAAACCAGGGTTCTGCCACTTTTTGTGCCAAACTAGGGTGACCCTATGGAAAGGAGGACAGGGCTCCTGTATCTTCAACAGTTGTATCAAAAAAAGGATTTCAGCAGGTGTCATTTGTATGCAGGCAGCACCTGGTGAAATTCCCTCTTTATCACAACAGTTAAAGCTGCAGGAGCCCTGCCTAGCGTGACCAGATACAAAAGTGGGCAGGGCTCCTGCATCTTTAACTGTTGCAACGAAGAGGGAATTTCACCAGGTGCTGCAGGCATACAAATGACAACTGCTGAAATCCCCTTTTCAATAGAGCTGTTATACTGTCCTCCTTTCGTATGGTCACCCGATCAAACTTTCTGTATTTTCTGTTCATGAGCAGAATGCTCATAAACCTGCACATGGCCGGCTCAGATTGTGCTTGCTAGGGACAAATATGTGAGGGACGGGATGGGAAGGGGGGGAAGTGTAGATGTTAGCATTTAATACCCTGTATTTTGCTCAGCAAGGCTGATGCATTCCAGGTTATTATTATTTTTAAAAAGGTGAAATTATCACAGGAAATGGTCATACAATGAGTTAAAACAACAACCCCACAACAGTACTGGCTGCTTGTTAGCTACTGAGCCACATAAAAGGTTATGTTATTATCCTATAAAGCCCTAAACAGCTTGGGACCAGCATACCTAGCAGACTGCCTTCCCTTATATAAACCCAGACAGCATTTAGGATCTTCAGAGGAGGTCTTACTAGCCATTCTGAAATGAACGGAATGTCGCCATGAAGGACCTCGGCAGCAGGGCCTTCTCTGTAGCAGCACCCACCCTCTGGAAAACCCTCCCTCGTGCAGTTCGGGAGGCAGGAAATGTAACATCCTTTAAATGCCTCCCGAAAAATCTCTTTCACACAGGCTTTCCTGAACTGTAATTTATCTAATTTTATATAGCATTTTTTTTAAAAAAAACTTTTAAAATTTGAAATTTCTTCGGATACTTGTTGTATTTTATGGTTTAATTGTGCACTGCCCAGAAAGGCTCAGCTATTGGGTAGTATATATATAAAAAAATGAAATAAATAAATCAGTACACGTAGAGATTGAAGGAATGCCCAGGTAGGACTAGCCTAATGGCTCACTCTTAGGATGACCATATGAAAAGGAGGACAGGGCTCCTATATGTTTAATAGTTGTACAGAAAAGGGAATTTCAGCAGGTGTCATTTGTATACATTCACCACCTGGTGAAATTCCCTTCATCTCAACAGTTAAAGCTGCAGGAGCCCTGTCCTCTTTTGTATCTGGTCACACTAGTATAGCTCCTTCAGCTTTAACTGTTGTGATGAAGAGGGAATTTCACCAGATGCTGCCTGCATACAGATGATACCTGCTGAAATTCCCTTTTCTATGCAACTGTTAAAGATACAGGAGCCCTGTCCTCTTTTCCATATGGTCACCCTACTCACTTTCCCTTGCTTAGCATCACTTTTACCACTTTCTCCCTACTGTACGCATTTTGCAGTAGTTGCATCAGATCAGTACTTTCACATTATTGAAAATGTCGGTCACATAGGTACAAATTTAGAATCATCACATTATGTGGCTATTTTAGGTCATTTATAGATCCGGTCTTATACTACGGTGATTGAAGTTCTCATTACAGCCATCCAAGAAGGACACATAATCATTGCCTACTGGAAGCTCACATCTAAAGGGCTATTAAGGTTTTATTCCCCCCCCCCAACTGACCCAAGTTTTTACTCACAGCACAAACCACACCTTCCGTTACGATCTGTGCTGGAAGGACACCAGTGCTTTGGAGCCCTTTTGATCCAATGGCTGTTTTTCTTCCCCAGCGTTGGGTTCCTCTACTTGGATTCTGATCATTTTTTGCATTCCCAAGAAACTACTTTGTTATATCGTGTGGAAAGGCTATTGTTTCTAAGTACCGGTTCTCTTACCCGATAATGGTACTTACCACAGCATGGAAGCAGAGGAAAAACATCTTCATCTAAAAGACATACAGATCTATGCTACAATTTGGCAACGTGGGACATGTACTAATATGAAATGTCTTCTTGAAGAATGGAAGCACTTGACAATTCATTTCGATGGGCTACCCACAGAGTTTGCCCGAAGATATAGGTCCCAATCCAGCTCTAGTTGTTTGAAGTTAATACCTGACGAAATGTGCTAGTAATGTGGGCGTGAACATGCGAGGCTAAATGGAATCTGCTTTGAGATGTGCATTGGACACTTTTTTACACTTCCCAGACCAGTAAGAAATTCATATATGGAAGCAAGGCTGTTTCCCAATCCCATCTCCTTATCTGGATTGTGGTGATGGGTTGCTCACTAACCAGAAGATTAGGTTAATTGCATATGTGCTTTGATATCTGCAAAGGAAGAACCATTTTCAAGTACAAAGTATTTGTCAGGCTAATGGGTGAGAAAACCAAACCAAACCTGACTGTGATATAGCAACTGTTTGAAAAGAAAACAACAACAACAGATTTTTCTTCATGTCAGCAATCCAGAGCAAAAAAGAACGTATTTAAAATTTAATCACCAAAATCGAAAAGGCAAAAATCAGCAATGCATCTTCTGCTTGAACACATGATATACTAAATATTGATTTCTTAAAAAATAATTTATTGCTTTAATTTTTTTCCCTTTACAATAGAAGACACTCAAAATCCAGAAAGAAACAGCTGTAAACGTTTAAGTTTGGCATTCACACGATCAAAAGTTAAAATACCTGTATCTTCAACCTACAAAGCAATGAATGGCAAGAATTGCACAGATTGAAAGGGTGCTACAGTATGCAAAACAGAACTTGTGAAAAAGTTCTCTTTTTATTGCTATCTACCTACTTAGGAATACAAAGACAAAAATAAAAGAGCGAGCATAGAACAGGACACAGTGGGATCTACTGGAACACAATATGCTGGTGATAAAATGAAGGCAGCTGTCAGACTTCGCTGCTCTGATCATGGGACAAAAATCATTTTCCCTACATTTTGGGGAGGAGGGGGAAAGAAACCACATAGGTAGGTGTGTTGTATCGCCAAAAGAAGTAATGAATGCCAAACAGCAATAAGTGCACTCCACTTATACCATCCCTGTTTAAAATGAATAACTTTCGGTGTGGGAGCTGCTGGAACCATGTAGACAGAGCCCCTCCCATGGAGATTTCTTACCCAATTGTGGCCCTATTGAGACCTATAGACCATTGTTTCTTGATGGAACGTGTTCAGAGGCAGTGCGTACCTCTGAATGTAGGGCAACCCTATCCGGATTGCTCCTCAAATTAATTGGGCCTTGAATATTCAAGTCAAATGCAAGGTTTTTATTTGAACACTCAAAAAGCCCTGCCCCTCACTTCCCAAAACCTTCCAGCTTGCCCCACCCAAGAATCCTTACTTTGGAGACCAATGTAATAGGTCTCATGGATGCCTCTCATAAGCGACAAATTGTGCTCCAGATATTCCCAGTGCGTGGAGCATTATTTGCAGCCAAAGAGACTTTTCTACCTTCAGTGTCTGCTTCTATTTCCACAAAGCAAAGGTTTTGATTTTTCCTTGCAGAGGGGAGAACTGTCAAGAAGGTTAGGGGCGCTGCAGAGGTGGGGGTGTCTGCCTAGTTTTGAATCGGGTCTATCAGGTGCCTGGCCTTGATTCAAAATGAGGACCGCCAATTTGAGCTTGAGAGTTCACATTGCAAGCTAACTTCTCGCAAAACCCTGTCTCTAATCCAATGCTATGGACCCACAACAAGGGACAGTCATTGCCTATACATCCTAGTTGCTTATGCTAGATGGCCCTTTGATCTGATATTGCAGCACTCCTGTTATGTGCTCTTCTACCTGGATGACAATTGAGTGGGGAAAACCATAGTGATGAGCCCCATCTACATGGTTCCAGTTCACATGCACACCAAAGGGAAGTTGTTCCCACAGGATGTGCGTGCACATGAAGGGGGAAAAAACCTTCCAGGCACTGCTTCCACTTTCATGGCTTTCAATAAAGGTCTAGTTATTATAAGATATTATATGTGAACTTGGGGATGAATACCCAAGTGCAAAAATACATGTGCTGTGTTGCAACCAGCCCTTTACCACTTGAATACGCGTGACAGCAGAAGCTCAGTTTGTGTTCCTTCACCTCTTCATACCCGAGAGTACTAAATGTCTTGTTAAAAAGACCCACCATTGATGCTATAGTGTATTCCGTCTACTACTATCTGCAGTCTGCATTGCTCAAATAGGCAAATTATTACCTATTATCCCGACCACTACTACCACCCTTTGCACTGGGGATGATGCAGTCCATTGTGGGCCCAGTTCCCATGTGCAAAGTTCCCCAATAAGGCTCACTGGAGCCCTGTTTCCTATTATCTCTACCTACATCCATATCCAGGTGGCGCCAGGAGCCATTCGGACACTAGGGAGGTCTATGCATGTCTCCCATCTTCCTATCGAACCCTCTTTTCAGAGAGCGGGTCTTCCATTCACCCAGACAGTCCCATGCACTGCCCTGCACTTAGGCAGGTGGAGAAGAGGGCTCTACTAAGCCCGGCTGGGACCCTCCATGTGCAATTCTGTGCCTGCAGTGGGCTTCATCGTGCCCACTGTGGCACTAAAACGCAATTTGGTTTTGGCAGGCGAGGAGGTTTTGTATACATTCTTTAACGCCATAAAGCGCTCTGGGGAATTTCTTGCGATTCTGTAAACAAGCAGCGAATGCCCCTAAAGGGGAAAATGAAAAGGAGGAACAACCTTGCAATGGATGCTTGAATTGAAATCCAACAGGGTAATTGACAGGAATGACTTTAATGGACAAGACATCAGTCATGTGATGGCTGCACAAGTTTGTCCATTTTAGCGGCATGTACTGTGCCAGCCCATAAACTCACAAATGGATTCTACAATTTCTGATACGATCTGAAGGCTCCCACAATATTATGGGCACCTCTAAGGCCATAATAGTGCATAGTTAAATAATAAGAAGAAAGAGGAAGGAAAGAGCCCACTGCTTCTGAAACACAACAACCCAAAAGCTATTTTATCCCCAAATGAAAAATACATTTAGCAACCTGACAACCGGTGTGCATCCTAGGTATAAAATCTCCACTGGCCTTTTTTATTATTTTAGTCACCTCATAATTTATAATAAATAGGTTAATCACAACCGATAAATATGCATCTTTAAGTAAACAAAGGAATGAAGAATTAGTGTTTATACAGGATGCGTACATTTAAAAATCATAGATAATCATTGAACGCTGCCAATGGAAAGATTACTGGCTTCAAGAACAGTGTTCAGACACACAGAATTATTGTAAAAAGCATAACTGTGCTCTGTACCACAGCAAAATTTTTTTTATCAAATTAAAGTCACAACAATTAAAACAAAGTATCATTTTAAAAAGGTTTCTGACTTCTAGTTCCAAAACTATCATCAATACATAAAATAAAAACACTCCTTAATGATTACCCATTTAAGAAGCTTTACATAAAATTATATCTCCTAGAAAAATGTTTAAATGAGAAAAAAACCTCTCTCCCGTCCCACCCTTAATAATTTTTTTATATATAAAACTGCTAAAGAAAGAGATGGAAAAAAAATGTGGGGAAAAATATTACAAAGGAGATTAATGCCTAGTTGGCTAAGATACGTCTTGACAAAGGGCATGAAACAGCCAAAGTTAAGCACTTTTACAGCACATTTCCTCTGCATGTTTCTTCTGAGGTCAGTCTCGCTGCGTTAAGTCAGGCTTACTCCCAAGTAAATGTGTACAGAATTGTAGTCTTCAGTTCCACTACATTCAATGGAGAGGTTTAAATATGTGCTTAACTCTCCTATCGAAATCACTTGGACCTAGTACGACACAGACACATGGTTGGGTATCTCCGGGCTTCATCGTCTCCTTTGCCCATGGTGTCTCTGCTCCATGTCTCATGAAGCCCAGAATGAGAGGATTGCTGTTGCCTCTGACTGCTCCCATGCCAGTCCATGGGTACATCTACACGGAGGGTTTGCCCTGGGGCTGCTTCGCAGTAGCGGCAAGTCAGTTACATGACACAGCTACCACTGCAAAGCCATCCGGGGGCAAACCCTTGAAAACCCGCGCCCCAAAAGTCGGGCATTTACAGCAACTTTTTGGGCAGCGGAGGCAGCCCCGTGCCTCAAAAAATGAAAAACAAATTAAAAACAGGGGAAGGGAGGAGAGGAAAAGTGCTGTTCCTCCCTCCTTTTAAATTTTTTTTTATGAGCCCTATCTGTGGCGCTCCGCATAAACATAAATGCGGGTGGGTTGGGAGGAACAGGCAACCTCCAGTCCGCCTCTTGCATCCTCCCTTTGGCTGCTGGTTGCCCCCCCCCCCGGTTTATTTTAATTTTATAAGCTCTATCTGTGGAGCTCCACAGATTTATATATGGGGGGGGAGAAAAGAACGAGGCAGCCAGAGCAGGACGCGAGACGGGGGACTAGGGGTTTCCTGTTCCTCCCAACCCACCCGCATTTATGTTTCATAGAATAGCAGAGCTCATCAAATAATTAAAAAACCCAGCTCCGTTCCTTTCCTCTCCTACCTGGGGAAGAACGGGCCCGTTCCTTTCCTCCTCCCCCGCCCCGTTTCTTTTTTTAAAAAAACTTTTCAGAGGCAATGGGCAGGAAAATTCACACTTGCCTTCCTTCCCATGCAGATGCCAGGAAGGCAGGCAAATGTGGGTGCAAGGCGCCTCCCGGCGCCAATGCACCTACCTGTAGATGGGGGCCTTGTAACATCTGTACCCTCTGGCCACATGGTTAGAAGAAGCACCTTTCCTAACAAAACTAATGAACCTTATAAATAAATAGAAGTAGTTTTCCAGAAATTACCCCAATGATCTCATCTAATAATTTCACCATCTCTCTAGTCAGGTCACTAGGGATCCTGGGAGCCATAGGACAATCTGTCTTTAGCAAACTGGGTCTCCAACTTAAAGCAAACATTGATCATACACTCTTCACAGAAACTTCCAGCATCCTATGAGGTTTTCAGCAAGCAACACTAGAAACAACAGACGTTAAGTCCAACGTAGGACATCTGTCAGGAGGTCACAGGACCTTAATATCATATATAATATGAATATATGGGAAAGATATATATATATCCCAATCCAGATTCCTACGTTCCTCCCAATGGGACAAGCATGAATATCCTGCTACATAACCACCCTACCTGCCTTAACAATGTTGGTAGAAGATTTAGACCAGTTCTTTTCAAGTTGGTGGCATTCCTACCACCGGGCATACTGTGAAATCCCACTGGTTGAAAAAACAGTGATGTCGACATTTCAACGAGTGGTAAAAGATGGGAGCAGCTAAGCGAGTCTAGCTTACGGATGAGACCCGAACATTTCTTAACTTTGGCTGAATTCTGGTCGATGTGATTAGATTAGTTAATTAAAGAAGGGATGAATGATGTGCGTAAAGCATTAATATTTTTGCCCTCAACACACACACACACACACACACACACACTCACACTCACTCACACACTTTTCTTCTTTTTTTTACAATCAAATATATATAAGCGTAAGTTCAGCTTTCTAAATATGTTAGTGTACAATATTGTTTTGCCTCATATAATTACATTTGAATATTCTTGATTAAGAAAAATTTCAGCAGTTTTTTTTTAAAAGAACGCTGCATTTACAGTGCATAGCTGTAACAAAAAAGAGCATTGTCTTGTAGACAGTATGTACACAAAATAAAAATACTCCATTTAACATCTGTAAATACTTGACTACATTTGAGAATGTAGTAAATAATCTAACTGTACATCCAACCCCCACCCCAACCCCGAACAGTTACCCTCAACGTTTTTGTAGTGTAACACCATGTCGGCTCAAAGGGAAAAAGAAAAACACACACACCGAACACGCTGACTGTTAATGAGGGTCTTAAAATTTCTCTACGTTACATAAACATTTTGGACACTGACATGGATGTCACAATTAAAAAGACAAAACTATAAAATGCTATGGAAGTTTTTAACGCTTCCACGTTTTTTTCTTGCCGTCATGAGAAAAGCACAATAAGAGACGGTGGGTTTTGCAGGATCTGTAGTTCTCTTCAGGATTGTCGCCATATTAAAACAACACGGTGTGAGAAGAAGCTTGTTTTAAAAATAAACGAACCAAAAAAAGAATGAAAACGCAGTGTGTCTCAGATGTCAGCAGCTCAAGTTTGAATTTGTTTCGTTTTGAAAATGTCGTATGTACACATTTTTGAGTTTTCATTTTTTTAAATGTATCTCTATGGAACTGCTGCCATTTCAAGTGGATCCCACTTGGCACTCTCTATGAAGATCATAACCCACAACCTCATTACCCTGGGAAAACACAGCTGATACCCAGGGGTACACAAATCCTCACACCAGTTCCATTTTGCCTCTTCATTCCTCAAGCAGCTGTGTCCATGTAAACCATGTTTTTTGTACGGAGAGTGTAGAGTAGGAGAAACCTGTAAGCATGACTTCATTGTCCATTATTGAAGGACGTGACGTCCATGAGGTATTCACCATCCCTCCATTATCCTTGGCCATGATTCACATTACCTCCGCAAGCTTCTCTGTGCCTCTTTAAGTAAACTGTCAAAATCCATGGAGTCATACTTGCTCTTAGTAGAAGCAGGATCAAAATCGTCTGAATTTGAATCTAGAAGAAGAAATGTTCTTGGTTACTTTTATGGAACCCCCTCAACTTCATCATCATCACCCTCCTCCTCCTCCTCCTTTAATTTGTATGCCACTTTCCCACACAAAGCGGCTCATAACAAGAACAGCAATACAACAGAATTAAGAACAGAAATAAATTTATTATTATTACAAGACTGAGCTCTTCCGGCTTGCCTATCCAGTGGAATTTTAGGATGTTTTTAAGAATGTTTTTATGAGGTTTTAACAATGTATATTATGTTTTAATTCAGTTTTAGGTATTTTATATTTAGTGTTGTTCCCTGCCTCGATCAAAATGGAGAGGGGCGGGTAAGAAATAAATGTATTATTATTATTATTATTATTATTATTATTATTATTATTATTATTACAACAAAAAAGAATACATCAACTGCAATGATACATCATTACAATAACAATAACCCAAATTCATTCCACCAACACTCACATTTAAACGTTTTAAATTCATTACAAAATAAGCAATACCAACCCTTAAAATACACTGGGTTGAAGATTTAGTCATACCTAGAGCAGACCCACTGAAATCAATGGGACTTGAGTTAGTCATGACTAGTTATGGTCCCACTAATTTCAATGGGTCTAAATTGGTATTATTTATCAGTAATGCATAAGACAGAGTCAAGACATGACAGTATGGACCTGTTCACACATAATTTTGGATTTGGAATTGCACTGAGATTCATGACACCTAGATTTTAATATGCATTGGATAACTATAACTCACTGGCTACTTAGGACTTCTTTCTATTTGAGGAGCTAGTCATGACTAACTCAAGTCCCATTGATTTCAGTGGGTCTGCTCTAGGTATGACTAAATCTTCAACCCAGTGTATTTTAAGGGTTGGTATTGCTTATTTTGTAATGAATTTAAAATGTTTAAATGTGAGTGTTGGTGGAATGAATTTGGGTTATTGTTATTGTAATGATGTATCATTGCAGTTGATGTATTCTTTTTTGTTGTAATAATAATAAAATAATAATAATAATAATAATAATAATAATAATAATAATAATAATACTACATTTATTTCTTACCCGCCCCTCTCCATTTTGATCGAGGTCCTCCTCTGTGTGACAACCTTTTAAGTATTTGAAGAGTGCTATCATGTCTCCCTTCAATCTTCTCCAGGCTCAACATGCCCAGTTCATTCAGTCTCTCTTCATAGGGCTTTGTTTCCAGACCCCTGTTAAAGTTGGACACATTGTGCCCACTCCATCGGAGCGAAGTCATGCCCACTGGCACCCCTATTCATACCCTCACCCATGGTGCATTCCTATAACTCCTTGGGGAGGAGTCTGCCCATTTCTCCAAGCAGGAGTTGCCCCACAGCAGGGGGAGGTAGCAGTTTACTAATCTCTTCTAGCTTCAGACTGTAAAACTATGTGCTTGGAGAAATGGGCAGACTCCTCCCCAAGGAGTTATAGGAATGCACCATGGGTGAGGGTATGAATAGGGGTGCCAGTGGGCATGACTTCGCTCCGATGGAGTGGGCACAATGTGTCCAACTTTAACAGGGGTCTGGAAACAAAGCCCTATGAAGAGAGACTGAATGAACTGGGCATGTTGAGCCTGGAGAAGATTGAGGGGAGACATGATAGCACTCTTCAAATACTTAAAAGGTTGTCACACAGAGGAGGACCAGGATCTCTTCTTGATCCTCCCAGAGGGCAGGACATGGAATAATGGGCTCAAGTTACAGGAAGCCAGATTCCAGCTGGACATCAGGAAAAACTTCCTGACTGTTAGAGCAGTACAATGGAACCAGTTACCTAGGGAGGTTGTGGGCTCTCCCACCCTAGAGGTCTTCAAGAGGCAGCTGGACAACCATCTGTCAGAGATGCTTTAGGGTGGATTCATGCATTGAGCCTTATAGGCCCCTTCCAACTCTACTATTCTATGATTCTATGAGTTGTGCAAGTTTGCTTGAAATCACTGCTGTGTCAAACTAAGGGCTGTTCCAGCCCATATAAGCTGGTTACATTCACTAGTTATTTAATAAATTATTTGTGTTTAGGTTTTTTCCTGCTTTACATTGATTTACGATGCCTTCTCTCCACAAATTTCTGATTAGGGCCTCATTTTTCTTCTGCACTTCGTTTACCTCCCCCACACCCAAAACCAGTCTCTCGAGTAATGAATCCGACAACTGACCCCTATATCAGTAAACATTTTCTCTTAAAGTAAAGGCACAGCAATCTCTAATAGAAAAAAAAAAAGCAGAAGGCCTTTGGTGAAGTTCTGCCGAGGAAAAAGCTTGAGGAGACATGATCAACATGGAAGGCTTTTCAAGAGCCCACTCTCAGAGATGAATAATGTTCAAGAAGGTCTCTTTCAGACAGTTTATTTTATACCCTAGATGTTCTGAGATACTAGAAACACTCCTGACTTCATCAATGTGGAAGATAAGTCAAATCAAGTCAAGGCTTCAATCCGTCTTTACTGGTTTTATCAGCCAGTGTTTGAACAAATGATTTGCCACTTTTTATATTTTCATCACTGGGCCTCTATCTCTCCAACAGTCAGCTGCCTTTCCTCAGCTTTACACTATCTATTTAGCCAGTGAAGTGAATTATAGCATATTCACTTTGAACAATGCATATCGTCTTTATCATTTAGACTCTGAGAAGACATCAATTGGTTAGAGAAAATATAGTCTCCCGCATCACACAAAGCAGAGGGCAGGGCATAAAAAATGTCAGACACATGGAGGTATGGCATTACACAGAAACCGTAATGACTGTTTCCCTTAAAAATACACACAATTAGATTATTAGCAAGGGATACAAGGGGTATCCCTTTATATCATCCTTTTGATAAGAGAAAAATATTTCCTGTCCTCCCAAATTTCACCACAAGTGATTTTACTTTAATATTTAAATTTACATTTAATAGGGCCCATCAACGTTCCAAGGGCTTTAGGATAAACACATTGGGAAGCCATTATTAGGGAAGTCTTATCTGCCTTATATAAAGGCCATGTCTTCAGAAATACCCGAATCCAATTTAAAAAGTGTGTTTGAAGCGATGACTGCTATTTTTCAAATAAGGTTTTCTAAAGTTGTTTTTTTGGGGGGTGGGGGGTGGTCTAGATAAAAAAAATAGAAAAATTGTAGGTATACTGCATTTAGCAAGCTGTAAATATCATACCTAGGTCTGCATAGTTAGACTTGCAAAATTGCTTTTGTCCACAAAAATACAGCTCAAAGTCAGGCTCATTGGATCTGCGCAGAGTGTATCCGTTTTCTAGAGCAGCAAAAGCATCACAAGTGTAGCGGTAAGTGATGAAACCATAGCTATCTCTGTAATTGAAAAGAAAACACACAGTTGTGCACAACAATTAAGAAGTGTTAATGCTCATCGATGTTACCATTTCTTAAAAAGCAAGAACTCCTCTGGGGCTCACATACCGTTAATGGCCAAACCCACCACATCCATTCATCAGCACAATTGTCCTGTCAGCCAGCTAACTACTTATTTCTATGACAGGAAATCTCAACTATAGCTAGATTAATAAAGAAGTGTAAAAGAGGGGAGAAAGCCATTCAAAACATCAGGTTGACAACTCTCACAACACTCTCAGGGGAATTCTCAATGCTACAATCCTACTGACATCGTTTTTCCTTTCAACGTGTGGAAATCTCTTAAGAAGGAAAAATATCTGAAAGGTTACTTTTACCCATCATCCTGTAGATTTACTGTGCACTCCTCAATTTCACCAAAAACTTCAAAGCGGTCCCTCAGTTCTGTACGGGTTGTGTCAGGCACAATTTTACCAACATAAATTACGCGCCGTTCTTCCTATTGGTGAGGAAAAGCACAGAATTTCCACATGAATACTCAGGAAAGGGCGATTGTTTGCATTAGAAGTACAAAACTGAGGTGATTTATAATTCCAGAATTGTATCAAACACAGACCTACCGGGTCTAGCGTGACGGAGGGTGGAGGATCTCATGATATGGTTGTCATGAGATCTCCCCCTCTGTCTACACATGGTGCGCAACATCCCAGGAGGAAGGGAACATCACACCCACCTCTTTTTTTTTTAAAGGAGGAGTGCACGAGCGCTTGAATGCAAAACCTAAGCTTTTTTTTTAAAAAAAAAAAATTCCCCACCCCTCCCACCCCACCGCTCTGTGCCCTGTGCCCAGGTACCCTCTCCTCACGGTTACTCGTGAGGAGCCATGATAACCCGCGGTGCCCGGCCACACGTCCCGTGGTCTCGGGATCATCCCGAGACCGTGGGAACAAACGCAATTAAAGGGTAGGGCGATATCCCAGGCCAAGAGAGGGATCATCCCTCCTCCCGGGATCCCCTGTGTGTCATGTGAACACACAGGGATGATTCCAGGGCAATCCCCGGGATATCACCCCATCTAGCCATGCCCAGAGTCTAATTTCAGAGAGTAGCTCCAGCGTCATCTCAAACACAACAATACAATTCTATGAGAACATCTATTTTGGTACATTCCACTGCTTTATCGGTGCACAATAATAAAATTCTAGTTTCAAATTATTACATTTGTGAAAAACATCGTTACATCTCTGTGCTTGAGGAAAAAAAGAAGTGGGTAAAAATCCAGATAATACCAAACAAAAGGCCTTGACTAGACAGTTGACTTTATTTGTCTTTATGGAACGCAGAATAAGATTCAGGTAGTTGGTATTCCATCTTGGCTGTGGAAGGCTGTCCCTTAGACAACCTGTCTGGCTCCATCCTTTACTACTTTTTGGTACATGACTGGACATGGTTCTTTAGAAAAACTTTCTGCTTGACATGTTGGTTGACTTGTTACCAAGCGGCTCAGGCCACGGCTAGACGAGGGGTGGTAGGGCGACAATCTTATGATTTTATGATTACAAGATCGTCACCCTAGTCTACACGCAGCGTGCGACATCGCGGCTGCCATTTTTTAAACAGGGAAATGAGCGCAGGAGCGCTTGAACGCAAGTTAAGTTTTTTTAGAAAAACACACGAAACCCCCTTGCCCTCCCCGCACCCCACCCCCAATGGGCATGAGCTCTGTGCCCCATGCCTGGCTCCTCACGGTTACTTGCAAGGAGCTGGGACAACCCGCGACACCCACCCACACATTCCGCGGTCTCAGGATCATCCCGAGACCGCAGAAAAAAGTGGGATTAAAGGCTATGCTGATATCCTGGGCCAAGGGAGGGATCACCCCTCCCTGCTCCTGGGATCCCCTGTGCATCATGTGGATGCACAGGGATGATCCCGGGATATAGGCCTGGTCTAGCTATGGCCTCAGCCTCACTGCCAATTTGAGAATTCACTAAGATGCTTCGAAATCCTCCATTTTGTCAGGGAAAGCAGATAAATGCTGGCCCTTGGGTAAGCAGGACAACAAAGCAGCAGGTATCGCACGGCTATTCTCCATTAACACAGACCACAGGAGTAATTCACTCTACGCAAGGGGTGTGAGACCACCTTTGGATTGGCTTCACCTGCCTTTTTCTAATGCGGGGGTGGGGACGGGAACTCCTCAAAACCAAGGCTAACAACCAACAAAGACCCTATGCAGTTAGTTTATGTTTCTCCTTCAAGTTCAATGCAGTCAGAAGTAGGGATCAGTGTGAAATCTGTTCAGTTTTGACCAGAAGGGTAAGCACATCCTTTTGGGGAAACCCCCAAACTGTAAAGGCTGCTTTTGCACAAAGCTCCTTGCACTGATTTTTCTGAAACCTGGCAAGCTTGATCCCTTCAAAGGGGGCAATTATCCTGGCCGATTTCATCCAGATTTTTTTTAAAAAAATATTGGCAGTTCCCTTACATACATACCTAAATCTAAAGGCATACAGCACAAGCTGCTCTTCACCTATTTGCCTGAAATTTGGCATGCATAGATCTAATTCCACTGAACAGAACAAAAGTTATAAATGTTTGTTAATTTCCAATGATACTCAGTGGGAGGCGTGAAGTTTTGGACTTCTGATTCAGCCCCGACGTGGGCAGCTTCCAAATTGGTCCAAGCTGAATTGGGCTGTTTTCCAAATCATCAAATCAGGGTCCCAAACAAATTTTGTATTGGTGCACACTTCTAGTATTTACCTTTTACATTTCTGTAATAAACTGCTTATTTGATCATTCTAATCTCTGGCTTGTTGCTTACCACTTTTTTTTCCCACACCGTGTGCCCCTGTACTTGATGCAGTACACCACGATCTCTGGTTAAAGATCGTAAATGTATGTTTGTTCAAATGTATGCACATGATTAGACACCTGTAGACTAGGGGCTCATCTACACTGAGCAGGATATTCCACTATGAAAGTGGTATGAAAGCAGTATATAAAAGGCAGGAGCCACACGACTGCTTTATAATGGTACTGAAGTGCACTGCAGGATCTACACTACTGCTTTAGAGTGGTACTGAAGTGCACTGACAACTGTTGGGGCCCATTGACACATCGACACCAAGCATGATATAGCACTCTGAAAGTGGTATGAAAGTGGTATATGGTATGTGTCAATGGGCCCCAACAGTTGTGAGTGCACTTCAATATCATTATAAAGCAGTAGTGTGGCTTCTGCCTTTTATATACCACTTTCATAATGCTTTCACAATGCAATATCCTGCTTGGTGTAGATGAGCCAATGGTAACACTGTTATTAAACTATATCAGCTGTTGTTTTTATTCTTTTTGTTAGGATTGGGTCTTTGATCTTGGGTAATTTTGTATTTTCAACTGACCTTTATCATCCATGCTGTGAGCTGCCTTGAATATCATAATTGATAACAACACAGCATTTGATTTTTAAATAAATAAAGGATATGTTTATTCTGCAGCCCAATTCTTTTGTCTAGTAAAGAACTGGACTGCAGAAATTATAACAGATTCATATATCTTGAAACACTGCAGGATGAGCAAGTTTGGGCTGAGTATAAATTAGTTCACCATTACTGTTTAATCTATCTGCTCTCCAGCATCTGAAGCAGATGTCTTCTCTAATCTTTGCTCCTAGGGATGATGGGAGCATTCACAGAGAGATGCTTGCATACAGGAGCACCGCTCTGGAATGCTTGCAAGTAGGATTTGAGTGAGCACACCCCGACGCGCAGCTTGAGACAAGCAGTGCTGAGTTCACTCTGAACATGCAAATTGCCGCAGCTTAGCCTTTCACCAAGGAACTTATCTCAGGATAGGCACTCCCAGAATTTGGTGGGGCATTTTTGCCCTGCTAGGGACAGGGTTTGCTTCTGCGGTGAGAAAAAGAGATTCCACTAGCTTTTGGGAGTGCCTGCCCAACCCATGCATGTCCACATTCTAAATTAAATTACTTGGTTTAAGTCCATGACAACTGTGGGCATGTCTATACCATAGGGTGTAGAGGGAGGGAGGGGGGACAATCCCAGACTTACCTGCTTCTGGGATCGTCCCTGGCTGTCAAAACAGAAGCGCGACGTCCCAGAAGGGAAAAGGGACGTCGTGCCATTGAGCCCACCATTTTTTTAAAAAATAAGACAGGAGCTTTTTTTTGCTCCAGCGAAAAAGTAAAATAAATAAATAAATAAAAAAGCCCTGACCCCACCCCCCAATGTCCTTGGATGCCCCCCAGCCTGGCTCCTTCCCACTGCTGACCTTTGCTACTTGTAGGGAGGAGGGAAGAAGCAGGGACTGACGCCCACAACACCCATGGTCCTCGGGATTGTCCCGGGATTGTGGGAAAATCCGGGAAAAAAGTGATCCCAGAAATCCCAGGGAAATGGAGGGATCGTCCCTACCTGCTCCCAGGATCCCCTGTCCGTCATGTGGATGCACAGGGACAATCCAGGGATGATCCCGGGGGAAAAGGCAGGTGTCGACATACCCTGTGTGGGTTATCCCAGCGTTTCCCAACATGGTGTCTTCCAGCGTTTTCAACTCCTATCAGCCCCAGCCAGCATGGATGATGGGAGCTGAAGGCCAAAACAGGGCAGCATGCTGTGGAAGGACAGGTTAAATTCCAGCGTGTATTGGAAACATCTAACATGCTTGAGAGGCTTGCTGGTTAAAGCAGGACGATTTTAAATAAATAACATTAAAACACATTTCCTATGCACGATGGACTTCAACCACATTACTGAAAAGGCTTCCAAATGTTTCCCAACTACTGTTCTTGGGTTATTTCATCAAATCCAGGATGTGTGTATGTTCTGTGTTTTAGAATTTTAAATTTTGTATATTCGTTTTTATCTTAATTTTAGAATTTCTGTGAACCACCCAGAGAGCCGGTATACAAGTGTAATCAATCAATCAATCAAGGGAATACATTCAAGGAAACATGATCTGAAATGAAGGATGCTCCAATGAAGTATTTGTTCCCAAAATGGTTAGATGAGAGCACTGTGGTTGAGGGCAACATGGCAGTGTTAAAGGCAACAGAACTCAAAAGACAAAGGCGTTTCACTTCCAAGGTCAGTGGTTGAAACTGACAGATCGCTCAAACAAAAACGTTATTTCCCTACCAACACCAGATATCTGTTGGAGGGCCACTACACTGGTCGCAGGACAGCCCCTAAGATGAGGACAATGGTGAAATAATTGGAATGCCTACTATCAGCTCTGGCTGATACGCCAGCTGCGCCCCTTCCTAGAGTCGGAAGACCTGGCTGGTCACCGGTACACCTAGAGGTGACCACATTACACCAGTTTTAAAATCTCTTCACTGGCTGCCAATTAGTTTCTGGGTGAAGTATAAAGTGTTGGTTATCACCTTTAAAGCCCTACATGGTTTGGGTCCAGCTACTTGCAGGATCGCCTCCTACCATACAATCTGCCCCACACACTCAGGTCCTCTGGGAAGAACTTCCTTCAGCCAGCCAAACTAGGCTGACAGGTATTACCCAGAGGACCTTCTCTTCTGCTGTTCCCAGACTGTGGAATGGCCTGCTGGAGGAGATTCGTCAACTTGACAGGCTTTTAGCATTTAAAAAAGCAATAAAGACTGATCTATTCTGGCAGGCCTATCCAGAGGAATTTTAGGATGTTTTTAGGATGTTTTAATCACGTATACTACGTTTTTAATAAGTTTTTATCTGTTTTATATTCACTGTTGTTCCCCGCCTCGATCCAAGTGGAGAGGCGGGCAAGAAATACATTATTATTATTATTATTATTGTTGTTGTTGTTGTTGTTGTTGTTGTTGTTGTATTTCTTCGATTCTAAGACACACTTTTTTCTCCATATAAACATCTCTAAAAATGGGGTGTGTCTTAGAATCGTGGGAGCGTTTATTATTTCTTAGAAGCAAAGCTTTTTTTTCTGTTGGTGGTACTGAAATTAGTGTGCGTCTTACAATCAATGGCGTTTTAGAATTGAAGAAATATGGTATTATATCCTCTTGTTGGATATATCTTCAGCCTCAGAAAAGCTACCCAAATAGAGTATATTGTGCCAGGACCCTGTAAGCACAGTCTCCCTGTTCTTTTCATACTTCTTGGCTTTATTTTAGTTGTCTTTGTTCCTAATGGCCCTGAATTGGAATCAGGGAGGATTCAGCTCATAAATCTGGAAACAGTAAAGATTTGCATACACACAGTAATATTCTCCCCCACCCACCCCGAATGTCTTACCCAAACAAAAAACTTAACTGTGCTGAACCACTTGATAAGAAACAATTCGGTTGACACTAGCTATTGAACCTAAATGACTGACCAGATGGAGCATAACATAACAGCAGACTTCCTAATACACTTCATTTCAGATAATATATCTAGATTGGAGGGGGGAACCCATAATATTTCATGCACCAATGTTGAAAACGTAATATAGCTATGTGATGGGAATAAATAGTGCATATGCTTCCATGAGGTTTGTCATGAATGTGATTATTTTTAGCTTTTATTTCTCCTTCTTCTCTCTCTTTCTCTCTCTCTCTTTTTTAAGAAAGGATACACCAGCCTCCTAAAACTGAATCATTAAACAAACAAAAAAAGCTTGGTAAAGTACAATTAAGGGAGTAAGTAAAAACAACCACATCACAGAAATCCAAATTTAAAACTGAAATGTACCATATGTCCACCAATATGCAAGTATGACAACAGCTTCTACTAACTATTCGCTTAAATGGCATACCATTGGGCTTAAGTATTGGAAGGCATACTGTGCGCTTTGACTCTGGCGTAGGCTTTTTGATGATTCCAGTAGGATTACACGGGATTCCTTTGTAGTCTCTCTTATATGGGGACATACATTTATCAGGGTGAACAGAAGAAATACAAGGCCAAAATAAAACTATCTCTAAACGGTGAGGTAGCTTTAGAATTAGGTGTTCTAAAAATCACATAAGCAATTCAATATGTTTTATCTGTTTTCATGTCTTTATTATTTTATATCCTATCTTTCCTCATACGAACAAAAAAGAGCCGTTCACGTTAATAGAGAAGTTCATCTGTTCCAGCATCCTTTGACCAACAGTAGCCCGCTACATACTTCTAGGAATCCCTCACACAGGGCACAAAGAGACAATACTGCCCTGCTGTTTGCTGCCAGGAACGGGTATCCAGAGCCACGCTGCCTCTGAAGATGGAGGTTCCATTTAGTGGTCGTGGCTAATGGACCTGTCCTCCAGGAATGTCTCACCCACCTTTTATGGGCATCTAAGCCAATGGCCATCAGCACATCTGATGGCCATGAACTCTCTTCAGGTTCAGAGGTACGGTTCCAAAGTAGTCTCCTATCCAGACACTGATCAGACCCAGACTAGTTCACATTCAGCAAGGTTGCTGCATCATGTGCACCAAATGTGCGTTTCCTTTGGTACTTGTTCAGGAAAAGGTATACACCAAGGCAGATACACAAGGTGGTCATATTTTTGCTTTAATATCCAGCAGACCACACTGTGGCAAAGAGGAATTTATATATATATATATAAAAAATCCTGACACTCTCTTTGAACCTCAGCATTTGAAGGTCTTCTTGTTCCAGTATATTTGTTAATGTTGGTGGACAGCGCACGCTTCGAAGGGATTATCCTGGCTTGCAAACTAACATTTCTAAGGGCCAAACGGAACTCTCAAACTAAACAAAATAAAGTAGCTACTAGTGGGGGCATTTTGAGGTGCAATCCTATGGAGCAATTCTATGGAGATAGTAGTCAGCTTCCAAACTCGGGAGCTGACGACTATCCAACATAGGGTGGCTGGAGCACAGAGCCGATTTTTGCCTCCGTGTTCCGGCTGCCCTGCATTTCTGGCTAGTTGTGCAATTTCACCTGTCTAGCCGAGGAGCTTTGGATGTGGCGCATTGGGAACTATGTAGAGAGCTTCCATGGTCTCCCCCCTCCCTGCTCCCAGGACCTTTTTGCCATTTCCATACTCCGTTTCCAAGCGCAGAGACATAGCTGGCATGGAGAGAACCACAATGGCTATGAGGGGGAGGGGAGCATGGTTTCTGGGCTCGGAGGCCAGAGCCCTGGTACTGACCTCCGATCCCAGAAACTGAGAAGTCCTCTGTCCCCCAGACATTGTCTAGGGGACACAGGATTGCGCCCTAAACAAAAGAAGTGTGAATCAATATGTCAACATGCCCATTTCTACATCTGAGGAGAAGGGTGGACAGAATAGGTACACACAGAGGATGTGTTACATCCAAATCTGTGATAAGAAGAGGAGGGAAACATACCCTTGGATAGTTTATAAAAATAAGACCTGCTTTGGTTTTGATTATTTTGTGAACTGTCCAGAGAGCTTCAGCTATTGGGCGGTATAGAAATGTAATAAATAAATAAATAAATAAATATTATTATTATTAATAATAATAATAATATAGCACCATCAATGTACATGGTTCTGTACATAGTAAAAAAATAAAACAGCAACACCCTGGCACATAGGCTTACATTTTAATGCCAATGTTATATGGATTACCCCAGAACATTTCAGGGTTGCATTTATTGCTTTCTTTTAAACAACATCTAATAGGTTACAGCTATTAGAACTGATAGATAGCTACATATCAACTGTGCTTTCTTAAACACACACACACACACACAGAGGCAAACGTTTTAAGCTGGTGAATCCAAGAATATAGAGATCGATCTAAAGTGGCTACTAGAAGGAGGGCCTTCTCCGCTGTGGCACCCCGGTTGTGGAATGAGCTCCCCAGAGAGGTCCGCCTGGCGCCTACACTGTACTCCTTTCGTCGCCAGCTGAAGACCTTTTTATTCTCTCAGTATCTGAACACTTAATTTTAACTTAAATTTAAATTTTACTGTTCTAATTCTGTATTTTAATCTTATATCAATTTCTGCTGTGTGGTTTTATCCTGGTTGTGCTTTTTATACTGTATTTTGTATCTGTGTTTTTAGACTGTTGGTTGTTTTATTATGGTTTTAATTTTTGTGAACCGCCCAGAGAGCTTCGGCCATTGGGCAGTATAAAAATGTAATAATAAATAAATAAATAAATAAAATTCTGTTTTTTGCCGTTACACTTAGTAGTTTACCCATTTCTAGAGCAGTACGACAATGGAACCAGTTTCCTAGGGAGGTTGTGGGCTCTCCCACACTACAGGCCTTCAAGAGGCAGCTGGACAACCATCTGTCAGGGATGTTTTAGGGTGGATTCCTGCATTGAGCAGGGGGTTGGACTCGATGGCCTTGTAGGCCCCTTCCAACTCTGCTATTCTATGATTCTATGAATAATTATGGGCAGGCACAGCATTTCTGTTGATTCTTCAGAAAGTATGCACACCCAATGCTGTTTAGATCAACCAAATAGCTTAAATGGGAGATCGTTGGTTGTGCTCTCAAGGAACTTGATAGTCGCTTGTGCTATAAAGCAATTAATTCTTCCATAATGTAATTTTATATTCGCAAAATTTGCACAGGAAAAATAAGACATCCACTCTTTATTGAAAGACCTTAGGTTATGCATGGAATTACAATTGGAAGTCTTTTTACACACGTTTTGGTGATGGAAGCGTGAAAGGTTTGAAGGACTCTGTGTGCTGCTACTACAGTCTATGTCATGCTGCTTAACTGAAATTCTGCTGTTTGTTCAAATGAAATCCTCATTGTTTGAGCTCCCAAGTAATTTCTGAAAATGTGACTGGCGCCCGAAACCTAAGACATGCTATGGCCTTAAGACTCTCTCATTGCTTTGCTGGTGCTGTCTAAACTGTCACATTACACGGCCCTAAATTGGGCGCCGGGTGGGGGGGGATTTGTAGCACATGCTGTTTGTCTTGCTCTTGCAGCCTCTACTCCTGATCCATTAACAAATCCATTTGCCAAACAAAGTAACTCCAGTTTAATACATTATAACTCCAAAACAGAAAGCAACGGTCCCAGGCTTTGCTCACACTTGGAAAATCAAGCTTACTGCATTATTGCTTGAAGAAGCAGGAGAGGTCAGTGCAGGAATGACAGAAACTCAGGGGGAGTCAAGAGCTGGTGCAAGGACGCGGAAAAAGATTTGAAAATGGTGATTGCTGCAGCCCCACTCAGCCAGTAAGGAACTTGAAGCAACGATAAGAAAGGCCCAAACAAACAGCCCCAGCTAAGACTAGAGCTTAAGGTGGTACACTTGTGCTAACCGTAAAGCTGAAGGTGGTACAACTGTGCTAAACAGTTAACCTGTGTCCATTGATTTGGACTGATGAGGTTATATTATGAATGTTAGAATGACCCCCCTCCCCCAAATTATTGCTTTATAATGGCGGAATCCAGAAGGGGCCTCAGGATTTCTCTCTAAGGGCCTTAGCTAGACCTAGCGGTCTAGCGGGATGGAGGGGTGAAGATCTCGCAACTTTTTCATCGCGTGATCTCCCCCTCAGTTCACACGTGGCGCGGGACGATCTCAGATGGAGAGGCGTTGTGTCCACCATTTTTTCCAGTTAAAAGTCCAGCAGCACACATACGCTCTTGCGTATAAGTGGTTTTTTTAAAAAAATAATTACTTTCCCTGCTCACCCCCCCCCCACTCCCAAAGGGCGCAGTGCTCCTGAGGAGCTCTGCGCCCCATGTGCAGGTCCCAGCTCCTCACAAGGAGCCGGGACAAACCGCAGTGCCTGACCACACGTTCTGCGGTCTCGGGCTCAGCCCAAGACGACAGAAAAACCAGGCCTAAAGGGTAGGGCGAGATCCTGGGACAAGGGAGGGATCATCCCTCCCTGTTCCCGGGATCCCCTGTGCATCATGTGGATCACCCCAGGATTTCGCCCCATCTAGCTATGGCCTAAGAGTCTCCAACAGAGTATTCTCAGCACCATTATAAAACTACCATTCCCAGGATTCTTCAGGTGATGCCATGACATGAAAACAGGCATAACTTTGTCATATAAATATTCCTTGAGATGAACGCAGATATATCAGTTGCTTAGGATCAACAACATTTTTGTCGATGCCACAGAATATGCTTCTTCTATGGTAGATTTTTATATTTCTATACATCCATATGCTATCTAAATTGACGCTACTTTGCTGCTTGCTATCCATGACAAAGCCCTTTTATAATACATCTTCCCGTGGCTATTGAATGTAAAAAGTGATGATTTACAGTGGCTTTAAAATATTACATTTTAAAGGCAAAGTGAGCATTGAAATGAAAGCACACTGGAGTATAAAAGATCCGAATTATTGAGAAATGCCTGTGAAGAGATTAGCCCGTGCATTTTGTTTGTTCCGATCAAAGGGGGGGGGGAAGTCATAGAAAAGGTGTGCGTGTGTGTATTCTACAAAAGAAAAACAAATCTGTCCCAAAATGAAAGTTATCTGCATAGTGCTTACAATTGCTTTCTGCCTCTGCCTCTCTCTTTGTTTGGCCCTTTCAGTTTCCCTTTTTTCATATTCTTTGCGGTATTCTTCCCTCTTCAGCCTTTCATGCTGATATTCCTCATAGCTGTCATATCTAGGAGACATAACTTAATCATTAACGGCAAGCACCTGAATTTCCCAGAGGTACAAATGAATTATAAGAGTTGGGTGTTTGTTTTTCGGCATATGCAACCCCAACCGCCTCCACCCAAGCAATACGTAAACAGTGTGATATACATATAAATACGGAACGCTCTGCTACCTGGGTCTATGGCTGTAGGGCGATCTGGATCGTGATCTTGAATACAAGGGAGAACTTCTATATGCTCGGGGTCTACAATGACTGGACTCATAATAGTAAGAAGACCTGTTAAGAAAAAAGGACATTCAATTTGGTCATAAAGGACGAGTCATTCACATAATGTTCCTATATTATAGGACCTATATGGCTTCCCTTGGCCCTGATCCATCATTTCTTCCTTGCTGCTTATAATGATAATTTGTGTATCCACTTTGACATCTAATAACAATATATGCAATGCCTTGCTGAATCAGACCAAGGGTCCATTTAGTTCAGCATCTGGTCTCCAACAGTGGCCAGCCAGATGGACTTCAGAATGAAGTACTGGCCCATACACATGATATTCAGCCATCAATAGGACAGCGCCTCAAATTAGCTACTATCCTAAGAAGCACTTATCTTCCACAGATGTGTTTAATCATTCAAAAACAACAGCACACAATCTAAAGCCCAAACTACACATTAATATTACTTACACAGGGTGTAGCTGAGCCTTACTTTTTTTTCTTACTCTAGAGCAGATTTGAATCAGGACCACTGTACACGATTAGGGGAGAATTAACCCCACCCCCCAAAAAACACACACAGAGCTGTTTGCTGGCTTAATATCAGAGAAATTGCTGATCTAGATTAGGCCCAGCAACTTTCTCCAAGTGTGCTTCACATACCATCATACCGATTGTAATTGTCCAGTGTTACTCTTCCCATACAGTACCTTGAGGAGGATCGACTGCACGGTGACCTTGATCTCGACCGGGAATATGGAGAACGGGAACAAGACCTGCGCTGAGGGAAGGACCTTGGTCGAGAGCGTATCCTTTGGAATCTTTGAGAAAGTAAGGATTTGGGTGGAGACACTGAATCTCTGCCTGGAGAGTTCAGGGATGAGCAAGATGGTGACAGGTCAAACAAAGAGAAGGCTTGCGTCCCATCCCACGAGCAGCACAGTTTGTCACTTTCATCTTCACTATCATCAAAAAGACCATCCATCGCTAGTCCTGAATTGATAAACATAGGTAGCTTGGAGAATTGTTCATCGCTGTAATTACTGTTGTCCCTCAGGTCACTGGTCTTTGGGGACTCTTCCTCAAAAACAGCTTGGCTAAGGTGACCAAAGTGCTTATTGAGTTCAGCCCGGATTTCCTGGTCTTGGAGCTGTTTCCAGTTGTTGCACTGCAAATCCTGCTTGCTCGCCTGCGAAGTCTCTCTCTTGTTGTACTGGTCGTGTTGTTCGAAAGAAGAACAAATATGACACCACCGGCCAGGCAAGCAGCCTTTGAATTCTACTTGTCTGGAATCCTGAAGTTCCTGGGACAGGTTGATGCGTAGTTCTGTTTTGGAATTAACAGATTGACAGTAGTCATGGTCACCAAACAGCCGCAAACCAGGCCGCTTTGTCTTCCTCTCCTCATGACCGACAGACAGCACAGTTGTCTTGCTAAGCTGTGCGTACAGCTCTGACTGCTCCGGACCCTTCCGAACTAAGCTATGTCCTTGAGAGCTGGAAGACTCACTGCAGCGGGGTTTTTTGGAAGGTGGCATAACAGTCTTGCATGATGACTTTGGCTTCGGTGAAGTCCTAAAAGGGTTGTCTTGATTGGCTTTGTGAGGAGGGGTTGTAGGCGGAGTTAGGCCTAAGCAAAGCAGAAAAACAGCCAGGTCTCAGTGTGAGGCTTCTACCCTAGCTTCTCCAAAATCCTGGTTCTCCAAACATCTGCACGATGCCGTCGTTCCTTCCCTCAAACAGTTCCTCAGTTAATTAATTAAATATACCCTGCCTATTTGCTATTGCTGCTATTTGCACTGAGGAAACCACTATCTTCGTCAGAATGGTGGGGAGAAAGCCTCCCCCACACCAGTGATCCAGATTAAGTTGGCTTTCCCCCTGCTGCTAACAGCAGCAAAACAGTATTGGTGTGTGTGTGTGTGTGTGTGTGTGTGATAGAATTAAGGAGGGTGCACATAAATGGGTGTGCCTGTGCATGTTTCCTGCTCCACTCACTGCTGTGTCACTCACCCCAACTTCTCATGTGGCCCCAAAAAGTCCACAAGATTTACAGTTGCTCCCAACCTCAGAAAGGTTACCCTTTCTGCTGTGTTACACACACTGAACATGATATATAAATGATGAACACATTTTTTTATTTTTTTTAAAAAAAAACCCAAACAAACCAACCTCAATGTGACAATGGCCTTAGCTAGACCTACCTTTAGTTCCGTGGGAGAGGAGGGGAGACCTCGCATTGGGATTAACACGAGATCTCGCCCCCGTTTACATGTAAGGCGTGACGACCTCAGGAAGAGAGGCGTTGCGCCCGCCATTTTAATTTTTTTTTTAAAGGAGAAGGAGTGCATGAATGCTCATACGCAAAGGTAAGGGTTTTTTTTTTAAACTACTTTCCCCACTGCCCCCACCCTAACCCCAATGGGCGAGGAGCTGGGTGAACCCACGGACACGGGCTACACACTCCGAAGTCTCGGGCTCAGCCCGAGAGTGTGGTAAAAGCAGGCCCAAAGGGGGGAGCTGTATCCCAGGATCCCCTGTGAGTCATCTGGACGCACAGGGACAATCCGGAGTTCGCCCCGGGATAAAGCCTGGAGGGGATCCGCACGTCGCTCCCAGAGTGCTTCTATGTGACCCCAGAGCACCCCGAAAACGATAGTCTGACTTCCCTGTAAAAGAAACGAGGAAGAGCCGTCCATGCCGCTGCTGCCACCGCCGAGAAGAGCTCTCTGCCGGCGAGGAGAGCTCGGCAAAAGAAGGCGGGGTAGAGAGCTTCTTCCGCTCTTCACCCCTCCTTCTTTTGCCGAGCTCTCCTCGCCGGCGGAGAGCTCTCCTTGTCGTCATCAGCGGCAGCAGCATGGACAGCTCTTCCTCATTTCTTTTACAGGGAAGTCAGACTATCGTTTTCGGGGTGCTCTGGGGTCGCATAGAAGCGCTCTGGGAGCGACGTGCGGATCCCCCCCTGGTCTAGCTAAGGCCATAGTTACCAGGAGACCCTTCTGCTGCAGCACAATTTCTTTATGCACCATTTAATAATGTCCAAAATGCTAGATTACAAGGGAGTAGTACATGTAGTGTGGGAGGGGGTCACATTCCTATGGTTCTAAGGCTACTGAAAGTAATAGGCAGTATCCAGCACCGGCAGTCTGGCATTGCTAAACACGTTGAACTAGCAGAAGTGAATGCTAGCGCAATCCCGGAAACTAGCCAAAATCAGTGCTTCTGGAAGTCATTGGATCTCCCTTCCATAAGCTCCGGTAACTTGTCCTGTTCCAGAAGTGCTAATTTGGACTTGTTTTCCAGTTCTGGAGCCTCGTGAGGCGCAGAGTGTTAAGCGGCAGTTACTGCAGCCAAAACTCTCCCCACGGCCTGAGTTCGATCCCAGCGGAAGCTGGTTCTCAGGCAGCCGGCTCAGGTCGACTCAGCCTTCCATCCTTCTGAGGTCGGTAAAACGAGTACCCAGCTAGCTGGGGGAAAGGTAACCGCGACTGGGGAAGGCAATGGCAAACCACCCCACTACAAAGTCTGCCAAGAAAACATCAGTGAAAGCAGGCGCCCCTCTAGGAGTCAGCAATGACTCAAGTGCTTTGCATGAGAGGTTCCTTTCCTTCCTTCATTATTATTATTATTATTTATTTATTTATTTATTTATTTATTTATTTATATAGCACCATCAATGTACATGGTGCTGTCCAGTTCTGCTAGCAAGCACTAGCTCCCTGTTGTGCTAGCCTTCATTTCTGCTAGTGCTGCAGCTGCTGGACACTTCCCAATGCTTTAAAGTCCCCCCCCCCATGTCACCCACTAATATGATGAGAATGTGCCGTGATTCAAATACCAAAGCTAACAGGATTGATTCCCCAGCAAACACTATCATATGTCCATCATGGATCTTGATTGTGGTGACTTATGTTGGTGACTTTCAAGTTCTTGCACTACCTTGATGCCAACTACAGTATTTTATAAATAAAATTAGTTTGAACTAGTTCAAATGGCATTCATCATACAAAATGTATAGTGTAAATGGTAAATTTACACTGTGAGTTTAAACATCGACACAGTCTTTTCCACCCAACCCAAGTCTTTTTAAAGCCAAAATAATTTTGGTGTCAAAACTTGGAGAAAAGTAAATTTAGTATGAATTTACAGAGTGCAGGGACCAACAACAATCGTATGATTTGACTGGTCAGTAACATAATAAACATCAACAAGAATAAAAGAAGGTGCTTTAAAATTAGTCCAGAAGTGGTATTGGACACCTGTGAGGCTGGCAAAAATTAAGAAGACTTTGTCAACCTCCTGCTGGGGTATAATGGATCTCAAATCCAAATGTAGTGGGAATGTGGAAAGGTAAATAAGTTCTGGGACAGGGTCTTCAGAGAAATAGAAAAAAAATACTGACCAAAAAGTACATAGAACGCCAGAGTTGGCTTTATTGAATATTTTTGTCAAAGAAAATAAAAAGACAAGAGAAAAAAATGCTAATAGGATATATGCTGACAGCTGCAAGAAAACTAATAGCAAAAAATTGGAAGACGGCAAGGAAGCTGACAGTAGCTATGTGGAAAAGGAAAATTTGGGAAATAGCAATTAGCGAAAAATTGACACAGAACTTACAATTTCAAAGAGGAATAAAGCAAAGATAATTTTAAGAAGGATTGGCAAAAATATATAGAATATATGAAGAAAGAAAAGAATAAAACAACTTTGGCAAAAGCTTATAGGACTCTCTGGGACTCCTGAAAAGAAGTAGGGCAATAAAAACAATATAAAATAACACAAAATAAAATGGAAGAGATAAGGAAAAATTATATACCATCCTAGAAAGAAAAATGGGGCAATTTATGCGAGACGGACAGGGCTGGGGGAGGGAACAGGGTGAAGGAATAAAAGCTGAAGCTTGAAAGGAAAGTAATTTCACTATAATTTCTGGCTGAAAAAAGTTGATTGTATTTTGTATGGAAAACTAATAAAATATATATTTAAAAAATCATAATAAACCCTTCCTAACACATATAGAATACATTCTTAGGTACAAAACAACTGAGTTTTGCTAAAGTATAGTTCTGCAAGAAAAGAGCAAGCGAACAGCCATAATGGAATTGAAACAGCAAGTAAGCAACCCGAATATCATGAGGGAGAGACTGAAATTTACCCTCCCTTTAGCAAATAGAGGCTTCAGTAAATAAAGAGGAGACAAATGTCAGATCAATAACTACCAGGTTTTCCCAAACAGCATGATGTTAATTTACTATGCTAGATTTCTTTGTAGAGATGAAAGATCACACACAGCCACACTGAAATCCCTAAAATGAAAGAAGTCAAAGCTTTCATCCCACTGCTGGTAGTTTTATGCAGTAGATGTCTGCAACTCTTTTGAGTTTCTTTCAGGTTTTATAAAAGGTGATGTTAATAGAATGGTTTTTCTTTTTCTTTGACAGACTGTTGGGAACTAAATCTTTCTAGTTGAGAGGTAAGGTGGGCAATGGAGCAGGAGAGAGAGAGAAAGAGAGAGAGAGAGAGAGAGAGAGAGAGAGAGAGAGAGAGAGAGAGAGAGAGATCCAGACATTTCCATCAGTGGAAATGTTTCAGTGAATACTCAACTATCTTCCAGGGGAAATGTAGGAATTATATTTGCCGCCTCACAGCAGAGGATTGACTTAAATAATGCTGTATAGAATTGGTAAGTTGGCACTTGAGTTTCACAATGTCCCAACTGAAGACACTTGGTTCACAAAAGCATATCCAGTGAGGGACAAATGTGTGACAAGAAGAAGAAGAAGAAGAGGAGGAGGAGGAGGAGGAGGAGGAGGAAAGCTAGTTTGCACAACTATTGGCCATAATTTGCAGCAGCTGCCTAGATAGAAAACACAGCTTTCAACGAGGACGCTCCATAGAAAGTGTCAACCTTTGCTCCTGACGAAGGATCCTGGTATCCAAAACGTTGAGTTTTTGAAGTTTTTTTTAAACAAAAGTCTTTTTCGATAAATACCATTAAAGTTTCATCATCCCTCACAGCACCAGAGCCAGTCTCTCTTCTCACACCAGCACAACAATGGCCATAACACAGAGGGCAGCTGATGGAAACATCTGGCCTTGAGAACAACACCCAAGAATGTTGCTTCTATCCCAGGTGTATGCCGACACAGCATGGCATCCCAAGGCCCCTATTAGTCCCCATCAGCCATTGGGAAAGCTGGGCTGCCATACTGCTTTTGCTGAGCAGAAAGCAGAAGGTGGGGGGCTCCGCCATCTTGCAATTCCTCTTTTGGCAATGGGGAAGCGGAGTGGACCCTGCAACTGGCAATAGTCTGCAGGGGAACAGTCTGTCCAATTCCTCTGGTTGGGCCTGACAGAAGGAAGCCACTGTGCAGCGCACAGAAGGGCACTACCTGCACTGCACGCCTACCTCCTCCACTCTGTTCTCCTGCCTCTGTGCTCCACAATGGTGGCCAGAGGTGATCTGTTCCCCCGCCTGCACAAGCCGCCTGGCAAGCTTTAGGGCTGGGCTGTAGCTCAGCACACTCATTACATGCAGAAAGTCACTTGTTCAATCCCCAGCATGTCCATGTAGGGTTGGAAAAGACTCTCATCTGAAATCCTGAAGAGCCATTGCTGCCAGTGTCTGTATAGGGCGGCTTTCTATATTCCAATTTCTGGTGAACCAACAGAATGGCACTTCAGTTCTTTATCTAACCTGTGAGGTTTTTACAGTGTATTATTATTATTATTATTATTATTATTATTATTATTATTATTATTATTATAGTCATGGGATGGAAGAGAAATGAAAACACATTTTACAGGGTCTGCAGCAGATGATGAGGAAAGGCCTCCATCACTGCAGGGCACTCCCAAAAGGACACAAAGGAAGCCTGGGTATCCTCTCTTTCAGCTGACACAAATTTGGTTTAACTGGGAGAGAAAATGAGACGAAGTTGGGCATGGCAAGACATGAATTGTAAGCTGGACATGAAATAAAAGCTGGATTTTGTTTGAACATCTGAAAATAATTATTATAAGCTATTCATGTGCATGTAAGAATGTCATTTAATGGCAGCAAGGCCAGCAAGATGAATATATGTTGTTCTAAACAATATTCAACTGAGACAAAAGCACAGAAAACGACCCAACACTTACTTTTTTTTTTAAAAAAAATGGCACAACTTTTCTTTATTTCCCATCTCCTCTTCCATTCAATTTTAGATTCGAGGCACTTTGGGATTGTAACCAGGCTTTAGAGAGAGTGTTCTAATCAATTTAACTCAGCCACGAATATGCTAAATTTCAAGATGGGCGAAAGTAGAAGTTAGCCTGGTAAACAGAACTATTACCAAAGGGGCAGCTGTGTTAGTCCGTTTCAGCAAAAACAACCACGTGCCACCTTAAAGACTAATACATGTACTCTGGCATAAACTTTCATGGGCACTTCATTATCTGATGAAGCGTTCGTGTCCACAGAATCTTATGCCAGAATAAATGTGTTAGCCTTTAAGGTGCCACAAGACTCTTTGTTGTCAGAACTATGATTTTTATATTGTATTTTATCATGTTGTAATTTATTATTTAAATTGTAAACCACCCAGAGAGCTTCAGCTATTGGACATGATAGAAACGTAATAAATAAAGCAACAAATTATTATGCAGAGGAAGGAAGAAAACCTTCAATCAAAAAGCCAAAGAATTCACAAGCAAATACTGCTGTTTGTCCGAAACATAAATTACGTGCTGGTCTACAGTACCATATGTAAACGGGGTCTGAGCTCTGATAGGTATAATGTTGTGGCAGAATAGGAATGCATACAATATTTTAACTGTGCAAACCAAAGAGTACAGTTGTTTCTCCCAATATAAAGACTGAGTGAACCATTTATCATTGTTCACTCCTAACCCATCCATATATTTTATAACATAGGTTACAGTCTATTTAAAAATGAGGATTATGCCAATTGCCTTGTACTGCTGGCTGCCAGCTATTCCATTTCTAGCACCTGAAGATATAGGCTGCAACTTAAAAATGCTTCTGCTGTCTTAAAAATAAGTTGGTCTGAAAAAAATGTCATGTTACTGTGACCTAAGACTAACATAGATACCTAAAGAGATGTAGGTTACCATGTTTTTCCCCCCCACATTAAAGCAAATCACCCCAATATGTGTCACATTGATTCTACAATCAAAGAGTAAAAGAAAAACACAATAAAGCAATGAAGATGTTTCTAGCACGCCTGGGACCCAAACAGACCCTTTAGGCAAGCTCAGGTGCAGTCTTTAATCAATTTAAACTACGTGTAAGAGGTTGAAGTGGTAGCAAACCATTCCGTAAAAGTGATGCTGCGATACTCCAGGAAAGGTTTAGTCAAAGAATTATGGTTTTGAGAAGGGGTTTACAGGAAGACTCCATTTTGTGAAGTGAATGGGACTGCACTGCAAGAGGTACTTGCAAATGGGTTCATCATTGAGCCTGTTCAGACGACACTTCGGGCTCTGTGGTTAGCGAAACTGTGGTTCTCTGGGGTTAGCAGAAAACACAAGCCATGCTGTCACACACAACACTTTAAGACAAGGTTAGAGACGCTAACCCTGCTGCAGACGGTCCGACTATGGTTAGTGAGTGAGCACGGTTTAGCAAAACGCATCGCACAAGTCCCCTTAAACCCTGCTACTTAACCCAAAGCCTTAACCAACAGGGTTTAAGGTGTCTTCTGAACAGGCCCTCAGAGTCACCATTGCATTTGATCCAAAATAAAAATACAGAACAAATTCATTGCTCAGGTGAAACACATATAAAAATTAAAGGGAAATTCAAATAATCCAGTTCTCAGGTGTGTTTTCCATATATCTAGTTTGCACAAAGTAAACTATGCAAAAGGAATAAGGACAGATGAGGTGCTGATATGTTTAGGGTCTGGGAGGTGAGAAGCCTTAAATATAAGGGTTCGGCACGTAAAGATGATGCACAGGGACTTGGCACAGAGACTTCATGACCACTTGGGGTTGAACCAAAGACAGAAATGCAGAAATGAGTGGAAATGAAAACAAAATATACACAGAGACATTCCCACACAGAGACACAAGCACACAGGCCTGTATGCAGAAGGATAAGGTGTGGATGCAAGTCCTGAGGTGGTAAAATGGCCTGTACATGAGTGCAGGTGAAGGAAAACTACTTTTGAACGTTTGTCCTTGTTCAAAACAAAACACAAATCCCTTGCAAATAGGAAAAGAGCATATTGAGAGAGAAAAAGAGAAATCTAGTCCAGCACTTTACCTGGTGTGCTTCGTTTCAATTTGCAAGGGGTGGGGGTGGGGGTTACATAGGGAAGCATTCAAAATGGCAGTCTCTTAGGAGTTAAAGTTTTATTTTTCAAAACAAAACCAACTTAAATAAACACAATACCAAAAAAATGAAGAGAAAAAAAGAAAAGAAAAACATATACAAAGTTTTTAAAAAACACAGAACACTTAAAACATAAAATTGATTTCTAATTTTCTCCACAACCCAAATATATAACCCTATTATTTCTTAATCTACCATTACGAAAATCCGGATTCCCTTCTTTCTATCTTTTATCTTAATTTTTTCTTCTCAATCATTGAATCCATAACTCATTTTTTTTCTTGATCTTGCAAAAAGTCTATAAACGGTTTCCATTCCGTTAAAAACATAGATGTTGGCTTTTCTCTAATGATTGATGTAAGTTTTGCCCTCTCTGCCAACTCCACCATCTTCAATCGCCAGTCCTCCATTGTGGATACTATTAATCCCTTCCATTCAAAATGGCAGTCTCAAGTAGTACAATATACACTATCACCTCATTCTGCTCCAGGTCTAGACCAGGTTTGATTTGAGATCGCAAGAGATTTTAAACAGCCACTGGAAATGGTGGCCAGGGCTGATTTGAATTGCAATCCGACAACAACAGGAGGACCACAAGTTGCCCACCCATTTTAAATGTACATGTGACAATGAGAAGTATGAACAATAAATGGGTACAAAGTTGAGTTTGCAAGCATGAGCTTCATGCACTGTAGAGAACGAGGACTAGCCATGGCCCCCAGTTTGAGTACACTCTCAGGTACAAGCCCATATTTGTCAATGTACAATGTGTGAGAACACCCTTAGACGATGGTGGGGGGTGGGCATTATACCATGCACTTAGTTAGAAAGGAAGTTTTACACTTGGTTCTTTCCCGATTCCCTTCCTTCCTTCGATCAAACTCTGCCCACTTCCCCTGAATCTCAACTTGGAGAAAATTTATCCCATATTTATTCATGGCGAGTATCGCCTCTGCTTTGCCTTTACTCTAATCACAGTAATCTGAGTTCCATCTCATGCCATGATCCTAAATCAATAGTGCTAAAACATTCTGCGCCCTTTTGGATTATTTCACGCCGGCTGATTTTCCCTCGGCAAATGTGTACATTTTCGCATTGACAGTGCAAGGTATATTCCGTGCTCTCTCTTGAACTTAGCAGGTTTTGACAGATTTATGTAAGGACAGATGGCCATTACAGGCTGAAGGCTGACAAGAGGCAGTTCAGAGCATTGTTAACACACTTGCACAAACTCTCAGCAGTGCGGCACTGTGCAGAATGTAATTCAGACTATAGCTTTTTTATTGCTGCCTATTTTCCTTTGTCAAAAGCGCCTGCTGTGCACAGCAACAAATGGCTGCCATTACTCGGAATGTAATGGGTGTCAGACAAATCACGTAACACAAACAATCAAGAGTATGTAGGTCATATTTCAACGGAGCACAACCTTAGCAATATTTATGATTACTGCATTGAAATGTGCTCTATAATAAACAAGTACCTCTACATCACTCACACTTATGTACTTCTGCACAGCAAACCCAATAGAAGTGGTACAGACTCTACCATAATCGTCCCTTCAAAAACAGCCTTTTTAATTTGTTTTGAAAATATATCTCCGCCAACCCCACCCCCCACCAAAGTAGAATTGCCACCAAATTCTGCTTAGAGGGTGAATGGCGATGTGGAGGCTCCTGCATGACCCAAACATTGGTTTGGAGGCATTTTGAGAGAAGCAAAACAACTGGAATTGAATATAAATTGCTTTCAATAAGACTGCCCGGACGTCTTCAAGGAGGATCTAAACATCTCCAAATTGCAACAGAGTTTTGCCCGAAGCAAAAGTTCAAGGCCAACTTTGAAAGGAAACGTTTTCTTTAAATAGCCTTTAGATCAATTGAATGCCTTTGCGCTGCTTCTGGTGCTCCCTGACTGCTCTGCTCCCTCTGGCATGTGGAGCTACGCTCATGAGAGGCTGTGTGCAGTTATTGTCCCATGTGGGACATGGGCAAAACTATCTTCATCTCTGTACCATGAACATCCTCGATATTCTCCATTTTGAAATAATAATAATAATAATAATAATAATAATAATAATAATAATAATTTCTGCTCCCCTGGAAAACATGCCTATTATGGATTAATAGAATACTGCCTACAACGCCATCCCCATTATTCACCATCCAGTTATTCAAAACTTCTAATGGCCTGAGTTCAGAAAGTGCTGCACAAACAATCCTATGAAAATGCAGGGAGCATGGAAGGCCCTGGATTAAATTTCACTTCAGCCATGAGCTCACGAAGTGGCTTTGGGCAAACACTATTCTCTCAGGTTTCATGGCTCCACTTCAATATAGGGATAATAATATTGGCCTACCTTACAGGGCTATGGAAGGGCCAGCTTGTTGATCTGCATATTTTCCATCCTAAGGAAATATTTTCTTTCCTTCGTGGATAATCTTCTGGGACCTGCATGTCAGCAACTGGCAGCACCAAGGCCACAGACTCCCCCCATCCATACAGACTCATACACACACATGGAGAATCTCCTCCCATGCAGCAATGAGTCTTGACAAAGGCCTTCCACTGGAGCCCTCTCCATGCTACAGTTAGGCTGGAAACATCTCCCACTGGCAGCACTGATCAAGCCTAACTGATGGGAGGCCATGGGCTGATTAGGGAGGTCCATGGACCACCAATTCTCCCCAGCAACAGTTCCTGGCATCTTCAGTTAAAAGATGATCAGGGTGCAGACCTCTACCAAAAGACCTTGGAGAGCCACCACCCGTAAGAATAGAGAACACTGGTATAGATGGTTAAATAGCCTGATCTGCTATAAGGCAGCTTCCTACACCCCTATTTAAAGTTATACGTCTAATTCCACATGTCCAGAGAAATATTGGGCGTGGGGTTCTCTAACCACCGCTCCCCATGCCACAGAGCAACCCTCTTTGGAAACAGAAGGGAGTTTCAGAAGCAACCCGTGATGTGGCACTGCCCTTCACACTGGGGGACAGGGGATTCAATATTCCATTCGGCATGGCTAAGCCCTTGGGAACACCCAAAGTAGAATTTTTGACTCAGACAATATACATGAAGTGCTCTGAACAATCCCCGAGTGCTATATAAACCCCGTTATCATTATAAATGCCATATTTATCTATCCAAATCTTGAATAAACCAGTTTCTTTTCATATTGATCCAGAATCAATTATTGATTGATTAAGTGGGCAATAAGCAAAATACAGATGTCAGTGCTTTCTACGCCATTTGCTCCCTAACAGATTTAACCTGATGGACAGAATTTATCCAGACCAGGATGCCCGTCCCCAGGCCCAATAGTTTAGCCTGGGCTTATACATTTTGTGACCCACCAAGTTGACTGCAACCCTCCCAGCTGCTCAATCCCCCTCTTCTTCCCATGTTTTGCTATCTTGGTACTGTCAAGACAGGAGTGTTGTCAAGAACCTTGCACAATGGTTCCCAATTGGTGGTCCACGGACCCCCCAGGGGGTCCATGGTACCATTCACATATTCACCATTCATTTCTGAAGTCCACTGACAATGAATTCCTACCAGAAGTAAAATATAACAGCACTGAGCACCTGCGTGATTTAGTGACTAGCTTCAGAGATTACTTCCCTGCACCTAATCCTGAAAACTCATGGAGAAGGAATCCTTTTGAATATGGTGATGTACAACTAACAACCCTATCTGCGGAAGAGCAAGATGCACTTGTTGACGCAACTTGTGATGTTTCATTGAAATCATTTTTCAAAGAATATAGACTGGACCAATTGTGGGTGAAGGTTTTTCCTGATTATAAGAAGTTAGGTGAAAAAGCTTTGAAACATCTAGTTCCCTTTTGTTCCACATATCTTTGCGAACAAACTTTTTCGACATTTTCTTATATGAAGAACAAGCCTAGAAATCGGCTCAATGTTGATCCAGATTTGAGATTAAAAGTAGGAAATATTGAACCGGATGTGGAAGGGATTGTTCGGGACAAAAGGAGGCAAGATTTCTCCTATCACATTTAGGTTTAGTAGCTGCTAAACCTACTAATAATACTAAATTATTAGTAGTCATAATTTGTTCAATTGTAAACTCGACGTTAGTAAAATTAAATTCGTCTTTATATTTCTAACTAAATCATTGTCATTTTTGCGTGGTAATATCACAAACATCACAAATTTTATGGTCTGTTTTTAGTATACCTAAAATCCTTTGCTTCTGAGGGGCTACCCCTTATTTTCTCCAAAAAATTGCTTCGCACAGGTAACTACCATAGAGATAACAATTTTTTTCAAAAGGGGGGGGGTCCATGGCTTCGCATTTGGAAAACAAGGGGTCCGCAGTACTTAGCTAATTGGGAACCACTGACCTAGCAGGACAGAATATATGGTTGTTGGGCTGCGTTCACTCTGGCAGGCTTCAAGTTGTGCAGGCCCACCAACTGCATAACAGCAGCTTCCAAATACCCTTACCCAACTAATTCCAAGACTCATCCTGTGGAACGCGTGTTTGTACCGTTGGCAATTTCCATGTCAAAATTTAACATGACGGATAGCACTTCAGTGTTAATGTAAACACATCTGATAATGCATCTCGTTTGCGGATACGTTACTGGTGGGCTAGGAAGAAGCGCGTCTGCTGAACCTTCCTGAAGGCACGCTGCGAGTATCAGCATTATTATTTTTTTTTAAAAAAAGATTCTTTTACATCTTATGAGTTTGGAAATGGGATTATCAAGGGAAACATTATTTAAAGCCACTTAAGGCACTGAACACAAGATAATGGCCTGATTCAGTAAAAGAATCAGCAGGGCTTCTGTACGACACAAAACGGCAGAAGCTAGAAACGGATAATAAAATTAAATAGCCATCATATAATAAAGGACTACACGTCTGATGAGCTGTCAGTTTAATCTTGTTGTTCAGTACAGCAGAGGATAAATATAGACTTCTGGAAATATCTAATAATTTACTAGATGGCATTCCCTCTGGTCAGACTTTCCTCCACCACTCCTTGCTCATATCGCTTTATCCAAAGACAGGTTTGTGGACACACAGAGAGAGAGAGAGCACACGCACACACAAACCCATATTTGTAGTGGCACTTGGAGTTGTGGAGAAACTCCAAACAGTGATGTGTTGGTGTGTAAATCTATGTATTTTACAGTGACTGTCTGGAATTTGGTGATGGCCTACATCTACATGTGAACGCTAACAAACCCAGACAAAATTTTAACGGTGAATTAAATAGTTAATGGTAAATCTTTGAGTTTGCATATATCTGAAAACTCAAAAGATTCACCATTAACCATTGACAGTGGCCTAAATCTCCTCTGGCTTCCAACTCTATTGACTGCAAAGCTATGTGAGGGTTACAGAAGTCTGCTGCTGGTGACTGAAGATGTTACTGTAGGCTTCAACCACACAGACACATTTATATTAATGAAAGTTAACTAATATACTTTAAAAATCAAAACAATGTCAAAGTGTAACCCCAAAGGGTCTCAAGTTTCTGGCGTCTAGGTTTCATGGTCTTGGTGCTCTTTTATTATGATAGATAATTCACTGCTTAGCACCTTGGGTGTCTTTCTTTCTTTAAGGAAAGCAGGATATACATTTTAGAAACAAACTGAATAAATTAATAAACCAAATCAGATTTTAACTTGTTTGAAGATTTGCATAGAAATGCACATTTTAGTAAACAAGTATTTCCACAGGGACTTAAATTAAGTGGGACTTAACTTCCGTGGGTCTACTCTAAGTAGGACTGAGGCCAGATCTACACCAAGCAGGATCTGACACATTGGAAACGGTTTGAAAACTGTATCTGGAGTGTGTCCTGGGCCCCAACCGTTGTCACTACTGTTAGAAACTAAAGCAGTAGGGTAGGTCCTGCATGAGTCTAGATCCAACATGCAGTCAGCTACGCTCTCCAGCACCTTTAACTTTGGCCAACATGGAGTAATGATGATGTCAAGAAGCACAAAATGAAGTGCAAGATGTATTTTCATCCAGCCTGAAGAGTGGTGCAACTAAGGCTGGACTTTGGAGCTGAAAGCCAGGGCCCTACAGCCTATGGAGGGCCCAAACGGCCATGCAGAAAGCAGCTGGTAACAGGGCCAGTGGCAAAATGGTGTCACCACCTGGGACAGCATGGGAATGCCAGGGCTGGTTCTTATACTTTCCTATAAGAAAATAGTGTTTATTCCCACACACATGTTTAGCATCAAGTATCAGACTTGATTTGAGTGAATTTAACATGCAAAAAGGCACATGCTCAGAATTTTTCTTTTTTTTTTATCAGGGTTAGCAAACAGGCTTGTGTTTGTTTCTTTGCTCACTCAAACATATCAGAAATGTAGAAGGCACAGTTGTTAAGCATGAAATGGCTGCAGTGGTGGAGGGGAGAGAAATATTAGTTGTGTACTTCACAACTAAAGTGATACACAGGCAACCTAAAATCCCCCCTCGCCCCCCCACACACGTCCAGTAAGGCTGTTAAGTCCAGGGTCTACAGATACCCAGCCGTACCACTGTGAACTTTGGAGGGAGAGAAAGCATGCAGATGTACACCCAATGTGGACATTCCTCAGGCTTAAAGTTTCTTTTCTAGATGACAGGTGAAGTTTTACAAAAATAAAGGACAACATGGAATCAATGCTGTGTGGACTTACGAGACTTGCTAAATATATATATTCATGAAGACGCCTGTTCTGATCTTAACTGCAGTTTAGCTCCTTTTCGAACTACTGATGTGCGATAAGAAACCACAGTTCCAGGAGGTGGCATGGGAAGCAGCCATGTTCTGGATGCTGCCTCCCTGGTGATCCAGGGCTTCTGATGTTACTAAGTGGCACCCGGAAAGAGTGGTGCTGAAACAGCTCCCATGCCACGAATGTTGACATCAAAACAGGCTCTTAGTCTTCACTCAGCCAGTGTCCTGGTCTCCTGACAGAAGTCTGCCTCACACATCAGCAAAGTAAAGATCCTTGAACGCAAAGATTCCAGATTTATGCTTAAGCTCACACCAACGATCAACTATGCATTTGGGATTTTATTCAAATGAAGTTTGCAGAGAAGCATATTACAATAATGCCTGTGATCCATCAAGCACAAACAGTAACATTCTCACTGGTGTTCTTTCATGGGCAACTTTAAAAGTCGTTGATTGAGTGCAATCTGACAAGATAACTATTAAAAAGATGCTGGTTTTGACATAAGTTAATAATTATCAGTCACCTCTGGCTTCTCTTATGACAGATAGTTTTATTTTCTCTACTTTTTCAGTTAAACAGTTTTTCATCAAAAGTGCCCTCTATTATTTCTCCATTTGGGAACGGTGATGGAGCCAATAGCAACAAACACTTAACAATGTCCATCACTGAAACAATAACCATGCAAGAAAAATTATTCCGAAGACCACGAACTGGGATGCACATATTCAAGTTCTTCTTTGAAAGCTCATTTGCTTGCATTCATCTACTGTTGTCCTCGCTTCTTCCACCACCATCCTTCTCTCTGTCTATTATTCATGATTCTCCCATCATTGTTCTTCCCATTGTCAAAATTTAGAAAGGAATCTCCTTGAGGAAGGGACCAGTTCAGAAGTTGGGTAATCGAAGCTGTAGAAGGGCTGATGCTTCCTCCATTCCTTCCAGTTCTACCAGGAATGTGGACCTCCGGATCTGGCGTCCGGGAATTGAGTAAGTGGCCTGTTCTGGATGAAGTGGCGCTCCCTCTGAAGGAGCAGGTGCGTAGCTTGGGAGTACTCCCTGATCCATCATTGTCACTGGAGGCCCAGGTGGACTCTGTGGCACGGAGTACTTGGGGTCAGCTTCGGCTGATCCGCCAGCTACGGCCTTTCCTGGACAGGGACAACCTAGCCACAGTAGTGCATGCACTGGTAACCTCCTGATTAGACTACTGCAATGCACTCTACGTGGGGCTGCCCTTGAAGACGACGCGAAAATTGCTGCTAGTGCAAAATGCAGCAGCTAGACTGCTGGCGGGTACATCTTACCGAGACCACATAACACCGGTCTTAAAGGAACTGCACTGGCTGCCTATATGCTTCCGGTCGGAATTCAAGGTACTGGTAATGACGTTTAAAGCCCTAAATGGCTTGGGACCTCGATACTTGAGGGAGCACCTCTCCTTATATATGCCTGCACGAGACCTTAGATCTGTTGTAGGAGCCCTTCTCCAAATCCCGCCAATGTAACATATATGTTATGATGGGACAAGGGAGAGGGCTTTCTCTGTGGTGGCACCCCGACTGTGAAATGCCCTCCCCTTGGAGGTCCAATTGGCACCAACATTGATAGCATTTCGATGCCAAGCAAAAACATGGCTTTTTAACAAAGCCTTTGATGGTTAAACTCACTGGCACATTGTTTTAACTGTTTTAACTGAATCTATTGCTTTTAAATTATATATTGTTTTAACTTGGATTATGGTTTAATTTGTTTTTAACTGTGTATATTTATTGTTTTATACTGTATGTTTTTATCTGTACGCCGCCCTGAGATCTTAGTGATATAGGGCGGGATATAAATATTTTAAATAAATAAATAAATAAATAAATAAATAAATAAAGTAGTTCACCTCTGCATTAAACGCTTGCATTCTACACTCGTTAGAGCTTCAACAGCTGGCTTGGAGGATTAATTTGGGAAGGCTCTTTATTGAATGTCGGTAACAGGATTTGTTTCTGCAAAGCGATGAACTACACCTGCAGGATCCATAAGAACCAGGATTGTCAAAGCTTCATTGACATGGTTTCAAAATAATAATAATAATAATAATAATAACAATAATAATAATTTTATTTATTTCTTACCCACCTCTCCCTTTGGATCAAGGCGGAGAACAACATTATAACAGGAATCAAATGATTTAACAATCCCTGACTCTTATAGACCTATCTCATTAATAAATCAGGATGCAAAAAATTTTTTAGCTATTTTAGCAAAGCGAATGAATACGTTTATAGCTAAATATATTGGAGAAGATCTATATGGCTTTATAGCAGGTAGGCAGATGCACAGCTTAGTTGGAAGAGCTATAAATATAATGCACGAGGTAAATAAGTTAAAGATAAAAGTGGGAATAATAGCTCTCAATATATTTAAGGCGTTTGATTGTGTGAGCTGGCAAGCACTAAAGAGGATAATTAATAGAATGGGTTTTGGAGACAAATTTAGAGGTATAATAGAACAATTATACTCTCAGAACACAGCTTCAGTTGTGATAAATGATGGATTTACGGATAAGACACAACTGGCCAGAGGAACTAGACAAGGTTGTCCACTCTCACCGGTCCTATTTGTACTGGTAATGGAATTATTGGCAAATGCAATAAGGGATGATGGGGAAATAGAGGGAGTAGGAGGTAAAAAAAGAATAATAAAGTTAAATATGTTTGCAGATGATACACTGTTACTGTTAAGGAGCCACTTCAGAAAATGGGAAGAATTAAGCAACATCTGAAAGATTTTGAAGAAGTGACGGGATTAAGTATAAATTGGTTGAAATCAGAGTTAATGATATTTAACTACACTAAAAAGGAAGAGAAGGATTGGGAAAGTGAGGAGAAGGAAATGAGAGTTAAAGATCAGATTAAATATTTGGAAATTAAAATTACTAAAAATTTAGAGAATTTAGAAAAGGAAAACCTAAATAAGCTGAAAAAGGAAGTTATAGATAAATTAGATAAATATAAAAGGTTGAATTTATCATGGTTTGGAAGAATAGCATTAGTAAAAATGAAAATATTACCAAAGGTCAATTTTATTTTCAGAATGTTACCAATAAGTATATCAGAAACAGATAAAAAGTTGGCAAAATATTATAAATAATTATAGTAATGGAGATAGGAAAGCGAGAATAAATAAGAACAGGTGGTACTTAGCACAAAAAAAGGAGGATTGGGACTCCCAAATGTAAAATTGTATTATGTGGCAAAATAGGTTAAGAAACATAGTAGAAGGTATGATAGGAGCAGGAGATCTGAGTTGGATGGAGGATAAAACAAGAATGGAAAGAGATTGGAATTTGGAAAATATATTTTTTAAAGAAGGCAATAAAAAATGGGGTGAAGGAATAGGGAATCCTCTTTTAAAGTTTCACTGGGAAATATGGCGAATGTATAAAAAGGAGCTACTTTCGAGTATATCTCCATTAATACCTGTGATAATGTTAAGGAATTTCCCAGAACATTTAAAGGATAGTTTGAGTAAAATTTTAATAGAGGAAAAAAGAATGAGATTAAAAGATTGGTTAAGCGGAGTACTTGGGGTCAGCTTCGGCTGATCCGCCAGCTACGGCCTTTCCTGGACAGGGACAACCTAGCCACAGTAGTGCATGCACTGGTAACTTCCCGATTGGACTACTGCAATGCACTCTACGTGGGGCTGCCCTTGAAGACGACGCGGAAATTGTAGCTAGTGCAAAATGCAGCAGCTAGACTGCTGGCAGGTACATCTTACAGAGACCACATAACACCGGTCTTAAAGGAACTGCACTGGCTGCCTATACGCTTCCGGTCGGAATTCAAGGTGCTGGTAATGACGTTTAAAGCCCTAAATGGCTTGGGACCTCGATACTTGAGGGAGCGCCTCTCCTTATATATGCCTGCACGAGACCTTAGATCTGTTGGAGGAGCCCTTCTCTGCATCCCACCAGTGCAACACATATGCTATGATGGGACAAGGGAGAGGGCTTTCTCTGTGGTGGCACCCCGACTCTGGAATGCCCTCCCCTTGGAGGCCCGATTGGCGCCAACATTGAGTGCATTTCGACGCCAAGTAAAAACATGGCTTTTTAACAAAGCCTTTGATGGTTAAACTCACTGGCACATTGTTTTACTGTATTTCTTCAATTCTAAGACACACTTTCCCCCCCCATATAAACATCTCTAAAAACGTGGTGCGTCTTAGAACCGCAGGTCGTTTATTATTTCTTAGAATCAAAGCTTTTTTTCTGTTGGTGGTACTGAAATTAGTGTGCGTCTTACAATTGATGGCGTCTTACAATCGAAGAAATACGGTAACTGTTTTAACTGCATCTATTGCTTTGAAATTATATATTGTTTTAACTTGGATTATGGTTTAATTTGTTTTTAACTGTGTATATTTATTGTTTTATACTGTATGTTTTTATCTGTACGCCGCCCTGTGATCTTAGTGATATAGGGCGGGACATAAATATTTAAAATAAATAAATAAATAAATAAAGTAGTTCACCTCTGCATTAAACGCTTGCATTCTACACTCTTTAGAGCTTCAATAGCTAGCTTGGAGGATTAATTTGGGAAGGCTCTTTATTGAATGTCGGTAACAGGATTTGTTTCTGCAAAGCGATGAACTACACCTGCAGGATCCATAAGAACCAGGATTGTCAAAGCTTCATTGACATGGTTTCAAAATAATAATAATAATAATAATAATAATAATAATAATAATAATAATAAATATTTATTTCTTACCCACCTCTCCCTTTGGATCAAGGAGGAGAACAACATTAGAACAGTAATCAATACATCTTAAAAATTCTTGATTTTACATTGATCTGGATAGGCCTGCCGGAAAAGGCTAGTCTTTAAAGCTGCCTTAAAATTACACAGAGAGTTAATTTTACGAATCTCCTCCGGCAGGCCATTCCACAATCTGGGGGCGACAGAAGAAAAGGTCCTCTGGGAAACTGATGTCAGCCTAGTTTTAGCTGATTGAAAGTAGCTTCCAGACCAGGGGTGGTGGTGTGGAGAGCACTGCTATGATTTAACAGTTAGGTTCATCTTATTGACCACTCAATAAAAGTAGAAGAAAAGAGTGAAATCATCTCTATTCCTTCTTTTTGTGGATTCTGTATTTTTATTTTTTTACTTCCACACTACTTTTGAAGAGATGTGACTGGACTCCTAAGCAATTGCATAATTTGATTTTGCCCCCTGTCATAAGTAGTAGTTCTAACACAAATTTGACTCATGCAGGATTTTGTTGAATACTACACTTCGGAGTAACATATCACTTAGTTATACTTAGGCAGCTAAAAGAAGAAGAGGAGGTTGGGGAAGAACTGGCCATGACAACGTTTGCATGTCTGGAGACAGGGGTCTGGATCCAACCAAGTCAGTTGAACTGAGATGTCATGTCTAGGCCTGTTCCCCTTAGGCTGGGGGAAGGAGTTTCAGGCGATCAATCAGAGTCAGATTCTGAAGCAGAAGAGATGGGTGCCAGAAACATACCAGCCAATATGGGGAGTGGAGGAGGTGACTCTCACAGGCTTTTCAACAGCTGGGAATGAACCTTTGCTAGACCTTATCTCTGAAAACATTAACAACACACACTCTGCGGGAAGTCAGTATTCTTCCGGAGAGGAAGGCCTCCAAGGCTAGCTGATCCTAGAGTACATCACAGACTAAAACAGGCAGAGCTAAAGGAAGGTGAGAGAAGGTCAGCCTGGCTAGCTGAAGAAGCCTGGCTCGCCAAAGGCTTCTTCAGAAGTTAAAGCATTCTGGGGAAAGGCTTTCCGTTCTTCTTGAAAGGACAATTGCCTCAGTTTTCATAGTTTTGCCTAGAGGAAAGTTCCTAGAGGTTGGACTCTCTTCAGGTGGGATCAAATGTTTATTGCCTGAATAAAGCTTTGTGGATTACATGGTAGACCTCTTTATTGTCTCCCAATAAGGCAGGAGGTTTTGGGAAACACGACATTAGATCACGCTGACTTCAACAGGGTAAGTTAATCAACACTTAATTTATGTCCCATTGATTTTAATAGGAAGTTCAATTAACTTAAGTCTGGATCTAATATAGGGGAAATGCACTCTTCAATAGTGCAGGATTTGAGTGGAGAGGTTTAGGGATTTAGCAGTTGTCATATTGAATTCATGATAGTCCACAAGATATCTAGGAAAGAAACAATTGGCCTACAGGTGAATGGAGAGTGGAAGTAAAAAATTGTGGCTATTTGCTACTCATTCTTCAAAGGCATTTATGTGATGGTAATTTCCTGTTTCTCCAAGACATACACCACCACAAAATGCAGAACAAGGCCATGGCTAGACCAGGCCTATATTCCAGGATTGTCCAAGGATCATCCCTGTACATCCAAATGACACACAGGGGATCCTGGGAGCAGGCAGGGACACCCCTCCATTTGCCTGGGATAATCCTTAGGTCTAGCTAAGGCCCAAGTTGCAGATGCTGACAACCAATAGGTGACTTTGTGACTTCATACCATGCATCTCTCAGTAAGTCCATTTTATTTTACAAAGTTATTGTTTTAGAGGGAAAACATAAAAATGGCTTCAGTGATCAAACCACATTTGGGTACATTTTAGTCTATGGCCATAGCTCGACCTAAGGTTTCTCCCTGGATCGTCCAGGGCTCAGACCTGTTCATCTAGGTGACGCACAGGAGATCCAGTGCTCAGGCAGGGGCGAACCCTGGATGATCCCAGGATAAACCTTAGGTCTAGCTGTGGCCTATCATTCTGTTTCTTAGATAAGTAGCCACCCAAATACTCCAGAAAATTCAAAACAGAGCATACCTGTTGACAGCTGGTGTCTGATATTTAGAGTATGTTGAACATGGTGTCTCCATTTGGCTCAGAATTATTAGTATTATTTCGGATATTTTAGCATTAATAAGGGATTAATAATATAAATAAATCCACATTGAGCCATTGTCATATTTGCTGTATTATGGTACTAAAAAAATTCTAACACCCACATTTCCATCTTTACTACATCTTATTTGTAATTTTTCCTTTTTTTCTTTTTGTATATACAAAAGAAATAATTAGAGAGGAGACATAATTAGACATTAATGTCAGCCAACTTGTCTCAGTGCTGTTCAGATTCATGAAAAAACTTAACAATCTCATAAAATTCACCAGCTTACTCAAAAACAACAACAACAACAACAACAACATTCGAGGGCCTGTCATCTTAAAATGCAGTGCAATGTTCCGTTGTCACTAGTTTCGGGTTATTAGAGGGAGCCAGACAATGTCAACAAAAAGTGCCAAGCAAAATCTTTGGGTGGGTTGTGTGTGTGTGTGTGTGTGTGTGTGTGGCGGGGCAGGGGTGTAGGTTCACCGATAGATAAAATAATTTTTGAATTTGCTGAAGGAACATTACTGGATAGTCGGAATTTTAAACCCTTGATACATAATTAGTCCTGCAACCTTTTAACAAAATCCACCCCCCAAAAAAAATTTTTGATGTGCAAAATGAATTTTAGGATTCAGCTTATCAATACCAGTCCAAAATATATGAGTGAGGGGGGAAATATCAGTTGATTATGTAGTAATGTAGCCAGCCCATTTGTGTTAGAAAGGAGAGGACAGTTGAGAAAGAGAGCAATAGCAAGGGAGTTGCTATTTATATTATAATAGTTTGTGTTTCGATAGCGTGAGCGGGTCCACTATAATGGCCTTTCCAGTTCAACAGTGAGATCAAGGCAACCGCTATTTGTTATAAATAGAGCCAGGGCCGCGTAAGAGGCACTATCCGAGCAGAAGATGTAACACTACTATCCAGGTAGAGCTTGGAGTTGCCTGGGTCCATCTCTGAACTCTATTACTAATCAAAAATAACGTTGGGGTTTTGTTGTTGAGGCCTACCTGAGAAATTTGTTTTCTTTCACTATAAGCTCTTTGAGGGCCAGGGTACACCATTGTCAGAATGAAGTGGTATATAACAAAAATATCAACATGGTTGCTTGTTTCCAGGACTACAAATGGAAATTTTAACATTGAACTGACAAAAGTTCATAAGGGAGTGAAATGAAAGACGAGTGGATGGGATATCTTCACAAGATTAAAAGGACCGTTGTAAATTGAAATTGTCGGTTGACTTCAATGGAGCTGATCTGCTCTAAATTATTTGATGATTTGGTGCTAGGAGGGGAATCTTAAATTTATACTTTACAAATAGTCAGTGAAGATGGACTTTTCTAAAGCTGTAGTTCTAATACAGGTCTTGAAGACTGTTTGCAGATACAAAGCTATCACTATCACCTACATTAGTCTTCGCCAATCTAGTACCCTAAAAATAATAATTAAACATCAGTACCCATCAGCCCCTGCCAGCCTGGCCGATGATCAAGAATGCCTGTAGTTGGTGCCGAAAACATTTGGAGGGCACCAGTTTGGGGAAAACTGGCCTACACAGTTGTCAAGCAGATGTTGCCACGCTACATATTATAATGCAAAAGATAGGAGGCTTTGTAAGATTTGAAACAGGTTTGGCAACAGCCAATCATAACTAAAATGATCTTTTTAATGTTACCGATCTTTGGGAGGGGGGCGGGGAAGTAGCATGTTTTCTTTAGCCATACTTAAAATTAGAGCCAAAGCAACTTATCAAAATGGATACATTTAAATGATTACATAACAATGTTCCGCCTGTTACTACAGCCAATAACACAACTCCTATGAGTTTTTGCAACTCTCATTGTTCAGGATGTCACAGTAGGTGGCACACATGGCTTAAAATCCATATGTAGCAGATAAGATTTTTTATTTAACTCTAGAGTAGGCGCAGGGGATCCAATATGGATCCTAAAAGCCCCCCTACCCCCACACTAAGGTCTTGTTCCACAGCAGGAACCCTGTGCCTACTCTAGAGTAAAAATTAAAAAAATAAATGAGAAGATGTGGCTGCTAGACACGAATTTAAAGTCATGTCTGTTTTGGCCCTGAGCCACCTACTGAAATCCTATACTTAACTGGAACTTACTTCTGAGAAAACATGCATAGGATTGCACTCTTAACCTCTCATTAGACTTTTGCAAAAAAAAAAAAAAAAGAGTATGTAAGTACAATATCTTCAAGCTATGGAAGACTACAGTAAAAGCCTACAAGCATTTAAAGCTTGGATGGATCAAGAATGGGACAGAAATGCATAATGCCTACAAGGCAGAGGGACGTAATAAAACCAGAGTCTATAATTTGTTCTTCTGTCTCTCTCTTTTTTTAAAAGTTGTGGAACAGCCTTCAGTCAAAAAAGGAAACATTCATGGCGAACAGCAATGGTGGTGGCTTTCAGGCAAGGTCTACATTCTAACGGTCAAGATATCCCCAAAGCTTATACTTTCTGAAGGTAGAGATGAACAGAAGAACTGATTACCCCATTACTGCTTTGTGCTTCTGCTGACAGTGACCATCTGGAGAAGGTCACTGTCAGCCCCGCAATACTAAGCGTGATGCTCCCTTTGCTCTTACCTAGTAAAGGTTGTCTGATAACCTTCCCTCCTCTAAGTTAGGCAGGAATTAACCAGCTTCTAAAACGCCGATCAGATGGTTCAAGTGTATGATCCAGTTCACATATACACTGTCTTTAATTACTTGAAAAATAAATTTGTGACATAACTGGAAAGCATCATGCCTGAGGCAATATTAAAGCTCAACCTGCAATGCCTGTGATTCTAATACATGCTGGTTGACGCTACAGTCATCAAGTAATGAACACATCTGTGTGAACTGGCCCTAAGATCCCATGCAGGGGTAAGAGGGACAAAGGGAAAATAAATGAAAACAGATATTTAGTGATATACGAGTCTTTCGGGGACTGGGGATTTATTGCAGATAAATTATTTCCTTCCTTTTTTCACCTCCCCAGATATTATGTTATGCCATGTAACAGTGGAATCATAATTTTAAAGCAAATCTCATCTTAGGGAACTGTGTGAGGAAAAATCATTGTTAAACTACATTAAAATTAATACCTTAAGAGACCACAGGAACATATCCCCTATTGCATTTCATAATGTCAAGCTAGCAATAAAACCCCCCACAAAACACAGATATAGATATATGGATATAGATATATCTAACATTGCACTTCTCACCTGCAGTTCCAGAGAGTTCCACACTTAAAGTTTGTTCAATAGTCTTGTTCTCAAATGGGGAACCCTTGGGATCGCTGGAAGACAGGGCACATTTATAAAAACAAGCTGAAATGGAGTTGCTGTAGCCAAAATGTATTTAAACCCCCCTCCCTGATGTAAATATTTACAGTTCTTGATACTTACTTTGGTGACTCAGGTGTCAAAGGAAGCGATAAACTCATTGGTTTGGCTGAAGAGAGAGTGAAGGAGCAGGGAGAAAAAACGGAAAACGAAGAATGAAATATTGTGAAAGGACGAGAGAATTTTGCGCTATTTGTATATATCATTGCTATTTGAATTAGGCTGGATGGAACTGGATGGGATGGCTGCTTCTGGAAAACAGGAACCCAGCACCTCCAAAGTCTTGTATTCTAAAATGGAACACCACCAGCACTCCAATTGGCTGCTACTTGTGAGAACTCACAGCACTATAAGCCAGCTTTCACCAACTTGGCACAACTGCCATAATTCCAAGACAGCATGGAATTATGGGAGTTGCAGTCCAACACAACTTGAGGGTGCCAGGTTGGTGAAGGCTGTTTTAACCTGTGATACTACTTGCTCCCTCAGGTGAAAGGAAGAGGGGATGCAAGGCTGTTTTCAGGAGCAGTCACCGTTCTCGCATATTTCTAATTCTGGCACCCACACATATATTACAGATAAATAAAAGGAAACTACTTTGGAACCCTTAAATGGACACATTCATTGCAGGTTAATGTATGTCAACTGCTGAGCCACTGCAATGCAAACCCGAAGAACTTAGAAAACTACCAAACAAAATGCACAGAACATACTGTGAAAATGTGCTGCTCCCACATTTAATTTAGACTACAGTTCACGTTTCACTTGGAGACGACAGCGGCAGTATAACTACAAAGCAACAGAACTCTATGAATATTCAGTTGATTTTACTTGTACAATATACAGTTTTTATATACAGCGCTAGGAAAATAGGTTGCTTCTGTGAGGCCAAGACCCAACCAAATATGATCCAAGAGCTTGCAAATTATTTGGCAAAGAGGGGGAAGAGAGTCACAGATGGCTTAAATTGGGGTTTAACTCTGCCATGCTAAAACCCTGACATGAATGAACAACGGTGTTTTTAGCTGGAAAAGTATGAGGCTTTTGCAGCGTTTGTTTGCAAAAATCAATTGCGCTGCCTATCTTCTGTCGTTGTTTTCAAAGTACAGCGCAGTCTATAATTGCCAGGGAAAGCAATGACCTTAAGGTAGGGTTGCCAGGTCTAAGGACCTCAGCCTTCTTCTCAGAGCACCCAAGAGAAGTAGTTAAATATCAGGACGAGGGGCCAGAATCAAGGCAGCAGACGATTTTCTGCTTGGCTTGAGAGATTTTACTATTCAAGTCCAAGAAATCATCATTAAGCAGAATGAGACAGACAGTCAGCCTGATCGTTCCGGGCTGTCACCAAGCTCTGTTCTTATCCTTATCAAGGCCCATCCTGTGATCAACCAGCATCACACTTTAGCTCCAAGATTTTGCAGGACTATGGTTTGTTTTTGCTTATTGTTTATTCTAAGAATAACTACAGGGAACCTGATCTAGATCAGGGGCCTAGATGGGATGGGGGTGGGGGTGGCTTTGACCATTCCCTCCCCCACTGCAGTCCCAATATGTATTGGGGTGGGGGCACCTGTGATATACATTTTGCCAAAAAATACATCCTTCTAAAGTAATGTCTGATTTGGCTCAGAATCTCAGGATCTGAGAAACCTAAGGGATGTCTATACGGCGGTCGGTTGCTGCCGCGATGAACTATATAAATGTATAGAAATGTAACAAATAAATAAATAAATAAATAAATAATAAAACTAGAACCCCACGCTTTTGCTGCTGCGGGATGGCGAAAGCTAATCCCGATGCCGCAGCAAAAGCGTGAGGTTTCTGGAGCTGGGCCCGCCCCCTGTCCTCTGCCCAGGTGGACAGCGACCAATCAGGGCTCGCCATCTGCCTGGCCACACCTCTGCCGCGACCTCAGAGTGAGGCTAGACAAGGATATGCTGTACTGGATATGCTGGGAGAAAAAAATCAGTGACTTTTTTTCTTCAGGGCTTCAAGGAAAAGCTCCGTGGGGCCTATGAATCTGTGGCTGCGTCATATAACTGATGCGGTGGAGATTCGCAGGCACCAGGGGACTACGGGCGCATGCACAGACAGCCCCCTAGTGTGGCTCTGGATTGGGTGTTAGAGGAACGGGGATAACGCTTTTCTCCAGCACTGTATTCCTGCTGAAAATTCCCCCTCTCCAACATGGTATTTGCCCCATTAGTGGAAATCTGTGTATACCTGAAAGTCTCCCAGTGGGGCAAATAGTAACGGGTGAGAGGTTCACTAGGAAAACAGTGCAGGTGGGGGGAAGCGTTAATTCCCTCCCATAGCATCACAGTCCCAATCCAGGCCTTAGCTAGACCTAAGGTTTATTCCTGGATCGTCCAGGGGTCAAACCTGTTCATCTAGGTGACACACAGGGGATCCAGTGCTTAGGCAGGGGCGAACCCAGGAAAAACCTTAGGTCTAGCTGTGGCCACAGATTTGTACACCCACTGCAGCAGCAGCAGCTACTGGCCGAACATTTAAAAGAGATGGAAGAGCTGATCATAGATCCCTGTATTTTCATCCAGTTTGGCCATTACTTGACCACTAGTATCATCATGCATGAAACACGTCCACTCAATTAATTTGATTGCAATGCATACAACGGAATGCGTGTTTTCTTTTGTGAAAGGTGATTTGGAAGTTCTGCCTGTGTGGATCATGTCTTTGTTTCTCGCTTATATGCATATTTAGCAATAGAAAGGAGGGATACGCTGCACTAGAACTTTCCTGAGTCAGGCTTCTCCCATTAAGAGCAATAGGGCCTCTCCCTCCATAACGTAACTCCTTGGCCACCCTTATTGATTTCGGTTCCTTCTCCAGGGCATGAAATATGCTTGAAAAAGTAAGCATTGACATTTAGTCAGTCTTCAATAAATATATAGAATCACAACTATTGATTTATTTAGGGCTAGGGATCAATAAGGAAGGCCCTTTTTTCTTTTTCTTCTTCTTCTTTTTCTTCTTTTTTGCCGTGTCTTATCCCTGAATCAGCTCTCTGAGTGAAGGGATGAAATAAGCAGTGCTCAGTTTACAAGGGCAAGGCAGAGGAGTCCCAGCCCCTTACCATTTGTGATTGCCCCTTACATACTACGGTTTGTCTAAATTTGGTGGGAGACAGAGAAAAGGGCTTGTTAGTTGTCCACTGGCATACTCTGCTGGGCAGCTGCCCCACAATAATTTTTGTCTGGGTGACACTGAGACATAATGAGAACAATTTAAATCACAATTTGAGCACTGAAGGCAGACCCCAGTTTGTGGTATGAAATTGCTTTCAAGTAAATAAAACAAAACAAAGAGCCCTGATTGGTTGGACCACCCCCAGCCCTGATTGGTTGGACCACCCAGAGGTATAAGTGCTCAGTGCTCCTGCCAAAGCGGCAGTGATGGAACAGATTCCTAGCATCATTGGAGAAATCAAAATCACACTACATTTTTTTAAGACATCACTGCTCCCAGGCTTGCTCAATTGGCATCATGATTTGGGTGAGCAAGAAACTAGTGGGGAAGTTGAGGACGGGAGGAGAGGAATGAAATGTATTTTTGTTTCCAACTCTGTTCATAAAAGCTAGAAGCTACAAACCAGAATCTTGATCAATAATGCTGAAACTCCCAACGTTACTGAGGCTAAGGTTTATCCCCTTTGTAAGCGTCACTTGCGTGAGCAAGTGAGTTTTTAAAGTAGCCAAATCTTTAAATACAGCTCTCCTTGGGACCGTAAGCTTTGAGAAAGGGATAGCAGGAGAAAGGGAGAAAAAGAGCAATAGAGCTGGGCAAAGGGTGGGGCTGTCTTTGCATCCTTGAAACCCTGGCATAGGAGTTAGGAATAGTATCAAAGCCTCTTAATACATCAGAGTTTACAATACACTGTAAACGTCATTACAGATGTTTAGTTCGTCATAAAGGTTTTTTGGGTTTTTTAGTGAGCAAGAGAGGTGAAGATGGTTCGTACACTCGACACTATTTAGAAATTAAAACAATGAAATGGGGCTGACACATTTATTGCCTATTCAGAAGCTGCAGGAAAGCTGTTTTTATTGTCTCTTAAGGAATACACTGCAAGTTAACAATGTCTTCATTTTAGCCTGGTAAAAGAAAAGAGGCTCCCTGATGAACTGTCTTGCCCATCTTGTCCAGAACAGTAATTATTTCCCAGTGGCACATCACTAGCTTGTGCTGTTGGAATCCAGTTAACCCTCCATCCACCAAGGGCTACAATTCTTTGGTCTTGGCTTGGTTTTCTCACTATTGTCTTTATCATCTCCTCAATATAGGGCACATCTCATACGTGACATGTGGGCAAACCAAGGTAGGCTAGACATGTAGCCAATCCTGGCTCCCTGATGAGTCCTCCCTTAAGGTTGCATGCACCTGTAAATACATGCTTGTCATATTCACAATGCATTCTCACTGGAGTTTTATTAACGCACCTTAGGTACACACCTAAAAATCCTTATGCATGGAAAGGCTCTTTACTTAAGAGATCTTAAGACCTCTTACCCAAAACAGTTCTTAGCACACAGCTGATGCTCTAAATGAGTGTTGATCACCATTAACGACAAAGGGCTTGCATGAACCTTGACTACAATTAAACACCAAGTTTCTTGTGCAATATGCGCGTAGCTAATGTTTTCACTAAGAGGTTTAATCAGCTTCTTTGCACTGGTTGTCAGTGGCTTCCTGTGTTTTCTTTTGTAAAATTGTCTCAGAGCATCTTTAAGTATTATGTTAAGAGGCTATGCAAGCCACAAGAGAGCCTGTTCACTCTGCTTCTGCTATAATATCTGAAAAGGACATGGCTGGGGCAGGATATGCAAGCCACTTCCACATCCAAGGCTTGAACATTCTCTCCCGGTACTTTTTTTCATACATTATGGCCAAGGCGTAGTAAGGGAGGCCACTCAGCCACTTGTCGTAATGCCCAGATCTGCTCTAAATTATGTCAGAAATGGGCCAGACGCCGGTACTTAAAAAGCTGTCCTGGCTTCTGGTTCATTTCTGAGCACAACTCCATTAAGACAGCCTTCTCCAACCCAGAGCCTCCAGATGTGTTGCCATCCAACACATCTGGAGGTTGGGGAAGGCTGCCTTAAGAAATGCCTGTCCCACATCAGCCTTCCAGGACATTAAGATAGTCCGCGAAGGCTGATATGGCTCTGCTCAGCACCACAGCCACCTAAACTGAGGTAGGACTGAGGAGAGGAGAGGAACTTCTTCGTGGTTGCGCGTTGCTTATGGAACCCTCTTGTTTTGATATTTTTTCGCTGCCAGGTGAAGACCTTCTGGGCTTTCAAAGTTTTCAAGTTCTGTTTGAACTTGTTTCAACTGCCATTTTAATTGCTGGCTTTTACTGTGATACACATTTAGGCTGAAGGCGTGGGATATGAACATTTTAAGTAAATACTATGTGCTTCTTCACACAGCACACAGTTAAACTATGGAATTCACTGCCACGATATGTAGTGATGGCCACCAATTTGGGTGGCCTTAAAAGGGGGTTGTATCAATTCATGGAGAAGGCTATCAATGGCTACTAGCCCTGATGGTTATGTGCTACCGCCAGTATCCGAGGCGCTAAGCCTATATACACCAGTTGCTGGGGAACATGGGTCGGACAGTGCTGTTGCACTGTGTCCTGCTTGTGGGTCCCTGGTCAACAGCTGGTTGGCCACTGTGTGAACAGAGCACTGGACTAGATGGACCCTTGTCTGATCCAGCATGGCTCTTCTTATGTTAAATCAATAAAGAAATAAAATTCATCGCAAAAGGGGATTGGAATTCAAGCATGAGTCCAGTTTCTGGGTTTGAACTGGCAGTGTTGAACTAGTCACCTGAGGGAGATCAGGCAGCAGATTGGCCCTCTGTCCCCCTACTCAGCACTGGCCAGCCTGGGCCCTTCAGGGAGATCAGCCAAGTGCGGTCCTTAATGGGAAGGACCACAGGTCAGTAACTGGCATCTCAGGTGGAAGGACCCAGTTCAATCTCAGGCATCTTCATTGAAAAGGCTCGTGGATAGCAAGGCTGGGAATGACTCCTGCATGAGACCAGGGCATATCGCCAATGCTAATCACAGCAAACAATCCTAGGCAGTGTAGGCTGATGGCTACAATTTCTCTGGGGCTGTGAATCCATTCCAGGTTTCAGTCAGAACCCTAAAGGAGATATCCGCTGAGGTGTTGAGCCAAATCCCCCAAAACAGGTTCAGCACCTTGGATGGCTCCTTAGAGTTCTGGATAGTTCTGACTGAAGCCCAGAATGGATTCACAGCCTTGCCAAAATTGGAGCCAACAACCTCTACTCATTCTGGGCTTGGTGGACCAATGGTTGACTCATGATAAGGTAGCTTCATCCACTCAAAAGGACAGAGAGAGTCTGGCCATGTTCTTTGACTCCTGTACATACATCTAGGTTGAGATTCTTCAGTGGTCTGAGCAGTTAGGAAACTTTCTCATGGCAGCTACACGTTTCCTTCATCTCTCTTCCCCACCTTTGCTTCACCACATTCTGAGATTCACAGGAAATGGGTCTGGCCACTTCCTGCCCTGACAATAGTTGTGCCTCAAAATGTTCTCCCTTGGTCCCAAGCCTACCTTGCAAATGATGCGTCTGCGAGTGCAAAATCGCCTTCTTTTTAGCGGTGCATTTGTCTCTGTTGCTGTTCTTGTTCTCTGTTGGTTTGGTTTGAGGAGGGTCATCGTTTGTAGTCAGATACTTGAGAAGCTCTGAGCAAGGACGCCTTTGCGGCTTTTGCGGTTGACAAATGCTCTTCGCTTTATTGCTCCATGAATTCTCAGTCTTAAGAAACAAGTCACAATAAAACGGAAAGGGTGCGGAGGGGGGGGGGAGAGAAAAGAAAAGAAAGCTGAAATTAGTGAACTGAACCCTATCGGAATGGATATAGGTTTTCTGAAGAGATGAGATTTTCAGTGAAGTGTTTGGTCTAAGTGTACTAGATCTATGAGCTGTGAATAATTGTTTGCAGAACAAGGAAAGAAAATTACATTTAAAATTCCTAAATGACATTTATGTGGCTTTTTATTTCATTTCTCCTACATTTCAATGTTCCTACTCAGCAACATATAACTAACAAGACCCTACAGCGCCTTTACTACGAACGACGGCGGGGCGGGGGGGAGGATAAGCTGGTTTAAACCTTAATTTGCTGCTGATTGCTCAAGCCCAGCGCTCACAACTCTCTTAAGTACCCCTAAAAGCTCTGTTTTCGGTTACAGTCAATGGCAAGACAAACATTGTTTAATACAGCCTCGCTAACAGAATTACACCACTGCCAGCATCTGAGCCCATTAATGGCCGACAACAGACCTTTCTGCTAAGGTTCCTGCATAATCTTTTTCTAAGTTAGACCGCTGGTGAAGTGGTGGCCTGGAATTGCATGTCAACACATCAGCCTATCAGTAATATTTTAATGGCGATGTCTACTACTCTGCGCAGAGGAAAAGAGTAATAGACAGTAAAAATGCCTGTTAATTCTTCCAAGGGGGGGGGGGAAAGGCGCAGCATGAATTATTCAGAACGTTCAAAGGAACCAAAGCGGCTTCTCTTTCCGTTTGGGATATTTCCTGCCCCTCCCAATAAACCCTTAAGGGCAGCTTAACAATAATTTCAAATAACCAAACCTCTTCTGCCCCTCTCCGCAGAACCTGAAAGATACCAGGCCAGTGAATCCAGTGAACTTGGGTGCAATTCAAACCCTTACTAGGATGGCACTAAATGGGGTGAAGGAAGAGGTAAGCATCTCTAACCCCCTCTCCAAATACGTCTTAAAGATGCTCCATGCCAAGGTGCGTAGGCATGAGGGCCTAATTCTGAGATCCTTCCCCTTTGCACACATCTGTGCAAATGACCTCAGCGCACAGAGTGCTGCGTCACGTTACATGAGGAGTGTGGTAAAAGAGTGGGACACCCGCTACTCCTTGTTCACTGGCCTGGTAAATGTTTCAACTCGGCCACGCGCTGCAACTGAAAACACTGACCCCCCCCCAAAAAATGAACCCTTTTATAATCAATGCACAGGTTAACACGGTACCTTAACCACCACAGGACTTGTTCTGATCTTGTGGTTGGCGTTTGCATGGTTGTGTGAGATGAGGCCACTGCATTCGTTGTAATTTAGCTGGGCGTTTGCTGGAGCCAGCAAGAGCTTCTTAAGCTGCAGGCATAAGAGGAGGAAAAGGTTTTATCGAGAGGGAGAGGGGAACGGTTAGGAAGCAAAAGAAAGGAAGCGAGGCGTCTCCGTTCCTTATGTTTTGTTTTACCTGGAGTTTTAAGCCACCGGCCAGCTCAGACACATGGCTACGTGTGAAGGAGCTACACGTGATAGGTAACCAGGATAGTGCCCATTGAGATGTGCTGGGTGTCTACACGGCTAGAGTGCAGTCAGTGAAGGTTGGTGGCTGTGATGTGAGTGGGGCAGTAAACCCACTCTGGGTTTCCATCAGAACCACTCCAAACTCTAAAGGTGTTCGAGGTGCAGCTCGAATAGCTCCTTTGGAGTTCTAACTGGTTCTGACTGAAGCCCAGAGCGGATTTACCACCCCACTGACATCAGAACCAGCAGTCTCCACTAAGTCCAAGATGCACAGGCTGAAGCCGTATATTCACCCATGTCAAATCTGAAAATGCTCCCAGAATTTAGGCCTACACATGTTGGACATTATTCACACAAGCCCTGCACATGCTCAATCCATGAATACCCCAGAGGCAGGCCAGGAACACCTTAGAGAGCAGGTGGAAGCACTTTCACGCACCCATTGTAAATGGAAGCTTGCCCCAAACAAGCAATGGCAGGAAAATATAGATATATTCTCTATATTGTATATTGTATATATATTGTATATTCTTTAAGTAAATGATATAGGAATGATTGTGTTATTGTATTATAGTACCCAACACCACTATTGTTAAACAACTATGGGATACATAAGCCTTTTTATAACTTTTGTATAATTGTAAATAAATAGGTTTCTTGTTGATCATCACTCTTCACTAGCGTGTTTGGTAGTTGCGTGCTTTCAGGCACCTTATGTATTAGTCATTTAAAAACTACTGCCTTCTATTTATTTGTGTAGGAAAATATAGAGTCACTTTATAATTTCCGATAGTCCAAGTTTGGCATGGTAGAACAACTAGGGCCCTTTCTACACCTAAGGATTATCCCAGTAAAATAGAAGGATGGTCCTTGTCTGCTCCCGGGATCCCCTGTGTGTCATTTGGACACACATTGATGATCCCAGGACAATCCGGGGGGGGAAAGGCAGGTGTAGAAACGGCCTCGGAAAAGTCCGTTATATTCTTTGTTCCAGGTTATCCTTTGCAGTCAAAGCAGCAACCAGTCAATAATGGCTTTAGTCAGCAGACCAGAATGGGCTGAAGAACCCTGCCTATGTGTGTTGTGAGGACTGCATGCACCAAAATTGCCCATCTAGCTCCTGAAAAGTGGACTCAAATTTCTGCTCAGCCATGAAGGCCCCTTGGGCAAGTCACTACATGTTGCTTCAAACATTTGCCAATGAAGCAAGAAATCTCCCTGTGGGATTGTGAAGGAATTAGCTTCATTTTCAAAGGGAAGTAAAACCTTTGTGCACCCAGCAGCTAGACTCTCAGATGGTTCATCTTGTTGGATTTTAATGAGCGAATAGTCCAAGGAGTGCCTGCCTGACATCCCAGTAGACTATGTTGTGTGAAGGTGAGAAATGTACCTGATAGCTTAGTGGTGAAAGACTACTTGATTTCAGTTTTCTGTAAAGCAGAGCTTAAAAGTACATTGTTGGTGCTATATAAATATTAATTAAAAATATTAATAAAAGGCATCATCATCATCATGATGTTTGATTGTCTAGTACACACCTTGCCCCTGCTAGCTGTTGCATACAGGGATTGCCCCAGGTGCCTGCCTCTTTGGGTGAGCCTCTTTCTGTCTACTGAAAAGGCAGAGTTCTTTGTGTGCCAGAATGAGAGAGAGAGAGAGAGAGAGAGAGAGAGATCTTCCTCTTGGGCAAGTATATGAGGGCATGGTCAGTACAGGTTGATTTTCTCCTTCTCCATGCCTCATTTAATGTAAGAGAGGCATGTGTTAGCTTCCATCTTTTGGATGGGTTAACGCAACAGGCTATTTTCTGGAACAAAGAACATCGGTGGAGCTCTTGGTCAGACAGCATCATAAACCAAGTTGTAAGATGATTCCATGTTGACTTTAATGCCATGGAAACTCTGATAACTTTTTGTTATTATAATTCTGTTCCTGGGATCTCTTCTCTCTCCAAACTCACATTACTATTAGGCTAAAGATACTGAGATATCTGAACTATCCCTAACTGAAGGGGGGAGTCTTTTATGAGACCCCCCACAATTATTGGGGCTCCTTTTGCTTCTTTGGGGACTCCTATACTGGGCATATACAGGTGTGCTCAGAGTCCTGAGATAGTGAGAGTTGTTTTATATTTGTTTTATAAGTTTGGGGGTGTTTCTGTACCCCCGTCTTTGACCCTGAATTTTCACAAGCATTGTCAAGCATTATGAGCGACACAAGGGTTCTGCATTAATTCCTAAAAGGAAGGCATTTCACCATGTGGGAAATGGCCCCGTGCTTCAAGCCTCAGCTCCTACAGAACAAGGAAGATAAAAAACCCACTTCACAGAGTTGTCAAAAAGATGAGCAGCATAAGGCTTACAAAACCATTTTACACACTGAAACGTGATATATTGGCAGTTATCCCTGGGCCAAAAAGGATGTTTATTTTTTTTAAAGGTATGCTGCATTTCATTTATGATTTTACAAATAACAGCAGTGGGAAGCCTGTTTTGCCTAGGGACCACACAACTAATTTTAAATGGAGATTGTGCCCAGGGGCACAGGTAAAGACTTTCAAATACATAGAGTCATGAGCATTTGCTGTCATATACACACAGGCACATAACCACGTACTATATTTCATGTACCTATACAAAGCGATGCACGTTCTCCCCTTTATCACCCCCTGCTTAGTTTGAACCCAGGCAATGCAAAACAGCTCCAAAGTAGAAAGACACTATAAGGCGAGGATGGGAACCTGTCGTCCTTGGCTTAATTTCAGAAGCTCTGTGCAGACAATTTGTTCCGACCTATGGCAAGAGGGAGCGTCCCTCCCGTAGCAACCCAGAAAGAGAGAAAGGGGGGTGACGAAGAGAAAGAGAGAAGGGCCAGAAAAGAGGTGCCCCCACCCCCGGTTGGTTCTGGCCCCATTCAACGCCATTATGCACCTCTTGACAATTATCCTGGAGGGAATGCAGTCCTTGACAGAAAAAAGAGCAGAATCTAACGCTGCCCTGGCCCGCACAGCCAGCCCTGCTAATTCCGATCCGCCAGCGGCCCCTACCCTATTTAGTGCTTTCAGAGGGTTTAATGCTTTTGAAGCCAAAACGAGGGGAAAGACTCATTTCCCGAAGGGAGCAGGTAGGTGGAGCTCACATTAAGGAAGCTTTGCTGACCCCATCCCTTCCTGCTTAGTGTTTCTGCTCATTTCGGGACCTGTCACTGGAAGCACTAAATTATTGTTCGTCAAGAGGCCCCTACCAAAGTGGAATTGTTGGGGCTGGCAACGTGCGGACCAGAATCGGTGACCAGTTCCGCTAGCAGGTGGGCAGCACTGGATTCGTCTCAAAGGCTCCCAGTCCTGATACAGGAAGTGGAAGGGAAAAGGACCGCCTTGTTTTCCATCTTATCCTCTTCCCGTGTGGGAAATTCATTTGAGCCCATCTACTTGCAGATTGTGAACAAAGGCAGGACCAATTTGACCTCTGGAAATTCCAGCTGGACTCTACCATGTTGATTAGCTTTGGCTACACAACTTTAGTCATAGTCACTGGCTTAACGCCCCTCTCTCCCAAAGTGACAAGGAGAAGGAGTAGCAACATAAACCACAATGGATAACTCACAAAAATGTAGCCAGCTGTGGAGCTAAGTCCTCTTTCCAACACACACCCCACAAACATGGCCCCCATTAAAGTTGTTTATGCGTAAGCTACAAGGAGCCAAACGTTGACCTGAGTTTTTGCACATCCTGAAATTTCCTAACCTGATACAGAAAGTGCATCTGGCATAAAACAACATTTGCCTACAAAAGAGGAACGTCAAACATAGGAAGACATAAAACTTAGGCCATAGCTAGACCTAAGGTTTATCCCTGGATCATCCAGGGGTCAAACCTGTTCATCTAGGTGACACACAGGGGATCCAGTGCTCAGGCAGGGGCGAACCCTGGATGATCCCAGGATAAACCTTAGGTCTAGCTGTGGCCTAAGTCATACTTAGAATAGACTCATTGAAATAAATAATACTAGCTTAAATTCCATTGATTTTAATGAGTCTAATCAAAGTATAACTAAGTTTGGATCCAACCCATAATATTGAAAGACAAAGTAAATAATATCTAGACATTGGCTAGGATAGTTTGTTCGTTTTGCCAGGCAAAGCAAAACAATACAAATTTTCTTGGTCACTGATAAAATCATTCATCAGAGATACAGATTAAAAGTCATTGTGATAGTCACATTTATAAGATACTGAACTTCTCAATTCCATTATGAATGAAAGATTTTTTTTAAAAAAAATGTCTTCTGGCAACAGAATCCGGTTTGCAAAGTTAGAAAGTCTTTGCGTCTCCTTCTCCTGACGTCAACTTTCTGAGCACTTTAACAATCATCTGAGAGAGACTACAATGGAATTGTGGATTTGAGAAACCCTATCTGAAAAACGTAAAAAACATCACATAGAAACACCTTCCAGTGATTCAAAATCAGATTTTGAGCTGATCTACAGGGGTTTCAGTCCAGGTTTCATGAGTTTTCTAGTTTCATGAGGTTTTGGAGGAGGAAAGCTCCAGATATTAGAGTTCTAGCTCTTGCAATGTGTTCTAATAATAACCAATATGACAGGTTGGCAAGCCCCAAAGGTTTGCCAAGTTCTGTGGTAAATGTAATGTCTGGACCTGTTCTTACTTACATACAACATATAGCAACAACTGGACGGTGTACTTCGGCATCTATTTTTAGGGATGTTCAAGAATTTTGTTTCTGTTCACAAATCATACAAACATTCACAGTCCCCAAAATGAACAGGAACACTTTTTTAAATTAAAAAATGTGCATGTTTGAAAAAATGTGCATGTTTGAAATGCACATTTTTCTAGAAATATGCATTTTCATGCTTCAGTCAATGGGGGAGGGGGGCACGCACATTTCCTGTTCAAACAAGCAGAAAAAACAGGTCAAAAAGAAAAATGAGAGTGTGCCGAAAATGAGCTTTGAGGTGACTTTTAGAGAATTTAGGCGACCTCAAATAACGCTGGTTCTCCCATCCATCCCTGTTCTGCCTCTGTAGGCATGAAGGACAGATGTTCTCGAAGGTGGAGCGCAGCCTTCCACAGCCTGGTGCCTCCAGATGTTCTGGACTACAACTCCCTGCATTCCTGACCATTTAGCCATGTTGTCTGGGGCTGATGGATTTGAAGTCCAAAACATCTGGAGGGGCACAAGTCGAAAAGCTACACTGTTATTCTGAAGTGCTTTAGATATATCTAACAAAAACCTCTGGATTTCACTCAGGTTGTACAGGTTGTACAGAAACTGGAATAGAGAAAGAGGAAACGCATGAGAGAAAACTGGGAGGCCCCACACACATCCTTTTCACTGACTTTTGTTGTATAATGGACCAAATCCTTACATCCATTTAGCAATTTAGATATCATGGTTTCTTTCAAAGCATCCAGAGAACAGTTGTTTGGAAAAGGTACTGAAAATTTTCTATCAATATAAGAGGTGGGCAACCTTCTCTTCTGTCAAGGGCTGCATTTCCTCTTGGAATTTGTTGGTGGCTGCAGGTCAGTGGTGGGCAAGGCCAGAGCCATAAGTAGGTGGATGACCCATTTCCATGGTCTGCCACCCTCTTTTCTCTCTCTCTCCCTCTTCTTTCACACACAGCCGGCTGCCAGGGAAGACTCAGCACACGTGCCAGGGGTCTGAACTAGTTGCATGCAGTGCGCTTCTGAAATTAGGCCGAGGCCTAGGGATGCAGGCCCTCTCACAGAACTATGCTTTATTTATAACAAACATTTCAAATTCAATTCCCAGGGGGGTGACTATTAAACCTGTTTACACTGTAGAATAGAAGTGCCCTTAGAGTCATGATGGTATTTTACTGAATATCACTTAAGCTTCTCAGTTCATTGAGGAACTTGGTTGTCAACAGTTTGGCTACTTCCTAGGGGCCTGGTCGGCAAGAAATTTCAAAGGAATGTTACTCAGAGGAGAGGATGGAGGGTGGTTGGCAAGGCATCTTCCCCTCTTCCCCAAATGAAACGATCAGCAAGTCCTATTGCCTAGGGTGACCCTATGAAAAGGAGGACAGGGCTCCAGTATCTTTAACAGTTGTATAGAAAAGGGAATTGCCTGGCAGTTCCAACTCCCCCTGTAGCACCTGGGAATTATCAGAAGTGCTTAGAAGTCAACTCATTTCAGCTGTGGGAAAGAATGCAGGTCTCGCTCCTGTTGGGAGGGGTCGCCAGAGGCCCGGGAAGGGCAGTGGTTGTTTGGGATGGATCATGGGGCCAGTTGGCCGAAAAGGGATAGAGTGTCTGGTGTGGAAGGGTTTCCATTTTCTTTTGCTGGAGGACACGCGTGTCAAGGGAAGGTCAGGTCCAGGCAGTCAGGGGGGACTGCTTGGAGTTAGTTAGGTTTTTCTTATGTTTTAAGTGTTGGGGTATCTTGGACAAAGTCAGCCGCCGCTGCGGCTGAGTGTTGGAATAACTGATGGTTTTATTGGGGTAATTGCTAGCTTCCTTTCCTCAGCTTCGTTTCTCACCCCTTTTTCCCCACTCCCTTCCCCAACTTTCCCCCTTTCCCTTTGCTTAGCTTTTACCGACCAAGGCCTTACATGTTAGTCTTAGGGGTGTTAATAAACTTGCTTTGGTCCCTAATGTGTGTTTGTGCTTTATTCTTGGAACATCTGGCTCATCCCGGTTGTGGACAGGGCTAGGGAGGCGGGTTGCCAGGAAGTTTAGGATGTTTGATCCAGGAGCCAGGGACGTCAGGTGGACCCTGACTTCCGTTACATCATCTGTATGCAGGCAGCTCCTGGTGAAATTCCCTCCTCATCACAACAGTTAAAGCTGAAGGAGCTATACTAGTGTTTTGTGAACCGCCCAGAGAGCTTCGGCTATTGGGCGGTATAGAAATGTAATAAATAAATAAATAAATAAATAAATAGTGTGACCAGATACAAAAAAGGGCAAGGCTCCTGCAGCTTTAACTTTTGGGATGAAAAGGGAATTTCACCAGGTGGTGAATTTATACAAATGACACCTGCTGAAATTCCCTTTTCTGTACAACTGTTAAAGATACAGGAGCCCTGTCCTCCTTTCAATATGGTCACCCTACTATTGCCAACGCCACAGCACCCTCTTGCTTCTTCACTGACAAACGGGGAGTCAACTGTTTCTTCTCTAAGGGCACAATCCTATGCATGTTTACACAGAGAAAAGTCCTACAATTGTATGCTGGCTGGGGAATACTGGAAATTGTAGGACTTTTTTCTGTCTAAACATGAATAGGATTGCACACTAAGAGACAGATTTGGTGCTGGGGACTTCAGTTGCTGATCCCCGTACAAGGGGAATTCTCTTCCTTTCACTCACTAGTCAAGTAAATGTTAACAATATGAAAGCCAAAACTGAATCCAACCTTTATTAATAAGCACCTTGTAACACATTATTAAAAGTGAAATTAACACATATGTACTAGAGAGCGTCTTGTAAGAAGACACGTATTCAAATTCAGAGAGGATGAGTCTATCAATGAGTACTAGTCCTGATGGCTATATGTTACCTCCAGTATCAATTTTTTCACAGACAGCTGGTTGGCTACTCTGTGAACAGAATGCTAGACTAGGTGGACCCTTAGTCTGATCCACCATGGTTTTTCTTATGTATAGTTATTGTTTTCTGAATGCAATGTTAAGCAAGATTGTCAATTATTAGAATATTCAACCAGTACTACAGATTCTTTCCAGTATAATTCTTTAAGAAACAGACTGATGTTTATTCTGGACTTTCTCATGAAAATTTCAAAGTATGATTTAGTTCTCTTTGAGCTTTCAATCTAAATGAAACGTCCAAACCTTACTACGTCATACCCACACAGCAGATAGTGAGAGGGGACTTCCATTTCCTATTAAACAGTAGGAAGGGAGTTTCTTACTAGAGACGTCTCCTCTGCCTCCTGAGGTGGAGGGGTGCCGTCAGGCATTGGTGAAGGGCTAGCGTCATTTTCATTGGTCACATCTCCATCTGTCAGTGCATCAAATGAAGGCAATCCATCTTCGTCCACAGGGATACTGTCCAATGTCTCTGTGAGAACTGCTAGCAAGTTCGCTTCATTCTCTTCATCTATCTTCTGTACAAGCAGGGGGGAAAACAAGAAACATCAATCAGGAAGGGATCATATGATTACGTAGGCATATAAAACAGAATTCGGATGAATCGATTTTTTTTTTTTTGGTGAGATTAAGGGCCTTGCTAGACCTACCAAATAATCCGGCTGGGAGTCAGGGCGACGGCGCACTACAGCTAGTGCGCACCATCGCCCTTTTCCACACGTAAGACGCGACGGGGCAAGGGGAAGCCCCGTCGCGTCCGCCATTTTTGTTTACAATTAAAGGGCCATGTGCGCAGGAGCGCACCGCTGGAGGAGGTAAGTGTTTTTAAAAATAAATATAGGGTCCCCGCTCCCCCTACCCCTGACCCCCCCACAATGCCTGATGGCCCCCCTGGCCACTCGCTCACCTGTCCTCCCCCCCTTCCCAATTCCCTGTCCCCCGTCCTTCTTCCCCATCCCCCGTCCGCCATGTCTGTCTTAGCGAGGTCTTAGCCCGGCCTGACCCCGGAATCCCCTGTGCGTCATCTGGATGCACAGGAGGGAGACCGGGCCTCACACCACACTAACGCCTGATCTAGCAACGGCCTAAGCTGCAACTAACTTATCTAAGGAAGTTTTGTGGGGGTAACACACACACACATCCCCCTCGATTTGAAACTGCAACTGTTGTTTCAAATTTCACCATCCACTTCTCTATTTTTAATCCAGTACTAACACATCTTGCTCGATCGTCCCACACAGCTTGTCCTAGATCCAAGATATCTGTCTGTCTGTCTGACCCTCCCTCATCCACTGAATGTTATTTACCTGACCTAACAACACAACAGTAAGACATTAAATGAGATATTTAATGAGAACTATACAGGAAGAAAAACTCCACATGCCATTATTTCCCTCCTACCAAATTTAATACCCAATACATAACTTAATATTTCTATGCGTTTCAAAGAATAGCAATCAATGCTCTTATTATTAATGACAGACTTGGTGGTTCCTTTTAAAAAATAAATGCATTCTGCAGGTCGCCTTTGAAGTTGCCCTTTTCAGTTATGTAGTTTGAGTGCTCAATACAACTACCGTGTGCGTTTATCTAATTTGGGCTGCAATTATAAAAAGTAGATTAATTCCTAATCAGATGTGGCTGCAACGTTAATTTGTACTAGATATCTTATTTCAGTACCAGGGACTTGTTTGTGTCAAATCCTTGCATTCCTCAACGCAATACATTCCAATTATCATACATATATTTGGAAGGCAGAAAAATAAAAGCACTTATTGTATTTTAGAGATTTGTCACCACAATTATTAATGACTTAGGGCTTGGGAAAACTCCCTGTGGAGTCCATGCAAAGACTTTGCTGGCAGTCAAATACATTTTTCAGGAAGAGAAAGAAAAAGGAAGCAGTGTAGATATTCTCTGCAGATGTCACACTTAAAGAGTTTAATACCACCCAGGAATGGACAAAGGGCAGTACCTGAAACACAGCACAAACCTCAAAACAAAAGAGTTTCTCAACAGAGATTAGTTAGGATTATTCGTAACCGAATTAACTCCTGTAGAGTTAAATCTACCCTTTAGCAAAAAAGCAGTTAAACACACATACAGTTAGAGTGTTTGAGTATTTTCTTATTTCAAGGGGAAAACAGAAGTCCAATGGGCACTGGCCTTTTATATACCGCTTTCATAGTGGAATATCCTGCTTGGTGTAGATGAGCCCACAGACTATATGAGAAAACCAGAAATAAATAGTAGTTTGATTAATGACAAGAAACTAGAAACTTGTCCCTTCCCCAGGTTTGTACAGGGCTGGGCCTAAATGCAATGGATTGGACCTATAGTGCTATCACACACGTTACATCCAAGCTGCTTTAGGGAGGTGAAGTGCTTTTGTATTTCTTTATTTACAGTCAACAGACCAATATAAAACAAGAAGATACACCATTATATAAAACAGTACAAAGTTGGGATAAAAAAGAGGGAGTGTTACAAAACCACTAAAGATACTAGATTGTTATTTGTTGGTTTCTGAAAAGGGAACAGAATTAGGTTATTGGGGCCTAGCATAGTGATAATAAGATAATAAAATTGCTAATCTGTGGATTTAAGCGCAATCAACATCCATAAGAGATCTGGTGCGAATGGCCAAATTCAGGAATTTGGCCATCTGCTTAGTGGAAGATTTACTGGAGCCCTGTAGTAGACTAATCAGGAGTGACTCAGGGGATCGTCCAGGGAGACGTTGCATAATAGGACATAATAGGTCTTTCCTTGCCTGTTGGTAAAAATTGCAATGGAAGAGCACTTGCAGAATGGATTCCACCTCGAAGTTATTACATGGGCAGTATCTGTTTTTGGATGGAATTTTCTTATATCTGCCCTCCAGCAACTTGGAGGGGAGGACATTAAATCTTGCTAGGGTGAATGCCTTCCTGTATTTGGGAATGGTTAACCAACCCAGGTAAGGCATTCCATCTTTGCAAGAAGGGACTGGGAGACCCAATGATTGGGGGGAACATGGTCCCCAGGCAGTTCTCCGGAGCTCTTGGTGGTCTATATCCAGTAGTCTCTGTTTGGTGATCTGTTTAGCGCTGTCCAAGTCCAGAGATAGCAGGAAAAAGGGGATAGCCCTATTGAGGTTACTTTTTGCACCACTGCCCTAGACCAGTGAGATTCAGAGGGTTCTAACAGGACTTTGGTAACCAAGGAGTTGGAAGTGAGCGTTAGGTGGCAGCGGAGCCAGTAATGTATGGTGAATATCCAAGCTTGGAATTTTAATGTACTTAGTCCAGCCTCCAGGTTGAGAGCAGCACCGGAAACACATCTAGGGACTCCGAATATAAGCCTAAGGTAGAGATGTTGCACTCCTTCAAGAGAACTTTTGAAGTGTGGAAACCATATTGGAGCTCCAAACAGAGTCTGAGACACTATTTTAGCTTGGTAAACCCGGATGGCTGCCGGTAGATATTTTCTACCTTTCACAAAGAAGAATCGGGATAACGCACCAATAGTTTGTTCAGCTTTGCTCTTGGTGTGTTTGCCATGTGCCCTCCAGTTTTGAGCTTCATGAAACCATATGCCCAGGTATTTATATGCGTCAATTTGGTTGATTCTGTTTCCCCCCATGGACCAGGGGAATCTTACCTTCCTCCTGGCAAAAACTACCACTTTGGTTTTTGAATAGTTAATTGTCAGCAAATTTTTCTCGCAGTATTTGGCAAAACCATTTAGTAGTCTCTTGAGGCCTAGTCGAGTCTGGGAGATCAAAACGGCATCGTCAGCATAGAGAAGAACGAAAACTTTTGTTGAACCAATCTTGGGTGCATGCGAGGGTAATGACGCCAACCAGGCAGGAAGGTCTGCCAGATAAAGGTTGAACAAAATGGGGGCGAGAACACATCTTTGTCTGACACCAAGTGAAGTGACAATCTCATTTGTGAGATGTCCTTGTCTACTGCAACGAACCTGGGCAGATGTTTTATGATACAGAGATTGAATCAGGAACAGAAGCCTGCTTTCGGTAGAAAGCTGTTCCAGCTTGCTCCAAAGATGGGCTCGGCATATTGAATCGAAGGCAGATTTGAGATCAATAAAAGCGTTGAATAATTTGCCTCCACTGGGTGTAGAATATTTATGAACCAGGTGAGCCAGTACCAGGCAATGGTCAAGAGTAGGGCAGCCTGCTTTAAAGCCAATCTGTTCTTCTCCCAAGATATTGTTATCAAGGATCCATGTTTTTAGTTTCAAGGCCAAGAAACTGGCACAGACCTTACCAACTACAGATAAGAGGCTAATAGGCCAATACTTAGATGGGTCATCTTTGGGTCCTTTTTTATATATTGGAATGAAAATAGCTTTTAGCCAAGTTGCGGGAATTAACCCAGTTTTATTTATTAAGGAGAAAAGAGGCGCTAACAGGGCAGTCCACCAGCTGATTTCAGCATCTCTGAGGGGGTGCCATCTGGTCCAGGAGTCTTACCTGACTTTAACTGTAGTATTAAGTCCTCTACAGTGCTGATATTGACATTGGGCCAGTTAGGGGAGTCAGGTGGCAGTCTCAGATCAGAATTTGATATGTGGCTGTCATTAAAGGCGATACGGAGATGATTCTCCCAGATTTCAGCCGGTATATGGCATTCCATGCTGCCATTGTTGTTACCTAGGGCAAGGTGAAGTGCTTGATGTTGCTCCTCCAGTACAGAGTGATGTATAAACATTTTTATTTATTTTTAAATAAAACAATATACAAAGATTAAAAACCTCAAAAACAAGCAAAATACACATACATTTAAAACCACTATAACAACTTTAAAACAAGCCAAAAAAACACAGACTCATTGTAAATAGTGCTTACAATCAGATAGTTGTACCAAAAGCCCTTTTATCTTGACTGATATGGCTGCCACAGCCTTCAAGGCTGCACCCACACCAGTCAGGGTCTGTGTTAAGGCTTCTGCCTACTGTGGGAACCTCTAGCTGAGTGTTGTACATAATGGACTAGTGACACTCAACTCCTTGGGTAATCAAGTTGCCGCCAGAATTTTAGCTGAAGGTGAAATGCGAAGGAAATGTCAAGCAAAAAACCTGAAGAATTTCAAGGGAAGTCATCAGATTTAACATGAAGCAAAATTTGAAATGAATTGGGGCATTCCTCTTCCTGAGACATCTAAGGTTCAAAAGAAGTGGAAAGACTTCTCCTAAGAGCAAAGAAATTTCTCAAGAGGCCTCTGCACATTCTTGTGATGATAAAGGAGCCATGAGGGAAGATGCCTTTACAAACCATTTAATTATGCCTAATCCTGTGTTGAACTGTGGCCAATACATTCATCTCCCCAAATGGAAATAATTATATCCTCTAACATCTACTCCCATGTGAAACTGCTCTTTCCTTAAGATCAGCTGTTGCACCCCTCTTGGCAGTGGCGCATTGTCTATTGCATGATTGGTAGCAAGATGCAAGAGGTCTTTCTTGGTGGTGGTGCCCCAATATGTGGAACCGCCTGCCCATTTGTGTTCCAATGGATTCCTGCAATGCGCTCTATGTGGGGCTGCTCTTGAAGCTGCTCCAGAAGCTGGAGCTAGTGCAGAATGCTGCAGCTCAGCTGTTGTCTGGAGCTGCCCCTTTCCAGCATGTAACTCCTCTGCTGAGGGAGCTGCACTGGCTGCCTATTTGCTACCGGGCCAGGTTTAAGGGTCTTGTAGTGGTGTACAAAGCCCTAAACAACTTGGGACCAGGATACCTGAGAAAGCTCCTTCTCCCATACCAACCTGCCCGGTCACTGAGGTTATCTGAGGGCATGCTCCTGGTAGTTCCACATAGACCTATCATACAATTGGAGTCCACCAGGGGGAAAGCCTTCATTGTGGTGCCCCCCTCCTATGGAACTCCCTGTCACTGGAGGTCAGGCAGGTGCCAACTTTGTATATCTTCCAGCGCCCCATGAAAACGTTGTTGTTCCAAGAAAGCTTCCCTTAATGACCAGTCGCGCTTTATTTTGCACTTTGCTTCTTTTAAAATGTACTTTTAATGTGTTTTTATTCTGTTTTTATTCTATTTTATTTTGTCCAGTGCTCTGAAATTCTGAATGGGGAGCAGTATGTAAATATTGTAAATAATAAATAAATAAATAAATAAATAAAAGATATCTCTCTTTAGAAAAGCTTTTAATTCTGCCCTTACTTCTTCATTTTTTGTAAACCGCTCAGAGAAGCTATTGGATGGTATAGAAATGAAATGAAATAAATAAATAAATTTCATATCTTGATGGTTAGTTTTGGGTCTTTGTGTTCTTGCTCGTTGGGACTGCTTTTAGTTTCATAATTGTGTTTCCATGATGGATGGTTATGTTTATATTTTGTAAGCCACTTTGAGCAGCTACATTTTGGATGGGGAAAGCAGAGCATATTTCTTCTTTTTTTCATCAGTAAATAAAAATTCCTGAGGACACAGTGTAATAAACTCTGGAAGTCCTTCCTACAGCTTGCTGCCAGTAGTTTTCTAAGCAGGATCTCCCAGGCTCCTCTCTTGACCGGAGAGGAGAGCTTCTGTGGTGTCCTGATTTCACCCAGCTGCCAACCAAACCCTCCCACAGAACTTATATTTAAAAAACCCTCTTCCCAAGTCAGCATTCCTTCTCTGATAATACGAACTCTCGCAGAAGCCTCCGCATTTGCCATTGGAATACTCCGCGTCTGCGCTTACAAACAGACGCTGAGGCGTGCTGACATGCAAAGTCAGAATGTGGAGTGGACCCTGGCCTGCCTCATCACAGCAATTTCAATTAGCTTTTTGCACAAGTTTCAAACAATCAAACGCCCCTCAGAGGGAAAGCAAAGGATGTGACAAAGAGGACTTTGTTAAAACAATTAATGTCACTTCCCATTATTGCTCCAGTCCCAATTTACAGAGCAAATAAATCAACGTCACCACAGATGATGGCCCACTACCCAGCCAACACATGTCTGTTCACAAATGACATGGCGGTGGGAATGCATTAAGCAGCGAAATGACGTTGGGAGATAACCTTAACCATGTGCTTGCTCCTAAACATTGTTTATACAGGAACATTTCTATTAGGTAATGTAGCAAGAGCAGGACTGAGAAAAGGTAGAACGGGGAACAGTAACGTTTTGCTCTTCCCACTTCCCTGAGCGACAGGAAGTTACTCTCTTCTCTTGCAGGGCCAGTTTCCTGGCGAGAAGAGAGTATTGGGGCCTTTTGAAATCAGTTTATTTACCTTACGTGTGTAAGGTTGTGCATGTGTGTTTTGCCTGGGTTGGTTTCATAGAATCATAGAATCATAGAAGTTGGAAGGGGCCTACAAGGCCAACCCCCTGCTCAATGCAGGAATCCACCCTAAAGCATCCCTGACAGATGGTTCTCCAGCTGCCTCTTGAAGGCCTCTAGCGTGGGAGAGCCCACGACCACACTAGGTAACTGGTTCCATTGTCGTACTGCTCTAACAGCCAGGAAGTTTTGTGGTGTTTGTTTTGGAATGGATGGGTGTTTTGCCTCTCTGGGGGTATATCTTGGTTGTGCTTTTATATTGTATTTTATATTATGGTTTTATACTGTTGTTTTATACTTGAATTGTCTTAATTTTGTAAACCGCCCAGAGAGCTTCAGCTATTGGGCAGTATAGAAATGCAATCAATCAATCAATCAATCAATATGTGTTTTTTCTCAAAGTATCACTAGTTTCCCTTCTGTGAAATGGGTATTTTGACATCCATGGCTCAGACCCCGCCTCTGCCTTGTACCAATTTGCTCAGCAAAGTTCCTCGCCGCTGAGCTTCAGCCGTTTGCCTTCTTTGAAATGGGTGCTGGAGTAGAGAACTGTGGGTTCTAAAGAGGGGTCATGTGTTTTGGAACTCAGACCTGTCCTCTGCCTTTTGCAAATTGGAAACCAGTATTTTGTCACCAGCCACACCGACCATGGCATGGCAGCCATTTTGTGAATGGAGACAAACCCACCCACCCCGGCAACGTTTTTGCCCATGACACTCTCAAAATACCAAATGTGCCACCAGCCCATAAAAAAAGGTTAGGTAACCTCTGATTTACACAATGATGACAATAATAATTAGCAGCCATGCCATCAACTTGCATCATTCTTTACAACATAGAAGAGGGCAGGTCTCTGCCCTGAGGAGCTTAGAATATGAAATTTGGACCAGGAGAAGGGGAGCAAAATGGAGACAGGGATTAACAGGGGAAGAACGTGGCATTGTTACATGTATAATCTACTCTTCCCTTTAAGCATCTGAAGTCCCATTTCCCATACATTTATTTGCACAAGCTATTGAGCCTTGAGCAGTGTTTTGGGTTGTCCTTTCACGCAGCATTAACCTAGGGCCTTGCTAGACCTACCAGGTAATCTGGTGGGGAGTAAGGGCGAGGCTGCATTGCAGCTAGCGCGGGCCGTCACCCCCAGCTAGACGTAACACGCGACGGGGTAAGGGAAAGCCCCGTCGCGTTGGCCATTTTTTAAAAAAATTAAAGGGCCATGTGCGCAGGAGTGAGTGCACCAACGAGAAGGTAAGGCTTTTTTTTTTAAAAAAAATAAAGGGTTCCCCGCTCCCCCTGCCCCCAAAATTCCCCCAATGTCTGATGCCCCCGCTCACCCGCTTCCTCAACTGTCCGCTCGCCCCCCCCACTCGCCCACTTGCTTGCCTGTCCGCTCGCCCCCCACTCGCCTGCTTGCTTGTCCGTCCACTCGCCGCCCACTCGCCTGCTTGCTTGCCCATCCGCTCGCCCCCCCCCCACTCACCTGCTTGCTTGCCCGTCTGCTCGTCCCCCCTGGCCCCATCTCTCCCCCCCCCCCCGCGATTCCCTTGCCCCTGGCCCGATGGGCACAGTACTCCATAGGAGCACTGTGCCCAGCTTCTCCCAGCTACTCGTGAGTAAGCCACATAGCCAGGAAAACCCGCGGAACCTGCTAGACTTTCCGCAGCCCCAGGCTCAGCCCGGGGCTGCAGAAATACCTGGCCAAAAGTAGATCCGGTTATCCCGGGTCAAGGGAGGGTTTAGCCCAGCCTGACCCTCAGATCCCCTGTGCATCATCTGCATGCACAAGGGTGAGCCCGGGTTTCAGCCTGGGCTAAACCCTTGTCTAGCAACGGCCCTAGTTTTACATTCTGATTTTCTTATTCCTATAGCTGTCCCCATAGTTAGCTACTGTAAGCACATGGAAACAGGGGATTGCTGCAAAGACTTTTGGGGGAAAGGCTTTGAGGGGAGATTTGAAAAAAGAGGAAGAGAGAGAAGCGGCGTTTGGTAGGAGTTCTGGAACGCAGTTCTAGACAGAAAGGGCAGCAAGGGATGAAGGGTTAATTCATCTGACAGAGCGTTACACCTTCAGATGTCTTTAAAGCAGCATCAACTCCCTGCAAAAACACATTCTTCTCTCGTTTGCTCAGTCCGATACCAACAGCAAATCTCTTTTGTTTCCAGCTCCTATCCAAACTGCTGGGGCGCGTCACAAATTACACCGAAGGCCATTAAACAAGCATCTTGAGCTAGAGAACTCTACAAAAGCCTTGAGAGAAGGTCATTTTGCATACTTACCCACCCCCCTTGCCAAAAGTGTGACTGCAATATTATAGTAGATCAGTCTTAGGGTAATGTTCATTAAAATGTCGACTCCCTGCTTTGTGCTCATGGTGTGAGTCCTGGTGTTGACAGCCCAGGGAGAAAGCCGAGCTGCAGCCAAAAGCTGTAAATTCAACTATTCCAGCATTGCCACTTACGAAGCTCGTCTTCCACAGGGGACATGCCAGCAATTATATGGGATAGCCTCATCCTGGAGAGGACTGAATAGATCCAGACAGGTGCTGAGCAGGAGGTCAAGGAGCAAACAGTACACTCAGCACCTCGCTGAAATGATCCCATACATTTTAGTCTGGATGGCCCTGTGAAAGTGTGACAATATTCCATCTAAGCATAAGGAAAGGCTAAATATTTGTGCAGCAAAAACGTTCTGAGCACCAGGTTTTTCCAACACGAAGTTACTGAAGCTGCCATTCATAAAATAATACTTCACAGAGTATTTGAAAACCCAAACTTTCCCGAAATTGACACAGGAGACAAGTACTGTAGCAGAAAAAGACATTTTTCTCTAAGCACCCTGGACATTTAATTCAGTCTCCATCAAGTATCTGTTTCCTGCCCACGTTCTCTTTTTTGCTAATTAACAGAAGCAAACCCCAAACAAATATATAGATATATAGATATAGCCACACTTATGTTTCAGCTCTCCCTGTGGAACCCACCAAATTGGAGAACATGTAGTGAACGAGAAATATTCTTTGGCACTGCCAAAAACACTTGACAAACACCCCTATCCCATGCCTGAAGCATTTCAGATCAGCTTTACCCAAGACTCAAGTCGTGGCAATATCAGTAAACATAGCGTTTATGTAAGAAATCAGTTTGGTGCAAGCGGTATCACCAAGTTCTCTTTCTCCGATGTAATCACATAATACAAACAAGAAGTTTATGGACATGAGAATAACTTTCAGGAACTCAAACTAGAGATAGCATTTATCACTAAATTCCTGACCACAATTATGTACCAAAGGACCTAGCATGTATCTATGGGTAAAAAGGACAGCAGCACCAAATGCCTCTGTTAGCAAATGTCAACTAAAACTCACAAGGCAGGAAATATTCAAACAACGGCCTTCCTCTGCCTTAATTCGATGCTTTGTTTCGGGTATAAAGTTGAGCTTTTCTGGCATTAGGCATTTTAAAAGAGGCTACTAAAACTCTTCTGCCAAAAGGCAACACACAAACACACCTTGCATGTTTTATCGCTTGTAATGAGTTGTTGCAGTTCAGAAGTTTCCATTGTGGCCTGACAGTTAAGTTTCTAATAAACTGAAGAGCTACTAATTGACTTGTTTGCCTCACAAATACAGTACCTTGCTAGCAACCTGTAGCAACACATTTCACATCCTTGGACCTAAAAGCATTCAAGGTTCTTGCAAGCTGTTCAATGATTAGATTTCATTTGTGTAAACTGCCTGTCTGTTCCTCTCTTTGACACCAAAGCTTTGATTCTGAACACAAGAGAACGAAAAGGAGAATGAGCTATCAGACTCTTGACTGTGCTAACAGAACTGAACGATAAGATACTGTATTGCTGGAACCAGTACAACTGTTGCAGAGTCTCTCTCTCTCTCTCTCTCTCTCTCTCTCTCTCTCTCTCTCTCTTTATATATATATATTTGAAAGCACAGAAATGCAGTCAATTTGATTCAGAACCAAAAGGTCACTCTACTCAATTTATAGTTGATGCCGCGTGCAATATTGAGAAAACACCTGAAAGCAAATGATCTTATCAGCAGTTCAGGCCTCAACATTTACTGACTACATGAGATAATATGCTGATTACTAAATAAATGCATTAACTGTGTTTTGCACACAAGGGATGTTTAAATGTGTCGAGAACTTGATGGTGGCAAATGCAGTGCCAGCTATCTTACTATCAGCATATCAAGCACATTTTTAAAATGCCAAGACATTGTGGGTTTCCCATCCAGTCCGTGCATTGCACAACATGCAGTACAAAATCAGGGCGAAACCTCAGATTTATATATAGGAATGCTCATGGTATATTTGTCAATATGTAAAATGGACTGGGGAGACAAGGAAGATCTGGGCACCCTCACTCATGCCTGGACCCAGCAAGCCAGGCACATATGCACACATCTAAGAAGTGTGTCCATGCAAGCCAGGCTGAGATGCACACATCTAAGAAGTGTGTCCATGCAAGTTGAGTTCATACCTGAACATCAAAGAAGTATATACAAGCCAGGCACAGATGCACACATCTAAAAAGTGTGTACATGCAAGTTGGGTACATATGTGAACATCTAAGAAGTTTGTACATGCAAGTCAGGGGCACATGTGCACACTCTGCCCTTCAGCAAACAACTTCCCTCTTAAAAGTAGTTTTGTGGCCAGCAGTAAGGGAGGCAACCGCCAGCTAAGGAGCCCCACACGGTCTGTGATGGCAGGAACGATCACTCTGCATGTTGTTATGTTGCTGCCAAAGGGGTTCTAACAACTAGCTGATGTTAATTGTAGCCAGTCCTGGGCAGTTTTGTGGAAAGATGGGAGGAATTTAATGGAAATGTTGGCATGTTATGGTAAAGTCGCATGCCACAAAGACTTTTGCCTACAGCTGGTGTGTGTGTGTGTGTGTGTGTGTGTGTGTCTATGTGTGTCTATGTGTGTGCATCTGGAGCCTGAAATAGGAACCTGTGTAGATTTAGGAACTTCTGCAGTATGAAGGAACTTCAGTACAGACCAATGGGCTAAACACATCTCTGTCTATCACCCCGGCACTTTAACCTGCCTGCACTTGTGCACACACACACACATCCATTGTCTTCTGTAACCTGCAATTCATCAGGGAAGAAAGACGGAAGACCGCAGAAGAATTGCAGGAGGAGGAAGCAGCGAAGTGGCAGTGAGCAAATCTGCTAGTTGGTGATGCTCTTCCTGCCAAATGGAAGCCCATGCAATCCTGTAGCTCAGCCGAGAGCAGCTAAATTTTATATTTTATCATTTTGGGACTGCACAGAAGTATAGGGCTGCCCCCCAATTTCTCCCTCATGCAGAATACAAGGGTAAATTCAGAAGGGTGGTATATGCAGAGGCTTGTGTATATTATTATATATTGTAAACTGCTGTGTAATCAAGTTTGATTTAAGAATTTATATAAAATAATTAGGCAGAGGGTCAGAAAGTAGGAGGGTGTCCCAGAATGGAACAATCCAATTCCCTTCTTCAGTCCTGCTTAAAAACCTGTATATCATATTGATTCACCAATAACAGGTATTTAAGACATGCAGTGTGGGTCACTTTGCCTGACCAGCCTTAAGAATTGCTTCCAATACTGATGGAGACTCTGATGTTGTAAAAGCGGCCCGGCCAAACCTAAATACTAACAAATGCTGCCGTTGCAACCATTCCCATTCAGCCATAGCTGGCAAGTCGTATTTGGCACACAGGATAAAAAATGGCAAGAACTCTTCATCGGCACCCACCAGTTGAGCCAAAGTAAAAAATATATATTGCCTTATCTGCACATATCTGCCACAAAAACATTTTCTTACCCATTTTTAGATCTCGATTGCACATAAGGTCAATTTAACATGAGGAAATGGATAAAAAACATAACTGATGTGACTTTATACATCTCTAACTGTAGAAACTCTGAGAGGAACCCTACATGTTCTTCTGTGTCTAGAACTTAGTGCCATCCATCCATTTAACCAAATTAACCAAGGTGGGAGAACCGATGCAGATGGAGAAAACCAAAATTCAGTAAAAGTTAACAGTTAACCCTGATGCTATAAGCAAGATCAGGAAAACCAAATCCACATTCTTTAATTTGAAGTTGCATCCGGTTAGATTATTTAGGGTGACCATATGAAAAGGAGGACAGGGCTCCTGTATCTTTAACAGTTGCATAGAAAAGGGAATTTCAGCAGGTATCATTTGTATATATGGAGAAACTGGTGAAATTCTCTCTTCATCACAGTAGTTAAAGCTGCAGGAGCTATACTAGTGACCAGATTTAAAAGAGGGCAGGGTACCTGCAACTTTAACTGTTGTGATGAAGAGGAAATTTCACCATGTTCCCCATATATATCAATGGCACCTGCTGAAATTTCCTTTTCAATACAACTGTTAAAGATACAGGAGCCCTGTCCTCCTTTTCATATGGTCACCCTAGATTATTGTAACATGTGCCTTTGGGAACTTCAACCGGTTGACAATATGGTAACTACATTGTTAAACAGGATATAGCATATTTTGTCAGAATCAGAGGATCTTCACTGGCTTCCAGGCACGATTTAAAATGCTCGTTTTAAACTTCAAAAGCTCTTAGTACTTGTGCCCAAAGTATCTGAAGGACCATATTTCTCCAGTGTAAACCTGCCTGTTCTTTAAGTTCATCCACAGGTAGGTCCTGCTCCATCTTCTAAGGTTAGATGAATGGTGATCAGGAACAGGGTCTATGTTAGCAACCCAGTTCCTGAATTCCCTTCACAGAAATATCCACTTGTTATCTTAAATTAGTTTTTTTTTTCCAGGTTGTTTGTTTTCGTTTTCATTATTTTAAACTGGATTTTATATTTTGAGTCTGAGGCCTTAGCTAGACAGGGCGAAATCCCGGGGTGAGCCCCGGAATCATTCCTGTATGTCCACATGATGCACAGGGGATCCTGGGATCAGGGAGGCATGATCCCTCCCTTGCCCTGGGATCTCACCCTACACTTTAGGCCCACTTTATCCGTGGTCTCGGGCTGAGCCCGAGACTGCGGAATGTGTTTCAGGCGTCGCAATTTGTCCTGGTTCCTCAGGAGGAGCTGGGACCTGCGCAAAGGGTGCAGAGCTCCTCAGAAGCTCTGTGCTCATTGGGGGTGTGGTGGGGGGAGGGGAAAATTATTTTTTTAAAAAACAACAACTTACCTTTTGCCCATGAGCACTCATGCGCATCTTGTTTCTTTTTAAAAAAACACAAAATGGCGGGCGCAATATCCTCTCCTTCTGAGGCCGTCGCGCACCACGTGTAAACAGAGGGGGATCTCGTGATAAAAACCTCACGAGATCTTCACCCCTCTGTAACGCAATAACAGGTATGTCTAGCTAAGGTCTGAGTTTTGATCTTATTAAAATGACTGCAGTTCTCCTGAATAATTTGAAAATGTGCGTGCGGGGGGGAACTATATACGAATTCTAAGAACCAAACTTTCCACCTGAGACAGAGACCTCTAGGTCAGCCTTTCCCAACCTGGTTGAACATCTCCCAAACACTCTCTCCAGCATCTCCCAAACACTCTCTCCAGTATGAACCTACTGGTACACTATTATGAACATCTGAGGCCCTCCTCCAAGGGATGGTCAGAGAATAGCAACAAGGGAGAGGGCCTGTTTGGTGCTGGCCCTCCAGTTGCAGAATGATCTCTCCAGTGAAGAAAGCCTGACTCCAACTTTGGGCATGTCTAGACCTGCAGAGGGGAGGAGGAGGACCTTGTGATATGGTGATCGCGAGATCCTCCCCCTCAGTCTACACGCGGCGTGCGATGGCGCGCCCGCCATTTTGGTTTGTGTTTTTATCGAAAATGAGCACATGAGCACTCGATCACTAAAGGTAGGGTTGAATGAATGAGTCTAACACATCTGGAGGGCACCAGGTTGGGGAAGGCCAAGAATTTGGATGGGGGCTGGATAAATTCCTGGAAGAGAAGGCTATCAAGGGCTACTAGTCCTGATGGCTATTTGCTACCTCCAGTATAAGAAACAGTAAGCCTATATACACCAGTTGTTGTGGAACATGGGTGAGTGGGTGCTGTTGCACCATGTCCTGCTTATGGGTCCCTGGCTGACAGCTGGTTGGCCACTGTGTGAACAGAGTGCTGGACTACATGGACCCTTGGTTGGATTCAGCATGGTTCTTCTTATGTTCTTAAGGCTACTCTTGATGCCGTCAGCCTGAGCCAATTCTTGAAACCATGCCCCAGGTCTAAGAAAATCCATCAGTCCCTGTGATCACTACAAGGAGGGAGGGATCTAGAGCGCCCTCTTTCTTTCTTAGTAGTGGCTGGGTCTTTGCAAAGATTCATCTGGGTATCAAATATACAAAGCAGTCCAATGACAGAGTCAATTTTTACCCCGTTAGTAACTGTCCCGTTTTCATGTGGTACTTATGACTTAATTGTTGTACTAGATGTTCTAATATTTCCTTGGATAAAAAGGTTCAGGCTAAGAGGTCTGTAAATCCCTGGGCCTTCCTTTCCTCTTTTAAAAGGTATGCACTGTACTTGCCCTTCTCCAGTCATCTGGGACCATAACAGTTTATCCTCAGTTCTCAAATAGTTTAAACTCTGGTTCATTCTGCAAGAGTTAAATCTCCATGAAACTCAGGAGCCTGCAAATCTTTAGCAACTAATAAAAGTGATACAACCAAATGGTATATCTAACGTCTATGTAGTTCATCCTTTAGGACAAAAATATAGCAAATGTGCAGACGTGGAGATCATAATAGCAAACTAGCCAAGTCATACGTGGTGATACCTGATCAAAATCTGGACACTGATAGCAGTGAGGAAATAAATGATTTATTTTAACCAAGGCCTTAGCTAGACTTAAGGTTTATCCTGGGATTGTCCCGGGGTCATCCCTGTTCATGTAAATGACACACAGGGGATCCTGGGAGCAGGCAGGGACGACCCCGGGATAAACCTTAGGTCTAGCTAAGGCCTAAGAAGCTACCGATATGGAAAGCTGGTGTTTATGTAATGACTTGGAACTGAAAGAGGCTCGCTTACAGCAGTCACCTTTTCTAATCTAGAAGAATTTCCATTAAAAAATAAACATTTTAAAAATTCATTTGTTTCCTTTCATTTGCTTCACTTATAGGTTTTACTATTTTTGGAAAGTAGCAAAAGGGAAGGGCTGAAATATAGGAAAGGATGATAAATTAGATTTGTGGAGTGTTATTATAATGGGTTTATTCAATATCAACAGCAGGATGGGATGCTCAGTTCAAAATTTTGTCATTGTTTTATTGATAAAGTCTATAAATAGTTAATAACAAAAAGTGTGTCATGGGGAGTCACCGATTCAGATGTCAGCTTAGCTACAAATTCAATGGTCTTAGGAAAGCTATTATTCTTTCAGCATTAACTTCCCTTGTGAAATAGGAGAATACCAATATCGGCCTACCCCACAAGGTTTTTGTAGGGATTACCAAAATAAACATTTTGCAAGGTAGATTAAACCTTTGAAATATGCTATATTGTCACTACTACTACTACTACTACTACTAGAGGCAACTATCAATGCCACAGGATCGTTCCCTCCTGTCTGAGGTTCTGATGCCCTGCCATGTTTCCTTCCACATAGGCTTGTCATCTTCATGTCTTCCCCAGCCAGGAGACTAAAATAGAAATGAGCAATGAACTGCAAAGATGTGATCATCACATGCCGAAGAGTTATTGTATGCTTGCAGAGGTAGTCTCAATTAGATGCAGAAGAAATGCTGGGGAGTATTTGGTTTCTATCCCACCCCCTCTCCCATGTACACCAATGAGACCATTACAGTTGCAGAGGTTTTATTTAAAAATATAGCCAGCTTAATCCCAAAATGCCAGAGCAAACAACATCCGATAAGTAACATACAGAGCAAAACATGCACTTAATGTTCAAGTGAAATAGCAACCGGGGGGGGGGGCAATAAGGCTAAGTGTCCTCAAAGCACTCCTATCTTGACCTACGTTCCCATGACCAGTTGCAGCCTTCCCCAAACTGTGGCCCTCCAGATTGTTGGACTACAACTTCCAGAATCCTTCATGGCTGGCTAAGTGATTCTGGGAGCTGTAATCTAACACACCTAGAGGGCAACAGGTTGGGGAAGGCTGTGCTGTTGTAACAAGGTTTATAGCTAAGCCTACATTTGCGTAACTGAAATAATTGTGTATTTTCTGATTTCCGTTGCATCTGCTTCCCCTGTGTCAAGTTCTAGGTAGAGGTGTGCTCCGCTCCGATTAGAATCGGAGAATCAGAAGCAAATTGGCCTGCTCCGCCTTGCCCAGAGGCGGAGTAGAAGTGGACCGCAGACCCTTAGAAGCACGGCAAAGAGAAGCGCCCATAGGCGGAGCGCTTCTCTTTTCGCGGCGCGATCCGATCGCCATTTTGGAAAATTTCACCCATAGGATTGCATTGCGGAAAAGAATAGGGGATAACTGTGTCTTTCTGAAACTTCTTGTGCTTAGAGAGTCGTGGCTGGGGGTCATTTTGAGCCTACTCTCAGCTCTCTGCGTGGTGCGGTTCGCTTGCTAGATTTTTTGGGGAAATCGGGTAAAAAAACCGGGAGAGGTACCTTTTTGAAGTGCTGAGGGGCAGAGTCAACTCCCGGTCATGATCACATGATCCCAAAGTTGGAGGAGGGGATAAGCAAAATGGGTAACTTGGGATACTGGGAAACTTCTCTTTCTTAGTCTGAACGGACTTTTCCCAGTGTTTTTTTTAAAACAGTAGCCCCACCAAATGCAATAACACAACCTGAAATCATATACTAAGCAAATAAATAACAGATAGGAAACACAGCACTGCTACCCACCCTAACCTTGGTGAACAACTGAATAGATGTGGTGCAAGGGGATGAGGTCCCCTAGGGCATGTGGACGTGCCCAGTGCACACACTCTCCCACCCTTGGAGGGTCATCAGAGCCCTCCAAAGAGTAACCCGTGGAGACTGAACACTGAAGCTAATGCTTGTGTCATGAGTTGAAGTGTAAGTTTGCTTCTTAAAGACTGGTCCCTAGACAGGGACAGTCAAAATTAGCACAATTCCCCCTCCCCCTGGGCACGTCCACTTCCCTCTTACTGGTAAAAGACAGTTATAGCCTTTTTTAAAACAATTCTTCTTGTTGTTTATTCAGCAACACTGCTGCTTTTAATTCCACCCCTTTGTTTATTTATTTATTTATTTATTCCATTTTATATTTACACCCCATAACCCAAGCTCCCCTGGCTTTTCCTCTTCAGTGAAGTCAGGCAGGCTTTCATTGTGGTTCAACTCCTTGTTGTTGTTGTTGTTGTTAATATTAATTAGTACTGCTATTATTAACATTATTATTTTGTTGTTGTTTAATAATGGCTGTGATCACAGTGCAGTCAATCACAAAGCTTTACTCTTATCCTCCTAGCCTCCTAGTTATGGGATGCAAAAGAAAAGGCATCTCTCTGTGCTGCTCCCACCTCACAGGGATGGTTTGCATTACTGGCTTTGAAACTATCCTTGGCTCACTTCCTTGTGCCACCAGAAATGTCTGCTGCCTGCCTGCCTTCCCTCCCTGCCCACCTCGCAGGGATGGTTTGTGTGTGTCTTGCTTTGACTCAGGGGATAAGTCCTTCCTGCGCTCACTTAGACTTTTGGAAGTTCCAAATCAATTTTTCAAGTGTGGAAGAAGATTCATATAGGTTTATCTCTACTCCCCAATTCATGGCATGTTGGGATTTCCTTTGAAATGGCCCCATTGAGCTGTCTGCAGCTTTAAATCCCTGAGATACTGGGGTGTCCGATTTTCATAAATTCCCCAAAAATCAGGGGATGATGGGATTGGCTTGAGTCTTGGCACGCATGTGTATCCATGGACAATCTATCATGGTGCCGAGTTTGAGGTTTCTAACGTGAAAATTGACAGAGATATCACAAGGGGTGTGAATTGGGGTTATGGGTGGTGCATTAGAGGTTTAAGCCCCGCCAAAAATCAGGGGATGATGGGATTTGCTTGAAACTTGGCATGAATGTGGATCTAGATGATATCTGTGAGGGTGCCCACTTCCAATTTTTTTATCTGTCAAAATGTCGGAGAACAGTCCATGTCTGAAAATGGGGTGTCCGATTTTCATAAATTCCCCAAAAATCAGGGGATGATGGGATTGGATTGAGTCTTGGCATGCGTGCGTATACGTCCATGAGGTGTCATGGTGCCAAACTTGAGGTTTCTTACTTTAACTTATTTCAATGCAAGCCTATGGGGGGGCAAAGCGGAGCTCCAATCCGGATCCGGAGCTCCGCAGCAGAGCGGAGCGGACTATAGGTGGAGCGGGGCAGAGCGAAGCGGCCCGATCTGCAAATTGCAGATCTGGAAGAGAAGCGGATCAGGGGGTCCGTGCACACCCCTAGTTCTAGGGAATATGCTCCTCCAGGCAGAATGTAAGAATATGCTGCAAAGAGCCATTCTAATGATGATGATGATGATGAAGAAGAAGAAGAAGAAGAAGAAGAAGAAGAAGAAGAAGAAGAAGAAGAAATCTAGCACAAATAACATTTTCCAAAATATGGAAGTCTTCATCAAGAACACCCTCTAGGTCCAGAGTCCCCCAGTGGCTGCAGGCACCATGGAACCTGCAGGGACCTCCAAAGGCACCTCCAAAGCTCTTCCCTGCCTGCCCCCTTAATTTTTTTTTAAAAAAAAACCTTAGAAAATATAAAAGGCCTTTCTGGCCTCTAGGTTTGCTCTTTTCCTCCCTTTCTACCCGTTTGCCCTGCTATTTCCCTCTTCCCCCACCCCCAGCCTCTAGCCCTGCCATCTCTCTCACACCACATACACCTCTTCAGCTCACTTTCAATTGGCCAGGCCCCCAAAGCAGTCATTATGTGACTATTTATTTATTTAAAACATTTGTATCCCACCCTATATCATAAAGATCTCAGGGTGGCATACAGACTAGCCGCATCCACTGTGGGAGCCATTTTGTGGTGGTGCACAAAGTGGTTTCTGAAATTCCCAAACATGCCCACATGTCCAAAAAGGTTGAGGCCTCCTGCTCTAGGTATTCCAGGCTGTCCAAATTTGATGGCTGGGCAGTGCTATTAAGAAGGCATATTGGGTAGATATTAAAATCCTAAATGAGATACGAGAGGGGAGACCGCCTCTTGAGGTGTATCTCAGGAACAGCAGGTACAGACCACTCCCCATCCAAATCAAAATCCTAAACTCTGCCCTCCCACATCAATCTGAAGGGGCAAATACATTGTGATAGCTTTTGCCCACAGGGTCCACCTGTCATCAGGGTCAGGCCAGGGCTATAAGGAGACATACACAGATGTTCTAGATTATTTTAGTAAGTCTCTGAACATGCTGAAGTGAGCCATCTATTAGGTCTTGCGTTATGTTGTTCTCCCTTGAACGAAACAGAAAAGAACTAAAGCGCAAATAGTGCATCGAGAATACAGCAGCCTTCATATAGGAGGGGATTCTGTCGCTAAAGTGACACAAAGCTGAAGTGCTATTCCAATCGCCTTCACTTACTTCTATACCACAACAAGGAAAACAAAAACAAAAAATAATGAATTATACAGTATAGAAAAGTAAAACAACTTCTTCAACTTCCGAAGTCAGTAGCAGGAAAGGGTGGTCTATTACTATATGACTATAAAGACAAGACTCTGAGGGCCTTGCTAGACCAGGGGTTAGCATGGTGCGAGATCTGTGCTCATCCCTGTGCATCCAAATGACGCACAGGGGATCCCGACCTCAGCCAGGGCTCAAGCTGCCCTGGCACCGCGCTAACCAGAACCGCTTGTAGCGCAGTTCTTCCTGCGGTCCCAGCCTCAGGTCGGGCTGAGGCTGAGACTGCGGGCGTGTGGACCGTCCCGCCGCTTTACCAGGCTACTGCACTTACGCGCGAGTAGCCGGGAAAAGCGGCAGACGGGCTGCAGCACTTCCGCCTCTCCGTTCTCCAATTTCCCCCTCCCCCCCACAACCTGGCCTGGCCTCTGATCCCCTCCTGTCCCCACCTCCTGTGTCCTGTCACCGCCGCCGATGTCCCCAGCTGGTGTTTCCTGTTGTCGCCATGTCCGGCGTGCAGGACACGGTGACAGCAGGCATCATAGGCCGGACATGGCGACAATAGGAAAAGCCGGCTGGGACAGTGGCGGCAGTGGGACAGAGCGGCTGGGGACATCAGCGGCGACAGCAGGACACAGGAGGTGGGGACAGGGGGGAATTGGAGGCCAGGGGAGGTCGTGGGGGAGAATCGGGGGATGGGGAGGACCCTATTTTTTTTAAAAAAACAAACAAACACATACCTTTCCGGTGGTGCGCTTCTGCGCACGCATCCCCTTTAACAAAAAAAAATGGCGGACGCGACGGGGCTTCGTCACGTCTGACGTGTAGATAGGTGCGACGGCCCGTGCTAATTGTACCGCAGCCCCGCCACACCTGAAGCACCAATTTTCAGGTAGGTCTAGTAAGGCCCTGAGTAAGCTATAAATCAGCAAGTCTGTGGATCAAGTCGTGCCTCTGAAATGAACTCTCTAGGTAGCCTTAGAGGAGAGCCAATCGCTCTCAGCCACATTTCCCCATAGGCAATAGAATGAATAATTGTACCAACCTACCTTACAGGGTTGTTGGAAGGATAAGATAATGCATGGGGAAGTGTTCTGAACACACAGAAGTGCTATATAATAACTGCTATTTATACTAGACTAGCTAAAAACCACTTTTAAGCAATCCCCTTGATTTAAGGCTGCCAGCTGCCTCCTAACATCTTTGATTATATAGTTCCTCAATTTAGCAGCTTGTGTCGTACCCAATATATCTCCTGGTATACACCCAAGTGAGAGTGTGCACGTTTGTGTATACAAACAACAAGGCCTGCAGAATGTGTAACCCACCAAGACAAACACAACCTTACTAGCCACGCAAGTCTGCTGTTTTTGTGGCTTGCCCAGGACTGTAAAAATTAGGGGGAGATCCGGGATGTCAGGCACTTGGAGGGATAAAATCCATTGCTGGGGTGCGGTGTGTGTGTGTGTGTGTGTGTGTGTCACAATCTGTAGGCAATCTGTACACACACAGGAAGAAAAACCAGAGACCAAGGAATATAAATAGCTAAATGCATACAGCGTAACAAGGATTTCTTGAGGGTGGTCCTTCTGCAAGGGGTCTCATTTCTCCAAAATGTCTCCATCTTCACCGTCGTGGTTGATGAGACAAGTTTCACTCTAACCCAAAGAGTTCTGCTCATTTGCTCCCAGTGCTCTTACAGCAACAACAAGATTGTGGCACTTGATGCAGCAGCACAGCGTTAAGAGACATGGCAGAGCTGCGTTCCTTGCATTCAGAGATTACATTTATGGACAGAAGTGAACAGGCTGCTCATTCTCTGATAGCCTTTTAAAAACAGAGCGCCAGTTGCTTACCACCATTCCGTGCGAACGAGGTATGCGAACGTTTATTTTCAACCTTAGTGTACCTATAGAGAAGGAAGGTTTAAGAGCAATGGTGAATTCCACTATCAGAATGTTCTTTTGAATTCCTAAAATTAAAGTGCAACACATCTCAATGCGCGCTATAATCCTTATCCTCACATCCCTTCACTTTTCTGCCAACTAATAAAAGTAAATGTCATATCACTACTTGCTTTGGAGGGAGCTCTGCAGCTACAACGCTAGAGAGTAGGGTGTGTGCAAAGTGGGTCTTCTCTGCCTCGGAATTCAATCTGGAGCTCCGTAGAGATGTTTCTCTGCCTCAATTTCAGAGTGTCCCCCCTCCCTGCCTGGTCAAATTACCCGTCAAAAAATGGTTCAGTATTTCGGTAACTGGTATTAACAGAAATGCTTACAGCTCCCTCATTTTTAAAGGCAAAGCGATAAAACTTGGCAGTGATAGCTCTGTTTGAATCAGATCAGTTTATGCTTACATTTGTGTAATTTTCATAGATAACGAGATGAAAGATGGCAACATGATAGCTCTTAAGGAGGGCTTTAGTCATGTCAAGTTTGAATCAGATCCATTCATGTCTTGATTGTTTAGGATTTTTTTTAAAATCCCCACTCCAGCCTTCTCCAACCTGGTGCCCTCCAGATCTATTGGATAGAGCTCCCCGCCACCCCTGCAACCAGCCACTGAAACAAAGAGCCTGACTCAGATGTAGAAGCTTTCTCACACACCATGCCAGCCCAACAGCGCTTTCACACTGTGGAAATGTGGATGATTGATTTCTATGAGTCTCTCTCTCTCTCTCTCTCTCCCTGCCCCCACAGCCAGAATCGGCAGCCAGTTAGTGTTTCCCACTCCCCCAAACACTGTGATTGGAGGAGGACACGGTCAGGGACAGCGCTATGGCTATTCTTAATTGGTTAGTCACAGAAGTCAATATCAAAGCTACCCCTCACCCCATTCAGCGTCTTTCAAATATGGAGATATTCAATTTAGACACACACACAGAGCAGGATAATTCCGGAGACTTTAGAAGCTCTGATTGGGCACATCTCCACTCTGATATTAATCGATGAGTTTGGAAGTGGCCAATCTCTGCTCTGGAAGATCGAATGCTCCGTAGATGTTCCCAGTTACCAGATAATTCTGGGACGGAGTGCACACCCCTACTAGAGAGTTACAAAAAGAAGTGAAAATGTTTAATCCCAGAGGGAGCAACATGCAAGTTTGATATCATGATAATAGCTACTTTCTGATATAAATGCATTGTGAGGAGCTGGTGCTCAGCTGTTGAAGCTCCCAGTTCAAGGTCTGCAATGCTCCAAACATGTATTAACAGAAAACTTTAAGGCCCTCAGATGCGCATTTGAAAGCCACTGGGGTGGGTGGAAGGGGAAACGGCATTTGAATAATTGATTCACTGCTTCCCCACTCCTGAGGTCCCCTGTTCTCAACAGCACAATCAGGATTAGTGTTACATGCACTTTTCCAGTTATGGCTGTCTATAGGTCTTCTTTGCACCATGGTGGCTGCGTGATGGCACTGCGTCGGTTATACAACGCAGCCTCCGACTTGCAGACACCTCGGGGCTTTTCCATGAAGCTGTGCGTTAAAAAAGTCGGGGACTTACCCTGACTTTGTCCTTCCAAGCAAGATCAACACGGCCCTTCCGCCATGTGACCTCACTCCGGCATTGAGCCAGGGGTGTTCCAGGGCAGATGGTGACCACTGGAAGCCAGGTAGAAGGTGGGCCCAGCAAGCCAAATGGCTGCCGAAACGCTTGCAGTGCCTCCTGCAATTAGGATTACCTGCTTCCATGCCACAACAGCGCAGCCGTTGTTTGAGTCTGAGGGACGTATTCACTACCTGGTTCAAATCCTCATTCAGCCAAGAGCCCTATGCCCGGAACTGGGGCTTGATGACTCTCAGTGCAATAATAATAATAATAATAATAATAATAATGATAATTTTATTTCTTGCATGTCTCTCCATTTCAATCGAGGCGGGGAACAACAATAAATGATAAAATACATAATACTCAATTAAAACATAATATACATTGTTAAAAACATCCTAAAAACATTTTTAAAACATCTTAAAATTCCACTGGATAGGCCTTCCGGAAGAAATCAGTCTTGATAGCTTTCTTGAATGCTAGTAGACTGTTAAGTTGACGAGTCTCCTCCGGCAGGCCATTCCACAGTCTGGGAGCAGTAGAAGAGAAGGTCCTCTGGGTAAAAGTTGTTAATCTAGTTTTTGCTAGATTATGGTTCAACTGCACATGAATGGAATTCCTGTGCAGGGTTTCCGTTTTTAGCATTAACCAGTTGGAAACCCTAAGAGCATGTGCTCCAACTCTCATTGCTCTTCTGGAACAGGTTCTGGACTCTAGAGCCAGTTTATCAGCATGTGAAAATAGCTTTAGTTCTCCATACCCAACCTTGGGCGTTACTAGACGAGGCTGTAGCGCGCGTTACCTTCCGCAGCCACGTCGAGGCTTCCAGATGACGTTCACGAGGATCCGCCGTTATCCCGCGGTGAAGCCTCTTTCTCCCGACTTTAAAAAAGTGAGTTGTAGTGCGCCTTTTCCTGCTGTCCCGCGGTAATTCGGAGTACGTGTGGGAGGATGTGAGGTCACTGCGGTCCGCACTGGTCAGGAAAAGGCGTGCTAAGGGGGAGTGGTCAGCGGCTTCGGTCAAGCCGCCTCCGCCATTTGCGCGCAGTCCGCCAGCTGGGGCAGCGCGGCGGAGCGGCTTTTTTTTTTTATTTCCCCAGTGACAGTTTGCGCAGGAACGGAGGACCGCAAAAGTGGCTGGTGACTCCTTGCGGTGGGCAGCTACCGTGGCCGCATAATGGCGGTGCTGTACGCTGCCTGTTAGTGTGGGTACCAGGCTGGCAGAGGGCAGAGCTGTTTGTGGGCTGCTGCCATGGCTACGGCCAGATGTGGGTTGGCTCCTTGGGATGGGGCACAGGGCACAGAGGCGGTCATCGCCGCCGACACCTCAGAAGCATGATGGGAGATGTAGGCACAGAGTGGCCATGCAGACGATTGACCTCGGGTCATATGACACCCGCCACGACCCCCATCAGGAAGTGAGCGCATCAATGTTGACCCTCAACAGCACCAGCAGCACTTCAGCTGGCACTGGCACTGCCGCCGCCAGGGCCGGCGGCGGCATCGCTGACGGCTGCGCAAGTTTGCGGTCTTTCGGACGTGCGCAAACCGTGCAGCGAGCGAAAAAAAAAGCCGCGGCAATCAGGCCGGTGTGGCTGCGCAACCGTGCTCGCGGCGGCAGCAGCACAACCGGCGCAAACTTCCGCCATAAATCGAAGGCAGGTGTGGATCATGAGGCGTCACGGCTGAACGGGAAAAGCCGCTTTCACCGCTCCTCAACGACGGAACACCCGGTACGTCTAGCAACGCCCCTTATCAACACACACTGGCCACAGCTAGACCTAAGGTTTCTCCCTGGATCATCCAGGGGTCAAACCTGTTCATCTAGGTGACACACAGGGGATCCAGTGCTCAGGCAGGGGCGAACCCTGGATGATCCCAGGATAAACCTGAGGTCTAGCTGTGGCCACTGTCTTTATTCCTATGAATACGCCCATAAACTCTAAGAAGTAGATAGAAAACAACTGTCTATTTGGTTCAACCAAAAAGAGTATGACCCTACATCCTAAATATTGCAAACAAAGAGCAGGGCAACCTGGACAGCTCTGACAAAGGGAGTGAGCAGGACCTGCTGTTTACCTTAACATTTAAACATTGCTTTGTAAATTCAGCAGGGAATCCTACACAAGCCTACACAACCAGGCACTGGTTGGTTTGTATGGCCATGGTTTCCGGATCTTGAGGCAGGCTTTCCTAAGCTTTGCCGGTTCACACAGTCTGTAGCATCAATTGATAAAACACTTCAAATTATCACAGATAGAACTTTCATATCATCTAAATCTGTCCCCGAACCAATATAATCTAAATCCCAGTGCTCCCTGCCCCACCTGGATCAAGTAATCAAGTGACAAGTCAACACACATGTGTGAACCAGTGCCAAAGCTCACGGAGGTACCAGGGAAGGTGCACAATCCTAGCTTAACCTACCCCTCCATTACAGAGTTAGGAATTAGAACATCCACTCAAATTTTAACCTTGTTTTTTAAAGATAAATTTTGCAGGAGAAGGGGAATAATTTCATTCTGTCAATTATTTTCATATATAATCAATGCTTTCAGTTAGAAAGAAAAATTAGGTTGCAATCCTATAGATGTTAAGACAGGAAAATGTCCCACACCTCCCGGAATTTTCCAGCCCAAAAGCTGCGAGTTGTAGGATTTCTTTTCTGTCTAAACATGTATAAGATTGTGCCCTTAATTAATGATATTTACTAACAGGCAGGTAGTGAAGGTGGGGGAAATGGATAAAATGCTATTAAGGGCCAAACAGGACATTATGTTTGTCATGTGGTTTGGCCTTGCATGGTTGATTTTTCTTTAATAAATACCTGTCATTTAATAGACAAAAGGCAAGCAAAAAATATCTAAGCATTTGGCCCACATTCCTGGAACTGTTTGACAGTTAACCTAGATCTGTTACTCAGGAGACACTCTCCCTACTTCCTTCTCCTCCTCTTCGGCTATCCCTCCCTTCACCTAGTCTTTTGTCTCTTTTGTATTTGATTTGTTTTCTATGGTGCGGCTGCATTATATGTTGTAGAGTTGCTGATAAACAGGTAGGGTTACTGTTGATGGGAGGGGTAGCTTTTAGGTGTGGGGATACTGACTGGTGTTATTGCTTGGTATGGTTTTTTTTAGGCTCATAGGTTTTTTTAAGTTGTTATAGTAGTTTTAAATGTATGCGTATATTGTATGTTTTTGTGGGTTTTAACTTTTGTATTTTGTTTTTAAGTGCCTTAATCTTATGTAAACTAGGGTGACCATATGAAAAGGAGGACAGGGCTCCTGTATCTTTAACAGTTGCATAGAAAAGGAAATTAAGCAGGTGATATTTGTCTGCCTGCAGCACCCTCTTCATCACAACAGTTAAAGCTGCAGGAGCCCTGCCCTCTTCTATATCTGGTCATCATGTATAGCTCCTGAAGCTTTAACTGTTGTGTTGAGGAGGAAATTTCACCAGGTTCTCCATATATACAAATGATACCTGCTGAAATTCCCTTTTCTATGCAACTGTTAAAGATACAGGAGCCCTGTCCTCCTTTCCATATGGTCACCCTATGTAAACGGGCCAGAGAGCTTCAGCTATGCGGCAGTATACAAATGCAATAAATAATAGCAATAATAATAATAATAATCCAAAAACTGTACAGAAAACCTTCAGAAACTGGGTCTACCAAAATACATCCACACCAACATCCAGAAAGCACTCATACTTAAAACATGCTCAATTGTCAGGAAATTCCTGAATCTGTAAAAAGCAGCATGTCTTGGCAATGCCCATCATGTCCATCTAGAAAAACTGCCATGAGCCAGAAAGAGTTGTTGTTGTTGATGATGATGATGATAATCTTTACATAATAACACACAGAGACACACCCAAATTCCTGGTTTCCCATCTCCCCAAGACGTGGTGAGGGGCTAGGGCTGCCACAGTGCTGATCAGAACTGAGCTCCTTTGATTTGCAATGGGAGGATTTGAATGGGGAGACCACTGCTGTGGATCCCCTAAAGTCACATTCTTAGAAGACTTGGGACTTTGCACGGAATGCTGCATCACCATTGGAGCTTCCTCTAGAGTGAGGGGAAATGGCTGTGGAACTCTCTCATTGAGTGGCCTGATTTTAGGTGCATGAGGGGAAGCTTCCACCCTTCTCATTCCACTAAATCCACAGTGGGAATAGTCAGAGGCCTCCTGAAGATCTCATATTTTCATCCCACAAACACATCCGAGAGGCACAGTCCCACTGCAGTGCTTATGGGCACTTTGGGTATTGAACGTACCTGGTTGCCGTTCCCATTTCCAGTGCTAGGTATATATGGCTTTCACCACGGAGATATGGAGGACAGAACTGTGACTTCCTGCGTCGAAAAAGAATCGTGCCCAACGGTGGCTTTCCATTTAAAATTTCAAGCTGTGTACAACTCTACTCTTTTCCCAACAGTCTAGTCTTTTCTTTATTTAATGCATTTCTTGGTTGCCTTTCAAGACTGCAGTCTTCAGAAGCAGTATGCCAAATGCTTGGGCGCAGAGCACCCCCAGTAACTCCAAAATTCCTGCAAGACTTTATGGGGTTTTACTTGCAATGAGAGCAGCTGAAAGAGCAGGCGTTCGGTTTCACAGCTGTGAAGCAGTAATACTTTTTTCTCTTCCCACCCTCGACCGCTGCCCAGTATTAGTCTGGGTCTGTAAAAATCCTGTTTTTATTTATCTTCTTCTACAGTTTCAAAACAGCAGAGCTTGACATTTTGGTCTCTGACAAGCTAGACTTCATATTGGGCTGTTTAGGGGGCGAAATCCATACAGGGGGAAAAAAATCTCTTAATACAAAGATAGGCTGAAACATTTTCACCACAAATGATTTGTTTCAGCTATCTCTCTTCCTCGTGTAAGACGGAAATCAGACAGCTTATTGGCTTAGCTTGTTAGGCCAGGTTAAAGGGATGCATAGCTGAAAAAGCTCTTACAGAAGCTTACTCGTGGGCTAAAAATAGCAAGCACTAGAGAATTATCTTAAATACTACCAAACTTGTTCTGTGCTGTGAATGCAGATAACTGTAATATGTTTCCTTTTTTGGAAGTTTTTAGAGCTTTTTAAAGCATGCTTGCTTTAGCCGACTATTTAATTAGTTTCTGATTCTGTTTGCCATTCCTCTCCACAGCCCCACACCCAAAATACATTGAGGGGGATCCACCTATGATTCCCTTCTTATTTAGCTTGATCCTACTGTTAGTATTCAAGCACTTGGATTAGGTGGGAGAGCCCCTCTGGCACAGGAATGTTAACACTCTGCAGCCTGCAGCAAGAGGCAAGTCTAAAGGAACAAGTCTCCCTTCTTTTCTCCTCTCTTCCCTGCCCAACATCCCCACGTACCCACACCCACAATGGGAAGAGAGAATATAACTCAGCCTTCCCCAATCTGGGGCCTTCTTGATGTTTTGAACTACAACTCCCATCAGCCCCAGCTGGCAGTTCCAATGGTTAGGGAATACAGGGGTTGTAGTCCAAAACATCTCCAAGGCACCAAGGTTGGGGAAAGCCAATCTAACACTTTCCATTTTCCAAGGCTATGATTGGCCGTACCCAAATCTAAATCTGGAGTGTTCATGAGGTCACAGCTCGGATTTGAAACTAGAGTGTGAAATGCAAGAAGAACTGCTCTATTGGATCAGGAAAGACAGAAGCCCAGGCTCCTTGTATTTATACCTGGCCTAGTCAATCCAAGGGCTTCACACTGCCAACCAATCACCGTTCCTGTCTGCGCCTAAAGAGGGATCCAGGCCTGAGCATAGAGTCTACAGCAGTTCATGAAGCCTCAGAAACTGAGGTTACCAGCGCATGCCACCATGGTTCTGATACTATTTTATATCAATTACTACTTAACATTTGGGGTTTTAAAAATAACTACCAAGGGTTACTCTGTGTGTGTGTGTGTGTGTTTGTGTGTGTAGGAGAGCTTTTTTAAAAGAATGCTGTGGCTTAAATTTGGTCTCACTCATTACATTTTTAATGGCGTATCAAAACTACTAAGGCCCTTTCTACACCTAAGGGTTATCCCGGGAAAATGGAGGGACCGTCCCTGCCTGCTCATGGGATCCCCTGTGTGTCATTTGGATGCACAGGGATGGATCCCAGGACAATCCTGGGAGAAAAGGCAGGTGTAGAAATGGCCTAAGTGTTTCAGGTATAATTCCTTCTCCCAAAGGAATGGTATGTCTATGGTTCACGGTGGTCAAGGGATTTCGAAAAGTGAATTCTTCAGCAAACACAAATTTCCACAATTATTTGGAAGGGGGAGGGGAAGCCATGACAGTTAGACTGGTATATAACCACAGGAAGTTTATAGCAGAAACAATAAAGCCTGGTCTACCTATGAAACGGCAGAATTGATAGTACCACTTCACATTGCAGGTGGAGACTCATATTTTAACATATTCCTCTGCCTTAAAAAACACACAAACACCTCCCTATAAACAGAAAAAGTAGCATACAGGTAGGAGACGGGGCTACAATCTCTCTCTGCAATATGCCAGTTTGGTACTTGCAGGGAGGCATCCAAAAACTGCATCTACACTTGCAAAGTGACACAGTCCACTGAGTCACTGAATTTAAGAAAGTCTTTTTTTTTCTCTTCCATCTACTCCCAAAGATTGCCGCTCACTTTTTAAAATCATGTAACAGGAGCCTAAAGTCCTAGCCCATTTAACTCGGTCCACCGAAAGCCTTAAGAGTAATTAAACACAACACAGAGAAGGTGGGCAGAATTCAATGGCACAAAATCCCTCCTATTCGTGCCTCCCCTTCCCAATGTCTCTGGACATCGTTGTACACCCGACTGTCATTAGCAGTCACGGCACGTGAGCAAATCAAGAATCTTGTCTCTGTAAGATGCTTCCATCTATTCTTTTTCTTCCCCTGGAGCTTTCGTGTCTTAAAACAGAAAGACAGCGTTGTAGTGATTGCCGAGATCACAGCATCTTGCGGTTCCCTGTTCAAACATGTATTTTACCATGTTTCCAGGGCGGTGCTGAACTGGTGCAATTCCAATGACAGAATACTTTTGATTTTTTTTAAAAGGAATTTGATATGTCCATGTTAACATTTTGATATTCTGTCTATTCTTAAGAGGGCTCTCTACTGGTACAAAAAAACAGACACGATACATAAAAGGAGACCAAAGAGGAATACATTTTGATTTTGAGCAAGGGCTACACATCACGCTGCTCACTGCATTACCAAGAAGTTCAGCTGCCACCTGCAATGTATACCTTGCACACTTGAGATTCTCAGTTTTGACCCCGAAAGGCTGGATAAGCAAAGGTTAAACCTCAAGCAGGGCAGGAGAGCTACTACTGACCGTTAGCCCAGTTAAATAATCAAGAGCAACCCACCACCCCTGTGGAAGGAATGGGGCCTCCAGAATTTGCAAATGGCTCTCTCATTGCCATGTCACCTAATCAAGACACCCAAGGCAAATTCTGAATGGGTCAATCCAGAGTTTCCCTCCATGAAACACCACCACTACCGGTAAACACATTAACTGTCGTCAATTAGCAGCCATTAAGAGTGGGAACCTTGGCCCAAACTTTGGATTGAGGTTTTAAAATAGATTTCTTTTCTAGTAAAACAAAGTTGGGTTCTGGTCACTTAGGCCATAGCTAGACCTAAGGTTTATCCCTGGATCGTCCAGGGGTCAAACCTGTTCATCTAGGTGCCACACAGGGGATCCAGTGCTCAAGCAGGGGCGAACCCTGGATGATCCCAGGATAAACCTTAGGTCTAGCTGTGGCCTTAGACTTTTACCTGCAATTAGCTTCAGTCCTCTCCCTCCTTCCTCAGTTTCCCTGCAGCTGTTATTTTGCTGTTTCAGTCAGGGCCCCAAGGTAACACACAGCCTCATGTTTCCCCTCCAAGCTTTCCAGGATGTGCAAAAGTTAAAGGGACCTGCAAGGGCCACCCCATCGCAGAAGGCCAACCTCCGACACCTGGAGCCTAGAGCATTCCAACTCTCCTCTGTAGAAACTTTGTCCTCTGGACTAGGTAAATATTCTTGCTCTCACTTCCCCGCTTTCCTACACTTCGCATTGCCCCATTGCGCTCAGAACTATAATACCACCTGCCAATCCCTAATGCCCTCTCTGCTCCCTTACTTGACAACCGTAACTTCTCTCCATCCATCTCTCTGTTTCTCAATCTGCGTCACAGTTATATACCTAGCTGCTGCCAAACCAACCTTAACTGGGTTAAGTTAACCAACTGGTCCATTCTCTATCAAAGTCATATTGGAAATTCCATACATTTTCAAGTCTCGCGGATAACACCCCCTCAATATACACGCAAGACACAAACTCTCTGTGGTGCAACTTGCGTCTAAATCAAGATCCATACTTAGACATGTCGATCATCGATTTGCAGGCATATTACTCCTGCGATATGCATTTTTGAGTGCATTTCTCCTAATAAAACCATATGTTTAAACACTTGTCCCCCCAAGTAACTTTCCCTAATATAATGTATTTTTAAACTTTATTTTCACTAATAAGTACATTTTTGTGCACAACCTCCTCCTCTCTCCCTCTCTCTCTCTCTCTCTATATATATATTAGGCTTGGAGTACAGCATCACAAAACTCAGGAAAAAGTGTCTAATAAAAGTTTCAGTTAGATGATGCAATGCTTAGTTAGGTCCATGCAGCAAAGGGAAGGGCCCTTGTGAGCCCAATCAATAGAGGACAAAAGGTGATGCTCCTTTGCCTTGTTCACTCGCATAAAGGGAATATGAAGAAGGTTCAGCCAAGGCCAGGAAGCTCTGGAGATTGACAGTAGGCCTCCTACTAAGGCGTGGGCTTTGGGAGGTGCTCAGCAATGTTAATCCCCAATGCTAGACCTGGGCCATGTCTACACCATATGGTGTAGAGGGAGAGAGGTGGGACAGTCCTGGATTTACCTGCTTCCAGGATCGTCCCAGGGTGTCTACACAATGTCCCAGGAGGAAGAGGACGTTGCGTCCACCATTTTGGTTTTCTTTTTTTATTTGAAAATGAGTGGTGTGCTCCACCGAAAAGGGTATTTTTTAGAAAAAACAACAACTCCCACTTCCCCCACCCCACCCCTGATGGGCACGGAGCTCCTGAGGAGCTCCATGCCCCATGCCCAGTTCCCGGCTCCTCATATTTACTCATGAGGAGCCAGGACGAAACCGGGACAGCCAGCCACATGTCTGTGGTCTTGGGATCATCCCGAGACCGTGGGAAAAGTCGTGGAAAATGTGTAGGGCGATATCCTGGGGAAATGCAGGGATCATCCCTCCCTGCTCCAGGGATTCCCTGTGCATCATGTGGATGCACAGGGATAATCCCCGGGATAGCGCCCTATGTAGACATGCCCATGGTCTACAGTGCATCTTGGAATCATACAAGGCCATTTTGGGGATGCCACCTCTGTTGTACGATCAAAAAATCACTAAGAGCAGGTCAAGTTTGTTCACAATACTAAAACATCATGATAATAAGGAAAACGTACTACAATTTTAAAAATTCCAATCATAATAATTATATTAGTTTAGGACATTCTCGATGTTTCACATACTTTCTCACAGTAATCTGTTCAACCCAATAAAGGCAGATCAGTATTCTAATATTGCAAAACAAGGGACTGAGGCTGAGGGATAGGGATTTGAGACTTCCATTCACACTCTTAGCCAAGATGCTACAATGAACTAACTATAGCAGGGAATTGGAAGTGAATTCACATGTTGTCACATAGCCAGCATCAAGTGCATGATGGAATAAATGTGAAAATGTTCTCTTTTGCCACCAAAATCCAAATCAAATACAGAAATATATGATGGCCTCACACCAATTAAGGCCTTTAATAGCCAATACGGAGTACCTTGAATCCAGCCCAGAAATGAAATGATCCCCTAAAAGAAACAGAGGGCACCCAACTCAGGTGAATGTGCAAGCTTAAGGCCATAGCAAGGTTAAAGTTGGATCTGTTGCTCCGGGGTTGTGGAAGGGATTTGCTTTCTCCTGGAAACAACAATATGTGGCGCATTTCAACATGTATCTTGCACCCTTGATGTTGTGGTAGCTAAGATCTCACTTGTCCTTTGCTCAAGGGTGAGGAATGTTATTTCTAGCACTGCAATCTCAGATTCTTCACCCACTGCATCTCTATGCTGAAAAGCACAATGGCGTAACAGGGCCACATGTCTTGCAATTGCCATTAAAATCCTCCATATGTCTTTGTTTGGAAAGCGCATTTCTTTACCCAGACAGAAATTCATCACCTCCCTTTAAAAACAACAGCAACAACATTGTCATAGGGGTGCTAAGTGTTTCCAAACACTGCCTTAAGCTGCCAGGAGTAGCCTAAGAGTAAGCCCCATTGAATGCCATTGAACTTACTTCCCAGTAGACATGCATAGGATTGCATGGTTGGTGACATTTCTTCATCAATTTATAACTATTGGTCTAAAAGAGACCCAGAGGCCATCTAGTCAAATCCCATGCTATAGAAATGATACACATACACACACTATGGGCCTTGCTAGACCACAGGTTAATGCGGTGCAAGGCCCATGCTTGTCCCTGTGCGTCCAAATGACGCACAGGGGATCCCGGCCTCAGCCAGGGCTCGAACCGCCCTGGCACTGCGCTAACCAAAACCGCCTGTAGCGCGGTTCTTCCCGCGGTCCCGGCCTCAGGTTGGGCAGAGGTCGAGACCACGTGCATGTGGACCGGTCTGCCACTTTTCCCAGCTACCGCACTTACGCGCGAGTAGCAGGGAAAAGCGGTGGATGGGCCGCAGTGCTCAGCTTCCATTTCCCACCCACCCCATGTCGCTTGCCTGTGATGGCCTCTGCCGCCGAGTCCCCGGCCTGTGATGGCCTCTGCCACCGAGTCCCCGGCTAGGGGACATGACAGCGCTGGCCAACACATGGGGGGGTGGGAAATGGAGGCCGGGGACATGGGGGGTGGGAAACGGAGGCCGGGGACATGGGGGGGAATTGCGGGCGGGGGACTGGACATCACGGGGGGCGGGGGGAAGGAGAATGGGCCAGGGGATCTGACATCGCGGGGGGAAAGGAGAAAGGGCCGGGGGACTGGACATCACAGGGGGGCAGGGGGGAAAGGAGAACGGGCCGGGGAGGGGAGGAGACTTTTTTAAAAACAACAACAACAACTAACCTACCTACCTGTCCTGGCTCCTGCGCTGCTGCTGCCTCTTTTTTTTTTTAAAAAAAATGGTGGCCGGGACGGCTCTCCTCCAGAGCTCGTCGCGGCTCCCGTCTGAATAAGGGCGAGATCTCGCGTTATTCCTAATGCGAGATCTCCCCTCCTCTGGATTATCACACAGGTCTAGCAATGCCCTATATTGAGGATGCTTAAAAACTCATTATGAAAAACCTTGGAATAATTAGTTGCTGCAAATTTAAAGTAATAAAGTTTTTGTTCATACTTTACCTATGGAACCCATTTCTGTAGAATGCCATGATAGCCAACAACTTTAAAAAAAGTCTTGGTACCATATCCACATCATATTTCTGAATTTGCCTATGGCACCTAGCTAGCTATAGAGCTATAGTCCGAAAGACCAGTGGTCTAAGCAATCACGACATAGCATGCACCAATAATGCTGTAATGATAGTACTGTAAAAACGCAAGAAGAACTTAAAAGAAGGAAGACATTAACATTATTTGATATTTTTCAAGTTAGGGATGTTTTTTTAAATCCACATACAAATTGAACATTCCTATGTCCAAGCTATAGCAAAGTAGGACACAAAACTCTTTATCAGTTAAGAAAAGCCACCCTGAGGCTTTTTGGAAGCATGTGGTGGGATATAAATTGAATAAATAAATAAAATGCAACACTAGCCTTTTCTTACTCAAGGGCATCAATGGAAATTACTTTTCCTTCTCCAAAATCTGTATTTCAGATGAGAAACAATAAATAATGAGAGTGACAACTGGTTGAAAGGAGATGGTGTCAAGACAAATGAGGAGTTGCAAGCAATATAATTAAGGCTGAAATCCTACACACACTTACCTGGGAGTAAATCCCGTTGAATCAATAGGGTTTGCTTTTTAGAGAAGTTTAGGCTGCATTATACAGTAGTATCCTGCGATTATACACCCTATGGCAGCGGTCGCCAACCTTTTGGGCACCAGGGACCAGTTTTGCAGAAGACATTTTTTCCACGGACCGGGGGGGGGGGATGTTGAGGGGATGGTTTTGGCAAGCCCTCCCCACCCCACCCCTCCACTCCAGGGTCCTGGCTTTGCTTTGGATGAGCAGGCGAGATGGCACCCCGCGCCCAGGTACGCTGGGGTGGGGTGGGGTGAAAGCAGCTCACCTGCGTTGCCCGGGGGTTGGGGACCCCTGCCTTATGGGTCTTGATACAAAGATGGAAAGAATGTGACCATAGCAACGTAGCACAGATACTTTAGAATCCTAAATGCTATTTCCTGGCCTTTAAGAATGGCCTTGACTAAATCCGCAATTCTTTTTTACCCATCAAATGCATTGTTAAATGACTTGGTTGTGATACTGGATAACGCTTGAACAGAAGTCCACATGATGACACCACTTAGTTTACTCTAACATGCAGGAATATGCACATGAACACATGCAAAATAGGGGGAAAGATGGAGTTTGTGGTACAAGACCAAAACAATCAAAAGTGAGCCATACAACAGCAAAAGAAATATGATTTTTGTTAGCAATATTTGCAATCCTAGGGCTGGTTTCCCTTCCAGCCAAGTTCTCTCAATAAAAACTCCTCATGCATTCATAAGTACATGGAAACACTTTGTAGCAAGCGCTTTCTCACGGATGGATCAATGCTCTAACTCCCTCTGCAGAAGCTCCCTATAGAAAAAAAACAGCAGCCGAGTGGGTAAGCCTAAAATCATGCATTTGGGTTAAAAAATATGAAACTTGGCCCATTAATATATTGACCCACACTAAATATTTTTTTGCTATGGATCCCAGCAAGTAATGTCCCCACCCCCAACAGGTAGGAGATGGACTAAAAAAGACAGAATAACTCATTTGTCAATGAGCCTGGGCTAAAATTCTTACCCCATGTGGTGAATAATAGCGGATGAGAGTCCGCAATCCAAAAGATGGAAAATAGGTGATGTGCAGCAAGCATTTGGTTTTGTGTGCAATTACAGTTTCTTAATGCAGCAACAAGGAGTGACTTACTTAAGACAGCACCAGCAGGCCTAGACTACAAACCTCAAAATGCTTTGTGTAGTCACCAACACCTCCAGTAAAGTGTCCTCCATGAGCTGCCACAGCATTGCTTCCAGCTGAATGCTTTATTTGGGCACCAAACACTGACAAGTGTACTACCACCATGCCAACAGCGATGTGTGCGCACGTGGGCATACATGTACATTGGGGTATAAGACAACGTCAAGCATGGTACACTCAGGCCAATAATACCCAATGTACATTGTGAGGTGTGTACCCCATAATAGGCGTCGGGGCACCCCAAATCACAATCAAACTTCCAGTGCAGCATCTTCTGAGAGATGGCATGCCATCACATTCATCACAATGCTGTGTTTGGGCATTAGACACTGTAATGGATGTCTAGTGCTACCACCATGTCCAGAATCGCCAAATTATGTATAAACGAGTAAAAACTGGAGGTGTGCACTGCAAAAAATCTTTGAGCCATCCCAAATTATGCATACGATGTCCAGGGGGTTGACCCTGAGTGGCATATCATCACATCTGGCCCAACTCTTTGTTTGGGCACAGGATACTGTTAAGCAAGGGAGACCATGATAGGACCCCCAGCCTTTGGTGGGAAAGGCAGTAATTTAGTTTGAGACACATGGATCTTATTTCAAAAAGTCACATTTCTAGCAGAAGGTCACATTTCTAGCAGAAGCCCCAACACATATCCCTGACACAATGTATGGTGCTATTTGAAAGGCTTGTAATATTTCTGTATGGCAGAACCGGTGGATTCTGCAAAGTCAATGAGGCAAAGCAGCATCTGTTCTCAAGAAGGTCACAATCCCTGGGGAATATTCCACCAACACAGAAGGCTCTCAAACACACAGTGTGCTCAATCTCTCAGGAAGGATATGTATGGGATCCAGCACTTGAAAGAGATCAAAAGTTCCCGAGTCCTGTAGACTAAGGTTGCAAGAGGAAAGGCAGATCTCAACAGCAACCAAAGAGAACAGCTCTTGGTCAAGCTGAGAAAAAGTGGTATGAACTGATACTCTGTGGCTTGGATCCAGAATTTTCTTCCATCCAAGGAAAGCATCTGGTCCACAGCGCATTTCTATTAGCAGAATGGGGAAGGTGATTTTTCCAATGTCCCCCTCCCTCGTTTATTATAAAGCAGATGCAATTGTTTGATGCTGTAACCCAAAGTGTATGACTTAGGCCATGGCTAGACCAAGCCTAAATCCCGGGATTGTCCCAGGATCATCCCTGTGCATCCAAATGACACACAGGGGATCCCGGGAGCAGGCAGGGACGACCCCTCCATTTGCCTGGGGTAATCCTTAAGTCTAGCTAAGGCCTTGGTCAAAAGCCTAGCTCTATCAGGAAATTGGGCATTTTTAATTGCATGTCCATTACAAGTTTGATACTGTAACCCAAAGTGTATGACTTGGTCAAAAGCCTAGTTTAACCATTCCCCTACAGATTGAATTGTGCAAAATGAGATTAAAATTAGGCAAATTTGCTCAGATTTGTAACTTTTAAACAGACTGCAGAATTCAGCTTTCCAGGACTGCTCCAGCACAGAGTTTCATTTTTTTATGATTAGCACAGAGTATACACAACCCTGCCGAGGCTGTATATGGGGTGGGCACTCTGAGGCCCTCGGCCTCATCTCAAAAGCGCTCTGCAGGCTCTGTTCAGACCTCTGGCAAGAGGCCTTGGCTCTCATCTCAGCCACGTTTCGCTCCAGCCCCACCCTCCTTTGCCCACACTCACCAATGACATGCCACTCCCCCACCCCCGAGGAAACCAAGGAGCCAGCATGGTTGCCATACTGTGGACTATCAATATCTCAAGTGGTGGCCTGGTGGCAAACCAGACAAAAAGCCTTCAAATCATTGAAAGACAAATCCAGTATGCTAGGATTTACATAACTGTGGGAAGTATTGAGAAAGCCATTCATGACACCAACGGACGTGCTCCCCACCATCCTACCAAGAGGTTTTTGTATCAAATCTTATGCTTCTTAGCTGTTCAGGTCTATATCTTGAAAAAGTGTTCATTTTCCATTTCAGGATAACCCAATACTATCGTTTAGCATTGTCTGTAAAGTACAGATTTTTTCCACAGGTACAAGGGACAGCAGCTGGTAAGGAGCTGTCCTATACCACTGCGGTAATCTTAAACTACCAACAACCCAGTCAGAGCCTTTTATTTGGAAAATGAAAACTTGCAGCAGGCAGCTTGATACCTATGTTGAACATTACAGGAACAATGTTGCGTGGGTCCTGGCAGCAGATTGAGTTTTGTTGGCAGGAGGAAGTCAGAAGATAGACTACATCCTTCGTGTTTATTGAAGCAAGAAAATGAGAGATAAGATACAATCTCAGGTGAATCATAGATTGCTATTGGGAAGCTGTTCAGAATGCCTGGTGAAAGTGAAGGATCTGTAGACATTAGTCAACTTTCAGCAAGTCCAACTTTGTCTTAATTTTGCTACCTTGGGGTCACATGGCTGTAGGAAAAAGAATCCCATCAGGTGAAGCGACAACAGTGTTTTATTATTTGGGTATTTTTGTCAGCCGGTCCAGAAAGAATTTGAATGGGCTCGAAGGATTCAGAAACACCAAGAAGATTTATCTCAAGAATTCTCAGTGCACGGAGAATTCAAAATTAGAAGACATTTTGAAAAGCCCCAAACCCAGTCTTATTTTTCTGTGCAGCTATTGATCAATCATATCAAGCACATGGCTTGCTCTAACTTATTTTTCATCTCCAATTCTCAAGTTCTTTGCTTCCTATAAGTCACCAGTATTTTTCATAAAGTTTGATATGCTGCTAAGGCAATCCATAAATGTGTATCTTGAAGGAGTTTTCCAAAAGAAATTTGTCAGGATTCGAGCCTGGAATCAACGCTGAACCAGACCAGCAATAAACCATGTGCCCCACTTAAGAGCTGACCGGTCTATACAACAAGGTAATTTACACCATATGCTTAACTTCACTGCTGCCTGACCTCATTCTCCTCAACTTGACAAGCACTGGATTTGACAACGTGTTGCAAGGAAAAACAAACACACTCATTTTCCCACGTACCTTTAGTTTTAATTCCTGCTCTGATCACAACACAAAATATACCCAAGGTTCTTTTAAATCTATCTAAACAACCACATTTTACCTGTCACAGATTGGTGCTAAGGAAAGCCCTCTCATTGAGGGAGGTCACCAGCGGGGTGCCACCAAGCTCAGTCCTGGGCCCTTTACCTTTCAACATTTTTTATTAATGACTTGGGGGGAAAGGAGTGTGTGGGGGGGGGAACGCTTATCAAATTTGCAGATGACACAAAGTTGGGTGGGATAGATAGTACTGTAGAAGACAGAGATAAAATTCAAAATGATCTTGACAGGATATTTGAGCAGAAAATAACAGAATGAAATTTTACTTGGCATCAATAGAGGTATTGGTCAGACCTCACCTGAAATATTGTGTCCAGTTCTAGACTCCACCTATTAAGGAGGATTCAGATAAACTGGAATGAGTTTAGAGAAGGGTAGCAAAGACTATCAGGGGACTAGAAACTGAGGGCCTTGCTAGACCTGCCGGGATAAGCCGGCAGGGCGGCAGGGCGACGGCACGCTAACTTTAGCGCACACTGCCCAGCCTCCTAGACGGCTGACGCGCAGGGACTACGGAAGCCCTGCTGCGTCGGCCATTTTTTTTTTTAAAGGGGCCACGTGTGCCCCGAAGACTGCGGACAAGGTAAGGGTTTTTAAAAAAATTAAGCACCCTGCCCCCTCTTTCCCCGTCCTCCCTCCCCCTCTCTTGTGTCGCCGTGTGCCAGCCCTCCCTCTCCCGTGTCGCCGTGTGCCAGCCCTCCCTCTCCCATGTCGCCGTGTCACCATGTGCCAGCCCTCCCTCTCCCATGTCGCCCCCCGGGATCCCCCCCTCGGCCCGATGGGCACAGCGCTCAGCACTGTGCCCAGTCCGTGGCTTTTTGCGGCTACTCGCGAGGCGAGTAGCTGCAAAAAGCCACGGAAGTCTCTAGACGTTCCACAGCCCCGGCCTCAGGCCGGAGCTGCGGAAAAGGTGCGCCATAAGCGACTTCGCTTATGGCGCGTTAGAGGAGGCTTCAGTGCGGCCTGGGGCCGGATTCCCCTGTGCGTCATGTGGGCGCACAGCAGGGAAACCGGCTCTCAAAGCGCACTAAGGCCTCGTCTAGCAAGGCCCTGAGTCCTATGAAGAAAGATGGGAGGAACTGGGTATGTTTAGCTTTGAGAAGAGAAGACTGAGATAGCCCTTCTGAAGTAATTTAAAGGGTTGTCACACAGAAGAGGGCAGCAACCTATTCCCTATAATCTAAGACTGTAGGACATGAAATAACTGGCTTAAGGAACAGGAAAGCAGATTTCAGTTGAACATCTGGAAAAATATCCTAACCCCTATCTGGACAGGGATAACCAGGCTTCAGTTGTCCATGCTCTCGTAACCTCCAAGTTAGATTACTGCAATGCACTCTACGTAGGGCTGCCTTTGAAGACGGTGCAAAATGCAGCAGCCAGATTGATTTTGGGAACCAGAAGGTTCGACCATATAATACCTGCTCTGATCCGCTTGCACTGGCTGCCTGTATGTTTCCGAGCCCAATTCAAGGTGCTGGTTGACCTATAAAGCCTTACATGGCTTGGGACCACAATACCTGTCGGAATGCCTCTCCCGATGTGAATATACCCGGTCACTACGTTCAACATCTAAGGTCCTCCTCCGGGTGCATACTCCGAGAGAGGCTCGGAGTGTGGCAACAAGGGACAGGGCCTTTTCGGTGGTGGCTCCCAGACTGTGGAACGATCTCCCTGATGAGGCTCGTCTGGCACCAACGCTGCTATCTTTCCGGCGCCAGGTTAAGACTTTCCTCTTTGCCCAGGCATATGGCGGCACATCTTAATCACCCACATGTTTATTTTAACGGTTTTTAATGCTTCATGTATGTATGTTCTGTGTTTTAGAATTTTAAATTTTGTATACTTGTTTTAATCTCATTTTAGAATTTCTGTAAACTGCCCAGAGAGCTCTAGATATGGGGGCGGTATATAAATGTAATAAATAAATAAATAAATAAATAAATAAGAGGTGGGCTCCCTGTCAGAGGAGGCATTCAAGCAAAGACCAGGCAGCTATCTGTCAAGAATGCTTTAAACTGGATTCCAGTACTCTGGAATTCAATGGCCTAAATGGCTCCTTCCAATTCTGTGATTCTATTAAACCCACAGAACTAAGGAACAATACATTGATGGTGCAATATAACATCACCACCAGTGCAATTATTGCATCTTTCAAAACATCTGGAATATCCAAGTCATCAATCGCAGTTTCTCCTGGTTGAAAACATGATGGCAGTGCATGCAAGAACCTAGAAAATCATTTGCACATCAAGTATTCCATGAGTTTAGCTTCATATCATGAGATGGGAATGTGTGTTTTATGTGTAGGCTGAGCAATCGCAGCGCTACTAGAAGATGTAGCGTGTGACTATGATCCAATTGTGTTCTTCTGTTGCTAGACTAATATGCAAAATTATCAGTGATTCTCCACCTGCTGTTACAGTTACAACCTGGTCCTTAGAGCTGAGTTAGTTCATTTTCCAGATTGGTTAACATTCTCACCACCAGCAGCAATCTTTGATTATCCAGAATTCTAGATAAGCATGCATCAGGTTCACTGAGATAGGTTTATTTAAAAACTGGCATCCAAATATTATGTTAAGGGATGAAGGGATAGCTTAAGCCCAGTAACTTGGCTGTCTGCTATACAGAAACAGAGAGAAGTCCCGGATAGCTCTTGTAGGAGATCATCTCTCTTTTGCTGACTCGGTGGAGATACATGTTTGTCATTCAAAGACAAATCTTAAAAGGGCTCGGATCACTCTACATAGGTGTCCAGACTCAGTTATCAGTCAGGTACAGGCAGCTTCCAGCTACCTCTAAGTGCGTCTAAAAAAAGGAATTCTCTTTGGGTATAATGTGGGTAGAGTGTATTTTCTGGGTTTGGGCCTTTTCCCCCCCTTTTCTTTTTTTCCTTGAGCAAATATTGTAAAGTGGTTTAGTGCAGGGAAGATTTCTCTCTGCAGAAACTGACACAAATGCCTTCAGGACAGGGGCAGCAACCCCAACTCCATAGCAAGGATTTCTTGAAGACAAAATTGGTGCTGGGTGGGTTAAGAGAGAAGTGGCTGTTATTACTCTTGCTGAAAGCTTCATCCCACTTACCTGCTTCCTTCTGATTATCCCCGTAACGCTAAGCTTATGCGGTTGTTGTTGTTGTTTTTGCTACCGGGTGACAGTGATCCTTTGCATACCAGGAAGTGAGTTTAAGGGGGGAAATTAAGGGGTGGATTCCTGCATTGAGCTGGGACTTGGACTCGATGGCCTTATAGGCCCCTTCCAACTCTACTATTCTATGATTCTGTGATTCCAGCAAAACCATGGGGCTGTCTATAAGGTTTAAAAGGCCCGAGATGGCTGTTTAGTGGCACTGCGTCGGCTATATGACGCAGCAGCCACCTTGCAGCCACTGTGGGGCTTTCCTGCAAAGCTGTGCGCTGGAAAAGTTGGGGACTTACCCCAACTTTTCCTGCCAGAGTGAGATCAAGACGGCTCTTCCGCTGTCTGTCCTTGCTCCGGCAGGCATTGCCGCAGGCATTACCGGGGGGAAGGTGATCTCCAATTGTTGGAAGCTGGGCGAGGGACAGAGGGTGGGCCCTGGAGCCACATGGCTGCCAGAAAGCCCGCGCTGCCCCCTGCAGTGAGGATTACTCACCGCCACCCTACAGCAGCGAGACCGCAGGGTTTGGCAGCAGAGCAGTGCCAACGTGCCACCATGAAGGCAGGGTCTGTGGGAAGAAGGACCTTCCCATGCTCCTCCCCCAGTTCTCCACAACCTCCAAAAATTCAACTGAAGCCTATCACAAGTGCAGAACCACCCATTATGAAAATTTATTTATTTATTTATTTATTTATTTAATTACATTTCTATACTGCCCCACAGCCGAAGCTCTCTGGGCGGTTTACAACATTTAAAAATAGTAAACATTAAAAGTATACAATTTAAAAACACACACACACACACACATAAAAAACAGTATAAAAACAACAGTATCCGTTTAAAAACAACAATTGTGGGGTCCATTAAAAACAAACTTAACGTTGTTAAATGCTGTTAAAAAGCTGTTAAAAATGCCTGGGAGAAGAGAAAAGTCTTGACCTGGCGCCGAAAAGATAACAATGTTGGCGCCAGGCGAGCCTCATCGGGGAGATCATTCCACAGTCGGGGGGCCACCACTGAAAAGGCCCTCTCCCTTGTTAATAAATTAATAAAGACAGCCAAATTGTTGAACGCCATGAAATTACAGAGCCCTTTAACTATGTGGGCACAAATTAATTAATTTATCAGTAAAATTAAAACTCATTTGCATCCAAGGTGGGTGCGGGGGAGGTGATTATATAACTGACTTCAGATGTTACAAGCAGCATTGAAAAGTGGATGTATGAGGGCCTCTTGTTTGCACTGTGTAGTTCAAAGGGGATCTTGTGTCATCAACATGCGGATGATACCCAGCTCTACCTTTCCTTTTCATCAAACCCAGGTGAGGCAGTGGCTGTTCTGAACCAGTGCCTGGGCACGGTAATGGACTGGATGAGGGCTAACAAACTGAGACTCAATCCAGACAAGACGGAGGTACTGTTAGAGGGTGGTTCATCTGTCCGGTGAGGTGATGTTTGCCCTGTCCTGGACGGGGTTGCACTCTCCCTACAGGATTGGGTCGGTAGTTTGGGGATGTTCTTGGATCCAGAACTGTCACTTGAGGCACAGGTGAACTCAGCTTAGGTTGATATACCAACTATGCCCTTATCTGGACAGAGATAGCCTAGCTACAGTTATCCATGCTCTGATAACCTCTCGTTTGGATTACTGCAATGCGTTATACATGGGGCTGCCTTTGAAAACGGTACGGAAACTTCAGCTGGTACAAAACAGGGCAGCCTGCCTACTAACAGGGACTGGCCGACGAGATCATATTACGCCAGTCCTTCTACAACTTCATTGGCTGCCAGTCCAGGTCTGAGCCCGATTCAAAGTGCTGGTATTAACATTCAAAGCCCTAAACGGCTTGGGGCCAGGTTATTTGAAGGAATGCCTCCTCCCATATGTGCCTGCCCGGACCTTAAGATCATCCACAGGGGTCCTTCTCCATGAGCCCCTGCCAAAGGAAGTGAGGCAGGTGGCTACTAGGAGGAGGGCTTTCTCTGCTGTGGCACCCCAGCTGTGGAACGAGCTACCCAGAGAGGTTCGCTTGGCGCCTACATTGTTCTCCTTTCGTAGCCAGCTGCAGACCTTTTTATTTTCTCAGTATTTTAACACCTAATTTAACTTAAATTTAAACTCTGCTGTTTTAATTTTATATTTCAACCCACATCAATTTTTGCTGTCCGGTTTTATCCTGGTCGTGCTTTTTATATTGTATTTTGTATTTGTGTTTTTAAATTGTTGGTTGTTTTATTATGCACTTCATGGTTTTAATTTTTGTGAACCGCCCAGAGAGCTTCGGCTATTGGGCTCATAAAGGGGGTGGGTGGGCTGGAATGCTGCCACTCACTCCACCACTTCCTGCTCCACCCCTCCAATGGGCAGGTGGCTATTTCTCTTGGACTGAAGTGTGGTAGCAACCATGCTTCAATTCAAGAGAAAAATCTAGCTGCTAGGGACCGTTCCCAGCTTTGTCTCAGGCAGGGGGAGGGGACAGTGGGCAAGTGGATGAACTAGGGTGACCAGATACAAAAGAGGGCAGGGCTCCTGCAGCTTTAACTGCTGTGATGAACAGGGAATCTCACCAAGTGCTGCATTGCATACAAATGACACCTGCTGAAATCCCCTTTTCTATACAACTGTTAAAGATACAGAAGCCCTGTCCTCCTTTCCATATGGTCACCCTAGGATAAATGCACCTGATGGCCAGAGGAAGGAGCCGGTAGGCAGTTGGATGAGGCAGACAGCTGCAGTAATGGGCAGTTGTGTGGTCGCTCTGCTGCCAACCCCACCACCTGAGCCAAGAGTTAGAACTTGCCTCACAGCTGGCCTGGGCTGCCCTGCCTGGAGATGGAACCTGTCTGATGGAGAAGAAACCATCAGAAGACAACTCAATTCATGCACAGTACAACTTCCTATAAGATTGCTGTTATACGTTTTTGAAAGCATAATGCTGCCTTTTCCCACCCATCATTTTTAGCCCAAAGTATGGGAACCAGGATTACACAAACAGACTTTAGATGGTTTAGCTGCCATGGCTTTTCCACAGGGGAAAACATTCCAGAGTATTATCATCCTACCGTCCAATAACGAGGTTTTCACAATGATAAAAAGCACCACAGGCACAAAGGCTCATTGCTACAATCAGCTTACAATTACTCTTAAGCGTTGCTTGCTGAGATTGTTCCAAAGAATGGGCCAATACGTGGACGTGTATTCAAAGCCATTTATTCAACCTGAAGCAAATATCTGGAGATAATTCAGGAGACGCAGCTGAAGCTGAATCAAAAGTGATCAAAGCTTGGATATGAAGTCATATCAGATATTGAAAGCAAGAAATACTTTCATGCAAATTCACAGGAATAAATGGCCAAATGAACTCTAACTTGATGAAGCAGGCGGGAGAGAAAATAACCTACCACAGAAAGAAAATGGATTAGAGACAGACAGACTACACCTGTGGAATGTTAACCATCATTTTGCCCCACAGAGGTCAGCAACAAACAATACTGATTTGGAAGGGGTGAGTATATGGAAGCTGGGAAGGGGGGGGGGGTTCCATTTATATTTTCGGGCTGGTGGGCTAAGAACCAGGATAGCAGGTGCAATTGCCAGATGAAAAGTGGGAGGGAGGCTTAGCAAAGTTTTTGCATGTAGAGCAGAAAGATTCCCTTGGTGATCAAGTGGGAGAGGTTGGGTACTTTCCTTTAGATGTCACCATTTGGATACTCAATTTTATTGTGCATCCTTCAGAGACAGGGCTCTGTTGCCTTTTCTTTTCATCATAATTTGTACCTACCCACCGACCCAATCAACCTTTGCATTGGGCAAGATATAAAACAACATGAATAAATAGCTGTTTCAATCAGTAAGATTGATCAGGGTGCACACAAGAAGTCAGCCATCAGCCCAAATACCAACCTGAAGTTACCTCGGGGGGGGGGGGGGAAGAAACATTATTCTCAGACCTAAAAGGAGTCTAAATTTCCCCTTCACTGATTTCACTTTTTAGAAGATAGAGGTTATTAAATCCACCTTACAACCCTCCTGTACATAAAAATTCTGCACGTGTGCATTTCAATCTGTATAGTCAACTAGTGCAAAAAACGGTAGAGACGCTGCATGGCTTTTACAAGTGTGTTTTAAAATTATTATTTAGTTCAGTGGTTCCCAATTAGCTAAGTACTGTGGACCCCTTGTTTTTCAAATGCCAAGCCATGGACCCCCTCCTTTTGAAAAAAAAAAAGTTATCTCTATGGTAGTTACCTGTGCGAAGCAATTTTTTGGAGAAAATAAGGGGTAGCCCCTCAGAAGCAAAGGATTTTAGGTATACTAAAAAACAGACCATAAAATTTGTGATATTTGTGATATTTGTGATATTACCATGCAAAAATGACAATGATTTAGTTAGGAATATAAAGACGAATTTAATTTTACTAACGTCGAGCAATTGAACAAATTATGACATGTTTAGCAGCTACTAAGCCTAAATGTGATGGGAGAAATCATGCCTCCTTTTGTCCCGAACAATCCCTTCCACATCCGGTTCAATATTTCCTACTTTTAATCTCAAATCTGGATCAACATTTCCAGGCTTGTTCTTCATATAACAAAATGTCGAAAATGTTTGTTCACAAAGATATGTGGAACAAAAGAGAAGTAGATGTTTCAAAGCTTTTTCACCTAACTTCTTATAATCAGGAGAAACCTTCACCCAGAATTAGTCCAGTCTATATTCTTTGAAAAATGATTTCAATGAACCATCACCAGTCACGTCAACAAGTGCATCTTGCTCTTCCGCAGAGAGAGTTGTTAGTTGTACATCACCACATTCAAAAGGATTCCTTCTCCATGAGTTTTCAGGATTAGGTGTAGGGAAGTAATCTCTGAAGCTAGTCGCTAAATCACGCAGTGATGCTCAGTGATATTATATTTTGCTTCTGGTAGGAATTTGTCATCAGTGGACTCCAGAAATGAATGGTGAATATGTGAATGGTGCCACGGACACCCTGGGTGGGTTACGCGGACACCCTGGGGTCCACAGACCATCAATTGGGAACCACTGATTTAGTTCATACTTTCTCAGCCTGAACACACTACAAAAATGCCACGCCAGGACATCTATAATGAATCCTAGCATTCCAAGTTTTATAAAACAAATAAATTGTTAATAGTCTTTAAAGTTTATAGGAAAATGTAGGATAGTCACATCTGAATAGACTGTATTACAAAAGGAATTCCAAACACACACACACACACACACACACACACACACTTACAATGCAATAATAATAACATTAGCTGGCACTATTTCTTATTGCCCAAAGATCCAAATTGGCTAAAAAAAAAAGCCTGATCCTCTTCATCCTGAACTTTTAAAAGATTAATTAATTTTAAAAACACACCTATCTCAAATCAAGTCCCACCAGATAGTATTGAAAGAAGAGAAACCCATCAAAAGTTCAGATGTGCACAGGAGTATAGCTGCAGGCACGCAAACAAGGACCGAATCAAGGAGAGACTATCACTACTATTTCTCAAAGTTTAGGGTCATCAAGAAAAGCTGCTGCATAGCCACACAGAAATGAATGGGAGCTACGTAAGTGTACGAACAGTGTGCTGTGTACAAACAGTGTGCTAGGCACAAAAAAGTAACCTAGTCCCTAACCAAGGACTTCTATATTTATATTAGACACATTAGAACACAGACTCTAAACACACACACCAAAAACATGGAATGGGATTATGGTCTTGCTTTATTTACCAACACTTGTAGTGTACAAAAAACGATGTGCTACATTTAACATTATGAAATTAAATACATTAACTTACATACATTACATTTTTAAACTAGCTGCTTGTTTTTTTCTCTGACTGGACTGGCCACACAACAAGGAGATGGAAACGTCTTGTTTCCTTCAAGTGCGTAGATAGGATGAAAGACTGCAGGTGGAAGTCTTAATTTCTTTTTTCTTTTGTAAATTAATACTTTTATTTATTTTCCACAAAAACAAGACACATGAGGAAAGGTAAAAATACAAACTATACAATACAACAATACAAACTATACAAACTAAATCAAAACGCAAACATCTACTGAAATAAACACAAATACATAAGGCTATATTCCATTTAAAGCGATCTTCATGTCAGATGGCAAATATCAATTATTTCTAGTTAAGCAGATCCAAATTACATAAAAGCAAGCAAATGTATATAACAAAGGCAAAAATGCATATATAAAATCTGCATACAAATATATCATCCTTTTGCAGTTCTTGTATATACTCAATAAAAGGTTTCCAGTCCATTACGTATGAAGCTATTGTTCCTTCTTTTACTAACGCCATTAATTTCGCCATCTCTGCCAATTCCAACACCTTGAGGAGCCATGCTTCCATTGTTGGTACTTGTGTTTTTCCCCAATACTGCCACTGTTACCATATATTGAAATAACAATCCTTTTTCTTTTAGTTGATCATCCATAATTCCAAGCAAAAACATTTCTGGTTTCATTTCTATATTTATCTTTTAAAAAATTTGCATTACTGCATCCCAGTAAACCTTTGCCCTTTTGCAAGGCCACCACATGTGGTAAAAGGTTCCTTCTTGTTCTTCACATTTCTTGACCATATACTGCATGTATGATTTGGCCTGGATTATAGTTCTTGCTTTCTGATTGTAGCACAGTTGTAATCTGGATTGAATTGCGTTCTGTGAAGACCTGTGTAGATAGTATTGCTTGGGGGCAGGGGTGGGGAAGGGATTTATAAGTACATGCAATACCTGTATTGATATATTTATTTCATTTATATCCAGTTCATCCCGCTGTCCCCAGCCCCTTTTCCACCTCCCCACTTTTATTACAAGGTACACTAAATTAGGCTGAGAGGTATTAAGTTATCCAATTCCTCCAATGGGGATTTGAACCTGGGCCTCTCCAGTTCTAATCTGGCACTCTATCCACCACACAGCCCAGGATGAACAAGGATATAACTGAGGACTCCATCCCTGGGTGTGTAGGAGCTCTTCCCAGGAAGCAGAGGGATTTTTTAAAATTCTTTTTTTGGGGTTGGAGGAGTAGGCAGACTTACTTCTTCCTGACATATTCTATACTGTTCCTTCATATACAATATGCAAGCAAAACATAAAGGGGAGGAAGGGAAGTATTAAATTATACTTGTCTATAATCTTTTATCATTCCATAATGGTGTTGCCATAAATTAATGCTAAGTGGGATGGGTCAGGAGGGAGACCACACGTCCGGGTTAAGTTGCAGCATTTAGTAGCAATTAGCGCCGGTGTAAAATACAAAAATAGACCCAATGTTTAAAAATGGATACTTTGGAAATGAAATCATTAGGGAGCAAAAAAAAAAAAAAAAGCATTGAATGAGTTTAACCAATTAGCATTTGTTTAAGTAAATATTTTCTCCACTACATATGTGCTAGAGGGGGGGGCGGGAAATATCCTCCAAGAATTATTTATTTCAAAATAGCATTTGCTTTCATCGAAGAAAAGGCAGTAACTCACTACCTTCTCTCCCTTCACATGACCCTCCGTGCATTTTCTAAGGAAAGAAAATATTTAGTCCAATATTATCGTAACACGGAATATGGCTCTATTTATGTGACAACCTGACAACATACAATTTCATGCTTGTTGAACTGATCTGTGTTATATATTCACTGTGAATATTATGAAGCCTCACCATTATAAATATGAAACAGTATACACTTATTCACAGTAACTCCAGCGGCAGCAATTTAGAGTTGGATTGTCTGTGCGCTCATGAAGTTCCAAATGCCACCTTAAGACGCCGCATCTCACTAAAACAGATGTGCGGCGCAACTGTGACCGAAGTGGATTTGCGATGACCTATGAGAAAGGAGGCTAATACATTTTTTGCTTGTATGGCAGCTGACTCTGGTTTGTATTTAGATAACTGACTTGCACGAACACAGTGTCCTCATGGGTATTGTTTAAACACACACGCGCCAAGTTGTTATGTTCATCTTCACCTCTGTACTTTAACTTAGTGGCCTTGCCCTAGATGAATATGGCTTTCTCTTCCTCTCACTGTCAGGCTTGCGGCTTGAACCAGGAGCACAGCAGGTTATGGTCCAATTCCTGACTTCCTGCACCGACAGCACTGGGACCACAAAGAAGCAGCTGGACAACCAGGTATGCTTTAGGGTGGATTCCTGCACTGAGCAGGGGGTTGGACTAGATGGCCTTATAGGCCCCTTCCAACTCTACTATTCTATGATTCTATGAAGAGGGAGCTGCAAGGAAGTCAAGGAGGGATACGAACTGAGACCAGAAGCATTCTGGGCTCCAAGATCTACTGTGCTACCTCAGTCTGGGCAAGTCATCCACGAGGAAAGTCTCTCAACGATTCCGCCTCTTACGCCTTCTGCACCAGATACCCGTTGCTCCATTTTCTCTTCCCCAGAAAGCATCGTCAACCTTGGCCATTCCAGGGAGAGCCCCAGCAAAACACTGAGGAATGCCTAACAGGATTACATTGGGTGATTGGTTACATCTTCATACCTGGTAATTGAACAAGGCCACTCACGCCACCGCATGAGGAAACCCTCAAAGGAGCCACCTTGAGCCAGTTTGGCTGCGAATTGCCAGGGAAGACAGGAAAAGAGCAATTTGCATGGACTTGCTTCAACCGTTACACAATCTCGACTAGCACTGAACAGCACGTTTCGTCCACTTTGGGAAAGAGACTGAAGAAACAAACACACCTTGCAAGAGGTAGATAGGGGGAAATTTGCATAAATATTTTCATGCTGTGTACAGTACCAGCTTGAAATGCAGCGAACGGCTCGAGAATGGCTTTCGCAATGCACAGATCAAGTCTGATGGCGCCGAAGTTTCTATACAACTGCTGGGCAGATTTTTTAACAATGTGTTTGTGGACACAATATCTCCAGCCGCCCCTTTGTTTAGTAAACATTGGTGATCCAATGTAAACAGCAGCACCCACCCTGTCATGAGAGGCAAACATATGATTATGTGAAGGCCTGTCTCACACTATAACCGATTGTGAGACTTGGGTCTGGGAACAAATTTCTGGGTAGGAATTTGGTTTAAGCATAGGGGATTTGCTGTCTTTGTTACATGCTGTGAGCCACTTTTAGGAATTCAGTCAACATGCAACATCCAAATCTACTAAATAAAAAATACTAAATTTGCTTGGTAAAATAGTTGGCCTTGATGTCTGGGGGATGGTGGGAGTTGTAGTCTAGCACATTTGGTGGATGCCACGTTGGGGGAGGCCAGCCTAGAATATGGCTTGGCTCATTCAGTTGATTTATCTGGAGCCACTTGGTCTAAAGATGCCCTGATTTGGTACCCTTACTTACTTCTGCTCTCCAGATCAGGACAGTGTGATCTGGATTAGGTGAAGGACCCTGCCTTGAACCTACTTACCTTATGCCCCCTGTTCAGCGACTCAAAGGGCTGGACAGTCAGGTTGAGAATGGAGTCCCATGACTACTATTTCCAAAACTGGCCCGCCTGCAAGTTCTGTCATCAAAACAGCTACTGACCCCACATCCCCTCTAGGATGGCTAAGAGAGTGAGACAGTAAGACTCCAGTTCAAATACTTCAGCCATGAACGCGTTTGGTGGCCGTAAGGCAGGGGTGAGCAGAAAGTAGACTCCCAGAGTTGTTTGAACTTCTCTTAGAATTCCAGATACTAGCATGGGCTTCTGGGACTTGAAGTCAAAAACATCTGGAAATGTACCTTCTGCCCAGCCCTGCCTTAAGAAAGCCACTATTCTCTCAGCCTCAAACCCCCAATCCAAAATATGCAATATGAGAACAATACTGGCCTATATTACTGGCTGAGAACCAAGGTGGAGATAGTGTGGCTTACTAAAGGCCAGCTAGGAAGTTCCAAGCCTAATTTGTAGCTCAGCTTCTTAACCACTACAACAGACAAACACGGCTGCTTGAAATAAATAAAAACATAAAGAATTACCACAAACCGAACTAATCAGTTAGCTACAGAGATCCCAGCCACCCCCTCCCCTTTAAGGCAAGTGTTCATATTTTGTATTCTCTATTCAATCCTATTGAAATCCAGGAACCCTACATCTCCTAAAATGCATTAAAAATTATAACAGCATTAGAGTTTATTGTTCTTGGGAGTTACCTTATCCCAAATCTACATCTTGGCTTTTAAAAATATATATATTTACTGTTATTCTAAACCCACAGTTCTCTCTCTCTCTCTTTTCTAAAGCTACCCGATAACCACATACCGTACATTCATTTCTCTAGGACCTCAGTGGCTCTTATATGGTCACTTTTTTTTAATGATTTCTTCCGTGTGTAAAACCATCTCGAACTACGCTCAACGGTCTCCTCCTCCTCCTCTTTTTGTCCTACAGCAATACGATGCGCAGCAAAATCCATTTGCCATAACAAAAATTCCATTATAAAGGTGCGTTTTGGAGGGATGCAAGCTGTTAAACACCCTTGACATATTTAGAAAGACGTATAAAGCATTTAACATGTAGTAATTAGAATTTCAATAACCTGCTTATAAAGTTCAACAAAACTGTGGGTCTGGTTCAGGATCGCCATTTTCATTGCCTTCAAAATTACGGATATGCTGCCCGTTCTTATCATATGATCCAGAGAAACTTAGTTTATGTTTGCTCTAGCCCGAAACCATCTGCTACTGCTCTCCACTCCACCCTCAATTCCATTAAGCCCCCTGATGAGTTTCATTCGGCCACTGTGCCATCTAGAACATTAAACACAATGTTGTGTTTTTTAAGCCAGCCATTAAATCACAATCAGTTCCTATTAACAATCCGAAGCTTCTCCCCTTTTTTATCAACAGTTACTTTATTAAATCCTTAATAATATAGATAGAATAGTTAGTTAATTTGTGTGTTGAGCCATGGATGTTAATTTGTAAACATAATAACATACTGCAATCATTTGCATAATAGCATTTTAATCTTTTTAGTAAAAGCTGTAATTCCCTACAAAGTACACTGCAGTAGAAACTAAGTGACTATTGGTAATAATAAAAAAGGGCCTTAAAATTCTGATCCTATTATAGCGTTGGAACATGCCCAAACTGCTTCCATAATCTCTGAAATGTTACTGTTCTCTGATTTAGGTGTCTATGTCAAGAATAAAAATGAAGTATATCTGGTGGCTCTAGACTATTTCCTAAATGTAATTTAGTATTCACTAAGCACCAGCACTTTGCAAATAGCTGAGAGGCTTCCCTTCAAAGGTTCAGAGCTCCAGTTATGCATGTTGTGCTAGTAACACCAAGCAACTCACCTTCCAGACGGTTGTGCTGAATAGATGGCTACGATAAATCATGCCGAGTTGGCACCAAAGGGTAGAAGCCATCAAGAGCCTGACTACTGGGGCTCCCTCCCCAAGATTGTATCTCCTTAAACTGCCTGCCTTGGGCTACTAGTTTTGGAGAAAATTAAGGAGTGGAATTAACACACACAAACACATCTATCCATACACACTGGAAGAGACCAGTTGAGAAGGCTCCATGGGCCATTCAGCCTCCGAGAAACCCATTAACACCAGTCACAAGACTCTGCAAAGAAAACATTGGGGGCTGTTTGAAAGTCAGGCCAAGTTGTTTTATGCAAGATCTGGTAATTCATTAATCAATCTGGCTGCAAACATTGAATGAATAACTTTACAGGAGTGCGAAAGCCCCCAACAGAATATGGGAGCTTTATGGTATGAATATATGCAAATTACCCAGATGACTATAATAAAAAAAGAAGAAGCCCCCATCGTCGTCGCCATGCAAAACCATTCCAAATGGATACAAAGTCATTTATCTTTGTAAAATTTCCTCTTTGCCAAGAACGACGCGCTGTGTACGCTTCCATTGTGAATCTTTTTCACTCCCCACCACCTCCTCACGGATTGTAATAAACAGATTTGGCTGCCCAGAGAGAAGCACAGTAGCTTACGTTGTGCTTTCCAAATACCTTACATGCATCACAGTCCTGAAAGTGCCTTGTCCCTAGCTGAACACAAACACACGCACACGCTCAACAATTCAGTGCGCGATTATAATGGGAGCGTGGTAACTGAAATCACGGTTCACTTTTAAAAAAAATAAAAGTAGGGAAGAAATTCAGGGAGAATGTTTTTGATAGGTAAAAATTAGTACCACCATCAAATGAATGCGACCCTTGCAAATTCTCTTTCCTTATGTTTCTTGTTGAAGACCAGCCGTTAAACTGCCCCCTCAAACAGCACAATTTCCTGAGCAACAAGCCCATGCATTCTCTTTTAAGAAAAATACAACTCGTCTTTTATTCACGTCCTTCCCACCACTTTTCACATATTCATATATAATGTTGGGGCATATATTTATATCTGAAATTACCACTATAGGACATGCTGGGTCTATTTCATTCTACCTGGTTTTAAATATGATTTTCAATATACCTAATCTTGTACATGCACACCAGGCAGCACAAACCGCACAACAGGATTCATAGTGGCGGCACGGAAGCCAGTTTGCCCAGTTCATCATTTTCTCCACATTAGTACTAAAGTACTAAACTGAAAGCCTGGGGTGAGACTACTACACAGAAGTGCCTTCGAGGAATGAATAAGAGCTAATGCAAAGGATGGGACAGTTAAGGAACATCCAATATGAAGGAAATCCAGCAAAAGTGAGAAATACCCGTCACCTCAGCCCAAAAACAATAGATGAAGAAAAGAACGGCTGTTTGGTGCTCTGTGCATGTGGTCGCCCGCTTATTTTGGCCTAGCTTTCACCAAGACAAGAAACCTGCATCTGGGCTGTACTGCCTCAGACTGCAGCTGAGGGCTCATGTGAGTCAATGCTTCTCTACACACACACACACACACACACACATTGTCTTACTGCAGAATTAAGGCAGAATCTATGTTCAAACAAGCCTGTCAGAACCAACTAATCTGTATGTAGGACAGTTGTTCAATGGCCAGACAAAGCCATTTTTCTAATGCTCAGAAGCACTTTTTTTAAAAAAAAAAAAAATACTCCACATATTTTTTTTATGATACCAACAACAGATTTGGGGCCCAAGAGGCATGGGGCAAAGTTTAGTCCCAATCACACTAATTTTACCCATATGTTACGTATCAGAGATTGCTATCTATTATTTATTGCTGGAGGTCCTCAACCTCATTCCATAACTACAATCATTGTTGCAGGATACCCAGATTCCCAGTTCATCCATAGATATGCATGGGGAAGGGGTGTTCTTCTGGATATTCCAAGCAGTTGGCTCTGGTTTAGCTAGGAAAGCTGAAGTATTAAATTTATAAGCCAACACTGTTATCTTTTAGGCGCCAGGTCAAGACTTTTCTCTTCTCCCAGGCATTTAACACCATTTAACAACGCTAAGTTTGTTTTTTAGCGGACACCCCCAGAACTGTTGTTTTTAAATGGATACTGTTGTTTTTATACTGTTGATTTTATGTTTTTAAATTTTGTATACTTCTAATGTTTACTGTTTAAAACTTTTGTAAACCACCCAGAGAGCTTCGGCTATGGGGTGGTATATAAATGTAACAAATAAATAAAATAAATAAAAATATAATCAAAATGCTAGAAAATAAAATAACTGAACAAAAGAGAAACCTTGTGCCAAAATCTCTATCAAGAGCAGCCTGAGGGTAAAATCCAGTTACAGGCCGTATCTTCTTTGGTTCTTGAGCAAGCACACACACACACACCCCGTAGTCATAAAAAAGAGCAGCGGAACAAGGAACAGTATTGCATGAATGGAGAGAACTCACACAGAATACAACGACAGTCCAACTGGAAGCAATGATTAAGCCAAGAATCTGAAATTAGGGCCTTTCAGGAGTAAGGCCATTAGATGATAATGTGTATATATAGGTGAGAATTTACTGTCAGTTTGATTTTGATAAGCATTTAAAATTTGCAAAGTTCTTCATATTGAGGAGAGAAAGTTATTGAGATTTTAAAAATTCAAATGGCGGAGAAAGTCAAACTGACCGATTCACCCCTCCCATCGTGCCGGTCTTCAAACCAGCCCTGCTGCGTTTGGGGTCTTCCTGCTTATTCTCAGGACCTTTGACCCCCTGACAGCACCACTAACTGGGAGCTATACCTGACATAGCCTGCAATCCTGTACCCCACATACCTGGCAGTAAGTCCTACTGGACTCAATGAAACATATTTCCAAGTCAAAATGTATTATACTAGGATTTCAAGAAGACTCTCTCCTTCATTGCATCCAAAGTCAGCCATATGTTAAAGCCAACAGAATGAAAGAGGTTCCTGTGGGCTGAGTTCAATTCCGGAGAGGGTCCTGGGGACCACGTTCCTGTGGTGGGCAGGGCTGAAGGCAAAAGGGGTGGGGCCAAAAATGCAAATGACAAGCCAGCACCTTGGAACTTAAAGCTCCGCTTGCCAGTAACTAAAGTACAGGAGATCCATTTCAACCTTTTAGAATGAGGAAGGAGCTGCACAAGAGCCCGGAAACCACCCTATTCATTGGTAATTGAGGGGAAGGGGCCATGATTGGGACTTTAAGAATTTAAAGCAAGTGGCTGAGGGGGTTGCTGGGACTTGTAGTCCAGCTTACCTTGTGGGCACCAGGTTGTGGAAGGCTGATCTACAGAAAGAATAGCCGGGTTTCCTAATATCCATGTTAGATCCAAACCAGTACTGTCTGGTCACAAATTCAGAGGTGAGGGAGGGGCATAAGATATGAAGCACCTGCATGAAGTCAGGAAGATTTTTTGTTTGTTTTAGCTCAAATAAGATCCGAGGCATCTGCTAGTGCTTTGAGCGATATTTCACAATCCACGCCAGGAGTAACTCAACTGCCCACTACGTTTTGCAAAAAATATGTGACTTCCCCACATTTTACTACACAGATTCCACTCTAGTTAGAACCAAGCTACATAGTCAGTAGACTTGCATTCTGTGTCTGTTGCTGAACTGGGCCACTTCAGACGCTGATCTATTTCCGTCGTCCAATGGTAAGGGGCAATTTCGTACGCTGCCTGGCATGATAGAATTATGAGACTGGATTTTGCATTTATCCCTGTCCTGTACAATGTTGTTTCTACAATGTTGCACATTTCCAAAAAAATAATATGGACCCTGTTTGATCATATTAGCCTATTTTCTGCTTATGGCACAGAGAGAAGGTGTTTTCCTGTATACATGGCGAAAGTTTACAATTAACAGTTCACATTCTATGGCCAAACAAGAAAGATTAAAGTGCAGGTGGTTGGGGTGGGGAGAAAGAATCAGTATTTAAAATAAATAAAACTCCCTACCTGTAGAAAACAAGCATGTCAGGGCAAAGGCTAACATAGAATTTCCCCATGCAGGGCAATATTGAAAACAGTCTGGGAACTTCAACTGGTACAAAACAGGGCAACACAGTAACTAACAGGGACTGGCCAACGAGACCACATCACGCCAGTCCTTTTCCAGCTTCATTGGCTGCCAGTCCAGGTCTGGGCCCGATTCAAAGTGCTGGTATTAACATTTAAAGCCCTAAACGGCTTAGGGCCAGGCTATCTGAAGGAACGCCTCCTCCCATATGTACCTGCCCGGACCTTAAGATCATCCTCAGGGGTCCTTCTCCACGTGCCCCTGCCAAAGGAAGTGAGGCAGGTGGCTACCAGGAGGAGGGCCTTCTCATTCCCGGCTGTGGAATGAGCCCCCTAAGGAGGTTCGCTTGGCACCTACATTATATGCTTTTAGACGCCAGGTGAAGACCTTTTTATTCTCCCAGCATTTTAACGGTCTATAAATAAATTTTAAGTTGATGTTTTAAATTTGTAATTTGCATTGCTGCTGTTTTTATCTGGTTGAGCTTTTATATTGTATTTTATATTATGGTTTTATACTGTTGTTTTATACTTTGAATGGTTTTAATTTTTGTGAACCGCCCAGAAAGCTCCGGCTATTGGGCGGTATAGAAATGTAATAAATAAATAAAAATAAATAAATAAATAAATAAATATTTTTAGTAAGACCATTTTTGTTTGTTTCTCCCATGTGCAACTTGGCTCCAATGACCTGTGAGCGTGGTCTGACATAATATGCCCCTCTGTAGGCTAGTACAAGTAGCCTGGATGGCTACTATATGACTTAATCTCTATAAATTTATCTCTAGTGGAATGACAAGAGTTCATTATACCTTAATTAAAAGCAAAAAGAACAAACACAGTTACAATAAGTGACAAGGTACCAGACAAGGCGCTTCCCTGGCTCAGCCCATGTCACCACCACATTTGTCACCACCCAGTTTAGTATATCCACGTAGGTAGCCAGGGTATTGGACCTCTTTCAGCCGGAGGGCGTAATTCAATTTTGGAGAAGTTCTTGGGGGGCAGGGGGACACATTCCAGTGAACCATAAGCCAAGGGCGTGGGGCCAAAGGTGAAAGGGGGGTGCAAAATACCAGAAAGACCAGCATATTTTAACATACAGCTCTTACGTGCCAGATCTACACCAAGCAGAATAGAACACTTTGAAAATGGTATACTGTATGTAGTGTGCCCGGGGCCTGAACAGTTGTCAAAACTGTTATAAAGCAGTAGTGTAGATCCTGCCTAAGTCTTTGAAGAGGCATTTCAAACTTTTAGAACGGGGAGGAAAGCGCACAAAAGCTGGGAAGCCGAATGATAGGTGGTCAGGTGGGAAAGGAAGTGCGGACCTCTGGGGAACTCCAGAGGGCCAGAGAAGGAACCAAAATAGGCTGGATTTAGGGCCTACTATAAAGATACTTTTGGGGGGACGTCTGAGCTTCTCTGTCCTATAGCCAGACACTAAATCATTAGAGAATGATTAAAGTTACAACTGTAAGCATAATTACAGCCCTGTTGCACTCTACTAAGAGCTATTAGATTTGGGGCAGACACCCCTTGCTTGGGATGGGGACCGGAGAAAACAGTTTGGTGCTTGAAATGTAGCCTTCAAAGGAGACAGCCGTCAAGCACGAGCTTTACAACTGATGGGCAAGAAGGAGCCAGGATAGGCAGTGGATTGCGGGGGGGGGCGGGGGCGGAAGGGGAGGGCATGCTGTTTTCTTTCGGAGAACTGATACTACTTTAAAGGCTAGCACTCCTCATCTGAGACGCCAAACTACATGTGACGCAGAGCATCCATGGCTGTGCCTCGCCAGGTTTTAATTTTTTCAGTTTGGATAACATGGACGGATCTGGAACTGAGGTTTGCATAATTCATCTAGATTCATTTCAACTGTGATCCATACAGCCACTAGGCTTAAATGGCAGCCGTGCAGTAGTCAAACCCACAGGGGACAATTCGCGTCAGCGCTATGATGAGGACCAACCTTCTCCCTTAAGCTATATTACATCGGTCCTGCTGTGAGCAGCCCAATAGCGTGGCAGCCAGTTTTACGCTCACTTGTTTTATAGCAGCATAAATATGTGAATGCTAGTACTTTTGTTCAGGGGTGCAAATTGCCGCGAGTAAGGCACACAGCTTTCACCCCAGCCAAAAGGGGCATTTCCCTGCAAGGCCTCTCCTAATATAGGATGGAGGAACAAAATGGAATGAGCACACTGCACTGTGGGTGGGAGCACCATAAGGCAGCCCCCTGCCTCTCGTGGCTGAAATGGGAAAGGGACCAAGCCGGAAGGCAGCCAGGATAATTATTATGGGCGCAGGCTGAGTTCATTGCTGAGCCTCCAATTCAATGACACATCCTTAGTGTCATTGAAGGGGCACAAAATGCCCGTCTCTCAAACTTACCTCACTTTTGCTTCTTATGAACCAAAGCAGCTGAAGCGAGCTGTCACTTTCTCGTGGCAGAGGGAGGTAGGGTCAAGGGAGGCTCTCTCTTTCCCTCCCCCTCCTTTCAGTGGGCAAACCTCACCCATGTTTGTAGCCCTCCTAGCACCCCAAGAAAGAACGAAAGACCGTTCAATTCCACAGCCCACAAGAAAAGGTTGCTAAACTAGGGTCTGATGTTTCAGCTCAGCCCTGACCAAGTAAAAGGATAAGCAAACCATTCCTAAAACCCTATGAACCATTCCCTGAAAACCTAATCATGTCTTCTACTTAGAATGCTTTATAACACCAAAGTACAATTTGTTTTAAATATCCCACCTTTCCATCCAAGAGGATCTTGAAAGCAGCTGGATATCAATTATATACCAAAACAATACAAAGCACAGCATCAATACCATAATAAATGACGAAGACAACTCATACTGGGGCTTTCCCAAATGTTCTCTGAAAGAGCAAGGTCTTCACTTGCCATCTGAAGCCCAGCAGTGAGGGAGCCACGTGAGCCTTCCTCTGGAGTCTGTGAAGTTGGCACAAAATTGGACTGGGTCACTCCATGCAGCATGCTCCAGTTAACATGCCTGCTGACGCATTCTGGACCATTTTTGTAGCTTCCGGATGCTTTTCAAAAGGTAGCTTAGTGAAGAGTGCATCACAGTACTCTTCATTGCCCAGGCGTGGATGACAGTGACCTGGTCCCTTTCTCTGCAGAGAGATCACAGCTGCCACATCTAGCTAAGCTGTTAAAAGATGCCCCCCCGGCCCCTGCCACCAAGTGGGCACCCAGACACATTGCCCAATTTGTAAACTGGGCTGAAGAGGGAATACAAGTACAACTAGAGGTTGTATGCCTACGCTTAGATCAGCTGATCTTCCAACCGGCAACACCCCTGTCTTGCCTGGATTAAATTGCTGTTCATTCACCTTCATAAGAGCCTTGTGTGGTAAGCGGCAGTTACTGCAGCTGAAACTCTCCCCACGGCCTGAGTTCGATCCCAGCGGAAGCTGGTTCTCAGGCAGCTGGCTCAGGTCGACTCAGCCTTCCATCCTCCCGAGGTTGGCAAAATGAGTACCCAGCTAGCTGGGGGGAAAGTAACTGCGACTGGGGAAGGCAATGGCAAACCACCACGCTACAAAAAGTCTGCCAAGAAAACGTCAGTGCATGCAGGCATCCCTCCAGGAGTCAGCAATGACTCAAGTGCTTGCACGAGAGGTTCCTTTCCTTTTTTCTTCTGTGTTCAGAAGACACTTTAAACCACGGCTTTAACCATGGTGAATAAAGCAAAAAGCCTTATTCACTGTGGTTAAAGCCATGGTTGAAGGGGGTCTTCTGAACACAGCCTGGCTTTCTGGCTTAATCACCATGGTTAAAGCCATGGTTTAAAGTGCCTTCTGAATGAGCCCTTTGTGACATCAACGTCATACTGACATAAACTAACCACTGGCATGGCAGGCATATTGAACTGCCCTGTAGACAAACTATTCTAATCACAGTTGGAACACGGAGCACCACATCAATCTACAGATGCTAACCAACCAGTCTTTCACTAGTCTGAGCAGTAAACCAATGCTCTACCACTTAACTGGTACTAAGGTCAGTTCCACCCTGCTGTGATGACAACCTATTAGATTCTACCAGCCTAGTGCCATTACCTGTCCAATTCGACCCTCAAGCCACCAAATCCCATTCTTGAATTCTTCCCTGTTCCCACCCAGTGGTGGGGACGTGACATATTTTAGGAATCAAAAGTTAGCATCCCTAAGACACTGGGCCACTGGAAAAGTAGATCCTGGCATGACAACTATTTGATATATCTTGTCATTTCTTCACAGCAGCCTTTCACAGCCTGGTGCTCTCCAGATGAGAATGCTGGGTATTGTAGTCAAACACACCTGAAGGGCGCCAGTATGGAGAAGGCTGCTCTACAGGGTTAATGTGTAAAAATCAAAAGCTGTATCCAAGGAATAAAAAAGAAGAAGTTATGAGCATTGCAGCTTGCAAACAACATCAGAGTTCAGAGCAGATAAAAACGACCCTCCGCGACTTTACATTTAGTCTTTCCTTACCTCAAATATGTTTGACGGTTCATTGGCGTACTGATTGGAAATGATCTCTGATTGGTCACTGTACCACTTGAGTCCGCCCAGAAAGCTGTCCGCATCCAAGTCGTTCACATCTAATTCGGAGAGGTCAAGTTCTGGAAGATCTGGGCAAAGAGGCTGGTCTTCACCAACCAGAGCAGCACACTAGAGAGGGGAGGGTGGAGAGATACAGAAATGCTTTCATTAATTAGAGGAAACTGGGACCAACCACAGCATGTGAGATGAATTATCTCTCCGTTAACTCACTTACACCACTCGGCAGGTCATGGGAGTTAACTTCATTTTGGGGCAAGAAAATGCTGACTTGTATCACGAAGCTTGGCACAGGGGTGTGTGTGTGTGTGTGTGTACAGACACACGCACCAGCCTGCCTGAAGGGAGAGAATCTGACCTTTGACTTCTAAATCACCCTCCTGCGCTGGGAACAATCACTATCTTTTCCCTTACATTCCCCAAAGTGCAGAAGGCTTTTTTTTTAAAAAAAAAAAAAAAAGCAAGGCGGGCAGGTTGCTACTTCTAATCTCTCAGTGAAGCCAAAATGAGACATTCTTGGGGAAGATGCATGGCAGCATCCAAAAAGAACAAGCCTGTGCCCTTTTCTCTCCAGCAATACCTGGCTGTTATAAAAGTAGGATAATGTGGCATTCTTGACAGGGCAATCCCATGCACGTCTAACTCAGAAATAAAACCCACTGAGTTCAAGTGGATTTTCTCCTTTGTAAGTGTGTAGAGCGCCCTTCCCCAACCTGGAACTCCAACTCCCACAGCCAATGGTCAGGAATGCTGGGAGTTGTTGCCCCAAACATCTGAAGGGTACCAAGCAGTGGAAGGCTGGTGCAGAGCAGGGGTAGGCCATTCCAGATGTTTCGGCCTACAACTCCAGCATAGCCAGTGGGAGTTGTAGGCCAGAACATCTGGAGGGCCACAAGTTGCCCAACCTGGTATGGAGGTTTGCAGCCTGAAGTTTGCCGGCCTACAAATGGTAGCCAATGAAGTGGAGTGAGGAGTAGGATGCCATGTCCTGCTGTGCTACTTAAACACACATTGACTGGACATTACCAGGGGGGTGAAGAGAGAACCTAGGGTTGCTGTTTTCAGCAGCAGCCATGCGTCTCCAATAACATCTGGCCTTAGCGTAAACGGAGCCAGAAAGTAGCTTGTGCTGGGCCTTCCACCATAATGACAAAATCAGCGGAAGATGCAGGAATGTGAAATTGCCCCCCCCCACACACACACCGTCCGCATTTGCATTCTCCCACCAGCTCCAAAAATTATTCGCCACAACACACTGTTGTGTAAGCTACTACAGCTAAGCTACACCGCCCTCATAATAAGCAGATTTTGAAATATTTCCCATGGCACAAGGAGGCTGAGCACCTGCCAAGTCATGACCAAATATCTATAAATGTCACATTCCATTTATGGAGTCTCCCAATCTATACGAGCTTCACTTTTAGGTTACGAGCACAGTCTCTGGACAGCACACTTCCAGCCAATCGCAAACTGGTCTCAGGCCAAACCAATAAGCATCACTAATTGGTTTTTCGTAACTCAAGCTCAGGATAGGAAAGACAGATCCCTGGCTTCACAACCACCTTGGAAGGTAGGACACTTCTAGTCCGCTTTTGCAGACAGGGGACTGGAGTAGGAGGATGGACACTGTGGGGGATGGGGAACCCTGTTCTGCTTTGCCTAACTCTTCGCATGTCAGCATGCAACCGTGGCTGGCACCTTTCGCCCTCCGTTCTATGCACTCCTTCCCATCTGGGTCTGCACCTGTTGCAGGTCCTTGGTATGCCCTTTCCTTCCAGGGCAGATGGCTTCTTCTTCACGTTCCACCTATCGGCTGTTTTGGATTCAGGAATAATGAAACGCAAACTGTGGTGCAACTTAGGCAGGGCAATGTGTGTACTCCACGTTTCAGACCAAATACGATTATTCCTCGGGCACAGCTACATACCTAGTTATAGGGTGGCGGGTGAACTTACACACACACACACACACACACACACACACATATATATATAATAAACCTCCAGGCTGGATTACTGCAATGCGCTCTGTGTAGGGCTGCCCTTGAAGCTGCTCCGGAAGCTGGAGCTAGTGCAGAATGCTGCAGCTCGGCTGTTGTCTGGAGCTGCCCCTTTCCAGCATGTAACTCCTCTGCTGAGGGAACTGCACTGGCTGCCTATTCACTACTGGGCCAGGTTTAAGGGTCTTGTACTTGTGTACAAAGCCCTAAACAACTTGGGACCAGGATACCGGAGAGAGCGTCTTCTCCCCTACCAACCTGCCCGGTCACTGAGGTCATCTGAGGGCATGCTCCTGGTGGTTCCACATAGACTTATCCTCCAATTGGAGCCCATCAGGGGAAGAGCCTTCAGCGTGGTGGCCCCCCTCCTATGGAATTCCCTGCCTCTGGAAGTCAGGCAGGCGCCAACTTCATGTTCCTTTCGGTGCCTCCTGAAAACATCACTATTCTAGGAAGACTTTCCTTAATGACCAGCCACAGTTCTCTGTACATTTTGCTTCTTTTAAAATCTATTTTAAAGTGTTTTATTGTTTTTACTTTTATTTTATCTTGTGCACTGCTCCGAAATTTTCAATGGGGAGCAGTATATAAATATTGTAAATAAATAAAATAAATAATAAACCACAACAAATGCTCTTAAATACACAACTTTTTCTGCAATTTAATCATGAACGTATTCAAGGGTGGGCCTCTAAGTTTGCTTTGAATCATTGCCCCCCCACCCACCCCAAACGTATCTGAAATGGTCCCCCAAGTAGAAATAGCTGACCCAGTCCAACTTTCTCATCCAAGGGGCTGCACAGTTCCAAAGATGGGCTTGGGGGTTTCTTGTAACGCCACAGAGAATACCCAGGTATAACTCCTGAAGGAAAGGAACCTCTCGTGCAAGCACTGAGTCATTACTGACTCTTGGAGGGATGCCAGCTTCCGCTGATGTTTTCTTGGCAGGCCTTATAGCGGGGTGGTTTGCCGTTGCCTTCCCCAGCCATTTCCCCCAGCTAACTGGGTACTCATTTTACCGACCTCGGAAGGATGGAAGGCTGAGTTGACCCGAGCCGGCTGCCTGAGAACCAGCTTCCGCTGGGATCGAACTCAGGCCGTGGGGAGAGTTTCGGCTGCAGAAACTGCTGCTTTACCGCTCTGCGCCACACGAGGCTGGGTCACACACTATTTCTTTAGCACCCTAAAACTATGACTATCCCAAGCAACCCTTTGTGTTGCAATACAATCTAGCAAGCCATGACAGTGGTGATAAGAGTGCCTGGGAGTGAAAGGGTCAGATACAGGATTAGATGTGGCAGATGTGGCATATATAGCATTTGTCCAATGGTTGGGCCGACCAGCCCAGTAAGTCTGCCCTGCAATGCCTGCTTCATAGATCACCCCAAGGAGTGTTGCCCTCGGCATCTTTGTATGACTGCTTTCACAACACTCCCAGTAATGCATGCATCCAGATGTTTTGGCCTTCAACTCCAATAATCCCTCACCACTGGCTATGCTGGCTAGGGCTCATGGGAGTTGTAGGCCAAAATCTCTGGAGGGCCACAAGTTGCCCACCCCTGCACTACATGGATACACTGCCATTATGACCCATCCTAGGGAAGTCATCACCACTAGAGGGTGGTGGGGCTGTCATGGGAGGTGCAACCCACTCTTAAGTGGGTGAAACTGGACTAGTTACTGGGAGCAGTGTGGGAGCAGCCACGGAATGGCAACGCTGCAATGAGCTCATAGGTGGGGCCAAAGTCCATATATGAACTGTGGCATGAAAAAGTAAGTTTTCGAAGTCCTCGCCTATAGCTTCCTTGGAAGATGCATACAGAAGGTGCCTGGTTCAATCCTTGGCATCTCCAACTAAACATGGCAGCCAACAGGGCTGGGAGAGACCTCTGCCCAAGAATGTGGAGAGCGGTCAACAGAGCAAACAAGAAGGGGCTGGACTCCGAATGGAATTCATTCTACGTCAGAAAACAAGGTTCCTTTTCAGAGAAATACTTGAAAATGTGCAGTTTTATTTTATTATATAACTTGGAACCAGGCTAATTGAATGACTGGCATTTGCCCAGATGAGCCTGCCCAGGTTTGAAGGTCTTCGAGGGAGGTCCTTTCCTTAGTCCCATTGCCATCGGAAGCATGTTTGGCAAGGACGTGAAAGAAGGCCTTCTTAGGGGCCACTCTCAGGTTCCAAAATTCCCTGCCAAGAGAGGCCAGGTTGGCTCCCTTTCGTGTCCTTCTGCAAAGACATTTTTATTCAGAAAGGACTTTGGTACATAAACAGGTGTCTTGCTCAGAGGAGATTTAACTGACTGGACGCCATTTCTTTCTTTTATTGCCATGTTCAACTGATATGTTTTTATAATAAAAATTCTGTAATTTATTATTATTAGCTCCCTTGAGAGCCATTATTTCTTTTTAATAAAGAAATAAATACCTTTTAAATCCTATGATTTTCATTCCGATCTCGTGACATTCACCATTTGGCTCTGGAAAGTCTGCCTACGTACGTCTTACATATGGAAGGTCACTGCAAAGCAAACCTTGCAATCATAATACAGACTAATCTACAGCACACTCCGCTAAGACCTTTAGGTAGTGACAGTCATTTATATTAAGACACACAGACCTTGGATGGCAGTAATTAAGGCTTGTGTAAACTAACCACCTCTTAAAGCAGGTGAAAGGAATTTGGGTCAATGGGTCTGGAATAAAAGGTGTGCTGTAACGCCAAACACATCAACAAAAAAAGTGAATGTATTTCCTTAGATTTCACATCTTCGCTGACTGAAGATGCACTTTTTCTTATAGCGCATCTAAAATTGTGCAGCAGTCAGGACCAGGCATGAGGAAGGCGAGAGTATAGCGGCAGACTTCGAAAAATTATTTTTAACTACATGGTCACAAATACAGAACATGGTCCATCCAAAGTTAAGATCTCTATAGTCCCACTGACTTTAATAGGACAAAGTTAAGCATGCTGTTAGCTTTACAACTTAAATAGTTAGGACTCCGAAGTGCTTAACTTTGGCTGTATCATGCCCAGTGTGTGTATATGTATATTGCTACACCTTCACCCCTTCTGTGTTTTTAAGAATATTTTCACCTCTAAACACATTGGGGGGGGGGGAATATCTGGAACCTCCCTAAACTGGAACCCATATGAATTAAGCTAAATCTATTACAGGAAAGATAACGGATATAGCAATTATGTGGTTAAAAGCCTGGTGACAACAGCGATCAGGTTAGAATAGAGGTTTCCAAACTGCCACCTTGATGTTCTGCCTTTAGCTGCATAAAAATGTTGCAGGCAGGCCAAAGGAAAAACACAACTAGATTTCAGATGTCATGGACTGCCAATCACCCACAAATATGGTATGGCTTCCTTGATTAATAAATCTTCCCTCTTTTCCTTGAATGAAGTCAAATAAGGTGAGCGCATCGGTAACTCCAAAGCATCACCACCTCGGCAGACACATCCATTCCCCAGCGTCCGTCATGTCACACATCAACAGTAAGTACAGGTTTTCTCGCTAAAGTTGGACTTCTGCAAAATAAACTTCCTAGAAACGTTTGACAGGCAAGCCCTATAAGAAGAGTAAATCCAGCCTTGCATATTCTGCGTGTGACAACCTCATCGCAAAGGCACGCTTTGGGAACGACAAACAGGGTCAGGCTACTCACAGCAGCTGGCAAATGCTGCAATTTACCATTCCACTTCCCTTGGGCAAGCAGGACAATGCAGGCAATCAGACAATAGGTGCAGAGAAATTGATATTTAAGGACTGGACCGATTCCTTTTATTCCTATTCTTTGAAAGAGCCCGGAGCTGGAAGAGTGCAAGGCCTGAGTTAAACATGGACATTCCATGACGAACTGAATGCTGCCACAAAGAACTTCGACGGCAGGCCTTCTCTGTAGCGGCCCCCACCCTCTAGAAAACCCTCCCTCGTGAGGTTCAGCAGGCGGAAAATATAACGTCTTTCAAATGCCTCCTGAAAACACATCTTTTTAGACAAGCCTTCCCTGGATTATAACTTTTCCTGATTTTACGTGTCATTTCTTAAAAAATAATAAAGTTTTAAATTCTGACTTGGTATATGCAGTTTCAACTGTTTTATTTGTGAACTGCCCGGAGAGCCTTGGCTGTTGGGCAGTGTAAATATGAAATAAATACATAAATATGGAGGCTATGTTGCTTGCAGTGAAGTGTGGAATGAAAACACAAAGAAAACTGTAAAGCAAAAATGTTACTATAAAACAACCATTTAAAAAAAAACAACAACTTCACCCCACTTCCCTGAGTCCAGGCCTTAAGTTACCTTCCGTCTGCAAACGTTGGAATGCAGAAATGACCTTTTCCTGATACACAAATGAAATCTGTGATCTCATTAAAGGATAACCTGGGTCTTTGCCTGAAAAGGGGGATACTCAGCATTTGCTCTCCAGGGTTGTGTTGTGGAGGTCCGAGGCTTCAAAACCGATGCCCTGGCCTTCCCAAAGATCCCGCTGATTGGTTTGTAAAAATGTTTGGTTTGTAAAAATAGATACTCTCTGTTTCTCTGTGTGCATTGCCTAGTTAAGCTGGCTGGATTCTCTCAATAAGTACACTTTTTTAAAAAAAAAAAAAAAGCCTGCAGTGGCCATTTTGAAGCAATATAAGAAATAAGTATTGGGGGTGTGGGGAAGTTAAAAAATTCTTCCCGTTGCAGTTTTCATTTGTCTCTCATGGCTGCAGTGTCACTTTAAAAAAAAGTGCATAGCTGAAGTAAAGTATGTCCACTCTTGCTAATGTTGACATGATAATAAAATCAATGCTTCTGGATATGGCACAACGCTTCTAATCTGAGACACATTAGTAGCAAGTGTTCCTGTTATTAATTTATATTTGGCCTTTGAACGATGCCAGGTTTAACACTCCAAGTCCTATAACTGTCCTCATCTGACTCTCAGATATTTGGCGTTTGCCTATACCATCTCTAACAGGTGCACCTTCCATGCAATGTCACTTATTTTCTCTTTCTTTTCTTTTTACAGCTCACAGTTTATGGCAGTTATTACACTATTATACCCATAATTTTGTAATAAGCTTTTAAGGGATAAAACAACCACTAAACACAAAGGCTAATTATTGTGTCTTTCTTGGCCCTAGATCAATCCCACCCAACCCTCCAAACGCTTAGTTAAAGAGCAAACAATAAATTAGCTTAACTGCATCAATGATAATGAATCATCATAATTAAGCATCATTCTCCATTAACCTTTTTGGGTGCTCATATGCTTTTGAAGGTAATTTTTTAAAACAAAATGATTTGGAGGAACGGCACGCATATCATTTAAATGGTATTAATGAAAACAATAATCTGTATTTAACAAGCTTGTATGAAAGAGAGGGGAGGGGGACGAGAAAGTGGGAGAAGGTCCTGAACATGGACAATATGCTTAAAGCTAACATGCACCATGTGGATCCTCCTTATCAATCTTTGCAGCCTCATCGTACATTACCTTCATTAAACAGAGAAACGCTGTGGGACGCTGATCAGCTACTGTGATGTGCAGGCCTTTATTAAGTAGCGTGCAATCTCACTGTTACGAACAAGAGGATATCGAGTATTTTATGTGGCAAGTAAATTTTGAAGATTTTTTTTAAAAAAGAAAAGCTGTCCTTCGGTACCTTACGACAGTCGTACTTTAGAAGAGAAAAGGGGCGATCCCCCAGAGCAATAGCATGCAGCAGGTAATCAGGCCAGCTGCACACTGGGAAGGGTGCATGCCACTTGGAAAAACTGCCCTAAAATGCCACCCGGCCTGACACACCATTCACAAAGACCTCCATCCTTCCACTGAACGAGCAAAATAATAAATAAATAAATAAATAAATAAATAACAACAACAACTCCCTGGCATGAATTATATTTTTTTTGTTACAAGGCTGAAATTCCTGCAGGAACACTGGTGATTAAAATAGATCATCACCCTTTCCACAGACAGTGGTTCCTCAAATAAGCTCCTAGAAGCATTAGGAATAATGCATGATGGAAAAAACTGAGCCACAGCAGCTGAGACCCATGCAACGAAAACCAAGACGACAATCCACTGGATACTCCCCAGCTACTCAGAAACAAATTAGGACTTCTGGAGCCAGTAAGTCACTCACTTACCGCCTTGACTCATAATAGCTACAGGACATATGAATTATCCATATCTATTCCACTTTACTAAGAAGTCAAAACAAGAGATGAGCAATTACAATATGCAAACAGAAGACAGCGGATGAGGTGCAAATATTTTAAACATGATTGGAGGGGGGGGGGGAAATTACACTCCGATCTTTGCCTCCTGCCATGAGAAAATAAAAATGTCTATGCAGAAAATATTAAATGCTTTCACCCAAGAATATGCAGCCCTGCACTAAGTCAACATCTCTGATTTTAAAACAAACACACAAGCTTTTCTTTTCCTGCCAAGGGGAGAATTTCAGGCTGCAATCCTAGGCACACTTACTTGAGAGTAACCCTCCCTAAAGTCACTGGGATTTATTGCTGAATAAATGGCCTGAAAAAGGAACTATCATTTGGGACTTTGTTTGGGGGATAATCAGGAAGAAAAAGTTTTCCCAAGTTGTACAAACTTTCGATAAGCACACTATTTATAACTCGGGGATTTGTTGGGGGGGGGGTTGGTTTTGCTGATGGCAAACATTTAGACATCTTCAAGCCTCCAGGCTTACACTCCAGACATTCCTAGCTGCTTATTTTGTTCCCCACTTCTGCTTCCATTCACCACCCCCACCACCACCCCACACACACCTCACCCCACCCCTTTATGAACTGTAGCCAGCAGAAGCTGCAGTTTTGATGTATTGCCATCTATTTTTACTCAAGCAGCGGCGGCGGCGGCGGCGGCAGCAGCAGCAAACAGCACAAGATCTTGCATAAATCTAAACTCTATTCTCATGCTGCATCCTGTTGTCTCAGCTGCACAGCACCACTTAGCCACTTGAATGAATGGAACCCCTTAACCTAACCGGAGCACCAGGACATTCTCTCTCTCTCTCTCTCTCTCTCTCTCTCTCTCTCTCTCTCTCTCTCTCTCTCTCTCAACATTCCTGTATAAAAACCACATCCCCACAATTCAACCCCATGAAATGAAAACCCACCTCTCCGTACACACACACCCCAGCATCTCTGCTCCGGAGCTAATCATCCTCTGCAAATGTAAAAGCAAGAAAACGAACCACAAAACCTCCCCACCCACTCCCCATCTCAGACCCACGGCCTTTTCCCAACCATCCCACTACGTCCCACTGGAAAGACTTCCGTCACCAATTCGTATCAATATCCCGGAGCATAAATATTGCATATGACTGGAAAGGGAGCCCAAGTCATGTAAAAATAGTTTCCAAACTGCAGGAGATCCCGATGACAGGAGGCAAGGTGCCAGGCTCCCTTTTTCTGTTTGTTTGCTTGCTTGGTTGCTTTTTATTTGCTCAAGGAACCAGAGAGTAATCTTAAAATAGAGAGAGAATAAGAGAGAGAGAGAGAGAGAGAGAGAGAGAGAGAGAATAAGAGAGAGAGAATAAGAGAGAGAGAGAGAGAGAGAGAGAGGAGAAAAAAACTTACAGGATTAAAGATAAGATCCAGGCTTGCTTCCATTCCAAAAGGGCTCCTCTGTCTACTTTCACTATTATTCCGGTTTTGGGGGAAAAAATGATTCAAAGTAACACAAGCAAGAGAAGGAAGGAAGGAAGGAAGGCAGGCAGGCAGGAGAGCCCAGAAGGGGTTTGCCCAAGCCGCCCGCCCGTTCCCACCAGCTCACCTCGATGTCGCTCCAGACAGAGTCCTGATTGCACATGTCCCACGCCATCCAGCTCCTGAATGACGGCAGCAAAGCTCTGAAACTACAATCCGGAGCGAGAGCAAATCTCCTCGCGCGCAGCCCAGCAGCCCCTTCACTGAGCGTGAACCGAAGGCACCTGTCTTACTACTGTTCCAGTCACATGACAAAGCTATTAAAAAGTAGGCTGGCCTGTCACTCACCCGGCCGCCTGCTCCGCCGCCGCCGCCGCCGTGTGTGTGTGTGTGTGCCACGGCCAAGTGACGTCACGCTCCGAGGCAGACCTCGGCTGGAGCGGAGTCAAGCCCAACACGCGCGCGTTCACACACACGCGCGCGCGCGCGCATTCACACGCGCCCAGATCTTTCCAGGTTTCAGCACCTCCTGGGGGATTGGGGGGGGGGGGGAAAGCCAACGCGACGCGCGCCCGCCCCTTGGGCGCCACACCTCCAGGACTGGACCGGTCCTGTGCAATCAAATCAAATCCATTTACAGTATATGTGTATGTGTCTATATATAGGTAGGTAGGTATTGCTCCCCCCACGCCCCCAAGCCGTTCTTTTCTCCCCCCCCAAACAATCCGAAAGGACAAAGGGCTGTTTACCCGTTTCCAAAGAGGGCAGAAATCGGGGACCTGCCTTGGAGAACCCCCTTTCTTTGTGTGTTTAATTAACATTCTCAACTTGAGCGAGTGGTACAAACGCTTTGCAGGGCTGACGTTTTGAAGGCAGGCAAAAGGGAAATCGGATGATATGGGGGATGGGGCGGGAATGTGATCATAAGTGGGATCTGGGGCTAAATGATTTGCAGTGCTTCAATTCGGGACGCAAACCAGGGGAAAAAAAAACAAACTGATCCACTGTTTAGACCCATCTATGTTAAAATGGGGAGGGGCAACCTGCGGCCCCCAAATGTGTCGACCTACAACTCCCATCATCCCTTACTATTGGCTATCATTTGTTTGTTTTTTAACGGACCCCAGAACTGTTGTTTTTAAATGAATGCCATTATTTTTATACTGTTTTATGTTTTATGTTTTTCATGGTTTTAAATTTTGTATACTTTTTAATGTTCACTGTTTTTAACTTTTGTGAACCGCCTGGAGAGCTTCGGCTATGGGGCGGTATATAGATGTAATAAATCAAATCAATCAAATCAAATCAAATCAAATCATGGTGTTGGGGGGGGGGAGTGCGGATGGTTTGTGTGATCTAGTACTAAGTTAGCACTAAATGATTTCTATTGCTTAAGTTTTGGACACACACACACAAAAAGTACCTGTGATAGGAACTGTCTCGCCGGATCACACCAAGGTCCAGCTAGGGCAATATTACCTTATGCAGCAAGATCCTAACTACCCTATTTCTTCGATTCTAAGACACACTTTTTCCCCCATATAAACATCTCTAAAAATGGGGTGCATCTTAGAATCACAGATGTGTCTTAGGGTGTGTGTGTTTTCTGTTGGTGGTACTGAAATTAGTGTGCATCTTACAATCGAAGTATGTTTACTTGAAGCCAAGTCCCACTAAAAACAATGGTCTCTGCAGAGGCCACCAGTGAGGGAGGAAGCAGCAGCCAGGCACCTCTCCACCGTGCCTGGGTCCAGCTCCAGCTGAGAGCCCCCTCCCTCCTGCTGCCAGCTGTCTCTGCAGAGGCCACCAGAGAGGGAGGAAGCAGCAGCCAGGCACCTCTCCACCGTGCCTGGGTCCAGCTCCAGCTGAGAGCCCCCTCCCTCCTGCTGCCAGCTGTCTCTGCAGAGGCCACCAGTGAGGGAGGAAGCAGCAGCCAGGCACCTCTCCACCGTGCCTGGGTCCAGCTCCAGCTGAGAGCCCCCTCCCTCCTGCTGCCAGCTGTCTCTGCAGAGGCCACCAGAGAGGGAGGAAGCAGCAGCCAGGCACCTCTCCACCGTGCCTGGGTCCAGCTCCAGCTCAGAGCCCCCTCCCTCCTGCTACCAACTGTAACTGCTGAACTTTCCAACTAAGATTGTAGTGCCTGAGTTTGCTTTCCTTTCCCCCCCCCTCCTCCTCCTCCTCCTCCCTCCCAATCCCCTTTCCTTTTGTGTCATGTCTTTTAGATTGTAAGCCTGTGGGCAGGGATTGTCAAGAAATACTTTTGTAAGCCTCCGTGAGAGCCTTTTTTGGCTGAATGGCGGCATAAAAATACTTAAATAAATAAACAAATGAGCTCACTCTCAAGTAAATACGGATTAGGACTGCAGCCTTGGAAGCTCACAAGCAGGACAGCCCTGCACCAGGTCGTGGGTTCCCACCGCTCACAGGTACACTGCCCCTATACATGGGGCTCCATTGGACCACCATGAGGAATGTCTCTTAATAGTCCTCTATGACTCATTCAGTCAACCTGAACCCCTAGGCATCATCATCATCATCATTATTGTGAACCGCCCAGACAGCTTCAGCTATTGGGCGGTATAAAAATGTAATAAATAAATAAATAATAAATAAATACATTATTATTATTATTATTTTAAGAATAAGATAAAATGGCATGTCAGTAATCCCAGATTGAATGCTAAATTGTCAAGGGGGTAGGCGTTTTGTTTTTATTACAAATATATTTACAAGAAAATAGCTCCCACCAATGTTATCGATACATTTTTAAAGCCTTTTCTACCATGCATGCCATGTAAAATTGCCCAGACTCTGAATTTATTGAAAGAAAGAAAGAAAAAGCACACTTCCCCACCACCGCCCTCCTGAACCTTACACTGTCTGTTTTCATGAGGGCACTCCTGAAACCCTGTGTTGTTATATACAACCACAAATTTCTGCTCTAGGGCCATTTGTGTTTAAACAAGATTATATACTAGTCGCCATGCTGCGGATCTGGGATATGCGTTTTATAGGGAGGGCACAAAAAGTCCTCCCAATACCATTAGGCACTCCAAAGACTGTTTTCCCCTGACAACGTTAAACAGGTGCATCTGTTTTATGATAACACGACAAAATGAACACACAACAAACCAAAAGACATCATTCCCACAACAGGAAAAACAGGACTTTTCCCTCCACCTGAGTCTTGATTTTCTTTTCTTTCTTGTTTTAAGATTAAAAGCTATACTTTTAATTAGCTGAGTGCCACAGTCTCTCTTACAAATTCTAAATGCGAGATCAGTCACGCTGCGCTACTAGTTAGAGTCACACTACCATAATGGATCGTGCCTCTTTGTTATGAAATATTCATTCGGATTGTCATTTGCAAATTTGAGTATTCTAAATGCTAAATGAATACAATTATTATCCAGCGACAGAGCTGAATTGACAGACAAGAGGCGGCAATTCTTGAAACAGTCATTTTTCCTTCAGATTCTCTGTCCATTCAAAATATGAATCAAGCAGCAAGTAAATGTTTAACCATTTACTACCTCTCTTATGCACTACTACTACTACTTTGCTGACAGATACGAAAAAGAAGTTAAGCAACCAACATACTGAGTCTCCTTCTTCTATTTACATTACAAATCCCATCACACTGTCATATTTTTATCAAAACTGAATTATAAAAATAGCATGCTTTTACTTTACTCAATCTAAAAAAAACAAGCAAAATATGACAAGCCCTACGTAAAAGTGATTAAATTAATGATATATCTTTGTTCTTGTCAAGAAAAAAAAATTCCTTCCAAATTATATGCTGATTTAATGATAAAACAGTAGTATGTTATTCAGATCTAGAGCAAAGGTTGTTACCTCTGCACTTAGAACACTCATCTGTGAAGTAATGTTCAGCAGCTGACTGGCGGAAATGGAGTAGATTTTTATTAATAATTATCAGTGGATCCACGCTTGGTGAAATAGTCTTCTGCCATATCTACTTGTAATTGTGTTCACTGACTGTACCAAATCCATCACTTTTATTTTTAAGTTCCATTCACACCTTTTACAGAATTGTATTTATATTGCAACATCTTAGATTGCTGTAGGGGGGTAGGGGGGTGTTATTTTGACCTGCCTGTGTTGTTTTCTATTTTCTACAATTCCACTTCACTGCTTTTCTGTCAAATTAGCAAGTTAACTGACAAATAGGTAGCCACAAACTTAGAAGCGGCTCAGAACTGATGGGGGGAAACTTACCAACTGCATCCATTTCCAAGTAATAGCACACTGAATACGAGGGCTGTGAGCAATCTGGCATTTTTCAATGGAGTCATCCCACTTTACAGCTCCTATTGCATTTGGAACAACCTCTTCAAGAATTCAGATCAAAGTTCTGTCCAGACAGTACGTCTGTATCTATGCTGCAGAAACATAGATTATCTAAATCCAGTAAAGGTTTCCAACAGAAAGGCTTCCCCCATTTTTTTTCAAATTCAGCTTAGCTAAAATCTGAGTATTATTATAGCTTCATTGGGGAGTTTCTATCGTACTTCCTAAATGCAGTTTGCTACTCTGGTAAATCTAATAATAAAAAGCAGGAACAAACAGAGGAAATGAGGAGGAAAGCATGACTTCAGTGCAGAATTCTGTTTCAAAATGTTTTGAATGTTTACCCTGGTTTAGACATCACTATATTTCTCTACACATGATCAGTGTAATATGTGGAATAGTTCCAATGTTTAAAAAAACCACATTTTAAAACAATATTTATTACATTTTTATCTTACCCATAACATAAACTCAGGATGGCATTCATGGCATTATCATGACAACAATCCTGTGAGGTAGATTAGGCTGAGAGATAATGACTGGCCAAAGTTAGCCAGTAAGTTTTATGACAGGGTAGGGATTTGAACCTGGATCTGCTGAGTCTTAGGCCGTAGCTAGACCTAAGGTTTATCCCAGGATCATCCCGGGTTCGTCCCTGCCTGAGCGCTGGATCCCCTGTGTGTCACCTAGATGAACAGGTTTGACCCCAGGACGATCCTGGGATAAACCTTAGGTCTAGCTATGGCCCTAGTCTAACATTCTACCCACTACACCACACCACCATCTCTTGTTTGAGGGGATATGAAAGTGTTGTTTAACTAAACAATACTAAACTGCACTGCAGTGAGTGCATTGTGTACTTATTCCTTTAATTGTTCATCAGATGACGCTATGCTTTTGTGTTATTCTGCCATCTCAAATATACTCATAACAACAAAAGTACAAAAGAACAGCAAAAGTCATTACAACCCTGGTAGGTGAGTCTTAAAAACAAATAAACTGGACAACTGTTATTTCTATGCTGCAGTTGTATGAGCACTGACTCTAGTAGGTCTCATTGAACTCAATGGGACTGACTTCCGAGCAGACAGGCACCTGTTAGATTATAAACTTTCAGGTTTTAAAAACTAATTCTGTATAGTGCCCAGTTGTTACAGGCATAAGAATTACAATTTGTATCAGTTTGGTTTCGTTGTACGGTCATTTTTAATCGTTGATGAATTCTTTGCAGCAAAGGCATGCTCCCTTTGCTGCAGTCTCTGACAGGGAAGGGACCTTATCATGCTCCCTGCTCACATGACTCACAGGCTAGTGTGGAAATATCCAGGGCTCTCTTTTCCATCCAGCTGAGGTCAATCATTCCTCAGTTCTTGTTTCTCCAACCAATGCCAGCTCATCTCTCACGGGCAAGAACTGGAAATGTGATCCCTTTAACCACTGTTGTGGTTACGATAATGGTGATAGTACTGTAGTGGCAGTGATTTTGAATCTCGTACGTTCCAAGCCCATACCTCCCAATGCAAAGTCAAGAACGTGTTTTCAGTGCTTGATGCTAAGAATTCCAGCTTCTGGTTTTTAAAAATTAAAGGCAAGGTTCCTGTCCTCATTATCGGAGAATGGAGACCCGTGATCACAGACATCACTTAAATCCATGAGGTAACGTTGTGCTATGATGAGTAAAGGGCAACAGAACTTTACTAAAAAGCTAGGTTAGCACAAATGGATGTCCTATATACAGTGTATTTACTGTATTAATTTTTTATTAGAAAATTCACTGCTCCTCTCTTGTCTTCTTCATGTCTCTGTTTGTTTTCCACTCAGACCTTCTGTTGTGCTGCATTTCTGCCTTGTTGAGCTTTTTTTTCTTTACACCTTCAGTCAAGCAGAACCAGCAACCAGCATCCCTCCAACCAAACCACTTTGTTCACGCCTTCTCACAGTTAAGCAGAAAACAAACCCGTGGTTTGCAGTGGTGGCCATGCAGTTGGGCTGCTTTTTCACAAAACAGCACAGCAAAGAAACCAAATGTTGCTGGCTGCCAGGTGCACATTTTTCTCCTTCCTACAGCAGCACAGCAAGCTTTACGATGAACAAATCAAAGTGGGCAGTGGAATCCAGAGAGGTGCTATTTGTCTGCCCTGTCTTCATCTCTGTGAGTCTTAACAATTTAGAAGTGCTGCTTTTAACCTTTAAAGCCATTCACAGCTTAGGACCAAGGGATCTTCAGTATTGCTTGTCTCCATATATACCTATTCATACTGTAAGATCTTCAATAGAGGGCCTCCTGTGGGTGGTCTACTGTCTGAGGTAAGGCAGGTGACTACCAGAAAGAGAGAGAGAGAGAGAGAGAGAGAGAGAGAGAGAGAGAGAGAGAGAGAGAGACTTCTTGGTGGTGGCTCCCCAATTATGGAATGCTTTCCCCAAAGAGGTTTGCCTGGTGCCTACCGGATTGTCTTTTTGGAACCAGGCAAGAATCCTTTTTCTGTTTTCCCAAGCTTTTTAGATACTATTTTAATCTTGCTGGATGTTTTATACTGTTTTTGTGGTCTTTTGGTTTATTACTTCTGTTTCCATTTTAATTTTTTTATTTAGTTATTTGTTTATTATAGAACTTATAAAACACTCCATATCAAGAGATATCAAGAGATATCAGTGTGGTGTACAACAAATTATTATTTATTATTTTTATTATTTCTTGTAAACTGGGAATGTGATTGAAGAGTGATAGAAAAATACCTGAAATTAATTAATTATAACAATAGCAACCTCCAGTCCAGAGCAAGGCAGGGTGGGGGTCATTTTTATTTATTTTACTTTTTGCTTGAAATGCAAAAAAAAAAAAACCAACTAAGGGCAACACTCTCTGAGCACCGATGAAGTGGAAAACCAAAACAGAGTTAAGGTTGACTGTATGGTGGGCAGGACCCACATACAAAGAGTATCTTCTTCTTATCAGATTTTCATTATTTCCCCCCACCCACCCCACCCCACCCCACCCCACCCCAGCAAAAAGTTCAAGGTGAATATGGAAGTTTCTGCTTGGGCAAAACATTTTGAGGAATTTTGATGAGGAAAACAGTTTTTAAAAGATTAGGGAGCTACCATATATCCTTAAATCTAACACACACACTTATAATAAGGCTCAAGAGTGTGTTGGATGATTGCAAAGCACCGATCATCTACTTGAACCCTCTCAGCCAAGAATCTACAAATGCCAACGTTTGGCAAAAGGGAAGAGGGAATGGACGTGTAAAGTCTGAAAAAAACCACAGCAGCGCCCTCTTCAGGGCACCAAGATGACGACAGGGATTGGCTCTCTACACAAAGTCCAAGCCACTGTTCCACCCAACCAACTTCAGCTCACCAGTCATATATGGAAGTTGCCAGGGGCTTGAGAAACCTGTTTTTGCTGCCTCTCCAGAGGGATGGAAGAGTTTTTTCAATCACCAGTCTGGTTATAGTCTTGTGTAGTTCTTCTCTATAATAGAGTTTGAACTATAGTCCATTGGTTACAAGTAGTTTGAAGTGTTAGTAAATGAAGTATTCACTCTCTAGAAGTGATACAACTGAAGAGGTTGTAGAAGTGGTACCTGAAGAGGTAATGGGATTACTTCAAGGATCAGGGCAGGTGTGTGTGCTCACACACTAACTTTCACGCCAATCATCTAAAGCCTGTTCCTGTTTATGGATATTAATTACTCAAGTAATCCTTATCATATGAATGTGAATATTCATGAAAAATACTTGTTATCCACTATACTACAGGTAAAGCCACTCCTGAATTCCTACAGAAGAATTAGTCAATGGCTTATCAGTTCTTCCAGTAGATGGGATATTTTCCAATATAAGGAGTGCCCCAAGACTATGACCTTCACTGTTGCTCCCCACACCTCTGGGCAGGGGTTCCATGCCTTTAACAGATGCTTATTCCACAGGTGAAGCCTTTCCCATTGCTACATTCCACACAGGGAACAATGTCCCCTTGCTCAATCTGCTGTCTACGGGCTGTTGCTGGCCAACTTCAAGGCTCAGGTCTTCCTTCAGATGGTTCTTTATCTTTATACTGGACTTAGGCAGGACAGCCCTTCAAACAGGGGAGGCCTTAAATGGGGGACAGTCCTCTCTTTGAAGAGCTACCAAAGAACCATCAGAAGGAAGAGCCGAACCTTGATGTTGCCCATCAGGAGCCCCTGGACAGGAGACTGAGGAGGCACGCAGGTCTTCTGGTCACAATCCACCACACTATGGTGAGATGTATTACATTTCTATTTAAATTATAATAATTATTTCTAAAACTGTGTCTATACATATGAAAATGTTATGCAAATCAAGATATATCCCTTCCTTCTTACAGGCCACCTTGCTGTTTAATGTTAGGACTTCCCAATTCCAAACTTTAGCCTATGGATATTTGGAGTGTATTTTGTGTAAATGTTTCCCAAAAGGCAGGGTCAACATCTACAGGGGTTTGAGGGATATATACTGTGTGGGTCCAAAGAGCTGCTCTAGGCATACCTCATCAGACTTTCCATAACGTCTGTTTTGCTAGAAGTCCAACCAGATCACAGACCTGCCTCTGCCTCTTCAAAACAATCGACAAAAGTAACAAATACAGAAATAATAATAATAAAACCACACCAATAGGCAATCGGTGAGCCAATGATTAAAGGGTGAAACCTCTCACATCCTGACTTTGAGAATGCAATCCTATGCATGTTTAGTTGTAGGGAAAAGTCCTACAACTTATCACCAATTTCTTATTTCAGGGAATGGTGCCTTATTCAAACTTAGTATTAACTTTTTAACTTTTTGTTAATTTTACTTAAATTAAAATTATTAAAGTTAAAATTCAGTATTGCTAAATGTTCCTTGAAATAAGGAATAAGTACAAACCTTATTTACAAGCAACTTTTGTAAACTGCCCAGAGAGCTTCAGCTATGGGGCGGTATATAAATGTAATAAATAAATAAATAAATAAACCTAGTTCCAAGTAAGAGCCAGACTACTCTGATCTTGGTGTGTAGAGATTTGCTGCATTTATCTGCTCTGGGACAACAACAAAAATGGCATGAAGTGGAGTCACTTAAAAAATTAAGCAAAATCTTAAGCAAGGTGTAGTAAAATGTTTGCCCACAGTTTCACTTATACAGGAAATTGGTGTGGGTGTGGGCAGGGGACAGTTCTAGAAGATACAGTCCAAGCTTGAATATTACATCTCTTTTTGGATACTCTATGTAACATCCCAGCTATCTCGCAGCTGGTTACTACTGCTAGAGAGCTAAAACTTTATTGTGAAGCCTGACCATCTGGGAGGAGGAGTTTCCATAGCAATCACCATCCACCAATGTCTCACACACTTCCTGGACAGAAGTGTATAGAACAGAATGGCCACAGACTACAAAAGTTGGCAGATCTCATGGTATACTATGGAACCTGGAGTGATTTAAAATGCCTTCTAAATGGCTTGCAATGCAGTGACTAAGGGCTGGATTAATAGAAGTATAGCTTCCAAATCGCGCGGGGTACTGGTTCTCCTCTATTTGGCACTAGTTTGGCCTCATCTTGAGGATTGTTTCCAGTTCTGGGCACCACACTTCAAGAAGGATGCAGACAAGCTGGAGCGTGTTCAGAGGAGGGCAACCAGGATGATCAGGGGTCTGGAAACAAAGCCCTATGAAGAGAGACTGAAAGAACTGGGCATGTTTAGCCAGGAAAAGAGGAGATTGAGGGGAGACATGGCAGCACCCTTCAAATACTTGAAAGGTTGTCACACAGAGGAGGGCCAGGATCTCTTCTCGTTCATCCCAGAGTGCAGGACAGGGAATAATGGGCTCAAGATACAGGAAGCCAGATTCTGGTTGGACATCAGGAAAAACTTCCTGACTGTTAGAGCAGTACGACAATGGAATCAGTTGTCTGGTGAGGTGGTGGGCTCTCCCACACTAGAGGCCTTCAAGAGGCAGCTGGACAACCATCTGTCAGGGATGCTTTAGGGTGGATTCCTGCATTGAGCAGGGAGTTGGACTCGATGGCCTTGTAGGCCCCTTCCAACTCTACTATTCTATGATTCTAAGGCTGGACTATGGTGTATTGCTCCATTGCCCCACAGCCTGGAGGAGCACCAAATGACGGCTTGCAGTGGAAGTTCCCACGATGTCTTTTGCGTTTATGCTTTTAAACTTTAAACAGAGGTCAGATGTCTTCTGGGGACTGAAGTTGCTGCGTACACAAGGCATTTTGCTCCGCAGCGTGCCTGGCCTCTGTTTAAAAGCTTAAGAGAGAGAGAGAGACAAAGAGAGATGGTGTTGATGCAAATGCCAGCACTATCACCAAACCACCTGCTTTTGCAACCACCCAGTAAGATGAGAGAAGAAATGCTTCACACCTTGGAAAGCTTTGGAAAAGTTCTGATTGGTTTTGAAACCCGGAGCGGAATCACTGCCCCACTGACATCAGAGCCAACAGCCTCCACTGAAGAGACCTGGATGAAAAGGGCCGGATCTACACTACTGCTTTAAAGCGCTTTATAACAGTTTTGACAGCTGTACATGGAGTGTGTCCTGGGCCCCAACAGTTGTCAAAACTGTTATAAAGCGCTTTAAAACAGTAGTGTGGGTCCTGCCAAGGACGAAATGTGTCCCTGTCACTTTGTGCTTTGCTGCTCAGGGCACCAGACAAACTCCGTAAAACGTTTGTGGGAGGAAAGAAAGGAAACAGGGGGCCATTTCTCCCTTTCCCAAACTTTGATACGTGGGGAGAGAAGTGAGTGACCAGAATGGTGAGGTGGGGAGAGAAAGCGCGCGTGTGTGTGTGTGTGTGTGTGTGTGTGTGTGTGTGTGTGTGTGTGTGTGAAGCTGCCAGGCTAGTTTGCCCCCTACCGAAACCAAGTGCCACCCACTCCCCCCGTTACAATGAGTTTGAGCTGTTCATTTAAACACTACCAAAAAGCATATACTTTAATCGCCGCATAAAGGTAAGAAATACCCTGATGGGCTGGAACGTTCTAGAAGCGTCTGTTGGAGCTGCAGCAAGGTGTGCGTTGGTGTCTAAGGTGAAGTGCATGTTTGAATATGTTGCGGAGTAGCTGGTTGTTTCCGGGGTTACGTGAACATTCAATCTGTTAGCCTGTTGTGACAGTTTGTACATGTCAGCTAAGTTGACGTCTTGTTAGCTTGGGGTTTTATCTTTACTAGCTCTGTTAAAAGATCATTGTGTTCATTAGTAAAATGTAATTCTTGTGTATATTTTAGGTGTGTGTTCAATTACTCGCTATCAACCTGCCTGCCACTTTCAGAGCGGGACAAGTTCTTTTCCAAAGAAGCAAACATGGTGATTGTGTTTCTTGCTACACGGTACTATATATAGGTATGTCTACTTTCAAACAATGCCTACTGAGTTCAATGGGTCTTTCTCCTTGGTAAGCACGGATAGGATTGCAGCCAAAATGCCTTCCGGCACATCCCTTAATTTCACATTTTAATCCTACGAATTATTGTTATTAATAAACACTGCTCAAACAGGCTAATTGCAGATACCAATGTTACATAGATACACACTAATAACTGCTCAACATGTTTTGCCAAAACATGTTCCCCTACTTTTACATCCCCTATAAATAGCACAGAAATCCAAACCTTCAGATTTACATATTTCTCTTCTACTAATCCATACAGAAGTGTCTTTCTTTTATTTTCCTTTATCTATTCAAAGAATGATCTGATTGAAACTGGTGCAGATAAGGGAGTGTTTGCCATATTATATTAGTTATTGCACAAAAGTATGTAGGATTGTTAGTTTAAATAAAAAAACATCTCGTCTTCTTTTGTCTTCAACAGCAGCCAGAGATTGTGGCCGAATCCACACCAGCCATTTATTCCAGAATAGTATCGAGGTCATCCCTACCGCACCACATGACGCACAGCAGATCCCAAGGTGATCTAAGGACGACCCCTCAGTTCTCCCGGGATATCGATGACAGCTTTTATTCCCATTTTTTCCCTGCTCTCACAAAAAAACCTGAGGTGCACGGCTGCTGTGCCCTCCCCTAGTGAAGCTGTTGCTGTTCCTCATGAGTAGTGGAGCTCAGCGAACAGGCAACCAGCTGTATGGAGTGAGTCCATGGGGAGAGCATTGTTGACACATTTGAGATGGGTCTCAGGGTCTTTCAGCACCGAGTATGTGTGTGTGTGTGTGTGTGTGTGTTTTAAAAAATCACCTTTGCACAGGATCACAACTCTGCTCTTGCGCAAGAGTCAGGAGTTGTAAAAAAAAATTGCCCCGGAACGGCTCTCCTTAAATTGCGAGCAAACTCGCTGGCATGTGCCCCGTGAGGGACGATCGCTGAAGCAGAAAACGTCGCCATTATCCCTCCCCCCTCTTGAAAGGCCTCTAGGTGTAGATGAACCCACAGAAATTAAGCAGATGAAGCTTTTCCTGGCATGGAAATAAGAGGTGAATAAATTTTCACAGAAACAAATTATGGTTTCATTCAAACAAATAAGAGAGTGGAAGAATTGGACATGCACCAGGGAAAGAAGGAGAATGAAGAGAGAGGGTATAAACCTGAAGCCCTTGCCTTATTCTCCAAACCTTGATTTGTAAGGTTAAGAACATTACATCTGAACCAACAACAGAAGATCCTGTATAAAAGGAAATTGTATTTGAGGAAGGTTGGGCAATGACCAATCAAGTCTCATTCCTCTCAGTGGAGCTGCCACCATGATTGGGATTCCCTGATTTCTGCTGCCTAAAGGCATTAGAGCTTCTCAAAGTGAGAGGTTTATTGCACGCCCATTATTTGCTATTCACCGAAGTTTGCGGGTCCAGTACATGATGTCGTCCACTGTCAGAATGTCTCCCATGTTATCCCCTGGAAATCTTGCTTTTATACAACCCAGCATTGCACTATAATTGCACCACTAGATGGCACTGTTTCATTAAAGTGAGTGGAACATGCAGAGAGGAAGTATTCAGTTTCAAACCATGCGGCCATCCATGTAACAGCGCCGATCATAATCCCAGAAAGAAAGCAGAAGCAGAGCACCCAGTTAAGGCAGCAAGATTTTTTTAAAAAATGTAAAGACGCTCTTAGGCACTGCCACGGAGGACTAGAACAACATTAGTGGTTGCTACAACCAGCTGAAGTGTCTGACCTGCAGAGGGCAACGATCAGTTTGAAAAGACCCTTATTGGTCAGACTGATTTTATTGCCAGTATGGTTGTCTACTAGCACCATATCAAAGCCTATATGGAGAAGGGGCATCACAAGGGGATCACACGCTTCACCTTCATACAAGATGCAGTGCAGGGCCAAAACAGCCATTACTTTAAACGCCTGCCTAGCAGCTACCTCTTTTCCCTTTCATTTTTACTCTAGAGTAGGCACAGGGCCCCCCAACCCAGATTGAGACCCTAGCATGTAGGGGGGCTTTTAAGGTCTGAATCAGGCCCTCTGCAGCCAATCTAGAATAAGAATGAAAAGAAGACAGAGCTGCTAGACACACATTTCAAGTAATGTCTGGGGCCCTAGTCACCAATACAGTACTAAAATGTAGGCACAGTATCCTTTCTATGAAACTATTTATTTAGATACACCCAATACGGTGAGCCCCACCTGCACAAAGTGATTTTGAGTGGAGGAGCAGGAGAAAAAAAAAGGCAACTGTAGTGCCCATGATCATTTCATTTTAAATAAACTAGTGGTAGCAGACAGCCTTAGCAAAACATTTCTCATCTTCAAATAAAAATCTGCCGATTGATAGATCTTCACTTATTTGAGTCAGCTTTTTCTCTTTTGAACTTGAGCCCAGTGCTTGTCTTTTCTTATATTACAGCACAGTTTGATGCAGGATATAAATGGGCGGGGGGATGCATTGTTGTTTTTTAAAAAAAGAGACCAATTTTTGTTGATGCCCTATGATTGACTTGTATTCATTGAATAGTGAAATTAACCCCACAGAAATTAATAAATACAATCAAATAACCTAAAGGATATAAATAAAGTGCAAGTGAACTTCCACACTTTGAGCACAATCCACTGGGAAGGTCTCCTGCACAAGCCCATGTTGAAATGAATAGAAACTATGCTGTGCTCATACACGACCCCCGGTCATTTTAAGGCGGTTGGCATAGGAGAACTTCCCAGTGGCTCGTACCCTGAACCAAACATGTAGCTTGGTTCTATGAATGCTTACATAGAGGTCATTCATATTTTATTCAATGGGATTTATTTCCGAGTAAATGTGTAATAAAAAATTGCAGATTAAAGGGGGAGACAGGCTACCAAGCAGTTGCAAAGTGGCAGGGGGTTAGGGTGTGTTTGTGGCTTGCAGGGTTGAAGCGCCAGGACTTTTTGCTTAGCAGGGCCGATGATGTCATGATGTCACCTGACACCCCCTGGTGCTTTTATCTTCCCTTTGAGCTTAGCTGAATCCTCACAGGAGTGGAGGGAGAAATGGATTTTCCCAGCCACAATATACTGTTGTAATTGATCCCTGTTGTAATGCAAAATATTTTGGGGTGGTTTGCTCTTGAATGGGCAATTAAGACCTATTCGCTTTACAAAAGATCTGCTCCAGGTGGAGAGGAAAACTGACAGAACTGGTTTGTTGATATGGAACAACTTCGCTGGCTGCATTTTTGGTCTCTCCTTGGGGCTGTGGCTACGGGCAATGATATGATGAATGCCCGCACTTCAACATGTATCACTACACAGCTACTTCCTGGAGATTCTGGATATGCGTTTGCCTTTTTACTGGAGAAAGTGGCAGGAGCAAGAGGATTGCAGGGGAAAAGGTTAAGCAACCTTCCCTCTATCTGCTGCATTTCTCCTGCGAACCATTCGTCCCACTACTTGGCAAATACATTCCCAAACTCAGTGTTGGCAACCAGGGCCGGTGCTACCATAGAGGCCACTCAGTCGGCCGCCTAGAGCGCCAAGCTAAAGGGGCACGGGCGCAGAGCAGCACTCACACACGTTGGCTGTGAGCCGGCCCTGCCTGAGGATTTAGCTGGGCCTGGGCAGGCAAGATGGCGCCCTGCGCCCGCCCATCCGAAGCGAAGCCAGGGACACTGGGGTGGGGGTGGGACGGCTCCACATTCGGACTTTCGGAATGCGCCCGGAAGCCCAAACGTGGAGCCGCAGCCCCCACCCCAGCGTCCCTGGCTTCACTTCGGATGGGTGGGCGCAGGGCGCCATCTCGTCAGCATGAGGGTGACGCAAGGCAGGAGGCGGGGCTCAGTTCACTCGCTATCGCGAGCGGCTGGGCCTCCAGCACCCTCCCCCAGCGCTGAAGAAGAGAGGGAAGAAGAAGAAGGAAGAAGAAGCAAGCAGCAAGCACCAGGAGGTGGAGAAGAAGAAAGAGAAGAAGCAAGTAAGGTAAGTCTGAGTGTGTGTGTGTGTGTGTGTGTGTGTGTGTGTGTGTGTGTGTGTGAGAGAGAGAGAGAGAGAGAGAGAGAGAGAGAGAGAAAATGTATGGGTGAATGGGGTGCATGGGGTCTTTGAGTGAATGCATGTGTTCATGTGCGTGTTTGTTTGGAGTGAGTGATGCTGAGTGTGTGTGTGTGTGTGTGTGCGTGCGTGTGAGTTGAGGGGGATGATTTGGAGGTGATGTTCCTATTAAATAATGCATTTTAGACCCATAGACGTTCCTTTCCAATTTGTTTCCTATAATTGGCATGACGTATTTCTTGCACTTTAAAATAAATTTAGCAGTTTCAAGTTTTGTGCTTCTTATTTTTTTCCAGGAAACATATGTTCTTAAAAATCAAAGTTGGCATTTTTTGGTGGTGTGTGTGAAAGTAGCTCACCTTGCCTAGGGCGCAAAATAGTCTGGCACCGGCCCTGTTGGCAACCACAGTTCAGCCCTAATAAAGCAAGTCTTATGAAAATGCAGCTCAGTAGGGATGGGCAAACCCCGCCAGTGTCCAGTCCGGGGGGGGGGGACCACCATGGGGAAATGCAGGCCACTTGGGGCCCCATGAATTTTCCTGTAGCCTGGCTGCATCCATCTGTTCATGGAGCAGGTCTCCGGTTTTCTAAAAAACACGATCAGCTATTAGCTGAACACGGTAAAATTACAGCTGTAAATGACGTATTTTACACCACTTGCAGTTGTAAAGCACTTACTTTTATGTAAAAATCAGGAGAGCTGCCCCATGGGAACTCTTGCGGACATGTCGTTGAGTGCCGCCAGTCTGCTGGGGACTCCGGCTGTCGGATTCTTTGGAATCTGACCACATTTGAGTCCATGGTGGATTTCTCAAGAGTAACTTCTACTGACATCAGTGGGACCTATTTCTCAGTAAACCTGTACTGGAGCAGAGCACAAATCATTTAAGCATCATACACAGCAATCATCCTGCTCTGTATTTGGGCATTTGTCCCTTTGCGGGCAGGGGGAGCAGTACCAAGGCAAGCTAAAATGGGGGAAATGCCAAGGATATCTTCTATAAAAGTTTGGATCAGTTTAAATTCAAGATTTTTATTTGTTTTCGTTTTTCTATCCTGCGCATTTACCCAGGAGAAATATTTAGTCACTGTGAAAGCAGTGGGGGAGGGGGAGAAAAGTTCAGAAATGGCATAGATGCACCTGCAGATGGCAGGAGCCAATTTTTTAGTTCTTAGAAACCAACAACCTCCTTTTCAAGGTGTCCCAGAGGTTTCCATAGTGCTTGCCATAGATGAGAACTTTCAAAAACTGTGCGAGAGAAATCAGTTAATGCAGTGTAGACACCTGTTTCTTTGGACCCAGGATTGTGTCTGGCTATTTAGATTATGCAGGCTTTTCTTAAACACTTAAAATAAAAACTCTGCAAAAGGTCCTTGACGAAGGACAACAGAAGGACAGATAGAATGATAACACACTAGGAGCAACAATAACTCTATGATGGTGGAACTTCTTGTAACATGTGGATGTTGCTGAAAATGGCATCCCTGTGACAAGTTCTCCACTTTTCTCTAATACTTAAGATCGCTTATTCCACATTGTGGTATCATCATATTGTGCATTTCCTCACTGGTGCTCCATTGATGGCTGCGGGAAAATGCACAACTTGATGAGTTCATGTCTTGCAATCCAGTGGCAGGTGGAGAACTTGACACATACATGCTTAAAAACAACAACAACACTTTATTTATTGCATTTCTATTCCACCTTTCGCCCAGGGAGCCCAAGACAGTGTATATGGTCCCTCCCCACCCCACACACCCCACACATTTTATCCTAACAACCCTATGAGGTAGATTAGGCTGAGACCACCTCAAAGTCACCCACTGAGTTTCATGTCTGAGTGGACATTTGGCATCTCCAAATCTCTGCCATCTCCACCTCCAGGACCTTGGAGAGCCATTGCTGCCAGTGAGTGCCAGCAATAGTGATCTCGCTGGACCAAGGCACCTTCCTGTGTTTCTATGTATGCTTTCCATTAATCGTCCAATTCAGGCCACTGAAACCTAGGAGGATCATTAGAACAAACTAATCAGGGCTTGCCTTGGCAAGAATGAATTATAAATCAGGAAGCTAATTCCAGAGATGGTGTTGTCTCCCTGTCTGTCCCCACTGGCCTTCTCCTTGTGTCATTAAAGGAAGTGAGCTATTCCTTAAACAGTCAATCAAACCCGTCAGATGGGTCCTCCTTTAAAGCTTTTTTGTATAAACTGATTAAAGAATTTTTAATTGATTAACCAACAGCCTTTCAGCTGATCAATTACACTAAAATCAATTAAATGTAAATAAATGCGTATATTGCCAAAACCTCAACATGGCAGGGAGGGTAGGTACCGAATGAAGCATAATTTAATTTACAAGTGCTGCGATAAAGAAAAGGTACTGAGTTCTACCCTTAAAGGTTCTACCCGTCACTCCAAATGACAGCCCAGATAGATGCGACGGCCAGGAGTGCCTACTATCAGCTTCAGCTGATACGCCAGATGCGCCCCTTCCTAGAGTTGGAAGACTTAAAGGCGGTAGTGCACGCTCTGGTAACTTCGAGGCTCGATTTCTGTAATGCACTCTACATGGGGCTACCTCTGTGCCTAGTCTGGAAACTTCAATTAGTCCAAAATATAACAGCCAGGCTGGTCACTGGTACACCTAGGGGTGACCACATTACACCAGTTTTAAAATCTCTTCACTGGCTGCCAATTAGTTTCTGGGCGAAGTACAAAGTGTTGGTTATTACCTTTAAAGCCCTACATGGTTTGGGTCCAGGCTACCTGCGGGATCGCCTTTTTCTGTACAATCCGCCCCACACATTCAGGTCCTCTGGGAAGAATCCACTTCAGCTAGCAAAAACTAGATTAACAACTGTTACCCAGAGGACCTTTTCTTCCGCTGCTCCCAGACTGTGGAATGGCCTGCCGGAGGAGATTCGTCAACTTGACAGTCTTTTAGAATTTAAAAAAGCAATAAAGACTGGTCTATTCCAGCAGGCCTATCCAGTGAAATTTTAGAATGTTTTCAGGATGTTTTCAGGATGTTTTAATCATGTGTGGTATGTTTTAATCCATTTTAATGTGTATTTTATAACATGTTTTTTATACTGTTTGTTTTATACTTTGAATTGTTTTAGTTTTTGTGAACTGCCCAGGGAGCTTCGGCTATTGGGTGGTATAAAAATGCAATAAATTATTATTATTATTATTATTATTATTATTATTATTATTATTATTAATAATGGCAGCCTAAAACCATTTTAAAGAAATAAACTAAAAATAAAAGACAATATTCATGGATAGGAGAAAATGCCATTTCTTATATTTTGTTTTGTTTTTCATTTCCAATGCCTTTGTTCTCATTCTCTTCAGCAGAACGAGCAAAAGCTGATGGTAAAAGGCCAAAACCAGAGAATCTGGGTATTTTCTAGGGTGTGCACTCCGCCCTAGAATTATCTAGTAATGGTGAACATCCACGGAGCATTCGATCTTCCAGAGTGGAGATTGGCTGCTTGCAAACCCATTGATTAATATCACAGCAGAGACGTGACCAATCAGACCTTCTAAAGTCTCTGGAATTATCCTGGTGTGTGTGTGTGTGTGTGTGTGTGTGTGTGTGTGTGTGTGTGCACGTGTGCATGTGTCTAAATTGAATATCTCCATATTTGGAAGATGCTGAGTGGGGTGAGGGGTAGCTTTGATATTGATTTCTGTGGTTAACCAATTAGGAATAGCCACAGTGCTGTCCCTGACATGTTCTCCTCCAATCACAGTGTTTGGGGAAGTGGGAAACACTAACAGGATGCTGAATCTGGCCGTGGGGTGGGGGGAGAGAGAGAAGGAGTGCATTTCTGCTCAGACCATCCACATTTCCACAGTATGAAAGTGCTGTTGGGCTGGCATGGTGAGTGAGAAAGGTTCTACACCTGAGTCAGGCACAGGCAGGCTCTTTATTTCAGTGACTTGGTGTAGATCTGGAGGGCACCAGGATGGAGTGGCATTTTTTTTTAAAAAAAAATCCTAAAAAATCAAGGCATGAATGGATCTGATTCTAACTTGGTGTGGCTAAAGCCCTCCTGAAGAACTATCAAGTTGCCATGTTTCATCTCTTTATCTATAAAAATTATGCGGATGTAAGCATTTTTGTTAATTTCCATTTAAAAATTCCTTTAAAATCAAAGCATGAACTGATCTGATCCAAAGACCTCCTTATGTGCTATCACTGTGCCAAGTTTTAGCTCTTTATCTTTTTTTTTTTTTTTTTTTTTTAAAGGGGAGCTATAAACATTTTTGTTAAAACTGGTTACCGGAATACTGAACGGTTCTTTGATGGATAATTCAATGAGGCGGAGAGGGGCGTGTGCTCCAAAATTGAGGCAGAGAACCACCCCTATGGAGCTCCAGATCAAATTTCGAGGCAGAGAAGACCCACTTTGCACACGCCTAGTATTTTCTGCTTGGATTGATATGTTTTCTTTTTGCTCCACCAGCATCCATTCATCAGGCTCCAAGCTAAGGCACCAGGCATGGGCAGCTTCTTCTCCTGATTGGCCATATACCATCCTCTGCCCTGCCAAGCAACACTAAAGTCTTCCCCTGTTCTGCCATGCTCCACCTCCTGATCTACTAGTCCCCCACCCCTGCACCTCCGGTCCTGAGCCTAGAAAATCTACCTTGCCTGGCTGCCCTTGTTTCAGGTCACCACCTTGCTTTTTGTGGGTGAACATAACAGCCTGCTTTGGAACAAACAGCCTGGCCAAAATGTGGTATGTTCTTGGTAGCATGATGATGGCCCTGTGGGGGAGAGACCTACTCAATGCTATGGGAATGGTTTCATGCACTACTTTGCATGTGAATGAAACGAATTTAGCTAAGTGAATATTTCCCAAACACATCAATAGTCCTATTCTGACAACAACAAGACACTGAATGCATGAAGTTGAGAAGCAGAGTCACGTGGGTTGCCCGCCCCCATTCCCTAACTGACATGCCTTTAGCTGGAGGTCAAAGTAGAGGCTACCTACGTTCAACTGTGTGCAGTTAGGGCTCTCTTCACATGATCCTGAATTTCCATTTGGGCAGAGACAGCCATACATACATAGCATCTATGCCAGCTTTCCCAAGACTAGTGCCCTACAGAGGTTTTGGATTTCAACTCCAAGCAGCCCAGCCAACATAGGAATAGGGGGATTGTAGTCCAAACAATCTGGAAGGCACCAGGTTGGGGAAGGATGGCTTATTCCAGCCTTCAACTGAACGTAGCCTCCACACTTCCAATGAACCCTTGAAGAGGACATTTCCCTTTTTCCAGCTAGCCCCTGTAATTCTGCCAGTACCACTCTTGGCACCCACCAGGCTCCCAGCCCCTCATGATTTTTAATTTATTTGTTTTAAATATTTTAATTAAAAACTGTTTTTTTAACTGGGAGGCTGGCACACTGCAAAAGTGCTGATCTCTATTTCCAAGAATGCCTCCGGGCCCTATGTGGGATTAGTGTTTTCTTCTTCTTTCTTTCTTTCCCTTTTTGTGCGTATGTTTTACATGTGTGTTTCTGTTTCTTTGAGCATCACTAGTTTGCCTTGTTTGATCCATAGGGTTTTTGTTTGTTTGTTTATTAAATTAAAGACAATGAACCAAAAGTTTTGTTGCCCACCAACAGTTAGCACCAGAACTACATACTGAACTAGCAGGCACACAGATCCCCCGATCACGGTTTCCCACAGTATGGTGAGATGCACTGCATTTCTATTTAAATTATAATAATTATTTCTACATTTGCTTTTATAAATATAGATTAGCATATGCAAATGTTATTCAAATCAGTCCTCTTTTGTCCTCATTTTTGGTGATTCACAAGTGATTCTACCGGTTCTGGATGGGATTGCACTCACCCTGAAGGAGCAGGTTCGTAGCTTGGGGGTTCTTTTAGATCCATCATTGTCACTTGAGGCTCAAGTGACCTCAGTGGCATGGAGTGCCTTTTACAAACTCTGGTTGGTGGCCCAGCTACGCCCCTATCTGGACAGGGATCACCTGGCTTCAGTTGTCCATTCTCTGGTTACCTCCAAGTTAGATTACTGCAATGCACTCTACGTAGGGCTGCCTTTGAAGGCAGTTCGGAAGCTGCAGCTCGTGCAAAATGCAGTGGCCAGATTGATTTCGGGAACCAGAAGGTTCGACCATATTACACCTGCTCTGGTCCACTTGCACTGGCTGCCTGTATGTTTCCGAGCCCAATTCAAGGTGCTGGTTTTGACCTATAAAGCCTTACATGGCTTGGGATCTCAGTACCTGATGGACTGCCTCTCTTGACGTGAATACACCCGGTCACTACCCTCAACATCTAAGGTCCTCCTCAGGTGCCTACTCCAAGAGAGGCTCAGAGTGTGGCAGCGAGGGACAGGGCCTTTTCGGTGGTGGCCCCCAGACTATGAAACGATCTCCCTAACGAGGCTCGCCTGGCACCAACGCTGCTATCTTTCCGGCCCCAGGTTAAGACTTTCCTCTTTGCCCAGGCATATGGCGGCACATCTTAATCACCCACATATTTAGTTTTTTAACGGTTTTTAATGCTTTATGTGTGCATGTTCTGTGTTTTAGAATTTTTAATTTTCTATACTCGTTTTTATTAGGGATGTGCTCCGCTTCTAATCGGACCGGAGAAGCAGTAGCGGAGCGGGGGGCTTCGCCTGCCCTTAAGGCGGAGGCGAAGAGGATTGGCGGGATGGCGGAGCGTGGCGAAGAGGATCGAGGTGAAGGCGGATCCTTCGCCTCGATCCGGAGCTTCGCCGGAAAGGTAAGTGGGGTTTACCGGGCCCTGCCGCTGTCGCTGTCGCCCATGCGGCGACGGCAGCAGGGCCCGGTAACGCCCCCCGCCCTCCCCTCCCTTACCTGCCTCCGTCCGCGGTCCGTCAGCGTCTCCAATTGAGCCCGTGGTTCCAGCAGGAAGTCTGGGCCGCACTTGCGGCCCAGACTTCCTGGTGGAACCACGGGCTCAATTGAAGACGGCGACGGACCACGGACGGAGGCAGGTAAGGCCCCCCTCCTCCTTACTGGGCTCTGCTGCCGTCGCCGCATGGGCGGCGCTGGCGGCAGGGCCCGGTAACCCCCCCTATGGGGGGGGACCGTTGCTCCGATCCAGATCCGGAGCTCCGCGCGGAGCAGAGTGGGCACAGGCGGAGTGGGGGCGGGGCGGAGCGGGCCGATCCGAAAATGGCGGATCTTAAAGTGAAGCGGAGTGGGGGGGGTCCGTGCACACCCCTAGTTTTTATCTCAATTTTAGAATTTCTGTAAACCGCCCAGAGATCTCTGGCTATGGGGGTGGTATATAAGTGAAATAAATAAATAAATAAATAACCCGACTTTCTAATCTGGCCAGCAAGGAGCCGGGGGGAGTTCTCCTTAGGTTTTGAGTAGCGGCCATTTGAACCAATCAGATACCCTCTATTGGTTTGTGTGGGCGAAACAGCCAATGAGTGCACAGGAGCAGCAAAGAGGAGGTCTTTCTGGTGCTCTTGTGCCCTCATTGTCCATGTCCTCTCAAAACATAATGGGGGGGGGAAGTTATTTTAAAATGGCATAACACAGGGGCTGCAGGTTTGCCCAGCTGGCTGCTATAGCACTTCCTTTTCTAATGTGGCTGGCTAGGCTTAGGAGGAAGAGAAAGAGCCACTGCTGGTTGTGCCAATGCCTTCACAGGGGTGGGGCTCCACCTGGATTGCAGGGCCCCAGACCTGCCTGACTTACTGGATGGCAGGATTCTTCCATTTGCGCAGTTCTGGTGTTAACCACAGGGACTTGCACCGGAGGACATCATGGACTGCATTCCATTAGGTGAAGTTCTTCACTAGACTCAGGTTATTTTAGTTTGAGAAATCTCAGCCGCATCATGGAGGTTCCAATTCTTATGACAATAATCTTAAAAAAACATTCCAATCCCATCAAACAAAGAGTGAGAGAGAACATTTCATCAACATATTATTACCAATTTATTACACCAAGGCCGCATACAATGAAGAAATGACTGTGAAATAACCCCAGGGGTTTTTCTAGAGGTATGTCTCCAGCTGTTTCATTCTCACATGTGTCCCTGTTTACAAAGAAATGGAAAAAAAGATGTTTGTGCTCCAGCTCAATATAATATTACATTGTTTGCAGATTTCCTTTTAATGCTGAATGAGAGAGTGTAATGCAAACCGCAGGCTTATTCATTGGGGACAGAATACGGAGACAGCCTTAAGGTACATAGAGAAATGATAGTAAATGGTAATCCTTGACTGGGGTATAATGCCATAAACTGTAACATAGCGGATATTAATTCCTGCCCAGTAAACACATTTAAATGTTGTCTCCTGCAAAAGAAGTGCAAAGGAGCAAATAGCAAACATATTCTGAATTTTATTTGGTCATTTTAATGACAGGTGATGGTAAACTAGCAAAAGATAATTTATTGTCAGAAATATTTCCCGGGGGGGGGGGGAGGTCTTGCCAACTTTTTAGAAAGTCTTTTATACAAATGAGTAAATCTTCCCAAACAATAAGTAGGAAAGTCATCATTCTTCCAAATTTTGCACACACACCCCTCAAAAATATGCTGATTTAGAAGAGATATAAACAACTAGAAATATTTTAATCACTGGGAACAAGGACTGTCTCATAAATAAAGAAGCACGTTTGAAAAACAACATACTAATATAAAATACTGGATCTTCTGCTGATGATGTGCAGAATTCCTAACATATATATGACTTTTCCATGAGCATGTCCCAATGCTATCATTACCAGCATCAGTCCTTTCAAATGTTACACTGTTGCCTACTAGAAACTCTGTCCTTTCTGTGCCTCATTCTGTGTTTGTCTTTCTTTTCTATTTACACTGAGGAAGAGCCACAAATCTGAGACTGGGGCAGGATCTACACTACTGCTTTACAACAGTTTATAACGGTTTTTGACAACTATTCAAACCTAGGACACATTACATATACCATTTTCAAACCGCTTTAAACATTTTATATCCAAAACGCATTGTGTCCAGTTCTGGGCACCACAATTCAAGAAGGATGCAGACAAGCTGGAGCATCTTCAGACGAGGGCAACCAGGATGATCAGGGGTCTGGAAACAAAGCCCTATGAAGAGAGACTGAAAGAACTGGGCATGTTTAGCCTGGAGAAGAGAAGATTGAGGGGAGACATGATAGCACTCTTCAAATACTTAAAAGGTTGTCACACAGAGGAGGGCCAGGATCTCTTCTCGATGCAGGACACGGAATAATGGGCTGAAGTTAAAGGAAGTCAGATTCCAGCTGGACATCAGGAAAAACTTCCTGACTGTTAGAGCAGTACGACAATGGAACCAGTGACCTAGGGAGGCTGTGGGCTCTCCCACACTAGAGGCATTCAAGAGGCAGCTGGACAACTATCTGTCAGGGATGCTTTAGGGTGGATTCCTGCATTGAGCAGGGGATTGGACTCGATGGCCTTGTAGGCCCCTTCCAACTCTGCTATTCTATGATCCTATCTTGATCCTATCTTGATCCTATCTTGATCCTATCTTGATCGACTATCTCTGTCTAACTACCGACCTGTCTCTCTCCTGCCCTTTGTCTCAAAGATCCTGGAACGTCTGGTCTACTCTCGTTGTCTTGACTTTCTCTCTAATAACTCTGCTCTGGATCCCTTTCAATCTGGCTTCCGTCCTTTGCATTCCACTGAAACAGCCCTTACCAAGATCACCAATGATCTTCTTACAGCCAAGTCTAAAGGCCATTATTCCATTCTTATTCTCCTCGACCTAACCGCAGCCTTTGACACGGTTGATCACGATCTTCTCTTAGATTCCCTCCATGACCTTGGACTCTGTGGCTCTGTCTATAACTGGTTCGCCTCCTATCTAGAGGGTCGCTCTTTCAGCGTGTCGGCTAACGGCAGCTCGTCCTCCTCTTTTCCCCTTTCAGTTGGGGTTCCGCAAGGCTCGGTGCTTGGCCCGTTGTTGTTCTCTCTTTACATGCTGCCCTTGGGTAAGCTTATTCAATCTCACGGCCTCCAATATCACCTGTATGCCGACGATACACAATTATATCTCTCATCTCCGGAACTGTCTCCTGATGTTCACGATCGTATCTCGGCATGTCTTTCAGATATCTCAGCCTGGCTGCTTCATCGTCGTTTGAAACTTAACATGGCAAAGACTGAATTGCTTGTTTTTCCTCCTAAACCTTCTCCTCACCTCTCATTCTCTCTTACTGTCAACGATGTCACGCTTACTCCGGTCAAGGAAGCTCGTAGTCTTGGCTTTATATTTGACTCCTCGCTCTCCTTTACTCCTCACATCGAGGCAGTAGCTAAATCCTGTCGTTTCTTCCTGTATAATATTGCCAGGATTCGACCATTTTTGTCTGTCTCTTCTGCCAAGACTCTCGTTCATGCACTGGTTATCTCTCGGTTGGACTACTGCAACCTTCTTCTTTCTGGCCTTCCTTCGTCTCACATCAGTCCGCTGGTCTCTGTCCACCACTCTGCCGCTAAGATCATCTTCTTGGCCCGCCGCTCTGACCATGTCACTCCACTTCTGAAATCTCTTCATTGGCTTCCAATTCACTCCAGAATCCAATATAAACTTCTCCTGCTGACCTTCAAAGCTTTTCACGGTCTAGCTCCTACCTATCTCTCCTCTCTCATCTCACACTATCGCCCCGCTCGTGCTCTCCGCTCCTCTGATGCCATGCTTCTCGCCTGCCCTAGGACCTCCACTTCCCTTACTCGGCTTCGTCCTTTTTCTTCTGCTGCCCCTTACGCCTGGAACGCTCTTCCAGAACACTTGAGAACTACAAACTCAATCACTGCTTTTAAAACTCAGCTAAAAACTTTTCTTTTCCCTATAGCCTTCAAATATTGAGTTTGTTCTGACTCTATACTGTTAGCTTCTCCCTACCCGGTGCCTGTTTACACTTCCCTGTGCCTGTTTGCATTCTCCTTCCCTCTTTATTGTTTACTACAACTTATTAGATTGTAAGCCTATGCGGCAGGGTCTTGCTATTTACTGTGTTATCTGTACAGCACCATGTACATTGATGGTGCTATATAAATAAATAATAATAATAATAATAATCCTGCTTGGTGTACATCTGTCCTGGGTTGCAGATAAGTACCAGCCTCCAAAAAGACAAATTAACCAGCAATAACATCCCGCTTGCCAATGGATCCAATAACCCAGGAACACATGATTTCTCACTTTGGTCAAGGGCTAATTCCAAAGTTGAAAGGTATGCCGGTGCACTCCTAGGTCATCTTCCTATGTATATCTGGCTAGTGTAAGCCTTCTTCCCTATTTACTTCCAGAAAGGTAGGCCTGTTCATCTGTTACAGAAAGAGAGTTGTGAATCTCACAGGCTAACAGATTCATGGGGACGGAAGCTTACATGCATCAGAGCCCACTTTATCAGATGCACAATGCATTTCCATTTCATAAGGCAAAATCTGGTACCTTCGATGGTGACTGATGATGTGGAGTAGACTGGGTGCTCTGTTTTTTTCTGCATGTATCCTGGGGCCAAAGTTCTTGGCTTAGTGAAAGTGCTAGCTTGTGCTGTAGCCTCTCCAGAGGACAGTGAGGCACCAATAGCAGCATGGCAAGTAGGAAGTTCTTTGAGCTGCAGGCTAGGTAAGTTACATTCCCCCCCACTTCCCCAATGGACTTGTCCTAGCTAGTCTTACCCAGCATGCAATATGATGCTTCATTTTTCAGAGGGGAGGTCCCAGTCTTCAAGCCTTCCTCTGCCATGGATGTCTGACTCCCCCAACCCCCTGCCAAACTTCCCTCTGAATTGATATCGCAGAACGGATGAAGTAATGGCCTTCTGCTCTGTTCTCTTCATTATTTCACGTGGTCCTGGCTAGAAGGATTGAGAGAAGTTCCAGCTTGTCACCTCACTTGCTTTGTTAATTGAGAATCACATGCTCTGGATGTAATATATTACCAGTTTTCAGTTCATAATAGTCAGAATTGTAGGCCACACCCCCTAAACATACACAGGCATGCCCCCTTCTGTTTTCATTCCAAGCAATGTGGTCCTTCATCCTAGAGCTACTCAAATCTAGCTGAGTGTAGCTGCCGTCCCAGCATTAATATACTATGGGTTTGATCAAGACTTAATCATGCTTAGAGAACATCCATAGAAACCAATGGGAGGAGTTTTTTTCAGTGAGTCTACTTTAAGCGTGACAACTGTCTGGAATGATCCCTATATTGTTCAAATACAGGACAAAAACTATGTAAAAGAAGGCTTGAAAAATGTATCATGGGAATGGTGCTGGTTTTAACCTATAAAGCCCTACACGGCTTGGGACCACGATACCTAACGGAACGCCTCTCCCGACATGAACCTACCCGTATACTGCACTCAACATCTAAGGTCCTCCTCTGAGTGCCTACTCCGAGGGAAGCTCAGAGGACGGCAACAACGGAGAGAGCCTTTTCAGTGGTGCCCCCCCCCCCCAATTACAGAATGATCTCCCCGATGAGGCTCGCCTGGCGCCAACATTGTTATCTTTTCAGCGCCAGGTCAAGACTTTTCTCTTCTCCCGGGCATTTAACAGCATTTAACAACATTTTTTTTAATGGACCCCAGAACTGTTGTTGTTTAAAATGGATACTGTTTTATACTGTTGTTTTCTTTTATATATTTTTGATGGTTTTTAAATTTTGTATACTTTTTAATGTTTACTGTTTTTAACTTTTGTAAACCGCCCAGAGAGCTTCGGCTATGGGGCGGTATAGAAATGTAATAAATAAATAAATGGTCATCCAAGTTCTAGCAGCTTGCATATTCCTTCTCTGCCTAGCCTACTATGGGGCACATGGAGTTTCCCACTCCCTTTCTGCCCTTTACCTGTGAGCTCTCTGTACTTCTCAGTCTCTCTCTCGCTCTTCAAGGGAAACTAACTTGTCACAAGGTTTCTCTCTGGCAAGGGAATGGGAGAGGAGTTGCTGTGAGTACTTCTGATCTTGGAACTCTCACTCTCTATCAGGAGTGAAAGAGAGAGAGAATGGGGACAGCCGTCAGGGAACACAACAGACTCTCTCTTTTTAGGCGCACACTCAAAAAAACAAATGAAGTGTGAATGTAACAAACATGTTTGAAAACACAAGCATTAAAACAGGACAAAACAAAACAGGGCAGCCCGTTTACTAACAGGGACTGGCCGGCGAGATCACATTACGCCAGTCCTTTTACAACTTCACTGGCTGCCAGTCCAGGTCTGGGCCCAATTCAAAGTGCTGGTATTGACATTTAAAGCCCTAAAGAGTTTGGGGCCAGGTTATTTGAGGGAACGCCTCCTCCCATATGTACCTGCTTGGACCTTAAGATCATCCACAGGGGTCCTTCTCCGTGAGCCCCTGCCAAAGGAAGTGAGGCAGGTGGCTACTAGGAGGAGGGCTTTCTCCACTGTGGCACCCCGACTGTGGAACGAGCTCCCCAGAGAGGTCCACCTGGTGCCTACACTGTACTCCTTTCATTGCCAGCTGAAGACCTTTTTATTTTCTCAGTATTTTAACACTTAATTTTAACTTAAATTTAAATTTTACTGTTCTAACTCTGTATTTTAATTTTATATCAATTTTGCTGCATGGTTTTTATCCTGGTTGTGCTTTTTATACTGTATTTTGTATTTGTGCTTTTAACCTGTTGATTGTTTTATTATGGTTTTAATTTTTGTGAACCGCCCAGAGAGCTTCGGCTATTGGGCGGTATAAAAATGTAATAAATAAATAAATGGTGGAAACCGTTTTTGGTGCAATGTGGTCTCTAGATCTTTTCATGTCCTTCTGCCAGGAGAAAGAGATAGCAGACACCATCAACACGGGGGGGGGGGGCACCCTTAGTACCATCCCTCTCAAGTTGGGGAAACACCGCAGAGCACTTTGGCTGCCCCACCTGGTTTTACAGCTCCCACACAGAAATAGTAGGGCCCTGCCAAGGCTCCAGGAGGCAATTACTACTTGTTACATTGATCTACTATCTTCAGAGAACAGCATTAGGGATGATTCACACATGCACATCCATCACTCATTGACTGTAGCATCAAAGCAATTACTTGCATGTACGAATGATCACAGATTAAACATCATGGAGTGAACTTTTCTGTTGCCCAATGTCAACCCCAATGATTTTCAGTAGTCATCAAGTGATGAGAGCAAGTGAGATACATATGTGTGTGTATGAACAAATACTAAGAGTGTCTATACACAGTGTCTGCACTTTTCACTACTGAATTGTTTTACTGATCAACTTCCTACTTGTGAGAGGATCTTTAAAATGCTCTTTCAGATTTCACTGTCTGAATTAATGTTATGCCATCTGCAAATTTTACTTTCCACTGCATTGTAAAAATACAATATTGTTTTGGTTTTTTAAAAAAATGTTTTTTACTGTTATATTGTGGTTAACTTTGCTATTGCAAAAGTGTATTTCGAAACATGTATTTTTAGTCTCAATTTCTCACATTATATCTTTTTTATTATTATTATTATTTCATGGTAAAAATGCCCTATTTCATGACCTACTACAACTGCCAGTATTATGGGATGTTTTCCCCAAAAACGTTTTTCAAGTGCACTTTGCAATTACACTTTAAGCATGTTTTGATCTAGGAAAAATAGCTTTGTGGTACTGGATAATTTAAATAAAATTCCTAGATGACCATAAAAATAAATATCCCAAATAAATATCTCAACAATATGTCTCTTTTAAGGAAATTTTGAATCCTGATGAACACACTATCTGTTGCAGAATTATTCTGTGTAGCATTCCTTATATACTAACTCTGCTTGGTCTTAAGAATACAGATCAAAACAAATTTGTGATGTAACTCCATTGCCTTTCTGTAGACTCTTGTTATGAATAGTGTTATACAAGGGCTATCATGGGATACAACTAACACATTGCAACTTGGAGAATAAGGCCTTAGCTAGACCTAAGGTTTATCCCTGGATCATCCAGGGGTCAAACCTGTTCATCTAGGTGACACACAGGGGATCCAGTGCTCAGGCAGAGGCGAACCCTGGATGATCACAGGATAAACCTTAGGTCTAGCTGTGGCCTAAGTATCTGCTTTAAATACACTGATTGAGAGAAAATAAAGTAGCCACAGAGTGTTTCCCCAGTCCAGTCCTTTTCTCTGTCCTCTGCTCCTCTTAAAGTCGAGAAAACCACTCACTATTACTACAAGCAGAAGAAAATGGTGGACAGAGGGATGGTGGAGGGAAAAACAGGTTGACAAAGTTGAGCACTTTTAAATCCCAATGGTTCAACATATGCTTAACCCCTTTCCTTGAAATCAATGATACTTCAAGATGCTCAGCTTTGGCTGGATCGTGGCCAGACGTTTGCAATGTGTGCTCAAGAACCATTGAAATTGAGGGCACACTCAGGAAGCATATGGTGGGTGGTGCCCATGCTGTCTCCTGTGCTAAATTAAGCAGTGTTATCAGCTAAACATTTAATAAATCGGGTTCAGAAAGCTTGTGGCTGTTTGCTGGGGATTTGTCCATGAAGTAATAAAGCACAGTTAAGGGACTGCCTGGAGCCTTCTTAGCTTGTCTCAGACTTTTGCTTACATGACATTAAAAAAATCAGCTTTGTTCAAGTAGCAGCCTGAGCATTGTGCTGAAAGAACCAAAACGAAACTAATGCGACTGAAAGGGCCCTGTGCTTCTTCGTTTACTGCCGTGATTAAGTCTTCAGGTCTTTATCGACACTTTTAAGCATTTTTTTTTTAAAAAAAATGCACAAAACAATACAAAGGATTAATGGAAATGCAAATGTCAATATCAAAAACCAGCTGCAAGCTGAAGTTAAAAAGAGCTGGGCTGAAAAATGCCTCACACACCTATTGATGGAGAGGCTGGATTAGAAAACAAAACTGGAGAAATAAAAACTATTCAATAAAAAATCAATTCCATTACTACCACCTATTCAACTTAATTTCCTTGGCATCTATATTTGTAATGCAGGTTGGTGATAGATCGGCACAATCACTTTTTAATTAAGCCCCACTGTGCTTTGTATTAAGGACACCACAAATCGGCATTACAGCACAATATATCTACCCATATGTTTAGTGTTTATCCCTTTGCATCTTAGTATTTAAAAGTTGTTCTCTTTGGAGGTAGTTTCCTCATTTTAACATCATTCTTGACAGTAGGCACATGAAACAGGAAGGCCCCATACTTAATCTAAATGTGTCAAAATAGAAAACCCTTTAATGTAATTGCTTTCAGAATATATATATATATATATATATATATATATATATATATATATCTGTTGTGTTATTTCATTATGACCCTCGCTATCTAATGTTTTAAGATGCAAGACTCGTCCTGTCTTGTACGTACTGATGAGACAGGAAGTAACATGATGTTAGAAAATGGCATTTGACCTGCGCTGTTGAATGGCATATTAAATAGATGTTATCACATCACAAAGCAGAAATAACAGGTTGCAGAATGCTAGGAACTTGCTGATATCCAGAAGATTCCCCGCTCCCTGCCCCCAACCTCATGTAATGGGATCTTGAATGGCAGCATTCCCTGTGTCTGACTCTTCCGAGGGCAAAATTCATTTTAATTACTAAAATGTGCCCGCCGTCCTCTTCAAAGGAAAGTGGGGGAGGGGGGTCTGCCTTGGCAATAGGTTTTAATGCCTGAAATGAATCAGTAAACATAGGCCTTAGCTAGACCTAAGGTTTATCCCGGGATTGTCCCAGGGTCATCCCTGTTCATGTAAATGTCACACAGGATATCCCGGGAGCAGGCAGGGATGACCCCGGGGCGATCCCGGGATAAACCTTAGATTTACCTAAAGCTTATGTACCTTGAGTTTTGTATAGGTGCCTTTTCTTCAATTAATAAAGCTTGACTATATATGACCTGAACTATGTATTTCAAGTTCAGCTCAAGTTGAGGATTATATGGTACTTTTGCAGAAACCTACTTCATTTCAGTCATACTTTACAACATGGAGGGGCATGCAGAGATGAAAGATGGTGGCTGCTGCATATGGCAAGAAGAACATTGAAAAAGGCATTAGTCAACTTGCGAGTTGCCAGTTAATCAAACTCTTAGAGCATTTGGTGGACAGGGCAATGGCCGTAAACCAAGGGTGGTCAATCACCCAGAGAATTTTGACTATTGGGTAGTATAGAATTGTGAACCACCCAGAGAACTTCAGCTATTGGGTAGTATAGACATGTAATCAACAAACAAACTTGCGGCCTTCCAGATGTTTTGGCTTACAAGTCCCTCACCATTGGCTATGTTGGCAAGGGCTGATGAGAGTTTAAGCCAAAACATCTGGAGGATTAGAAATTCTCCGTTACTGCCATAAGGACTTTCCCTATCTTATAAGGCAGCAGTTTTCAAACTATGTCCCAGAGAGACCTTCAATGTGTCTAGAAGGCATTGTTTCAAACTGCCTGATCTGGACTTGCAACAGCTTGGGAGTGCGTGCTCCAATGCACCTTCTGGTATACTATAATCATTAAGGTTTGCTCAGGTCCCCTCAACACCTCAACATATGCAACCAGTTTCCTAAAACCAGGGCCTTTTCTATGGTTGCAGCTTCCTTATGGAATACCCTCCCAAGAGAGGTTTATTATTAGGGCTGTGCTCCGCTTCTCTTCGGTTCAGAGAAGCAGGAGCGAGGTGGCCTGATTTGCCTCCGGAAAAGGCAGAGGCGAAGAGAGTCGGGGGGGCTGCGGATCGAGGCGAAGAGGATCGCCTCAATCCAGAGCTTCGCCTGCAGGTAAGTGGGGGGGAGGAGGACTCATCTGGCTCTGCCAGCGCCACCATCCATGCGGCGCCGGCGCCAGGTAAAGTAGCAGGGAGGAGGGACACTTACCTGCATCCGTCGCGGGCTTCAATTGAGGCCCCGGTTGAAGCCAGAAGTGAAGGCCGAAGCCTCTTCCGGTTTTAAGCTGGTGCTTCAATTGAAGCCTGCGACGACAGACACAGGTAAGGGGGTGGGGGTGGCTTATTTTGCGCCGCCACTGCCACCGTCTATGTGGCGGCGGCGAAGCTGGATCTCGCTCCGCGGAGCGGGAGACGGGCGGAGCGGTGCGAAGAGGATCGGGCCACAAAGCGGATTGGGGGGTCCATGCACAGCCCTATTTATTATGCTTGTTCCACTGAATACCTATCCAGGCAGTGTTTAAATATTTGTTTATTTGTACAACCGAACATAAGAACACCACAGCAGTTGTCCACATTAAAATCACAGCAATACAAATACATGGGGCATCCCATGAAGCTGATTAGTTGGAGATTCAAGACAGATAAAAGGAAGGACTTCTTCACACAGCGCATAGTTAAACTATGGAATTCACTGCCAGAAGATACAGTAATGGCCACCAATTTGGATGGCTTTAAATGGGGGGTTAGATACATTCCTGGAGAAGTCTATCAATGGCTACTAGTGCTGATAGCTATGTGCTACCTCCAGTAGAAGAGGCAGTAAGACTATGTACACCAGTTATTGGGGAACGTTGGTAGGAGGGTGCTGTTGCACTCATGTCCTGCTTGTGAACAGAATGCTGGACTCAATGAACCCTTGGTCTTCTTATGTTCTTAATAAATACAGAATACGATGCATGATTTTATTTATCTAATGGTTTTATAGCTATGAAGTATCTTCCTAAATTGTTAGCTACCTTAAAGGCTTTTGAAGTCCAGTGGATGGAATATAAATTTAAGAATAAAATAAGACTTTATTTTGATGTCTTGTATTTCTTTTGTATACCTAATGTATGAAACCATATATTTTCAAAATGAAAGCGCTATGGGTATTTTTAAAATGAAAGCTGGAAGGGTTTTACCTAAATTTAGTAACTGAGAAGCTGGTGTTTTAACCAGCTGCGATTGCTTCTCGGGACATGGTTAGACGAGGGGGGCGGAGGGTGATGATCTCCATCCCCCTCGTCTACAAGCGGCACGTGATGTTTGAGGAGGAAGAGGATGGCGCGCCAGCCATTTTGTGTGTGTTTTAATCAGAAAAGAGCGCAGGAGCAAAAGGTAAGTTGTTGGGTTGTGGGGTTTTTTGTTTTTGTTTTTAAAAAACACCCCTACCCCTACCCCACGCTACCCCTACCCTTTGCCCGGGTTCCGGCTCCTCGTGGTTATTCATGAGGAGCTGGGACAAAACCTGGACAGCAGGCCACACATTCTGCGGTCTTGGGATCATCCCGAGACCGTGGAAAAATTGGAATAAAACTGTAGGGCGATATCCCAGGGCAAGGGAGGGATCATCCCTCCCTGCTCCTGGGATCCCCTGTGCGTCATATGGACACACAGGGATGATCCCAGGGCGATCCCCAGAATATTGCCCTGTCTAGCCATGCCCTCATTTTCTTTCTCATCTGTGCTACGAGGTGCTTACTTGACAGGCAGAGAGCCAGTGAAGAAGTAGTCAGTAGTATCTATCCCCCCTCCTCCTAATCAGGACCATTGCCTGAGCCAGAGGCAGATAAAACAAGCAGGTGGCCAAGGTTGTAGAAGAGGAAGAACTCCAGGGGAGTCTTGTCAGTGGGCCCCTGCTGGAGTGTTGGCCCTCGGCAGGTGTCCAAGCACGCCTACCTTTGACGCTGGCCCTGGGTGCTACTCAACACAAGGAGCTTGGCAGGTTTGTCTTTGGACAGATGCAACTTCTAAACTCCTAAAAAATGCCAGACTAGAGCATCATAGAATCATAGAATAGTAGAGTTGGAAGGGGCCAGAAAGGCCATCAAGTCCAACCCCCTGCTCAATGCAGGAATCATGACAGAGGTTTGGATACAAATATTAAAGACTCAGGGTAAGATACGCCTTCATCTAAAACAAAGGGAGAGGGCCTTTTCAGTGGTGGTCCCTCAATTTTGGAATGATCTCCCTAACGAGGCTCGCCTGGCGCCAAAATTGTTATCTTTTCAGCACCAGGTCAAGACTTTTCTCTTCTCCCAGGCATTTAACAGCATTTAATAGCATATGCTGAGTTTTTTAAGTGACCCCAGAGTAATTGTTTTAAACAGATATTGTCTGTTTTTGTTTGTATTTTATGCTTTTTATGGTTTAAAATTTTGCATATTTGTTTTTAATGTTCACTGTTTTAAACTTTTGTAAACCACCCAGAGAGCTCCAGCTTTGAGGAAGTATATAAATGTAAATCATCATCATCATCGTCACACACAAACTCACTGGCAGCACAATCCTATGCATGCTTACACATAAGTAAATCCCACTGTGTTTGACGGGGTCTTAATTCCTCATGGGTTATTTGGGGGGGGGATTGCCTGAGTAATGCTGGGTAAAACATACGTTCCCAGCATGCCTTTGAACACTAAGGCATGTAGAAGAGCACAAGAAATATCCCTGAGAAACATGATGAATGACATTGACTTCCTCTTCTCTCTCTTTCTTCATAATGTTCAGAGAAGAACCTACAGCTCTCCTGTGAGAACTAGAGGCGGAGAAAACTCATGTTTCTCTTTGGAGGGGAGACATGCAATGCATTCTTTTCCCAAACATACAAAGGGTAGCACAAAGAATAGGAAACACAGGTCACTTGTTGTGGAGATAAATGACTGGCCTTATAATATAGAGGGTGTTTGTGTGTGCTTTGGTAAGGATGATTGCAATCACGTATATGAACCAGTTTGAATATTTGCAGTGAGCTATATCCATGCTAAGCATTACGATGTGTGTCTGCTGAAAAAGTGCAAGAGCAATCAGAAATCCATTCAGCAAGTTATTCATGGAAATTGCCTCTGGATTCTTCATTTGTAGAATTCAGGTTGCAGTAGGCCTGAGTTGAGGACCTGAAGGATGTCCGGCAGCAATTCAACTTGTGGACCACCACCCCAACTCTGGCCAAAGGAAGGAACTTTAGGAATCTGACCAGACCAGCAACTAAGCCAGCAATAGGTCAGAATGGGTCATGTGGTACTGCCTGACCCCCATAAACACACCCATATCAAGCTTGCTCCCTCATTTGAACAACAGGGGGCACTGCTACCACTCCCACGCCTCTGTTCCTGCTTCCTGCGCCAGACTTTCTTCAGCTTTGTCTCTGCCCTGCCTTGCTGTCCCCTTGTCCACCACCCAAAGTGACTGGGAGCGTAACTGACCAAATGGTGGGTAATACATAGAGACATTAATACTTGATATGAAGCCATTCAAGTTCATGTTTAAAAAGTAAAAGAATTTACAAGGGACTGTTCTCAAATACGGATTCTCAAAACTCCTCAAAGTTTTCCCAAGTCCAAACATAGGTCTGTGTACTATTCCCAACTCTTCTTCTCTTCTGCTGCAAATTAGATTCTTTCCTGACTTCAAAAGGGAACAGAAAGAGAGAAAGCAGCGCTAAATGCATACCCTTCTGATCACTCTAAAAGAAAAGCAACACCAAAATAGCTTTAAACACTCGCTTGCCGAATTCTCCCCTCCCCTCCCCTCTCATGCAAATAAGCAGACAAAAATATCTTCTGGACAATTTGAGATACATACAAATATTGGTTATTTTAAATCAGCTGCTTGTTGCAGAGGACATTCCACTGCTTAATATGAAAGGCAGTTTTCTCCGGCATTTGCATGAAGGAGGACCCGGGGAGCTCCTGATTGCTCTGTTAGCGATTACATAAAAGGCGCGGATCATAAGACCACACACTTTCCAAGTTCAAGTGGAAGAACATGTTAAATGTATGAGGGGTAGTGGAGAAATCCATGCGCTTTCATGTGACAAAGTGGGCCCTGGCCCATGGAAGCGAAGGCCGTAATACATTCTTTGCTGTGAACTTGTGGGTTTACAATCAGATAGAGACCAGGAGTAAATATATACAATGCCATGTACTTCTCTGACAGATTTAGGTCTCATGGGTGCAGTCTATTATCAGCAAAGGGGGACAAATGGCTCCCCGTCCAGAGCTGGGAGGGGGGAGGAAAGGGAGTTTAAACTATTCTTCACGGAGTTCTGTTTTCCTTGGGATTCAGTCTATGCCGCTTTGTCCTTTAGAGGTACTTTGTTACACAAACAATCCTTTTGGCGACATCCTTGCTACAATTGCGTCGCAGCCTGAAGTTATTTATAACCAAAAGGTAGTGGAAAATGACACGGTTTGGCAGCGCCGGGCTCAGTATGGATGAAAAGTTTTACATGTTAGAACCATGGAGATGAAGAAATGGAAAGGGGGGGGAAGCCCTCTTCCTTGGCCTTCGATGTATCCCTTTCACGAGTTAGTTTGTCGTTACTAATCATTCCCAAGGGAACAACAAACAGGAATCATTCCATTCGTGTAGTCACATGTCCCCAAGCAGGTCACACAACTGATTTTACGCCGTTGGACTTTTAAAAGCTATAATAGTATGAGATGTGCTAAACCTCACACCCTCACTGCTGTTTCAGTCTGAACCTTCACATACAAGAGCAGGCAGCAAACTGGGTATAAGGGTGAGGTAATCCAACTCCTTTTCCCTGCTGTCCGAATGTAGATACTTTTACACCGTGGCAGCTACTGGCTCTTAAAACTCCCCCCCCCCACCGCCCCACATTTTTCTTTTGTTGCAGTGCCTTAGAAACATAAATCTTGTTCCTTGGCAGCGACGGCTGTAAATGCTGCTCCACATGCCCAAACTGGTTCTTACTTGCAGGTTTAATTCACAGTAAGTGGCATGAAAGGAGGTCAGCATATTTAAAAATAAAATAAAAAATAAATAGAATGAAAACCCAACCTCTTGCACTCCTTTTGCTACTCTTGGATCCATAATGGAGAGCCATCCTCCCTCATAATAATAAAAAAGCTGTTTCTTACCTTGAATCCTTCATGTCGCTATTGACAGCTTTCTGCAAAGGACAGCAAAACCCATTGGATTGAAAGAGAAGTATTTGTGGACTCATACAGCCTTGTATCAAAACCTGAAAGCACTAACATCAAAGCGAGCTGATATTTGCTCCAATCGACAATAAGAAATCTCTTCTAGGGCCTTAGAAAGGGTTTAGCATGTGTATTATTTGTGCTTTTGTAAATGATTTGGTAAGGAAAGAAGACTAGAGGGCAGGTGTTTTTAGTGTGCAGTTGGACACAAAATGTGCAGGTGGGGGAAAATGTGCAGTGGGAAATCTGATAGCGCGCAGTTGAAAAAAGTGGTGAAAAAAGTAAGACGTGTGTTATGTGTATGTGTTTATTAAGAAATTAACAACAGACAAAGTCAGGGATGGCATGTTACACAAATTATATAAGGATGCAGGTGAAAGAGCCCTTATGGTCTGACTGATGTTGTTGGGTCTTGTGACAGTGTTGCCTGAACAGATGTGGGGGCAGAGTTGGCACTTGGGTCTATTGCAGGGTGTGGTCCCTCTATCTGTGGCCTTAGCTAGACCGAAGGTTTATCCCGGGATCGTCCCGGGGTCATCCCTGTTCATGTAAATGACACACAGGATATCCCTGGAGCAGGCAGGGATGACCCCGGGACGATCCCGATATAAAACGTAGGTCTAGCTAAGGCCTGTGCCTCTGTCCTGTGAACTGTTGCTGGTTAGCATCTGCTTCAGGTTGGGAGGTTGTCTGTAGGCCAGGACTGGCCTGCCTCCCAAGGCTTGTGTGAGAGAAGTGTCTATGCTGATGATGGGTTGGAGTTCACTAGTGATCCATCACAGTGGTTTCAATTGGGGGCTGTGGGTGACAACCAGTGGTGTACTTCTCTTAGTCTGTCATCCTTCCTGGGTATCCGTATGGCCCTGTCAATCTGTCTTTACAGATTGACAGGGCCATACGGATCTTTACAAATCTTTACAGATTTGTGCTACTAGTGTTGGTGATAATCTGTCCAGTTGTGAAAGGGAGGCTTGGGTGGGGGCGGGGTGTCTGACAGGGCATTTGTGCAGTTGGAAAATTTGCTTTTAAAAAACCTCTGCTAGAGGGATACCAGAGTTCAAAAGAATGGAGGCTTTGAGCATTGTGCAAAAGACACAGAATTCAGCATTCTGAGAATCCCTTGGCTTTATATATATTTTTGCAAGCAATTTTTCCCTGATGAAATGCATTTTTGTATGTTATTTTCACTAATACAAACATTTTGGGTGCATGTCTTATGTGTGTGTGCATGCAGATTTTTTAAAAAACAGAACTGCATCATAAAATTCTAGAAAATGCAAATATAGAAGTATAACCATGTTTTGGTTTGCACATCGGTTCAGGAAGTGCGAATTATGAAGGTGGAGTGAACTGAACTAATTTCTCTCCTATCTGTAATCCTGTTCAGGTACCCAGAAGGGAGTCTGCTTGGAGAGGTAGGAGGCTGCCCAAAAGCTTAGTAGGATCTCCTACTTCAAGGGCAGTGAAAAGCATTAAATACTCAAGGCAAGAATCTCCCTTCCAGATGTGGGGGTTATTATCCAGTTATTATTCGTTGTTTAGGATGGATCCACCTGAAACCAATCTCAACCCCAAGTCCAAGACCAGCTCCAAGCCTAGCATGTAGGTTTTCAGGATGGAGTGTGTTAGAGATCATTCAGAATAGCCTTTCTGCCAGGGGTGGTAGAGCGGAATTAATAATAATAATAATAATAATAATAATAATAATAATAATAATAATTTGTTACCCGCCTCTCCCTCTGGATCAAAGCAGGGTTCAACACAAATGCAAACACCATAAAATATGTATAATTGATTAAAACTTTTAAAACTAATACATTATTAAAGGCAGCACATTATTAAAATTCAACTGGGTGGGCTTGCCAGAAGAGATCAGTCTTTATGGCTTTCTTAAATTCTGGAAGACTGTTAAGTTGACGAATCTCTCCTGGCAGGTCATTCCACAATCTGGGAACAGCAGAAGAAAATGTCCTCTGGGTAATAGTTGTCAGCCTTGTTTTTGTTGACTGGAGTAAATTCTTCCCAGAGGACCTGAGTGTGTGGGGCGGACTGTATAGGAGAAGGCGATCCCGCAGGTAGCCTGGACCCCAACCATGCAGGGCTTTAAAGGTGATAACCAACACTTTGTACTTTGCCCAGAAACTAATTGGCAGCTAGTGAAGACATTTTAAAACAGCCTATGAAGGGTCCTCCTCCTGAACTTACAAAAAAGCACCCAGATGATGGAGCAAGACTTCAAAATATCACCAGTGGGGATGGGTGGGGAGGAAATTCCCTTGCAGCATGCCTGCATGCAACATAAACAATGAAAAACATGGATCCATCTAGCCCCGTGCTTCCTACTCTGACTTCAGCAGCTCTCCAAGGCTTCAGACAGATGTCTTTCCTGGTCCTCCTACTTGAGATCCCTTTTAACTGGAGACACCAACAATGGAAACTGGGATCTTCTACAATGAAGAATCTACATGGAAAACATGTGCTCTGCCATTGAGCCGTGTGGCCCTCTCCGCAGGAGAGGATTATCTGGAATACCTTCAGTGCCACAGGAATAGGGATTTTCAGATGCCCTTAAGTCATCCTTCTCACTTCTTGTCTGCTTCTTGGGGATTATTCATTTAGATCTAGGCCGTGCTAGCATTCTATTGGTAAATGCATCGCTTTAACCTAAATGAAAGATTTGAGAACTGTTTTGCAGTCTTCGTTCTAGCCATGTTCAATGAAATTTGCCACACTCCCCCACCTTCAACTTGGAGAATAGTCTTAACGGATGAAAAACAGATTGGCACAAGTATAACAAGATTCCGATTTTGGCCTGAATAAAAAATTAAACCATTATTTTGCTCTAACGAGCATTTCATCTGAATATTAGAGAGCAGAATCTGTCCCTTAATTAGCAATTTTATTGGTTATACATGAGCCAGAACCAAATCTTGCTCCCTTTTCTTTTAGTTATTATGATGGCATTGTAGCATTACGAAGCAGTAACGGGCGGGACTGCCTTGTTTCTCTCCTGCTCAGAAATATCCAGAGATTTAACCAGGATTTTACAACGCCACAGGTCAACGTGTTCAGTCATTGCCACATGAAGTGAAGTACATGGTTCTCTCTCTTGCAGGAATCCCCAGAATTCAAAAAATGGTTCATTTTGGCTTGATGATGTTTTCAGAGGATCTTTCAACATTGTGTTAGTTGCTGTACGCTTGCAAAAACTCTATAGCACCATTTCCCATTCTCTCACCTGTTTCTGCTTTGTTTATCCTTTCAGGGTTTTCATAATGACTGGAAAAGGACTTCCAAGTCTGAAATGCTTTAATTGGTTTAATAAAACAAACAGGACTGGGACAATCCTCCTCACGATAGAAAACACAGAAGTATGTAACACAACAGAGGAAACAGTAGGAGCGTTCACAAGTTTTAAAGTTTTAGTGTATATAACTGGATGATCAGGTTTTTCATTAATCCTGAACACAATGGGCTACGCATTCACAACCCCGTGGTTGTTGTCTTTTTGTCTCCCTTTTACCTGAACTGATTGGTGAAATGTTTTATCTGAATTCCCTTAGGTGCTCTTGGATGCATAAAATGCAAGGGAAAGAACATGCCAATTTGGCCCACAGGCCTAAACTGAGCACATTAACTCATTGGCAGTCTTTTGATTCTTTCGTTTATGTCAGGTATCGAACGTCAAATATCAGCAGTCAAATATCGCCAAAACACAAATGCCATTGCATGTCATTTTATCCAACACTTGTCAACTAGAAACTGCCAAATATCAAAAATTACTTCAGATCTGAACATTTGATCATCAAATCCAATAAACTGTTGTCACATATGAAATATCTATCAAATATCTGGTAAACAGTTGAAGAATATTCAGCATTACAACTGAAGACCAAATCTGAAGGACAAGTTTGATACAATACCTGCCAGGAAATGAAAACCAGCTTTCAATAACCTGATGCCCCCTCCCATAGATGTATTGTACAACAACTGGCAGTTGTAGTCTAACACATCTGGAGGGCACCAAGATGGGGAAGACTAATCCAAAGTATCTCAAAAAGAACCTAGATTCCATAGCTTAGGGTGACCATTTTTTGGAAACCAAAAAGGAGGACAACATGGTCGGCCCCCAAGGGGGCGTGTCCAGCACCAAGGGGGTGTGCCCACCCAAACAAAGCCTTTGTCACATGTCTGATTTTACAGCACACATCATGGTGCAAAGTTTCATCTCTTTATCTTTAAAAGTGACGATTTTAAAAATAATAATTTCAAAACCTCAATTTTTAAAAAATTCCTTAAAAAATCAATGGATGAACACATCTGTTTCAAATTTGGTATGACTAAACCCCTTCCTAAGAGCTACCATCGTGCCAAGTTTCATGTCTTTATCTTAAAAAAGGACGGAGTTATAAGCATTTTTGTTAATTCCCATTAGAGCTGCTCTTTGGAAAAATCCGGATTTCCCCTCCCCCCTCCTGGATTTGTCATCAAAACCCTGGACAAATCCGGGCAGATCCGGTCATATGGTCACCCTACCATAGCTGTATATGAGCCACTTGTGTGAGCTTTGTTCAGTCCCAATCCAATGGAAGATGGATACATGGGCATGGATTCAAAGGGACCCATGTGCCTGTGGAAACCACTTCCATTTGTGCATGGGCAACACAGACTTTTTGCTCCAAGGTGACTTCCATGCTGCATCACGAGCCATTCTTGCAATATCACAACCTTCAGACTTGGCTTTTTATGGATACAATGGCTAGAACAGGAAAGGGGATGGACTAGAAACTCAGCTGCTCACACAGAATCCTGAGTGCTGGATTCTCCAAGGGTGATTGGTGGGTGCTACTTTTAGGGGCTGGAGCAACAACTTTATTTATTTATTTATGTTATTGCATTTCTATCCTGCCATTTTAAGTAAGACAGGTGGCTACCAGAAGGAGGGGCCTTCTCTGCTGTGGCACCCCAGCTGTGGAATGAGCTCCCTAAGGAGGTTCGCCTGGCATCTACACTATATTCTTTCTGATGCCAGGTGAAGACCTCTTTATTCTCTCAGCATTTAACAGTCTATAAATTTAATATAAACTTCTTGTTTTAAATTTAAATTTCTGCACTGCTGCTCATTTTATCCTGGTTGTGCTTTCATATTGTATTTTATATCATGTTTTTAATACTGTTTGTTTTATACTTTGAATGGTTTTAATTTTAGTGAACCGCCCAGGGAGCTTCAGCAATTGGGCGGTATAAAAATGCAACAAATAAATAAATAAATAAATTTATCCTCACAGCAACAACAACCCTGTGAGGTAGGTCGGGCTGAGAGTCTGTGACTGGCCCAAAGTCACCCAGTGGGTTTCCACGGCCGAGTAGGGACTAGAACCTGGATCTCCCGACTCCCAGTCCAACACCTTAGCCACTACACCACACTGGCTCTCACACTCAATATATGCTAATTTTAGACTGCTTCCCGTGCAGGTTTTTTTTTTTAAAAAAAGGTAAGTTTTATTTTATTCAAAAAAGGGTTAAATATTTTTAAATAAGTACATAAATGCCTCTTTTATGGGCTGGACCTCACAATGTGAAAGGAAGGGCAGCACTACTTCTGAAAATGAGGTCCTAGTTAATTCCAACTCCCCATCAGAGAATGCCTCTGAGGAAGGAGGCATCCCTCTTTCGCCCTGGGAGCAGAGGGGAATTTTGAGAACAAGGCCAGCGTGTGTCAACATCACTCAAGGTAATTCCGCATTAGGCTGCCTTCGCCTTTAACAGCAACAAGTTGATGTTTTCTCCATCAGTGCAGCCCTCTGCCTTGAGAAAATGCACCCGCTGGTCTACCCAGCTATCTTGGCATGTCTGGATGGAACTATCCCCCAAAAGACAACGATAAAACTGAACCAACTGTGTTTGATGGAATGTGCTTGGCTCTTTGCCAGAGTGTAATTCTTGATATCTCGTCTTATAATGCCATATTGTACAAAGATTGAAGAGAGAAGAAAAATAACTATTAATGTAACCCTTAGCCATAGGGGTGGAAGCATTTATAAATGAAAGGGGGAAATACTAAATCAGCTTCACTGCTCGATTTTAAAATAAATGTTCTCCATTAATTAATTTTGTGACTCAGAGCAAATGTGCGTGGTAGGAAACACAGGACCCCGCTGATAACAATCTTACCGAATACAATAGTTCTGTTCATTGAGATATATCGCACATGCAGTCTTTGGAACAGTTCCGGGGTGGACAAGGTGCTTTGTTGAATAACGGGTGGGCTTCTGACCTCCAAAAGTTCACTATTAACTCCACGGTGAAAAGTATTTTGGAGTCTCGTAATATCAAGAGATCAACGCAATTTAATATCTAAATTTGCCAAGCTGTCACAGACTGGGTAATTAGAGTGATTTGACACAAACATGGTTATTAAGTATGAAAGCGAAGAATGTCATGTACCAGACAAGATGAACTGCATCTCACCCTTTAAAAGGGTGAAATCTTCTGACGGAGAGATGAATTTGCCAGAGGGGCAGCTTATTCCACAGTCACCTATAGCTCACTAATCCTATAAATAAATGGAGCATCTCTGAATATATCACAACTAATAATAGTACTGATAAAAATGCATATATTTGCACCCAAAATTCGGGTGGGATGGGGGGAGCATTAGAATGAACTCATAATTGGCTGGGATTCCACCAGATTACATGTCCAGCAACTGAGAAGTTTTCACCTTTTTCTTAGCGGTGCTGATGAAGCTATTTCCCAGCCTCTTCGCACCCACACAAGATCAGTTAAAAAAAAAAAGCAGAAAAGAAAGGTTATGTTGGAGGTATTGAGTCAGCACAATGAAACCACCAGAGACAAAATGGTTCCCCCTATGACAGGAGAGCTATGCCATCACTTCAGGTTCAGCAATAAAACATCCAAAATAGAAAACAATTGTTGTTCTTTTAATGCACATTTAAATTTAATTTTATTTGTGTAATTTGCAACTCTCTCATCAACCCCAAAAGAGGTGACAAGAACGTTTGAAACAGTGGAAAAGATATTAAAAAAATTCAAAGCCACAGGATTTTTTTTTTAAAAAAATACCCTATTAAAATCTAAAAGGAATGAATAAAAATCTCTTCACTTGACGCTGAAAGGACAGAAAATACAGCACAAGGTGAGCCTCCGTAGGAAAGGCATCACTATTGCACAGACCATAAGTCAGATCACTTCTTGCAGAAAAAGAGCCCTGAAGAAGCACGGCCATCCCAAGACATTTTGCTGCCTGAGGCAAAGGACAAGATGGCGCCCCCACCCCCATGTTACCTATCAAAGCAATCTGGACTGGCAGTTGAATTTTACTTCAGCCCTGGTGACGGGACAGTGTCTTTCACCATACCTGAGGGCAGCAGCCTAGTTTTGGGGGTGAGGGATAGGCTGTGAGGCACACACACCTTTATCCTCTGACAGAGGGGAATGGCTAGGATGCTGAGGTGGAACAGCCCGTGAGCTGCTGCTGTTACTCACAGCGTCTGCTGTCTGAGGTGTTTGCCTCATGCTGCCAAATGATAGGACCAGTTCTGTGAAGAAGGGCCTCAGAAGAGGATTTTAACAACCAAACAGGTTCAGATATGGGAATAAGTGGCCCTTGAGGTTAATTTAGTTAGTTAGTTATTTACAATATTTATATACCACTCCCCACTGAAAATTTCGGAGCGGTGTACAAGATAAAATAAAAACAGAACACTTTAAAATAGATTTGAAAAGAAGCAAAATACACAGTGAACCGTGGCTGGTCATTAAGGAAAGTCTTCCTGGAATAATGACATTTTCAGGAGGCGCCGGAAGGAATACAAAGTTGATGTCTGCCCGACCTCCAGAGCCAGGTTCACTTTTCCCCAGCCATTTTGGGGTTTAAAGGGAAAAAGCAGCGCCTTACACTGTGCACAGGAACTAATTAAGATCAAATGAAGCTGCTTTAAAAGTGGCAAGAAATATTTTTGCATATTTCATCCTTTGCATACCAGGAAGTGAGTTTAAGGGGAGAAATGTAAAAAATCATTAAAAAATCAATGGATAACCCAATTCAATTCAGGTTTGGTATGTGTAAAGGTCTCCCTAATATATATTACTGTGCCAATTTTGGTGTCTTTATCTTTAAAGCTTAGGTAGATGTAAGCATTTTTTTAAAATCCTGCTCCTGCGCCCCAACGGCAGCTCAGAAGATACACTCAAAAAGTAGGGGCTAAATACGGCAAATCTTTTGGCTTTATAGCACAATTAAGGCAGGATGCATGGGAATACTTCACAATCAAAGCAGATTATAAGGTGGAAACCTTCTGAGTCCTTTGCATGCAATTCGCAGTGATTGCACAGTATAACGCTGGTGTGATAAAGCTCTATATCTATCTGTCTGCACTTCAAAGTGATGCTGAATGCCTGCCAGCCACCCTGCACCCCCTGTATCAGAGGCCAAGGGGGCTGGCCAGAAGAGATCCCCCCACCCCGTTCTGGTGCATGCATTCATGAATGCATGAGGAAGGTCCTGCAACCCCCCCTAGGCTCCTGAATGAACTGCGGCCAAATCACTCAGTTCATTACTCCTGCTTTTGCACGAGTGATAGCACTCAGCCGTGTCCTAGTATGGAGTCAAGGAGCGCAACTGAGAAAGGAAGAGGTCAAAAATGAGAGGATGAGCTCAAACTTTGCTTTCATCATGATGAATTCCAGAAGAAATGAACATCCTTACAAGAGGTAAGGGACAAAAAACCCACCTAACTCCTACTGAAGTTTAATGCACTTGGTTGTTCGCCAAGAAGCACTTACATCTTGAAGGGGGTGGCTCAGCATTACTCAGAAACAAAAGCAATCACTTATAGGATTAAAACACAAATATAACTTTGTGGCCTTGCCTTCCCCCTCATGTAAAGGAAAGGTGTAGTAACTTCCTCACTCATGGAATTTGCCCATGACCTTAACCCTGACCTAGTCGAGATGCATTTCGGTGAGGATTAGGGAAGCAAACACTCTTCTGTTTTCATGCTCGCTAAGTTCGGGCCTCCCCTGGCACCGGCTGAAAATAACGCCAAACCTTGGTGAATCACTGACAAGCTGCTTTGTGATGAAAATTGTAATTCCCAAGGGACTGACCTGACGTAAAGCTCATTTCAAGCAGCAATCCAGGCTAGACTCTGACCAGATTCGAGGAGAAACTCACCCACACGGGCAACAGCAGGAGGCTTCACTTCTGAAATAAATAGGGGTGTGCACGGACCCCCCGATCCGCTTCTCTTCCAGATCCGCAATTTGCGGATCAGGCTGCTTCGCTCTGCCCCACTCCGCCTATAGTCCGCTCCGCTCCGCTGCGGAGCTCCGGATCCGGATCGGAGCTCTGCTTTTTTTCCCCATAGGCTTGCATTGAAAGCCAAAAAAGTATACAACTTTTTTTCTATTAAAGTTAGAAACCTCACGTTTGACACCATGACACCTCATGGACGTATACACATGCATGCCAAGACTCAAGCCAATCCCATATCCCCTGATTTTTGGGGAATTTATGAAAATCGGACTCCCCATTTGCAGACATGGGCTGTTCTCCGACGTTTTGACAGATAAAAAAAATTGAAGCAGGCACCCCCACAGATGCCATCTAGAGCCACATTCATGGCAAGACTCAAGCCAATCCCATCATCCCCTGATTTTTGGCGGGGCTCTAACCTTTTAACTCACCCCAATTCACACCCCTTTCGATATCTCCGTCAATTTTCACGTTAGAAATCTCAAACTCACCACCATGATAGATTATCCAGGGATACACATGCATGCCGAGACTCAAGCCAATCCCATCATCCCCTGATTTTTGGGGAATTTATGAAAATTGGACACCCCAGTATCTCAGGGATTTAAAGCTGCAGACATCTCAATGGGGCCATTTCAAAGGAAATCCCAACATGCCATGAATTGGGGAGTAGAGATAAACCTAAATATGAATCTTCTTCCACACTTGAAAAATTGATTTGGAACTTCCAAAAGTCTAAGTGAGCGCAGGAAGGACTTCTCCCCTGAGTCAAAGCAAGACACACACAAACCATCCCTGCGAGGCAGGCAGGGGAGGAGGGAGGGAAGGCAGGCAGGCAGCAGACATTTCTGGGGGCATAAGGAAGTGAGCCAAGGATAGTTTCAAAGCCAGTAATGCATATAAAATGGAATAAATAAATAAATAAATAAACAAAGGAGGGGTAGCAGTGTTGCTGAATAAACAACAGAAGATTTTTTAAAAAAAGGCTATATCTGTCTTTTACCAGTAAGAGGGGAGTGGACGTGCCCAGGGGGAGGGGGATAATTGCGCCAATTTGACTGTCCCTGTCTAGGGACCAGTCTTTAAGAAGCAAATGTTCACTTCAACTCATGAAAGGCATTGCTTCTCCACGGGTTTACCTTTGGAGGGCTCTGATGGCCCTCCAAGGACAGGAGAGTGCACTGGGCACGTCCACATGCCCTAGGGGAGCTCATCCCCTTGCACCACATCTATTCAGTTGTTCCCCAAGGTTATGGTGGGTAGCAGTGCTGTATTTCCTATCTGTTATTTATTTGCTTAGTATATGATTTCAGGTTGTGTTTGTGCATTTGGTGGGGCTACTGTTTTAAAAAACACTGGGAAAAGTCCGTTCAGACTAGGAAAGAGAAGTTCCCAGAATCCCAAGTTACCCATTTTGCCTATCCCCCCCTCCAACTTTGGGATCATGTGATCATGACCGGGAGTTGACTCTGCCCCTCAGCCCTTCGAAAAGGTACCTTTTCCCACTGTTTTCACCCGATTTTTCAAAAAATTCTAGCAAGCGAACCGCAGCACGCAGAGAGCTGAGAGTAGGCTCAAAATGACCCCCAGCCACGACTCTCTAAGCACAAGAAGTTTCAGAAAGATAGCTTAAAAACCAACACAGTTATCCCCTAATCTTTTCCGCAATGTAATCCTATGGGCGAAATGTTTCAAAATGGCGATCGGATCGTGCTGCGAAAAGAGAAGCGCTCCGCGTATGGGCGCTTCTCTTCGCCATGCTTCTACGGGTCCCTGGTCCGCTTCTACTCCGCCTCTGGGCAAGACAGAGCAGGCCAATTCGCTTCTGATTCTCCGATTCTAATCGGAGCGGAGCACATCCCTAGAAATAAACCTGCATTAAACCTGTCCTTGGCTGTAACTGTCAGTAGTCAATCTTTGCATGCCCTGAACATTGTGTCTTTGTAAGTTTAAAGCTGAAGGTCCAACACAGCCTTTTCTGCTTCTGAAAGAAGAAAAACCAAGGCCTCCTCTACACCAAGCAGGATATGGCGCTATGAAAGCAGTATCTAAAAGGCAGGAACCACACCAAGCAGAATATAGCGGTATGAAAGCGGTCTATGGTAGGTGTCAATGGGCCCCAACACTTTTCAGTGCACTTTAATACCACTACAAAGCAGTAGTGTGGTTCCTGCCTTTTATATACCGCTTTCATACTGCAATATCCTGCTTGGTGTAGATGAGGCCTAATTTTCCTAGGGTTCCAGGGTCATTATCTGTGTATCTTCTTTCCCTGCATTCCATCACATTATAGTCCATCAGATTCAAGAAGAAAAAACCAAGATGGCGCTCTGCAGGTAGGAGCAGTTGCACCTCTTTTCTTTGGTCTTCTTTCAATTATACGGAAGGAGTAAAATGCTGCACTTGGGGACAATGTGGAGTTCAGGGCAAAATCTGATTTCTAAATAGCCCGGGTTTCACTGGCAAGGATTTCATAGAGTTTGTGCGCAATGTGTCTCTGTGTACGGAGTACAAAAGGATGCCCTGCACACCCCCCCCCCAACACCCCCAGAATTTGTACAATATAAAAGCGTTCCCTCTGCACACATCTTCCCCATGTAACGACGGGCGTGTTTTGTTCTGACATTCACACAGTTTTGCTAATTTCAAACCAATGCTAAAATAATGGCTCTTTATGCTGTTCCTCCCCCCCCCCCCCCAGACAGGGCTCCAGTCACAAGGCACTGGAAGAATTTACCTCCTCTTGGAGATCCCAGTTTCTGCGCTGCAGCACAAAGCAAAAGCAGCAGCGGCAGGTGGGGGGAGTGTTAGTTTCTCATTCATGCATTGACTCGGTCACACGGCGGCCCACAGATATTGTTTGCCCTTCCAGCATCATAAAAGAGAGTTCAGGACGACGCAGTTGCCATATATTCCAGCGATCACACAACCTGCATTCCAACTCTGAGTATCGTCATATTGATTGAGATTTTCCTGGGTGAACTAAAGCGTATGTTTGGTTCTTTATACCGTACAGATTTGGGGATGGGATGGGATGGGCGGGCGGGAAAATGACTTGGTTAAAAGTGAAGCACCTCGGGGTGTGTGTATTTGTGTGTGTGTGTGAGAGAGAGAGCAGTTCTCTCTGGGAATCATATGCAGCATTGGCAGATTTTCTGCTTGTTGCAAGAGTCTGTTTGCAAATAAAGCAAATAATACAAAAGCACCATAAGTCTCTGATGCTCCAAAGGAAAAGAAAGCCCTGTAGCGAAGCCCTCGGAGCGCCTCACCACTCAATATTTTAATCTGAACAAAAATGAAAATAATAAAACGTTTCACTGCCGGTTGGTTTCTTGTTCCTAATCCAGCACTGTTTTCTAGGCTGTCTTGTGCTCTATGAATTCTTACACCAAAGGCAGAAAATAGCAATATAAGCATGAATCTTTAAAAACAGTAAATTGGCTGCTGAAGAGATGCTGCAGGCCATGTACTCTTAAGTCAACAGTTTAAAAAGGGAAACTTGGGATCACTGTACTACACCTGTTACAGGGCTATGGAATTCAACACTCACTGGTAATACATGAAGATGAGAACCACTCTTAAAGCGCCCATCCAAAGAAAATGATTGAATGGATGCATCCGCTTCATGCAGAAGATTTCATACTAAGAAGCAGTTTGTGTCACAAAATACACATCTAAGGGGTGTAGGTATTTGAAAACAAAGCCCTAAACAACTTGGGACCAGGATACCGGAGAGGGCGCCTTCTCGCCTACCAACCTGCCCGGTCACTGAGGTCATCTGAGGGCCTGCTCCTGGTGGTTCCACATAGACCCATCCTCCGATTGGAGTCCACCAGGGGAAGAGCCTTCAGTGTAGTGGCCCCCCTCGTATGGAATTCCCTGCCTCTGGAGGACAGGCAGGCGCTAACTTTGAATTCCTTTTGGCGCCTCCTGAAAACGCCATTATTCTAGGAAGGCTTTCCTTAATGACCAGTCACGGTTCTCTGTAAATTTTGCTTCTTTTAAAAACTATTTTAAAGTGTTTTATTCTGTTTTTACTTTGATTTTATCTTGTGCACTGTTCCGAAATTTTCAATGGGGAGCAGTATATAAATATTGTAAATAAATAAATAAATAAATAAATAAACATCAATGGAGCCATGGAGGAGAGACTCTCACATGCACAACACAAATCTCCACCAGAGCACTGCTCAATAGTACCTGATAAGTAAAACAATGCGTTCAGTCAAAGAGAGAGAGAATAAAGTTAAAAAATACAACAACCCTGAATGCAAGTACAGATGTAGGAGATGAGACACAAACTCCATCATGTCCAAGCACTTCTGCTCGGGCACCTCAGCCCCAGGAGAACTCAACAAATACTCTAAGCTGACAGGATGTCCTGATGGGAGTAAAACAAAAACCCAACAGTCACCTTGCCATAGGACAAGAACTGTTATATGAGCCAAGAAGGAAAAAGGAAACTTAGGACTAGCATGCCAAATTCCACATCCCTGCACACTCTAGAAAACAGAAGAGAAGAAAAACACACACAATAGGAATTTAGTCTGGTTGCTCTCTTTTCCAAGAGAGGATATGAAAACAGGGACAGTGAAAGAGAAAGGGCCTCTTCAAATGAGCAATTTATAGCACGTCATTTTGATGATGCCGTGGGCCTCCTGCGTGTCCCCAGCTCCTTTCCCCAGTTTTTCTGTAAAAAAACAAACCTCAGAAACCCCAGCTCTTCTGAAATATGTCGGGATTTATTGGGATTCCCTGCCACGTGCCATCAAAGTTGCACTGTAAAACTCTCACTAGAGGGTGCTGTCCCATTAAACTATAAGGGCTGGGAGGTTTCACATCATAGGTGATGTGGTCGCTGCTCTCTTCCCGTGTAATTCAGCTCATTTTGAATGCAGAAGAGAAGCAGGAAGCAGAGCAACGGTGAGGAAACGTGATTTCCCCTCTGTCTGAAGATCCTTGAAAATACATACTGAGAGAAGGAATAAGCTATGAGACAAAAGTGTGGATGCTATTATGCATGCGATGTACAACAGTGACTCTGACCTGTTCTTGCAGGAACTTGTCCCCAACATGCATTGCTACCACAGAAGAAAATGGAAATATTCACAACAATAATAGGATGGCTTTTGCTTATCCTGATGGATCAGTGCTTATTGTTCTGGGAGATGGTTTAGATCAGCCTTCCCCAACCTGGTGCCCTCCATACGTGAAGGCTGAGGGGAGACATGATAGCACTCTTCAAATACTTAAAAGGTTCTCACACAGAGGAGGGCCAGGATCTCTTCTCGATCTTCCCAGAGTGCAGGACACGGAATAATGGGCTCAAGTTAAAAGAAGCCAGATTCGAGCTGGACATCAGGAAAAACTTCCTGACTGTTAGAGCAGTATGACAATGGAACCAGTGACCTAGGGAGGTTGTGGGCTCTCCCACACTAGAGGCCTTCAAGAGGCAGCTGGACAACCATCTGTCAGGGATGCTTTAGGGTGGATTCCTGCACTGAGCAGGGGGTTGGACTCAATGGCCTTGTAGGCCCCTTCCAACTCTGCTATTCTATGATTCTATGAGGGATAAGGGGAGTTGCAGCTCAACACATCTGGAGGCCGACAGGTTCAGGAAGGCTGGTTTACACACGATTTATGGTAGAAAACCTGTACACCACTTGCTCCAAAATGATCCTAGTAGTTACTGACCTTGCCAGTTCAGCTTTCAGTTATTTTAATTATGCACCCAAAGAAAATGTGTACATTGTAAGATTTCATATCACACAAACCTGTCTTTTTTCTACTACAGAGTGAATATTGAATTTTATAAAATACTCGAGCAATGCTGTCACTTATGAATGCCACAAGTGCATTTAAAGAGCTGGGTTTCCCTGCAAAAAGCAGGGAAGCAGGGACCCTAATATTTCCTGATCATTTCTTCCTTCCTTCATTTATTTATACCCCACCTTGATACTAAAAAATGGCACTCAAGACTTCCATGCGTAATGCAGGAAAGACAGCCATTTAAACATGTGTGCACCAGTTGGTACCATGCACGTTTGCCATTCTATAGATAGATAGATGCACACACACACACACACACACACACACACACACACACACACACACGGGCTCTGCGATGGACACTCCTTCATTATTTATGTAGATCAATGCTTACACCGTGTGTGGTCAAGACCATTTGGATAAGTAGCAATTTGGGATGGATAGGAAAGAATTTTTAACTTCTCTTGCATGGGAGGATGAGAAGTTTGGACTACAATGTCATAGCAGGAATAAAAATAATCTCAATACAAAAAGGCTTAAACTGGCTCTTTCCTTTGAAGAGCTACTCCTCTCCATGCTAGTAGGAATCCAATTAATTTCTTCCATTCTGGCCTGCAGGAGGTAGAAAATGCTGCAGAAATCGCACAGTCAGCCCTTTAGCTTGGAAAACCTCCCCACACAGGCAGCCCTCTAAAATGAGTACTGCTTTCTCACTGGGTATTCTAGCAGGTGGCCACCCTCCCCTTTAATGGCCCCCATCCTTTGTTTTTATGCTTTTGTTGGCTTTAAATTTTTGTATATTTGTTTTTAATGCTCACTGTTTTTAACCTTTGTAAACCACCCAGAGAGCTTCAGCTATGGGGCAGCACATAAATGTAATAAATTTCTCCCAACATGAACCTCTCCCGACATGAACCTATCCGTACAATGCACTCAACATCTAAGGTCCTCCACCGCGCGCCTACTCCGAGGGAAGGTGGATTCCTGCATTGAGCAGGGGGTTGGACTCAATGGCCTTTTAGGACCCTTCCAACTCTACTATTCTATGATTCTATGATTCTATGAGGATGGCAACAAGGAAGAGGGCCTTTTTGGTGGTGGCCCCCCGCCTGTGAAATGATCTCCCTGATGAGGCTCGCCTGGCACCAACACTGTTATCTTTCAGGCGCCAGGTCAAGACTTTTCTCTTCTCCCAGGCATTTAACAGCATTTAACAACACTAAGTTTGTTTTCTAATGGACCCCAGAACTGTTTTTATACTTTTTATACTTTTTAAATGGATACTGATGTTTTTATACTGTTGGTTTTTTATGTCTCTGATGGTTTTTAAATTTTGTATACCTTTTTAATGTTTACTGTTTTAACTTTTGTGAACCGCCCAGAGAGCTTCGGCTGTGGGGCAGTATATAAATGTAATAAATACATAAATAAATCCTTCAGAAGCATGGGGCAACAGGTCAAGCTATTATCTCTAAGAATACTCATGCAGGCATTAGTATATAATTATATATATGGACTTCAATGGATATGACATGTTAACAAGGTAACAAAATCGTAACAGGTCTGTTCCCCAAGGAGCTTGCAATATAAACTTATACCTCCAGGGAGGCTACTGGTGGTATAGTCAATGTGCATGTCTAGATGAGGGCTTATCCCGGGGATTGCCCCGGGATTATCCCTGTGCGTCCACATGACGCACAGGGGATCCTAGGGCCAGGGGGGAATGATCCCTTCCTTTCCCTGGGATTACTGGGACAGCTTTAATCATCACTTTTCCCACGGTCTCAGGATCGTCCCAAGACCGCGGGATGTGTGGGCAGCCATCCTGGTTTTGTCTGGGCTCCTCATGAGTAAAAGTGAGGAGCTGGGAACCAGGCATGGACCTCTTCAGGAACTCTGTGCCCATCAGGGGTGGGAGCGGGGAGAGGGATCTTTTTTAAAACACACACACACACACACAAAACCCTACCTTTATTGCTGGAGTGCTCACATGCTCATTTTCAATAAAAAAAAACCAAAACCAAAATGGCGGTCATGACATCCTCCTTCCTCCCAGGACGTTGTGCGCCACATGTGGACTGAGGGGGAGGATCTCGCAATCACTCTATCGTGAGATCCTCCCCCTCCCCTCCCTAGGTGTAGACATGCCCAATGCTAACAAACAGCAACGAGAAGGGAGGAAGCAGTCTAAGGATGTGTTGAATGGGAGCAAAGACTATTTATACATACTTAGGCTACAAGCCTAAGTATACTTACTAGGGTGTAAGCCCTATCGAATGCAGTTGGGACTTACTTGTGAGTAAACATACACCGGATTGTGCCGCAAAGCTTCGCTTAAGTTGGGAATGTGAAGATGAAGGAGTTACACCAAAGGCTTTCTGGAAAAGCTGGGATTTGAAAAGGAACTTGAAGAGATACCTAGCACTATGTAGGCGTTTGGGAAGGGAGTCTCAGGCCATAGCTAGACCTAAGGTTTATCCCTGGATCATCCAGCGTTCAAACCTGTTCATCCAGGTGACAAACAGGGGATCCAGTGCTCAGGCAGGGTCGAACCCTGGATGATCCCAGGATAAACCTTAGGTCTAGCTGTGGCCTCAGGCATAAGGGCCAGCAAGGGCAGCATTTAAGAGAGGCAAAACCAACCAAGAATCTTATAGCACCTTAAATATGGACAGATTTATTATGGAATAAGCCAGGGGTAGGGAAGCTATTTTGGTCTGGGAGGCAAACTTCCCCCCTCCTGTGACTAATGAGGTCCATTCCACAAATCTCCTCCCCTCCCCTGATGTCATCCACCCTCCCCTGTCCATTTTGCCTTTCTTCATACAGAGAGAGGCATGGAATTCTTGCCTCCCTCTGCACTGAGAAAGGGACTTGCCTGGTACCTGGAGAAGTAGCTTCTACAGGCAATGGCTCAGCAGGGACCTCCTTCACACAGTGCATGCTGTTCTGATCGGGGCAGCGAGTGAATGGGCTCAGTTGTCACTGGGATGAATTGGGCCAAGGAGCAGTGCCCAAAGCTGAATCCTCACTGTTATCTCCGACCAGTGATTGGAGATAACGATGGGGATTGCCTGTGTGCTACTTCCCCTCCCAATTCAGAGGGCAAAGGCGATGCTAAGGGGAATCCCCGTTGTTATCTCTGATGAGTTAGCAGCGATCCCACCTCATTAGACCCTGATCCCTAATCTTATCTGGCTCAAAAACCTGTGGCCCTCCAGATGTTGCCAGACAATGAATGAATATTTATTCATTCATTTATTTACAACTCCAATCAGCCAAAGCCAGCATCACCAACAATCAGTGACAATGGGAATGACGTGGTTACTCACCATACCAGAGCATGACTTTCGTGCTGAGATGGATAAATCTGTCCATTTCAATTTCTTTCCATTTCTCCTTTTTCTACTCTTAAGTTTGCTTTATCCTGTTTCTGCGTCAGTTTTTGATTTTTTTTAAAAAAAAGGCCTGCATGAAAATTCATACACGTTTCTTCTACCAATACATGTATTAGGAGCCTAATCTATTTTTCCCCAATTGAATGCATTTTTGTTATGTTACATTCCCTAATATACACATTTTTGTACACACGGTTCCCTAATATACATATTTTTATATGACTCTTTGGTTGGAAAGCATGCATGGCCAAATTTGGAGAAATGCAAATATTGAAGGATAACTGCATTGGTTCAAAAACTGGAAAACTGTCATTTCTGCTTCATAATGTGTTTGCCAAACAGGAGAAACTCCACAGTAAAAAGGGGGGGGGTCTGAAAGGAGAGAGTCACCATGTCCTTTACTTACTGGCCAGATAAAAGCTCCCAAGGCCTCAGGAGGCACCCCGGGTCTACTGCACTCACCCACACACAATGATAGCAGGCAGAGGCTTCTCTCCTTACTGGGGATCATCAGACGGGGGGAAATCGTGTTTCCTCACCGTCGCTCTTACTTCCTGCTGCTCTTCCACTATAGGGATGAGAAGAATCCCACAGGAAAGGGGGAAAACAAGCTGCAACCACGAGGCCTATTCAGTGCAGTGGGACAGCGCCCTCTAGAGGGCATTTTATAGCAAACCCCTCTGCACACAGCAGGAAATGGGGACCAATTTCGTTATAACTCAGAAGAGTTGCATTTTGTTTGGACTATTTTACAACGAAAAAAATGGCAGAAGGAGTGGGAAACCAGCGGGAGGCGCGCAGGGGGCAGACGGCGTCATGAGAGGGACCCCCGAAAATCCGTGAGTGCCCAGTAATGAGCATGCTATAAAATGCTTGTCTGATGATGCTCACTGTATCCAAAGTGTTTCTTTCTGTGCTGCCTACAGTTATGGGCACAACCTCATGTGGCGCAGAGTGGTAAGTGGTAGTCACTGCAGCCAAAACTCTCCCCACGGCCTGAGTTCGATCCCAGCGGAAGCTGGTTCTCAGGCAGCCGGCTCAGGTCGACTCAGCCTTCCAACCTTCCGAGTTCGGTAAAATGAGTACCCAGCTAGCTGGGGGAAAGGTAGCCATGACTAGGGAAGGCAATGGCAAACCACCCCGCTACAAAGTCTGCCAAGAAAATGTCAGCGAAAGCAGGAGTCAGCAGGCGTCCCTCTAGGAGTCAGCAATGACTCAAGGGCTTGCACGAGAGGTTCCTTTCCTTTCTTTCCTACAGTTATGGGCAAAAGGTCTCTTGAAATTCTCCAACCTATTTGTTGGCAGAGTGACTGGACCATTTCAGTGAATTTCTCCTGGGGGAGGAGAAATTCATCTACCGTTTCTCGGGGGTGGAGCTCACCATTAGCAGTACCTGTAGCACAGCTCCCTTCATTCCATCCCTCACCACACCCCTGCCAAGGGTGTGATGTTTTTGCTGCCATTACAAGAGGCAGCAATAGCACAGCTGTGTTGGCAACCTAGCACCATTTTGCATCCTCCAGAATGGCCCAGTCCTATCATTCTTCTGGGGCATTAGGTGTGCCCCAGAGAGAAGGGGCGGGGGGGGGAAGAATGATGGCTGCCACGAAAAAACAGTGGAGAGTATTCAGAGAAATTTCTACAAAGTGAAGTGAGAAAAGAAGGAGAAGGAGAAGGAGAAGGAGAAGGAGAAGGAGAAGGAGAAGGAGAAGAAGAAGAAGAAGAAGAAGAAGAAGAAGAAGAAGAAGAAGAAGAAGAAGAAGAAGAAGAAGACCTCCAGGAATTTCCTCAGAACAATGTCTTCTCAGACATTTTGGCACAGCTCTACGTGCTGCTACACTTCATTTTATTCCTATGCCTTCCACCCCGGTCCACGACCCTCTAACTTCTTTGGGGTAGAAATGGCATCTTGCTTACCCCCTACCCCTGTGATGCAAAAGGCCTCTTTCCAGGGGATCTGTCTCTTTGCTAGAAGTGTCTCCCTGCATCTGCCCATCTGATTCCAAGCAGGGGTGTGTAACAGGCAAAATGCCTCCATCCCTGCATTGCTCCCAACGTTCTTCTTTTCTTACCACTATTGTACTTCAAATAACATTGCATTTGGCATTGTTTTGAAATGCCCCATGTAGCTGTAAGAGTCTTTATTAAGGGTTCAATAGTGTGCTCACCTCATGGCCTTACACTATGCACAAATCATTACCTCTGTTGTTTATATCACCTTCTTACTGTGACATTTCTGTACAGTGCTGAAAGACTATTTCTCCAGCCTATGACTTTGGTGCACTTTGCAATAAACTTTAAAGATCAGCCATCAAAAGAGCCAAACCAAAGTCCACATTTTATTGGCATGCAGGGTTTGGAAAAGTCCTGTATCTGCCAGAAGTAATATTTCCAGGTGGTTTTTGTTTGTTTGTTTGTTTTTCTTTCCTTTTCCTCCTCCTCCTCTTCCTTCTCCTTAAAATAATTTTTAAAGCGTAGAACCGCAATTGCAATCTGCAAATTTTTATTCCTGGCTTTCAATTATAATGCATAGGGCAGGCCAAAGGAGCCAGACTATAAATATATTATTGCTGGCAATTAGTTTTCATGGAAATAAACCTTGATGTAATTACCCAGTGTTCCCTTACTGTGCTCTCCCCTCCAGGGGTGTAATTTACACATAAAGCTATTCCGGAAAGAATGGGTTAATATTAGCAACACGTTGTACCCGGCGATGCCTTAAATAATCATCACATGGCTTCTGCAATCTGTTCCATGCTGTCAGCACTGGGTTAGTCAGAATAATATCAGATAAGGGCTGTTCAAAGTGACATACTAACCAACATGTGAGCTGCATAACTTTCTGGCAGCAACGTTGTCCTTCATCTGAACTTTGGCTTAGATACTAAGAGCTGGTCTTAAAGGGAGTGAAGCAACTCAACGGCAACTCAATGCCTTACTTTGCCTCTATGCTGGCAAGTCCCACTTACTGATGATGAAACGGAGTGCGGGCTGGGGGGTGGGGCAGCCCAGTGAGGCATTGATCTACTGCCGGGGGGGGGGGGGGGACTTCTACTCTGGGAAGAGGGGCTGGAGGAGAGGCCTTGTAGGTGAACTACAGCTTCCTACAAACTAACTTCTGCGAGAGGCAAGAACATGTGTCTTTATAACGCACAGTGAGAAATCAAAGGAAATGGGGAGGCACAAGGATGGTGGCATTGCTCCCCTCCCGCAGTGTTTCAGGAGGATCCATGGCTTTGTTGTTGTTGTTGTTGTTGTTTTAATGAGGCATTAAAAAGGGTAACTACAAAAACTGCAAGTTAAAATAGGAGGGGTGCTGGTTTTTTGGGGTTTTTTGCAATTATATCTTGAATTTAGGCGAGGCCTTTGAATCCTGCTGTTAATCACCCCCTTCAATCATCATCATCATCATCAATCATAGAATCATAGAATAGCAGAGTTGGAAGGGGCCTACAAGGTCATCGAGTCCAACCCCCTGTTCAATGCAGGAATCCCCCCTAAAGCATCCCTGACAGAGGGTTGTCCAGCTGCCTCTTGAAGGCCTCTAGTGTGGGAGAGCCCACAACCTCCCTAGGTAACTGATTCCATCGTCGTACTGCTCTAACAGTCAGGAAGTTTTTCCTGGTGTCCAGCTGGAATCTGGCTTCCTTTAACTTGAGCCCATTATTCCGTGTCCTGCACTCTGGGAGGATCGAGAAGAGATCCTGGCCCTCCTCTGTGTGACAACCTTTTAAGTATTTGAAGAGTGCTCTCATGTCTCCCCTCAATCTTCTCTTCTCCAGGCTAAACATGCCCAGTTCTTTCGTGCTCTCTTCACAGGGCTTTGTTTCCAGACCCCTGATCATCTTGGTTGCCCTCCTCTGAACATGCTCCAGCTTGTCTGCGTCTTTCTTGAATTGTGGAGCCCAAAACTGCAATACTCTAGATGAGGCCTAACCAGGGCCGAATAGAGAGGAACCAGTACCTCACGTGATTTGGAAGCTATACTTCTATTAATGCAGCCCAAAATAGCATTTGCCTTTCTTGCAGCCATATCGCACTGTTGGCTCATATTCAGCTTGAGTCAACAGTGTGATATGGCTGCAAGAAAGGCAAATGTGGACCAGCTCTGAATTAATCAGAGGCGGAAACTGAATGTTGAAAAAGATTGAACTTGTGGGGGATATCATACTAGACAGAAGTGGGAGAAGAGAGGAGGCATTTTGAAATGGGATTTTACAAATAAATCTGTAGGCTAACGTGGGGACGCAAAACGAAACGCCCAAGAATAGGTTTTCCAAATCCTAGCAGCTTTGGCCCACCACGGAGAGTGTTAGGTTTAGACCTGGGCTCATATTCTACCTCTGAAACTTACTAATGTTGTGGCCTTGCCCAAGTTATTCTCCCTCTGCCTCACTTCCCTTCTGTCAAAGATGGATCACGGTGATCTCTCACACAAGCAGGTGGTGCAGATGAGTAAGATGAAAACATAAAAAGAAAAGCACTGTGCAAAACGTTATGGAAACGATACTAGCAATAAATGCTAAGCATATGTCTATATACTAATACAAATATTCTATACTTTGAAATAAGAGACAATTTGTATTCTTTGGTGTTTCTTCCTAGAATAGACCATAATTCCATAAAAAAACAGGGGAATCTGATAACCCTATCTTGAGGCTATGCAATGATTCCAGTGCAAACCAGCTCTGGGATAAGGAGTGTTAAATTCCAGTGGAAGAAATGCAGCAGAGTACATTAGAGTCATGTGAGACTATAAGACATTAGGAGAATTATGAGTAAATATTCCCTGTGAAATAGGATGAGAGAACATGTGTCGCTTTGCCAGGGCAGCGGTCGATGGAAAGGCACTCCAGTTCACGAGAGAATACAGATTGTCCCAACTTTGCTTTCATAGCTTATAGCGTGACATCTTTTATACCCAGTCCCCAATGGCAAGGGAGCAAGAGCTGTAAACATCGCAGTAGGCATTCAGCTGTCCTTAGTGCATCGGTGCATCTGTGTCCCAGTAACTACACCAAGCTGCCTGCAAGACCTAACTCAGCTGTGCTGAGCAAAGGAAGACAAGGGTCAGGGTCACCATTTTGGATTGGGGAGACAATGAGATTTCAAGCGGGCAAGAGGAGATCATTTCTTTATTCATGTCACGTATAGTCCACCTTTCAAAATAAAACATTTGTCCAAAGCAGTGTAGAATATTCAAAACAATATTCACAAAACATTTACAATATTCACAACATTCACCACAATAATACAAAGAACAACAACAAAAATATAAAATATTACAAAATTTTGTCAAACCTTTTTGAAAAATATAGCAATTTACAGCCAGCATAAAATTTACTCTTAAAATACCTAGTGCTTTTTTTTAAACAAAGGTCTTTAATCTCGCCCGAAGACAGGAAAAAGGTTGGCTAGACATAGTGTCCCAGGACGGCAGTTCCAAAATTGTTAGGCCACTATTGAAAAGGCTCTCTGCCTGGTATCCATCAACCAGATTCTGGCTAAGGGATGGAGGAAAAGATTACTATCAAAGATTATATGCCCCACCCTCAAAGCAGCTTGTAAAGTGACTCTTTTTTTTAAAAAAAGCAATATATTACAAGAGATGTTTAAAATTAACATAACATTAGCTATTTGTTTCTGTTCAGACAGCCCACCCCATCCCCCACCCACAGCTCTCCTGCAAGGGCATGTCAAGACCAGAGGGGTGGAGGAGGAGGATCTCACGATATGCTGATCGCTTGATCCTCCCCGTCAATCTTCTTCAGGGAGGAAGAAGACGTTGCGCCCGCCATTTGGTTTTTTTAATCGAAAATGAGCGCAGGAGCAATCCAGTGACAAAGGTAATGTTTTAAGAAAACACCTTCCTTTCTCCCCCCCACCCCACCCCCAATGGACATGGAGCTCCTGAGGTTACTTGTGAGGAGTCAGGTCAAACTGGGACTACCGCCTACACACTCCACAGTCTTGGGATTATCCCGGGATCGTGGGAAAAACCGGGACAAAAGTGTAGGGCAATATGCTGAGAAAATGCAGGGATCTTCCCTGCCTGCTCCCGGGATCCCCTGTGCTTCATGTGGACACACAGGGACGATCCCCAAGATATCGCCCCGTCTGGACATGCTCCAAGTGTTCTTAACTCCAATTCAGATTAACACTGTGGCATTTCTGGAGAGTAGAGTTTAAGCCGCAGCCCCACCCATTTACGTCCTAAAATTCCATCCCTTTGTGGGAAGAGGGGGTTAGAAAAAAGAAGTTAAAAGCCTTGATGGGGTGGAAGTTCCCAATGAACCCAAGTGAGGGGTGAGCTCGTCTCCTGAAGCACTACATTCCCAATCTAAATTGGGACTGCATACCCTTTCAGGAGGGTAGGGAAAACAATCACACGAAGCTCCAGATACACAATTACAACGTTTAATTTAGCCCTCAGCAATTTATAGTTTAACAATTTGTCTAATAACAGTGAGCTAACAAGGGGGAAAAAATCCCGATGAATGGTCACATGCGGACTGAAAATTGGGGCCAGGGGGGGGGGGCAGGGAATAGTTTATCCCACTCTCCCTAAATGGTGCCCCTGGAAAGAATTAAGTGAAGGAGGAAGAATACATGAAAATATACTTAAGAAACGAGAGGAAATGAGAAAAGGGGTGAGACACATTGTTTAGAGACTAACTCCAAAGTAGGAAACAAACTGTAGAGTGAAGATAAGAACATTCATACAAAATTTGAAAAGTTAAAAATGGAATGAAAAAGGAAAAGAAATGGAAGAAAAGTGAGCAAAGCCTGGACTTGATGCAAAATGCAGTTCCTGTTAATAAGCACGCTGACCCAGCGTCCCCGTGTGGATTTTCTTCCTGTATTAGAAATCCAGGCACAGGCTAAATGCAGATGTGTCTGTTTGGGGATGTACAGCCAGAGGATACAGCCAAGGCCCCTCCTTCTGCCATTTGACCCAAACAGTACGAAGGTATTTCCACCTATGCCTGCCACCTTTTAAAAAAACATTAGGTACTTGGGTGAGGTCAGAGGGCGGAGCCCATGGTGGTCCAGGGAACACAGCCCAGAACACTCTGGTGGATCAGTGACAAAGCTAATAGCAATGGCTTCTTCCTGTGGCTGCTCCTAGCAACTCTGGTGAGCTGGGACTGCCTTGGAGAACGGGACAGAGGAGTTATGCAGTGAACCAGGAGCAAAAGCAATCCCCATAGATGCTGCAGCCACACCACCTTATTCTAAGACTACATCCTCCTTTTTGGTCTGGTCCTCTGCGTCTCTGCACTCAGAGCCCAAGCTAGGTGGCCTCCAGATGATTTGGGGTACCACTCCCATAATCCTTGATATTGGCTGTGCTGCCTGGGGCTTATGGGAATTGTAAGGTGCTGGTTTTAACCTATAAAGCTCTACATGGCTTGGGACCACAATACCTGATGGAACGCCTCTCCCAACATGACCCTACCCGTACATTACACTCAATATCTAAGGTCCTCCTCTGAGTGAGGGAAGCTCGGAGGATGGCAACAAGGGAGAGGGCCTTTTCGGTGGTGGCCCCCCGACTGTGGAATGATCTCCCAGATGAGGCTCACCTGGCGCCAACACTTATCTTTTAGGCGCCAGGTCAAGACTTTTCTCTTCTCCCAGGCACTTAACACCATATAACAACACTAAATTTGTTTTTAACGGACCCCCAGAACTGTTGTTTTTAAATGGATAGTGTTGTTTTTATACTGTTGTTTTTATGTTTTTAAATGTTGTATACTTTTAATGTTTACTGTTTTAACTTTTGTAAACAACCCAGAGAGCTTCGGCTATGGGGCGGTATATAAATTTAACAAATAAATAAATAAATAAATAAGTAAGTAAAATAGTCCAAAATAACTAGTTTCCTTACCCTGCTGTAGAAGGTAGCTCTGAGCAACTGAGGTGTGACATGCAGCAAGTCGGACATGTGTGAAAGGGCTCTTTGAGTATCAGCTTAGTGATTTGGTGGCACCTTAGTGCACCTGTATCAACTGCACAGTTCAGGCATGTGCACTTCATATAAATGATGCTGGTGAGTTTTGCAGCAGTAAAAATCTGCCAACCATGTCATAATACTGAGTTTGATGTGAAATATTCTGGCAACTAGCCCAGAGATCAGAAGATTGGCCAGCTCAGGTCAGTTGGCAATCGTATTTCTATCTACATTGGCCCATATATGGGACTGCTCACTGCTCTCACTCTTGGTGTGTACATGTGTCTGGACTGAGGTGTGCATTGTTGGCCTCCTGCCCTCAGATTTTGTGCCATGATTCTGCCAGTCCTCTGAACTTTGATGTCACTCACAATACAAAGACAGTGCTTTTGCATTAAGGCCTCAGGACTTGTGTCATATATAAGAACATGAGAAGACCACTGCAGCTGGATCAGACCAAAGGTCCACCTAGTGCCACTTCTTGTTTCCTGCCGTGGCCAGCCAGGTACCTCATGAAAGCTCACAAGCAGAACATGACCACAATATGTTCTCAATATGTTTCTCAGACAGAAACACGCTCACAGCAAGGCACAGCACATTCTTCTATCAACAACTAGGGCTGTAGTTTACACTACAAAAACATCAGCTGGGATTATTTAGCTTGGAGAAGAGGAGGCTGAGGGGAGACATGATAGAGGTGTACAAAATTATGTATAGTATGGAGAATATGGATAGGGAGACATTTTTCTCCCTCTCTCAAAATACTAGAACCCCATGAAGCTGATTGGTGGGAGATCCAGGACAAATAAAAGGAAGTACTTCTTCACACAGTACATAGTTAAATTATGGAACTCGCTACCACAAGATGTAGTGATGGCCACCAATCTGGATGGCTTCAAAAGGGGGTTGGATAAGTTCCTGGAGGCAAAGGCTATCAATGGCTACTAGCCCTGATGGCTGTGTGCTATCTCCAGTATTTGAGGCAGTAAGCCTGTGTGCACCAGTTGCTGAGGAACATGGGTGGCAGGGTGCTGTTGCACCATGTCCTGCTTTGTTGGTCCCTGGCCGATGGCTGGTTGGCCACTGTGTGAACAAAGTGCTGGCCTAGATGGACCCTTGGTCTGATCCAGCATCAGGGCACTTCTTATGTTCTTAATATATAGGCTTTATCCCAGTTTTAACTGATATGGTGCCATCCAAGAATCCTGGGAATTGTCATTGACTATCTCTAAAGGAGACGCCAAGCCCCCTCTTCACAGAACTAAAATTCTCAGGAATCCCTGTGGAAAGGGGATCATTATTGAACCCATTTAGATCTCTATGCTCAAAAGGAAGAATGCAAGAAAATCAGCGAGAAAAGAGAGTTCCTTAAAGCAGCAAAGGAGCAGACAGATGGCTCCTTCAGGGCCCAATCCAGCTTCGATGGAAGTCAACGCAAAGGTTCTATCTGACGTCAAGTGGAGTTGAACAGGAGCCCCCACCACCACCACATCATCAATCACTCAGCAAGGTATACGCTGCCCAGACAGCAAATCTTAAACCACAAGGAGCCACGTCTTTCCTGCCATGTAGGCATTTCTTGACACCATGGACATTCTGTATTTATGCTAAATTTGAACAGCTGCCTGTTTTTACGGAACAGGATCTCCAGTATGTACAAGTCATGTCACATTATTATTAGCTATGGTCTTTAGTGTTTTTCTTCCTCTCTCTCTCTCTAACAATGGCTTTCAGTTGGTATGATGTGGCATGTCCACTGCTGATTATTGCCCCTCTTCTGGGGTCCAGGATGTATATTGTTATTTTCTGGCTATATTTAGGAGGATGGAGAGAAGTCTCATATAAAAGCTTTCCAACTTGAACTAGTACTGTGTATGAAAGATTTCTCCAAACCAACTCATTACTTAATTCCTACAAAAAATAAAATGTCTTAAAACCGCCTGGAAACACCACACTCTGACCTGGAAGCTTTCCCCACTAAACCCTGATGTGTACCTGCACTCTATATTTACTCAGTGGCAAGGGAAAGACACTCTGTACCAGCTGAGAGGGACTTTCTCCTATCTTCCTTTCATATTTCTCAAAGGTGTTAACATTGAAAGCCAATGCTGTGATTGGGCCTTGCACCTAAAATGAAAATTCCAGGCAAACTTGAAGTTTCTGGCTTTAGCCTAACACCTGCAGTGTTTGAAAGAAATCAGAAAAAAAAATCAGTAAGACTGGTGGAATTTCTCGGGTGGGCAGGTGTGGTGTGAGGAATGGATTGCATATCACTACTTACCATCCAAGATCAAAACACTCTCTGGACACAACATAGTCAAAGTTAAACTTAAGAGCTAGGCTTAAAAGTTAGACTGTCCTTAATGAAAGAGTTAACGGTGTGCTTAAATCCCTCCCACTGAAGTGAATGGAACTTTCGAGTGTTTAGAAGTGCAACCCTATACAGGTTTTACTCAGAAGTAAGTCCCAGTGAGCTGAACAGAGTTTACCCCCAGGTAAGTGGATACGATATTTCAGTCTGGGAGTAAATCCCACTGAATACAATACTACATCTGAGTGCATGAATAGGCTGCAATCCTATCCACATCTAACTTTAAGGCCCTGTGAATGTAATGGAACTTACTGCTAAGTAAAAAATGGATAGATTTAAGCTGTAACTAAGGTAAGTGTACATAGCAGTGCCAGGTCAAAGTATCGGCTGCTTTGGGCTCACTTTGAAAAGCATTATCGTCATGTGAGCTATGTAACTTTCAAGAGATACATTTGTGAGGAAGGACTAAATAGGCATTCAAGAATGACTCTCAGGGCCATCCTTGAAAAACCTACTCCATTTGTATCCACCATTCTTCCAAAGAGTTCAGCGTATCATACCCAGGATTATCTCATTTTATCTCCACAACAACCCTGGGGCTGTCTATACAGAGGAAAGGCCTGTGGTGGCGGCAGATCTGCACTGCGTCAGTAATCCAGGGCCAAACTGGGGCTGGTTCTTGGTGGAAGGCAACCAGCAATTGGTCGCCTTCCACCAGGAAGAGGGCAAGGGGGCAGCTCCAGTACCCAGATGACTGCAGGAAATCCCGTGCTCCCTCTTCGGCGTTGCCACCACGCTTAGGGTGACCATATGAAAAGGAGGACAGGGCTCCTGTATCTTTAACAGTTGTATTGAAAAGGGAATTTCAGCAGGTGTCCTTTGTATATATGGAGAACCTGGTGAAATCCCCTCTTCATCACCACAGTTAAAGCTGCAGGTACCCTGCCCTCTTTTAAATCTGGTCACTCTAGTATAGCTCCTGCACCTTTAACTGTTGTGATGAAGACAGAAATTCATCAGGTTCTTCATATATACAAATGACACCTGCTGAAATCCCCTTTTCTAGGCAACTGTTAAAGATACAGGAACCCTGCCCTCCTTTTTATATGGTCACCATAACCACACTGGCAGAGGGAAACCATTGGGTTTTGGAAGGAGGAGGTGCCAACCGGTGCCGTGAAGACCGCCCCCGTGAAGACAGACTGTGGGACAGTCAGGTCATCCAGTGAGCTTCACTTTATTAGGAGATGTTCTCCTTGGTCCAAGACAAATATCCTGGGCTAAGTCCAACATTACATGAGTGAACAACTGCTGCTCATCCTAGAAGAGTTTCCCTTCCTCTTCCCTGCAGCCCCAGCAGACCCCCAAATCTGCTCTACAGGTTCTCTAACTCTATGGAGAAGATTTGTGTGTGGGGTGTGTGGAGGGGAAGGAGTTCTTAAACCAGCAGTGTCTGTTATGCTGTTGGAAGGACCCCATTGAATACAACCTGCTGTCCCCTAAGGAAGACTGGATAGCCTACTCTGACGAATTGTCTTCCCTGTACACAATCTTGCAGGTAAACATCCAAAGGGCACCAGTGAGCGCAAAACAGACTCATTGACAAGGCCAGGAAAATGGTGTGTGGGCAACGCCCTCTTCTCAGCAGCCTTGTCTCCCCCCCCCCCCCCCCCGCTCTAAAACTAGATGCCCAAACCTCTCTTGGAGCAGGAAATGTCAACATGAGTGTTGAGATTGAGACCAGTGCCAAGCACTGATTCACAGCAATGCTGTTTTTTGAGAAGCCTCATTAGGCGACATGAGGCTGGGAGCTATGAGCAGCCTCAAAGAGTTTTCCAAGCTTGCACTGCCCAAAGTCTCTTTAACCTTCAGAGTAATCTCATTAGTCAGGACAGGCCTGGGAGCTCTCTTAGCCAACGCGCCTGGGAACTGGTCATCAGAGGCAGGGCGGGATTCAGTCACTCCTCTTGATGGGTCCCTACTCCTGCGATGCTACTATCCATCTTTCCTGAGTTCAGTTCCTGCTTTCATTCGAAGGAAGCTACAAAACCGGCCCTGCAGAAAGAAGCCGAGCTGAAATTCGTACTTGTGCAGAAGACTCTCATAATTTAGCAGATCATTAATCCCACTCTTCTAAAACAGGCTGTAAAGCAGAACTAAATATGCAAATCCTCTTGTGCTTTAAACATGCATCCGTCTGTCCATCCACCCAGCCCCTCTGTCTATTGTACGGGAATTTGCCTTAGATCATGCTGTATACTAATCCACTCATGTAACTCAACTAGCGCATACAAGATTAAATTAAAAAAAAGAAGATGTAAAAATAACATTAAAGGCTCAGGCTATTAGAGGGCCTCGGAACAGTGGGTATTCTTACATACTTTATGATCTTTGGTATGTAGGCAAGATTAGCAGCTCGTAATTTAACTTTTTTATTACTGGAAGGCCGGCATGCAGATTCTGACTGTTCGGAGCGTGGGTGCAGAGGAGGTTAGGGGTCGTAGCCTGCACCAGCAAACTAGCACCTGATATACCATGAATTGCAATTTCATACCCAAAGGCTGTGGGCTGAAGTAAGAGGCAGCTGCAGCTCGGGACACAAAGATATTTTGTTGGATAAGTTTGAGCAGCATGTGTCTGGACAATGGAAGGATTGAGATGACCACTAACCGTACCGCAGCTGTTGCCAAGTTGACTGCATAACCAGTGGTGTAACGTGCAAACAATCTCTTGCAAGTGCTAGTGGGTTTTGGTCTTGTAGCCTCTTCCATTAACGTTGCTCATTTCAAACTGCCTGTCCCAGTTCGGGATGTGTTTAAAGAAATCAGTGATTCATTACAAAACAGCACCCATTAGGAGAAGGGAAAGGATGAACCGGATCCCTGTTGTTTAAACCCTTCACCAAGACAGCGTGCAAAGTGAAAGAACAGACCCCAGTCCTTTTGTGAATCTCATGCACTTTCCAGAGGTGAAGGGAGAGTTTATTTCACTTCGCACAGGGCAAGCCTCTCTTTGCTTCTGCCATTTTCAAATTCCATTGTAAAATGAGAACAGATTTTGGGAGGGGGAGGTGAATGGTTGGCTAATAGCTGGCTATTAAACTAAGCCAAACTCTGTGGACATCTGCTGGAGTCAAACACCAGGAGATGTCCATCACCGTTATACTCTGCTTCTGAAGCTTCTGGCTTCTGGCGACCATATGAAAAGGAGGCAAGGGCTCCTGTATCTTTAACAGTTGCATAGAAAATGGAATTTCAGCAGGGGTCATTTGTATATATGGAGGCTGGCCATCACGATTAGAGTGGAGGGGGAAAATACATGATTTCCTCAGCCTTGGGGAAATCACATTTCTCTCACATACTCCCATGGCAATCAGGGCCTTCGAGGCCCTTTTGGATTAAGAGGGCCTTTAAGGCCACAATTCTCCTGACATGCTAACTTTCTGGAAGTCTGGGAAAGTGCACATCTAGGGTGACCATATGGAAAGGAGGACAGGGCTCCTATATCTTTAACAGTTGCATAGAAAAGGGAATTTCAGCAGGTGTCGTTTGTATATATGGAGAACCTGGTGGAATTTCCTCTTCATCACCACACTTAAAGGTGCAGGAGCAACACTAGAGTGACCAGATTCAAAAGAGGGCAGGGCACCTGCAGCTTTAACTGTTGTGATGAAGAGGGAATTTCACCAGGTTCTCCATATATACAAAGGACACCTGCTGAAATTCCCTTTTCAATACAACTGTTAAAGATACAGGAGCCCAGTCCTCCTTTCCATATGGTCACCCTAATAAATGGAATGCTGGACAAGACTGACCTTTGAACTGATCCAGCAAGCAAAGTTTCATTCTTCACTGATGCGGTAAATCTGTGTCTGGGCTGTACCATTTCAGATGGCCAGTGGTGGGAACACATGATTGAATACTCCCCTATATGAAAATATGCCACCAGATCGGAGAAGGATTCTAGCCTAGCCCCCTCCCAGACATGCTAATTTTCTAAATCCAGGGAGGGGTTTTGTTTGATTTTTGGTATGGAGACGCATTCAGTCCTCACATGAGCCCTCATCTATGGTCTGAAGTGGTATAGGTCACATACTAGTATGAGAACTAGACAAATAGGCCTAGAAGAGGCATCCAAAGCCCTTGTGCACCTCCAATGTGGCTGTCCAGAAGGAGGTACTGCAGCTTCCAGCCTTGCTTTCTCACCAGTGAGTTTGGTGACGTAGTCCTAAATCTGCACAGGCTCTGTCTCCATAGTAAGGACTGGCATGCCCCAATAATGGCCTTATTACTCAGTTACAATCTGTTACCTGCCTTCCAGATAACGCTCTGCTTGTGCCTGCTGCCTGCCAGGCCCAACCTGCCACTGCAGAAGTTGCTTCTGACATGGCGTAGGACCGTAGGCGTCTGTTTTTTCAGGCCATTTCTACACCAGCCCGGAAATGCGGGCTGGTCACGGCCGAGTCCCTGGGCATCCAAATGATTCCCAGGGACTCCCAGGGGCAGGGGAATGAGCACACATTTTCCCAGGGATAAATAATCCCTGTGAAAACCCGATTCCTCCCGCGGTCTTGAGATCATCCTTAGGTGTGTTTTTTTCCCCACTTAGGTTTTGCTGAAGCGCGAGTAGGTCATCCTGACATGACATTCACCAAATCCTGCGGTGATCTAGGGACATCCGCTCAGTTATTCAGGAATATCACTGACTGCTTTTGCCACGGTTTTTCCATCTCTCTCGCTACGATCCCAAAGTGTGCCCCCCCCCCATTCCCAAAGGTGTTGCTATTTGGCATGAGCTCCCAGCTTGGTGAACAGCCAACCCGCTGTCAGGGGTATGTCCAGCAGTTTTAGTCATGTGCAGCCACCATTTTCAGCTATTTTTGAATGGCTATCAGTATGTTTTGGCACCAACCGTAAGTATTATTATTTTTTACCACAACCATATCAATGCACAGGAGCGCATTTTCGACACAGTACGCTGGTGCGCATCTTGGAAGAGTTATTAAAAATAATAATTCCATGCCCAATACCCATCTGTCCAGTCCTGCCCACTTCTCCTGATACACCTCTAGAAGCGCCATCATGGGGTGCACATCCTCCCACAACGGCTCTCCTTTCCTCGCAGGAAACTTCCCTCGCATCACGTGTGCCCCATGAGGGACAATCGCAGAAGCGGGAAACCTCACAATTATCCCTCCTCCGTTGTGAAACAGCGGTAGGTGTAGATTAGGCCTCTGTCTGTATTTACTATACTTAGTAACATCTGTGTGAAGGAGCAGGAGTGTGAGCGGAGGCCTAGTCCTCAGTCTATGGTTTTTTTAAAAGCAGATTTTCGAACTGCACAAATGCCTCATCAGGCACCCAACACTAAAAAAGGAGCCAAACGAACACAAAGCACACTTTGCTCCTTCTTTACCCCCTGTATCAGTAGCGTGCGCAAGGCGTAGCCTTAAGAGCATCCATCAGTATTCATAGGAATCAGTAGTTCTTATCTACTGTAAAGTGACAATTCATTTATAAATCTGCCTTTGTTCAGCAACAAAGTTATCTATCGATTCCTGCTGTCTCATCAAACTTGTGCTGCCAAAATTAGTACCTCTCAAACACTGTTTCCCCCCTACCCACAGGTTCACAATAATTCTAGGTTGGCCATGTGTCCTGCTTTAAAGAGGACAGTCCTTTAGTTGAAGGCATCCTCTATTTGATTGCCTGTCCAGTCTATGTCCAGTTTTAAGTAAAAGCAAAAAAGCAAAGGGTAAATTGGGGCCCTGGTGTTAGCCATCAACAACTGGCACCTGAACAGCAAAGGGTATTTCTATTTAAATTATAGTAATTATTTCAAAATGTGCATCTATGTGTATAAATTAGCAAATGTAAATATTACGCAAATCTATGTCCTCTTTGCCCTCTTTTTTTTAGTGATGCATCTCCTCTTTTCTGGTAATGTTCAAGTGGCCACAGTAGCCTTGAATGCTTTAAAGCTTTTGCATGTCATTATGTTAGCCATTGCAGTTCCAACGCTCTACCCCAACACAATGAAAGCACGAGGGCAGTTTTAAAATCTTTAGGCGAGTGGTTGTTTTAGTGACTGTCAAATGAAGTTGATCCTTCTGCTCCCACCTTTTCCAATTTTCACCAAGATTGCTTGATAAACACAACTCAGCTGGAAGTGACAGGGCTGATGTCAAGGGTAGGCATGGCCTCCCCTCAACCAGAGCCCTCTCAAGTTGCTCCTCTTCATCAATGCAACCTAGTTGTTCACCTGACACTCATGCTGGCCCAGGCATCAGTGGTGGTGAGAAGGAGGAACACTAGACACCACTGCCTGTTTGCACACCAGCTCTCTGCCTGTCAAGCAAGCAAGTGATAGCAATGGTCCTCAGGGGTCCTCCTCCGCGAGCCCCTACCAAAGGAAGTGAGGCAGGTGGCTACCAGGAGGAGCAGGGCCTTCTCTGCTGTGACACCCCGGCTGTGGAACGAGCTCCCTAAGGAGGTTCGCTTGGCACCTACATTATATGCCTTTAGACACCAGGTGAAGACCTTTTTATTCTCCCAGCATTTTAATAGTCTATAAATAATTTTTAACTTGGTGTTTTAAATTCGTAATTTTGCATTGCTGCTGTTTTTATCTGGTTGAGCTTTTGTATTGTATTTTATGTTATGGTTTTGTACTGTTGTTTTATACTTTGAATGTTTTTAATTTTTGTGAACCGCCCAGAGAGCTTTGGCTATTGGGCGGTATAGAAATGCAATAAATAAATAAATAAATGATGAGGGGGGGGGGAAAGATAAGGAGAAATAGCAGCTGGTGACAATAGCAGTGAGAAGGTAGACTCACTGAGGGGGGCACTGAGGTTGTCTTACCCAAAGGCCCTCAAAAACATGGAGCCAGCAGTGGGTGGCGTAAACTGGTCCATTTTACACTGCAGTCAATAGGGCCTGCAGACTTTGAGAAGAAACAGAATGATTCCGGACACCATGTGGTATTGTTGTTTGGGTGTTGGTAGGCCTAAGGGTGAGAGGTATACATCTTAAAAGAAAGTAGAATAACTACTTTCTTCCCTCTCTCCCTGTGTAAAAGCATCCCTGTACAGAGTCAGTCACAGACCTTGACTTGTGCTTGTTCTAGCAAGCAACTAACTCCATAAACTGTTTCCACCAGCTACTGTTTTCTCTTCAGGCCTCGAGTGACTTCTTGCTGCTTAGCCATTGATCAGAACTGAGCCCTGGTTGCACAGGCCAGGCCCCCAACTCTCTTTCCAGCTCTTTGTGCAGCATCTGCAGGTTCTTCATCCTTTCTTCTCCAGCCATCTCATTTTTTCTAAGTTTACAGCAGCTGCCTTGTGTGGCGCAGAGAGGTAAAGCAGCAGTTTCTGCCGCTGAAACTCTCCTCACGGCTTGAGTTTGATCACAGCAGAAGCTGGTTTCAGGCAGCCGACTCGGGTTGACTCAGCTTTCCATCCTCCCGAGGTCGGTAAAATGAGTACCCAGTTAGCTGGGGGAAAGGTAATAACAGCCGGGGAAGGCAACGGCAAACCACCCCGCTATAAGGCCTGCCAAGAAAACATCAGCGAAAGCTGGCGCCCCTCCAAGAGTCAGTAATGACTCAGTGCTTGCATGAGAGGTTCCTTTCCTTTCCTTCCTTACAGCAGCTGCAGTACAAGCTCAGAGAGACTCTCAGGCAGGTTGAGTCTGAAACAAGGCTTTAATGAACCAGGTAGGGCAACTATTTGGTACAAGGCTTTAATCAACTAGGTAGGCCAAGAGGCACAAGGCCTCCAGACAAACCGCAGAAGAGTTAGATAAATTGATATTAGTAAATTTGTGCCTTGGATCTAATTCTAGACACACCAGTTCCTTATTAAAGGCAACAACTGTGCAGTTTTTGAGCAGTCATTTCGTGAAGGGACCAGCCCCATTAACCCCTAGTATACCATAAGAGCAAATATAAACAGAACCTTCAACATATTTTATAGGAGCAATAAGCATTTTATCACAGAGCATTTTATAATTGTCACCACAATTATAATCGGGGGTGGGGGCGTCAACCCATCACTTATGTTTTCTGTATAAAGGGTGTATTGAAAGTATGTGCACTAGGGCTGTGCACCAAACCCCCAAACTGCTTCGAGGCCTGATCCGGAACTTTCGGATCAGTCCAGAACCAGTTCGCACTGATCTGACACTCCCTCGACCCGTTCCAGATTGGATCCCAGAGAGAGATCCAAAGGGTCAGATCGTGATTCGCCCACCATTTGGCCCTCCCTTCCCCACTTACTTGCCTCCACAGCGGACGGCAGGTAAGTAGGGAAGGGGGGACAAAATGGGGGGGTGAATAAGTCCCCACCTTACCTGGCTCCACCGTTCTCCGCTGCACGAACCGCGGTGGCGGCAGGCGGCGGAGCCAGGTAAGGCCTCCATCCCCACCACCACTTACATGCCTCTGTCGCGGTCCGGCACAGGCTTCAACTGAGGCCCAGGCCTCAAACCGGCCTCAGTTGAAGACAGTGCAGGACCTCAATGGAGGCAGGTAAGCCCCCCTCCCCCCTTACATGGGTCCACCGCCATCGCCTCATGGACTGCAGTGGCGCCAGGTAAGCCCCCTCCCCCCACTTACCTTTTTTTGGAGCTCCAGATCGAGGCAAAGGATCTGCTTTGTCTCAATCTGCAGCTCCCCCGACCCAATCTGTCTCCGCCTTTGGCGGAAGCGAATAAGGCTGCTTCGCTATCGCTTCTACGAAGCGAAGCGGACCACAGCCCTAATGTGCACCATTGCTTTGAGGGACAAAGTCATATTCTTTCAGGGTCACCAGACTGCAAGAACATTGCTACAATCTTCATTTACATACGGACCGCCAAACCCTATCACTCCAATTCTGAGAGGCTCATTAAGTGCAAGTGTTGCACTCAGAGGTAAAGGCAGGGCCTGACTCTCTATAGAAACAGAAAACATATTTGTCTGTACATTATCATATGCCATCATTGGCTGAAAGATTTCCCAGACCAGCGGTTTGAATTGGTTGAAGAAGGAAAATAGGGTGCAAGCCAGGCCTATAAGGCACAAGAGCACAGGTACTTTAAAGGTATTAAGGATGTGATGAGATGTTACCTGTTCGAAGATTAAAGTGAAGAAGAGGAGGTTCAGCCAAAAAGAAGAACTTCTTTTAATATAAGTATGGACACATTATACTTGGCCAAGTCCGGTCGACCACCTGTGTGCTTGACCCTTGCCCCTCGTGGCTCATTACATCAAATAAGGAGGGGATTGCCGGCTGGGTCCAGGAGGTTGTAAATGCCTCCTTGAGAGAGGGAGTGGTGCCGGCCTCTTTAAAAGAGGCGGTAATTAGACCACTCCTGAAGAAGCCTAATCTGGACCCGGAAGATGTTAACAACTACAGGCCGGTGGCTAATATCCCTTTCCTGGGCAAGGTGCTTGAGCGGGTGGTTGCAGGACAACTCCAGGCACTCTTGAATGAAACGGATTATCTAGATCCATTTCAATCGGGTTTCAGGCCTGGTTTTGGAACAGAAACTGCCTTGGTCGCCCTGTGGGATGACCTCTGTCGGGAGAGAGACAGGGGGAGTGCTACCCTGTTGGTTCTCCTGGACCTCTCAGCGGCCTTCGATACCATCGACCATGGTATCCTTCTGGATAGGTTGTCTGAACTGGGAGTTGGAGGTACTGCGTTGCAGTGGTTCCGCTCCTACTTGGATGGCCGATTCCAGAAGGTGGTGCTGGGGGATTATTGCTCTGTGCCGTGGCTCCTAAGCCATGGGGTTCCGCAGGGCTCTATTTTATCCCCTATGCTGTTTAACATATACATGAAGCCGCTGGGGGAGGTTATCCGGAGATGTGGACTGAGGTGTCATCAATATGCGGATGACACCCAGCTCTACCTTTCCTTTTCATCAAACCCAGGTGAGGCAGTGACTGTTCTGAACCAGTGCCTGGGCACGGTAATGGACTGGATGAGGGCTAACAAACTGAGACTCAATCCAGACAAGACGGAGGTACTGTTAGCGGGTGGTTCATTTGTCCGGCGAGGTGATGTTTGCCCTGTCCTGGACGGGGTTGCACTCTCCCTAAAGGATCGGGTCCGTAGTTTGGGGGTGCTCTTCGATCCAGAACTGTCACTTGAGGCACAGGTGAACTCAGTGGCAAAGAGCACCTTTTATCAGCTTAGGCTGATATACCAACTGCGCCCTTATCTGGACAGTGATAGCCTAGCTACAGTTATCCATGCTCTGATAACCTCTCGTTTGGATTACTGCAATGCGTTATACGTGGGGCTGCCTTTGAAAACGGTCCGGAAGCTTCAGCTGGTACAAAACAGGGCAGCCCGTTTACTAACAGGGACTGGCTGGCGAGATCACATTACGCCAGTCCTTTTACAACTTCATTGGCTGCCAGTCCAGGTCCGGGCCCGATTCAAAGTGCTGGTATTGACATTTAAAGCCCTAAACGGTTTGGGGCCAGGTTATTTGAAGGAACGCCTCCTCCCATATGTACCTACCCGGACCTTAAGATCATCTACAGGGGCCCTTCTCCGTGAGCCCCTGCCAAAGGAAGTGAGGCAGGGGGCTACTAGGAGGAGGGCTTTCTCCGCTGTGGCACCCCGGTTGTGGAATGAGCTCCCCAGAGAGGTCCGCCTGGCGCCTACACTGTACTCCTTTCGTCGCCAGCTGAAGACCTTTTTATTCACTCAGTATTTTAACACTTAATTTTAACTTAAATTTAAATTATACTGTTTTAACTCTGTATTTTAACCTTATATCAATTTTGCTGCGTGGTTTTATCCTGGTTGTGCTTTTTATATTGTATTTTGTATTTGTATTTTTAACTTGTTGGTTGTTTTATGATGATTTTAATTTTTGTGAACCGCCCAGAGAGCTTCGGCTATTGGGCGGTATAAAAATGTAATAAATAAATAAATAAATAAATACTCTTATATCATTTGTGTTACATGGAAACCTGACATTGTCTGTTGTTTCAGTTCTTAATAAACATATACACATAAGTGTAAACACACCCACACCCATTTTTCCAACTGCATATCTATCAGCTTTCCAACTTCAGTTTTTTCCCCAACTGCACATTCTGTGTCCAACTACACCCTGGTCCACTTTGTCTAAACCCCAGAGATGTTAGGAATAAGGTTGAAGTGAAGCATCTCAGATGCCTGTAGAGGAATAGCAATGATTTTATCACATCCACATATCACATACAAGTCAGGGCAAGTGACTGCTTTATGCTCACATGTAATGTTATATCATATAATAAAACAAAATATGACTGTCCATTACTTTTACTACTAAAATCAATGGCGACAGCAATCCCATGAATTTTAATAGAACTTGCATTTCCCAAATAAAAGGCTGTGAATTCAAACACAGAGCAGAACTGTAAAGTCACATAGGTGGGTGAGTATAAAAAGAGGAAGGGCAAGGAATAAGGCTGGACAGGAGAGAAAAATTAAGAGGAAAAGTGGGAAAGAGATTTTGCTTTCATGGAAGTATATTAAATCCAAAGCATCTTAGTCTGCAATAATGAGAAACTGTGAGCCCATAGAGATGGTCCAACTACCTTGTCAAGTGGTAAGGAAAATGTTAATATATCTCAAACGTAGATGTGTGGTAGAAGGTTTGTCTGGAATCTTTATCTGAATGTGGTCAAATGAACCAAAGCCCTATGAGGAGAGAGTAAAAGAACTGGGCATGTTTAGCCTGGAGAAGACAACACTGAGAGGAGACATGATAGCACTCTTCAAGTCCTTGAAAGATGGTCACACAGAGGAGGGCCAGGATCTCTCCTCGATCCTCCCAGAGTGCAGGACATAGAATAATGGGCTCAAGTTACAGGAAGCCAGATTCTGGCTGGACATCAGGAAAAACTTCCTGACTGTTAGAGCAGTATGACAATGGAACCAGTTACCTAGGGAGGTTGTGGGCTCTCTCACACTAGAGGCCTTCAAGAGGCAGCTGGACAACCCTCTGTCAGGGATGCTTTAGGGTGGATTCCTGCCTTGAGCAGGGGGTTGGATTTGATGGCCTTGTAGGCCCCTTCAAATTCTACTATTCTATGATTCTATGAACACTTTTAGCTTGAGTTTGAGGGGAACAAAGTTTTGGGACCTACAAAATGGGAATGACTGGAGGAGGGCAACCATTTCCTTCCAACAAGTCACCCATCAAGCAACATCACCATCTTGTATCACAAACAACAACAACCTACTAGGAAGAGGGCCTTCTCCACTGTGGCACCCCAGCTGTGGAATGAGCTCCCCAGAGAGGTCTGTCTGGCGCCTACACTGTACTCCTTTCATCGCCAGCTGAAGACCTTTTTATTCTCTCAGTATTTTAACACTTAATTTTAACTTACATTTACATTTTACAGTAAAATTTAGAACTCTGTATTTTAATCTTATATCAATTTTGCTGCATAGTTTTATCCTGGTTGTGCTTTTTATACTGTATTTTGTATTTGTGTTTTTAACCTGTTGGTTGTTTTATTATGGTTTTAATTTTTGTGAACCGCCCAGAGAGCTTCGGCTATTGGGCAGTATAAAAATGTAATAAGTAAATAATAAATAAATAAAATAAATAAAACCTAACAAAGGAAATGAAGGGATTAATGTAGTGTCCAAATGTTGAATAGTGGCATTATCTGGCAGGCCTTTCTAGGGAGCTTCTTCTACAATGGTGCCACCACTATGAGGCCCTGCCCTGAACACTCACATATCTTACCTCACAGATGTATGGTACTAGAAGGAAGAATTTGCCATCTGATCTTAAATAATGGGGTTGAATATACGTGCTCCCTAAGGAACCATATACGTCTGTCAATATATTGTTATATTACTCTCAATTTCTCTGAGCAGTGAGATTTTTCAGGGAGCAGCAAAAATTAACAACACTGGCCTCCAAGGATGCATCCCTACAGCCCAGTCACAACTTTCTATTTCTCCCTCTGATTCATTCTAATTCTGTCATTCTTCCACCTGCCCCAGTGGGACAATATTTTTGAAACCCAGACCTGCTTTTCCATTAGTGCCATCTGTACTGTAGTGTAGCCAAATGCAATATAACCAAAAAGTAAAGGAGAATCCCTAGCAATGGTACTAACAAAAAAATTTACCAATATAAAGCTTCTCCTGAGAGGGAGGATTTATATTAATCACCTGTTGTCAAGTTTGTCAAGTCAGTTTATTAGAAGTTTTGTACACTGCATCATCACCATTGTGAGCTTTTGGGTACCACAATACATCAATCTTTATCTTGCCTCTGGCAAGCCAATGTCGATATCTCACCTTCCGATAATTCCTAATTAATACGAAGGTGAGGGGAAAGTTCTACTAATTTGGAACTCCTGGGCTACTTAGAGAGACTAGAAATCAAGCTGTAAACTTTCTTTTTTAAAAACAACAACAACACATTTCTTTGGATTCATTGCATCCTATTTGAAATGAGCCTGTTTAGTGTTTGCAAATTGGTCCCTTTGGGAATCCTAGACTTAAGCACATATAATAATACAAGTTGAAAACCACAATTCCGTCATAATCGTCTCTTATTTTGTTCTTTGAACTCCAAAAAGGGAGCATTTCTTAGTGAAGATTTACTGTGAGAATCTACTATTTACATAAACAATTTATGTCTGGAGTGCAAGTCCATTCAAGCTCATATAACCCTTTCAACAGATGAAGTCTTTTTAAGTCACAGGCTATAAAGTTGAATACATTTGTGTGTTACAGTTTTCACTTCAGGTAATCTGTACAATTTTCTGCACAAGAGCCCAGCAGGTCAGCCTGAAAACCACTTAGAAGTGATTTAAAATAAAGAGAAAAATAATAGAACACTTTACATGAAAGCCAAAGGCTATCTTTAAAGAGTGGCATTTGAGGCAGGTAATTTGTACGTATAATGTGTGTGCTAGGATAGCTGGAATAACAACAACCACAACCATAGGATATTTCACTCTTCCTCATTATCTATAGTAAATGTTACTTCATCTTGTACAAAACACAGTGGCCCATCTCCTGCTGAGTGTGAGTCACTGGGCCCATTCAGAAGTCACCTTAAACCATGGCTTTAACCATGGTGGTTAAGCCAGAAAGCCAGATCGTGTCCAGAAGGCACCTTAAACCATGGCTTTAACCATGGTGAATAAGGCTTTTTGCTTAATTCACCATGGTTAAGGCCATGGTTTAAGGTGTCTTCTGAACAAAGCCATAGAGAGCACATTTCACCAGTGCTTTAGGTTTAGGACCAGTAATGCTCTAAATACCTAAGAGACTATCTCTATTTCTATACATCACCTCAATCTTTAAGATAAACCAGGATATCTGTTCAGGTGTTTCCTTCAGGGTAGAAAGAACATGTCGGTTGAGGGGACACAAGTGAGAATGAGAGCACCAGTTCTCCATGCCCCCACCACCCCTTTTCTGGGTGCCCTCTGCATGTGGTGGGCAAACGTCTGAAATGGAGAGCCTTTTGCATGTGTGTAGGCTCTTAGGATGGCCATGTGTCTTCTTTTACAGGGGACAGTCCTCTACTTTACAGTCTTCCAGAGGACTGTCTTCCATTTTGAAGGCATCCTCTATCTGAAGGGCTCTCCAGTCCAGAGTTTTAAAAAAACATGCGAAAGAAGAGCTGGGCCTTTACATAGCCCATCAATAGCACCTGGACAGCAGAGAGAGCAGGCACACGGGTCACCTGGTCACAGTCTTCCATATTATGGTGAGATGTTCTGCGTTCCCACTGAAGTTATAATAATTATGAGCTAAATGGGCCAATGGTTTGACTTGGCATAAGACAGCTTCATAAATTAATCTGTTCCAAACAACTGCACAACCTTATCATCAATGCAAGCTTCCAGCAGGTTCAGTAAAGCTACTCGCATGTTCAGTTCTAGTACTTAGATTTAGTTCATTTTGTAATCTTGCTTTATTCAATCATTATCTATCTAAATTATCGTTATTCCTTCCCTCTCTGCTATATCGCAACCATGGAATTAGGCATTACTGAAAAATGAATGAATGAATGAATGGAGGGTGTACTCAATTTTCTGGCACAATTTCATTTCCCTTTCATTCATGATTACTTTTACCCTGCAATCTCAGTAATTCTGTTGGTTATTATTTTGCACAGGTTTAATTGTGCAATAAATGTTGGTATTTTTGCTCCACAATTATTCTCTATATTTTTACACATTTCGCAATGAAGGCAATCATATTTTCCCTTACAATCAGCCCAAATCCTTTACAAGCGAATGACTTGTTAACTGCCTCTGGCATGACTGCAGGGAATTTAATTTGGGTTAATCAAGCTGAGGGAGGATGAGCAGAAACAGAGGGGGGGGGAGAGAGAGTGATGAAGACCTCAGTTTCATAAAATTACAACAACCCTTTTTTGTAGGGAGATGGTCCACATCTCCCTACAAATTATCAAATTTGCAGATGACATAAAATTGGGTGGGATAGCTAATACCCTGGAAGACAGAAACAAACTTCAAAGTGATCTTCATAGGCTGGAGTGCTGGGCTGAAAACAACAGAATGAAATTTAATAGGGATAAATGCCAAGTTCTACATCTAGGAAATAGAAACCAAATGCACAGTTACAAGATGGGGGGTACTTGGCTCAGCAATACTACAAACGAGAAGGATCTTGGAATTGTTGTAGATCACAAGCTGAATATGAGTCAACAGTGTGATATGGCTGCAAGAAAGGCAAATGCTATTTTGGGCTGCATTAATAGAAGTATAGCTTCCAAATCACGTGAGGTACTGGTTCCTCTCTATTCGGCTCTGGTTAGGCCTCATCTAGAATATTGCGTCCAGTTCTGGGCTCCACAATTCAAGAAGGATGCAGACAAGCTGGAGCATGTTCAGAGGAGGGCAACCAGGATGATCCGGGGTCTGGAAACAAAGCCCTATGAAGAGAGACTGAAAGAACTGGGCATGTTTAGCCTGGAGAAGAGAAGATTGAGGGGAGACATAAGAGCACTCTTCAAATGCTTAAAAGGTTGTCACACAGAGGAGGGCCAGGATCTCTTCTTGATCCTCCCAGAGTGCAGGACACAGAATAATGGGATCAAGTTAAAGGAAGCCAGATTCCAGCTGGACATCAGGAAAAACTTCCTGACTGTTAGAGCAGTACGACAATGGAATCAGTTACCTAGGGAGGTTGTGGGCCCTCCCACACTAAGGCCTTCAAGAGGCAGCTGGACAACCATCTGTCAGGGATGCTTTAGGGTGGATTCCTGCCTTGAGCAGGGGGTTGGACTCGATGTCCTTGTAGGCCCCTTCCAACTCTGCTATTCTATGATTCTATGATCAGCCTTCCTCAACCTGGCCCGAAGATTTTGGGAATTGTAGTCCATTGCATCTGGAGGGCAGCAGTTTGCAAAAGCTGAAGCCATTTTGGGAAAGGGTTCTGCACCTTGGATAGCTCAAAGTTATGACTGGTTCTGACTGTAACCCAATGGAATCACAGCCCCACCAAATTCAGAGCCACCAGCCTCCACTGGGCACGCTCGATATTGTCAGACAAGAGAGACTAGAAGATGGAGGGGTGGTAGTTCTGGCAATAGTCTTGTGTAGCTTTAATTAGTTTTCCCACCATAAATAATGCTTTTATGACAACCATCTAGAATTCTGTGATTAAAAACTCAAAATGTCTAAGACAAATTATGTGAATGGAAGAGGGAATAAAAGCTTGCCAAATTATTTTTTCATTTCCAGCTTTTAAAATCATTTGGATCTTTGAATGATTCACTTTGTCAAATTGTACTAAGTATATAGAGTAAATAGAACATTTCAAAGTGGCCTATAAAATCTGCATACTTGGCAAAAAGAGAGCGAGTGAGAAGTGTTCCAGCCCTGGATTAACCTTTAAGCTATAATATTTATTTATTTATTTATTTATTTATTTATTTATTTATTTAGAATATTTATATACTGCTCCCCATTGAAAATTTTTGGAGCGGTGTACAAGATAAAATGAAAATAAAAACAGAATAAAACAGTTAAAACTAAATTTAAAAGAAGCAAAAACAGAGATTTAAGGCTGCATATTAAGGAAAGGCTTCTTGGAATAAAGATGTTTTCAGGAGGCGCCGAAAAGAGTACAAGGTTGGAGCCTGCCTGACCTCCAGAGGCAGGGAGTTCCACAGGAGGGGCGCCACCACGCTGAAGGCTCTTTCCCTGGTGGACTCCAATCGGAGGATGGATCTAGGTGGAACCACCAGGAGCAGGCCCTCGGATGACCTCAGTGAACGGGCAGGTTGGTAAGGGAGAAGGCGCTCTCTCAGGTATCCTGGTCCCAAGTTGTTTAGGGCTTTGTACACTAGTACAAGACCCTTAAACCTGACCTGGTAGCGAATAGGCAGCCAGTGCAGTTCCCTCAGCAGAGGAGTTACATGCTGGAAAGGGGCAGCTCCAGACAACAGCCGAGCTGCAGCATTCTGCACTAGCTCCAGCTTCCGGAGCAGCTTCAAGGGCAGCCCCACATAGCGCATGTTGCAGTAATCCAATCTTGAGGTTACCAATGCCTGTACCACCGTGGCCAAGCTATCCCTGTCCAGGAGAGGCCGTAGTTGGCGAACCAACCGAAGATGGTAAAAGGCACTCCGAGCCGTGGCGGCTACTTGAGCCTCCAATGACAGAAATGGGTCTAAGAGTACCCAAAACTACGAACCTGTTCTTTCAGAGGCAGTGCAACCCCATCCAGAACAGGCAATGAGCCTGTCTCCCGGACTCAGGAACCACTCACTCACAGGGCTTCCGTCTTGCCAGGATTCAGTCTCAGTTTATTGGCCCTCATCCAGCACGTGCTTCGGGCACCATGGGAAGGGGGGCACCACAGAGTACCGGTACCATAGCTGTGGCCATCTAAACCATAGCTGTGGCCATCTAATTTTAAGGAATTCCAGATTCATAGAAAGGGCCTAGCACCATATTCTAAGAGCAGCCATTTTTTTATTATTTGTGCTTTATTTTATTACACCCAATCAACCAGCTTAAGGGTCTATGTGTCCCACGACATCATCTGACATCTGAGATAATTTTCTGACAATCTTTGCCTCAACATATGCCTAGAGTTCAGTACGTTTGACTGTCTTACCAACGTTTTCTGCATGAATTCCAGTGGGTTTTTTTAAAAAAATAAGCATTATAAATACATATGATCCAAATTCTTGTGTGTGTGTGTTATTTTTGCTTCTCTACTTTTCAGACCCCAAGATGAAATGTAGTCAATTCAGTGGTGCACAAAAGAGAAAACTTCAGCACTTATTGAGTCTTAATGTCGTAATGGCTAAGCAATGGAAGGGCCAAAGGGGGACCATTACTGGGCTGTGCTTAGGGCATCAGCTGGCCTTCATACGGCCTTGAAGTGTCCCCATGACGGTTGCCATTATGGCAGCCTTCACCAATCCGGTGCTCTCCAGATGTTTTGGGTTACAACTTCCTGCGTTCCTGATCATTAGCCATACTGGCTGGGGCTGATGGGAGCTGAAATCCCAAACATCTAGAGGAAGGTTGCATTATGGTATCACTGTTGGATTGTTCAGGTCAATTCCACCTAGAGCAGCGGTCCCCAACCTTTTTGGCACCAGGGACCAGTTTCGTGGAAGACAATTTTTCCACGGACGGGGGGGGGGGGGGGGTTGAGGGGATGGTTTTGGGAAGCCCCCCCTGCCCCCCACTCCAGTATCCTGGCTTCGCTTCCAGGATGCTGGGGTGGGTGCACAGCTTTGGAACGGCGCACCCAGAAGTCGCTCTCCCAGAGCGACTTCCAGCCAAGTGTGCCATTCCGAAGCCGCCTCCCGCACCCCAGCGCCCTGGCTTCACTTTGTCCGGGCAGGCGAGATGGCACCCTGTGCCCAGGTACACTGGGGTGGGGGGGGGGGTGCGGGGGGGGGTGAAAGCAGCTCACCTGCGCGGCCTGGTTCCTAACAGGCCACGGACCGGTAGTGGCCCGTGGCCCGGGGGTTGGGGACCCCTGACCTAGGGAACGATGTGAAATTCTCTTGAAAGCCTCTTGAAATGCTCCATGCTATTTGTTGGCAGAGAACTTTGGGGACCATTTCACTACATTTCTCCTGAAGCTGGAGAAATTATCCAACAGTTTCTCAACTGGGAGTGCAAAATTAGCAGGGCTTCTTTCCTTTTTTCCAAAGATTTTTATTTCTCATTTCTCTCTCCCTCCTCCTCCTCCTCCTCCTCCTCTACTGCTGCTGCTGCATCATTTTACTATCTCCCCAATGCTCTGGACATAGCAAAAATGGAAGGAATTGGCTTTATATTGGAAGGAATGGAAGGAATCTGACTTTATACTGTTAGTTTTACCCTACCCAGTGCCTGTTTACCCTACCCTGTGCCTGTTTGCATTCTCTTCCCCTCCTTATTGTTTTATTATGATTGTATTAGAATGCAAGCCTATGCGGCAGGGTCTTGCTATTTACTGTTTTACTCTGTACAGCACCATGTACATTGATGGTGCTATATAAATAATAATAATAATAATAATAATAATAATAATAATAATAACAACAGTTCTCACCACCACCAGCAACACTTTCAAATGGTGGAGAATATTCAGAAAAAAAATCTACAAAGCAGCCTTCTACAAAGTTTTTTAGGGGAGTAGGAAAAGGAATATATATATATATATATATATATATATATATATATATATATTATCCTCAAATTTCAGCTCTAAACTGGTGCCTGACAAATCAGTGCATAAAAAGGTGGAAACGGGTTCTCAGGATACAAAAATGTTATTTTCACAAAGCCCAACATGTTTCGGGCTGTGCTTTATTCAAAGGCCTTCCTCCGAGGGTTGTTAGAAGATAGTGTCTGCAGAATTTCTTCTAGTGAAAAACTGTCTCCTGCAATCACCAATTCTGCAGATACTATCTTCTAACAACCCCCTAAGGAAGGCCTTTGAATAAAGTTCAGGCTGAAATGTGTCGGAATTTGTGAAAATGAACATTTTGCACCCTGAGCACCTGCTTCTCCCTTTTTCTGACCTGTATGATCTCTTCCTTTTGTTTTTGGCCTGACGAATCAGACCAGCTTGACAACCTTCTGAAGAAGCAATGCAATCTATCAATTCATAAAGAGAGATGGAAATATAGAAAATAGGCAAAGTGTTATAACAACTTTCCAGAGCTTGCATTCATCCCTCTTGTTGCTACTGTCAGAAAAGAAAACCAAACCGTAACATTCTGGCCAAATAGGGATTGCAGCGTATCTAAATGCCCGTCTCCAGCACTGCCAGCCGGCTTTCAGCAACATCCCACGTAAAGCTAGCTAGCAACACTTGTGCCAGTTAATTAGCAATGTCATTAAATAGGAGAAGGAACACTGACCAGGACATCGGGGTCAGGCTTTGACTATTTAAATGGCAACATGTGATCTTTTATTCCATCTGTTATCAAAATATTCCAAGGTTAATCCCATACATTTACAAGCCGCCACGTTGGAGAAGCAGATACCAATTTTGCAACTTCATCTCATCACTCATGGGCCTCAGATGTTCAGTTTGTTTGTACCCTGACGTCGTGCCACAAAACACAAGATGACAGCCCAGCACTTTTTCAAGGGCAAGAAAGCTGCCTGTATTAGACATACAACAGAAGGATTCCCTGCCCTCCTTTGGCCTGGATCCATAGTTTCCTCTCATACGCGTTTGCAATCACAACACATATGCTATTTCTTCAAGGCATGCCCTTCCCAGGGAAATGCTTTTCACAACCACATGGCTCACTCTACTGCAAAACACAAGGAAGGAAGAAAAGCCCCCTTCATGACAAGCTACCAGATGTTGGCGTTCAAGAATTATTATCCATGGGTGGATTTTTGCCTGCCATGTGGACCCTTTCCTAAAAGTTCCTTAAAATACTATAAAAAAACACAAAAATGGACGCATTGTTAGTCACAGATATGAAGAGCGTGGATTTAGGGAAGAATAAGCATCAAGCATGTGTAGTTCACGGGCAGCAGGGTCTGCCTTAATGGAGCCCTCAGGTGTGGGTGTGGGTGTCTGTGGCCATAGCTAGACCTAAGGTTTATCCCTGGATTGTCCAGGGGTCAAACCTGTTCATCTAGGTGACACACAGGGGATCCAGTGCTCAGGCAGGGCGAACCCTGGATGATCCCAGGATAAACCTTAGGATAAACATGCTGCTTAACCACAAAATGGTTAATGGAACCATTTTGTGGTTAAGCAGCATGGTTTAGCGTGTTGTCTGAACGGGGCCTCTGTGTGTGTGTGTGTGTGTGTGTCTGTGTGTGTGTACACATGCATAAACAAAGGCCTCTATCAGAATATCAGAATCCTTGGAATATCAGAGTCCTTGTCTTTGCAGGATCCCAGTAGCACACATATATGTTCATACATGCAGGAGCCCTTTACATATGTTTGAATGAATGTGCTTAGATCATGCCCAGAGCTTGCCACCCACAATCTGCCAGAATTAAAGCTCGAGCTATAAGTTGCTTTGAAGACATAGCTAGCAGCTATATTGTTGTTTTTCTTTTTTTACTCAAAGGCAATGTTAGGGAGCCTAATCCAGACTGAGATCCTAGTGTGGGGGATAGGAGTCTTTAACCCTTTGCATCCTTCCTGTGGGTCCAATTTGGATGACGCCCACAGCAGGGGGTAAAGGGTTAATGCCTCCCTACCCTCCCACTAGGGCCCTGAGCTGGAATGGAAGCACATGCCCTTATTTTTCGAATAAAAGAAAAAGAAGTAGCTTCTAGCTATGTCTTCAAAATAAAGTGCAGTATGACCCTGACAATTCTACATTAGTTCTAGGTGGACACAGAAGGAAGATGTAAGCGGAGTATAAAGTAGTACTACATAAGAAAAAGAAGTCTTAACAAAGTGGAACTTGGGGAGTAAGGAGGAATGATGGCAAATTTGTAAAAATGAGGGAATATTCTCAGAAGTAGGGCTTTTTTGGCAAGCATACAATATTTTCTTTGAATACCAAAATGGAAGAACATTCTGAGCAAGCTTTGTTGGAGCCCACGTTCCAGAACCTGGATCTCTTGCCATAGTTTCCAAGTGCGATCCAAAGTTTTCGTTTTGGTGTATAAATTGGAAAATGATTTTGGCTGCATTTACATTAAATATTGCCCACCCCACTGCGTTCTCTAAAGTATTATCAGTATATCAGCATGACAAGAGCATAAAGAGAGAAATTAGTTCCCAGTGTCTGAATTTGAGCATTGCCATGTCAGGCAAACCCAGGTGTCAGGAGTTGTGTGAGGGTTAAACAACCTCCAAATAACCCATGGCTTATTTTAGGTTTATTGGAAGGTTGTCTAACCCTCAAACAACCCCTGCCACCTGGGTTCACACAACACAACTCTCAACAGAATAACGAGACACCTGGAGATGCTGAGCTGTGTGAAATCCTAGCTGAAGGAGCACGCTTTACCCTGGCTAAATCACACTGGAGACTCTCCATCAAAGGAATAAGGAAGCTTGCATTTATTGCAGGAAATACATGTTGTATAGGAGGGTCCCCAACTCAACATGGAGGGAGTTCCAAAGATGTCTCCTCTATAACAGGCAAGAACATGAAGAAGTAGGAAGTGAGGTCAGCAACCCTAAGAGTATCAGTGTAGTGTCAGAAGGAAGGTAAACATAGATTAGAGGATGGTG